>NW_027361687.1:71977500-74880000 GCF_039654945.1 Dendrobates tinctorius
TTAAGGCGAGTTGTCATTAGCTGGAAACTTTCCCTGCAGCGACCACTACTGGTGGAGTGCGGTATTACCTCAAATAAGGAGCAGTCCATGTAATACGAGGACAGCTGGAGCCCACCAGGACCATTTCTCGTTGGCGGCCCTCCACTCTGGCTCATTTGGGGGTAGTCCTGAGCAGCTATGAGTCTTCTGTATTACAATGACACTCACAAACATCGTGGGAGCCCGTGGAAAGGGAGCAGGGCTGATAATAGTCTGCGCTTTCCTGCATACACTCGTCTCCCTCTTATCTGACCTGAGCAGATGGTGGAAACGTCCGCACTCGGCCCACAAATCCATTAGGCCTGTTTCACACATCCGTTTGTGTCCATCAGTCAAAATCCGCCGTTTTGCAAAAAAAAAACGGATCCGCCATTTTGCTTGGCGGATCCTTTTTTTCCCATTGAGTTGCATTACCGGCGCATCTTGACGGATGGCCATCCGTTGGATCCGTTTTTTTGCAGGTCCGCCAACATGCCTGAACGGACCATGCAACGTTTTTTCGGGCGGCAGAATCTACATTTCTCACTGCGCATGCCCGAAAGACTTCACTCAGCCGCAAATTTAACCCTAAACTCTGTTCTGGCGGCTGAAAAATCTCTCTCTCCCTCTCCTCCCCAGGCAGCGGTTCCTTTAAAATTCTTCCTTTGACGGATCCGTTAAAATAACGGTCCGGTGCCAAACGTTGTGGTCAGTACAGGAACGGATCCGTTATCCGCCATTTTAACGGAGTTTGACTGACCAAAAAAAAAATGATGTGTGAAACAGGCCTTACTCTGAAGCTTTTACCATGCACCTGGCCCTACATCATTCTGTACCCAAGTCAACTCTGAGGGTCTTCATGTCTGCGTTTTTCACCCATTGACTTGAAGGGGTGGTGAAAAAATACAGGTATCATTTTTTGCAACGTTCCTGGTGCAGAAAAGTCAAGTACAGCAGGATGTGACCTCACAGTCAGCTCTGCTACTTCTAGATGGCAGGCTGCACGGTTGCATGATGTGACCATACAGCCTGTCATCCAGCAGAGAGACTGAGCATTGTGTGCTACCACTGCTCAGTGTCTCCCTGTGAACTCCTATTGAGTCTGACAGCACCTTGAGCGCAAGAACGTTCTCCTGTTCGCGGTGCAGAGATGTAGCAGAGCTGGATCCATCGTGGGACAAATGGATCATTTTCTCTGCGGAAAGATGAGAAATATTGATGTTTGTTATTTTAATTATTTTGCAGGGGAAATGGCATGTCTAGAATGGGTGATGCAGTAAGTATGGTTTAAGATTTAATAAAGGAGTCTGTCATTATTTCAATTAAAGGACTTTTTCTGGGTGTCTGTTTTCTTACATTGTGACCATGGGGTTAGTAATTGGGGCGTCTTATAGACGCCTCTACATTACTAACCTCTGGAATTGATGACACCTGACAAAACAAAGGTGACATCCACCCGCCCACTCTTACCTCACTTGCCACCACTACAGGGCAAGTGGGAAGAGCGAGGCTAAGAGCCAGAATTGGCACATCTTATAGATGAGCTATTTCTGGAGCAGCTGTCTGCTTAGTCCTTGCTGGCTATTAATTATAGGGGGACCCTTTGTCGTTTTTATTTAGGGTCTCCCATTTTAATAGCCAGTAAAGGCTAAGTATACAGCTGTAAGCTGATATTAATAGCCTGGGAAGTTCCATGGGTATTACCCCCTTCTCAGGCTATAAATATTAGCCCCCAGCCGTCTGCTTTCCCTCTGCTGGTTAGGTAAATTACGTGGAAGCCCACGCCATTATTTTGAGAGAAATCTTTTAATTAAATCCATGTACAGTAAGCTACACACTGTACTAATTGATATTTCTGTCTATTCTATTTGTATTTACTGTATATAATCCATCTCTTCTATCCTGTAGGCTCCTGCTGTGATTTTACACTACGCAGCTGCTGAATTGCCGGCTTTTCAAAGGACATCGGTGTGTAAAAATTGGACAGCACTCGAATGATCAGAGTGCTGTGCAATTTTTATCGCCGAACCCATTGACTTCTATTGCCGATTGCGATAGGATTTCCGACAGCATGCTGTGATTTATTTCCAGTCCGATCGATATCTACAGGTATGGTTCTACATGAAGTAGTTTGGGTTTTTTTTTCTCCCAGGGGCACTAAACTTTATTAGCATGCAATAAGAGACACAAGTTAGCCCCCAAGAACCACATTAAAAAAAGGCTCACTGCACGACTTTACTAACTCCCCTCTCCCGCTCTCGGACCACAACCTTCTTTCCTTCTCAGTCAAGAATGGTCTCCTCACCCGGGACACCCCCACTTACCACATTTATCGGAATACACGTACCATTAATACCCAGCAACTTATGGACACATTTGTAGCCCCCATCTCCTCCCTCTCCTGTCCAGACTTAGCATTCTCACACTTCAATAATACACTGAAGAATGCCCTAGATCAAGCAGCACCTTCTACATGCAGAAAGACCCGACAAAGACAACGGCAGCCCTGGCACACAATGCAAACACGCTTTCTTCAGCGCTGCTCAAGGTGTGCAGAGCGGCAGTGGAGAAAATCTCTTAGCAGAAGACTTCATCCACTATAAGTTCATGCTCAAAACCTATAACTCTGCCCTTCATCTGGCCAAACAATCCTACTTCACCACCCTCATCACCTCACTATCCAACAACCCAAGACGACTTTTTGAAACCTTAAACTCCCTCCTGAAACCTAAAGTACAGGCCCCCATCACCAACCTCAGCGGTGAGGATCTGGCCACTTATTTCCTAGAAAAAATATCAACCACATCCATCAGGATTTCTCAGCCTAATCTCCTCAGTGCCTGGATCCCCTTTCCCTGGCACACCTCAAGCTCACTAGATATCTTTGAGCCTGTTTCAGAAGAAGTTTCCAAGCTCCTCACTTCCGCTCAGCCTACAACCTGCAACAGTGACCCCATTCCTTCACAGCTCCTACAGTCTCTCTCACCAGTGGTCACCACTCACCTGACAAATATTTAACCTCTCTCTTTCTTCAGGTATATTTCCCTCCTCATTTAAACATGCCATCATAACCCCTTTACTTAAAAAGCCATCCCTGGACCAGAACTGCACTGCTAACTACAGACCTGTCTCTAACCTTTCCTTCATCTCTAAACTCCTGGAACGCTTGGTCCACTCGCGTCTAATCCGCTATCTCTCGGATAACTCTCTTCTCGACCCCTTACAATCTGGTTTCCGCTCTTTACACTCTACTGAAACTGCCCTCACAAAAGTCTCTAATGATCTAATAACAGCTAAATCGAAAGGTCATTGTTCCCTGCTGATTCTCCTGGATCTCTCTGCCGCATTTGACACTGTGGATCACCAGCTCCTTCTCACTATGCTCCGCTCTATAGGCCTCAGACACAGCCCTCTCCTGGTTCTCCTCCTACCTCTCTGACGGCTCCTTCACTGTTATCTTTTGCCGGCTCCACTTCCTCTCCTCGTCCCCTTACTATCGGGGTCCCACAGTGCTCTGTCCTAGGCCCCCTCCTCTTCTCTCTACACACTGCCCCTATTGGACAAACAATCAGCAGATTTGGGTTCCAGTATCATCTCTATGCTGATAACACCCAATTATACACTTCTTCCCCTGACATCACCCCTACCCTAATTCAAAATACCAAGAATTGTCTGTCTGCTGTCTCTAACGTCATGTCCTCCCTCCGCTATCTTAAACTAAATCTCTCCAAAACTAAACTTCTTGTGTTTCTCCCCTCTACTAACCCCACTCTACCTAACATCGAAATAACCCTGGAGGGTTCAACCATAACTCCCAGGCAGCATGCCCGCTGTCTTGGGGTCATATTCGACACTGAACTTTCCTTTACTCCCTATATCCGATCACTCACTCGCTCTTGTCACCTGCATCTTAAAAATATCTCCAGAATCCGACCTTTTCTCACCTTTGAAACTGCCAAGACTCTTACTGTCGCTCTTATTCATTCTCGTCTGGACTACTGCAACTCTCTTCTGATCGGTCTCCCTCTTACCAAACTTTCTCCTCTCCAATCCATCTTGAATGCGGCAGCCAGGGTCATATTTCTGTCCAGCCGCTTCACCGATGCTCCATCTTGTGCCAGTCATTACACTGGCTACCTATTTGCTACAAATGACCTAAGACTAACATCCCCCGTAATCCGAACCTCGCACCTCCGTCTCCAAGACTTCTCTCGTGCTGCTCCAGCTCTCTGGAATGCACTTCCCCAGACGATCAGACTGATACCTAGCCCCGACCTATTCAAGCACGCTTTGAAAACCCATCTCTTCAAACAAGCCTACCACATCAACTACTCAGTAAGCTAACTTTGCCCTGTTCCCTCCTTCCAAATATTATTCTGAATCTGCACCCTACTATTCATCTGCCTCCACACCCTCCATGCACACGATAACTGCACTTGATACTTGACTATTGCACTTAAACACACGGGCTGATGACCGCATCATGCAGCTTTATAAGAAAATCCCTATTATAATTGCCAGACCTGAATTAACAAGCACTTTTCACCTACTGCTAAAGATAGGGTGTGCAGATCGCATGCAGCCGTGTGCGATACTAGGCGGAGATGACCGGAGGGAGCGGGGCTTAGCGGTGGCCGTGCGCTGCGGCCCAAAATGCTACTGTGAACTAGCCTATGCAACCTTGCTTGTGAGGCAACTGCGGGATGCCAATGGCTGGCCGTGGCTGTGTCTTACTACATAATACAATACAATTGTATGGCAGTATACAGTATATTCCATGGGATCTAAAGAAAAAAAGGTCCTAAAAATATTTTTAAATATTTACGTATCATAAAATGTATAAAATAAGATTATTGAATAAAATATCTGTGGTATTGCTGCATCCATTAAACACCAATTTGGGAAAATACAAAAAATAATCTAGATTGGTAAAAACTTTAAGAAAAAAAATGGTGTCAATAAAATTGACAGGTCGCTTTGCTAAAAACAAGTGCTCTGTAAGCGGAAAAAAATAATTTCATGGGGCTCAGGTTTTATTTTTTGGCTGTCGTGGCCTTATGAGCTGCTCGCACACCTAAACTTTCTCACTGTCTTTCTGGCAGCTGAAAGGCTTAACGTGGGGAGTCTCACCGGCCTGGAGTGTGTGCCCTGCGGGTGTTTACACTAAGAAGCCAGGAAGAGCGCAGAAGGAAAAAGCCACATTAACCCCTTCAGGAGCAGGTTTACGCCTTTACGTCAACACACACGTATAGGGTCAGAGGCTGAATCAGCAGTATGAAGTCTGCATTTACTAAAAAATGAAAATCCAAAAGTATCTATAAAGAATAAAATGTCATAGCAAGAAATCAAGTTCTCTGTAACAACATTAACCCCTGCCCATCGAGAAGATGGAAACCGGTTCTTAATATCTCATTCACAGGCCGAAATACAGTCACTTAAAAGTCGCAGACCCAGAACCTCAGGCTGCACCACTGACAGAGTCTGGGGGCAGTACGCTCTCTAAGGCTAGTTTCACATTAGCGTTTACGGCCGCAGCGTCGGGCTGCACACGGCCTCCGCTAAGCCCCGCCCCTGCCACGCCTCCGCCGGTAGCTCCGCCTACGGACGCATGACGCTGCATGCGTCCCCTATCTTTAGCACTGGGGACGCAGGCCGTGCGCAGTATGCGTTTGGCGGCGCATGCGTCCTTTTGACGCTGCGCCGAGCGCACCAAATTGCAACCTGTTGCGTTTGGCGCTGGTTGGCGCAGCGTCAAAAGGACGCATGCGACGTCAAACGCGTACTGCGCACGGTCTGCGTCCCCAGTGCTAAAGATAGGGGACGCATGCAGCGTCATGCGTCCGTAGGCGGAGCTACCGGCGGAGGCGCGGCAGGGGGCGGGGCTTAGCGGCGACCGTGCGCAGCCCGACGCTGCGGCCGTAAACGCTAATGTGAAACTAGCCTTACCCTGTCAGCTGAGATCGTACATACTGTTGCATTCTGCAGTCTCTATGGTAATGTAGTGACAGACAGGAGTCAGTGTCTCAGTAGTGCCCCACCGGGCCCCCTCACATCGCACCATGCACCGCCGGGCCACCCTCATTCCGCACCAGCAGTCCCCTCACACCGCACCATGCACCGCCGGGCCCCCTTCATTCCGCACCAGCGGTCCCCTCACCGTGCACCTCCGGCCCCCCTCACACTGCACCGTGCACCGCCGGGCACCCCCTCACACCGCCGGGCCCCCCTCACCAGCAGTCCCCCCCATCACACCTCACCGTGCACCGCCGGGGCCCCCCTCACCGTGCACCACCAGGCCCCCCTCACACCGCACCGCCAGGCCCCCCATCACACCTCACCGCCGGGCCCCCCCCTCACGCCTCACCGCCGGGCCCCCCCCTCACACCTCACCATGCACCGCCGGGCCACCCTCATTCCGCACCAGCAGTCCCCTCACACCACGCACCGCCGGGCCCCCCTCATTCCGCACCAGCGTTCCCCTCACACCTCACCGTGCACCTCCGCCCCCACCCACCTCCCCATGCACCGCCGGGCCCCCCTCACCAGCAGTCCCCTCACACCGCACCATGCACCGCCGGGCCCCCCTCATACCGCACCAGCGGTCTCCTCACCGTGCACCGCCGGGCCTCCCTCACCAGCAGTCCCCTCACACCGCACCAGCGGTCTCCTCACCGTGCACCGCCGGACCCCCTCACCAGCAGTCCCCTCACACCGCACCATGCACCGCCGGGCCCCCCTCACACCACACCAGCAGTCCCCTCACTTCTCACCATGCACCGCCGGGCCCCCCTCACCAGCAGTCCCCTCACACCTCCCAATGCACCACCGGGCCCCCTCACCAGCAGTCCCCTCACACCACACCGTGCACAGCCGGGCCCCCCCTCACACCGCACCATGCACCGCCGGGCCCCTGTCACACCGCACCAGCAGTCCCCTCACACCGCACCATGCACCGCCGGGCCCCTTCACCAGCAGTCCCCTCACACCTCCCCATGCACCGCCGGGACCCCCTCACCAGCAGTCCCCTCACCGTGCACCACCGGGTCCCCTTCACACCTCACCAGCAGTCCCCTCACACCTCACCAGCAGTCCCCTCACACCGCACCGCCGGCCCCCCCCCCTCACACCTCACCAGCAGTCCCCTCACACCGCACCGCCGGCCCCCCCCCCTCACACCTCACCAGCAGTCCCCTCACACCACACCGTGCACCAGAGCCCCCCCTCACCGTGCACCACCTTGCCCCCTCACCAGCAGTCCCCTCACACCGCACCAGCACCGCCGGGCCCCCCTCACCAGCAGTCCCCTCACACCGCACTGTGCACCGCCGGTCCCCCCTCACACCTCCCCAGCAGTCCCCTCACACCGCACCATGCAAAGCCGGCCCCCCCTCATTCCGCACCAGCGGTCCCCTCACACCTCACCGTGCACCTCCGGCCCCCCCTCACACCTCACCGTGCACCGCCAGCCCCACCTCACACACCGCACCACACCGTGCACCGCCAGGCCCCCCCTCACACCTCCTCATGCACCGCCGGGCCCCCCTCACACCTCACCAGAAGTCACCTCACACCGCACCGTGCACCGCCAGGCCCCCCTCACCAGCAGCCCCCTCACACCTCACCGTGCACCGCCGGGCCCCCCTCACCAGCAGTACCCTCACATACAACCATGCACCGCCGGGCCCCCCTCACCAGCAGTCCCCTCACAGCTCCGGGCCCCCCTCACACCGCACCGTGCATCGCCGGGCCCCCTCACAGCTCATCAGCAGTCCCCTCACACCACACCGTGCACCGCCGGGCCCCCCCTCACACCTCACCAGCAGTCCCCTCACACCGCACCATGCACCGCCGGGCCCCTGTCACACCGCACCAGCGGTCTCCTCACCGTGCACCGCCGGGCCCCTTCACCAGCAGTCCCCTCACACCTCCCCATGCACCGCCGGGACCCCCTCACCAGCAGTCCCCTCACCGTGCACCGCCGGGCTCCCCTCACACCTCACCAGCAGTCCCCTCACACCGCACCGTGCACCACAGAGCCCCCCCTCACCGTGCACCGCCGGGCCCCCTCACCAGCAGTCCCCTCACACCGCACTGTGCACCGCCGGTCCCCCCTCACACCTCCCCAGCAGTCCCCTCACACCGCACCATGCAAAGCCGGGCCCCCCTCACCAGCAGTCCCCTCACACCTCACCGTGAACCGCTGGGCCCCCCCTCACCAGCAGTCCACTCACACCGCACCAGCAGTCTCCTCACCGTGCACCGCTGGGCCCCCCTCACCAGCAGTCCCCTCACCATCGGGCCCCCCCCCCCTCACACCTCACCAGCAATCCCCTCACACCGCCGGGCCCCCCTCACCACCTCACCAGCAGTCCCCTCACACCGCACCATGCACCGCCAGGCCCCCCCTCACACCGCACCAGCGGTCTCCTCACACCGCCCCGTGCACCGCCGGCCCCCCCTCACACCGCACCAGCAGTCCCCTCCCCCCGCACCATGCACCGCCGGGCCCCCCTCACACCGCACCAGCGGTCTCCTCCCCATGCACCGCCGGGTCCCCCTCACACCACACAGTGCACCACCGGGCTCCCCTCACACCTCACCAGCAGTCCCCTCACACCGCACCAGAGGTCTCCTCACACCGCCTCGTGCACCGCCGAGCCCCCCTCATACCGCACCAGCAGTCCCCTCACACCGCACCAGCGGTCTCCTCCCCATGCACCGCCGGGCCCCCCTCACCAGCAGTCCCCTCACACCTCCCCATGCACCGCCGGGCCCCCCTCAAGTCCCCTCACACCGCACCATGCACCGCCAGGCCCCCCTCACACCGCACCAGCGGTCTCCTCACCGTGCACCACCGGGCCCCCCCTCACACCTACCCATGCACCGCCGGGCCCCCTCACCAGCAGTCCCCTCACACCACACCGTGCACCGCCGGGCCCCCCCTCACACCACACCGTGCACCGCCAGGCCCCCTTCACCAGCAGTCCCCTCACACCGCACCAGTGGTCTCCTCACACCGCACCATGCACCGCCGGGCCCCCCTCACACCGCACCAGCGGTCTCCTCACCGTGCACCGCCGGGCCCCCCCTCACCAGCAGTCCCCTCACACCGCACCGTCGGGCCCCCCCTCTCACCTAACCAGCAGTCCCCCACACCGTGCACCGCCGGGCCCCTGTCACACCGCACCAGCGGTCTCCTCACCGTGCATCGCCGGGCCCCTTCACCAGCAGTCCCCCACACCTCCCCATGCACCGCCGGGACCCCCTCACCAGCAGTCCCCTCACCGTGCACCGTCGGGCCCCCCCTCTCATCTAACCAGCAGTCCCCTCACACCACACCGTGCACCGCCGGGCCCCCCTCACCAGCAGTCCCCTCACACCGCACCAGTGGTCTCCTCACACCGCACCATGCACCACCGGGCCCCCCCTCACACCGCACCAGCGGTCTCCTCACCATGCACCGCCGGGCCCCCCCTCACACCGCACCAGCGGTCTCCTCACCATGCACCGCCGGGCCCCCCCTCACACCGCACCAGCGGTCTCCTCACCATGCACCGCCGGGCCCCCCCTCACACCGCACCAGCGGTCTCCTCACCATGCACCGCCGGGCCCCCCCTCACACCGCACCAGCGGTCTCCTCACCATGCACCGCCGAGCCCCCCCTCACACCTCCCCATGCACCACCGGGCCCCTCTCACCAGCAGTCCCCTCACACCACACCGTGCACCGCCGGCCCCCCTCAAGTCCCCTCACACCGCACCATGCACCGCCAGGCCCCCCTCACACCGCACCAGCGGTCTCCTCACCATGCACCACCGGGCCCCCCTCACACCTCCCCATGCACCGCCGGGCCCCCTCACCAGCAGTCCCCTCACACCACACCGTGCACCGCCGGGCCCCCCCTCACACCGCACCATGCACCGCCAGGCCCCCCTCACACCGCACCAGCGGTCTCCTCACCATGCACCGCCGGGCCCCTCTCACCAGTAGTCCCCTCACACCGCACCAGTGGTCTCCTCACCGTGCACCACCGGGCCCCCCTCACCAGCAGTCCCCTCACACCTCCCCATGCACCGCCGGGCCCCCTCACCAGCAGTCCCCTCACACCACACCGTGCACCGCCGGGCCCTCCTCACACCTCACCAGCAGTCTCCTCACCATGCACCGCCGGGCCCCACAAACCAGCAGTCCCCTCACACCTCCCCATGCACCGCCAGGCCCCCCTCACCAGCAGTCCCCTCACACCTCCCCATGCACCGCCAGGCCCCCCTCACCAGCAGTCCCCTCACACCTCCCCATGCACCGCCGGGCCCCCTCACCACACCGTGCACCGCCCTCACACCTCACCAGCAGTCCCCTCACACCGCATCATGCACCGCCGGGCCCCCCCTCACACCTCCCACCTCCCCATGCACCGCCGGGCCCCCCTCACCAGCAGTCCCCTCACACCGCACCGCCGGGCCCCCCTCACCAGCAGTCCCCTCACACCGCACCGTGCACCGCCGGGCCCCCCCTCACCAGCAGTCCCCTCACACCGCACCGTGCACCGCCGGGCCCCCCTCACCAGCAGTCCCCTCACACCACACCGTGCACCGCCGGGCCCCCCTCACCAGCAGTCCCCTCACACCGCACCAGCGGTCTCCTCACCGTGCACCGCCGGACCCCCCTCACCAGCAGTCCCCTCACACCTCCCCATGCACCGCCGGGCCCCCCTCACCAGCAGTCCCCTCACACCGCACCGTGCACCGCCGGGCCCCCCTCACCAGCAGTCCCCTCACACCGCACCGTGGGGCCCCCCTCACCAGCAGTCCCCTCACACCGCACCGTGCACCGCCGGGCCCCCCTCACCAGCAGTCCCCTCACACCGCACCGTGCACCGCCGGGACCCCCTCACCAGCAGTCCCCTCACACCGCACCGTGCACCGCCGGGCCCCCCTCACCAGCAGTCCCCTCACACCGCACCGTGCACCGCCGGGCCCCCCTCACCAGCAGTCCCCCCACACCTCCCCATGCACCGCCAGACCCCCCTCACCAGCAGTCCCCTCACACCTCCCCATGCACCGCCGGGCCCCCTCACCACACCGTGCACCGCCCTCACACCTCACCAGCAGTCCCCTCACACCGCACCGTGCACCGCCGGGCCCCCCTCACACCGCACCGTGCACCGCCGGGCCCCCCTCACCAGCAGTCCCCTCACACCACACCGTGCACCGCCGGGCCCCCTTCACCAGCAGTCCCCTCACACCGCACCGTGCACCGCCGGCCCCCCTCACCAGCAGTCCCCTCACACCGCACCGTGCACCGCCGGGCCCCCCTCACCAGCAGTCCCCTCACACCGCACCGTGCACCACCGGGCCCCCCTCACCAGCAGTCCCCTCACACCGCACCAGCGGTCTCCTCACCGTGCACCGCCGGGCCCCCCTCACACCTCCCCATGCACCGCCGGACCCCCCTCACCAGCAGTCCCCTCACACCTCCCCATGCACCGCCGGGCCCCCTCACCACACCGTGCACCGCCCTCACACCTCCCCATGCACCGCCGGGCCCCCTCACCACACCGTGCACCGCCCTCACACCTCACCAGCAGTCCCCTCACACCGCACCGTGCACCGCCGGGCCCCCTCACACCGCACGGTGCTGTGCCGCTTGTCCCCGTGCCGGCTCCGTAGAAGGCCTCCTGACCCCCCACCGTTCCTCATGTACAGAGGAGCAGCGCCATTACCTGCTTCTCCTCTCCGGTCTCCTCGAATTGCACGTCCCCTTCGTACTTTTCCGACATGATAGCAGCTCCGGAGGCAGTAAAGCAGAACAGCTATGAATGACACCAGCGACTTTTCACAGCGCGCCCCCAGTCCACCCCGACTTCTCCGCTCCAAAATGGCGACTACCGCGCCTGACGTCACGGCTCTGGGACCCCTGTTTTTTTTTTTTTTGCTATCCCAGGAGAAAAAAGCAGGATCCAATCAGCTGTCTCGCTGACGTCATAGCTGTCAAATAGCGAAAGAGGACCGAAGAGACTTTAGGCAATGAGAAGGCTGAACGGGATGTGGAGGCGGGACCAGGAGCGCCGGCAGCCAATCAGAAATAGGTCGTGACTGGATTCTGTTGCCATGGGAGAGATGCATCAGTGAGAGTGTGTGCAGAGATCCTCGTCTGGCCTGCCAGCAGTCGTGTGTGTGTGTGTGTGTGTGTGTAATTGTATGTATGTATATATGTGTGTGTGTGTCTATGTATATATATATGTGTGTGTGTAGATGTGTGTGTGTGTGTGTATATGTCACGGTCACGTGTGTCTGGACGCAGCGAGTACCGCAAGGCGAACCCATGTGACGCACGTGACCCTGGATACACCGCCTCCAATGGGGCGAATTTAAATAACAAACACGTGCAGTTGGATACACCGCCTCCAACTGGCGAATTTAGACATTAGGCCGGGGTCACGCTAACCGACGCAAAATACGGTCAGTATTTTACATGCGTAATACGGATGAATGGCCCCTAAATAGTGCTCCGTATGTCATCCGTAATCAAGGTGTGGTCGCGTATTTTGCGCATGTCAGCATCCGTATGTAATCCGTATGGCGAGATTTTCTCACAGGCTTGCAAAATGGACATATAATGGAGCCCTATGACAGGGTTTATAACAGAAACCAAAGAATACATATAGACACATATATATATATATATATATACACTCACTGGCCACTTTATTAGGTACACCATGCTAGTAAGGGGTTGGACCCCCTTTTGCCTTCAGAACTGCCTCAATTCTTCGTGGCAGAGATTCAACAAGGTGCTGGAAGCATTCCTCAGAGATTTTGGACCATATTGACATGATGGCATCACACAGTTGGCGCAGATTTGTCGGCTGCACATCCCTGATGCGAATCTCCCGTTCCACCACATCCCAAAGATGCTCTATTGGATTGAGATCTGGTGACTGAGGAGGCCATTTGAGTACAGTAAACTCATTGTCATGTTCAAGAAACCAATCTGAGATGATTCGAGCTTTAGGACATGGCGCATTATCCTGCTGAAAGTAGCCATCAGATGTTGGGTACATTGTGGTCATAAAGGGATGGACATGGTCAGCAACAATACTCAGGTAGGCTGTGGCGTTGCAACGATGCTCAATTGGTACCAAGGGGCCCAAAGAGTGCCCAGAAAAAATTCCCCACACCATGACACCACCACCACCAGCCTGAACCGTTGATACAAGGCAGGATGGATCCATGCTTTCATGTTGTTTACGCCAAATTCTGACCCTACCATCTGAATGTCGCAGCAGAAATCGAGACTCATCAGACCAGGCAACGTTTTTCCAATCTTCTACTGTCCAATTTCGATGAGCTTGTGCAAATTGTAGCCTCAGTTTCCTGTTCTTAGCTGAGAGGAGTGGTACCCAGTGTGGTCTTCTGCTGCTGTAGCCCATCTGCCTCAAAGTTCGACGCACTGTGCGTTCAGAGATGCTCTTCTGCCTACCTTGGTTGTAACGGGTGGCAATTTGAGTCACTGTTGCCTTTCTATCAGCTCGAACCAGTCTGCCCATTCTCCTCTGACCTCTGGCATCAACATGGCATTTCCGGCCACAGAACTGCCGCTCACTGGATTTTTTTTCTTTTTCGGACCATTCTCTGTAAACCCTAGAGATGGTTGTGCGTGAAAATCCCAGTAGATCAGCAGTTTCTGAAATTCTCAGACCACCCCTTCTGGCACCAACAATCATGCCACGTTCAAAGGCACTCAAATCACCTTTCTTCCCCATACTGATGCTCGGTTTGAACTGCAGGAGATTGTCTTGACCATGTCTACATGCCTAAATGCACTGAGTTGCCGCCATGTGATTGGCTGATTAGAAATTAAGTCTTAACACACAGTTGGACAGGTGTACCTAATAAAGTGGCCAGTGAGTGTATATATATATATATACATACATACATACATGTCATTGAGACACACATATATATATATTTCACAGAGTTCTTCATAGTAGAATAGCCGCTAATTCAATTGCCGGCTTTTGTGAAATCATTCCCCAAGCCGACATGAAATGACACATGGTTTACATACAGTAAAGCATTTAATTTCATGGTTTTTTTTGTATGTCTTTCATTAGTAATTAGATGAGGGTTGATGTGTAAAATTTGGGAGGTGTAAGTGTTAATTTAAGGGGTTAATTCGTTGTAAAAAAATGTGTGGGCTCCTGCGGTATTTTGTCAATGCGGGAGCCCACACATTTTTTTACAAAAATTAACCTCTTAAATTAACACTTACACCTCCCAAATTTTACACATCAACCCTCATCTAATTACTAATGAAAGACATACAAAAAAAACATGAAATTAAATGCTTTACTGTATGTAAACCATGTGTCATTTCATGTCGGCTTGGGGAATGATTTCACAAAAGCCGGCAATTGAATTAGCGGCTATATATATATATGTGTCTCAATGACGTATATATATATATATATATGCATTCTATGTGTATATATCTATTCTTTCGTTTCTTTATTAAACCTGTCAGTGTGAGTTTACTGTATAGCGCACTGAATTGCCGGCTTTTCTAAAGGACACCGGGTGCGTATTTCTCGCAAGTCACATGTGTGGTCCGTGTGTAATCCGTATTTTTAGCGCACCCATAGACTTGCATTGGCGTATTACTGCCGTAATACGCTGACAGTCGCAGCATGCTGCAATTGGCACGGACCGTAGAATATGGACGAGAAATATACGACTGATGGGAGCAAACCCATAGAGAATCATTGGTCTGTGTGTAATGCGTGCTTTTAACGCCTCTCACTCGTCCATATTCCTCTCTAGTGTGACCCCGGCGTTACACGTATATACAAGTCTGGAAACCCCGCCTCCAGTAAGGCGAATTTAAACAATAAGGGAAACCTGGGAAACATTAACAATGGTGGGCCCTGCAATAGGGAATAGGGAAGTGGAGACCTCCTGAGCTCCCTTGAGCCAGTGTCCCTGCACTCCTAACGTTCCCTATGCCGGTTCCGCACCGGGCGCGCAACAGGAACCTAAAAACCCTAGTTCGCCCTCACCTAAACCCTCACTAGGGAATTGGGCGGTGCGGAAACTAATCCCACCACTGCACTAAAACACACATGAGGAAAGATGACAAAACAGGGGAAACACCACTTAGCTTTGCTCTGTTGCGTACGCTCCTAGCAACAGAGCCCACCACCTGCGTGCATCTTCTCCTCCACCCGGATCCATCACTATAACTGGATCCTTCACCATAGTGCAGCCTTGGAGCTGAGTCCACCACCAGTTGCAGCTGTTCAGTAACAGAGTCCCAAAGATGAGTTCAGCTCCTGCCCAAAAAGTCAAGCATGCTTGAGTACAGCTCTCAGCAACCAAGTCCCGCATGCTGAGTGCAACTCTCTCCATAGTCGTCACTCCACCAAGCCATGCAAGGACTTCCTGCCAACACCATAAACTGTGACTCCACCACGCCATGCCAGCCCTTCTTGCAGACCACCTACTGTAGCTGCCACTCGTCCCCTCTGGCTGAGCTGGGCTGCGCAGTACTCATGTTCAACTCCTTCATTCACCCAGGCTTCCTTGTGAATGACTAACACACAATCAATATCACCAACAGTGATTGAACAAACCTGGCTTCCTTTTATAGAGCCTAACACCTGATTTGTAATTAAGTGCACATTAAACCAAAGAAACTAAAGTGCACTACTGCTCACCACCACCGGGGCAACTTAGAATGAACGACACCACGTGTAATAATTCTAATGGCCACCGGGGGCAATCAACCCACTTTGGCACCAAGCCAAAGGAAAAAAAAGTTCACTTTGTGCATTTAAACTGTCAGATCCACCTTGGATCATGACAGTATATATATGTGTGTGTGTGTAATTGTATGTATGTGTGTGTGTATATACGAGTATGTGTGTGTATAGATGTGTGTGTGTAATTGTATGTATGTGTGTGTATATATATGTGTGTGTGTAATTGTATGTATGTGTGTGTGTGTATATATATATATATATATATATGTGTGTGTAGATGTGTATGTGTGTGTTGTGACAGTCACTGGCAAAGTGCTGCGGGGGGAGATATGTGTCACTGAGGCTATTAGCTTCAGGGATTTGAACCCTGGCAGTTTGCTCCAGAACCCTAATCAGCCATTATGACCGCACAAGCCTAACCGCATCACCTTGATCCCGCCAGCCGACTCAGTACAGATATCCCTGACAAAGGCAATGTTGTCGAAACGTTGGATTTATATTTTCTGTTGTTTCCTGAATAGTATGATAATAGTTGTTTCTATGAATGCAACTGCAATTCTTTTTTCAACACAACCTTTCTGACTTATTTAAGGTTATCGTCTTAGGGTATGTTCCTACGGTCAGCAAATGCTGTGGGTTGGACGCTGCATACAGCCGCAGCATCCAGATGTTACAGCATAGTGGAGGGGATTTTATAAAATCTCATCTCCACTATGCATCCAGAGACGCCTCTGGCTTCCCTGCGTATACGCACATGTGGTACATCTTTGCAGACCGCAGCATGTCTAGTGGAGATGCCCAGTCTCCAAGATAAAGTCACCCGTACAATGTATAGGATGCGGTGATTCCGCACGATTCAATGAACCCATGCGGAACCACCGCGTGTATAAAAGGGGGCAACGCTTTGGACGGGGCGGGTGTCCGCTGCCCTCAAGACGCTGACAATCCGGGACATGGACACATACACTGACTTCTGATGTGTGTCCCTTCAGTGCGCCACCTTTCAATTATAGGAGCACATCACTTTTGATTTATTAGGTTTATAAGTGCACAGCTGGAGGGCGGGTGGGAGCTAGTCGCCATATCTCCTCCTCAGGGTGGGGTTTAGAAGGTAAATAGCCCCCTGAGTGTTCTACATTTCATACTGAACCCAGTTGTTGCATCTAAAGCAGGCTGATCCCCGCAGGCATATGAGCTATGCTATAATATCTTCTGTTTTCCCATTATGCCAGAAAGGACGTTTACTTTCTTGAGCAAGCACTGGTTTATGCCGTATTTTAAATAAACCAGCAAAAGAAACGTGCCTGTGTCTACCTCTATGAGCAGCCGAGGGAGCCCGATCTTCTACAGTGTGTATGTATAAATGTGTGTATGTATGTACAGTGGGGAAAAAAAGTATTTAGTCAGTCAGCAATAGTGCAAGTTCCACCACTTAAAAAGATGAGAGGCGTCTGTAATTTACATCATAGGTAGACCTCAACTATGGGAGACAAACTGAGAAAAAAAAATCCAGAAAATCACATTGTCTGTTTTTTTTTCATTTTATTTGCATATTATGGTGGAAAATAAGTATTTGGTCAGAAACAAAATTTCATCTCAATACTTTGTGATATATCCTTTGTTGGCAATGACAGAGGTCAAACGTTTTCTGTAAGTCTTCACAAGGTTGCCACACACTGTTGTTGGTATGTTGGCCCATTCCTCCATGCAGATCTCCTCTAGAGCAGTGATGTTTTTGGCTTTTCGCTTGGCAACACGGACTTTCAACTCCCTCCAAAGGTTTTCTATAGGGTTGAGATCTGGAGACTGGCTAGGCCACTCCAGGACCTTGAAATGCTTCTTACGAAGCCACTCCTTCGTTGCCCTGGCGGTGTGCTTTGGATCATTGTCATGTTGAAAGACCCAGCCACGTTTCATCTTCAATGCCCTTGCTGATGGAAGGAGGTTTGCACTCAAAATCTCACGATACATGGCCCCATTCATTCTTTCATGTACCCGGATCAGTCGTCCTGGCCCCTTTGCAGAGAAACAGCCCCAAAGCATGATGTTTCCACCACCATGCTTTACAGTAGGTATGGTGTTTGATGGATGCAACTCAGTATTCTTTTTCCTCCAAACACGACAAGTTGTGTTTCTACCAAACAGTTCCAGTTTGGTTTCATCAGACCATAGGACATTCTCCCAAAACTCCTCTGGATCATCCAAATGCTCTCTAGCAAACTTCAGACGGGCCCGGACATGTACAGGCTTAAGCAGTGGGACACGTCTGGCACTGCAGGATCTGAGTCCATGGTGGCGTAGTGTGTTACTTATGGTAGGCCTTGTTACATTGGTCCCAGCTCTCTGCAGTTCATTCACTAGGTCCCCCCGCGTGGTTCTGGGATTTTTGCTCACCGTTCTTGTGATCATTCTGACCCCACGGGGTGGGATTTTGCGTGGAGCACCAGATCGAGGGAGATTATCAGTGGTCTTGTATGTCTTCCATTTTCTAATTATTGCTCCCACAGTTGATTTCTTCACTCCAAGCTGGTTGGCTATTGCAGATTCAGTCTTCCCAGCCTGGTGCAGGGCTACAATTTTGTTTCTGGTGTCCTTTGACAGCTCTTTGGTCTTCACCATAGTGGAGTTTGGAGTCAGACTGTTTGAGGGTGTGCACAGGTGTCTTTTTATACTGATAACAAGTTTAAACAGGTGCCATTACTACAGGTAATGAGTGGAGGAAAGAGGAGACTCTTAAAGAAGAAGTTACAGGTCTGTGAGAGCCAGAAATCTTGATTGCTTGTTTCTGACCAAATACTTATTTTCCACCATAATATGCAAATAAAATGAAACAAAAACAGACAATGTGATTTTCTGGATTTTTTTTTCTCAGTTTGTCTCCCATAGTTGAGGTCTACCTATGATGTAAACTACAGACGCCTCTCATCTTTTTAAGTGGTGGAACTTGCACTATTGCTGACTGACTAAATACTTTTTTTCCCCACTGTATGTGTGTATATATGTATATACAGTTGTGGTCAAAAGTATTGACACCCCTGCAATTCTGTCAGATAATACTCAGTTTCTTCCTGAAAATGATTGCAAACACAAATTCTTTGGTATTTTTATCTTCATTTAATTTGTCTTAAATGAAAAAACACAAAAGAGAATGAAGCAAAAAGCAAAACATTGATCATTTCACACAAAACTCCAAAAATGGGCCAGACAAAGTATTGGCACCCTCAGCCTAATAACTTGGTTGCACAACCTTTAGCCAAAATAACTGCGACCAACCGCTTCCGGTAACCATCAATGAGCTTCTTACAATGCTCTGCTGGAATTTTAGACCATTCTTCCTTGGCAAACTGCTCCAGGTCCCTGATATTTGAAGGGTGCCTTCTCCAAACTGCCATTTTTAGATCTCTCCACAGGTGTTCTATGGGATTCAGGTCTGGACTCTTTGCTGGCCACCTTAGAAGTCTCCAGTGCTTTCTCTCAAACCATTTTCTAGTGCTTTTTGAAGTGTGTTTTGGGTCATTGTCCTGCTGGAAGACCCATGACCTCTGAGGGAGACACAACTTTCTCACACTGGGCCCTACATTATGCTGCAAAATTTGTTGGTAGTCTTCAGACTTCATAATGCCATGCACACGGTCAAGCAGTCCAGTGCCAGAGGCAGCAAAGCAACCCCAAAACATCAGGGAACCTCCGCCATGTTTGACTGTAGGCACCGTGTTCTTTTCTTTGAATGCCTCTTTTTTTCTCCTGTAAACTCTATGTTGATGCCTTTGCACAGAAAGCTCTACTTTTGTCTCATCTGACCAGAGAACATTCTTCCAAAACGTTTTAGGCTTTTTTAGGTAAATTTTGGCAAACTCCAGCCTGGCTTTTTTATGTCTCGGGGTAAGAAGTGGGGTCTTCCTGGGTCTCCTACAATACAGTCTCTTTTCATTCAGACTCCGACGGATAGTACGGGTTGACACTGTTGTACCCTCGGACTGCAGGGCAGCTTGAACTTGTTTGGATGTTAGTCGAGGTTTTTTATCCAACATCCGCACAATCTTGCGTTGAAATCTCTTGTCAATTTTTCTTTTCCGTCCACATCTAGGGAGGTTAGCCACAGTGCCATGGGCTTTAAACTTCTTGATGAGACTGCGCACTAGGGTGACCGCAAAAAATCGATGTCGGAATTTTGTCCGTCTGGACCCCACAAAACGATTCCCCTTTCCAGATATTGAGATAGCCAAAATTTGAGCTCGATCAAACGACGTTAACCCGTGCCGCTCGTCGCTCAAAGTTTGAAAAAAATCCAAATTGAGGTATTTTAAGATTTAGGTATTTTGCATAGTCTGTTAGACTATAAAGAATGTGACAACAACATTGCAGAAATAGCCCTGACCAAATTTTCGAACCATTTGTGGTATTTGAATGCAGAGTTGTTGGGATTATCGTTTTTTGATCCCACCATTACAGACAATGAAAAGTTGTTAATGGCTAATAAATTGCTCAGTAGCACAGATGAACCATCAGAGCACGCTAGGGTTGTAAATCCAAAAGTTAGGAAAGAAAAATTAAAAGAGGTAGGAAGTAACCGACTTTAACGACCTTCTGACAAAAGATGAAGAACAAAAGCAATATGTCCTGCAAGTTGTAAGCAAATGCCGAGCGTTATATTCTGACGTTTCAAAAACTACTTTAACAAAAGCTCTAGAATAGATTAGATAACTATGTAAAATTATCAACTCATGTAGGTTAGCGTGCTCTGATGGTTCATCATACCACAAATGGTTCGAAAATTTGGTCAGGGCTATTTCTGCAATGTTGTTGTCACATTCTTTATAGTCTAACAGACTATGCAAAATACCTAAATCTTAAAATACCTCAATTTGGATTTTTTCAAACTTTGAGCGACGAGCGGCACGGGTTAAGTCGTTTGATCGAGCTCAAATTTTGGCTATCTCAATATCTGGAAAGGGGAATCGTTTTGTGGGGTCCAGACGAACAAGATTCTGACATTTTTTCCCCCCCATATGAGATCCGGTCACCCTACTGCGCACGGTAGACACAGGAACATTCAGGTCTTTGGAGATGGACTTGTAGCCTTGAGATTGCTCATGCTTCCTCACAATTTGGTTTCTCAAGTCCTCAGACAGTTCTTCGGTCTTCTTTCATTTCTCCATGCTCAATGTGGTACACACAAGGACACAGGACAGAGGTTGAGTCAACTTTAATCCATGTCAACTGGCTGCAAGTGTGATTTAGTTATTGCCAACACCTGTTAGGTGCCACAGGTAAGTTACAGGTACTGTTAATTACACAAATTAGAGAAGCATCACATGGTTTTTCGAACAGTGCCAATACTTTTGTCCACCCTCTTTTTTTATGTTTGGTGTGGAATTATATCCAATTTGGCTTTAGGACAATTCTTTTTGTGTTTTTTCATTTAAGACAAATTAAATGAAGATAATAATACCAAAGAATTTGTGTTTGCAATCATTTTCAGGAAGAAGCTGAGTATTATCTGACAGAATTGCAGGGGTGTCAATACTTTGGCCACAACGGTACCTATAAAGAGAAAAATCAGACAAACTGAAAATTTTGCATTGGTCTGTCTCTCCATTTTTGCCAGAGCTGTATATATATATATATATATATATATATATTCACACACAAATATATACATGTAAATTCCAAAAAGTTCATTTTTTTTCTCCTTAATGTACACTCTGCACCCCATCTTGACTGAAAAAAACCCAGAAATGTTGAAATTTTTGCATATTTATTAAAAAAGAAAAACTGAAATATCACATGGTCATAAGTATTCAGACCCTTTGCTCAGACACTCATATTTAAGTTACATGCTGTCCATTTCCTTGTGATCCTCCTTGAGATGGCTCTACTCCTTCATTGGAGTCCAGCTGTATTTGATTAAACTGATAGGACTTGATTTGTAAAGGCACACGCCTGTTTCTAAAAGTCCTCACAGCTCACAGTGCATATCAGACCAAATGAGAATCATGAGGTCAAAGAAACTGGCCAAGGAGCTCAGAGACAGAATTGTGGCAAGGCACAGATCTGGCCAAGGTTACAAAACAATTTCTGCAGTACTCAAGGTTCCTAAGAGCACAGTGGCCTGCATATTCCTTAAATGGAAGAAGTTTGGGACCACCAGAAGTCTGCTGAGACCTGGCGGTCCAGCCAAACTGAACAATCGTGGGAGAAGAGCATTGTTGAGAGACAGGGTCGGATTGGGGTTTCTACAGCTATATGCAAATATCTGTCAATCATTAGCTGTACAACACAGGCGGCTCCTGCACATGTACTGAGCGCCCCCATAACTGGGATATATAAATGCGGTAGTTTACTTTAATGGGAATCTTTGGTTAAAACAAGTTATCACCGATCTATGGGCTCCACAGGATAGGCGATTGCTTAGGTCGGACCATTAGAAACTACACCAATCGGAAGAATGAGGATGTTTTATCGTTGATAGGATACTTATCCCCATTCTAAAACAGACCAGCAGAAGGGATATCTGACCGCAGCTCCATTCGGTCTCTTTGGGGCTTCTAGAATAAAAACAAGTGCAGCCACTGAGAGAATGAATGGATCAGTAATCACGTTGTACATGCCACTCCAGTCTAATGCAGATAAAAAGTCCCACATTTTGTTGAATGGGTCCCAGCAGTCAGACCCAGGTACAGTCAGGGTACAGGTAATGCAGTGATTACCAGTGACATTATACACAGGCACTCTGTGTATAGTGGCAGTGTACAGATAATACAGTGATCACTAGTGACATTATACACAGGCACTCTGTGCATAGTGGCAGTGTACAGATAATACAGTGATCACTAGTGACATTATACACAGGCACTCTGTGTATAGAGTCAGTGTAGAGGTAATACAGTGATCACAAATGAATGCAGAAAAGGATTTCCAGTTTGTCAAGGAGCGCTTCCGTTTGATTCATTAATTACTCCGAATATTTCAAGGAATATCCAGTTTATTATTAGACATAAAAACACAACGCGTTTCGGCTACACATAAAATTAGCCTTCATCAGGTATGCTAATTTTATGCATAGCCGAAACGCATTGTTTTTTTAAGTCTAATAATAAACTGGATATTCCTTGAAATATTCGGAGTAATTAATGAATCAGCCGGAAGCGCTCCTTGACAAACTGGAAATCCTTTTCTGCATTCTCTGATGAATCTCTTAAAAGGTAGTTCGTTCCACCTGTTTTGAGCTGCAGGCCAGCAGATCCAGACGATTACTCCAGTACCCAAACATAGGGTTATACGCTGAGCAACAAGACACCAAAATGGTGAGAAGAATTTTTTATTTCTCTCTGACATAATTAAAACTCTGCACTTAGATCTGCACCCCCCTTCTTTTTCTGGATATTCCTTGAAATACTCGGAATAATTAATGAATCAGCCGGAAGCGCTCCTTGACAAACTGGAAATCTTTTTCTGCACAGTGATCACCAGTGACATTATACACAGGCGCTCTGCGTATAGTGTCAGTTTAATGTCAGTGTACAGATAATACAGTGATCGCCAGTGACATTATACACAGGAGCTCTGTATATAGTGTCAGTGTACAGGTAATACAGGAATCACCAGTGACATTATACACAGGAGATCTGTACATAGTGTCAGTGTACAGGTATTACAGTGATCACCATTATACATTATGCACACAAGTTCTGTATATAGTGTATGCTGCACAGGAAATACAGTGACCACTGGTGAAACTATACACAGGGAGCTCTGTATACAGTATATAGTGTATGGTGTGCGTGTACATGTAATACATTGACTCACCAAGGATGTCTGTAGTTGAAGTTCATCATCTTCGCTTTTCTTTCTCAACTAGCACAGACAGCCATCACTTCTTCCAGCAAGGACTCGTCTCTGCAAAAAATAACACACAGTCATCAATAGTTGATCGCTTCCAGAGCACTTTCCCCACTTTTTCCCTGGCTTCTATACTATGCCAGATGAAGAAAAAAAGTGACGTAGTGCCACGCTGCACAGTAACAGGACCTCCCTTTTGTTCCCTCCATGGAAAACAGTTTCTTAAAAAGTAAATTATTTTACAGTAGTAATAATGCCCCTAATTGGACGATAAAAAAATTATGTTTCCCACTTGTCACCATAAGCTAATAGAGCATGTTCCTCATTCTGGCCCCCAAACAGTAATTAAGTCCCTCATCCTGGTCCCCTTTATTTAATAATCTCGCCCAGCCTGGCTCCCTTTATTTTATTATATTACCTCAGATATCCATCCTGCTCCCACAGCTGTTGTGAATTCCCTTGCTCGGAGTTCTGAGCCGAAGCTCCCTCTGCTCCCTCTGGTGGTTACTGAGAGTAGTGGAGCTGGACAAGTTGATGGAAGTTCCCCACCTGATGACGAAAATTGGGAACCTGGGATTACTGGCTGGGAGCATATTATTGAGCTGGCTGCTCTTGGTGGTTGCTGGTGATTTCCACCTTGTGCATTTGGAGTTCTTTTGTCCCCTGCCTGATCTGCATGGTTCAGCTAGGTGATTCTTTTGCTAATCCTTTGCATCTAATCTGGTTGTGCCATTTTTTGCTTTCTGCTTTGCTGCTAGGGTTCAGCGTGCTCCCTGCTGGGGGCAGCGCTGGGCCCTTTGTTGTGAATTCGCTTTCTGGCCTACCTCTGGTTACTACTGAAGGTAGTGGAGCTGGTCAAATTGACAGAGGGGTTGCAAGTTCTCTTTTTGGGCTCCCTCTGGTGGTTACTGGAGGTAATGGAGCTGATCTGATTAACAGTGGCTTGCCACCTGATAATGAGGACGACGATGGGAGATCTGGGGTTTCTGACTGGAATTTAAGACAGCCGACTCCCTCTATCCCTGCTGGTCATTTTCTTCCTGCCTCCTGAGGTCTTAGTTTCCAGCTCAGTCCCTGCATGTTCAGCTAAGTGTTCATTTGCTATTCTGTTTGCATTTTATCTAGTTTTGTCTATTTCAGTTTTGTGTGGGTCAGCCAGCTCCGGCTGGGGCTGTGCTGAATCACCATCCATATGTTACTTCTTGTGCCAGTGTGTTTTTTGTCCCTTATTAGATTGCCCTCTTTTTGACCTGCTTTCTGAATATACCAGAGTGCTGATATAGTGGGCGAAGTCGTGCGACCAGTATTTTTTGCATCAGACGTGTTGGACTTTTTTGCAGGGTCTTTTGCCTGATTGAAGACAGTGTCTTTCCTTTCCTGTCCTGTCTAGTCAGTGTGGGCCCCATCGTTTGCTCAGTCTATTTTACTACCTGCATTTGTGTTTTCATCTTGTCTCACCGACAATATATGTTTGGGCGCTATCTATTCCTTTGGGGTCTGCTCTGGGGCAGTTTAAATTTCCCCTTTCTTGCTTTAGGCTTAGCTAGCTCTCTGGCTGTGCCGAGGTGTCTAGGATCATCGTAGGCACGCTCCACGGCTACTGCTAGTTGTGTGGATAGGATCAGGGGTCTGCAATCCACTTAGCTACCAACCTCTCTGGTTTTCTGTGGCTTAGCTTGGTCTTGCTTTCCTCCTCTGTGACCCAATCATAACAGAATAACCAGCCTAACCGCAGACTCTAGGGTAGTCAAAAGAAGGAAAGAATTGTAAAAAAAAAAGAAAAAGTGTCAGAATTTTTTTTATATATTTTTTTCCCTCTTTTTCTCTAGGGCCGTAGGAGGATTTTATCTTTAAAGGAGATTACGCAATTTTCCGATCGGGTTGAGCAGCTCGCTGCTGAAGTGGGGGGAATTTCTGCCTTTCTCGCTCAATCATCTGCTGTTGAACCAAAAATTCCTACTCCTGATGTGTTTTCTGGGGATCGGTCTAAATTTTTGAATTTTAAGAATAATTGTAAACTATTTCTTGCCTTGAAGCCTAACTCATCGGGGAGCTCTGTGCAGTAGGTTAAAATTGTCATCACCCTGCTGCGCGGGGATCCCCAGGATTGGGCTTTTTCTCTGACACCTGGACCTGGAGATCCTATTCTGACTAATGTGGATGCATTTTTTCAAGCCTTGGGGTGGTCGTATGATGAACCTAATGCTATTGATCAAGCTGAGAAAACCATTTTGGCATTGAACCAGGGTCAGGATTCTGCAGAGTTATATTGTCAAAAATTCTGAAAGTGGGCGGTCCTTACTAAATGGAATGACGATGCCCTAGCAGCTCTCTTTCGGAAGGGTTTGGCAGACACCGTAAAAGATGTTACGGCGGGATTTCCTGTTCCCTCTGGTCTTGACAATTCTATGTCATTGGCCATTCAAGTTGATCGGCGTTTACGTGAACGTAAAACTACACGAGAGGCGTTGCCACCTTTTGAACGAATGTCTGAACCCATGCAATGTGAGTTTTGTCTAGGGCGCAACGTCAGGAGTTTAGAAGGCGTAATAAGCTGTGTTTTTTCTGTGGAGATGCCTCTCATACTATTTCTGTCTGCCCTAAACGAGAAAAACGTTTTGCTCACACCTTTGCCGTGGGCAGTGTACAGCCTAAGTTCCTTTTGGCAATTACTCTGATCTGCTCCTTGTCTACATTTTCCGCTAAGGCTTTTGTAGATTCAGGAGCAGCTTTGAATCTGATGGATTTAGACTTTGCTAAACATTGTGGTTTTCCCATGATACCCCTGCGGACTCCTATCCCTTTGAGGGGTATTGATGCTACTCCTTTGGCGGAGAATAAACCCCAGTTTTGGACCCAGGTGATAATGCGGGTCGCACCGGACCACCAAGAAAATTGTAAATTTTTGATGTTGCACAATTTGCATGATACTATTGTTCTGGGTTTTCCTTGGTTGCAAACTCATAATCCTGTTTTGGATTGGAAATCTGTGTCTGTGGTGAGTTGGGGTTGTCAGTGTGTTCTTAGTGACACTCCTGTTTTCTCCACCTCTCCCCAGTCTCATGATATTCCTGATTATTTGGCTGATTATTCTGATGTATTTAGTGAGAATAAGTCTGCGTCTTTGACTCCTCATAGGAATTATGACTGTGCAATTGAGTTAATGCCCGGGTGTAAATTTCCCAAGGGTCGGCTTTTCAACTTATCGGTACCCGAACATGATGCTCTGCGATCTTTTATCAAGGATTCGTTGGAGAAGGGTCATATTAGACAATCCTCTTCACCTTTAGGTGCTGGTTTTTTTTGTGGCCAAGAAAGATGGTTCATTAAGGCCATGTATTGACTATCGTTCCCTTAACAACATCACTGTTAAACTTCAGTACCCGTTACCCCTGATTTCTGATTTATTTTCCAGAGTCAAAAGTGCCTGTTGGTTTACCAAGCTTGACCTCAGGGGGGCGTATAATCTTATTCGCATCAAGCACGGGGATGAATGGAAGACGGCGTTTAATATGCCGGAGGGACATTTTGAGCACCTGGTGATGCCTTTTGGGCTCACTAATGCCCCTTCTGTCTTCCAATCTTTTATGAACAATATTTTCCGGGACTTTGTGGACAAGTTTTTGATCATTTATCTGGATGATATTTTGATCTTTTCCAGTGATTGGGATTCTCATGTGGAACATGTACGGACTGTGTTCCAGATTTTGAGGGAAAATTCCCTGTATGTTAAGGGATCGAAGTGCCTCTTTGGTGTACAGAGGATTTCATTTTTGGGATTCATTTTGTCCCTGTCCACTATTGAAATGGACCCAGCCAAGGTACAGGCCATTTATGATTGGGTTCAGCCCACTTCTTTGAAGGCTCTCCAGAAGTTTTTAGGTTTTGCTAATTTCTACCGTAAATTTATAAGTAATTTTTCTGGTATTGTCAAACCACTGACTTATGTGACCAAAAAGGGCGCTGATGTGGTGAATTGGTCTCCAGAGGCAGTCTCGGCATTTCAGGAGCTTAAGCGGAGATTCACTTCTACCCCGGTTCTACGGCAACCTGATGTCTCACTCCCATTTCAGGTGGAGGTAAATGCTTCTGAGATTGGTGCAGGAGCCGTTTGTCCCAAAAAGATCCGGAGACTTCTAAAATGAATCCCTGTGCCTTCTTTTCTCGAAAATTCTCCCCATCTGAACGTAACTATGATGCGGGGAATCGGGAATTGTTGACCGTGAAATGGGCATTTGAAGAGTGGAGACATTGTTTGGAGGGTGCTAGACATCAAGTTGTGGTCCTCACCGACCACAAGAATTTGATTTATCTTGAATCAGAAAAAATGCTTGAATCCTAGACAGGCTAGGTGGGCCTTGTTTTTCACGCATTTAATTTTGTGGTCTCTTTTCTTTCGGGCACTAAGAATGTTAAGGTGGACGCCCTTTCTAGGAGTTTCTTTGCGGATTCTCTTATTGTGACCGAGCCTACTACCATTCTAAATGAGGGTGTAGTTCTTTCCACCATCTCACCCGATTTGAGACATGCCCTGGAGGAATTTCAGGAGGACAAACCTGAACATTGCCCTATGGGTAAATTGTATGTCCCTGACCAGTGGAGGAAGAGAGTAATGTCAGAAATTCATTGCTCCGCGTTGGCTGGTCATCCAGGTATTTTTGGTACCAGAGATTTGGTGAGTCGGTCTTTTTGGTGGCCTGCCTTATCTCGTGATGTCAGGAATTTTGTGTAGTCCTGCGGGACTTGTTCTCGGTCTAAACCCTGTTCTCGTTCTAGTGGGTTGTTGATGCCCCTGCCAGTGCCCAGGAGGCCATGGACCCATATCTCAATAGATTTTATTTCCGATCTTCCTGTCTCTCAGAAAATGACTGTTATCTGGGTGATTTGTCATAGATTTTCTAAGATTATCCACTCCCAAAGTTGCCATCTTCTTCTGAGTTGGTGCCCTTGTTTTTACAACAGGTGGTTCGTTTGCATGGGATTCCTGAGAACATTGTGTCGGACAGAGGAGTCCAGTTTGTTTCCAGATTTTGGAGAGATTTTTGTTCCAAACTGGGAATTCAGTTATCCTTCTCCTCTGCATTTCATCCTCAGACCAATGGGCAGACTGAGAGAACAAACCAGACTTTGGAGCATTATTTGAGATGTTTTATATCTGCTGATCAGGATGACTGGGTCTCATTTTTGCCCCAGGCCAAATTCGCGCTAAACAATAGAGTTAGTTCTGCCACTTTGATGTCGCCCTTTTTCTGTAACTTTGAGTTTCATCCTCGATTTTCTTCAGGGCAGGGGGAATCTTCGACCTGCCCAAGTGTGGACACTGTGGTAGAGAGAATGAGAGATTTGGGACCAAGTGGTGGATAAGTTGTCCCTCTCTCAGGAAAAAGCCCAACGGTTTCCCAACCGGCATAGGACCATTGGTCCCCGGTTTAAAGTGGGTGATATGGTTTGGTTGTCGTCAAAGAATATTCCTATGAAGGTTGCGTCTCCAAAGTTCAAGCCAAGATTCATTGGACCTTATAAGATTTTGGAGATCCTTAATCCTGTTTCTTTTCGATTGGCTCTTCCAGTTACGTTTAAGGTCCATAACGTGTTTCATACATCTCTGTTGAAGAGGTTTGTGGAGCCAGTAGTTCCTATGGCGGCATCTCTTGACCCTGTATTGGTTAAAGGCAATGTGGAATATGAGGTAGAGAAAATATTGGATTCTCGTTTGGCTAGACGGAGACTCCAGCACTTGGTCAAATGGAAGGGTTATGGCCAGGAGGATAATTCTTGGGTCTCTGCTTCTGACATTCATGCCAATAGATTGGTTTTTGCTTTTCATCGGGCCCATTCTGATCAGCCTTGTGGCGTGGATAAGGGTTCGGTGACCCCTCCTCAAGGGGGGTACTGTTGTGAATTCGCTTTCTGGCCTACCTCTGGTTACTACTGAAGGTAGTGGAGCTGGTCAAATTGACAGAGGGGTTGCGAGTTCTCTTTTTGGGCTCCCTCTGGTGGTTACTTCAGGTAATGGAGCTGATCTGATTAACAGAGGCTTGCCACCTGATAATGAGGATGACGATTGGAGATCTGGGTTTTCTGACTGGGATTTAAGACAGCCGACTCCCTCTATCCCTGCTGGTGATTTTCTTCCTGCTTTCTGAGGTCTTAGTTTCCAGCTCAGTCCCTGCATGTTCAGCTAAGTGTTCATTTGATATTCTGTTTACATTTGATCTGGTTTTGTCTATTTCAGTTTTGTGTGGGTCAGCCAGCTCTGGCTGGGGCTGTGCTGAATCATCATCCATATGTTACTTCTTGTGCCAGTGTGTTTTTGTCCCTTATTAGATTGGCCTCTTTTTGCTCTGCTTTCAGAATATACCAGAGTGCTGATATAGTGGGCGAAGTCGTGCGACTTCAGTATTTTTTGCATCAGACGTGTTGGACTTTTTTGCAGGGTTTTTTGCGTGATTGCAGACAGTGTCTTTCCTTTCCTGTCCTGTCTAGTCAGTGTGGGTCCTATCGTTTGCTCAGTCTATTTTCCTACCTGCGTTTGTGTTTTCATCTTGTCTCACCGACAATATGTTTGGGGCTATCTATTCCTTTGTGGTCTGCTCTGAGGCAGTTTAGATTTCCCCTTTCTTGCTTTAGGCTGTTAGGTCTCTGGCTGTGCCGAGGCATCTAGGATCATCGCAGGCACGCTCCACAGCTACTGCTAGTTGTGTGGATAGGATCAGGGGTCTGGAATCCGCTTAGTTACCAACCTCTCTGGTTTTCTGTGGCTTAGCTTGGGCTTGCTCTCCTCCTCGGTGACCAAATCCTAACAGCCCTGCTTCATATGTTTCAGCTTGTTCAGTCCTCTGTTATGTTAGTATCTTTTGCTTTGCTTTCAGTTTATACCAAAGTACTGATCTAGCGGGGGTGAGGTCGTTTAGCATCAGGTTTTTTGTATATCAGAAGTGTTGGATTTTTTTTAGGCTTTTGTGCGTGATTACAGACAGTATCTTTTCTGTCCTGTCCTGTCTAGACAGCTTGGGCCCCACCGTTTGCTCAGTCTGTTTTTTGCTTGTGTTTGTGTCTCATCTTATCTCACCGACAATATATGTTTGGGGGCTGTCTATCCCTTTGGGGATCTGCTCCGGGGCAGTTTAGATTTCACCTTTCTGGCTTTAGGCTTAGTTAGTTTTCTGGCTGTGGCGAAACGTCTAGGGCATCGTTGGAACGTTTCACGGCTCCTGCTAGTTGTGTTGATAGGATCAGGGGTCTACAATCCGTTAAGTTACCAACCTCTCTGGCTTTCTGGTGGCTTAGCCTGTTCCAGCCATCCTCGGTGACCCGTTCATAACGCACAGCTATACATACTGGCCCTCAAATGTCCCTTGTCCTACCTCCCCATATATCTCTCTGGGACCACCATATATCCTTCCTTCATGGTCCTATTTCCTGGCTCCCCCATATATTCATCCTGGCCCCCAATATACAGTTAGGCCCATATATATTTGGACAGAGACAACATTTTTCTAATTTTGGTTCTAGACATTACCACAATGAATTTTAAACAAAACAATTTAGATGCAGTTGAAGTTCAGTCTTTCAGCTTTCATTTGAGGGTATCCACATTAAAATTGGATGAAGGGTTTAGGAGTTTCAGCTCCTTAACATATGCCATCCTGTTTTTAAAGGGACCAAAAGAAATTGGACAATTGACTCCAAGGCTATTTCATGGACAGGTGTGGGCAAGCCCTTCGTTATGTCATTCTCAATTAAGGCTTCTGTCGGGCCTTTATAGCAGAGTGGCCCGACAGAAGCCTCTCCTTAGTGCCAAGAATATGAAAGCCTGCATAGAGTTTGCTAAATAACACATGAAGGACTCCCAGACTATGAGAAATAAGATTCTCTGGTCTGATAAGACAAAGATAGAACTTTTTGGAGATAATTCTAAGCGGTATGTGTGGAGAAAACCAGGTATTGCTCATCACCTGCCCAATACAATCCCAACAGTGAAACATGGTGGTGGCAGCATCATGCTATGGGGGAGTTTTTCAGCAGCAGGGACAGGAAGACTGGTTGCAATTGATGAAATCATGAATGCGGCCAAGTACAGAGATATCCTGGATGAAAACCTCTTCCAGAGTGCTCTGGACCTCAGACTTGGCTGAAGGTTCACCTTCCAACAATACAATGACCCTAAGCACACAGCTAAAATAACAAAGGAGTGGCTTCAGAACAACTCTCTGACCTTTTTTGACTGGCCCAGCCAGAGCCCTGACCTAAACCCAATTGAGCATCTCTGGAGAGACCTGAAAATGGCTGCCCACCAACGTTCACCATCCAACCTGAAGGAACTGGAGAGGATCTGCAAGAAAGAATGGCAGAGGATCCCCAAATCCAGGTGTGCAAAACTTTCTGCATCATTGACAAGAAGACTCATGGCTGTACTAGCGCAAAAGGGTGCTTCTACTCAATACTGAGCTAAGGGTCTGAATACTTATGACCGTGTGATATTTCAGTTTTTCTTTTTTAATACATTTGCAAAAATTTCTACATTTCTGGCTTTTTCAGTCAAGATGGGGTGCAGAGTGTACATTAATGGGAAAAAAATTAGCTTTATTGAATTTACCAAATGGCTGCAATGAAACCAAGAGTAAAAAAGTTTAAAGGGGTCTGAATACTTTCTGTACCCACTGTATATATACATATATATATATATACTAGCTGAAGAGCCCGGCGCTGCCCGGGCATAGTATCTAACTGTGGTTAGTTATAGAAAATTATAATTATCCTCCATCCCATAGTCCCGTGCCCATATACCCACCATACATATCCATGATCCCATAGGCCCGTGCCCATATACCCATCATACATATCCTCCATCCCATAGTCGAGTGCCCATATACCCATCACACATCCTCCATCCCACAGTCCCATGCCCATATACCCATCATACATATCCTCCATCCCATAGTCCCGTGCCCATATACCCATCATACATATTTTCCATCCCATAGTCCCATGCCCATATACCCATCATACATATTCGCCATCCCATAGTCGAGTGCCCATATACCCATCACACTTCCTTCATCTCATAGTCCCATGCCCATATACCCATCATACATATCCTCCATCCCATAGTCCCGTGCCCATATACCCATCATACATATCCGCCATCTCATAGTCCCGTGCCCATATACCCGTCATACATATCCTCCATCCTATAGTCCCGTGCCCATATACCCATCACATACTAGCTGAAGAGCCCGGCTCTGCCCGGGCATAGTAACTAACTGTGGTTAGTTATAGAAAATTATAATTATTCTCCATCCCATAGTCCCGTGCCCATATACCCACCATACATATCCATGATCCCATACGCCCGTGCCCATATACCCATCATACATATCCTCCATCCCATAGTCGAATGCCCATATACCCATCACACATCCTCCATCCCACAGTCCCATGCCCATATACCCATCATACATATTCTCCATCCCATAGTCCCGTGCCCATATACCCATCATACATATTTTCCATCCCATAGTCCCATGCCCATATACCCATCATACATATTCGCCATCCCATAGTCGAGTGCCCATATACCCATCACACTTCCTTCATCTTATAGTCCCATGCCCATATACCCATCATACATATCCTCCATCCCATAGTCCCGTGCCCATATACCCATCATACATATCCGCCATCTCATAGTCCCGTGCCCATATACCCGTCATACATATCCTCCTTCCTATAATCCCGTGCCCATATACCCATCACACATCCTCCATCCCATAGTCCCGTGCCCATATACATATCCACCATCCCATAGTCGAGTGCCCATATACCCATCACACATCCTCCATCCCATAGTCCCGTGCCCTTATACATATCCGCCATCCCATAGTCCCGTGCCCATATACCCGTCATACATATCCTCCATCCCATAGTCCAGTGCCCATATACCCATCACACATCCTCCATCCCATAGTCCCATTCCCATATACCCATCATACATATCCTCCATCCCATAGTCCCGTTCCCATATACTCATCACACATCCTCCATTCTATAGTCAACCATTATGACATCATAATGAGCGGCGGTGGGGCTTGCAACCTATGATGACATCAGCGTCGCCATGGCAACTATTGTGACATCATAATGCGGGGCGGGGCTTGACACGCACACACTGCTTCCCCAGTATGCAAATAGGGGCATTGTGACATCACAATGAGGGGCGGGGCTTGACATGCACACACTTTTTGCCCAGTATGTAGATAGGGGCAAAATTGTTTGGTGAATTGGAACGCACGGGGTTAAAATTTCGCCTCGCAACATAGCTTAGGACGCTCTCGGGGTCCAGACGTGTGACTGTGCCAAATTTTGTGGCTGTAGCTGCGACGGTGCGGATGCCTATCCCGGACATACACACATACACACACACACACACACACATACATACACACATACATACACACTTTGAGCTTTATATATTAGATATATATACAGTACAGACCAAAAGTTTGGACACTCCTCATTCAAAGAGTTTTCTTTATTTTCATGACTATGAAAATTGTAGATTCACTCTAAAGGAATCAAAACTATGAATTAACACATGTGGAATTATATAATTAACAAAAAAGTGTGAAACAACTGAAAATATGTCTTATATTCTAGGTTCTTCAAAGTAGCCACCTTTGGCTTTGATTACTGCTTTGCACACTCTTGGCATTCTCTTGATGAGCTTCAAGAGGTAGTCACCGGAAATGGTTTTCACTTCACAGGTGTGCCAGGTTTAATAAGTGGGATTTCTTGCCTTATAAATGGGGTTGGGACCATCAGTTGTGTTGTGCTTTTAATGAGAAGGTGTCTCCAAACTTTTGGTCTGTATTGTATATATATAAGTGTATGTCCAGTTAGGGTAACCAAACAATGATGTTATTAAAATGCGATGCAAATGGTTGACTAAATTAATTTTAAATATGCATGAATGAATATATATATATCTAATATATAAAGCTCAAGTGTGTGTATGTATGTATGTCTGTGTGTATGTCCGGGACTGGCATCCGCACCGTCGCAGCTACAGCCACAAAATTTGGCACAGTCACATGTCTGGACCCCGAGATCGTCCTAGGCTATGTTGTGAGGCAAAATTTTAACCCCGCGCGGTCCAATTCACCAAACAATTTTGCCCCTATCTACATAATGGGGAAAAAATGTGTGTGTATCAAGCCCCGCCCCTCATTATGATGTCGTAATGGTTGCCATGGCGACGCTGATGTCATCATAGGTTGCTAGCCCCGCCGCTCATTATGATGTCATAATGGTTGACTATGGGATGGATGATGTGTGATGGGTATATGGGCACTGGACTATGGGATGGAGGATATGTATGACGGGTATATGGGCACGGGACTATGGGATGGGGGATGTGTATGACGGGTATATGGGCACGGGACTATGGGATGGAGGATATGTATGATGGGTATATGGGCACGGGACTATGGAATGGAGGATGTGTGATGGGTATATGGGCACGGGACTATGGGATGGAGCATATGTATGACGGGTATATGGGCACGGGACTATGGGATGGAGGATGTGTGATGGGTATATGGGCACGGGACTATGCGATGGAGGATATACACTCACTGGCCACTTTATTAGGTACACCATGCTAGTAAGGGGTTGGACCCCCTTTTGCCTTCAGAACTGCCTCAATTCTTCGTGGCAGAGATTCAACAAGGTGCTGGAAGCATTCCTCAGAGATTTTGGACCATATTGACATGATGGCATCACACAGTTGGCGCAGATTTGTCGGCTGCACATCCCTGATGCGAATCTCCCGTTCCACCACATCCCAAAGATGCTCTATTGGATTGAGATCTGGTGACTGAGGAGGCCATTTGAGTACAGTAAACTCATTGTCATGTTCAAGAAACCAATCTGAGATGATTCGAGCTTTAGGACATGGCGCATTATCCTGCTGAAAGTAGCCATCAGATGTTGGGTACATTGTGGTCATAAAGGGATGGACATGGTCAGCAACAATACTCAGGTAGGCTGTGGCGTTGCAACGATGCTCAATTGGTACCAAGGGGCCCAAAGAGTGCCCAGAAAAAATTCCCCACACCATGACACCACCACCACCAGCCTGAACCGTTGATACAAGGCAGGATGGATCCATGCTTTCATGTTGTTTACGCCAAATTCTGACCCTACCATCCGAATGTCGCAGCAGAAATCGAGACTCATCAGACCAGGCAACGTTTTTCCAATCTTCTACTGTCCAATTTCGATGAGCTTGTGCAAATTGTAGCCTCAGTTTCCTGTTCTTAGCTGAGAGGAGTGGTACCCAGTGTGGTCTTCTGCTGCTGTAGCCCATCTGCCTCAAAGTTCGACGCACTGTGCGTTCAGAGATGCTCTTCTGGCCACCTTGGTTGTAACGGGTGGCAATTTGAGTCACTGTTGCCTTTCTATCAGCTCGAACCAGTCTGCCCATTCTCCTCTGACCTCTGGCATCAACATGGCATTTCCGGCCACAGAACTGCCGCTCCCTGGATTTTTTTTCTTTTTCGGACCATTCTCTGTAAACCCTAGAGATGGTTGTGCGTGAAAATCCCAGTAGATCAGCAGTTTCTGAAATTCTCAGACCAGCCCTTCTGGCACCAACAATCATGCCACGTTCAAAGGCACTCAAATCACCTTTCTTCCCCATACTGATGCTCGGTTTGAACTGCAGGAGATTGTCTTGACCATGTCTACATGCCTAAATGCACTGAGTTGCCGCCATGTGATTGGCTGATTAGAAATTAAGTCTTAACACACAGTTGGACAGGTGTACCTAATAAAGTGGCCAGTGAGTGTATATGACAGGTATATGGGTACGGGACTATGGGATGGCGAATATGTATGATGGGTATATGGGCACGGGACTATGGGATGGAGGATATGTATGATGGGTATATGGGCACGGGACTATGGGATGGAGGATGTGTGATGGGTATATGGGCACGGGACTATGGGATGGAGGATATGTATGATGCGTATATGGGCACGGGACTATGGGATGGAGGATGTGTGATGGGTATATGGGCACTGGACTATGGAATGGAGGATATATATGATGGGTATATGGGCACGGGACTATGGGATGGCGGATATGTATGATGGGTATATGGGCACGGGACTATGGGATGGAGGATATGTATGATGGGTATATGGTCATGGGACTATGAGATGAAGGATGTGTGATGGGTATATGGGCACTCGACTATGGGATGGCAAATATGTATGATGGGTATATGGGCACGGGCCTATGGGATGGAGGATGTGTGATGGGTATATGGGCACAGGACTATGGGATGGAGGATATGTATGATGGGTATATGGTCATGGGACTATGAGATGAAGGATGTGTGATGGGTATATGGGCACTCGACTATGGGATGGCTAATATGTATGATGGGTATATGGGCATGGGACAATGGGATGAAGGATGTGTGATGGGTATATGGGCACTCGACTATGGGATGGAGGATATGTATGATGGGTATATGGGCACGGGCCTATGGGATCGTGGACATGTATGATGGGTATATGGGCACGGGACTATGGGATGGAGGATAATTATAATTTGCTATAACTAACCACAGTTAGTTACTATGCCCGGGCAGCGCCGGGCTCTTCAGCTAGTATATATATATATATATATATATATATATATATATACAACAGTCAGGCAATATGTCATATGAATCAAATTGTTACTGTATATACATATGTGTCTAAAATATACAATAATGGTCCATCAAAAAAGGATACATAGGGTATGTGCCTATGTGCCTGTCTATAGGAGACTGCCAAATGAAAGGAGGTGTAGTGTGAAACAAATGGGGTCAGGGAGACAGATGAAAGAAATTGTGGGCACACAGAGACACATCTATGCATTCATATTTACGTATGCAGCTGTCTTGTTGATGGGGGTAAGTAATAAAGAATAAAATGGGTACAATAGATTGCTGGGCAGGAATACCCACAGAGAATGGGAAAGGTGAGTTTAACCATGGGATTAGCAGGTTTGTGGGTGCATAGATAAGCAGACGCATAGGCAGCTGACTGTGTAAAGTTCATGGCAAAGTGCAGGAATGCGCCCCGATGCGCGTTTCGGATCAAGTCCTTCTTCATGGGTGTCAGGTGTGTGATGGCAGTGTGTGATAATAATCAACCACCTTCGGTGTCAGGTGTGTGAAGGCTTCTTACTATTCTGCACCTGCACTGCCTCTGCTCACCAGGGCTGTCTGTGTCCTGCAGGGCATTAGTGTGGTAATCGGCTAGGGTTAAGAAAGCAGCTGTACTTCCTATCATTAAATTTCCTGTCCTTTTCAGTGAGAAATAGACAAACCTCAGATGCGGCAGAACCTTATAATACACCTCAGCTGCTGCAGAATCTCATAGTACACCTCAGCTACTGCAGAACATTACAATACACCTCAGCTGCTGCAGTACCTCATAATGCACCTCAGCTGCTGGAGAATCTCATAAAGCACCACAGCTGCTGCAGAACCTCATAGTACACCTCAGCTACTGCAGAACATCATAATACACCTCAACTGCTGCAAAACCTCATATTACACCTCAGCTGCTGCAGAACCTCATAATACAACTCAGCTGCTTCAGAACCTCATAGTACACCTCAGCTGCTGCAGAACCTCATAATATACCTCAGCTGCTGCAGAACCTTATAATACACCTCAGCTGCTTCAGAACCTCATAATACACCTCTGCTACTGCAGAACCTCAAAATCACCTCAGCTGCTGCAGAACCTCATAATACACCTCAACTGCTGCAGAACCTCATAACATACGTCAGCTGCTGCAGAACATCATAATACACCTCAGCTGCTGCAGAACCTCATAATAACAGTATCTCGGCTGCTGCAGAACATCATAATACACCTCAGCTGCTGCAGAATCTCATAATGCACTTCAGCTGCTGCAGAACCTCAAAGTGCACCTCAGTTGCTGCAGGTCCTCATAATACATCTCAGCTGCTGTAGAGCATCATAATACACTTCAGCTGCTGCAGAACCTCATAATACACCACTGCTGCTGCAGGGAAAAATAACTGTTCTTGACAAGTCATATCTATATATATAAATGCCTTATCGTGTCTGTCTTTAACCGAAATCGCGGGCCGCTGATTGGTCACGGCCGCCAAGCCCCCGCCAGGCCGCAGCCAATCAGCGACAGGCGCAGCTGTTTGTAACGGCGTAGGCCTTAATCTGTAAAATACAGAATTAAAATTAAAAAAAAAGGTTATTCTCACCTTCCGACGGCCTGCTGTCTTCTTTCCACGCGCCCAGCCTCGCGTTCCCAGTAATGCTTTGCGGCTTAGACCGCTGATGACGTCACTCTTGCGAGAGCGAGAAAGAACACCGACATCACTCTCGCGAGAGCGAGAAAGAAGACCAACGTCATCAGCGGTCTAAGCCACAAAGCATTACTGGGAACGCGAGGCCGGGTGCGTGGAAAGAAGACAAGAGGCCGTCGGAAGGTGAGAATAACTTTTTTAAATTTTTTAATATTATTTTTGTACAGGGCCGCGGCAGTGATTGGTCGCGGTTACAGGGCTGCGTTGCTGATTGGTCGCGGACAGAGGGCCGTGACGCTGATTGGTCGCGGCTACATGGAAAGGGGGGTGAGGGGACCATGCATACCAGGAAAGGGGGTGAGGGGACCATGCATACCAGGAAAGGGGGGTGATGGAACCATGCATACCAGGATTGGGGGGTGAGGGGACCATGCATACCAGGATTGGGGGGTGACGGGACCATGCATACCAGGATTGGGGGGTGACGGGACCATGCATACCATGATAGGGGGTGAGGGGACCATGCATACCAGGATTGGGGGGGTGAGGGGACCATGCATACCAGGATTGGGGGTGAGGGCACCATGCATACCAGGATTGGGGGGTGAGGGGACCATGCATACCAGGATTGGGGGGTGAGGGGACCATGCATACCAGGATAGGGCGGTGAGGGGACCATGCATACCACGAAAGGGGGGTGAGGGGACCATGCATACCAAAAAAGGGGGGTGAGGGGACCATGCATACCAGGAAAGGGGGGTGAGGAGACCATGCATATCAGGATTGGGGGTGAGGGGACCATGCATACCAGGATTGGGGGTGAGGTTGACCATGCATACCAGGATTGGGGGGTGAGGGGACCATGCATACCAGGATTGGGGGGTGAGGGGACCATGCATACCAGGATAGGGCGGTGAGGGGACCATGCATACCACGAAAGGGGGGTGAGGGGACCATGCATACCAAAAAAGGGGGGTGAGGGGACCATGCATACCAGGAAAGGGGGGTGAGGAGACCATGCATATCAGGATTGGGGGTGAGGGGACCATGCATACCAGGATTGGGGGGTGAGAGGACCATGCATACCAGGACTGGGGTGTGAGGGGACCATGTATACCAAGAAAGGGGGGTGAGGGGACCATGCATACCCCGAAAGGGGGGTAAGAGGACCATGCAAACCAGGATAGGGGGGTGAGAGGACCATGCATACCAGGAAAGAGGGGTGAGAGGACCATGCATACCAGGATGGGGGGGTGAGAGGACCATGCATTCCAGGATTGGGGGGTGAGAGGACCATGCATTCCAGGATTGGGGGTGAAAGAACCATACATATCAGGACTGGGGGTGAGAGAACCATACATATCAGGATTGGGGGGTGCATTAATGCATTATTATTACATCTTCAAAAATAAACTGCATATATCTTCTAGAATACCCGATGGGTTAGAATCGGGCCACCATCTAGTCTTGGTATAAATGTATAACATATATATTATTACTTTATTGTCTCTGGTGTCAGCCACCAGATAGAGGAGAGATATCCGGGAGCCAGGAAGAAGCAGAGAGTCATAAGAACACATATCAACCAATCACAGCGTAGCTTGCATTTCAGACTCTGGTCTTGAAACTTGAAACCTTCTCTGTGATTGGTTGCTCTGGGCAAAAAAGAAAGTTCATTTTAGACGGTTTTTATAAATGTCCTCCATTTTCTTCTGTATCCTTTTTATTGCCAGACTCATTAAAAGGCCAGAAAATCTCACCCTGGCCCCAGTATTGGGGGGACACAATTCAGGTGCAGAAATCTGCTCGATATTACCCTGCAGGGTTATGTGGATTTTTGTGTGTTTTTTGCTTTTTGTTTTCCCAGGGTTATGTGGGCCCTTAGGGCCCCTCTTCGCTTTGTTTTTTTTTCAAATGAGGTATAAGTTTTATGTTTCAGTCTATACAGTTATATGAAGGCTTGTTTTTTACGGCATGAGCTGTAGTTTTTCTTTATTGGTGCCATTTTAGTGTTTCTGCAACACCCCATTATCTTTTTATTCTCTTTTTGGTTGTCATAGTGACCATAAAACTGCATTTCTACGCTTTTTATTATTTTTTTTACGTTTTCACCTTATGGGATAACTATTTTGATATTTTATTAATTCGGAGAGTTACGCACAAGGCAATGCCAAATATGTTCATTTTTGAGTTTCCTAAAACATGGCAATCGGTGAGATCCTTGAAGAAACCCCTTGTCACCATCTTTATGCTCCTATGAAACACATTTCTGCAATAATAAATACTTGTAGAACTTTAGAAAAAAAGGCAGATGTCAAAAATCTAAAAAAAATAAATGTTACAATAAAAAATTCTAAATAGGAAAAAATATTCTTTGTTTCACCACATCCATAACAGTCTGATCGATGGAAATATAAAATAATTTAATGGCGTAGCGTAAAGCAAAAAAAAATATATTGAAATACCAGAATTATAACATGTAATATGTTTTCTGATAAAAAAGAATACTAATGTGGCTTTGGAAGATGGAGTAAAAAAACAAAAGTGCAAGCACAAAATTGGCCATGGTGGGAAGGGGGGGTTCAAGAAAATCCCACCGAATCTGAACATATTGTGGTAGCAGAGGGCAGATACAGGAGGTGTGTAGATTTTAAACTTTTGATTTTTTCTGCTTAAGTTCCTCAAATCTGCCACAAGATGGCGCCATGTGATGACTGTCTATTGTAAAAGTTAACTCCGGTAAAAAGAGCCACTTGATGTTCATTAAAGGGGTTGTCCGGTAATCTCCTGATCGGTGGGGGTATGCACGCTAGGACCCCCACCAATTACCACATAAGGGAATTTTAACCCCCAATGTGGAACTTTTATCCGTGTTAGAAAATGGAACAGGTCGAACATCTGATTTCATTCCATTAATTCTCTATGGGGCTACCGGAAGCAAAGCACTTAGCAGAACCATAGGGAATATATACAGCAGTAGTTGAGCATGTTTACTGGGATAAAAATGCCCCATTCAACCGATCAGTGTGGGCCCCACGTGAAGTTGGGGCTTCATGTGAGCACTTCAGTCTACCATTGCCTCTTGATTGGCTGCAGAGTTCACATTACTGCAGACCGGCAGGATATGCATTGCTTCATCCTTTCTTGTGATATGTCTATGAGCTTTAGGAGTTACACTGAATTAATAATACATTTCTCCACTGATCTTAGGCTAGTTTCATACTAGCGTTTCACTGACCTGTGTCGGTCTGCGCATGGCCGCCACTAAGCTCCACCTCCTGCTGCGCCTCCTCCTGTTAGCTCCGCTTATGGGCGCATGATGCTGCATGCGATCTGTGTACCGTATCTTTAGCATTGGGTACGCAGGCCGTGCGCAGGAATGCATTTGCCTGCGTATGCATCCTTTTGACGGTGCGCCGAGCTCACCAAATGCAACACGGTGCATTTGGAGCAGGTCGGCGTACCATCAAAAGTGCCGCTCTCCTCACTGACAGGGTCCCGCCTGTCTCCTTCTCGCTCCCTTCCTCCCAGCCAGCTGCGGTCCCGCGCATGCGCCTTAGGCCGGAGGCTATGTCCGGCCAATCACCTGCCGGCACAGGGTATATCAGGCGACTCCTCCTTGTTGGAGACGCCTGATTATCGTGTGCCTTTCCTACGTTAATCATGGCCGCCTTATAGTGGTTCTTCCTATAAGTAGAATTCTTTGTCCTGTGCTCCGTCCTGCTCCTTGTCCTGGTTCCTCTGCCCTGTGCCCGTCCTACTCCTTTTTCTGTAGTCCTGTGCCCGTACCCTGTTCTGTGCCCTTTGCCCCATGTTCTGTGCCCGGTGCCCTGCCTTGCACCCACCTCCCTGTACCTGCTACCCAGAGTCTCGTCCGCCTCCTGCTGTCTGGTATCCAGTACTCCGTGTCCAGTCTAGTACCTCCCGTTCCTGTACTCTGTGCTCCGTCCTGTATTCTAGTCCTGCCTGTAGTATACCCCGGTCCCTTGAGCTGCCCCTCTTGGTTCCAGCTGTCGCGGTGTCTGACTCCCCCGGGCCTGCCCCTAGCGATCCCTGTATAGGGGTCGGCTCCACCTAGGGCGCTCGCTCTCGGGGGCCTCAGTTCCGCGACCCAGAGGGTCCACTCTCGGACGCTGCTATTCCCTGAAGCGCCACAGTATAATCAGGCCATGGAGCCCGCTGGTGCCGCAGCGGCTATGCAGAAAGAATTGCTCTTTTTGCGGGAAAACCAGACACGGATAATGTCCTTTATGAAATCCATGGACACCCGGCTTTCCGCTCTTTAGGCCACCGACCCAGGGAATGCCCCTCTGCTAGCAGGTTTCCAGCAGGAGCTTGCGCAGCAGTGTGATGCCCAGTCCCACATCTTGAGTTACATGGCGTCCGTCGATGATCGACTACTTTCTCTTCAGTCCTCTGCTGCTGTCTCGGCCCTGCCTCGAGACCCAGTATCCCACCCGCCGCCACATTTGGGAAAGCCTCCTAGGTATAGCGGAGATCCCAAGTTATGCCAGGGATTTTTGAACCAGTGTCGTTGCACTTCGAGCTCCTGCCCCAGCAATACACCTCAGATCAAGCCAAAGTGGCGTTTATTGTGTCTCACCTTGAGGGGGAGGCCTTAGCTTGGGTGAATCCCCTGTGAGAGAGGGATGACCCAATGGTATCTAGGATACAGGATTTCCTGGATACTTTCCGCAGGGTATTTGATGAGCCCGGACGGTTGGCTTCCACTACTGAGGCCCTTTTTAATCTCCGTCAGGGTTCCCTCACCGTAGGACAGTACGCCATCCACTTCCGGACACTGTCCTCAGAGCTAGGATGGAATAATGAGGCTTTGGTTGGGGTCTTTTGGAGAGGGCTCTCGGGCAAAATAAAAGACGAGCTCGCCGGCAGGAACACTCCCACCACCTTGGAGGACCTCATATCCCTGGCCACCCGTATAGATTTACGGTTTCTAGAGCGCTCCCGTGAGTCAGTTAGAGAGAGGAGACCCTTTAGGTTATGCCAAGCTCCCATTCCCCATTCCTTCGCGCTGCCTAGTAGTTCCACTCGTGACCCCATGCAGGTGGACCGGATAAAATTGTCTGAACAACGGCGGAGGGAGAGAATGACGCAGGGTTTGTGTCTTTATTGCGGCGGAGCCAATCATTTTTTTGCACACTTGCCCGGAGAGACCGGGAAACGCCTCCACCTAGGCCAGATAAGAGAGGCCTCCCTAGGTGACTCAGATTCCTCTCTGCCCCTTATCATTTCAGCTCTAATTATTCTAGGTCGGGAGCGTAGATCTGTTAAGGCGTATGTGGACTCGGGTGTGGCTGGTAATTGCATTCGTCTCGGATTCCAGTGGTTACCCTAGAAAACCCGTGCGCGATCGCCTCTATGGATGGCAAACCGCTACCTGAGTCCATCACCATGGTTACCATCGAAGTGGAGTTACAAGTTGGAGCACTTCATCTGGAAAGAATAGCCTTTTACGTCCTGCCCAACTTGTCTCACGCCGTGCTCCTTGGCCTACCCTGGCTCAGGTCGCATGAGCTGGTTCTAGACTGGCACTCAGGGGAGATTCTGCGCTGGGGTCACTCCTGCCATGAACGCTGTCTGCTATTGGTTGCCCATCACAGACTGCTACAGGTTCCTGCCGATCTTCCTGGGCTTCCCACGGCTTATCACTTGTACGCCGATGTCTTCAGTAAGAAGGAGGCGGAGTCCCTGCCGCCGCATCGGTCCTATGACTGCCCAATCGAGTAGATTCCCGGGCTACCCCCCCAGGGGGAGAACTTATCCACTGTCTCCAGCAGAGACTTTGGCTCGGCCATGTCAGAGTACATTCAGGAGAACTTGGCCAAGGGTTTCATTCGGAAATCTTCTTCTCCTGCGGGCGCAGGTTTTTTCTTTGTCCGGAAGAAAGATGGATCCCTTTGGCTGTGTATTGACTACTGAGGCTTGAACAATATCACAATCAAGAATAGGTATCCTCTTCCGCTAATCCCTGAGCTCTTTGACCGCCTGAGGGGGGCCTGGATCTTTTCCAAGTTGGATCTGCGGGGGGCCTATAACTTGATCCAAATCCGTGCTGGGGACGAGTGGAAGACTGCCTTCAATACACGGGATGGCCATTATGAATATTTGGTCATGCCTTTTGGACTCTGCAATGCCCCGGCGGTGTTTCAGGAGTTCGTTAATGATATCTCCCGGGACTTGCTGTACTCATGTGTCGTGGTATATTTAGATGACATCCTCATCTTTTCATCCGACTTACCCTCCCAAAGGAAGAGTGTTCATCTCGTCCTGCAACGCCTATGGGAGAATTGAATCTATGCTAAGATAGAGAAATGCCTGTTTGAGCAAACTTTGGTACCCTTCTTAGGGTATATCATCACAGACTCCGGGTTGAAGATGGATCCCGAGAAGCTATCTGTCGTACTCAAATGGCCACGTCCAGTCAGTGTAAAGGCCATCCAGCGGTTTCTAGGCTTCACAAATTATTACAGGCAGTTCGTCCCTCATTTCTCCTCGGTGACCAAGCCCATCACCGCTCTGACCCAGAAAGGGACAAAATAAAACGTTTGGCCTTCAGAGGCTGAAGACGCCTTTCTTGCCCTGAAACGGTCCTTTGCATCGGCCCCAATCTCACACCGTCCAGTGGCCTGTAGGCCCTTCGTCCTAGAGGTGGATGCCTCCTGCATCGGAGCAGGGGCGATCCTTTCCCAGCAGACGTCTTCGGGGCACTTGGTTCCCTGTGGTTTCTTTTCTAAATCATTTTCCCCCGCAGAATGCAACTATTCAATTGGAGATCGGGAATTGCTGGCCATAAAGATGGCTCTGGAGGAGTGGCGGTATCTTCTGGAGGGGGCGGTCCATCCCTTTACAATCTTCACTGACCACAAGAACTTAGCCTATCTCCAATCAACTCAAAGACTCAATTCCAGGAAAGCCAGATGGTCTTTGTATTTTTTTCACTTTGACTTCACACTCCATTTTCGGCCCGGAAATGGAAATACCAAAGCGGATACACTTTCCAGGTCGTTGCAATCGCCTGAGACGGAGGAGGTCCCTTCGCATATCATCGAGCCTGCCAAAGTTATCACCGTGGCACCCATGAGTCTTTCCCCTATCCCACCGGGAAAAACCTTCGTTCCACAGAGTAAAAGACTGGAGGTGCTACGCTGGGGGCACTCCTCCAAAATTGCAGGACACGTCGGGACCAAGAAGACCCTCATCCTCGTCTCCCGCTGTTACTGGTGGCCTTCTCTTCACCAATATGTGATGGATTCGTAGCCTCCTGTACGACCTGTGCTCAGAACAAGGTACCAAGGAGTCTACCTTCCGGTCTTCTTCACCCTCTGCCTCTTCCTGAAGCTCCTTGGCGGCAAATCACCATGGATTTCTTCATTGACTTGCCTCGCTCCTCCGGGTGTACTACTATCCTAGTAGTGGTAGATCGCTTCTCCGAGCTGGCCGATTTTGTCCCGTTGCCCGGCTTACCTTTGGCACCTGAGTTAGCCGAGATCTTCATCCATCAGATCTTCAAACTGCATGGACTCCCTCAATGGATTGTGTTTGATCGAGGAGTCCAGTTTACCTACCGATTTTGGAGAGCACTCAGTAAACTCATGGGTATATCTCTGGATTTCTCCTCCGCCTATCATTCTTAGACCAACGGGCAAGTGGAACGGATTAATCAAGTATTGACATCCTATCTGCGTCACTTTTCTAACGCCCATCAAGACAACTGGGTTTCTGTCCTTCCTTGGGCAGAGTTTGCCCATAACAATCATCCTAATGAATCCACCACCAAGTCACCGTTCTTTCTGGTCTCAGGCCAGAACCCTGGTGTTCCGCTGCCCATCGCCACATCCTCTGGGGTCCCCGCAGCAGATGCTCTCTCCTTGGAGTTTTCTCAAGTCTGGAAAGAGACCAGAGAGGCTCTCGTAAATTCTAGTGTCCGTATAAAAAGATAGGCAAACAAGAGACGGAGAGATCTCCCACCATACCATCCTGGCGACAAAGTCTGGCTTTTGACCAAGCATATCTGTCTGAAAATCCCTTCTTACAAGCTGGGTCCCCGATACATCGGTCCCTTTGAGGTACTTGGACGTATTAACAATGTGGCGTATAAATTGAGGTTGCCGGGTTCACTCCGGGTCCCTAACGCCTTACTTGTCTCGCTCCTTAAACTTGTCGTTCTTAATTGTTTATGCCCTGCACCGCTTCCTTCCCCTCAGTCAGTAGGGGCCGATAACACCTTTGAAGTAAAAAATATTCTGGTCATGAAGAGAGTTAGGGGAAGAACCTTCTTCCTTATCAATTGGAAAGGATTTGGTCCTGAGGAGAGGTCCTGGGAGCCTCGGGAGAATGTTAACGCCCCACTTATTCTGAGAAAAATTTTGGCCAATCTCAGAGGGGGAGACGTAAGGAGGGGGGTACTGTCACGTCGGTGGCCATGCTCGCCGCCGTTCCATCAGCGGCGGGGCCCGCCACCGCTTCCACTCACCGGGCCGTGTCTCGCCGTGCCGCTCTCCTCACTCACGGGGTCCCACCTGTCTCCTTCTCGCTCCCTTCCTCCCGGACAGCTGCGGTCCCGTGCATGCGCCTTAGGCCGCGGGCGCACGTGTGGCGCCCCTGAGGCTCAGTCGCCACAGAGGTACTGCACCTTCTCCTAAGGCCTCTTTCACACATCAGGTTTTCGGCGTCAGGCGCGATCCGGCGCTTTTGACTAAAACCGGATCCGGCGAAATGCAATGCCGGATCCGGTTTCCCCCCCATTGACTTGCATTAGAGCCGGATCGAGCCGGATGGCCATGCGTTTCATCCGATTTTCGCCGGATCCGGCAATGTGACGCGATCCGGCGTCTGGAAAAAACGGCTACTGTAACGTTTTTTGTCTCCGGCGAAAAAGCCGGACACGCCGGATCCGGCGTGTCCGGCTTTTTCATACAATGAAAGTCTATGAGCGCCGCAATGCGCCTGATCCGGCGACAGCCGGATCCGGCGGCCGGATCCGGTTTCTTTGGTCTGAGCATGCTCAGTAGCTCTGCCCACAGGACATATATAAAAGCAAGACAATGGGACCCTCAGCCACACCCAACATGCCACCCAAGCCAAGAACCAGGAGCAGGAGAAGGCAGCAGACATCTGCAGCAGCAGCACCATCAGCACCACCCCAAATGGAGCAGCATGCTGAACAACGGGAGGGGAGTCCAGCAGCAGATGAGAGACGGTAATTATCAAATCCCCCATTCCTCCAAACTAGGGCTATGGAATATCAAGATATTCATTGGCCCTTTGTTTCTCTTTATTGAACAGCCACCCAATAGATGCAGCAGCAATGGCAGCAGCAGAAACACCACCCACAGCCATGGAGTCTGGCCATGAGGAAGACAGCACATCTTCTGGGAGCCCTCCCTCGCATCGTCAGCGTTTGACGGTAAGTTTTTATTTCCAAAATCCATCATCTCTGTAATATATGTGTATTCATTGCCTTTTATTTCAAAACAGGAATCACAAGATGAAGAGGAGCTCCCAGAAGAAGAAGGAAGGGGTGGACAGACACTTGGAGTGGGCTCACAATTGGTAAGTTTTTTGCATCAAACGCAGAAACACAACATCACACTACACACAACACATAGAAAACAATGTTCTGCAGACCACACACAGCAAACAAATGCCTACATCCAAAGACATAACATTTTTTGTTTTCTTCTCTAGTCTTCCCAATCTGGTGCTCGGCCAAGAGGTCCTCGCAGTGCCTCCCAGGGTCATCGGCGACAGCAACGCGGCGGTCACCAGCGTGTAAGTATAAATATTTTTGCTTTGTTTTTTTTGCACTTTTTATTTCATTTCTTTTGTGGAGGCTAATTATGTTATTTTTGTCTTTTTCTTTAACAGCCTTCACAGCGTGCTCCCGACTCTGACGGTGAGGATGGAGGGATTGATGTGGACCGCCTCATCGATCTCGTCAGAGAAAGGGAGCCGCTCTGGAATATGGGTGACCGCCGCCACGCTGACCTGATCGTTACCCGACGACTCTGGGAGGAAATCTGTTCGCTCCTTGTGGACCGCTGGGAGGACCTCGAAGCTCGGGCCCAGATTAAAGAGCGTAAGTATATACAGTACCGGTTGCTTGATTTAAACCAGTGTTTCCCGAACTCCAGTCCTCGTGGTCCCCACGGATCATGTGTTCAGGATTTCTATTTATTTTGGAAATCCTGAAAACATGACCCCTGGGGACCATGAGGACTGGAGTTTGGGAAACACTGATGTTGTATACTAACCACTTTGTCCTTTCTCGTTTCAGGGGAGAGAATTGTGAAGCGGTGGCGGTCTGTGAGGGATCGTTTCAAGAAGGAGTTCAATAAAGAGATGCGGGCCCCGAGTGGATCTGGAGGACGCAGGAGCAAGTACAAGTACGCACGAGCCCTGTCGTTCCTCCGGGAGACAATGCTCACCAGAAGGTAAATATTACACACCACATGTGACAAAAAAATGTTTAGATGTAACTTTTTTTTTCAGCCAGGGCCATACCATGTCACTATTTTAATTGTTTTTTTTTCTCTTTATTCCACAGCACGGTGAGCAGCACTCGGGAGCCTGCACGATTGGACCCTTCTGAGGCGATCCCTGAGGAGACCGGCACCGAGGGAGACTTCGACCGCCCCGGTACATCTGCACCTTCCCAGCCTTCCCACACATTCGACCCATCTGTCCCATCCACCAGCACAGGAGCATCGTGGCCGCCTACATTACATGAAGCTGCTTTCCCTTTACCCCACCCTTCTGCCCCTGCCACCTCTAGTACACCTGCGGGTACTGGGCGGCTGCGGCAGAGGGGTCAGGAAAAGACTTATGCGCCAGAGTTCTTGCATCTGAATGCATCTTTCCAGAACTGTCTAAAAGTCTTGTCAGAGCAAATCTCCGCAGGCTATCAGCAGATCAACTCCAGCATTCTGGAGGTGAAGACACTTCTGCAAACCATGCATTCAGAAGCAAGATCTTCGCCAAACCACACCTTTTTCAGGTCTGTTGTGGAGCGCATGGAAACGCTCTCTCCTGCCCAGCAGATGCATGTAATGCATTCATGCCACGCTGCTCTCCAGCAAGTTACCTCCCAACCTCCTCCTCCCACCACAGTAGTTCCTCCACTTGCACCCCCTCCAGCCACTTTCCATCCTCCCCCTCCTATTACATCTACACCCCCTCCAGCCACTTTCCATCCTCCCCCTCCTATTACATCTACACCCCCTCCAGCCACTTTCCATCCTCCCCCTCCTATTACATACCATTCCCCTCCCTAGCAACGGCAACCTCCCCAGCACCAGCAACCTCCCCAGTACCAGCAACCTCCCAAGCACCAGCAACCTCCCCAGTACCAGCAACCTCCCCAGTACCAGCAACCTCCCCAGTACCAGCAACCTCCCCAGTACCTGCAAACTCCCCAGTACCAGCAACCTCCCCAGTACCAGACATCTCCCCACTTCCAGCAACCTGCCCCGTACCAGACATCTCCCCACTTCCAGCAACCTGCCCCGTACCAGACATCTCCCCACTTCCAGCAACCTGCCCAGTACCAAACTCCTTCCCCATACAACTTGCCATCAACATCATCTGCTCCTACAGTCCCTGCCCAACCCTCCACTCCACCACCCACCACCTCTTCTGCTTCCCTCATGTCCACCCATTCTGTAGTTTTTTCCACACCTTCACCTCTAACTATTCCTTCCCCACCACGATCCCAGTCCTCTCTCCACACTCCCAGTGTCGAAGTGTCCCGCAGCCCCTCCAGCAGTATTTCCACCACACACTACACAGATTTATAATGTGTGTATTTAAATAAAAATGACCAGTTTTATGGTTTCAAAGCTTTATTAAACAAGTTTATTAAAATTTTAAAAAAGTTTACTAAAAAAAACATTTTTCAATAAAAGTTAAATTATTTTACACTGGTTGTCTGTCATTTCTTTCTGCGGCGAAAAAGGTTAAATACAGGGTATTTAAAAGGTGAAATGGTATTCAAAACTAGGTATATAACTGTGGGTAAATTTTAGCTTTTTGCCACAGTTGTGTTCCTGGTTGTGTTTGAAGCAAAGTATTTCACCTAAAAAGTTGTGTTTATTGTTGGTGATTTCATAACAATGTACACAACTTTTGTTAAAAGGTGAAATACTTTGCATAAAACACAACCAGGTACACACCTGTGGCCTAAAGCTAAAAATAGAGACCATGACAAGATAGCCAACTTTGGTTGGCAAAGGTATATACTGTTGGTACAGAAGGTACACAAGTTTGGTTAGGGCACAAATCTTTCACACTCTGTCATCCTGCCAGTGTACTCTGCCTTGAGGTGACATAAAGTATAGTGCAAAATTGTCCCTCATTACTGAAACCGTCACAGAACTTCTAGTGGTAATGTCATGGTAATCTTGCAAGGTGGTTTCTTCAGAGGTGTCCTCAATGGAAATGGGTTCCTTGCAGATAACAAAATTGTGGAGAACCACGCACGCTTTGATCACCTCGTCCACAGTTTCTGTCTTGAGGTTGATCGCAGTCAATAGGACCCGCCATTTGGCTGTCAGAATACCAAAGGTATATTCAACCATTCTTCTTGCTCTTGTGAGGCGGTAATTAAAAATGCGTTTTGGTCTTGTCAATCCTCTGCTAGAGTACGGTTTCAAAAGGTGTTCTGACAGCTGGAAGGCTTCATCCCCTACACAGACAAATGGCATAGGTGGACCAGATGTTTGCGGCAGCGGTCTAGGTGGTGGGAACTGGAAGGTGTTTCCATACAGTTTACGCCCCATGGCAGACAGTTTGAAAACTTGAGAGTCATTGGAGCGGCCATAGGCCCCAATATCAACCGCAATAAATTTGTATTCCGCGTCAGCGATGGCCATGAGGACAATTGAAAAATATTTCTTGTAATTGAAATATTCCGATCCCGATCCAGCTGGCTTTACAATGCGGATATGTTTCCCGTCCACAGCGCCCAAGCAGTTGGGAAACTGACATATCTGTTGAAACTTGTCAGCAATTTCAATCCACCTCTCTGTTGTGGGCTCTGGTAAAAACTCTTCAGCTAAGGAGTCCCACAGTGCACGGCATGTGTACTTCACAATTCCAGATATGGTGGAAATCCCGAGTCTGTACTGGAAATGCAGTGACGAAAGGGATTCTCCAGTTGCAAGAAATCTGTGGGGAATTAAAAAACAATAAATTAGTTTTAAATCACAGCATTACATACCAAAACTGAGCTATAACACTTGGAGATACAAACTACCACCAACAAGATTGCAGTGAAAGTGTGCTCTGATGCGATCACATCCAATAAATGTGGCTTACCTTAAAGTCACCATCAGACGCTCTGCGGGTGAAACAGAGAAGCGGCAATAGGTGTCCGCTTTTCTTATGAGGTGTGCAATGCGCTCCACCAAGTAATCAAAATTCTCCATTTTCATCCTAACATATCCAAAAAATTTATCCGGGTTTCGTCGAAGGTCCATGCAGAGTGTAGAATAGACCCCATGCGTCATTCTCTTGGCTGTGATGGGGTGGATCCACAAACGTCGTCTACGATGCCTGATGCGCTGCTGTCTCGCTCTCTCCTTCTCCAGAACAATCACCCTCAAACGATTCGCCTCCGCTATAAAATCTGCCAAATTCTTCAAAATATTTCCAATGACAACATCCATCTTCGCCAGTAACTTGCTCTTCTCTCCAACCTGCACTTTCTCCTCGACAACCTGTCAAAGAAGGGCTGTAGGAACACTCTATATATAGTTTTCCAGTAGCCAATCCCGTTCGGAAGGCCACAAGGGTCAATTTTAAAAACCGGATCCGGCGTAATCCGTCGAAAAACGGATAGAAAAACGGATGAACCGGATGAGACGGATCCGGTTTTGTCTGTCAAGAAAAAGACGGATCCGGCAGAAAACCGGATCCGTCACATCCGGTTTTACTAAACATTTGCCGGATCCGGCGTTCCGGCACGACGCCGGATCGCGCCTGACGCCGAAAACCTGATGTGTGAAAGTAGCCTAAGGTGTAGTGCCCCACCGCCTAGGTAAGTTGGGAACTCCTTTCCACGCTCCACACCTGTATCCCACTCACAGGATAGTTCAGCACTGATCACATTGCGGCTCATGCTTAGAGGGTGGGGAGCTACACCTTCTATGCTGCACCACACCATCAGTCTCAGTGGATCTGCATGCAGCGTTGGCTCAACATCTTACTTGCCAAACACCACGGGTGGCGTCACGAACTATCCATATAAACTATACTATTAACGTCACCGCAATTGATATTGGGTGCCCAGGGCCACAGACCGGGTCACTGCTGCTGTGACACATCCCCCTGACACCGGCCCGGTACCGGGTACCCCGCTGCCCTGGGTGTGAGGGCGACCCAATTTTGGCGTCATGAACAGGATGACGAGACCCGATGCCATCGGGTTCTGTGCACCTGAAATTGTGAGACTTTGAACTTTTGAAAAGGTGCAGAAGACCTGATTTAATAGACTGTAAAATGGACATTAGAAATGGCCGCTGGCGCAGAGAAGAAGGGCATGAAGAGATGGGAGGTCCTAGGAAAAGACCGCGAAGAGTATTGGACCTTCCCTGCCTGAATTACTATGTGACAGCGACATGGCCCACCCCCCCGAGGGGTTCGTATACTGTCTTGGTATGGAGGCGCTGGAAGAAGATGCCGCCCCCAGAAGGAGGGGCAGAAGAAGCCAGTGGCGGGAAAGGGGCCGAGGCAGGATGAAGAACGCCAGAACGCTATTTTGGAGAGTGAGGGAAGGAGGCCTGCGGAGTGCAGGGAAACGGATCTCCCCGGCGCACCTCTGGTGATTCCTTGCTTCGTAACACGAGATGTGCTGGGAGGTGGGTGGAGTTGAGATCCATACAAAAGAGTGGAAAGGTTTAGAATTGCAGGTCAGTCTGACAGGAGGTCAGGTGAGAGGAGTTTAGTTCTGAAGTTAGTTTTGAGTTCAGTTTGAGTTCAGTTTAGAAAGAATGCTGCAGCTGCCTCAGTGATGTGAGCCAGCTGGCACGGGAAAGAGAAGAGAAGGAGAAAGACGTAGAACTGCAGCCTAAGCTTCCATAAGAGAGAGAAGGAACAGCACGGAACGAAGGAGTAGGAGAACAGAGAGGAGTTGTGGGTTGGAAGAGGAACCCTGCCTATAGGTTCTCAGTGCAAGGCTGGGGCCCGGTCCCCGAGGTTGTATGGACACTTATGGTTCTGCAGCAGACACCGGTGGAGTAGTTGGCAGTAAATGCACTACCCCATCTAAGACTTGGGACACAACAGCAACACGGATAGAGAGCCGGGATCCAGGAGGTCCCTGATCGGGCTACAGCTGTCTGTCATAAAAGTGAGGTTCTAGGAACATCTGACAGGAGGAACTTCAGAGTAACCACGGTACTGGAGTTCTTCACACTAAAAGGCGCAATAGAATAGTCGTTCAGGAAAGGCACATGTTGGCGGAGTGTTGGAGAGGAGAACCCTGACTTGCCCGGGAGGTTGATTGAGTCTCTACCCCGGAGGACACGGCACGGAGGCAGGCACCAGTGGGTACCATGAACTGTGAGTAAAGCTTTGAAACTGCAAGCCCTGGTGTCCTCCATTCATTCGACGCTAACACCTTCAGCACCGCTACATCTGGGTACCAGCATCTATACCATTCTGCGCCTCTCCTCATCCATTGCACCTACACTGCCCTGGGACTACAGCTCCACCTGTGGGGAGCTACACCATCTTTGCTGCACCACACCATCAGTCTCAGTGGATCTGCATGCAGCATTGGCTCAACATCTTACTTGCCAAACACCACGGGTGGCGTCACGAACTATCCATATAAACTATACTATTAACGTCACCGCCATTGATATTGGGTGCCCAGGGCCACGGACCGGGTCACTGCTGCTGTGACACATCCCCCTGACACCGGCCCGGTACCGGGTACCCCGCTGCCCTGGGTGTGAGGGTGACCCACATGCTCTGCAGAATTCTTAACCCTGCAGCGTCAGCCTGGAGGCTATGGCTGGCCAATCACCTGCCGGCACAGGGTATATCAGGCAACTCCTCCTTGCTGGAGACGCCTGATTATCGTGTGCCTTTCCTACGTTAATCCTGGCTGCCTTATAGTGGTTCCTCCTATAAGTAGTATTCTTTTTCCTGTGCTACTTCCTGCTCCTTGCCTGGTTCCTCTGTCCTGTGTCCGTCCTACTCTTTTTCCTGTAGTCTTGTGCCCGTACCCTGCTCTGTGCCCTTCACCCCGTATTCTGTGCCCAGTGCCCTGTCCTGCACCCACCACCTTGTACCTGCTACCCAGAGTCTCGTCCGCCTCGTGCTCTCTGGTATCCAGCACTCCGTGCCCCATCTAGTACCTCCCGTTCCTGTACTCTGTGCTCCGTCCTGTATTCTAGTCCTGCCTGTAGTATACCCCGGTCCCTTGAGCCGCCCCTCTTGGTTCCAGCTGTCGCTGTGTCTGACTCCCGCTGGCCTGCCCCTAACGATCCCTGTATAGGGGTCGACTCCACCTGGAGTGCTCGCTCTCGGGGGCCTCAGTTCCGCGACCCAGAGGGTCCACTCTCGGACGCTGCTATTCCCTGAAGCATCACACCTCCGATGAAACACTGACTGGAGATAACCCTCTAGCAGTGTGTCATCGGAGATAAGCCTCTCGATTTATGGCACTACAGCGTGAGAAAATTCTCACACTGTAGTGCCGCAAAGTGACAGGTGAACTCAGGTGACCTGTCGGCGGCGAAGTGATACAATGTGGAGGATTATCTCCGTCATTGTATCACTGGAGCCCCTGGAGAACGGTCGCGTCACATCAGCTGATGTGACAGCTCTCCAGAGGAGATCGTCGTGGGACCATTGTATTAATTGGATTACGTCGGACACAGGGAGTATAGTGTTGGTTTATTATTTTAATTTTTTTTCAGATGAGAGAGGGCTTCGGAGATTAGGTGTAGATGGTGAGTATAGATTATATGTGTTTGTATATGTTTTTTTACATTCAAAACATTAGCCAATTGATGGGACTACTACTCTCCCATCCTTGGCTAATGTGTCAATCACTGTCACTATATCAGGCATAGCTGGACGGGACTTGTAGTCCCATGGGACAATGCCTGCATACACACACACACACACACACCGCCCCGCAGACCCCTGTACAGCCTTGGCAGACCCCACACAGCCCTGGCAGACCCCTGCACAGCCCCGCAGACCCCTGCATAGCCCCGCAGACCCCCACACAGCACCGCATAACCCCACACAGCCCCACATAACCCCACACAGCCCCGCAGACCTCCAGACAGCCCGCAGACCCCCACACAGCCACGCCAGACCCCACACAGCCCTACAGAACCCCACACACGCACACACACATAGCCCGCACACACCATTCATGCACACAGTCACCGCCCACACACCATACACACCCACAGACATGCACACATTCTCCGTCCACACACTTCCCTTCTTCCGCAGTGTTTCTCGCACGCACATGCGCAGCTAAACCGCAGATCTTTTTTACATCTGCAGTTTTGCTGCGGATGTGCCTGACTCAATGCAAGTCAATGGGTGAAGAAACGCTGCAGTTCCGCACAAAGAATTGACATGCAAGGAAAAAAAAATGCTGCGAATCCACGCGTTTTTTTCCCGCAGCATGTGCACAGCATTTTTGAATTTCCCATTGATTAACATTGTTTGCAGACCGCACTGTGGATTTGAGGCAATTCCGTGTGTCTAAAAACGCCACGGAAACGCATAAAAAACCGCAACATGTGCACATACCTTAAGGCCGTAACCACTGTTACTGAATAAACTATAGTTTATCCCCTACCATTATTCATAGAGGGAAAACTAAACCATATCCATGGCTAAAGCCCCCGTTACACACTGCGATATCGCTAGCAATATCGCTGTAAAGTCACCAATTTTGTGACGTTGCAGTGATATGGCTAGCGATATCGCTGCATGGGATACTTACCTCCGACCGGCTCCACTGCTGGTTATCGCTGATCGCGCGAGAAGCTGCTGGACCATTCCTCGTCGGTCACTTCCTGCGGCGCTTCCTGCTGTGACGACGAGCGACGCATGGAGCCGGGCGGGAGGGCGCAGGATCGCCTCGTCTGACAGGTAAGTAGCAATCCCCGTCCCCTGCGATGTCGCTGGTGAGATCTGCCTGTGTGGCAGCTCACTAGCGACCACCTAGCGATGCACCAGCGATCCTGACCGCGTCATATCGCTGGTCGGGATCGCTGGTGAGTCGCTAGGTGTAACGGTACCCTAAGTTACTCAAATAGCAAGATAGCAGACAGAATCAAATCTCATTTGCCAAAAAATAGAGTAACATACTTTATCACAGTGATCAAGCTAGAAGCAACCAAATTAATGAATCAATAGCCTGTAAACAATAAGGCAAAAATAGGAGGGAGTTTGTAGACATTTGTATCATATGAGCACATTATCCTGTGTGCCAACTACATCCCTGTGTAACCCCAGATTGCTCCCATAAATCCAAGACATTATTAAATACTGCGACTCTAAGGTGCAAAGGAACGGTCTCACCCGATTAATTCCCGTAGGTAGACCTTCATAATTCAGTATGCCTCCCTGTCTTCCGACGCGTTTCGTTGTCTCTTGTCAAGGGAGTCTTAGTCAGTATTTTGCAGTCATGTCGCTCAGTCAAAGCTCTGCCCTCATCTGGGCAGAGAAGTGCGCCTGAGTAGAAGCGCGATGCCGGGGAGACTGTATGCGATGTCGGGGAGAGGGGGGGGCTCTGTACTAATCTGCGCTGAATTAGTGTGGTTACCCATGAAACACCTTGGACATCATCACCCAAACCCTCTTAAGGTTGGTTCAGTTAGCTATGTGCTGTCTGAGTATTTAGTATTTGTTTACACTAGTGTTGAGCATTCCGATACTGCAAGTATCGGGTATCGGCCGATATTAGCGGTATCGGAATTCCGATACTGACTTCCGATACTTTTGTCATATCGGATTCCGGAATCGGAATCGGAAGTTCCCATCATGCTATGAGCCTGCTTGCTTTGATTAAGCCAATGGGAATCCTCCGAAGTGTGGGCACATCCTGTTAGGCATGTAGGCATGTTAACTATTGGCATGGCTGAGATTGGCTGCCGAAATGATGTCATGATGCACTATAAAAGCCACCGCAGCCGACATTTCTGGTTCACTCTGCTGTGAATTCAGTTAGGGACAGGCTGCTGTAGAAGACTGTGAGGGACAGTTAGAAATAGCGATTCCACCAAACATCTAGTGCTTTACCCAGGCTACATAAACCACCACTGTAGCCTTCTTTGCCCAGCAGCAGTGTTCACAGCTGTCTGCAAGGGCTGTGTGAGTGCAGCTCACGCTGTGGAGTGGGTCCTGCAGCCACGTCAGGCTGTAGGCCACCCAGTGTGATCACTGCTGCCTCATACATCTTTTAATTTTTGAGCTGCATTTTTTACATAATTTTAATCTAGTGTGCTTCCATCCGTATCCATATACGTTGGTTGCAAACACTAGTAGTAGACAGCGGAGCCTTTCTGCAGCCTTTCAGTGCTAGTGTCCACTTTGCTGCACTGTTCACGGCTGTCTGAGAGGTCTCTGACTGTGTGTGAGTGCAGCTCACGCTGAGTAGTGTGTCCTGCAGCTACGTCTGGTTGTAGGACGCTCAGCGTGTCACTGCCTCACACATTTTTCTTTTATTGCAGCTCATTTTTTCTTCTATTAGTGTGCATCCATCCGTCTCCATCTACGGTGGTTGCAAACACTATATAGGAGTACACAGCGGAGCCTTTCTGCAGCCTGTCAGTGCCAGTGCCCACTAAGCTGCACTGTTCACGGCTGTCTGAGAGGTCTCTGACTGTGTGTGAGTGCAGCTCACGCAGAGTAGAGTGTCCTGCAGCTACGTCTGGTTGTAGGACGCTCAACGTGCGTCACTGCCTCACACATATTTGTCTTTGAGTGCAGCTCATTTTTTCTTCTCCTATTAGTGTGCATCCATCCGTATCTATCAACATTGGTTGGTTGCAAACACTATATAGGAGTAGATAGAGGAGCCTTTTTTTCTGGCTTGTGCCCTGCCGGCGCAGCCAGATTAGTATTACCCAATTTTTTTGGAGCCTCATCTTTTGCATTGTAGGTTACCTGCCTGCATTGTAATAGCTCCAAAAAGTTGGTGATACTATCAGTTTCAATTCTTTGTTCACATACTTTGAGTTTGTTTCCAACAAAGAAACCACAAAAAAAGTTCACCAAACACTACATTTGGAACTTGTGTAGGCCACATCAGATCCTATTAAAGTGTAGTCCACACACACACACTTCATAAAATTAGTGTTTCTTGTACCTGTAACCAGCTGTTCAGGAATAAGCACACTAAGGCCCCCCTTTGTACTTTTCTGCCTATCTTAAGCAGTCTGGCAAGATGAAGAAGGCAGGGCGTAAGGCGCGTGGGCGTGGGCGTGGGCGTGGAGTTTCAGCAGGGAGAGTACGTGGGGATTCTGCAGGGAGAGGATGTGGGGATTCTGCAGGTAGAGGACGTGGGGATTCTGGGCCTGCTGCGGGCACCAGTGGATCAGCATCCCCCAGTTTTAGCAGGCAACAGTCCTTTATGCGCAGCTTTGTAGGACCTCAACGTACCCCACTGCTGCGGGAGGAACAAATTGAAGCCGTTGTCGGATGGATGGCAGCTAACGCATCGACTTCTCTACTTCTGTTCTCGGAATCTGTTGGCTTGGAAAGAGGGGGCCAGCCAAGCAGCATTCCTGAATGTGAAGAAGAGGGAGTATGCAGTGATGCGCAACTTCTTTGTCCCTCTGAATCTGAAGAGGCGAGTGGGCCAGTGCCTATGGTCAGCACACCTCAGTACGCATCAGATGATGACGAGACTCAGTTGCCACTTTCTGGTGCGTACGGTGCTGGCGAGACAACCCCGGAGAAGCAGCTGTTTGAAGAGGGGTGGGAAGATGATGAGGTCCTTGACCCATCATGGCGTGAGGAGCAGGAAGGTGATGGGAGCAGCTCGGAGGAAGAGATTCCCCTACCGGCCAAAACAGGAGGCAGAGGGAGGGGGAAGACTTGGTTGCCTGTACCCTCCACTTCGGCACCCGTTACGAGCATTCCTCATTCCAAAGGCAAAACGGGCGCTCCCAAGAGTTGCAGTGCGTGGTCCTTTTTTGACACAGTTGCAGATGACATTTGCTTTGTCAAATGCAAGCTGTGTCATCAGATAGTCAAAAGAGGGAGAAATGTCAGCAACCTCAATACCACAAATATGTGGAAACATGTGCGCACCAAGCACGAGTTGGAGTTGTAGAGACACCCTGAAGACGTAGGCCAACGTACAGCACCACCTACCACCTCTTCAGTTCGTGTTGGGGCCTCTTCCTCCAGCTCACACACTGCTGGTTCGGCTTCCTCACAGGATCGCCAAGGAAGAACCTCTGCCACTGTTGTCCGGAGACCCTGTCAGATTCCACCCATAGCAGCACGTTCCCATCCATCACAGCCATCGGTAGCACAGGCATGGGATAAAAGGCGCCCTTACTCGGCAAACCATCCCCGAGCACAGTCTCTGAATGCTGGCATTGCCAAACTTCTGGCAGTTGAAATGCTGTCATTCAGGCTGGTGGACACTGACACCTTCCGGGACTTAATGGCATTGGCAGTCCCCCAATACAACGTGCCCAGCCACTTTTATTTCAGCAGGCGAGCCGTCCCTGCCCTGCAGAAACATGTTGAGGGCAAAATAAAACATGCGCTACTAAACGCCGTTAGTAGCAAGGTCCACCTGACCACCGATGCGTGGACCAGTAACCATGGACAGGGACGATACCTTTCCCTCACTGCCCACTGGGTCAATGTTGTGGAGCCGGGTACAGATCTGGAGAGTGGCGCTGTACGTGTTCTTCCAACGCCACGGATTGCAGGACTCCAGTCTGTACACATAGACTCCTCCTCCTACTCAAGTTCCTCAGAAACAGCAGAGCAGGAGCCTGTTACGACCGATATGAGCACACCCGTGGCCAAACGTCAACAGGCTGTACTCAAATTAATTTCTTTGGGGAATCGAAGCCACACAGAGCAGGAGCTCTGGAATGCTATCAAGCTGGAGAGCGATGTGTGGTTTGGGCCAGCGAATCTCCAGCCGGGCTTGGTAGTGTGTGACAATGGCCGAAATCTGGTGGCAGCTCTTGGCCTAGGCAACCTCACACACATCCCATGTCTGGCACATGTGCTTAACTTGGTCGTGCAGAGCTTTCTGAGGGACTATCCGGATCTTGATGCACTGTTGCACAAGGTCCGCATAGAGTGCGCTCACTTGCGGCGTTCCAGCACGGCAAGATCGCGCCTCGCTGCTCTGCAGCGACGATTTGGCCTTCCGGAACATCGCATCATATGTGACCTACCCACCCGGTGGAATTCAACGTTACATATGTTGGAGCAGTTGTTTGAGCAGCAGGCAGCAGTCATGGAGTACCAGCTGCATCAGGCGCAAACAAGTCGCACTGTGCGCCGTTCACACTTCAGCACCATTGAGTGGGCCTCTATGAAGGACATCTGCCTCGTTTTGCGTGCCTTCGATGAATCCACGCGGATGGCGAGTGCAGATGATGCACTAGTCAGCATGACTGTCCCCCTTATCTGCCTGCTTCAACAAACACTGCAAGCACTAAGGGATGAGGTTTCGGAAGAGGTGGAGGATGAGGAGTCCCAAATGCCATCTGCTTCTGGACAGTCTGCGCTACGTGTTTCCTCACAAAGGCCTAGGCAGGGGACACTTTGTGAGGAGGATGAGGAGGAGTCGATGGAGGAGGAAGACATCTCTCCAGAGGAGGGAGGTACACAAACCTCTACTTAGTATGTACAGCGAGGGTGGGGTGATGCAGAGCAGGCCGAGGTCACGCCTCAAACAGGGGACAGCGGTTCTTTGGCAGTTGGGAGTCTGCAGCACATGGTTGATTTCATGCTGCAGTGCCTGAGAAACGACCGCCGCATCGCCCACATTCTCGTCTCGGCTGATTATTGGGTGTACACCCTTCCTAGATCCTCGCTACCGGGACAGCGTACAAAGGCTCATACCAACGTTGAACCGGGAGCGTAAACTGCGGGAGTGCGAAGAGTCACTGGTGCAGTCCATAATGTTTTCCATTCCACCCGACAGCATTGTTGCTAGTGCTTTACAAAGCAGCTCTGTGCGTCGAGGCAGTGGAGGAAACTCTGCACAAAGAGGGAGCAGAGGCAGCGCCGCAGCACAAGGCAAGACCACTATGGCCCAAATGTGGCAAAGTTTTGTGTGTCCACCACAATTGTCTACACCATCAGCGACGCCTCGAGTCAGCAGGAGGCAACGCTTCCGTCAGATGGTGTCAGACTACATGTCTTGCCCTGTCACTGTACTCCCAGATGGCTCTTCCCCCTTCAAGTTTTGGGTCTCTAAGCTGGATACATGGCCAGAGCTTAGCCAGTATGCATTGGAGGTGCTGGCTTGCCCTGCTGCCAGTGTATTATCGGAACATGTCTTTAGTGCCGCAGGTGGTGTACTAACAGACCGTCGCACGCGACTATCTTCCGATAATGTTGACCGGCTGACTTTTCTGAAAATGAACAAGGCCTGGATCTCCAAAGACTTTGCCATTCCTCTTACACACTAAATTAGTGGTTGGCAACTGTATCTAGGTCTGCTGGTGTGTTCATTTTTCTACCACCTGAACTATAATCCCTGTGCTTCAACACAGCCAGTTGTCGCTCAGATGTGTCGTCTGCACAGAGAAACACACTAGCTCCTGTGTTAGTGGGGTTCAGTAACGCCAGCTGATCCCCTGCTGTGTGGACGGCAAAGTCACCAGCTCCATCAACATTCAAACCACTACTGATTTTTAACCGTGCCCAACTTAGGTCTCTGGCTCCACTGTCTCTACTATTTCCCCTGACCTCCAACCCCGCCATCTACATCTCTGAAGTGGCGTCAGCACAATCTACACTTGTTCCTGTGTTCCTGTGGCTCAGTCCCATCAGTTTATCCCCTGATTTGTGTCCGGCAAGGTCTTCTGCTCTGTCCACATTCCCATAACCAGTAGTGGGAATGAGGACAGAGCTGGCGAACTTGCCGGACAAACATCAGGGGATCAACTGACGGGACTGAGCACCAGTAACACAGGAACAAGTGTAGATTGTGCTGACGCCACTTCAGAGATGTAGCTGGCGGGGTTGGAGGCAAGGGTAAATAGTAGAGACAGTGGAGCCAGAGGCCTAAGTGGAGCATGGTTAGAATCAGTAGTAGTCAACAACCTCCATAAAAACCGCTGCCCATTGGCCTCTGCATGCGGCATGCGTAATCCTGGGCTCCAACAGTGTCAGTTGGTGTTCAGAAGTGTCGTCTCCACAGAGCCAAACACATTCGTTCAAGTGTTCGTGGGGTTCAGCACTGCCAGCTGTTCCTCTGCTGTGGAGATGGCAAGTCTCCTGCTGCCTTCACCTGCCAAAATCCAGTAGGCCCCAGCCTGCTCCACGCCTAATCCTGGGCTCCAACAGCATCAGTTGGTGTTCAGAAGTGTCGTCTCCACAGAGCCAAACACATTCGTTCGAGTGTTAGTGGGGTTCAGCACTGCCAGCTGTTCCCCTGCTGTGGAGATGGCAAGTCTCCTGCTGCCTTCACCTGCCAAAAGCAACAGGCCCCAGCCTGCTCCTCGCCTAATCCTGGGCTCCAACAGCGTCAGTTGGTGTTCAGAAGTGTCGTCTCCACAGAGCCAAACACATTCGTTCAAGTGTTAGTGGGGTTCAGCACTGCCAGCTGTTCCCCTGCTGTGGAGATGGCAAGTCTCCTGCTGCCTTCACCTGCCAAAAGCAACAGGCCCCAGCCTGCTCCTCGCCTAATCCTGGGCTCCAACAGCGTCAGTTGGTGTTCAGAAGTGTCGTCTCCACAGAGCCAAACACATTCGTTCAAGTGTTAGTGGGGTTCAGCACTGCCAGCTGTTCCCCTGCTGTGGAGATGGCAAGTCTCCTGCTGCCTTCACCTGCCAAAAGCAACAGGCCCCAGCCTGCTCCTCGCCTAATCCTGGGCTCCAACAGCGTCAGTTGGTGTTCAGAAGTGTCGTCTCCACAGAGCCAAACACATTCGTTCAAGTGTTAGTGGGGTTCAGCACTGCCAGCTGTTCCCCTGCTGTGGAGATGGCAAGTCTCCTGCTGCCTTCACCTGCCAAAAGCAACAGGCCCCAGCCTGCTCCTCGCCTAATCCTGGGCTCCAACAGCGTCAGTTGGTGTTCAGAAGTGTCGTCTCCACAGAGCCAAACACATTCGTTCGAGTGTTAGGCTAATTTCACACTTGCTTTTTTTTGCAGCGCGTTTTTCCCACAAAAAAACGCATTGAAAAAACGTATACAAAAGCATACAACTGCTGCGTTTTTTTCAAGCATTTTTATGAGCATGCATGAAAAAAACGCAGCGTTTTTATGCGTTTGTATGCGTTTTTAGTGCGTTTTTACCGCGTTTGCGTTTTTTCCAAACATTAGGTGGCCCCTCACACTAACCCAAACCATGACTTTACTAACCCTAACCCTGACCCTAACCCTAACCCTAACCCTGACCCTAACCCTTAACCAAACCATACTTAACCCTAACCCAAACCCTAAACCCTAACTAACCCTGACCCTGACCCTAACCCTAACCCTGACCCTAACCCTAACCCTAACCCTGACCCTAACCCTAACCCTAACCCTAACCCTGACCCTAACCCTAACCCTGACCCTGACCCTAACCCTAACCCTAAACCCCCTTAACTAACCCTAACTCTAACCCAAACCCCTAAATTCCATGGTTAACAAAAAAAAACGCATGTGCAAAAAAAAACATACATAAGCATGCCAATGCACACATATGCGCACCCATAGACTTATAATGGTTGTCTTGCTGTAAAAAAACGCATTGCGCGCGCATGCGTTTTTTTGAGACAAGTCGGACACCCAAAAAATGCAACAGGATGCATTTTGTGCGCCCGAGCGCATACCGCAAAAAAACGCATGCGCGGAAAAACGCGTACAAACGCATGTGTATGCGCACATAAGCGCATCCCATGCAAAGTATAGGAAAAAAAAACGCATGCGCTATTTAGCGCTAAAATACCGCGAAAAAAACGCAAATGTGAAACCAGCCTTAGTGGGGTTCAGCACTGCCAGCTGTTCCCCTGCTGTGGAGATGGCAAGTCTCCTGCTGCCTACACCTGCCAAAATCCAGTAGGCCCCAGCCTGCTCCACGCCTGATCCTGGGCTCCAACAGCGTCAGTTGGTGTTCAGAAGTGTCATCTCCACAGAGCCAAACACATTCGTTCGAGTGTTAGTGGGGTTCAGCACTGCCAGCTGTTCCCCTGCTGTGGAGATGGCAGTCTCTCCTGCTGTCTCCGCATTCCAAAGACAGTAGGCCTCTGCCTACACCCTCCTATTTCCTGGGCTTCAACACAGCCAGTTGTAGATCGGAAGTGCCGTCCACACGGAAAGAGACACTTGCTCCCGTGTCTCAGTGGGGTTCAGTAACGTCAGCTGATCCCCTGCTGTGTGGATGGCAGTCTCTCCTGCTGTCACCACATTCCAAATACAGTAGGCCTCTGCCTACACCCTCCTATTTCCTGGGCTTCAACACAGCCAGTTGTAGCTCGGAAGTGCCGTCCACACGGAAAGAGACACTTGCTCCCATGTCTCAGTGGGGTTCAGTAACGTCAGCTGATCCCCTGCTGTGTGGATGGCAGTCTCTCCTGCTGTCACCACATTCCAAATACAGTAGGCCTCTGCCTACACCCTCCTATTTCCTGGGCTTCACAGCCAGTTGTAGCTCGGAAGTGCCGTCCACACGGAAAGAGACACTTGCTCCCGTGTCTCAGTGGGGTTCAGTAACGTCAGCTGATCCCCTGCTGTGTGGATGGCAGTCTCTCCTGCTGTCACCACATTCCAAATACAGTAGGCCTCTGCCTACACCCTCCTATTTCCTGGGCTTCAACACAGCCAGTTGTAGCTCGGAAGTGCCGTCCACACGGAAAGAGACACTTGCTCCCGTGTCTCAGTGGGGTTCAGTAACGTCAGCTGATCCCCTGCTGTGTGGATGGCAGTCTCTCCTGCTGTCACCACATTCCAAATACAGTAGGCCTCTGCCTACACCCTCCTATTTCCTGGGCTTCAACACAGCCAGTTGTAGCTCGGAAGTGCCGTCCACACGGAAAGAGACACTTGCTCCCGTGTCTCAGTGGGGTTCAGTAACGTCAGCTGATCCCCTGCTGTGTGGATGGCAGTCTCTCCTGCTGTCACCACATTCCAAATACAGTAGGCCTCTGCCTACACCCTCCTATTTCCTGGGCTTCAACACAGCCAGTTGTAGCTCGGAAGTGCCGTCCACAGGGAAAGAGACACTTGCTCCCGTGTCTCAGTGGGGTTCAGTAACGTCAGCTGATCCCCTGCTGTGTGGATGGCAGTCTCTCCTGCTGTCTCCACATTCCAAATACAGTAGGCCTCTGCCTACACCCTCCTATTTCCTGGGCTTCAACACAGCCAGTTGTAGCTCGGAAGTGCCGTCCACACGGAAAGAGACACTTGCTCCCGTGTCTCAGTGGGGTTCAGTAACGTCAGCTGATCCCCTGCTGTGTGGATGGCAAAGTCTCCTGCTGCCTACACAGTCGTACCACTACTGATTTTTAACCGTGCTCCAATTAGGCCTGTGGCTCCACTGTCTCTCGTATTTCCCCTGTCCTCCAACCCTGCCAGTTACAGCTCCGAAGTGGCGTCTGCACAATCCACACTTGTTCCTGTGTTACAGGTGTTCAGTCCGGTCAGTTAATCCCCTGATGTGTGGCCGGCAATGTCGCCTGCTCTGTCCACATTCCCATAACTAGTTATGGGAATGTGGACAGAGCAGGCGACATTGCCGGCCACACATCAGGGGATTAACTGACCGGACTGAACACCTGTAACACAGGAACAAGTGTGGATTGTGCAGACGCCACTTCGGAGCTGTAACTGGCGGGGTTGGAGGACGGGGAAATACGAAAATCAGTGAAGCCACAGGCCTAAGTGGAGCTTGGTTAAAATTAGTAGAAGTCTACAACCGATCTTAAAATTTCTTCAATGCAGCCTCAGCCTGCTCCGTGCTTGTCCCTGGGCTTCAACACAGCCAGTTGTTGCTCGGAAGTGCCGTCTTCACAGAGTAAAACACTAGCTCCTGTGTTTGTGGGGTTCAGTAACGTCAGCTGTTCCCCTGCTGTTTTGATGGCAATCTGTCCTGCTGCCTCCCAATTGACAGCACATCAGGCCTCAGCCTGCTAAGTGCTTGTCCCTGGGCTCCAACATCGCCAGTTGCTGCTCATAACTGACTTTGGCACGGGTACTCCCTCCTGCCCAGCTTGGTTCCAGCCCTGCCTGCTGTTTCCGGGAAGTGTCAATGTCAGTTTGCCACCCCAAGTTGCCATGTCGTGTTGCGGTTGGGTTAGCCGAGGCTAGGGTGCCAGCAGTTTAGGTGCTTCCTATGTGGACTGCGGGTTCTGGTAAGAAAGGCTTGTTCCGTAGTGCCAGTAGGACAAGCACCCCCTGTAGGACTGTGTGATTCGGTAACTGCGGCCAGCTTGCGGCATGCCAACTTTGCTTTTCAGGGATAACTTCTGCTACCCCTCCGGGTTCCAGCACCGTCAGCTGGTTCTCGTCAGAGCCTTTGGCCTAGGTGCCTCCATCTCGGTATCCGAGTTCCGGCAACGTCTGCTGGTCCTTGGTAGTGCTTTGTAGCACAGGTACCTCCTGCTTAGTAACCGGGTTCCAGCACCGTCAGCTGGTCCTCGGTTGTGCCATTGGCTCTTATTCCCTCTGCTGCCCCTCCGGGTGCCAGCACTGTCAGCTGGTCCTCGCTATTTCCATTTGCTCTTGCAGCTTATGCTACCCCTCCGGGTTCCAGCACCGTCAGCTGGTTCTCGTCAGAGCCTTTGGCCTAGGTGCCTCCATCTCGGTATACGAGTTCCGGCAACGTCTGCTGGTCCTTGGTAGTGCTTTGTAGCACAGGTACCTCCTGCTTAGTAACTGGGTTCCAGCACCGTCAGCTGGTCCTCGGTAGTGCCATTGGCTCTTGTTCCTTCTGCTGCCCCTCCGGGTGCCAGTACCGTCAGCTGGTTCAAGAGGACAAACAACAGGAAGACAACCACCAAGATGCAGAACAACAAGAGAGAGAAGACAAAGAAGCATAAAAAAACAAAGCAGAAGAACATTAAGCATAAGACTAATACTCTGAGCAAATGATATTATCTTATTTATAAGCAGAAGAAGACTAAGCAGTGTATGGGGGTGAGTCCGTTCCTCCTCGTGGTGCCCCTGGAAAAGGCCTGCTGCTGCAGGCCAAACTGAACGCGGACAAATCCTGTTGTAAATCTTTTGTGACAGGCAGAACGGAAGGTGTAAACTTCTAACTTTTCTAGATAACAACTACAGGAATGCCTGACACAAACAAGAATATGATGAAGAAGAATAGGAAGAAGATGAAGAAGTTGAATATGTAGAATAATAATTGTTGAATAAGAAGAATATGAAGAATGTAAGAAAAGGAAGGAGAAGAAGAATGTAAAAAAAGGAAGTAGAAGAATTTAAAAAAAGGAAGAAGAAGAAGAAGAATGTAAAAAAAGGAATAAGAAGAAGAATGTAAAAAAAGGAAGTAGAAGAATGTAAAAAAAGGAAGAAGAAGAATGTAAAAAAAGGAATAATAAGAAGAAGAAGGTAAAAAAAGGAAGAAGAATAAGAAAGAAGAAGAAAGAAGAAAGAAGAAGAAGACATACATGTCTGGCAAAATGTAAATGAGGCTAACATAGTCAATATCTTTGTAACTCCTAACGTCTTTAAAAAAAAGTTTAATTCCTGCTATTCCATTTGATTGGGCTAAACCTCTATGGCTTTAATGTCTCCTCCACCTCCCACAATACATTCTACATTATTCTTAGTTGTTTTTCTTCATGTAGAATTAACCTACAAGGAAAGAAAGGGTTTATTTTAATTCCGATATTTTGGCCCCATTGACTTGCATTGGTTCCCGGTATCGGAATCGGCGATACCGATACTTTTTTTTAAGATCGGCCGATCCATTCCGATCCGATATTTTCAAGTATCGGCTGGTATCGCTCAACTCTAGTTTACACCTATAACTCTACTGCTTCTGATACTTCTAGCTCTGCTAGTCCACCTGTGATCCTGCATGTCAGGCTCCACTGTATCATTGCATCCTGTCTGTGCTGCTCACCCTGATCTACATCTTGGAGAATCCACCTCACCAAGTGAGCCTGTAACAATGAGCTTTATTCTGGTGCTGTATTTATGCAGTGATTCAGATACTGGTATCATATTTAGATAAAACTCTTTATTTTGGTGTTGCATTTATGTGCTGATCCAGTTTCCTGGTGCCAAATTTATATAAAGAGATTTATTTTGGTGCAGTGTTTATGTACTAATCCATATTCCAGTACCATATTTACATAAAAAATAAAAATAAAGAGCTTTTTTCTGGTGCTGTATTTATACCATGATCCCAGTATTGCATTTTGGCACTGAATCATGTTCTTATGCTGTATTTGTGTACTGATCTTGGTTCCTTTACCAAATTTATGCAATGATCTTTATTCTGGCACTGTATTTATATACTAATATGGGTTTTGATATCATATTTATGCACTAATCCTGATACTGGTATTGTATTTATGTATTGATCCATGTTCTTATGTACTGATCCAGGTTCTTGTATTGTATTTATGTACTGATCAAGGTTCTGGTGCTGTGTTTATGTAATGATCCAGGTTATGTGACCATATTTATGTAGTCTAGTTCTTGCACTATATTTGTGTTATGAACTGAGTTTTGTTTCCATATGTATATAATGAGATTTCTTTTGGTGCTATAAGTTCTGAGCTTGGTTCTGGTACAATATTTATATAAGAAGCTTTCTTTTGTTAACATTGGTAAAATACTGGACACAAGAGAGTTAGGCGCTTACCACTAGACACCAGCAACCAAGGCAATAAAGGCCCCGTCACACACAGCCATCTCGCTAGCAAGATCGCTGATTTTGTGACGCCACAGGGATCTCACCAGCGAGATCGCTGTGTGTGACGGGGATCAGCTAGATGTGTACCTTAGAAACCTGCGTGCTGGCAGCTCCCGGCGCGAGCACGCAGGTTTCTAAGGTACACATTGGGTAACTAAGTGACGCGCGCTGCTTAGTAACCCGATATTTACCTTAGAGACCAGCGTCCTCGCTGGTGCTGATCGCTGGTGAAGCTGCCTGTTTGGCAGCTCACTAGCGATCATGTAGCGATGCACCAGCGGTCCTGACAAGGTCGTATCTTTGTCGGGATCGCTGGTGCATCTTTATGTGTGACGGGGCCTTTAGTCACAGGACATCAGGGACTGAGGCCCTAAGCCACCTTATAAGACAATTGAACACTGAAACAATAGACACTATGGTCTGAAGCATTAATCAGGGAGACACCATAGACAAGATTTTATACCATTTTATTTATTGACTGGTAACCCGTGACTGAGAATACTGTAGTACATAACCACTGAACACCAGGGACCTGGTCACCTTAACAACAATAATGTTAAGGGAGTAGGGAAACAAATCATCAGACACAATATCACAAGTGTGTCACGTCCTCCTGGGAGATCTGGGGTTAGGTGATCTTTACCTACTGTGAATGGCAGGTCTCCCATTTAGCCCATGTGTTTTGTTTCTCATATTAAATGGACATTGTTTCCTTTGGGCTGAAGAGGTTAACAACTCTTTGTATGCTGGTTAGAGACATGCAGCTTCATCTCACAGCTGCTTCCAACCTGCTTGTTTTCTCTCTCTGTAAAACCTGACCAGACCTTTTGTGGCGCTCCCAGGAGTATGGTCGCCATAGTGGCATTACCTTCCTCCTAGGGAGTGTGATGTCATGCTTGGAAGCAATGAAGGGTCTCTCTGTCAGGTAAATACAACACACAGCACAGTTCCCACTCCGGGCAAGCAGAGGGAGCTCTGAACCAAAACTGGGAGAAGAGCTGCTCTCTGGGGGCCAGGTCAGTTCGTGTGAGGAGGGCGAAGTGTGTGGACGAGAGGAGAAGAGCTGGAGGATTGAACAGAATTCAGGCTCACTTCTAGCGTAGCGCATGGTCCGGAGTCCGGTCCCCGAAGCTGTTTGTGAAACTGATGTTCCTGCAGCAGAAACTGGAGGAATAGGAAGCTGTAAATGCTCTGCTCCCACATAAGACTCAGAGGTACAACAGCAACATGTGAGCCAGAAGAAGGAGGCTACAGCTGTCTGCCATGCAAGTGGAGTTTGAGCAATATCAAGAAGGAGGAACTTCAGTGTAACTCAGTACTGCATGTACCTCAGATAAGCGCTAGAAAGGAGCCTACACAACCCTTCTGCATACAGAGATTCCTGAGTTGCTTCCAGGCTGGCCAACTCCTGTTCCATCTGTAATCTGGATCCTGGACAGCACTTGCAAAGCAAAGTAAAGGTAAAGGAAACTGCACCCTGTTGTGTCATTGCCTTCTTCCTGCAACCCCTTCAGCACTGCTACATCTCTATGCCTAACACTGCACCCTCTTCCTCAACACCTATTCTCACTGCCCTGGGACTACAGCTCTGCCTGTGGGGAGCTATTACATCTTGTTGCCTTATACCATCTGTCCCAGAGGATCTGCCTGCAGCATTGGCTTAACCCCTACATTGCCGAGCACCACAGGTGGCATCACGTATCATCCACTTATAAACTTTAATCAGCCACGCTTAACCTCTTTTACATGGACGCCCAGGGCCACAGACCGGGTCACCGCTACTGTGACATTTCCCTCTGAGATACCGGCCCGGTACCGAGTACCCCACTGCCCTGGCGGGCAATCCACTTTTCATCACTGCTAGTGAAAGTTTTGCTTCCTGGCTTGCTGCCGGAGTAGGTGTGCTAAAGTTGGAGTTTGTAGTTGCTGCTGGAGATTGTTGTCTGCTGCTTTTGGGTGCATGCTTTCTCCATTATACTCTTCCCATTTGGTTTTCACCTTCCTATCCTTCCCTATATTTCTCTCTACCCTTGGTGAGTGTTTTTTTTATGTAAGTTGCATTTAGATATCCCTGTATGTCTTATGTGTATATAGACTAACATATCTGTCCCAAGCCTCCTGGGGGAGAGGACTGCTTAGGACATTAACACATTAACAGGAGCATAGTAAAGTCAGTGACTCAGACCTCTCTACCTTTAAGAGTACCGCTGGAACAGGGATAATTAGGGTCCCAGTCCCAGGGTCAGTTTGAGGGCCCCCCTTCATTACCAAACACTGTCATAGTGTGACACACAAGGGACAAGGAATCATCACTATCATATTAGCTCCAGGGACTTGACACTAAACAAATGGACATCAATGTTAAAGCAAGGAGTACATGGATTACTGCATTAAACAACTTGACAACAGGGACTGGAGAACTAAGCCTCTGTATAAGGGAACTGAGTACTGAACCGTATACACCAATGTCTGATGCAAAACATTTTATTTATTGATTGGGCACCTTGAAGGTGGAAAGTAGGTGGGAAGGTGCACTGAACTTTTTGGCCACTCACTTAAAGTGTAAGGACGACTGTGCTTGGTTTGACCAGTCACTATGTGCTGACAGACCTTTACTCTTCTCTGGAGTTACCATATTAGAGGAACAAACTTCATTTGTTGGGCTCAACCTAGGAGAGGTAAGTTTAAATTTGAGAGTGAATGTTTCCATCTTTAGGGTACACCTTGTTGTGGCAGATGAGCACATGCTTATTGGTCAATTTGTGTCCTAAGTACCTAATTTCTGTAAGTGTAGTCTATACGGCAGCAGTGCAGTTTAATATTCATTCATATTATCAATTTTCACATAGACCTCAGCACATTCAGTATGCTGCTGCCCTTGTATGTTTGCTTTATGACTGCTGCAATGAATGAGAGAAAATTCAGAAATATCAAAGATTTTTATTGGTCTTCAAGAAGTGATGAAGTACGGTCCCTCTTGTAGCAACCACAGAACGACGAGGAACCACATACAGAGCATTATATGCGCATTAGCCTTATTTACTGCCCTTCCTTATCCAAGCCTCCAGAAGCACAAAAGAGCTGTCATTAACTTGACCACCATCCAACACTGTCGAAATGGCTCTGGTGGTATCCCAGTCTACACAGCTAAGTTAATATGTGAGCTATTATGACAACTGTAATGGCTAGTGTGGATGTATAATGGAATTGTGTGAAGATTCGCTTGCAGCATTATGTGTGAACTACTGTATATGACTGGGTAATGTAGACTTGTTAAAGCATTACTGTGATTCTGCCATATGGCTACTAAATGGCACCACGATCTTGGAGCTTTTTTTTTTACTAATACAGATAGCATAGTGTAAACTACGGCTATAAATCTAATTTTTAATCTTAAGCACATTCTCTCACATTGGATTGCTCCATGTGTAAGGAGGAAGACCAGGCTGCAGGTGCCTGCATCATGCTGGGTCCGGAACTGCTGAGGCTGCGTCCCATGTTGCCTGAGGGAAAGAATAGGGGAACGGACAGGTCCCCTGACTCAGGAAGAGGGGGTGTGTCTAAGTCAGGCAGTGAGGAGAAAGCGCACGAAGAAAGAGTTAGTTACCCGCCGGCAGTAAGAGCGGAGGCAAGTCTGCCGCACGCTCCACAGCGAGAGAGGCAGCACGAAGCTGTGCTCCAGCAGAGCTTCAGTGGGCGCTCCTGTGAGACAGTGTGTGTGCAGAGCGCCGTGTGCCCGGCTGTGCAGAGTGTGGTGCTTGCTCGGAGGAGCGGGGGCCAGGTGCAGGATCCTGAGGTGTGTTCCCCAAGACTGATGGACACACAGCAGCACCCGTGTTGGCAGGGCCGTATTTAGAGTTTATGCTGCCCTAGGCACTTTTAGTGCTGCCTCCCCCATTGGTGAGTATGACTAAGGCAGACACAGTCGTCAGTGACATAGGTTACTGTCAAATCAGCGATTTTTGCCATTCGAGGCAGATCCAGCAGTTTTTCCGCATCCTATGGGACTTGCGGACATATGCGGCACTTGCGGTTTTGCCGCCATCCGGCAAATGCTGTACTTGCAGCAACGGAAAAAAACGCTGCTAGCAGTGTTTCTTTGTTTCACTGCAAGTGTAAAACCACAAGTGCCGCACATGTTCACAAGTCCCATAGAGAATGAATGAGGCTGAACGCAGTGTTTCCGTAAGTGATCCATTATGTGGCAGATGCTGAAAAACTGCCGGATCGCTGCAACACTCATCGGACCGGACCGCCCCCCGGGTGAGTATAATAAAACTTGTTTTTCTTATCTTTCAGGTTAGATTGGGGGTTTATCTACAGCATTACAGAATGCTGTAGATAAGCCCCTGATGGCGGTGGCCGCATCTTATAGCGGCAAAACGAGGTGTCAGGTTCCCAGTAATAGCGTAATATCAATGAATAAATATTATTTTTAATATTTTGTCACAATACCAGGATCTGAGGATCTTCTGTTTCGAGGTCAAGAGCTCTCTGATGCGATGTTGCTACCTGTCTTCCTCTTTTGACACTGCAGTGTGGTGGACAAGAAAGCATTAACTGGTTAACATCAAGAAGTCTGGTGTCTGTAGTAACTGAACTATAAACTCTCCCTATCCCATGTCTAGCAGACACTGTAGGGTTACAATATGGATTTTATTATTCTATTTCTGCCCAGTCTCTGACTACGGCTTTATTCATACTCCGGGTTTAAACACATACTTGAAAAAATGGTATCGGTGCCATTGGTGTATGGTCAGTGTGTCAGATTTTTCAATAAGGGTATGTGCACACGTTGCGGATTTGCCTGTGGAATTTTCTGCATGGATTCTGCATCTCTTGACAGAAAACGCATGAGAAAATCCACGCGGATTTGGTGCGTTTTTAATCCAGATTTGTATGCGCGTTTGTAACCTAAATAAAGATCTATTATTTAACAAGAAAAAAGAATTGTGATGTCCTTTCTTTGTCCAACCTCTTATTTTACATACTCCAGTGAAGAATGTTTACACAGACAGATAAATAACAGATAGATCTATAGAGAGAAAGGAAGAACAAAGAAGGAAAGAGAGGAAAGAAAGATCAGAGAGCGAAAGAAAGAACAGAGAGAAAGGGTATGCGCACACGATGCGGATTTGGCAGATCTGCAGGTCAAAAGACCTCCACAATAGAGGAGATGGCAAACCACAGCGGAATCCGCAGAAAGAATTGACATGTCAACTCTTTCTGCGGTTATAAACCGCAGGAAAACCGCGCGGAAAAATCCGCACCGTCTGCACTGCAGTTTTTAATATCCATAGGATATTATGATACTGTATACTGCAGCAAAAACTGCTGCGGATCCTCAGCTGCCAAATCCGCTGCGAAACCGCAGCAGAATCCGCAGCGTGTGCATACACCCAAAGAAAGAAGGGAAAGAACGAAAGAACAGAGAGAGGGAGAAAGAAAGAGGGGAAAGAAAGAACAAAGAGAGAGCGAAAAGAAAGAATAGAGAGAGAGAAAGAAAGAACAGAGAAAGAAAGAGGGGTAAGAAAGAACAGGGAGAGAAAGAACAGAGAGAAAAAGGAAGAATAGAGAGAAAGAAAGAACAGAGAGATAAAGAAAGAGGGGAAAGAAAGACCAGAGAGAGAAATAAAGAACAGAGAGAGAAAAAAAGAAAGAAAGGAGAGAGAAATAAAGAACAAAGAGAGAAAGAAAGAAAACAGAGAGAAAGAAAGAAAGAGGGGAAAGAAAGAAACAGAGAGAAAAAAAGATTAAAGAGGGAAAGAAAGAAGAGTGAGAGAACAAAAGATTCTATAAAGATACTACAGCAGCCCGACTCCCATTGTAGTGCCCACCTGAGCTTCCCGATGCAGGACATATCATGATCCGCTCACATGGCCAGCATCCCCGATTCCAAGGCGATCCCGCTGTCCGCGCTGTCGGAGAAGGACACGGTGATGGATCTGAAGCATTCCCTGAAGTGCCTCCATGGTTCCGTCACAATCTCCTCCTGAAATTACCTAATTCCTGGTCAGCTTCCAGCACGTCACTTCCGGTGGAACGTCACGTGCGAATTTTAAAGTGCTCCTCGGGGCTCCGCCGTGTACACCTGAGTCCGCAGGAAAAGTAAGCTCCCAGACGGGACAGTGGAGCAGACTCTCAAAATCGGAACTGTCCTGCTGGATCCGGGACTGTTGGAAGGTATGAATGCTCCCCACCATACACCGACCTCGTACATTCACGCTCCGCACACCTCATACACACACGGGTCCGCTTTGCATGCCTCGCACACACACGGCTCCTCTCCATGCAACTCTCACACACCCGGCTCCACTCAGTACACACATGGGTCCACTCCGTAAACCTCGCACAACATGCGGCTCTGCTCCGCACACCTTGTACACATGCAGCCACGATACATACACCTCGTACACACATGGCTCCAGTCCATAAACCTTGTACACATGCGGCTCTGCTTCATGTGACTCATACTCATGCGGCTCTGCTCCGCTCCATACACACATGGCTCAGCTCCATACACTTCGTACACACACGGCTCCGCTCCGTAACCAAGTACACACACGACTTTGCTGTGTACACCTTGTACACACGTGGCTGTGCATACCTCGTATCCACGCGGCTCTGCTCCGCACACCTCATACCCACGCGGTTCTGCTTACCAAGTACACACACGGCTCCGCTCCACACACCTCGTACACACGCGGCTCTGCTCACCAAGTACACACACAGCTCCGCTCCACACACCTTGTACACATGCAGCTCCTCTCTGTACCCCTCGTACACATGCGGCTCGGTTCCGTACACCTCGTACACACGTGGCTCTATTCCGCACACCTCGTACACACGCGGCTCTGCTCCGTAACCTCGTACACACGCAGCTCCGCTCCGTACACCTCGTACACACGCGGCTCTGCTCACCAAGTACACACGCGGCTCGGCTCAGTACATCTCGTACACACGCGGCTCGGCTTCATACACCTCGTACACATGTGGCTCGGCTCTGTACACCTCGTACACACGCGGCTCGGCTCCGCACACCTCATACACGCGGCTCGGCTCCTCACACCTCGTACACATGTGGCTCTGCTCCGCACACCTCGTACACACACGGCTCCACTCCATACACCTCGTACACAAGCGGCTCCGCTCCGTACACCTCTTGTAAACACGTGGCTCCGCTCCGTACACCTCGTACACATGCGGCTCCACTCCGTACACCTCGTACACACGCGGCTCTGCTCACCAAGTACACATGTGAATCCCCTCCACACACCCTGTACACACGCGGCTCCGCTCCGTACACCTTGTACACACGCGGCTCCGCTCTGTACACCTCATACACACACAGCTCCGCTCTGCACACCTCGTACACACACGGCTCCGCTCTGTACACACGCAGCTCCGCTCTGCACACCTCATACACACATGGCTCTGCTACATCCACCCTGTAGGGTAAACCCCTCCTGACCCGACACCGAAACTTCCCCTCATCCAGCACCATGACAACCAGCACAGCAGAGTCCTGCATCCACTGAGGGCCTTGATCATGTGACCCCTGACTCCTCCCCTCCTGTGACCTCATCACAGGTCGTGTGCGCACAGAGTAGCCATGTATGAGAGCAACCCAAGCAGATGTAGGAGAGAATATGCTGCCCTCTACTTGCCTCATGGTAGGTGCGCCCCTGCACGTATCTGTGTCTGTGTCAGCAGGGAGGAGGGAGAGTCGCCACCAGCACCACGTGTACTGACTGCCACTCTGCCGCCCCCTGTCTGCAGGGATGATTATGGCACCGCCGAACTAAAAACAAACAAAAATAAACCAAAAACACCGCTCAGGTGCCGCCCCCCCGCAGAGTCCCGCCCTAGGCACGTGCCCTCAAGTGCCTAGTGGCAAATACGGCCCTGCGTGTTGGTCAGAGTACTCTGAGTGAGAGTTGTTTGAGAAAAGCTCCCGGCCGCAAAGCACAGATCTGGGACAGCTGTGTGAATCTATCGAAATTGGTTCTGTTAGGACAATCGGCCGGCAAATCTAGGAAGATTTATTCAACTTTAATTGGAACCCAAGGCAAGGCTGGATATCATTTTTTATTAATGTATGAGATCTATAGGGGCTTTGAGGATGCTCACGAAGGACTACTGTCCTGAACCGTGCCCAGATGTGGAAAAACACTTGTTCGTACAGTAACATTAATTCACACAGATAACAAAATTCCTTGAGGCTTTTTTCACATCTCCAATGAGTCTTCTTGTAGAATTTGTAGTTTTACCCAACTATGGGTTCTGTATAGAAGTAAGCAGGATTTACTCATGGTTGATAGTTTGGCTGCAGAGGAGTAACTTGAAGCTCTTGGGCTACCGATGTAAAGTTTGTTAACGTGGCCATACACCTCCCATGGGATATTAAGCTTTAAAATATTTTGAGATTGATTAATAGTATGCTCAACCAAGACCGATGTGTACAAGAACCTCGCTTGTTTGGACTATGGATGAATTAATGAGAAAAATGTAACCTCTGGCAAATACGGCCCGGCGTGTTGGTCAGAGTACTCTGAGCGAGAGTTGGTTGAGAAAAGCTCCCGGCCGCAAAGCACAGATCTGGGACAGCTGTGTGAGAGACTTACTGTGTGAGAGATTTAATGGTATCGGTGGACGCGCAGAGCAGCACAAACCGAGCAGAGCCGTGTAGAGCAGCCATTCAGGTGACGGCAGCTGCTCAGAGAGAGACACTTGCGCTTCGCAACTGTGAGTACAGCGCACATGCCACATAGAGAAAGACAAGTACTGGACAGACATTTACGGCCTACCTTGCCAGTTGACACTTCCATGTTGGACTCTGTCAGTGCTGCGACCCTGTTTGCTTTGGCTGCACCAACTTATAGGCTAGGGGCTCAGCGGTAGGTGCCGGAGACCGACCGCTGCAACCAGAAGACGGACCGTTGTTTGCAGGACCCCACTGGAATAGCACCGCGTCATCCGTTGGCACCACTGCCTTCAAAGCTTCAGCTGTGGACTGGGAAGCCTATGACACGATAAGGGTCCCGTTACACTAAACGACGCACCAGCGATCCCGACAACGATACGAGCTGGTCAGGATCCCTGGTGCGTCGCTACATGATCGCTGGTGAGATCTCAAACAGGCAGGCTCACCAGCGATCAGGACCACCGAGGACGCTGGTATCCAAAGTAAATAGCGGGTAGCTAAGTGCCGCGCGTGGCTTAGTTACCCGCTGTGTACCCTAGATACCAGCGTGCTCACGCTGGGAGCTGGTATCCAGGGTAAACTGGGTAACTAAGCACGCGTAGCGCTTAGTTACCCGCTATTTACCTTGGATACCAGCTCCCAGCTCTAGCACGCGGGGGCGGTCGATGATGCGTGCCACACACAGTGAGAGATTGCTGGCGAAATCGCTGATGCGTCACAAAATCGGTGACGCATCAGCGATCTCGCTAGTGATCTCGCTGTGTGTAAAGTATCCCTAATTGATTTAAAGAACTGCCGCTATCTTGTTTATTGCTCATTTATCTCCCTGCGAGGAGTTAACCCCTGTTAAATTAAAACTGTTACATTTGTTAACCCTTGTTCTGCCTTCTGTCTGTCACTGCATCCCGCAACCTGCTTACACATGTATAGACTGAAACAAAAGTTTATGAATCTGCATCTCTGACTTAGTGGGATAAGAACTACAGCAACTCATTAAACCCCCCTTGCTGGGGGCATTATACACAGAAAGGTGAGCTGACCATGCATTCCTGGACATCAATTATGACCTAGTGAACACCACCTACCACCATTGAATTCAAGAACTTTACTGCAAAGAAATACATCTCATCTTCAAAGTGGAGCAGGATCATTTTTGCCACATCAGGTTTAGACATAGTTACGGAAATGGGATTAATCACTGCCAATTTATGACGATAATCTGGATCTCTTGGGTGGATGAATGGTTTCCTCTTCCTAAAGACCCATTTTCAAATAATCGCTCAAAAGATATCAGTTGACTCTCCTTTCCAAGTCAACTTTACCTTAAGAGCCATCTTCTATTCCTAAAGATGTCACCTAGTTTTGGCAGTCCCTTTTAAAATATCAGATCACACACCCTCTTCTTAACTCAAGTTGACCACAAGAAACATCACTGATGGAGTCACCTATAATTAAATGTTTTGGCAGAGAAAAAATAATAATCTTGGATTTCCTAAGTTTCCATAGTTTCAAGACACTTGAGCAAGAACTTTCTATTGTGGAATAGTAAGGAGATACTGAGTATGATGGTGACTGTCAGGTTAAAGCGAAGAAAAAAGACCAAGTTTTGACAGTCTGTTTTCAAATATCAGGTCACTTCCCCTATCAAGTCTAGTTGACCACAAGAAACAAGTTTTCTTCTTAAAGACATTTACCCAGTTTCGACAGTCACTTTTCAGAATTTAGGTCATTACACCTCCCAAATCAAGTTGACTACTAGAGACATAATCTTTTCTTAAATATGTCACCCAGTTTCGACAGTCTCTTTTCAGATATCAGGTCACTTTCCCTCTCTGAAAAGTGTTCTGATAGGAAAACCAAGTCAAAGTTTCTACAAGAGGCATCTTTTCTTCTTAAAGTCTTTGCCCAGTTTCGACAGTCCCTTGTCAGATTTCTGGTCATTTCCCCTCCAAAGTTAAGCTGACCACAAGAGACATTACTGAAATTATTTCTGTTAAGGCAACCAGTGATGATAAACTGGACCTCTTGGGTTGCTACATGGTCATTTCTTCCTAAAAAATCAATTTTGACAGTCCCTTTTCAGATATCAGGTCACTCACCTTCCCAAGTCATGTTGACCACAAGACACATCTCTTCTTAAAGATGCCCCCCTCCCAAATAAAGTTGACCACTAAGCACATCTTCTCATCTTAAACACATTACTCAGTTTTGACAATTCCTTTTCAGACATCAGGTTATTCACACTCCCAAGTCAAGTTGACCACAAGAGGCGTCACTGAAATGATTGCTGTTAGGACAACCAATGATGATAAACTGGACCTATTTGATAGCTATATGGTTTTCTCTTCCTAAAGGACCATTTTCGGCAGTCCCTTTTCAGATATCAGGTCACTCCTCCCCATCCCAAGTAAAGTTGACCACAAGAGATATCAATGATTGAGCCACCTATATAGTAATTAGATATATTTGGCAGAGGAACAGGAACGATCATGGATTTCTTAAGTCTCTGTTTTGCCAAGAACCAAAAATTTTAGCAAGAATTCTCTGTTGTTGAAAAGTAAGGTGAGCATGATGGTGACTGTCAGGGGGAATCAAATAAAAAAGGCACCAAGTTGTACAATACTCAAGGCCCAATAACCTTGTCTTCTGAAGATTCATTATCAATTCCAAGTGGTTATTACTGCATATAATGAGTAACCCACCAACCTTCAATGAATCTATCGAAATTGGTTCTGTTAGGACAATCGGCCGGCAAATCTAGGAAGATTTATTCAACTTTAATTGGAACCAAAGGCAAGGCTGGATATCATTTTTTATTAATGTATGAGATCTATAGGGGCTTTGAGGATGCTCACGAAGGACTACTGTCCTGAACCGTGCCCAGATGTGGAAAAACACTTGTTCGTACAGTAACATTAATTCACACAGATAACAAAATTCCTTGAGGCTTTTTTCACAACATCTCCAATGAGTCTTCTTGTAGAATTTGTAGTTTTACCCAAATATGGGTTCTGTATATAGAAGTAAGCAGGATTTACTCATGGTTGGTATTTTGGCAGCAGAGGAGTAACTTGAAGCTCTCGGGCTACCGATGTAAAGTTTGTTAACGTGGCCATACACCTCCCATGGGATATTAAGCTTTAAAATATTTTGAGATTGATTAATAGTATGCTCAACCAAGACTGATGTGTACAAGAACCTCGCTTGTTTGGACTATAGATGAATTAATGAGAAAAATTTACCCTCTGAGCAATTATTTAACCCCTTCCCAATATAGGATGTGCTATTACGACCTGTGTCAAGATTGGGGTATGGTGTGAACTCAGTGCAAAATTGCAAATTGGTTGAGGCAGAAGAGGGTTATGATGCAGCTCCGTAGTCTTTGAGTACCAGTGATGTAGTGTTGGACCCAGTCCTTGGTGATTGTACGTTACAGTTCTACATCCATGGTGATAGTATAAGCAGGTGCGGAAATGCAGTAACGCAGGGATTGCAGAACAAGACTGTATAACAATGTTATTAAATTTTTTAGCCAAATTTTAACAATGACCTCCTCGCAGGGAGTTAGTGAACAGTAAACAATCAAAAAGGGAAGTAAAGGGTTAACGCGACAGTCTGATATTTAAACGGCACTAATCATAGTCCTCTCTGGTCCTCATCCATGTACAGTCCGATGGGAGTTGGGGTACCAGCAACGGCCGTCGTGATGTCCTCAAATGAAGTCTAGCAAATCACGGTCCAGCTTCTGGCGGCAACGGACGGTCACCGGTTTTGCCCGCTGAACCCCTAGTCCATAAATCTGTGCAGAAGAAGTGGGTAGAGCTCCTGGAGTCTCTGTCAACAATGTGTGCTGCTGCACGTCTGTCAGCAATGTAGAAAGCACCTAAGGGTCCTGCATCTGGCACCCGCTCCTCCGCATGAGCACTGAACTCTGGCTAGCCGGGTGCATGGCGCACTGAACACACACTGGTTCACCAGACCATTCGCGCAAGTTCTGCTGGGGCACGACTCCGTGCTGCCTCTCTCGCTGTGCTTAGCCACACCCCCTCTCCCTGTGTCATGGGACCTGTCTGGTTCCCCTTTCTTTCCCCCTGCCAACATTGGATGCAGACTTGACAGTTCTGGACCTGGCATGACGCAGGTACCCGCAGGCCGGTCTTCCTTCTTACACTCCCACCCTCCTTTAACTCACCTGTTGTGAGCTCATTTTCTCGTTCACCTTGTCCGATGAACTCCCTCTGCTGGTGAAAGGAGGTGGTGAAACTGATTTGGATGGGAGAAACCTGTCACCTGAACAGGTGGATTGCGATTGGACATCCGGAATCTCTGAGTGGATATAAGGCAGCCGATGCCCTGTAGGGTTGCTGGTGATTTCTCTGCTCTGAGCTCTGGCCTCCAGTTCAGTTCCTGTCTTCTAAAGCTAAGTTTTGCTCTGTTATTGTTCCATGAGATTTTGTTTGATTTGCTTAGTTTTGTGCTCTGCCAGCCCCAGCTGGGGCTCTGCTGAATTTCCATTTTTGTCCCTGAACGGTTAAATCTCTTTTGCTCTGTCTTCAGAATATATCGAAGTGCTGATATAGGGATTTTGAAGTCTAGTGACTTCAGGGCTGTTTTTCCTATCAGACGTGTTGGGACATTTTTGGTAGGGTTTTTGCGGATTGCAGCCAGCATCTTTTCTGTCCTTTCCTATCTAGTTAGTTGGGCCCCATCGTTTGCTCTGCCTGTCTTTCTGTGTGTGTTTGTGTTTTCATCTATTTTCACAGACAATACATGTTGGGGGCTGTCTATTGCTTTGGGGTCTGCTCTGGGGCAGTTCAGATTTCCCCTTTCTTTCTTTAGGCTTATTTAGTTCTCTGGCTGTGAAGAGGCATCTAGGACCACCGTAGGAATGCTCCACGGCTACTGTTAGTTGTTGTGAATAGGATGAGGGGTCTGCAATCCACTAGCTACCAACCTCTCCGGTTTTCTGGACTTAGCTTGCATTTTTGTTTCTTCCTCCTCCGGTGACTCATTCATAACAGAATCACCAGCCATACCGCAGATTCTAGGGTACTCAATAGCAGGAAGGAATTGTAAAAAAAAAAAAAAAAAAAATGTGTCAGAATTTTTTTTTTTTTTAATTCATATTTTTTCCTCTTTTTCTCTGGGGCCGTAGGAGGAATTTTTTCTTAATGGAGATTAAGCAATTGTCTGATTGTGTGGAGCAGCTCGCTGCTGAAGTGCGGGGAATTTCCACCTATCTTGCTCATTCACATGCTGCTGAACCAAAGATCCCTACTCCTGATGTGTTTTTTGGGGATCGGTCTAAATTTTTGAATTTTAAAAATAATTGTAAATTATTTATTGCCTTGAAGCCTAGCTCATCGGGGAGCTCTGTGCAGCAGGTTAAAATTGTCATCTCTTTGCTGTGCGGCGATCCCCAGGATTGGGCGTTTTCTTTGACACCTGATGATCCTATTCTAACTAAAGTGGAAGCATTTTTTCAAGCCTTGGGGTTGTTGTATGATGAACCTAATGCTATTGATCATGCTGAAAAAGCCCTGTTGGCATTGAGCCAGGGTCAGGATTCTGCAGAGTTATACTGTCAAAAATTCTGAAAGTGGGCGGTCCTTACTGACTGGAATGATGGTGCCTTGGCAGCTCTCTTTCGGAAGGGTTAGTCAGAAACCGTAAAAGATATTATGGTGGAATTTCCTGTTCCCTCTGGTCTTGACGATTCTATGTCATTAGCCATTCAGGTTCATCGGCGTTTATGTGAACGTAAAATTACACAAGAAATGTTGCCACCTGTTGAACAAATGTCTGAACCTATGCAATGTGATAGAGTTTTGTCTAGGGCGCAACGTCAGGAGTTCAGAAGGCGTAATAAGCTGTGTTTTTTCTGTGGAGATGCATCTCATAATATTTCTGTCTGCCCTAAATGAGAGAAATGTTTTGCACACACATTTGCTGTGGGTGGTGTACAACCGAAGTTTCTTCTGGCAATTACTCTGATCTGCTCCCTGTCCACATTTTCCGCTAAGGCTTTTGTGGATTCAGGAGTGGCTCTGAACCTGATGGACTTGGATTTTGCTAAACGTTGTGGGTTTCCTATGACACCTCTGCGGACGCCTATCCCTTTGAGGGGTATTGATGCTACTCCTTTGACGAAGAATAAACCTCAGTTTTGGACTCAGGTGGTCATGCGGGTCGCCCCAGACCATCAAGAAAATTGCAGATTTTTGGTGTTGCATAATTTGCATGATACCATTGTTCTGGGGTTTCCCTGGTTGCAAATCCATAATCCAGTTTTGGATTGGAAATCTGTGTCTGTGGTGAGTTGGGGTTGTCAGTGTGCTCTTAGTGACACTCCTGTTTTCTCCACCTCTCCCCAGTCGCATGATGTTCCTGACTATTTGGCTGATTTTTATGATGTATTTAGTGAGAATAAGTCTGCGTCTTTGCCTCCTCATAGGAGTTATGACTGTGCAATTGAGCTGAGTCCTGGGTGTAAATTTCCCAAGGGTCGACTTTTCAATTTATCTTTACCCGAGCATGAGGCTATGCGATCTTATATTAAGGAGTCGTTGGAGAAGGGTCATATTAGACCATCCTCTTCGCCCTTGGGTGCTGGGTTTTATTTTCGTGGCCAAGAAGGATGGTTCATTAAGGCCTTGTATTGACTATCGATCCCTCAACAAAATTACTGTTAAATATCAGTATCCGTTACCCCTGATTTCTGATCTATTCTTCATAGTTAAAGGTGCTTGCTGGTTTGCCAAGCTTGACCTCAGGGGGGCGTATAATCTTATTCGCATTAAGCATGGGGATGAATGGAAGACGGCGTTTAATACTTCGGAGGGACATTTTGAGTACCTGGTGATGCCTTTTGGGCTCACTAATGCCCCTTCTGTCTTCCAGTGCTTCATGAATGATATTTTCCGGGACTTTGTGGATACATTTTTGATCACCTATCTGGATGATATTTTGATCTTTTCCAGGGATTGGGACTCTCATGTGGAACATGTTCGGACTGTGTTCCGGATTTTGAGGGAGAATTCCCTGTATGTTAAGGGGTCGAAATGCCTTTTTGGTGCACAGAGGATTTCATTTTTGGGATTTATTTTGTCTCCGTCAACTATTGAAATGGACCCAGCCAAGGTACAGGCCATTTATGATTGGGTTCAGCCCACTTCTTTGAAGGCCATCCAGAAGTTTTTGGGTTTTGCTAATTTTTATCGTAAATTTATAGCTAATTTTTCTGGTATTGCCAAACCATTGACTGATTTGCTAAGAAGGGTGCTGATGTGCTGAATTGGTCTCCAGAGGCTGTTTCTTCCTTTCAGGAGCTGAAGCGGAGGTTCACTTCTGCTCCGGTTTTGCGGCAACCTGATGTCTCACTCCTGTTTCAGGTAGAGGTGGACACTTCTGAGATTGGCGCAGGAGCTGTTTTGTCCCAAAAAGATCCGGTAACATCTAAAATGAATCCCTGTGCTTTCTTTTCCCAAAAGTTCTCCCCATCTGAACGCAACTATGATGTGGGGAATCGGGAACTGTTAGCCATGAAATGGGCATTTGAGGAGTGGAGACATTGGTTGGAGGGAGCTAGACATCAAGTCGTGGTCCTCACTGACCACAAGAATTTGATATACCTTGAGTCGGCCAAAAGCTTGTATCCTAGACAGGCTAGGTGGGCCTTGTTTTTTTTTTTTTTTTTACACACGTTTTGATTTTGTGGTCTCTTTTCTTCCGGGCACTAGGAATGTCAAGGCAGACACCCTCTCTAGGAGTTTCTTTGCTGATTCTCCTATTGTGACCAAGCCTGCTACCATCTTACTTGAGGGGGTAGTTCTTTCTGCCATATCGCCCGATTTGAGACGTGCTCTGGAAGAGTTTCAGGAGGACAAACCTGAGCGTTGTCCCATTGGAAAATTGTATGTTCCTGACCAGTGGAGGAAGAGAGTAATGTCTGAAATTCATTGCTCCGCATTGGCTGGTCATCCAGGTATTTTTGGTACTAGAGATTTGGTGAGTCGGTCTTTTTGGTGGCCCGCCTTATCTCGTGATGTCAGGAATTTTGTGCACTTGCTCCCGGTCTAAACCTTGTTCTCGCTCTAGTGGGTTGTTGATGCCTTTGCCGGTGCCCAGGAGGCCATGGACCCATATTTCAATGGATTTTATTTCTGATCTGCCTGTCTCTCAGAGAATGACTGTTATCTGGGTGATTTGTGATAGATTCTCTAAGATGGTCCATCTTGTAACACTCCCTAAGTTGCCATCTTCCTCAGAGTTGGTGCCCTTGTTTTTGCAACAGGTGGTTCGCTTGCATGGGATTCCTGAGAACATTGTATCTGACAAAGGAGTTCAGTTTGTCTCTAGATTTTGGAGGACTTTTTGTTCCAAGCTGGGAATTCAGTTGTCCTTCTCATCTGCATTTCACCCTCAGACCAATGTGCAGACGGAGAGAACAAACCAGACTTTGGAGTCTTATTTGAGATGTTTTATCTCTGCTGATCAGGATGATTGGGTCTCATTTTTGCCCTTGGCCGAATTTGCTTTAAATAATAGAGCTAGTTCTGCCACTTTGATGTCACCTTTTTTTGTAACTTTGGGTTTCATCCTCGATTCTCTTCAGGGCGGGTGGAGTCTTCTGCCTGCCCAGGTGTTGACACTGTGGTGGAGAGAATGCACCAGATTTGGGACCAAGTGGTGGATAAGTTGTCTCTCTCCCAGGAAAAGGCCCAGCGGTTTTCCAACCGGCATAGGACCATTGGTCCCTGGTTTAAGGTGGGTGATATGGTTTGGTTGTCATCAAAGAATATCTCTATGAAGGTGGCTTCTCCAAAGTTTAAACCTAGATTTATTGGACCTTACAAGATTTTGGAGATTCTTAATCCGGTCTCTTTTCAATTGGCTCTTCCTGTTACATTTAAGATCCATAACGTGTTTCATAAGTCTCTGTTGAAGAGGTTTGTTGAGCCAGTAGTTCCTGTGGTGGCACCTCCTGACCCTGTATTGGTTGAAGGTAACGTGGAATATGAGGTTGAGAAGATACTGGATTCTCGTCTGGCTGATGGAGACTCCAGTATTTGGTTAAGTGGAAGGGTTATGGCCAGGAGGATAATTCTTGGGTCTCTGCATCTGATATTCATGCAGAAAGATTGGTTCATGCTTTTCATCGGGCCCATCCTGATCGGCCTGGTGGCGTGGATGAGGGTTCGGTGACCCCTCCTCAAGGGGGAGGTACTGTTGTGAGCTCATTTTCTCGTTCACCTTTGATGTCCGATGAACTCCCTCTGCTGGTGAAAGGAGGTGGTGAAACTGATTTGGATGGGAGAAACCTGTCACCTGAACAGGTGGATTGCGATTGGACATCTGGAATCTCTGAGTGGATATAAGGCAGCCGACGCCCTGTAGGGTTGCTGGTGATTTCTCTGCTCTGAGCTCTGGCCTCCAGTTCAGTTCCTGTCTTCTAAAGCTAAGTTTTGCTCTGTTATTGTTCCATGAGATTTTGTCTGATTTGCTTAGTTTTGTGTTCTGCCAGCCCCAGCTGGGGCTCTGCTGAATTTCCATTTTTGTCCCTGAACGGTTAAATCTCTTTTGCTCTGTCTTCAGAATATATCGGAGTGCTGATATAGGGATTTTGAAGTCTAGTGACTTCAGGGCCGTTTTTCCTATCAGACGTGTTGGGACATTTTTGGTAGGGTTTTTGCGGATTGCAGCCAGCATCTTTTCTGTCCTTTCCTATCTAGTTAGTTGGGCCCCATCGTTTGCTCTGCCTGTCTTTCTGTCTGTGTTTGTGTTTTCATCTGTTTTCACAGACAATACATGTTGGGGGCTGTCTATTGCTTTGGGGTCTGCTCTGGGGCAGTTTAGAGTTCCCCTTTCTTTCTTTAGGCTTATTTAGTTCTCCGGCTGTGAAGAGGCCTCTAGGACCACTGTAGGAACGCTCCATGGCTACTGTTAGTTGTTGTGAATAGGATCAGGGGTCTGCAATCCGCTAGCTACCAACCTCTCCGGTTTTCTGGACTTAGCTTGCATTTTTATTTTTTCCTCCTCTGGTGACTCATTCATAACACTCACCATTCCATGAGCAAGAGATTCTTCATCAGACGTTCACGCTCTTTCATTTGTTGAATAATTTGCTGCCAAATAAACTGGTCTTGTTCATAACGAGTGGGAGGTATTCCAGCTGTCGTCTGCTCCCTACGGCATAGTTCAGGTTGAGTGGCAGACCACGGAAGCATATCTTGACCTGATGAATCGGCCGTCTCTGGGGATTCAGACCTATGCACTTCCTGATGGACGGCGGACTATCCGAATCTGAGAACAAGGCGAGTGTCTCTTCCTCATAACAGTCAAGAACCGTTGGGGTGAGCGTTTCGGTGGTGTACGGCACTCTCTCTCTTCAGGACCCTGTGACAAGCAAGGATGCAACATGCTACGATGGACTATTTGGGTAAGTGCTCCTTCTTCCCGTCCAGGTTGAACTTCTAGCCCATCAGACCTAACTCGGCGTTTCATTCAATACTGGTTTTTCTCCCATCGATACTCCTACTTGCTTCGGGGCCGCTTGTCTCGGTTCAACACTCGATCTCCTGCCTTTAGAACTGTCCCTCAAATAGGGATCGTTTCATGGTGTTGAAGTTCTCAGAACTTAGTCTGCACCAGCTGGTGAAGAGTCTGTAGCTGATGTCGATGTTCTCAGACCCAGGAAGATACTCCTGTCTGCGGGTAGTCTTCTTCCAGATCCAACTCCAGCTCTGTAATTTCCCATTCCTTTTGCCCAAACAGCATAGTGTAAGGAGTGTATCCTCTTGTACTGTGCACTCAATTGTTGTACACCCAGACCAATTCAGCCACGTACTCAGGTCACCATATTTTCCAATCTTCCTCAAATGTTCAGAGCATCTGAATTAGCTTCGGATTGAAGCGTTCACAGGCTCCATTCCCCTGAGGATGATAGGGTGTCGTCCTTGACTTCTCAATCCGGTACAGACAATGTAATTCCTCCATCACTCTACCATGGAAGCAAGCACCTTGGTCAGAATGGATCCTCTTCGGGCAACCATACACCCGGATGGTCTTGGCAAATGACTTGCACAGCTGACTCAGCAGTCTGATCCCGAGTTGGAGTCACCACAGCGAACTTGGTAAAGTGGTCAGTCAGCACCAATGTTCATAAATGATATGAGCTGGGTCCACAGTTAAATAATCGATCATCAATAACTCTAAGGGGGCAGAAGTTACGATGGTCTGCGTCGGGGTTCTCTGCTCCAGAGGTTTGGCTAGTTCACAGCTCTGACATCATTGACAGGCCTCTTCTACTGTAGTCTTCAATCAGGGGGATATACGAGCTTCTGTAACCACTGTAACATCTTCTCCGGACAAAAGTGAGCCCCTCTCTCCTTGAAGTAGCTGTAACTGTCCGGGTTCCTTTCAGAGTCATGAAGAGACCGGCTCGCATAGGCAATCACCCATCCCTTCCCTTCCTGCATTAGCGATAGCACGGCCCCCAAACCATGCAGACTTCCATCGGTGTGAAGAATGAAGGGCTGAGAAAAATCCACATAGGCGAGTATTGGGGCCTCAGTAAAGGCCATCTTCAAGGCTCTGAAGGCTTCTTCCTGGCTACCTCTCCATTGGATAGTCCGATTTTTTGAACCAGACGGCACTCTCTTAAGTAGTTCCAGCAGTGGATTAGCTATGTGGATGAAATTCTTCACGAACCTTTGGTAGCACCCAGTAAGCCCCAGAAAAGTCCAAACATCTTTCACTGTCTTCGAGGTGGGTCAGTCCTGTACCGCCTCTGTCTTCTCACGGGCTGATACGATGTGTCCTAGGTACCCAATTTGTTTATAGAAAAGGTGACATTTTTGGGGTTTCACTTTCAGGCCATGCTTCTGTAGTCGACTCAACACTTGCTCCAGGTGTTCTTCAAAGGTGGCTGCATAGACGATAATATCGTCCAGATAGATGAGTGTTGCTTCGAAGTTCAGATCCCCCAAGCATCTTTCCTTCAGTCACTGAAACGTCCCAAGAGCGTTAGTCAGGCTGAATGGCATCCGATTAAATTCAAACAATCCCATGGGCAGTATGAACGCTGTCTTCGGCTGATCGTGTTCAGCCATGGGCACCTGCCAGTATCCGCTGGCCAGATCCATGGACAAAAAATACTTCTCCTTTCCTAAGGCAGATAACGACTCCTTGATTCGGGCAATGGATAGGAGTCCTGCACCGTGCAAGCATTCAGTCGTCTGTAATCGACACAAAAGTGCAGGGTCCCATCCTTTTTCCGGACTAGAACAATGGGAGCCGCCCACGGGCTCTGACTCTCCCGTATGACTCCACTCTGCAGCATGTGGGCCAGCATCTCTTTTACTTCCTATTACATCTGAGGCGCTATCTGTCGATATCTCTCCCGAACTGGGGCAGCACTTCCTGTCGGAATTTCATGGGTTATAGCCGCGGTGCACCCACAGTCATCTTCATGGCGAGCGAAAACCTCATTGCGGATGCTCTGGTGTCATTGTGACAGCTAGGGTTCAGGGGTCCCCTTGTTTGGCTGACAGCTGTACGTTCTCCGGTTGCACCTGCTCTTTTGACATTCCCAGCAACTGAGCCACTTTACCCTTATGCAAGAGGGTGAGGTCTTATTCTCCCAGGTTGAAGCACCGCACCACAACGTTACCATCATGGACTGTGGCTAATGTCAGAGCACTGAGAAGTCCCGAGGGTATCTGACCCATTACGGTTAGCTCTACCTGTACCTCCACCCTTTCGAGATGTGTACAAGCTCCTATGGGCAACGTGAGCACAGTCTGACCAGGTCGTGGGATGAGTTTAGCAGCTGCAGTGACTATCACTTTTCCTAGAAATCTCCCTTCGCTCGAAGTTTCCTGGGCCTGGGCAACCCTTATCAATTGCTGAAACACCTTCCTCTAGGGTGTTCATGGGCTCCATCTGTTCAAAAAAGCACCTGGTGGCTCGCTGATCAGAATTCCAAGTTTTTTCACCACATCCATCCTTAGGGTCACCGTAGGACCGTTGCCAGTTTCTCCAGTGACCAGCACGACTCCTCTCCGGCCCACATCTTTGACGCACACTTTAATCTGCATCCAGACCACCCCTGCAACCAGGGATGGGCAAGTGATTGGCTGCCATCAGCTTGATTACTGGACCCCACTCTGGCCTCGTCACCTCAGTGAAATGACGTCTAAAGTACGTTTCCGGCATGGTGGTCACCTGCAATCTGGTATCAACTAAACATTGAATGCCACCACCATTCATTTCAGCCCATACGAGGGGACTCTTAGAAATTAAACATTTGGGACTGCCTTCTCTCCACCTTGATCTCTCAGGCTCCGGGCGGCATCCGCCAACCATGCAGACCACTGGTTTAACAGCTGCCGAGTCAGAGACTGCCCTCGTCTTGCACACCCTCGGGCATAGTGTCTGACGCTCCCACACTTGAAACAAGTCGGATTACTCTCTGCTTGGGATTGTTCCATTCCCGGGCGGTGTTCAACTAGCAAGTGGGGCTCGAGGCCACTCCTGTCTCTAGGCACATCCAGAGCTGGAGTGGGGGCTCTTCTGAGGATGGACCTCTCTTCTCACATTTGCCGTATTTCATTCCGAATCTCTCGGGCCCCCTCTGGTTCAGCTGTGGGCGAGGCAGGTACCCCATTGCTTCGGACCATCCGTGGCAAGGCTGCGGTCACCTGCTCCTGCTCTCTTACACGCGCTTCAGCCCCGATTTGTAAGAAAGTCATACACGTCCTAGCACGCAAGTGCTCTCGCAAAGCTTGCTTAAGTGACACGTCTCTGAGACCCGCCACAAACTGGTCCCTCAATATCACGTCAGGGGGCCCCACTCCTGTTACCCCCACATCATCCTGGGCGATATGCGTGTGCACCTCCTGTAGCACAATAATTTATTGCGTCACTGATTCCACCTCCCTTTGGAAACGACTGAACAAGCGCAGCCGCAATTCCCCAACATGGGTGGGATCTCCATGCATCTCCTCCAGAATCTGTAACACCTTGGTCAACCCGCTCATGAGGGGGACATTACAGAACATCTAGCCTCACCGTCTAAGGCCAACAGGGATCATGGGATGCATCCTTAACATGCCTTTAACTTGCTCAGTCCAGTCCCACAGCATGATATTACTCCACATAAATTTTGGGAGATTGCTGAGCATGGCCCCAGTGGCAATCTGAACTTCGGTGCACCCTGGAACATTTGGTCTGCTGTCTCTACGTTCGTAGACTGCATCCTCCTGATTACGCCAAATGTAATGCAGTAACTCAGGGATTACAGAACAACGCTGTACAACAATGTTATTTAATTTTTTAGCAAAAGGTTAACAATGACCTCATCGCAGGGAGTTAGTGAGCAGTAAACAATCAACAAGGGAAGTAAAGAGTTTACGCAACAGTCTGATATTTAAACGGCACTTATTGTCTTCTCTGGTCCTCATCTACATACAGTCCGATGGGAATTAGGGTACCAGCAATTGCCTGCGTGATGTCCTCAAATGAAGTCTAGCAAATCAGGGACCATCTTCTGGCAGCAACAGGCGGTCACTGGTTTTGCCCTCTGGGCCCTTAGTCCATAAATCTGCGCAGAAGTGGGGAGAGCTGCAGGAGTCTTTTTCCACAACGTGTGCTGCTGCGCGTCTGTCGGCAATGGAGAAAGCACCTCAGGGTCCTGCATCTGGCACCCGCTCCTCCGTGCAAGCACTGAACTCTGGCTAGCACGGCGCACTGCACACACAATGGCTCATTGGAGCGTTCACGCAAGTTCTGCCTCTCTCGCTGCGGAACATACCGCACACATTCCTCTGCTCTCGCTGCTAACTCTTTCCCGTGCTTCCTGTTCACTGCCTGGCTTAGCCACACCCCCTCTCCCCGGGTCATGGGACCTGTCCGGATCCCCATTCTTTCCCCCCCCCCCGGCAACACTGGACGCAACCTAGACAGTTCCGGACCCGGCATGACGCAGGTACTCGCAGCCCGGTCTTCCTCCTTAGGGCAGAGACACACTGCCGTATTTTTTGTCCGAGACTCGCATTGTAAATCTCGCACTGGCTGTCTGCTCTCCTGACCTGAGCTTGACAGCTGCATAGTAATCCATCATGCTGTCATGCTCAGGTCAGGAGAGGTGCCAGCCAGTCCGTTCAGTGCGATGCGATTATCACAGGGGAAATACGCCAGTGTGTCTCTGCCCTTAGAGTGATTTTTGGGTGGTTATTTTTGGTGTTTACCATTCACAAACCCAAGGATGTGAGTGTTAGTATGACCGAAGCTTGTATTTGGACCTCCAATGGTTCGGTATTAATAATTTTGTGAAAGCAAAATGCACTCTCAAGCCTTTAATCTTTCAAAAAAGGACATTTAATTTCTGCGTAACATCACCACGGACAAATCACACAATGAGGTATCAGAGAAAAAACTTTGGTATAAAATGTATGTGTTTTTAAAATGTGTACAAGCAAATAGACTTTGGTTAATCAGCACAAATAACAAAGTTTAAACATTCAAGTTTCCTCTCCCTCCTATATGTGTAATATATATATATATTTATATAGATAGTAAAATGCACAGCTGGAACGCTGCATGGATGAATCGGAAAGAAATGAGCAATCATAGACGCTATCATTCTGGACCATTAAGGGTATGTTCACACAAGGACTTTTATTTAGAGTGGATCAACCCCCAAATCCTCCTCAATAACTGCCTCAAAAACTCTTCCAACTCATTTTTATTAGAAATCCACTTTACTGTTCATGTGAGGAAATTTTAAAAAAATACTTGGTGGAAAAAAGAAAGCGCATGGTCACTGTTTCAAAGCTGATCCTTAATGAAACTTCTCCAAACTAGGCTTTTTTAGCAGAAGCTGAGAGGAAACTTTAAAACTTCTCAAAAACTTTCAGTTTCCTTTAAAAATAAAAAATAAAAAAGGCTTAGCCACTGACTATAAACACACAGAGGTTTTTTTTGCAGCAGAAAACAAAATCAAATTGAGGAACAACTCTTCAAATTCTCCTCAAAATGCAAAGCTCCTTAAAATCTTGAAGGTTTTGCTCAGTTTCTTAACAAAAAAGTCAGCAAGGAAAACTTAGTGTGCACATAACCACTGAGAGTAAATGTTACATTTTTGAGGAGTAGTTTTGAGGAGGATTTTGGAGAGTTTCTGCTCAGTTCCCTGTTCAAGATTTCCGAAAGCATACTCAGTGTGAACATACACTTACACTTATAAGAGCAAAACTCCTTGAAAATGTAGAGTTCCCGCTATATGCACAAGGAGTCTTTTTGCAGAGTTTACAGAGCAGAAACTGAGCAGAGCCTACAAGTTTTTGAGTATTGAGTTTTTGAGGGAGATTTGGAGAGTGTCTGCTCAGTTTCTGCTTCAAAAACTGCTAGAAAAACTAGAGGTGCATACCCTTAGGCCAGGTTCATACTGCGTTACAGCAGCCCGTTCGACGCATAGTGTTGACAGGCTGCGTTAACGCTATAGTATAACGCAATCGTGTTATGCTATACTGCTAGCACAGATGATTCATCTGCACTAGCAGTGACAGAGCCTCAGACACTGCAGCCCATGTCCGAGGCCGATTATGGCATGCGTTGGCGATGCGTCCAATAATAGGGGTTAATGGCAGCGTTATGCCGCGGTGTAGCGCAGTCCATCTAACGGAGTGCTACGACGCAGTATGAACCCAGCCTTAGAGTTTCTTCACATTGAGTTTCTTTTCAGGATTTTTTGCAGCCAAAACTTTATAATCAAATCTCATAATTGTTACCTTCTCGTGGTTTTTGGAGGGTCTCTTCTCCAAAAACTCCTGAAAAATAAACAGTTTTGTTTTTTTTTTCAGGCTGATAAATCTACTCCTAAAAATTACTCCCAGCAGATTTTGGTGTGGTTTTTGCAATGTCCTACATTTTTGTCACTGTATTGGTGTAGTTTTCGACAACTTTTGCTCCATGGTTTGGATGCACCTAAAGTAAGTTTCCTCTTCAAAAACTATTGTCAAAAAGTTTTTTTTAAAAACACAGAAAAAATGTACAATGCCAAAGAAATGACATGCGCTAACACTTGTTATAAAAAAGAGTGGGAAAAAGTGACATATTTACTGTTTTCTCATTCAAACGATTGGGAAGTTTTGGTACAATCAGAATCAGGGCCAAAAATCTTGAAAAAAAAAATTTGTGTAAACATACCCTAAGGCCGAGATCACACATGCGAGAAACATGGCCGAGTCTCGCATGTTAATACCCGACACTGCAGCTGGCACTTGGGAGCGGAGCGTGCGGCCGCATAGCAATACATGCAGCTGAACGTTCTGCTTCTGAGTTCCGGCAGCAGTGCCGGGTATTAACATGCGAGACTTGGCCGTGTTTCTCACATGTGTGGTCCCAGCCTTAAGTGAAGACGCCCTATGGGATATTTGGTGCTAATGAGAAAAAAAATCACTTCCATTTTCCCTAGCAAAAACAAATTTTTTCTAAGGGCTCATACTCACATGCGAGAAACTCGGACGAGTCTCACACGTCAATACCCGGCACTGCCGCTGGCGCTCAGATTGGAGCGTTCAGCTACATAGAAATACACGCAGCTGAACGCTCCGCTCCAAGTGTCGGTGGCAGTGCCGGGTATTGACGTGCGAGACTCGTCCGAGTTTCTTGCATGTGAGTATGAGCCCTAAGGATCAATCTCTATAAAATGTAGGTGGGTCTCTGACTAAAGCCCTAGGTGCAAGATTGGCACCTGTTGGTCATTTTATGGATCCCAATAGCTGATAGCAGTTCATACATCAACTATCAAAAGTCGCTTTTATGGTAATTATCCACCAATAATAAATTAAATAATTAATAAATAATATCAATGAAATAAATACATAGTTAATATAATAATAATACATAATAAATAAATCTTAACAATTCATTTTCACCAGTTGAAGCATTTATGGATTTGCATAAAGGGTTTATGAAACAAAAAAAATTTGAATTTTTCCAGAAACAGCGCCTCTTTTCCTCGTGGCTCATGTCGGGTATTACATGTCATGTCTGAGATGCAATACCAGAAGGTAAACCAAGCAGATCATTTCACCTAATCTCATACAACCCCTTTTGACTGTAACATAAAATGGAATTATGGAAAAATAAAATGTGGCGTCTCACAGATAACCGCGTCCAGCATGTAAATAAATAAATACATTATTAACATCGTCATCTTGCAGGTAATTTTCGCCTAGGATTGCACTTTTTTAAGTTAATACTGTTTCAAAAATACAAAAGAAAAAAAACCCGTAAAATTGAATTGTCGCTCAGCGATCATTTCCGATTTTTTAATTTGTTCTTTTAACCCTAAAGTGTCGCCTAGTCACTAATTCGTCTGGTACCCCCAATTCAATTGCTCAATTTGCAATTTTAGCCAACTATGATTCCAATGGATCCACTCAATCCCATGAATTTCACCTCCACTTGTCACCCCTTCCCTGTAATCCTACATCCCACCTACTCCTACCACCCAAAAAATACAAACTCACAAAAGCCATGGCAGCCATGTTGTGGGTTACAAAACAATTGTCAAGCGCATACATTTCTTCTTTGGTATCAAACGAAAAGGATTATGAGTAATTCGGTGAAGAGCTCCACCATTTTGGACCTGAACAGTCTTTTTATGTGTGTTGTGAGGGCACAATGAATAAAAAAAATTATTAACAGATGCATCATTGACCGTAACCACTAGAATGATCAACATTGTGCCACATTCGACTTCATTTTAGCCCTTGAGGCTGCTATGGGCATATATACATGAAGGGGAGGGCCTAGCTTAGGTCACACCCCCTTCTTTATTCATGAGTGGACCTATTTTGAGATCTTGTTACCCTTTCTGTACCCTGAAAGTCCCAGTATAAGTTTTCTGGTGGTACCAATCCAAACAAGGACCTCCAGATCCTCTACGTACACCTCTGTTGCAAAGGAAACCATGTTGTAGAATGTTCAATTATTAAATATTTCATACATCATTCATCCTGGACCTCATACTTGGCCTACAGCTATATTACAAATACCCGTCAAGACTAATTTTCTTTTATAACCCCTAAGAATGAGGTAGAACTATATTGATATGCCAGTTTAGCCATGCCAATGAAAAAATAAAAAGGAAAAAAGTCCGTACCTCCAATCTGTACCATGTTACTACTTTCTTCTACATATGGTTTCATGCAAATTTAGTGAAGGAACCTTAATGGAGGTGGTGAGGAATTGAGAAACTGGACCTGGTGGTCCTAATGTACTGGTCTTGTTTTGCCCTTTGCCCTATACCAGGCTACTATAGCCTTATGTCATGTATGCCATTATGGTGTCAATGGTACAAGCTTATTCCCATCATACAAGTCTTCTATGTTACTACTTGGATCTTCCATTGTCGAGGTCACAGTATTGTGGCTTCAAGCCCTCATTATCCTCATGTATAGGGAAGTTTCACTAATAGATCCATATTAAGTTCCAAAAAAATGATCTGCATCGTAAACATACACATAGACTACTTTAGTGGGGAATTTCAACTTTGGTGTAACATTACATTCCTGCCAACAGATCTCCATGACCAGATAACATCATGTAAAACAAGTCAATATGGACAATCAATATATGCTGTTATATTTCCATCTATGATATCATGACATACAGACATTAAAGACACGGAGGGAGGGTGGGGGAGGAAGGATGGTATTTTCGATGGAAATTATGGTGCTAAAATGGCCGCCTAGTGTTTGCTTTATTTGAGCAATAACTATTCTCTATGTTGTACAGAGCAATGTATAAGATGTGTCCAAGAGACAGACTCTATCCAAGGTCAAGATGTATACAAGTTAGTTTTGGTTTTTCAATGAGAGATGTCTTTAATAGAAAACCTATTTTGAAGTATTTGAATCAATCAAGGAGAGTCCCTAAACTAGGAGAGCCACTACAAGGAGTGTTTCTGGAAGAAATTACACTAACACCTCATTAATATTCATGAGCAACATGTAATGCTTTACTTCTCCTGCGGGAGCACTGTAGGGTAACTAAACAGTTATCTGAAGAGCATTGTCGCTCTATCTGCATAACCATGGCTGGTTGCATGAGGGAACATTACACCATTGGCCACTATTCATACATCACAATGTGCCACATCAAAAGATTTTACTGTATACTCTCTACCACTAGAGCCTGACAATTGTTCTCCATTATTTTAAAATACGGTTGAATTGATAGAGTAAGTGTAAAAGCCAAAGCAAAACATTGGAGATGACTACGGAAGTCAAATGGTTAGTGATTTCCCGCAGAGGATGTGATCACTGGATGGAGAGTGACTTGACCTTCCAACCCCTACCTCCTCTAATCTCCTACTGTTCTATTGAACTCACTAATTCCCCATCAGCTGGTCAGGAGTAAAAATGAAAAGAGCCTGGGGAGGGTCCGGCTGTACTTCCAGACTGCATCCCTTAGCTTATAAAGGCGAAAAAGGTCAACACCTTCTCAAAGTCACATCACAAAGCTTTGAATTTTTACTGCTATGGATGGGGCTTTTGCTACACAAGCTGGTGACTGAGATAATAGAATATCGTGCTGTTGTGATAATTAATTATTTATTGTTACACAGACCTTTTTCTACACTCAGTCCACTTTGGGTGGTTTGGGGGCTATTTCAACAAGTTGGGCTTGAAAAATGAGACCAAACATGAATTTGTCTGCAAACGTTCAACTAAGACCAAGTAAGTACATAGTAAATATCTACAGACCCAAAGTAGGAGACCACTAGTGATCAAGGTGGGTACATCGACTTAGGGTTATAACTTCATAATGGAAGAAGGAAAATGTAAAAAATAAAAAACATACAAAAATGAAACAGAACTTTACATAAACTCAACTAAAAATGGCATTTGAAGATGGAGGAGAACCTTCCTACTAACAGAATGACCACTATTGTGGGTCCTTCTATGGTTTATCCCCTCCTACTATTGAAGTGTCTGGGAATTGCATACACATCTTGTCTGGTGAGGCATGATGTTTGACATTTTTGTTGCGGGTCTTCACCAGTTTTACTTTGGTTCAAAACTTGCATGGCATTTTCAATACTGACCTGGACAACATGCGTTCTTGTGGTCAACATTGTGCCTGCAAAATCTGTCCTCCAAAAAACAACAAGGGCTTACTGGCTAAGACTATGGTTGACCGTTTGAAGAGTAGAGAAGGCAGTCTCTACTACTAGATGAACCATTATGTGCCTCTGTGTGTAGTATGTTATTCATCTTAAAGGCACTGCCCGAAAAATGCTGTCAATCTGATCGATGAAACGTAACACTATTTACAACCCATTTATGACTACCGCCTCTTGCCCTTATATTAATGCATGATAGAGCCTTATCTGAGGTTAGCTGAGATTAGTATGAAGTATTTCAACAGCCTGTCGTTGTCAGCTCTATTCAGAGGTAGCTATTGAACGTCATTTTTCATGTAGTGTCTAAAATAAAAAACTCGATGAAAGTTTGTCATCACACGTTGGGCATGGCGGAGGAACAGGTGAGAACCAGTCTGCATACCTTCTTGATTATTCACCCACAGATCGCTAGTGTCAAGCTCGTTCCCTAAAAACATTTTTGCAACCTTTTAAAAACTTCGGTGCCATAGCATGTGAATGCCAAACATCTCTGATGGTGAACCTACCAAAAGGCCTATTGACACCCAACCGTCATTGGTGGTAAACCAACGAAAAAACACAGTTATCACCCGACCATGATCGATGGGGAACCAACCAATAGACCTGTTGCCACCAAACCATTATTGACCAGGCAAGCGAAGATGATACCTGTATAAATCGTGTGCAGACAGTGTCATATAAAATAAATAATGACCGTGTATAGACTAGTCTATAGTCCTAAAACATGTATCAGCCAAACGACCGCAATGAATGATGGTAAAGCAAGGACCAGTCTTGCCCTCATAATAACTTTTATAAGTCTTTGTGTACTAAAGACATATCAAGGTCCAAGATGGAGAAGGGATGACAATGAAGACTGGGCTGATACTATCTTTGGTTGATAGCACTATAGGCATCACTTTCATGCTTTGGTGCAAGCAATGGCTGAGCCACTTTTGGATGATAAAGAGCTGGAAGAGGATGGAGGACGCCCATGACCCTCATCCATCCACTTGTCCAAGCTTCTCCTGCGAGCATTCATGAAGAAGTTGCTGACAGTGGACAGCTCAAGGCCAAGCTGTTGGGCGATGGTGATCTGCAATTCCTTGGAGGGCCTCGGGTTCTCATGAAAAATGGCATGTAGCGTGCGTCGCTGGATATCGGTGAAGACCAAGCGGTGCCTCTTAGGAACGTGATTTCTTTCGGCTTTGGTTTGCTCTTGCTCTTTCCTTTTGCAGGCTGTGGGCACAGGTAACACAATAAAATTAGTACACATCATCAACACGGTCAGCGGAAGCAAATCATTTCAACTCTTTGAGTTTGTGTCTATTATTAATACAATATCGTTGTATAGTCTTCAGTGTAAAGACACAATATTAAAGAGGTTGTCTCAACATGAAAATTGGCTAAAATTGCAAAGTTGATGGGAGAAACATATTAAAATTAATCAAGAATTGAGGTACTTCTATAGTTGACTGCATTTTGCCTAGGTTACCGGCCACCTCAGTGGTTGTCAGCCTTTTAAACAAAGAATGCAGTGCTTATGAGCTCTTTTCTATAGAACTTGTAAGTGCTTGTAAGCTCTGATGCTGGAGAGGTAAATCTGCCTCTGCTTTCAACATTGGAGAGTGCTGCTGGTCTGAAATGTCAAACATTAGTAATGCATTGACCCCGGAAAACAAGAACCTGGGAGGCAAGGGAGCAGCGTGCTCCTGAAGATTGATCTTGAGAAAACCCCTTTAATTTTTCTAGGATATTTTCATTTATGTATAAAATAGTATGCTCTCCAATACAGATATTACATTAAGTCATTGGCAAGTTAATTTCCTAGACTGAACCAGTGAGGGCATTGTTAATTCTTACACCAATAAATTGTGCACAGAGTAATGCAAATAGTCCACTTTTCACCTTTTTTTCTAGTAATGGTTCGACTTCTGTACAGTCTGATGAAATAGCATGGCTATTACAAGCAGGAGGTTAGAGGTGAATGTTTTGTAGGACTCTGCCCAAAATTCCCATACAGGCATATAAATCTTGGGTTTAAGGCTATGCAGGGATTGTTCTGGCTTAAAGAGGCCACCATGTAAGATTCTATCAGTCTAGAACAAAGCAACACAATTGCCCCCACTAAATGACTCCGCAAGAGGGCAAGAAAAAGTGTCAAGTTGCAAACTTATAAAGGCTCCATGGAAATCCTGATGTCCTAAGGTGTCCTTCAGCTTTTCCTCCATTGAGGGGACTTATGGAACAGATTGCTTAAGCCATTTTCAAATACTTCAATGAGGATTTACAGATTCTAAAATGGAGTAGCAAGTGGCTACGAAAAGCATCTCTTGAGAACTCATCATGTTTTTGTATATATGGACTCATTCAGACCTCAATAGACCACACACAGAAAGCACCACAGACCTATTATAGCTAACGTGCCAGTTGCACAATGCCGATGGTCTACATAGAAAAAAACTGCATTGTGCAAAACTTTAATCCTTTTTATGGAGCAGAATAATGCATGCAACGTAAAGGCAGCACCGGTACCCATCCACTATGCGGATGAGCTCCCAGAGCCTTCTATGTCCGCAATTTGAGGACATGAATGGTACAATCTCCCATACGACCATCTGAAAATAGCCTTACGCAGTCTACTGATTTTTACCCTTTTGCATTTCAAGATATAAAGACTCATCATGGTGCGAGTGTATGGAGCTGAGGCCACTCCACATAGAGCAGATGCCTGTTGTCTTATTCAGCCAGCACCTGCCTTTAACAGAAGCAATCTGAGCTAACTACTTTTAATCACTGACATTTATTAATTTTTAAACAATCAATGGCTAATATAAATTTAATTTATCATAGGACAACCCTTTTAAATGGGTCCAACAGTACGTCTGACACAGGATTGTGGGGTGCTAATCTGTTGTCAGGGTGTGTGCACACGTTGCGGATTCTGCTGCGGATCTGCAAAATGAAAAACGCAGTGCCCACGGTGCAGAATTTTCCGCGCGGATTTGCTGCGGTTTTAAATCCGCACTTCTTTGTGCGGATTCCGCAGCAGTTTGGCACCTGCTCCATGACAGGTGTCAAACCGCAGGGAAAAACCGCAGGCTAATCCGCAGAAAGTCCACAGATAAACCGCAGGTCTTTTGACCTGCGGATTTACCTGCGGATCTGGACAAATCCGAGCGGAAAAATCCGCAGCAGATTCCGCAACGTGTGCACACACCCTCATAATATTTGGGGGTTACTGAAGGCTCCACTCACCAGCAACTTCATGCTCCTTTGAAGCTTAGCCTGTGGCTGGGCTTCATAGGAGATGATGATTTTTTATTATTTTCTCAAACACTGATGAATACATAGTACATACAGCGTCGGACTGAAGCGCCTTGGGCCCACCAGAGAAAATCATTCTTGGGTCCCACTATGTAGCTGCATAAAAATAAATACAAGACCACCAATTGTGTGATAAAACGCACTAATATCTGGGTATAATATAAGGTAGTACACGTCTTAATAATGTTGCAGGGGTTGGGGTAGCCCCCTCACAGAATATAAAGCAGCCCCCTCCTAGAATATAATGTACCCCCCTCATAGAATAAAAGGTAACCCTCCTCATAGAATATAATGTAGCCTCCCTCATGAAATATAATTCAGCCCCCCTCATAGAATATAATGCAGCCCCCTCATAGAATATAATGCAGCCACCCTCATAGGGTATATTGCAGCACCCCACAAAATATAATGCAACCCCCTCATAAGGTATAATGCAGCCCTCCATAGAATATAATGTAGCACCCTTATATGGTATTATGCAGCCCCCCTCATAGAGTATAATGCAGGCCCTCCACAAAATATAATGTAGCCCCCTCAGAGTATGATGCAACCCCCTCATAAGGCAGCCCAACCATAGAATATACTGTAGCCCCCTCATAGGGCATAATGCAGTCCCCCACATATAGTATGACGTAGCCCCCAGAATATAATGTAGCCCCCTGAGAGAATAATGCAGCCCCCCCACAGAATATAATGTTGCCCCCTCATAAAGTATAACGCAGCCCCCTCATAAGATATAATGCAGCCCCCCTCCACCTCCATCATTGTTCTCCCCTCCACCCCCATCGTTGTCCTCATCACCACCTCCATCACTACCTTCTTAACCACCACTCCTATCATTGCCCTTTTCACCACCTCCATCATTGCCTCCTCCCCCACCACCATTGTCCTTTCCACCACTACCATCTTTGTCCTTGCCACCACAACCATCATTGCTTTCTCTCCCACCACTCCCATCATTGCCCATTCAAACACCTCCATCATTGCCCCCCACCACCATTGTCCTTTCCACCACAACCATCATTGCCTTCTCCCCCACCACCCCATCATTGCCCATTCCACCACCTCCATCATTGCTTCCTCCCCCACCACCCCCATTGTCCTTTCCACCACCAACAACATTGCCTTTTCCCCCACCACCCCATCACTGCTCTCTCCATCACCCACATCATTGCCAATCTCCAATACACACAAACACACAGCACCACACCACTCTCTCTCACACACACACACACACACACACACACAAAGCACCACACCACATACAAACACACACAGACACGCACACAGCACCACTCACCTCTCCGCACATTCCCTGCAGCCACAGCACATCCCGGCAGCTTTCTCTCTGAACCAGCCACGCTGAATGGTGACGTCATCCAGCTGTGCTGTATCAGACAGGAAGTGCCGGGCAGGAAGCAGGATGGCATCGGATCCCTGCAGCTCTGCTCTACTGCCAAGCTACAGGGATTATTCCCTTCCCGCCGATTGCCCTCAGGGTTAGCCGCCCTGCAGGTACCCACCTCCAGGGCCCCGATGCAGCCACACCGGCGTTACATGCGAGCAGTGTTAGCCTCAGCCTGCGGCTAACACTGACTGCTATTAAAGAGAAATGGTATTCACTCCTCTCCATGCCCATGGGGGCGTGGGGAAGTGTGAATATTTATTTCTCTTTAGTAGCAAGGGCAGGCTCCTGTCTCCAGCTGCTGCTCTGCTGGCATTGGATTGGTAGAGCCCCCCTGACTCAGGGGCCCTATAGCAGCTAGGTGTGTTGCTTTAGCAACACACCACTGGCTGGGGGCCCCTGGAGCAGTGGGAGCCCTAAGCAGCTGCTGGCCAGTATGCCAGCAGGTGTCAGTGCCTTGGCCCACCGGAGAATCCTCTGCTTCTCCGGTGGGCCTGTCCGTCCCTGAGTACATAGTACAAGCAATCAAATGATTGCAGCCCCTTAGGAAACTAAAACAGAAAGTACAAATTCAAGAATGCTTTAGAAAAAAAATGAAATAAAATATATATTAACTTTTGAATCACCCCATTTTCCCCATTCAAAAATAAAGAAATACATAAAATAAAAAATAAACATAATTGGTAACCCCACATCTGTAAAAATATGATCTATTAAAATATATGGTTACAATAAAAAGTAGAGCTCGGCACGCAAAAATTAAGTCCTCACACAGCTCCATCGACTAAAAAGTAAAATGTTACAGATCGCAAAGAATGGTGCGACAAACCACTTTTTTTTTTTTTACAATTTGATTTTTTTCAATTTTTGGGGTGAAGAAGAGAAAAAAAACAATAGCTTTAAAAGAAAAATTGCCCATGTCTTTACAGGGTTATTCCCTAAAATCAAGTTATTCCCTATTCATAGGATAGAGTATAATTTGCTGATCTCTCTGGGTCTGACCTCTGGGACCCCAAGGCTCTGTAACCCTGAAAACCAGACTGTGCAGCTACGTTCTGAATGCAGCAGAAGTATGCATACTCGACCTCTGCTCCATTCATTGCCTGTGGGTCTGTCAGAAGTAGCCGAGCTTAGCCTCACTCTCTTAATACCAGACAAAGGTCATATCACATTTGGGAACAGAGTTTTAGCTAGATTTTCCTTAAAATAGCCATTAATAATAGCTCCAGGCTTTATTACCTCCACATAACCTGAAGCTCATTGGCCCCAATGCTAAATCTCCAACCAAGCCCCCCAACTATCACAAGTCTTCCATATATACCAAAGGAACCTTTTTCATCCCACCTAGACTTTAGTGCCTGGGCGTGACTGCATTTTCTGCACCTACCATAGTTTTGTCCTACTGCCAACCCCACAACTTGCTATGTTCCTGGCTAAATGGGTGTGGAATACAGTCCATTTCAAAACCACCAAGTACAGATTTGAAAATAGGAAAATGGAAACTCCTTGTTGGCCACCCTGCCAAAGACTTGAATTTTGCTGGTTTTGAAGAAAAGATGAAGTATGAGTAGGCGTAGGCATATGCCATCTATACACTTTACATGGCTGCCATACGCAAGAGTGTTAGCGCAATTGTGTACAAGAGAGCCACCATCACACATATCTGGCCGAGGCTTATCCCTTAGAGGATTGACTGTCCAAAATTGGACATGTTGAATCCTTAACTTCCCTGACATCATTTGTCGGGGTAGACTGGAGGGACTGTGCACAGTTGAGACTGTCGATGTCAGCAGATCCAGCTGATATTAGTCCAATGTGTATGGGGTCCTATAGGTTTGGCATTGGTTGAGCATGGGTGCAAAGGAGCATCTTGTTATTGGGTGGGGGTGAGGTTGTTCACTAAGGGGGATCATTTTCATTACTTCTCTTTACTTCTCCTTCCATGTCTACACCTCTAACCATTGTACCGTAAAATACTGTATATAATACCTGCATAGACCAAACTGAGCTTTGCATGTGAATTTTAGTCTCCACAGCCTTCATTATGCCCAGCATCCTAAAGCTCATTACAGGCAAAACTCTCTTGTAACAAACAATATTCAGCCCTTTTACTATGTGCGTCCATCCCTCGTACAATGATGATATTTCATTAATAACATACAATCTCAATTAGTGTCGTATTAATGCTGCATTCATACTCCATAATTATATTAATGTTTATCAATACACTATATCAGGAGAATTGATCGTGTTACAGGTTATGGCATATAAACCTTGCTCCCCACCGCCACCACCCACCCATTCCTTGTTTTTTTCTTGTCCCCATCTGGTCAGTTCTCCTTTTCGTTCCCTTCCCCCCGCTCTTGTCTGGGACACTGCACACTGATAGAAAAATATTGATCACGACCCAGCTGTGCGGAATACAGCACTGTATATATGCATGTTAACCCCAACAGGACCAGAACGTTGCATGCATCCAATTCTTCCAATTCCCTTCTCAGAGATAGGTAAGGGGTTCTTCATGAAAAGGAAGGCTCTGCAGGAAAAAAGGGTTAAGAGCGATCTTGGAAAATCTATATCTTTGAGGTTGCATTCAACCCCCCCCGCCTCCCTATTTTTTCAAGACGGACTAAAAAATCGACATCTTTAAGGGTTAAGCAAAGCCCGTAATAACAATTCAGATAAAACTAGCATACAACCGGTGGTAATGAAATAAGACCAGTAATTGGATACAAAATGACAATAATTACTTGATATGTTCGGCAGCACGAGAGGATCAGCCATCTATAAAGCACCTTCTTAATGAAAGATTTAATAGGAGGGCAGCTAGGGACAATTTACAGGGTAAACTTTCCATTATGAACTTGTAAAGTAATGGCGATTTCTTGCATATGCAACGAGGGGAGGTGTCATAGTTCGGTCTATGACACCGAAGGAGTCTTGCTGGGAGGAGGAATGTGACAATTTTATTGGAATAGTGATTTGTACGTAGTGGAGAAGCAATTAATGGACAGAGTCTGTAAGCTCAGCACATGATAGCACTATATAAAGGTTAATGTGATCGCAATCAAGATGGCTTAACTACACTGCGGTGCATGATAAGCTATTCACCTGTCATGGAGAGTCGCTTGGATCACGTGGTTATTGGGTTATAGGTGCCTATATATTAGCATTTCTTGTATTTAAAGGAACCTAGTAGATGGTGGATCTGTAAGCTGTGAGTTATAGCCTATTTCCATTCATATTATCTATATGTAGTTCAAAACATCTCAAACATCTTAGACCAAAACACCATCCTTTCTCATACTGGTAAAAGTCTATTGCTTATTTAGGCTCCGCTCATTCTTCTAGGACAAGAGTGGACCATGATTGTAGAAAAGGAGCACTCAGGTTCTCACTAAACATGGAGAAGGATTTAAGACGAACCATGAGATGGGACATCTTTCTCAATTCACAATTCTTTATATGTGACCTTTGAAATGAAACTAGACCACAAGGCCAATCAGAAGGTGAACGTTCCTCTTTTAAAGTCCTTAAGGTTGCCATACACATTAGATACCTGTTAGCCATGTATTATACCTTTGGACCACTAGAGTTGAGCAAAAAGATTAGCAGGACCATGGTACACTGTCCATATTGGTAATTTGTGGCATTCTGACCGAGGCAGTGGTACCTTCTTCGGGCAGCACTCTAAAGCCTAGTAATCACTAGAGTAGTCCAAGATTGCTAGCATTCAGGTACCAGATGAGGAAGTTTGCACTGTCTAGGTCCAGCATCCAAGACAGTACTCAGTGGCAGCCAGATCAAGGCAGTGCGCGCGTCCTCAGCCAACACCTAAATGCCTTATAATCACAAGAGGCATCAAGGATGCCAGCATTTGAATACTTGCCTAAGAAGATTGCATTGCCCTCGTCCGATTGCCATGAAGTACTCACGTTAAGCAGGGTCCTGCAAATCTTTTTGCTCAACTCTTCTGACTACCCTTAGCTGCCAAACCTAGCATGTGCATGTTCTTAGTAGGAAGAAGAGAGTAAGCAACTATTGTAGTCTGGTGGCTGGATATTTCCCTAAGAACAAAAGGATTGGCCCATTAAAATCCAATTGCTCAATCTTTATCTTCCCAATATTTGTCATTGTAGGAGAACTGTGAAGTCCCCATACCCTTTAGAAGGTCATCTAGTCTCGTTGAGATGTGAATGGCTTTTGGCAACACAGCTAGATTCTCAGTTCCCAAGACGTTTGGAGAGTCATGAGGCCCCCATACCCATTAGAAGGCCACATGGTCTCATTGACATGTGTATGGCTTTTGGCAACACATCTGCATTCCCAGATCTCTAGCAGTGTGGAGAGTCAGGAGGCCCCCAAACCCATTTGAAGGTCATGTGGTCTTGTTAAGATGTTTATGGCTTTTGGAAACACACCTGGATTCTCAAGAAGTGTGGCGCTACTAAGAAGTGCCATGATATGGTAAGCAGCAGTCATGGCTTTGATTGATAAGGCACAGGCTGATCTGTAGATACAGTGAAACGTCATCAGAAGGCCACCACATTCTCCCTAAAAGACTAGTTTTTAATGCAATTAGGGGTAGTCAGCTAAACTTTTTATTGGGAGATATGATTTCTTTCAAAGCATTGTCATAAAGCACAACTTCAGCCATGAAACTTTAGCCATGTCTATCATTACTCTCATAATGTTCTCTTCTTGGGCCCCTAGATAGGTAAGATTTACATTTAATAGGAACCCTTACATGTTGCTCTATTGCTCCCATACATATTGAAGGACATATATAATCAAATATCATGACATTTAATGGTCCCTTTTAGGAAGATATGGGTCAACTGAGGGCCATGTATGGAACCCAATCCAAACAAATCAACAGGGATTCCGGCTTAGTAAAAGGGGAATGGCTGGCAGTGTGTAAATGTGTAGGGTAAGAAATAAAATAAATGAAAACATTTGGATCATTGAGTTCAGATGTTTAGTAAACGGCTTAGAAGAGATCAGGATTAATTATGGTGTATAAGTCCCAAGATGGCAGCCCCTTGTTTGAGTTTTTCAAGACTTGTGGTTATTGTCAACTTCCATGAGGAAGCGCTTCCTCATTTTAATGTCATACTAAACAATGAGAAAGCGCCATGACACCTGTTTGTAATCATGATATACAACACTTCCAGACGTGAACATGTCCTAAATACATGGTGGTAGATCAGTGAGTAAAGACATCTGCATCCATACATGAGTTGATATGAGCGCAAGATCAAAGCTTTCATAGTACTTTATATTTTCACATTTGTACATAATGTTTCATGAGCACATTATGTTCCCTAAAGTAAGAGCAAATCTCAGGATTGAAGTTGCTACAGAAACCAGGGAACGTCATCATGACGAACATGAATAACTTTTTCAATTAGAAAATGTGCAACATTATGCTAAAGAGAGAGAAGACCACCGTCTCTATGGTCTTGAGCAGCAAAGACCAGACATCTCTGGTTCCAGAGGACATAAATTTGGAAATCGCAACCATCCCAAAACCATTCCAGGCCTCCCATAACATCACAAGCACCCACTGAAATGTCAAAATGCCATGTCATCTCAATGTTCCCACCTCTTTCTGACGTGATCCCCCTCAAGTCTAAAGTCTACAAGAAATGCTGAGATTTATTCCATTTTTTTTCAATATAGGAATGATCATTTAGAAATAGTAATTATTATGTCAAGATCATCAAACCTTTTTAGCCACATAGTAGTAGGTCAATGCTTCCAGAACCATCACTCAAAAATTGATTGTGCTAAAACTTGTAAATGAACTTTTTTTCATTTATTTTTCTTTATGTAATTCGTTTTTATAAACATGGATTTGAAATGTTTTTTTGAGGAAATAGAGCATCAGGTTGAACATGGCATAAACATCCATATTCAGCCTCGTGTTGATGTGGTTGTGTTTAAACCATTAAATGATTGGTTTTACCATACCTACTGTATCTCTTTGTGATATGTTTTCATGTCTTTCCTTTGCTGACTTGTTTTGGGTCGTGTTGCTGTTTTTTTAGCTTTTTAAAAAAATCTGTCAAATAGTCTGTTGAGCTTCATGTAATTTTTTTAAGCCCTGTTTAACTGGCAAACAAATACTGATATTCCGGTTCAAAAAAATTATTAACCTATCCGCTGATTAGGTGGTAAATACTGGATACATTGTGACTCTCACCAATCTGGCATTTGACCAAGATGACAGAAACTGAGTAGTCTGAACTCTTCATGAGCAGCGACAAAGATGACATTAACTGAGGAGCCTGAGCTCTACATGAGCAGCGACCAAGATGACAGAAGTTGAGGAGCCTGAAATCGGCATGAGCAGCGACCAATATGGCAGAAGCTGAGGAGCCAGAACTATGCATGAGCAACAACCAAGATGACAGAAGCTGAGGAGCCGAACTCTGAATGAGCAGCGACAAAGATCACAGAAGCTGACGAGCCTGAATTCTACATGAGCAGCGACCAAGATGAAAGAAGCTGAGGAGCCTGAAATCTGTATGAGCAGCGACCAATATGACTGAAGCTGAGGAGCCTGAAATCTGTATGAGCAGCGACCAAGATGACAGAAGCTGAGGAGCCTGAAATCTGTATGAACAGCAACCAAGATGACAGAAGCTGAGGAGCCTGAGCTATGCATGAGCAGCGACCAAGATGACAGAAGCTGAGGAGCCTGAAATCTGTATGAACAGCAACCAAGATGACAGAAGCTGAGGAGCCTGAGCTATGCATGAGCAGCGACCAAGATGACAGAAGCTGAGGAGCCTGAAATCTGTATGAACAGCGACCAAGATGACAGAAGCTGGGGAGTCTGCACTCTTCATAAGTTGCGGCCAAGATGACAGAAGCTGAGGAACTAAAGAATAAAGACAGTACTGAATCATGTTTTCATTAAGAGTTGCTTTTATATTTTTACACTTTTTCTAACTCCAAATAGGGATATGATTAGGGACAAGGCTATTGTAAATGATAGAGTTAGGGCTATGGTTAGGGACAGGGTTTAGCAAAAAAAAAGTTACGTTTACAAAAAAAAAAAATGATAAAAAAAATCAGAATAATGTATACCTTTATTTTAAATGTCATGTCTGATTTCAGCAAAATCAGGAAATAAAACAAAATACAATATATGAACTTATATGTAAAATATATATTTTTTGTACATAATGTTGGATTATTCTATGTTATATGGCATAATTCGATATAAAATATCCAGCACAGCTATCATTTCATCCACCTCTGAATTTTCTTCCCTTACCATCGTTAACCTCATAAAATCACAAACGTATATAAATAGCCTCGAAAATCAAAAATGAAAATAAAAAAAATTGGGGGGAAAAAGGGGCTAATTTCTGTAAAATCAAAAATCAATAGGACGCTCACAGAAAGCTCCCCTTGGGAATGAAGCGCGAGGGCTTGTGGGTAGTTTATGAGTGGATTGTGTGTGTGTCTCTGTGAGTGGCGCTGACTGAGTCCGTTGTAGAAATCAATGATTTTTTTTTTTTTTTTTGCCATAACCCTTCCACTGCCAGGCCTTAGAGAAAGTCTGATTTTAAAGTAGCCTCAATTCGAAAGGCTTATCAATTATTCATTTTAAGAATGCATGTATAAATTATTCTGGGGGTTTCGCCAATATTGAAGCTGTGATCATGGGGTAGGGGCAGAACATGTTTTTATGGAAGTCAGATTGAAGACCACTATATTTCTGCTTTCCCCCAGTCTGAGATAGTTGTACATAGAAACAATGGATTGTGTTCAACTGCACAATTAATGACCATAATATGGACTTTAGGTAGTGAAACCCTCGAAAGCTAAGCAGATGATTGAGCACCATCTTGCCTTTTATGGATTGTGGCATCTGATCAAAATTCAACTTGACTAATGTTGGTTAATGTCCATTAACATACAGATATGCAGAGAGCATAGCTGAATTAAAACCCCACGGTCCTGTATGTAGTGTGTACAAACAAGCATGGTTAAAATGCCTCACAGGGGTATGATTAAAAAACCATCAATCAATCATTCACTGTAGAGTACAATTACTGTATCTAACCGCACTGGAGATAACACTGCACCAAACTGCTCAAATACACATGGCGTCAAGTATGTAGAATAGCGGGAGTGATAGAGAATAGAAAATATAGAGAAAATTGAGCGCTATGGATATGGGTGATAGATTTATAATAGAGAGATAGATAGATAATAGAGATAGATAATAGACAGATAGGTAATAGATAATACAGTAGATGATCGATAAATAGATAATAGAAAAATAGATGATAGACAATATATAATAGATAGATGATAGATAATAGATAGATAGATAATAGATAGATGATAGATAATAGATAGATAGATAATAGATAGATGATAGATAGATAGATGATAGATAGATAACAGATAGATAATCGATAGATAGTTATGAGATATTTATAGATAATAGATAGATGATAGAAATAGATAATATATCATATATGAATAATAGATAATAGATAGATAATAGATAGATAATTAGATAGATAGATAATAGATATATATATAGATAGATAGATAGATAGATAATAGATAGCTAATATATGATAGATAAATAGATAATAAATATATAGATGATGACAATATACTGTATAATAGATAGATGATAGATAGATAATAGAGAGGTGATAGACAATACAGTGTATAATAGATAGATAATAGAGAATAGATAGAAAATAGATAGATAATAGAGAGATAGATAATAGAGAGATAGATGATAGATAATAGATAGATAATAGATAGTTATGAGATAGATAGATAATAGATAGATGATAGATATATAGATAGTAGATAGATAATAGATAGATAGACAGATAATATCCAGATAGACATAAGAGATAATAAATAATATAGGGATAGATGATAGAGAGAAAAGATAGATAATATACACGTGTGTTTATATATCACCTAAAGTAAATCCAGATTTCCAGATGACCCCACATCTTTCCCTGCACTTGATGGCTGATTTAATCTGCCATCATGTGTCTTTAACAACTGTGGTCTCTGACAGTGAGATTTAACACGCACCAGCGAAAGAGTGTCACAAATCCCGCCCATCAGCGCCCATGTCATGTGATCATGGGGCGTCAATGGGTTGTAATGACAGCAGGGGGCCTGTAGAAGACCCCTGGGTCTTTCATTACGATACTCCTGTGAACGCCAGCTCGTGGTCGGTGTGTGATTCGCAGCTTCAAGTCTCCTAAGGAGACTATTGTATCAAGTGAAAAATGAAAAGTTTAATAAAAAAATGATAAAATAAAAAAACACAAAAGTTCAAATCAGTCCCATTGAAATTAAACCAATAAAAAAATACACATATTTGGTGTCACTGCGCTCCCAAATGCCCGATCTATAAAAATATATAAAGTAGATTAATCTGATTGGTAAACGTCGTAATGAGAAAAAAATCTAACCGACAAAATTGTGTTTTGTTTGGTTGCCACAACGTTACAATAAAATGCAATAACGGGCGATCAAAAGATTTTATCTATCACAAAATGGTATCAATAAAAACGTCAGCTCAGCGTGCAAAAAATAAGCCCTCACCCAACCACAGATCACGAAAAATGGAGATGCTACAGGTCTTGGAAATGGCGATATAAGCAAAAATTTTTGCTACAAATTTTTGCATTTTTTTCCACCACTTAAGGAAAAATATCTATACATGTTTGGTGTCGGTGTACTCGTACTAACTTGGAGAATCATAATGGCTGGTCAGTTTTACCATGTATTTAACATGTAACTAAACCCCCCCCCCAAAAAAAAGGTGGAATTGTGCTGTTTTTGCAATTTCACTACACTTGCAATTTTTTACGTTTTCTAGTACACTATATGGTAACATCAACGGTGTCATTCAAAAGTATGACTGGTCCTGCAAAAAAACAAGCCCTCACACGGCTATATGGCTGGAAAAACAAAAAAGTTATGGCTTTTGGAAGAAGGGGAGGAAAAAATGAAAGTGCAAAAACAGAAAATGGCAAGGTCACGGAGGGGTTACTTCTCACTGTAACTCACAATACCCGTTCTGACGCCCTGTAGATGAGAGCCAGTCCCTTATGTGCATTGATGATAGATATTACTGTCATTCCTTTACTCTTGCAGTTTTTCTTGCATTTTTCTATCATTCTCATTAATATTCATTGTGAGAAGCGGCGCGGGGAGATTTTAAAATGCAAAAGTAAATTGTTTAAATAAAGCAGCTGACAAGTTATTCTGAAATAATTAGGAACAGGGAGGTTTTCCATTGGTGAGGGCCATGTTTTATATCTACCCTTGCTGTGTTAATTTCTAGGCTGCTTGATCGACCCGGATGTCACAGTCACTTTTCCTGCTAGGTGGCTGCAACTATTCACACTTTAATGCACTGACAATGGAAAGGTTAAAATGGACTTTGGGCCTTTGTTCATGTGGCTTGCAGGGATTTTCTGTTATTTATTATTATTGTTTGTTTGTCTTATTTTTCCTTCATTTTATATTTTTTTATTTTTCACTTTTTTGTCCTCTTCCATTGTGGCACCTTACAGCTTTTATACTTTAATGATCCTTTAATTTATTTTAAGACATTTTAAAACCACAAATGCAAAAAAAATGTATTATAATTTTAGACTTATTATTATTATTATTACATTTAACACATTTATATAAAAAGTAGTGTTCAACTGGAAAAATATCTTTAGTTCCTATTGTAATCTATGATTTTCCCATATTTTTGTCATTTTCTTTAAGCCTAAACAAAATTATTAGAAATTCCCTTGAAGCGATTTTAAGTTTTTCTTTTATTAGCTGCCATTGGTGCCACAATATGACATTTACAGGAACAGGTTGCTAACTTAAAATTGGCCATAGAGGTATTATTAAATACAATAATTAACCATGATTAAGCCCTCTTAGGGTGAAACGCGTAGGAAATTGCTCCCCTCCATACGCCTCTTTATGTCGTTTTTACCTGATGGTATGAAGATTTTATATTCTCAATAAAGCAATTATTATTTTATCTCCTGGAAACGCTGGAAAAATCCTTCTTTATGTTGCGCATGCACTGTACGCCCGGGTCAGGGTGTTTCCATGCGTCAGAGGTGTGATCAGGAGTGAAGAGGGGTGAGCTGAATACTTCTTGTTTGTGCAAAATAATTAACTAAATTACATTTTTTTAAGTGCGGTGCATTCTTACTGTATATTCTTGTAATGATAATTTATTATGAAAAATAATCTGACATTGTAAGAATTAACGCTTTAATTTGCATAGACGGCTTAGATTAAAATCAATGACGTTGAGAAATGTGGAGATACATACAGTATATTGTATGCCTTTACAATCCTTATTTTTACCATCCTTGCCTTTATATTTCTTGCCTTTACCCTCCTGCCCTGTACCACCCTTGCTTACCATATTGCTTTTGCCATCCTTACCTTTTACATTTTGCCTTTAACAACATTTTTACCATCTTTGCCTCTACTATCCTTACCTTTACCATCCTTACCCTTACCATCCCTTGCCTTTGCCATTCTTACCTTTACCATCTTTGCCTTAATCAGCCTTGCTTTTACCTTATACCTTTCTTGTCTTTACGATCCTTGTTTTTACCATTCTTGCGTTTACTCTCCTTGCCTTTACCTTTCTTGCCTTTACCATTCTTAACTTACCATCCTTGAATTTATTATCATTGCTTTTGCCATGTGTACCTTTACTCGCCTTATTTTTACCATCCATGCTTTACAATCCTTGCCTTACCATTCTTGCCTTTACATCCATAACTTTTCCATCTTTGCCTTTACTATCCTTACCTCTACCATCCTTACCATTACAATCCTTGCCTTTACCATTCCTATTTTACCATCCTGGCCTTTACCCTATTTGCCTTTAGCATCATTGCCTTTACCATCCTTGGCTTTATCATCCGTGGCCTTACTATCCTTTCTTTTTCCGTCCTTGTCTTTACCATCCTTGGCTTTTCCATCCTTACCTTTATCATCCTTGGTTTTGTCATCCTTACTTATACCATTCTCACTTTTTCCATTCATACCTTTACTATTCTCGTCTTTACCATCCTTGGCTTTACCACCTTTACCTTTACCATTCTCACTTTTACCACTCACACCTTTATCATTCTTGCCTCCATCCTTGGCTTTTCCATCCTTACCTTTATCATCCTTGGTTTTGTCATCCTTACTTTTACCATTCTCACTTTTTCCATTCATACCTTTACCATTCTCGTCTTTACCATCCTTGGCTTTACCACCTTTACCTTTACCATTCTCACTTTTACCACTCACACCTTTATCATTCTTGCCTCCATCCTTGGCTTTCACCATCTTTGGCTTTACCACCCTTACCTTTACCATTCTCACTTTTACCATTTGTATCTTTACCATGCTTACATTTACCACGCCTTTTAACAATCGTACCTTTGCCAACCTTGGCTTTACGTCCTTCAGCTTCCACTAGGCACTGCACAGGACCAAAAATATTGGCCCTGATCTGTCTACATGGGACATTTTAGATGACAGGGTCTATTGGGTAGCAGCTGATAAAAGTGACCTGATTTTCTATGGTTAATATTATAAAACATCTGCGCTATTGATATAATGGTTTTATTGGTATAATAAAGAAAAAAATCACAAACGTCTCGTATTATAATTGACTGCCCACGATAAAATTTGGAGTAAAACTACTAACCCTAACGCAAATATCAGTAGGGTTTATTTTCCAGTAATTTACGTTAAGATGAGGTATGTGATTTTCAAAACTGTATGGAAAATGTAAAAAAAAGTAGAAAAAAGAACTAGCAACTATATCTTACAAATTCATACAAAACATTCTCTACATGTGAAATATATGTTATCCATATAGAAAATGGTGCTTTTTTATAATATAAAAAATGGTATTCACTCATAAAAACAGTTGAAAACGACAAAATCTGACTGGATATTACATTCTCACTATAAAACAGTGTATGATTGCTTTCCTTATAGAAATGTATAACTAATTGCATACATTTCATATTATTGGTAAATTCCAGAGGACATGTAATGGAGAATAAATTATCCTATTTAAAAAATATGTATATATATTGAGAATATTTCAAGAAATGACCCATGGTCAGCAGTTCATTGCTTTCCTTCCATGATGGAGCCTTGCCGCCATTTTCTATGTGAAGTGCTGTAAAGGCTGCCGTCGAAGGGGAAAAAAATTAATAATCTGCACTTTCATCAGGTCTTCTCTATGATCTCTCAACTAATCAATGAATTTCTTGGTCAGAACACAATGCCGATACACATATATAAGAAGTGAAATGATCCCTTTCCTTTTATCAATACAGCATGCAAATAAATTAAAAAAATCTATTTCCTACATTATACCAAACACCAACTTCAAAGGGTACATAAATAGATAATAGATAGATGATAGATAGATAATAGATAGATATATGATAGATATATAGATAGATAATAGATAGATAGATAATAGATAGATATATGATAGATAAATAGATAGATAATAGATTGATAGATAATAGATAGAAAAATAGATATAGATAGATAGATAGATAATACATAGATAGATAGATAGATAGATAGACAGACAGATAATAGAGAAATAATAGATAGATGGATAATAGATAGATAATAGATAATAGAAAGATAGGTAAATAATAGACACATAGATAGATAGATGATAGATAGATAATAGATAGATAACAGACAGACAGATAGATAGATAATAGATAGATAACAGACAGATAGATAGATAGATAGATAGATAGATAGATAGATAGATAGATAATAGATATTTCCACAGTCCGATAACTTAAAAAAAAAATTGCAAACACTTCCCAAGATGAATCAGAATTATAAATACTATTGCAAAGATTAACTTTCAGGCTGATAGAAGAAGATCTAAGCCCAAGGTCCAAATATTGCATTAATTTAGGGATATTACATATATATTTATACACCTACAATTTGCCCACTCTTTCCTCTAAAGCTTTCCACTTTGGCATTATGTATTTTTATACACAAAATAGGCTAGAAAAAATGAAAGCTCCGAATTTCAGATCTCAATTAATGTTACTGTACTATTGTATGGAGCATGAAATGTATGAAACGCTACCTATAAAATATAATATGGGATAGGTGAACATGCAGAGGCATGATTAAACAGCCATAGACAGAGAGATATTACTGGACAGAAAACAATATTATAGATCAGTAGATGGATAGGAAGAATGAGAAAACTATAGAAAGATATTGGATGGATAGGTAGAAAGAAAATGAAAAATGGGAGAAGAAGAGAGAAATACGGATAGAAAAAAAAAGAGAGATAGATCATTGAAAAAGAAGAAAAAGGGTGTAAAAGAGTGACAGAAAGAAAAATGGATGAGAAAGATGGAAATAAAAAGAAAGGTATAGAAAGAAACATAGAAGAAAAATTTATATAAAAGAACGATAGAAAAAAATGGACAAGAAAGATGTAAAAAGAAAGATTGAAAGGAAGAGAAAGAAAAAGACAAAGAAGGAAAAGGGATGAAAAAGAAAAATAGAAAAAACAATGGACAATAAAGATGGAAAGAAAAAGAAAGGTGGAGAATGAAGAAAGATAAAAAGAAATACAGAAACAAAAAGGATAAAAGAGAAAGATAAAAAATTAAATGAGCGAAAAAGAAAAGAAAAAAGAAAGAGAAAGAAATATAGGAATGAAGAGGGAACGAAAGGGTGAGAAAGACGATTAGCGAGGAATAGAAAGAAGAAAGGGGGAGAAGGAAGGATGTAAAGAAGAGAAGGAAGGATAGAATGGAAGAGAAAGAAAGAAAGGAAAGAAGAAGAAAGATAGGAGGGAAGGGAAAGAGAAAGAGAAAGAAAGATAGCGAGAAAGGAAGAAAGATGGGAGAAGAGAGAGAAAGATGGGAAGAGAAAAAAGATAAAAAAGAAAGGAAGAAAAAAGATAGCTTAAAAAGAAAGAAAAGAAAAAGAAAGAGAAAAATTAAGAGGAAAGTAATGAAAGAATGAGAAAGAAAGATAGAAATTTAGAAAGAGAAAGGAAGAAAAGTAGTTTGAAAGACTGGATGTGTCTTTAGATAATTAATGCACTGCAGGTTTAGCTTCCCAGGTAATGTGACATGATGGCTCCATACACATCGTATATGACTGACAACCAAGAAAAACACAGGGAACTTTGGTGAAGACGTAGCGAGACTATAATGAGCACAAGGGTGTATGACTTGTAGTATTCAATGTATATTAAATAATGCCGGTGGTAAAGGTGAAACCTTATGCCACCCTTGTACTAAGACAATGCAGGATTGCGCATATGGGCCCACCTTGATTTTGGTGTCTAATTTCACAACTGAGAAGACATTTGAGATTGTTGTCACCCAAATGTGTGTTGGACCTTTCCCTGTATTGTCCGAGGTCACCACCAGCATGCTTGAAATAAAGTATCTTACCTTCTAACCTTAAAGCTGCCATTCTCTGGAACTCAGGCTCCTGAAGCCACCGCCACATCCTCTTGAAAGTCTCTCTTCCAGATTTTAGCTTGCTCCAAGGTTTGGGGTTTCTTAGAAGGTCTGATAGGGTCCCCTGTGACCTACACAGGACTCTCTCAGCAAAAATAGCTTGAGGAATACTGTATCTTTTTAGTTCTGCAATAATTCTTTGGGCAACATCTTTGGTATTTATCTCTTCCAGCTGGCTGGAAAGATTGGTAGTGTTTTGCGTTGGCATTGGTGGATTTTGCCTGCAGTTTATCTCAGATCTGTGATGCACATAGTGATGTTGGTGCATATTGTTGGGTGACCCAACTCCAGAGGATGGAGGTGGGGATAACTCTCTGGAAAAGTGCTGGTCTATTCTGCTGAACATACTATGATGGTGGGCATCAAACCCATTGCCAGATACCATCTTCTCATTAGACAAATGTCCGGAAGGATGGCCGTAGCTGTGCATGCCTGTCAGGTTAGGACTTGGTAAGGAGGAAAGGCTTTGTCCCATGCTTATATCTTTTGGATAGTGACTATAAAAGTTACTAGGTGGGCCAAGGCCTCTGTCCTCTCTCATGAGCGTAAAACTTCCAATCACATTTCCAACTGGGACGCATTGATGGTGCTGGTGATGATGGAACTTGTCATGGAGAGGTTGCAGTGGTGTCAAGGTGGTGTAACTATTAGCAGATGCCGGGGGTGAATCGCCCCCAAATCCAAGTCCTGGATGTAAGGAGGTCGCCAGATGATGATCCGACCGGTGATAGTCACTTCCATCCAGAACGGAAGTCATACTGGAAACCAACGAAGATCTGGGAACAGGTGGATGTAAAGTCCTATTGTGATTGTGCATAAGCTCTTGGCCTGAGCCAGAAATGTCTTCACTGGTCTCCAAACCCAACTGGACATTCATGTCTTCAGGCTACAACATCCTCCGCTTTATCTAGTCGTAGGGTGATTAATCTTTTTACTCTAAATTGACTGGAGAGAACCACAGCTTTAGCTCGGAGAGTCTACTATATGTCTTAATTAAAAAAAAAAAATGTCTTAATTCTGATGACTGTTACTCTTTTGTCTGGTGAAACATCTCCCTTCACCCTCCCGGGGACTATGATGGTCTAGGACCACTATCTATTCGGCATGAGTTAACCCATTATCACCAAAGCTATTGGAGCATTGAGTCTATGGGAAAGATACATGGGTCAATAGAAGAAAATATATCCTTACCTATGGCTACGTCGTGTTGGGCTAGATAGGTCCTTCTTCAAGAAATCCTTTTGAGCAGATGTGATATTGTCTTAATGCAGGGGTAGGAGAGTTTGTAGAGGCAGCAGGATGCGGAGATAAGCAGCCACAGAGTGGAGGGGTCTTCTTCTTCTCTGGAAGCCTCAGTCCTCCTATTGTGATATTGTCTCCCCTCTCAGGGCTCCTGCTCGCTTCTGCTTCCAACCCACAGCTAAGTCTCATCGATTATAGTCCCAAACACTCCAGTTTCCTGCTACCACACGTCACCAGCCTAAAATCTGACAGATGTGCAATCAAACACCAACCAGGGCTAACTCTTTCATTGCTGGACCCTCCTTCCTTCCTTTCTTCCATCCTACAGACAATTAACATAAGCATCCCACCCGACGAAACGTAAGGTAGAAGTAATACTAAAAGAGATACAAGACTAAAAGAAGAGTAAAATACGATGACGTGCAAAAAGCAGTCACTGATATGCTGCAAGTATTATGCACAAGAGAATATTCCATATAGAACATGTAACAATTGAATATACGGAATATAACGCTGCTACAGATCAGCGCCGTATGAAAAAAAGAAAAAATACAATATAAATATTTCACAATAGGATAGGTAGATAATAGAATGATAGATAATAGATAAATAGATAATAGATAGATGATAGATAATACATAGATAGATGATAGATAGATAATAGATAGATAGATAGTCAGATACAAATAGATGGAAGGAATATCCGTCTAATATAGCTAACTGTCCAATCTCCCACATTTTTTCGGCATATCCATATAATACACCATAAATTAGTGATACATGCTTTTCTTACCTCTTGTTTGGCCCATAGATGTGAATGGACAAAGCTACCATAATGCAGGAGCAGCTCGGCCCCCACCCTAGAGGTTGTCGATTCGGGGCAGGCCTTGCAGGTGTACAGTACAGTGGTCCAGTACATTTACTATTAATAATGCCAGAAATAGTTGAAAATTATATCGGAAATAAGCTCCAATCTGTCATAGGATTTATTCCGACTATAAGACATGACAAGATGCTCCATATTTAACAGTTGTGTGTCTCTTCCTAAGTTCGGGGCGTCTTACTTCAGAAAGCTCTTGTTTAGGACTTTCTGATCATTTAATAATAATTATTTCTATTCTAGTAACTGTACGTTGGAATTATTTGTGCACTGTGTGGCAGTTTTTATTTTATGCAGCATTGCTACTAATGCACTGTATGAAGGCAGGACGGCCGACAGATAAGTGCCCCTATGCAGGAGCATATATAGCATTTAAAGTTAAAAAAAATGATCATATGCCTAGGGCAGGAACTACTTGTCGCATATGGAGGTGAAAGGCCCTTTACCCCATTGTATTATCTTTTATAGTATACCATACAGTGATATGGCACTAATACATAGACACTGTTTGGTAAGGTTCTGTATACTAGATATGGAGAGCCAGTGGCCCAGAAGATAATGCGCAGGGCACCATCCTATATAATTATGGCCAATTCCAGTCTACTAACATACTGTACACCATTATGGCGCAATGATGTCACCACATGGCAGACGCTGCACTGGGACACACAGGACAGAGTAGATTTCTACACCACTAATTGGGAAAATCGGGTTTGGTGAGTATTTTTTACAGTGGGGAAAGGGGGCATCATAATTTGTGTGGAGCATAATGATTTGTGGGGGTGCACTGGGGGGCATCATACTGTGTGGGGGCACTATGAACATCATACCGTGTTTAAGGCACTGTAAGGACATCATATTGTGCTGGTCACATTATGGGACAGTAAGAAGAAGGACTGGACCAGGGGTACCGCTCTTGCGCCGGGTCCAGAACTGTTGGGGCTGTCACGTTTGCTGTCCGGGGGAAAGCTTGGAAACCTGGACCGACCTTTGCATTCAACAGCAGGTGGCGTAGCTAAGCTCAAAAGGCCAGAGCGCATGAAAAAGCAGGGAAACTTGTCGGAAACATGCAGCGCTCAGCAGGGGAAGTTTGGTTCTCCGTCCTCTGAGCACCATGACAGCACAGGCCCGCGCTATAGAGTCCCTGTGACCACGTACAGAGACTGATCAGAGATGTGCCATGTAACCTTTGGTTCCAGCAACTGAAGGTGCCAAACGCTCCGGGCCAGTAAGTACCGTGCGCATGCCGCTTAAGAAGGACCGAAGGGGAGACGATGACCCAGTACATGAAACGTGCTACAGGAGATCCACACTGCCATTACTAGAAAAGACGGCATAGGCGTGGAGTCTACTGACATAGTACTGTGGAATCAGTTGGTGACAGGTTTCAGAGACGCGCTACTGAAACAGGCCTTGCGAGAGCGCTTGCCGGTAAATTCACGTATGACCTTTTCAGAAGTCGGGAGTGAAGCGCGCGCACACGAGCAGGAGCAGAGAGCGACAGCCCGGCGGGGAAAGTCCAGAGCAGAGAGGTATCTGTGACCATGGCCACTGAACCGAGATGTGTGGAAGAGTTGCGGAAAGAAATCCAGGATATACGAGAAGAGTTGTCTGATTCAAAGAAGAAACCAGCAGCATCATCATACCATCCCGGGGGTCGAACTGGTCCTGAACCTCGTTGCAAAGTGAGAACGACCCATAGAGAAGAGAAGAACTCCCTACATGCTACAACTGCGGTGAGATTGGACATTTGGCTCGGGGTTGTGTGCGACGAGGGCAGCCCCTTCAGCGCCGTCTGTTAGGCTCCGAGGCTGGGGGACGCCGCCCGGAGCCTGAGCAGTTAAAAAGGAGAATAAGAAGTCCACAAGTCTAGTTTCCATGTGTCCTCTTGTCTGGGCTGAAATGGATGGTCGGGCCATTCGCCGTTTGGTTGACACTGGCTCACAGGTGACTACAATGTCTGAAACATACTTCAGATGACATTTCCCGATGCGATCCGGCCTGAATGGGACCGGTGATAAAGTTGATGGCTGCTAATCACTTACCCATCCCGGTCGCAGGGGTGGTCTGGATGCAAATCACCATCTGTGGCAAAGACCTGGGTCGGAAGCAGGGGTGGGATTCAGCGGGTTCTCCCTGGTTCGGTGGAACCGGTTGTTAAAAAAGCAGCCGGCTCCCCGAACCGGCGAGATTCACAGCCGCGATCCGGTACTTTGATGTTCCTGCAGCAGGCGGCAAGGAGCAGGAGCAGAGGAGGACTCTTGCTCTGCTTCCTAGTCCCGCCCGCCGCGCCGGATACCGCGCACTGATACATGCAGCCGGCCAGCCGCAGGGACTGAGCACACCCCGCCGGACCCCAGCGGCCCCGCGCACTGATACTAACCAGGACGAACCGCGCGCCGCTACCCAGTGTGAGCTGCGCGTGGTCTGCGGCCTGCCTTCCTAGTCACTCCGGGCCCGGCCTGCCATCTTCATCATCCTGGACTGGTCACACCGGTGCTGCTGTGTCAGGTCAGTATGTACTGCTGCTGCCTAATGGGGACCTGCTGTGCTGCCTAATGGGGACATGTGCTGGCTGCATATTGGGGACCTGTCCTGCCTAATGGGGACCTGTCCTGCCTATTGGGGACATGTGCTGCCTAACGGGGACGTGTGCTGCCTAACGGGGACGTGTGCTGCCTAATGGGGACGTGTGCTGCCTAATGGGGACATGTGCTGCATATTGGGGACCTGTGCTGCATATTGGGGACATGTGCTGCATATTGGGGACCTGTGCTGCCTAATGGGGATGTGTGCTGGATATTGGGGACCTGTGCTGCCTAATGGGGACCTGTGCTGCATACTGGGGACCTGTGCTGTCTAATGGGGACCTGTGCTGCCTATTGGGGATGTGTGCTGCCTAATGGGGATGTGTGCTGCCTAATGGGGACCTGTGCTGCATATTGGGGATGTGTGCTGCATATTGGGGACCTGTGCTGCCTAATGGGGACGTGTGCTGCATATTGGTGACCTGTGCTGCCTATTGGGGGCGTGTGCTGCCTAATGGGGACGTGTGCTGCATATTGGTGACCTGTGCTGCCTATTGGGGACATGTGCTGCCTAATGGGGACGTGTGCTGCCTAATGGGGACCTGTGCTGCCTATTGGGGACCTGTGCTGCCTATTGGGGACCTGTGCTGCCTTTTGGGGACCTGTGCTGCCTATAGGGAACAATGCTGCCTATTGGGGACCTGTGCTGCCTATTTGGGAACAATGCTGCCTATTGGGGACCTGTGCTGCCTATTGGGGACCTGTGCTGCCTTTTGGGGACCTGTGCTGCCTATAGGGAACAATGCTGCCTATTGGGGACCTGTGCCTGCCTATTGGGGACCTGTGCTGCCTATTTGGGAACAATGCTGCCTATTAGGGACCTATGCTGCCTATAGGGACCTGTTCTGTCTATTAGAGACCTGTGCTGCCTATTGGGGACCTGTGTTTGAGGAAAAGGTGCGTGTAAATGGGTGTGGCTTAAAATGGGTGTTGCTTAAAAATGGGTGTGGCTTTCCTACACACAAACACAGAACCTGTTGTTAAAAATTTGAATCCCACCACTGGTCGGAAGGGAGTGGTGTTGACCGCCGCAGACGCAGGTAACGGGAATGCTGTCACTCTAGAGATGAATGTGCTGAAGGAATTCGGAAGTCTCCTCATCAACGAATCCCCAGATGTTTTCCTGAAACAGTGGAGCCCTCGCACTCCCAAAGGAGAGTGTTCCAGCAGTTAATTCGTATGGCCCAAGGCCAAGAAACCTCTAGTGATGGGAAGATGCTGGGAAAAGTGATCATCCCAGCCGCAGCCAACCTTGTTCTGCCACTGGGTCAAACAGTGTTCACTCCCATCCGGGCTTGCACCCCTATGGAAGGAGTCAAGATACCAATAGAGCCAGCTTTCATGGAGCAGCACTGGGTGGCTCGGATGGCGAAGTATCAATATAGAATCGACTACAAGAGGGGAGCTGAGAATACTCACGCATATTCCTTATCCAGAGTGACACACGAGAAACCTGGGCCCAACCCAGATGAAGAACTGGAGGCTGAAGAGGTCCCTGAGTTCTGTAATTCTGCCAGGACGTTGGCAGCTACGCAGGAACAGGTACAGGCAGTGTCCCGGGAATGCATACTGGGACGGTCTTGTGATGAGTGGGTCCAATTACAACAGGAAGATGGAGAACTCGTTCAAATGAGACAGTGGGTAACTCTAAAACAACTTTCCAGTCAGAGAGAGAGATGCCCTGTCCCCAGAGACTCTACAGACCCTTCAGCAGTGGGAAAGGCTCCAACTGAAGAATGGGCTGTTGTACTGAAAGATCCAATTACAACGGGAACTGGGTGTCACTTGGCAAGTGGTGATCCCTGAGGCGCTACTACCTAAGATGGCCATGGAGGCATATGAAAGAGGTGCTCACTTCGGTCAAGAGAACACCTTTCAATGGCTGCAAAAGCTAGTCTATCATCCTTGACTGAAAGCTGTGGTGGAAGAGGCCTGTCAGCAATAGAGTTAGTGCGAATTAGCTAAACCTCTGGAGCAGAGAGCTCCCTCACAGACCATCGTGACTTTTGCCCCTCTAGAAGTAATGATGATACATTATCTAACGATAGGTCCAGCTCACCACAGATATGAGCATTGTCTGGTGATGATGGACCACTTCACTAAAGGTACTGTCACACTAAGCGATATCACTAGCAATATCGCTATAACTTGTGATGTTATAGCGATATTGCCAGCGATATCGCTGTGTCTGATACTTACCTACGACCCGCTCCCCCGCTGGTTATCGCTGATCGTGCGAGAACGTCCTGGACCATTTCTCGTCGTCAGCTTCCTGTGGCGCTTCCTGTGGAGAGACGAGCGACGAGCGTGGAGCCGAGCGGGAGGACGCAGGATAGCCTAGTGTGACAGGTAAGTAGCGACCCCCGTCCCCAGTGATGTCGCTGGTGAGATCTGCCTGTGTGGCAGCTCACTAGCGACCACTTAGCGATGTACCAGCTATCCTGACCGCGTCATATCGCTGGTCGGGATCGCTGGTACATCGCTAAGTGTGACAGTACCTTAAGTTTGCCATTGTGACTCCTACACATGATCAAACTGCTGAATCAGCACCACATGCCATTTGCAAGAATTTCATTCAAGTGTACGGCTGCTTGAAGATAATTCACTCCGATCAAGGCGCTTGTTTCCTAGGACGAGTGATGAAAGAACTGTATCGCCTGTACCAGATCAAAAAATCTCGGACGACGCCTTATCATCCTCAGGGAAAGGGAGGCTGTAAACGGTTCAATCGAACTTTAATCCAGATGTTAAGGATGCTAGAGGAAGACCTAAAATTCCGGTTACCTGAATTCTTAGCTGAGTTAGTGTGGGTGTACAGTAACCGAGTACATCGCACTACCGGTTATACTCCATATACCTTGCTGTTCGGCCGGCCAGGAAGAGAGATTACTGAGCTAGAGTGGATCCAGAGGAGGACTACCCATGGATGGGGTGTCCACCTGGGTCCGAGAACTTCATCATATTCTACAGACACTACAATGCCTGGTACAGACTAAGTTTAGGGAACTTGAGCATCCAGAGACAGCTCCTCTGAGGGACAGCTCTCCAATCCGGGGACTATGTGTTGGCCTGAGATAAGCGTCCTCAGGACAAACTGGAGTACCGGTGGGAAAAAACCCATATCAGGTGAAGCGGAGAATCAACTCCAAAGGGTCCGTCTATGAAGTCCAACCTGAAGGGGATGAAAATGCCCCCACTCCAGTAGTTCACCGGAATATGCTAAGTAGAAGAGAAGCAAAGTGCTCCTGAAATACTCCCTCTGGCAGTTGCTAATTGTCAAGAAGAATTGCCTGATCTGTTGCCTATAGACCCAGGAGAGGGACAGGTGCATGAAGTTCCTGAAATCCCTGAAGTGGCTGCTTCGTTGGAAATGGGCGCGTCCCCGCTCTCGTCTGTTCAGCCTGACTCGACTACCCAATCTGACTCGCCTACTCCTTCTGACTTACGGCGCTCCAAAGGGGCAACAGCCGAGATACCCCCCAACAAATACGATCAAGACCAATTTATTTGTCAACAAATCATCCAAGAAATAGGAGAATGTCAACATTTACTACAAGAACTCTCGCCCATGGAATGGCGAGCAAAAGGAGAAGGGGAGTGTAAGAAGAAGGACCGGACAGGGGGTACCTCTCTTGCGCCGAGTCCGGATTTGTTGGGGCTGTCATCTTTGTTGTCCGGGGGGAAAGCTTAGAAACCCGGACCGACCTTTGCACTCAACAGCAAGGGGCTTATCTAAGCTAAAATGCCCCAAGCACGTGAAAAAGCAGGGAGACTTGGCGGGAACAAGCAGCGCGAAGCAGGGAAAGTTTGGTGCTCTGTCCTCTGAGCACCATGACAGAGCAGGCCTGAGCTATAGAGTCCCTGCGACCACGTACAGAGACTATGATTAGAGATGTGCCGTTTGCCCATTGGTTCCCGCAACTGAAGGTGCCAAACGCTCCTGGCCAGTAAGTACTGCGCGCGTGACGCTTAAGAAGGACCAGATGATTCACCGTGAACTGTGCCCTATCTCACCCGCATACATCTGTTGAGCTACGTTAAGCTCCGGCAGTGTTGGAGACTGCACTGCTCTCCGCACAACGAATCCTGGACCCAGGACCCCGTACAAGATATCAAGGACTCACCGCCACCGCCGGGAACTGGATCATCAGTGCCTTCAGAACAACACCGGACTCATACGGGCTAACGGCGTTGGCGCCACCATTTGAACTTAGGACTCTGCAGTCAGGAAGTCATTGGACTGATATGTTTTCCCTTAATGAATGGTTGCCTTACTTATTACAATTGTTATCTCATCCTGTACACCCTTTGTGCTAATATCATCTGCTATACCTCTTTTTACCTCTTCTCCTCCCTGCATGGAGTATCACCCTGTTCAAGTAAAATTAACCTTAACCTTTGCTCTGCCTCCTGTCCATTACTGCATCTGGCAACCTGCTCACAGGACCATCATACTGTCATGTCGGACGCTGTTCACACCACAGCATCCGGCAGGCAGAGGTAGTTCCACCTCCAGCCACTATAGCCTCAGTGGCGCCGGCCTGATCTTCAGGCTCTCGGGGGTTAATCCTGCTGGAGACCAGGTTGGATGGTTAGTCACGCCCACGGTCTTTAAATAGTCATGCTGGCCTATGGGCGTCGCCGATTATAGCTTGTGTTTCATACCAAGTGGTTCCGGTCTGGAGTGGAGGTGTTCAAGAGAGAGAGATTCATATCTGGTGTCGTATGATCCGTCGTTATCCTTTCTCCTTCCCATATTTGTGTTTAGTTGTGCCCTGTTCACATTACTGTTTATTCCCGTGTGTGTGCGGCGCAGTGCAGTTTAAGTTCTCCCTGTCTGTCATTATTTGTGTGGGAGCTTTGGTGGTGACTTCTCACTGGGTGGAGGGTTAAGTGCAGGGCTGAGCAGGAGATAAGGAAAGGTCGGAGGCTCAGGCATTTGCACCTTCAGCAAAAACCCTGGGTTGAGGGTCAGACAGGGTTTCCCCTAGTAAAGGGACACCACAGGGGCCCCGGGTATTTCAGCCTTAGTTGAACTAAGCCCCCGTGACATTATAATCGGCCCACATTTTTTCAGGAGTCCATGGATCCATTAGATTCTATAACCCGCCAGTTGGCGGCGCTGTCCATACAGGTCTCCGAGTTGAATGGGGCAGTTCAGCAGCAGGGCCTGGTAGTAGCAAAGGTGCAAACGGCATCTGCAGGTATCGGTGCAGAGCCGAAGTTTCCGCTGCCAGAACGATTTTCAGGCGATCGCAGCAAATTTGTCGTATTTCGGGAGGCCTGCAAATTATACTTCCGCATGCGGCCAATATCCTCAGGTAATGAGGCCCAGCGAGTAGGGCTGGTGTTGTCATTACTGAGTGGTGACCCCCAAGCATGGGCATTTTCCTTACCACCTGACTCTGCTACATTTCATTCGGTCGATAATGTTTTTTCTGCCCTCGGGCTCATTTACGATGACCCTGACCGACTGGCTCTAGCGGAATCTAAAATCCGCGCCCTCCGCCAGGGGGAGCGCTTGGCAGAAGACTATTGTTCGGAATTTCGCCGCTGGGCTGTAGACACACAGTGGAATGACCCAGCACTGCGGAGCCAGTTTATTCATGGGGTATCAGGGAGGGTGAAACAAGCCCTCCTGATGTATGAGACTCCGGCATCATTGGAGTCTGCCATGAGTTTGGTGATACGTATTGATCGCCGTTTTCGTCAGGGGGCACAGGAGACGCTACCTCTGGGGGAAAACAGAGGTGCAGGTGTGGTTGAAGTAGATGAGTCCCCTGAACCTATGCAGATTGCTGGCGTGGCACAGGTTCAGCCTCGCGCTCCGGGAGTCCGGAAGTCCGGAGCATGTTTCTACTGTGGTAAAGGAGGTCATTATGTTAACGTTTGCCCGGTACTACCTAAGAGGGTCACACAGGCGGAAAACTGTTAAGCTCAGAGGGTATGGAGGAGACCCAACTGAGCGTATGCATATCCTCCATGATGGTATCTCAATGTATGCTCCCTGCCAAGGTTATTGTCGCCGGCAGAGAGCTACCTATATCAGTGTTTGTGGATAGCGGTTCCGCCACCAATCTCATAGATGAGGAGTTTGCACACACCGCCGGGTTTAAGATTGAAAAACTTCCTCACCCCATACAGGTGGTGACCATTAATGCTGTTCCCCTCCCTCAAGGGGAGATTACTGAGTTTGTGGCAGAGGTGAAACTCCACATTGGGGTCCTACATTCTGAGTCGGTTACATGTAGGGTCCTCCGTAATCTCCCAGCACAAATGGTCCTGGGTTTTCCATGGCTGTCCAGGCACAACCCGGTAATTGATTGGAAAACTCAGGACATAGTACAATGGAGTGGTTTCTGCCAAGACAATTGCTTGGCCACATGTGTGTCCGCCGTGACGCCCAGCCTGCCGGAGGCTTTGCAGGATTTCGCGGATGTTTTCTCTGAGAAGGGTTGCTCAGAACTGCCTCCACATAGAGCCTATGACTGTGCTATTAGGTTAAAACCCGGGGCCAAATTACCTAAGGCCAGGATGTTTAATATTTCTGGTCCTGAGAGACAAGCTCTGAAAGACTACATCGCGGAGAGTCTGAGCAAAGGTCACATCCGGCCTTCGTCCTCGCCTGTAGCCGCGGGGTTTTTCTTCATTAAGAAGAAAGATGGGGGGTTACGCCCGTGTCTGGATTTCCGAGAGTTAAACCAGATTACTATCCGTGATCCCTACCCAATGCCGTTGATCCCGGATTTGTTCAACCAGGTAGCGGGGGCAAAATGGTTTTCCAAGCTGGACCTCAGGGGGGCGTATAACCTCATAAGGGTCCGTCAGGGGGATGAGTGGAAGACGGCGTTTAACACTCCTGAGGGTCATTTTGAGAGTCTGGTTATGCCGTTTGGGTTGACCACCGCGCCTGCCGTTTTCCAACATTTTATTAATGATGTCTTTGCTCATGTCCTGGGGAGATTTGTGATTGTATACCTGGATGATATCCTCATTTATTCTAGCGATCGGGACACTCATTTGCAGCATGTTAGGCAGGTGTTACAGTTGCTCCGGGAGAACCAGCTCTATGCTAAGCTGGAAAAATGTTTATTTTTTGTCCAGGAGTTGCCCTTTTTGGGATATATTGTGTCCGCAGCTGGTTTTAAAATGGACACCGCTAAGGTGCAAGCGGTGTTGCAATGGGAGAGGCCGGAGAGTCTGAAAGCACTCCAGCGGTTCCTTGGGTTTGCGAATTATTATAGGAAATTTATAAAACACTTTTCGACTGTCGCCAAACCGCTCACGGACATGACAAAAAAGGGTGCCGATCTGGCGAACTGGCCTGAGGTGGCTATACGTGCATTTGAGCGTCTGAAGAATAGTTTTGCTTCAGCCCCCATTCTGGTGCAACCAGACGTGTCTAAACCTTTTGTGGTAGAGGTTGATGCGTCGGAGGTGGGAGTGGGGGCAGTACTGTCTCAAGGCTCGTCCTTGAGCGAGATGCATCCATGCGCCTACTTCTCCAAGAAGTTGTCGCCGGCCGAACGGAATTATGATATCGGCAACAGGGAGTTGTTGGCCATCAAACTGGCTTTTGAGGAATGGCGACACTTCTTGGAGGGGGCGGCTCACCAGGTCACAGTTATCACCGACCATAAGAATCTGCTCTACCTGGAGTCGGCCAAGCGTCTGTCTCCTAGGCAGGCTCGCTGGGCATTGTTTTTTACTCGTTTCAATTTTCTTGTGACGTACCGTCCCGGGGCTAAAAACACCAAGGCGGATGCTTTGTCTAGGTGTTTTCCGGGGGGAGAACCTCGGGAAGAGCCGGTACCCATCCTCCAGAAAGGGGTAGTGGTCTCGGCTCTCACGACTGAGGTAGAGGCGGAGATTGCCGAGGCCCAAGAGGAGGTACCACCAGGACTTCCCGCCAACAAATCATTTGTACCCCTGCATCTTCGGCCTAAGATGTTGAAGGAACACCACGATTCGGTACTGGCTGGTCACCCAGGGGTGAAGGGCACCTTAGAGCTGGTATCGCGTCGTTTCTGGTGGCCCAAAATCCGGCAGGACGTGGTCTCGTACGTGGCAGCTTGCATCACGTGCGCTAGGGCTAAGTCACCCCGAACCCGTCCTGCTGGCACGCTACAGCCTCTGGGGGTACCCAATAGGCCATGGACAGAAATCTCCATGGATTTTATCACTGACTTGCCAGCCTCGGCAGGGAACACGGTCATCCTGGTGGTGGTTGACCGTTTTTCAAAGATGGCGCATTTTGTGGCGTTGTCTTCTTTGCCCAATGCTAAGACGTTGGCTCAGGTATTTGTGAAGGAGGTGGTCAGACTCCACGGAGTACCGTCTGACATAGTATCTGATAGGGGTACGCAATTTGTGGCGAGGTTTTGGAAAGCTTTTTGCTCAAGGTTGGGGATCAAGTTGTCACATTCATCGGCGTTTCATCCACAGTCTAATGGACAAACTGAGCGCATGAACCAAAATCTAGAACAGTATTTACGATGCTTTGTGTCCGACAACCAGGAGGAGTGGTCTACTTTCCTTCCTCTGGCCGAATTCGCATTAAATAATCACCGCCAAGAGTCATCAGGAGAGTCTCCATTCTTTTGTGTGTACGGTCAACATCCTCAGTTTTGTACCTTACGTCAGGGTGACTCCGGGGGTGTCCCGGAGGAGGATCAGCTAGGAGCCCAATTGTCATCAGTCTGGAGGCGGGTGAAACAGCGTTTGTTGAGCATGAGTGCCAGGTACAAACGGGTGGCTGACAGTAGACGCGTGCCAGGTCCGGACCTGTGTGTGGGTGAATGGGTGTGGTTAGCTACGAAGAACATAAAACTCAAAATCCCTTCTTTAAAACTGGGTCCAAGGTTTATTGGGCCTTTTAGGATTTCTGCCATCATTAACCCAGTAGCTTATCGGTTGGAACTTCCCACGGTGTACAAGATACACAACGTGTTTCACAGGGCTTTATTGAAAAAGGTGGTAGGCTTGGTGGACACGGCGCCGATGCCACCTCCAGTCATGGTGGATGGCGAGTTAGAGTTTGAGGTCGCCAAGGTAGTGGACTCTCGAGTAGTACGCCGTACTCTTCAGTATTTGGTGCACTGGCGGGGGTATGGTCCAGAGGAGAGGTCTTGGGTTCCAGCCTCAGACATACATGCGGATCGGCTGGTCAGTTCTTTTCACCGTCGTCATCCGGACAAGCCGGGTCCTATGAGTCTTGAGGGCCCTGGGGTCCCTCGTAGAAGACGGGGTACTGTCATGTCGGACGCTGTTCACACCACAGCATCCGGCAGGCAGAGGTAGTTCCACCTCCAGCCACTATAGCCTCAGTGGCGCCGGCCTGATCTTCAGGCTCTCGGGGGTTAATCCTGCTGGAGACCAGGTTGGATGGTTAGTCACGCCCACGGTCTTTAAATAGTCATGCTGGCCTATGGGCGTCGCCGATTATAGCTTGTGTTTCATACCAAGTGGTTCCGGTCTGGAGTGGAGGTGTTCAAGAGAGAGAGATTCATATCTGGTGTCGTATGATCCGTCGTTATCCTTTCTCCTTCCCATATTTGTGTTTAGTTGTGCCCTGTTCACATTACTGTTTATTCCCGTGTGTGTGCGGCGCAGTGCAGTTTAAGTTCTCCCTGTCTGTCATTATTTGTGTGGGAGCTTTGGTGGTGACTTCTCACTGGGTGGAGGGTTAAGTGCAGGGCTGAGCAGGAGATAAGGAAAGGTCGGAGGCTCAGGCATTTGCACCTTCAGCAAAAACCCTGGGTTGAGGGTCAGACAGGGTTTCCCCTAGTAAAGGGACACCACAGGGGCCCCGGGTATTTCAGCCTTAGTTGAACTAAGCCCCCGTGACACATACAGTGTGTGCGGCACTGTAGGGGCATCATACTTGGTGGGGGCACTATAGGGGAATCAGACAGTGTGGGGGGAACTGTGGGGGTTAAATAGATTCTGGGGGACATCATACTATGTGTGGGCACTCTGGGGGCATCATACTTTGAGGAGGCACTATGTGGGAAACACTGTGCGTGGAGCTTTATAGAGACAACATACTTGTGTTGGGCGCTATAGGGGCATCATACTGTGTAGGGGTTACTATGAGGGTATCATACTTTGAGGACGCACTATGGGGGATCATACTGTGTTAAGGGCACTATGGGGTCATCATACTGGGAGGGGCTACTATTGTGGCAACATTCTGTGTGAGGAGCTCTATGGGGGCAACATAATGTGTGTTGGGTGCTATAGTGGCATAATACTATATGCGTTCCATTGAGAGTGTCATAATGTGTGTGGGGGCACTGACGGTATTATAATATATTGGGGGTACAGTGGTGACATCATATTGTGTTGGGGGAGTACTGTAAGGGCATCATATTGTACAGCATTCTTGGAAGAGCAATGTGGGGGTATCATACTACTTGTGAGCTATAAAAGAGGCATCAAACTGTGGGAACATTAAAGGGATTCACTCAGGACACTATTCCTGTGTGGGGGGAGCACAAAAAAGGCTAAGCAAAGTTAGGGGTGGGGTATAGCTGTAAATAAATGTATGCCCCTCTTTCCAGTCTTTCAATGCTGGGAGGTGTGAGTAGGTGATTCCTGATGAGGGGGTGTAGCAAAGAGAAGTGACTATGCTGACGGCCATGCCAATTGCCCTATGTAACACGTGCAATCTGCCTCATTTTGGGGTCTTTTTTTTATCACCTATACATGTAAGAGCTGCAGACGGCTGCTAGTGCTGGCTGAGATATTGACGTGCCCTGTACAGTATTGTCTGCTCTGGAAGACAAAGGCTTCTCAAGAAACAAGCCCACCAATAAAATCCTGGGGTCACTGCGTTCTCACCTCATCATCTAATTCTAATAGCTGCGTATAATTAGTGCTTTATAGCGTGTAGTAAACTGGCAGCTTGATGCACAATATCCCTGGCTGCCCAGAATGCCCATTACACTGGGAATGAGGGCAACACCTTATAGGAATATATTGAGATAATACAGTAGGGTTATACACAGATTGTGATAGCACTGGGATTAGGTCATAGGGTTTGGTACAAACTGGGATTTATTTTCTAGTCCTTATTTTCCTCACAGGCATTATCAGGCTGAAACAGAATTTGCAAGCTCACAAGTACAAAGTGCTGAGAGACATGGCCGAGGTGAGGAGGCTGAGCCTGACAACCGCTGAGCCAGACACAGGAGAACAATGTGTTTAGTGATCAGAGACACAGCCGAGGTGAGGAGGCTGAGCCCGACCACCACTGAGCAAGACACAGAAGTACAAGATGTTCAGTGCTGAGAGACATGGCTGAGGTAAGGGAGGCTGAACCTGACCACCACTGAACAAGACACATAAGTGGAAGACTGGGCCAAGAAATATCTGAAGACAGGTTTTTCAAAGGTTTTATGGACTGATGAGATGACAGTGACTTTTGATGAACCAGATGGATGGTCTGTGGCTGGATCAGTAACAGGCACAGACCTCCACTTCCACTCAGACGTCAAGGAGGTGGAGGTGGGTTACTGCTATGGGCTGGAATTATTAAAGGGAATCTGTCACCCCATTTTAGCCCTATCAGCAGCTGGCACCGCTATAAGGGGCTTATCTACAGCATTCTGTAATGCTGTAGAAAGATAACAAAAACAAGTTAGATTATACTCACCGGGGGGCGGGGGCGGTGGGTGTCGCTGTCCGGTGCCTCCTATCTTCATACGATGCCGTCCTACTTCTTTCTTCTTCCGCGGCTCCACGGCTGTTGAGGGCAGAGTAAAGTACTGCAGTGCACAGGCGCCGGACCTCTCTGACCTTTCCCGGCGCCTGTGCACTTTAGTACTTTACGCTGTCCTCAATAGGGCAGATATGGTACGCCTGCGCAGGAGCAGCGGCAGAAGCAAGGAGGAGGACGGCATTGTATGAAGATGGGAGGTGCCGGACCAGAGGCCAGGGGAGTATAATCTAACTTGTTTTTCTCATCTTTCAGGTTACACCGGGGGCTTATCTACAGCATTACAGAATGCTGTAGATAAGCCCCTGATGGCGGTGCCAGCAGCTGATAGGGATAAAATGGGGCCAAACTCAAAGCATTGAAGTCTCCACGGCTCGGGCCCAGGAAAGACCTTAAAGATCGAGAATAATTACTTGGCTCTTTTCCCACCTGACCTAAACCCTTCTCAGAACTTAAGATGAGGGATCGTGAGAGCCAGTCAATGGCATCATTGCCTTCCAGTATTCCAGAAGAATGATTCTTACTAGATGAGCTGAACTGAGGATGAAACCCATATGCGACAAAGAATGGGGAATTACCAGTATACTCATGACAACGATTATTTACTGCAAATTCAGCTGAAGGTAACCCAATTTTCCTGATTCTCAGACACAAAACACCTAGGATAAGTTTCAATATTCTGATTAACCTGTTCAGTTTGCCCATTAGACTGCTGAAGAAATGCTGAACAAAACGACAGTTGGATCCCCAAACGAGTGAAAAACGCCCTCCAAAATGTAGAAATAAACTGCACCCTCTGGTCAGAAACAATATCTGTAGGGATCCCATGTAATTTTACAATCTCACTGATGAAAATTTTCACCAAGGTTTCGGCGTTAGGTCAATAAAATGTGATATGTCACTGAATCTTCCACCACCATCAAAATTACAGTATTACCTGCCGACACGGGTAGATCAGTGATAAAATCTACTGATAAATGAGTCCAAGGTCTAATGGGGATTGCCAATGGTTGGAGAGACCCAGATGGACAAGTAAGAAAGATTTTAGAATGCTCACAGACACTGCAGGTGGCTACATATACCTGGACATCCTGATATACCCCTAAACACCAAAAACACAGAGTAAGAAGATCTGTGGTGGCTTTATTAATGTGATGTGCAGCCAAGACCGAATCATGATGTTCACTAAGAACTCTCAGACGAAGATTCACAGATACAAACAGTTTACCTAATGGACAGGCAGCAGGGCTGTCCCCCTGAGCCTCAGCAACCTGTGTCTCAAGATCGGAGCATATAGATGCAATAATCTCCCTTTTTTGTAGTATAAGAACCGGTTCACAATTATCTCCACCCCCAGGGAAACGATGAGAAAAAGCAACTGGCCTATATGTAACCAAAATGTTAAACCTAATGAAGAACAATGCCCATCTTGCCTGTCGAGGGGGCAGACTCTAGATATATGAGATTCTTATAATCTGTGATTACCAAAACCGGATGAACTACCCCCTTCAAAAAATGATGCCACTCTTCAAAGGTCCACTTGATTGCCAAGAGTTCCCTGTTACCAGTGTCATAATTTCACTCCACAGATGATAGGATTTTTAGAAAAGAATGCACGTGGATGACATTTACCAGGAGACGCACCCTATGAAAATACAAGCTCCCCTTCAGACCCGACAACTTCAACAATAAAAGATTGAGTGACGTCAGGCTGTTTCAGTATCGGGGCAGATGCAAAATATTCCTCCAAGGTATCGAATGCCTCCCTGGCCGGGCTGGACTACTTGGAAAAGTCAAGATAGATTAGTACAAATCTACCTACCAGATGACTAAAGATGTCATTTACAAAGTGCTGAAAGATTGTAGGAGCTAGTCAACCCTAATGGCATCACCAGGTTCTCATAGTGTCCCACAGTCCTATTGAAAGCTGTTTTCCACTCATCCCCGTCTTTAATACGAATGAGATTATACGCCCTCCTAAGATCCAGCTTAGAAAACCATTTTGCTCCTACTATCTTATTAAAGAGGTCCGGGATGAGAGGGAGCGGATACAGATCCTGGACCGTGATCTGATTTAGTTAGCGGAAATCTAGGCAGAAGTGTAACCCTCCGTCTTTCTTCTTTACATAGAAAAACTCCGCATCAAAGGGGGATTGGGATGGTCTGATGTGACCCTTTGCCAAACTTTCTGCGATATAGTCCTTCATGGCCTGCTTCTCTGGACCAGAGATATTATATAATCTGCTCTTTGGCAGCTTGGCCCCAGGGACAAGATTAACGATGCAGTCATAAGGACAATCGGGAGGTATTTAGGCACAGACTGGGTATCCATCCTTGCATGCCAGGTGCCAAAGCAGTGTCTTTGACTATACTCACTTCACTTTACCACCTCCCGAGTCTGCCAATCTACCACAAGGTTGTGCAGAGTGAGCCAAGGAAGTCCAAGAACCACAGTAGAGGGCAGACCCTCTAGCACATAATAGTCAGTACTTTCAGAGTGCATGGCCTCTACCTGTAGATGACTTGAGTAAAAAACCCTATATCAATTCAATGGTGGTACACAGCACCTCATGGAAATATAGGGTTAACTTTACCCACAGTGGAAGCGCACATCATACCCAAGGAGTCCTTCCTTGGACTACGTCCAAAAGTCACAAAAAGAAAGGACAGCGCCTCTTGCACTGGTGAAAATAAATCACATTTATTCTGTGACGTTTCGATCCAAATGATCTTTATCCAGCACAGTACATATCGTATCAACCCCACTTAAATAGTGTATATACCATCCCCTCATTAACAACCACTAATCACAAACATACAAAAGCAATTAGATAGCTAAAGCACAATTGACAAATATAAAAGCACCCCAATTGTCTATGGGTCAAAAGAATCCCATCGTTCATCTATATAACATACTAGCTGAAGAGCGTGGCGTTGCCTGGGCATAGTAACCAACTGTGGTTAGTTATAACAAATTATAATGATTATATTGCACATAAAAACATTTCACATCATATATTCAACACTACAGATTTGCAACACAAATTAACTAAACGATTACCCAAGTATTGATAGTATTTTATTTTCAAGTCATTCAAGATTTTTGGTTTTTCCTTTCGGTGCAAAGATCAACAGATTTTTGGCAGTTCCAACTCTTGAACAGACCACGTAAAGTTGACCATGAGAAAAGCATGGAGATTGCAAATCGATCCCTACTACTTTCAAGGACTGTCCCTGAGCATTGTTAATGGACATTGCAAATAGCAGTTGAACTGGAAACCGGAGGCGTTTAAAGTAAAAAAACAAAACAGATGGAATGAGTGGAATTCTTGGAATGAAAATGTCCTCTCCTTTGGCACATCCTGTTTCTGAGCTGTGTATCTAACCCTATCCTGTGTGATAATGTCTGCTGAGCTGTGTACCTAATCCTCTCCTGTGCGATACTTTCTGCTGAGCTGTGTATCTAATCCTATCATGTGTGTTACTGACTGCTGAGCTGTGTATCTAATCCTATCCTGTGTGATACTGACTGCTGAGCAGTGTATCTAATCCTATCCTGTGTGATACCGTCTGCTGAGCCGTGTATCTAACCCTATCCTGTGTGATACTGACTGCTGAGCCGTTTACCTAATCCTATCATGTGTGTTACTGACTACTCAGCCGTGTATCTAATCCTATCCTGTGTGATACTGACTGCTGAGCCGTGTATCTAATCCTATCCTGTGTGATACTGACTGCTGAGCCGTGTATCTAATCCTATTCTGTGTGATACTGTCTGCTGAGCTGTGTATCTAATACTAATCTGTGTGATACTCTGTGCTGAGCTGTGTATCTAATCCTACCCTGTGTGATACTGTCTGCTGAGCCGTGTATCTATTCCTTTCCTGTGTGATATTGACTGCTGAGCTGTGTATCTAATCCTATCCTGTGTGATACAGACTTCTGAGCCATGTGTCTAATCCTCTCCTGTGTGATACTATCTAATCCTATCCTGTGTGATACTGACTGTTGAGCAGTGTATCTAATCCTATCCAGTGTGATACTGACTGCTGAGCCGTGTATCTAATCCTATCCTGTGTGATACTGACTGCTGGGTCGTGTATCTAATCCTATTCTGTTTGATACTGTCTGCTGAGCCATGTATCTAATACTATTTTGTGCGATACTGTGTGCTAAGCTGTGTATCTAATCCTATCCTGTGTGATACTGTCTGCTGATCTGTGTATCTATTCCTATCCTGTGTGATACTGACTGCTGAGCTGTGTATCTAATCCTATCCTGTGTGATACTGACTGCTGAGCTATGTATCAAATCCTATCCTGTGTGATACTGGGCTCCCCCTGCAGTCTGTGTCAGAGGGTGGTCTGTGTTGGCACGGTAATAAATTGTGTTATTTCCAGCTTTACAGAAGGACGATAACACCATAGAAATGATAAGAATAATAGGCCACATTGTTTGGTGAATTGGAATGCGCGGGGTTAAAATTTCGCCTCACAACATAGCCTATGACGCTCTTGGGGTCCAGACGTGCGACTGTGCAAAATTTTGCGGCTGTAGCTGCGACGGTGCAGATGCCAATCCCGGACATACACACATACATACATACAAACATACACACACACATTCAGCTTTATATATTAAACTAGCTGAAGAGCCCGGCGCTGCCCGGGCATAGTAACTAACTGTGATTAGTTATAACAAATTATAATTATCCTCCATCCCATAGTCCTGTGCCCATATACCCATCATACATATCCTCCATCCCATAGTCGAGTGCCCATCTACCCATCACACATCCTCCATCCCATAGTCCCATGCCCATATACCCATCATACACATTCTCCATCCCATAGTCCCATGCCCATATACCCATCATACAAATTCGCCATCCCATAGTCGAGTGCCCATATACCCATCACACATCCTTCATCTCATAGTCCCATATACCCATCATACATATCCTCCATCCCATAGTCCCGTGCCCATATACCCATAATATATATCCGCCATCCCTTAGTCCCGTGCCCATATACCCGTCATACATATCCTCCATCCCATAGTCCAGTGCCCATATACCCATCACACATCCTCCATCCCATAATCAACCATTATGACAGCATAATGAGCGGCGGGGCTTGCAACCTATGATGACATCAGCGTCACCATGGCAACCATTATGACATCATAATGAGGGGCGGGGCTTGATACACACACACTTTTTCCCCATTATGTAGATAGGGACAAAATTGTTTGGTGAATTGGAACGCACGGGGTTAAAATTTCGCCTCACAACATAGCCTAGGACGCTCTCGGGGTCCAGACGTGTGACTGTGCCAAATTTTGTGACTGTAGCTGCGACGGTGCAGATGCCAATCCCGGACATACACACACACATACATACACACATACATACACACTTTGAGCTTTATATATTAGATAAGAATATAAATGTCTGGAAAGTCTACAGGCCATCAATGACAAAAACAAAGTTCCAAACAATCGTAGTGTGGCATTTCCGTTGCCTTAGTGATCCTCTATCTTCATCATCAAACAGACACGCCCACAATCTTCCAAAGCCAATCATACTGCGCATGCTCTGGTGTAAAATACCCGTCTCCAGGGCACAGAGTCAATGTTGATTATGGGTATAGGTCTGGACAGCGTATGTGGTTTAGGGCTCTGGACCTGGACAAACCTAGTGTCAATCAAGTTATACCCCACCCCACTGTCCATAAAAGCAAGCAACCACCTTATTTTTGCCCAGTTGGATTTCAGCAGGCAGAAAAAATTGTATCTTACCCACGGTGGAGATATGTACACCCGAGTTGCTAACGTCCCTGCAACCTAGGCTCCTTAGTTTTCCAGCAACTGTTCACAGTGAGGTAGGGAAGGACACGTGCCCAAGAAATGTCCCTTTCTACCACAGTAAAAACACACTCCCCCTTTGTGCCGAACAACAGACTGCTTTTCAGAACAAGCTGCCCCACCACCCAACTGCATAGGTTTCTCAAATGACTCACACCAGGATTCCCTTGGCCCTGGACCTACCGCACAATGGGGTGTCTCTTTATATCTCTGGCAAAGATGGCAATCCACCCAGATAGCCAGAGACATGGCCGCCACAAGCAAAACTGGAGTCTCATACAGGGTTAAGGCATTTTTCACTCTTACTGATAGCTCTTCACAGAACTGGCAACGGAACGCCGGGTCGTTCTACTTAGGATCACTGGACCACCTCCAAAACTCGAAGCAATACTTTTCCGTCGGCCGGTCTCCCTGGCTGATTGTGGACTCATCCAGGGAGATGCAGTCGGGTTCGTCATATATATGACCCAGTGCCAGAAAAAATTCCTCCACCGTCTGGAGCGATTGGGAGTCAGACAAGAGAAAGAATGCCCATGTTTGGGGGTAACTCTGAAGGAGAGAAATTATCCCCATACGTTGCTCCTCGGTTCCTGAGGAACAAGGACGTAACCTGAAGTATAGTTAACAGGCCTCTCTGAAAACAACAAACTTGAACCTGTCAGGCAAAGAGATCTTTGCTGTAAAACAAAAGTACATAGATCTGCCACCTCCATGCTTAGCTGCTGCAGTTGCCCTGTCAAAGTGTCACGCCATCTCTGCATAGTCACCCGGCCATCGCTCCCATGCCGCAGCCCCTCGCCGCCCGACAGCCACGGCGGTCACCTCTGACAGGCACGTGGCAGATGGCGTCTTTGTATGCAATGCGCATGCGCCATAGGCCGCGGCCGTGTCTCCCTTCTGCTTCTTGTGCTCCGGCTATGCCCTGTCCTGGAAGCACCCCCTGACCAATGGCAGACCAGACAGGTGCATATCAGGCCGCTTCCCCCTGAGAGAGGCGCCTGATCGTTGTGTTTCCTAGCACACTGGGCCTCGCTTTTTCGTGTGCTCTCTGCAGTCTCACAGTCCCATTCTCGTGTGCTCCCTGCAGCAGCCTCGCAGTTCGGCTATCCGTGTCCCCTGCTGTACTCCAGTCCTGCCTCCAGTGTTCCTGTTCCTGTTCCAGTGTTAAAACGCATCTGCCACCTTTCGGCCCAAGTTTACAACTTATCCAGATCCTTCTGTAGCAGAATACTATCTTCTTTTGTATTGACTACTTTACATAGTTTTGTATCATCTGCAAACATCGATATTTTACTATGCAAACCTTCTACCAGATCGTTAATAAATATGTTGAAAGTGCTATTATTTGGTCACTATTTGGTGGTAATATGTGGTCTGGTAATGATGTGGTGGTATTTGTTCCTTGTATGTGGTATTATTGGTCACCATGTGGTGGTGATATGTGATCTGGACATAGTGCGGTGGTATTTTCCCCTTGTATGTGATATTATTCAGTCACTGTGGCGGTAATTTGTGGTCTGGACATGGTGTGCCGTCATTTGTTCCTTGTATGTGGTATTATAGGTCACTATGTGGTTGTAATATGGTGTCTGGTCATGGTGGGGTGGTATCTGTCCCTTTTATGTGATATTACTGGTCATTTTAAAAATTTAAAAATAAATAAAAATATACCTAAATTGGATATTTTAACAAATGTTTAATAGGTTAGAGTAGAGTAGGGCCTTTCCGAAAGAGTCTACCTTGTTGTGGCGGCTTAAAAAATCTTTTGGCCAAAACAAAAGCTGCTGGCTATATGTGTGATCTGGTGATGGGAACTGTTAATGTGTGATTAGTGAGAAGTGGAGTTTTTCCAAGAGAGAGCGGTGGGACTGTGGACAGGGGTGGAGGCGGAGCTGGGGTGGAGCCTGGGGGGAGTCTCAAGGGGGCCCTGAAAATTTTGCCATTATGGGGCCCCGAAATTCCTAGTGGCAGCCCTGACCTCGGCCTAATCTCGGGTCGGCTTATATGTGGTATATACGGTATATAGTAGTGCCGATAGTGTGCAGGCTTTATGGATATATAGTAAGATGTTTTAATCTATGTATCTATCTACTTATCTATCAGCAATCTATCTACCTTTCTGATCAGAGCTCACAGCAATTATATACTGCGTCACACTGTGCGCTTTACCATAAATCATCTTCTCATCAATACTTGGTGCTGTATTTCCCCAGCTCTGTGCTTTCTTTCCTATAGATATGAGCTTCTCTCCCCACAGTACAATGGAACCTGAGGACCAGGGATTAATGTGTGCCCCCCGATAGCACAATGTTCCGATTTGTATTTACGCATAGAGATTTTTCCATAGGATCCAAATGATTCCTTCATAGAAATGATGACCGCCATTACTGGAAACCACTGAACTGTATGTACTGGGACCATCATAATTGGAGATTTATTTAATTCCTAAAATTCAACTGTAATGATGACAATTATAACACGATGACTCAATTTATCACTGGCAATAAGAGTTTTGTTGAAATACCCAGCCTAAGTGTAATATTGCACAAAGTCTAATAAATCGCTATCATATGTATATAATAATAATAATAATAATAATCTTTATTTATATAGCGCCAACATATTCTGCAGCGCTTTACAGTTTAACAGTTTCAAAGCACAAGTCATAAGTAACAACTTTAACAATACAATAATTAAAGCAAAATAAGATGACCCTGCTTGTGAGAGTTTACAATCTACAATGAGGTGGGGGAGATATAAAGTACAGGTGTATATTTACAGTGAGGTATTTACATTGATGGTCCAGCCATCTTGAGGGAGTGAGGGATGGATGGAGATAGTGAATGGGCTACTCACGCACACTTACACATAGAATGATTTTGATTAATGAACGTGATAGGCCTCTCTGAATAAATGTGTTTTGAGGGAGCGCCTAAAACTATGCAAATTGTGGATAGTCCTAATTTCTTGGGGGTAGAGCATTCCAGAGGATTGGCGCAGCACAGGAGAAGTCTTGGAGTTGGGAGTGAGAGGTACGGATTAGTGCAGAGGTTAGTCGAAAGTCGTTTGCAGAGCGCAGCAGTCGGTTAGGCCGATAGACAGAAATAAGGGAGGAGATGTAGGGGGTGCCGCACTGTGTAGAGCTTTGTGGGTGAGAACAAGTAGTTTGAATTGGATCCTTTAATGATTGGGAAGCCAATGTAAGGACTGGCGAAGAGCAGATGCGTCCGAGTACCAATTAGCCAGATAGATGACCCTGGCTGCTGCATTAAGTATGGACTGGAGAGGGGATAGTCGAGTAACGGAGAGGCCAATTAATAGAGCGTTGCAGTAATCCAGGCGGGGGTGGATCAATGCTACAGTGAGGGTTTTTGTTGTTTCCATGGTGAGAAAAGGGCGGATTCTAGAGATGTTCTTTAGGTGTAAGCGACAAGAGCGGTCAAGAGGCAAGAAATTGTATATGGGATATGAAGGAGAGATTGGTGTCAAACATAACACCCAGACAGCGCGCCTGCTGCTGGGGTGTTATTATACTGCCACCCATGGAGAGGGAAATGTCAGATTTAGGGAGGTTAGTAGAAGGTGGGAGCAGAAGAAGCTCAGTTTTGGAGAGGTTTAGTTTCAGATAGAGAGCGGACATGATGTTGGAGACTGCAGACAGACAGTCACTGGCATTCTGTAGTACAGTGGGGGTAAGGTCAGGGAATGACGTATATAGTTGTGTGTCATCACCATAAAGATGGTACTGAAAGCCAAATCTGTTGATGGTCTGTCCAATTGGGGCCGTGTAGAGAGTGAAGAGAAGGGGGCCAAGGCCTGAGCCCTGAGGTACCCCGACAGCGAGAGGAAGAGGAGATGACGTGGAGCCAGAGAACAAAACACTGAAGGAGCGGTCAGAAAGATAGGAAGAGAACCAGGAGAGAGCAGTGTCCTTAATGCCTAATGACTGGAGCCTAGAGAGTAGGAGATGGTGGTCAACAGTGTCAAAAGCTGCAGATAGGTCAAGAAGAATGAGCAGAGAGTGGTCACCATTACGTTTTGCTGTCAGAAGGTCTTTGGTCACTTTGATGAGTGCAGTTTCAGTCGAATGTAGGGGGCAGAAGCCGGACTGTGAAGTGTCTAGGAGTGGAGAGGTAACGGGTAAGGCGGGAGTAAACTAGGCGCTCCAAAAGTTTGGAGATGAAGGGGGGATTGGAGACTTGTCTGTAGTTGTTTGTGCAGGATGGGTCGAGAGTGGGTGGGTTTCTTTAGTAATGGAGTAACGATGGCGTGTTTGAAGGAGGATGGGAAAATGCCCGAGGAGAGGGAGAGATTAAAGATTGTAGTTAGGTGAGTTGTGACGACTGGAGAGAGAGACTGGAGGAGATGTGAGGGAATGGGGTTGGTAGTGCATGTGGTCGGACGAGAGGAAGAGAGGAGTCTGGAGACTTCTTCCTCTGTGATGGGATCAAATGTGGAAAGTGAGCCAGGGGAGACACAGGAAGGGATGGGAGTCACAGCACTTGGTGGTTGGGAGCAGATTTCCTGACGGATATTATCTATTTTTTCTGTAAAGTGGGAGGCCAGGTCATCAGCACAAATGTCTGTGATAGGGACATGTGCTTTTGGCCTGAGGAGGGAGTGAAAAGTGTCAAAAAGTTTCTTGGGGTTGTTGGCTAGTGAGGAGATCAGGGTGGTGAAGTAGGTTTGTTTGGCGAGGTGAAGGGCCGCGTTATAGGTTCTTAACATAAATTTGAAGTGGATGAAGTCTTCTGGTGTGTGGGTTTTTCTCCATAGGCGTTCAGCACTCCTCTAGCATCACTGGAGAAGTTGAGTTTGCGGTGTGAGCCAGGGCTGTTTTATTTTGTGCTTGGAGGTTCTGAGGGTGAGGGGAGCTACTAGGTCTAGGGTGCTTCTAAGAGTGTCGTTGTAGTGATGAACAGCCAGATCAGGACAGGAAAAAGGAGATTGGGGACAATGATGAGTGTAGGAAGTCTGAAAGTGTCTGAGGGTTAATGACTTGTAGATTTCTGATTGTGTGGTAGGTAGGAGTGAGCAGGGGTGGGCGAGGATTTGTGAGCGTGAAGGAGAGTATGTTGTGGTCAGAGAGTGGAAGTGGTGAGTTATTTAGGTGGAAGATTGAACAGAGCAGGACAAAGACCAGATCAAAGGTGTTACCGTCCTTGCGTGTCTCAGAGGCTGAGAGCTGTGAGAGGCCTAGAGAGGTGGTTAGTGATAGAAGCTGGGATGCAGATGTGGAAGTAGGGCTGTTAATGGGGATGTTGATGTCTCCCAGGATAAGAGTTGGTAGTTCTGAGGACATGAAGTGGGGCAGCCCGGCAGAAAAGTGGTCAAGGAAGTGGGTGGGTGAGCCTGGGGGCCGGTATATGACCGCTACTCTGAGGGAGAGGGGACAAAAGAGCCTGATGGTGTGGACCTCAAAGGAAGGGAATGAGAGTGATGGAACTGGGGGGATGACCTGGAAAGTGCATTGTGGGGACAGGAGTATGCCGATTCCACCAAAATGTCTGCTTGTGTGTTTCGGGGAATGAGAGAATTGTAATCCACCATAGGAAATGGCAGCAGAAGAGACAGTGTCAGAATCCTGAATCCAGGTTTCAGTGAGTGCCAACAGATTAAGAGAGTTGTTCAGAAAGTAGTTGTGCAGGAAAGGAAGCTTGTTCCAAACAGACCGTGGATTCCAGAGGGCACAATTAAAAGATGGAGATGAGGGAGTGCAGGTAATAAGATTATTATGGTTTCGATAGGAGGTAGGGTAGGGGTTGAGGTTGGGGGATGGTGGACCAGGGTTGGGGGAGATGTCCCCTGCAATCAGTAGGAGTAGGACGATAAAGAGCAAATAGTTGTTGGATTTGCAAGTAGTTTTTTTTCTGCAATGTTTTGGGGCAAGATGGTCTGAGGTTTCTCAGGAAGGTGAGGAGTGCATGGGAGCTGTACATGGGAGAGGGAAGTATAGATGGGCTGATGTGTATGAGTCTTGATGGAGGAGGGATGGGGCGGTGAATGTGGATGGCAAGGGAGCACAGGAGGATAGAAATAAAGCACATGGCAAAGTGTGGGTTACCTGATTCCTGCCCTGATTAACTGTCATGGATAACTGTTGTTTTCTTGATGCTTAGCTTCTGTGATGCCTTGCTTATGGGATGCCAGCGTGCACCCCTCACTGAGTGCTTCCCCTTAGGAACTACTACATATATAGGCCACACGACAAGGTCAGGAGAAAGGGATTGTGGGAGCTGGTTTGAGATAATTTGGCAGCTGGGGCCAGCACACCAGGGGGTGGTTAGATGATCAAAAGCAGAAGACCAGGCTGCATCTATACCTTACACCTGATAAGATCTAGAGAGGCCCCAGTCACGGATATAAAACAGTAAAGGGGGTTTTACACATAGCGATATCGCTAGCAATATCGCTAAAACGTCACCGGTTTTGTGCCGTTATAGCGATATCGCTAGCGATATCGCTATGTGTGATACTTACCTCCAACCGGCTCCCCCGCTGTCCATCGCTGATCGCGCGAGAATGTCCTGCTCCATTTCTCGTCGTCAGCTTCCTGCTGGGGCTTCCTGCTGTGACGACGAGCGACGCGTGGAGGCGGGCGGGAGGACGTCAGGATCGCTGTGTGTGAAAGGTGAGTATCGTGCGCTGCGTCGCTGCTGCATCGCTGCTGCATCGCTGTGAGATCTTTCTGTGTGAAAGCTCACTAGCGATCATTTAGCGATGCACCAGCGATCCTGACCGGGTCGGATCGCTGGTCCGATCGCTGGTGCATTGCTAAATGTAAAAGGGCCTTAAGTATTAAATACAGTGCAACAAAAGAATTATACCAAAGCTTTAGCAGGCATATTAAAATATGTCGCAAAATGGTAAAGCAGCAGAAGACAGACAGCAAGCTGAAGTATGGAGTTGTACCATTTGGATATATTGCAGCAGAAATGACAGCCAGCAGAGGTGGGGAGTTCTACCATTCAGGCTGCTTGCTAACAGTACGACGCGCACCTCATAGAATTATCCATAGATGGATCCATAGGCTGGACTATTATCTCACCTTCCCTTAGCTGCAGTAAGCTGTGCAGGGACATCTCTAAGGTCCAGGAATGTGGTGCTGAAATATCAGCTCTGCAGAGAGTCCTCAGCCACTGGACAACACCTACAATGTTCCCACGTAATGTCAATCAAAGGTTTATAATACAAGAAGTAGCAGCAATATACACATAGTACAACAGAAGATAGATAGATAATAGATAAATAATACAGTTAGGTCCATATATATTTGGACAGAGGCAACATTTTTCTAATTTTGGTTCTAGACATTACCACAATGAATTTTAAACAAAACAATTCAGATGCAGTTGAAGTTCAGACTTTCAGCTTTCATTTGAGGGTATCCACATTAAAATTGGATGAAGGGTTTAGGAGTTTTTGCTCCTTAACATGTGCCAAAGGGACCAAAAGTAATAGGACAGATTAAATAATTGTAAATAAAATGTTCATTTCTAGTACTTGGTTGAAAACCCTTTGTTGGCAATGACTGCCTGAAGTCTTGAACTCATGGACCTCACCAGACGCTGTGTTTCCTCCTTTTTGATGCTCTTCCAGGCCTTCACTGCGGTGGTTTTCAGTTGCTGTTTGTTTGTGGGCCTTTCTGTCTGAAGTTTAGTCTTCAACAAGTGAAATGCATGCTCAATTGGGTTGAGATCAGGTGACTGACTTGGCCATTCAAGAATATTCCACTTCTTTGCTTTAATAAACTCCTGGGTTGCTTTGGCTTTATGTTTTGGGTCATTGTCCATCTGTAGTATAAAACGACGACCAATCAGTTTGGCTGCATTTGGCTGGATCTGAGCACACAGTATGGCTCTGAATACCTCAGAATTCATTCGGCTGCTTCTGTCCTGTGTCACATCATCAACAAACACTAGTGACCCAGTGCCACTGGCAGCCATGCATGCCCAAGCCATCACACTGCCTCCGCCGTGTTTTACAGATGATGTGGTATGCTTTGGATCATGAGCTGTACCACGCCTTCGCCATACTTTTCTCTTTCCATCATTCTGGTAGAGGTTGATCTTGGTTTCATCTGTCCAAAGAATGTTCTTCCAGAACTCTGCTGGCTTTTTTAGATGTTATTTTTAGCAAAGTCCAGTCTAGCCTTTTTATTCTTGATGCTTATGAGTGGCTTGCACTGTGCAGTGAACCCTCTGTATTTACTTTTATGCAGTCTTCTCTTGATGGTAGATTTGGATATTGATACGCCTACCTCCTGGAGAGTGTTGTTCACTTGGTTGGCTGTTGTGAAGGGGTTTCTCTTCACCATGGAGATTATTCTGTGATCATCCACCACTGTTGTCTTCCATGGGCACCCAGGTCTTTTGCATTGATGAGTTCACCAGTGCTTTCTTTTTTTCTCAGGATGTACCAAACTGTAGATTTTGCCACTCCTAATGTTGTAGCAATTTCTCGGATGGGTTTTTTATGTTTTTGCAGCTTAAGGATGGCTTGTTTCACCTGCATGGAGAGCTCCTTTGAACGCTTGTTTCCATCACAGCAAAACCTTCCATATGCAAGCACCACACCTCAAATCAACTCCAGGCCTTTTATCTGCTTAATTGAGAATGACATAATGAAGGGATTGCCCACACCTGTCCATGAAATAGCCTTGGAGTCAATTGTCCAATTACTTTTGGTCCCTTTAAAAACAGGGTGGCACATGTTAAGGAGCTGAAACTCCTAAACCCTTCATCCAATTTTAATGTGGATATCCTCAAATGAATGCTGAAAGTCTGAACTTCAACTGCATCTGAATTGTTTTGTTTAAAATTCATTGTGGTAATGTCTAGAACCAAAATTAGAAAAATGTTGTCTCTGTCCAAATATATATGGACCTAACTGTAGATAGATAGAGAAATATAGGTGCAGCACCAGCAGAGGCAAAAATATATAAGTAAGTGTAAAGCCAGCAAAATCAAACCTCAATACATAGCCGAAAAAAGATGAAGGCAGCACCCCAAAAGACCAAAATTCATTTTTGAAAAAGTTCCGCACTTGGAAGGAAATGTCGTCTTGTTTTAATTGGTCAATAAAGCACTGAAATTTGGACTTTTGGAGTGCTGCCTTCATTTTTTTGGATAGATAGATAGATAGATAGATAGATAGATAGATAGATAGATAGATAGAAAAAAATCAGGCAGCGCTCCAGTTCAAGGAAAAATTGTGGACTTTAATCCAGCACCAAGTGGTGCAACATTTCGACCTCACAGCACGGTCTGTGTCAAGCACATGACACTTGACACATAGTGCTTGACAACCGCATTACTCAGGAAGTATTGCACCCAAAATCTGCTCAAGTTTGTGCTGCTGTTTTTTCTATTTAGATAGATAGATAGATAATTGATAATAGAAAGATAGGTAATAGATAGATAATAGATATGTAAGAGGGGGCCAGGACGGTAGTCGTAGCCGAGGTCACAGGGGCTCTGGTGTCCTGACCTCCTCCCACAGGAAAACTATCAGCTTCCTGATAGTTTGGGGTGATGGTCCATAGACAGGGATTCCACTGTGGTGCGACCCAGCTCCTGTACACTGGGTTTCAGTGCTTAGGGTTGAAATAACGGACACAGATACCGGCTCAGAAGTCAAATCAATGATTTTACTTTGCTCTTCAACGTCTCGGACACATCAGTTACATTACAGTCCACACAGCATTCCTCCTGCACTTTCCCTTTCTTGCTGTAATGTCACGTGTCACTGAATACACAGCCTCCAGCAGGGTGAATTTCTATAACACCCGTGAACCTGGATACATCGCCTCCAGCAGGGCGAATCTAAACAGAGTTAAGGGAAACACCGGGGAAACCGATACAATGGAGGGCCCTGCAATAGGGATCGGGGACGGGGAGACCTCCTGCACTCCCCTGAGTCAGTGTCCCTACACTCCTAACGATCCCTAGGCAGGTTCCGCACCTGGCGACGAGCTGGATTCCTCAAATCCCTAGCTCGCCCTGCACCTATCCGTTTCTAGTGAATTGGATGGTGCAGAAACTAATCCCACCACTGCACTAATACACACACAAGGAAAGTAACAAACAGGGAAAAACACCACTTAGCTTTGCTCTGTTGCTATTGCTCCCAGCAACAGAGTACAACACAAAAGTTCAGCTTCACCCCTGAAGCTCGACACCTGAATTCAGCTTCCGCCTGAAGCTATTACACCAGAGCTCCCATGAGCTGCAAGGAACTCCTCTCTGAATTTCCTTCCTTCACCAGACTTGGTTGGAAATGAGCAATATCACCAACAGTGAGTGAGACCACCTGCTACTCCTTTATTGGTAGCAGCCAGGGAATCACACCTGCTTCATAATCACGTGCAATAACACTAGCGGCCACCGGGGGCAACTAAACTAAAGTACCAGCGTGCAATGACCCTAACAGCCACCGGGGGCAAAACTACTGTAGAACTAAAACAACCACAGTGTAATGACCCTAATGGCCACCGGGGGCAAAACCAACTTTAAGCAAACAGCTTAAAGGAAAAAAAAGGTTACTTGTGCAAAATCTGTCATCATCCAACCTGGATCATAACACTTACTTTATGCATCCTCACATGCATTACGGGGTAGTAGCGACCTTGGCGGTACTGCAGCATCACTCCTGTAGGACCACAATTGATAGGGGGTTCAGTCTGAAAAATTGGGAAAACTTTGAAAGTGTCACCAAGTGCAGTGGCAAAAACCATCAAGCGCTATAAAGAAACTGGCTCACATTAGGACCGCCCCAGGAAAGGAAGACCAAGAGTCACCTCTGCTGCGGAGGATAAGTTCATCCGAGTCACCAGCCTCAGAAATCGCAGGTTAACAGCAGCTCAGATTGGAGACCAGGTCAATGCCACACAGAGTTCTAGCAGCAGACACATCTCTACAACAACTGTTAAGAGGAGACTTTGTGCAGCAGGCCTTCATGGTAAAATAGCTGCTGGGAAACCACTGCTAAGGACAGGCAACAAGCAGGAGACTTGTTTGGGCTAAAGAACACAAGGAATGGACATTAGACCAGTGGAAATCTGTGCTTTGGTCTGATGAGTCCAAATGTGAGATCTTTGGTTCCAACGACAGTGTCTTTGTGAGACAGAGAAAAGGTGAACGGATGGACTCTACATGCCTGGTTCCCACCGTGAAGCATGGAGGAGGAGGTGTGATGGTGCTTTTCTGGTGACACTGTTGGGGATTTATTCAAAATTGAAGGCATACTGAACCAGCATGGCTACCACAGCATCCTGCAGCGGCATGCTATTCCATCCGGTTTGCATTTAGTTGGACCATCTTTTATTTTTCAACAGGAAAATGACGCCAAACACACCTCCCGGCTGTGTAAGGGCTATTTGACCAAGAAGGACAGTGATGGGGTGCTACACCAGATGACCTGGCCTCCACAGTCACCAGACCTGAACCCAATCGAGATGGTTTGGGGTGAGCTGGACCGCAGAGTGAAGGCAAAAGGTCCAACAAATGCTAAGCATCTCTGGGAACTCCTTCAAGACTGTTGGAAGACCATTTCCAGTGACTACCTCTTGAAGCTCATCAAGAGAATGCCAAGATTGTGCAAAGCAGTAATCAAAGCAAAAGGTGGCTACTTTGAAGAACCTAGAATATAAGACATATTTTCAGTTGTTTCACACTTTTTTGCTAATTATATAATTCCACATGTGATAATTCATAGTTTTGATGCCTTCAGAGTGAATCTACAATTTTCATAGTCATGAAAATAAAGAAAACTCTTTGAATGAGAAGGTGTGTCCAAACTTTTGGTCTGTACTGTAGCTGCTATGGCGTCCAGGGCTTAAAGCCCTTATGGAATTGTCGGGCGTGTTCACCTTTCTGACTTAATCCTATAGCCTACCCTTACTTAACCCATAGCATCTCCTCCTACAACTAACCCCTATGTGACCTTCCTATCAGCTATACCTAACAAGGCCCACTAGTATACCCCCATCTAGTGGCCCACAGCAGAACTACGCTTACCCATATCTATGAACTCTATACTAATAGTGACCTCCACTATTGAACCCGAGGGATACACTGGCTAACCCTAAACTTATACATCAATATGAAAAACATAATACAATACAATCTATACAGCATGGTAACACATATATAATGTGGCAGTACCAATGAGAATGGCGGCAATGCACAATAGTGTAGCAGTACCGAGCATAATTATATCTGCACAACATTTACAATATATTAATATTAGAACTCCTGAAAGGGGAGGTGGCATTAAAGGGATATTCTACTTCAATCCCCTATATTCCCCTTTCCTAAAATGTGGTCATCCCGACCAAACAAACTACAATATTCACAATGAAGCACAGCAGTCCAATTTTCTGAAGATGCTAACCCAGCTCACAGTCCTCCGGGTTAAGTCCATCAATATATACATTATATATGACATGTTCAAAAGATACTGCCCGTTTTCAGAAGCCATCAGTCTCTTTGAGGTAAAGCACCCCTTTCCTTAAGGAGAGAAAGCTTTCCCAATAGTGAGGAAAAGCATCATTGTTCTGTGACCGACATTTAATTCAGAATCCTGATTATCTGCTTGTTAATGATTTCAGTGTTTCTGGCTCCATCTGGTAACCAGAGTCATAACTGCAGTGTTATTGTTTGTTTTACTTTCATTTTCCTTTTTCCCTCCGTTCGCAAGGCATTCTGGTAAAGTTGTAATGCACCCTGGTAGCCTTTTGCAAATGATTATGGTTAGTTCAGCCCCATTTTCCCTCCAGTCCACCATATTCCTTCAGCCTGCATCCTGGAAGCATCTAATTTCTCTTCTCCCCTTGTGACAGCATCGTTGGTATGTAATCATGCTTCCTGTGTCTAATTTCTGTCCCATATTAGCCTGCCTAGTTAGTTTTCCCCTGATCAGCTAGTAGTGCAGATGTTGATTCATAATGTATTATGTATGATATGTATCCTTGATGTACCCTGTATTGACTCAGTGTATATATATATATGTTTGTATTGTAGTTTCACCACGCCAATATACCACCATGTTCAATAAAGCACAGATTCAACCTACAGTCTCCTTATTGGGCACCGGTATAGCGGCTTAGCTGCCTGTATAAGCTACCTGAAGTTTGCTTCATTTAGTGAGGACAGAAGAGTGAAACAGCGGCTCTCCAGCTAGTGGGAATTCAGGGAAGAGACAGTCTTCCATCTTGCAGGACCACAGTGAAACAGTGGCTATCCAGCTAGTGTGAACTCAGAGAAAGAAGAGTCTTCCATCCCGCAGGAACTAGTGAAACTGCAGAAATTCACCTTGTGAGATTTAAGTCACCGGCTACACAGAGACTAATATAGTTACAGCAATCTCTGCACAGCCAAGCATTCCTCCAAGACACCATGTCCCACAAATCACACAAAACAAAATCATTTTACTTCCGTCTCCTCAAAGACTGTATCCATCAGCAGCGAGGTCGCCATTGCCTGCGCAAATGCTGAATCCGCCAAAATGCGAGCAAGATTTGTTGTAGAGGAGATGGAACATAAATTAGAGAAAGCATGCCTAGATGACCAAGAGAGAAAGTCACACATAGAGAAAGATGACCAAGAGAGAAGGATGCAGTTAGAAAAAGCATGCCTAGAAGATCAAGAGAGAAGGTCACGCTTAGAAAGAGATGAGCAAGAGAGAAAGACGCAGTTAGAAAAGGCACGTCTAGATGACCAAGAGAGAAGGTCACACTTAGAGAGAGATGATGCAGTTAGAGAGGGCACACGTGGATGCCGCCTTAGAGAGTCTAGCAGTAAAAAGAGAAGCTGCCACAGCACTAGCCGAAGCAGAATCACTAGAAGCCGCCACAACCCTGAGCTGCATAGCCGAAGCAGTACGTCAAGTCTGAAGTTGCCACTGCAAGATTCACCACAACGCACATCTCAGTATGTTAATGAACTTCCTGATCCAAGCTATGACCAAGAACATGACACATCCAGTGAAGCGAGTGAGAGTCATCATGAGGCTCAGCTCCAGGAAAACATGGAGCAAAACAATTCTGCTAATGACTACCTTGCCCCTCGCCAGGTAACCAACGTGAATCACCTTGCTGACACACCTCACGTAAGACCGAAGCAATATGACACCGGCTGGCGCCACCTTGAGGATACTAACAGGTATGAACGCACCTCACATCACTATCAGGGTGACCCATCACCAGTATACTCTGCTGACAACCGGTTCACAACAGAATTTGCTAAGTTCTTCACACAATGTGATCTGGTTGCCAAGGGACTCATGAAATTCACTGACCAAGCTGAAGGTTACAGAGCTTGGAAAGCTTCCTTCCAAAATGTCACTAGAGACTTGGGGCTACAACACTGGGAAGAGATAGACCTCTTAGTCAAATACGTGGGAGAAGAGTCAGTCAAACACGCAGTAAGGATCAGAGACATTAACATAAATCACCCTCAAATTGGCCTTAAAGAAAGACGAGTGTTACGGCTCAGCAGAGGTAATAGAGAGAGCCTTGTTCAAAAGAATCGATGACTTTCCTATAATATCTAACACAGGTCTCCCAAAACTTAGAGAACTACAGGTGTTGGACAAAATAATGGAAACACCTGGAAACATCAATAAAAGTTAGTTTAATATGGTGTAGGTCCACCTTTAGCGGCGATTACAGCCTTAATTCTCCGAGGTATGGATTCATACAAGGTGTGAATTGTTTCCAAAGGAATTTTAGCCCATTCTTCAGTTAAAACACCCTCCAGTTCTTTGAGCGACGATGGCGGCGGAAATCGACGTCTAACTTGAATCTCTAAAATCAACCATAAATACTCAATAATGTTGAGGTCTGGGGATTGTGGGGGCCAGATGAGATGCTCAACTTTATTAGAATGTTCCTCGTGCCATGCTTTAACTATTCTAGCTGTATGAATTGGTGCATTATCATCCTGAAAGATGGTGTTCCCCTCCGGGAACAGTGCTTGAACCATAGGATGCACTTGGTCGCCCAAAATTCCTAAATAATCTCAGCTGTTAATTCTTCCATGAAGGGACATCATTGGCCACGAAATAGCACCCCAGATCATCACAGAACCTCTGCCATGTTTTACGGTTGAGAGAAGGCAGTCTGGATGGAATGCTTCTTTCGTCTGTCTCCAAACGTACTGTACACTCGGCTGGAGGTCGGAAATAGGGTAAACGATGATTCGTCTGAGAATATCACATGTTTCCACTGCTCGAGGGACCAATTCTGGAAATTTCTACACCACTCTAATCGCTTGGAAACATTTGTCATTGAGAGCAGCAGTTTTCTAATTTCAGCTCTTCCGTGGAATCCAGATTTGTGCAGTTCCCGACGAACAGTTTTCGTGGAAACTGGGTTCTGTACGTGTTCATTGAGCTCAGCAGTGATTTTCAGAGCCGTGGTCTTGTGATCCTCTCTCACAATTCGCTTTAGAGTCCGACGATCTCTCTCAGTCAACTTCGACTTTCGGCCGGACCTGTGCTTTGCTGCAGACGTTTTTCCTTCTCTTTCAAACGCAGTCATTACTTTGGAGACATTACCTCTTGACCCGCCAATCATTCGGGCACTTTCTGTTACACTAGCGCCTGCCATACGAGCACCAACAATTTGGCCTCTTTGAAAATCCGAGAGGTCTGCCATTGGTATCAGGTTCTCATCAATGTTCTTACAATTCTGCAAAACAAACATTTAATTTACTTACACATATCACATAACACAAATAATCAACTACAAAAATTACCATATATCACAGTTTGCATGTTTATAACATGTTCGAAGATTATGATGCCAAAACGTTAGGCGTTTCCATTATTTTGTCCAACCCCTGTAGGTGACCTGCTAAAAGAAGTCCTAGTTGCCAAATGTGAAGGTGACCTACAAGGACTTGCATTCCTTGACACAGCCAAAGGTGTTAACCCTGTAGTCCAAAAGTTGCCCTACAATCTACAGGAGAGGTGGCTCACACGTGGTTCCATGTATAAATACAAACACAGTGTTCCATTCCCTCCCTTCTCCGTTTTTGTAGACTTTATACATGAACAAGCGACAATCAGAAATGATCCCAGCTTTGATTTTGCAATGTCATATGCCACACCGTCACCAGCAGCAAACCCACGCTGACTTTTTGTGGCAGTGCACAAGACTTATGTTTCTTCTCCAAGTTCCAATTACAGGTCTGCTGGCTGCTCTCAATCAGAGACAAAGGTACAGGACCCTGACAAGCAGTGCCCGCTCCATCAGAAGCCTCATTCTCTCCTGCAATGCAGAGCCTTCAGGGGAAAATCTATGCCAGATCGCAGAAGCTTCCTGAAAGAGAACGGTATCTGCTACAAGTGCTACTCATCTACCACTCATCTCACCAAGGATTGTAAAGTCAGTGCAAAATGCACAGAATATGGCACCACAGATCATAACACTGACCTACACCCTGGCCCAGCCCCATGGAGTGCACAAAATACGCCAGTTGACAGTGAGCATGGCGGGGAGGAAAGGAACACTGGTGCAGCAATGCCAGAGATCACTTCACAATGTATCGAAGTCTGTAAAGGGACAATAAACAGTAGGTCCTGTTAAAAAATATGCCTCATCAGAGTGTACCCAAAGGGCCATAGAGACAAAGCTGTAAAGCCCCCGTTACACACTGAGATATCGCTAGCAATATCGCTGCAAAGTCACCGATTTTGTGACGTTGCAGCGATATGGCTAGCGATATCACTGCATGTGATACCTCCGACCGGCTCCCCCGCTGGTAATCGCTGATCGTGCGAGAAGCTGCTGGACCATTCCTCGTCGGTCACTTCCTGCAGCGCTTCCTGCTGTGACGACGAGCGACACGTGGAGCCGGGCGGGAGGACGCAGGATCGCCGCGTCTGACAGGTAAGTAGCGATCCCCGTCCCCTGCGATGTCGCTGGTGAGATCTGCCTGAGTGGCAGCTCACTAGCGACCACCTAGCGATGCACCAGCGATCCTGACCGCGTCATATCACTGGTCGGGATGGCTGGTGCATCGCTAGGTGTAACGGTACCCTAAGACTGTATGCTATCTTGGATGATCAAAGTAATCGATCCCTGGCTAGATCAACATTCTTTGACCTATTCAACATCAAAGGACCAAGCACTCCCTACTCATTAAAGACATGTACAGGTACTGTGACAACAGCAAGCAGGAAAGCCACGGACTACCAAATTGAGTCCTTAGACGGACAATTCTGCCTACCACTACCTACAATCATCGAGTGTAATCAGATCCCAGACAACAGATCTGAAATCCCTACACCAGATGTGGCAATCCATCATGCTCACTTGAAACGCATAGCACACCTTATACCGCAACTCGACCATCAGGCTCAGATAATACTGCTGTTGGGAAGAGACATCCTGCAGGTCCATAACGTGAGATGTCATATCAATGGACTCCACAATGCTCCCTATGCCCAAAAGCTAGACCTAGGATGGGTCATAATAGGAAGCGTATGCTTGGGACACATGCACGCCCCATCTTCTGTGACAAGTATGCTAACAAATACACTGGAGAAAGGACGCCCATCTCTGTTTCAACCTTGCAACAACGAGTTCCATGTCAAGGAACTACCACACAGCATCCAACTACTCAGTCATTTAATAGACTTTACTCATGACAACAGTATGGTTTCAGGAAGCTATGAAGATCAGTTGGGGTGCACAGTATTCCAGAGAACTAAGCAAGACAACCAAGTAGCAATGTCGGTAGAGGACAAGTTGTTCTTAGAGGTAATGGACAAGGGTCTTGTAAAAGATGAGACCAACAGTTGGGTCGCACCTCTTCCTTTCAGAACCCATAGACCACGTCTACTGAACAACAGAAATCAAGCATTAAAATGTTTCTCCTCTCTCAAACACAATCTACAAAAGAAACCAGAGATGAAAGATGACTTTTTCTCCTTCAAGTCAAAGATATTTGAGAACTGCCATGCAGAACTAGCTCCCACTCTCAAAGACTCTGAAGAATGCTGGTTCCGACTCATGTTTGGAGTATACCACCCTAAGAAACCGGGCCAGATTAGAGTGGTGTTTGACTCCAGTGCTAAGTTTGATGATGTCTCCCTGAATGATGTTCTACTGACAGGACCAGACCTCAATAACAAACTGCTGGGAGTACTTATGCGTTTCCGTAAGGATTCCTTTGCCTTCATTGCTGACATCCAGCAAATTCATTGTTTCCTTGTGAGAGCGAGAGAGAGAGAGAGACAGGAACTTCCTAAGATTCTTCTGCTACAGAGACAATGATCCTACTAAAGAGGTCACAGAGTATAGCATGAGAATGCACATCTTTGGCAGTAGTCCTCCTGCAGTCGCCATTTATGGTCTCAAAAGGTCAGCTCAAGAAGGTCAAGAAGGAGCAGCAGAATCCGGATCAGATGTCAATTTATAGAAAAAGACTTTTATGTTGATGACTCTCTGAAAGTCATGCCTTCAAATCAGACTGCCATCAGTCTTCTCAGGAGAGCCCAAGAGATGCTTGCTTGCTCTAACCTCAGGCTTCACAAAATAGCCTCAAACAGCCAAGAACTGTCACGTCGCTGTCAGACTCAGGGCCTGCTGTTCCGGCTTCGGCCGCTAGGAGGCGCCGGACTGGCACGCCGCCGCCAGACTCAGGGCCTGCTGTTCCGGCTCCGGCCACAAGGAGGCGTTGGACTGACACTTCACCGCCAGACTCGGGGCCTGCTATTCCGGTCTCGGTCACTAGGAGGCGCCGGGCCGTCACGTCACCGTCAGACTCGGGGACGGCTGTTCCTGCCTCGACCACTGGGAGGCACCGTGGTTTGCCTCAGGGTGAGGGTGGTGACAGAGAAGAGGCACCCGCGCAGGCATCTGGTGGCTGCAGGCTCCGCCCCTCTGTCAATCATGTAGGGCTTACTGCATGTCCGTCTGGCCTGGTCTTGGGGGCGGTCCTGGTTACATTATCAGTCCGGGAACCTGTGAGGGATGACCTGATCCCTCAAATACCTTGGGACTGGTCTTGCAAGCCGCCGGATATATTCTTGGTTCCCCTGCGTGCTACTGTGTAATTTGCTATAGTTAAACTCTGACCTCAGCCTGGATTTCTGACCATTCTATTGCCTGCCGTTTTTGTACTTCTGCCTCTATTCTGATATTTTGACGCTGACCTTTGCTTGGTTTCCCGACTCTCCTTCTGCCTGCTCATTTTGTACCTTGCTGCCCTCCTGGTTTACTGACCCTGGCCTGGAATTTTGACTCTCCTTCTGTCTGCTGATTTCATACCTCTGCTGCCCTCTGGCCTCCGACTCCTGCCTCCTGACTTTGATTACGGGTTTTAGTTTTGACCCCTTGGCGGCCGTCCTGCTCTGGTCCACTGCTCCTCTAAACAGCTACCCCCTGGGCCTTGCTACAATTCCAGATCCCTGTATTGGGGTTAAGGGTCTCGGGGTTACTCGGGGTGCTGTTCCTACTGCAGTCCAGATTCGCAGACGGCAGTCACAAGAACTCATGAAAGCATTCCCTTCACAAGACTTGTGCAACGGTCTCAAAGACCTGGACCTGGAATCAGACCCCACACCAATGCAACACAGCCTCGGACTTCTCTGGAATGTACAGGCAGACACTTTCACCTTTCAGATCAGCCAGGAAGAAAAGCCTTTCACTTGCAGAGGTGTCCTGTCTACCATCAACAGCCTGTACGATCCCTTGGGTTTTGCAGCTCCTGTTACTATACAAGGTAAAGCCATACTAAGAGACTTAACTAAGTCGACATCTGACTGGGATACACCTCTGCCACTTGATAAGAGAATCCAGTGGGAATTATGGAAGAACTCTTTAGCAGCCCTCTCCAATCTGAATGTTCCAAGACTATACACACCTGTGCTGTCTACAGAAATACAAAGCCAAAGACTGTATGTATTTGCAGATGCTTCTGTCAAAGCAATTGCTGCTGTTGCCTATCTCAAAACTGTGGACTCCAAATGTCAGAGCCACATTGGATTCGTTATGGGGAAGGCCAAACTTGCTCCACAGCCAGAGCACACTATACCCAGGATAGAGCTTTGTGCTTCAGTCTTAGCAGTTGAATTAGCAGAGTTCATTGCATCCGAGCCAAGTTCTCCTCAGACAGCAAAGTAGTCCTGGGATACATCCACAATGAAACTAGACGATTCTATGTTTATGTCAACAACAGAATGCTACGAATTAGGAGATAAGTTCATCCAAAACAGTGGCATCACATTCCCATGGACCAAATTCCTACAGATCACGCAACTAGTGCAGTTGACACAAGTCGACTGGGAAGCACAACATGGCTCTCAGGACCAAAACTACTATACACTGAGGAACGTTGTCCAGATACCTTTGAACTAGTGAGAGAGGACTCAGGTGCTGAAATCCACCTTCAGATGTCTACACTTCATACAATGACTTCAGCTACTCTCCTCACCCAGAAAGCAGGACTATTCAGTGCCCCTCCAGGAGGATTCGACACCAAGGACCTCTACAAGCGCCAATGGAGGCAGGTTCAAAGTCTTGCCAACACATTCTGGGACAGGTGGCGCAAACAATATTTGTCTACCCTGCAGCCACGGACGAAGTGGCAATCTACCGGGCCTAATCTAGGCATTGGTGACCTCGTCCTTGTGAAAGACTATCAAGCCCATCGGAACCAGTGGCCACTTGGACTAGTGACTGCAACATTCCCAAGTAAGGATGGCAACGTCCGCAAAGTCAAACTGAGGATGGCCAAGGGGAATGAACCTAAGACATTCTCCAGACCAGTAACTGAGCTGGCCCTATTGCTGTCTTCGGAGAAAAAGAATAGTGACATCTGTTTGATGCCAGACGTTGGGTGTTCTGTCTCCGACATTTAATTCAGAATCCTGATTATCTGATTGTTAATGTTTTCAGTGTTTTTGGCCCCATCTAGTGACCAGAGTCATAACCGCAGTGATATTGTGTGTTTTGCTTTCATTTTCCTTTTTCCCTCCGTTCACAAGACATTCTGGTAAAGTTGCAATGCACCCTGGTAGCCTTTTGCAAAGGATTATGGTTAGTTCAGCCCCCATTTTCCCTCCAGTCCACCATTTTCCTTCAGCCTGCATCCTGGAAGCATCTCATTTCTCTTCTCCCCTTTGTGACAGCATCACTGGTATGTAGTCATGCTTCCTGTATCTAATTTCGGTCCCGTATTAGCCTGCCTAGTTAGTTTTCCCCCGATCAGCTAGTAGTGCAGATGTTGATTCATAATGTATTATGTATGATATGTATCCCTGATGCACCCTGTATTGACTCAGTGTATATATATGTTTGTATTGTAGTTTCACCACGCCAATATACCACCACGTTCAATAAAGCACATATTCAACCTACAGTCTCCTTATTGGACCCCGGTATAGCGGTTTAGCTGCCTGTATAAGCTACCTGAAGTCTGCTTCATTTAGTGAGGACAGAACAATCATCATTATTTTCACAAACACGTGGACCGTGGTTCAGGCCGTCCAGTACTTTTCTGACAGTCTCTGCTTTTCCAGCAGACGGGGCACAACAGGTGCAACAGAAGAGACCTTAGGCTCCAAATCTTATGCCCAACTTGCAGTCCTCTAGGCCAAACTCACACTGCGAAACATTAACGCGAACAACGCTTCATCTTCAGTATTGTAGCTTTTACCATCTCACAACAGTGCCCATAGGGACACGGAACAGTCCCAGCAGCTTCAATAGGGTTGCAACAGACATAACACATGGTGATTTGCAAACTTCAACGACACACACCGCGTGTCGCTCCCTCAAGTGTCAGCTCTGCGGCCACAGAAGATGTGGACGGCGCCACCGTAGCACCGTCAGATTCCCAGGAGATGGCTGATTGTCGGGTCTGCACCGACTCCGGGGAGAGGCCCAAATAGCCTTTGGGTATTCTCGATTTCCATGCCCTGGTTCAGGCTGAAGACAATTCTGCAGCCGCAGACTCCGGGATCCGTCTGGGCAGGGCAGAGGTAGTGCCGCAAAACAAAAACGTGGATGGGAGCGGACATTCTCCCGTCTGAACAACACGGGTAATGCCTGCTGGAATGCTGATATTGGTTTCAGTTGCGGTCCCCTGTGCCTGTTGCTCGAGGGACACATCCCGGGGACCGCTTTCAGCGATAGAAGTGAGAAGGGCGGGCAAAACCTGGTGAATTCAGAGCCAGGGTATACTCACCACCTCCCTGTAGAACATTTTGCACACCCAGGTCACGTGGCTGTTATCCTCTGGTTGAGGGGGAGACTCCGGGCCCCTCCACAGCGGGTTCGGAAGTGGCAACGACTGAGGCTCCGCAGGGGAAAGCCGCCGCTCTCCACTGGCTGGATGGTTCCCGCTTTCCCATCTTGTCAGCCTTCTGCAGCCAATCCTGATAGACGCAGTCAAACATGACAGGTTTCTTCCGTCTCCTCCCATTCTCAGGGGAGACCGCCTACAACAGCACCTCATCCCTGTGGTCAGTCAGTGGCATGGGGCGAGGCACTCTTCTCCTCAGCCACCCCCACCAGAGAAGGGCCAGGGTGTGATGACAGGCAACTTTTGGTGCCAAGGGGGAACGGAAACACCCACGAAGGGTGAGGGCTATGTCTTCTTCTTCACCTGTGGCGCCATTTCCTGACAACTTAATGGCCGCCATCTTGGTTGACACAAAATCAGGTTTAGGTACAGCATCAGTCCAATCCGTTAGGTCAGTCACATCAGATGATGCACAATTCTGCATACTTTCTTCCTTGTTAAACTTCAGGGGCACAACTTTCATCCCCACATCACTTTTCATCTTTCTTTTCACGGGTTCTCCGCACTGCGGGGTATTCGCATCCTGCTAACTACGCCAAATGTAAGAGGCTAGATAAGTAGATAGATGGATTCTAGAGAGATAGATTTATCTATAGATAGATAATCGATAATAGAAAGATAGGTAATAGATATATAATAGATATGTAAGAGGGGGCCAGGATGGTAGTTGTAGCCTAGGACACCGAGGCTCTGGTGTCCTGACCTCCTCCCACAGGAAAACTATCAGCTTCTACCAGCGTACCTGTTTGGGGTGATGGTCCATGGACAGGGATTCCACTGCGGTGCAACCCAGCTCCTGTACACTTGGTTTCAGTGCTTAAGGTTGAAATAACGGACACAGATACCGGCTCAGAAGTCAACTCAATGATTTTACTTCGCTCTTCAATGGTCCCAGACACATCAGATACATTATTATCCACACAGCATTCCTCCTGCACTTTCCCTTTCTTACTTTCTGTATCCTCACACGCATTACAGGGTAGCAGCGACATTGGCGGTACCGCAGCATCACTTCTGTAGGACCTCACGACATAGGGGATCCCGTTCATCTGGTTCGCCCCGGACTTGCAAGCTTCAGCCCTATTTAAGATCTGCTACATGGTGAATATTCTGCACCCTGCATGACTTTTGGACCACGTTTTCCTATCCATTCCTGCTGCTGTCATAAACTGCAATTTCCCCCAGGTGCTCCGGTCTTATTAAGCACCCGTCTTACTATTCCGGTGCTTTTCTTCCAACAACATTACGTAGCTGCTATGGCATCCTGGGCTTAAAGCCCTTTAGGACTTGTCGGGCATGCTGGCACTTCTGACTTAATCCTATAGCCTACACTTACTTAAACCATAGCAGCTCCTCCTACAGTTAACCCCTATGTGACCTTCCTATCAGCTATAACTAACAAGGCCCACTAGAATACCCCGATCTACTGGTCCGCAACAGAATTACGCTTACCCATATCTAGGGTCTAAGAAGTAAGGTTTCTCCTTGCGGAGAGTGACATGCCAGCTGTGGCTTGTCAAGGTAAGGAGACTTATTCGCCGTGCAATTCGCCAACAGCTCGAAACACCGTGTCTGCAAATTGAGATTCTGATTTGGCTTGTATCCTAAGTCATACTACAAGACTCGTTAAAGGGTTGATTGTGACTTGTAGGATCGCTACTACCAATAGGTGGCGCTGTAGAGTAAAAGTCCTCTTTCTTTCTGAAGAGGCAATTTGCATACCCATATCTATGAACTCTATACTAATAGTGCCCTCCACTATTGAACATGAAGGATACACTGGCTTACCCTCAACTTATATATCAATGGGCAAAACATAATACAATACAATCTATACAGCATGGTAACACATATATAATATGGCAGTATTAATGAGAACGGCGGTAAAACACAATAGTGTAGCAGTACCGAGCATAATTATATCTGCACAACATTTACAAAATATTAATATTAGAACTCCTGAAAGGAGAGGTGGCATTAAAGGGATATTCTACTTCAATCACCTATAGATAATAGATAATATATAGATCAATAGATGATAGATAATAGATAGATAGATGGATAGATAGATGATAGATAGATAGACATATAATAGATAGATAGAAAGGCTCAGTGTGAGCTGAAACGTTACCACAACATGTGGGTTTGAAGTAAACCACAATTTTTTTCCACTTAAATTTTGGAGTGCTGTCTTCATTTTTTCCTTTGTCTGGATTGGGGCAAGTATTGGATACTTTGTTGAGGAGGCGTGCACCCACCTATTGGTATTGTGGTGTTCCATTTTTTGTATAGATAGATAGGTAGATAATAGATAGATAGATAATATATAGATAGATATAGAGATATATATAGATAGATAAATGATAGATAGATAGATAGATAGATAATAGATAGATGATAGATAGATAGATAGATAATAGATAGATAGATAGATGATAGATAGATAATAGATAGATAGTTGATAATAGATATATGGATAGATACAATAGATAGATAGACAGAGATATATATGGATAGATAGATAGATAGATAATAGATAGATATATGGATTGATTGATTGATTGATAGATAGATAGATAGATAGATAGATAATGGATAGATAGATAATAGATAAATAGATAATAGATAGAGAGAGATGGATAGATAATAGATAGATATAGATAGACAGACAGATAAATAGATGATAGATAGATAATAGATAGAAATATAATGAATAGATAGATAAATGATAGATAGATAGATGATAGATAGATAGATAGATAATAGATAATAGATAGATGATAGATAGACAATAGGTAGATAGATAACAGATAAATAGATAGACAATAGGTAGATAGATAACAGATAGATAGATAGATAGATAGATAGATAGATAGATAGATATAGATTATATATAGATAGCAGTTAAAACTGGTTTGAATCACTGACTGGTAGCCAACTTATGCTTTTACTTAAAAAAATGTTTTGGCCCAATTAATTTGCACAGCACTGTAGATATATTATAGATAGATGATAAATAGATAGATAATAGATAGATAGGTGGATGATAGATAGACAGAAAGATAGATAGATTAGATTAGATATAGGACACATGGGCTATTAGAAGTTCCTTTTTGTTTTTGCTAATTTTGGACTGCTGCCTGTTCTCTTATTTTTATCTGTTTTGTAACAAGGAAGGAAGGGAGGGGAAAAAAGTAAAGGTATTTGATATACATGGACATACAGACATAGATGGAAAGCGAAAGAATGAAAAACAAATAAAGTAGGAAAGAAAAATAAAGAAAATTTTGAGATAAATGGAAAGCTAAACAGACAGCTGTAAAGATGGAGCGAAAGAAAAATAAAGAAAGAAAGATGGAATGAGACAGACAGATGGATAGAGATGAAAAGGAAAGAAGGATGAAGAAAAAGAAAGAAATAGAAAAAGAAAGAGAAAGAATGTAAGAAAGAAAGAAAAATGAAAGAAAGAGGAAAAGAAAGATTTGATATAGATGGATGGACAAACAAATAGATGAAAAGAGAAAGAAAGGATGAAAAAAAAACAAAAAAGAAAGAACAGTGTGAGAGAGGTGGAAAGAGTAAAGATGGAAGAATATAAAGATAGAGAAAAAGAAAGAAATATATTTCAGATGGATAGATCCTTTTTTAAACTTTTTTTTCGCTAAACAAGCTCTGTCCATGCAGTGTACTGTATATGTGACAACTACAAAAACAGCAATTTCAAAGTTGATAGAGAGCTCTCCTGCTAACAGCATTCAATATACATGGAATAAAGAACTGGCAATGTCTATCTGTGTATCTATTAGATAACAGAATGGTAGAGTTGGTGTACTTATGTGTCTCTGAGAGATAGTAGACACACACACTGATATTATTACACACACAGATATTAGCAGTATTATTACACACAGATATAAGAAGTATTATTACACACACAGATATTAGCAGTATTATTACACACAGATATTAGCAGTATTATTACACACACAGATATTAGCAGTATTATTACACACACAGATATTAGCAGTATTATTACACACAGATATAAGAAGTATTATTACACACACAGATATTAGCAGTATTATTACACACAGATATTAGCAGTATTATTACACACACAGATATTAGCAGTATTATTACACACACAGATATTAGCAGTATTATTACACACAGATATAAGAAGTATTATTACACACACAGATATTAGCAGTATTATTACACACAGATATTAGCAGTATTATTACACACACAGATATTAGCAGTATTATTACATACACAGATATTAGCAGTATTATTACACACACAGATATTAGCAGTATTATTACATACACAGATATTAGCAGTATTATTACACACACAGATATTAGCAGTATTATTACACACACAGATATTAGCAGTATTATTACACGCAGATATTAGCAGTATTATTACACACAGATATAAGAAGTATTATTACACACACAGATATTAGCAGTATTATTACACACAGATATTAGCAGTATTATTACACACACAGATATTAGCAGTATTATTACACACAGATATTAGCAGTATTATTACACACACAGATATTAGCAGTATTATTACACGCAGATATTAGCAGTATTATTACACACAGATATAAGAAGTATTATTACACACACAGATATTAGCAGTATTATTACACACACAGATATTAGCAGTATTATTACACACAGATATTAGCAGTATTATTACACACACAGATATTAGCAGTATTATTACACGCAGATATTAGCAGTATTATTACACACAGATATAAGAAGTATTATTACACACACAGATATTAGCAGTATTATTACACACACAGATATTAGCAGTATTATTACACACAGATATTAGCAGTATTATTACACACACAGATATAAGAAGTATTATTACACACACAGATATTAGCAGTATTATTACACACACAGATATAAGAAGTATTATTACACGCACAGATATTAGCAGTATTATTACACACAGATATTAGCAGTATTATTACACACACAGATATTAGCAGTATTATTACACGCAGATATTAGCAGTATTATTACACACACAGATATTAGCAGTATTATTACACACACAGATATAAGAAGTATTATTACACACCGATATTAGCAGTATTATTACACACACAGATATTAGCAGTATTATTACACGCAGATATTAGCAGTATTATTACACACAGATATTAGCAGTATTATTACACACAGATATAAGAAGTATTATTACACACACAGATATTAGCAGTATTATTACACACACAGATATTAGCAGTATTATTACACGCAGATATTAGCAGTATTATTACACGCAGATATTAGCAGTATTATTACACACACAGATATTAGCAGTATTATTACACACAGATATTAGCAGTATTATTACACACAGATATTAGCAGCATTATTACACACACAGATATTAGCAGTATTATTACACGCAGATATTAGCAGTATTATTACACGCAGATATTAGCAGTATTATTACACACACAGATATTAGCAGTATTATTACACGCAGATATTAGCAGTATTATTACACACAGATATTAGCAGCATTATTACACACACAGATATTAGCAGTATTATTACACACACAGATATTAGCAGTATTATTACACACACAGATATTAGCAGTATTATTACACGCAGATATTAGCAGTATTATTACACACACAGATATTAGCAGTATTATTACACACACAGATATAAGAAGTATTATTACACACCGATATTAGCAGTATTATTACACACACAGATATTAGCAGTATTATTACACGCAGATATTAGCAGTATTATTAGACACAGATATTAGCAGTATTATTACACACAGATATAAGAAGTATTATTACACACACAGATATTAGCAGTATTATTACACACAGATATAAGAAGTATTATTACACACACAGATATTAGCAGTATTATTACACACACAGATATTAGCAGTATTATTACACGCAGATATTAGCAGTATTATTACACACACAGATATTAGCAGTATTATTACACGCAGATATTAGCAGTATTATTACACACAGATATAAGAAGTATTATTACACACACAGATATTAGCAGTATTATTACACGCAGATATTAGCAGTATTATTACACAGATATTAGCAGTATTATTACACACACAGATATTAGCAGTATTATTACACGCAGATATTAGCAGTATTATTACACACAGATATAAGAAGTATTATTACACACACAGATATTAGCAGTATTATTACACGCAGATATTAGCAGTATTATTACACAGATATTAGCAGTATTATTACACGCAGATATTAGCAGTATTATTACACACAGATATTAGCAGCATTATTACACACAGATATAAGAAGTATTATTACACACACAGATATTAGCAGTATTATTACACACACAGATATTAGCAGTATTATTACACGCAGATATTAGCAGTATTATTACACACACAGATATTAGCAGTATTATTACACGCAGATATTAGCAGTATTATTACACACAGATATTAGCAGTATTATTACACGCAGATATTAGCAGTATTATTACACACAGATATTAGCAGCATTATTACACACAGATATAAGAAGTATTATTACACACACAGATATTAGCAGTATTATTACACACACAGATATTAGCAGTATTATTACACGCAGATATTAGCAGTATTATTACACACACAGATATTAGCAGTATTATTACACGCAGATATTAGCAGTATTATTACACACAGATATTAGCAGTATTATTACACGCAGATATTAGCAGTATTATTACACACAGATATCAGCAGCATTATTACACACAGATATTAGCAGTATTATTACACACAGATATAAGAAGTATTATTACACACACAGATATTAGCAGTATTATTACACACACAGATATTAGCAGTATTATTACACGCAGATATTAGCAGTATTATTACACACACAGATATTAGCAGTATTATTACACGCAGATATTAGCAGTATTATTACACGCAGATATTAGCAGTATTATTACACACAGATATTAGCAGTATCATTACACACAGATATTAGCAGTATTATTACACACACAGATATTAGCAGCATTATTACACACAGATATTAGCAGTAGTATTACACACAGATATAAGAAGTATTATTACACACACAGATATTAGCAGTATTATTACACACACAGATATTAGCAGTATTATTACACGCAGATATTAGCAGTATTATTACACACACAGATATTAGCAGTATTATTACACACAGATATTAGCAGTATTATTACACACACAGATATTAGCAGTATTATTACACACACAGATATTAGCAGTATTATTACACGCAGATATTAGCAGTATTATTACACGCAGATATTAGCAGTATTATTACACACACAGATATTAGCAGTATTATTACACACAGATATTAGCAGTATTATTACACGCAGATATTAGCAGTATTATTACACGCAGATATTAGCAGTATTATTACACACAGATATTAGCAGTATTATTACACACAGATATTAGCAGTATTATTACATGCAGATATTAGCAGTATTATTACACGCAGATATTAGCAGTATTATTACACGCAGATATTAGCAGTATTATTACACGCAGATATTATCAGTATTATTACACGCAGATATTAGCAGTATTATTACACACACAGATATTAGCAGTATTATTACACACAGATATTAGCAGTATTATTACACGCAGATATTAGCAGTATTATTACACACACAGATATTAGCAGTATTATTACACGCACAGATATTAGCAGTATTATTACACGCAGATATTAGCAGTATTATTACACACACAGATATTAGCAGCATTATTACACACAGATATTAGCAGTATTATTACACACACAGATATTAGCAGTATTATTACACACACAGATATTAGCAGTATTATTACACGCAGATATTAGCAGTATTATTACACACAGATATTAGCAGTATTATTACACGCAGATATTAGCAGTATTATTACACACACAGATATTAGCAGTATTATTACACACACAGATATTAGCAGTATTATTACACGCAGATATTAGCAGTATTATTACACACACAGATATTAGCAGTATTATTACACACAGATATTAGCAGTATTATTACACACACAGATATTAGCAGTATTATTACACACACAGATATTAGCAGTATTATTACACGCAGATATTAGCAGTATTATTACACGCAGATATTAGCAGTATGATTACACACACAGATATTAGCAGTATTATTACACGCAGATATTAGCAGTATTATTACACGCAGATATTAGCAGTATTATTACACGCAGATATTAGCAGTATTATTACACACACAGATATTAGCAGTATTATTACACACAGATATTAGCAGTATTATTACACGCAGATATTAGCAGTATTATTACACACACAGATATTAGCAGTATTATTACACACAGATATTAGCAGTATTATTACACACAGATATTAGCAGCATTATTACACACAGACACTACAGCACACCGATCACATCTTCCATTTCTTTGTGCTGTCACTTGTGGCCTTTTGCCTCCATTCCTTTCCCAATGTTGGGCTTTTTCTGACGGCCCTGACCTGATCCCCTCCGCCATTCCTCAGGTTCTTGGATTAACCCTAGGATGTCGCCGCACTGACGGACAGTGTCCCCGTTTCCCCGCCAAGAGCAGGAGACGAGTCTCCGCAGACGGAGCGAAGTTTGGTTGATTCGGAGACATAGACATCCCTAAGTTCATTCTATCGGCCGACTGTTGCGCAGATCGATGGCAATGCCATTTCTGGGAGGGAAGTATTGCTCCTGTTTTTGCAGGATGGATCCAGATAACAGTGATGGGGACAATTATTAGGTTCTCGCCCAGCGCCTCGTCCCATCGCTTCATCATCACTCATCGCATACACTTGGTGACTGGGTGCTAAATTCGACTGGAGCCTTTTTAAAATACTTAACACATTTTCCTCATCAATTAGAATTTTTTTCTCTCCCCTGAAAAGAGTTTAAAACACCATTTAGTTGATTAATTGCTGAGTATCGATCAATCGGCTGTTTGGCAGCGGCGCAGGAATAGATTTAAATACATTTCTCTGCCATTAAAGACCCAGCGGCTGCTGCAGAACATCTCACCCCGAGCAGCCCCCGATGGAGCTGGTGGGGAAGACAGGTGTAAGAGGGGAGGCAGGATATCTGAGGGAGGAAAAACACGGGGGTCTGCTGCCACCTGGAAAGTGGGGGACAGGAAGGTGCTGAGAATGGAGCTGAGCACGTGATACAGAGGAAAAGAGGGAAGGAAAAAGGAAAATAGAGGAGAAAAGAGGAGAGATGGAAGGAAAGATACATAGATAGATAATAGGTAGATGATAGAGGGAAGAAAAAAAGAAAAAGAAATACATTAGATAGAAGACATGGAGTGAAGATGAGAGAGGAAAGGAGAGAAAGAATGAGAAAGAAAGAAAGAAAGAAAGAAAGAAAAATAAATACATTAGCTAGAAGACATGGTGTGAAGATGAGAGAGGAAAGGAAAGAAAGAAGGAAAGAAAGAACGAAAAAGAAAGAAAGAAAGAAAAGAAAAATAAATACATTAGATAGAAGACATGGAGTGAAGATGAGAGAGGAAAGGAGAGAAAGAATGAGAAAGAAAGAAAGAAAGAAAGAAAGAAAGAAAGAAAAGAAAAATAAAGATAAATGTAATGGATAATAGATAGATAGATAGATAATAGATAGATATAGAGATAGATATAGATAATAAATAGCTAAATAATAGATAGATGATACATAATAGATAGATAATATATAAATAATAGATAAATGATTGATAGATAATAGATAGATAAATTAGATATATACATTATATAGATATTTGAGCTAGATAAAAGAAATTTAGAAATTTAGAAAATCAGAAAAATAAGTAAATAATGGCATATCATATCTATCTATCTGTTAGCGTTTGTGAGTGTGTATAAATATATACATAATCAGAGTTGGATATGTAAAACATATGAGCATAGATAAGAAATAGCTATAAAGTTGATAGTTAGACAGATAATAGATATTTAGTAGATAGATGATAGATAATAGATAGATAGAGACTAGATAGATAGATAATAGATAGATAATAGATAAATAGATAATAGAGAGATAGATAAATGATAAATGATAGATAGATAATAGATAGCTAGCTAGCTAGTTAGATAGATAGATAATAGCTAGATAATATAGATGATAGACAGATAGATAATAGATAGAAAGATAATAGATTCTTAATCGATAATTAGATGATAGATAATAGATAATATACAGATAGATGATAGATAGATAGATAATAGTTAGATAAATAGATGATAGATAGATAATAGATAGATTATATATAATAGATTGATATATAGATGATAGATAGATACTAGATAGATGGATAATAGATAGATAATAGATATATGGGATAGATAGATAATAGATGATTGATAGATAGATAGATACATAGATAGATTGATAGATAATAGATAGATGATAGGTAGATAGATGATAGATAGATAGGTAATAGATGGATTGAAAGATAGTTAATAGATAGATATGGGATAGATAGATAATGATAGATAGATAATAGATAGATAGATAATAGATCTATAGTAGATAACAGATGATGGATAGATAGATAAAGATAGATAGATAATAGATAGATTGATAGATGACATATAGATAATAGATAGATAGATAGGAGATAGATAGATAGATAATAGATAGATATGGGATAGGGAGAGATAGATAGATAGATAATAGATGATAGATAGATAATAGATAGATAGATGATAGATAATAGATCGATAGTAGATATCAGATGATAGATAGATGATAGATTATAGATAGATATATAAATAATAGATAGATAGATAATAGATAGATAGATATAGAGATAGATAGGTAGATAGATGATAGATAGATATACAGTTGTGGCCAAAAGTATTGACACCCCTGCAATTCTGTCAGAAAATACTCAGTTTCTTCCTGAAAATTATTGCAAACACAAATTCTTTGGTATTATTATCTTCATTTAATTTGTCTTAAATGAAAAAACACAAAAAGAATTGTCCTAAAGCCAAATTGGATATAATTCCACACCAAACATAAAAAAGAGGATGGACAAAAGTATTGGCACTGTTCGAAAAATCATGTGATGCTTCTCTAATTTGTGTAATTAACAGCACCTGTAACTTACCTGTGGCACCTAACAGGTGTTGGCAATAACTAAATCACACTTGCAGCCAGTTGACATGGATTAAAGTTGACTCAGCCTCTGTCCTGTGTCCTTGTGTGTACCACATTGAGCATGGAGAAAAGAAAGAAGACCAAAGAACTGTCTGAGGACTTGAGAAACCAAATTGTGATGAAGCATGAGCAATCTCAAGGCTACAAGTCCATCTCCAAAGACCTGAATGTTCCTGTGTCTACCGTGCGCAGTGTCATCAAGAAGTTTAAAGCCCATGGCACTGTGGCTAACCTCCCTCGATGTGGACGGAAAAGAAAAATTGACAAGAGATTTCAACGCAAGATTGTGCGGATGTTGGATAAAGAACCTCGACTAACATCCAAACAAGTTCAAGCTGCCCTGCAGTCCGAGGGTACAACAGTGTCAACCTGTACTCTCCGTCGGCGTCTGAATGAAAAGGGACTGTATGGTAGGAGACCCAGGAAGACCCCCACTTCTTACCCCGAGACATAAAAAAGCCAGGCTGGAGTTTGCCAAAACTTACCTGAAAAAGCCTAAAACGTTTTGGAAGAATGTTCTCTGGTCAGATGAGACAAAAGTAGAGCTTTTTGGGCAAAGGCATCAACATAGAGTTTACAGGAGAAAAAAAAGAGGCATTCAAAGAAAAGAACACGGTCCCTACAGTCAAACATGGCAGAGGTTCCCTGATGTTTTGGGGCTGCTTTGCTGCCTCTGGCACTGGACTGCTTGACCGTGTGCATGGAATTATGAAGTCTGAAGACTACCAACAAATTTTGCAGCATAATGTAGGGCCCAGTGTGAGAAAGCTGGGTCTCCCTCAGAGGTCATGGGTCTTCCCGCAGGGCAAAGACCCAAAACACACTTCAAAAAGCACTAGAAAATGGTTTGAGAGAAAGCACTGGAGACTTCTAAGGTGGCCAGCAATGAGTCCAGACCTGAATCCCATAGAACACCTGTGGAGAGATCTAAAAATGGCAGTTTGGAGAAGGCACCCTTCTAATATCAGGGACCTGGAGCAGTTTGCCAAAGAAGAATGGTCTAAAATTCCAGCAGAGCATTGTAAGAAACTCATTGATGGTTACCGGAAGCGGTTGGTCGCAGTTATTTTGGCTAAAGGTCGTGCAACCAAGTATTAGGCTGAGGGTGCCAATACTTTTGTCAGGCCCATTTTTGGAGTTTTGTGTGAAATGATCAATGTTTTGCTTTTTGCTTCATTCTCTTTTGTGCTTTTTCATTTAAGACAAATTAAATGAAGATAATACCAAAGAATTTGTGTTTGCAATCATTTTCAGGAAGAAGCTGAGTATTATCTGACAGAATTTCAGGGGTGTCAATACTTTTGGCTACAACTGTAGATAGATAGATAGATAATAGATAGATAGATGATAGACAGATATAGAGAGATAGATAGATAGATGATATATACAGATTATAGATAGATAGATAAATAATAGATAGCTATAGATAGATAGGAGACAGAGATGTAGTAAGCAGTGTACAGATAAGTAGCTGAGCTATAGATACACGTATAGATATTTCCGCAGACCTGGCATCCAGTCTGTGGGACCAGGGGAGGATGGCTCGCTCCTTCTCCAGTGTCTCCTGTCCTCCAGTGGATTAATTGAGAGATGTAATAAAATGGAAAATGAATAGAGGGATTATAGAGAGCAGGAAATCTCCTGCAGAGATGTGAAATTGCTAACCTTTCGATGGCCATAAAGGGCTTGTAAGTAATAGGAAGATTTAACCTAATTTCGCCCAATGAACATTATTTAGAGCCGTCCTCCGAACCGTCCTCCATGTCTTTTACTTTGCCTTAGCAAGGAAATGACAAGACAGTAATCGAATCATATGCCTATATTTACCAGGCCGAGCACGGAGGCCTCTGTACATCATGTGTAATCATAACATAGGATCTCTGCACATCTGGGAGGACTATTAGTGAGTGCAGAGCTGAGTGTGTCATGGAAGTCATCCTGGGCTCATCGGGGTATGTCACCCTACATAGCTCTGCTACATCTACGATGCTTCTTCTACGGCAACACCCTCTATGGTGACAAAGAAGACTTCTGGCTCCATTGTAGGTGAGCGCTTCCGTCCGCGCTGCAGAAACACACATACGTCTTTCGGAATAGGATTTTCTAAGCTGCATATTGATCCTGGGCCTGTATATTGATCGCACAGATCTATACATGCAAACACCCTGCAGTGGGATATTGGTGCAAGGAGATTTGACAGTGTTTAATGGGAACATGCAGGAGGCGTGTGTGTATATTTGTACATATATAAATACAGCGGGTGAAATAAGTATTGAACACGTCACCAAGTTTCTAAGTGAATCTATTTCTAAAGGTGCTATTGACATGAAATTCTCACCAGATGTCAGAAACAACACATCCAATCCACACAGGCAAATGAATCAAACCATAGATGTCCATAAAGTAAGTCATATGTAAAAATGAGAAATGACACAGGGAAAAAGTTTAGCACACATGAAGAAAGAGAGGTGTAAAAAGTCCTGACACCTGATGAAATCTATCAGTAATTAGAAAGCAATCTTGCCACTTAGTGACAAAAAATATCAGCTGGTTCAACTGATGGCCAATAAAAAGGGGTCTCATTACCAAGGTGCCACTCAAGAAACATCTAATGATGGGTGAAACCAGTGAGCTATCTCAAGACCTTCAGAGCCTTATTGTTGTAAAACATACTGATAGCATTGGATACAGAAGAATTTCTAAACTAGGCTCCAGAGAGTACTGTTGGGGCTATAATCCATTAGTGAAAAAACATCATTTGACCATAAACCAGCCATGACCAAGTGCTCTTCGCAAAGCTTCAGATAGCAGAGTGAAAACAATTATCAGAAGAGTTGTCCGAGAGCCAAGGACCTCATGTGGAGATTGATAGAAAGACCTGGAATCACCAGGTACAAATGTTTCAAAGAAAACTGTAAAGGTACTGTCACACTTAGCGATGTACCAGCGATCCCGACCAGCGATATGACGCGGTCAGGATAGCTGGTACATCGCTAAGTAGTCGCTAGTGAGCTGCCACACAGGCAGATCTCACTAGCGACATCGCTGGGGACGGGGATCGCTACTTACCTGTCACACCAGGCGATCCTGTGTCCTCCTGCCCGGCTCCACGCGTCGCTCGTCGTCACAGCAGGAAGCGCCGCAGGAAGCTGACGACGAGAAGCGGTCCTGAACGTTCTCGCGCGATCAGCGATAACCAGCGGGGGAGCCGGTCGGAGGTAAGTATCAGACACAGCGATATCGCTAGCAATATCGCTATAACGTCACTAGTTATAGCGATATTGCTAGCGATATCTCTTAGTGTGACATGCCCTTAACTAATACACTCAACCTCCATGGCCTGTATGCATGCTCACCACTGTTGCATAAAAAGCATGTTCAAGTGCACATACAATTAGCTCAACAACATTTAGACAAGCCTGTGAAATACTGAGAGAATATAATCTGGTCAGATGAGACTAAAATTTAACTCTTTGGATGCCGTAATACGCACCCTGTTTGGAGACCAAAAGGCACTGCATATCACCCAAAACACCATACCAACAGTGAAGTTTGGAGGTGGAACATCATGGTGTGGGACTGTTTTCAGCATACGGCACTGGCAAACTTCATATGATTGAAGGAAGGATGAATGGACAAATGTACCAAGACGTTCTTGATAAAAATCTGCTGCCATCTACCAGGATGATGAAGAGGAAACGACGATGGACATTTCAGCAAGACAATGATCCCAAACACACAGCACTTCCGTGTCATGATACCGGGGCGCCGACGGGTTGCTATGATGGTCGCAGGTCTGATAAACACCTCTGTGTCTGTCATGATGGGACTCCTGTGAAAGCTGGCCGTGATTTTCACTATTCACTGTGGCACTGCTGTATATGGCACAAGCAGTCGGATGATCGCAGGTGCATTTTCCTTGGGGGACTAACAAATAAATGAAAAGTAAAAGAAAATGTTTTTAAAAATGTGAAAAAAACACAAAAAATTGTTCAAATCACTGCCCTTTTTACCATTAAAAATTAAGACATAATAAAATTTTTTTACACATATTTGGTATCTCTGTATTAGTAAAAGGCCAATCTACCAAAATATAACATAAGGTTTTCCTATTGGTAAACAGCATAACAACAAAAAAAGATCAAACCACCAGAATTACGTTTTTTCAGCTGTCAAAACAACACAAAAAATGGAAAAAAGCGATTAGAACAACAACCTCAGAAATATATAATTAAAAATATAGACTCAGGGCAAAAAAAAATAAGCCTCACACAGCCCCATGTCCAGAAAACTGAAAAGAAGTATTATGATAGCCTCCGACTACAAAAGGCTTTGTTGTCTGTTACCATGGAGACACATAGAACTATATTACCTTTATAGAAACAAACCAGGACATTTTTATAATGAAAACTATTTTTTCACAGAAAAAAAATTAATTGTGAAGTAACATATAGCTTTTAGAGCTTAGTCTACATAACTTTTATACATTAGATAACTGGACGATGTCTTTTATCACCACGCACTACTATAGGACTATTGGCGGTAATAGTGCCGCACTCTCCCCCTCCACTGCTTCTGGCGGGATTCATAATGCCCGCATGGTAATGTATCCTCCTGATACACAAGCCCTTTAGATATTTTTAATTAATACATGACTTTCCAATAAAACATTGCATTGGCCATTAAACAGCGGTGTAGATAATTAATGAGTTTATTATATTTAGATCTGGCCAGTCTCGTTGTTGCTGCTCCGATCGATCACGCTGCATGAAAACGTGCCCGAGCAGCTGCAGATCAGCACCGACCCATGGTGTGCTTCCTACCATCCAGGAGCTCACCTGAGAATGGGAATATTTATAATTGGGGGGGGTGAGTTGTGAAATTCCCTTTTTTATAAACTAGGGTACACCAGACTAGGTACGTCAGACAAGGGTACAACAGCCTAGGGTACAAGAGACTCGGTATGACAGACTAGGGTATGCCAGACTATGATGCGTCAGACTAGGGTACACTAGACTAGGTATGCCAGACTAGGGTAGGTCAGACTAGGGTACGTTAGACTTGGGTAAATCAGACAAGGGTAAATCAGACCAGGGTACGTCAGTCTAGGGTACAAGAGACTAGGGTATGCCAGACTGGGATGCGTCAGCCTAGGGTACACTAGACTAGGTATGCGAGACTAGGGTAGGTCAGACTAGGGTAGGGTCAGACTAGGGTATGTTAGACTTGGGTAAATCAGACAAGGGTAAATCAGACTAGGGTAGGTCAGACTAGGGTAGGGTCAGACTAGGGTACGTTAGACTTGGGTAAATCAGACAAGGGTAAATCAGACTAGGGTACGTCAGCCTAGGGTACGTCAGCCTAGGGTACAAGAGACTAGGTATGTCAGACTAGGGTACATCAAACTAGGGTATGCCAGACTGGGGTACGTCAGCCTAGGGTACACTAGACTATGATACACTATACTAGGGTACACTAGACTAGATATGCCAGACTAGGGTAAATCAGACTAGGGTACATCAGACTAGGGTCCGTCAGACTAAGGTACATCAGACTAGGGTACATCAGACTAAGGTACATCAGACTAAGGTACATCAGACTAGGGTACATCAGATTAGGGTACGTCAGACTAAGGTACATCAGACTAGGGTACATCAGACTAGGGTACATCTGACTAAGGTACATCAGACTAAGGTACATCAGACTAGGGTGCATCAGACTAGGGTACATCAGACTAAGGTACATCAGACTAAGGTACATCAGACTAGGGTACGTCAGACTAGGGTACATCAGACTAAGGTACATCAGACTAAGGTACATCAGACTAGGGTACATCAGACTAAGGTACATCAGACTAAGGTACATCAGACTAGGGTACATCAGATTAGGGTACGTCAGACTAAGGTACATCAGACTAGGGTACATCAGACTAGGGTACATCTGACTAAGGTACATCAGACTAAGGTACATCAGACTAGGGTACATCAGACTAGGGTACATCAGACTAAGGTACATCAGACTAAGGTACATCAGACTAGGGTACATCAGACTAGGGTACGTCAGACTAGGGTGCATCAGATTAAGGTACATCAGACTAGGAACATCAGACTAAGGTACGTCAGACTGAGGTACATCAGACTAGGGTACACAAGTTGCATGTTTCAGCCAAACATGCAGTTTACATCTGGACCAGGCAATGACTTAATCCTAATCTAAATGATGGTAGGCTTATTTTTCCCTCACAGCAGATATTGGGAAAAATAGGGATGGGCCATTGGATTTTATCATGCTTGATTCTTTTTCTCTTGGAGGGAAATTAAATGACAGAGAGGTGCCTATCTGCGGCCTACACATGCACGCTCACTGCACGGGGGAGTACATGTGGCAGCACTCATTTATAATACTTGCAGTTGCCAACATTTTTGGGGATGTTTAAGCCTCTCTTTGTTGTTGACCCTGAAAACCCACTATGGGGCAGGCTTACATAAACTGACTGACACTGAGGCGGAGCACGACAGTGTTAACGATCACCAAAGAGAGAATCCTGGTGTCATGTTCAGTTCAACCCCTCATCCAGCTAACACTATGGAGTCAGTATACAACTGGCACCTGAGGCTCCCAGATCACACATTCTTATAGACGTAGCTGGGAAGAATTAGGGAGACTTGACATTATTATAACGTTTCTGCGCTATCCTAGGAGCAAAATAAATGCAAAGATGGTGTGCCGTAATCGTCACACGAAGGACACCAACGGCACCATATCGGCTTATAATGGAGTTAGTCTTTCCTGGTTTCAGCTGTGTTGACAAAGAAGGATATCTTTCTATTTATTTATCATCGATATTTTATCTATCTCACTATCTTTTTTCCATATCTATCAATCTATAATCAGTTATCTATCTATTATCTGTCTATTTTCTATCTATTATTTATCATCTATTATCTATCCATTATCTATGTATTATCTATCTATCTAGTATCTATCTAATTATCTAACATCTCTCTGCCATCTATCTATCTATTATCTATCTATCTATCTATCTATCTATTATCTATCATCTCTCTGTCATCTATCTATTATCTATCTATCTATCTATCTATCTATCTATCGATCTATTATCTAACATCTCTCTGCCATCTATCTATCTATTATCTATCTATTATCTATCTATCTATCTATCTATCTATCTATCTATCTATTATCTAACATCTCTCTGCCATCTATCTATCTATCTATCTATCTATCTGCTGTATCTATCTATTATCTATCATCTCTCTGTCATCTATCTATTATCTGGCTATTATCTATCATCTCTCTATCTATCATCTATCTATTATCTATCATCTATCTATCTATCTATCTATCTATCTATCTATCTATCTATCATCTATATATTATCTATCTATCTATCTATCTATCTAACTATCTATCATCTATCTATCTATCTATCTATCTATCTATCTATCAATCTATCATCTATCTATTATCTATCTATCTATCTATTATCTATCATCTCTCTGTCATCTACATATTTTCTGTCTATTATCTATCATCTCTCTATCTATCATCTATCTATTATCTATCTATTATCTATCTATCATCTATCTATCTCCTATCTATTGTGCTTGACACAGACCGTGCTGTGAGGTCGAAACGTTGCACCACTTGGTGCTGGATTAAAGTCCACAATTTTTCCTTGAACTGGAGTGCTGCCTGATTTTTTTCCATTTATATTTTGCGTTGGACAACCACATTACTCAGGAAGTACTGCACCCAAAATCTGCTCAAGTTTGTGCTGCTGTTTTTTCTATCTATCTATCTATCTATCTATCTATCTATCTATCTATCTATCTATCTATCTATCGATCTATCTATTATCTATCTATCTATTATCTATCTATATATGTATCTATCTATCTATTATCTATCTATCTATCTCCTATCTATCTATCATATTTCCATCCTTATTTATCTGTCTGTCCATCTATATAGATATGTATATGTGCCTCTGCCCTCTTTGAGTTGTGTTCCCTCTCGGAGCGACGCCCCACCTCTTATTAGCGTCCAGTATAGATCCGTCCTCCTTCCCGTCTTTCAGTTTTCAGGACATATTTACAGCATGCTTCCACTTCTTCATGTACCTCCTCTTCTGTCCATCCACCCGAGCTCCACCGCCACCCTGCCCAGCCTACAGCTCAGGGCTGCAAAAATATATCTTACATCCATCTTAACTGAGTAAAGAAAAAAAGAAGAACCATGCCAAGATTGAAAATAAAAGCCCCCATCATCCATCCCATCCCCTCTGTCAGGCGTATATCCTCTCCCAGCTTCTCTCTCTTTCCTTCAGTTAATCAACATGTTAATGAGATTGGCTCCTAATCAATAGCCTCAATCAGAAGAGCAGAAATCACCAGGCCTTCTCCTCTCCTGGTGCACATACCCAGCCCCCTCCGAATAATGAAAACAAATGAGATGCCTCGATGAAATGGGTTAATTTGCTTCAATTTAATTATTTCTGCTGCAGACAGTTGTACTTTCCAATTTGTTGTTTAACACTGACCTGGTTGGAGGGTAATGGGTTAATAAAGGTGTAAAATCGGTTCTACATTACACATTATTAACTGGCTCCTTATATTTGATACCAATAAGATCAGGAGCCATGGGAGTAGCTGAGGGCGGTGGTACTTAAGGGCACCGTGAGAGGCACCAACATGTCACCCCTGGCACATCTCCCCTTACTAATGAAGAGGTGCCAGGAGGCCTCGGCAGCTCCTGAAGAGGATTTCTCTGATTGGGTAGTGTCATTTTGGCACTGTGTGACTGTATTATTAAGACAATATACAGTACATGATATTGGCATGGTCCTGTGGGGTGTAGCTGAAGGCATAAGTTGTGCTACATGGCACCAGAGAAGTGCCAACAAAGCACTCATGTACATCTTTGATCAGAACTAAAGACAGGTCTGAAGGCTTAGGCAGCTAGTGCCTGAAGCTAAAGAGGGTTTCCTATTTTGATTGATTGGCCAGTGCTTTTTTGGCATTGTATGAACACAAAAAAGTTGTCTTCAGATGGAGATCTTTTCCTTTTCAAGATGACTTTGGCCTACAAGTCTTCTCATTTCAACTTGGTGGTTTCCACAAGGAGAAACATTATCTCCCTAGACCTCTGTCAAAGTCTCTTGTCTATCAAATGATACCCCACTCCAAACTGACCATAGGCAAGAACACAAAAAAGTCCACAAATGGAGATATTTTCCTTTTTGAGATGACTTCGGCGTACTAGTCTTGTTATGCCAACTCGGCAGTCTCCACAGTACCCATCCAAGCAATTGCCCACTCTACACTGACAATAGGCAAGAATACAAAAAAGTTGTCCGCAGATGAAGATATTTTCCTTTCTTCACCAATTCTGACCGGTAAATCTTACTACATCAAATTAGAAAACTCTACAAGAAGAAACAGTACATCCCTAGACCTCTGTCTTCAAATTCTTCTCGCCCTTCCAACCTGCACTGGCAGTGGGCAAGAACCCCAAACCAGATATCTTCAGATGGAGAGTTTTTATTTTTTGAGATGACTCTAGCCTCTAAATCTTCTTATGTTAACTTATGATTTCTCCTTGAGGACATTACTATCTTCCTAGACCTTTTTGGACCAAACAACAAACCAACCAACCCCACCAGTACTCCACTCTAAATGAGCAAGACTACGTCTCTTAGCAATGTTGCACGGTTTGTTAAATCATTACACCTTGACTTGTACATGTGGCTATCTCAGACAGGTGGTACTAAAGAGCAAGTTTTCTTTCTCGTAAATGAGAGCTAATTTGCATATCTCTTTTTCCCAAGAAGCATTGCCTGACCTATACATCGCCTCAAGAAGAATTAGTATCTCCTAATATAAATTATACCAGCATGGTGACTCTCAGTTTTTAGAAGTCTCTCTAAAAAATAGTCTATGTGATCCAAGTCCTGAAAACACAACTCTTTCTTTATTTGAGATTATTATTCACAGATACAAGAAGACAAACATCTACTGGCCATCAATGGTCAAACCAAGGACATTTATCACATGTTGGAACAAAGTAGGGAACTGACCCAAAGGACCAAAATATGGAGATAAACATGTGTCAGACACCAATGGAATTTGGGGAAGGAGGTTAGTTGAAGTCTAAGAGCCCATTTCAGAGGTGTGACTTGAAACTCCTGGAGCCAATTCAACAACTTCCACCTTCTGTGGGTCTAATGTACCACTGAGGCAGAGGAGCCTATGGGCCCACTCAAGCACCAGCTGGGACTGCTGCCTTAGCATCCCATAGAACTCTACCCCTGGTCTCCTCTGATATTTTTGGGACCTCTTGTTGCAGATTAAGACAATAGTGTATTGATAGGTTCCTTCTACCTTCGTAACACATGGTAAATTTATTGTAGGACCTGCTCGGAATCTGCCAATAATGATGTATATTTCACATTCATCTTTATGTAAATCAGCCCTGTTACATTGCGGCCAAATTTCAGTCATTGAGTGAAAATTATGCTGCACAGACCGACTCTGTATGATAAGGTGGCTGTAATTTGTAAGAAAAAACTGTTTTAACCCCTTAGTGGCAGAAATCAATAGCAAATTCGGGTGCGGGGGACATGAAAGGAACTCTCTGAGATGTCCTTCACAAATCAGTGTTCACAGTGTCCCCTAGTGAAGCTCTAACCTCCATGCCCTGAGATGCTTGGGGCTGGAGTCCGCCATTTTGGCCACTACAGTTGCCTAGCAACCCTTGGTGAGTTGACCGCTTAAGGGACAAATATATTGATTATTCAAATTGTAACATCGAAGGCTCCATCATAACCCTGCATCCATCTTTTTAGCGTTTTTATGTGAATTTTTAAAATGTCTGAGGCTGAGACATGGATTGTATGCTGCACAGAGAATGACGTATCTAATTATCTACAGTGTCTCTGCAGTCTGTCATAGTTATCTATGTAATATCTATCACCTACTAATATTTATCTATCATCTGACCATACTATGTTCTATCTATTATCTATCTATCTATCTATCTATCTATCTATTTATTATCTATCTTTCTATTTAGCTATCATCTATTATCTATCTATCTATCTATTATATATCATCTATCTATCTATCAATCATCTATTAGCTATCTATCTATCTATCTATCTATCTATCTATCTATCTATCTATCTATCTATCTATCTATCCATCCATCCATCCATTATATATCTAGCTGTCTATTATCTATCATCTATCTATTATCTATCTACCTACCTTCTATCACTTATCTATCTATTTATCTATCTAATACTCTATTAGCTATCTATTATCAAACTATTATCTATCTACAGTAGAGAAAATAAGTATTTCTTTCATACACTGCCTATTTTGCAAGTTTTCCCACCTACAAAGAATGGCGAGATCTGTAATTTTTATCATAGGTACACTTCACCTGTGAGAGACAGAATCTAAAAATATAAAACAGAAAATCACATTGTATGAATTTTACACAATTAATTTGCATTTTATTATATGAAATAAGTATTTGATCACTGACCAACCAGCAAGAATTCTGGCTCTCATAGACCTGTTAGTTTTTCTTTAAGAAGCCTTCCTACTCTGCACTCATTACCTGTATCAATTGCATCTGTTGGAACTCGTTCCATGTATAAAAGACTCCTGTCCACACACGTATTCAATCACACTCCAACCTCTCCACCATGGCCAAGACCAAAGAGCTGTCTAAGGACATCAGAGACAAAATTGTAGACCTGTACAAGGGTGAGATGGGCAACAATAGGCAAGCTGCTTGATGAGAAGGCAACTACTGGCACAATTACTAGAAAATGGAAGAAACACAAGATGACTGTCAATCTTCCTTGGTCTTGGACTGCATGCAAGATCTCGCCTAATGGGGTAAGAATGATTCTGAAAAAGGTCAGAAATCAGCCCAGAACTACATGGAAGGACCTCGTCAATGACCTGAAGAGAGCTTGGACCACAGTCTCAAACATTGCTGTTAGTACCACACTACACCGTCATTGATTAAAGTCCTGCAGGGCACGCAGGTCCCCCTGCTCACGCCAGCACATATCCTGACCTTTTTAAAGTTCACCAATGACCATCTGGATGATCCAGAGGAGGCACGAGAGAAGATCATGTGGCCAGATGGGACCAAATTAAACATTTTTGGTATCAACTCCACTCGCCGTGTGTGGAGGAAGAAGAAGGTTGTTAGCACTACGCTGGATCCCTGCTCTAACAGGCAGAGTCTCCGGTGTGTCACTTCACTCACCCGCACTGTGGTCAGTTCTTCCTTTCCCCATGCTCTGCATGCTTCCAGCAGAGCTTCCAGCTGGGCCTCCAGCCATGTCCTTCGTCATGAGGCCACTCGTCCAAGGTGGCTGGTCACGTGGCACGAAGGAAGACACTACAACTGATTTCACGCCACTACTGGTAGTCATCCATGAAGAGGGAGATCTATGCTTATGTGGCGCCCCCAGGAGTATGGTCGCCACAGTGGCTATGCCTTCCTCCAGAAGAGGGTAATGCCAGGATTGGAGGCAATGATGGGTCTCTCTCGCAGTCAATCTATGCATGCAACACAATTCCACTCTACTCTAGGCCAGCAGGGGGAACTCTGAACCGGGATTAAGGGGAGGAGTGCTCTCTGAGGGCCAAGAGGAAGGAGTAGTCAGTTAGTCTGCGGAGGGTGAAGTGTGCAGACGTGTGGAAGTAGCGCTGAGACAGAGCTGAGAGGAAGAGCTCATCTCTGGAGAGAGCGCATGAACTGGAACCTGGTCTCCACGGTTGTACAGATACTAACGGTCCTGCAACAGACACCAGAGGAGTAGGAGGCTGTAAATGCCCTACTCCCATCTAAGACTTGAGGGCACAACAGCAGCTTGGATAGTGAGCCGGAACTCAGGAGAGAGGAGTCCCCGAGATAGGCTACAGCTGTCTGCCGTGCAAGTGAGGTTCTTGAGAACATCTGACAGGAGGAACTCCAGTGTAACTCAGTACTGGGAGTACTTCATTCGAATTAGCGCTAGTAAGGAGACTGCACAGCCCGTCTGCCACAGAGGTACTGCACCTTCTCCTAAGGTGCAGTGCCCCACCATCCAGGTAAGTTGGGAGCTCCTTTCTACACTCCAACACTCGCATCCCACACAACAGGGTAGTTCAGCACAACCACATTGAGGGTTCACTCTCCTCCTAGACATTAGGAGTGCCTTGGTGGTTCCCTGCTTGGAACACTGGATGTGCTGGGAGGTGGGTGGAGTTGAGATCCATATAAAAGGTTGGGAAGGTTTAGAATTACAGATCAGTCTGGAGGTCAGTCTGACGGGAGGTCAGGCGGGAGAAGGACAGTCAGTCAGGAGAGTCTGAGGACGGGTCTGAGGAGAAGGAGTGCTGCAGCTGCCTCAGTGATCTGAGCCAGCTGGCGCGGGAAAGGAACAGAAGAAGAAAGACGTAGAACTGCAACCTAAGCTTCCATAAGAGAGAGAGAAGGAACAGTGCGGAATGAAGGAGTAGGAGAACAGAGAGGAGTTGTGGGTCGGAAGAGGAACCCTGCCTATAGGCTCTCAGCGCAAGGCCGGGGCACTGTCCCCGAGGTTGTATGGACACTTATGGTTCTGCAGCAGACATCGGTGGAGTAGTTGGCTGTAAATGCACTACACCCATCTAAGACTTAGGGCATAACAGCAACTAAATAGAGAGTCAGGACTCCGGAGAAGGGAGTCCCCAAGAGAGGCTACAGCTGTCTGCCATATGAGTAGAATTGTTAGGAACATCTGACATGGGGAACTCCAGAGTACCACGGTACTGGAGCTCTTCCCACCTTAAGGCGTAATAGAGGAGTCGTTCAGGAAAGGTACATGTTGGCGGAGTATTGGAGAGGAGAATCCTGACTTGCCCGGGAGATTGATTGAGTCTCTGCCCCGGAGGACACGGCACGGAGGCAGGCACCAGTGTGTACCACGGACTGTGAGTAAAGCTTTTGAACTGCAAGCCCTGGTGTCTTCCATTCATTTGTGTGCTAACACCATCAGCACCGCTACATCTGAGTACCAGCATTCCTCACACCGCCTGCGCCTATCCTCATCTCTTGCAATTACACTGCCCTGGGGTTACAGCTTCACCTGTGGGGAGGTACACCATCTTTGCTGCAACACACCATCAGCCCCAGAGGATCTGCACGCAGTGTTGGCTTAACATCTTGCTTGCCAAACACCACAGGTGGCGTCACGAACTATTCCATTAACTACATAGACACATCGCCATTGACTTGGGCGCCCAGGGCCACGGACCGGGTCACCGCTGCTGTGACACTTTCCCCCTGACACCGGCCCGGTACTGACTACCCCACAGCCCTGGGAGGGCGACCCAACTTGGCGTCACGAACAGGATGACGAGACCCGATACCATCGGGTTCTGTGCGCCTGAAATTTGTGAGACTTTGAACTTTTGAAAATGTGCAGAAGACCCAATTTGATAGACTGTAAGATGGACATTGGAAATGGCCGCTGGCGCGGAGATGAAGGGCGTGAAGAGATAGGAGGTCCTAGGAAAAGACCACGAAGAGTATTGGGCCTTCCCTGCCTGAATTACTATGTGACAGTGACATGGCCCATCCCCCGAGGGGTTCGTATACTGGCTTGGTATGGAGGCGCTGGAAGAAGACGCCGCCCCCGGAAGGAGGGGCAGAAGAAGCCAGTGGCGGGAAGGGGCCAAGGCAGGAAGAAGAACGCCAGAACGCCATGATAAAAAGAGAGGAGAAGTCAGAAAAACAGGGGGAGGAGAGGTCACTCGCTCCTAGGCCGCCCCTGCGGAGGCTGCAACCACTGACACATCCGCTGCAGCGGCTGCCACCACTTTACAACCGATGTTGCCATTGGGTGAGTCCCGTCCGGAGGAGATATATGAGGGTTCTGGAGCATAATGGAGGGCCGGGACCGCGCCCCCACCTGGACCGGGCGCGGCTGTACCGCCCTCCACCGACGACCCCGGCCGAGACCGGCCTGGCCCCGGCACGGATCCAACTGCGGCCTATCCCACCAGTCACCCCGGGAGTTGCGGCTGTCGCTATCTACCACCCGGTATCGGAGCCTGAACCGCGGCTGGAAACGCCAGGTATGAATACTGCCCCGGGGTTGACCCTAGCTTTGGAAGCGGAACCCCTGGATAGGAATGGCCCAGTTGACCTCAGCCGACGATCCCAGGCTGCAGTACCATTGACTGAAGTCCCAATGGACACTGAGGAGTCCGATCCAGAGTAATTGGTGACGGCACTGGCTGAATCGCCAACAGCAGTGGACGTTTCTATTGCCCTTTCCATTACCCCGATCAGTCCCTATCTCTCCCTGTGGGAAGCAGAGTGCATGCGGTTAGCGAGAAACCAGAATCAGGATGAGGACAGTTCCAGTTCGGCTTCCAGAGCCCCAGGAGGGGACCACAATTAGAAAACTTTCAAAATCTTGTTACCCAGGAGGGTTTGTTTGCACCGTTGTGCCTGTTTCTATTTTTGTTGTTATCATGTTTTTCTGGTAGCACTTTTGTTGCCTAATTTTTGCAGTGGCAGCATTCTTCAATTTTGAACTACAGTGATCATGAACTTGGAGTGTATCACAAACTCTCTTGTAAATAGTTTGCACCTCTTTAGGTGCTCTCTCTTGGTTTTACATAAAGACACTTTGAGAAGATAATGTTTTACATAAAGACACTTTTCGAAGATGATGTTTTGCATGGACACTTTTCGAAGATGAGGTCTACCTCAAAGGACACTGCAAGAAATCCCGGCTGGGAGTGGTGTCCAGCACTTACAAGAATAATTGTTGAATTCTTTGCTGTAAAGTATTTGATAATGTGTTTTATAAGAGTATTAGTAACTGAGAAATGGCTTTTACAGAGAATTGAGAATTAAGAATAAAGAATTGAAAGCAGACAGGTGACGGACCAGGTACTTGCGGTCAGCGTCTTGCGTCTAGAAGAGACAGTGAAAGTAGGAAAAATGATAATGAAAAATTGCACTTTTTGACTTGAACCTTAGATAGTTAAATAAAAATTGTTTGTAACATTCAAGAATAAGTACCTCCTATACTAGGAAGTTTAGTATAAGAATTGTTTATGCAGCATTATAAAATTTTTGTATGTTCCTGTACTGTCAACTTTGTTGTCTTCCAGCCCGCAGATGTGCTGTGTTTAACGGGGGGTATGTGGCGCCCTTGAGGCTCAGTCGCCACAGAGGTACTGCACCTTCTCCTAAGGTGTAGTGCTCCACCATCCAGGTAAGTTGGGAGCTCCTTTCCACACTCCAACACTCGCATCCCACACAACAGGGTAGTTCAGCACAACCACATTGAGGGTTCTCTCTCCTCCTAGACATTAGGAGTGCCTTGGTGGTTCCCTGCTTGGAACACTGGATGTGCTGGGAGGTGGGTGGAGTTGACATCCATATAAAAGGTTGGGAAGGTTTAGAATTACAGATCAGTCTGGAGGTCAGTCTGACGGGAGGTCAGGCGGGAGAAGGACAGCCAGTCAGGAGAGTCTGAGGACGGGTCTGAGGAGAAGGAGTGCTGCAGCTGCCTCAGTGATCTGAGCGAGCTGGCGCGGGAAAGGAACAGACGGAGAAAGACGTAGAACTGCAACCTAAGCTTCCATAAGAGAGAGAGAAGGAACAGTGCGGAACGAAGGAGTAGGAGAACAGAGAGGAGTTGTGGGTCGGAAGAGGAACCCTGCCTATAGTTTCTCAGCACAAGGCCGGGGCACTGTCCCCGAGGTTGTATGAACACTTATGGTTCTGCAGCAGACACCGGTGGAGTAGTTGGCTGTAAATGCACTACTCCCATCTAGGATTTGGGGCATAACAGCAACTGAATAGAGAGCCAGGACTCCGGAGAAGGGAGTCCCCGAGAGAGGATACAGCTGTCTGCCATATGGGTAGAATTGTTAGGAACATCTGACAGGAGGAACTCCAGAGTACCACGGTACTGGAGCTCTTCACACCTTAAGGCGCAATAGAGGAGTCGTTCAGGAAAGGTACATGTTGGCGGAGTGTTGGAGAGGAGAATCCTGACTTGCCCGGGAGGTTGATTGAGTCTCTGCCCCGGATGACACGGCACGGAAGCAGGCACCAGTGTGTACCATGGACTGTGAGTAAAGCTTTGGAACTGCAAGCCCTGGTGTCTTCCATTCATTTGTGCGCTAACACCGTCAGCACCGCTACATCAGAGTACCAGCATTCCTCACACCGCCTGCGCCTATCCTCATCTCTTGCAATAACACTGCCCTGGGGTTACAGCTTCACCTGTGGGGAGGTACACCATCTTTGCTGCAACACACCATCAGCCCCAGAGGATCTGCACGTAGCGTTGGCTTAACATCTTGCTTGCCAAACACCACAGGTGGCATCACGAACTATTCCATTAATTACATAGATACATCGCCATTGACTTGGGCGCCCAGGGCCATGGACCGGGTCACCGCTGCTGTGACACTTTCCCCCTGACACCGGCCCGGTATCGAGTACCCCAGAGCCCTGGGAGGGCGACCCATTAACACCTCCCTTGCCGAGCACCACAGGTGGCGTCACAAACTATTCATGTTACTACAATCCACCATTCACATCTTCCTATTACTTGGGCGCTCAGGGCCACGGTCCGGGTCACCGCTGCTGTGACACATCCCACTGATACTGGCCCGGTACCAAGTACCCCACAGCCCTGGGAGGGCGACCCAAATTGGCGTCACAAACAAGATATCGGAGCCCGGTACCCCCCGGGTCCTGTGTGCCATAGACTGTGTTTGTGTAAAAGACTGTGTGTGAAATTGGCGCCAATTGCCGCCATTGCCACGCTGCTTGGCGCGCGCAGGAAGAAAAAGGGGCAGGCCTTCGTGGGTGGAGACTGCCACAGAGCGCGAAGAATTGAAGTGCCGCGTGGGAAGAGAGGACAGCGCACGAGAAGAGGAGGAGCTGAGGCCTACAGCCCGGAGCATCGGGCCTGCGAAGCGGCCGCCGGTGAGCTCACACAACCCCCGGCCCTGGCTAACGTTAACTAGGGGGGTACAGAATGTCCGCGCCACACGACGATGCAGAGGCGGACACCGCCGCCAACCCGGTAGCGCCGCAAGGAGGAGCGCCCGCCGCAGCGGTCCCCATAATGCCGCTGTCTATGCCCTACATACCGAGAGCGGCCTGGCTACCGCAGTTCTCGGGTGAGTCACATACCCTGAGTGAATTTAAAGAGAGACTGTGCAGCTTGTTTAAAGTATACCCTCTGACTGAGAGCCAGAAAGTGAATATCCTGATTGGACAGCTAACGGGTGCAGCGCAGAGAGAAGTGAAAGCCTGGCAGGACACTGATAAAGGGACTGTTGCAAAGATCCTGGCCAAGCTGAGAAGCACCTTTGACACTAGCACTGCAGCTGAAATCAAGATGAGGTTCTTTGGCTGTAAACAGAAGGCGCAAGACAGTATAAGGGACAATGCTCTCAACCTGCAGGAGGCGCTGCGAGCAGTTAAGCAAGTTGATCCTGACAGTGTGAAGGAAGAATATAAACTGTTAAAGGAACATTTCATTGAAGGACTCCTATCCAGTACCCACAGAGGACAGTTGCATATCATAACCCTGCAAAACCCTGATCTGGACTTTGCTGATTTTAAGGACAGGGCTATTCGGGTACTGCAGGAATCAACTGACAGCCGTCCAGCGCCCCCTAGGCGCCCAGCGATCACCTACCATCAGGAAGCAACATCTTTTCCTTCCATCCCTGTAGAGGCTGATGCACAGACTCTGGATAAAGATCCATCTGAGGAGCTGCGTCTTCAGGTCCAGGAGTTGACCAAAGGGATGGCTGCACTTACCAAAACCGTGCAGTCCCTGCAGGTGTCCTCCAAGGAAAAGATCCAGCTTGCTTCCAGTCCAGAGGATGTCCTGTGGCTCCGGAGGAGGAGAGCCCCGCCACTTTGAGGGAGGAACAATGATCGCTATGACCAGGACGGACGTCCCATCTGTCGTCGCTGCTACAAGCCGGTCATCTTGCAAGATTTTGTCTTGTAAACGAGTAACCCCTGGGGCAGAGGGCCAACCCCCAGGAGTAGGACCTGTTGTGAGCTCATTTTCGGGTTTGCCTCTGGCTTCTGGTGAGGGTTGTGGAGCTGGCTGAGCTGACATAGGAGTAGTGAGTTCTCTATCTGGACTCCCTCTGTTGGTGAAGGGAGGTAATTGTCAGAGACACCGCACTGCACTTGCTCATAGAGCCAGTGCGTGTGTCCTGGGTACAGAAGCAGTGCTAAGAGTTACCTGGGGAGCAGGACAGCAGAGGTGACCATGCGTGCTTCAGGCTAATAGTGTCAGGGTCCAGTCCGCGCAGGAAAGTAAAGAGGCATAGGACCTGCGGACACTGAAACTGAATAATCTGCACGGGACCTATGGTCATGTGACTGCAAGGGGGCGGGGCTTAGCGTCCTGTATTCAGATAGGACAGGACACCATACAACAACTCAGAGTCAGGCAAAACAGAGGTCACAGCAGTACAGGCAAATGAGGCACAGAAGGGACAAACAGACGGGTAGTCAGACAGAGCCAAAGGTCATACACAAGAGGGCGACGTGGTACCAAGGGGACAAGCAGAGAGAAGTCGGGTCACAAGCAGAGAGTCATACACGAGAGGTAGCGCAGTACAAGAGGGTCAGGCAGAACTCGTAACAGGGACAGAACCAGATCACAACCAAACAAGCAAGCAAGATATCAGGCACAAGGCACACGTATACAAGAGGTCACTTAACTCAGCCGAGAGCAGGAGTATAACTGACACCGGACCCAGGTCCAATGAGCACTAAATAGCCTCCTGCTGCCAGAGAGAGGCAGCACAATTAACGCATAGTCTAACCAGGACAGGTCAAAGCGAAATCCCGTCCTGGATCATGACAGTAATGAAGCTGATCTAAATGGCAGAGACCGGCCACCTGAGGAGGAGGACTGCGATTGGACATCAGGAGTTTCTGATTGGATTTAAGGCAGCCGACTCCCTAGTTTCTTGCTGGTGATTTTTCCTGACTGTGGCTCCTGGTTTCCAGTTTAGCTCCTGCCTTCCTAAAGCTAAGTTTTCTCTGCTATTGTTCATATGAGATTTTGTCTGGTTTACTTAGTTTTTGTGTTCAGCCAGCCCTGGCTGGGACTAAGCTGAATCCCCATATTGTCTCTGATCAGTTGATCTCTTTTGCTCTGTCTTCAAAATATACCTGAGTGCTGATATAGTGATTTGAAGTCTAGCGACTTCAGGGCTTTTTTCTATCATTTTTTTGGCAGGGTTTTTAGCGTGATTGCAGACAGCAGCTTTTCTTTCCTGTCCTTTCTAGTTAGCGAGGGCCCCATCGTTTGCTCAGCCTATCTTTCTACCTGTGTTTGTGTTTTCATCTTGTTTCACCGACAATACATGTTGGGGGCTGTCTATTGCTTTGGGGTCTGCTCTGGGGCAGTTTAGATTTTCCCTTTCTTTAGGCTTATTTAGTTCTCCGACCGTGACGAGGCATCTAGGACCACCGTAGGCACGCTCCACGGCTACTGCTAGTTGTTGTTGGATAGGATCAGGGGTCTGCAATCCGCTAGTTACCAACCTCTCCGGTTTTCTGGGCTTAGCTTGCTTTTTGTTTTTTCCTCCTCGGTGACTCATTCATAACAAGGACCACAAGGCCCAAGGATCTGGCGAGCCAAGTATGTGAGAGGGAGACCGATCCTTCTTGTGGTGATTGACGGCATCCCCATGAACGCTTTCCTGGACACTGGCTCCCAGGTGACCACTATGCCGTACATTCTTTACAAGAGGTATTGGGCTGATTCAGAACTTACCCGTGGCCCAACTGATGAACTGACAGTAGTTGCCAGTAATGGTCAGTCTTTGCCGCAGATAGGATGTAAAGAAATTACTGTTAAAGTGGGTCGGGTAGAGCTAAAATCTCAAGGTCTAATAGTTGTTGATATTGATCGACATGAATGTAATCCCATGATGACTCTTTAAACTGTCTGTCCGAGGTTATTGTCTTGTTGCAACAGGTGGCTGAGACTGCTGGTTCCAGTGAAAAACGAGTCCTGCAGAAGGAGATCAGAGCCCTGGTGCAAAGACAACAGGTAGAACTCTCTGGCGGAGAAATTGGCAGTGTCAGAGAGATTGATCCCTTCCCCATTGCAATACCAGCCAGATGTGAAATGTTGGTTTGGTGTCGGGCAGCTATAGGTCTTAGAGGGAGAGATTACCAGGCATTGGTAGAACCAGTATACTCCGATAGCAGGCCCACTGTCCTGACAGCCAGAGGGGTGGTTGATGTACGAAAGGGGAGAGTACCTGTACGCCTTTTGAATTGTGGAGAAGAGGAGGCCACGATACCTCGGTACGCCACAGTTGCTAAGCTGCTCACTGTCAATAACAACTCTTTGCAGGCAGCAGAGCCCTTGGTCTCATCCGATCAGGTGGAGGACAATGGCTCTGTGAAGCAGATGGAGGAGTGGTGCCAGCAACTGCAGGTGGGAACTGACTCTACGCCCTCCTACCAGAAAAATGGGGTTTACAGAGTGACACAAGAGTATGAGTGGGTATTCAGCAAACACCCACTAGATTTTGGGCAGGCAAAAGGGGTTCAACATCATATCCCCACTGGAGACCATCCACCCATAAAGGAGAGGTACAGACCTATACCGCCAACACAATACCAATGTGCTAAGAGTATGTTGAGGGAGATGAAGGAAGCTTGGGTTATCAGAGACAGTTGTAGCCCCTGGGCAGCTCCCATAGTTTTTGTAAAGAAAATGGATGGTACCATGAGAATGTGTGTTGATTACAGGAAAATTAACAGCATTACACATAAAGACGCCTACCCACTACCTAGAATTGAGGAATCATTAGCTGCACTGAAAACTGCTAACTACTTTTCCACCTTGGATCTCAATAGTAGGTATTGGCAGGTTCCCGAGGCAGAGGCAGACAAGGAGAAAACAGCATTTGCCACTCCAATGAGTCTCTGTGAGTTCAATTATATGCCATTCGGGCTCTGCACCGCTCCAGGAACATTTCAACAGCTGATGGAGTGCTACCTGGGACACATGAACTTTGAGACGGTCCTGTTGTATCTGGATGATGTCATTGTTTTCTCCAAAACCTATGAAGATCATCTGGAACACCTGGCTGAAGTGTTTGAAGCTTTGTCCAATTTTGGCCTGAAGCTGAAGCCCTCTAAGTGCCACCTCCTGAAGCCCAAGATGTAGTACCTCGGTCATGTGGTCAGTGCAGAAGGTGTGGCACCAGATCCTGATAAGGTCACAGTCATCCGGGACTGGCCGAAGCCCATCAACCTTCATGAAATACGCCAATTCCTTGGACTGGAAGGCTACTACTGAAGATTCATCAAAGGCTTTACTGAAATAGCCACCCTATGCAAAATCTTCTGGTGGGGCAGTCCAAGAAGACCAAACCGAAAAATTCCACCTTTGAATGGACTGAAGAGTTGGAAAGGTCCTTCACCAGATTGAAGATAGCTCTCAGAGGAGATGAAGTTCTGGCCTACCCAGATTATGACAAACCCTTTGTGCTGTACACTGATGCTAGCAACGTGGAAGTAGGAGCAGAACTGTCTCAGGTACAGAATGGGAAAGAAAGAGTGATCTCCTTCACCAGCAGGAAGCTGCACCCCACTGAAAGGAACCCTGACAACTACAGTTTTTTCAAGCTGGAGTTCCTTGACATAGTCTGGGCTGTCACCAAAAGGTTCAAACATTACCTAGCCTCCGCCAAGTTCACTATCTTCATGGACAACAACCCGTTGACGCACTTGGACACTGCAAAACTAGGTGCACTGGAACAACGATGGATGGCTCGGCTATCTATGAGTTTACCATCAAGTACCAGGCAGGGCACAAGAATGCCAATGCTGATGCGCTGTCCAGGATGCCTAATTTGCCAGATGCAGGCGAAGACCCTGAGGCTCTTGAGGAAATAGAGTTACCTCCCTTCCACCGGCCAATTGCGGCCCAGCGTGCTCAAGGAGTGAGAAACAGACGATTTGGCTTGAAGGAGGTCACCCTGAATCCATTGCCCCATCATGACTGGGCAAAAACGCAAGATAGTGACCCTGCAGTCCGCCTGGTGAAGGAGCTGCTGGCACAAGCTGACTCACGCCCAGAGTCGGATGCTCCTGAAGAAACCCAGCAGTTGTGGAAGGAGAGAGGCCGGCTGTTCATCTATGAAGGAAAGCTGTGTCGGAGGAGTATCAATGCCCATACTCATGAGCTAGTTTGGCAGGTGATAGTCCCAAAGAGAGAGGCATCAATGGTCCTGGAAGCATACCACAATGGAGCTGGACACTTCGGATGGAACAAGTTGGAAGCATTGCTCCGGGAGAGGTTCTATTGGGCTGGTATGAGGAAAGCCATTGAGAGGTGGTGCCGGAAGTGTGGACAATGTAACCTGAGCAGAAAGGATCGAAACAGCCAGAGAGCTCCTCTACAGCCAATCATCACAAAACAGCCCCTTGAGTTGGTAGCCCTGGACCATGTGAAGCTGGTTCCAAGCCGGTCAGGCTACATCTATGCTCTTACCATTGTGGACCACTACTCAAGATTCCTGTTAGTTGTGCCTGTCAAAGATCAGACAGCCAGGACAGCAGCCAGAGCATTCCAACAGCATTTCTGTAGACCACATGGATATCCTGAAAGAGTGCTTACAGATCAAGGTCCAGCTTTCGAGGCAGAAGTGTTCCAGGAATTCTGTAACTTGTATGGTTGTAAGACGATCCGGACAACCCCGTACCACCCACAGACCAATGGCATGTGTGAGAAGATGAACCAGGTAGTGATTGACCTACTGAAGACTTTGCCCTTGGAGGAGAGGAATCTGTGGCCAGAGAAGTTGCCAGATCTGGTGGACCTCTACAACCATATTCCAGTGAACTCCACCAACTGTACCCCAGCCAACTTAATGAGAGCAAGACCTGGTAAACTGCCTATTGATTTGGACATGGGAGTCCTTACGCCCGAAGTAACGTCACCAGATGCTGACTGTGATACAGAAAGACAACAACAGTACAGAAGAGTTCAAGAATGCGTGGAAAAGAGTCTAGCCCAGGCAAGACAAAAGCAGGAAAAGCTTTACAATCAAAATGCACCTGCCGTTCCTTTGTCATTGGGAGAACAAATCTTAAAAAGGAAGAGAAGATTGCACAAATTGGATGATCAATGGGAAGCTGAACCTTATACCATTCTGCCCTCAAACTTTGATAATACCAAGGTATGCCTTATTAGCAAAGATGGAGGAGAAACCTCAGCAGCAATATCAAGAGATCACTTGAAACTATGTCCTGACCTGCTGAAGGAAAGAGTGGAAGAACCAGATAACATCCAACCCATAGAGGAAGAAGAGAAGGTCAGCACAATACTTGGGGAATTCCCTGCGAATTGGACTAAAGTAAATGATGCTATAGTGGTGCCGGTGTTGACATTTCCCCAATTGGTAGCACAGGAAGACGTGACTCATGGAAATCCTGAGGATCAGGAAAATCAGGCAGCAGATGACACACCAGCAGTGGAGCCAGAGAACCCTCGCCCTGCCAGTGGTGAACCTGTCATGCCCCTGGTGAGTCTAAGAGTTCACAGACAATCTAGGATCCCTGTGCCATGCAGAACCCCCAGTAGTGTATCCAATACATTACCCACTACACCAGTATTATGCAGGTCTACCCGCATTAAACAAGGGATACCACCCATCAGATATCGTATACACATAAATGTAAATGTTAAAATTATATGTGTATATATGTAACTGTTTTTCAAGTTTTGTGCCCACAGGTAATCTGTAAGAGTTTCCTTTAGAATTGCCAGTTTTAATTATGGACATCGTACCACAGGACTTGTGTGGTCACCAACTTGTAAATAATTAACCATTTGCCCAGGAATGGACCATGGACATTGATGCTTGGACTTATCATCATAGGACCATTTTTGAAGCTCTTGGGTTTGTAACTTTTTCATTTTTAACTCTTGTACAAATAATATTGTTTTTACGTGTTTCATGTTTTTGTTCAGCCCAGGAGTGCTGACTTGCACCCCCAGGAGTATGGTCACCACAGTGGCTTTGCCTTCCTCCAGGGGAGGGTAATGCCAGGCTTGGAGGTAATGATGGGTCTCTCTCGCAGTCAATCTATGCATGCAATACAGTTCCACTCCAGGCCAGCAGGGGGAACTCAGAACCGGGATTAAGGGGAGGAGTGCTCTTTGAGGGCCAAAAGGAAGGAGTAGTCAGTTAGTCTGCGGAGGGTGAAGTGTGCAGACATGTGGAAGGAGCGCTGAGATAGAGCTGAGAGGAAGAGCTCATCTCTGGAGCATGAACTGGAGCCTGGTCTCCACAGTTGTACGGATACTAACGGTCCTGCAACAGACACCAGGGGAGTAGGAGGCTGTAAATGCCCTACTCCCATCTAAGACTTGAGGGCACAACAGCAGCTTGGATAGTGAGCCGGGACTCAGGAGAGAGGAGTCCCCGAGATAGGCTACAGCTGTCTGCCGTGCAAGTGAGGTTCTTGAGAACATCTGACAGGAAGAACTCCAGTGTAACTCAGTACTGGGAGTACTTCATTCGAATAAGCACTAGTATGGAGACTGCACAGCCCGTCTGCTGAGAGAGAATCCCTGAATTGCTTCCAGGCTAGTCTGCTCCAATACCATCTGTAATCAGGACCCTGGACTGCAGTTATCAAGTAAAGGTACAGAAATTGCACCCCGCTGTGTCTTGTCTGCTTCCTACCTTTCCGGCACTGCTACATCCCCGTGCCAACCACATCTACACTGCCCTGGGACTACAGCTTCACCTGTGGGGAGCTTTTTCATCTTTGCTGCACCATACCATCAGTCCCAGCGGATCTGCATGCAGCGTCGGCTTAATACTTCCCTTGCCGAGCACCACAGGTGGCGTCACAAACTATTCATCTAACTACATTCCACCATTCACATCTTCCTATTACTTGGGCGCCCAGGGCCACGGTCCGGGTCACCGCTGCTGTGACACATCCCACTGATACCAGCCCGGTACCGAGTACCCCACAGCCCTGGGAGGGCGACCCACTTACGTGGCTGCCTGTCCGATTTGTGTCCACAATAAGGTCCCCAGACGACTTCCTACTGGTTCTCTCCTGCTGTTACCCATGCCATCTGGTCCAAGGCAGCACATAGCAATGGACTATATTACAGATTTGCCAGTATCCGAGGGTTGCACCGTCATCTGGGTAGTCGTGGATCGCTTCTCCAAAATGGCGCATTTTACCCCGTTGTCTGCTCTTCCGTCTGCTCCTGAACTGGCTGACAGCTTCATCAAAATAAGGAAATGGTTGCACTCAATTGCATTAAGGCATATCAAATATGAAATATATGAAAATGTGAATAGCATAATGGCTTTTGGAATTTAGGAAAAACATATGAGATACTTAGCACAAAAGTTGGCCAAAAGATGTGAGCCCATTCACCAACGTCAAGGTGATCTCATTGAACGGGTCCCTATTCTAACTGCCTCATGTGAACTACTGGCTAATAACAAGATAAAGCCTATATTTATAGGAGGATAGGAGCCAAAAAGTGATTGGATGTAATTAAAATCACAGCTTGATGAAGGGCCGAGTGCTCAGTCAGAAAGCTAACATACAAATGACAGAAAAAAACATGAGGCAGTTAGAATAGGGACCCGTTCAATGAGATCACCTTGACGTTGGTGAATGGGCTCACATCTTTTGGCCAAATTTTGTGCTACGTATCTCATATGTTTTTTTCTAAATTGCAAAAGCCATTATGCTATTCACAATTCATATATTTCATATTTGATATGCCTTAATGCAATTGAGTGCAACCATTTATTTATTTTGATATGTAAGCTGTTTTTTGGTATGCACCTATTCAGACTAGGATGTGCCATCAGTTTTTTCTGTCATTTATATGTTAGCTTTCTGACTGAGCACTCCGCCCTTCATCAAGCAGAGGCCTGCAGTCCCGGCGTCCCCCGATCATCCAGCCTGCGGAGCGGCAACCGGTAAGCCAGCGCAACCAAGGGCCTGGCCAACGTTAACTAGGGGGGAGGAGAATGTCTGAGGCAAGAGGAGATGCAGCGGTGAACGCCACCGCAGCCCCCACAGCACCGCAAGATGCAGGGACTAGCGCAGCTGCGGCCCCAATGGCACCGCAGAATCCAGGGGCCAGCGCCGCTTCCAGAATGCAGCAGGAACAAGCGCCCATCACAGCAGTCCCCATAATGCCGCTGTCCATGCCCTATATACCGGGAGCAGCCTGGTTACCACAGTACTCAGGGGAGTCACATATCCTGAGTGAATTTAAAGAGAGACTGTGCAGTTTGTTTGAGGTGTATCCTCTGTCTGAAAGCCAGAAAGTGAACATCCTTATTGGGCAGCAAACTGGTGCAGCGCAAAGGGAAGTAAAAGCCTGGCAGGACACTGATAAAGAGACTGTTAAAAAGATTCTGGCTAAGCTAAGAAGCACCTTTGACACAGCACTGCAGCTTAAATAAAAATGAGATTCTTTGGGTGTAAGCAGAGAGCGCAGGACAGTATACGGGACTATGCTCTTTTCCTGCAGGAGGCGCTGCGAGCCATAAAGCAGATTGACCCAGACAGTGTGAAGGATGGAGACAGAATGTTAAAGGAGCAATTTATTGAGGGACTCCTATCCAGTACCCACAGAGCACAGCTGTGCATCATAGGCCTACAAAACCCTGACCTAGACTTTGCAGACTTCAAAGACAGGGCTATCCGGGTGCTGCATGAACCAAATGTCAGCCATCCAATGCCCCCTAGACGCCCAGCGATCACATACCACCAAGAAGCAGCACCTTTCCCTCCCAGCCCTGTGGGGGCTGATGCACAGACTCTAAATAATGATCCATCTACAGAACTGCGCCTTCAGGTCCAAGAGCTGACCAAAAGTAAGGCTGCAGTTGCTAAAACTGTGCAGTCCATGCAGGTGTCCTCAAAGTTGAAGATCCAGCTGGCCTCCAGTCCAGATAATGTCCCGTGGCTACGGAAGAAGAGGATCCCGCCACTCCGAGGGAGAAACAACGATCGCTATGACCAGGACGGACATCCCATCTGTCGTCACTGCCACAAGGCAGGCCACATCGCAAGATTCTGTTATTTAAACGAGCAACCCCTGGGGAAGAGGGCCAACCCCCAGGAGTAGGACCACAAGGCCAAAACAACTGGCAAGCCAAATTTGTTGGAGGACGACCGGTTCTCCCAGTGGTGATTGACGGCATCCCCATGAACGCTTTGCTGGACACTGGCTCTCAGGTGACAACTATGCCATATATCCTTTACAAGCGGTATTAGGCTGACTCTGAACTTACCCGTGGCCCAAGTGATGAACTGACAGTAGTTGCCAGCAATGGCCAGTCTTTGCCGCAAGTAGGATGTAAAGAGATTACCATTAAAGTGGGGCGAGTGTAGTTAAAATCTCAAGGTCTGATAGTTGTAGACATTGATCGACGAGAATGTAACCCAATGGTGACCTTAGGTATTAATGTGATTGAAAATTGTCTTGCCGAGGTTATTGTTTTGTTGCAACAGGTAGCCGAGACTGCTGGTTCCAGTGACCAACAAGTCCTGCAGAAGGAGATCAAGGCCCTGATGCAAAGACAGCAGGTAGAACTGTCTGGCGGAGAAATTGGCAGCGTCAGAGTGAATGATTCTTTCCCCATTGCGATACCCCCAGATGTGAAATGATAATTTGGTGTCGGACAGCCATAAACCTCAGAGGAAAAGATTACCAAGCATTGGTAGAGCCAGTGTACTCTGATAGCCGGCCCACTGTCCTGACAGCCAGAGGGGTAGTTGATGTCCACAAAGGGAGAGTACCTGTATGCCTCTTGAATTGTGGGGAAGAGGAGGCCACAATACCTCGGTATGCCACAGTTGCTAAGCTGCTTACTGTCAGTAACAACGCAATACAGGCAGCAGAGCCCTTGGTCCCATCCGACCAGGCAGGGGACAATGGCTCTGTAAAGCACCTGGAGGAGTAGTGTCAGCAGCTGCAGGTGGGAACTGACTCCACCCCTTCATACCAAAAGAGTGACTCAGGAGTATGAGTGGGTATTCAGTAAACACCCTTTAGACTTTGGGAAGGCAAAAGGGGTTCAACACCATATCCCCACTGGAGATCATTCACCCATTAAAGAAAGGTACCGGCCTATACCCCCAACACAATATCAATGTGCCAAAAGTATGTTGCGGGAAATGAAGGAGGGTGGGGTGATCAGGGACAGTTGTAGCCCCTGGGCAGCTCCAATAGTCTTTGTGAAAAAGAAAGATGGTACCATGAGAATGTGGGTTGATTACCAAAAAATTAACAGCATTACACATAAGGATGCCTACCCATTACCCAGAATTGAGGAGTCATTAGCCGCACTTAAAACTGCTATTTTTCCACCTTAGATCTCACTAGTGGGTATTGGCAGATTCCCGTGGCAGAGGCAAACAAGGAGAAAACAGCGTTTACTACACCAATGGGTCTCATGCTGTTCGGGCTCTGCACCGCCCCAGGGACATTTCAATGGCTAATGGAGGGCTGTCTTGGACGCAAGAACTTCGAGACAGTTCTGTTGTACCTTGATGATGTCATTGTTTTCTCCAAGACTTATGAAGACCATCTGGAGCACCTGGCTGAGGTGTTTGAAGCCCTGTCCAACTTTGGCCTGAAAGTGAAGCCATCCAAATGCCACCTCCTGAAGCAGAGGCGTATCTAGGCTTCCTGGCACCCGGGGCAAGAATTTGGTTCGGCCCCCCCACTCCAAATCCCCCACACATTAACCCCATCCCCACTCATTAACCCCCATCCCCACTCCAAATCCCCCACACATTAAATAACCCCCATCCCCACTCCCAAATCCCCCCCACACATTATGTACCCCCCACTCCAAATCCCCCACATATTAACCCCATCCCTACTCATTAACCCCCCAAACAATAACCCCCATCCCCACTCATTAATTCCATCCCCACTCATTAACCCCCCCGTCCATACTCCCAAATCCCCAACACATTATGTACCCCCCAACATTAACCCCCATCCCCACTCATTAACCCCCCACACATTAACCCCCATCCCCACTCATTAACACCCCACACATTAACCCCCATCCCCACTCATTAACCCCCCACACATTAACCCCATCCCCACTCATTAATGCCCCCACTCATTAACCCCCATCCCCACTCAATAACCCCCCACACATTAACCCCCATCCCCACTCATTAACCCCCACACATTAACCCCCATCCCCAATCATTAACCCCCCACACATTAACCCCAATCCCCACTCATTAACCCCCCACACATTAACCCCCATCCCCACTCATTAACCCCCCACACATTAATCCCCATCCCCACATTAACCTCATCTCCACTCATTAACCCCATCCCCACTCATTAACCCCCCACACATTAACCCCCATCTCCACTCATTAACCCCCCCACTCATTAACCCCCATCCCCACACATTAACCCCCATCCATTAACCCCATCCCCACTCTTTAACCCCCCCACACATTAATCCCCATCCCCACTCATTAACCCCCCCACACATTAACCCCCATCGCCACACATTAACAACCCCCATCTTCGGTGGTTTCTTCAGCTCCACATTGGAGCACACTTACCACCTGTGCTGAGCGTTCACTCTGGGCGCCAGGGAGTGACGTCAGCAGCGTGATCACATGACGTCACGCTGCTGACGTCGCTCTGGCCCGGCGGTCAGAGCTGCAATTGTACTGGCGTCTATACAGACGTCAGTACAATTGTTCCCTGGGAGCCGGCACGCGCACCTTCTCTGCGCCTGCTGTCAGCTTGACAGCTGACACAGAGAACCGCCGACTCTCAGGCCATGGGGGGGCGGCAGAACGGCATCCGCCAGGGAGGACACTGCGGACCGCTGCATTCCGGCCCGGACTGCGCCCCCTGCCGGCTGCGCCCAGGGCAACTGCCCCGGTTGCCCCCCCTAGATACGCCCCTGTCCTGAAGCCCAAGGTACAGTACCTCTGTCATGTAGTGAGTGCAGAAGGTGTGGCACCGGATCCTGACAAAGTCACTGTCATCCAGGACTGGCAGAAGCCCAGCAACCTTCATGAAGTACGTCAATTCCTCGGGTTGGTAGGCTACTACCGAAGGTTCATCAAAGGCTTAACTGAGATAGCCACGCGTATGCAAAATCTTCTGGTGGGCCAGCCCAAGAAAGCCAGGAAGAAGAGTCCTACATTTGAATGGAATGAGGAACTGGAGAGGATCTTCACTCGATTGAAGATGGCTTTCACAGGAGATGAAGTTCTGGCCTACCCAGATTATGACCAACCATTTGTTTTGTATACTGATGCCAGCAACATGGGACTGGGAGCAGTACTGTCACAGGTACAGAATGGCAAAGAAAGAGTGATCTCCTATGCCAGCAGGAAGCTTCGTCCCACTGAAAGGAACCCTGACAACTACAGTTCCTTCAAACTGGAGTTCCTCACCATAGTCTGGGCTGTGACTGAACGATTCAAGCATTACCTAGCTTCAGCCAAGTTTACCATCTTCACAGACAACCCGTTGACTCACTTGGAAACTGCCAAACTAGGTGCACTGGAGCAGCGATGGATGGCCTGGCTGTCTAACTATGAATTCACCATCAAGTACCGAGCAAGGCACAAGAATGCCAATGCTGATGCGCTGTCCAGAATGCCCAATCTGCCAGATGCAGGAGAAGACCCTGAGGCACTCGAAGAAATAGAGTTACCTGCCTTCCACCGGCCAATTGCGGCCCATCGTGCCCAAGGAGTGAGAAATAGACGATCTATCATGAAAGAGGCCACCCTAAATCCATTGCCTCATCATGACTGGGCAGAAACACAGGATAGCGACCCCACAGTCCACCTGGTAAAGGAGCTACTGTCACAAGCTGACTCAAGCCCAGGTCCAGATGCTCCTGAAGAAACCCAGCAGCTGTGGAAGGAAAGAGGCAGGCTGTTCATCTATGAGGGAAAGCTGTGTCGGAGGAGTATCAATGCCCACACTCATGAGTTGGTCGGGCAGGTGGTAGTCCCAAAGAGTGAGGCATCAATGGTCTTGGATGCATACCACAATGGAGCTGGACACTTCGGATGGAAGAAATTGGAGGTCTTACTCCGGGAGAAATTCTACGGGGCTGGTATGAGGAAGGCCATTGAAAATTGGTGCTGGGAGTGTGGACAATACAACCTGTGCAGGAAGGACCGTAACAGCCAGCGAGCTCTTTTTGTTAGGGATGGTGGAGCGCACTAAATATAAATAATAGGAAGTGCGTTCGCCGCCCAGGGTCCACCGTGCAGTAGGTGTAACAACCGCTGCTGAGTAATGGCAGACTCGCTATATGGCGGTATACTGCACTCGGGTTAAACGTCACCCGAGGTGCGCAGAGCAGACTCTGTTAAACCCACAGAGGCGCTAAAGCATAAATGCCGAGCCTGTTAGCTTCACAGGTCTCAGCTGGCGTGCACACACGGTATATGGTCACAGGACACGGCCTAAGACAGAGGTCGGTGTCCATCTTGACCTACCGCGCGTGCGGTGTCGCTACCGCGGACGCCGGTAAGTGCTGCTAACTCCAGCGCGGCAGTAACTACTGCCGCTATACGACAGTGCCGTGAGGCTTCACACTATCGGACGTTAGTGTAGCGGTGCGGTATGCACTGTGGCGTATGGCTTGCCACGGACTGGCGCTGACTATAACTCTAATTCCCTTTCCACATGCGTAATATCAGAGGGAAAGGGGTTTCATAATGAGTCAGTTACCAGAATCATACATCCGTCACCATTCACCATTCACACATGGCAAGTATAGCCTATACTAGCGCAAGACTGAGCAGCCATGCGGGCCTTTCATAGCCATGTGCTTCCGGGACCTTCCAGACCTCTGAAATGGGCCAATCAGATCAGGACAAGGACCTGAGCACGTGACCCCCGATCTCCACTGGGAGATCGTCTCGTGGGCATGCCCAGTAGCGCGGCCAGAGGACTTAGCCTCTGGAGTGGTTTCCTGCAAAACAGGCTGCGCTACTATTGCTGGTCCAGAGGTGGCAGCAGCATCCAGACCCAGAGAGCTGGTCCGAGCAGGGCGCCTGGATCGCCGAGAGTGCTGTGCAGGTCCCTGAGTGGTTGGAAAGGAACGGGAGACCGCTGGATGTATGGCTCTGGATTACTGCTGCTGCAAATTCAGCCCATGGTAGCAAGGATGCCCAGTCATCCTGCTTGGCAGAGACAAAATGCCGCATGTGAGTGACCAAGGTTTGGTTAGCTCTCTCAACCATCCCGTTCGTCTCGGGGTGTAAAGCGTAGGACAGGTTTAGCTCAATGCTGAGTAGGCTGCAGAGCTTCCTCCAAAACCGTGACGCAAACTGGGGACCTCGATCACTAACAATTTTGTCCGGCATGCCATGCAGACGGAATACATGTTTTATGAACAGTGTGGCAAGACCACGAGCGGAAGGCAACCGTACGAGTGGCACCAGATGCACCATTTTAGAAAAATGGTCGGTGACCACCCAGATGACCGTACTGCTACCAGACTTGGGCAGGCCAACCACAAAATCCATGCCAACCATCTTCCAACATCCAGAGCCAGAGAGCTGGTCCGAGCAGGGTGCCTGGATCGCCGAGATTGCTGTGCAGGTCCCTGAGCGGTCGGAAAGGAATGGGAGACTGCTGGATGTATGGCTCTGGATTCCTGCTGTGCAGCTGCAGGAACCCAACGCCTAACACCTTTGCAGACAATAATAACCAAACAACCACTTGAGTTGGTAGCCCTGGACCATGTGAAGCTGGTCCCAAGCCATTCAGGCTGCGTTTATGTTCTTACCATCGTTGACCACTATTCGAGATTCTTGGTAGTCGTGCCTGTCAAGGATCAAGCAGCCAGAGCATTCCAACAGCACTTTTGTCGACCACATGGATATCCCGAGCGACTGCTTACAGATTAAGGTCCAGCCTTTGAGGCGGAAGTGTTCCAGGAATTCTGTAACTTGTACGGTTGTAAGAAGATTAGGACAACCCCGTACCATCCACAGACCAATGGCATGTGTGAAAAGATGAACCAGGTAGTGATTGACCTACTGAAGACCTTGCCTTTGGACGAGAGGAATCTGTGGCCAGAAAAGTTGCCAGATCTTGTAGACCTCTACAACCACATTCCTGTGAATTCCACCAACTGCACTCCAGCCTACCTAATGAGAGCGAGGCCTGGTAAACTGCCTATTGATTTGGATATGGGAGTCCTGACACCTGAAGTGACATCACCAGATGCTGACTGGGATTCAGAGCGGCAGCAGCAGTACCGTAGAGTACAAGAGTGTATAGAAAAGAGTCTAGCTCAGGCGAGACAAAAGCAGGAGAAAAACTACAATCAACATGCACCTGTAGTTCCCTTGTCACCAGGAGAGCAAGTCCTAAAGAGGAAAAGAAGGATGCATAAATTGGATGACCAATGGGAAGCTGAACCCTACACCGTCCTACCATCAAACTTTGACAACACCAAAGTGTGCCTTATCAGTAACGATGGAGGAGAAACCTCATCAGCAGTATCGAGGGATCATCTGAAACTGTGCCCTGACCAACTAAAGGACAGAATGGACTAGCAAAACAACCTTCAGCCCATAGAAGAAGAAGAAGAAAAGGTCAGCACTGTACTCGGAGAATTCCCTGCAAATTGGACTAGAGCGAATCAAGCCATAGTGGTGCCAGTTTTGACCTTTCCCCAACTGGTAGTGCAAGAAGAAATGACTCAAGACCACCCTGAAAACCAGCAAGTACAGGTAGCAGATGCCACACCAGCAGTGGAACAAGAGAATTTTCACCCTGTCAGTGGTGAATCTGTCATGCCCACAGTGAGTAGAAGTGGTCCTAGGAAATCTAGTATTGCTGTGCTACGCAGAACCACCAGTAGTGTAGCCAGTACAACACACACTACACCAGTAGTTAACACAAGGCATCCAGTAAGGTCCCCAACAACACCAGTGCTACGTAGGTCTGTCTGTAGTACCCAAGGTATACCACCCCTAAGGTTTCGTATATAAATAAGTTAATGTAAATGGTAAAATGTACTGTAAATATGCAACCTTTTCAAGCTTATGTGCCTACAGACTCTGTAGGAACCTTTTGGAAATATCAGTTTGTTTTTGATGGACAATTGTGCCACAGGACTATGTGTGGCCAAAACTATCTTGTACATAGTTACCAACTGCTCAGGAAATAGACCATGGACATTGACGCATGGACTAATCGTCATCAGGACTATTTTTGAGCTTTGGTTTTTGTAATTTTTCATTTTTTGAAATCTTGTTACATTTACAATTGTTCATTTGTTAATACGTTTTGCATGATTTCTTCAGTCCGGGAGTACTGAATTGCACTAGGGGGGAATGTGGTGCCCCCAGGAGTATGGTCGCCACAGTGGCATTACCTTCCTCCTAGGGAGTGTGATGTCATGCTTGGAAGCAATAAAGGGTCTCTCTGTCAGGTAAATTAAATAGGAAGCTGTAAATGCTCTGTTCCCACATAAGACTCGGAGGCACAACAGCAACGTGTGAGCCAGAAGAAGGCAGATAAAGCTGTCTGCCATACGAGGGGGTTCTAAAAGAGAGCAAGCAAGAGGAACTTCAGTGTAACTCAGTACTGCATGTACCTCAGATAAGCGCTAGAAAGGAGACTACACAACCCATCTGCATAGAGAGATTCCTAAGTTGCTTCCAGGCTGGCCAACTCCTGTTCCATCTGTAATCTGGATCCTGGACTGGACTTGCAAAGCAAAGTAAAGATAAAAGAAACTGCACCCTGTTGTGTCATTGCCTTCTTCCTGCAACCCCTTCAGCACTGCTACATCTCTGTGCCTAACACTGCACCCTCTTCCTCAACACCTATCATTACTGCCCTGGGTCTACAGCTCTACCTGTGGGGAGCTATTACATCTTGCTGCCTTATACCATCTGTCCCAGAGGATCTGCCTGCAGCATCGGCTTAACCCCTTCATTGCCGAGCACCACAGGTGGCGTCACATATCATCCACTTATAAACTTTAATCAGCCACGCTTAACCCCTTTTACATGGATGCCCAGGGCCACGGACCAGGTCACTGCTACTGGTACCGAGTACCCCACTGACCTGGCGGGCGATCCAGATACATCCCAAAGCTCCTCACCTTCAACTGTAGTAATCACTCCTTTACTTTTTTCTTGTGCAGTTGGTCTCTCCTAAACCTGCAGTTGCACTTCCTGACAAATTCTCGGGGGAGAAGGATCAGTTTAGGGTGTTTAGGGAGAGCTGCAAACTATTTTTTACCTTGCGACCCCCTCTTCAGGAGATGAGTCCCAGCAGGTGGAAATAATCATGTCCCTATTGTGAGGGGGTCCTCAGACTTGGGCATTCTCTTTGTCTCCACTAGCCCCAGAACAGTCTTCCTTAGATGCCTTTTTTGACACCCTAGGGATGATTTATGATGAACCTGACAGGACCTGGGTCGCAGAAGCTAAGATCATGAACCTTACACAGGGGGGCCGCACCGCAGAGGACTATAGCTCTGTGTTCCGGCAATGGTCCTCTGAGGTTTTGTGGAATGATGCGGCTCTCAGATGTCAGTTTCACTGTGGCATCGGCGTGATCTTGGACTTTACCTTTATTGTGGTCATGCTGGACATTTCCTCAAAGACTGCTCCATTTGCGCTCAAGCCAGCAAGCCTTTGGGAAACGTCTAGGTCTGGGTGATAGTCGGGGAGGTCACCCAGACTTCCAGGTACCCTTTTACTCCTCAGATAAAGTATTGCTGTACGTGGAACTTTGTTTTCAGAACCTGTGGTTATCTGCTCTTGCTTTCATTGACTGTGGCTCTGACTTGAATCTGGACTGGTTGCGAAATTAGGATTAGGGACAGTTAGATTGGAAAGACCTATTCAAATTGTCGCCATTGACAGGACACCACTACTTCAGAACTTAATCCAGCTGGTAACAATGGAATTCACACTTAGAGTGGGAACTCTTCACCCTGAGTCCATCTCCTGCTATGTGTTGGATAATTTACCTGCTGGGTTGTGTTGGGATTTCCATGGCTACAAATCCATAATCCTGTTATTGATTGGTGTCAGAAGGATATTGTTAAATGTAGTTCCTACTGTCATAAGAAATGTCTTACCTCTGTACAAATTTGCTCCGCTAGTCTGGAGGGTCTGCCAGATAAACCTGAAAGACTTCGGAGATATGTTCTCGGAGAAAGTGGCTGAGATATTACTGCCTGATCTTCCTTATGATTGTGCTATAAATGTTATTCCTAATGCCAAATTGCCTAAAGCTTGGCTGCATAATTTGTCGGGACCTGAAGGGACTGATATGAAGGAATATATTAATGAAAGTTTACGGAAGGGTCATATCTGTCCTTCCTCCTCACCTGTAACTGCAGGGTTCTTTTTTGTGAAAAAGAAAGATGGTGGCCTCCGTCCTTGCCTCGATTTTCATTAACTGAACAAAATTACAGTTAAGAATACTTACCCATTTCCACTTATCCCTGACCTATATAATCAGCTTACTGGGGCTAAATGGTTTTCTAAGCTTGACCTTAGAGGGGCAGATAATCTGATAAGTATCCGAGAGGGTGATGAGTGGAAAACGGCGTTTTTAACATCGGAGTGTTTATTTGAAAATTTTGAAATGCCTTATCGGTTAACCAATGCACCTGCAGTCTTTCAGAACTTTATAAATGACATTTTCTCTGATATTATTGGAAGGTTTATTCTGTATACCTGGATGACATTCTAATTTTTTCGTCTGATCTGAATACTCACTATGAGCACGTTCAATTTGTTTTACTGAAATTAAGGGAAAATTCTTTGCTTGCTAAATTGGAGAAATGTACTTTTTCTATTCAGGAAATATCATTTCTGGGGTTCACTGTGTCTGCTAAAAGGTTTAAAATGGACCCTGGGAAGGTGCAGGCAATAATTGATTGGGTCCAACCTCATGATCTGAAAGCATTGTGACGATTAGAGTTGAGCGACTTTTGGTTTTTTAGGGTCGCGTTTCGTTTCGTGAAACCCGACTTTTCCAAAAGTCGGGTCGAGCAAGATCGTCCGATTATAGGGAAAAGTCGGGGTCGTCCCGAAACACGAAACCCAATGTAAGTCAATGGGGAATAAAAGTAGGCAGTGAGAGGAGGACAGGAAACACACCTACAGTGCCCATTTGAATGCCAAAAGCATCAATTCTTCTTACTTAAGCTTGTCAACCTTAATTAACTTCATAATACAAGTTACGCACTGAAAAATGGGGGTTATTTGGCTAAAGTTGTGGGGGGGAGGGCTGGCTGCAGGTTTTCATGTGCCCTGGGCGAAAGAGCGCCCCTTTAACACATACCACAACTCATCATGCTCCGATACGGCAGAGAAATAGCGGTATAGTACAATGAAAAATACCTCACTTTTTACATCTCATGACGAGGCCCATCTATTTCTCCATACAGAATCATTGGTCCCATATAATGTTTGAAACAGTATATGATGAGCTCCACATAATGCTACAGTGTATGTTGGTCCCCATGGATGAAGCTCCACTGTCTTATGGGCCCAAATAATGCTCCAAACATAATGGGCCCCATTTCTAATGCTCTAGTGTATAATGGGCCCTGTAAATGCTGCTCCAGTGTCTGATGTCCACCTTTGGAATGTTCCAGTGTATGGTGGGCCCCATCTATCATTCTCCAGAGTATAGTGCTCCCCAAAAATAGCTGTCCCAACATTGAAAACAATCAAATAAGTCTCCTCGCTAGGGAATCCCTGTACTTCTCTGGATTCCTCGTCGTCCCCATCTTCCATCTCACTGCACAGTATTTCAACTTTGCAAGTGCTGTGATCCTGGGCAAGCAGGGGGGGCCCACTCGTTGGCGACGGCACTGGCACAGGGCCCATGATAGTACGGTGGTGTGTCTGATGGCGGGTAGGCCGAACCTGCACTTTCATCTGCAGCTTCCTCTTTGTCACCGTGTAAGATGGAACTGTATATGGGAAGGGTAACCTGAGTTTCATCAGGGTCAGATTCAGGTCGTGTAGCGTGCGAGGGGAATGTAGTGGTCTGGGTCAATGTACCAGCAGATTCATCGAGCAGTGGCTGGGCATCAGTGCACTTGTGTCGCCCCCAGGAGTACGGTCGCCACAGTGGCATTACCTTCTAGGGAGTGTGATGTCATGCTTGGGAGCAACGAAGGATCTCTCTAGCAGGTTAACTGATTGGGCGGCGTTATTCCCACGAGTCATGACCCTCCAAACAGCGTTCATGAAGGCAAAGTGTTTGTTTTACGTGGGCAGTATGGTTGCAAAGCTGAACCTTAAAGGAATGTCCAGAAGGGCACCACCAGGAGTGGAGCCTAAGGTTAAATTCGACTCCACCTGGGAAACCTCAACCATGCCAGCTACAGAACAGATGCACACATTGCAAGCTTAATTCCGTTAACGAACGAGACTCCGTCATGCCCCGCGGTCCGAGTCCGGCTTACTAGAGGGACACGTGAGGCTCTGGCACATGAGATTGGCCAATAACTGGTGTGTCATGCCCTTACATGTCCGTGGCTGCATGTGCGCTACACTGAAAAGGCCAGCGTTTGTCGCTTATGGGTGCAGATAACCCGCTGAACAACGTTAGTGATGGGGATCACTGATTACAATTATTACCCGCGAACGATGATTTCCCAGTAAGTGCAGGTCAACCGCAGTTCCGGAATTAGGCCTAACCGTCATTCCTGAAAAAATTAAAAACTTACGTGTGCAAACCACAGGTGCTGTAGCTTGCTTAACAGCTCGACAGCCGTTCTCACGCCCAGTATGGATTGCACGTGATTGCACAAAGGTGAGAAAGGGTACCGTATCCCCAGATAACATGTATGGATAGCGTACACATTCAAAATATATGTCTATACATCAGGAGGCAGGCTCAGACGGTGTTAGGCCCAGTATGGATTGCACGTGATTGCACAAAGGTTAGAAAGGGTACCGTATCCCCAGATAACATGTATGGATAGCGTACACATTCAAAATATATGTCTCAGGAGGCAGGCTCAGACGGTGTTAGGCCCAGTATGGATTGCACGTGATTGCACAAAGGTTAGAAAGGGTACCGTATCCCCGGATAACATGTATGGATAGCGTACACATTCAAAATATATGTCTAAGGAGGCAGGCTCAGACGGTGTTAGGCCCAGTATGGATTGCACGTGATTGCACAAAGGTTAGAAAGGGTACCGTATCCCCAGATAACATGTATGGATAGCGTACACATTCAAAATATATGTCTCAGGAGGCAGGCTCAGACGGTGTCAGGCCCAGTATGGATTGCACGTGATTGCACAAAGGTTAGAAAGGGTACCGTATCCCCAGATAACATGTATGGATAGCGTACACATTCAAAATATATGTCTCAGGAGGCAGGCTTAGACGGTGTCAGGCCCAGTATGGATTGCACGTGATTGCACAAAGGTTAGAAAGGCTACCGTATCCCCGGATAACACGTATGGATAGCGTACACATTCAAAATATATGTCTCAGGAGGCAGGCTCAGACGGTGTTAGGCCCAGTATGGATTGCACGTGATTGCACAAAGGTTAGAAAGGGTACCGTATCCCCAGATAACATGTATGGATAGCGTACACATTCAAAATATATGTCTCAGGAGGCAGGCTCAGACGGTGTTAGGCCCAGTATGGATTGCACGTGATTGCACAAAGGTTAGAAAGGGTACCGTATCCCCAGATAACATGTATGGATAGCGTACACATTCAAAATATATGTCTCAGGAGGCAGGCTCAGACGGTGTCAGGCCCAGTATGGATTGCACGTGATTGCACAAAGGTTAGAAAGGGTACCGTATCCCCGGATAACATGTATGGATAGCGTACACATTCAAAATATATGTCTCAGGAGGCAGGCTCAGACGGTGTTAGGCCCAGTATGGATTGCACGTGATTGCACAAAGGTTAGAAAGGGTACCGTATCCCCAGATAACATGTATGGATAGCGTACACATTCAAAATATATGTCTCAGGAGACAGGCTCAGACGTGTCAGGCCCAGTATGGATTGCACGTGATTGCACAAAGGTTAGAAAGGGTACCGTATCCCCGGATAACATGTATGGATAGCGTACACATTCAAAATATATGTCTCAGGAGGCAGGCTCAGACGGTGTTAGGCCCAGTATGGATTGCACGTGATTGCACAAAGGTTAGAAAGGGTACCGTATCCCCAGATAACATGCATGGATAGCGTACACATTCAAAATATATGTCTCAGGAGGCAGGCTCAGACGGTGTCAGGCCCAGTATGGATTGCACGTGATTGCACAAAGGTTAGAAAGGGTACCGTATCCCCGGATAACATGTATGGATAGCGTACACATTCAAAATATATGTCTCAGGAGGCAGGCTCAGACGGTGTTAGGCCCAGTATGGATTGCACGTGATTGCACAAAGGTTAGAAAGGGTACCGTATCCCCAGATAACATGTATGGATAGCGTACACATTCAAAATATATGTCTCAGGAGGCAGGCTCAGATGGTGTTAGGCCCAGTATGGATTGCACGCGATTGCACAAAGGTTAGAAAGGGTACCGTTTCCCCGGATAACAAGTATGGATAGCGTACACATTCAAAATATATGTCTCAGGAGGCAGGCTCAGACGGTGTTAGGCCCAGTATGGATTGCACGTGATTGCACAAAGGTTAGAAAGGGTACCGTATCCCCAGATAACATGTATGGATAGCATACACATTCAAAATATATGTCTCAGGAGGCAGGCTCAGACGGTGTTAGGCCCAGTATGGATTGCACGTGATTGCACAAAGGTTAGAAAGGGTACCGTATCCCCAGATAACATGTATGGATAGCGTACACATTCAAAATATATGTCTCAGGAGGCAGGCTCAGACGGTGTTAGGCCCAGTATGGATTGCACGTGATTGCACAAAGGTTAGAAAGGGTACCGTATCCCCAGATAACATGTATGGATAGCGTACACATTCAAAATATATGTCTCAGGAGGCAGGCTCAGACGGTGTTAGGCCCAGTATGGATTGCACGTGATTGCACAAAGGTTAGAAAGGGTACCGTATCCCCAGATAACATGTATGGATAGCGTACACATTCAAAATATATGTCTCAGGAGGCAGACTCAGAGGGTGTCAGGCCCAGTATGGATTGCACGTGATTGCACAAAGGTTAGAAAGGGTACCGTATCCCCGGATAACATGTATGGATAGCGTACACATTCAAAATATATGTCTCAGGAGGCAGGCTCAGACGGTGTTAGGCCCAGTATGGATTGCACGTGATTGCACAAAGGTTAGAAAGGGTACCGTTTCCCCGGATAACAAGTATGGATAGCGTACACATTCAAAATATATGTCTCAGGAGGCAGGCTCAGACGGTGTTAGGCCCAGTATGGATTGCACGTGATTGCACAAAGGTTAGAAAGGGTACCGTATCCCCGGATAACATGTATGGATAGCGTACACATTCAAAATATATGTCTCAGGAGGCAGGCTCAGACGGTGTCAGGCCCAGTATGGATTGCACGTGATTGCACAAAGGTTAGAAAGGGTACCGTATCCCCAGATAACATGTATGGATAGCGTACACATTCAAAATATATGTCTCAGGAGGCAGGCTCAGACGGTGTCAGGCCCAGTATGGATTGCACGTGATTGCACAAAGGTTAGAAAGGGTACCGTATCCCCGGATAACATGTATGGATAGCGTACACATTCAAAATATATGTCTCAGGAGGCAGGCTCAGACGGTGTTAGGCCCAGTATGGATTGCACGTGATTGCACAAAGGTTAGAAAGGGTACCGTATCCCCAGATAACATGTATGGATAGCGTACACATTTAAAATATATGTCTATACATCAGGAGGCAGGCTCAGACGGTGTCAGGCCCAGTATGGATTGCACGTGATTGCACAAAGGTTAGAAAGGGTATCGTATCCCCGGATAACATGTATGGATAGCGTACACATTCAAAATATATGTCTCAGGAGGCAGGCTCAGACGGTGTTAGGCCCAGTATGAATTGCACGTGATTGCACAAAGGTTAGAAAGGGTACCGTATCCCCAGATAACATGTATGGATAGCGTACACATTCAAAATATATGTCTCAGAAGGCAGGCTCAGACGGTGTCAGGCCCAGTATGGATTGCACGTGATTGCACAAAGGTTAGAAAGGGTACCGTATCCCCGGATAACATGTATGGATAGCGTACACATTCAAAATATATGTCTCAGGAGGCAGGCTCAGACGGTGTCAGGCACAGTATGGATTTGACGGCCCAGATTACACATCGGAGGAGCAGGGAAAGGTAAAGATTGCAAATGCTGGGGCCCTGCCCAAGCAAGGGGGGCCCACTCATGGGCGTCGGTACTGGCACTGGGCCCCTCATAGTACAGCAGTGTGTCTGACGGCGGGTGTGCACCACCACCGTCAGAGACACTTGATTGCACTATGAGGGACCCTGTGCCAGTGCCCGCGCCCAAGAGTCGGCCTACCCACCTGTCCAGGGCAACGGCACTCGCACGGTGTCGTGCGCTAGGTGGTGACCCCGGCCATGGGGGGGGAGGCAGCACAGTTAGGGAGTTTTAGAAAGTGGCATATGTTGATGTTGGACATTCAGCTGATGCAAAAGGCGAAATAGGTGAAGTCCCAGGAAGAGGTGGACCAAAGCAAGCCATTTTTCTGTCACCCTATGTGTCATCAGGGGAAGGTGGGACAAAATCCTTGGAAACCCATGCATGGTTCATTTTAATGAAGGTTAGATCATCCACATTTTGGGTTGACAGACGGGTCCTTTTTTCTGTCAGGATTGATCCAGCTGCACTGAAGACTCTTTCCGATAGCACACTTGCAGCTGGGCAAGCGAGCTCCTGTAAGGCATATTGGGCCAATTCAGGCCAGGTGTCCAGTTTAGCGGCCCAATAGTCAAAGGGGAATGACCTGTGTGGGAGAACATCGATATGGGAGGAAAAGTAGTTTGTAACCATAGTTGACAACTGCTGTCTCCTGTCACTTTCCATCGATGCAGTATTACCAGTTGTGGGAGCGGTATTTGAAAAATCAGTCCACAACATTGTCATGAAACCCCTGTCTCCAACGCCACTTCTGCTGTGTGCACCACGAACACCTCTGCCAAGCTGCCCCCGGCCCGTACGGCTCGTGTGAGAACCATCACCGCTGCTGTGTGCTGGGAATGCCTCAAGCAACCGATTTACCAGTGTTGCTTGTTTATTAGCCAATATTAGGTCAAGGTTCTCCTGTGGCATGATGTTTTGTAATTTGCCTTTATAGCGTGGATCCAGGATGCTGGCCAACCAGTAGTCGTCATCGTTCATCATTTTGGCAAAGCGGGGGTCCCTTTTTAGGATCTGCAAGGCATAATCTGACATGTGGGCCAATGTTCCCGGTGTCAATGATGCACTGCGAGTGCTGGGTGGAGGAGCACTTTCTGGCAAATCCACATCCCTCCAGTCACGCACAAACCCTGTACCAGACCTTGCCATGCCAACATTTTCACTTGCCCCACGAGATGCATCCTCCTCCCCTAAGTAATCATCCCCATCATCATCCTCCTCCTCCTCTTCTTCCTCCACCTCGTCCAGGAGAGGTCCCTGAGCAGACAATGGCTGAATGTCATCAAGGATTCCCTCCTCCTCTTCCTCCTCATCAACATTGGCTGCAGACGCCTGCTCCTTAAGGTGCGTCAAAGTTTGCATGAGCAGACGCATAAGTGGGATGCTCATGCTTAGGATGGCGTCGTCGGCGCTTACCAGCCGTGTGCATTCCTCAAAACACTGAAGGACTTTACAGAGGTCTTTCAGCTTCGACCACTGCACACCTGTCAACTCCATGTCTGCTCTCAAAGTGCCTGGCCGTGTATCCTCCCACAAATGCATTATGGCCTGCCTCTGCTCGCACAGCCGCTCCACCATGTGCAGGGTGGAGTTCCACCTTGTTGCAATGTCGATAATGAGGCGGTGGTTGGGAAGGTGGAGCAATCGCTGCAGCTTCTGCATACGAACGGAGTGTACAGGCGACCGGCGGATGTGCGCGCACAGTCTTCGCACCTTCTGGAGCAGGGCTGTTAACTCCGGATAATTTTTGAGGAAGCACTGCACCACCAGGTTCAAGGTGTGAGCCAAGCAAGGTATGTGGCTGAGTTTTGAAAGGGCTATGGCTGCCACAAAATTACGGCCGTTATCACTAACTACCTTGCCTGCCTCAAGATGTACACTGCCCAGCCATGACTCAGTTTGTCGCTTCAAGTACTCGGCCAGCACCTCGGCGGTGTGTCTGTTGCCCAAACACATCATCTGCAACACATCCTGCTGACGCTTTCCACTAGCTGCTCGATAGGGGGACACATCGTGTGCAACAGTGGCAGCTGCAGATGGAGTGCTCGTACGACTGCGCTCTGTGGACGAGCTTTCGCTTCTGGAGGAGGAGGAGGAGGAGGAGGGTCGAACGCCTACAGCCAACTGTTTCCTATACCGTGGGCTAGGCAGCACTGTCCCACCACCGCTGTCCCCTGTGGACCCTGCATCCACCACATTAACCCAGTGCGCAGTGATGGACACGTAACGGCCCTGGCCATGCCGACTGGACCATGCATCAGTTGTGAGGTGCACCTTTCCGCTCACTGACTGCTTGAGTGCATGGACAATGCGGTCTTTCACATGATGGTGGAGGGCTGGGATGGCTTTGCGAGAGAAGAAGTGGCGACTGGGTAGGTCATAGCGTGGTACTGCATAGGCCATGAGTTCGCGGAAAGCTGTGCTTTCCACCAACCGAAAGGGCATCATCTCAAACGAGATTAGTTTGGCAATGTGGGCGTTCAAACCCAGTGTACGCGGATGAGAGACTGAGTACTTTCTTGACCTACTCATAGTGTCTGGGAGGGTGAGCTGGACTTGAGAGCTGCATATGGTGGAAGTAGCGGTGGACAGGGCGGACTGAGAGAGGGTTGATGATGGTGATGGAGTTGGTGTTCTTTCTGATGCCCTAGAATCAGTCTTTCGTTGATATAACAGTGGGATTCCCTGACTGCTGTGGCCTTGCAACGACACCTCAACATTTGCTGCTGTGATAACCGGTGGGCTTACAGTGGGGGCAAGAATGTAGCGTTGCTGACTACCTTCGTTGTGATCAGTTGCACATGTGGCACTTGAGGTTTGGTGTTGTATCCACGCTTGCAAGTGCATGCTGGTTAAATGTCTAAGCATGCAACTGGTATTCAAATTTTTCAGATTTTTCCCTCGGCTAAAGGTCTTTGCGCACTTCTTACAGATAACCTTGGCCTGATCATGAGGATTTTGTTCAAAAAAGTGCCACACTGCACTCTTCCTACTTTGGCAGACATTTTGCGGCCTAGCACGCTGTGATCTTTTGACCCTCTGGACAAGCTGTCCAGCAACTCTTTTGATGTTTGGAACCTGTCTTTGGAGTGCTACGGGCCTGCCAGATAACAGCTGTTGCGATGTCGATGTCTGCTGTGGATGCTCCTCCTCATCTGAGCTATTGGAAGCAGCACCCCCTTCCCCCAATGGATGCCAATCTGGGTCAACAACTGGGTCATCCATCACCTCCTCTTCTATGTCATGTGCACCTTCCTCTGTGTCACCGTGTATGGTGGTATAGTGTGCGGGAAGGGGCACCTGAGTCTCATCAGGGTCAGAATCTGGCTCTGTACACTGCGAGGACAATGTAGTGCTCTGAGTGAATGTACCAGCAGAATCATCCATCAGCGGCTGTGCATCAGTGCACTCCATGTCAGATTCATCTTGGCCTGGGTAATTCACCATTTGACTTGATAATCCAGGCATGGTATGTGAAAACAGCTCCATGGAGTAATCAATAGTATGGCCTGCGTCATCCTTCAATCTTGGTTGGGGTGAAGGACACAAGGAAAGGTGTGGTTCATGAACATGTGCCTCCAATGACGACTCAGTGCTTTTACTTTTTACAACTGAAGAAGAGGAGGCGATAGAGCTGGAGGCTGAGTCAGCAATCTAAGACAAAACTTTTTCCTGATGCTCTGGCTTTAAAAGCGGTTTGCCAACTCCTAGAAAACTAAGCGTTCGAGGCCTTATGTAGCCAGACGATGATGCAGGCTCAACACCTCCTGCATTCGGTCCTATTTTGCTCTTGCCACTACCATCAGATCCACCACCAACACCATCATTACCAGCTGCCAACCCCCGCCCAATTCCAAGGCCTCTTCCACCAGCCTTCCTCATTTTTGGTAGAAATGTGGACAAAATCCAACAAACCATATAGTAATGTAAAACAAGGTACAAGGTGTCTATAGGACAGGGGAGATTTTGAATTTCTGCAGACACTTGTGGACACTGGACACTTTTGGATTGTGTGAGGCCCAATGAATATCTGAGCGCTATGTGACAGGCTCGATGGCACAGCTGTGACCAAAGTGACGAGAGGATAAGGGAGATTTTGAATCTCTGCACACACTTTTGGACACTGGACACTTGTGGATTGTGTGAGGCCCAATGAATATCTGAGCGCTATGTGACAGGCTCGATGGCACAGCTGTGACCAAAGTGACTACAGGATAAGGGAGATTTTGAATCTCTGCACACACTTTTGGACACTGGACACTTGTGGATTGTGTGAGGCCCAATGAATATCTGAGCGCTAAGTGACAGGCTCGATGGCACAGCTGTGACCAAAGTGACTACAGGATAAGGGAGATTTTGAATCTCTGCACACACTTTTGGACACTGGACACTTGTGGATTGTGTGAGGCCCAATGAATATCTGAGCGCTATGTGACAGGCTCGATGGCACAGCTGTGACCAAAGTGACTACAGGATAAGGGAGATTTTGAATCTCTGCACACACTTTTGGACACTGGACACTTGTGGATTGTGTGAGGCCCAATGAATATCTGAGCGCTATGTGACAGGCTCGATGGCACAGCTGTGACCAAAGTGACTACAGGATAAGGGAGATTTTGAATCTCTGCACGCACTTTTGGACACTGGACACTTGTGGATTGTGTGAGGCCCAATGAATATCTGAGCGCTATGTGACAGGCTCGATGGCACAGCTGTGACCAAAGTGACGAGAGGATAAGGGAGATTTTGAATCTCTGCACACACTTTTGGACACTGGACACTTGTGGATTGTGTGAGGCCCAATGAATATCTGAGCGCTATGTGACAGGCTCGATGGCACAGCTGTGACCAAAGTGACTACAGGATAAGGGAGATTTTGAATCTCTGCACACACTTTTGGACACTGGACACTTGTGGATTGTGTGAGGCCCAATGAATATCTGAGCGCTATGTGACAGGCTCGATGGCACAGCTGTGACCAAAGTGACGAGAGGATAAGGGAGATTTTGAATCTCTGCACACACTTTTGGACACTGGACACTTGTGGATTGTGTGAGGCCCAATGAATATCTGAGCGCTATGTGACAGGCTCGATGGCACAGCTGTGACCAAAGTGACTACAGGATAAGGGAGATTGGATTGCTTTTAAAAAAGCAGTTTGCGGAGCAGTGGGTAAACAGCAATGCCAGTCTGTCAGGAAGCCTTAAAAGGCAGCCCAACAACCAACACCACTGATACACCTCAATATAGCCTCCCCTTGCACTGCACACACAGTGACTTGTGTGTTGTGCAGGCCAAATTGCTAGCAGCAGAAGCAGTTTTTTTTTCTTCTCAGCAGGACAAAAAAAAAATTGGGATTGCTTTTAAAAAAGCAGTTTGCGGAGCAGTGGGTAAACAGCAATGCCAGCCTGTCAGGAAGCCTTAAAAGGCAGCCCAACAGCCAACACCACTGATACACCACAATATAGCCTCCCCTTGCACTGCACACACAGTGACTTGTGTGTTGTGCAGGCCAAATCGCTAGCAGCAGAAGCAGCTTTTTTGTCTTCTTCCCTGCCTAACGCTCTCCCTACAGAATCAGCAGCAACCTCTCCCTATACTGAGATCGGCAGAAGTAAGATGGCGGTCGGCGTGCACGCCCTTTTATACCCCCTGTGACGCCCACCAAAGCAAGCCAATCACTTGCATGCCCTTCTGAAAGATGGTGGTGACCCCTGCCTATGTCATCACGTTGCCCACAGTGTCCGTGGATCCTGATTCGCTGTAAAAGAGCGCAAAACAAACTTTTGAAACGCGACTTTGGCGCGTAAGTCGCCGACCTCGTGGCCGACCTCATCCTAGGGTCGGGTTTCGTTTCATGAAACCCGACTTTGCCAAAAGTCGGCGACTTTTGAAATTTTTCGACCCGTTTCGCTCAACTCTAGTGACGATTCTTGGGATTTTCTAATTACTACAGAAAGTTTATTAAGGGTTTTTCTCAGATAGTGAAACCCCTTATTGACCTCACACGAAAGGGGGCGAATCTTATGGTTTGATCGTTGGATACTGTTGGTGCCTTTAATAAATTAAAGGAGTGCTTCATGTCCGCACCAGTGTTGATTCAACCTGATCTCCAGAAACTGTTCATCGTAGAGGTGGATTCCTCAGAGGTTGGGGTAGGAGTTGTTTTGTCTTAATATTCCAAAACTCAGACCAAGTTGCGTCCATGTGCATTCTTCTCCAGGAAATTTTCATCTGCTGAAAGAAATTATGATGTGGGGACTCGCGAGTTGCTCTCTGTCAAAATAGCTTTTGAAGAATGGAGACGTTTTTTGGAGGGAGCTATTCATCCTGTTACTGTGGTGACAGATCATAAAAATTTAGCCTATATTGAATCTGCTAAACGTTTAACCCCTAGACAGGCCAGATGGTCCTTATTTTTCTCTAGATTCAATTTTTCCGTCACGTTCAGACCATGTTAGGGCTGACGCTCTGTCACGCAGCCTTGATTCTGTTTCTCCTCCAGAACCTACATCCTCCATTCTTCCTGTAGGAATTGTGATTTCTTTGGCATCCTCAGAATTGGAAGCTGAAATTCGAGAGGTCTAGTCATTGGCCCCATCCGCTACTGCTGAATTTAAATTATTTGTGCCTGTGTATCTTAGATTACGTCTATTGCAGGAACTTCATGACTCCGTCTTAAGTGGTCACCTGGGAGTTACTGCTACACAGAAAGCTATTGCTAGACTCTTTTGGTGGCCATCTATGCGTAACGATGTTAAGGAATTTGTATCCGCTTGTAAGATTTGCGCACGCGCTAAAGTCTGTCATAACCCGCTGGCCGGGGAATTGGCTCCATTGCCTATTCTAGAAAGACCATGGACTTCATTACGGATTTGCCTTTATCTGGTGGAAAAACGGTTATTTGGGTGGTGGAGGGACTCAGGGGATGGTACGCCCTGAATGTACGATGTATCCCTGCAGAGTTCATCGAGAGGTACCTGCCATCCAGACCAATCAATGCTCCATCCACTGGTACCCCACAGACTGCTCAGGTACCTGTTTCCAAGAACCAGGCTGCTAATGCATCACCTCCAGTTTGGCAGCCCAAACCAAAGATCTCTGGCTTGACACCGTGGGAAGAGGAGTACCTGTGGATTGCTAATGACTACTTGGAATCTGGTAGCCGTTAAAATAATTTTCCAAATCTTGTTACCCAGGAGGGTTTGTTGCACTAGCTGTGCCTTTGCCTTTTTGTTCATCATGTTGCCCAGTTTTTTGATTGGCAGCGTTGTTTTTGAAATGGAACTGTGGAGATCATAGACGCTGATTGATCCAAAAACTTTTATTGTAAATAGTTGCACCTCTTTAGGTGCCCTTTCTTGGTTTTACATTTAAAGACACTTTGCGAAGATAATGTTTTTGCATGGACACTTTTCGAAGAATGATGTCTACCTCAAGAGACACTGCAAGAAAGCCCAGCTGGGAGCAGTGTTCAGCACTTTGCAAGAATCTTTGAATGTTTTATGATAATGTATTTGATAATGTTGTGTCTTGTGAAAAGTAAATGTCTTTTATAGAATATTTGATACAGAGAATTAGAAAAGTTTTGAGATAGAATGTGAGAATTGAATAAAGACTGAAGAATTGAAAGTGACAGGTGACAGGCCAAGCGTAGATGGTCAGTGTCTTGCGTCCAGTAGAGAGAGAAAAAGAAAAAGTGAATAATTGATAGAAAATGTAATAAAGAAAATGTGTTGAGTATAGCACTTTGAATTAAGAATTGCACTAAGATAGGAAGTTAACCTGTTTGTAACGTTTAAGAAATGTGCCTCCTACATTAGGAAGATTAGATAAGTATTGTTGAATAGCATTTAAACATTTTTGTGTGTTCCTGTATTGTACCTTTTGTTGTCTTACAGCCCGAGGACGTGCTGTGTTTAACGGGGGGTATGTGGCGCCCCTGAGGCTTCAGTCGCCAAAGAGGTACTGCACCTTCTCCTAAGGTGTAGTGCCCCACCATCCAGGTAAGGTGGGAACTCCTGACCACACTCCACACCTGCATTCCACACACAGGATAGTTCAATGGGGCCACCTAACAGCTTCAGGCTGGGGGTTAGCAGAGCACCCCTCGTGGAACCCTGCTTCGTAACGCGAGATGTGCTGGGAGGCGGGTGGAGTGAGATGATATAAAAGAGTGGGAAGAGTGAGAGTTAGGGAGGAGAGTTGGTTAGTGAGAGAAGAGGGAAGATGGGTGTCTGAAGGATGTGCTGCAGCAGGTCCCAGTGATCTAGGCTGGTGGCACAAGATAGACCAGAGAAAGAGACTGATAAGATTGATAACCTAACCTTCCATGACAGAGATAGAACAGATCGGAACAAAGGAGAATAGAAGGACGGTGGGAAGCTGGTTGAAGAAAGATAGAGAACCCTTCCAGTCCAGAGAGCACAAAAGCCGGGGCCCGGTCCCCGAGGTTGATTGGATCTTTATGTCCGGCAACAGACATCGGAGGAGTAGTGAGCCGCTAACGCCTTGCTCCCATCATAGACTTGGGACACAGCAGCAACTGAATAGAGAGCCGGGACGCAGTGAGGAGTCCCCGAAGCAGGCTACAGCTCTCTGTCATGCAAGTAAAGACTAGGAACACCTAGAGAGAGGCATTCCAGGGTAACTAAGTAGGCAGTTGAGTGAACTGCAAACAGTGAGTAAAGCTTTGGAACCGCATACTCGGGTGTCCTCCAGTTATTCCCGCACCACTACACCTGGGTACCAGCATCTATACCATTCTGCGCCTCTCCTCATCCATTGCACCTACACTGCCCTGGGACTACAGCTCCACCTGTGGGGAGCTATACCATCTTTGCTGCACCACACCATCAGTCCCAGCGGATCTGCATGCAGCGTTGGCTCAACATCTTACTTGCCAAACACCACAGGTGGCGTCACGAACTATTCTAATAAACTTTAATACCATTAACATCAACGACATTGATATTGGGCGCCCAGGGCCACGGACCGGGTCACCGCTGCTGTGGCACATTCCACCTTGACACCGGCTCGGTACCGAGTACCCCGCTGCCCTGGGTGTGCGAGGGCGACCCATGAACATAGCCCAAGTGGTGGAGGAACATTTTTGTTTTGGGTTATTTATTTTGTCTTATATGCAAGTCATTACCCTGTAAAGGATGTTCCTTAACATATTTCCCAGAAAAATCCATTTTGATTTTGTTTTTGTATGTTTCACTGTGGGCCTGTAAAAGTGGCTCTGACAACATTGTTCACAGCAGTGACCTGGTAGTCAGAAATGCTTCCAGGGGTCTTCCCCATGATGTTTCCATGTCATTTGAGCACTGTTCCCATTGATTTCAGGCGTTTTTAGACTCTAAAAGTACCCCCCGGGGGTCGCAGCAAAAATGCTCGGTTTTCCCATAGACTTACATTGGCTCGTTGCTCGGGTCAAGCACCCGAGCATTCCAATTTGCTCGACCCGAGCAACAACCACCCAAGCATTTTAGTGCTCGACCATCACTAGTAAACATTATAAGCGACCGTCACTATGCAACATATAAACTGAAACAGTCTCACCAACACCACCAGGAGCAGGGACTGTCAACTCAAATGGTGCTGGGCACAAATCACAGGTATGCTACTCCTGTGTACCAACTATATATCAATTAATAGAAAACCCAAAGTATTTTTCCTCTTCAGAATGGGTAAACCTTATAAGCAACCATCACTTTGCAGGAAATAAAACTGGAACAGTGTAACGGGGTCTTCCAAGCTGGGGTACCTCTTTCAGTACCACCCCGTGTTTTCGGAGGTCCACTCTGCGTTGGCTGGAGTCTGAATGAAGGACGCTGGCTGGAATTCCTCTGAGTGCATGGGCGCATATAAAAGATCACTGCTTCTCCATGTATTTCCAGTCTGACAACACTTTACTCACAGGACACAGAATATATCACACAGATACAGAGGGCCGGCCAATAGACAAGCATTAGGCCAGACATGCATTACAAAAGCCGCAGGTGGCCGGAGCCTGCGGATGTTTACTGCAGGAATTACAAAGGTGGGGGGAGGGCAGACAAAAGGAGAATATCATGTCCCCTCTGCCCAGAGGTGCAGTCTGTGGGCTGATACATTAGGGACATGCATCTCACATGGAACCTATTATATATACATATAACTGCACAACATATTCTGGGTGCTGAGTGGTTCTGTAACAAACAGTCTCACCAACGCCGCCAGGAGCAGGGACTGTTGACTCAAATGGTGCCAGAATCCGAATCTTATGATCCATATTGGTATATAAACCCATTGCTAATTACTTTACATAAAGTAAAAAATAAAATTTTGAAGGAAAATATTCATTGAATATAATTATCAGCAGCGCATCCAGTGACACTTCATCCGGATATGTTCTTTCTCTAAGTCCTTTGGACTTGTGTCCTGCAACAGCTGATTTATGTGTTTGATACATGCTGCTTTGTTGCAACACCAGGTTAGCAGATCCATGTTGTTTTTTGCGTTGTTTTAACATTTAAAACCCTATTGTGCGCTCTTCCTTTTCCCAGTTTGCCTTACTGCTATCTTCCTGATTCTGGCTTTTGTCAGACTGCTGTGATTGGTGTTTTAGTTCAGTTGGGTTTGGGTGAGCTGTTCTGGGGTCATCGTTTGTGTGGACTATCTATCTATCTATCTATCTATCTATCTATCTATCTATCTATCTATTATCTATCATCTATCTATAATCTATCATCTATCTATAATCTATAATCTTTCTATTATCTATCATCTATCTGTTATCTATCTATTATCTATCATTTATCTATATGCTGACCACCACCTATCTGTGTATCTATATATGTGAGTAATTGTTCACATAGAATTTTAAAATGATCCTATGTGGAGTGGTCCGTGTAAGCCAAATTACTTCCACACTATGCCTGCTTAGCTGTAATGATGGCTCTTGCAGACAAAGGAACCACCTTGTATAGTGTAGCAAACAATAAGGGTACTTAGTGTTCCTAAGCAGGGGTAGAGCTTAGTGCTCTCTGAGGGTGGGGCTTCACCTGCAAGTGGGTGTCTTGGGACAGTGCCATCACCTTTCACTTATTTGCTAACGATTTCAGATGCCATTATATTCAACAACAACAGAAAATGGAACATCATGTGGCCATTGACACCATGAGGACAATAGAGATGGTACTGGTGAAGCCCAGGAAAGTGAGTCTAAAAAAGGTTCTACACTTTCCTATTTCCTGTCAACTGCCACTAGCTGCCAACTCATCACTGTTAAAGGCTCTGTTTATGATATGCTACAGGATCCCTTAAGACCCCTCTGGTGTAAGGGTCGGCCAGGATGATAGTCGTGGCCAGAGACACTAAAGCATCAGTGTCCAGGCCTTCCCTCACAGAAAAGTAGAGTCCACTATTCGGCTTACCTGTGTCTCCAGGCTCAGGTCCCTCTGGGAACTTCCCAAGTGGCGATAGCCCCCCTCCGAGGTGACTCCCAGTAACTGAGACACAGTCCACAGTAACTTGAACGGTTTCTTTACTGACAACTTCGCATAACATCTCCACAGTTGGCACATCATTTGTAACACATCCTTCTTTACATGCTTCCTCAGCTTTCCCTACTTTACTGACACTTCCACACAGCACGTACCCGGACTAGACCGTCTTAGACTGCTTCCCAGCTTCATCCTGGCCTAACCTTGCCATGATGACAATTCCTTCTGTCTGTTTTGCCCCAGATTCAAAATCATCAGCCACCTGGTTTAGTTGCCTCTGGAAAAGCATCCGACCCGTCTGTACTGCTCCCTGTGAAGCTACAGCATCCTTCTGTTCCTCAGCCCATCCAACTCCGTTCCTAATAGCGTCCACCCAGGCAATGAGTCGCCACATCTTATCTGCTGTTCTGGCTCACTGTACTGATGTCTAATAGCTGTGGATAACTAAGACTTTCGCTACTAATGTTGCGTGGCTGCCGAGCCGTCCTGGGCCTATAACCAATGTGGACACTTCGGGCACCCTGGCCCCATCTGAACTAATTTCCTTCTAACCTAGCCTTACCTCCCGGCAGCCCATCCTACACTTAATCCTATCTTGCTAAGAACTCTATGTACTAAAGTGCCCCCCTCTAGTGTCCAAATGGTGCACTACACTTTCCCTGTCTAAAATATAATATTACACAATGGTACACAACACATTTACAGGAAATGGTAACACATATAAAAGTGTGGCAATACCATTGATTCTGGGTCGTAATACATGACGACATGTAGCAGTACCACCAGATTATTATAAAGACATTAAGAACTTCTAAAGGAGGCAGAGCAAGGAAATAGTATTATTCCACCCCCTTACACTGGCACCAGAGATTGATTGCTACTGCTAGCTCTGCTTAACTACAGCTACCACGATTGGGCACACTCAAATGCATTGTGCATGAGGGAAGGTCCATGGGTCCCCTCAAATGTTATGCCATTGTATATCTTGGTCACCTTGCTACCTAGTTCAAAACAAGATGTTCTATTATCCATCAATGTACACTGCTCAATACTGGAACCATCAAAAGCCATCTCAAAGAGCTGCCATGTTTCTCTACTCAATGCTGTTCTTCAAAGTACCGGTGGTCATAGGTGGCTCTTGCATGTCATTGATCTGAAATCTTCTACATAAATCACTTCATCCATCATCCAACAGACGACACTATCTGTATTATGACAGCTGACAGAGACAACACTGAGCTCTTCATCAAATCAGTGCAAAGAAGAACTAAGATATTTCTCATTGTGGTCTGATGAGACCTCCATACTTCCTACATGGCTGTCATGGCCAGTTACCATATACATCTTACCTGATTCTGTGTCTCACCCAATATCTCGGTCATTAAGACTCTCTCAAGGGCTTTTTTCTAAGACCCTAAATGGCAAGAAATTTTGTCTTTCAGGAGCTTGAGAAAGTCCTGTGACAAATCAAGGAATTTATTTAGGAGAACATGACATTAGCTTTGAAGAAAGAACTTATATGTTAAAAGTTATTGGTTGTGGGACATGCTATAAATTTTCCGGTTGGAATAAGTCCATCAAAATACTTTGGTCCTAACCATATAATGTCAATACTCTGCATTTAGAGGGTTAAAAGGCCCCAAATGAAGGGAAATACCTGCCACTTCCTGGATCTGCACTTAAAATCAATCAATTCCCATCACTCCTCACACAGCATAAAGTTGACATGACAGAAACATGGGAACCATCAAGTTGGAGAGGAGAAAGTCTTACGAGCTTGAAGAGGCCAGGCAGGGGTCATCAAAGAAATTACATGAGACATATGTCACTGACACCCAAGGCCACAGTCATATGCACACAGCTTGGGAAGAAAAGGACTAACTCAGCAGAGTCCAGTAGGTTTATGGAGGTGTCAGTTATATCTACACTACTACAGGCAATTTACTTTCTCAAAGGCAACCTTAAAAAGGTAAAGTGTCGTGGGTTATTAAATGGGGGAGGAGATTTGAAAGCTGCGTCCAATACATCACCATCAAATTCTTCCTTTTGTCCTTTATGTACAGTATATAACAGAAAACATGGGATCGGTGGTTGTCCTCACTGATCAGGATGAGATATAGTATTAATATACCATTTATGAGCAGAATTGGGAACATATCAATAGTTCCCTTCCTAGTACACTAAAATGATTTTCTATATAAGGCTAGTTTCACACTAGCGCATGGCCGAGGTGCGGAGAGCTGCAGACTTCCTCTGTGAAGCTCTGCCACGGCCGCACCTCCTCTCGTCAGCTCCGCCTACCTCGGTACGTGGGGAGCGTAACCTATCTTTAGCAATGGGTACGCAGGCCGTGCTGATGTATATGTATGCCTCTGAATGCGTCGTTTTGACGGTGTGGCGACCGCACCAAAATGCAACACATTGCGTTCGGCGCAGGTCGCATGCAGAGGGATCCACATACATCGACACGGCTTGCGTACCCAATGCTAAAGATACAGTACGCACGCCGCATGCCAAGATAGGCGGAGCTGATGGGAGGAGGTGCTGCGGTGGGCGGAGCTTTACAGATGAAGTCTGCAGCCCTCCGCACCTCGGTCATATGCTATTGTGAAACTAGCCTAAGTCAGAACATAAAGCTTCATAGTGGTTCACACTTGGTTGGAACTGCATTTCAATGGCCATTGCAAGATGCTACTTTTCCCCAAGGAAAATTTCTGGCCAATAGCTGCTACCTTTAGTGAACACCATCTATTCAAAAAGGCATCATTCTCATGAGATAACCCATTTGAATTGCCAATTCACATTGGTAATTCCCCCAATGTTGTTGGGGTATCGAGGATTAGTCAGGTGGACAATCTCAATTTTCTATTCAACCAGGAGATAGGAGTAAGATAAGAAAGGATTGGAGCTCAGCCACCAAAAGTCATCTGTCACGGGGATACTGCAACAGAGAGGGGTAAGAAGATCAGAATATCTGGCTGCAATTGCACCTACGCTGGTTAGATCTGCTTTGCCTTCCAGTTAGCTGTGCAGATTTCCCTTGCTCTGTTGTTGCAAGGGTTAAACAGTTCAGTTTGTTTCCTAGAGCTCTCCTTCCTGACTTATCACAGCTGTTCTGATTTCTCCACTTCCCTGTGGTATAAATGCTCACCTCTTAGCTTGAGTAGTTGGCAGTGATAGCTTGCTATAACTTTTTTAGGAACTGGAGGTGTGAGCTGTGTGAAGAGAGTTTGTCTAGGAGTTGTCTCTGCAGATATCTGTTTGTAAAGGGCCTGTCACACTAAGCGATATCGCTAGCAATATCGCTATAATGTTACTGGTTTTGTGACGTTATAGCGATATTGCTAGCGATATCGCTATGTCTGATACTTACCTCCGACCGGCTCCCCAGCTGGTTATCGGATATCGCGAGAGCCCGTCCTGGACCGTTTCTCGTCGTCAGCTTCCTGCTGGGCTTCCTGTGGCGCCGACGAGCGACGCGTGGACGCTGGCGGGAGGACGTCTTCATCGCCTCGTCTGACAGGTAAGTAGCGACCCCCAACCGCTGCTATGTCGCTGGAGAGATCTGCCTGTGTGGCAGCTCACTAGCGACCACTTAGCGATGCACCAGCGATCCTGACCACGTCATATCGCTGATCGGGATCGCTGGTGCATCGATAAGTGTGACAGTACCTTAAGTTTGTTTGAGTGTCTTTCTTTACCTTATCTCCTATTTGGTTTGTCTCAACTTGTTCTTCCACTTTATGTTGTCAGGGAAGTGTTGAGTGATTACTGTTTGTTTTATCCTGTGTATTTCCCTTTGTGTCTTTATATTAGAGCATGACAAGCGTTCCTGCTGCCCTACGCACCAGTCAGAATCGTTCCCAGAGTAAGACAAAGATAGGAACGTGATCATGGTGTAAGAAGTTGAGCCAGGACAGAGTCGGCAGTTCCTGCTACACTTCGGGTCCGGAACTATCGGGACTGTCACCACTGTTGCCGGAGGACGATTCTTCTGAGTGGGGAGGACCTTTGCACTGTACAGCAGGGGGCAAGGGGGAGATAAAAGGGGCTGAGAGCGGGAACAAGGGAGTTTTGGCGGGAAGGCGACAGGAGAACAAGGAGAAATTTGAGTCCCTCCCCACTGCTCCGACTGCTAACTCCTCGTCTTCTATCCCCCTGCGGTTTGACTTGTCCACTGACTGTGTCCTTACTGAGCTTTCTCAGACCTTCCTTTACTAGATGGCTCCTTCCCGCTCTCAGTGAACGATAATCTGACTCACTCTGCTCCTAGCGACTACTTCAGAAGTTCGCACGCTGTCACGGCCTGCGAGCGTGCATGCTGTTCGTGTTCTGCACCATTCCAGAGGAATCAATAAAAGAGACTGTTTCTACGTTCCAACGCATTCAAACCCAGCAAGCCCGGATACATCTGCAAGGTGGGGAGACAGTGCTTTTCGTTCCTCCGTAACAGAGCCACAAACATTGTCCATGATCTACGACGCCGGCGGGAGATATTCCAGCCTTCCCCCAACAAGAACTGCAAGTGATAAGCTATCTCTTTTTCATACACCTTTTTTCCAAATGTTGTGCTTTTATGCAAATCCTGTTGTTGCGCTCAGTGTTCCTGCGTTTCCCCACTGTTGATTTTATCTCCCTGCGTGGAGTATTTCTTGTATGTCCATAACCTTTGTAGTAAATCCTGTTAACCCCTTCTCTGCCTCCAGCTCTTCACTGCATCCAACGAACCTCATTTCCAGTGCCCTCTTACATTTTGGCATAGTCGGCAGGATGCAGTCCAATAGCACAGAGGCGGCAGAACAGGTGGCTGGGCCCAGAACCCCGGGGGCCATGCTGAGTAACTTGCCTAAATTTACGGGGTTCAATACTATGCTGTGGAGTTGGATGGAGCGCATGAGGGGTATGATGAGAATGCACCCTATGACTCCCGCGCTCGAGGCCAAGGTGGCCATTATGGCTTGGGATGGAGAGACTGGAGACTGTGATGTTGCGTACCCCCCGAGACCGTGATACGTTTACCAAAGTGCTTCAGATCTTAGGGGCGACCTATGGGGACCCCACTGACGTAGGAGAACTTAGGACTCACCTGTTTAGCCATATGCAAAGAGAGGGAGAGACGGTTACACAGTATATGAACGCGCTGCAAGAGTTATATACCACCATTGTTAGAAAGGATGGAGTGGGGATAGGGCCGGCAGATGTCGTGTTGTGTGACTTGTTGGTGACTGGCCTGCAGGACGCTCTGACCAAGCAGACCCTGAAACAGTGGGTGCAGGCGGACTCTTGTATCACTTTTGCTTACATAGGAAAAGAGGCCCGCTTACGTGAACAGGAGTAGGGGGTGATGGTCCCGGTAGGGAAGGTCCAGAGTGGTGAAGCAGCAGTGAAGATAGTTGCTGAACTCCAATGGGTTGAAGAGATGAGAAAGGAGCTGTTGAATATTCAAGGGGAACTGGCTCAGGTGAAGGAGAAAGTTAAATCTGGTAGGTACGCGGTCGGGGGCCGAGGCGAAGTAGATGCCCATAACGATGCCAGAAGATTCCGCCGACAGAAGCCCTTCGCTTGTTATAACTGCGATGAAGTGTGACATATGGCTAGGGAATGTCCTTGGAGGAACATGCCCCGGCCACGCCGTCCATTACACTAGAGGGCTCCGAGCTTGGGGGATGTCACACGGAGCCAGAATGGAAAGGAAGGAGTAGTGAAAGTCCCACAAATCTGCCCGCTGGTCTGGGCCAAGTTAGATGATCGGGCCGTGCATTGCCTGGTGGATACTGGGTCCCAAGTGACCAGGATGCTCGAAACGTATTTCTGCCGACACTTCTCAGAGACTCTCCGCCCAGAGTGGGGCCCGATAGTAAAACTGACAGCAGCAAACCACTTGCCCATCCCAGTCGCAGGGGTGTTGTGGATGCAGGTCTCCTTGTGTGGGAAAGATCTTGGACAGAAGGGTATAGTGCTGACCCTGGGGGAAGCCGGCCACAGTCATACCATCATCATGGGGATGAATATCCTGAAAGAGTTCGGAAAACTGTTCATTGATGAACCTTCTCATTTGTCTCTGAAACAGTGGAGTCCACATACGCCCCAGCGACAGGTGTTTCAACGGCTAATGCGTACAACTCAAGTCTAGGAGGCCTCTAGTCATGGGAAACGTTATGAAAAGTGATTGTGCCGGCCTCCACTAAACTCATCTTACCACCAGGACAGACCGTAATGACCCTGCCCGTCCGAGCACATGCTCCGCTAGAGGGGGTAGATGTACAGTTGGAACCCTCTGTAACTGAACAATTGCCTGCAGGACTCATAGTGGCCTGGACACTGGCCGTGGTACGTGAAGTGACGGTTCCTGTACGTTGCATTAATTTGACAGATCACGAGATTGTCGTTCCACACAGGGGTTAAGTGGCGCGCATAGTGGGAATACACAAAGAAATCATACCGCCCAAGACCATACAGTTGGCAGTAAATCCGGAAGACCCGTGGTCGGTAAAGGTCACAACTTCTCCGACAGCCGAATCTCAATACATTTAGGAGGGTCGACGCATACTGGGACAGATGCGCGCCAAACTATCTGAACTCATGCCCACCCAGGTACAACAAGTGGAAGCGTTACTGGGGCGATACCGATCCGTGTTTGAGAATAATGAGGATGACTTTGGCTGCACTACGGCGATTACTCACGAAATACCAATGTGGGATACAGCAACCATTTGAGAACGTTATTGGCAAATTCCTCCTCAGTTATATCAGGAAGTAAGACAGACGCTCGGAGAGATGCCACAGGCGGGTGTCATCAGGGAGAGCCAAAGTTTGTAGGCAGCCCCCATCGTGCTGGTGTGAAAAAAGTACGAGACACTGAGTTTCTGTCTAGACTACCATAAACTTAATGCCTGCACCGTGAGAGATTCATACCCTCTGCCCCGGATTGAGGAATCTCTGTCTGCATTGGGGAAAGCCAAGTTTTTCTTGACGCTGAATCTTGCCAGTGGCTACTGGCAAGTGCCCATGTCGAAGAAGGACCGCGGTGAAGACGGCCTTTATACTACCTATGGGCCTCTTTGAATTCAACAGGATGTCATTTGGCCTGAACAATGCCCCCTGGTACATTCTAATGATTGATGGAGAGGTGCCTAAGTGATTTGGGCTTTAAGGCCACACTCATTTACTTGGACTACATCATAGTATATGCTGCCTCGTTTGAAGATCACCTGCAGAGATTAGAGCAATTGCTGAGACATCTGCAGAAATATGGACTGAAGGTGAAACCCCAGAAATGCCACTTGTTCCGGACCCAGATCGAATACCTAGGTTATGTTGTTTCAGCCGAAGGAGTGAAGCCATCCCGGGAGAAAATCGTGGTGATTCAGGATTGGCCGACCCCAGAGACCGTAAAAGATGTCCGAGCGTTCCTCGGACTGATGGGGTACTATTGTTGCTTCGTGAATAACTTTGCCTGTGTGGTACAACTTCAGCTCACGCTTCTGAAAGGGGTACCCTCGAATGCGAAGGGTCGATCCATCCATTGGGAGGAAAGGCAGGAGAAGGCTTTTCGTGACTTGAAGAAGGCGCTGACTGAAGCTTCGGTACTGGCCTATGCAGACTTCTCTATACCGTTCATTCTCCACACTGACGGAAGCTTGCACGGACTTGGGACTGTGTTGTCACAGGTGCAGGATGGGAAGGAGAGGATTATTGCCTATGCTAGTCGGTCCCTTCACGATTCCGAGCACAACTACAGTTCCTTCAAGCTGGAATTGCTGGCATTGGTGTGGGCTATGATGGAGAGATTCGCAGAATACCTGTCTGGCTCGGAGGTGTTGATGCGCACAATAATAATCCGTTAGCGCATCTGGAGAACACTAAGCTAAGAGCCCTGGAACAGCACTGGGTGCCCCGGATGGTGAAGTTTCGATATAGAATCGCTTACAGGAGGGGGCGGAGAATACCCACGCCAATGCCCTATTCAGAGCAAGGCATGTGACATCTGGAAAGAGTAAAGATGAGATGCTGGAGGAGGAGATTCCCCGGTTCCGGAAGACCGCTGGGACGGTGGCAGCCACGCTGGACCAGATACGGAACCCCACCATGAAGGAGTGTTGGAAAGATCTCGGGTGGAGTGGGTTCGGTTGCAGCAGGAAGACTGTGAACCTGCTCTGTTTAGACAATGGGTGACACTGATGAAGCTGCCCAGTCAATAGCAGAGGAGTACTCTGACTCCAGAAGCACTGAAGATACTCCAGCAGTGAGTGCGCCCCCGGATGAGAAACGGGCTGTTATATCGGAAGGTTCAACTTCAAAAAGAGTTAGGAGCCTCCTGGCAGATGGTGATTTCGGAGACAGTGCTGTCTACAGTGGCCGCTGAGGCTTACGAAAAAGGAGCTCACTTCGGTCTTGAAAGAACTTTCCAGTGGCTACAGCAGTTTGTCTACCACCCTCGATTAAGAACAGCGGTTGAAGAGGCTTGCAGACTCTGTCGGGCATGTGAGTTGGCCAAATCCCTGAAACAGAGCGCTCTTACATAAAATATAGTGACATCAGCCCCCCGGAGTTGTTGACCATCGACTACTTGACCATTGGGCCGGCACACCAAGGATACGACTACTGTCTAGTGATGGTAAATCATTCCATCAAACAGCCGAGTTTGCTGCACATGCCATCTGTAAAAATTTCATCCAGGTCTATGGATACCCGCAGCGGATCCATTCTGATCAAAGAGCCTGTTTCTTGGGAAGAGTAATGGATGAGCCACAACAGATCTATCAGTTTGAAAGGTTTAATACTACACCATACCACCCTCAGAGAAACGGGGCCTGTGAACGGTTTAACCGTACTCTAATCCAGATGATATTCTCAGTGGTTCTTGGCCTTCCTTGGCTGCCGTTATACAATTCTGTAATGGATTAGCAGGCATGGGAGGTAGTGAGGTGGAGCAATTACTGTCTAAATAACTGCATGAGCTCTTGTATAGCCATGGTCTCTACCAGGTCCTTGCTGAAGTATTTCTCTGTTTTCGAGTACTTTTTTTGAAACAAGAATCATTCCGGATTTTTTTTTATCAGATCAGTGGGGCTAAAGTGTTTTCCAAAGTGGATCTTAGGGAAGGGGGGGCTGTAATCTTATCCTTATTAAGGAGGATGATGAGTGGAAAACGGCCTTCAATACCTCAGAGGGGCTTTAGGAAAACCTTGTCATGTAATTTGAGTTGACCAATGCATCCATCATTTTTCAGCATTTTGTAAATTACATTTTCTGACATTTGGCAGGTAGATTTGTGGTAGTCTATTTGGATGACATATTAATTTACTCGCCGGACCTTGAGTCACTCCAGGTAAATGTGAGGCAGGTTTTACAAGTACTTAGGGAGTATAAACTCTATGCATGCCAGTAAAACATTAGCTGTCAGGATAAGGGAATTGGCTCTTTAGGTCATGCCTTTAGGCATGTATTGCCCACCCAATTTCTAAGCTAGTGTGAAATGCAACTTCTGGTTGTATCCCTTCTTCCTAATGCTTCTGCCCACCATATCTCACCCCCTAATGCTTCCTTCTGCCTTGTCCGCCGTGTGGTCTTATTTCCAGGACAGTTGGCTGAGGTTATAGGTCCCCCACTAGCCTGGTGTATAGTCCTGGCCATAGTGAGCTCATGAGTGACTGAGAGCCGGACCATGTGTCAGCTAATGCCAATCCCCCAGGGGCTAGGGGCTGCTCTGTCCACCTGCGGCCAGCTGTTCCAATCCTTTGGCTGGCAGTAAATGAGCATGTTAATTAGGGTGGGGTGCAGCACATCGACCTCTGGGGGAAGGGATAGATAAAGGCACTTGAAGTCATTCACGGCACACTTCAATTCATGGGAGACTGTAAGTGCAGCAAATCATGTGGAACTGGAACTTGTTACATCCATGCTGTTTTTATCCGCATATACCTTCTATTTAGGGAATTAAAGTGAGCGTCCATGTATCTGCTACAGCAGGTAAATATGGTCAGATGATAATTTACATATTTTTGGTAATATGCCGAAATCCCTTGTCAGTTGATACTGAACCTAAACTATTCATTCTATTATATGGCACTTCTATACTATATACGTTTGTTAGACTGCTGCACCATACAGGTGACAGGAAACATCCCAGATACTAACTTACCTTAAAGTTCTCCACTTTGTACAATCTGGATTTATTTGTTTTATCAGTAAGTAGATCACAAAGTTTACCCCCTATTGGGTCCCCAAGTGATGGTAATGTGTCGACAAATGTGGTGGAGATAAGAAGCATTCCACAACACCCATTCAAATTAAGGGGATGTCATGTCCATCATGAGGTTCATGAAGAGAGGACCCTCCCGCTATAAACTCAGAATCCTTTAGGGTGCATGATTTTTTTTAAACCGAATAACTTCTTTAAAAGTGAATAGCAATCTACAAAGTGAGCCCCTCCACTTATGCATTGTTACTCGCACGAGGACCCTTATATTAATCCTCAACATCTCAGAGACAGATGAAATATTCTGTGAATTACCAGAGTAGTATCCACTAATTTTAGCTGAATTGTGTGCCTCTGCTTCCTAGCATGAGACTGCTGCTTTCATTAGTTCCCCTTGATTTGTAGCCTATCATGAAGGGAACACCAGAAAATACACAAGACTTTCAAGGAAAGTCCATGATAGCAGACTGGCTGCAGAGGTCATTGCCGGGAAACTCAACACCTTCATTACAGCAACCTTTGGACCAGGAAGTAAGTTTACATTTTTTTTTAAATTTTACGATCAGCAATTTGTGCTATTAAGAAGGGGTTATTCAGCAGTGTACATCCTCTTGAACCTGACCTTCAGATCCTTGCAAAGCCATTGGTTCTTGGAAATTACTAGACAGAAGTCATTTGTCCAGGTCACTCAATCTCAGGCTCCACAAAATGTAGATTAAGAAATAGCTATGTGATGCTCACTTTTCTTTCACTCTTGGAAGGGAGATACAAAAACATTTATACAAGTTTTTCCATCTTAGAAGCATCCTCCAAAGAAAATATAGCAAAACATAAAACAAATGTCAAAACCAATAGGAAAATTAAGTTATTTTCATCACATCAACCATTTCCATTTTCCATCTTTGGCACTTGTTGGACCTACTACCTTAAGAATAGAGAATGCCTTTTTTCGGGTCGAATCGGGTTTCATGAAACTCGACTTTCTCAAAAGTTGGGTTGAACGAAATCGGCCGATTATCGTGAAAAGTCGAAGACCGACTGAAACACGAAACCCAATGCAAGTCAATGGGGAACCAAGGTCGGCAGGGAGTGGAGGACAGGAAACACACCTACAGTGCCCATTTTAATGCCAAAGACATCAATTCTTATTACTTAGGGTACCGTTACACCTAGCGACTCACCAGCGATCCCAACCAGCGATATGACGTGGTCAGGATCGCTGGTGAATCGCTAGGTGGTCGCTAGTGAGCTGCCACACAGGCAGATCTCACTAGCGACATCGCTGGGGACGGGGATCGCTACTTACCTGTCAGACGCGGCGATCCTGCATCCTCCCACCCGGCTCCACGCGTCGCTCGTCGTCACAGCAGGAAGCGCCACAGGAAGCTGACGACGAGGAATGGTCCAGCAGCTTCTCGTGCGATCAGCGATAACCAGCGGGGGAGACGGTCGGAGGTAAGTATCACATGCAGCGATATCGCTAGCAATATCGCTGCACCGTCACAAAATCGGTGACTTTACAGCGATATTGCTAGCGATATTGCAGTGTGTAACGGGGGCTTTAAGCTTGTCAACCTTAATTTAATTTATAATAATAGTTAGGCATTGAAAACTGGGGGTAATTTGGCTAAAGTTGTGGGGGAGGGGCTGGCTCCAGATTTTCGTGGGCCCTGGGCCAAAGAGTGTCACTGGGCTCTTTTAACTGAATGCCACAATTCATGATTCTCTGATACAGCAGAGAAATAGCGGTATAGTACAATGAAAAATACTTCACTTCTTACATCTCATGACTGATATCCTTTTTAAATTCTCCAATAGCTCCAAAAACGGACAGTATATAACTCCATACAGTATTATGGCCAGCGCATAGTGCGCTATACAGAGTAATGAGGCCCATATATTTCTCCATACAGAATCATTGGTCCGATATAATGTTCCATACAGTATATGATGAGCTCCACATAATGCTACAGTATATGTTGGTCCCCATGGATGAAGCTCCACTGTCTAATGGGCCCAAATAATGCTCCATATATAATTGGCCCCATTTCTAATGCTCCAGTGCATAATGGGCCCTGTAAATGCTGCTCCAGTGTTTGATGTCCACCTTTGGAATGCTCTAGTGTATGGTGGGCCTCATATATCATTCTCCACAGTATAGTGCTCCCCAAAAATAGCTGTCCCAACATTGAAAACAATTAAATAAGTCTCCTCGCTAGGGAATCCCTGTACTAGTCTGGACTCCTCGTCGTCCCAATCTTCCATCTCACTGCACTTGGACTGTTTAGGCAGATGGCGTACAGACGTGATGTCATCGCGCTCTCTGACCAGAATGTCACTGTCAGGAAACGCGGAAGACGTCACGGCGGTGGAGCAGGAAGAGGTAAGTATTTCAACTTTGCAAGTGCTGTGATCCTGAGCAAGCAGGGGGGCCCACACGTTTGCGACGGCACTGGCACAGAGCCCCTCATAGTACGGCGGTGTGTCTGATGGCGGGTGGGCCCTCCCATGGGCCCTCCCATGGGCCCTCCCACCGGCAGAGACACTTTTGCGTACTATGAGGGGCCCTGTGCCAGTGCCGCCGCCCATGAGTATGCCCCCCCACCTGCTCAAGGAACCTGCACTTTCATCTGCACCTTCCTCTTTGTCACCGTGTAAGGTGGTATAGTATGCGGGAAGGGGAACCTGAGTTTCCTCAGGGTCAGATTCTGGCTGTGTAGAGTGTGAGGGGAATGTAGTGGTCTGGGTCAATGTACCAGCAGAATCATCTAGCAGTGGCTGGGCATCAGTGCTCTTGTGGCGCCCCCAGGAGTACGGTCGCCACAGTGGCATTACCTTCCTCCTAGGGAGTGTGATGTCATGCTTGGGAGCAACGAAGGAACCAACACACAACACCGTTCCCACTCCAGGCCAGCAGGGAGACCTCTGAACCTGACTGCTGAGGAGCTGCTCTCTGTGGTCGGGAGGAGGTAAGTTAGGGTAGTCTGTGAAGGGAAGGGGAAGTGTGTGGACGTGAGTAGGGGAGATGGAGGATGAGCAGAGTTAAGGCTCACTCCTAGCTGGAGCGCATGGTCGGGATTCCGGTCTCCGAGTTTGTAGGGACACTGACGGTCCTGCAGTAGAAACCGGAGGAAGTAGCAGCTGTAAATGCTCTGTTCCCAACTAAGGCTCGGAGGCCCCAGCAGCGACGTGTGTGAGCCAGAAGGAAAAGGCTATGGCTGCCTGCCATACGAGAAAGTTCCAAAAGAGAGTCAACAGGGGGAACTTCAGTGAACTCAGTACTGCGAGTACCTCAGATAAGCGCTAGAACGGAGGCCACACTACCTATCTACATAGAGAGAATTCCAAATTTGCTTCCAGGCTGACCGAGTACAGGTAAAGGAACTGCATGACTGTGTCTGTCATCTTTCTCCTGCGCCTGGCGCACAGCTCTGTTACATCCTTCACTGCACACCATCTACCAACTCTTTCATCTGCCCTGCAACTACGGCCCTACCTGTGCAGGGCTTCTACATCTTAGCTGCACCACAACATCTGTCCCAGAGAAGCGACACTGCAGCGCCGGTCAATCTGATTAGAAACCACAGGTGGCGTCACGTATCATTCAACTATAAACGTTATTCACCCCTTTGCATGGACGCCCAGGGTCACAGAACGGGTCAACACCACCAACATGACATATCCCTCTGAGACACCGGCCCGGTACCGATTAACCCCACTGCTCTGGCTGGCCACCCACACTCCATGTCAGATTCATCTTGGACTGGGGAATTCACGATTTGACTTGATAACCCAGGCATGGTATGATAGCTACATGGACTAAAGTGAAGTGTGGCCTGCTGCATCATTCACTTTTGGTGGGGGTGAAGGGCACAAGGAAAGGGGTTCTTCCTGACCAGGAGCCAGCACTTGATGACTCAGTGCTTGCATTTTTTGAAACTTCAGAAGAGGAGGGCATATTTGCTGGAGTCTGAAACATTGCCGAAACGGCAATGTAAGCCAAAACCAGTTCCTGATGCTGCGGCTTTAAAAGCGGTTAACCTACTCCCAGAAAAGGTAGCCTTCCAGGCATTCCGGAGCCAGACCATGACGCAGGCTCGACTGTTATGAGCTCATTTTCTTCTTCACCTTTGATGTCCGATGAACTCCCTCTGCTGGTGAAAGGAGGTAGTGAAATTGATTTGGATGGGAAAAACCTGTCATCTGAACAGGTGGAGTGTGATTGGACATCCGGAATCTCTGAGTGGATATAAGGCCGCCGACGCCCTCCTGGGTTGCTGGTGATCCTCTCTGCTCTGAGCTCTGGCCTCCAGTTTAGTCCTGTCTAAGTTTTTGCTCTGCTATTGTTCCATGAGATTTTGTCTGTTTACTTAGTGTTTGTGTTCAGCCAGCCCTGGTTGGGACTGGCTGAACTCCATTTTTGTCTCTGATCAGTTGATCTCTTTGCTCTGTTTTCAGAATATACCTGAGTGCTGATATAGTGATTTTGAAGTCTAGTGACTTCAGGGCCTTTTCTATCAGACGTGTTGGACATTATTTTTGGCAGGGTTTTTGCATGATTGCAGACAGTTGCTTTTCTTTCCTGTCCTATCTACTTAGTGAGGGCCCCATCTTTTGCTCAGCCTGTCTTTCTGTCTGTGCTTGTGTTTTCATCTGTTTTCACCGTCAATACATGTTGGGGGTTTCTATTGCTTTGGGGTCTGCTCTGGGGCAGTTTAGATTTCCCCTTTCTTTCTTTAGGTTTATTTAGTTCTCCGGCTGTGAACGAGGTGTCTAGGACCACCGTAGGAACACCCCACGGCTACTGTTAGTTGTTGTGAATAGGATCAGGGGTCTGCAGTCCGCTAGCTACCAACCTCTCCGGTTTTCTGGACTTAGCTTGTATTTTTGTTTTTTCCTCCTCCAGTGACTCATTCATAACAGAATCACCAGCCATACCGCAGATTCTAGGATACTCAATAGAAGGAAAGAATTTAAAAAAAAAAAAAGTGTCAGAAATTTTTTTTTAATGTATATTTTTTCCTCTTTTTCTCTGGGGCCTTAGGAGGAATTTTCTTAATGGAGATTAAGCAATTGTCTGATCGTGTGGAGCAGCTGGCTGCTGAAGAGTGGGGAATTTTTGCCTATCTTGCTCATTCACATGCTGCTGAACCAAAGATTCCTACTCCTGATGTGCTTTTTGGGGATCGGTCTAAATTTTTGAATTTTAAGAATAATTGTAAATTATTTCTTGCCTTGAAGCCTAACTCATCGGGGAGCTCTGCGCAGCAGGTTAAAATTGTCATCAGTAGTAAGTAGCTCTTTGCTGCGCGGCGATCCCCAGGATTGGGCATTTTCTTTGACACCTGATGATCCTATTCTAACTAATGTGGACGCATTTTTTCAAGCCTTGGGGTTGTTGTATGATGAACCTAATGCTATTGATCAAGCTGAAAAAGCCCTGTTGGCATTGATCCAGGGTCAGGATTCTGCAGAGTTATGCTATTAAAAATTCCGAAAGTGGGCGGTCCTTACTACCTGAAATGATGGTGCCTTGGCAGCTCTCTTTCGGAAGGGTTTGTCATAAACCGTAAAAGATACTATGGTGGGATTTCCTGTTCCTTCTGGTCTTGACGATTCTATGTCATTAGCCATTCAGGTTGATCGGCATTTACGTGAACGTAAAAGTACACGAGAAATGTTGCCACCTGTTGAAAAAATGTCTGAACCTATGCAATGTGATAGAGTTTTGTCTAGGGCGCAACATCAGGAGTTCAGAAGGCGTAATAAGCTGTGTTTTTTCTGTGGAGATGCCTCTCATATGATTTCTGTCTGCCCTAAACAAGAGAAACGTTTTGCACACGCATTTGCTGTGGGTGGTGTTCAACCTAAGATTCTTCTGGCAATTACTCTGATCTGCTCCCTGTCCACATTTTCCGCTAAGGCTTTTGTGGATTCGGGAGCGGCTCTGAACCTGATGGACTTGGATTTTGCTAAACGTTGTGGGTTTCCTATTACACCACTGCGGACGCCTATCCCTTTGAGAGGTATTGATGCTACTCCTTTGGTGAAGAATAAACCTCAGTTTTGGACCCAGGTGGTAATGCGGGTCGCCCCAGACCATCAAGAAAATTGCAGATTTTTGGTGTTGCATAATTAGCATGATACCATTGTTCTAGGATTTCCCTGGTTGCATATCCATAATCCAGTTTTGGATTGGAAATCTGTGTCTGTGATGAGTTGGGGTTGTCGGTGTGCTCTTGGTGACGCTCCTGTTTTCTCCACCTCTCCCCAGTCGCATGATGTTCCTGACTATTTGGCTGATTGTTATGATGTATTTAGTGAGAATAGGTCTGCGTCTTTGCCTCCTCATAGGAGTTATGACTGTGCAATTGAGTTGAGCCCTGGGTGTAAATTTCCCAAGGGTCGACTTTTCAATTTATCTGTACCCGTCCACGAGGCTATGCGATCTTATATCAAGGAGTCGTTGTAGAAGGATCATATTATACCATCCACTTCACCCTTCGGTGCTGGGTTTTTTTTCGTGGCCAAGAAAGATGGTTTATTAAGGCCTTGTATTGACTATCGTTCCCTCAACAAAATTACTGTTAAATATCAGTATCCGTTACCCCTGATTTCTGATCTATTCTCCAGAGTTAAAGGTGCTTGCTGGTTTACCAAGCTTGACCTCAGGGGGCGTATAATCTTATTCGCATTAAGAATGGGGATGAATGGAAGATGGCATTTAATACTCCGGAGGGACATTTTGAGTACCTGGTGATGCCTTTTGGGCTCACTAATGCCCATTCTGTCTTCCAGTGCTTCATGAATGATATTTTCCGGGACTTTGTGGATAAATTTTTGATCATCTATCTGGATGATATTTTGATCTTTTCCAGGGATTGGGACTCTCGTGTGGAACATGTTCGGACTGTGTTCCGGATTTTGAGGGAGAATTCCCTGTATGTTAAGGGATCGAAATGCCTTTTTGGTGTACAGAGGATTTCATTTTTGGGATTTATTTTGTCTCTGTCAACTATTGAAATGGACCCGGCCAAGGTACAGGCCATTTATGATTGGGTTCAGCCCACTTCTTTGAAGGCCCTCCAGAAGTTTTTGGGTTTTGCTAATTTTTATCGTAATTTTATAGCTAATTTTTCCGGTATTGCCAAGCCATTGACTGATTTGACTAAGAAGGGTGCTGATGTGCTGAATTGGTCTCCAGAGGCTGTTTCTTCCTTTCAGGAGCTGAAGTGGAGGTTCACTTCTGCTCCGGTTTTGCGGCAAACTGATGTCTCACTCCCATTTCAGGTAGAGGTGGACGCTTCTGAGGTTGGTGCAGGAGCTGTTTTGTCCCAAAAAGATCCGGTAACATCTAAAATGAATCCCTGTGCTTTCTTTTCCCGAAAGTTCTCCCCATCCGAACGCAAATATGATGTGAGGAATCGTGAACTGTTAGCCATGAAATGGGCATTTGAGGAGTGGAGACATTGGTTGGAGGGAGCTAAACATCAAGTCGTGGTCCTTACTGACCACAAGAATTTCATTTACCTTGAGTCGGCCAAACGCTTGAATCCTAGACTGGCTAGGTGGGCCTTGTTTTTCACACATTTTGATTTTGTGGTCTCTTTTTTTCCGGGCACTAAGAATGTCAAGGCAGACGCCCTCTCTAGGAGTTTCTTTGCTGATTCTCCTGTTGTGACCAAGCCTGCTACCATCTTAGGTGAGGGGGTAGTTCTTTCTGCCATCTCGCCCGATTTGAGACGTGCCCTGGAAGAGTTTCAGGAGGACAAACCTGAGCGTTGTCCCATTGGAAAATTGTATGTTCCTGACCAGTGGATGAAGAGAGTAATGTCTGAAGTTCATTGCTCCGCATTGGCTGGTCATCCAGGTATTTTTGGTACTAGAGATTTGGTGAGTCAGTCTTTTTGGTGGCCCGCCTTGTCTCGTGATGTCAGGAATTTTGTGCAGTCCTGTGGGACTTGCTCCCGGTCTAAACCTTGTTCTCGCTCTAGTGGGTTGTTGATGCCTTTGCCGGTGCCCAGGAGGCCATGGACCCATATTTCAATGGATTTTATTTCTGATATGCCTGTCTCTCAGAGAATGACTGTTATTTGGGTGATTTGTGATAGATTCTCCAAGATGATCCATCTTGTACCACTCCCTAAGTTGCCATTTTCCTCAGAGTTGGTGCCCTTGTTTTTGCAACAGGTGGTTCGCTTGCATGGGATTCCTGAGAACATTGTGTCTGACAGAGGAGTTCAGTTTGTTTCTAGATTTTGGAGGACTTTTTGTTCCAAGCTGGGAATTCAGTTGTCCTTCTCCTCTGCGTTTCACCCTCAGACCAATGGGCAGACGGAGAGAACAAACCAGACTTTGGAGTCTTATTTGAGATGCTTTATTTCTGCTGATGAGGATGATTGGGTTTCATTTTTGCCCTTGGCCGAATTTGCTTTAAATAATAAAGCTAGTTCTGCCACTTTGATGTCACCTTTTTTTTGTAACCTTGGGTTTCATCCTCGATTCTCTTCAGGGCAGGTGGAGTCTTCTGCCTGCCCAAGTGTTGACACTGTGGTGGAGAGAATGCACCAGATCTGGGACCAAGTGGTGGATAAGTTGTCTCTTTCCCAGGAAAAGGCCCAGCGTTTTTCCAACCGGCATAGGACCATTGGTCCCCGGTTTAAGGTGGGTGATATGGTTTGGTTGTCATCAAAGAATATCTCTATGAAGGTGGCTTCTCCAAAGTTTAAACCTAGATTTATTGGACCTTACAAGATTTTGGGGATTCTTAATCCAGTCTCTTTTCGATTGGCTCTTCCTGTTACATTCAAGATCCATAACGTGTTTCATAAGTCTCTGTTAAAGAGGTTTGTTGAGCCAGTAGTTTCTGTGGTGGCACCTCCTGACCCTGTATTGGTTGAAGGTAATGTGGAATATGAGGTTGAGAAGATACTGGATTCTCATCTGGCTAGACGGAGACTCCAGTATTTGGTTAAGTGGAAGGGTTATGGCCAGGAGGATAATTCTTGGGTTTCTGCATCCGATATTCATTCCGAAAGATTGGTTTGTGCTTTTCATCGGGCCCATCCTGATTGCCCTGGTGGCATGGATAAGGGTTCGGTGACCCCTCCTCAAGGGGGAGGTACTGTTATGAGCTCATTTTCTCCTTCACCATTGATGTCCGATGAACTCCCTCTGCTGGTGAAGAGAGGTAGTGAAATTGATTTGGATGGGAAAAACCTGTCATCTGAACAGATGGAGTGTGATTGGACATCCGGAATCTCTGAGTGGATATAAGGCCGCCGACGCCCTGCTGGGTTGCTGGTGATCCTCTCTGCTCTGAGCTCTGGCCTCCAGTTTAGTCCTGTCTACTAAAGCTAAGTTTTTGCTCTGCTATTGTTCCATGAGATTTTGTCTGTTTACTTAGTGTTTGTGTTCAGCCAGCCCTGGTTGGGACTGGCTGAACTCCATTTTTGTCTCTGATCAGTTGATATCTTTGCTCTGTTTTCAGAATATACCTGAGTGCTGATATAGTGATTTTGAAGTCTAGTGACTTCAGGGCCTTTTCTATCAGACGTGTTGGACATTATTTTTGGCAGGGTTTTTGCGTGATTGCAGACAGTTGCTTTTCTTTCCTGTCCTATCTAGTTAGTGAGGGCCCCATCGTTTGCTCAGCCTGTCTTTCTGTCTGTGTTTGTGTTTTCATCTGTTTTCACCATCAATACATGTTGGGGGCTGTCTATTGCTTTGGAGTCTGCTCTGGGGCAGTTTAGATTTCCCCTTTCTTTCTTTAGGTTTATTTAGTTCTCTGGCTGTGAACGAGGTGTCTAGGACCACCGTAGGAACACCCCACGGCTACTGTTAGTTGTTTTGAATAGGATCAGGGGTCTGCAATCCGCTAGCTACCAACCTCTCCGGTTTTCTGGACTTAGCTTGTATTTTTGTTTTTTCCTCCTCCGGTGACTCATTCATAACACTCGACACCTCCTGCCTTAGCTGCTATTGTGCTTTTGCCACTACTAGGAGATGCACCACCACCATCAGCACCAGCTGGCCCCCCCACGCCCACGTCCGCGGCCTCTTCCACCAAACTTCAAAATGTTGCAGAACATGAATCCAAAATATCATCAGATATATGGTACTGTATCAGAAGCGTACAGCTCTATACAGTCAAAGGATGATTGTCAATCTCCCTATATATACCATCAGTCACACAGAGACGCTCACAGGCTCAGTATGGATTAGACAAGAATATAAAAAGTAGAAAAAGGGTACATCAGATACCAGGTATATATAGTATAGTTTAAACATTCTAAATCTCCGTATATATTTCAGGAGGCAGACACAGCCGCTCTCAGGCTCAGTATGGATTACAACACAATATAAAAAGCTGTAAAACGGTAATGGATCTGAAGAGTACAGCTGTACACAGTGTAGGGGTCATTGTTGTCAATCTCAGTATTTATTTCCACAGTCAGAAAATAGCTCTCACTTGGTCAGTTTGGATTAGACCAGAATATAAAAAGCAGTAAATGGGTAATGTATCACAAGCGTAGGGCTGTATACACTAGTTTTGGGGTAATTTTTAAATGTACATCTAAATTGCAGGAGTAACCCACAGACTGTCACACGCTCAGGATGGATCACACCACAATATAAAAAGAAGATCCGCAAGAAATAATCACACATGTGGGACAATGTTCCAGGTGTCAATGATACACTTAGAGTGGTGGGTGGAGGAGGACTTCCTGGCCGAAAGGGTACAGTATCATCAGATACCAGGTATATATAGCATAGTTTAAACATTTAAAATGTATGTCTATATATTCAGGAGTAGTGCTGAGCCACCCCGCTAGTGTTCCAGTTCACTTTGGTTCGTCGAACACGAGGCAAGTTCGCCGAATGTTTGTCGAACGTTCGACGAACAACGTCGAACACCATTGAAAACAATGGTAGGCAAACACAAACACATACAAACACATAGAAAACAATTACAAAACACCTTGAAAGGTGTCCCAAAGCAGACAAAATGCTCAGAATACAAAAATAACATATGGAAAACGTCAACTAAATATAGAAAAGAAGTGGAGGAGTAAAAGGAGGAGGAGGAGACACAGAAATAGGCATGTCATGCCCTTATGAAGTCAAGAAAGGCTGGAATAAAAATGTGAAGTAAAAAACATGAAATCGAAGACGATCATATAACGTCAGACTTCCCACCATAAACTAGGCCAATTTCTGATCGGGCGATGTTATTCCCACGAACCTCCGAACAGTGTCCATGAAGGCAAAGTGTTTGGTTTCCGGGGACAGTATGGTTGCAAAGCTGAACCTTAAAGGAATGTCCAGAAGGGCACCACCAGGATTGGAGCCTGCGACTTAATTCGACTCCACCCGGGAAACCTCAACAATGCTAGCTACAGAAAAGATTGACAGATTGCAAGCTTTGTTGATTCTGTGGGTGGTGGTGGATATCCGTTTTTAGTTGTGCTAGCGATTTGTCAGCTTAATTCCGTTAACGAACGAGACTCCGGCATGCCCCCGCGGTACGCGTCAAGCTTACTAGAGGGACACGCGAGGCTCTGGCACGCGAGATCGATCAATAACAGGTCTGTCATGCCCTTACATGTCTGGGGCTACATGCGTGCTACACTGAAAGGTCCAGCGTGTGTCGCTTACAGGTGCAGATAACCCGCTGAACCCTGTTAGTGATGGGGATCTGGGATTACAATTCTTCTCCGCGAACGAGGATTTCCCAGTAAGTGCAGGTCAACCGGAATTCCGGAATTAGGCCTAACCGGCATTCCAGAAAAAATGAAAAAATTAAGTGTCCAAACCACAGGTGCTGTAGCTTGCTTAACAGCTGGGCTCCTATGCTGAGTAGCACGCATTTCTTACATAAACAGGCGGCATAGCTTGGTTCACTGGTGGGCTCCTCTGCTGAGTAGCAGACAGTGCTACAAGGCCCAAAAGGATTTTCTGGACAAGATGCGGTAAAAAATAATTAGAAACACACACGGTGTAGTTCCTTGACAGGTGTACTACACTGCTTGCTACCACACACGGCTATTATGCCATGAAATAGTCTACTAACATTGAAAAACATTATTAATGTGAAAATGAAGTTACACTTTTGGTGAACGAACCGTTCTCGAACGGAACCTCGAACAGCCGAATTTTAAGCAAAGTGTTCGAGTTCAACGAACACCGCCCAAAACAGCTGCAATTTTAACTTGGCGAACAGGTCGACTCGCTCACCACTCATCTCTAATCGGGAGGCAGACTCAGACGTTCTCAGGCCCAGTATGGATTCGACAAGATTGTAGAAAGTTGAGAAAGGGTACAGTATCACCCGATAACAGGTATATATGTAGCATAGTTTACACATGAAAAACCAATGTCTATATATCAGGAGGCAGACTCAGAGGGTCTCAGGCCCAGTATGGATTTGACGTGATTGTACAAAGTTGAGAAAGGGTACAGTAAAACCGGATAACAGTTATATATAGCATAGTTTAAACATTAAAAACCTATGTCTATATATCAGGAGGCAGACTGAGAGGGTCTCAGGCCCAGTATGGATTTGACGTGATTGTACAAAGTTGAGAAAGGGTACAATATCACCGGATAACAGGTATATATAGCATAATTTAAACATTAAAAATCTGCGTGTATATTTCCGGAGAATGACATGAATCTAAAAAGTAGAAAAAGGGTTATGTATTCGAAGCGTACACCAGTACACACTGTTGGGGTATTTTTCAATCTTCATATACAGTATATTTCAGTCTCAGTAAGACAGTCCAGACTCGCCGTAAGAGGAAACGAGATGGCTACAAGTACAGACAGAAAGTCGACTGATTGCAGAAATTTTAGAATGACTAATCACGGTAAAAACTCCCGGGAGAATTTTCAGAGGCGATGCTGACCCTCAATTACTTTGTCAGTGGAGAGAGCGAAAACAGTTCTTGTGAAGAAAGGTTTGCTGTATCGCAGTACCGTGGAACCCATCACCGTTACTCATCTCCATCAAATTGTGATCACAGGGACAGATGTAGAGATTCTCCTCACTGCCTATCATGATCTGTCAGGTAACTTTGGAGTGCAAAAGACACAAGCCACAGGCCGTAAGCGATTCTATTGGATTGGCATTAGAGGACACATTTAAAAATGTGGGCAGGAATGTCACACGTCTGTGAGTCGGAAAACCGTGAAAGCTGATGATAAACCACCACTGCATCTCATTGTGAGTCGATGTCCATAACAAATGGAAGCCATTGATCATCTGAAGATAGAGCCCAGCAGGACAGGGCATAGCTACGTCTTAACCATCATCTATCATTTCACCAAATTTGTATTGGCAGTCCCAGTGAAGTATTTAACAGGCCAGACTACACATGTGGTGGAGCAGGGAAAGGTAAGTATTGCAAGTGCTGGTGCCCTGAGCAAGCACGGGGGGCCCACTCGTGGGCGGCGGTACTGGCACAGGGCCCCTCATAGTATGCCGGTGTGTCTGATGGCGGGTGTGCATCCCCACCGTCAGAGACACTTGATTCTACTATGGGGACCTTGTGCCAGTGCCGTTGCCAAAGAGTGTGCCCACCCACCTGTCCAGGGCAACGGCACTCGCACGGGTGCGTGCGCCAGGTGGTGACCCCGGAACTGTGGGGGGAGGCAGCCCAGTTAGGGAGGTGGAAAAAATGGCATATGTTGATGTTGGACATTCAGCAGCTGCAAATGGAGTAATTGGAGAAGTCTGCGGAAGAGGAGGACAAAAGCAAGCCATTTTTCTGGCAACCTACGTGTCAGCAGGGGGGGTGGGACAAAATCCTTTGAAACCCATGCATGGTTCATTTTAATGAAGGTTAGATCATCAACATTTTGGGTTAACAGATGGGTCCTTTTTTCTGTCAGGATTGATCCAGCAGCACTGAAGACTCGTTCAGATAACAAACTAGCAGCAGGGCAAGCGAGCTCCTGTAAGGCATATTGTGCCAATTCAGGCCAGGTGTCAAGTTTACTGGCCCAATAGTCAAAGGGGAATGACCAGTGAGGGAGAACATCGATATGGGAGAAGTAGTTTGATACCATAGTTGACAACTGCTGTCTCCTGTCACTTTCAATCGATGCAGTGTTACCAGTCGTGTGAGCGGTACTTGAAAAATCAGTCCACAACATGGTCATGAAACCCCTGTGTCCAACGCCACTTCAGCTGTGTGCACCACGAACACCTCTTCCATGTTGCCCCTTACGGCTCGTTGGAAAAACATCACTGCCACTGTGTGCTCGGAATGCCTCAAACAAACGGTTTACCAGTTGCTTGTTTGTTAGCCAATATTAGCTCTAGATTCTTGGGTCGCCCTCCCAGGACCGTGGGGTACTCGGTACCGGGCCCGATGAGCTTCAATGGGAGATGTCATGGCAACTGGGACCCGGCCCGTGGCCCTGGTCGCCCATTGTAAAAGGGGGGAATGTTCAGTGTGCTTATGATGATTAGAGTTTATGAATGAATGAGTCGTGACGCCACCTGTGGTGTTCGGCAATGAATATGTTGAGCCGACACTGCAGACAGATCCTCTGGGACAGATGGTGTGGTGCAGCAATGATGTTACAGCCCTCCACAGGCAGGGCTGTAGTCCCAGGGCAGAGTAGGTGAAGTGACACTTAGATGATGTAGTGTCGGGCGCAGGGGATGTAGCAGTGCTGGGCAGGTTGACGCAGGAATAAGTGGAGGACACCGGGGCATGTAGTTCCAAAGCTGTACTCACAGTCTGTTGTGGCATCAGAGCCCGTGTCCGTGCCGTGTCCTCCGGGTCAGGAGTTCAATCAAACTTCCAGGCAAGATGAAGTACTCCTTTCCAACTTTCGGCCAACATATGTGCCTTTTCTGAACGTCTCCCTCTTAGCGCCTTTAGTGAAGTACTCACAGTACTGAGTAACACTGGAGTTCCTCCTGTCAGATGTTTCTATGAACTCTACTTGTACTGCAGACAGCTGTAGCCTGCTTCGGGGACTCCTTACTACCTAGTCCCGTCTCACATACGTTGCTGTTGTGCCCCCAAGTCTGGTGTGGGAATAAAGTGGTGACAACTTCTATTCCTCCGGTGTCTGCTGCAGGACCATTAGTATCCATACAACCTCGGTGACCGGATCCCGGCCTTGCGCTTAGAACTTGGGAAGGGTTCTCCTCTAACCCTAATCCTTGGTTCTCTTCTTCTCCTCATGTTCTGTACTAATCTTTCCCTTCTTATGGAGACTCAGGCTTTCTATTAATGTTTCTTTCCTGTGCCAGCGGACCCAGATCACTGAGGTCGGCTGCAGCACTTCCTTCATCCATCCCACTTTGGGGATCTCCTTTCACAGACTGAACTCGTCAGACTCCTGTGACAAACTGACTAATTCCTACACTCTTCCCGCTCTTTTGAGTGCAAAACTAAACTCCACCCGCCTCCCAGCATGCTTCGTGTTCCAAGCAGGGAGCCACCAAAGGGTGCTTTGCTACACTACTATGTTGTGTGGGATGCAGGTGTTGGAGTGTGGTCAGGTGTCTCCACCTTACCTGAATGGTGGGATACCACACCTCAGGAGGAGGTGCAGTACCTCTCTGGTGACTGAACCCTCAGGGGCACCACATACCCCCTGTTAAACACAGCACATCCGCGGACTGCAAGAAAAACAAAGGTTGACAAATACAGGAACATACAAAATTTTTGTAATGCTAATTAAACAGTTCTCATCTAAACTTCCCAATGTGAGAGGCACTCATTCTTGAACGTTGCAAACAATTTTTAACTAACTTTCTATGTTCTAATATAGTACCTATTTCAAAAGTGCTATTGGCAGTAACTCACTACCACTTCAAGTATTCTTCATCAACACATTTCTTCTTCATCTCTTTCACATTTTCAACTTCCTATTGTTAATCTTAAGTGACAACCGCTGATGCCTGGTTCGTCACCAGTCAATTTTTAAATCTTTATTCAAATATTAAAGCATTAGTCTAAACTCTATAAAGCATTCACTGTTTACTTTTTCTTTTCTATCAAAACTACTAGACATTATCAATAAGTGCAATATAGACATTGATCCAGCCAAGATGTCTTGAAATGTCCTTATTATCAATGAGGTAGTCCTTATTCTTAAAAGACTTATGTAAAACCAAGAAACTATTTACATTACAGTTCTGGATCATTCAGTGTCCATGATCTCCACAGTTCAATAAGGAAAACGCTGCCAATAAAACTGGGCAACAAAACTGGAAACAACAGGGAAAACATCATGATAACCAAAAATAGAAAAATAGAAAAAAACAAGCACAATGGTGCTAATACCTGCTTGGTAACAGAGTTAGTTATTTTCTCCTTTAGTGTTGGTGTTCCCCTCCTGGGGTACTGGAAGCTGATGACTTGGGCTGCTACTTCCAGGGGAGAACTTCTGGACATCCTTTTCCTGTTGATTGTTTACCATAGGACGAGGTGGTGGCAGCTGGGTGGATTGCTGCCCGAGGTACAGCTGGTGTAACTACCTGTACCATGGGGTGGGCGACAGGGGTAGATGTTGCCTGCCTGGCGTTGGTAGGTGTGATCACTACAGTGGGTGGTACTCCTGCTGGGGGAGCATAAGCGTGTTCCTTCTTATAGGCCGCAATTAAATCTTCAGGAATGCGGCACATGTTCATCGCGTACCATCCATGCAGACCCTCATGCCGGGTAAAGGTTACATATTCCCCCGGTTGCAGATCCCTAGCAGGGTGTCCCTTCCTCAGGTGTGACTCCACATCTCTCCTGCTGAAGAACAGGTCACTGATCCTCTTGGGGTCTGCAATGAACCCAAACCCCTGCTCATGATTCACATTGAGGACCTGTCCCCATCCAGCTGAGCCCCGGGAACCATAGTGACCCGCACAGACTTTTTCCTTCCGGTCCAGATCTGGGCCTAACACAGCCAGCCTCCTCCGTTCCCTTTCTCTTTGCTCGGCTGCCAGCTGACAAATGGTTTCTTGGCAACGAGCCCGTGTGTCATCTTCCTCTTCCCGGGTCTGCTACTACCCACAGTGGACAAGGGTACTACCGCCAGCGGTTCAGGTGTTTCCCCCCAGGGCTCAGAGTCCCGTTCCCAGACGAGGTCCAGCACCACTTGTCCGGACGCTGCAGCAGCTACACACTCGGAGGCCTTCCCAGGGGCAGGGGCAGTAGACGTACCTGGGGCCTCCTGTCGGTGTCCTGGCTCCTGTGCAGACTTGAGGCGGCAGACAGCAGCAGGAACATCCTCAGGGATAGTCCATTTGGATGTCGCCGGCGGTGGAGCAGATGGCGGCTCTGGGTCCGCGGGGGTCTCTGGTGGGACCTGCGCAGCCGCGTCAGGTCCAGGCAGGGGCTCAACTTCTTCCTCCACTTCAGCTCACAGGCCCTCGGACAACTCCTCCGGGCAGGCCTCACCCAGCGGTGATGACAGCGGGGAGATGGTGATGGACGCTGCCGCAGGCTCCACAGTGTCTGCCTGGGGGAGGTCCCGTGCAGCAATGGCGGGTATCGGTGACTGGGGTACCGCTGATGGAGGCCCCTCCTGGGCATGCTGCCAGTTCATCCTTCATAGCACCTCCTGCCTCAGTCGCAGACGGTTGGTCAGCTGGGCTATCTCATCCTCCAGCTGCTGATGGTTCATGCCAGAAGCCAGATCAGAGCCTTCAGCCATTACGCCAGGGAGATTCAGCTCAACCTCCATTCGCTCTTCAGGCCTCCTCTCTCCTTCCATCATGGCGTTCTCTCTTCCTTCTTCTTCCTGTCTGGACTCTTTTCCCGCCACCGACTCTCGCTCGTCCTTCTGGGGGCGGCGTCTTCTTCCTACTCCTCCATACCAGGCCAGTATACGAACCCCTTAGGGGGTGGGCCATGTTGCGGTTGCATAGAAGTTCAGGCAGGGGAGGCCCAGGACAGTTTGCGGTCTTTTCTTAGGACCACCCATGTTGTCACGCTCTTCTTCTCCGCGCCGGCGGCCATTTTTAGCGTTCATTTTACAGTCTATCAAATTGGGTCTTTTGCACATTTCCACCAATTTTTAAGTTCAATAAACCGCAGGCACACAAAACCCGGTGGCACCGGGCTTCGTCATCCTGTTCGTGACGCCAAGTTGGCTGAATTCCTGAACTCTACTTGTATGGCAGACAGCTGTAGCCTGCATCGGGGACTCCTTACTACCTTGTCCCGGCTCACACACGTTGCTGTTGTGCCCCCAAGTCTGGTGTGGGAATAAAGTGGTGACAACTTCTATTCCTCCGGTGTCTGCTGCAGGACCATTAGTATCCATACAACCTCGGGGACCGGACCCCAGCCTTGCGCTTAGAACTTGGGAAGGGTTCTCCTCTAACCCTAATCCTTGGTTCTCTTCTTCTCCTCACGTTCCGTACTAATCTTTCCCTTCTTATGGAGAGTCAGGCTTTTTATTAATGTTCCTTTCCTGTGCAAGCGGACCCAGGTCACTGAGGTCGGCAGCAGCACTTCCTTCATCCATCCCACTCCGGGGATCTCCTTTCACAGACTGAACTCGTCAAACTCCTGTGACAAACTGACTAATTCCTACACTCTTCCCGCTCTTTTGAGTGCAAAACTAAACTCCACCCGCTCCCAGCACGCTTCGTGTTCCAAGCAGGGAAACACTAAAGGGTGCTTTGCTACACTACTATGTTGTGTGGGATGCAGGTGTTGGAGTGTGGTCAGGTGTCTCCACCTTACCTGAATGGTGGGGTACCACACCTCAGGAGGAGGTGCAGTACCTCTGTGGCTACTGAACCCTCAGGGGTGCCACATTCTCCTGTGGCATGATGTTTTGGAATTTGCCTTTATAGCGTGGAACAGGATGCTGGCCAACCAGTAGTCATCATTGTTCATCATTTTGGCAATGCGGGGGTCCCTTTTTAGGATCTGCAAGGCACATAATCAGACATGTGGGCCAATGTTCCAGGTGTCAATGATGCACTGCGAGTGCTGGGTGGAGGAGCACTTTCTGGCAAATCAACATCCCTCCAGTCACGCACAAATCCTGTACCTGACCTTGCCACGCCAACATTTTTTCTTGCCCCCTGAAAAGCATCCTCCTCCCCAAAATAATCATGCCCATCATCCTCCTCCTCCTCCTCTTCCTCCACCTTGTCCACGAGACTTCCCTGAGCAGACAATGGCTGACTGTCATCAAGGCTTCCCTCCTCCTCTTCCTCCTCGGCTGCAGACGCCTGCTCCTTAATGTGCGTCAAAGTTTGCATGAGCAGACGCATAAGTGGGATGCTCATGCTTATGATGGCATCGTCTGCGCTTACCAGCCGTGTGCATTCCTCAAAACACTGAAGGACTTTACAGAGGTCTTTCAGCTTCGACCACTGCACACCAGACAACTCCATGTCTGCCTGCAAACTGCCTGCCCGTGTTTCCTCCCACAAATGAATTACAGCCTGCCTCTGTTCGCACAGCCTCTGAACCATGTGCAGGGTGGAGTTCCCCCTTGTTGCAACATCGATAATTAGGCGGTGCTTGGGAAGGTGGAGCAATCACTGCAGCTTCTGCATACGACTGGAATGTACGGGCGACCGGCGGATGTGCGAGCACAGTCTTCGCACCTTATGGAGCAGGGGTGTTAACTCTGGATAATTATTGAGGAAGGTAAATGAATTACTACTGCGCTTAGAGTCACTGGTATCTATTGTCTTACTCAAATGGATTTGAAGAGAAAAAAAAATTATTGAGAAAGCACTGCACCACCAGGTTCAAGCTGTGAGCCAGGCAAGGTATGTGTCTGAGTTTTGAAAGGGCTATGGCTGCCACAAAATTCCGGCTGTTATCACTAACTACCTTGCCTGCCTCAAGATGTAGACTGCCCATCCATGACTCAGTTTGTCGCAGCAAGTAGTCGGCCAGTACCTCCGTGGTGTGTCTGTTGTCGTCCAAACACATCATCTTCAACACAGTCTGCTGATGCTTACCACTAGCTGTTCGATAGTGGGACAACTCATGTGCAACACTGGCAGCTGTGGATGGAGTGCTCGTGCGACTGCGCTCTGTGGATGAGCTTTCACTTCAGGAGGAGGAGGAGGAGGGTCGAACGCCTACAGCCAACTGTTTCCTATACCATGGGCTAGGCAGCACTGTCCCACCGCCGCTGTCCCCGTGGACCCTGCATCCACCACATTAACCCAATGCGCAGTGATGGACACGTAATGGCCCTGGCTATGCCTACTGGACCATGCATCTGTTGTGAGGTGCACCTTTCCACTCGCTGATTGCTTGAGTGCATGGACAATGCGGTCTTTCACATGCACGTGGAGGGCTGGGATGGCTTTTCGCGAAAAGAAGTGTCGACTGGGTAGGTCATAGCATGGTACTGCGTAGGCCATGAGCTCGCGGAAAGCTTTGCTTTCAACCAACCGGTAGGGCATCATCTCTAACGAGATTAGTTTGGCAATATGGGCTTCAAAGCCAGTGTACGCAGATGAGAGGATGAGTACTTTCTTGTCCTACTCAGAGTCTCTGGTAGGGTGAGCTGGACTTGAGAGCTGCATATGGTGGAACTAGCGGTGGACATGGCGGACTGAGAGAGGGTTGGTGATGGTGATGGAGTTGGTGGTGTTGCTGATGGCCTAGATTCAGTCTTTCATAGCAATAACATTGTGATTCCATGACTGCTTTGCCCTTGCGACGACACCTCGACATTTGCTGCTGGTGGTGTGCTAACCGGTGGGCTTACAGTGGGGGAAGTGATGTAGCGTTGCTAACTGCCTTCATTCGGAGCAGGTGCACATGTGGTACGTGAGGTTTGGTAGTCCGTCCACGCTTGCAAGATCATGGTGGTTAAATGTCTAAGCATGCAACTGGTATTCAAATTTCTCAGATTTTTCCCTCGGCTAAAGGTCTTTGCGCACTACTTACAAATAACTTTTGCCTGATCATTAGGATTTTGTTCAAAAAAGTGCCACACTGCACTCTTCCTACTATGGAAGACATCTTGAGACCTTGCACGCTGTGCTAATTTGACCATCTTGCCAAGCTGTCCTGCAACTCTTTTGGTTTTTGTAACACGTTTTTGGACTGCTACGGTCATGCCAGATAACAGCTGTTGCGATATCGTTGCCTGCTGCAGATTCTCCTCCTCCTCTTCTGAGCTATTGGCAGCGGCACCCTCTTCCCCCAATGGATGCTAATCTGGGTCAACAACTGGGTCATCCATCACCTCCTCTTCAATTTCATGTGCACCTTCCTCTGTGTCACCTTGTAAGGTGGTATAGTATGCTGGAAGGGGCACCTGAGTTTCATCAGGGTCTGATTCTGCCTCAGTACACTGCGAGGACAATGTAGTGCTCTGAGTGAATGTACCAGCAGAAAAATCTAGCAGTGGCTGTGCATCAGTGCACTCCATGTCAGATTCATCTTGGACTGGGAAATTCACGATTTGACTTGCTAACCCAGGCATGGTATGTGAAAAGAGCTCCATGGAGTAATCGGTAGTGTGGCCTGCCACATCCTTCACTTTTGGTAGGGGTGAAGGACACAAGGAAAGGTGTTGTTCCTGACCAGGAGCCTCCAATGACGACTCAGTGCTTTTATTTTTTGAAACTTCAGAAGAGGAGGTGAGAGAGCTGAAGGCTGTGTCAGCAATGTAAGCCAAAACTTGTTCCTGAAGCTCCGGCTTTAAAAGTGGTTTACCTGCTCCCAGAAAAGAGAGCCTTCGAGGCCTTGTGGAGCCAGACGATGATGCAGGCTCAACACCTCCTGCCTTAGGTGCTATTGTGCTTTTGCCACTACCAACAGATGCAACACCACCACCATCGGAACCAGCTGGCAACCCCTGCCCACTTCCATGGCGTCTTCGACCATACTTCCTCATTTTTGTGAAAATGTACCCAAAATACCACCAGCTATATGGTACTGAAAAACAAGGTAGAAGGTGTATCTACTATTGGTAAGAATTTGAATCTCAGCATAGATTTGAGGACGCTGAACTATTGTCTCGGGCCCAGTAGAGATTACACCTCAATGTAACAGGCTGAAATTGGATGGTGTATGACAAGGTGGAGGGTGTCTATAGGATTGGTGAGAATTTGAATCTCACTATAGATTTGAGGACGCTGAAATTGGATGGTGTATGACAAGGTGGAGGGTGTCTATAGGATTGGTGAGAATTTGAATCTCACTATAGATTTGAGGACGCTGAACTATTGTCTCAGGCCCAGTAGAGATTACACCTCAATGTAACAGGCTGAAATTGGATGGTGTATGACAAGGTGGAGGTTGTCTATAGGATTGGTGAGAATTTGAATCTCACTATAGATTTGAGGACGCTAAACTATTGTCTCAGGCCCAGTAGAGATTACACCTCAATGTAACAGGCTGAAATTGGATGGTGTATGACAAGGTGGATGGTGAGAATTTGAGGATGCTGAACTATTGTCTCAGGCCCACTAGAGATTACACCTCAATGTAACAGGCTGAAATTGGATGGTGTGTGACAAGGTGGATGGTGTCTATAGGATTGGTGAGAATTTGAATCTCACTATAGATTTGAGGACGCTAAACTATTGTCTCAGGCCCAGTAGAGATTACACCTCAATGTAACAGGCTGAAATTGGATGGTGTATGACAAGGTGGAGGGTGTCTATAGGATTCGTTAGAATTTGGATCTCACTAGAGAGGCAGGCAGCCTAATAAGCAGGACTGCTGCACACACAAAAGAGTGGAAAAATGAATGCTTGGTAACTGTGTAGAAAAGAGGAAGAAAAGTATTTTTGCTTTTAAAAAAGCAGTTTGCACAGCAGTGTGCAAACAGCAATGCAGCTATCAGGGAGCCTTATAAGGCAGCCTAATAACCTACAGAGCTGATGAACAAAAATATAGCCTCCCCTGTCACTGCACACAAAGTGTTGTGTTGTAAGTGGAAATCGCTAACAGCAGAAGCAGTTTTTTGGTTCTTCTTCCCTGCCTAATGCTCTCCCTTATTCTGAATCAGCAGCAGCCAGCAACCTCTCCCTAATGCTAAGATCGGCAGAAGTAAGATGGCGGTCGGCGTTCACGCCCTTTTATAGCCCCTGTGACGCCACACAAAGCCAGCCAATCACTTGCATGCCCTTCTCAAAGATGGTGGTGACCGATGCCTATGTCATCACGTTGCCACAGTGTGCGTCCTCCATCATTGGCTGAAAAAGGGCACTGGAAGCATCTTTTGAAACGCGACTTTGGCGCTCTGGTCGGCGACCTCGTGGCCGACCTCACGCTATGGTCGGGTTTCGTTTCATGAAACCCGACTTCAGCGAAAGTCACCGACTTTTGAATATGACCGACTCGTTTCGCTAAACTCTACTTAAGAACACTAGATGACTGAATTCAAGTGCACATAGAACATCTAAAGCTGGTTGGTCCAGCCGAAATTGGTGGTTTCAGACAACTAGACACCCAATGAAGTGTTCACTTTACCCAGTCAAAGATGATTCCACCATTATCTTAGTAAGGGCTTTATCTGATTCACATATAAAGATCCATAATATAATGTCCATATGGGAGGATCCAGGGTGGTAGAGCCAACCTTAACTCATACTTGAATTAACCTAATCGGACATAATAACAGACCAAAAACAATAAGAAAACCTTCATCCCTATGTTGAACACCTACAGTAGACCATCAGCTCTTGACTTTTTTGGGATAATCCCCTTTAATCACTAGTTTGACTTACTTTACTGTATCTTTAGCCAAATCATTCTGCGAAATATCCTTTTTTACATACAGATGTACAGCCCAACAACTCAACTATTTGGTCATGGAAAAAATGCTTTCCTGAAAAGAAGGTTCCATAGTGAAAGCTGATGGATCTTAACCTGGATGGATGAATTGATTTACCAGTACCAGGCACAGCTACTACAAAATGTATTGATGTGGCTCTTTAATCAGCTGATCAATGCAGTTGTCAAAATTCGAACCCCCACCAATTTGTTATTGATGATCTGTGGGCATCCTATGGACAGGTGTTGTGAATTCGCTTTCTGGCCTCCCTCTGGTTATTACTGAGGGTAGTGGAGCTGGTCAGATCGACAGAGGGGTTGCGAGTTCTCTTTCTGGGCTCCCTCTGGTGGTTACTGGAGGTAATGGAGCTGATCTGATTGACAGAGGCTTGCCACCTGATAATGATGATGACGATTGGAGATCTGGGGTTTCAGATTGGGATTTAAGACAGCCTTCCTCCTGAGGTCTGATTCCTCCAGCTCTGTCCCAGCATGTTCAGCTAAGTGGTTTATTTGCTATTCTGTTTGCATTTGATCTGGTTTTGTCTATTTCTTCTTGGTGCGGGTCAGCCAGCTTCGGCAGGGGCTGTGCTGAATCACCGCCCATATGCTACTGCTTGTGCCAGTTTTATTAATCCCCAGTTAGATTGGTCTCTTTTTGCTCTGCTTTCAGAAGATACCAGAGTGCTGATATAGTGGCGGGCGAAGTCGTGTGACTTTAGTGTTTTTTGCATCAGACGTGTTGGACTTTTTGCAGGGTTTTTCCTTTCCTGTCCTGTCTAGTCAGTGTGGGCCCCATCATTTGCTCAGTCTATTATCCTGCCTGTGTTTGTGTTTTCATCTTGTCTCACTGACAATATATGTTTGGGGGCTATCTATTCCTTTTGGGTCTGCTCTGGGGCAGTTTAGATTTACTCTTTCTTGCTTTAGGCTTAGTTAGCTCTCCGGCTGTGCCAAGGCGTCTAGGATCATCGTAGGTATGCTCCACGGCTACTGCTAGTTGTGTGGATAGGATCAAGGGTCTGCAATCCGCTTATGTACCAACCTCTCTGGTTTTCTGTGGCTTAGCCTGGACCTGCTCTCCTCCTCGGTGAACCATTCATAACAGATAGGCCCCTCAATTTCAAAGTCAGTAGTACCCTGCACAGCAGCAGACTCAGTTGCTACATCAAGCACCATGAGTCTGTATAGTCATCCTTTGTGTTGTCTTTTAAAGCCTTTCAAACCCCAGGGTGGCATCATTTTACAGCCACGTGACTACACTGTGACAACGTTTTCCACTACCAGTATCATTTAATTTTTTTTCAAGTGTTTCTCAGGGCAATAGACATTATCAATAATTGATAGGTGACATTCCAGTTCAAAAGTTACCATTCTCTCCGTCTCCATGGTTTAAATGGAAAGGCATGGAGTGATGCTCCAACAATTAGAGCAATCAGTTACTCTGGGTCTAATTACATGGATCAGCAGCATCCAGATGTTGCATGGACCATCATTTATTTCAATGGCTATAAGTAATACTTCATGTTTTCAGTATTGGCCACTGCATGAAAAATCAGAAGCCAACAACACCTTCAAAAGCCAGACCATCTGTGATTGGTAGATCCACATTATGGTTCACATAATAAGAGTTAAGGCCCCCAAATACATTAGACTAATGTCGATCAAATCCACTGGTATAGACGGGTTTGGTCACTGGTCTAATGTGAATAGGGACCCCAGCTGACTGATAGTTATGGGAAATGTCAGTAATGCATGTCCATTTCCAGACTGCCACTTCCATTGTTCACCCGGAGATAAGCTGCCGGCCAATGTATCAGTCTGCAGCTTTCTTTCAGAAAACACAGGAGTGATTGGCTGATCGAGCGCTTCTGGAATCTGGAAGAATCACCTGATGAAGGATCGGCTGAAGCATGGTGCAGCCAACAGCCATCTAATGTGCATGGCTAGTTTTAGTGTCAATATAATCTTACTTGAACATGGGATCTTCTTGAGGTCCAACTAGCATCATTTAAAGCTCTATTTTTGTGAAAGAAGAGTGAAACAGTCGCTCCTCTTTTACTAGCATGAAAATAAGCATTTTACATGGGTTTCCTTTTAGTCCACATAGATGTTTATCTCTGACCGAAAATACATAATTAATTTTTATTTCCAACGACCAGCAACAGCGAGAATGGACCAACATCTCCAACCACAAATGATCCAGGTGTCTCCAGGAGAGGGAAACAAAAAAAGGTTGCCTGTTTTCCAAGTCTTTGTAATGGCTTGCAAGCCTTCAAGAATGGGAGCAACATTGTTAAATAGATCTATTACAAGGATGGCATTAAGCACTTAATAGACTTTGGGGTCAGTCATTGAGATCCACATGGTATCCACTTAGTCACAAGAGCGTTGACGGCAGTGCAGAAAACATGTCAGTGTAATGGCACAGTTAAGGAGTGTGATGCTGCTCTTAAGATTAAAGTAAGGACATGTTAGATGGACTAATAGCCACTTCACAAGACACTAGAAGCTGTGCACACAGCTTCAAGGTTTGAAGTCCTGATGATAAAAGGTGCAGGGAGTGACATGGATATTCTACTTTACTCCCCTTGAGAGACGACTCAATACCCTTAGAACTGAGAAAAGCAAACAGGAGAGGGGTTTCTTCAGTCATTAGCGTAATCTTGTAAGGCAACAGAGTACTGAAGTATTAAACAAAGGAAGCCAATGCTTATGCTTTTCAGGGCGACCTATTGTCCAAGACGCGTGGCCTTTTTGCTCATAGCATCTTTTTGTGTCATTCCTTTTTTTTATTCCAAAGGTCTGGTGTGTACTTAAGTGTCCTTGCATGCGAAAGACGCCCAAGAGTACGAGGCACTTGATGGATCTTTTCAGAGATGACATCTTCCCTAATGGTGCTTTTTAGGTGTGAAGTGTAGAATGGGTGTCTATATCTTGTTGCCTGGGGGCATGGAATTTCCTCTAAAAGCAGACGGTTTCGTCAAAATTAGAAACGACATCCCCATTCATTGACAAGTTCTATCAAAAATCAATGATTATCAATAGCGGCATATTAGGAGCTGCAATATCAATGAATCAATATGTACATAGCTAGAATTACATTAAGTCAAATCACTAGTGCAATATTGAAATTTTGGGGGTTTGTCCGGGATCTAAACTATCAAAAGTCATGAGAGCTTGTAGAAAACGTAAAAAAAATGTTCATGATTAGACCTTTGGTTTGATTCAATGGTGCATCCATAGTAATGTAATTTGGATGAAGAATGTTTTAGGTGCCCATACACCCTAGATAAACATCTGCCAAGTACTCCTTCAGACAAATGCTATCTCTACTGGTTCCCCCATATGCATGACTACTTGACTCAGCCAAATGTTCTTGTGCTTTCTATGGGACCAGTGGCATAAACAACTACCAAACTCATCTGAGAGCGACTAATCTTCCTGGAGAACTAAAGGATCAGGAGTTTAAACCACGCAATCCTTCTATCCCCTAATATAATCCGTGGGAAGAAAAATGTAGCCTTCCATATACGTTAGATGGTCAGCCAATTCCACCAAAATAAGAAGGATCAGCCAACTTTATTCTAACATGGTCTTTAAAAAAATGTTACTTATTTTTTAACCAATAAGTTTATCCGTATTCACTAATTTGAATATTTTTATTTTTAAATGTGCAAAAATGCTCCAATAAACATTATATTTATATGTTCTTCCTTTGCATTAGTGGTTTGGTTTTTAAAACCATTATTGTTTGTAGGTTCTGGTCTAAGGGGCTACTAGCATGGCCAAAATTTAGCTACATGCCACTTTTAAATCTTATATACAGAGCATAGAGTTGAAAAAAGGATATGGGAACAATGGCATCCATTGAAATCAATGGTTTGATCTATGAGAATTGGGTAGAGCTTCCTTTAAAAAAAATAAATGTTTGGATGGCAATACTTTAACACTCAAAACATTTAACTGAAATATTCAAAAATGACTGAAGCCTTTTGCTACTACCCTCAATAGTTTGGTTGAGTGCTAGGGTTCAGGGTATATATCTAACCAAGGAGAGCAACTATATAGAAGTTGTATTATTTCCCCAGATTAATCTATACCAGATGTGTCCGTCTTAATCAAAACAAGTAGTCTACCTTTGACCAAGTTGATGAAGAACCTCTTTCAACAGGTTTTCCCTTCAGATCCATTTCTACTTTTTTCACTGTTTCTGAGAACCACTGTACTGACTTTTCAGTAACTGTCGTTTTATTGTATAAAATATGGCATTGGAAACAATATAATAATAAGATATGGTGGACACATCAATCAAAAGATGTGCAGGTCCTAAAGATGATCATGACCTAGGCTCTATGAAAAAACAAGAGTGACATCTCCATATCATGAGTGACCCAGAGAGTCCATGTTTCTTCAAATGTGTCCAATTTGTTGTTGATTGGCAATACATAGCTCCATAGTGTACATCCATTATGGTTGCCTCTTCTAAAAATGGTAGAGTAGCTTGTTGATGTCCATCAAAGGAACAAAAAGGAAACCCTGAGTAGATAAATTAGGGACTAGGAACCTTTTACGGTACCAAGAATCCTTATACTGTACAGTTGGTAGTACATGGTAGAGAAGTTGAGTTGCTGCCCATCTGGAGGTCAAAAAACAAACCCTAGGTAGATAAACTAGGAATTTGATCTGGTACCAAAATGAAGGAGCAATCCCAGAGTATTTATCAAATGGTGAAAAGGAGCTCTTGATGTATTCAACAAACATATGGGACTTTGGAAATCAGATCTAGATTCCCAGCTCCAGCAATGTCACCATACAATATATCTCATGTGATGTCCTAAAAAAGAAACACAATAAGTAGCCAAAAATACTCTTTCAAACAAAAAAGGTAGTATACTTTTGGATTTGGTTATTTTCCCAATATTGTAATAGCTAATACTGAAATATTTGTAAGTCATTTATGGTAATTTTATTATTTTTACTTTTATTTTCACATTTGTGCAAAAATTGTAAAAATCTAAAATTGACTTTTGTGGTTGATTTACTATTTTTCCTTTTATTTTTTTTGTAGTTCTATTTATTTTGGCTTTAACATGTCTTTATGACAACTGCCTCTCTGGGAGAAAATTGTTTGAATATCACTGATACCCCAAAACATTTTTTAAGTGAAATCAGGAAAAAAAAAATTGAACTAGACATTTATAGGCTCATTTAACTAAAACTATGTAAAAAAAGAGCAGCAAAGTGTAAAGCTAGGGAGGCTGGCACCACAGGGTTAAATAGGTTATTCTGCAGGGCATTGATTGGGAAAGTGACAGATGACCTATGCAAAGCCACAAGGGTGAAGGGTCAACAGTCCCTTCTGCCACTGGGATAAAGACAGAAGAGGGGCCAGCTTGTTTGAATGGAGGAAGATTCACCATGACATATATGGTGACCTCTGCATATAGGCAAGGTCCAACTGCCCACTGTTTGGCTACCTATCCCTGTCAGGTGTCAGATAGTGGACATCTTATCCACCCCTTAGGGCCTTCAGGGCTACAGAAAAGAGCCATCTGCACCTTTGCATGTACCTCTCCATAAGGCAGTGATGATGACCATCGCCTAGCCTATATGCATGACCTAGATGAAGGTCAAAAGGAGAAAACACAAAAGTTTTCTAGATAAATACATAAATCTATGTTTTCATGACGCTGTGTAGATTTTTTTTAGGCGTGAAACCCATTTCTTTATTTAACGAAGAGGAATACAAATTGAAAAAAAAAATGAACAAAAAAAAAGATTTAAGGGCCCCGGAACAGTAAGTAGGAAAGTAAAAAAAAAGTTGACTATTTAATATAAAATAATAAAAAGGATTTCAAGTACACAGCAGAATAAATTGTGTTAACCATTTTACAAAACTATATACCATAGATACTTTTTTTTGCTTTTTACATGTTTTGGCACTTTATGTTTTTTTTTGTTTTGTTTTTTTAGATTTTCGATTGATTTCAACATCCAAGTGCCTAAATGTACAACCTAAGGGATAAAGGTGCCATACATTGTAGACACTAAAATATTTAGTTTAGTATTATAGTAATGTCTCTGAGAACAAATGTCAAATCTACAGTAGATTCAACCTGGATATATTATATTACGTTCATGTATTATATATTAGATATACCTATTTATATGTTTACATATTATTATCGTACAATCATTCTCCAATAAATTATATATATATATATATATATATTTGTTTTCTTGCTGTATGAAATGATGCTTATTTGGCATATGTATAAAAAGTAAGAATGTAAAGAAATAACTAGTTAAAATAATAAATTATATATATATATATCCTTTTTTTCCTTTTCAAGTTGGGTGCCTAATCTAAGAAGTATAGTCTATATAGCAGTACTGCCGTTGTAAATTCACACATGTATATATATATATATATATATATATCAATAAGAAGAGAAAAGAAAATCCGCACTGCTGCACCACAGCACTGTCCACCCCCTCATAGGGGCCACCAACGCTATAAGCTCATATGCCCGGACATATAGGTGCTCAATCCTGAAAAACATCACCAAAGTCCATATACGAGAAAGGTCCTTGTATCCCACACATTGCTCCCCTGCTGAAGATTTTAATGTGTCAATAAATTCCGGATTTTATAGGACGGTGAGTGCCATCCTTCTCATCTTCTCATTTCTTGTACGTGGACATATATATATATATGCAACAGGATATACGCATTCAGAATGGCATTACTGCTATATATACACCATATTTATTAGTGTAAGCACCTGACTTGAAAACAAATCTATCTATCTAGCTATCTGTCCCATATCTATCTAGCTCATATCTATCTATCTATCTATCTATCTATCTATCTATCTATCTATTATCTATCTCATATCTATCTATCTATCTCATATCTATCTATCTATCTATCTATCTCATATCTACCTATCTATCTATCTACCTATCTATCTATCTACTATCTATCTATCTCATATATATCTATGCAGCAGTATTGCCAGTCTATAATTTCAGACATAGGATATATGAATTTTTAATATAATGCAGCCAGGTGCATCATTTAATATGAAGTATAGTCTATGTAGCAGTGATGACGTTCAAAAATTTATATATTTTATGTTTGTATATACTAAATACAGTAAACACTACTTATTTTTTATTTTGTGGTGGCATAAATCATAGATTAATAGTAGATATTAAAAAGTTTGATGACGCTACCACTTGTAAACTAAATACAAAGTGCAGTAATCAATATATTTGTGTACCCCTTTTCCTACATCATTGGGCTATTAGTAAGCAAAAGAAAAAAATACCAATATATTATATAAAATTAGATTCTTTTTTTTCTTAAAATTTTCAAAAATCGCATCCTTATACCTTGTGTTATTGCATCTGAAAAGTTTGCACTTGTACAAAAAAAAAGAATGAATTCCTAAAAGTAGCTTGGATTTTGGAATAATGAAGCAGGAGCGGCTATGGGTATATGCTTTCAATGAATGAACATGTGGAAGTGCATTTCTTCATTAGAGTTCAGTGTATAGAAGCTTACACCAAGTTTGGTCCAAATTCATAGTAAATTCACTGCCCAGCAACAGTGGCAGTAAGGAATGCCCAGGCGGGTCAATAGGTCAGTGCTCCAGAATAGAGTCGCGTGGTGGTGATGGCTGGACAGACGCGTGCTGTGCATTTGTATGCCCGCTATGGTGTGGGGCTCATTTATGTACCTCGCAGCTGCCTTCACCACAAATGTTCCCTTATTTTTTTTCTTTATCAAAAATTTGCTGACCTCTAAATGTGACCTTTACGGGTATAAGTGTGCCGTGTGTCCCTCTCTCTAAATGGGATAGTCACTTGGGGAACAAGGGAAGTTTCGGAAAGGGGCCTGATTATATTTCTAGGCCATCTGGGAATTAAAGAAAAAAACAAGTTCAGATACCAGACCGGAAAAGTGACGTTGGTAAGAATTTGTTTTTAAATACTTTTTTTTTTTTTAAATATTTTAATATTTCTTTTATTTCTAGACTATTTTTTTAAGATGTAAAAAGTAATGTCTAAAATTTTAAAGTAACACAAATAATTTTCTTTGAATTTTGGACTTAACCTCTTAAAATGCTGTATATTTAATTTTTATTTTTTTCTAAAATATGTATATGGATAGTTTTTTCATTTTTTGTTCATTTTTGCTTGTTATTACATTTTCATATTTTTCCCAGCTTTGGATTTATTAGGATTTTGTTATACTTTACATAGTTTTTCCACAATGTTATTTTATTACTTGTATTACATTTTTTTGCTGTTTACATTTTATGTCAATTTTTCTAGTTATTTTAATACTTGTATTACATTTTTATATATTTTATATTTGTTGTAGATTTTTCCACAGTTTTATGTTATTTCAAAATTCTTTTTTAATATTTTATATATTTTTATATACTTTTATAATATTTAATATATTTTTCTAGAACTTTGTTATTTCATAATGCTTTTATTATATTTTTGTGCATGTTATACTTAGTGTAGATTTTTTCTACAATTTAATGCTATTTTATAATATTTGTATAACATTTTATTTTATTTACATTTTATGTAGATTTTTCTACAATTTATTTGTTTCATAATAATTTTTTCCTTTTTGTGCAGATTTTTCTACAATACTGTGTTATTTCATAATACTTTTAATTACATTTTTATATATTATACATTTTATGTAGATTTCTTCAATTTTACTTTAAATTACAATTTTATATATTCTACATTTTACGTAGATTTTTTACACTTTTTTGTTTCATAATACTTTTATAATATTTTCCATTTTATGTAGGCTTTTATGCAATTTTATGTTATTTCATAATACTTTTAATTACATTTTTATATATTCTACATTTTATGCAGATTTTTTTAACACTTTTATGTTTCATAATACTTTTATAATATTTTACATTATAGATAAATGTTTCTACGATTTCCTTTTATCACTTAACCCTTTTATAGGGTTAATTCAAACTTAAATTTTAGGGTTTTTTTTTAATATTTTCTTTTCTACTTTTTTTTCTCCATTAAATTTCTTTTTCAAACAGTAAATGAATGCATAAATCTCATTTTATCAAAGGGAGACGTTCTCAGCATGACATTTTCTATTTGCTATTTTTTATTTCCTCCATTTGTTGGCAAATGTTATAAAATTGCAAAAAAAAAAAACAACAAGCGTTCCAGTTACGCCGATGTTCTGCTTCGGCTCATATAAATATTGCGTGAGTCACTGTATTTGCAAGTGCTTTGTTTCACAAGGCAAGACCAAGGAGGAGAAGGGGAGAGGAGCTGTGGTGGGAAACGGTGTCTGCTATTGATTTCGGCCTACGGTTAGAAGAAAAATGTGCAACATGCAGCATAACTTGGGCTGGCCAAGATTTCAGGCCTCAATATATCTATTTGCTGATCAATAGGCCAATACATCAGATGTTGCCATGGAAACTGTGAGAGAATTCGTCCGGGCGCTTAACCCCTTTATGTATGTCACGCTAGCGTGATGTTCTGGCCGGCCAGACAACTATTCAGTAGTCACAATTTAAAGAAATTATTTTTAAAAAATTGTAATAATTTTGGGAAATTTAAGTACCAAAAAGGCTAAAGAAAAATAAATTTACCTCCATATATTGTATATTAGGATTTTTTTTTTAAGTTTCTTAAATTAGAGATCAGCTACTCAGTATTTACACAAAATGACAGAAAGCGGAAACCTCAAAATTGTAAAAAACAAAACCAAACTAATGGAGGACATTTTGCTTTCAGAAAAAGAGTAGAGATAAATCTAATAAGAAAAATAATAGAAATATATATTTTTTAGATTAGAGGTCTCATTAAATTTGTATTAATTTGTTCCTCTGTCTTACTATATATATATATATATATATATATATATATATACAGTATATGGTGTATATATATATACTTTTTTTATTTAAACTGATACCACAATGCCTCTAAAAGCATAGTGTGGCATGTCATTGTAAAATGGATCCATTTTGAGTTATTTAGTTTGCTTTAAGACAAAGATGTGATTTAGAGAAAGACAATAATCAGAACCAAACATTTTTTTAAAACTGAGTACCTCCTCCAGTTGCATCTGTCCTGCTGATTCTGGAACAGTTTTTCTTTTTTTTCTGTTCTCTTACATTCCAAAGTCATGTAAATTTTTCCTTCATTCAATGTGACACATGCCAAGGATCTTCCTTGTAGGCGTTTGCTTTTGCTCCTCTAATTCTGGTCAATCAAAAAATGTCCACACCCTCTGATGCTGGCCAACCAAAACAAAGCCACACCCACAAGAAGTTTTGTGGCATACACTTAGATGGTTGAATTGGAAAATTTACCTCATTATTACCGGGGGTAATAATTTAGGAAGGAAGGGGCTTAGAAGAAAAAGAAAAACTGTTCCGGAATCAGCAGAGGAACAGCAACTGGATGAAGTACTCGGTTTAAATTAAAAAATATAGTGAAATGTCCCCTTTAAGATGGTTATATATTATTAAATAACAATGTGACTTAGGCAGATTGTACATTTTTATACTTCTAATCTCGATTCAGTCCTGCACACCAATTTACATGGTGTGTCAATGAAAGGAACAGACTTTTAAGTCGTGCTCCCACCGATCAGATACTCAAAATTGGGGGCGGGTGGTGTGTGCAGCATATTACAGTTGCAGCAAAGCGGATGAAATTTTTATAAACGCTATCCACATGCTGCAAATATTAAATATATAAATTAATTGTCCTTTGATGAAGAGTTCTAGATTCTCAGCATGTCAGTTTGTGTTGTGGATCAGTGGTGGATTTATTCCATTGACTTTAAAGGGAAGGGATATTCCCATTTTCATAGATGTACATAGTCAGCCATTGCTTGCAAAAGTAAGCATTTTTGCTATGTTCTGCTTATTGAAATTTGCAGCCACTCTTGAGACAGTAATACTTTCTTTCGTTTGCAGCTCATTTCCTACGAGACCGACCACTGCTGTCGTCTAGGTTATTGAAGCTGCACTAAGGCTGTCTAGGATTAGGAGGTAACAGCGCTGTTCTCCCGTGAACCTGGCCAGCTTCAAAAAAGTGTTTACAAGCTCAATTGAAAAGGGATCACAAGTGCTTGGCATGTTCTACTCTCCAGCAGCGGTGGCCGGTCTCCAAGGTAACAAACTGTAAATAAAAGTGCTGATATCTCCAGAGTGGATGAACATTTTAATGATCAGTAAACTGCAAAATTGCTTGTATTTTCAAGTACTATATGAGAATACCATTTATAAAGATTTATTTATTTTACTCATTTATACAGTACTTAGTTCCACAGCACTTTACATACTTTAAGAAGATAACAATAGCCCTTTTAAAGGGAATCTGTCACCCCATTTTCGGCCTATAAGCTGTGGCCACCGCCATCAGGGGCTTATCTACAGCATTCTGTAATGCTGTAGATAAGCCCCCGATGTAGCCTGAAAGATAAGAAAAAGAGTTAGATTATACCCACCCGGGCGTCCAGTCCGGTCCAATGGGTGTCGCGGTCCGGTTCGGCGCCTCCCATCTTCTAGCGATGCCGTCCTCATCCTTGATTCATGCTGCGCTCCTGCGCAGGTGTCCTTTATCTGCCCTGTTGAGGGCAGAGCAGAGTACTGCAGTGCGCAGGTGCCGGACCTCTCTGACCTTTCATCGCTAGAAGATGGGAGGCGACGGAACGGACCGCGACACCCACCGCACCAGACCCCGCCCCCCGGTAAGTATAATCTATCATGTTTTTCTTATCTTTCACATTAGATCGGGGGTTATCTACAGCATTACAGAATGCTGTAGATAAGACCCTGATGGCGTGGCCGCATCTTATAGGCCAAAAATGGTGTGACAGATTCCCTTTAAGGAGGTAAAAAATCGACAATAAAAAATTACAGACAGAGTCCCAGCAATATCTTCAATGCATAATTTTTTTTGCAAAGTATAAAATAAAAAAAACACACTATCCTCACTTCAGCTGTTGCCTCCATTCCTCTTTTACTTGATCCTCTGGGTCTGCCGTGGTCATATTGGATGTGGCATTGTCGCTGGAGGCCGGGATATGCTGAGACTGGACAAGGAACAGGCAAGGGGAAGGTATAATGTTTTATTTTTTATTTTCTTACAATTTATACAGACATTGTCAAATGGAAGGATTGGGATTGACTTATCCACTGGCCATTAAAGGTCACGGGCCTCTTACCAGTCCCTATATCCATTAGATTTTTGGTTTTGGGAAAATAAACTGTAATTGAGGAACAAGAGGCATTGAAGTTGTCCAAAAAGTTACAGACGTCTTCTGCCCAGGGATCCACTGGTACTGTTGAATGCCCACATGGCCAAACCCCCTCTGGCTGCCCTTTTTGATTCCTATATAACAGACAAAAGTGTCATATTCACATTACTATGAAAATATGACCCTGAGAAAGTCATTGCGTGGTGAGCATAGACATCCTCCTCGTCGTAGACTGCAGGTCTCCTGTACAGCACTGACACTAAATGTCTCTCTTATACACCATTTGCTGACGCCGCATCACGTCTTTCATTTCCATTAACTAAATGGTTTCTCTCTTCTATACCCTCTCAAGATTTATTTGCTAAAAATGGTCAAATAAGTTTATGACCCCTACAATGACCTTTAGCCCCTTTGGAACAGGTTGATAGCTGAGCTATACTGTTAACGAGCACCTTCCTTTCTTCTTGCGTTAATGTAATTAGACTGTAAGCTTGGAAGCATCTTACATGGTGGGCCTCATATCTGCCACATGCTAATGAGTATAGAGCGTGCAGACCCATGGTCCATCCAAATCTTCTACTTTGGCCCAGGTTTTTCAGTGCTTGACCTGTATCAGCCTCCAATGCAGTTCTTGGTACTTAAGGAGGACATGTCACCAGGTCAAACGTGGTCAGTTTTTTCTCTTATTTTATTCCCACCGTTCCCCAAGTAGTCCAAATTGTTGTTTTTTAAATTCGCTGTACAGTTTCAGAGACATGGGCCTTTTAATTTATCAGTGATTTTTACAATCTTTAGCAAAGGGGAAATGCAGCCTAAAGACATGGCACACTTGCCGCAATCATTAATAAGCCTTGGACATCCATAACTCCATTGTCAGTTCACCGACTGTCCTTCTTTGGTCAAGTAACCACCCCATACTGGGAACACCCCTTAAAGGGAACCTGTCAGCAGGATTGTACACAGTAACCTATAGACAGTGTCAAGTCAGCGCTGTTAAACTGATTACAACGATACCTGGTGATGAAATTCGTCTTGTGGTTGTTGTTTAATCTTTAATTTCAGTTTTGAGTTAATTATATGCTTGTGTTCCGGGGTGACCTGTAAACTAGGGGGCGGGTCATTAAGGGATCAGTAACCTGTCGGCAGTCTGTATTATGAATAGCTAATCAGAGCACCACATGAAGGTGGGTCGCCCCCGCGGGCTTCACCCAGGGCAGCGGGGTACTCGGTACCGGGCCGGTGTCGAGGTGGGAATGCGTCACAGCAGCGGTGACCCGGTCCGTGGCCCTGGGCGCCCAATATCAATGGTGGTGGTGTTTGGTTGTAATATAAAGTTCGTGACGCCACCCGTGGTATTTGGCAAGTGAGGTGTTAGCCAACGCTGCGTACAGATCCTCTGGGGCTGATGGTGTGTCGCAGCTTAGATGGTGTAGCTCCCCACAGGTGAAGCTGTAACCCCAGGGCAGTGTATAAGTGATGGGCACAGGGATGTAGCAGTGCCGACAGGTTAGGAAGCAGACACAACACAGCGGGGTGCAATTTCTGTACCATTACTTGGTAACTGCAGTCCAGGGTCCTGATCACAGATGGTGTTGGAGCAGGCTAGCCTGAAGCAACTCAGGGATTCTCTCTCTCAGATGGGCTGTGCAGTCTCCCTAATAGCGCTGTGTGTGTGAAGCACTCCAGTCCTTAGTTACTCTGAAGTTCCTCCTGTCAAATGTTCCTAGACTTCCATTTGCACGGCAGACAGCTGTAGCCTCTCTCTCTGGGACTCCTCTCACTCTCCGAATCCCCGACTCTCTATCCGTTTTGCTGTTGTGCCTCAAGTCTTCTAGGGGAGCAGGGCATCTACAGCCTCCTACTCCTCTGGTATCTGTGGCAGGGCCGTTAGTACCCGTACCACCGTGGAGACCCGACTCCAGTTCTGTGCACTCTCAAGCTGAGGGAGCTCGCCTGCTGCAGCTCAACCTCCATCTTCGCATTCCCCGTCTGCACACTTCACCCTCCGCAGACTAACTAACCCTTCTTCCTCCTGGCTCTCAGGGATCACTCCTCCCCTCAATCCTGGGTCAGAGCTCCCCCTGCTGGTCAGGAGGGGAACTGTGTTGTATGCATGGATTGACTGTGAGAGAATCTCATCATTGCCTCCAAGCCAGGCATTACCCTCCCCTGGAGGAAGACAAAGCCAGTGTGGCGACCGTACTCCTGGGGGCGCCACAAAGGCCCGCCCACAGGCTGCCCAGGCTCCATCCCCAGCTCCACCCCCACCCCAGCTCTGCCACCATCCCTCAAACCTTCCACAGTCCAAAAGCCCATTCTTGGAAAAACTCAATTTCTGCACCACGTCCTCACCAATTACACATTAAGGCTATGGTCACACGTTTCATTTATGCAGCTTTGTTTATTCAAATTTTGAGCTGCGTTTCACAAAACTAGCAAAGTCTACGAGATTTCAAAATTCTCATGCACACACCTTGGTTTTTTTTCTGTTTTCTCAAAGAGCTGTGTTTTTGCAAAATGCAGCATGTCCCCAAATTCCGCATGTCCTTCTTTCAGCGTTTTTGCAACATGTCCCCCATTGAAAGCAGTGAGTAGTGCAAAAAACGCGGCAAAAATTAGATAATTATTTTATGCACTAAACTTTATCAGCATGCACAAGAGACAAATATACCCTGACAAAAATGCAGGAAAAAATTACTAATATCACATACAAGGGACAAATACTGCCACACCATGACCAGATCACATAATATCACCCCTTAGTTAATGAATAATACCACCTACAAGGAACAAATACTGTCACACCATGACCAGACCACTTATTACCACGACATAGTGACTGAACGCTACAATACTGATCATTGATTTAAAATAAACACAATACTAATATAATATATAATTGCCAATAAACTCTGCCACACACTTCCAGCGCTTGTGTCGCTTCCACAATGCACCGCCACCGGAAGCTGTGACAGAGCCGACCGCCATATTGAAACACCCAAGTTATGGGTATTCCGATATGGCGCCGCGGGATTCAAATCCCCTATCCCGCCGGCTGAGACAATGAGCGTTGCCGCGCGGGATTTGAATCCCCTGCCAAGCCGCGTGGCACCGCTCATTGGCTGAGCGCCCCTTACATACTTACCTCACCGGGAGGAGCATTGCCGTGGTGCTTCTCTTCTTCCCGAGACTGGGGCAGGAGTGCGTGTGAGAGTTGCACATGCGCATAGCGCTCTCCAGCGCCATTTTACTGAAGACATATTTGCAGTGTGTCTTCAGCAATATGGCACCGGACAGCACGGTATGGGCATGCACGTACTCCGGCGCCACACTCCTCCCCCGGCCTCCAGCAGAACGGGACAGCACTGGAACACAGGAAAGAAGGGTGAGCATAAATGTTTGTTTTTTTGTATGCAGTTTAATAGGGGTGAGGGGGACCATGCATACCAGGATAGGGGGGTGAGAGGTAGCATGCATACCAGGATCAGGGGTGAGAGGACCATGCATACCAGGATTGGGGGTGAGAGGACCATGCATACCAGGAAAGGGGGGTGAGAGGTAGCAGGCATACCAGGAAAGGGGGGTGAGAGGACCATGCATACCAGGATAGGGGGGTGAGGGGTACCATGTGTACCAGGAAAGGGGAGTGAGAGGACCATGCATACCAGAATAGGGGGTGAGGGGACCATTTATACCAGGATTGGGGGGTGAGAAGACCATGCATACAAGGAAAGGAGGGTGAGAGGACCATGCATACCATGATTGGGGGTGAGGGGTAGCATGCATACCAGGATTGGGGGGTGAGAAAATCATGCATATCAGGATTGGGGGGATGAGAGGACCATGTATACCAGGAAAGGGGGGTGAGAGGGCCATGCATACCAGGAAAGAGGGGTGAAAGGACCATGCATACAAGGATTGGGGGTGAGGGTACCATGCATACCAGGATTGGGGGGTGAGGGGACCATGCATACCAGGATTGGAGGGTGAGAGGACCATGCATGCCAGGATTGGCGGGTGAGGGGGACCATGCATACCAGGATAGGGATGTGGGGGTACCATGCATACCAGGATTGGGAGGTGAGGGGTAGCATGCATTCCAGGATTGGGGGGTGAGAGGACCATGCATACCAGGAAAGGGGGGGTGAGAGGTCCATACATACCAGGATTGGAGTTGAGGGGGACCATACATACCAGTATAAGGTGGTGAGAGGACCATGCATACCAGGAAAGGGGGGTGAGAGGACCATGCATACCAGGATTGGGGGGTGAGAGGACCATGCATACCAGGATAGGGGGGTAAGAGTTAGCATGCATACCAGGATAGGGGGTGAGAAGACCATGCATACCAGGAAAGGGGGGTGAGAGGACCATGTGTACTAGGATAGGGGGTGAGAGGACCATGCATACCAGGATAGGGGAGTGAGAGGACCGTGCATACCAGGATAGGGGGTGAGGGGACCATGCATACCAGGATAGGGGGGTGAGGGGACCATGCATACCAGGATAGGGGGTGGGGGGACCATGCATACCAGGATTGGAGGGTGAGAGGACCATGCATACCAGGATTGGGGGGTGAGGGGGCCATGCTTACCAGGATTGGGAGATGAGGGTTACAGATGTGCACCCACCATAATAATTATATATAATTAGTTATTATGCAACCCACCATTCCAAATATAAATTGTAATCCACCACTGTGCCCCCATTAGCTATAGCCACTTTCCCCACCTAATATATAAATTAATTAGCCCCTGTACTCTCTCCTCAATTCATTACCAGTCACACTTTGGAATCCTCAATGCCCCCCAACTCTGTACACCCCATTCCTGATTCATTATATTTACATGCCCCTTCTGCCCCAATTCATTATGTCATGTTTTTCTCTCTCCCACCCCCATCCTCTATTCATTATCAACTGCTCTCCCCTACCCTCAATTCATCATCATTTTGTTTCACCCACCCTCGATACATCATTTACTCTCTTCTATCCCTCCCCACTACTATCCCTATCCCACTTTTGGAACGCCTAGTTTACTCCCGCCTTACCCGTTACCTCTCCATTCACTCCTTTCTAGACCCTTCACAGTCCGGCTTCCGCCCCCTACATTCGACTGAAACTGCACTCATCAAAGTGACCAATGACCTTCTGACAGCAAAACGTAACGATGACCACTCTCTGCTCATTCTTCTTGACCTATCTGCAGCTTTCGATACTGTTGACCACCATCTCCTACTCTCTAGGCTCTAGTCACTAGGCATTAAGGACACTGCACTCTCCTGGTTCTCTTCCTATCTCTCTGACCGCTCCTTCAGTGTTTTGTTCTCTGGCACCACGTCATCTCCTCTTCCTCTTGCTGTCGGGGTATCTCAGGGCTCAGTCCTTGGCCCCCTTCTTTTCTCTCTCTACACGGCCCCAATTGGACAGACCATCAGCAGATTTGGCTTTCAGTACCATCTTTATGCTGATGACACACAACTATACACGTCTTCCCCCGACCTTACCCCCGCTGTACTACAGAACGCCAGTGACTGTCTGTCCGCAGTCTCCAATATCATGTCCGCTCTCTATCTGAAACTCAACCTCTCCAAAACTGAACTTCTTCTGCTCCCGCCGTCTACTAACCTCCCTAAATCTGACATTTCCCTCTCCGTGGGTGGTACCACAATAACACCCCAGCAGCAGGTGCGCTGTCTGGGTGTTATGTTTGACACCAATCTCTCCTTCACATCCCATATACAATCCCTTGCCTGCTCCTGCCGCTTACACCTAAAGAACATCTCTAGAATCCGCCCTTTTCTCACTATGGAAACAACAAAAACCCTCACTGTTGCATTGATCCACTCTCGCCTGGATTACTGCAACGCTCTATTAATTGGCCTCCCCGTCACTTGACTATCCCCTCTCCAGTCCATACTTAATGCAGCGGCCAGGATCGTCTATCTGGGTAATCGGTACTCGGACGCGTCCGCTCTTCGCCAGTCCTTACATTGGCTGCCCATTCATTATAGGATCCAATTCAAAGTACTTGTTCTCACCCACAAAGCTCTCCACAGTGCGGCACCCCCTTACATCTCTTCTCTCATTTCTGTTTATCGGCCTAGCCGATCGCTGCGCTCTGCAAACGACTTTCGACTAACCTCTGCACTAATCCGTACCTCCCACTCCCGACTCCAAGACTTCTCCCGTGCTGCTCCTATCCTCTGGAATGCTCTACCCCAAGAAATCAGGACTATCCACAATTTGCATAGTTTTAGGCGCTCCCTCAAAACACACCTGTTCAGAGCGGCCTATCACATTCACTAATCAAAGTCATTCTCTGTGTAAGTGTGCGTGTGTAGCCCATTCACTATCTCCATCCATCCTTCACTCCCGCAAGATGGCTGGACCTTCATTGTAAATACACCATTGTAAATACACACCTGTACTCTGTATCTCCCCCACCTCATTGTAGATTGTAAGCTCTCACGAGCAGGGTCGTCTTATTTCGTCTTATTTTGCTTTAATTATTGTATTGTTAGCGTTGTTACTTATGACTTGTGTTTTGAAACTGTTAAACTGTAAAGCGCTGCGGAATATGTTGGCGCTATATAAATAAAGATTATTATTATTATCCCAATTCATCATTTGTTGCCCTCCACCTTCAGTTCATCATCATTTACTGTCCCCCATCCCCCAGTCTCTATACATCAACATTTACTCTCCCACCCTCAATTCATCATTATTTACTCTCCAGCCTCACCCTCAATTTATTATAATTTGTTGTCACCCACCCCTCACCTTCAATTCATTATTTGCTGTCCCCAGCGTAGCTACCGGGGAGCAGAGGGGGCGGTCGCCCCAGGCCCCGTGCTCTGAGGGGGTCCACCCGGATTTACACTGTAATTACTGTATCTGCGGCAGAGAGGGACAATCGATCATCTCCCTGCTCTGCCTCTGCTACCGTATTTTGTCTTTTCCGGCTGCCACAGGACCTGTGATGAGGTCACAGAAGGGGAGGAGTTGAGGTCACATGATCAGGGGGCTCTCTGTATGCAGGACTCTGCCGTGCTGGTTGTCATGGTGCTGGATGAAGGGAAGTTTCTGTGTGGGGTAAGGAGAACTTTACAGGGTGGATGTAGCAGAGCTGTGTGTATACGAGGTGCTTGGAGCAGAGCCGCATGTGTACGAGGTGTATAGAGCAGAGCCGCATGTGTGCGAGGTGTACGGAGCAAAGCCGCGTGTGTAAGAGGTGTACGGAGCAGAGCTGCGTGTGTACGAGGTTTGCGGAGCCATGTGTGTATGAGGTGTATGGAGCAAGGCCACATGTGTACAAGCTGTACGGAGCAGAGCCACATGTGTACAAGGTTTACGGAGTGAAGCCATGTGTGTACTGAGTGGAGCCGTGTGTGCGAGATGTACGGAGGAGCGGAGCCGCGTGTGTACGAGGTGTATGGAGCGGAGCCACGTGTGTATGAGGTGTACAGAGCGTGGCCGCGTGTGTATAAGGTGTACGGAGCAGAGCTGCATGTGTGCAAGGTTTACGAAGTGAAGCCATGTGTGTACTGAGTGGAGCCATGTGTGTGCGAGGTGTACGGAGTGGAGCCGTGTGTGTACGAGGCATAGAAAGCGGAACCATGTGTGTATGAGGTGTATGGTGGGGAGCATTCATACATCCCAACCGTCTCGATTTTGAGAGAGAGTCTGCCCCGGTCAGGAACTTACTTTTCCCGCGGACACAGGAGTACACGGCAGAGCCCCGAGGAGCACTTTAAAATTTGCACGTGACGTTCCACTGGAAGTGACGTGCTGGAAGCTGACCGGAAATGAGGTAATTTCGGGAGTAGATTGTGACGGAACCATGGAGGCACCTCAGGGAATGCTTCAGATCCATCACCGTCTCCGACAGCGCGGACAGCGGGATCGCCTTGGACTCGGTGATGTCGGGCATATGAGCGGATCATGATATGTCCTGCACCGGGAGGTTCAGGTGGGCACTACAATGGGAGCCGGGCTGCTATAGTATCTTTATAGAATCTTTCTTTCTCTCTCTCTGTTTCTTTCTCTCTCTTTTCTTTCTTTCTTTCTCTCTCTGTTCTTTCTTTCCCCTCTTCCTTTCTCTCTCTGTTCTTTCTTTCGCTCTGTTCTTTCTTTCTTCCCCTCTTTCTCGCTAATCTTTCTTTCTCTCTCTCTGTTCTTTCTTTCTTCTTCTCTGTTCTTTCTCTCTCTCTGTTCTTTCTTTCTTTCTTTCCCCTCTTTCTTTCTCTGCAATCTTTCTTTCTTTCTCTCTCTCTGTTATTTCTTTCTCTCTCTCTGTTATTTCTTTCTCTCTCTCTGTTATTTCTTTCTCTCTCTCTGTTCTTCCTTTCTCTCTCTGTTCTCTCTTTCTTTCTCTCTCTGTTCTTTCTTTCCTCTCTTTCTCTCTCTCTGTTCTCTCTTTCTTTCTCTACAGTATAATGTAGCCCCCTTCATATGGTATAATTCAGCCCCCCCAAAGATTATAATGTAGCCCCTTCAGAATATAATGCAGCCCCCCTCATAGAGTATCATGCTGCCCCCCTCATGGGGTATCATGCTGCCCCCTTATATGGGGTATCATGCTGCCCCCTCATATGGGGAATCATACTATCCCCCTCATACGGAGTATCATGCTGCCCCCATCATACGGGGTATCATGCTGCCCCCTCATACGGTGAATCATACTACCCCCTCATACGGGGTATCATGCTGCCCCCTCATACTGTATTATGCTGCCTTCCCCCCATACGGGGTATCATAATCAAGCAACCAGGACTCGATATATAAATTTAAAAAAAAAATTATACTCACCTCTCCTCCTCGCTCCCACGCTGATTTCAGTGACGGCTCTGCTCTGATGTCAGGAGCTGCGCTACAGTCAGACCGGCACACAGCGGGGACGCGACACATCGCGCACCCGCTGTATGTCAGAGGAAGAGGGTAATGATGGGAGAGGGAGCGTCATGTGACGCTCCCTCTTCCATTATTGCGGCACGCACTGGGGGGCCGTGCTGACGCCGCAATAATGGAATATATATATTATATAGATTATTTTTGTCAACAGCGCAGTCATCTGGTGAGGTTCTCTGGTTAGGGGCCCACTCAGAAGTTTCGCCCCCCCCCTGAACCAAAACCCTAGCTACGCCTCTGGCTGTCCCCCATTTTCAATTCATTTGCTGTCCCCCACCCCCACCTTCATTTAATAATTTGCTCTCCCCACCCATGACCTTCAATTCATAATTGGCTGTCCCCCACCCCCCCACTTTCATTTCATCATTTTCTCTCCCCATACCACACTTTCAGTTTATCATTTCCTGTCCCCCACCACCAATCCATCGTTATTTGTGTTCCCCCAACCTCAATACTTCATTATTGACTGTTCTCTGTTCCACACCCTCAATTCATGATAATCACCATCATCATCAGGTGCAGATTCACTTTTGGTATCCTGGTGAGTGGCACGCGTACATGTCGGCAGCATGTCACAGAAGAGGTGGAGAAAGCCCTGGAGCTGTTTTGATTGCTGTGTAGCACCAGGAAAGCTCCCTGCCCCGAAATGTACGCTGCCGAGGGCAAAAGTCCGGGTCCCCCTCTTTGCTTCTGTTCACTTTGTCCCATACACCAGTAAGGGCAGTATTGCCCTGATGGCGGCCTTGGGTTTTGAGTGGACAATTGCTGAGTTTTCAGGAGTTTGAGACATGTTCTTTTCTTGAAAGTCCTTCGGTTATGCTAGGATTGTTGCAAAGTTTATGATCATGTTTGGGCCGCCCCACATGGCATCGAATTTGTCACATGAAAATGTATGACCTCATCTAATTTTTTTTTTTTTTGAGTCCTTACAAAATGACAAGTTTTGCAAATGGACACCACTTCATAAAACGCTCTTTTGCGGAGGTGATGTTTTTGGAGGATTTTTTATTTTTATAAAGTGGTATTGATGAGTTTCGGAACAGGTTTTCTTTGAAGCCTTTTGATTGGACATGACCTAGTTTGTAGAGGTTTCCTTGAGAAACAGTTTTAGGAAAAACAACGTGCCTTTTTGTTTTCACCAGGTATTTTGCAAGACCACTTCAGGAAAAAAAAAGAAACTCAAAACTTGGACGTTCTGCTCAGTTTCTTCTTTGAAAAAACTCAGTGTGAACACACCCTTAGACATATACTTCAGCCACTTTACACCTCGCACACCCTTCCTCCGGCTGATGAAGACAATGTGTATAATTTCAGGATGCGGCCATGGCTTTGTGTTACATTGGTCTGTCGGGGTAGGAATGATTTCCCAGAAAATCAATGATAATCGGCCCAGTGGTTTGACTGCCATTTACTGGACTGAACTCTACGCCCATCTGTAATGTTGGGGTTAGATGGGTTTTATAGACTTTATGACAGAAATCTGTGACTGTCACACATTGGCCGTGCCAAAGGGGATTGTGGGAACTGTAGATTCTGGCTTATAGATTGCACACGGTTATCTATGGCTTGTGGGAAGGAAATGGTCACATTTGACTCGCAGACCTTGTGCAGGAGACGTGATGCTTTATGGCTCTGGGTGGTGGGAGCCCCAGTGAGTTTTACCAGTTACCTTCATTGATCGAAACTACAGGGAACCGCTGGAGACAGGAGCACAGAAATCAATAGCTCAGGAATTTTGTTCTGCTCTGTCTATATCTTTAACCCTTCTTCCTACGTGGCAAACATTAAGTGTGTTGTTCCTGAGAAATGCCTTCATTTTAGACGTCTAATGACGTTTAAAGTTGGACCGAAGCTGTCTGCTGGGTCAGACATTAGCTGAAAAGCTGGCGTGACACACAGAAAAAAAAATATCACAAAAAGATAACATTAAAAAATAAAATATATTCAGAAGGACAAAAATGAAATGGCACAGATGGCATAAATGATATATCACAAAAACACACAAAAGAAATTCTTAAGAAGAAAAAATATAAAAACACAGGAAAAAAGGGGAGAAGAAAAAGATATGTATGGTAATGATAAATGAGACAGAGTGCATGACTAATGTATCCTGAAAATATAAAAAAACAGATAAAAAAGAAATAAAAAATAATAAATAAAATAATAAAAATAGTACAATAATACTAAAAGGGACAGGCTGCATTAATGATGTATCACAGAAAAATCACACAAAAATAAGTAAATACATAACAGAAAATCATAATAATAAAAAAGTGGAAGATTACAGAAATAGGGAGCACTACTTAAGGGTATATATAAAATAGAATCTAATATGTACAGGGGTGCTGCACAATGCACAGAGAGTAGTATGCAATGAAAAAGAGAAAAAGATCCATGCATATAAAGGCGCACACCCAAAAATACACATATATACAGTACATACAAATATGTGTATAGATATATTGAAATTTTATTGGTAGACAAAAAAACCATGATAAAATCATTTAAAAAAGGACAAAACATATCACTATAAGTCCCATGGAACAACAATATTTCAAAATGCAATACCACATAGAAAAGGTATATACATGTGGGAAAACAGTCCCTAGAAAATAGCAGTGTATATAAACAGTCTCCTAATGCATGAGTATAATGCCGACTTGGGCGTCCCCAGGGGGCTGTGAGGAAAGGAACCCTGTATAAAGCGTCAGAAAGCCCATAGAGTGCTATGGGAAAGAAAATGTATGTTTGGAAAGATGTCCCTAAAACAAAGGGAGGTCTCCCTAACGTGCAGAGACAAAAGTAAACTGCAATAGAGGTAACGCCAAAATAACGCTCAAATAGCCAGCAAGTCACCAAACAGAGCAATCCATGTCAGAGCATCAGGGACGTCAGGACAAAAGGAGCAATGGTCCAGGGACAAAAGTGATGTGGGGAGCCCCACGCGTATCGCTGCTAGCCGCAGCTTTGTCAGGGGAAGTGTAACAGGGGAGGGTACACTTACACTTCCCCTGACGAAGCTGCGGCTAGCAGCGATACGCGTGGGGCTCCCCACATCACTTTTGTCCTGGGACCATTGCTCCTTTTGTCCTGACGTCCCTGATGCTCTGACATGGATTGCTCTGTTTGGTGACTTGCTGGCTATTTGAGCGTTATTTTGGCGTTACCTCTATTGCAGTTTACTTTTGTCTCTGCACGTTAGGGAGACCTCCCTTTGCTTTAGGGACATCTTTCCAAACATACATTTTCTTTCCCATAGCACTCTATGGGCTTTCTGACGCTTTATACAGGGTTCCTTTCCTCACAGCCCCCTGGGGACGCCCAGGTCGGCATTATACTCATGCAATAGGAGACTGTTTATACACACTGCTATTTTCTAGGGACTGTTTTCCCACATGTATATACCTTTTGTAGGTGGTATTGTATTTTGACCTATTGTTGTTCCATGGGACTTATAGTGATGTGTTTTGTCCTTTTTTAAATGATTTTATCGTGGTCTTTTTGTCTACCAATAAAATTTCAATATATCTATACACATATTTGTATGTACTGTATATATGTCTATTTTTGGGTGTGCGCCTTTATATGCATGGATCTTTTTCAATAATAAAAAAAAATCTAGAATAAAAAGGGAAAAAGGAAAAATAAAATTAGATATGATATAATAATAATAAATGGGTCAGACAGCTTAAAATAAATAAAACTAATGTAAAATAAAGCACAGAAAATGATATATAAATATAAAATATACACACGTGGTCAAAATTATTGGTACCCCTCATTTAATGACAGAAAAACCCACAATGGTCACAGAAATAACTGGAACCTGACAAAAGTAATAATAAATAAAAAATCTTTGAAAATAAACAAATGAAAGTCAGACATTGCTTTTCAACCATGCTTCCACAGATTTTTTAAAATTACCGTACTTTTATTACTATTTTAATTTTTAAGTTACTTATGGATAAAGTATAAAATATATTTTCAAGTCTCCCAAAGCCATAAAAGTATTATACTTTATATGGTCAATATATGCCACACAGCTGCCATTAGACAAGGTAGGGAAACGTCTTGTCCACCAATGCCAGTCAGACTTGTCAAAGCTTAACTTTTGTGGCAATCATCACAAAATGCCTGAAATCTGACTGGCTGCCATGCTGCTGCTTTTATAAAACACTTGATTTCTACATAAATCACATCTAAATAAGCAACAAGGAAACTGGTCCTAGAAAAAAAATCAATCAGGAATAAACATCTTAAGAAATTCATGATGTTTCCTTCAGCCTACATGGAAACGTGATCCTACAGTGCGGCGGGCAGGAGCATTTGTGTTGGGTCAGGTATCAGATGTTGCTCACTTCTAGGAAGCTTCAGGCTTCTTGTAAGACCCTTGGAAGAACCAGTAGAACCTGTCCCTCCTGGGACCAGAGAGTGGAACGCGTGGGATTCTTGGAAATGAGCGGAGAAACTGAAACGTTGTGTGTCTTCCAGGAATCCCATAAGTCAGGCCGCCCTAAAGCCACAGTGGAGAAAAAGGGAAAGCAGACCCTATTAATCATCTCAATCCAGACCCTGAGACCCATCAGTCGACAGTCTGGACATGCTAAAATCTGCACATTGCCATTAATATTTTACTTCATTCCTGTGTGCTAGAAACCACAAGACCTCCTAATATAGGTCACACCGGATGACCTCCAAGTGTTAACCCCTAGAGTGCTGCTTAATGCAAATGATCCCATGTCTGAGATGTTTTGGTTCCCGTCAACACATGTTATCCAGACTAGAAATAGAGAAAACATTAAAAAATAATTTTATTGTGTTAAGGAATTTGTCAAAAATGGTTGTAACCGGCCTTACATTGAGGCCTTGTGTGGTATTTTATGTTGGACTCCCATCATATGCAAGGGCATAACTATGACTGAAAAAGTATCTTTTGGCTCATATGAGAAGACCATTTATATCATATAGTTGTATGTATGACCAGTTGTGTAATTTAAAGCTATAGGACTCCAGTAGTCCAACAAGGTTCTCCTAAAAATTTGAGATAGTTGGGGATCCTGTTGGGCTACTGAGGCCCACATGCTTAAAGTTACACCACTGGTCATACACAACGATTAAACAAACCAATCAGGTATGTAGAGGCTACCACACATGACTCGGATTTATTGGACAATTGAGACATATTCTGACAATTTGATGGGCAACCCCTTTCACATTTATTATGAGGCAAACCTTGATTTCCAGGCCACCTTTGTCACCCTGTTCAACTGGGGCAACTAGTGAACCATTGAAATCACATAAATCACACACCCCTAAAGATAGACCTATGTCTTTACAACCAAAGACTTAGAGTCCTGGCGTCCAGGAGGCAAAAAATCCACCAGTTTTTCTTCAGGAAGCTAGGCAAAGAAGACAATGGCTAGATGTTACCAACGATAATTAGGCATTTCTTAGCAATACTTTTTCCAAGAGGCTAGAGGATGAGAGGGACCAGACAGGTCCTCTCGTCTCCAAGACTGAGCTTCAACTTCTGCCGATAAAAAAGAGCCTACAACTTAAAGCACAGGAGTCTTACTGAGACATAGGATTACCTTTTTCTTGAGTTTCTTTAGAAAAGACGCTAAAGTGATGATTCGTTAACTATTATGTTTGGGGTCCACTACAACTTCTTGCAGCCATGACATTTATATCAATATTAGTGTTCCACCATTGCTCTCTACACAGTTATAGTTTGGTTAATAAACCCACAATGTCTTTATATGCCTACAATGAACAACTTGATTTTTTATGGATTCATTTTTGGTAATTTGAAGCAAAAACTGACGCAATCAGGAACCTTTGTGAACAAGTAGAATAGTGTACACAAGTTCAACGTTCACGGTTCGAGTATTGACCAGCCATGGGTCCCTTGACCGGAGCTCAAGAGGATCATAGACATAGGCTGTTGTATTGGGGTCAGGAGACCAGCGCTTGGTGAGGAAATTTCAGTTAAGACTTGGACTTTAAAAGGTCAGATGTCTGAAATTGGCCCAAGCTGGTTGGATGCAACGTTGACTACTTAGGAACATTATGCAGCTGCAGGTGGCAGTGTCTAACCTGATTTTATGCAGTGCTAAAGTCTATACTTGGTTCTAATAATCTGCATGATCCTGTTAGAAACACAAACATAGTTCTAAAATGTTCCTCAACTTGTACCATCCAACCTTTGAAGAGCAAAGCGTGAAGTATTTTTGCTCAACTTCAAGCCTCCTAGAAGTCTCGTAATTTGGAGTATGCAAACCTGTCTTGTTTTTGCAACACTTTGCCATGCCACATACATCTGCACAGGAGCTGTGTACACAAAATGGTAGAGTTAAAAATGGTTGTAAAAGTATATATAGTAGATACTGGAAATCTACAACAGTACTCTGCAGCAGGCAGACGAGGTCAGTCCCAACTTCTATGCAAAGGTTAACATCCTGGGAGCCTCTGGTGTTTACGATGCCCCGAGACTTCATAACGTCGCGTGAAACCTACTCACTAGGCCTCTTGCAACATTATGAGGTGTATAGCACTGCATCATCATGACCATATCTGTTTCTTGTAACAAGTGTCATTACTTAAAGCTCATGGGTCCCAATGTGAAATCTCCAACAGGGCCGTCAACTGCATTGATCTTTAGTAGTATTGGTTTTCTCATATGGGCCAAAGGGACAGATTGAGCCCCTCTTGTCTGTCTGGCCTGGGTGAGACTGCAAATACTGCACCCACTAACGTCACACCCCTGCTTGTAAATGCCAGAGGCACCCATGACGCCAACATTTGAGAGGTGGCTGAGGATGTTCAAAGTTTCATGGTATCTTTAATCAGGGTCCTGCAAAGCTTTTTGCTCAACTTTAATCCATTCCTTATATGATAATGCCATAAATTTATCTGGAGTCTTAAAAATAACCCCAGATACCATTGTCGTGTTGTAAATTCATTATGATAATTAGTTTTCAGGAGACACAATGACCTATCTGAATATTTTCTATGAAGCCTTGTCCATACGTGCATAGAATATAGAAGGAGTAACCCTTTTGTAGGTGGAAACAAAGCTGAGGACATCGGAAAAAAATTAATCGAGGTCATTGACTTCTACAGAATGAATGATAACTGAATGTTCGAAACGCGTTGGCTTTTTTAAAAATCTGGATGTTGTGTGCATTTATAACCACACAATAAAGCCGGAGAAAATTATGTGTGTGCTGGACTGAATGTCGACTAGCTTCTGCATTTCCAGCTTGCTTGTTTTGCTGGATCCATACACCGGCAGGAGGGTCACATCTTTTTCAGGTGGAGTGAGCTGGTACGTCTTATAAGCTTGACTTTTACAGAAGTGTTATACTGTGTTCGCCGAAAAAATGGCTGTCAGGGAAGGTGGTGTAGGTGTATGTTAAATCTATTTCGAGAGGGAACCTATATGACAGAAATTTGGGTCACTGGATGTCTATGGCTAAGTTTGGAAGAGGCCTCCCCGTCATTGCTCCTTCCCGTAGCGTTGCTATGGAGTCAGAGCCTATCCTTCCTCCAGCATCGATGTCCCCATTGATCTGTGCTTTGGTGCAGTGCCCAGACAAGAATCTGCTCCATTGTTCCACAATACCTGACAGACACCAATCAATACCTCCCCGGTCTCCTGGTCCCTGCTCTCTCTTCCTCTCTCTCCTGCCTGTGTAATTCTAGATGTGTCTTTCCCTCTCTTTCTCGCTCGCTGCTTTTGTTCATTTTGTCTTTTTTGTCGTCTTTTGCTTTATGTGGAAAACAATGTGGATTTTTGTAATTTTTTTTCAATTTTTTTTACATTGTGTGGCTTTATTGACAGGCGAGCCTGGTGTATTGTAATGATGCGGTGATGTCTGGAGGTTTGGGGCGGGGAATGCAAAGAAACATATTTAGCAGCCGACTGAAGGCGGCAGAGAAACTTCTCCATCGTCATGCATTTTCTATTGTAGCGTGTTCATTTTATGTTTGTTGGCTTTAAAAAAATCAAAGATCATAGAAGAACACCACTTAAGGGATGAGGGATTTATATTATCAGATGTAGAGGCAGAGCTGGACAACCAGTCCTAAAAGGTCCCCCACCTACAAAGAAGAGCAAATAAGTGTCCATGGCCAGTGTGTAAAATATCTACTCCTCATAAGTCAGTGGCTTCTGCAACAAGAGAGTTTCTGGAAAAAATGGATGTCCTCTTCCATCTGGAAGAGGTGGGTAATCAGTTAAAAATGTTCTCCACCTATGAAAAGGAGCAAATAGTGCACAAAACATCTTCTCCTCATATAGGTCAATGGCTTATGCCATGAGAGTTCTGACCAAATAGTTGTCATCTTCTGTCTGAAAGAGGTGGACAAACAATCAAAAAATGTCTCCACCTATGAGGAGGAACAAATTAGTGTCCTTGACCAGAACACAAAAGCTTCTGCCCCTCATAAGGGTTAAGGGTACCGTTAAAATTAGCGATGCACTAGCGATCCCGACAATGATATGTATCGCAGGTGCATCGCTAAGTGGTCGCTAGTGAGCTGCCAAACAGGCAGATCTCACCAGCGACATAGCAGCGGTTGGGTTTGCTACTTACCTGTCAGACGCGGTGATCCTGACGTCCTCCCGCCCGCGTCCACGTGTCGCTCGTCGGCGCCACAAGAAGTCCAGCAGGAAGCGCCCGACGAGAAATGGTCCAGGACGTTCTTGCGTGATCAGCAATAATCAGCGGGGGGAGTCGGTTGGAGGTAAGTATCACATGTAGCGATATCGCTAGCAATATCGCTGCTGCGTCACAAAATCTGTGACGTTACAGCGATATTGCTAGCGATATCGCTATGTGTAACGGGCCCTTAATGGCTTTAGCAACAAAAGAGGTTTTGGAAAAATGGTTCTCCTCTTCTGTGCGGAAGAGTGGACAACCAATCAAGAAGTTCTATGATTCTATGTTCCCAAAGATGAGTTAATTTAACGTTATGAAGGACACCTGGATGTGCAGCATTACCAGATTTCTACAATTCTCAAAGCCCACTGACCACCACATTAGGTTGTGGCCAGAGAAGAGGCAACTTTTTTTCCCCTAGAAATTGCATGTAGATTGTCCCACAGACAGAATACGCAATCATTAGGCTAATAAAGATCACCATGGATTGGACAAGCATGATTAAGTAAAAAGACAGCTTCAGGTGTTTATTGGCTATTGTGGGACATGGTCACAGAAGTCCTTATACATCATTAAATATAACACAGTAATGTTTAGAGCGATATTAGGATTAAAAGTTGCCAAACACGATCTTCACTTCCTCCTTCCAGCTCCTTTTATTATATGACGTTTACATTATTAAAGGCAACTTGTTACCATGAAAAAAACTCCTTAATTTTGGTTGATTTGGTGAATTTATCTGACACCCCAAGAAACACCATCCAAGTGATTACTTTATATTTGCTCTTTGTACTGTCCTTCAATGGAGCCCAGGAGATCCTATAAGGTCTCCCTGTCCAATTTGGAGGATTTATTAACGACTTTGCATTGGGGCCAGAGCACTCCAAATTCTTTGTCTGGTAGCCATATTGGTTATTACCCAGCTTCCCCCAGAACAGACTGGATGAGGTATTCGCTTCTATGATCCCCTAGATCGTCATCTACCTCCGTGCCGGACCTGTAAAGCTGACCGGCCTGTGATGTAGAGGTTAAACTCCAGTCGTATTGATATTTTGAGTGATGCGTCGGCCATATTGGATATCAGCAGAAGCTGCGTACGGAGGGCTCTGCGGCACGAGGATGAAGCTGACAGTATTAGATATTAATAAGTGGTTTAGACTGCACAGAGATGAATTAGTTGAGCGAGGCTACGGCTCTTTAAGATAAAACCGCATAGCTAATTCATTTCAATTTGTAAGTATTCATGCAGGTAATTCCCCTGCTAGCAAACACAAGCATCTGCATTATAGACGATAACTACGTGTCTCTTTAAAGTGGCGGCAAATTGTTTTTCACCATGCGCTGCCAAGATGGAGATAATCAGAACAGTTCCTTATATGCACACGTCACAAAAATTATGTGACCCCCTTCCTAATTTGGTCATTTCAGTACTTGCTGGGAGGTGTCACGTCAGTAAACAGATGGGTCATATAGCAGTGCTTAATGGGCTGACCATTTAAATACTGGCTTAACGGGTTTATTCTCATCTTTGTAAATGGGTATTATAATGCTGGTAGAAACAAGTACTTTTGCAATTTACTGCTTATTAAATTTTGCAGCCGTTATTGAGATATTAACATTTTTCTTTTGTTTATTTTGCCTTGGAGACCGACCACTGCTGCTGCCTAGCTTATAAGCAACTCTTCAAAAAGAGCTTGTAAGCACTGCATGTTCTGCTGTGGAGAAAGATTGATCGGTCTCTAATGTACAGTAGGGCATCATAATGTGTGTGCGGGCTTCATACTGTTTGTAGGGGGCACTGTGGGGCAGTGTCGGACTGCGGTGCCCACCAATAGTAATAATTATGGGGGCTGTAAGATGGCTGCCGGACAAGTCCTTGAGGGGAGATATGTGTCATTTTGGCTGTTAGCTGCGGTGATGTGAGCTTGGAAGTATGCTCCAGCACATATAGTGCTGACAGAGTTATTTGGGCCATTCCAGGGCCGTGTTTTACAAGCGGTCATAAGAGATGGGTGGAATGACCGCTCACATATTCCAACCCCAGGGGCATGGTTTGATAATAAAATGGAGGCTAGATGTCTCATTCAGTGGCTATGGCTGGAGGTGTGAGGACCTCCAGTGTGTGTTGCTAAAGACACTGACCGGAGCAGGTGGACCCGCAGTGATATATGGACTATATGTTTTCAGTGTGTTTTCACCTTGTGCCAGAAAAGGCTGGGTTTTGTTTTGCCATTGGGAGCAGTTTATGAAGTTAAATAAACGTGCCTGGATTATTGGATGAAAACCGCCTCCTGTGCCTACCTCAAGAGAGTGAGTACAGATCTCTACAGGGCCCACTGGTCAGTTTCATGCAAATATTACATTACTCTCATTCACAAATGTATCGACAGTATAGTGCTGTGTAAGAATTATGGGTAGTTGCTGACTGGTAAGATGCTGCTCCTGTCTGTATATAGTGAATCAAGTGTATTGTGCCAACTACTGCTCATATAAGATGAACACTCAAGCAGAGGTGCCCACTGCGACATTCACATGTCCACTGTGGACTAGTCCAAGCCTTCTGTGGGGGCTTTCTACTGTGCGCAGGGTGTTACTGTGGGGGTATCATACTGTGTGTAGGGGGAAGGACAGACAGGGTGATATATCATACTGTATGTATTAGGAGGACAGTGGGAGGCATTCTACTGTGTGTAGGGGCACTGTGTGGGAATTATACTTGAATATGGGGAAGCATCATACTATTTAGGGGACATGGTACCATGTGTTTGGGAAGTACAGTGAAAAGCATGTGTGGAGGGGGCACTGTCAGGGCATCATACTGTGTGTAGGGGGCATTTTTGGGGCATCATTCTGTGTGTAGGGGCGCTGTAAGAGGCATCATAGTGTATCTAGAGGGCGCTGTAAGGGGCATCGTACTGTGTGTAGGGGGCACTGTCGGAGCATCATACTGTGTGTAGAGGGCACTGTCGGGGCATCATACTGTGTGTAGGGGGCACTGTTGGGGCATCATACTGTGTGTAGGGGGCACTGTTGGGGCATCATACTGTGTGTAGGGGCGCTGTAAGAGGCATCATGGTGTATCTAGAGGGCGCTGTAAGGGGCATCGTACTGTGTGTAGGGGGCACTGTCGGAGCATCATACTGTGTGTAGAGGGCACTGTCGGGGCATCATACTGTGTGTAGGGGGCACTGTTGGGGCATCATACTGTGTGTAGGGGGCACTGTTGGGGCATCATTCTGTGTGTAGGGGCGCTGTAAGAGGCATCATAGTGTATCTAGAGGGCGCTGTAAGGGGCATCATACTGTGTGTAGGGGGCAGTGTCGGGGCATCATACTGTGTGTAGAGGGCGCACTAAGAGGCATCATACTGTGTGTAGGGAGCACTGTCGGAGCATCATACTGTGTGTAGAGGGCACTGTCGGGGCATCATACTGTGTGTAGGGGGCACTGTCGGAGCATCATACTGTGTGTAGAGGGCACTGTCGGGGCATCATACTGTGTGTAGGGGGCACTGTCGGAGCATCATACTGTGTGTAGAGGGCACTGTCGGGGCATCATACTGTGTGTAGGGGGCACTGTTGGGGCATCATATTGTGTGGAGGCACTGTTGGGGCATCATACTGTGTGTAGAAGGCACTGTCGGGGCATCATACTGTGTGTAGGAGGCACTGTTGGGGCATCATACTGTGTGTAGGGGGCACTGTCGGAGCATCATACTGTGTGTAGGAGTCACTGTCGGGGCATCATACTGTGTTTAGAGGGCACTGTCATGGCATCATACTGTTTGTGTAGGGGGCACTGTCAGGCATCATGCTGTGTGTAGGTGTAAAAGCATGCAGGAATGGCAAAATGTCACCATGGAACAGACGGACCAACAGTTAAAGGGGAGGTTTATTTACAGGGGACAATACTGGTAAAATAAACAGTATCAGAAAGAATATAATATGAACAGGTTAAACCAGCAGCAGAAAAGCATAAATGGAATTCAAACAGTATAAAAGTTATATTCCTATGGGGGAACTTATCAGTCCTCAGGGATCTTCCTTGAAGGGATCACTCTTGTCCAATGATGGCACCGAGGCACGCGCTTGCAGTCCTCGTCTCATGGGCCCTTGACATCGTCCAGCCGGGATATGAGGGGTTAACGCGGGAGCCAGGGGGATATGAGACTAACGATATTCCCCTTAGCTCCAAGTCTTTCTCTCTCGCTCCGACATGGTGTACTTCCACCGGAATCAGGGGCTCTACGTAAGCACACAGGTCACCACAACCCCGTACGGGGCTCAGTCTCTCTGTACCGGTCACAGCCCCGTTACTGTATGCCACTTCGCTACAGGGGAGCGTCTCATCACATAACACGGTCACAGTCTCTCTGTAGGGCAGCGTCTTATCGCAGAGGGGAGTCAGCAACTTTCCTGACAGTGCAGTAGCAGGCTTCACGTACTCACTGTCCGCAGTCCCTGTCTGCGGTCGCTCTGGCGTCTGTGTCCGAGTTCTCTCCCCTCTGGCGTAAGCGTCCTCCTCTGTCAGCACTCTGCACTGCTCTGAGGAAAGCGCACGCAGATTTCCCACTCTCAGTCTTCCACTCTTCCTGTTCCTGGCTGCAGAACAGTCTCCTAAAGTGTCCCCCGGGGAACCAAACGCCCTGCTCAATGGTTCCAGGCACGGAGCTGGGAAGGCAACCCCCCTCGGCTCTTTCGGTGCTTCACCCCCTTACATTCCCCCTCTCTGTGTGCTCGCCATTCCACGGGTGAGAGTTTCTGGAGCTCCTGTTGACAATCTTCCAGACCTTGCACAATTTTCTGCCAGATGAGTTCGTCCTCGTTGTAGCGTCTGGGGAGTACACATGCCGTTGACCGTTCAGAACGTCTCAGGTCAGTAGAGGTTGTGGAATCAGCCACTCAGAAAATGGAAGCTGAGGTTTCCTTGGTTACTTCCGTGGTTTCAGGCACCAGCCCTGTCTCCGGGTTACCCTGAAGGGGTAGAGAATCTCCCTCATCTTCATCCTCAGCGGTGATCACTGATTCAGCCGCCTGAGGCACCAGGGCAGACGGCACCACTGGAGGGTCTCGAGACAAGCAGGGACGCAGCATATTCCGATGTAGTGTACGGCTGGGGAGTTCTTCACCTGTTTCAGGTTGAACTTCATAGACGGGTCCCCGTCCACTGAGCCGTCACTTCACCCTGTACGGGTTCTTCTCCAACCGAAATTCCAACTTGTTGTGAGGGCGCTTCTCCCTCACTAAGACTCGATCCCCTGGTTGTAGGGCTGTCCCCTTCTGGGGTGTGACCTGAGGGTGTTCCAATCCACGGAGTCGGTTTTGCACCAGCCGTTGTATGGTCCGTAGCTGGCGACGATGTTCTCGAACCCAGGAGTACACCCCCATCCGCGGGTAGTCCCCCTCAGGCTCCAGCGCCAATTCAGTCAGTCCCTTCCCGGGCCGGCCGAAGAACAGAGAATAGGGAGTGAATCCTGTGGTACTGTGTTTACGGTTATTGTACGCCCACACTAATTCAGAGACAGACTCAGTCCAGCGCGCTTTCTCATCTTCTCCAAGTGTTCTCAGCATCTGGATCAGGGTTCGGATAAATCTCTCACAAGACTTATCGATTTTGTACAACTGATGTAACTCTTCCATCACCTTTCCAAGGAAGCAGGCTCCTTGTTCAGATTGGATTCTCTTGGGACACCCATACACTTGAATGAAAAGTTTACAGATAGCATAGGCCACAGACTCGGCAGTCTGGTCCCGAGTGGGCGTGACCACGGCAAATTTGGAATAGTGGTCGATCATCACATGGCAATGCTCATAGCCCTGATGTGCTGTGCCAAACATCAAGTAGTCTATGGCCAGTAGCTCCATGGGGGCAGAAGGTCTCTGTGGGGGCTCGCTGTTCCGGCAGTTTGACTAGTTCACAATTCCGGCACTGCTGACATACTCTCTCCACGATGTTCCTCAAGTGGGGATGATAGAATAAACGCTGCAGCCACTGGAATGTTTTTTCTGGCCCGAAGTGTGCTCCTTTCTCATGCACTTCCTTAGCCACCTGTTCTACCAGGGACAAGGGGATGATCGTCTGCCAAACGGAACCCAGCACCCACTGGTGCAGGATCCGTAACATCTCAGGGGACATGACTGTCCTCTCGCTCTGGCCAGGCACTTGTCCGGCTGTGAGCCAACGTCTCAGCTGAGCTATCTCTCGATCTTCCTGTTGTAATCGGACCCACTCATCACGGGATTGTTGCAACAAATTCTCCGGGGTCCTTTCTTGAACTGATTGCCGCGTCGCCGCCACCGTCCTAGCAGTTCCTTCAAACTCTGGAACCTCTATAGCCTCCAACTCTTCATCCCGTCCGGGCGCTGGCGGACGGTAATCTACTCGGGAAAGAGCATCAGCATGAGTATTCTCCATTCCCCTCCTGTAATAATAATAATAATAATAATTTTTATTTATATAGCGCCAACATATTCCGCAGCACTTTACAATTAAGCGGGGACATGTACAGACAATAAATTCAATACAAGTTAAGACAATTCAGACAGTGACATTAGGAGTGAGGTCCCTGCTCGCAAGCTTACAATCTACAAGGAAATGGGGGGACACAGTAGGTGAGAAGTGCTTGTTAACTCAGGTCTGGCAATTATAATAAATAGGGATTTTCATATAAAGCTGCATGATCCGGTCATCAGCCCGTGTGTTTAAGTGCAATAGACAAGTATCAAGTGCAGTTATCGTGTGCATGGAGGATGTGGAGACAGATGAATAGTAGGGTGCAGATTTAGAATAATATTTGGAAGGAGGGAACAGGGCAAAGTTAGTTTGCTGAGTAGTTGATGTGGTAGGCTTGTTTGAAGAGATGAGTTTTCAAAGCGCGCTTGAATAGGTCAGGGCTAGGTATCAGTCTGATCGTCTGGGGAAGTGCATTCCAGAGAGCTGGAGCAGCACGAGAGAAGTCTTGGAGACGGAGGTGCGAGGTTCGGATTACGGGGGATGTTAGTCTTAGGTCATTTGTAGAACGGAGGGCACGTGTAGGGCGATAGACAGAGATGAGAGAGGAGATATAAGGCGGTGCAGAACAGTGGAGAGCTTTGTGGGTGAGAGAGATGAGTTTATACTGGACCCTGTAGCGAATAGGTAGCCAGTGTAATGACTGGCACAAGATAGAGGCATCGGTGAAGCGGCTGGACAGAAATATGACCCTGGCTGCCGCGTTCAAGATGGATTGGAGAGGAGAAAGTTTGGTAAGAGGGAGACAGATCAGAAGAGAGTTGCAGTAGTCCAGACGAGAATGAATAAGAGCGACAGTAAGAGTCTTAGCAGTTTCAAAGGTGAGAAAAGGTCGGATTCTGGAGATGTTTTTAAGATGCAGGTGACAAGAGCGACTGAGTGATCGGATGTAGGGAGTAAAGGAAAGTTCAGTGTCGAATATGACCCCAAGACAGCGGGCATGCTGCTTGGGAGTTATAGTTGAACCCTCCAGGGTTATTTCGATGTTAGGTAGAGTGAGGTTAGTAGAGGGGAGAAACACAAGAAGGAGATCTTGTACCGAAACTTTACCATTCATGCTACCCAACGTTGTTCTAAGGCCCCCAGCTTAGCTGTTTCGAGGTGAGCCAACAGATTGTTATACGTACGCACGTGGACTTCCAAGACGGCCAAATATTCTGCAAACTTCTCAGTCATTGCCCACACCAACGCCAACAACTCTAACTTGAAAGAGCTGTAATTATCCAGATTTCTTTCCAAGTCATGTAAGGAGCGACTGGCGTATGCGATGACACACTCCTTTCCATCCTGTATCTGCGAGAGTACTGCCCCGTGTCCTTGGAGACTTCCATCAGTATGCAAGATAAACGGCTGCATGATGTCGGCATAGGCCAACCCAGGGGCCTCGGTCAGGGCTTTCTTCAGGGCCTGAAATGCTTTCTCCTGTTGCTCTCCCCAGTGTATATTCCTGTTCTTTGCACATGAGGGTACTCCTTTCAACAATTCCAGGAGGGGGTTTGCGATGCGAGTAAAATCTTTCACAAAGCGCTGGAAGTATCCCGTGAGTACCAGGAATGCCCGCACATCTTTCACGGTTTTTGGGGTCGGCCACTCCTGCACCGCAGCGATTTTCTCCTGCGAGGGCTTCACTCCCTCGGCCGAGATAACATGCCCTAGATAATTGATTTGTGTCCGGAAGAGGCGGCACTTCTGCGGCTTCACTTTCAACCCGTACTTTTGTAGCCGACTCAGAACTTGCTCCAGTCTCCGGAGATGTTCTTCAATGGTGGGAGCAAAGATGATGGTATCGTTTAGGTAGATCAGAGTGGCTTCGAAGTTCATCTCCCAGGCATCTTTCCATGAGATGCTGAAATGTTCCCGGGGTGTTGGCTAGCCCGAAAGGCATGCGGTCGAATTCGTATAATCCCATCGGAAGAATGAAAGCTGTCTTGGCCCGATCTTGTTCAGACATGGGTACTTGCCAATACCCGCTGGCCAGGTCCAGTGTAGAAAAATACCAGGCATTTCCCAATGCCGACAGGGACTCCTCTCTCCGTGGCAGTGGATATGAATCTCACACCGTACAAGCGTTGAGCCGGCGGTAATCCACACAGAAGCGTAAAGTTCCATCCTTCTTCGGCACCAAGACAATGGGGGCAGCCCACGGGCTCTGGCTCTCACGGATCACTCCCTTCTTTAGCATCTGCAAAAGCATTCCTTTTACCTCTTGATACATTTGTGGGGGTATCTGGCGATATCTCTCCCGTATCGGTGCCGCATCTTCAGTGGGTATCTTGTGGGTGATGGCCGTCGTGTGCCCAAAATCATCTTCATCTTTGCCGAACACCTCCTGGTACTATCCTAACAAGGCCTCCACCTGGGGAACCTACTGAGAAGACAGTTCTGAGAGTTCTGCCCGCATTTGTTCTAGAATTTGTCAGCCTTCTTGTAGCAGCCTGTGATCTGGGATGGCCTCTGCCTTTACAGTCACCAACCATGGGTCTTTTCTGGCTTTGCAGTCAGCTGTACTGTTTCGGAGTGCACCAGCTCATCTGGTACACCTAGGATGTGGGCCACTTCTCCTCTGGTGGCCAAGGTCACGTCAGTCTCTCCCAAATTCACACAGCACACAAGTATGGTGCCATTCCGCACAGTGGCCAAGGTCCATGCGACCAATATCCCAGATGGCAATTGATCAGCTGGGCTGGGCTCCACTTGTACCTCCACTCCTTCTAGAGGGACACCCGCTCGCACAGGTAGAGGAAGCACGGTCTGCCCCTGGGGCAGCACTTGATTCAAAGAAGCGGGCACGATGATTTTGCCTAGTTCTTTTCCACAACTGTATATTTCCCGGACCTGGGCTGTCCGGTTCAGCTGTTGAAAGACCCTCTTCTGTGGGGTCTGGTCACTCCACTGTGGTAGGAATTGGTCTGAGGTCTCATTGAGAAGTATACTTCCGAGATCTTTAAGCACGTTCATGCCCAGGGTTATGGTATGATTCCTAGCGGCTTCTCCATCTACCAACACTACTCCTTTTCTACCCACATCTTTTCCACAGACTTCTATGTTCAGCCATACCACCCCTGTGACCGGGATTGGTAGATGATTGGCCGCCATAAGCCTAATGACTGGGCCCCATTCAGGCAGCAGCGCCTCCATGAAGTGTCTACGAAAAAAATTTTCGGGCATGGTGGTCACTTGAGAACGAGTGTCTACCAGGCACCGCACAGCTGTCCCTTTGATTTCGGCCCAGACCAGGGGGCACATGGAAACAAGGCTGGTGGGACTATTTTCACTTCTCCTCTGCTCTTCATGCTCCGGGTGGTGTCCCTCGTGCTCGGAGCCACCTAGTTTAATGGGAGCCGCGGGGATGGTCGGCTCCGCTGGGGACACCACCAGGCAATATGGCCGGGCTCTCCACAAGTATAGCAAGTGAGGAGACGTCTTCTCTGGGTAGCTGCAACTTCTCTTCGGGGAATAGCTCCTCTTCCTTGCAACAGCAAACCGGGCCTCTCTGCCTGGGTCCTCCTGGCAGTCGCTATTTCTTCACGGAACTGACTGATCTCCTGTCTCAGGTCTTCTACCCATCGCGGGACTCTTTGTTCAGTGGTAGTTGCCTCCCCGCTCCGCACCTTTCCCACTGACCATGTCACATCCTGTTCTTGCTCGCATGTGCACGCCTCACTACCTACTTCAGAGAAGGTCATGTCTGGCTTTACCCGCAGGTGCTTTCGCATAGCCTGCTTCATCATTCCGTCACGTAGCCCCGTCACCATCTGATCTCTGAGCACCACATCTCCGGAACCTACGCCTACCCCATCCTTTCATTTAATAGCAGTGTGGAGTTCTTGTAGGGCATTCATAAACTGAGTCACGGTCTCCTCCTCTCTTTGCACCCAATGGAACAGTCGCATGCGGAGTTCCCGTACGTCAGTGTGTCTCCTCTAAAATACACAGCACCTTGTCCAGGGTATTTCTTTCCTGGGGGGTCTATGCATGACAGAGTCCCGTGCCTCCCCCTCTAAGGCTATCAATGCTGTCTCTGCCTCCAGTGCTTGTGCCAAGGGGTGCATCCGCAGTAACCCCTGAATTCACTCAGTCCAGTTCCACAATATCACATTGTTCCCCGTAAACCTCGGCAGATTATTCAACATGGCTCCCAGGGAAATGCTAGACTTGGGGCCTTCCCTGACTGCTTGGTCCGCTCCGTCCGCGCCTTCGTGTGACATCCTGCCGACTACGCCAAATGTAAAAGCGTGCAGGAATGGCAAAATGTCACCACGGAACAGACGGACCAACAGTTAAAGGTGAGGTTTATTTACAGGGGACAATACTGGTAAAATAAACAGTATCAGAAAGAATATAATATGAACAGGTTAAACCAGCAGCAGAAAAGCATAAACGGAATTCAAACAGTATAAAAGTTATTTTCCTATGGGGGAACTAATCAGTCCTCAGGGATCTTGCTTGAAGGAATCACTCTTGTCCAACGATGGCACCGAGGCACCAGCGGCACTTGCAGTCCTCTGTCTCGTGGGCCCTTGACGTCGTCCACCCGGGGTATAAGGGGTTAACGCGGGAGCCAGGGGGGTATGAGACTAACAATATTCCCCTTAGCTCCAAGTCTTTCTCTCTCGCTCCGCCGCGGTGTACTTCCACCGGAATCAGGGGCTCTACGTAAGCACACAGGTAACCGCAACCCTGTACGGGGCTCAGTCTCTCTGTACCGTCACAACCCCATTACTGTATGCCACTTTGCTACAGGGGAGCGTCTCATCACATAACAGGTCACAGTCTCTCTGTGGGGCAGCGTGTTATCGCAGAGGGGAGTCAGCAACTTTCCTGACAGTGCAGAAGCAGGCTTCACATACTCACTGTCCGCAGTCCCTGTCCGTGGTCTCTCTGGCTCTGGCGTCTGTGCCTGAGTTCTCTCCCCTCTGGCGTCAGCGTCCTCCCCTGTCAGCACTCTGCACTGCTTTGAGGGAAAACATGAGCAGATTTCCCGCTCTGTCTTCCCCTCTTCCTGTTCCTGGCTGCAGAACAGGCTCCTAAAGTGTCCCCCGGGGAACCTAATGCCCTGCTCAATGGTTACGGGAGCAGAGCTGGGAAGGCAAACCCCCTCGGCTCCTTCAGTGCTTCACCCCCTTACATTGGGGGCACTGTTGGGGCATCAAACTGTGTGTAGGGGGCACTGTCGAGGCATCATACTGTGTGTAGGGGGAACTGTTGGGGCATCATGCTGTGTGTAGGGGGCACTGTCGGGGCATCATGATGTGTGTAGGGGCACTGATGGGGCATCATGCTGTGTGTAAACGACACTGTCGGCGCATCATACTGTGTGTAGGGGGCACTGTTGGGGCATCATACTGAGTGTAGGGGGCACTGTCAGGGCATCATGCTGTGTGTAGGGGGCACTGTCGGGGCATCATACTGTGTGTAGAGGGCGCTCTAAGAGGCATCATACTGTGTGTAGAGGGCACTGTCTGGGCATCATACTGTGTGTAGAGGGCACTGTCTGGGCATCATACTGTGTCTAGGGAGCACTATTGGGGCATCATACTGTGTGTAGGGGGCACTGTTGGGGTGGGTCGCCCTTCCAGGGCTGTGGGGTACTCGGTACTGGGTCGGTGTCAGTGGGATGTGTCACGGCAGCTGTGACCCGGTCCATGGCCCTGGGAGCCCAAATCAATGGTGGTTTGAGATATAGTTTATGTGATAGTTCGTGACGCCACCTGTGGTGTTTGGCAAGCAAGATGTTAAGCCAACCCTGCGTGCAGATCCTCTGGGGCTGATGGTGTGTTGCAGCATAGATGGTGCAGCTCCCCACAGATGAAGCGGTAACCCCAGGGCAGTGTATAGGCGCAGGCGGTGTGAGGAATGCTGTTACCCAGATGTAGCAGTGCTGATGGTTTTGGCGCACAAATGAATGGAAGACACCAGGGCTTGCAGTTCCAAAGCTTTACTCACAGTTCATGATACACACTGGTGCCTGCCTCCGTGCCGTGTCCTCCAGGGTAGAGACTCAATCAACCTCCCGGGCAAGTCAGGATTCTCCTCTCCAACACACCGCCAACATGTACCTCTCCTGAACGACTCCTCTATTGCGTCTTTTAGTGTGAAGAGCTCCAGTACCGTGGTACTCTGAAGTTCCTCCTGTCAGATGTTCCTAACAACTCTACTTGTATGACAGACAGCTGTAGCCTCTCTCGGGGACTCCCTTCTCTGGAGTCCTGGCTCTCTATTCAGTTGCTGTTGTGCCCCAAGTCTTGGATGGGAGTAGTGTATTTACAGCCAACTACTCCACCGGTGTCTGCTGCAGAACCATAAGTGTCCATACAACCTCAGGGACCGGGCCCCGGCCTTGCGATGAGAACCTATAAGCAGGGTTCCTCTTCCAACCCACAACTCCTCTCTGTTCTCCTACTCCTTCATTCCGCGCTGTTCCTTCTCTCTCTTATGGAAACTTAGGTTGCAGTTCTACGTCTTTCTCCTTCTGTTCCTTTCCCGTGCCAGCTGGCTCAGGTCACTGAGGCAGCTGCAGCACTCCTTCCTCCATCCCTTCTTCCAGGGATCCGTTCTCAGACTCTCCTGACTGACTGACCTCCAGACTGATCTGTAATTCTAAACCTTCCCAACCTTTTATATATCTCAACTCCACCCACCTCCCAGCACATTTCGTGTTACGAAGCAAGGACCCACGAAAGGTGCTCTGCTACCCTCTAAGCATGAAGCTGCAATGTGGTCAGTGCTGAACTATCCTGTGTGTGGGATGCAGGTGTTGGAGCGAGGAAAGGAGTTCCTAACTTACCTAGGTGGTGGGGCACTACACCTTAGGAGTAGGTGCAGTATCTCTGTGGCGACTGAGCCTCAGGGGCACCACATACCCCCCCGTTAAACACAGCACGTCGTCCGCGGGTTGTAAGACAACAAAGTAGACAGCAAAAGAAACATACAAAAATTTTGTAATGCATAACAAACTTTTCTTATACTAATATTCCAAGTATAGGAGGTACTCATCTTGAACGTTAAAAACAATTCTATCTTAAATTCTATCTAAAATTTTTAATTCTAAGTGCAATTCTCAATTCAAAGTGCTATTCTCTGTAACACATTTTTCTCTCATTTTTCTCTCTTCCTCTAGATGCAAGACGCTGACTGCAAATACCTGGTCCGTCACCTGACATTTTCAATTCTTTATTCACATCACTCATCTCTATATCAGACATTCCTTATTCCTCTATAAAAGCCATTTCTCTGTTACTAATACTCTTATAAAACACATTATCAAATACTTCACAGTAAAACATTCAACAATTATTCTTGTAAGTACTGGACACCACTCCCAGACGGGATTTCCTTGCAGTGTCCTTTGAGGTAGACATCATCTTCGAAAAGTGTCCATGCAAAACATCATCTTCGCAAAGTGTCTTTCTATGTAAAAACCAAGAAAGAGCAAATAAAGAGGTGCAAACTACTTACAAGAGAGTTTGTGATACACTCCAAGTTCATGATCACTGTAGTTCAAAATTGAAGAACGCTGCCAATCAAAAACTAGGCAACAAAAGTGCTACCAGGAAAACATGATAACAACAAAAATAGAAACAGGCACAACGGTGCAAACAAACCCTCCTGGGTAATGAGATTTGTACATTTTTACTTGTGTTCCCCTCCTGGGGTTCTAGAAGCCGAACTGGAACTGTCCTTACCCTGATTCTGGTTTCTCACTAAAGGACCTTGAAGCTGTGGCAAATGGAACCCATGATGTATCTCATTGCCCATCAACTGCTCCTCCTCGATAGGTGGTTCCGCTGTCCTGGTACAAGGTCTAGCTCCTAGGACTTCTGCAGCTTGTCGGCGCTGGCAGGCAACTAACTGGGGACATGGCAGTGAAGGAATCTCGAGATCACCGTCCCAAAACGATCCAGATCCCCCTCTTTCCTGTAGATGTCGGATCGGGCATGCCGGCTCCAACCGTACCCCCAACAGCAGGGTCCTCCTCCTCCCCATCAACCCATTAGGAAGGCCGGGGTATATACCTGGGAGTTCCCAGAGGTGCGGCCTCTGCTCCGGTGCCGGCGTGGTGGCAGCGGGCGCTGCTCGGTGAGACACCGGGGACGGCGGTGGAGCCCATGGCAACTCTGGTTCCGCGGGGGTCGCTGGCGGGACCTGCGCAGCTGCGCCAGGTCCGGGCAGGAGCTTCTCTTCCTCCGCTTCAGCTCCCTGGGCTGTGTACAACTCTTCCGGCATCAGCGGCAAAGAAGAGACAGAATACGCTGCTGGTGGCATGGCAGCGGCTCCAAGCTCCACAGGGTCTGCCAGGGAAAGGTCCGGTGTAGCAGTGGCGGGTACCGGTGTCGTGGGTCCCGCAGGTGTAGGCTCCTCCTGGGTGCGCTGCAGGTTCAATGTCCATAGCGCTTCTCTCCTCAGTCGCAGGCGGCACGTCAGTTGGATAATCTCGTCCTCCAGCTGTTGGCGATTCATCCCTGAGATCAGGTCGGAGCCTTCAGCCATGGCGCCGGGAAGATCCGTTTCCCCGCGCTCCGCAGGCCTCCTTCCCTCACTCTCCAAAATGGCATTCTGGCGTTCTTCTTCCTGTCTCGGCCCCTTTCCCGCCACTGGCTTCTTCTGCCCCTCCTTCCGGGGGCGACGTCTTCTTCCAGCGCCTCCATACCAAGCCAGTATACAAACCCCTGGGGGGGTGGGCCATGTATCTGTCACATAGTAATTCAGGAAGGGAAGGCCCAATACTCTTCGCGGTCTTTTCCTAGGACCTCCCATCTCCTCACGCCCTTCTTCTCCGCGCCAGCGGCCATTTCTAATGTCCATTTTACAGTCTATTAAATTGGGTCTTCTGCACATTTTCAAAAGTTCAAAGTCTCATAACTTTCAGGCGCACAGAACCCGATGGCATCGGGTCTCGCCATCTTGTTCGTGACGCCAAAATTGGGTCGCCCTCCCAGGGCTGTGGGGTACTCGGTACCGGGCCGGTGTCAGTGGGATGTGTCATGGCAGCTGTGACCCAGTCCGTGGCCCTGGGTGCCCAAATCAATGGTGGTTTGAGATATAGTTTATGTGATAGTTCGTGATGTTTCGCAAGCAAGATGTTAAGCCAACGCTACGTCCAGATCCTCTGGTGCTGATGGTGTGTTGTAGCATAGATGGTGTAGCTCCCCACAGGTGAAGCTGTAACCCCAGGGCAGTGTATAGGCACAGGCGGTGTGAGGAATGCTGGCACCCAGATGTAGCAGTGCTGACGGTTTTGGCGCACAAATGAATGGAAGACACCAGGGCTTGCAGTTCCAAAGCTTTACTCACAGTTCGTGGTACACACTGGTGCCTGCCTCCGTGCCGTGTCCTCCGGGGTAGAGACTAAATCAACCTCCCGGGCAAGTCAGGATTCTCCTCTCCAACACCCCGCCAACATGTACCTCTCCTGAACAACTCCTCTATTGCGCCTTTTAGTGTGAAGAGCTCCAGTACCATGGTACTCTGAAGTTCCTCCTGTCAGATGTTCCTAACAACTCTACTTGTATGACAGACAGCTGTAGCCTCTCTCGGGGACTCCCTTCTCTGGAGTCCTGGCTCTCTATTCAGTTGCTGTTGTGCCCCAAGTCTTGGATGGGAGTAGTGTATTTACAGCCAACTACTCCACCGGTGTCTGCTGCAGAACCATAAGTGTCCATACAACCTCAGGGACCGGGCCCCGGCCTTGCGATGAGAACCTATAAGCAGGGTTCCTCTTCCAACCCACAACTCCTCTCTGTTCTCCTACTCCTTCATTCCGCACTGTTCCTTCTCTCTCTTATGGAAGCTTAGGTTGCAGTTCTACATCTTTCTCCTTCTGTTCCTTTCCCGTGCCAGCTGGCTCAGATCACTGAGGCAGCTGCAGCACTCCTTCCTCCATCCCTTCTTCCAGGGATCCATCCTCAGACTCTCCTGACTGACTGACCTCCAGACTGATCTGTAATTCTAAACCTTCCCAACCTTTTATATATCTCAACTCCACCCACCTCCCAGCACATCTCGTGATACGAAGCAAGGACCCACGAAAGGTGCTCTGCTACCCTCTAAGCATGAAGCTGCAATGTGGTCAGTGCTGAACTATCCTGTGTGTGGGATGCAGGTGTTGGAGGGAGGAAAGGAGTTCCCAACTTACCTAGGTGGTGGGGCACTACACCTTAGAAGAAGGTGCAGTACCTCAGTGGCGACTGAGCCTCAGGGGCGCCACAGGGGCATCATACTGTGTGTAGCGGGCCCTGTTGGGGCATCATACTGTGTGTAGGGGGCACCATCTGGGCATCATGCTGTGTGTAGGGGGCACTGTCTGGGCATCATGCTGTGTGTAGGGGGCACTGTCTGGGCATCATACTGTGTTTAGAGGGCGCTGTAAGGGGCATCATGATGTATAGGAGCCATAAAAGTAGTATCAGACTACTTAGGGCCTTCACCAAGGTTGCTTTTTCTGTGTGATTGCACAAAAAGGAGTTTTTAGGGGGGTGACTTAGCTATTAAAAAACCGACATCCTTCTTTTCTGTCTTTCAAAATTGGGATCTATGCTATAGGAAAGCTGGATGAAAACACTTGCTGGAGGTGTACAAGAAATGTCATGGTCAGAACAGAGATAAGCGTCAGTGATCAGCATCATCACTGGAATGGTGCAGACTCTTCACCCTTCCTAAACCAATCAGATCTGGATTAGTGCCTGGAGCGACATAAATAATTAAAGCCTCTGCAGTTATGACGCACAATAGTGCACAACTGTAATTGTGTAAAGAAAAAGCCGCTACCAATAATGAAAGTAAGCCACAATAATAAAGTAAGCCACAGTCAGCCAGTAGTCCTTGGTGCAGGCAAAGCAGCAGCCAGTTTTGCTCAAATTGCAAGATCACACTCCTGATATGACAATTAGGTTCAAGAGGAGGAAAAATCAGCATCAATCATGCAATATTCTAAACTTGGAAAATTTTCATAAGGTGGTTTGCAACTTTATTCCCACAGGGAACTATAAGACTTTCTGATGTTACACTTATAGGGAGGCCTAAAATTACAAGAGGGCACTGCTGCCATCTTGTGGTTTGATGAGGGCATAACACTCCTGTACACAGGATTTTGCCATTATTTCTGTACTTTTAGGGAGACTTCATTTCTATGAATACAATTGACATAGAAAAAGTTATGGTTGTGGATCGCCCCTCAGGGCTTTAGGTTACTTGGTACCGGGCCAGTTAGGTTCTTTAAAGGGGATGTGTCACGGTGGCAGTGACCCGGTCCGTGGCCCTGGGCGTCCAGTAAAGATGGATGTTTATTGAAGGATGATAATGGGGAAAAAGATGGAGAAATGGTAGGGAAATGGGGAGTTTGTCATGACGCCACCCGAGGTATTCGGCAATGATATAGCTGACGCTGCAATGCAGATCCTCTGGGACGGTGTTAGGGCAGCAGAGATGGTGAAGCTCTCCACGGGTAAAGCTGTGTCCCAGGGCAGTTAAGGTGGTAACAGTTGAGCCGGTTATGGTGAAAGCAGTGCAGGGCAGGCGAGACGCAAATGACACGAAGGACACAGCGGGGTGCAGTTTCAGGGTTTTTACTCACAATTCTTGTGCACACGGTGACCCGCTTGGCACTGTGTCCTCCGGGAAAGGGGTCCAGCCAACTCCCAGGTAGATTGGGAACACCATTTCAGGACTCCTCTTTATGTTCACCTTTCTAGGCCGCCTCTCTGCGCTGATCTCTACTTTCTCTCCTGCCCTGCGCCTTCACCAGCAGTGTCCCCGAGCCGGCAGCCACAGATCTCGCTGGGTGACGTGGGTCAGGTCCTGGGATCCTCTATAGCTACCTTTTTGGGGAATAACTGTGGTTGCGGCTGACGTACTTGAAGTTACGTCAGCCTCCGCCTTGCTTGCTGAGCCTCGTTTGTTATTCTCTACTAGACTATGGGGCTGGCTCCCCCACTGTGGACTGATCCTTCCACGTCTGGATACAGGCCCCACGGGTGGCTTTCCGCACTACCCGTGCCCCAAGGACCCCTTTTATTCTCCTAGGAGCTTCCTTCCTTCTAGATGTATCTCTCCGACCCTTACTCTCCCCACGTCAGTACTGCTCCACCGCTGTCCCGTCACCAACTGACTCTTTCTAGAAAGATCTACCTTTTAACTCAAGCTAACTCCTCCCACTAACTGTCACCTCACTGTCATTGATTGGTTGTCCTCAATCACACCACTTCCTAAGCTCCTCCCCTTCTACCTACCTTTCCCCACTGACTCCCCAACACCCTTTCCTGGCCAGCCTGGTGTGTGTTGGGTGCAAGTGTTAGGAGTCCTGAGCGGTGCTCCCTCCTTATCTGAGGGTGGATGAGGTGCAGTACCTCAGTGGCGACTGGACCCTCAGGGGCGCCACATTTGCATGATAAAATTGCACTAGGTTTCAGTCTGCAATCTTGATGCCATCATTCATTTTCAGCCCCTATACTAACCAGATTGCAGCCTCATTCAAGTTTCAAAAGGTTCTCTTGTTTGATTTAATCTGCCTGAAATATAGGCTGGATATGAGGTCGGTGTGCAGCTCCCAATAATATAGGCTGCATGTGAGCTCCGTGTATCTTTCCCAGAAACATAGAATAAATGTGCGGTCTGAGCGGCTGTCCTGGGAATATAGGCTGGATGTGAGCTCTGTGTAACTCTCCAGTAGTAAATGCTTGATGCGAGCGCTGTATGTCTCTCCCAGTAATAGGCTGGATGTGAGGTATGTGTGTCTCTTCCTGTAATACAGGATAGATGTGAGGCCTGTGTGTGTCTTACCTAGGAATATAGGCTTAGGCACGTGCACACATTCAGTATTTGGTAAGTTTTTACCCCAGTATTTGTAAGCCAAAACCAGGAGTGGAATGGTCAGAGGAAAAGCATAATAGTAACATTTGCTCCCCTTCTGCATTTATCACCCACTCCTGGTTTTGGCTTACAAAAAAAAGGGTAAAAAACTCACCAAATACTGAATGTGTGCATGTGGCCTTAATGTAAGGTTGGGCTGTGTGTCTCCCCTGGGATTATAGGCTGTATGTGAGGTCAGTGTGTCTCTCCCAGGAATATAGGCTGGTTGTGAGGTATGTGTGCCTCCCTAGGAATATAGGCTGGCTGTGAGGTCTGTTTGTCTCTATCAGTAATATATACTGGATGTGAGGTCTGTGTGTATCTACCAGGATTATAGGCTGGATGTGAGCTCTGTATGACTTTTTAAAGAATATAAGTTGGATCTGAGGCATATGTGTCTCTCCCACAAATATGGGCTGGATATGAGATTACCAGTGTGTCTCTCTCAAGAATATAAGCTACATGTGAGATCTGTGTGTCTCTCCTTGTAACATAGTCTGGATGAGAGGTCTGTGTGTTTTTCCCTATAGTAAAGTGTGGATGAGAGTTCTGTGTGTTTCTCCCTGTAATATAGGCTGGATGAGAGCTCTTTTTGTCTCTCCCTGTAATACAGGCTGGATGAGAGCTCTGTGTGTTTTTCCCTGTATTATAGGCTGGCTGTGAGGTCTGTGTGTCTCTCCCTGTAATATAGGCTGGATGTGAGGTCTGTGAGTCTCTCTCTGTAATATAGGTTGGATTAGAGGTCTGTGTGCACGCAGCATACTACAGTCACACTTGCTTTTACGTATAAGGTGTGCAAACTTCAGGTGCTTTACTCCTTTTCTATAGCCTGGTTTATCTGCCTTCTTTGAGGTTCCCCCATCCACTGAAAACTGAGTACAGTCTTTCCAACTACCTCCAAGGGAGAGCAAGGAGCCATCATCGGCAAATTTGTACCATTTTAGCAGAGCACTTAGCTAGAAATATGACTTACAGACACTGTAGCAGCACATACACTGTATGACATTTTTTTCTTGCATTAGTCCAATTTGAACAAAAAAATACAATTTGTCAAGTTCTATTTCTAGTAAAGCTGGGTAATTTGTATGAAGGCAATCAGGGCAAGCTGGCAGTTGCAGTTTTGCAGAAGGTTTGAGGCCACCAACCAAGCTAGGAGATGACCGCTGCCATGTGTACCTGGAGCTGCACATCCTCAGCTCCTTACCACGACATACATACACTCTTGATCACTAAATTACTTCCAGTTAGCAAAATCTTGGGAGGATCTTAAGAAAACTGAATGGTGGGGACCGCAGGTGTAATTACCCCTCTGTATAATCCCCCCTTCCCTCCAGGCAGATTCTGGAGATGTTAAAATGCAAAACATATAATACATCAGAATAAGTAATAACTGTAGAATAATATATAACCACACATCCCTGCCCACTGATTTCTGTCCGGAGTGTTGGGGCACAGCAGACCATGACAGCAGAATATAAGAGGTGATTTGGGAAATGTCTTAGCAGAAGTTGAGGAATTATATATAAACTGTATATCAGCAGAGGCTAAAAGGATTTTTGCTAAAGTTTCCATTGATTTTTAAATGCGCTCCTTAATCACAGTTCACGTTTTATTTACTGTAATAACTTACCTCTGGTCTGTGGCATCATGCAGGAAAACGATGAAGAAATACATCAGGATAAGACTTTGCCAACAAACAGCAACCTTGTACGCCTTCAGAGTCCTCCTGGATGGAGAAAGAAAAATGTTGTGAAGAAGAAACGGAGAGTGGTGGTCATGGGGGATTCCCTGCTGAGAGGAACAGAGGCCGCTATCTGCAGACCGGATATAACTACAAGAGAAATGTGCTGTCTTCCAGGTGCAAAAATTAAAGATGTGTCTGACAGGATATCAGGACTCTTCAGACCTACAGATGACCACCCATTCCTGCTACTACATGTGGGGACAAATGACACTGCAAGACACGACCTGGAAACCATCTGCAGAGACTTTGAAGACTTAGGCAAGAAAGTGAAAGAACTGGGAGCGCAGGTGGTCTTCTCTTCCATCCTGCCAGTGGATGGCCATGGAACAAGGAGGTGGAATAAGATTCTGCAGGTGAACAACTGGCTACGTCGATGGTGCCGTCAGCAAAGATTTGGATTTCTGGATCACGGAGTGAATTACTTATACGATGGACTACTTGCTAGAGATGGGGTGCACCTTACGAAGACTGGAAAGCATGTATTTGGAAGTCGCCTTGCTACACTTGTAAGGAGAGCTTTAAACTAGAACAACATGGGAAGGGAAGCAAAAGACCAGAAAAAGCCATACACCTGACAAATGCTATTGAGAACTCTGCTATTAGAAGTGGAAAGGAAGAATAAAGACAAAAGAATCTAATTAATAAAAATATTGGAGAAAGAGAAACCCATCACAAACTAAAATGTTTCTATACTAATGCACAAAGCATGGGCAACAAACAAGGAGAATTGGAACTACTAACACAGGAAAAGAAATATGATGTCATTGGAATCACTGAAACTTGGTGGGACAATACACATGATTGGAATACAAGACTAGAAGGATACAACTTATTTGCAAGAAACAGACTTGATAAACGAGGAGGAGGTGTCGCATTGTATGTTAGAAACACGTATATCTGCACAGAGATTGAAGCTTCAGAGACTGGGAGTTCTGTGGAAACTGTTTGGGTAAGAATACAAGGACAGAACAATGGAAAGGACACCATTGTAGGCATTTACTACAGGCCGCCTGTGCAAGCTGAAGATATGGATGAACTCTTTATGCATCAAATGGCCAAGTTCTCCAAAAAATATGACATAGTTGTCATGGGAGATTTCAACTATCCTGACATTTGTTGGGAATCTCTCTCAGGCAAAACTAACAGGTCAAGGAAATTCTAATCCTCTCTTGCTGACAACTTTATCTTCCAAAAGGTAAGGGAGAAAACAAGGGGAACTGCTACCTTGGATCTAATCCTTATAAACAGGGAGGAAATGGTTGAGGAGGTAAAAGTGGCTGGGACCCTAGGAGGTAGCGACCATGCTATTTTAGAATTTTGGATAACTAGAGGCGGAAGACCTGTGAAGACTCAGACGTCAAGGTTAGATTTCAGAAAGGCAGATTTTAAGGGATTCAGAAAGAGAATTGGAGGGATCCAATGGCTGGATATCCTTAAAGACAAAAATGTCCAGGAAGGATGGGAAATCTTGAAAAATGAAATTCTCAAAGCACAGTTGTTAACAATTCCGAAAAGAGGGAAGAATAGGAAGCATTTAAGGAAACCAGGATGGATGAACACAGAACTTAAGCACATGCTAAAAAGGAAGAAAAAAATGTTTATAAAATGGAAAGATGGAGGCATATCTAAAGAAGAATATAATGCTGTCTGCAGAACCTGCAGGGCACAAATCAGATTACCTAAAGCTGAAAATGAATTGAGGCTTGCAAGAGATGTCAAAAGCAATAATAAAGGATTTTGGGGATATGTCAAAAATAAAAGAAAAGTCAAAGATGCTATTGGATTTTTACAGGATGAAAATGATGAAATGGTAAGACAGGATGTTGAGAAGGCTGAACTTTTAAATTCCTATTTTGCATCTGTTTTCTCTCAGAAAGGAAATGTAACATCAACTGTTCTTCACTGTCCTATTAAGGGAATAGAAGAATCCAGGATATCTATAAACAGAAAGATAGTGAGGAAACACTTAGCTAACCTAAATGAATTCAAGTCTCCAGGTCCAGATGAATTACACCCCAGAGTACTGAAGGAGATAGTAGAAGAAATTTTTGAACCCCTCTCCATAATCTTTGAAAATTCTTGGAGAACAGGAGAAGTGCCAGAAGACTGGAGAAGAGCAAATGTTGTTCCTATCTTCAAAAAGGGGAATAAGGTGGACCCAGGCAACTATAGGCCGGTGAGTCTGACTTCTATACCAGGAAAGATCTTTGAACAAATTATTAAACAACATGTATGTCAGTACCTGGATAAGAATGAAGTGATTAAACAGAGTCAGCATGGGTTTGTAACTAATAAGTCATGTCAGACTAACTTAATTTCCTTCTATGACGGAATCACTGATTGGGTGGATCAAGGAAATGCTGTAGATATAGTATATCTTGACTTCAGCAAAGCATTTGACAAAGTATCTCATACAATCCTTATTGAAAAAATGAAAGTATGGAATGGACAAGGCAACTGTTAGGTGGATTCATAACTGGCTTAGTGATCGGACCCAAAGAGTGGTCGTAAATGGCTGCACATCCAGTTGGAAGAATGTCTCAAGTGGGGTACCACAGGGCTCTGTCCTGGGCCCTGTATTGTTCAACATCTTTATCAACGATTTAGATGAAGGAATTGAGGGTAAACTGATTAAATTTGCTGATGATACAAAGCTAGGAGGGATAGCTAATACTAGAGAAGAGAGAGAGAGGATTCAAAAAGATATAAATAAACTGGAGAAGTGGGCAGCAACTAACAAAATGTTTTTTAACAGGCAGAAATGCAAAGTACTACATCTGGGCAATAAAAATGAAAAAAACATATACAGAATGGGAGGTATAGGGCTAAGCAACAGCACATGTGAAAAAGACTTGGGTATACTAATAGATCACAGACTGAATATGAGTCAACAGTGTGATGCAGCAGCAAAAAAGGCAAATGCAATTCTAGGATGTATTAACAGAAGCGTACAGTCTAGATCACGTGAAGTCATTATTTCCCTCTACTCCTCTTTGGTCAGACCTCATCTGGAATATTGTGTCCAGTTTTGGGCACCACATTTTAAAAAAGACATCAACAAACTGGAGCAAGTTCAGAAAAGAGCGACCAGAATGGTGACCGGTCTGCAAACCCTGTCTTATGAGGAAAGGTTGCAGTATTTGGGAATGTTTAGTTTGCAAAAGAGAAGACTGAGAGGAGACTTAATAGCTGTCTACAAATATCTAAAGGGCTGTCACATTGTAGAAGGATCAACTTTATTCTCATTTGCACAAGGAAAGACTAGAAGCAATGGGATGAAACTGAATGGGAGGAGACACAGATTAGATATTAGAAAAAACTTTTTGACAGTTTGAGTGATCAATGAGTGGAACAGGCTGCCACGAGAAGTGGTGAGTTCTCCTTCAATGGAAGTCTTCAAACAGAGGCTGGACAGACATCTGACTGGGATGATTTAGCGAATCCTGCTTTGAGCAGGGGGTTGGACCAGATGGCCCAGGAGGTCCCTTCCAACTCTACAATTCTATGATTCTATGATTCTATGATTCTATGTCGCCCGGTGAGCAGTCGTGTGCTGCGATGGAGGATGGAGCTCAGGAACAGGGTTTATTAAAGCTGAATGTCCACGCGCAAACCCTACAATGCCAAAATCTTAGCGGCATGTCATCCGTATGTTATCCTGTAATATACTCCAGAGCTGCACTCACTAGTCTGCTGGTGCAGTCACCGTGTACATACATTACATTACTGATCCTGAGTTACATCCTGTGTTATACTCCAGAGCTGCACTCACTAGTCTGCTGGTGCAGTCACTGTGTACATACATTACATTACTGATCCTGAGTTATATCCTGTATTATACTCCACAGCTGCACTCACTATTCTGCTGGTGCAGTCACTGTGTACATACATTACATTACTGATCCTGTACTCATACTGAGTTACATCCTGAATTACACTCCAGAGCTGCACTCACTATTCTGCTGGTGCAGTCACTGTGTACATACATTACATTACTGATCCTGCACTGATCCTGAGTTACATCCTGTATTACACCCCAGATCTGCACTCACTATTCTGCTGGTGCAGTCACTGTGTACATACATTACTGATTCTGAGTTACAGTACATCCTGCATTATACTCCAGAGCTGCACTCACTATTCTGCTGGTGCAGTCACTGTGTACATACATTACATTACTGATCCTGTACTGATCCTGAGTTACATCCTGTATTATACCCCAGAGCTGCACTCACTATCCTGCTGGTGCACTCACTGTGTACATACATTACATTACTGATCCTGTACTGATCCTGAGTTACCTCCTGTATTATACCCCAGAGCTGCACTCACTATTCTGCTGGTGCAGTCACTTTGTACATACAGTACATTACTGATCCTGTACTGATCCTGAGTTACATCCTGTAGATCTTTTATTATAAAAATGAAAAACATAACAATAATAATAACAGAAACATAACAAGAATATCAGCCAGAAAATAATCAGTATACTGAGCACTGGTCCAGCTGCTCATTCTCTCCTCACACACATATTATACATATATACAGAATAATAACTAATAATAACTTACACCTTCCGGTCCGGTCACCAAACAATAAAATAAACAAATGCCGACAAACATTTTTTTTAAATATATATATATTAAATAACCAAACTATACAAATATATACAAGACTAAACTAAACACCCTACACTCAAGCCCACCATTCCCATCCCCCGCACTGACCTGAGAGCTGGTCCTGCGTCTCATGCCTCGGTCCATGTCCAACATCCATAGGCCAGATCAGGCAGTGCCAGTGTTTTCCCCAAACACCCCAGTGTCCCATAGTCCCACAATATAAACTCATCTCCCCCCTTTTTCCGCCACCCAACCTAACAGCTACACCCAAATCTATATCCCTATATACAATATATACAGAAACAAACACTACCATAACTGCAAACAAAGCCCAAGTTCGGCGCCTCCAGCCCTACATCACTGTATGATCACAAAACAAAACTCTACAGTGTCAGCAGCAGCCCACCACCAGGAAAAGAGATGACCAGACTAGGGCACACTAAAAGAAAATCCCCTCCAGAGGAGAGCGGCCCTACGTGTGCCCAGTCTCTCATACTCCAGAGAGCGCACCTTCACCAGGTCACTGAGTATGGTCCTAAACACATTGTCCACTGGGAGGATTTTCCGTTGCGTCGATACTAAGCACCGTGTGTTCCACGTGTGATACCTAACCACTGCGCTAACTAGAAATAAAGTGCAGAGGTCTCCGAATGCTTCATGGGCTCATTCCACATAGGAGAGACCGGCCAGCCGAGACCAGCCAATGGAGGCGCCAACCCTGTTGTACACCTCTGTGTTGAAGGGACAATGAAGCAGGAAATGGCCCATGCCTTCCAGCATTGTACCACAATGCTCCCAAGGACAGTTCCTGTCCTCAGAGCTCCTACACTTCAGATTGTCCCTCACACACAGTTTCCAATAGAAGCAGCGCCAAGCCAAGTCCCAAAACTTCAAGGGGATCCTGATAGAATTCAAAAGATGCAAACCCACCCTAAGATCCTGACTTGGGTAATCCCTGAGCACCAGAGGCCTCTGGAAATGGGACAACAACCCTATTGTCAAGCAGTTTCCTTGGCAGAGTCCTGATCTCCCACATTCCCAGACCCCACCGGCTAATTACCTTCAGAACCAAGGTAGCGTAAGCCGGAAGATGTCCATGCGATGTGCAAAGATCCTTCACTTGCCCTCCTGTCTCCCATTCCTGGAAGAAAGGCTGAAACCATCCCCTACAGGAGAATACCCACGGAGGAGCCCTCTCTTTCCAGAGGTTTGCAATATTGATCTTAATGAAGGTATCCACAAGGAATACCACAGGGTTGACCATACCCAAGCCTCCTTATCTCCTCGTACGGTAAGTAACCTTGACCAGTTTCAGTCTATTCCCCCATAACAGTTGGAAGAACAAACTGTGGACCCGAGTCCAGAGAGACTCTGGCAAGATGCACACACTGGAAACAGCAAAACAGCTAAAAGGTTTACCAGTCCAGGCCTTCAGGATGCAGTGGACCCATATAATTAAGATAGCAATACAGGTGCAAGAATACCGATGAAACAACCGCTCACAGCCTACCAATACATGGAGGGGGCGGTTGCCTGGTATGTTAATGCACAATTTCAGTGTTAGGATTTAGTGTTAGGTACCAGTAAACGTGGAGACCTTTGGCGCAGGTTACTGGCTCACGTATTTTGGCCAAAATATCAGCTAATACTCCACATTTTTAATGTGTTTTTTTGCACTTTTTATTCAGGGTGCAGTTGGGCCCATTTGGTCTTGTAAACTGCGGTGTCTGTTCACATGGCATGCATTTTGATAGCGCTGGGCAGCCCGCCTGAGCTAATAGAAGGGTGTCACTACTAGGCTGGCCTGGATGCTGTGCATTGCCATAGTGTGAACAGCGCCGCATACAAGTTTTTTATTGTGCATTAACATACCAGGCAACCGCCCCCTCCATGTATTGGTAGGCTGCGAGCGGTTGTTTCACGGTATTCTTGCACCTGTGTTGCTATCTTAATTATATGGGTCCACTGCATCCTGATAGTGCATTTGTCTGGAGGCCTGGACGGGTAAACCTTTTTGCTCTTTTGCTGTTTCCATTATTGGAGGATTTTTAAGTCCTCTTTCTGTGCTATTTCAGTGTCAAGATGCACACACTGCCCAGATAAATCAGTAAAGGGAGCTGGTAATTTTTGATCAGGTTTACCCTTTCCCTTAGAGTCAAAGATCAACCCTTCTATTGGTTCACCTTCTGAGTGTTGATCTCTAGCCTGCTGTGCCAATTTTGTTTGGGGTAATCCCCCTGGTCAAATACGATGCCAAGGACTTTTGCAGAGACTTTGGGTCCTGGAAGGGTGTTTGGGAAATCAAAACCAGGATCTCCTTCCAGCTAGAGACTTTCATAATTATCCCGGTTGATCTTGGACCCGGATGTTTCCGAGTAGTGATCTGACATCTGCCACTCTGCCTCCTCGTGAGAGGAAACAAAAACAGTGACATCATCAGCATACACCACCACCTTCAGAGTGGCTTCCGGTGCTGCCTGGTCCATCCCGTTCCCAGCCAATGGTCCATGCTCCACTCTCCTAAGAAGTGGGTCAATCGCAAACACATACAGCAGCGGGCCCAAGGGACAACCCTAGCGAGCACAGATCCAACCACAAAAGAGCAGCCAACCCAACCTTTCACAAGCGGGAAACTCTGTGCCCCACCGTACGAGGTCTTAAGCCAATCAACAAAACCCCCCGGCAGGCCATATCTCAGAAGGACAAACCAGAGGTACTCATGATTACATGATTAACCCGATCAAACGCTTTTGCCTGGTCCAGTGACAGCATGTACCCCTTCCAGTGACCAGCCCTACCCTGCTCCACTTCCAATCGGACACCGAGCACAGCACTAAATGTGCTGCGGCCTAGAACAGAGCAATGCCGGGCCTCAGAAAGGAGTCGGGGTGCAAATTTCACCAGCTGATTAAACAGAACCTTTGCCAGAACCTTCCTGTCTGCTTTGAGAAGCACTATGGGACGCCAGTTCTCAATGCAAGATGGGTCCTTACCCTTTGACAAGATGATCAGGGCAGACCTCCTCATTGACTTTGGCAGAGTGCCTGAGGAAAGACACTCATTGAATACCTCAGTCAAGAGGGGAGCCAAAATGTCCTTAAAGGTGTTATAGAACTCAGATGTTAAGCCATCTGGACCAGGCGATTTTTTTTGGGCAAGCCCTTCAATCGCCAACTTCACTTCCCCTTCCCTGATCATCTCTGTCAAAACATCAAGAGAGGGGTCTACCCCTGGTTCGGGGACGGTTTCAGCCAGGTAAGCCGACATCTCATCCCAATCAAGATCCCTCTTCCCCAAGAGGTGCGAGTAGAAGGATCTGAGAACCTCTAAGATACCTGATCTGGATCACCTCAGGGACCCCACAGTGTCGACCAGTCCTGTAACCACTTTACTATTCACTGACATCTTGCAGTTTCTGTAAGGGTCTGGTGAGCAGTACTTCCCGTAATCCCTCTCAAAAACCAAAGATGCATGTCTATCGTACTGACACCTCATAAGCAAAGATTTCACTCTGGAGATCTCCTCGCGGCTACCTCCAGTTGAGACAAGATGCTCGCGTTTCCTCCTCAGACCCTGAAACAGGCGGTACCTGCTCCAACCCCAGAGGCTGAAGAGCTGGGGGAAGAATCTCACCACCCTTTTCTTGAACATCTCCCACCACTCTGACTTACTGCTGCAAAGATCCAGTAAGGGTACCTGGCTCTTAAGAAAATCCTCAAAGGACTGTCTTATCTCCGCTTCTTCCAAGAGAAATGAATTGAGCCTCCAAAAACCTCTTCCCATCACGGTGGATGGGCAGTGACACACATCACTGCCCATCCACCGAAGACAGACCACATTCCTATGCACACTACCCGACCCGGCTGTTGGGAGGGGCCACATTGCATCCCCCCCTTTTTGCTCTCGGAAGGCCCTGAGGCCATGCCTCTCTATCCAGAAGGATAGATCAACCTCTCGACCCTCTACCATTAGTGATCTCTCCCCCTTCTTTAAAGCCTCAAGGAGGTGCCGCTGCAACATGCCATCCCCAGAGCACGAAGACGAGGACGCCCTACTTCCACCAGAAGTGACAGTGGCATAACTGCTGATGGGTTCTGTCACCACTGGGGGGCAAACGGGCCAGTGACCACATCAAAACCAACAGTATCACTATTACTCCATCACCTCCACCAAACCAGCAACCACACCACTAGACAAAGAATTTTCCTCATTCACACATCCCACCACATTCACTCCTGCTGGACCAGTAACAACAGGGGGTGACATTTTGATCTCCGCATCATAAGGCACAAGGGGCTCAGTCTCCTCCACAGAACTGGAGGCGACCTCACCCCTGGACTTATGTGTGCCCTCCGCATCAGTTGGTAATTTTTGTTGCTTTACTGTTGATACCAGGTGCCGCTGATCTTTCGGCGCTGTGAGGCGCCACTGATCCTTTATATCAGGATCTTACTGACCAGCGGTGCCAACAGAGAATAGGACTTTGGGAGGACCGGAACTACCAGCCCTCATAGTCCCCTCACAATGCCGCCGCTTCTCAACTGAGTGATCAGTATTCAGGGGTGCCAAGGCTACCGGAGAAGCCCCCGACACTGGGCCGCTCCCCTCTCCCACTGAGGAGCGCACCACAGTATCGTGGTCTGTCCGTTCATCTGCCGCCGGGCCGCCCTCACTGTCCAGCCTTTCGGCTGTTGCACCTTCTACTATGTCCCTTCTACTACTAGCACAGACAGAGTTCTGCGCCTCACTACTGTGCTCTGTACTCTCCCCGTGCCTTTGCATCAGATCCACAGAAGAACCCAGGCTGGGTAACGGGGCTTATACAGAAAGCTGACCCTGCAGCTGACTCAGGGGTACAGGGAGTGGGGCATATACATAGCTTACCACTTCCTGCAGCTTTGGCTTGGTCTTCTTTGCCATTTTCTTCTGGCCCCCAGATGCCTTCTCTGGTAAATCGTCACCAAGATGGAAATTCTGAAGGCACACTGGGGACTCCAGGAGCTTGATCTCCGCCATTAGTGCCCCTCCTTGGCTGCTGTTATCACTGTCCTCCCCAGAGCCAGTAGAACTGTGACCAGATGTCAATGTCGCCTGTCCTTCAGGGAGCTCACTGCATGTGGCATGCGCGTGACTTTACAGGCTGCCAGGTGGGGCTTTCTGCTGGTCATTATCATCCTCATCATCATCATCATCCACCTGGCTCTCAGGCTGCAGCCCCATCTGCCTTTGCTCTCAGGTATCTGCCATATTTCCGAATGTGTCTTCATTGAGCAGTTTTTCTTTAAGTGGTCCACTTTTTTCTCTAATAAAAGTTTTCCTCACCTCCAGCTCATTAATTTCAGCTTAATTTAAAGCTTAAGTCTCTTTATCTCTGCCTGGAGTTGGGTCTTCCTGGGTTTGGAGGAACCTGCAACTTTGGTGCTTGTGCAGTGCAGCTCCTCCCGGAGCCTCCTGATGGTCTTGCTCGCCTTTTCATACTCACGGAGGTGGCTAATGACCCAGGAGCCATAGGCAGACACAGACTCCTGGGGTCTCTGTAACCCCCAACCTTCCTCAGTGAGGTCGGCCTCACCTCCATGAGGACTCAGCTTTCCTCCAGAAGGACCACCATCTTGCATGCTTGCAGGCTTCTCCTCCATGTTGGAAGCCTTGTGGCTTCTCTGGGTCTCTGCAGACTTGGGGGGAGTAGGAGCCACATTGCGGCGACTCCTGGCAGAGCATCTCACCCCCAAGACCTCTGATGTGCAGGCCGGTTGCTGGTTTCTTCTGCCCCATATGCAAAGTCAATGAAGAACAACAAATGATATTGTGATAGTAGTTCTGGTTGAATCCATTTAGCCTGTCAGTCACCTCGCAGGCTGTAGAAGTTTCAGAGCAGACGATGGCGCCAATGACGGCTGGCACAGTGTTTATCTGATATGGGCTAAAGGGTAACGATGATCCATCTTCTTGAGGCAGCGGTCGGTGTCCGGTACCTTCCACTGGGCCCATAGTCCAATTACCCATGTAACTGAGAGGGCTAAAGCTGCAGCTCTGTCTGAGCCCAACGTGGCCCGGCAAATATACACAGGGGTCAGGGCGCAGATAACAGTCCTGCACCCGGTCTCTCTTTGGTGGCACACGCGTGTTACTGGTAGATCTGGAGTGCTGGGCACCTTGGTTCATGGTGGACGATGGACACACCATACATCTCTCCTCATGTCCTCGGCTGTTGGCGGCAGAGAAGCTCGGGCATGGGCCTGCGCTGCAATGATGTTCTAGAGACAGAGCACACATTTCACGCTGCGCGCTTTCTCTTTCCGCCAAGTCTGACTGCTTCAGCCCGCCCTCAGGCTGCAAAGCTCTGGCCACACCCCTTGCTCCAGGATACCCAGATCAGTCCGGTCCCTTAGACATTCCCCTGGACAACAGAGGTGACAGCCCCGACAGTTCCGGACCCGGCACAGAACAGGTACCCGCGGTCCGGTCTTTCTTCTTACACTCCCCCTCTCCTTTTTGCTCGCCTCTCCACGGGCGAGAGTTCTTGCAAAAGATGTTGACACTCTTCCATCTCTCAGATGATTCGCTGCCAAATGAATTGGTCCTGTTCGCATTGATTGGGGGGTATTCCAGCTGTTGTCCACTCCGTGCGGCGTAAGTCAGGTTGAGTAGTTGGGTCAGGTTGAGTAGTGGAGCCAGGTTAAGCAGGCAAGGGCAGAGACACACCCAGGTTCAATGGAGCAGCTATTTCGGGAGTTTCAGGCTCTTCTGCCTCTCCTGGAGTGACGAGGGGCGGGCTCAAGACTAGTTCTTCATAGTTGAAAGCTGTTGGTGGGAGAGTTACAGGAACGCTTGGTGTTCTCTCTGGCTGGACGGGGTCTCATGACAAGCAAGGGCATAGCATGTTTCGATGGATCACCCTAGTGGGGGCGTCTTCTCCAGGTTGAACTTCGTAGACAGGACCTTCGTATTCGATCCAGTGTTTTACCCAGTATGGGGTCTTTTCCCACCAGCATTCCAACTTGCCTCGAGGATGTTTGTCTCAGACCAGCACCTGGTCCCTGGCTTTATGAGCTGTCCCTCGTAAGGGAATCATCTCATGATGTTCAAGCTCCCGAAACTTAGTCTGTACGAGTCGATGTAGTGTCTGCAGACCATGTCGATGTTCATGGACCCAGGTGGACACCCCCGTCCATGGGTAGTCCGCCTCTGGATCCAGTTCCAGTTCGGTGATTTCTCGCCCTTTTTGACCGAACAGCAGAGTGTATTGCATGTATGAAGTTGTGCGGTGCACCCGGTTGTTGTACAGCCACAAACTCAGGCCAGCGGACTTTCCGGTCTTCCTCCAGTGTTCTCAACATCTGAATCAGCATCCGGTTAAACCGCTTGCAGGCCCCATTTCCTTGTGGATGGTAGGGAGTCATCCTGGATTTCTCAATTCGATACTTGAGGTGCAATTCCTCCATCACCTGTCCTTGAAAACAGGCGCCCTGGTCCGAGTGAATCCTCTTCGGGCAGCCTTACACCTGGATGAAGTCTCTGCAAATGGCCTGTGCCGCTGACTCAGCAATCTGATCCCGGTTTGTAGTAACCACAGCAAATTTAGTAAAGTGGTCGGTCATTACCAGAAAGTGTTCGTATCCAAGATGAGCTGGACCTACAGTTAGGCAGAGGTGTATCTAGGCTTTCTGGCACCCGGGGCAAGAAGTCGGTTCGGCGCCCCCCCCAGTGCATATGCGATTTCCAAGCTTAGTCATGTACTGACGAGCTGCTCTCCCTAATGATCTCAATGTTCAATGAAAAACTGAAGAAGCAGGAAGAGAAGCTCGTCACAAGACCATAAGTATGAAAATCGCATATGAGTGAAGTGTCCATTTGATGACTACTGGAACCAGCAGAGCTGAATCCTGACATTGCAGCTTCTGAATTCTCACAACAAATGCACTGCACACTTAGGATTCTCCCGTACCGGTGGCAAGATGGCAAGAGTACACGGTCATGTCAGCACAAGCATGTGATTTATATACTTCTGGCCACATTCCAACTAGACGTGCCCAGCCTTGCTCCGTTCATTTTCACTGAGTGAGGCCACACATATCTAGTCAGCATGTGACCGCATGTATGTAAATTACTGGCATGAGAGAATCCTAACAGTGTTCAGTGAGCACTGTGAGAATTCAGAACACTGCAGTCACATATAATGACTGCAGACTCAGCACAAACCTGGATAACCCCTGAAATGCTCCTGACATAAATAAAAATATAAGAATTAGTCAGTATCACAAATAATATTTACATCCAAGTACCTTATAGATGACGTCGTCTCTGGAGTCGTTCTCCTTCTTTTCTTCTTGTCCAGGCCCCTTGATGAGTTTTCTCATCCACAGCCGTCTCTGCAGACTTCCATATTCTCCGGTCTTCTGCAGCAAATCTCCACACGATTCCCTTAAAGATAGAAGTGTCATTATAATGCTCCTAAATAAAAATATCTGCAATATACTGTCACCTCACACTATTCCCCTCCCTCCTCATACTGTCTCCTCTAACATCCCACCTGTTCACCATACTGTCTCCTCATATTATTACCCCCTCACTCTCTATACTGCCTGCTCACACATACCCCCTGACTCCCCATACTGTGTCTGCACACATCCCATCAACCTCACTCCCCATATTGTGTCCACATAGATTTTTTCCATCGCTACTCATATTGTGTCCACATACATTTACCTGTTTGGCTCCCCATACTGTCTGCACCCATCCCCCACTCACCATACTGTGCCTGCACCCATCGCCCATACTGTTTCCTCATACATGCCCTCATACATACACTCTTCATTTGTGTCCTCAAATCTCCCCACACACATAAGTATCCCCCATCCCCACTCCAAATCCTCCCACACATTAAATATCCCTACTCCAAATCCCCCCACACATTATGTTCCCCCAACCCCACTCAAAATCCCCCCACACATTATGTTCCCTTATCCCCACTTATCCCTATAATGTCCTCAGGTTTCCCCCCCATAATGTCCTCAGGTCCCCCCCATAATGTCCTCAGGTTTCCCCCATAATATCCTCAGGTATCCCCCATAATGTCCTCAGGTTTCCCCCATAATGTCCTCAGGTTTCCCCCCATAATGTCCTCAGGTTTCCCCCTCCACCCCCCATATGTTCCTCAATCTTTCTCCACCAAATCACATTAATATGTCTGCACCCTGGGCCTGGCCTTGCTCCAAGTCCTCCTCACACACTGTCCTCAGTAAATTAACTCCCCCTGCTCCCTCCCTATCCATTCCATGGGATTCTGCAGGCAGCCATCCCCCTATCTTCCCTTGCACAGTCGTCGGTGGTGTCTTCAGCTCCATTACCCATCTGGAGCACTTAAGGCACCAACCGCTACGCTGCCTCAGCTTGCCTCTGAAGAGCCGGCGTGTGACGTTGTAGCGTGATCATGTGACCTGATCACGCTGCTGGCTACTGGCAGTGGCGGCGCACGGGCGCAGCGGCGCTTACACCTTCATAACAAGTGAGTCAGAGACAGAGTTTGTTAGACAGTGTGTATGTGTACTAGTATACAGACGCACAGCACTTTCTCTGCGCCAGCTGTCAGTTTGACAGCCGGCTCAGAGAACGGGAGAGTCTGAGTGTGGGGGCGGCATTCTGCCACCGACGAGTCTCCTCCTTGGACCGCCGCATCACGCAGCCCGATGGCGCCCCCTATCGGCTGCGCCCGGGGCAAATGCCCCGGTTGTCCCCCCTGGATACGCCCCTGCAGCTAGGTAGTCAATCATCAACACTTCAAGGGGAGCGTAAGTCACGATGGTTTGTGTAGGGGTCCTCTGTTGCAGAGGTTTAGCTAACTCACAATTCATGCATTGTTGACAGGCTTCATCCACTGCAGCTTTCAGCCGAGGGTGGTAGTCCAACTTCTGCAACCACTGGAACGTCTTCTCTGGGCCAAAGTGGGCCCCTCTCTCATGAGCTTGTGGCTACCTCTTGTAGAAGATTTTCTAGGAGCACCACTTGCCATGTGACTCCCAACTCTCGTGCCAACTGGACTTTCCAATACAGCAGGCCATCCTTCAGTTGAAGTCTCTCCCACTGCCAAAGGATCTGCAGCATTCCCGGGGACAAGGCGTCTCTCTCTTTGGCCGGGAAGTTGTTTCAGAGCCATCCTGTCATGGTCACGTGTGTCAGGACGCAGATGATACCGCAAGGCGGACCCATAACACACGTGACCCTGGATACACCGCCTCCAGTGGGGCGCATTTAAATAATAAAACGTGCAGGTGGATACGCCGCCTCCACCTGGCGAATTTAGGTATTACACGTTATACAATAATTCTGGAAAGCCCGCCTCCAGTAAGGCAAATTTAAATAATAAGGGGGAACCTGGGAAACATTTACAATGGTGGGCCCTGCGATAGGGAATGGGGGACGTGGAGACCTCCTAAGCTCCCCTGAGCCAGTGTCCCTGCACTCCTTACATTCCCTAGACAGGCTCCGCACCTGTCGCCGCACGCGTACCTTAACGCCCTTGCTCACCCTGACCCTAAACCCTCACTAGGGAATGGGTCGGTGCGGAGACTAATCCCACCACTGCACTAATAACACACATGAGGAAAGAGACAATACAGGGGGAACACCACTTAGCTTTGCTCTGTTGCGTGCGCTCCTAGCAACAGAGCCCACCACCTGCGTGCATGTTCTCCTCCACCTGGATCCATCACCATAACAGGATCCATCACCTTAGTGCAGCCTTGGAACAGAGTCCACCACCAGTTGCTGCTGCTTAGAAACAGAGTCCCCAAGATGAGTCCAGCTTCTGCCACGAAGTCGAGCATGCTTGAGTCCAGCTCAGCAGCCAAGTCCCACATGGTGAGTGCCACTCTCCATAGTCGCCACTCCACCAGTCCATGCAGACACTTCCCGCCGACACCATCACTGCAACCCCACCACGCCATGCCAGCCCTTCGTCCAGACACCATAGCTGAAACACATCCCCCCTGGCTAAGCAGCGCAGGACTCCTCTCCAGCTCCATCCTTCCACCAGGCTCTCAAACCCAGAGTGAACACAATCTCACAATATCACAGGCAGTGATTGCACACCCCTAGCACACCTTTATAGGGTGTCACACCTGATACATAATTAAGTGCACAAAAACCTAAAGTGCAATACCACTAACCACCACCGGGGACAGTCAAGACACCTTGGAACTTTCCAAAGTAAAAAAAGTTCACCCAGTGCAATTTAAAACTGTCAGATCATGACAGTACCCCCTCCTTAATGAGGGGCCTCTGGACCCTCAAGATCACCCCTCATTAGGGAAACACCTACAGCGGGGACGCCCAGATCCTGAGTTCACCCCACCATTACCTGACATTTCAGGTTTATGACAAACGCACCGCTGGCATTGGCAATAAAGTTTATTTTGGAAGCACCACTCATCTCCACAGTGCCGACCAGGGGAACGAGTTTATGTATGTGTATGTTTGTTTGTTATGAGCTGATCAGGCTCCACAACACACTTCCACAAGATGTTTTTTGGTGGCACCATACACGCTCGTTCACACACAGGTCCGGACCTGAACGTTTATTGCATACATTCATTTGTCATAATTGGTGAACTCATTCTGAACTAGACAGCAGAGGCGTCCCCCTGCATCACCACACTCACACCCCCGCAATTCACCAAGGGGTCACCACCCTCCAACCCTCTCACCATGAGGCCTGCGCCTCCAGGGTTGGCCAATGGGGAGGGTTGAGATTTGTCCCTACTCCCCCGCAGCACACCTGCTGCACACACCAGGAGGAGAAGGGGACGGGAAATGGAGGAAATATACACTCGCTGGTCGCCTCCACACAACCAGGAGGGCGGCTTCTTCGATGGTATAGAAGATATGGCGTAAACCCCGCGGACTATCACACCAGTCAGCTCACCACAGGGGCGCACCCCTTCACCTCAGGGAATACCAGGCAGCTCCGTGGGGCACCATTCCTCCCACCTGCCTGGGTGCGCCCGCATGCATGAACCAGTCCCGCTCCCCAGCAGCGACTCCAGGGGGCTTTAGCCAGACCGCAGCCGCCATTTTTTGATTTTCTGGTTAGCTGAGCAGAGGCCCCAGACCCTGATAACTGCTGCTGCAGCGGCTCTAACACACCATGCCGCTCCCCACTCACCTCAGTTAGGCCCGACCGCAATTACTAACAGGTCTCCACATGGCCAAGGCTCACCAGAAAAAAAAACTGTATGGCCTGTGATAATGTCATGGTCACGTGTGTCAGGACGCAGATGATACCGCAAGGCGGACCCATAACACACGTGACCCTGGATACACCGCCTCCAGTGGGGCGCATTTAAATAATAAAACGTGCAGGTGGATACGCCGCCTCCACCTGGCGAATTTAGGTATTACACGTTATACAATAATTCTGGAAACCCCGCCTCCAGTAAGGCGAATTTAAATAATAAGGGGGAACCTGGGAAACATTTACAATGGTGGGCCCTGCGATAGGGAATGGGGGACGTGGAGACCTCCTAAGCTCCCCTGAGCCAGTGTCCCTGCACTCCTTACATTCCCTAGACAGGCTCCGCACCTGTCGCCACACGCGTACCTTAACGCCCTTGCTCACCCTGACCCTAAACCCTCACTAGGGAATGGGTCGGTGCGGAGACTAATCCCACCACTACACTAATAACACACATGAGGAAAGAGACAATACAGGGGGAACACCACTTAGCTTTGCTCTGTTGCGTGCGCTCCTAGCAACAGAGCCCACCACCTGCTTGCATGTTCTCCTCCACCTGGATCCATCACCATAACAGGATCCATCACCTTAGTGCAGCCTTGGAACAGAATCCACCACCAGTTGCTGCTGCTTAGAAACAGAGTCCCCAAGATGAGTCCAGCTTCTGCCACGAAGTCGAGCATGCTTGAGTCCAGCTCAGCAGCCAAGTCCCACATGGTGAGTGCCACTCTCCATAGTCGCCACTCCACCAGTCCATGCAGACACTTCCCGCCGACACCATCACTGCAACCCCACCACGCCATGCCAGCCCTTCGTCCAGACACCATAGCTGAAACACATCCCCCCTGGCTAAGCAGCGCAGGACTCCTCTCCAGCTCCATCCATCCACCAGGCTCTCAAACCCAGAATGAACACAATCTCACAATATCACAGGCAGTGATTGCACACCCCTAGCACACCTTTATAGGGTGTCACACCTGATACATAATTAAGTGCACAAAAACCTAAAGTGCAATATCACTAACCACCACCAGGGACAGTCAAGACACCTTGGAACTTTCCAAAGTAAAAAAACGTTCACCCAGTGCAATTTAAAACTGTCAGATCATGACACATCCATAGCCTCATCTGAGCGAGCTCTCCATTTTTCTGCTGAAGCCGCACCCAGTCATCACAGGAGTATCCCAGTGTGTGCTTCCCGGACACCACCCCTATTTGTCCCTGCGCTGCCACCAATGTCCTGGTGGGAATACAAAACTCAGGGATCTCTTCAGCCTCCAGCTCTTTATCCCTATTGGATCCGGGTCGCTCGTGAGTCATTCTGGACAAAGCTTAAGCATGTGTATTCTCAGCTACTCTTCGATAGGTGATCTTGTATCAATACTTGGCCATAGGGGCCACCCATCTCTGCTCCAGGGCCCCTAGCTTTGCATTTTCTAAGTGCGCCAGAGGATTGTTATCAGTGCGTACCAAGACTTCAGACCCTGACAGATACTCTGCAAATTTCTCGGTCATCGCCCATGTAAAGGGGGTGCTGTATGTGCTTTGTGCCTTCCCCTTTAATTGCTGTATATATAATGTGTTATTGTAATGAGAAAGTAAGGTAGGGACAGCATAGATATGTAGTATAATGAGCCCCATTGATTGCTCCATACCGAATAATGAGCACCATATATTGCTCCATACAGAATAATAAGTCACATATAATGCTCCATACAGTATTATGGGTACCACATAGTGCTCCATACAGTATAATGAGCCTCATGTATTGCTCCATACTGAATAATGAGCCAAAATATTGCTCCATACAGAATAATGATCCCCATGTATTGCTCCATGCAGTATAATGAGCCCCATATAATGTTCCAAACAGTATAGTGCACCCTATATAATACTCCATACAGTATAATGAGCCCCATACCTTGCTCCATACAGAATATGATGGGCCCCATATATTGCTCCAAACTCCAAACAGAATGGGCCCCATATAATGCTCCATACAGTATATGATGGGCCCTATATATTGCTCCAAACAGAATGGGCCCCATCTGATGCTCCATATATAATGGGCTCGGTATAATGCTCCACATATGATGGGCCCCATATGATGCTCCAGTATATAATGGGCACCATATTATGCTTCAGTTTAATAGGCCGCATATGATGCTCCATATAATGCTCCAGTGTATGATGGGCCCATATGATGCTCCAGTATATAATCGGCTCCATATATTGCGCAAAACATTAAAAAAAAACTGAAATCCTCACCTCTCCTCGCTGGTCGCTGCTCTGCTCTGGACTCCTCAAAGTCGGCGTCTTCCAGCTCTCTGCACTGTGACTGTTCAGTTAGAGGGCGCACAGACGTGAGGTCACTGCACCCTCTGACCTGAATCGTCACAATCAGAAGATGCCGCAGCAGAGGAGCGGGAAGAGGTAAGTATTGCAAATGACCAGGCCCTGAGCAAGTGGGGGGAGGGGTGGACTCTTTATTAACCCATGTGGCAACATTTCAGGTCCACAGCAGAGAAGTTTATCTGGATCTGAAACATTGCCACATGGGCTAATAAAGAGTCCACCACTTTTTTCACAACTTATCGGAGTGATTATTATATATACACTACCGTTCAAAAGTTTGAGGTCACACGGACAATTTTGTTTTCCATGAAAAATCATACTTTTATTAATCAAATGAGTTGCCAAATGAATTTAAAATCAAGTTCAGACATTGACAAGGTTCGAAAAAAAGATTTTTATTTGAGATAATAATTTTCTCCTTCAAACTTTGCTTTCGTTAAAGAATGCTCCATTTGCAGCAATTACAGCATTGCAGACCTTTGGCAATCTAGCAGTTAATTTGCTGAGGTAATCTAGAGAAATTTCCCCCCATGCTTCCAGAAAACCCTCCGACAAGTTGTTTTGGCTTGATGAGCACTTTTTGGTACCATACGGTCAAGCTGCTCCCACAACAGCTCAATGGGGTTGAGATCTGGTGACTGCGCTGGCCACTCCATTGCATATAGATTCCCAACTGCCTGCTTCTTCCCTAAATAGTTTTTGCATAGTTTGGAGGAGTGCTTTGGGTAATTGTCCTATTGTAGGATGAAATTGGCTCCAATCAAGCGCTGTCCACAGGGTATGGCATGGCGTTGCAAAATGGAGTGATAGCCTTCCTTATTCAATATCCCTTTTACGTTGTACAAATCTCCCATTTTACCAGCATCAAAGCAATCCCAGACCATCACATTACCTCCACCATGCTTGACAGATGGTGTCAGGCACTCTTCCAGCATCTTTTCAGTTGTTCTGCGTCTCACAAATGTTCTTCTGTGTGATCCAAACACCTCAAACTTGGATTCGTCTGTCCATGTACTATTTAATGAAGCTGCCAGTTGAGGACCTGTGAGGCGTCGATTTCTCAAACTACAGACTCTAATATACTTATTGTTGCTCAGTTGTGCAGAAGGGCCTCTCACTTCTCTTTCTACTCTGGTTAGAGCCTGTGCTCTCCTCTGAAGGGAGTAGTACACACCGTTGTAGGAAATCTTCAGTTTCTTGGCAATTTCTCACATGGAATAACCTTCATTTCTAAGAACAAGAATAGACTGTCAAGTTTCACATGAAAGTTGTTTTTTCTGGCCATTTTGAGAGTTTAATGGAACCAACAAATATAATTCTCCAGATTGTCAACTAGCTCAAAGGAAGGTCAGGTTTATAGCTTCTCTAATCAGCCAAACTGTTTTCAGCAGTGCGAACATCCTTGCACAAGGGTTTTCAAGGGTATTCTAACCATCCATTAGCCTTCTTACACAGTTAGCAAACACAAAGTACCATAAGAACACTGAAGTGATGGTCGTTGGAAATGGGCCTCTATACACCTATGAAGATATTGCATTACAAACCAGACATTTGTAGCTAGAATAGTCATTTACCACATTAACAACATATAGAGTGTATTTCTGAATCATTTAATGTTAGCTCATTGGAAAAAAACTGTGCTTTTCTTTCAAAAATAAGGAAATTTCTAAGTAACCCCAAAACTTTTGAATGGTAGTATATATATATATATATATATATATATATATATATATATATATAAATATATAAAGCTCAAAGTGTGTATGTATGTATGTATGTGTGTGTATGTCCGGGATTGGCATCCGCACCATCGCAGCTACAGCCACAAAATTTGGCACAGTCAAACGTCTGGATCCCGAGAGCCTCCTAAGCTATGTTGTGAGGCGAAATTTTAACCCTGCGCGTTCCAATTCACCAAACAATTTTGCCCCTATCTACATACTGGGGAAAAAGTGTGTGCACGTCAAGCCCCGCCCCTCATTATGATGTCATAATGCCCCTATCTACATACTGGGGAAACAGTGTGTGCGTATCAAGCCCCGCCCCTCATTGTGATGTCACAATGGTTGCCATGGCGACACTGATGTCATCATAGGTTGCCTATGGGATGGAGGATATTTGTGATGGGTATATGGGCATGTGTCTATGGGATGGAGGATGTGTGATGAGTATATGGGCACTGGACTATGGGATGGAGGATATGTATGATGGGTATATGGGCACAGGACTAAGAGATGGAGGATATGTATGATGGGTATATGGGCACGGGACTATGGGATGGAGGATATGTATGATGGGTATATGGGCATTGGACTATGAGATGAAGGATGTGTGATGGTTATATGGGCACTCGACTATGGAATGGCGAATATGCATGATGGGTATATGGGCATGGGACTATGGGATGGAGAATATGTATGATGGGTATATGGGCATGGGACTATGGGATGGAGGATGTGTGATGGGTATATGGGCACTCGACTATGGGATGGAGGATATGTATGATGGGTATATGGGCACGGGCCTATGGGATCGTGGATATGTATGATGGGTATATGGGCACGGGACTATGGGATGGAGGATATGCCCGGGCAGCGCTGGGCTCTTCAGCTAGTGTGTGTATATATATATATATATATATATATATAAAATGTGTATATACAGTCAGACACAATAAGACCAGATACTGAGAATTACACCATGTATAGAGGACAAGAGAAGTATACACAGCATAGATAGCTCCACAATATATACTGTGGTAAGGAATATAGAGTGGAGCTGTGTATACAGTATATAGTGTAGAGATTGGCCAATTTATATAGTGTAGATTCCACACTATATACTATATACAAAGCAACATACTATATAAACATCTGTACATGATACAGTTGTGGCCAAAAGTATTGACACCCCTGCAATTCTGTCAGGTAATACTCAGTTTCTTCCTGAAAATGATTGCAAACACAAATTCTTTGGTATTATTATCTTCATTTAATTTGTCTTAAATGAAAAAACACAAAGAATTGTCCTAAAGCCAAATTGGATATAATTCCACACCAAACATAAAAAAGAGGGTGGACAAAAGTATTTGCACTTTTCGAAAAATCATGTGATGCTTCTCTAATTTGTGTAATTAACAGCACCTGTAACTTACCTGTGGCACCTAACAGGTGTTGGCAATAACTAAATCACACTTGCAGCCAGTTGACATGGACAACCTCTGTCCTGTGTCCTTGTGTGTACCACATTGAGCATGGAGAAAAGAAAGAAGACCAAAGAACTGTCTGAGGACTTGAGAAACCAAATTGTTAGGAAGCATGAATTCTCTCCTCTCCACGCTCCCGTCATCTTCCGATTCCAGTAATGCTTTTCGCGAAACACCGCTGATGACGTCACGCTCTCGCGAGAGTGACGTCATCTTCAGCTCTTCTCGCTAAGCATTACTGGGACCGGAAGATGCCGGGCACGTGGTGAGAGGAGGGAAAGAGTCCAGGGGCCGTCGGAAGGTGAGTATATAACTATTTTTTATTTTAACAGAGACTCTAAAATACCTGAAGCGATAGAATCGGGCCACCATCTAGTGTATTATACTCCTGTTAAACCCGGAGCTGCTGTCACTGTTCTGCTGTTACCTAATGTATTGTACTCCAGTTACAGCCAGAGCTGCAGTCACTTTTCTGCTGTTACCTAATGTAGTGTACTCCAGTTACACCCATATCTGCAGTCACTGTTCTGCTGTTACCTAATGTATTGTAATCCAGTTACACCCAGATCTGCAGTCACTGTTCTGCTTTTACCTAATGTATTGTAGTCCAGTTACACCCAGAGCTGCAGTGATCGTTCTGCTCTTACCTAATGTATTATACTCCTGTTACAGCAAGAGCTGCATTCACTGGTCAGATCTTACCTAATGTGTTGTTCTCCAGTTACACCCAGAGCTGCAGTCACTTTTCTGCTCTTACCTAATGTATTGCACGCAAGTTACACCCAGAGCTGCAGTCACTGTTCTGCTGTTACCTAATGTATTGTACTCCAGTTACACCCAGAGCTGCTGTCACTGTTCTGCTCTTACCTAATGTATCATACTCCTGTTACAGCCAGAGCTGCAGTCACTGTTCAGATCTTGTCTAATGTATTGTACTCCAGTTACACCCAGAGCTGCAGTCACTGTTCTGCTTTTACCTAATGTATTGTAGTCCAGTTACACCCAGAGCTGCAGTCACCGTTCTGCTCTTACCTAATGTATTATACTCCTGTTACAGCCAGAGCTGCAGTCACTGTTCAGATCTTGTCTAATGTATTGTACGCAAGTTACACCCAGATCTGCAGTCACTGTTCTACTGTTACCTAATGTATTGTACTCCAGTTACACCCAGATCTGCAGTCACTGTTCTGCTGTTACCTAATGTACTCCTGTTACACCCAGAGCTGCAGTCACTGTTCTGCTCTTACCTAAGGTATTGTATATGTACAGGACTGTGCCTGTGTAATGAGCGATGCAGCAGTGATGCCTTTAATGGCTGTAATGTGCCTGTACAATAAGCGATGCGGCCGTGTTGCCGCGACGACTAAGCGACTGTCGCTGATTGGTCACGGCCTAACTGCCGCGACCAATCAGCAACGCAGGATTTTGGTTACAGAGAGCAGAGAGCACATGACAGAAATGAATCCCCCCTCCCTGCCCATATCCCCATAACACATCCTCCAACCCGTAGGCACATCTTCCCTCTTAAATGGATACCCGGTATGGAAGTTAGGATGTTGGATATTAGGGGTAGTAGTCCGACGGCTCTGGATGATGGGATGATGTGGGATATTAGGGGTAGTAGTCTGGGTGGCTCTGACGGAATGATGTGGGATATTAGGGATAGTAGTCCGGTGGCTCTGGCTGACGGGATGATGTGGGACATTAGGGGTAGTAGTCCGGTGGCTCTGGTTGACGGGATGATGTGTAATATTAGGGGTAGCAGTCCGGTGGCTCTGGCTGACGGGATGATGTGGGATATTAGGGGTAGCAGTCCGGTGGCTCTGACGGGACGATGTGGAAAATTAGGGGTAGTAGTCCGGTGGCTCTGGCTGACGGGATGATGTGGAATATTAGGGGTAGTAGTCCGGTGGCTGTGATGGCATGATGTGGGATATTATAGTGAATGTGGCTATGCGGAGAGGGCGGGGCTATACACTCAGCTTTATCTATAGAGATATAATCATTATAATTTGTTATAACTAACCGTAGTTAGTTACTAGTCCCGGGCAGCGCCGGGCTCTTCAGCTAGTCTATATATAAAAACGAGTGTGTGTATGTGTGTGTATGTGTATATGCGTGTTTATCAAGCCTCGCCCCTCATTATGAAGTAATAATGGTTGCCATGGTGACGGTGATGTCATAATAGGTTGCCATGGTGAAGATGATGTCATAATGGGTATATAGGAACAGAACTATGGGATAGATGATATGTGATGGGTATTCCTGCATATCCGCCATCCCATAGTCCCCTGCCCATATACCCATCATACATATCCTCCATCCCATAGTCCGGTGCCCATATGCCCATCACACATCCTCCATCCCGTAGTTCCGTGCCCATATACCCATGGACTATGGGATGGAGGATGTGTGATGGGTATATGGGCATGAGACTATTGGATGGCGGATATGTATGATGGGTATAAGGACACGGGACTATGGGATGGAGGATGTGTGATGGGTATATGGGCATGGGACTATGGAGTGGAGGATGTGTGATGGGTATATGGGCACTGGACTATGGGATGGAGGATATGTGTGATGGGTATATGGACACGGGACTATGGGATGGAGGATGTGTGACGGGTATATGGGCATGGGACTATGGAGTGGAGGATGTGTGAGAGACTACAGACTGGCCCCATATCTGGAGAAACTCCCAGACCCCAGAGACGGCAAGATCCTGAGCCGGTATAGACTCAGTGCCCACAGTCTGGCCATCGAATCTGGCCGACACAGGCAGAGCTACAAGCCCAGGGAGGAAAGACTGTGTCAACACTGTGACCAGGAGGCCCTGGAGGATGAGACCCACTTCCTGCTACACTGCTCCAAGTACTCAGCAGTGAGGGACACTCACTTCGGGAGACTCTCACATCTCTTCCCGGATTTCATCACCATGAAGGAGGAAGAGAAAACATATATCCTGCTGGGGGAAGAAGAGAGAGCAGTGGAGATAGCAGCGCAATATGTGAGCGAATGTCATAGACTGCGAGAAAGAGAACTATGATATGCCATGGACTTCTATGGCCCTCACCCTGGATCTGCCCCATCCCCCCATCCACCTTCCCTATGCCATGGACTTCTATAGCCTCATCCTGGATCTGCCCCCATCCCCCCATCCACCTTCCCTATGCCATGGACTTCTATAGCACCATTCTGGATCTGCCCCCATCCCCCCATCCACCTTCCCTATTCCATGGACTTCTATAGCCCCATCCTTGATCTGCCCCCATCCACCTTCCCTATGGCATGGACTTCTATAGCCTCATCCTGGATCTACCCCCATCCCCCATCCACCTTCCTTATGCCATGGACTTCTATAGCCCCATTGTTGTGAGTTCATTTTCCCCTTCATCACTGAGGTCTGGTGAACTCCTCATTCTCGTAAAGGAAGGTAATGAGCCTGATTATCAGGCACCTGAGCCTAATGAGGATGACTGGCTGAGTGGAGTCACTGACTGGATATAAGGCTGCCGACGCCATTCTGCCCTGCGGGTGATTTCTCTGTGGACTTCTAGGACACCAGTCTGATTCCTGCTTCCCTAAAGCTAAGTTTTCTGCTTTGCCTGTTTGCATTTATGTTTTGTTTTTGCTTTCCTTGCTTTTCTGGATTCTGCCATTCCCTGCTGGGATGAGCTGAATCTCCTTTTGCCGGTTGCTCTGTCTTCAGAATATTCCTGAGTACTGACAGCTTTTTTGAAGCCTAGCGTCTTCAGGGCCTTTTTCACTGTCAGTCTGTTGGCTCTTATTTTCATAGGGTTTTTCACGGATTGCAGACAGCAGCCTTCCTGTCCTTTCCTATCTAGGTAGCTTGGGCCCCGTCTTTGCTCAGTCTATCTTTCTGTCTGTGTTAGTGCTTTCATCTTGCTTCACTGTCATTATATGTTGGGGGCTGCCTATTGCTTTGGGGTCTGCTCTGGGGCAGTTTAGATTTCCCCTTTCTTTCTTTAGGCCTATTTAATTCTCCGGCTGTGATCGAGGGGTCTAGGGCATCGTAGGAACCCCCCACGGCTACTGTTAGTTGTTGTGATAGGATCAGGGGTCTGCAATCCGATAGCTGCCAACCTCTCTGGTTTTCTGGACTTAGCTAGCAGTTCTGTTTTTGCCTCCTACGGTGACTCAATCATAACAGAATCACCCGCCATACCGCAGATCCTAGGGTACTCAATAGCAGGAAAGAATTGTGTTTAAAAAAAAAAAAAAAGTGTGTGTGTATCTTTCCTCTATATCTCTGAGGCCGTAGGGGGAATTTTTTTTTCTCTCAATGGAGATAAAGCAATTGTCTGATCGTGTGGAGCAGCTCGCTGCGGAAGTGCTGGGAATTTCCGCCTACCTTGCTCGTTTGCATGCTGTTGAACCAAAGATCCCTACACCTGATGTATTTTTTGGGGATCGATCTAAATTTTTGAGTTTCAAAAATAATTGTAAATTATTTTTTGCCTTGAAGCCTAACTCGTCAGGGACCTACGCGCAGCAGGTTAAAATTGTCATCTCTTTGCTGCGTGGGCGTTTTCTTTGAAACCAGATGATCCTATTCTGACTAATGTGAACGCATTCTTTCAAGCTTTGGGGTTGTTGTATGACGAACCTAATGCTATTGATCAGGCTGAAAAGACCCTGTTGGCATTAAACCAGGGTCGAGATTCTGCAGAGTTGTACTGTCAAAAGTTCCGAAAATGGGCGGTCCTTACTACCTGGAATGATAATGCCTTGGCTGCTCTCTTTCGGAAGGGTTTGTCAGAAGCCGTAAAAGATACTATGGTGGGATTTCCTGTTCCCTCTGGTCTGGACGATTCTATGTCATTAGCCATTCAGATTGATCGGCGTTTACGTGAACGCAGGATTGCACGAGAGGTGTTGCCACCGGTTGAACAGACGTCTGAACCTACGCAATGTGATAGAGTTTTGTCTAAGGCGCAACGTCAGGAGTTCAGAAGGCATAATAAGCTGTGTTTTTTCTGGGGAGATGCCTCGCATATTATTTCTGTTTGTCCTAAACGAGAGAAACGCTTTGCACACACGTTTTCTGTTGGTGGTTTTCAACCTAAGTTTCTTCTGGCAATTACTCTGATCTGCTCCCTGTCCACATTTTCCGCCAAGGCTTTTGTGGATTCGGGAGCAGCGCTAAACCTAATGGACTTGGATTTTGCTAAACGTTGTGGATTTCCAATGACACCTCTGCAGACGCCTATCCCTTTGAGGGGGATTGATGCTACTCCTTTGGCTAAAAATAAACCTCAGTTTTGGACCCAGGTGGTCATGCGGGTCACCCCAGACCATCAAGAAAATTGCAGATTTTTGGTATTGCATGGTCTGCATGATGCCGTTGTTCTGGGGTTTCCCTGGTTGCAAATTCATAATCCAGTTTTGGATTGGAAGTCTGTGTCTGTGGTGAGTTGGGGTTGTCGGTGTGCCTTTAGTGAGGCTCCGGTTTTTTCCACCTCTCCTCAGTCGCATGATGTTCCTGACTATTTGGCGGACTTTTATGAGGTATTTAGTGAGAATAAGTCTGCGTCCTTGCCTCCTCATAGGAGTTATGACTGTGCTATTGAACTAAGTACGGGGTGTAAATTTCCCAAGGATCGGCTCTTCAATTTATCTGTACCCGAGCACGAGGCTATGCGGTCCTATATTAAGGAGGCGTTGGAGAAGGGTCATATTAGACCATCCTCTTCACCCTTAGGTGCCGTTTTTTTTTTTTGTGGCCAAAAAGGATGGTTCTTTAAAGCCTTGTATTGATTATCGGGCCCTCAATAAAATTACTATTAAATATCAGTATCCGTTACCCCTGATTTCGGGGTATTCTCTAGAGTTAGAGGTGCTTGCTGGTTTACCAAGCTTGACCTCAGGGGGGCGTATAATCTTATCCGCATTAAGCAGGGGGATGAATGGAAGACGGCGTTTAATACTCCGGAGGGACATTTTGAGTACCTGGTGATGCCTTTTGGGCTCACTAATAATAAATAATATAATAAATAATAATCTTTATTTTTATATAGCGCTAACATATTCCGCAGCGCTTTACATTTTGCACACATTATCATCACTGTCCCTGATGAGGCTCACAATCTAAATTCCCTATCAGTATGTCTTTGGAGTGTGGGAGGAAACCGGAGTACCCGGAGGAAACCCACGCAAACACGGGGAGAACATACAAACTCCTTGCAGATGTTGTCCTTGGTGGGATTCGAACCTAGGACTCCAGCGCTGCAGCGCTAACCACTGAGCCACCGTGCCGCCCACTAATGCCCCTTCTGTCTTCCAGTGCTTCATGAATGATATTTTCCGAGACTTTGTCGATAAATTTTTGATTATCTATCTGGATGATATTTTGATCTTCTCCAAGGATTGGGATTTTCATGTGGAACATATTCGGACTGTGTTCCGGATCTTGAGGGAGAATTCCCTGTATGTCAAAGAATCGAAATGCCTTTTTGGAGTACAGAGGATTTCATTTTTGGGATTTATTTTGTCTCCGTCAACTATTGAAATGGACCCGGCCAAGGTACAGGCCATTTATGATTGGGTTCAGCCCACTTCTTTGAAGGCCCTCCAGAAGTTTTTGGGTTTTGCTAGTTTTTATCGGAAATTTATAGCAAAATTTTCTAGTATTGCCAAGCCATTGACTGATCTGACTAAGAAGGGTGCTGATGTGTTGAATTGGTCTCCGGAGGCAGTTGCTTCCTTTCAGGAGCTGAAGCGAAGATTTACCTCCGCCCCGGTTTTGCGGCAACCTGATGTCTCACTCCCGTTCCAGGTAGAGGTGGATGCTTCTGAGATTGGTGCAGGAGCTGTTTTGTCCCAAAAGGATCCTGTAACATCTAAAATGAATCCCTGTGCTTTCTTTTCCCAAAAGTTCTCTCCATCTGAACGTAACTATGATGTGGGGAATCGGGAACTGTTGGCCATGAAATGGGCATTTGAGGAGTGGAGACATTGGTTGGAGGGAGCTAAACATCAAGTTGTGGTCCTCACTGACCACAAGAATTTGATTTACCTAGAGTCGGCTAAACACTTGAACCCTAGACAGGCTAGGTGGGCCTTGTTTTTTACACGTTTTGATTTTGTAGTCTCTTTTCTTCCTGGCACTAAGAATGTCAAGGCAGACGCCCTCTCTAGGAGTTTCTTTGCTGATTCTCCTGTGGTGACCAAGCCTGCTACCATCTTAGGCGAAGGGGTAGTTCTTTCTGCCATCTCGCCTGATTTGAGACTTGCTCTGCAAGAGTTCCAGGAGGACAAACCTGAGCATTGTCCCAGTGGAAAGTTGTATGTTCCTGACCAGTGGAAGAAGAGAGTGATGTCTGAAGTTCATTGCTCTGCATTGGCTGGTCATCCAGGTATTTTTGGTACTAGAGATCTGGTGAGTCGCTCTTTTCGGTGGCCCACCTTGTCTCATGATGTCAGGAATTTTGTGCAGTCCTGTGGGACTTGCTCCCGGTCTAAATCTTGTTCTCGCTCTAGTGGGTTGTTGATGCCTTTGCCGGTCCCCAGGAGGCCATGGACCCATATTTCAATGGATTTCATCTCTGATATGCCGGTCTCTCAAAGAATGACTGTTATTTGGGTGATTTGTGATAGGTTCTCTAAGATGGTTCATCTTGTACCACTTTAAATAATAGAGCTAGTTCTGCCACTTTGATGTCACCTTTTTTTTGTAACTTTGGGTTTCATCCTCGATTTTCTTCAGGGCAGGTGGAGCCATCTGCCTGCCCAGGTGTTGACACTGTGGTGGAAAGAATGCTCCAGATCTGGGACCAAGTGGTGGATAAGTTATCTCTCTCCCAGGAAAAGGCCCAGCGGTTTTCCAATCGACATAGGACAATTGGTCCCCAGGTTAAGATTGGTGATATGGTGTGGTTATCATCAAAAAATATTGCTATGAAGGTGGCTTCTCTTAAGTTTAAGCCTAGATTTATTGGACCTTACAAGATTTTGGAGATTATTAATCCGGTCTCTTTTCGTTTGGCTCTTCCTGTCACATTTAAAATCCATAACGTGTTCCATAAGTCCTTGTTGAAGAGGTTTGTTGAACCAGTTGTTCCTGGGGTGGCACCTCCAGACCCTGTATCGGTTGAAGGTAACATGGAATATGAGGTAGAGAAAATACTGGATTCCCGTCTGGCTAGACGGAGACTCCAGTATTTGGTTAAGTGGAAGGGTTATGGTCAGGAGGATAATTCCTGGGTCTCTGCCTCTGATATTCATGCCAAAAGATTGGTGCGTGCCTTTCATCGGGCTCACCCTGATCGCCCTGGTGGCGTGGTTGAGGGTTCGGTGACCCCTCCTCAAGGGGGAGGTACTGTTGTGAGTTCATTTTCGCCTTCGTCACTGAGGTCTGGTGAACTCCCTATTCTGGTAAAGGAAGGTAATGAGCCTGATTATCAGGCACCTGAGCCTAATGAGGATGACTGGCTGAGTGGAGTCACAGACTGGATATAAGCCTGCCGACGCCCTTCTGCCCTGCGGGTGATTTCTCTGTGGACTTCTAGGACACCAGTCTGATTCCTGCTTCCCTAAAGCTAAGTTTTCTGCTTTGCCTGTTTGCATTTATGTTTTGTTTTTGTTTTCCTTGCTTTTCTGGATTCTGCCATTCCCTGCTGGGATGAGCTGAATCTCCTTTTGCCGGTTGCTCTGTCTTCAGAATATTCCTGAGTACTGACATAGCTTTTTTGAAGCCTAGCGTCTTCAGGGCCTTTTTCACTGTCAGTCTGTTGGCTCTTATTTTCATAGGGTTTTTCACGGATTGCAGACAGCAGCCTTCCTGTCCTTTCCTATTTAGGTAGTTTGGGCCCCGTCTTTGCTCAGTCTATCTTTCTGTCTGTGTTAGTGTTTTTCATCTTGCTTCACCATCATTATATGTTGGGGGCTGCCTATTGCTTTGGGGTCTGCTCTGGGGCAGTTTAGATTTCCCCTTTCTTTCTTTAGGCCTATTTAATTCTCCGGCTGTGATCGAGGGGTCTAGGGCATCGTAGGAACCCCCCACGGCTACTGTTAGTTGTTGTGATAGGATCAGGGGTCTGCAATCCGATAGCTGCCAACCTCTCTGGTTTTCTGGACTTAGCTAGCAGTTCTGTTTTTGCCTCCTACGGTGACTCAATCATAACACCCATCCTGGATCTGCCCGCATCCCCTCATCCACCTTCCCTATGCCATGGACTTCTATAGCCCCATCCTGGATCTGCCCCCATCCCCCCATCCACCTTCCCTATGCCATGGACTTCTATAGCCCCATCCTGGATCTGCCCCCATCCACCTTTCCTACAGCCCCTACCCAACATCCCTACAGTCCCTATCCCCATTCCCTTCTGTACACTTGCTTTGGCAAAACTAATGTGTATTTAGTCCTGCCAATAAAGCTTCTTTCAATTGAAATTGAATTGAATTGTGTGTTGGGTATATGGGCATGGGACTATGGGATGGAGAATATGTATGATGGGTATATGGGTACTGGACCATGGGATGGGGGATTTTCACTTCCTGGCGCCGCTGGAGTGGCAGCCTGTTACAGTAGCTCCTTCTTTGCTCTCCTTTTTTCTATTTTCTATTTTTCCTTTCTCTTTTTTTTATTGTTACTCCAAAGGGACATTGCACTATGGAAAACCATAAGAGGACCGGAACCTTTGATGGACTTTTTACCTTGTTTTTACTTGGATCTATTGTGTTGGGAAATCCAGGAACTGAACAAGACCCTATTGTCTACTCCAGAGAAGCTATACTGCTGCTTAGGGATACAGCAAGGCAGCATGCTGCTAATAGACCAGAGGACATTCCACCAGAAATAAGGAAGACTAAGAGAAGAGGTTGCAGAGCTGGAGCCCTCAGGAAAGCTAGAAGAAGGCGCTATAGACCTGCTCTTCCCTCCGTCATTATGGGCAATGTGAGATCACTCGGGAATAAGATGGACGAACTGTCGGCGCTGACCAGACATCATCAGGAATTAAGGGAGAGCAGCATGTTGCTGTTTACAGAGACCTGGCTCACCGAAGGTACTCCGGACACTGTTGTCTCGTTGGATGGCTTTAAACTCATTCGCACGGACAGGACAAGGGAGAGCGGTAAGAGGAAAGGCGGAGGGCTGGCGATATTTGTGAATGATAGATGGTGTGACTCTAGGCACATCGTGGTCAAAGAGCAAACATGCTGTAAGGACATTGAGCTATTAGCTGTGGGCATGAGACCTTTTTATTTACCGAGGGAACTATTGCATGTAATCATGATAGCTGCATATGTCCCCCCTTCTGCGAAAGCTGATGCCGCCACTGAGGTCCTACAATCCACAGTGAGCATGATGCAGTCCCTTCACCCCCAAGCACTCCTTCTGGTTTCGGGAGACTTCAATCATGTGTCTCCAGCATCCATACTACCCAGTTGCACACAGTATGTTACCTGCCTCACTAGAGACAACAAAACATTGGACTTGTTCTTTGCCAATGTGAGAGGGGCATATGCCTCGTCAGCCCTACCGCCCCTTGGAAGATCGGATCACAACCTAGTGCACCTCCAACCCGTGTACAAGCCACTTGTACAGAGAGAACCTGCTGTCACTCGCACAGTGAGGATATGGACTGAGGAGAGTGATGATGCTCTGAGAGACTGCTTTGAACAACCACTTGGGAAGTGCTGCAAGATTCCTATGGTGATGACATGGATGGTCTCACACACGGTATAACGGACTACATTAATTTCTGTGTAGACAACACGGTACTCACAAAAGTAGTGAGGTGCTTCTCTAACAACAAACCATGGATCAGCCCCGGAATAAAGGCTCTTCTCAAAGAGAAGAAGTTGGCCTTCAGATCAGGTGACAAGGGCAGGCTGAGAGAGGTTCAGAAGGATCTGAAGTATCTAATCAGGCAGGGAAAGGCTAATTATAAGAGAAGGATTGAACTGAAATTGTCACAGAAAAGGATCCATGAAATCTGGGAGGGTCTAAAGTCTATATCTGGGCATAGACAGACTGTCTCCAGGATGGTTGTAGATAAAGAGGGGCTTAATGAACTTAATCTATTCTTTAACAGATTTAATCACACACTGGCTGCTCCTGCCCCTGCATACCATTCACACCTCTCTGCTACAATAACCTCACCCCCTGCTGCAACTTGTCAACTGAGCCAGGGTCTGTTCTTCACAAGTACCCAGGTTGCAAAAGAACTGAATAAGATCAAAGTTTTGAAGGCTGCAGGTCCTGACGGCATCAGTGCAAGGCTAATCAAAACCTGCGGGCACCAGCTGAGTGAGATCATTACATATCTGTTCAATATGAGCCTGAGAATGGGTATAGTACCACAACTGTGGAAATTATCGTGTGTGGTACCAGTTCCGAAGAAACCTTATCCGAAAGACCTTAATGACTATAGACCTGTAGCATTGACATCACACCTGATGAAGGTATTAGAGAGATTGGTTCTCACATGTCTCCATCCTCTAGTGAGCTCGGATATGGACCCTCTCCAGTTTGCCTACAGGCCGGGCATTGGTGTGGATGATGCCATTATCCACCTTCTAGATAGGACTCTCTCTCACCTGGAGAAACCTGGGAACACTGTGAGAATAATGTTCTTCGATTTCTCTAGTGCTTTTAACACCATACAGCCAGGTCTACTGAGAGACAAGCTGGGTCTTGTTGGTGTGGACCTCCAACTCTCCACCTGGATCCTTAACTACCTCACGAACCGACCTCAGTTTGTAAAGGTTCGGGACAGTGTGTCAAACACAGTGATCTGCAATACAGGGGCACCTCAAGGTACAGTTCTTGCCCCTTTTCCTCTTCACACTGTACACTGCGGATTTTAGGTGCAACTCATCTAGCTGCTACTTGCAGAAGTATTCTGATGACTCTGCAATAGTAGGCCTCATCACAGGAGGAGATGAAAGAGAGTACAGAGATACTAACCAAGCTTTTGTGGAGTGGTGTCAGAGGAACAACCTTAGGATTAATTCCGGGAAGACCAAGGAATTGGTGGTGGACTTTCGCAAGGGCAAAAATCCACCAGTAGTGGTGAACATTCAGGGAAATGACATTGAGATAGTCGACACCTATAAGTACCTTGGTGTGATCCTCAATAATAAGCTTGACTGGGCCCATCACTTGGATGCAGTGTACAGGAAGGGCCAAAGCAAGCTTTATCTGCTCAGAAGGCTGAGAGCCTTCGGAGTTAGAGGGGCACTCCTTGCATCCTTCTTCAACTCTGTTGTGGCATCAGTCATCTTCTTTGGTGTGGCGTGCTGGGGTAGTGGCATATCAACCAGGGACACGAATAGGCTGGACAAACTGATTAGAAGGGCCAGCTCTGTCCTGGGATGCCCCCTTGACCCAGTTCAGGAAGTAGGCGACAGGAGGATACTGGCCAAGGTGAGCTACATGGTGCAGAATGATTCCCATCCCATGCATGAGACCGTGACAAAGATGTGCAGTACTGTCAGTGACCGGCTACTTCATCCTAAATGTGAGAGGGAGCGCTATCGAAAGTTCTTCCTTCCTGCTGCAGTTAGGCTGTATGACCAGCACTGTCCAAAACGGAGAACGACCCAAACAGAGAACTGATAGATCCAAAGTTCTGACAGTCCGGTTACATTTTTTTTTTTTCCGTATATGTACCTACCTACTGTCAATGTAATGCCTTTATGCATCTGTATGTGTACTTGTTCCTGCCTTGCTGTATTACTCTGAGTTTCCCCATGGTGGGACGATTAAAGGATTATCTTATCTTATCTTATGTGTGATGGGTATATGGGCACTGGATTATGGGATGGAGGATAATCATTATAATTTGTTATAACTAACCACAGTTAATTACTATGCCCGGGCTCTTCAGCTAGTCTATCTAATATATAAAGATCAATGTGGATGTGTGTGTATGTCCGGGATTGGCATCTGCACCGTAGTACCTACAGCCACAAAATGTTGCACAGTCACACATCTGGACCCCGAGAGCGTCATAGGCTATGTTGTGAGGCTAAATTTTAACCCCGCGCGTTCCAATTCACCAAACAATTTTGCCCCTATCTACATAATGGGGAAAAAGTGAAAGGAAAAGTGTTGGAGGCAAATTGACAGCTGCCAGATGTGAACAAGGGGGACTTAAAGAATGAGAGCGATGGCGCCAAAGAGTATATACCGTACAGTTGCTAAGGTGGGGCCCTGACATGGGATACTCACCACACACGAGGATATAAACACACACACAAAATGCGCCACACACTACCACGTGCTTCAAAACATATACCACCCTCAGCACACATTTCACCACACATACACCAACCTCGCCACATAAAAGTCGAAACACAAAAGTCGCCACTCAAAACTCGCCACGCTGTCCCAGAGCTGTTTAAAAGATGAAAAATGAGCTGTGATTGGTTGCTATCAGCAACAGTTTTCTTTGTAGACAGTTGTGGTAACTGAGGCCTATTATTCTTATCATTTCTATGGTGTTATCATCCTTCTGTAAAGCTGGAAATAACACAATTTATTACCGTGCCAACACAGACCACCTTCTGACACAGACAGCAGGGGGAGCCCAGTATCACACAGGATAGGATTAGATACACGGCTCAGCAGTCAGTATCACACAGGATAGGATTAGATACACGGCTCAGCAGTCAGTATCACACAGGATAGGATTAGATACACGGCTCAGCAGTCAGTATCACACAGGATAGGATTAGATACACAGCTCAGCAGTCAGTATCACACAGGAGAGGATTAGACACATGGCTCAGTAGGCAGTATCACACAGGATAGGATTAGATACACAGCTCAGCAGTCAGTATCACACAGGATAGGATTAGATACATGGCTCAGCAGTCAGTATTACAGAGAATAGGAATAGATACATGGCTCAGCAGACAGTATCACACAGGATAGGATTAGATACACAGCTCAGCAGTCAGTATCACACAGGATAGGAATAGATACACGGCTCAGCAGACAGTATCACACAGGATAGGATTAGATACGCAGCTCAGCACACAGTATCACACAGAATAGTATTAGATACACGGCTCAGCAGACATTATCACACAGAATAGGATTAGATACACAGCTCAGCAGGCAGTATCACTCAGGATAGGATTAGATGCACGGTTTTTATGTGCAATATAATCATTATAATTAATTATAATTTATAACTAACCACAGTTGGTTACTATGCCCAGGCAACGCCGGGCTCTTCAACTAGTATATATATAAAGCTAAGTGTATTATTTATTATTATTATTTATTGTTATAGCGCCATTTATTCCCTGGCGCTTTACATGTAAGGAGGGGTATACATAATAAAAACAAGTACAATAATGTTAAACAATATAAGTCATAACTGGTACAGGAGGAGAGAGGACCCTGCCTGCGAAGGCTCACAATCTACAAGGGATGGGTGATAATACAGTAGGCGAGGGTAGAGCTGGTCATGCAGCGGTTTGGTCGATCGGTGTTTACTGCAGGTTATAGGCTTGTCGGAAGAGGTGGGTCTTCAGGCTCTTTTTGAAGGTTTCGATGGTAGGTGAGAGTCTGATATGTTGTGGTAGAGAGTTCCAGAGTAGGGGTGATGTGCGAGAGAAATCTTGTATGCGATTGTGGGAAGAGGAGATAAGAGGGGACTAGAGAAGGAGATCTTGTGATGATCGGAGGTTGTGTGCAGGAAAGTATCGGGAGACGAGGTCACAGATGTATGGAGGAGACAGGTTGTGGATGGCTTTGTATGTCATGGTTAGGATTTTGTACTGGAGTCTCTGGGAAATGGGGAACCAGTGAAGGGATTGACAGAGGGGAGAAGCTGGGGAATAGCGGGGGGACAGGTGGATTAGTCGGGCAGCAGAGTTTAGAATAGATTGGAGGGGTGTGAGAGTGTTCGAGGGGAACACTCTCACAGTGTATATGTGTGTATCGACTATGATGTCTTAATGGTTGCCATGGCAATGATGATGTCATAATAGGTTGCCATGGTGACGGTAGTGACTGATGTCATAATAGGTTGCCATAGCGACGATGATATCATAATGGTTGCAACCTATTATAACATAATACATATCCTCCATCCCATAGGTTGCAATCATTCTGACATCATCGTCACCATGGCAACCATTATGACATCATCGTTGATGCACACACACACACACACACACACACACACACTCAGCTTTATATATATATATATATATATATACTGTATATATGTATATATATACAGTTGTGGCCAAAAGTATTGACACCCCTGCAATTCTGTCAGATAATACTCAGTTTCTTCCTGAAAATGATTGCAAACACAAATTCTTTGGTATTATCTTCATTTAATTTGTCTTAAATGAAAAAAACACAAAAGAGAATGAAGCAAAAAGCAAAACATTGATCATTTCACACAAAACTCCAAAAATGGGCCAGACAAAAGTATTGGCACCCTCAGCCTAATACTTGGTTACACAACCTTTAGCCAAAATAACTGCGACCAACCGCTTCCGGTAACCATCAATGAGTTTCTTACAATGCTCTGCTGGAATTTTAGACCATTCTTCTTTGGCAAACTGCTCCAGGTCCCTGATATTTGAAGGGCGCCTTCTCCAAACTGCCTTTTTTGAGATCTCTCCACAGGTGTCATATGGGATTCAGGTCTGGACTCATTGCTGGCCACCTTAGAAGTCTCCAGTGCTTTCTCTCAAACCATTTTCTAGTGCTTTTTGAAGTGTGTTTTGGGTCATTGTTCTGCTGGAAGACCCATGGCCTCTGAGGGAGACCCAGCTTTCTCACACTGGGCCCTACATTATGCTTCAAAATTTGTTGGTAGTCAGAGGCAGCAAAGCAACCCCAAAACATCAGGGAACCTCCACCATGTTTGACTGTAGGGACCATGTTCTTTTCTTTGAATGCCTCTTTTTTTCTCCTGTAAACTCTATGTTGATGCCTTTGCCCAAAAAGCTCTACTTTTGTCTCATCTGACCAGAGAACATTCTTCCAAAACGTTTTAGGCTTTTTCAGGTAAGTTTTGGCAAACTCCAGCCTGGCTTTTTTATGTCTCGGGGTAAGAAGTGGGGTCTTCCTGGGTCTCCTACCATACAGTCCCTTTTCATTCAGATGCCGACGGATAGTACAGGTTGACACTGTTGTACCCTCGGACTACAGGGCAGCTTGAACTTGTTTCAATGTTAGTCGACGTTCTTTATCAAACATCCGCACAATCTTGCGTTGAAATCTCTTGTCCATTTTTCTTTTCCATCCACATTTAGGGAGGTTAACCTCAGTGCCATGGGCTTTAAACTTCTTGATGACACTGTGCACGGTAGACACAGGAGTAGAGCTGAGCGAAACGGGTCGAAAAAATTCAAAAGTTGCTGACTTTCACCAAAGTCGGGTTTCTTGAAACGAAACCCGACCTTAGTGTGAGGTCGGCCACGAGGTCGGCGACTTTAGCGCCAAAGTCGCGTTTCAAAAGATGCTTTAGCGCACTTTTTCAGGATGAACAGACACTGTGGGCAACGTGATGACATAGGCAGCGGTCACCACCATCTTGGAAAAGGGCATGCAAGTGATTGGTTTGCTTTGTGAGGCGTCACAGGGGGTATAAAAGGGCGGGGACGCCGACCGCCATGTTACTCATGCTGATCTCAGAATAGAAATATAGTAAGATTGTGATATGCATAATATATATATATGACCAAGACTAAACCAAGTACATGGTAAGATTATCCCTCTAGGGCCATATATATGCAGGACTACAAAGGGCAACTGTTATAAATGAAGACCAACAGCAAAGAATAATGAGGAGCCAACAGTCAGAAAGAACCCATAAAAAATAGTATTTTATTAATTTATATCATAAAATGACACAGATTAACATGAAAAGGGGGGATGTCAAGGCATACAAAATAGCAACAATAGGCCATACGTGCTGTCAACAAGATTCAGGATTCTGAGGTAAAAAGAGTAAAGGGAATCCCTACCGATCATGTATCAGATAGCCCAGAAAAGTCTCATTATTGTATAACAATGTAAATTATTATAAATTATAAATCATAAATTATTAGTCATACAACCATCATAAAAAACTAGTGACACATGATGGGAACTGTCACATATATAATCACAAATCCCCACAGTAAGCCTGGCAGTCATCTAGAAGCTATAGAAATGTAAGGAGCGCCAGTGCACATTGCCAACTCTATGGACCAACCAAGCTCACTGCAGGTAAGTGGATAGGGAACCAAAATATAACATGTGTAAGAAAAAGACAGCATTACCTGAATGGAGACAGACACGCAGGCCAGACCCCGACGCGCGTTTCGGAGCAAGGCAGCTCCTTCCTCAGGGAGCGTGGCTAAAGCGCAACTGTGTAGGATTTATATAGCGCTAGCCAGATGATTATTCGTCGCGTCAACTGTCCGTCATGTACAGGGCAGCACCTCCCCAGAAAAACCGGAAACACGCGGGCCCCACGTGATCCGGCGCATCTAAGGGAGGGAGCAGTCACTGGGCCGACTGGACAGTGTGCAAGGCGCATGACAGGAAGAACACTATCCACCATCTTGGAGGGGGCAATTAAACAACACAGATAAAAATATATATAGGGAAAACAGAGTAGAATCAAAGGGACACTCTAGACGGACAACAGGAAGAGCACTATCCACCATTTTGAAAGGGGCAATTATACAGCACAGATAAGAATGTATATATAGAAAAAACAGAATAAAATCAACAACGCCCCATATCCAAAACAATACAGAGCGATCATAATGAGTAAACAAAACACCAAATAAACATTATAAGGAAAAAATAAGTATATTAATATTAGTATCGGGGTACCAATATACAACAGACATATCAATCGGTATCAATGATGGAAGCCATGAAAATAAAATATCATGTGTATTCAAACATATAAGGTGCAATGGATATGTACCCATATAGAACATCACAATGTAGAGCAACTAGCGTTTTCTCAGCAGGATTGAACAGATACCGATTGAATAACCATATACAGAGAACAATCAATGTATAGTATATACAAAGGTGTGTAAAATAAAACACTTCATTTCAAACAATATATAGAGAGAAGAAAACACTTCTGATGTCTTCATATAACCATGAATAGGGCTGGAAACTTGATTGAAAAAGTGTCACTGGCATGCTCCATAACGATGCATAGGTCATGCAAAATAACTGAAACAGAGAATAGAATTAAAACAAATAAAAATTAACATTAAAATATAATGCAAATTGATGCCAATGTCCAGCGAGCAAGGACTACAGAAATGGGGCATACGATATATTCTCATTCAGACCATCTGGGTGTATAGTACCAAGTATCCAAATCCACCTGGTCTCCAATTGAGCCAGGCGGCCAGAGAGTCTACCACCTCTTATATTTATCTTAAGAGCATCAATGCCACGAATCCTAAGTAACATAGTAACATAGTCATTAAGGTTGAAGGGAGACTTTGAGTCCATCTAGTTCAACCCATATCCTATCCTAACTTGCCCTAACATGTTGATCCAGAGGAAGGCAAAAAAAACCCATGTGGCAACAGTAAGCTTCACATTGGGGAAAAAAATTCCTTCCCGACTCCACATACGGCAATCAGACTAGCTCCCTGGATCAACGCAATATTAAGGAGACTAGTGTATATACCCTGTAATATTATACTTTTCAAGAAAGGCATCCAGTCCCTTCTTAAATTTTTGTAGTTAATCACTCATTACAACATCATATGGCAGAGAGTTCCATAGTCTCACTGCTCTTACAGTAAAGAATCCGCGTCTGTGAGTATGCTTAAACCTTCTTTCCTCCAGACGTAGAGGATGCCCCCTTGTCCCCGTCACAGGTCTAAGAGTAAAAAGATCATTAGAAAGGTCTTTGTATTGTCCCCACATATATTTATACATTGTAATAAGATCACCCCTAAGCCTTCGATTCTCCAAACTAAATAACCCCAAGTGTAATAACCTGTCTTGGTATTGCAGACCCCCTAGTTCCCTAATAACCTTGGTGGCTCTTCTCTGCACCCGCTCCAGTTCAGCTATGTCTTTCTTATACACCGGAGACCAGAACTGTACACAGTATTCTAAGTGTGGTCGCACTAGTGACTTATATAGAGGTAAAATTATGTTCTCCTCATGAGCATCTATGCCTCTTTTAATGCATCCCATTATTTTATTTGCCTTTGCAGCAGCTACTTGACTCTGGCCACTAAATGTGAGTTTGTCGTCCACCCATACACCCAGGTCTTTTTCAGTGACTGTTTTGCCCAGTGTTTTACAATTAAGCACATAATTATACAACTTGTTCGTTCTACCCAAGTGCATGACCTTACATTTATCCCCATTAAAGCTCATTTGCCATTTATCAGCCCAAGCTTCTAGTTTACATAAATCCTCCTGTAATATAAAATTGTCCTCCTCTGTATTAATTACCCTGCAGAGTTTAGTGTCATCTGCAAATATTGAAATTCTACTCTCTATGCCCCCTACAAGGTCATTAATAAATATGTTAAAAAGAAGCGGGCCCAAAACTGACCCCTGTGGTACCCCACTGCTAACCGTGACCCAGTCCGAGTGTGCTCCATTAATAACCACCCTTTGTTTCCTATCCCTGAGCCAGCTCTTAACCCACCTACACATATTTTCCCCTATCCCCATTGTTCTCATTTTATGTATCAACCTTTTGTGTGGCACCGTATCAAAAGCTTTTGAAAAGTCCATGTACACCACGTCCACTGCATTCCCTTGGTCCAGTCTGGAACTTACCTCTTCATAAAAGCTTATCAGATTAGTCTGACAGGAACGGTTTCTTGTAAACCCATGTTGATATTGGGTCATAAGGTTATTCTTCTCCAGATACTCCAGTATAGTATCTCTTAGAAAACCCTCCAGGATTTTACCCACAGTTGAGGTTAAACTTACTGGCCTATAATTTCCAAGTTCAGTTTTTGTCCCCTTTTTGAATATTGGCACCACATTTGCTATACGCCAGTCCTGTGGTACAGACCCTGTTATTATGGAATCTTTAAAGATTAAAAATAGTGGTCTATCTATGACTGTGCTTAATTCCTGCAGTACTCGTGGGTGTATCCCATCCGGGCCCGGGGATTTGTCAATTTTAGTGATTTGTAGACGCCGCCGTACTTCCTGCTGGGTTAAGCAGGTGACATTTAATGGAGAATTTTTATCCCTGATCATGTTATCTGTCATGGGATTTTCTTGTGTAAATACTGTTGAAAAAAAGTCATTTAGCATATTGGCTTTTTCCTCATCCTCATCCACCATTTCACCCAGACTATTTTTAAGGGGACCAACACTATCATTTTTTAGTTTCTTACTATTTATGTAGTTAAAGAATATTTTGGGATTATTTTTACTTTCTCTGGCAATGAGTCTCTCTGTCTCAATCTTTGCTGTCTTGATTTGCTTTTTACAGAATTTATTTAATCTTCTGTATTTATTTAATGCCTCATCACTACCTACTTGCTTTAATTCTCTAAATGCTTTATTTTTATCTCTTATTGCACCCCTTACAGCTCTATTTAGCCATAGTGGTTTCCTCCTATTTCTCGCATGTTTATTCCCATACGGTATATATTGTGCACAGGTCCTATTCAGGATGCTAATAAACGTCTCCCATTTTCTTTGTGTATTTTTATGTCTCAGGATATCGTCCCAGTTAATTACACCAAGATCATCTCTCATCCGTTGGAAATTTGCCTTCCTGAAGTTTAGTGTCCTTGTAACCCCTCTACTACACATCTTATTAAAGGATACATGAAAACTTATTAATTTGTGATCACTATTACCCAAGTGACCCTCAACCCTTACATTTGATATGCGGTCTGGCCTGTTGGTTAATATTAGGTCTAGCAGTGCCCCCCCTCTTGTTGGGTCCTGAACCAGTTGTGAAAGGTAATTGTCTCTCTTCGTTGTCAGAAACCTGTCACCTTTGCTGGAACTGCAGGTTTCGGTTCCCCAATGTATTTCAGGGTAGTTGAAGTCCCCCATAATAATGACTTCTCCTTTAGTCGCTGCTTCATCTATTTGCTTTATGAGGATATTCTCTGTAGCTTCCATTATTTTTGGAGACTTATAACAAACCCCTATCAGTAATTTATTATTTTTCCCCCCTCCCCTTATCTCTACCCACAGGGACTCTACATTTTCATTAGATTCATATATATTATCACGAAGGATGGGTTTTAAGGATGATATTACATATAAACACACGCCTCCCCCTCGTTTATTAGTACGGTCATTTCTGAACAGACTATAGCCCTGTAAATTAACAGCCCAGTCATGGCTCTCATCCAGCCATGTCTCAGATATCCCCACCATGTCATAATTATGTTCCAACAACATTAACTCCAATTCCTCCATTTTGTTGGCGAGACTTCTGGCATTAGTATACATGCACTTTATGTATCTCTCTGTACCTCTATTCTTTCTTAAATTATTAGCTGTTCTAACCCCACCCCCCATGCCACCCCCACCCCCAATGTCATTATTTGTGCCCAGGTCTCTATCTGCACTGTCTTCCCCTCCTATAAAAGGAATACCCTCCCCCCCCGTCCCTAGTTTAAACACTCCTCCAATCTTCTAGCCATTTTCTCCCCCAGCACAGCTGCACCCTCCCCATTGAGGTGCAGCCCGTCCCTAGCGTAGAACCTGTAGCCAACTGAGAAGTCGGCCCAGTTCTGCAGGAACCCAAACCCCTCCTTCCTATACCAATTCCTGAGCCACTTATTAACCTCCCTAATCTCCCGTTGCCTCTCTGGCGTGGCACGTGGTACAGGAAGTATTTCCGAAAATACCACCTTGGAGGTCCTTGCTTTAAGCTTACAGCCTAATTCCCTGAAATCATCTTTAAGGACCTTCCACCTACCTCTAACTTTGTCATTTGTGCCAATGTGCACCATGACCGCTGGATCCTCTCCAGCCCCTCCCAGTAATCTGTCAACCCGATCAGCGATGTGTCGGACTCGAGCGCCAGGTAGGCAGCACACCGTTCGATGATCCCTGTCTTTGTGACAGATTGCCCTATCTGTTCCCCCTAATAATTGAGTCTCCCACTACCAGAACCTGTCTGGCCTGCCTTGCTCTCCTATTTCCCCCCTTACTGGAGCAGACACTCCTCCGGCTTTCAGAGGACATGCCTTGCTGCAGCAGTGCTACTCCTGTACTGACACTCCCCTCATCTGCCAACTTAGCAAACTTATTGGGGTGTGCCAGATCAGGACTAGCCTCCCTGGTGCTCTTCCTTCTACCCCGCCTTCTAACTGTCACCCATCTAGCTGCTTCATTGTCCTGCAGCTCCAACCTAGCATCCCCCCCTCATCTATCCCATTGAGCGTCTGCTCAGTGAGCAGAAGACTCCTTTCCATATTGTCTATGGATCTCAGTGTTGCCAGCTGCACATTTAGATCCAGTATCTGGGCTTCCAAATGCACAACGTGCTCACATCTCGCACAGCAGTATGCACCCTCGACCGGCTGTTCAAGGATTTCATACATGCGGCAAGACGTGCACTGGATGGCATTGGCAATAGTGGAGCACATCCTAATGGGGATTGCACCAGACAATAAGATAAGCAAAAATAAATTAAAAAAAAAAGTATTAATATAACAGCAATTCAGTAAGACCTCCCTTGGAAACGCCCTGAATCTAAAGTCACTGAATTTCAAGTCACACACTTACCACAGTTCGCACTTACACTCAGGTCACACTCAGCTCGTTCACACTCGCTCAGGAAGAAGATTTAAAAGAGTTTTTTTTTTTTTTTTTCCCCTTTTACCAGCACACCACCTTGCTGCTCAATGCACTTCCAAAAGGAGTTGAGCCCCAACCAGCTGCCCCTTATAAACCCTTAATTACTGTATGAACTCCCACCCTTGATTAACCCCTTGTGAATATAGTTACACCTCAAGATTTAAATGCAATATAGTTTACCCTTAAAAACACAGATAGTAAAATAAGAGATTAACCAATTCAGCAACTCACACAGGTATTTGTTATAGGTTCTCCAAATACCTCTTCACTGAATTTCAAGTCACACACTTACGCTCAGGTCACACTCAGCTCGTTCACACTCGCTCAGGAAGAAGATTTAAGAGTTTTTTTTTTGTTTGTTTTTTTTTCCCCTTTTACCAGCACACCACCTTGCTGCTCAATGCACTTCCAAAGTAACGTACTGTCGCACTGATGAGACTCTTTGAAGTGTCTAGGCAACATTTTAAGAAGGGAATCATCTGTGCAGGTTATTGCGGCCTGTATTCCCAAGATGTGTTCCCTCACACGCACTTTCAACTGTCTCGTGGTCATACCCACGTAGATTAAACCACAAGGACACGTCGCATGGTAAATTACATAACGGGTGGTACAGGATATCCAATGTCTGATTTCAAAAGACTTTGTACCATCATAGTTAGTAAAGGAGGTACAACGTTCGATGTTAGAACAGGCCACGCATTTACCGCACGGAGAACATACATGTCTAGGCACAAAATTGTCCAAAAAAGTGCGTATTGGACGACTCACATAGTGACTAGATACCAACCTATCACGCACATTACTGGCTCGCCTAAACGTAATGGAAGGCTGGTCCGGGAGAAGTTTACAAAGAATAGGATAAACCTTAAGAATAGGCCATGCCTTCATCATCACCCTACGCATCATCTCATGGGAAGGATGAAATGAAGTGATAAACCTCACTGTGTTATCCATTTTTGATCTATTCAAAGTAGAATCCCTGTAGAGGAGCTCATTACGAGCTACATGTTTGGCACGTTGATAAGCTCTTTTGACACAGCGCTTGCTGTAGTCACGTGACAAAAACCGTGCCCGTAGTTCCTTGGCTCTTATATGAAAGTCAACGTCGGATGAACAGATTCGACGTAGACGTAGGAACTGACCCACAGGAATTGACCTAATAAGATGATGTGGATGGCAAGAAGAGGCATGGAGAAGCGTATTAGTGGCGGTTTCTTTACGATATATATCTGTCTGGATTAATCCATCAACATCTTTCTTAATAGTAACATCAAGGAAATTGATCTTTCCCATATCCCATACTAGAGTTAATTTGATGTTAAGGTCATTGTGGTTCAGGAGAGATATGAATTGCAGAAGGTCGACGGAGCTACCCTGCCAGACAAAGAAGATGTCGTCAATGTAGCGTGCCCATAATTGGACACGCTCCATTGACCCCTGTTTGTCGGACAGAAAGAGATCCCTCTCCCACAGCCCCAGGAAGAGATTTGCATAGGCCGGCGCAAAGGCCGCGCCCATGGCAGTCCCCTGGAGCTGCAGGTAAAAGGACCCCTTAAACACAAAAAAGTTGTGTGTAAGAGTGAACTCAAGAAGCTCCAGGATGAGGTCCCTGAGTGCCACCGGAATGGTAGATGTATTGTGAAAGAATCGGACAGCCGACAATCCATCCTGATGTCTAATACTGGTGTACAGGGACTCAACATCAACAGAAGCCAAAAGAGTATCACTCTCCATGTAGAGTCCATCGACCTTCCGCAACAAATCAGTCGTGTCCTTTAAGAACGAAGGGAGGCAGGTCACCAGCGGCTGAAGGTGATGGTCGATCCACTTGTTCACATTTTCGAAAAAGTTCCCCCTGCCCGATATAATGGGCCGTCCTGGTGGACAAGTAATATTTTTATGAATTTTAGGCAAAAGGTAAAGAGTAGAAATGGTGGGTTCCTTTACAGTAAGTGCCAAAGATAACTGTTTGGTAATAATACCATTGATGACTGCTTTATTAAGGATGTGGTCTAATTTGGTAACAAATGCTGAGAGAGGATTGTAAGTTAACTTTCTATAACATGACAAATCACTAAGTTGTCGAAACGCCTCTTTCTCATACATTTGTATTGGCCAAATCACCACATTGCCACCTTTATCTGCCGGTTTCAAGACCACGTCAGACAGATTTTGAAGATACTGTAATCTCACCCTCTCATCTCTAGTCAGGTTGTCAAATTTGCCAAACCTAGGAATTCTTTTAAAATCTTCAGTGACCACCCGCACAAACAAGTCAATACTTGGGCAGGATGGTAAAGGGGGAAACTTTGTCGACCGTGACCGAATAGATGAAGGTATCATACCTGTCTCGTCAGCACGTATGGCCTATTGTTGCTATTTTGTATGCCTTGACATCCCCCCTTTTCATGTTAATCTGTGTCATTTTATGATGTAAATTAATAAAATACTATTTTTTATGGGTTCTTTCTGACTGTTGGCTCCTCATTATTCTTTGCTGTTGATCTCAGAATAGGGAGAGCTGCTGCAGCTGCTGATTCTGTAGGGAGAGCGTTAGGAAGGCAAAAAGAAAAAAAAACTGCACCTGCTGCTAGAGCTTTTCACTGTAGTTACTGTGCAGTGAAAGGTGAAGATTTTTGCTTTTGTGCAGCAGCGCTGGTGGTGATTAGCCTGCCTTTTAAGGCTAGCTGCATTGCTGTGTGCACACTGGTGTTCAAACTGCTTTTTTAAAAGCAATCCAAATTGTATTGTGTTGTCCTGGAGAGGTAGTGAGCATTCATTTTTTCACACACCGTACAGCGGTATATGCTCCTCACACAGTACCGTGTAACGGCTGTTATCACGGCCAAATTGAAGCTGTCTACGTGTGTGACTCTGTAAGGAAAAGTCGAGGAGTTTGTCCGTTCTTACAGACCTACACCTTATAGTTTTGTCCGTTTTTCAAACAGTTTAGTATATTTGCTGTTTGATTACATTCAAAACTAGAGAGAGACAGCGTGTGTCAGTCCGTATACAAAAACACGGAGCTTGACAATTTTACATACACCGTACAGCAGTGTATGTGCACGCTTGTTATAAATGAGTCACCGGAGGAGGAAAAAACAAAAATGCAAGCTAAGTCCAGAAAACCGGAGAGGTTGGTAGCTAGCGGATTGCAGACCCCTGATCCTATTCACAACAACTAACAGTAGCCGTGGAGCGTTCCTACGGTGGATCTAGACGCCTCTTCACAGCCGGAGAACTAAATAAGCCTAAAGAAAGAAAGGGGAAATCTAAACTGCCCCAGAGCAGACCCCAAAGCAATAGACAGCCCCCAACGTGTAATGTCGGTGAAAACAGATGAAAACACAAACACAGGCAGAAAGACAGGCAGAGCAAATGATGGGGCCCAACTAACTAGATAGGAAAGGACAGAAAAGATGCTGGCTGCAATCCGCAAAAACCCTACCAAAAATGTCCCAACACGTCTGATAGGAAAAACGGCCCTGAAGTCACTAGACTTCAAAATCCCTATATCAGCACTCCGATATATTCTGAAGACAGAGCAAAATAGATTTAACCGATCAGGAACAAAAATGGAAATTCAGCAGAGCCCCAGCCGGGGCTGGCAGAACACAAAACTAAGCAAATCAGACAAAATCTCATGGAACAATAACAGAGCAAAACTTAGCTTTAGAAGACAGAAACTGAACTGGAGGCCAGAGCTCAGAGCAGAGAAATCACCAGCAACCCTACAGGGCGTCGGCTGCCTTATATCCACTCAGATTCCGGATGTCCAATCGCAATCCACCTGTTCAGGTGACAGGTTTCTCCCATCCAAATCAGTTTCACCACCTCTTTCACCAGCAGAGGGAGTTCATCGGACATCAAAGGTGAACGAGAAAATGAGCTCACAACACACGCTCATCTGTCAGTACCGTGTAACGGCTGTTATCACGGCCAAATTGAAGCTATCTACGTGTGTGACTCTGTAAGGAAATGCCGAGGAGTTTGTTCGTTCTTACAGACCTACACTCTAGGGAGATTCCAATTCTGCCCAATTCTATATTCACCTTGTAGTTTGTCATACACTAGGCAATTTCTGCCAGTCACATTGCGGTGTTATAGACACAGGGCCTGACAGAATCCAACTGTGTTCTGAAGTGTAAAGAGATTCCAATTCTCCACAGTCCTCTATCCACCTTTCTTACAACATCCAGAATCTGCCTGTCACATTGCGGTGTAAAATAAACAGGGCCTGACAGAATCCAACTGTGTCCTGAAGTCTACAGAGATTCCAATTCTCCAGTCCTCTATCCACCTTTTTTACACCATCCAGAATCTGCCTGTCACATTGCGGTGTAAAAAAAACAGGGCCTGACAGAATCCAACTGTGTCCTGAAGTCTACAGAGATTCCAATTCTCCCCACTACTATATACACCTTGTACCTTGTTTTACAGTACCATATAGTTGGTGGTTTTTTGGGTACATTTTCCCCAAAAATGAGGAAGTGTGGTGGAAGAGTCTGTGGAAGTGGGCGGGGGTTAGCAGCTGGTAATGATGGTGTTGGTGGTGGATCTGCTGGTAGTGGCAAAAGCAATATAGCACCTAATGCAGGAGGTGTTGAGCCTGCGTCATCGTCTGGCTCCACAAGGCCTCGAAGGCTCCCTTTTCTGGGAGTAGGTAAACCGCTTTTAAAGTCGGAGCTTCAATAACAAGTTTTGGCTTACATTGCTGACTCAGCCTCCAGCTCTATCGCCTCCTCTTCTGAAGTTTTAAAAAATAAAAGCACTGAGTCATCATTGGAGGCTCATGTTCATGAACCACACCTTTCCTTGTGTCCTTCACCCCAACCAAAATTGAAGGATGTGGCAGGCCACACTACAGATTACTCCATGGAGCTGTTTTCACATACCATGCCTGGGTTATCAAGTCAAATCCTGAATTACCCAGGCAAAGATGAATCTGACATGGAATGTACTGATGCACAGCCACTGATAGATGATTCTGCTGGTACATTCACTCAGAGCACTACATTGTCCTCACAGTGTACTGAGCCAGATTCTGACCCTGATGAGACTCAGGTGCCCCTTCCCGCATACTATACCACCATACACGGTGACACAGAGGAAGGTGCACATGACATTGAAGAGGAGGTGATGGATGACCCAGTTGTTGACCCAGATTGGCATCCACTGGGGGTAGAGGGTGCCGCTGCCAATAGCTCAAAAGAGGAGGAGGAGAATCCGCAGCGGGCATCGACATCGCAACAGCTGTTATCTGGCAGGCCCGGAGCAGTCCAAAAACGGGTTACAAAAACCAAAAGAGTTGCAGGACAGCTTGGCCAGATGGTCAAAATAGCACAGCGTGCAAGGCCTCAAAATGTCTTCCATAGTAGGAAGAGTGCAGTGTGGCACTTTTTTGAACAAAATCCTAATGATCAGGCAAAGGTTTTCTGTAAGAAGTGCGCAAAGAGCTTTAGCCGAGGGAAAAATCTGAGAAATTTGAATACCAGTTGCATGCTAAGACATTTAACCACCATGCACTTGCAAGCATGGACGGACTACCAAAACTCACGTACCACATGTGCTACTGCTCCCAAAGAAGGTAGTCAGCAATGCTACATTGTTTCCCCCACTGTAAGTTCACTGGTTAGCACACCACCAGCAGCAAATGTTGAGTTGTCATCGCAAGGGCAAATCAGTCAGGGAATCACACTGTTATTGCAACGAAAGACTCAATCTAGGCCATCAGAAAGAACACCAACACCATCACCATCATCAACCCTCTCTCAGTCCGCCATGTCCACCGCTAGTTCCACCATATGCAGCTCTCAAGTCCAGCTCACCCTACCAGAGACTATGAGTAGGACAAGAAAGTACTCATCCTCTCATCCGCGTACACTGGGTTTTAAACACCCACATTGCCAAACTAATCTCGTTAGAGATGATGCCCTATTGGTTGGTTGAAAGCGCAGCTTTCCGCGAACTCATGGCCTACGCAGTACCACACTATGACCTACCCAGTCGCCACTTATTTTCTCGCAAAGCCATCCCAGCCCTCCACCTTCATGTGAAAGACCGCATTGTCCATGCACTCAAGCAATCAGTGAGTGGAAAGGTGCACCTCACAACTGATGCATGGTCCAGTAGGCATGGCCAGGGCCGTTACGTGTCCATCATTGCGCACTGGGTTAATGTGGTGGATGCAGGGTCCACAGGGGACAGCTGTGATGGCACAGTGCTGAATAGCCCACGGTATAGGAAACAGTTGGCTGTAGGCGTTCGACCCTTCTCCTCCTCCGGAAGCGAAAGCTCGTCCACAGAGCGTAATCGCATGAGCACTGCATCCGCAGCTGACAGTGGTGCACACGATGTGTCCCAGTATCGATCAGCTAGTGGAAAGCGTCAGCAGGCTGTGTTGCAGATGATGTGTTTGGGTGACAGACACACGGCAGAGGTACTGGCCGACTACTTTCAGCATCTTGAGGCAGGCAAGGTAGTTAAGTGATAACGGCCGGAATTTTGTGGCAGCCATAGCCCTTTCAAAACTCAGACACATACCTTGCTTGGCTCACACCTTGAACCTGGTGGTGCAGTGCTTCCTCACTAATTATCCGGAGTTAACAGGCCTGCTCCATAAGGTTCGAAGACTGTGCTCGCACATCCGCCGGTCGCCGATACACTCCAGTCGTATGCAGAAGCTGCAGCGATTGCTCCACCTTCCCAAGCACCGCCTAATTATCGACGTTGCAACAAGGTGGAACTCCACCCTGCGCATGGTTGAGCGGCTATGCGAACAGAAGCAAGCCGTAATGCATTTGTGGGAGGATACACGGGCAGGCACTTTGAGGGCAGACATGGAGTTGACAAGTGTGCAGTGGTCGAAGCTGAAAGATCTCTTAAAGTCCTTCAAATGTTTTGATCAATGCACACGGCTGGCAAGCGCAGACGACGCCATCATAAGCATGAGCATCCCACTTATGCGTCTGCTCATGCAAACTTTGACGCACTTCAATGAGCAGGCGTCTGCAGCCAAGGATGATGAGGAAGAGGAGGAGGGAAGCCTTGATGACAGTCAGCCATTGTCTGTTCAGGGAACAGTCATGGACGAGGTGGAGGAAGAAGAGGAGGAGGAGGATGATGATGGGGATGATTATTTAGGGGAGGAGGATGCTTCTCGTGGGGCAAGAGAAAATGTTGGCATGGCAAGGTCTGGTACTGGGTTTGTACGTGACTGGAGGGATGTGGATTTGCCTGAAAGTGCTCTTCCACCCAGCACTCGCAGTGCATCATTGACACCGGGAACATTGGCCCACATGTCAGATTATGCCTTGCAGATCCTAAAAAGGGACCCCCGCATTGCCAAAATGATGAACGATGATGACTACTGGTTGGCCAGCATCCTGGATCCACGCTATAAAGGCAAATTCCAAAACATCATGCCACAGGAGAACCTTGACCTAATATTGGCTAACAAACAAGCAACTCTGGTAAACCGGTTGGTTGAGGCATTCCCAGCACACAGCAGCGGTGATGGTTGTCACACGAGCCGTAGGGGCCGGGTGCAAATTGGAAGAGGTGTTGGTGGTGCACACATCAGAAGTGGCATTGGAGACAGGGGTTTCATGACCATGTTGTGGACTGATTTTTCAAGTCCCGCTCACACGACTGGTAATACTGCATCAATTGAAGTGACAGGAGACAGCACTTGTCAACAATGGTTACAAACTCCTTTTCCTCCCATATCTACGTTCTCCCTCACAGGTCATTCCCATTTGACTATTGGGCAGCTAAACTGGACACCTGGCCTGAATTGGCACAATATGCCTTACAGGAGCTCGCTTTCCCAGCTGCAAGTGTGCTATCGGAAAGAGTCTTCAGTGCTACTAGATCAATCCTGACAGAAAAAAGGGCCCATCTGTCGACCCAAAATGTGGATGATCTAACCTTCATTAAAATGAACCATGCTTGGGTTTCCAAGGATTTTGTCACACCTTACCCTGACGACACATAGGTTGACAGAAAAATGGCTTTCTTTGGTCCGCCTCTTCCTGGGACTTGACCAATTTCGCCTTTAGCAGCAACATATGCCATTTTGTAAACCTCCCTAACTGGGCTGCCTCCTCCCCCCATGGCCGGGGTCACCACCTAGCGCACGCAACCCTGCGAGTGCCGTTGCCCTGGACAGGTGGGTGGGCCGACTCTTGGGCGTGGGCACTGGCACAGGGTCCCTCATAGTGCAATCAAGTGTCTCTGACGGTGGGGGTGCACACCCACCATCAGACACACCACTGTACTATGAGGGGCCCAGTGCCAGTACCGACGCCCACGAGTGGGCCCCCTTGCTTGGGCAGGGCCCCAGCATTTGCAATGTTTACCTCTCCCTGCTCCTCCGCTGTGTAGTCTGGGCTGTCAAATCCTTCACTGGGACTGCCACTACAAATTTGGTGAACTGATAGAAGATGATGGTTAAGACGTAGCTATGCCCTGTCCCGCTGGCCAGGATCTAGCTTCACATGATCAATGGCTTCCATTTCTTATGGACGTCGACTAACAATGAGATGCAGTGGTGGTTTCTCATCAGCTTTCACAGTTTTCCTACCCACAGATGTGTAACATTCCAGCGCACATTTTTAAATGTGCCCTCTCATGCCAATCCAAATGAATCGCCTACGGCCTGTGGCTTCTGTCTTTTGCACTCCAAAGTTACGTGACAGAGCATGATAGGCAGTGAGCACCATGTTTACATCTCTCCCTGTGATCAAAATTATATGGATATGAGTAATGGCGATGGGATCAACGGTACTGTGATACAGCAACACTTTCTTCACAAAGAAAGGTTTTTGCTGTCTCCACACACTAATTAATTGAGGGTCTGCATCGCCTCTGAGAATTGTGATGGCAGTTTATCCCGTGAATAGGAATTCCTAGATTTCTGCAATCACTAGAATTTATGTCAGTAATTGTATGCATCTCATTTCCTATTGCGGAGAGTCTGGACTGTCTTACTGAGACAGAAATATATATGAAGATTTAAAAATACCACCAAAAGTGTATACTGGTGTACGCTTCAAATACATTTCCTTTTTTCTACTTTTTAGATTGTTGTCTAATCCATACTGAGAACATGGAGATTTTAAATATTTAAACTATGCTATATATACCTGCTATCCAGTGATAATGTACCCTTTCTCAACTTTGTACAAGCTGGTCAAATTCTTACTGGGCCTGAGACCGTCTGAGCCTGCCTCCTGATCTATAGACATAGGTTTTTAATGTGTAAACTATGCTATACATACCTGTAATCCGGTGATACGTTACCCTTTCTCACTTTTGTCCAATCACGTCTAATCCATAATGGAACTGAGACCGTCTGAGCCTGCCTCCTGATATATAGACCTATGTTTTTAATGTGTAAACTATGCTATACATACCTGTTATCCTGTGATACGGTACCCTTTCTCACCTTTGTCCAATCATGTCTAATCCATACTGGGCCTGAGACCGTCTGAGCCTGCCTCCTGTTATATAGACCTACGTTTTTAATGTGTAAACTATGCTATACATACCTGTTATCCAGTGATACGGTACCCTTTCTTGCCTTTGTCCAATCACGTCTAATCCATACTGGGCCTGAGACCGTCTGAGCCTGCCTCCTGATATATAGACATAGGTTTTTAATGTATAAACTATGCTACATATATATACGTGTTACCTGGTGAAACTGTACCCTTTATCAACTTTCTAGAATCTTGTCGAATCCATACTGGGCCTGAGAACGGCTGCAGAGCTGTTAAGCAAGCTACAGCAACTGTGGTTTGGACATGTAATTTATTTCATTTTTTCAGGAATACCAGTTAGGCCTAATTCAGGAATTGCGGTTGACCTGAACTTACTGGGAAATCATCGTTCGCGGGGAATAATTGGAATCACAGATCCCCATCACTAACGGTGTTCTGCTGGTTATCTGCACCTGTAAGCGACAAAAGCTGGTCCTTTCAGTGTAGTGCGCATGCAGCCCCGGACATGTAACGCCATGATAGACCATGATAGTGCCAGAGCCTCGCGTATCCCTCTAGTAAGCTTGATGCGTACCGCGGGGGCATGCCGGAGTCTCGTTCGTTAACGGAATAAAGCTGACAAATTGCTAGCACAACTACAAACGGACATACCACACCACACACACAATCGACAAAGCTTTCAATATGTGCATCTTTTCTTGAGGTGGCATGGTTGTGGGTTCCCGGGTGGAGTCCAATTAAGCCGCAGGCTCCACTCCTGGTGGTGCCCTTCTGGACAGTCCTTTAAGGTTCAGCTTTGCAATCATACTGCCCCCGGAAAGCAAACACTTTGCCTTCATGGACGCTGTTTGGAGGTTCGTGGGAATAACGCCGCCCGATCGCCAGTTGGCATAATTTATTGGTGGGAAGTCCGACGGTTTATGATCGTGTTCGATTTCAGAATTTTTTTTTTTTGGTTGGTATTTTGCATTTTTATTCCAGCCTTTCTTGACTTCATAAGGGAATGACAAACCTGTCTCTTTCACCTCCTCCTTTTACTCCTCCACCTCTTTTCTAAATGTAGTTGCCATTTTCCATATGTAATTTTTGTTTTCTGAGCATTTTCTCTGCTTTGGGACACCTTTTAGGCTGAGTTCACACGGGGTTTTTTCCGCGTTTCCGCGGCGGTTTTAACCGCGCGATTTTGCCACGAAAACGCGAAAAATAAGCATCCCATGCATTCCTATGGGATTCCGCAATGCTGTGCTAATGCTGCGGTTTTTACCGCGGCGGAATCGCTTTGCGGTAAAAAACGCAGAATGCTCATTAATTTTGCGGAATCGCGGCGATCCCGCACCCATAGGAATGCATTGTTCCACTTACTTCCCGCATGTGGCTGTGCACACCATGCGGAAAGTAAGCAGAACATTTGCGGATGGTACCCACGGTCCGGAGGAGAGGAGACTGTCCTCCGGGCTTTGGGTACCATATCCCTGTAAAAAATAGAATTTAAAATAAAAAAATTGTTATTCTCACCTTCCGATGTCCCGCGCAGCCTTCCCGCTTCTCTTCACGCTCTCGTTCCCAGTAATCCTTTGTGAAAATGCCCGCGATGGCATCCGTTCTCGCGGGATCGCGAAGTCTCGTGGTCATTCGCGCGACGTCATCGCGAATTACCGCGAGACATCGCGATCCCGCGAGAACTGACGTCATTGCGGGCATTTTCGCAAAGGATTACTGGGAACGGCTGCGCGGGACGTCGGAAGGTAAGAATAACACCATTTTTTATTTTTTTTTGCATTTTATCTTTTACTACTGATGCTGCATAGGCCGCCTCAGTAGTAAAAAGTTGGTCACACTCGTCAAACACTATGTTTGACGAGTGTGACCAACCTGTCAATCAGTTCTCCAAGTGATGCTACAGATCGCTTGGAAAACGCTAGCATTTTGCAAGCTAAATACGCTTGCAAAATGCTAGTTTTTCCGCTGGAAAATTGCGGGAATTTAAAATGCGATTTTCCCACGGAATGGAATTCCGGAATTCTCGCGGTAATTTCCGCGAGCGTTCCGGTACGTGTGCACTTAGCCTTAAGGTGTTTTGTAATTGTTTTCTATGTGTTTGTATGTGTTTGTGTTTGCCTGCCATTGTTTTCAATGGGGTTCGACGAACATTCGACGAACTTGCCTCCTGCGTGGCGAACCAAAACACTAGCGTGGTGGCTCAACACTACTCCTGATATATAGACGTACATTGTTAATGTTTAAACTATGCTATATATACCTGCTATCTGATGATACTGTACACTTTGACTACTTTTTATATTCTTGTCTAATCCATACTGAGCCTGTGAGCGTCTCTGTATGACTGATGGAATATATATGGAGATTGACAATTATCCTTTGACTGAATAGAGCTGTACATTTCTGATACAGTGCCTTATATATGATGTAATTTTGTGTCTATTTTGTGCAAAATTTTGAAGATTGGTGGAAGAGGCCGCGGACGTGGGCGCAGGGGGGGCCAGCTGGTGATGATGGTGGTGGTGCATCTGCTGGTAGTTGCAAAAGCACAATAGCAGCTAAGGCAGGAGGTGTTGAGCCTGCGTCATGGTCTGGCTCCGGAACGCCTGGAATGATACCTTTTCTGGGAGTAGGTTAACCGCTTTTAAAGGCGGAGCATGAGGAACTGGTTTTGGCTTACATTGCCAAACAGACTCCATCAAATATGCCCGCCTCTTCTGAAGTTTCAAAAAATGCAAGCACTGAGTGGTCAAGTGCTGGCTCCTTGTCAGGAAGAACCCCTTTCCTTGTGTCCTGCACCCCCACCCAAACTGAATGAGGCAGCAGGCCACACTTCACATTAGTCCATGTAGCTCTTTCTATCATACCATGCCTGGGTTATCAAGTCAAGTCGTGAATTCCCCAGTCCAAGATGAATCTGACATGGAGTGTGGGTGGCCAGCCAGGGCAGTGGGGTTAATCGGTACCGGGCCGGTGTCTCACTGGGATGTGTCACGGTGGTGGTGACCCGTTCCGTGGCCCTGGGCGTCCATGCAAAGGGGTGAATTACGTTTATAGGTGAATGATACGTGACGCTATCTCTGGTTTCTGATTAGATTGACCAGTGCTGCAGTGTCGCTTCTGTGGGACAGATGTTGTGGTGCAGCTAAGATGTAGAAGACCTGCACAGGTAGGGCCGTAGTCGCAGGGCAGAAGAAAGAGTTGGGAGATGGTGTGCAGTGCAGGATGTAGCTGAGCCGTGCGCCAGGCGCAGGAGAAAGATGACAGACACAGTCGTGCAGTTCCTTTACCTGTACTTGGTAGGTGCTGTCCAGGACCCAGAGTACAGATGGAGAAGGAGTTGGTCAGCCTGGAAGCCAATTTGGATTTCTCTCTCTGCAGATAGGTAGTGTGGCCTCCGTTCTAGCGCTTATCTGAGGTACTTGCAGTGCTGAGTTCAATGAAGTTCCCCCTATTGACTCTCTTTTGGAACTTTCTCGTATGGCTGGCAGCCGTAGCCTTTTCCTTCTGGCTCACACACGTCGATGCTGGGGCCTCCGAGCCTCAGTTGGGTACAGAGCATTTACAGCTGCTACTTCCTCCGGATTCTGCTGCAGGAACGTCAGTGTCCCTACAAACTCGGAGACCGGAATCCGGACCATGCGCTCCAGCTAGGAGTGAGCCTTAACTCTGCTCATCCTCCAGCTCCCCTTCTTACGTCCACACACTTCCCCTTCCCTGCACAGAATGGCCTAACTTACCTTCTCCCGACCACAGAAAGCAGCTCCTCAGCAGTCATGTTCAGAGGTCACCCTGCTGGCGTGGAGTGGGAAATGTGTTGTGTGTTGGTTTAACTGCTAGAGAGATCCTTCGTTGCTCCCAAGCATGACATCACACTCCCTAGGAGGAAGGTAATGCCACTGTTGCGACCATACTCCTGGGGGCGCCACAAGTGCACTGATGCCCAGTCACTGCTAGATGATTCTGCTGGTACATTGACCCAGACCACTACATTCCCTTCGCACTCTACACAGCCAGAATCTGACCCTGAGGAAACTCAGGTTCCCCTTCCCGCATACTATACCACCTTACACGATGACAAACAGGAAGGTGCAGATGAAAGTGCAGGTTCCTTGAGCTGGTGGGGGGTCATACTCATGGGCGACGGCACTGGCACAGGGCCCCTCATAGTACGCAAAAGTGTCTCTGCCGGTGGGTCTGCCAACCGGGAGGGCTCACCCGGGAGGACCCACCCCCCACCCCCACTCCCACCCACCGTCAGACACACTGCCACACACCGCCGTACTATTAGAGGGGCCCTGTGCCACTGCCGTCGCCAACGAGTGGGCCCCCCTGCTTCCTCAGGATCACAGCACTTGCAAAGTTGAAATACTTACCTCTCCCTTCTCCACCGCCATGACGTCTTCCGCGTTTCCTGACAGTGATAGTCTGATCAGAGAGCGCAATGACATCACGTCTGTACGCCCTCTGCCTAAACAGCCAAGTGCAGTGAGATGGACGATGGGGACGACGAGGAGTCCAGACTAGTACAGGGATTCCATAGCGAGGAGACTTATTTAATTGTTTTCAATGTTGGGACAGCAATTTTTGGGGAGCACTATACTCTGGAGAATAATATATGGGGCCCACCATACACTTGAGTATTCCAAAGGTGGACATCAGACACTGGATAAACAAATTAGAACAGACTTCATTATGTAGACATATTACTGATTCTCAGAGTCAAATACACTAGAACCAAACAGGACCAAATCTGACAATCAGGGCAACACATAAGTACTATGATACCAAAGAGACAAGGTGTAGATCCCATATATATAAAAGTACAATACTTTATTAGAAAATGTAATACAATATCATAAACATGATTAAATACAAAAGGCGAGGGAAAAGGTAAGCAAAAGGATATGTCACACCGGGTCTGGTACTGAAGATATATGTAAAGAGGTGGGAGAGCGGCAAATGCTATAAATCAATCGTAGTAACCAAAAAAGTGCAAGAAAAACACATTGCATATGGCCAAAAAATATATATACTATATCAGACTGGCAATTACACACCCAGGTCATAAATAGACCAGTGTTAAGGGTTTTAAATAGATTGGCCTGATGGCTTAAAACAAGCCACTAGAAGTAGACAGTATCCAAATAAATGATTAATAACAGGAAAAAGTCACAAGTATTAATAATGCCACTCTTAACCATAGTCCCTCTTCCCTGAATCCCAAGACACGCAGCCCCAATGCGCGTTTCGCGTTGGCTTTCTCGGGGGGCTGTGTCCTATGTGTGTCCATGCTGCTTTAAATACACTACAATATAAGGCGTCCACCTGTGACTCAATTAGCGGCGCGTGTATTGCCACCATGACCCGGAGGTTGCGACGCGCCCGGCGCTCTAAGATGAAGCAGGTCAGGGGAAACCCCCCCACTGACGTCAGAGACCTGCACACATCATAAAAGAGCGCCCGATGCGACGCTCCGGCAACACGGTCACAAAGACACGCTGTTAAGACGGCGGAACACGCTTAACCGGTTCCCGACCTGTGATACAGCGTATGCGTCATGAAAGTCGGTGCCAATCCGACCTATGACGCATACCCTGTGTCATGAATTCAAAGCCCCCCTGCGGGTCGGGTGACCGGGGTCAATGAAAGGTCACCTGACCCGCAGATACAGGGGGCGTCGCTTCGCCCCCACGTGGCTACGATCGCTCTGATTGGCTGTTAAAAGTGAAACAGCCAATCAGAGCGATAGTAATATTTCATCAATGAAAACTGATGAAATATTACAATCCAGCCATGGCCGATGCTGCAGTAGCATCGGACATGGCTGGAGACACCGATTCGACCCCCCCACCAGCGATCGCCCCCCCGCCACTGAATGACAGCGGCGATCTGCCGCCGCTGTCATCATATGCCCCCCCCTCCCATTCCCTCCGCTCCCCGCCAGCTTCCGTTAACCCCCTCACCCACTCTCACCGCCCCCGGCACCTTCTAAGTCCCCCTGTCGCTCCCGGTGTCCGGCGGGTCCGGTTCATGGGCGCCGCCATCTTGGAAAATGCGCCCGCCCGAATCTGCTGGCTGCAGATTCCATTATCTCATTTTGATCACTCTCACAGTGATCAAAATGAAATAAAAAGTAAATGAACCCCACGATTATCACCCCCATAGGTAGGCATAACTAATAAAATAAAGAAAATATTTTTATTTTTATTTTTCCATTAGGGTTAGGGTTGGAAAGAGGGTTAGGGTTAGGGATGGAAAGAGGGTTAGGGTTGGAATTAGGGTTTTTTTCATTTTCACGTCTCTGCATTATAAACTTCTGTGAAGCACTTGGGGGTTGAAAGTGCTCACCATACATCTACATAAGTTCCTTGGAAGGTCTAGTTTCCAAAATGGGGTCACTTGTGGGGGGTTTCCACTGTTTAGGCACATCAGGGGCTCTGCAAACGTAATGACGACCGCAGACTATTCCATCAAAGTCTGCATTTCAAAACGTCACTACTTCCATTCCGAGCCCTGACGTGTGCCCAAACAATGGTTCCCCCACACATATGGGGTATCAGCGTACTCAGGACAAACTGGACAACAACTTTTGGGTCCAATTTATCCTGTTACCCTTGTGAAAAAAAAAATTGCGGGCTAAAAATAATTTTTTTTTAGGGAAAAAAATGATTTTTTATTTTCACGGCTCTGCGTTATAAACTTCTGTGAAGCACTTGGGGGTTCAAGGTGCTCACCACACATCTAGATAAGTTCCTTATGGGGTCTAGTTTCCAAAATGGGGTCATTTTGGGGGGGTTTCCACAGTTTAGGCACAAAGGGGCTCAGCAAATGTAACATGACGCCCGCAGACCATTCCATCAAAGTCAGCATTTCAAAATGTCACTACTTCCCTGCTGAGCCCCAACGTGTGCCCAAACAGTGGTTCCCCCACGTATGGGGTACCAGCGTACTCAGGACAAACTGGACAACAACTTTTGGGGTCCAATTTATCCTGGTACCCTTATGAGAATAAAAAATTGCCGACTAAAAATTTTTTTTTTAGGAAAAAAAAAGATTTTTTATTTTCACTGCTCTGCATCATAAACTTCTGTGAATAACCTGGGGGTTCAAAGTGCTCACTATGCATCTACAATAGATAAGTTCCTTAGGGGGTCTAGTTTTCAAAATGGGGTCATTTGTGGGGGAGCTCCAAAGTTTAGGCACACAGGGGATCTCCAAACACGACATGGTGTCCGCTAACGATTGGAGCTAATTTTCATTTCAAAAAGTCAAATGGCGCTCATTCCCTTCTGCACCCTGCCGTGCACCCAAACAGTGCCCCCCCCACATATGGGGTACCAGCGTACTCAGGACAATCTGGACAACAACTTTTGTGCTCCAATTTCTCCTGTTACCCTTGTGAAAATAAAAAATAGCGTGCTAAAAAATCATTTTTGAGGAAAAAAAAATGATTTTTTATTTTCACTGCTCTATGTTATAAACTTTTGTGAAGCACTTGGGGGTTCAAAGTGCTCACTACACATCTAGATAAGTTCCTTAAGGGGTCTAGTTTCCAAAATGGTGTCACTTGTGGGGGAGCTCCAATGTTTAGGCACACAGGGGCTCTCCAAACGCGACATGGTGTCCGATAACGATTGGAGCTAATTTTCCATTCAAAAAGTCAAATGGCGCTCCTTCCCTTCTGGGCCCTGCCGTGCACCCAAACAATGGTTTATGACCACATATGAGGTATTGGTGTGCTCAGGAGAAATTGCCCAACAAATTTTAGGATCCATTTTATCCTGTTGCCCATGTGAAAATGAAAAAACTGAGGCTAAAATATAATTTTTGTGAAAAAAAAGTACTTTTTTTTTTTACGGATCAATTTGAGAAGCACCTGTGGGTTCAAAGTGATCACTATGCATCTAGATAAGTTCCTTGGGGGGGTCTAGTTTCCAAAATGGGGTCACTAGTGGGGGAGCTCCAGTGTTTAGGCACACAGCGACTCTCCAAACGCGACATGGCAAGCGCTAAATATTCCAGCATATTTTCCATTCAAAAAGTCAAATGGCGCTCCTTCCCTTCTGAGCCCTGCCGTGCGCCCAAACAGCGGTTTATGACCACATATGAGGTATCGGTGTACTCAGGGGAAATTGCCCAACAAATTTTAGGATCCATTTTATCCTGTTGCCCATGTGAAAATGAAAAAAATTGTTGCTAAAAGAAAATTTGTGTTGGAAAAATTAAAATGTCCATTTTTTCCTTCCACATTGCTTTAGCTGCTGTGAAACACCTGAAGGGTTAATAATCTTCTTGAATGTGATTTTGAGTAGCTTGAGGGGTTCAGTTTTTAGGATGGTGTCACTTTTGGGTATTTTCTGCCATATAGACCCCTCAAAGTGACTTCAAATGTGAGGTGGTCCCTAAAAAAAATGGTTTTGCAAATATTGTTGTAAAAATGAGAAATCACTGGTCAACTTTTAACCCTTATAACTTCCTAACAAAATAATATTTTGCTTCCAAAATTGTGCTGATGTAAAGTAGACATGTGGGAAATGTTATTTAGTAACTATTTTGGGTCACATAACTCTCTAGTTTAACAGACTAAAAATTAAAAATTTAAAAATTGCGAAATTTTCAAAATTTTCGCCAAATTTCTGATTTTTTCACAAATAAACGCAAAAATTATCGACATAAATTTACCACTAACATGAAGCCCAATATGTCACGAAAAAACAGTCTCAGAATCGCTAGGATGCGTTGAAGCGTTCCAGAGTTATTACCTCATAAAGGGACACTGGTCAGAATTGCAAAAAATGGCCAGGTCGTTAAGGTCAAAATAGGCTGGGTCATGAAGGGGTTAAAAAATATATATATAAAAAAACGTGTTCGCCGCCCGGGGTCAACCGTGCGGCAGGTGAAATAACCGCTGCTAAAATGGCAGAACACAGGGATGATAATGTGCACAAGGTTTAACTGCATCTGGTGCACAAAAGTAGCTCTGTTGAGGTCACAGAGCTGCACATGAAAAGTAATGCAGAAGAAGGCTGTTTCACAGAGCTGCAAGCAAAACAAAAATACAAATAACGCTGAGTCTGTATCAGGTTCACAGACCATCAGCGGCACGCGTGCGGTAGCCAGGGATCGGAGTAGTTCAAGACAACACTACAACCGGATAGACTTACCGTGGCAGACCGTGTGCATGGCGTCGCAACTGCGGACACCAAAAACGACTGCAAGCGCGAATTTAGCAGGCGCAATGCAGAACGCTGGCTGCTGTAGCGAATGATGCTTGAGCGCGCTGGCGCTAGCGCAATACTGGCTGTCCCAATCACTCACACAAACGTAATATCCGAGGGAAGGGGTTTCATAATAAGTCATACACCAGACCAACCATCCATCACCAAGCACACAGCAGCAAGTATAGAAAATACTAGCGCATGGCATAGCGGCCATGGCATAGCGGCCATGCGCACTTTTTCTAGCGTACGGGACCTGCCGGAAATCTCCAGAGCCCCGAGCATAACCAATCAAATCAGGAGTAGGACCTGAGCACCTGACTCCTGAACTCCAGTGAGAGCTCGCCCCGTGAGCATGCTCAGTAGCAGGGAAAAAGGACAGCCTCTGGAGATAAATGTGAGAATCTGGGTTGCTGCATAAGCATAGACTGACCCAGATTCCTAACACATGCGCACTCATCACTTCCGGTACCGGAAGTACCCGGACCGCCATTTTAATTAGGGGACAAACGCCGATAAAAAATAATAAAAACTAGTTCACACCGGAATAGCAAACGATAAAAAGGTGGAAAATATGGACCATGAAAAAAAGGTGTGAAATAATAAGTGCAAATATATATAATAAAATATAAAAATATATATAGCATACAATATAATGCAAATAGTGACATAATGAAATATATACAAATATAATTCATATAGTGACACAAATAGTGATAATACAAAATAACACTAAATAGTGATATTCATTGTGTAAAAAGAAAAAAAGAAAAAATAATAAAAACAATTTATCATCAGTATAATTGTGACTTGAGATGTGGTCCATTATTCAATTCTTTCATAAGATGATTCCAGCAGAGATCTTAATATGTATACATCTAAAAAGCAGGAAAATACTGAAAAAAACAGAAAAAAGACACACACATACATAGAATAAAAAATAAATGTTAAAACCAAGAGACAACGCCAGGTAGTTCAAAGAAAAGGAACAAAACTAAGTTGTTCATTCAAACCAGCTGGCGTCATTGTATCAAGGGTTGAGATCCATTGGCACTCCCTACGTGCCAATGCACGTTTCACATCACCACCACGGGTCCCTAGATGAATAGAATCTATCCCCCAAATCCTTAATTCCTTTGGCTTACAGTTATGTTTTGCCCTAAAATGGCGTGGAATAGTTTTTAAACTGCTCACATTGTCTACTTCACGTGCTGCTAAAATATCCCTCACGTGTTCTCTTGTTCTTACACGCAACTCCCTGGAAGTAAGGCCTATATAAATGAGTTTACAAGTACATTGTGTATAGTAAACCACATTCATCGTCCTGCACGTGATATAATGCCTGATTTGAAATTCTCTCTGACCATTAGATGACAAGAAGCTGCTTGCCCTCATATGATTTTTACAAGCCAAGCAGTCACCACATGGGAAGAAACCCATCCTTTGCCCCCCCAAAAGATAGCATTGGTTTCATATTTCCCACATAATGACTCCTGCAAAGAATATCCTTAAGATTTTTACTACGGCGAGCAGTCATTAATGGACCTTTAGAGAGATGTTCTGATAAAATAGGGTCAGTCAGGAGTATGGACCAATGTCGTCTCATAATGGTCCGCATTACATCCCACTGTCTATTAAATGTAGAGATATAACGTATCCCCACCTTTTTCTGTGGTTTTTCTCGATAGATTAAAAGGTCCTTTCTTGCAGCTTTCTTAGCCATCATATAGCCTTGTTTAATGCTTCTTTCACTGTAACCCCTATCCCTGAACCTCCGCCCAAGGTCCACCGCATGTTTTTCATAAAGATCATTGGTAGTACAAATCCGTCTAGCACGGAGAAATTGTCCCCTAGGGATGGCCTTGATGGTCGAGTTTAAGTGAGCTGAGGAGGCATGCAAAAGTGCATTAACTGATGTCTGCTTTCGATACACGTCAGTGTAAAGCTTGCCATTAGTTTGTACCTTAATTTCAATATCCAGGAAGGAAATGATTTCCTTACTATACGTGTACGTAAGCTTGATGTTATGATTGTTGCGGTTCAAAACTGACATGAAGGCATCCAACTCATCCACGGAACCCTGCCAGATGAACAGGATGTCATCAATGAACCGATACCACCCCAGGATCTGGGAGAAAGTGTGTGCGCCATCAGGAAAAATCTCCCTCACCCAAAATCCAAGAAATAAATTTGCATAAGATGGCGCACACGCCGCCCCCATCGCTGTACCACGTCTCTGGAGGTAGCATCGTTCCTTAAACGTAAAAAAGTTATGTGTCAGTATGAACCGCAACAGATCCAACACCAACTCCCTCACATCCGCTTCCAAATTACTAGCTTCCAGAAAGAAGCCAGCAGCCTCGAGTCCATCATCATGACTAATGCTCGTGTATAACGATTCCACAACGGCCGTTACAAGTAGCATGTCAGAATCCAAAAAAAGGCCATCTAGTCTCCTCAAGACATCCGTCGTGTCCCTGACATGGGAGGACAGCGTTTCAACCTCAACTTTAAGATAATGATCAATAAATTTACATATGGGTTCACACAGCCCTCCCATGCCAGAAACAATCGGACGCCCTGGGGGACATATAGGGTCCTTGTGGACCTTGGGCAGGAGATAGAAGGTCGGGGTCACAGGAAATTGCACCATCAGGCCATTTAGCAGTTTTTTGAAATAACTCCTCTCTCACAAGCAATCTCTAGCACAGCGGAAAGCTTTTTTTGAAATTGGGGCAAAGGGTTCTCACTAAGTTGGGTGTATGTCTCCCTGTCCCGCAATTGTTTGAAGGCCTCTCGCTCATATTTATCCACCGACCAGACAACCACATTCCCCCCCTTGTCCGCAGGTTTAATGACTACATCATCCCAATTCTTAATTTCATTAAGGGCCCTTCGTTGTAATGAAGTGAGATTATCACCACCCTTATTATGGGTGATCATTCTAAAGTCATTTTCAACCAAACGAGTGAAGATTTCAACCTGTGGACATAGGGATAAGGAAGGGAATGAGGTTGAGGGACAAGTGATGGGGGGCGGAGATGTACCTTTGATTCCAATATTGGATTCCATCTCCAGCTCCTCAAGAATCTGGATTGCTTCTTTAATACAAGTTTCCTAGAAAATAGTTGGAGGTCCTTCACAGCTGTAAAAAGATTAAAGTTATTGCAAGGAGAGAAAGACAAACCCAAATCGAAAACTTCCCTCTGTGCTTCCGAGATCACATGTGATGATAGGTTTATTACCTCCAGTGGATTTGTCTTTACTCTTTTCTCATTTGTAGGGGCGTGGTCATCTTACGATTTTGTCTACTTCTGCCTCTATTGGGCCAAAAAAAATCTCTTCTGTCCCACATTGGTCTAGAATTCTCCGATGTACTAGACTTCTCCTCAGCCGAGGATATAGATGAGAAGGACACAGATCGAGCTCTAACTTTCTGACCTCCAAAGCTGGAATTGTGTTTCCATTTATACATACGATTATTTTGAAAATCAGTCATGTCACGCTGATATTTTTTGGTTTTATTCTGTAAAATCTCTTTTTCCCACTTCTGGAGGTCACTCTCAAGTTCTGTCTTAAATTTACCCATAATCTCAGAATTGGACTGTTTATTTAATTCCTCCTGAATAGAGCTCAATTCAGTATCCAATTCATCAATTTTATTAGTATTAGATTTAGCAAGCAATTCCATAAACGATTTAAAACATAGAGAGCCGGCATTTTCCCATTGTTTAATAAAATCTTCATCCGAGACCGGGAATGAGGGAAACCTGGACTCTCAACCCTCTAGGAATAAAATTACATGAAATATACTTTTCCAAAAATGCTCTGTTCCACCATAGGCGGGTACGTTTATTGAGCAAATCTTTGTATTTTTTACTTAAATCCAAGATGTCCTTGGTTTTAGGGTCACCATTGCTGCCCGTCCCCTCATTAAATACTTTATCCAACTGTTTGAGCCACGCTTTTTCGCGCTCACGATAATCCATGCGTTCTAAACTTTCAGCTGTGAAAACACAGAATAAAATAATGCAGAAACAAATTAGAACAGACTCCTTTATGTAGACATATTACTGATTCTCAGAGCCAAAAACACAAGAGCCAAACAGGACCAAATCTGACAATCGGCACACCCATAAGTACTATGATACCAAAGAGACAAGGTGTAGATCCCATATATATAAAAGTACAATACTTTATTAGAAAATGTAATACAATATCATAAACATGATTAAATACATAAGGCGAGGGAAAAGGTAAGCAAAAGGATATGTCACACCGGGTCGGGTACTGAAGATATATGTAAAGAGGTGGGAGAGCGGCAAATGCTATAAATCAATCGTGTAACCAAAAAAGTGCTAGAAAAACATTTATTGCATATGGCCAAAAAATATATATACTATATCAGACTGGCAATTACACACCCAGGTCATAAATAGACCAGTGTTAAGGGTTTTAAATAGATTGGCCTGATGGCTTAAAACAAGCCACTAGAAGTAGACAGTATCCAAATAAATAATTAATAACAGGAAAAAGTCACAAGTATTAATAATGCCACTCTTACCCATAGTCCCTCTTCCCAGAAACCCAAGACACGCAGCCCCAACGCGCGTTTCGCGTTGGCTTCCTCGGGGGGCTGTGTCCTATGTGTGTCCATGCTGCTTTAAATACACTACAAAATAAGGCGTCCAGCTGTGACTCAATTAGCGGCGCGTGTATTGCCACCGCGACCCGGAAGTTGCGACGCGCCCGGCGCTCTAAGATGAAGCAGGTCAGGGGAAAACCCCCCCACTGACATCAGAGACCTACATACATCATAAAAGAGTGCCCGATGCGACGCTCCGGCAACACCGTCACAAAGACACGCGCACTCGTCACTTCCGGTACCGGAAGTACCCGGACCGCCATTTTAATTATGGGACAAACACCGATAAAAAATAATAAAAACTAGTTCACACCGGAACTGGAGCAGCATTTACAGGGCACATTATACACTAGCGCATTAGAAATGGGGCCCATTATGTATGGAGCATTCTTTGGGCCCATAAAACAGTGGAGCTTCATCCATGGGGACCAACATATACTGTAGCATTATGTGGAGCTCATCATATACTGTATGGAACATTATATGGGACCAATGATTCTGTATGGAGAAATAAATGGGCCTCATTACTCTGTATAGCGCACTATGCGGTGGCCATAATACTGTATGGAGTAATATACTGTCCGTTTTTGGAGCTATTGGAGAATTCAAAATGGATATCAGTCATGAGATGTAAAAAGTGACGTATTTTTCATTGTACTATGCCGCTATTTCTCTGCGGTATCGGAGCATCATGAGTTGTGGTATGTGTTAAAGGGGTGCTCTTTGGCCCAGGGCTCATGAAAACCTGGTGCCAGCCCTACTCCCCCACAAATTTAGCCAAATAACCCCCATTTTTCAGTGCGTAACTAGTATTATGAAGTAAATTAAGGTTGAAAAGCTTCAGTAATCAGAATTGATGTTTTTGGCATTTAAAAGGGCACTGTAGGTGTGTTTCCTGTTCTCCACTCCCTGCCGACTTTGCTTCCCCATTGACTTGCATTGGGTTTCGTGTTTCAGTCGACTTTTCACGATAATCGTCATATTTCGTTTGACCCGACTTTTGCGAAAGTCGGGTTTCACGAAACCCGACTCGACCCGAAAAAAGGCAAAGTCGCTCATCTCTACACAGGAGCATTCAGTTCTTTGGAGATGGACTTGTAGCCTTGAGATTGCTCATGCTTCCTCCAATTTGGTTTCTCAAGTCCTCAGACAGTTCTTTGGTCTTCTTTCTTTTCTCCATGCTCAGTGTGGTACACACAAGGACACAGGACAGAGGCTGAGTCAACTTTAATCCATGTCAACTGGCTGCAAGTGTGATTTAGTTATTGCCAACACCTGTTAGGTGCCACAGGTAAGTTACAGGTGCTGTTAATTACACAAATTAGAGAAGCATCACATGATTTTTTGAACAGTGCCAATACTTTTGTCCACCCTCTTTTTTATGTTTGGTGTGGAATTATATCCAATTTGGCTTTAGGACAATTCTTTTTGTGTTTTTTCATTTAAGACAAATTAAATGAAGATAATAATACCAAAGAATTTGTGTTTGCAATCATTTTCAGGAAGAAACTGAGTATTATCTGACAGAATTGCAGGGGTGTCAATACTTTTGGCCACAACTGTATATATTATTTATAGATACACAGCAGTCTATAGTCAGTATATAGGTGATACTGCAACTCTGCTGTATATACATTATATAGGTGACACTGGCTGCTAAATCTGTGTATTATCACAGTATCACCTACACTCACTGGCCACTTTATTAGGTACACCATGCTAGTAAGGGGTTGGACCCCCTTTTGCCTTCAGAACTGCCTCAATTCTTCGTGGCAGAGATTCAACAAGGTGCTGGAAGCATTCCTCAGAGATTTTGGACCATATTGACATGATGGCATCACACAGTTGGCGCAGATTTGTCGGCTGCACATCCCTGATGCGAATCTCCCGTTCCACCACATCCCAAAGATGCTCTATTGGATTGAGATCTGGTGACTGAGGAGGCCATTTGAGTACAGTAAACTCATTGTCATGTTCAAGAAACCAATCTGAGATGATTCGAGCTTTATGACATGGCGCATTATCCTGCTGAAAGTAGCCATCAGATGTTGGGTACATTGTGGTCATAAAGGGATGGACATGGTCAGCAACAATACTCAGGTAGGCTGTGGCGTTGCAACGATGCTCAATTGGTACCAAGGGGCCCAAAGAGTGCCCAGAAAAAATTCCCCACACCATGACACCACCACCACCAGCCTGAACCGTTGATACAAGGCAGGATGGATCCATGCTTTCATGTTGTTTTCGCCAAATTCTGACCCTACCATCCCAATGTCGCAGCAGAAATCGAGACTCATCAGACCAGGCAACGTTTTTCCAATCTTCTACTGTCCAATTTCGATGAGCTTGTGCAAATTGTAGCCTCAGTTTCCTGTTCTTAGCTGAGAGGAGTGGTACCCAGTGTGGTCTTCTGCTGCTGTAGCCCATCTGCCTCAAAGTTCGACGCACTGTGCGTTCAGAGATGCTCTTCTGCCTACCTTGGTTGTAACGGGTGGCAATTTGAGTCACTGTTGCCTTTCTATCAGCTCGAACCAGTCTGCCCATTCTCCTCTGACCTCTGGCATCAACATGGCATTTCCGGCCACAGAACTGCCGCTCACTGGATTTTTTTTCTTTTTCGGACCATTCTCTGTAAACCCTAGAGATGGTTGTGCGTGAAAATCACCGTAGATCAGCAGTTTCTGAAATTCTCAGACCAGTCCTTCTGGCACCAACAATCATGCCACGTTCAAAGGCACTCAAATCACCTTTCTTCCCCATACTGATGCTCGGTTTGAACTGCAGGAGATTGTCTTGACCATGTCTACATGCCTAAATGCACTGAGTTGCCGCCATGTGATTGGCTGATTAGAAATTAAGTCTTAACACACAGTTGGACAGGTGTACCTAATAAAGTGGCCAGTGAGTGTATATAATGCATATATAGCAGTCTATATACAGTAGATGATACGATGACTCTGCTGTATATACATTTTATAGGTGATACTGGCTGCTAAATCCGTGTATAATCACAGTATCACCTATGTAATATGTATGCAACAGTCTATATACAATATATAGGGCAGAGTTCCCCAACTCCAGTCCTCAAGGCCCACCAACAGATCACGTTTTCAGGATTTCCTTTGTATTGCACAGGTGAAGCAATTATCACCTGAGCAATTCTAAGGAAATCCTGAAAACCTGATCTGTTGGTGGGCCTTGAGGACTGGCGTTGGGGAACCCTGATATAGGGGATACTGTGACTTATAAATATAATATAGGTGTGATACTGCTCTATATATGTTACATAGGTGATTTGTGACTATACACACCACAGCATCATCTATATAACGCATATACAGCAGAGTCACAGTATCACCTATAGAATATACTAGCTGAAGAGCCCAGCGTTGCCCGGGCATAGCAACTAACTATGGTTGGTTATAACAAATTATAATGATTATCCTCCATCCCATAGTCCCATGCTCATATACCCATCATACATATCCTCCATCCCATAGTCCCGTGCCATGGTGACTATGATGTCATTATAGGTTGCAACCATTCTGACATCATCGTCATCATGGCAACTTATTATGACATCACTGCCTGGCAACCATTATGACATCATAGATCACAGAGGGGCAGAAAGCTGGGAGCCACAGGATCACAAGGCTGCATATAGCTGGGGGGGCACAGTTGTTATATTGTGGCACATAGCTGGAGGGCACAGAGATCACAGGGGGAGCACATAGCTGAGGGGCACAGATCACCAGCAGAAAGGCACAGAAATTATCAGGCACAGAAATCACCAGCAGACAGGCACTGAGATTGCTCTGGACTCTCTGGCAGTGGCAGCAGCTCCTCTTTGGGACAGGAGGACGGGAGCACATTGGGAGCTAACCCCGCCCACCCTGGTGCTAACCCACACACCCCGTTAACGTCATCACTGATGTGCAGGCAGCGTTCTGTAATGAACACTGCGTGCACTGGGGGTTAAAGGACTGGCAGCTGGCAGGATACGACTGCCGCCCGAGCATTGCGAACTTCGGGGACCTGCCCGAGGGCTGCATGAAAAGTCACCGCGGGCAGCATGTGGCCCGCGGGCCGGAGGTTCCCCACCACTATTTAAAGGGCCGGCGGCCCACTTTGTATTACAGAGCTGCCAGCCCACCAGGCATCTACCTGGCTGGGCAGATTAGCAATCCAGGCCTGGTTGCAGACACACCAACAACCTAACATAACTATAGGGAATGCTCAGGCACCTCCTTATAGGGAAGGGTGCCTTTTATACAAGATGTCTCCTAGCTATTGGTTGGGAAACATGTTGCAAGTGAACATACTTGTACATTTACCTATATGCCTCCCATCTGTTGCTGGGAGCATTTACTATATACGCGTGCTGCCCCTTTAAGAACAGGGGAACATGCACACAAGCACCCTAGGCACACTGCCGGGACACAGTGCAAAGAGAAGGGAGGAGGCATTAGCATGCCGGAGACCACGCCGTGGCCTGGAAAGCTGGCATCCCTTCATGGAGGAGGAGGAGATCATATTTATATTCAAAGAAGATCTCGTTCTTAACCTACCTTACAGATGCCATTGCACCTATAAAGATGCCCATGAGGGTCATCGGCAGATAACCTTGTAACATTTCCTTGAAAGAATTTCTAGTATTAGCAAATAATGGCTTAGTAAATATTTGTCCTAAAACAGCGCCACATATGTCCAAGAGCAGTATTGCAGCTCTTTTCTTTTGTAATACCAGGCAGATCCCATTGGAAGGGTGGCAGTGCAGACGTGCACAGAATAAATGTGTAGGATTTGCATGTCTGGCTTATTTCCATGCCGCTACTTTCTTTGATCTGCTGGCACAGTTGCAATATTTCTCATCATCTTGAGGAATCTTTGCATGCTGCTCGGTAATGGTGTCTCCTGCCGGGCGGTCAATGGAAATGTTCAGGGCTGAATCCACAGCGTCAGCTGCTTGGAATGATAAAGTCCTGCTATTGATTTATCTACTCACAAGGCAAGCAAACGCCTCCTGGGAATCCTGCTGCTCACGTGGATTGTAGTCAGCGCACACATATACCGCTGCATAACAGAAGACCTGATATCGGGGGCAGGGCCGGTTCAGACAAAGTGGGGCCCTGGGCAGAAGTTTAAAGTGGGGCCCCTAATGCTCACATATTGCACCATCACACAGAAACATTTCCATTGTATTTACATGCGCTGCGTTCAGTCCACTAAACGAGTGTGATCGACAATACTGAAGTCGTTCGACACTTGTTTCCTGGCCTCTTTACACTAGCTGAGGAACAATGATGGGGACAGAACAATCACTAATAGATCAATCTGTCCCCATACTGTATCATGTTATCAGCAGCATATCTGGAGGTTACACTGTGCAATGTTCTGCTGAGAACATTGATTTCTGTTCCGGCATAAACAAGCCAATCAATCCATGAATGGTCAGCATTTGCTTGTTTAGTATAATACACCCGACAGTCCTCCACACAGCATAATGCACCCCATAGTCCTCCACATAACATAATGCACCCCATAGTCCTCCATATAACATAACGCACCCCATAGTCCACAATATAGTATAATGCATATATGCCATAGTCGTCTATATAGTATAATGTGCCCCATAGTCCTCAATATAGTGCAATGCAAACCTCACAGTCCTCCATATAATACAATGCACAACCCACAGTCCTCCATATGGTTCAATGCAGACCCCCACAGGAGTATAATGCAGCTCCATAGACTATAATGCATACTCCAGAGGAGTATAATTCAGCCCCCATATCGTGTAATGTAGCCCCCTTATAGTATAATGCAGCCCCAAAGCGTATACTGCAACCCCCCCCATAGGAGTATAATGTAACCCCCACAAGAGTATAATATAGTATAATGCAGCCACCTATAGCACAATGCAGACCCGATAGGAGTATAATGTAGCCCCCTATAGTATAATGCAGCCCCATAGAAATATAATGCACCTTACAGCGCTCCATATGGTACAGTGCAGCCCCACACAGAGGTTTTATGCAACCCCCACAGGAGTATAATGCAACTACCCCCACAGGACTATAATGCAGCCCCCTATAGTATAGTGCAGCCCCATAGAGTATAATGCAGCCCCCAATAGGAGTATACTGCAGCCCCCACAGCAAGCAATGCAGCACCCTATAGTATAATGCAGCCTGTTATGAATGAGTCACCGTAGGAGGCAAAAACAGAAATGCTAGCTAAGTCCAGAAAACCAGAGAAGTTGGCAGCTATCGGATTGCAGACCCCTGAACCTATCAACACAACTAGCAGTAGCCGTGGGGGGGTTCCTACGATGCCCTAGACCCCTCGATCACAGCCGGAGAACTATATAGCCTAAAGACAGAAAGGGAAATCTAAACTTCCCCAGAGCAGACCCCAAAGCAAAAGGCAGCCCCAAACATATAATGACGGTGAAGCAAGAAGAAAGAACACAAACACAGACAGAAAGATAGACTGAGCAAAGACGGGGCCCAAGCTAACTAGATAGGAAAGGACAGGAAGGCTGCTGTCTGCAATCCGTGAAAAACCCTATGAAAATAAGAGCCAACAAACTGACAGTGAAAAAGGCCCTGAAGACGCTAGGCTTCAAAAAGCTATGTCAGTACTCAGGAATATTCTGAAGACAGAGCAACCGGCAAAAGGAGATTCAGCTCACCCCAGCAGGGAATGGCAGAATCCAGAAAAGCAAGGCAAACAAAAACAAAACACAAATGCTAACAGGCAAAGCAGAAAACTTAGCTTTAGAGGAGCAGGAATCAGACTGGTCTCCTAGAAGTCCACAGAGAAATCACCCGCAGGGCAGAAGGGCGTCGGCAGCCTTATATCCAGTCCGTGACTCCACTCAGCCAGTCATCATCATCAGGCTCAGGTGCCTGATAATCAGGCTCATTACCTTCCTTTACCAGAATAGGGAGTTCACCAGACCTCAGTGACAAAGGGGAAAATGAACTCACAACAGTACCTCCCCCTTGAGGAGGGGTCACCGAACCCTCAACCACGCCACCAGGGCGATCAGGGTGAGCCCGATGAAAGGCACGCACCAATCTTTTGGCATGAATATCAGAGGCAGAGACCCAGGAATTATCCTCCTGACCATAACCCTTCCACTTAACCAAATACTGGAGTCTCCGTGTAGCCAGACGGGAATCCAGCATTTTCTCTACCTCATATTCCATGTTACCTTCAACCAATACAGGGTCCGGAGGTGCCACCCTAGGAACAACTGGTTCAACAAACCTCTTCAACAAGGACTTATGGAACACATTATGGATCTTAAATGTGACAGGAAGAGCCAAACGAAAAGAGACCGGATTAATAATCTCCAAAATCTTGTAAGGTCCAATAAATCTAGGCTTAAACTTAGGAGAAGCCACCTTCATAGCAATATTTTTTTGATGATAACCACACCATATCACCAATCTTAAACTGGGGACCAATGGTCCTATGTCGATAGGAAAACCGCTGGGCCTTTTCCTGGGAGAGAGATAACTTATCCACCACTTGGTCCCAGATCTGGTGCATTCTCTCCACCACATTGCCAACACCTGGGCAGGCAGAAGGCTCCACCTGCCCTGAGGAAAATCGAGGATGAAACCCAAAGTTACAAAAAAAAGGTGACATCAAAGTGGCAGAACTAGCTCTATTATTTAAAGCAAATTCGGCCAAGGGCAAAAATGAAACCCAATCATCCTGATCAGCGGAAATAAAACATCTCAAATACGACTCCAAGGTCTGGTTTGTTCTCTCTGTCTGCCCATTGGTCTGAGGGTGAAAAGCAGAGGAGGACAACTGAATTCCCAGCTTGGAACAGAAAGTCCTCCAAAATCTAGACACAAACTGAACTCCTCTGTCAGATACAATGTTCTCAGGAATCCCGTGCAAGCGAACCACCTGTTGCAAAAACAGGGGCACCAACTCAGAGGAAGACGGCAACTTAGGGAGTGGTACAAGATGAACCATCTTAGAGAACCTATCACAAATCACCCAAATAACAGTCATTATTTGAGAGACCGGCATATCAGAGATGAAATCCATAGAAATATGGGTCCATGGCCTCCTGGGGACAGGCAAAGGCATCAACAACCCACTAGAGCGAGAACAAGATTTAGACCGGGAGCAAGTCCCACAGGACTGCACAAAATTCCTGACATCATGAGACAAGGTGGGCCACCAAAAAGAGCGACTCACCAGATCTCTATTACCAAAAATACCTGGATGACCAGCCAATGCAGAGCAATGAACTTCAGACATCACTCTCTTCTTCCACTGGTCAGGAACATACAACTTTCCACTGGGACAACGCTCAGGCTTGTCCTCCTGGAACTCTTGCAGAGCAAGTCTCAAATCGGGCGAGATAGCAGAAAGAACTACCCCTTCGCCTAAGAAGGCTTGGTCACCACAGGAGAATCAGCAAAGAAGCTCCTAGAGAGGGCATCTGCCTTGACATTCTTAGTTCCAGGAAGAAAAGAGACCACAAAATCAAAACGTGTAAAAAACAAGGCCCACCTAGCCTGTCTAGGGTTCAAGCGTTTAGCCGACTCTAGGTAAATCAAATTCTTGTGGTCAGTGAGGACCACAACTTGATGTTTAGCTCCCTCCAACCAATGTCTCCACTCCTCAAATGCCCATTTCATGGCCAACAGTTCCCGATTCCCCACATCATAGTTACGTTCAGATGGAGAGAACTTTCGGGAAAAGAAAGCACAGGGATTCATTTTAGATGTCACAGGATCCTTTTGGGACAAAACAGCTCCTGCACCAATCTCAGAAGCATCCACCTCTACCTGGAATGGGAGTGAGACATCTCCACAGAAAAAACACAGCTTATTACGCCTTCTGAACTCCTGACGTTGCGCCTTAGACAAAACTCTATCACATTGCATAGGTTCAAACGTCTGTTCAACCGGTGGCAACACCTCTCGTGCAATCCTGCGTTCACGTAAACGCCGATCAACCTGAATGGCTAATGACATAGAATCGTCCAGACCAGAGGGAACAGGAAATCCCACCATAGTATCTTTTACGGCTTCTGACAAACCCTTCCGAAAGAGAGCAGCCAAGGCATTATCATTCCAGGTAGTAAGGACCGCCCACTTTCAGAACTTTTGACAGTACAACTCTGCAGAATCTCGACCCTGGTTCAATGCCAACAGGGTCTTTTCAGCCTGATCAATAGCATTAGGTTCGTCATACAACAACCCCAAGGCTTGAAAGAATGCGTACACATTAGTCAGAATAGGATCATCTGGTTTCAAAGAAAACGCCCAATCCTGGGGATCGCCACGCAGCAAAGAGATGACAATTTTAACCTGCTGCACGGGGAAAATGAACTCACAACAGCAGCCCCATAGGAGTATAATGCAGCTGCCCCATAGAATAATGCACACCTATACTATAATGCAGCACCATAGGAATATAATGCAGCCCCCACAGGAGTATAATACAGCCCCATAAAATAATGCAGCCCCCCTTTAGCATAATGCAGCCACTCCATAGAGTATAATGCAGCCCCATTATAGGAATACACTGCAGTCTACCCAGGAGCATAACGCAGCCAAACCAAGTATTATGGCAACCACAAACTCACTGATTTAAAAAATAAAGAAATAAAATTCTCTCCTCCTTTCCCTGCTGCAGCGCTTCTCCTCACCTCAGCAGCTCCACTGCCTGGCAAAGCGTGGTGCACGATAGTGACATCATCACACCCACTGTGTCAAAGGGGGATAATGGGAGAGGGGGTGTGATGCTCTCTCCTCCATCAGTGATTTCAACTGTATTGGCATCCTCACTTCTCCTCATTCCCCACGGAGGCGCTAGCATCGGGTCCCAGACTAACGGGCTCCATAGCAGCCACACGGCATGCCACTGCCTTGGGGCTCAAGGGGTACAACCCCCAGAGGAGTATAATGCAGCCTCCCCATAGGAGTATACTGTAGCCCCCATCCATAGGAGTATATTGCAGCCCCTTCATAAGAGAATAATGTAGCCCCTACAGAAATATAATGCAGCAGCCATAGCGTGCAATGCAGCCCCCTTATAGTATAATGCAGCCCCCTCACAGGAGCATAATGCAGCCTCATAGACTGTAATCATCCCCCACAGGAGTATAATGCAGTCCCCACAGCGTGTAATGCAGCCTCAGAGTATACTGCAGCCCCCCCATAGGTATATAATGCAGCCCCATAGGAGTATACAGCAGCCCTTCATAGGATTATAATGTAGCCCCCACAGAAATATAATGTAGTCCCTATAGTATAATGCAGCCCCCACAAAAGTATAATGCAGCAACCCTATAGTATAATATGCAGCCCCATAGAATAATGCAGCCACCCCATACAGTACAATGCAGAGCAGACCCGTAGAATAATGCAGCTCCCCTATAGTATAATGCAGCCCCATAGGAGAATTATGCAGCCCTCCCACAGGACTATAATGCAGCCCCCTCACTGAAGTATAATACAGCCCCATAGACTATAATGTATCCACCACAGGAGTATATTGCAGCCCCCATACATGTAATGCAGCCACCCATAGGCATAGAATGCAACCCCTATAGGAGTATAGTGCAGCCGCATCATAGGAGTATAATGTAGCCCCCCCATAGTATAATGCAGCCACCCAATTGAGTATAATTCAACCCCCACAGGAGTACTGCAGCCCCAAAGAATAATGCAGCCACCCCATACAGTACAATGCAGACCTATAAAATAATGCAGCCCCCTCAGAGTATACTGTTGCCCCCACAGGAGTATAATGCCACCCCACAGAGTATAATGCATCCCCATATAGTATAATGCAGCTCCCCATCCTGCAGTATTATGGCCACCACGCTCTGACTGATTTAAAAGATAAGTAAATACAATTCTCTCCTCGTTCCCCAAGGCAGCGCTTCTCATCTCAGCAGCTCCAGTGCTTGGTGCAGCATGGTGCACAATGAAGTGACATCATCACTAGAGATGAGCAAATTTGATCGGGTCCTTGCTTATTCGGCAAGCTATAGCGCTTACAGAATAAGCTGCAGAGGGAACCAGAATACATGGAGCGTTCCGGTTGATCAGGTGTTCGGCTCCACAGCTGCATGCGTTGCGGCTGTAACACAGTAATGACACATGCATGGAGAGCCTGTGTGCTGTGATTGCCACACAGCCGCGACACAAGCAGCTACGACAGTTGATTATCAGGAGCGCTCCATGTACAGTACAGACCAAAAGTTTGGACACACCTCATTCAAAGAGTTTTCTTTATTTTCATGACTTTAAAAATTGTAGATTCACTCTGAAGGCATCAAAACTATGAATTAACACATGTGGAATTATATAATTAACAAGAAAGTGTGAAACAACTGAAAATATGTCTTATATTCTAGGTTCTTCAAAGTAGCCACCTTTTGCTTTGATTACTGCTTTGCACAATCTTGGCATTTTCTTGATGAGCTTCAAGAGGTGGTCACCGGAAATGGTCTTCCAACAGTCTTGAAGGAGTTCCCAGAGATGCTTAGCACTTGTTGGCCCTTTTGCCTTCAATCTGCGGTCTAGCTCACCCCAAACCATCTCGATTGGGTTCAGGTCTGGTGACTGTGGAGGCCAGGACATCTGGCGTAGCACCCCATCACTCTCCTTCTTGGTCAAATAGCCCTTACACAGCCTGGAGGTGTGTTTGGGGTCATTGTCCTGTGGAAAAATAAATGATGGTCCAACTAAACGCAAAAAGGATGGAATAGCATGCCGCTGCAAGATGCTGTGGTAGCCATGCTGGTTCAGTATGCTTTCAATTTTGAATAAATCCACAATAGTGTCACCAGCAAAGCACCCCCACACCATCACACTTCCTCCTCCATGCTTCACGGTGGGAAGGCATGTAGAGTCCATCCGTTCACCTTTTCTCCGTCGCACAAAGACACGGTGGTTGGAACCAAAGATCTCAAATTTGGACTCATCAGACCAAAGCACAGATTTCCACTGGTCTAATGTCCATTCCTTATGCTCTTTAGCCCAAACAAGTCTCTTCTGCTTGTTGCCTGTCCTTAGCAGTGGTTTCCTAGCGGCTATTTTACCATGAAGGCCTGCTGCACAAAGTCTCCTCTTAACAGTTGTTGTAGAGATGTGTCTGCTGCTAGAACTCTGTGTGGCGTTGACCTGGTCTCTAATCTGAGCTGCTGTTAACCTACGATTTCTGAAGCTGGTGACTTGGATGAACTTATCCTCCGCAGCAGAGGTGACTCTTGGTCTTTCTTTCCTGGGGCGGTTCTCATGTGAGCCAGTTTCTTTGTAGCACTTGATGGTTTTTGCCACTGCACTTGGGGACACTTTCAAAGTTTTCCCAATTTTTCGGACTGACTGACCTTCATTTCTTAAAGTAATGATGGCCACTCGTTTTCTTTACTTAGAATTTGGATCGTGGCAAGAAAAAAAAGCAGCTAACAGTCTATTCAGTAGAACTATCAGCTGTGTATCCACCAGACTTCTGCACAACACAACTGATGGTCCAAACTCCATTTATAAGGCAAGAAATCCCACTTATTAAACCTGACAGGGCACACCTGTGAAGTGAAAAACCATTTCCGGTGACTTCCTCTTGAAGCTCATCAAGAGAATGCCAAGAGTGTGCAAAGCAGTAATCAAAGCAAAAGGTGGCTACTTTGAAGAACCTAGAATATAAGACATATTTTCATTTGTTTCACACTTTTTTTAATTAAATAATTCCACATGTGTTAATTCATAATTCTGATGCCTTCAGAGTGAATCTACAATTTTCATAGTCATGAAAATAAAGAAAACTCTTTGAATGAGGTGTGTCCAAACTTTTGGCCTGTATTGTATCCGGGTTCCCTCTGCAGCTATAGCTTGCCGAATAAGCAGGGACCCAATCAAATTTGCTCTTCTCTAGTCATCACACCAGCTTTGTCAGAGGCAGAAGGGGATGATGGGAGAGGGGGGCATGATGCTCTCTCCTCCATCATTGCTTTCAACTTTATTGGCATCTATGATGCCGATGCAGCTGAATGCGCAATGCGGGGGGAGGGGCGGAGGCACTAGCAACGGGCCCCCGACTCACGGGCCTCAAAGCGGCCATGTGGCAAGCCACTGCCTGGGGGCCCCTAGGATGGTTGGGGCCCTAGGCAAATGCCTAGTCTGCCAGCCCCAAAAGCCAGCCCCGACTGGAGGCTGTCTAGCTCTATAGCAGATGGCAGGTGGGGAACAGGCCAGCTTAGGTTTTATGCGTTTTCCTTTTTTCCTCCCCTTCTTCCATGAGACATAACTTTTTTATTTTTCTGTCCACATAAACATATGAGGGCTTGTTTTTTGCGGGACAAGTTGTACTTTTGAATGACACCATCCATTTTATCACGTGATGCACTAGAAAACGGGAAAAAAAACTCAAATGGCAAAACAGCAAAAAAAAAAATGCAATTCCACAATTGGTTTTGGTTGTTTTTTGTTTTATATACCCTGACGAAGGATTCATTCCGAAACGCGCGTCGGGGCTGTGTTGCTCGCTTACTGGCGGTCCTTAAAGGTATACACCCTCAATTGTTTTTTTTGCACTCTTGCTCTTTTTCCTTTGCACCTTGCACTTTAATTGCCCTATTTGGATTAACACTCCTCTATGTGATGGCTAATATTGCACTTTTGCATCTTGTTATTTAGTATATTCACACTTTGTGCAGGCCCATATATCTGCTTTGGTGCTTGATATATACATATTTGTTTGGTCACCGTTTTATTCATAAATTTTCTGGTAAGGTGTAAACTATACAATATGGACCGCTGTGTATGTGTATGAAACCTATATTGGTATATATTTTAATTGATTTGAGCACACATTGCTTTTTTATATTTATGTACCACTATTGTATAATAAAGGTATATTTAAATACTATTATTGTTTCTTATATTTGTATTTTTTAAGAAAATATTTTTTATTCTATTTGTATTATTGACCATTAAATTCGGGTTTTTCCCTGTGATTCGGTATGCATGTTTACTATATGGTAAAACTCACCTAATATGATTCCCAGATCATTACGAGTACACAGACACCAAACATGTATCACACGTTATAACACACCAACAAGCCTATCCTTTAAATCTGAAGCTGTGACTTCAAAAACACAATCAAGTGTTAAACATACAACCAAAATTTGAACACATTCTTCTAAATAGATGTGACTATGTAGAAATGAAATCACTATGAGATTTAATATCAATAATACAAAATGTATTTAGTTAAATACTAACAATATCCATGATAATAGGTCATAACAATAAATTTATGAGAATTTGATACACAGAATGAAACATCATCACAATTGGGACTCACTCGAGGCTACTGAGTGGGACTCCTACAGGGGCACCTACCTATTGCTGTTGGCACCATGACTTCAGGTATAATTTCCCCCCTTATTTGAAGGGATGTTTATAAACTCTGTTTGGGCTATTATTTAAACATATGTCTAGACGGACTATTAATTATATATCTTTAGTGGAGATTATACTACTTTTATTCCAATAACTTTATATGGATTAGATATATGTACACTTACCTGTGATCAACACTGGTGTCTGAGGTTCTTATTTCCATCAAATAATGTTGGTTCATGTTGTATTTGCACTGCTGTAACACCTGCTATTATATATAGTCAGTTTGACTTTTGAACCTCCAGCCATTTTGGGTGTTCTATGTTAGTGAGTCCCAATGTTATTGTGATGCGGTTTCATTCTGTGTATCAAATTCTCATATAAATTATTGTTATGACCTATTATCATGGATATTGTTAGTATTTAAATAAATTTTGTATTATTGATATAAAATCTCATAGTGATCTCACTTCTACATAGTCACATCTATTTAGTAGAATATGTGTTCACATTTTGGTAGTATGTATGACACGTTTTTTTTAATTAAGTGGTGAAAAAAAATTGGACATTTAAAAAATGTTTTTCTTGTGTGTCGCCATTTTCAAAAACGCATAAAGCTTTCAATTTTCAAAGTCTAGGGGAAGGGAGGGGGGGAGGGAGGAATTATTTTTTGAGCCCCAAGATGATGTTTTTACTAATACAATTTTGGGGTGGATATGATGTTGCAGCTGATGCCAAACTAATTCTGGAGTTTGGATTTTTTTTTATCATTACACTTTTTACAGATAGGATTATTTTGTTTTATATTTTTATAGATCGGACTTGTACGAACGCAGTGATCCCAAATCTGTGTATTTTTTAAAAAATTATTTACTTTTTAAAGTAGGAAAGGGAGTGATGAGATTTTATATGTTTTAAACTTTTTTTTTTTTTTTAGTTTTCAATGCATTTGTTAGTCCCCTTAGGGGACTTGAAGCTGCAGTCTTCTTGGCACTTGTGTTATATGTGCAAAAAATAAAAGGTAACCAGCTCACCTGCTTTCTTGGCTAGAAGTGCTGTGTGAAAGCTCGGATATTTCGTGAAGCCAATCAATAATGAAAAAGTTTCCAGCTTCCAAACATACAAAAATTTATTCAAGGCATAAGAACAAGGATAAATGGACATGCCCCATCATAGCGGAAAGACACCGCAACATATTGTTCGATACGCGTTGCTGTGTCTTTCCGCTATGATGGGGCATGTCCGTTTATCCTTGTTCTTATGCCTTGAATACATTTTTGTATATTTGGAAGCTGGAAACATTTTCATTATTGATTCACTTGTGTTATATACAGTGATGCCACAGTGTTGCGGTATATAGGAAAAGTCACTGTCTCCTATGAACGCCGCCTTTATAGAAAATCATCATGACAGGCATACAGTTCTTCAGCAGACCCTTGGCTATATGAGCAGCCCATCGGCGCCCCACAATCACATCACAGGAACACCGATCAGTGCATAGAATTAAGAGTCCCTTTATGGTCACGCTGTAAAAGCCGCTGTGACAAAGACAGCAATATTTGACAGGTTAACAGCTGTGGATTTCCATTGCCGGTTTTCATCCTGACACCTGCGATCAAAATCGGACATGTCCCCAAGAACAAAAAATAAAAAAATTGGACATGTGCAGAGCCCCATAGAGTATGATAGGTTTGAGTGCCATTGGTGAAAACCTAGGATCGAATTCGTCCGAGAAAAATAGGTTGTGTACATGTGCCCCGATAGTGGTGCCATGTCCCTCTTCCCTAACCTTAACGTTTGGCCCATTATTACAGAACATTAAAAAAAAAATCTAGCACTAAAGTCAGGCCCAACTTTTTATTTTTCCTCTGCTCCTATATGCTACATTTTCATGCCAGTGAAGATATCATGCAGTCTTCTATGCAGGATACTGCCATCTACACCTCTCTGTCCTATAAGAAATATCAGGAGCTTCAGGGACTTGCAGATACATACATAGTAGCCAGCTCTCTCCTTTGATACATGAATGGTGCAGTCAATAGGTGACATAAGTTTGTCTCTGATAACATAGTATTTTTTTTCCACCTATAGCAAGACGTTTTCGAAGGATCATTTAACCTCAAGAGGTGAGAGACCAGCCAAAGGACCTCCACGCTCTGAGAGCAGCACACATTTGTGGGGATAGCTTACAATGGTCAGGTCTTCTACTTGCTTCTTCCAGGATAGCGTTAATATACTCTCTCCACGCCTCCATGTCGCAGAGTTGGGTTGGTCAGGAAGTAGAAACTTCTTTCCAAGTTCCTCACAACCATTTTTTTGTATTTGAGTAATGCAAATTTTGACCTGAGTTCCAAATGCTCAACTCTAATGTGCCGTCAGAGAGAAGAACATTGTACAGGGTGGGCCATTTATATGGATACATCTGGGTGGGCCATTTATAAAGTTGGATCCAAAATGGCAGACTTCAAAATCGCCGCCATGGTTACCACCCATCTTGAAAAGTTCCCCCCTCCCATATACTAATGTGCCACAAACAGGAAGTTGATATCACCAACCATTCCCATTTTATTTAGGTGTATCCATATAAATGGCCCACCCAGTATTGTGACATGATGTCCAGGTCAGTGCTCTGTGGCATGAGTTTCCTGAGCTTTCAGGGTCCCCGACACAATGTTATGTGTGCCAGGGACAAGTGACTGTGCCAGACCGGCAAATCAAAAATCAAACCTTGCATCCTGAAGGGAAAGGAAATTCAATAAGCTTCTGTTCTCTGCTGGAGAGCACTGACTGTGGTTACAAGAAGCAATCTGCACATTTCCAGCAGGTACCCTTCAAGAGTTTATCCAGGAATTTTTTTTTACTTTGGGCCCTAAAACTAACAAGCAATTAGTTGCTAGCTACGTGCCCATTCTACACGGCATCATCATAAATTGGTCACCGACCGCACCTCCCGGTGGGTGATTTAGCTGATCATCAACAGAGCAGTTCTTCCACTTCAGAGCTGCTCAGCCGACAGGGCATGTCTGCCGATGTCCTGCTGATTGACAGCTGGCTCCCCGCAATTAGGCAGCAGGGTGCCAGCTGTCAATCAGCATGATGTCGACAGTCACATCCAGTCAACAGAGCAGAGAGAGCAGTGGCTTTTCTTCCGCTTCGGACAACGAGACATCAGCGGAAGCAACCGACTCACCAGCAAGAGCGGTTTATGGCCACTCTGTGCCGGCAGAGATTGGCGCTGGGCACAACAGGCAGGTAGGTAGTAACTTGCTGCCTGTTAGTGTTTTGGTCCATAGTGTATAATAAAAGAAAAAAAAAAAAAAAAAACCACGAAGATATCACTGTAAAATAACCCAAACTCGGACATTAAAATATTATACAGTTTTATTTGAAAGATACTTAATTCATAGATGCAACAAATACATGATCACTTTGGTCCTGTGTGCACAATTATCCTTGTATGCCATCATCCAAACCATACTCCTCAGCCAGCGGAAGCCAGGTTGGGCATCTAGGCCCTAGAATTCCATAGGCATAGTCCCGGCCGGCCGGCCCACACAAAACACTCCATAAATAATCCTTGTGCAATGATTTCTCGTTCCACTGCGTGAAAGATTTACAAAAAGAGAAAAAAATATTTTTCAAGGTTTTCAATCATAACATAATATTAAATCTAATTAAAAGAATATACAGAAGAGTTAACGAAAATTGCCGTAATAACAATATAATGGTTTGATAAAGAAAGCTTCACAAAAAAGCTTCAACGTTTCCTCCAGAGCATTGCAAAAAAAAAAAAAAAAAAAAAAAAAATTAAAAAAAATTTACCCCTTATGATTGGAGAACAGGAGTTTAACTATACTGGGTACAGGGGTTGGTATTACACCCCAGGCCTTGGAGCCTGTAATCCCAAAATGTACCTTAGGGACATATGAGACTAATGGGAATGAAGATCCATGATAGATGTGGGCTCTGGAGAGTTCACATTGGGGCCCACAAGCTTCAAGTTACACCACAATAATAACCAATGCAACAAGTCATATGTTTGCAGTAGCAAATGTTGCTCCAAGCAAATCGGCAAAAACTGGCAACATCATTACAATTTGGATCCTGCTAGGTCAGATGGTCACAAGTTGGGTGTTAAGGGGCAAATTCTGATATTCTTAAAGAGGATGATGAAATCAGACAAAATCCAGTTATTTTGTTCTCATCGTGGTACCAAAAATAAAAGGAACATCGGGAGGGTAGCCCAACAGGGCCACAGAGAGCTGCCTAATCAACTGGCATCAAAAGAGCCGCCCAACCCTCTGCCACCGTGAGAGCCGTAAAACCACCTGGAATGGAGAGAGTCTCTCAACCAAGTAGCATCCGAAGAGGCACCCACCCTTCTGCCACCGAGAGAGCAGCCCAACAACCTGCCAGCTGCAAATAAGTTGGTCTTAGTCAGCAATAGTGATGGACAGACTACAGTAGGCATTAGTTGCCAGCAACACGATCCGGAAGCCAGTCCAAATTTTTTTTCCAGTAGCGGGTGAAAAGGACCATTAATTTAATATAACTCCCAAAAGTTGATGACCTGGTTCTTGGCTTGGGTGTGATCCTGAACAATGATATACATAGATAATCCAAGCCAAGGTCATGGTTTGAAAGTTATAGAAGCTGTGACTCTTCTATTTGCTGGAAAGTAGTAAGATTTATGTGTCTAACCAGTGGATGATCCATACTTGTGATTCCACTAGGAAATGGTCACCATAGAGGAACCTGGTAAGAAATCCATAGAAATCCCACAAGAGAATGGTGGTGTAGATCTTCCAATAGTCTGAAATGTAGGGTGGTGCAAAAGTAACCACTTGATACTTGTGGTCCAATTGATGGGCACTCAAACCAACTAGTAGATTCTGGATATTAACAAAAAATGGTCCTGAATCCTACATTACAACAGACAGGAAAGGTAAAACTTTCATGGAGACCATAAATAAATCACAAAGGTCCCATTGGAGACCTCTGTTTATTTTTTTTTCTGTCTATTAAAGCTACATGGTAAATCATTCATGAGATCAAGTTGACCTAAAAACAAAAAAGAATTAAAAAAACAAAAAAAACAAAAAAAAAAACTCATGGGCTGCATTGGTGTAACTGGTGTATATCCTTCAAAAAGTCTATAGAATTTTTATTTTTTGATTCTTCATCATAGAAAATGTGAGCAAGAGACAAACTACATACATCGGTCACTGACTGGAGACCAGATGGGCCGAGAGGTGGGTACTCCACTGCCTAATCTTGAAGACATTCGTACCAGCGCACAGTACCATAGTATTACTGGTACTTGAATCACCAGAGACTTCAGAATTATCCAAGATGTTTCAATTCTTGAGCAACTCCTATTTTTTTTTTTTTTTATTATTTTACTCCACCCACTCACAAAAAAAAACAAAAAACAGTTCACTGCTTCTATGTGCTTGACCGACACCAGCTATTTTTAAGGTGTACCAGATGAGAGGATACCCAGGGGGCTGGAGGTTCAAAGTCAACGTTCAAGCAAAGTTTTCGATCTTTGTATTCCCCCACCCAGCTGATCGTCCTGGAGAATGGGTGAATTCTTTGATGCAGTTATAACTCCACCACCCGCCAGCCACAAATCTTAGGATTTGTTAAAAGCAGATAGCACGGCCCAGATCATCTCTGTGCAGTTGGGTTTCGTGGCTTCCATATCTGGATCCAAATCTAGGAGGTCCTTGGATCGGTTCATGGCCATGTCATACTTGTCATCCGCCAGAGTGGAGAAGGCATTCTCCAGGACATCAGAGGAATGGGCTAGTACAAGGAGGGCCAGTGTCCGTTTGTCCATGCGATGTGGGTCATTCACCCACTTGTCTAGAACGGATTCTTGAAGCTTCTTCACCAGTCGTTGCTTCTCTGTGGTGTTGGTGACAGGGTGGGTCGTCATGTCGAAGAGCAGGAAGTTTTGTTTCTCTGTGGTCAAGATTCCTTTCTCTACCAAGCTCTTGGCGATGCGTTCTCGAACATTTCTCAGTTGGAACTGAAGCTTGAAAGGGTTCCACGTTTCACCTGGTAAAAATCAAAAGACCAATATTACAAAAGCACCAGTAATACTCTAAGCAAATACTGAATATACATCAGGTGTCCTACCCAGCCTTTAAGTTTTATGCATGTGGTCCCTGCAGGTTGGGGTATTCCAAGCTGTTTTATGGTAGGTCAGTCATACAGCCTACCTGCATGCTTAGTACCCAAGAAGTGGTTGTAATGATCTGCCAGCAAGGCAATTGATAAACCCCCTTGGCACAGTGGCCATTTAAGTACCCCGTGGTCTTGAGATTGTTAACACCTCCAAAAATCTTACCGGTGAGTAACTCTATCCAGCTCTGTACAGTTTCCGCAGGGTCGGTTGCCTTGATGTGTTTAAGGGTCTCATCTAACAGAACGTCTCCTGTTGGTGCTTCTGACTTTAGTAGCACCTACGAGGCAAATTGAAGATCTCTTTAGATTAAGATATGACGTTCTAGCACCTATAGACAATGAATGCTCCGCTGAAATATGATATAGAGGACTTGACACGGGCAGTTCAATATGATCGTTTGGTCTTGATGCATAGGCCATGTCAAAGAACCAATCAGCCTAAGAATGAGCATTTTGCTCATTTGACAACTGATCAATGGCAATTTTATAAGGGCTAATTATCAGGATTGAGCATCCTTATGAGCGCTTGTAAGGCCGGTTATCAATACTTATGAAAGGGTCTTAAGGGGGTTTTACACTAAGCGATATCGCTAGCAATATCGCTAAAACGTCACTGGTTTTGTGACGTTATAGCGATATTACTAGCGATATCGCTATGTGTGATACTTACCAGCGACCGGCTCCCCCGCTGTCCATCGCTGATCGCGCGAGAATGTCCGGCTCCATTTCTCGTCGGGCGCTTCCTGCTGAGACTTCCTGCTGTGACGACGAGCGACGCTGGAGGCGGGCGGGAGGACGCAGGATCGCTGTGTGTGAATGGTAAGTATCGTGCGCTGCGTCGCTGCTGAATCGCTGTGAGGTCTTTCTGTATGAAAGCTCACTAGCGATCATTTAGCGATGCACCAGCGATCCTGACCGGGTGGGATCGCTGGTCGGATCGCTGGTGCATCGCTAAATGTAAAAGGGCCTTTAGAATAACTGCCCTCTCTTGACTCAGTTATCAGCACACAAAGAAATTGTTTTCTACTGGCAAACCTTCTAAACAATCCATACTTGCTCAGTCTTTATCTATCTGTATAGTCATGAACTTTAACATCTAACATGCTGAGGCCTTTAGAGTCCGAGATGTAGCTCTTGGGTTTCTTGCAGTTGTTCTGAGCATTTCACATTTTAACCTTGGGGTGAATTTGCAGGGATATCCATTCCTGGGAAGACGGACAGACTTTCCCCTCCTACCCCCTCTAAGCAGAACCATCTTCAATCACCCTTAATACCACTAATGGGAAATGAGACTGCAGTGATCGTAATATATAAAGAGGCCTGTACTGCAGTAGTGATTCCATTTAGAGTATTTGTATCGTCTAGATTAGCAATAGCTGTGTTAAAACTACTACTTCTTCTGCAGGGTTATAATGCCCCCTGGTCCCATGTGTAAGGGGTAAGAGAACGTGTGTGATAGAAGGGTGCAGTCGTAACAACAGGTGGCTGCGCTGCCGGATACACTATGTGCCTTCCTTTGAGCACACATAAGTAAATACAAGGAATAAGGTCACACTGCCACACCCTGAGCAAGGACACTGCAGTGCAGGCTCCGGGAGCGGGCCATGGGGAAGGAGGGCTGGAGTCTGAGACCATACGTCACCGACACTATTCTTCTTTATCTCCAATGTGTCATTATCTGGAAAGTCTCATTTGTGAAAGCTGTTAGTATTATAAACCATCTGGAAAGTTTAACAAAGTTTTAATTGCTGGACGCAAGTGCCGATTAGACTTTCTGGATTATGAGATGACGGACTAAAGGTACTGTCACACTAAGCGATATCGCTAGCAATATCGCTATAACTGGTGACGTTATAGCGATATTGCTAGCGATATCGCTGTGTCTGATATTTACCAACGACCCGCTCCCCCGCTGGTTATCGCTGATCGCGCGAGAACGTCCAGGACTGTTTCTTGTCGTCAGCTTCCTGCAGCGCTTCCTGTGGAGAGACGAGCGTGGAGCCGGGCGGGAGGACGCAGGATCGCCTAGTGTGACAGGTAAGTAGCGACCCCCGTCCCCAGTGATGTCGCTGGTGAGATCTGCCTGTGTGGCAGCTCACAAGCGACCACTTAGCGATGTACCAGCGATCCTGACCGCATCATATCGCTGGTCGGGATCGCTGGTACATCGCTAAGTGTGACAGTACCTTTAAGGCTGTGTGCACACGCTGCGGATTTTGCTGCGGTTTCGCAGCGGCTTTGTACAGTACCATGATTCCCTATGGGAATCAAAAACCGCAGTGCAGACGGTGCGGAATTTTCCGCGCGGATTATCTGCGGTTTTCAATCCGCAGAAAGAATTGACATGTCAATTCTTTCTGCGGATTCTCCTGCGGTTTGCCATCTCCTCCATTGAGGAGATGAAAAACCGCAGGGCAAAACCGCAGAGCAATCCGCAGGTAAAACCGCAGGTCTTTTGACCTGCGGTTTCACCTGCGGATTTTACAAAATCCGCGCGGATGAATCCGCACCTAATCCGCAGCGTGTGCACACAGCCTAAAGGAATTCCAGTGGAATCTAGTATTTGCGCAGCTGACTTTGAATAAAACCTTCAAGAAGTGTGAACCTTTTGATTTCTTAGGATGAAATAAGCGGCCTCGGCAGATAGTCCACACTGGAGTGTGCTGTCTGGAACGCTGCCCATTTTTTTTAAAATAGATTTTTCATTGTACCAGGAAATATGAAGACTTCCTGTATCACTTACAGAAAAGCGCGCGCCTTATCCCAAGAACGATCTCTTTTAAATGGGTGCTTGCTCCTTTAACCCCTTAAGGAAAGGGCAATTTTACGTTATTCTAAAATTAGCTTTTTTTTCTTACCATCCACACAGCCGTAACAAAAGCTTGAGTTGTAGTTTTTAATTTCACCAGTCATATAAATTACAGAAAAAAAAAAATTGGCCGAGTAGCGGCTCTTACCCTTCTGTCCAGTAGGCGTTTCTTCCGCAAAGTAGCCGGTTCCAGAGTTACGCGCCCCCTGAGAGCCAGCTCAATGAGAATCCCGCCACGTAGACCTGAGGATATGCAATCATTCCAGAAGGATGTGTAGCCCTGTACCAAAAAGACACAAGGGGGAAGCATTACAGTAAAAGGAGGATGGTCTAAAGAATGAAATGCCAGATGGGTGAGGGTCACAGGTCCGGTGAACCCAATTTGCCCAATCTGAGAAAACACATGCTTCGGTCTTTCTATATTTGACAGCATTCAACAGAGAAGCTTGAGCACGTGTCAAATGTTGGTAATTGGTGTCCTCAAACATGGCCCCCGTTCTCCCAAAATAAGGATCTCCTTTAATAGTAACGCTGGCTTTTCTGACATACAACGTAGTTCACGTTGTGCGGATGTATGAAGTCAGGTCACAGTCTGCCCCATTCACGGTTATACAACCGGACCCTTCCTGAATAAGCAGCGATCAGAGCCAGCTCCAATCGCTGCTGTCAGTCAATGACATTGGAATCTCCATGATACCAGAAAGGCGTCTGCTCCGAAGATCAACGTGTATTGATGACTTTACGAAGTGCTAAAGGATCACTAAAGCAGCTTCTAACACAATATTAATTTTGGAAATTCAAATCCTCTAGTTTGTAAAAAAAAAATAAAAAAAAATTTAAATAAATGGTCTATAAAAGCCTGGTGTATCATAATTTAACATAGAATCAGCCCCCCCCCCCCCCCCCCCCCCGTTGAGAAAATATCTTTTGTCGAAATCGCTGCTGTAAACTCCCAAGCAAGAGGGTTCAAAGAGAGTTAAACCACTGGAGAAGAAACTTTACACCCAGGAGGATGAATAGTTAACGGGACATTTACCAGTACAGACAGGTCTTTACTATGTAAATAGTCCCAGTGTTAATTGCAAAACCCTGCGCTATTCATATGTGCCAAGCCACCCAGATCGCTCCAACCTGTCCCGGATGTGTCAGTCAGTAAGGGCAGACCTGCGTCATCCCAAAACTTCAATGGGCTATAGCAATGACGGCAATTGTGAGAAAATTGTGTAATATCTTAAAAATGCCTATTGAGTAGTGAAGAGAAAATATGCTCAGGTAAGGCGCTATCAGACCATGTTCTGGTGCTAACAGTGTCTTCGGTGTGCTCGAAAAATATGGTCGAGTCCCGGCGGCTGCATGTCTCACAGCAGTTTGACAGTTGCAACAATCCTTGCATGTGTTGTGGCTGTCGAACATCCGCGAGACATGTAGGCGAAGGGACTCGGACATATTTTTCAAGCACGCCGAAGTCACTAAGGGTATGTGCACACTTTGCGGTTTCTGCTGCGTTTCCGCAGCGGTTTTGGCTCTGCAGAAACGCAGCAGATTCTGCTGCGTTGTACAGTACCTTTATTTCCTATGGAAATGTCAATTGTTTGGTGCAGAAACGCTGCAGTTTTACACCTCACCCATTATGAGGTGTAAAACCGCAGGGCAAAACCGCAGAAAAACCGCAGCACTTTGTCCTGCGGATTTCCTGCAGTTTTCTCTACAAAATCCGCAGAGACAAAAAACTATGTGTGCACATACCCTTAGCACCAGAACATGTTGAGATAACACCTTCTCTGAGCATATTCACTCATCACTACTATTGAGCTAGGTCTTAAAGGGGACTTTTCGCTTGCCATTAATATGTATTTTTTTTACTTGATGTAAATCCTGCTGTTCTGAATCCGGCGATGTTTTTGTTTCATTCCTGTGCCTCTCCGTTCCAGAGATAAAGACTCCACTACCCTGCATGTAAATTTGGTCTAGTTATCTGAAGACACCCACAGAAGAGCTGAGGATCACGCCATCGAGGTATCTAGACAAGATTTACAGGCAGGGAAGAGGAGGCCATATCTCAGGAATAGGGAGACACAGGAACGAAAGAAAATCACCACCGGATTCAGGAGAACAGCGGCATCTACACTAGAAAAAATTTTGATGGCAAGTGACACGACTTTTCTCAGGGGTAAAAGAGCTCTTCTGAAATTGGAAGAATAATTTCCCAATGAAGCAAGCTTTTAGCAGTTTCATGACAGTGATATTGAAACTCCTATTAAAGTGACTAGGACCTGAGCCACAGAGCCCCCAAACAGCCATTACACAATTGTGCTGAACTGGCCACTGGCAGCTGTGCTGGCGCTGCAAACAGCTGATTGTTGGGGTGGCCAATTAGAGATCAACACATAAAATAACTGAAGGTGTCAAATTTGAGAAAACGTGTTAGACATTGGCTTATTTGAACAATTTGATATTCAATTTGTGCAAATACAAAAAAAAAAAAGCTCTCTGCCATTTTACACACAGCAGAAGACTGCATCAGCCAGACAAGGCTCACATAATCTTGAGCTTCCCCATAATGCTATTACGTCACACGGTAAAACATCAGGATGGACTACAGTAGCCTGTATAAAATGCAGGGAATGCAGTAGCCCCTTAAGGCAAATCTGGAGAGTGAGATGAGGTCACAGCTTAGATAATGAGAAAGTCAGAAAACACTGAATAAACATTAGGGATAGTGTGTGACAGCATAGCAGTGAAAATACATTAGTAGCTGTTTAGCCAGATATAGAGGTATCTGTGACATTACTAAGGATGTTTTTGTGTTAAGGAGCTTTAAAGGGGTTGGATAAAGTCCTAGGAGACCAAACACTCATCCATCTCCGGTGCTGCCATTGAGAAAGAATGGAGTGGAGGTGTGTATCCTCCACCTGCGCTCCATTCACACTTTATAGCCTATTCCTCAGGATCAGTGGGAGACCCATCAGACAGACCTCCCGCAATAGGCAAAAAATTCCAAACTTAGTACAACCTCTTTACATCAGTATCCCACTGTAGGACTGTATGAACTAGATATAATTTGGAACAGGTACCGATCACCTCCCTAAAAGTGGTTTGTGTCGCCATTTTCCAGACCGGTAATTTTTATATCACTGGAGCTTGTTTCTTCCATGTGGAGCCGATGTTTTAATGTTACCATTTTGGGAGCATACGGCCTAATGATCACTTTTTGCTTGATTTTTTTTTTTTTGGGTGGGGGGGGGTTAAAATGGAAATCTCAATCAATGTTTGTTTCTCCTAAAAAGGGGGCCCGTCACGTCCCCCATGCCCTCCAACCCAGCAACATTCACCCATGTATCAGTAAACTCCCTGCCTGACCAGCCCTGTATAGCGGTTTTAGGTAAAAAATTTGGTTTAAAAAAGCATTTCTAATATCCCTGATTTCTGTGCTTATGAGAGCTTTGACTAGTTGATGGGGCATTAGTTCCCCAGACCAGTCAGTCCTCTTTCCATGTTATCATGCTCCTGTGGGTGGGATAATAAAATTTGGACAAGTAGTGTCATTGTCCCTCATGCAAATCTTGTGCAGATGCGCCACTCATTACGGCAGCGTCACTGCAGCCAGGTGTACGCTAAGCCAAAATACATTTTTGTGTTACTTTATGCAGCAATTGCAAGGTGCCAATGAGACACCAGTGTAGTTTGGGGCCTGGCTCAAGACACCACGGCTTTACTCTTACAGAATAAAAAAAGTTGTCCAAATCTATTGATTTTGGAAGGACCACTGCATTATTTATTGCATTATCACAGACACCCGACCTCGCATCATCATATGTCAGAGAGAAGAGAAGGATCATCCATGCTGAATTACAACTCCGAACCCTTTTGCTCCAGTGAGATAAACCACCAAAGGTGTCAAGAATTAGATTACTCTACTCTTCCAATCATTAGATGAAGGTGGAGACAGACAGAAAACAACCGCTTTCCGACGTGTATGGTATCACTATGGCATATCTAGTCAACAAGCGGTGAAAACTTTTGGCCGCCATCTAGTAGGAATCGGATGGATCAGCTCACAACAAAAAACAAACTTCCCCTACAGATATATATCAGTGTATGAAAGTTTCCACGGTCAGTAGACGCTGTGGATTGGGCGCTGCGTATATCCACAGCGTCCAGATGTTACAGTATAGTGGAGGGGACTTTATGAAATCCCTTCTCCACTATGCGTGCAGAGACACCTCCGGCTTCCCTGCGTATACGCACATGCAGCGCGTCTTTCCAGACCGCAGCATGTCTATTTATCTCACGGAGACGCTCCGTCTCCACAGTATAAATATCACAGTCTAATGAATAGGATGCGTTGATTCTGCACGTTTCAATGAACACATGCGGAATCACAGCACATAGAAAAGTCGGCAGCACTTTGGGCGAAGCTGCATCCAAAGCGCTACCAATACTGAACGTGGAGACATACCCCAATGGTAGCAAACTCTCCAGAGAAGAAAGCTTGGCTTCATGCCTTCCTGAGAGCAGTGTAGATAAGGAGCATAAACCCAGTAAGGAGCCCAATGTTTAAGGTCAAACGGTGGATGCTGAAATAAAATGTGGCTTCTCTTTTGTGGGTCCGGGCATTCTTCCAGAGCACCTGCCACTTTCTGGACACTGCTGGATCTGGTTCTACAGGTTTTGTGTGTGCAGAAGCTCTGACTACAGAAACACACCAGATCGTCTGGGACCTTACCCCGAACAATGGCCACAAGACTACAGGACTGAGACATACAGGACTCACAGGGCGAGGTGGTTGAAGGCATTCGTTGGGATTACCTTTCACCGATCACCCATAACTAGGTCAGGACTGCACAGTCTTCTCATACACGCCGGTTTCAGATCTCGAAGACCGTTCCTCCTTGCTCATTCACATACTTTCTGCTTTTTCCGTGACTTAATTTTTATATTCGGAGTATGTTTTTCATTTTTTTGGTGTAGATGCAAGGAAAAAAGAATCAGTATGTGAATGCGAGTCATACATGTCCACATGCTCACACACATAATTACATCCACTCCCTCCTGCATTCGCACACAGCACACTTTGCACATAACTTCATTTTATGGAGAATGAACGCTGGCAGCCGGTCGGATGACATTACAAGGTGTGAGGCAGCAGCCTCTCTCCACAGCTAGGAGAAGACGGCCATACTAGATCATAATCCCAAAACTAACGAGAAACTATTAATAGGACAATGTCATAAAGAAGATTACCGTCATCCATCTCAATACTGCACTACACTATTAACAGAATGACCGAGGATTATAGCGAGCCGGCCTCCATATGCAAACACCATACAGGTCATCACATAATAATCCAGGCCTCATCTCCTGGAATTTGTCCGGAAATAGCGCCACTCCTTTTCACAGGCGACGTCTGGTATTACAGCTCAGCCTCAATAACACTATGTGAGCAGCAGCCTGCACCTGGGAACAGCCCTTTAGACTTGCAGCCTATCCCCGGGATATCTCTGGCCTCCGTGAGAATGCGCAGGCCCATGCAGTCATCATCTGGTTAAATATTAAGTGAGAAACCCGAGCGTCTGCCAGACACATTGTGTCATGGAGAATTTACTAACAGGATACAGAGGAGGAAAAGGTTACTGTGCACTAAAAGGGGCGCAGAGAAGCCCCCAAAATTCTCAAAAATGTCACTGAGCTTGTTTCTAGGGAAATACATATATACACATCAGAGTAAAGGAGCGCCCCCCACTGACCAGCAGAAAGGAAAGCACTGAGGGGCGAAGCATAGTGAAGCCGCAAGCCAGACGGGTGACATCAACCTCCACACTGGCAGTACCATTTTGGGGGGAAAAAAACCGCTTTGATCAATTTTTATTGCATTTTAATTTTTTTATTGCGTTTACCACACGACTGAAATAATATATTCTAATAAGTCGGACTTTGTGGACGCACGGATATCGCGGGGACTTATTTTTGGATGGAGAAAACAGAAACGAAGAGAATGAAATTTATGTTTTTGTACTTATTTTATTTTTCTAATCTTCCCCAAGGAACTTGAACCTGCAATTGTTACATATATTGTTCTATGTGTAGCGGACACAGCTCCTAAGCCTGCACATTTACATTACAGGTAATCTATCAGCACAGAATGACTGTGCAAACCAAGCACAGGTGCCCATACACCCTGGGTGTGGCCAAACATAAGCGTACCTTCCCGCATACATGAGTTTTATTTTTTTGAAAATTCTGTGGAAGCATGGTTGAAAAGCAATGTCTGACATTCATTTGTTCATTTTCATAGAGTTTTTATTTATTATTACTTTTGTCAGATTCAATTTTCACCATGTGTGCATGTAGAGGCGTCAGTGTTATGGACAGAAGTCTTTTAAGCCTACATGGCAGCTCATGGGATGCATATGAAAACCCTATGCAGGGAGAAGAGCGTGCCGCCACAGAGCGACGGGAGAAGAGCGTGCCGCCACAGAGCGACGGGAGAAGAGCGTGCCGCCACAGAGCGACGGGAGAAGAGCGTGCCGCCACAGAGCGACGGGAGAAGAGCGTGCCGCCACAGAGCGACGGGAGAAGAGCGTGCCGCCACAGAGCGACGGGAGAAGAGCGTGCCGCCACAGAGCGACGGGAGAAGAGCGTGCCGCCACAGAGCGACGGGAGAAGAGCGTGCCCCCACAGAGCGACGGGAGAAGAGCGTGCCCCCACAGAGCGACGGGAGAAGAGGGATGAGAGGAGGAGAAACTAACGCAACTCAGAGTAGAATGGGAGATTAAAGTGAGAGGCGAGGGCTACACCACAGAGAGATGGGAGAGAGAGAGCTGCTGCAGAGGGATGTAATAGGAAAGGCGAGCACACCTGCTGGTGGATGAGGATCTGAGAGGAGAAGCGAACGAGACGCTGGAGGAGGATAGAAGGTGAGAGAAGAATGTGGCGCATCACAGGAAAAGTCGAGAGCGCCGTTGCAGGGGGACGCAACAGGAAGGCAAGGCACACCGCCGCAGAGTGATTCAAAAGGAAAGGTGAGTGCATCGCCACAGTGAGATTCAAGAGGAAAAATGACAGTGCCACTGGAGGGTTGCAAGAAGAACAGAGAGTGCCGCCGGAGAGAGATACAAGAGCAAAGATGAGTTCACCCTTGGATAAAGATGCAAGAAGAAAAGTGAGTGCGCCGTCAGAGAGGGATGAAAGAAGAAAAGTGAACGCGCCGCTGGAGAAGAAAGCAAGCAGAAAGGTGAGCTCACCCTTGAAGAGACATAAAAGAGGAAATACTGAGCGTGCTGCCAGAGAGGGATGAGAAAGGTGAGCAAGTAAACTGCTGTAGAGAAATTGAGAGGTGGGCCACCAGCAGTATATGGAGAACAGAGCCTGGGCCACCATAACCCAATACTGCATTTGTACTACACAACACCCGGTAAAGCCAATAGGTCACCGCACAACACATGCCGACCCTCCACAACACCCATGTACAATGTGACAATTCCTGGTCTCCCACCAGTATAATTTTGCCACTTGTGAAAAATAATGTGAAGCAGAAGGATGCTATTTCATCCCAGTACCTCCTTATCCTTTAGTCCTAGAAGAAGGACCTCCTCCATGAGCGTGAGCCTCATGTCCTTACAGTCCCCAGAGCTTTCCTCCTCTTTGTCCTTGCTGGAGTCATCGGAGTCCGCCCTCTTATCCTGCCCCTCGTCTCCACGTCGGCCACGCCGAATTAAAGTTGTCATCCTTTCTAGGAAGAAAACGAAACAGGCAAGTCAAACACATCGTGCCGCTGGTTGTCGGCTCCTCCCCATTTATGTAAATTCCCGTTGTTAAGTAGCAAACAATGTATGATAATTTAAGGGAGTGACTGCCTGCCGAGACACGGTGTTGGTAACATTATTTGTCAGTTGCTTCCCTGGAAACTGATAGAATGGAAACAGTACAGATCCATTTGCTTCAATTGGACGGCACAGCGGGCACCCCGAGAATCAGTGAAAGGGTGATATTGCTGGTTTAGAGTGGCGTCTCCTCCACTGTCAGGATTTTTATGTGGCCAGTGGATAAATGGTCAAAGCCCCCCCCCCGCCAGCCATCTGTCCACGGAAGCTCAATATCGGTGCTCTCGTCCATCCGGGGAGAACCACTACCGGACATTCACCTGGAGAGCCCTAATGTCTGTGACCTCATCTGTCTGGGGAGCCCAATGACAGACATCTGTCAGTTCCCTCATCCATGCAGTTAACCCCACTGTTGGTTCCCTCATCCATCCAGGAAGCCCCATTGTCTGCACCCTCATCCATCTGGAAGGGGGGGGGGGGGCGGGGGGTGGGGGGAGAATCCCTCTTCAATATGGAATGCCCTCATTAATACCGGGGAAACAGCTATTTGTGCTTTTATCCATCTGCAGAGCCCCGCTATCGGACATCTGGGGAGCCCCAATGTTTGTGCTCTCATCCATCTGGAAAACGCTATTGGTGCCATCATCCATCCGCGAAGCCCCGCTATCGGGCATCCATCTGGGGAGCCCCGCTATTCCCACATCCGGGGAGCCCCGCTAATCCTATATCCGGGGAGTCCATTGTTCCCTATCCGGGGAGCCCCGCTATTCCCCCAATCCGGGTAGGGAGCCCCGCTATTCCCACAGCCGGGTAGGGAGCCCCGCTATTCCCACAGCCGGGTAGGGAGCCCCGCTATTCCCACAGCCGGGTAGGGAGCCCCGCTATTCCCACAGCCGGGTAGGGAGCCCCGCTATTCCCACAGCCGGGTAGGGAGCCCCGCTATTCCCACAGCCGGGTAGGGAGCCTCGCTATTCCCACAGCCGGGTAGGGAGCCCCGCTATTCCCACAGCCGGGTAGGGAGCCCCGCTATTTCCACATCCGGGCAGGGAGCCCCGCTATTCCCACATCCGGGCAGGGAGCCCCGCTATTCCCCCACCCGGGCAGGGAGCCCCGCTATTCCCCCACCCGGGCAGGGAGCCCCGCTATTCCCACAGCCGGGCAGGGAGCCCCGCTATTCCCACAGCCGGGCAGGGAGCCCCGCTATTCCCACAGCCGGGCAGGGAGCCCCGCTATTCCCACAGCCGGGCAGGGAGCCCCGCTATTCCCACAGCCGGGCAGGGAGCCCCGCTATTCCCACAGCCGGGCAGGGAGCCCCGCTATTCCCACAGCCGGGCAGGGAGCCCCGCTATTCCCACAGCCGGGCAGGGAGCCCCGCTATTCCCACAGCCGGGCAGGGAGCCCCGCTATTCCCACAGCCGGGTAGGGAGCCCCGCTATTCCCACAGCCGGGCAGGGAGCCCCGCTATTCCCACAGCCGGGCAGGGAGCCCCGCTATTCCCACAGCCGGGCAGGGAGCCCCGCTATTCCCACAGCCGGGCAGGGAGCCCCGCTATTCCCACAGCCGGGCAGGGAGCCCCGCTATTCCCACAGCCGGGCAGGGAGCCCCGCTATTCCCACAGCCGGGCAGGGAGCCCCGCTATTCCCACAGCCGGGCAGGGAGCCCCGCTATTCCCACAGCCGGGCAGGGAGCCCCGCTATTCCCACAGCCGGGCAGGGAGCCCCGCTATTCCCACAGCCGGGCAGGGAGCCCCGCTATTCCCACAGCCGGGCAGGGAGCCCCGCTATTCCCACAGCCGGGCAGGGAGCCCCGCTATTCCCACAGCCGGGCAGGGAGCCCCGCTATTCCCACAGCCGGGCAGGGAGCCCCGCTATTCCCACAGCCGGGCAGGGAGCCCCGCTATTCCCACAGCCGGGCAGGGAGCCCCGCTATTCCCACAGCCGGGCAGGGAGCCCCGCTATTCCCACAGCCGGGCAGGGAGCCCCGCTATTCCCACAGCCGGGCAGGGAGCCCCGCTATTCCCACAGCCGGGTAGGGAGCCCCGCTATTCCCACAGCCGGGTAGGGAGCCCCGCTATTCCCACAGCCGGGTAGGGAGCCCCGCTATTCCCACAGCCGGGTAGGGAGCCCCGCTATTCCCACAGCCGGGTAGGGAGCCCCGCTATTCCCCCACCCGGGTAGGGAGCCCCGCTATTCCCCCACCCGGGTAGGGAGCCCCGCTATTCCCACATCCGGGTAGGGAGCCCCGCTATTCCCACATCCGGGTAGGGAGCCCCGCTATTCCCACATCCGGGTAGGGAGCCCCGCTATTCCCACATCCGGGTAGGGAGCCCCGCTATTCCCACATCCGGGTAGGGAGCCCCGCTATTCCCACATCCGGGTAGGGAGCCCCGCTATTCCCACATCCGGGTAGGGAGCCCCGCTATTCCCACATCCGGGTAGGGAGCCCCGCTATTCCCCCACCCGGGTAGGGAGCCCCGCTATTCCCACATCCGGGTAGGGAGCCCCGCTATTCCCACATCCGGGTAGGGAGCCCCGCTATTCCCACATCCGGATAGGGAGCCCCGCTATTCCCACATCCGGGGAGCCCCACCACTAGGACACTTCCCACCCTGGGGCCCTCACGAGCTTCATCCTAGGCCATTTCCACCAGTCCAGGGCCACGTCTCAGGCCCCCATTAGCAACACGACATTGCTGTCAAAACGATCTCTCGGCGGAATGCTTGGAATGTTGTGACAATAACAGACCTATCGCGACAGATGTCTGACCGTGATAAGTGCCTGTGTCCCCGGTGCTCTACACGAGCACCATGTAACACCCCCATAAACCCCGGACAGTGCTCCCCTCCTTCCAGGGTCTCACCTGCTCCACTCTCAGTTCAGCTCCTTAAAAACTTCACTTCCTGGTATGGGACACATCAGCTCAGGGCAGACAGCGCACCTTCACGTCACACGATGTCACCAACGACCGGCAGCGGAATCCACCAATCACAGCCGGCTCCGGGTGTACATCCCGCCTACTCCGCCCGGAGTCGGCGAATAAGAGCGGATTCCGTGACTACTTTAGTCTAGGCAATCAGAAAGCGAGTAAGCAAAGTAGAGGCGGGACTTGCTTGGGAGCTAAGACAACTGAGTCACGTGATGTTATTTTTTCCGTTGCGGCCATCTTTTTGTAGGGAAGTGGAACTTTTTAATTATTACAGTGGGGGGAATCACACAAGAAGCAAAGAAGCATATTTCTCCTATTTATCGATTCCTGGGCATTTCTTATTAAATCTCTGCATTGTTACGCTCCTCTGTTATCTCTCCAGGAATTGTATGAAAAATTGTCAACTGGGTGTGACACGCTGGGGGCGTGGCCAATGTGCCCCTTAGGTAAGGAGACTAGTAACACCCAGGTGTAAATAAATTCATAATTTTCCACGTTTCACAAGTTTTCATTTCAAAAATTTTAAAAAAAAGTCTTAGTGTACACAGCGCCTTAGGCTCAGTTCACACCGAGTTTTTTTGGAACTGATCTCCAACAACCGGCAAAAAAAATTCTTCAGGAAAACAAGCTCTTCTAAAATTCTTCTTAACTGCTTAAGAAAAGTTAAAAAAAAATCCTCCAACCCCTTCCCGACACACACTTCTGCTTGAAAAACTCATAGCCATAAGGTACGGACGCATAGCCATAAAGTACGGACGCATAGCCATAAGGTACGGACGCATAGCCATAAGGTACGGACGCATAGCCATAAAGTACGGACGCATAGCCATAAGGTACGGACGCATAGCCATAAGGTACGGACGCATAGCCATAAAGTACGGACGCATAGCCATAAAGTACGGACGCATAGCCATAAGGTACGGACGCATAGCCATAAAGTACGGACGCATAGCCATAAGGTACGGACGCATAGCCATAAGGTACGGACGCATAGCCATAAAGTACGGACGCATAGCCATAAAGTACGGACGCATAGCCATAAGGTACGGACGCATAGCCATAAAGTACGGACGCATAGCCATAAGGTACGGACGCATAGCCATAAGGTACGGACGCAAAGCCATAAAGTACGGACGCATAGCCATAAAGGCTGGACGCATAGCCATAAAGTTTGGACGCATAGCCATAAGGTACGGACGCATAGCCATAAGGTACGGACGCATAGCCATAAAGTACGGACGCATAGCCATAAGGTACGGACGCATAGCCATAAGGTACGGACGCATAGCCATAAAGTTCGGACGCATAGCCATAAGGTACGGACGCATAGCCATAAGGTACGGACGCATAGCCATAAAGTACGGACGCATAGCCATAAGGTACGGACGCATAGCCATAAGGTACGGACGTATAGCCATAAGGTACGGACGTATAGCCATAAGGTACGGACGTATAGCCATAAGGTACGGACGTATAGCCATAAGGTACGGACGCATAGCCATAAGGTACAGACGCATAGCCATAAGGTACGGACGCATAGCCATAAGGTACGCACGCATAGCCATAAGGTACGGACGCATAGCCATAAGGTACGGACGCATAGCCATAAGGTACGGACGTATAGCCATAAGGTACGCACGCATAGCCATAAGGTACGCACGCATAGCCATAAGGTACGGATGCATAGCTATAAAGTACGGGCGCATAGCAATAAGGTACGGACGCATAACCATAAGTGTTATGATTGAGTCACCGTAGGAGGCAAAAACAGAAATGCTGGCTAAGTCCAGAAAGCCAGAGAAGTTGGCAGCTATCGGATTGCAGACCCCTGAACCTATCAACACAACTAGCAGTAGCCGTGGGGGGTTCCTACGATGCCCTAGACCCCTCGATCACAGCCGGAGAAATAAATAGGTCTAAAGAAAGAAAGGGGAAATCTAAACTGCCCCAGAGCAGACCCCAAAGCAATAGGCAGAGCCCCCAACACATAATGACGGTGAAGCAAGATGAAAATACTAACACAGGCAGAAAGATAGACTGAGCAAAGCAAGCTAACTAGATAGAAAAGGAAAGGAAGGCTGCTGTCTGCAATCCGTGAAAAACCCTATGAAAATAAGAGCCAACAAACTGACAGTAAAAAAAGGCCCTGAAGACGCTAGGCTTCAAAAAAGCTATGTCAGTACTCAGGAATATTCTGAAGACAGAGCTACAGGCAAAAGGAGATTCAGCTCACCCCAGCAGGGAATGGCAGAATACAGAAAAGCAAGGAAAACAAAAACAAAACACTAATGCTAACAGGCAAAGCAAAAAACTTAGCTTTAGAGGAGCAGGAATCAGACTGGTGTCCTAGAAGTCCACAGAGAAATCACCCGCAGGGCAGAAGGGCGTCGGCAGCCTTATATCCAGTCCGTGACTCCACTCAGCCAGTCATCCTCATCAGGCTCAGGTGCCTGATAATCAGGCTCATTACCTTCCTTCACCAGAATAGGGAGTTCACCAGACCTCAGTGACGAAGGGGAAAATGAACTCACAACAGTACCTCCCCCTTGAGGAGAGAACACCAAACCCTCAACCACGCCACCAGGGCGATCAGGGTGAGCCCGATGAAAGGCAAGCACCAATCTTTTGGCATGAATATCAGAGGCAGAGAATTATCCTCCTGACCATAACCCTTCCACTTAACCAAATACTGGAGTCTCCGTCTAGCCAGACGGGAATCCAGTATTTTCTCTACCTCATATTCCATGTTACCTTCAACCAATACAGGGTCCGGAGGTGCCACCCCAGGAACAACTGGTTCAACAAACCTCTTCAACAAGGACTTATGGAACACATAATGGATTTTAAATGTGACAGGAAGAGCCAAACGAAAAGAGACCGGATTAATAATCTCCAAAATCTTGTAAGGTCCAATAAATCTAGGCTTAAACTTAGGAGAAGCCACCTTCATAGCAATATTTTTTGATGATAACCATACCATATCACCAATCTTAAACTGGGGACCAATGGTCCTATGTCGATTGGAAAACCGCTGGGCCTTTTCCTGGGAGAGAGATAACTTATCCACCACTTGGTCCCAGATCTGGTGCATTCTCTCCACCACAGTGTCAACACCTGGGCAGGCAGAAGGCTCCACCTGCCCTGAAGAAAATCGAAGATGAAACCCAAAGTTACAAAAAAAAGGTGACATCAAAGTGGCAGAACTAGCTCTATTATTTAAAGCAAATTCGGCCAAGGGCAAAAATGAAACCCAATCATCCTGATCAGCGGAAATAAAACATCTCAAATACGACTCCAAGGTATGGTTTGTTCTCTCTGTCTGCCCATTGGTCTGAGGGTGAAAAGCAGAGGAGAAGGACAACTGAATTCCCAGCTTGGAACAGAAAGTCCTCCAAAATCTAGACACAAACTGAACTCCTCTGTCAGATACAATGTTCTCAGTAATCCCGTGTAAGCGAACCACCTGTTGCAAAAACAGGGGCACCAACTCAGAGGAAGATGGCAACTTAGGGAGTGGTACAAGATGAACCATCTTGGAGAACCTATCACAAATCACCCAAATAACAGTCATTCTTTGAGAGACCGGCATATCAGAGATGAAATCCATTGAAATATGGGTCCATGGCCTCTTGGGGACCGGCAAAGGCATCAACAACCCACTAGAGCGAGAACAAGATTTAGACCGGGAGCAAGTCCCACAGGACTACACAAAATTCCTGACATCATGAGACAAGGTGGGCCACCAAAAAGAGCGACTCACCAGATCTCTAGTACCAAAAATACCTGGATGACCAGCCAATGCAGAGCAATGAACTTCAGACATCACTCTCTTCTTCCACTGGTCAGGAACGTACAACTTTCCACTGGGACAACGCTCAGGTTTGTCCTCCTGGAACTCTTGCAGAGCAAGTCTCAAATCAGGCAAGATGGCAGAAAGAACTACCCCTTCGCCTAAGATGGTAGCAGGCTTGGTCACCACAGGAGAATCAGCAAAGAAACTCCTAGAGAGGGCATCTGCCTTGACATTCTTAGTTCCAGGAAGAAAAGAGGCCACAAAATCAAAACGTGTAAAAAACAAGGCCCACCTAGCCTGTCTAGGGATCAAGCGTTTAGCCGACTCTAGGTAAATCAAATTCTTGTGGTCAGTGAGGACCACAACTTGATGTTTAGCTCCCTCCAACCAATGTCTCCACTCCTCAAATGCCCATTTCATGGCCAACAGTTCCCGATTTCCCACATCATAGTTACGTTCAGATGGAGAGAACTTTCGGGAAAAGAAAGCACAGGGATTCATTTTAGATGTTACAGGATCTTTTTGGGACAAAACAGCTCCTGCACCAATCTCAGAAGCATCCACCTCTACCTGGAACGGGAGTGAGACATCAGGTTGCCGCAAAACCGGGGCGGAGGTAAATCTTCGCTTCAGCTCCTGAAAGGAAGCAACAGCCTCCGGAGACCAATTCAACACATCAGCACCCTTCTTAGTCAGATCAGTCAATGGCTTGGCAATACTATAAAATTTTGCTATAAATTTCCGTTAAAAATTAGCAAAACCCAAAAACTTCTGGAGGGCCTTCAAAGAAGTGGGCTGAACCCAATCATAAATGGCCTGTACCTTGGCCGGGTCCATTTCAATAGTTGACGGAGACAAAATAAATCCCAAAAATGAAATCCTCTGTACTCCAAAAAGGCATTTCGATCCTTTGACATACAGGGAATTCTCCCTCAAGATCCGGAACACAGTCCGAATATGTTCCACATGAGAATCCCAATCCTTGGAGAAGATCAAAATATCATCCAGATAGATAATCAAAAATTTATCGACAAAGTCTCGGAAAATATCGTTCATGAAGCACTGGAAGACAGAAGGGGCATTAGTGAGCCCAAAAGGCATCACCAGGTACTCAAAATGTCCCTCCGGAGTATTAAACGCCGTCTTCCATTCATCCCCCTGCTTAATGCGGATAAGATTATACGCCCCCCTGAGGTCAAGCTTGGTAAACCAGCAAGCACCTCTAACTCTAGAGAATAGATCCGAAATCAGGGGTAACGGATACTGATATTTAAGAGTAATTTTATTGAGGGCACGATAATCAATACAAGGCCTTAAAGAACCATCCTTTTTGGCCACAAAAAAAAACCGGCACCTAAGGGTGAAGAGGATGGTCTAATATGACCCTTCTCCAACGCCTCCTTAATATAGGACCGCATAGCCTCGTGCTCGGGTACAGATAAATTGAAGAGCCGACCCTTGGGAAATTTACACCCCGGGCTTAGTTCAATTGCACAGTCATAACTCCTATGAGGAGGCAAGGACGCAGACTCATTCTCACTAAATACATCATAAAAGTCCGCCAAATAGTCAGGAACATCATGCGACTGAGGAGAGGTGGAAAAAACCGGAGCCTCACTAAAGGCACACCGACAACCCCAACTCACCACAGACACAGATTTCCAATCCAAAACTGGATTATGAATTTGCAACCAGGGAAACCCCAGAACAACGGCATCATGCAGACCATGCAACACCAAAAATCTGCAATTTTCTTGATGGTCTGGGGCGACCCGCATGACCACCTGGGTCCAAAACTGAGGTTTATTTTTAGCCAAAGGAGTAGCATCAATCCCCCTCAAAGGGATAGGCGTCTGCAGAGGTGTCATCGGAAATCCACAACGTTTAGCAAAATCCAAGTCCATTAGGTTTAGCGCTGCTCCCGAATCCACAAAAGCCTTGGCAGAAAATGTGGACAGGGAGCAGATTAGAGTAATTGCCAGAAGAAACTTAGGTTGAACACCACCAACAGAAAACGTGTGTGCAAAGCGTTTCTCTCGTTTAGGACAAACAGAAATAATATGCGAGGCATCTCCACAGAAAAAACACAGCTTATTACGCCTTCTGAACTCCTGACGTTGCGCCTTAGACAAAACTCTATCACATTGCATAGGTTCAGACGTCTGTTCAACCGGTGGCAACACCTCTCGTGCAATCCTGCGTTCACGTAAACGCCGATCAACCTGAATGGCTAATGACATAGAATCGTCCAGACCAGAGGGAACAGGAAATCCCACCATAGTATCTTTTACGGCTTCTGACAAACCCTTCCAAAAGAAAGCAGCCAAGGCATTATCATTCCAGGTAGTAAGGACCGCCCACTTTCGGAACTTTTGACAGTACAACTCTGCAGAATCTCGACCCTGGTTCAATGCCAACAAGGGTCTTTTCAGCCTGATCAGTAGCATTAGGTTCGTCATACAACAACCCCAAAGCCTGAAAGAATGCATTCACATTAGTCAGACTAGGATCATCAGGTTTCAAAGAAAACGCCCAATCCTGGGGATCGCCACGCAGCAAAGAGATGACAATTTTAACCTGCTGCGCGGAGCTCCCTGACGAGTTAGGCTTCAAGGCAAAAAATAATTTACAATTATTTTTGAAAATCAAAAATTTAGATCGATCCCCAAAAAATACATCAGGTGTAGGGATCTTTGGTTCAACAGCATGCGAACGAGCAAGGTAGGCGGAAATTCCCCGCACTTCCGCAGCGAGCTGCTCCACACGATCAGACAATTGCTTTATCTCCATTGAGAGAAAAAAAAAAATTCCCCCTACGGCCTCAGAGATATAGAGGAAAGAATATATATACACTTTTTTTTTTTTTTAAACACAATTCTTTCCTGCTATTGAGTACCCTGGGATCTGCGGTATGGCGGGTGATTCTGTTATGATTGAGTCACCGTAGGAGGCAAAAACAGAAATGCTAGCTAAGTCCAGAAAACCAGAGAAGTTGGCAGCTATCGGATTGCAGACCCCTGAACCTATCAACACAAATAGCAGTAGCCGTGGGGGGTTCCTACGATGCCCTAGACCCCTCGATCACAGCCGGAGAAATAAATAGGCCTAAAGAAAGAAAGGGGAAATCTAAACTGCCCCAGAGCAGACCCCAAAGCAATAGGCAGCCCCCAACATATAATGACGGTGAAGCAAGATGAAAACACTAACACAGGCAGAAAGATAGACTGAGCAAAGACGGGGCCCAAGCTAACTAGTTAGAAAAGGACAGGAAGGCTGCTGTCTGCAATCCGTGAAAAACCCTATGAAAATAAGAGCAAACAGACTGACAGTGAAAAAGGCCCTGAAGATGCTAGGCTTCAAAAAAGCTATGTCAGTACTCAGGAATATTCTGAAGACAGAGATACAGGCAAAAAGGATTCAGCTCACCCCAGCAGGGAATGGCAGAATCCAGAAAAGCAAGGAAAACAAAAACAAAACACTAATGCTAACAGGCAAAGCAAAAAACTTAGCTTTAGAGGAGCAGGAATCAGACTGGTGTCCTAGAAGTCCACTGAGAAATCACCTGCAGGGCAGAAGGGCGTCGGCAGCCTTATATCCAGTCCGTGACTCCACTCAGCCAGTCATCCTCATCAGGCTCAGGTGCCTGATAATCAGGCTAATTACCTTCCTTCACCAGAATAGGGAGTTCACCAGACCTCAGTGACAAAGGGGAAAATGAACTCACAACACATAAGGTACGCACGCATAGCCATAAGGTACGGATGCATAGCTATAGAGTACGGACGTATAGCCATAAGGTACGGACGTATAGTCATAAGGTACGGACCCATAGCCATAAGGTAAGGACCCATAGCCATTAGGTAAGGCTGGTTTCACATTTGCGCTTTTGTGCGCAGCGCATCGTGCGCACCCGTGCGCATGCGCACTGCGCACCTATGTTTAACATGACGTGCGCATGTTTTTGCGCACACTTGCGTTTTCGTGCGCATGCGTTTTTTTGTCTTTTGCGCCAGGTGCGCCAGACGCAACATGTTGGATTTTTTGGTGCGCCCTATCTCGGCAAAAAAACGCATGCGCACGCTTGCGCACGGAATGCGCAAAAACACCACATTGGAGCCTATGGGAACGCATGCGTGCGCATGGTCTTGCGCACGCTTGCGTTTTTTTGCGCATGCGTTTTTGAGTTAAACAAGTCTAGAATGTTCTCTAGACAATGGAAAAAACGTCACACTTAAAAACGCATGCGCATAAAAAACGCCAACGCATGCAAAAAACGCATGTAAAACGCAAACAACGCTGCGTTTTTTTTACACATCAGCGTGCGCATGACGTTAAAAAAACGCGCATTTGTTTTGCGTTTTTCTTTGCGTTTTTTATGCGCCCGATGCGCTGCGCAAAAAAACGCTAATGTGAAACTAGCCTAAGGACACATAGCCATAAGGCATGGACGCATAGCCATAAGGTACGGACCCATAGCCATAAGGTACGGATGCATAGCCATAAGGCACGGACGCATAGCCATAAGGTACGGACGGAGAGCCATAAGGTACGGACCCATAGCCATAAGGTACGGATGCATAGCCATAAGGTACGGACGCATAGCCATAAGGTACGGACCCATAGCCATAAGGTACGGATGCATAGCCATAAGGCACGGACGCATAGCCATAAGGTACGGACGTAGAGCCATAAGGTACGGACACATAGCCATAAGGTACGGTCCCATAGCCATTAGGTAAGGACGCATAGCCATAAGATACGGACGCATAGCCATAAGGTACGGACGTATAACCATAAGGTACGGACCCATAGCCATTAGGTAAGGACGCATAGCCATAAGGTACGGACGCATAGCCATAAGGTACGGACGTAGAGCCATAAGGTATGGACGCATAGTCATAAGGTACGGACGCATAGCCATAAGGTACGGACGTATAGCCATAAGGTACGGATGCATAGCCATAAGGTACGGACACATAACCATAAGTTACGGATACATAGTCATAAGGTACGGACGCATAGCCATAAGTTACGGACGCATAGCCATAAGGTACAGACGTGTAGGGAAGGTGACCTGACGGACGGACAGACGTGTCAGAACAGAGAAAGGAAGGTTTGCACAGTTTAGACAGGTGTCAGTTACTACAGTGGGGAAACAGCTGAGAAAGTGTAGTGGATGTGCAGTACCTTGGGTTGACCATTAGAGGGCAAGGAGGAGTGTGAGCGAAGGACTTGACATCAGCTTAGGGCTTAGGAAACCGTTGGTCATGGGGGGCGGAGTTACAGGGAACCGGGAATGTTAAATCTGACAGGAGGGTTCCAGAAAGGTCCAGTCCCCAGAGGGAGCTCCAGTGACAGGAGGACTACGACAGTTTGTGCACTGTTAGGAAAACCGAACCGGGGGACTGAGGAGAGAGAAAGTCAGGGGGGTGGTCCTGACACCAGAGTACCGCAGTATAGACGAGGCACTGAGGTAAAGCAGTATTGAGAGAGAGACGACTGATCAGTAAAAGTGCTGTTGGTTTATGGACCTAAGGCGGCCACAGCGACGGATCTGACAGGAGCGTCGAAGAGTGAAGAGGGGACGGTGCGGAAATGTATGTCCCCGGTGTAAAGTACGGTGTGCGGGGAGCGGCCCTGGAAACAGGGGGCCGATAAGTGAAGTGAAGCAAAGTGAATTGAAGTGCGGTGTACTTCGGAGGCTGTCAGGTGGACGGCAAGAGAATAAACTTGGACCTGTTGTACCCGAAACTTGCCTCATCGTGTGTCTGTACGTCACTGCGCGGTATATCGAGGGACCACCCCCCCAGCTCGGCCCACCGACCCTACAGACTCATAGCCATAAGGTACGGACGCATAACCATAAGGTATGGATGCATAGCCATAAGGTACGGACGCATAACCATAAGTTACGGATGCATAGTCATAAGTACGGATGCATAGCTATAAGGTACGGATGCATAACCATAAGGTACGGACGCATAACTATAAGGTACGGACGCATAGCCATAAGGTACGCATAGCCATAAGGTACGGATGCATAGCCATAAGGTACGGACGCATAACCAAAAGGTATGGACGCATAGCCATAAGATACGGACGCATAGCCATAAGGTACGCATAGCCATAAGGTACGGATATATAGCTATAAAGTACGGACACATAATCATAAGGTACGCACGCATAGCCATAAGGTACGGATGCATAGCTATAAAGTACGGGCGCATAGCAATAAGGTACGGACGCATAACCATAAGGTACGCATGCATAGCCATAAGGTACAGATGCATAGCTATAGATTACGGATGTATAGCCATAAGGTACGGACGTATAGTCATAAGGTACGGACGCATAGCCATAAGGTACGGACCCATAGCCATAAGGTACGGACCCATAGCCATTAGGTAAGGACGCATAGCCATAAGGTACGGACCCATAGCCATTAGGTAAGGACGCATAGCCATAAGGCACGGATGCATAGCCATAAGGTACGGACGCATAGCCATAAGGTATGGACCCATAGCCATAAGGCACGGATGCATAGCCATAAGGTACGGACGTAGAGCCATAAGGTACGGACACATAGCCATAAGGTACGGACCCATAGCCATTAGGTAAGGACGCATAGCCATAAGAAACGGATGCATAGCCATAAGGTACGGACGTAGAGCCATAAGGTATGGACCCATAGCCATTAGGTAAGGACGCATAGCCATAAGATACGGATGCATAGCCATAAGGTACGGACGTAGAGCCATAAGGTACGGACGCATAGACATAAGGTACGGACGCATAGCCATAAGGTACGGACCCATAGCCATTAGGTAAGGACGCATAGCCATAAGATACAGACACATAGCCATAAGGTACGGACGTAGAGCCATAAGGTATGGACGCATAGCCATAAGGTATGGACGCATAGCCATAAGGTACGGACATATAGCCATAAGGTACGGATGCATAGCCATAAGGCACGGATGCATAGCCATAAGGTACGGACACATAACCATAAGTTACGGATACATAGTCATAAGGTATGGACGCGTAGCCATAAGTTACGGACGCATAGCCATAAGGTACGGACGTGTAGGGAAGGTGACCTGACGGACGGACAGACGTGTCAGAACAGAGAAAGGAAGGTTTGCACAGTTTAGACAGGTGTCAGTTACTACAGTGGGGAAACAGCTGAGAAAGTGTAGTGGATGTGCAGTACCTTGGGTTGACCATTAGAGGGCAAGGAGGAGTGTGAGCGAAGGACTTGACATCAGCTTAGGGCTTAGGAAACCGTTGGTCATGGGGGGCGGAGTTACAGGGAACCGAGAATGATAAATCTGACAGGAGAGTTCCAGAAAGGTCCAGTCCCCAGAGGGAGCTCCAGTGACAGGAGGACTACGACAGTTTGTGCACTGTGAGGAAAACCGAACCAGGGGGACTGAGGAGAGAGAAAGTCAGGGGGGTGGTCCTGACACCAGAGTACCGCAGTATAGCCGAGGCACTGAGGTAAAGCATACCGTATTGAGAGAGAGATGACTGATCAGTAAAAGTGCTGTTGGTTTACGGGCCTAAGGCGGCCAGAGTGACGGATCTGACAGGAGCGTGGAAGAGTGAAGAGGGGACGGTGCGGAAATGTATGTCCCCGGTGTAAAGTACGGTGTGCGGGGAGCGGCCCTGGAAACGGGGGGTCGATAAGTGAAGTGAAGCAAAGTGAATTGAAGTGCGGTGTACTTCGGAGGCTGTCAGGTGGACGGCAAGAGAATAAACTTGGACCTGTTGTACCCGAAACTTGCCTCATCGTGTGTCTGTACGTCACTGCGCGGTATATCGAGGGACCACCCCCCTAGCTCGGCCCACTGACCCTACAGACGCATAGCCATAAGGTACGGACGCATAACCATAAGGTATGGACGCATAGCCATAAGGTACGGATGCATAGCCATAAGGTACGCACGCATAGCCATAAGGTACGGATGCATAGCTATAAAGTATGGGCGCATTTCAATAAGGTACGGACGCATAACCATAAGGTACGGACGCATAGCCATAAGGTACGGACTCATAGCCATAAGGTACGGACTCATAGCCATAAGGTATTGGCACATAGCAATAAGGTATGGACGCATAGCCATAACGTAAGGATGCATAGCCATAAGGTATTGGCGCATAGAAATAAAGTATGGACGCATAGCCATAAGGTACGGACGCATAGCCATAAGGTACAGACGCATAGCCATAAGGTATGGACGCATATTCATAAGGTACGCGTTGTCACGTGTACCTGTCCTGTGTGACACGACCCGCAGGACGGTAACTGAAACAACAAGACAATGTCACGTATACCTGTCCTGTGATACACGACCCGCAGGTTGGTAACTGAATCAACAAGACAAAAGGGGAACACCGGGGAACCAGTTACAACGGTGGGCCCTGCAATAGGGATCGGGGACGTGGAGACCTCCTGCACTCCCCTGAGGCAGTGTCCCTGAACACTCTTAACGTTTCCTATACAGACTCTTCACCTGTCGCCGAGCAGTATACCTGAATCCCTCACTATCCCTGCACCTATCCCTTGCTAGGGAACTGGACAGTGCGGACACTGGTCCCACCGTTGCACTAATACACGAGGGAAAAAGGGGTAAACACCAAAAAAACTTATCTTTCTCTGCTGCAGTCACCAGGCAGTCACAAGGCAGCACAAGATCAGCTTTCAGCAGTGGCTCGACACCTCAGAGCCAGCTGCTACTTTCACCATCTTTCCCTGCTGCAGTCACTAGGCAGTAGAGTTCATCACCGGATTAACTTTCAGCAGTGGCTCAGCACCTCAGAGCCAGCTGCTACCTTCTCCATCTTTCTCTGCTGCAGACACCGGGCAGGCAGAGTTCAGCACCAGTTTCAGCAGTGGCTCGACACCTCAGAGCCAGCTGCTACTTCACCAGGTTGCAGCAGTGGCTCAACACCTCAGAGCCAGCTCCTCACTTCACCGTGGTTGGCATCCTAAAAGGAACTGCTATAACCAACATCTGCTGATACACCATGTGACCTTATAGCCAAGGGAGTGGTCACATCAGCAGGGAAACCAAAACAGATATGTAATTACACCTATGGCCACTGGGGGCAAAAACCCATATTAAGTACCCAAAGGCCTGAAAAGGATAAAAAAAGGGTTTATATGAGGGAATCCCGAATCTGACACAGATCCAAGAATTGGACTGTGACACGCGTTAGACGGACTGCGCTACACCACAGCATTAATGCAATGTAACGCAGCCATTAATGCTGCCATAGACGCGGTCTGCAGCATCCGAGGGTCCCTCTCTGTTAGCAGATAACGCGATCGCGTTATGCAGTAGCGTTAACGCAGTCCGTCAACGCTATGCGCTGAACGGACTGCATTAACGCAATGTGAATCTAGCCTAAGGTTGTCACAGACGTGGTTTGTAGAACCACTGTGCCACGGACCGTGGAGAGCCTGGAGGGGCGTGACTAAGCGAACACCTGACTGTTCACTAGAGCCTCTGATGGTGAGGCTAGACTTGGCTCCCGATGAACGCCAGGTGCCACTCCAAGACAGATCAACAGACACGCAACAGCTGGACCCAGAGGACAGACTAAATGGAGCAGCTGGCAGAGGTTGCATTAGAATGCAGCAGACAGAGTTCGCATCAGAGTGCAGCAGAGTTTGCAAAAGAATGCAGCAGGCAGGATTTGCACCAGAGTACAGCAGGCAGGATTTGCACCAGAGTGCAGCAGGCAGTACTTGCACCAGAGTGCAGCAGACAGGACTTGCGGTTTTAGGAAGTTTCGCCCCCAGCAGTTCGCCCCCAGCATTTCGCCCCCAGCAGTTCGCCCCCAGCAGTTCACCCCCAGGTACACTTCGCCCCCGAATATTTCGCCCCCAGCATTTCGCCCCCAGGTTGTTTCGCCCCCGCACATTTCGCCCCCGCACATTTTGCCCCCAGCAGTTCGCCCCCGGATGTTTCGCCCCCGGATGTTTCGCCCCCGGATGTTTCGCCCCCAGCAGTTTGCCCCCGGATGTTTCGCCCCCGGATGTTTCGCCCCCGGATGTTTCGCCCCCAGCAGTTCGCCCCTGGATGTTTCGCCCCCAGCAGTTCGCCCCCGGATGTTTCGCCCCCAGCAGTTCGCCCCCGGATGTTTCGTCCCCGGATGTTTCGCCCCTGGATGTTTCGCCCCCAGCAGTTCGCCCCCGGATGTTTCGCCCCCAGCAGTTCGCCCCCGGATGTTTCGCCCCCAGCAGTTCGCCCCCGGATGTTTCGCCCCCAGCAGTTCGCCCCCAGCAGTTCACCCCAGGATGTTTCGCCCCCAGCAGTTCGCCCCCGGATGTTTCGCCCCCAGCAGTTCGCCTCCAGCAGTTCACCCCCGGATGTTTCGCCCCCAGCAGTTCGCCCCCAGCAGTTCGTACCCGGATGTTTCGCCCCCAGCAGTTCGCCCCCGGATGTTTCGCCCCCAGCAGTTCGCCCCCGGATGTGTCGCCCCCGGATGATTCACCCCCAGCAGTTCGCCCCCGGATGTTTCGCCCCCAGCAGTTCGTACCCGGATGTTTCGCCCCCAGCAGTTCGCCCCCGGATGTTTCGCCCCCAGCAGTTCGCCCCCGGATGTGTCGCCCCCAGATGATTCACCCCCAGCAGTTCGCCCCTGGATGTTTCGCCCCCAGCAGTTCGCCCCCGGATGTTTCGCCCCCAGAAGTTCGCCCCCGGATGTTTCGCCCCCAGCAGTTCGCCCCCAGCAGTTCCCCCCCAGCAGTTCGCCCCCGGATGTTTCACCCCCAGCAGTTCGCCCCCGCATGTTTCACCCCCGGATGTTTCGCCCCCAGATGTTTCGCCCCCAGCAGTTCGCCCCCGGATGTTTCATCCCCAGCAGTTCGCCCCCAGATGTTTTGCCCCCAGCAGTTCGCCCCCGGATGTTTTGTCCCCAGCAGTTCGCCCACAGCAGTTCGCCCCCGGATGTTTCGCCCCCTACTTTTTGCCCCCAGATGTTTCGGCCCCAAATTAGGCAGGGAATTTTGGCCTTGTGTTTTAGCCCTAAGACCGCTTTCACAGTAGCCACTTTCCCAAGTGCTAAGCACTGGAAAATCGCTAAGAAGATTGCCAATTTTGAATATACTACATGGTGGCCCGATTCTAATGTATCGGGTATTCTAGAAGGCACAGCCACGTGGTATGTTGCACAGGTTATGTAGTATATTGGACAGTCCACGTAGTACATTGTACAGGCCACGTAGTATATAGGACAGCCGACGTAGTATTTTGGACAGCGCACGTAGTAAATTGCACAGTCCACGTAGTAAATTGCACAGCGCACATAGTAAATTACACAGCGTACATAGTATATTGGCCAGCCAACGTAGTATATTGCACTGGTCACGTAGTATATTGCACTGTCCACGTAGTCTAGGAATGTGGGCACTATATTCGTGTTTAAAAAAAAATAATAAAGATATACTCACCTCAGCCACGGGCCCTGAAGTCCTCGCGCCTCTCTGCAGTGCTGGCGGTGGCTTCCGGTCTGAGCGTAGGACCTGCGATGATGTCGCGGTCACATGACCTGGACGGTGTGCATTGGAGAGAGGCGCGGAGGACAGCGCGACGTTGGAGGGGGTGAGAATAACTTTTTTTTTTTATCATTATTATTTTTAGCATTACATCTTTTCACTATTGATGCTGCATAGGCACCATCAATAGCGAAAAGTTGGTCACACAGGGTTAATAGCAGCGTTAACGGAGTGCGGTACACCGTGATCCGTTAACGCTGGCATTAACCCTGTGTGAGCGGTCAGCGGTGAGTGCAGGGCAGTGAAGCAGCGGCCATTTTTATGGCAGACTGTGACCGTCGCTGATTGGTCGTGGGCGTTTTGCCAAGACCAATCAGCGACTTGGATTTACATGACAGACAGACGCAGCGACCAATGAATATACGAATAAAACGTTACAGACAGAAAGACGAAAGTGACCCTTAGACAATTATATAGTAGATAAGTCAATGGCTAGAAAAGCGAGGTGTTGTTTCGGCCAGCTCTTTTTATTTTATTACAGGAGCTATTTTTGAGCACTTAGCGTTCATCAATAGCCTGTATCTTATGGGTCATTACCGAGAGCGCTCACAAAAGCGCTCTGAAAAATGCCAGTATAGCACGTGCTTTGGAGCTCTAAAACAGTGGCAGCATAAGGGTGCTTTCACACTTCCGCTACATATGCACTACAGGCCGCCCGCTCGCTTCTGTAATGCCGCATTCCGCTAACCTGCAGCGGAACGAAAAGAAGAAAATGCTCTTCTTTTTGTTCTGACACTGATAGCGGAATGCGGCATTATGAAAGCGAACGGGCGGCTGCAGATCGCGGAACCCAGCCGTTCACTTCTATGGGCAATGCAAGCGGAATGCCAGCATTCAGCCAGCATTGCCCTGGGGTCAGCTGGATGTCAGATCCAGAGCGGATCGACCTCTGGCGGCCACAAACACAAGTGTGAAACCACTCTAAAATTACAGTGTGCAAGAGGCCTAAAATCTAAACAATTTTGAACTTTTACCTGACCAAGCAGTGACCTGCTTTGTTCCAAGTTTTGTTGCAGATGTAACAAGTAGCATGGTCACATGTCCTGCAAGTTACATTAGACTAGCTTTTATTCCATCTGTATATCAGAATATAGCAGTGTCTGAAATCTCCACAAAGAGAGAAGTGTACTGCCACAAAAAATCAGTCAGCTTCCACAGCAATTCACTTTCTACAACTAGGAATTCAGTTCTGTCCAAACGTGGAGCAAGTTGGTCCATGAGAATCACATTTACTTATTTTCCAAACGAACCGCTGATGATGTCCATTCCATCTGGGTATGTGAAAAACGGTCGACTTGCAAGGGACGTGTTTGGACCAATGAAGAATCTGGCGAAGTTGTGAAAGTAGTCAATCTTCACAATCACGCAGCACAAGCTGCAAGACCTGAAGCAATCCGACTTGGCAATGAGGCACTCACCAGGGCAAGGACAACACAGGAGACACCACAACAGATTCTCACAGACGTCGTTTCAGGAGCCCATTCTAATGTTGCAGCACTTCTCCCAAGGAAAGCATCACTGAAGAGGACAATACGATTAGCAAGGCAACTTGGCAATATCCCAAGGTTACCTCAAACCCTTGATCAACTTGTTATCCCCCTCGAGTTCCAGGAGATCAGTATTGATGGTGTCCAGCAGCAGTTCCTTCTGCATGACTCTGGTAAGCTACTTAACCATTTAACATTGTATTAAAACAATTCCATTATGCATAATTATTGCAAAGTTTATTTTGCACAAATGTGAAAAATGCTACACTATAAGGTGCTGATATAAAATACTATGTGATTTTTGCCTTCAAGGGAAACTTTGAGGGTAATATAATGTAGTGAGGCCTACTGATTCCAACTAGTGTTGGCCGATCACTGGAAAGATAGGATCAGATCGGGCTGATCATACCGAAAGATTGGAATTAATTCAGATCCAATCTCCAGAGCTAGATGTAGATATATATATATATATATATATATATATGCACACTGTACGCCCGAACAGTGTGTGTGTGTATATATATGCATATATGTGGGTGGGTGATGGTGGTCTGGCACTTTTGGAACTTTGAAATGCAATAAAGGATTTGTATAGGACTTCAGGAGCGCGGAGGTCTTTCTTCATGGATGCATGTTAAGTACGGGCGGAAGCCAACCCCTGCTCTAGCAGCACACCACTGAGTCCTCAGCAACAATCTCAGATGAGCCACTCTTCTTCCAGCTTTCTTGCATATATATAATGGCCCCAAGCTGCGCTGTTAAAAAATAAACAAACCCAGTTATTCAACTCTCTCTCCGGTGTCCAGCGCTGTCTCCGGCGGTGCAGGGAATTCCGAAATCCCAATGCTATGCATTCTGGGTTGTGCATCACCACCTCTGCACATGTGCCGGGCTGTTCAGTGACGTGATGTGGTGCTTTCCCAGGACCGTCTAGTGAGCGGTCCTGGGATCACTCTCCACTGTAGTTATAGTACGGCAGGCAGAGAGGCGGCGATACGCCGCCTGGATTTCGGGATTCCCTGCACTGCTGGGCTAGGAGCCGGAGTCAGTACTGGACACTGGAGAAAGAGGTGAGTAACTGGGTTTGTTTATTTTTTAACAGCGCAGCCTGGAGCCATTTACTAAAGCTAAATATGCACACACGCTGTACACCTGTATAGTGTGTGTGTGTGTGTGTGTATATATATATATATATATGCGCACACTGTTCGGGAGTGTATGCCCGGACAGTGTTTTCAGATTACGGAGGATTCCGATTTCTAATTCAGATCATCATCATGATCTGGCTACAAATCGGATCGTAATTTAAAATAACGATCAGCCTGAAAATCGTAATAAATTACGATCTTCAGTGATCGGACCGGCCAACACTAATTCCAAATATGCAGCATTGTACTGGCCATACTTGTCCTGGATGCTGCCCCGGAGTTCAGCCTCGCCTGTCTGCGGCATGCACGGACTGAACTGCCATCTCCGGCTGATTCCTCGGCTCTCGTAGTTCAGTCCTGCAGATCCGTGGACAGGTCGGGCTGAACTCCGGAGCTCAGGTGAGATACGCCATGATTTGCAGATGCGAATAGGGGACGTGGCCAAGCTCTGCTATGGGCGTGGCCATGCCCTGCTATGGCCTAAACCGAGCGGATTTGGCGTGGTTTGCAGGCATTTTTCGGGAGGTTTCCCTCTTGCCCATTCCCATTCCTTCCGGGATCCGCCGGAAAATAGCTTTGAAGCTATCCCGCTAACCCGCACCATAGACATGAAAGAGCGGGTTTCAGGCAGGAAACACAGCACGGAATACGCCTGTAAATCCAGCTTGTCTGGATAAAGCCTGAGGCCTCGTGCCCACTGACGGAAGGGGATTGTAGAGCGGCATCTCCGCAGCGGCTGTAATTGCGGTAGCAATTGCAGAGCCCACAGGAATCTATTTGTGCCTGCAATTGTGGCCACTATTGTGGTACCCTAATTCTGTATCAAAATCTTCACTTAACTCTATGGATTTAGGTGCAGGTTTTAGTGCAGGATTTCAGCCCCTTGTCTGAATGGCTGGAATTTTGTTTGTATAATGGCAGCATACATTGACATGCTGCACTGCAGCATGTGGATGGGATTTACACATTAATGCTGCATATGACCCCAGCCTAATGGACCATTCAGTTATGCCTTAGGCCAAAAACACACTGGTGATTTTACTGGCGTTTTTTGCGTCCTGCACAATCCTCTCAATGAGACAGCATAGGCAGCGCGGACGTCACGAACGTCCGCGCTGCCCACCCGACGACTAGCGTGCCCATCCGCCTGAATGGAATGCCCCATTCAGGCGGGCGGACCGCCCAGTCGTTCATTCAGACGTCCAGCCGCACGCCGCGTCTGGATGCGGCTGTCAACTAGACGGCCCGTTCAGCAGAGTGGCGATCGGCCGTGCTGAACGGCCGTCTAGTTGGAGGGTCTAAAGGTACCCTAAAAATGTGACCTATTTCAAGTTTGGAAGTCATTTTAATTTTAAACAAAAATATATCATTTTCCACTGGGACAATATATGTTGTAAAAAAACTATTGGTTGGCCCCTTCACACTAGATTTTGCTTCAGTTTTTTTATTATGAAATCAGAAAATCTGGAGCAAAATGTGAGTATTTAATGTGAGATATGAACAGAGGCTTCTGATTAGGATATTTTTTTTGTGAATTTATCCCAAAACTCTGTCTGCTGCTTGTTACACTTTTTCTGTTATTTCCTCTACTAATACTTTCATTTTAAATTAGGAAATGGACACAGCCGTATGTTGATATTTGGAACAAGAGACAATCTCCATCTACTGGCACAAAGTAAAGAGTGGTTTGCTGATGGCATGTTTTTCACTACACCAGCCTTGTTTAAGCAACTTTACACAATCCATGTAGTCCACAGCGGCCTTGTTGTTCCAGTAGTGTACACCTTGCTGACAGACAAGAGCCGTTCTACATACCAGAGGTTGCTGCAAGAGCTGAAGAACTTGCAGCCTGGACTGCAGCCAGACAACCTGATGTTGGATTTTGAACTAGCTGCAATACAGGCATTTGAAAGTGAATTCCCCAACCTTGTGAAAACTGGTTGCTTTTTCCACCTTTCACAGTCGGTTTGGCGTAAAGTTCAAAATGAAGGACTCAAGATGCAATACCAAGGTGACCATGAATTTGCCCGTTGGATACGCATGATACCTGCTCTGGCCTTTCTACCACCACAGAATGTTGTGCAATCATTTGAAGAATTGGTGGAAGATCCTGACTTTCCACAAGAAGCCATACCCATTGCCAGCTATTATGAAGACAGCTATATTGGTCGAATGAATCGCAGAGGACGTCAAGCACCTTTGTTTCCAGTTCAATTCTGGAATGTGTATGAACGAACATTGAATGATCAACAGCGAACAAATAATGATGTCGAAGGATGGCACCGTAGCTTTCGAGAAACATGTGGTACTCTTTTCCAAAATATATACCGGTTCATTAACTGTCTGAAACATCAGCAAGAGCTCCATAGTTTTGAAATTATTCAGATAATAGCAGGAAATCCCATCGCTGCAAGAAACAAAAAGTATGCTGCAATTTCAGCAAGGGTTAAACGTATCGTGCAAGATTTCGATAATAGAAGCTTGATGGATTATCAGAGAGGCATTGCCTACAGCTTTGATTTTTAGTTCATGGTCACATATTGTATGTTTTGAGAGCAGTGTTTTTAGCTGTAAAATAATTCAAGCATTATAACCTGTAATTTGTATTTTCTCTCTAATCCTTCCCCTCTATACCTTTTTATGTTTCTTGTTAAAACAGTTTTGATATATACAGTTAAAGCATAACTCTGCAAAAAACATGTTATGTTATAGTACCTGTGCCCATGATATTCATTTCCAAAGGAGACCTTCCAGCAGCTTCACTTCTGTGTGAAAAGTCTCATCCAAGTTAAAGCTCCATGTGCTGCAGGATTTCAGTGGTTGCTAAGGAGGTTGTTTCTCCTTAGTAGCAGTACTTGTGGATGGATTCTAGAGGGCGTGGCTGCACAGGAGCATGCAGCTAACAATATATTCCCTATAATGTATAAAGGGCTGCTGGTTTACAGCCCTCTGCAAAGCCCCCCCTATGTGTTCCGTCCTGTAACGGCTTTACACAGGCAGGGGGAGCCCTCCTCTTGTCCAGGACAGAGCACATGAGCGGAGGGTGAAGGGGAGCTTTGCAGAGGGCTGTGAACAAGCAGCCCTGAATGTATCATAGGGAGCCAGGATCCGTTCTGCTCCCAAGGGGGCACGACCTCCTTAGTAACCAATGAAATCCTACTATTTTCCTGTCTGTTTGTAAAATTACTCATCTAGAAAACAAAGTTTGAGAATAAAAAAAAATAATTTGATCAGAATTGTATATCTTAGACTCATATGGTGTATTATTAGTGATAAGCAAACCTGCCAATGTTCAGTTCAGGCAGGTTTTTCCCGGATGCGAAAGATCCAGGAGCAAATTGCTAGAGGCAAAACATCCAGGGATGAACTGCTGGGGGCGAACTGACAGGGGGCGAAACATCCGGGGGTGAAACATCCGGGGGCGAACTGCTGGGGGCGAAACATTCGGGGGCGAACTGCTGGGGGCAAACTGCTGGGGGCGAAACATCCGGGGGCGAACTGCTGGGGGCGAAACATCCGGGGGCGAACTGCTGGGGGCGAAACATCCGGGGGCGAACTGCTGGGGCGAAACATCCGGGGGCGAACTGCTGGGGGCGAAACATCCGGGGGCGAAACATCCGGGGGCGAAACATCTGGGGGCGAAACATCCGGGGGCGAACTGCTGGGGGCGAAATGTGGGGGGGCGAACTGCTGGGGGCGAAATGTGCGGGGGCGAAACAACTTGGGGGTGAAATGCTGGGGGCGAAATATGCGGGGGCGAACTGCTGGGGGCGAAACATCCGGGGACGAACTGCTGGGGGCAAACTGCTGGGGGCGAAACATCCGGGGGCGAACTGCTGGGGGCGAAACATCCGGGGGCGAACTGCTGGGGGCGAAACATCCGGGGGCGAACTGCTGGGGGCGAAACATCCGGGGGCGAACTGCTGGGGGCGAAACATCCGGGGGCGAACTGTGGGGGCGAAACATCCGGGGGCGAACTGCTGGGGGCGAAACATCCGGGGGCGAACTGCTGAGGGCGAAATATGCGGGGGCGAACTGCTGGGGGCGAAACATCTGGGGGCGAACTGCTGGGGGCAAACTGCTGGGGGCGAAACATCCGGGGGGCGAACTGCTGGGGGCGAAACATCCGGGGGCGAACTGCTGGGGGCGAAACATCCGGGGGCGAACTGCTGGGGGCGAAACATCCGGGGGCGAACTGCTGGGGGCGAAACATCCGGGGGCGAACTGCTGGGGGCGAAACATCCGGGGGCGAAACATCCGGGGGCAAAACATCCGGGGGCGAAACATCCGGGGGCGAACTGCTGGGGGCGAAATGTGCGGGGGTGAAATGTGCGGGGGCGAACTGCTGGGGGCGAAATGTGCGGGGGCGAAACAACCTGGGGGCGAAATGCTGGGGGCAAAATGTTCGGGGGCGAAGTGTACCTGGGGGCGAACTGCTGGGGGCGAACTGCTGGGGGCGAAACTTCCAACTCCCGGACTTGCATCAGAGTGCAGCAGCAGGGACTGGTATGCAACCTTACACAACTTTGACTTGCAAAAAAGGAAGGTTGCTCAGGCACCTCCCCAGTGGAGAGGAAGCAATATATACATAATGCCTCTCAACCATTGGTTGGGGAGGAAATGGCAAGTGCACATCGCTGACCCTTTAAGAGGGTGGGAGCAGACACTGCTGGAAGCCTGGCTGAAAGTGTTGCTGGGAGCATGCAGAGCATGAGGAAGAAAGGAACCGACCGCAGAGCGGGTGAGTGAAATGACACCCCGGAGACCCTGCCTGTCAGAGCAGGGATCCGGCGGTGTGCTAACAGTACCCCACCACTTTACGCCCCCTCCTCTTCAGGCCATCGAGGAATCTCCAGAGGAGAATCGAAGCTCGAATGTTCTCCTTCCAGTCAACAAGGAAGAAGGTCTTGCCTCTCACTTTCTTCATTGCCAAAATATTCTTCACTAGAGTTGAGCGAAACAGGTCGGGCAGATTCAAAAGTCACCGACTTTCGCTAAAGTCGGGTTTCATGAAACGAAACCCGACCACAGTGCGAAGTTGGCCATGCGCTCGGCGACCCAAGCGCCAAAGTCGGGTTTCGCCGAATGCACGTGACTTTTTTCAGCCAATGAGAGAAGCGGAGCGTAGCTGGAGTGGGAGAGAGAGAAGAGAGAGAGATTTCGCCGCCTCTAGGGTTAAAATTCATGCAGGTGTGTTTACAGTCCTCCACTCACTGCCGACTTTTCTCCCCATTGACTTGCATTGGGTTTCGTGTTTCACGACTTTTCCCTATAGTCGGCCGATTTCGTTCGACTTGACTTTTGAGAAAGTCGGGTTTCATGAAACCCGACTCGACCCTAAAAAAGGCTATTCTCTATTCTTCACTTCAAAAACATCATCCAAGGTAGTTGGCATGGGCATGGTACTGGGATCCTTGAAGAAGGGACTCAGGATGACCGGCTTTAGTAGAGATATGTAGAAGTAATTTGGAATCCGTAAAGAATGAGGCAGCTTCAATTTATAGGAGACCTCGTTGATCCACTTCAACACCTCAAAAGGCCCGATAAAACGAGGACCCAACTAGAAAGAAGGAACCTTCAGCCGGACAGAAAGCCATACCTTGTTACCAGGGCGAAAGCACGGATGATCCAGATGCCTTTTGTCTGTATGTCTCTTCATACGAACAGAGGATGCTTCTACAGTGGCTTTAGTGTCCTACTACAACTTCACAAAGTCCATGGAGAGAACATCTGCTGCAGGGACATCAGAAGGAACCATCACCAGGAGGTGAACCTTGGGTTACCGAAAAAACAGAATGTTGAATGGAGATTCTCCCGAGGCTTCATCAATATGCTTGTTGTACGAGAACTCAGCCCAGGGAAGCAATTTCACACAATCATTATGGCGGGCATTGACAAAGTGTCGCAGGTAACTGCCCAGGACCTGGTTGACACGCTCCACTTGCCCATTGGACTGGGGGTAATAGGCCGATGAGAAATCCAAGGCGATTGTCACTATCCCACTGCTGACACCGGTATGTCACGGACGGGGGGAATGCGACGCACTGCCGTCACACGGCTATCACAGGCACAGTGGGGGCTTATCTTAGTTATCCCACCACTGGCACCATGTGACAAAAATACAGCAAGCTAGTCTTGCCTTAACAATTTATCGCAGGGGGGTTATTTTGAATGCCCCACCACTGCTAACAACCTTCTAAGAACTGAGGGGATTTATGTATATCCCACTTTCTCAGTTCCACTTTGGAACTCGCAGCTCTCCAGCGCCCCCCTTACCCTCAGGTCAGTCAGGGAATTGCACCTAGGATAATTAGTCGCCGGACGGGCTGATTGTTGTGCACAGGCTATTAGACCGCTGCAGTAAGGGAATTATCAATGCTTTGGCCTCAGCCACCCAATCAGCATATAAGACCCTTCCGTATTGCCAGCTAGCCCAACCAACCAAGACACACCACGCCACCACCAGCTCCTGGTTTCTCTGCTTAAGTAATAGACTTAATAGAGGGGTTCGAAGCCAACCCAATTCAGTAGCATAATTATCTAAAGGCACGTGTTCATTTCTTAGTGCATGAAGACAGACTGATAATTTTATGATTTATTCCCCAAAGGCGGGCAGTGATTACATAGATAAAAAGTTTTTACAAAGTTGAGACATTTGATATGTACATTGCAAATATAAAATAACAGGGATGAAAAGCAGAAATTAAAACTTACAGTTGCTCAATTGTCTTTAGGCAAACCATGTGGCCGGGAGGATGGGCAGGCAGCCAGCCAGATATCTCCCGACATCTGGTGGGTCCTTTCAGCATGAAAACTCCAGCTTAACTGACTGGTTTCTTCACTGGCATGCCTTATGACCTCTGCTGTGTGACATCACAGAAGGGGCCAGCTGGGGAGGTTCAGCCCTCTACTCTTGAAGTTATAATTTACTGTAAAACTTATAATGAGTATATCTAGCCAGGGGGACCTTGTATAGACACGTATATGGTATCATTTTTCCCCGTTTATCGAATACAATAAAACAAAACCAAACATGCAGTAATTAGGACACTCCATTTGGGAGTAATCCTTATCTCAGTTTCGGGGGGTGTTAGAACTTCGCAAGAGCCACCGTAGTGAAGCCGGGTCACAGAAATGTCTGTTTCATTTTTCTGTCGCGACCGGAGCCCACGTTAGGCTTATTTTAATATCTCTCATTCATATGCTTGCCCCGCATGGTTCAAACAAAGACATTCTTTCACTTAGCTAATCAACATTCCTTAGCTACTCAGGAAATGGCCGGTGTCCTATTACCAATGCAATCAATAGTATAACGTGGCACAGCTGTGTCGGTGCACAAAAGAAGGTTCCCACACCAGTATAGAAAAATAAAAAAAATGTTGTTGGCACTCAACTCGTTGCAAAGATGAAGAATTTTTATTTGCAGTCACAAATATAGACGTTTCGGCTGTATCAACTAGCCTTCATCAGTAAACTGCAAAGTCGACAAAAGTATATACAATCAGATACTACAGATAATCAATCCATGAAGATACAGCCGAAACGTCTATATTTGTGACTGCAAATAAAAATTCTTCATCTTTGCAACGAGTTGAGTGCCAAAATTTTTTTGATTATTCTATTACCAATGCAGACACAGAGCTGTAGGCAGAGAGGACACACACACAGCTGCTAAGGAGGGGGCAAGGGGGGATGCTGCAGCTATGACAGGCGGATTTTCTCATCAGTAGAGTAGCAATGGGAGATTCTAGAATGTTCCAGCAAAATCATACTTTACAGACATATCTTACTTAACATTACAGCGCTATCCAGATGTTTACAGAGAGCTCACCAGAAACTGCAAGTGAACTGCGAACCTCGATCGGACACAATGTGACGAGGAAATCTGTGCAGGTGTAAAATATGTTTGATGAAGCTGTCTACCAGTGCAGAAGCGGATGGGAGAGCAGACAATGGGGTAAAATGTGCCATTTTGGAGAAGCGATCCATGACTACCCAGGTGACAATGCAACCCTCGGATACTGGCAAATCCGTAATGAAGTCCATAGCTACAGTATGTGCTGCCATGGACCAGATGGTACCAGTTACGGCAGGAGAGAATCAGCAGGAAGTCGTCTGGGGACTTTATTGCAGGCACAAATCGGACAGGCAGCCCCGTAAGCATACAGTAGATCTCCCTCATCATGGACGGCCACCAGTAGTGGCGAGAAATCAACTATAGAGTCTTCCTTTTTTCCCACGCGACCAGCCACCTTGGATGAGTGGCCCCAAAGACTCGCTTCTTCTCGGATACAGCCTCCCTAAGGGAATTTGTGACAGACTGACTGGAGCGACGGTGACCATCTTAGATGGCTCAATGATAAATTGTGGATCCACCTCTTGATCCTTGGACAGAAAAGAGCTAGAGAGGGCATTGGCCACCGGGCCTGCAATGTAAAAGAAAGTTAAAGCGGGCAAAAAACAAAGACCACCTAGCTTGGCGTGGATTAAGCCTCTGGGCAGACTGGAGATGCGCCAGGTTCTTATGGTCTGTGTAGATGACCACTGGATAGACTTCACCCTCCAGAAGGTATTGCCAGTCCTCCAAAGCCATCTTAATGGCAAATAATCTCAGTCCCCGATGGAGTAGTTACGCTCAGGAGCGAAGAAGGCCTTAGAGAAGAAACTGCAGGACATGCGGTGACCCGAGGAGGACTTCTGGGTGAGCACAGCTCCAGCCCCTAACGAGGATGCGTCCACCTCTAGGAAGAACTGCTTGTTCAAATCCGGGCGATGAAGGATGGGAGCAGTGGAAAAAGATCGTTTAAGAGAGCAGAAGGCCACTTCAGCCTCGGAGGCCCAGTTCTTTGGATCGGCTACCTTGCGGATCATAGCAGAGATGGGAGCGGTCAGCGTGGAGAAGTGAGGAATGAATTGCCGATAATAATTAGCAAAGCCAAGGAATAGCTGTATTGCTTTGACTCCCATGGGCAGTGGCCATTTAAGGATGGAAGAGATTTTCTCAGGATCCATCCTGAGTCCGGTAACTGAGATAATGTAACCCAAGAAGGGAAGAGAGGGCTGTTCAAAAACGCTGTCTGTCATGTCCGCCATGTCTGTCATGCCATAAGATGCCTGGAGCAGTGTGCACGCGCGCCTTATCTCATGGCTGCACGCTGTTGCTGGGTAGCCATCCGTCTCTGTTTGACTCTGCAATCCGCTGTATTCCTGGAAACCCCTGATCATGTTACTCTTCCTGTGTTCCAGTCCTGCTCTGATTCTGCAATCCGCTGTATTCCTGGAAACCCCTGATCATGTGACCTTTCCTATGTTCCAACCCTGCTCTGATTCTGCAATCCGCTGTATTCCTGGAAACCCCTGATCATGTGACCTCCTCTATGGTTCTACCCAGGCTGTTCTAGCGATGCTCTCTATGATCCTGGAGGAAGTGAACCCAAAGTCCCTCCCTGGTCCTGACCCGGAAGTACTAGTGCTATGGTGCTATATCAGACTGCCCCTCCCTATGGTCAGGGCCTGAGTATCGTGTGGCTTCCCTGCATGGCTGCTTGGTCTGCTCGGTCGCTCTCTGTATTCTGTGCCCCTGCACTCTGCCCTGTCGTCCGTCTCTGCACACACTCTGTGCTTGTACTCTGCCTCTTGTCTCGTGCCATATCTTGTGTTGTCTCTCGTGCCATGTCTGTCCTTGCCTTGCTTTGCCTTGTAGTACTTCCGTTGTTCTTTGCCTTAGCCTGTTTCACCATGTTTGGTCTTTGCTATTCTGAGCCTTTTAGTACTTCTCATGTTTCTTGTCTCTGCCTGGTATTCCGTACTCTGCCCTATGGTGCTCTCTTGCGCATTTCCATGTCTATTCTCAAGGTGCTCCCTTGACCCGGCTCTGGGCTTTGGCCTACGCTCCGCTGCTAGACTCTGTCCTATCGTGCCCTCTTGCACATTTCCACGCTAGTCCCAAGGCTCTGCCTTGGTCCGGCTCTGGGCTTCGGCCTACGCTCCACTGCTAGCTCTGTTCTCGTTCTGATCTGACTCTGTGTTCCTGCCTATGTTTCCGCTTCCGGTTCTATACCTGCCTAGCTCTGCCTTGTTTCTTGTCTTGCTTTGCTTTGTTGCTTCGTGTGCCCTTTGCATGCACCTGGCCTTCCTAGCCTCCTGCTTGTGCCACAGCCGTACCCACCCTAGCCGTGCCCGCCTGCTTGTGTCTCAGCCGTGCTCGTCAGTCAGTGACAGCTGTGTCGCCTGCTATGCCTCTGCCAGGTTCGCTCAAGTCTTGCCCGCCTGTTAGTGCTGCAGACCGATCAGCTAGCCAGTGCCCCAGCCGTGCTCCCTGTGCTTCCTTGCACTTCACGCTGTTTCTGCACTGTGCTCTACGTGCTCTCTATAGCACGCAAAGGTCCTCGCCTGCCCTTGGCATACCTCCCCGTGCGTCTATAAAAGTACCATATACCCTGTCGTGCCCTCTAGCCCGCATAGGTCCTAGTCTGTATCTTGTCTTGAACCCTGACCCTGGCGTGATCCTTTGCACGTGCAGGACTCTGCTCTGAACCTTTCCCTGGCATGCCCCTCGGCATGCGCAGGCCTCCGTCCTTGAACCTGTCCCTGGCGTGCCCTCTACACGCGCAGGCCTCCGTCCTTGAACCTGTCCCTGGCGTGCCCTTTGCACGCGCAGGCCTCCGTCCTTGAATGAACCCTGGCGTGTCTCCAAGCACGGACCCTGCCTTGAACCCTGGCTTGGCTGCCGGATTCCCGAAACCTGCCGACCGCTGCCAGAGGTCCGGAACCACATGATTGCGGCCTGATGTCCGGAGCTGATTTCTGCAGCCTGATGCCTGGATCCTGTCGGTCGTTGCCAGTAGTCCGGAGTCCGATGCCATCGCACCCTGTCTTGGATCCTGGCGTGTCTCCTTGCACGCACCCTGCCTTGGACTCTGGTTTGTCTCTCGGCGCTCACTTTGTCTTGGACTCTGGTGTGTCCTAGCACGCATCCCTCCTAGGAACTCTTGTGTGATCCCTAACACGTACCCTGTCCTGGACTCCGGTATGTTTTCTGCACGTGTTATGTCTTAACTTTTGGCGTGCCGTTGCACGCACCTTGCCGTGTTTCACCGTTGGTGCCCTGCATCTGATTCTCTGTTTTTGCCTTGTATCTGATTAAAGTATGTAACCACGTTTGCTGAAGAAACCCTGTGACCTTGCTTATGTTTCAGATCCTGTTCGTCCTGTTGCTAGACACTCAATAGTGTCTCCCAGAGGCGGCCGTCTGGTCCAGCTGCCGTGGTGGCTCTTCCCCTTGGTCTTGCCCCTGACACTCCCTGTACAGGGGGTGGGTTCTCACTAGGCCAGCTCGCCCTAGGTGGGTGGGTGCCACGGCCCAGAGGGTCCACTCTAGAAAAATGAAAAACGACTCAGCTTAAGCTGACGCTCATCACAAACACATTTCTCATACTTGGCATAAAGGCGATTCTTCCTAAGACGCTGAAGACTTCCCGAATTGTGGGACGCCAGATCCAGAGAAAATACCAAAATATCATCCAGATACACGACAATGCAGGAATAAAGCAGGTCACGGAAAATGTCGTTGACGAATTCTTGAAAAACTGCCGGTGCATTACTGAGACCGAAGGACATCACTCGGTATTCATAACGTCTGTCCCTGGTGTTGAAAGCTGTCTTCCATTCGTCTCCCCGGCAAATGCGGATTAGATCGTAGGCGCCTCTTAAGTCTAATTTGGTGAAGATCCTGGCACCTATTAATCGGTCTAACAACTCAGGAATCAGTGGGACAGGGTATTTTCTTTTCACTGTGATCTGGTTCAGACCTCGATATTCAATACAGACTTGGAGAGATAAATCCTTCTTTTTAATGAAGAAAAACCCGACCCCAGCAGTAGAGGAGGACTTCTGAATGAACCCCCTGGCCAAATTCTCCCGAATGTAGTCCGACATAGCTTGAGTCTCAGCTGGGGACAGAGAGTAAATTCGGCCTTTAGGGGGTGTAGAGCCGTGAATCATGTTGATAGGGCAGTCATACGGCCTCTGGGGCAGCAAAGTCTCTGCTTCCTTCATGTCAAATACATCGGCAAAGGACAAATAGGCAGACGGCAAACTGGGCAGCGATGCCAGACATACTGGAGCAAGACACTTCTCATGACAGGAATGTCCCCAGCGGAGCACCTCTCCAGTTCTCCAGTCCAACACAGGTTCGTGCTGTCGTAGCTTTGGTAGGCCTAAGAGAAAGGCGTGAGACATGTGGGAAAGAAAATAGAAGACAATCCTCTCAGTATAAAACATCCCAATATGGACCTCAAGCGGCTCAGTAGCCAGACCAACCATCTCCCGAAGAGTTCTCAAATCAACAGATGTTATTGCCAGGGGGTTCTTGAGCAGATGAACTGGGATTGGCAATCGATCCACTATAGCCTGGAGGATAAAAGTTCCGACTGCCCCAGAATCCAAATAAGCCGACTCAACAAACTGGGATTCATTAGTTGTCACGGCCACAGTAAGGGTCAGGGGTAGGGAAATGTCTTTTCTGTCTAGGGAGGCCTCTCCTACCGACCATAGATACCGGGGCTTCTCCAGCTTTACTGGACAGACTCGATCGGAGTAACCCATGTCTCCACAATACAGACACTGGCCTCTAGCGAGACGATTCCTCAGTCGCTGTCTAGCAAGGGCAAGTTGGTCAATCTGCATGGGTTCAGATGAAGGAACAAGCGGCCTTTAAAAAGACGGAGTCAGGCGCCACAGTCCTCTTTCATGTGCCACCTCACAGGCACACTCACGGAAATGAAGATCTATACAGATGGCGAGGGAGATCAGGTTGTCAAAGGTAGTTGGTAAGTCTCGACCAGCTAGCTTATCCTTTGTTTACAGTGAGGCCCTCCCAGAATGTTGCCACCAACCCTTCATTATTCCAACCGACCTCGGACGCCAGAGTACGGAAGCGTACCGCATATTGTCCCACAGGCAAGTTGGACTGGTGCATGTGGGTCGCCCTCCCAGGGCTGTGGGGTACTCGGTACCGGGCCGGTGTCAGGGGAATGTGTCACAGCAGCGGTGACCCGGTCCGTGGCCCTGGGCGCCCAAACAGATCAGTGGAACTTTGTAATGGAATGGAATAGTTTGTGACACCACCTGTGGTGTTCGGCAAGGGAGGTGTTAAGCCGACGCTGCAGACAGCTCCGCTGGGACAGATGGTGTGGTGCAGCAGCGATGGTATAGCCCTCCACAGGCAGGGCTGATGTCCCAGGGCAGTGTAGTTGTAATGGTTGTGGAGAGGCGCAGGCAGTGTAAAGGATGATACCCAGATGTAGCAGTGCTGAGCGGGTTGACGCAAGAACGAATGGAGGACACCGGGGCTTGTAGTTCCAAAGCTTTACTCACAGTCTGCGGTACACAATGGTGCCTGCCTCCAGGCCGTGTCCTCCGGGTCTGAGACTCAGCCAACCTCCAGGCAAGATGAAAAGCTCCTCTCCAACACTCCGCCAACATGTACCTTTCCTGAATGACTCCTCTATTGCGCCTTAAAGTGTGAAGATCTCCAGTACCGTGATACTCTGGAGTTCCTCTTGTCAGATGTTCCCAAGAACTCTACTTGTACGGCAGACAGCTGTAGCCTCTCTCGGGGACTCCTCTCCTGAGTCCTGGCTCTCTAATCAGCTGCTGTTGTGCCCCAAGTCTTAGATGGGAGTAGTGCATTTACAGCCAACTACTCCACCGATGTCTGCTGCAGAACCATAAGTGTCCATACAACCTCGGGGACCGGGACCCGGCCTTGCGCTGAGAACCTATAGGCAGGGTTCCTCTTCCAATCCACGTCCTCTCTGTTCTCCTACTACTTCATTCCGTACTAGTCTTTCTCTCTCTTATGGAAGCGTAGGTTGCAGTTCTACGTCTTTCTCCTTCTTTCCTTTCCCGTGCCAGCTGGCTCAGATCACTGAGGCAGCTGCAGCACTCCTTCCTCCATCCCTTCTTCCAGGGATCCCCACTCCTCCCGAGTGGCTTCCTTCCTAGCTGACCTCCCGTCAGATTGACCTGTAATCCTACACTTTCCCACTCTTTTATGTATCCTAACTCCACCCACCTCCCAGCACATCCAGTGTTCCAAGCAGGGAACCACAAAAGGTGCTCTGCTACTCTCTAAAAACTGAGCCGCTATGTGGTTGTGCAGAACTACCTTGTTGTGTGGGGTGCGAGTGTTGGAGTGTGGAAAGGAGTTCCCACCTTACCTGGACGGTGGGGCACTACCTCTGTGGCGACTGAGCCTCAGGGGCGCCACATAAGCGTAGAAGAGCTGAAGCTGCAGAGGTGGTTCGCCCGGTTTCATTGCTTTGCTAAAGGCTTCCAAGAATACGGACAAATTGGAGATGATAGGGTCGTCTCTCTCCCATTATGGATTCAACCATGCCAGGGCCTCACCTCCAAGATGTGACATAAGAAATGCCACCTTTCTTCGGTCTGACGGGAAGTGATGAGGAAGGAGTTCAAAGTGTAGCCGGCACTGATGAACACGCGGCAGAGCTTCGGATTGCCGTCAAAACGTGGTGGAGCTGCGAGTTGGGGACCTGGATCTCGAACGAAGGAAACTGTCTGGGAAGTCTCTGGGGAAGACAAGGCCGTTTCAACATGCTGAAACTCTGGAGGGATGTTTAAGGCCTCCAACTTAGGCCTCTTTCACACTTCAGTTTTCTGGCGTCAGTCACAATCCGTCGTTAGCAGAAAAAAACGGATCCAACGGATTTGCCTGGCGGATCCGTTTTTTCCCCATAGACTTGTATTAGTGACAGATTGTGACAGGTGGCCTTCTGTTTCATCCGTCATGCAACGGATCCGTCGGAAAAATGTTGTCCTTCGGCCGGATAAAACGTCCATAGGAACGTCAAAAAGACAGACGGTGACGGATCCGTCGCCGTCCGTCATCTGCTGGAATGGACTCCTATGGGCGACGGATATGTCGCCGTCCGTCACATGACGGAATCCAGTGACGGATTCCCTTCTTTTAAACCGAGAATGCCCAGAAGAATTTTCATTCCTTAAATTTAACCCCAAAATCCATTCTGGCACAGAAAATTCTCTCTCTCGAATCCTATTCCATTAAATTTCCTGCAGTGGCTGCTGCGAAGGATCCGTCCAAAAAAAATGGATCCGGTGTGAAGCGATGGCCGGGGGACCACCACAATGCAGGGAGACTACGGTACACAACATGAGGTGCAAACAACAAAGGGTTAATTTATTTACAGGCAAGGAATGCAGTGATAGGAAGGTGTAAACAGGGGTATGCAATGACATAAAACAATTTACAAAAGTGATATTCTCTAGCTAGGCCGGCAAATGGCATGGTGCAACTACTGTAATCAGTGTATTTTTCAAAAGGCAAAACAATGCAGTAAAGTACAGTATGCTGCTACTCTAACTATAGCTTAACTGGCCACTGCTACACTGGCCGCACAGCTACCATGCTGTCTATTGCAGCCTATCCTAAGCCCTAAACATGTGCACACAAGAGGTTAACACTCACAGTAGCGTTGGTATCTCAGTCCATTCCCAGGGGCCCCTGCAGCTTTGCAAGATGGTGTTCACTTCTTCCTGGAAGATCTGTGCAACATGGTCTTTTCCTTGTGTGCAGGTACAGTGATGCTCCTAGAAACGGTGGATTCCCTCCTCTGGGTTACTATCTTGTCTTTTCCTCGTGGCTCCTCACGGCAACATAGGAAAGCTACCTAATTTTCCACAGAATAGTTTACAAAGTCTTTCCTTCACAGCTCAGGCACATCTCATTCCTGTAGAAATCTCATCTCTCCCTTCTCACACAGAAAAGCAGCCCCTCACCTTTTCAGTGCTGGCAGAAGAGACCAAAGCAGTATTTACAGCAGGGAAGTGCAGAATGTCACACTGCTCTAACCAAGGGGGCGCTGTCTCTTAAAGTGGCAGCTTGCCTCTACGGTCCATAGCAATGCCACCCCCTTACATGCCTCCCTACTTAAAGATGATCGCCCTCGACCATCACAGCATCAAGGTTGCAGTGGGATAGAGGCAACTTGCAATGCAGAATAGTACCTATCGGGGAGGCAACACAAGCGAAAAAGACAGAGAACACTGTTCTACATAACGGACTGGTGGAACCCCTGCAGTAGACCTCTGGGATCTCCGGAGGTCTTGAGTATCTTCCAAAGGAATACTTGCTGCAGGAGTTGTAGGCTCTTGTCTGGACTCATCGTCACGTGGTGGTAGTGGTATCTCCAGAGGATTACCATCTCTGTCCGGCTGAGGACCCCCCACGGTGTCAGGGTTGATCCACCATTCATCATTGATTTCACCAGCAGGCAAGACAGGTTCAGGAAGTGGAGCAACATCTTCAGGCGGCACTGGTACAGGACGGGCCCCGGACCGGCATGGCCGCAGCATATTTCTGTGAAGCACTCTAGGGGCAGACGCCCCATTCTCAACCTGCACCTTGTAGACCGGACCGTCACCATACACTCGCTCGATGAATCGCTCGATGTAAGGCTGTACTTCCCATCTCTCGCTTACTTTACCCTTGGGGTGTTTCTCTCTGACTAATACTCGGTCCCCGGGCTGGAGCGGTATCTCTTGAATCGGTTTACGGCCCGTATGTCCTTTGTCCTGTAGCTGCTGACTCACTAACCGCCGTATTGTTTGCAGTCGTTTCTGATGTTCTTTCACCCATGAAGTGACGTTTCGCTCCATCAGCTCCTCTGGCTGTTCCAACTTTAATTAAATGATCTCTCGTCCAGCTCTTCCAAACAGCAGAAGATAAGGGGTGTAACCCGTGGTGGAATGGACCCGATTGTTGTAGGTCCAGACCAACTCTAGCAGGAAATCTGACCAGCATACCTTCTTGTCCTCTTCCAACGTCCTCAGCATTTTAAGCAAGGTTTGGTTGAAGCATTCACATGCTCCGTTGCCTTGAAGATGGTAAGGGGTGGTCCGGGACCGCTCGATGCCATAAAAATGATATAGTTCTTCCATCACCTTGCCTTCGAAACATGCACCTTGGTCAGAGTGGATGCGCTTTGGGCACCAATACACTTGGATGAAGTCTTGACAGATAGCCCGCGCTGCCGACTCGGCAGTCTGATCTCTAGTCGGGGTGACTACCGCGAACTTGGAGAAATAGTCGGTCATCACCAAACAGTACTATGGCCCCCGGGCTGAGTGTCCCATGAGGAGATAGTTGATCATCAAGACTTCTAGCGGTTCCCTAGTATGTATGGTCTGGATGGGTGCCCTTTGTTCAGTACTCTTAATGAGGTCACATACATTGCCGGCAAACCTCTTCTACCACGGACTCCAACCAGGGGCAGTACACGTGCCGCTGTAACCACTGGTAGGTCTTTGTGGACCCGAAGTGGGCTCCGAATTCATGGGCATCTTTAGCCACTTCTTGGGCCATTCCTCCTGGGATGACCACCTGCCACCTTCAATATCTTTCGGCTGTTGCCTCTTGCGATATAGCACCGATTCTCGCACCTCCAGCCTATCCCACTGGTGTAAGACAATCTTCATCTCAACGTCCAGACTCTCTCTCTCTTGTTTGCCTGGCTTCCGCTTCTGCGCTACCCAGCATTTCACCTGTTTCAGCTCTCCATCTTCATCTTGAACATTTCCCCACTTTTCATTGGTTCTCCCCAGAGATCGGGGTAGTGCACAGGCCTCCCTACTTGACTGGACCGCAACCACTGGGGCCTTGAACCTACAGAAGTCTGGGGTTTCTTCCTCTTCGAGTTGTTCATCGAGATCCCCCACTGGAGTTTCCACCGTCACTCGTGACAGGCCATCGGCATTTGCATTTTCAGTAGCAGAGTGATAACGGATGGTAAACTCAAACTTGACCGGGCGAGCCACGCACAGTTGTTGTAGGGCCCCCAATTTAGCATTCTCAAGGTGTGCCAGGAGATTATTGTCCGTTCGAACTTGAATCTTGGTCCCTGCCAAGAAGCCCGCAAACTTCTCTGTCATGGCCTACACCAGGGCCAGGAGCTCTAACCGGAAAGAGCTGTAATTATGGGGGTTTCTTTCACTGTCTCGCAGGGACCTACTGGCATACCCGATGACTCTCATGTCCATCCTGTTTTTGGGAAAGTACTGCACCGAGTCCATGAGTCTGCATAGGCCAAAATCGGGGCTGAAGTAAGAGCATTCTTTATAGCCTGGAAGGCCTCACCTCGCCTCTGGTCTCAGGGGATGCACTGGGTCTTCGGCACTACGGCGGTCCCCCTCAGCAGTTCATTCAGAGGAGCCGCCATCTTTGCAAAATCTTTGACAAACCATCGGTAGTACCCGGCGAGTCCAAGGAAGGCCTGGAGTTCCCACACGGTTCGAGGAACTGGCCACTTCTGGATAGCAGCCACTTTTTCTGGTGAAGGCAGAACTCCGTCTTGTGACATTATTTGGCCCAGGTACTCGATCTCTCTCTTGAAGAGGTGGCACTTCTTTGGCTTCACCTTCAGGTTATGAACCCGAGTACCTGTCCAAGTTGGGCAAGATGGTCTTCGAACGAGGCAGAGAACACAATGATGTCATCCAGGTAGATCAGGGTAGCCTCAAAGTTTAAGTCTCCCAAACACTTTTCCATCAGCCATTGAAACGTGCCCGGAGCATTGGAGAGCCTGAAGGGCATCCGGTTAAACTCGAACAATCCCATAGGGAGGATGAAGGCAGTTTTTTCCTTGTCTTTCTCAGCCATGGCCACTTGCCAGTATCCGCTTGCTAGGTGGAGAAGTACTTGGCTTTCCATAACGCTGTCAAGGATTCCTCAATGCGGGGTAACGGATATGAGTCTCGCACAGTACAGGCATTGAGTTTCCTGTAATCTATACCTAACCGGATGGTCCCATCCTTCTTCTTGAGGAGCACCACCGGGGCCGCCCAAGGGTTCTGACTACTCTGCACTACTCCTGAATCCAGCATCTGCCTCAGTAATGTCTTCACCTCTTGGTACATCTTGGGTGGGATTTGCCAGTATTGTTCTCGAATTGGACGAGCATCCCCGGTCGGTATCTCGTGTGTGATCGCTTACGTACAGCCAAAATCTTCGGCGTGACGGGCGAATGCGGCCTGATTTTCACACAGTATAGCTTCTATCGCCTGCACACGCTCAGGGCCAAGAGCCTTCACATCCACTTCCATTTAATCAAGGATGATCCGCCCATTCCACTCTGGGGATGGCTTCTCTTCGGGCCCCGCAGCGACTGCCAGGGTCCATCCCGCACTTTCGATTGGCACTAAAGACATCTCTTTCTGATTCACCCCTTCGCCCTTGTGTAGGTACACCCGGGTCAGATCTGTCCCCTGTGGCAAGGTGACTTCCCCGTGGCCCACATTCAAAGCTCTTATGGGAACGTGCCCACGCTGGACCACAGCTATCGTACGAGATATCATGACTTCTTGGTTTTCTCCTCCACCTACCACAGGCTGAACTATCACCTCCAGCCCGGCAAGGTTGTGATGAGTCCCCACTGGAAGGTGTAATATACTTTCTCGCTCAGGAAGCAGGATAACAGACTCCTTCCCAGTGGCCCTGATGACTTCTACCACCTGATAAGATGGCACACTCTTCTGCGTCCCACAGACGCGGATCAATCGCTGAAGGGCTTCTTGAGTAGGCTTGTGTGTGGCAGCCTTCTTCCAATAACTGGGTCCCCATTTGGTGAACATTATCTGATCGAGTTCTCGTAGGATATTCATTCCCAGTACTACAGGCACATTTTCTTTGATGGGCTCAGGGACTACCAGGATCCCTTTCTTTCCTACTTCTTGCCCACAGATTCGAATACTCATCCACACGACCCCTGTGACCGGGATCAGCAGCAAACAACCGGATCAATGTCTCCTTCTCTGACTTTGCCAGGGCCTGAAAATGCTGTTTGAAATATGATTCTGGCACCGTTGTCACTTGTGAACCGGTATCTATCAAGCAATCCACTGGAACTCCCTCAAATTCAGCACACAGGATGGGACTCCCAGAAATCAAGTGTTCATTATGATAAGGAACAACCTCTCTTCTTGCTTCCCCCACAGAGTGCTGCGTTACTGCGGGGGTTGGTAGTTTAACTGCAGCTGTTGCTGGCTTTGAGCATAATTCCGGCAGTCCCTGGAAAGATGCCGTTGTCCTCTGCATTCCCAGTATTGGATGCCTCCTCTTCGCCGAGATGCACCCTGAGCCTGTCTTCGTGCCTCTGATGCCTGGCGGGGGGGCTTGCGCCCACTGACCCCTTAATGGTCGGGCCGAAGGATGGTTATATGAGTGCGTTGAGTCTTTGCTCCATCCGGGTTAATTTGTCATGCACTACCTGGGCCAGCGCCTCCTAATGATTTGGGTGTCCTCTGGAATTGGCACCCTGGACACGCATCACACCAGATGCGTAAGTGACTTCCTTGCTTCGGGCCACTGCTTCTGCCAGGATTTGACGGAATGAAAGAGTCGGATCTACATGGACACGTTCTGACAGCGCTCTCCTCAAGGATGTACTATGCAGTCCCAGAATGAATTGTTCCCGGAGTATCTGGTCTTTGGAGCCCACGCCACCAAGCCCATCCGTCTCTTTCCTTTGCACTTCTGCCAACACTTCTTGCAGTGCTGTCACATACTGAGAGATCCCTTTTTCTTCCTGCAGCAGTTTAGAGAAAAATTTGGCGCGGAGTTGTCCTGCGCTAGCAGTCTCGCCATAGATCTCGTCCAGAAATTTCACTAGCTCCTTCAGGGTACTACGGGTGAGTTCCGGCTGTAGACAGACATTTTTATGGGCCTCTCCCTCCAAGGCAGTCAAAGCAATGTCCACTTCAAGAACTGTGCTGATGCTATAAATCTTCAGGGTGCTTTGCAGCCGGGACACACAATCAGACAGGGGCATATTATTGCCGTCAAATTTTGGAAGCACACTAAATATGATGCCCATAGGGAGTGTCCTTGCAGGGGTTCCACCAATACCCACAGCATCCCCACTAACACTAGCACTCCTGCCGTTGCTGCCTGCTGCCTGCATCTTGGTTACAGTAACCCTGCTCGCAGCGCCACTTGAAGTGATGGCCGGTGGACCACCACAATGCAGGGAGACTACGGTACACAAGATGAGGTGCAAACAACAAAGGGTTAATTTATTTACAGGCAAGGAATGCAGTGATAGGAAGGTGTAAACAGGGGTATGCAATGACATAAAACAATTTACAAAAGAGATATTGAGTCGCCCTCCCAGAGGAGTTCCCAGAGGATCTCACAGAGACCCGTTGGAGTAGTAAATGCTGTTTTCTCCTTGTCTGCCTCTGCCACGGGAACCTGCCAGTACCCACTAGTGAGATCTAAGGTGGAAAAGTAGTTAGCCGTTTTAAGTGCAGCTAATGACTCTTCAATTGTGGATAATGGGTAGGCATCTTTATGTCTAATGCTGTTAATTTTTCTGTAATGAACACACATTCTCATGGTACCATCCTTTTTCTTTACAAAAACTATTGGAGCTGCCCAGTGGCTACAACTCTCAACATACCTTTGGCACATTGGTATTGTGTTGGGGGTATAGGCCGGTACCTTTCTTTGATGGGTGGATTTTCTCCAGTGGGGATATGGTGTTGGACCCCTTTTGCCTTCCCAAAATCTAGAGGGTGTTTACTAAATACCCGCTCATACTCCTGGGTCACCCTGTAAACCCCATTTTTCTGGTATGAAGGTGTAGAGTCAGTCCCCACCTGCAGTTGCTGGCACCATTCCTCCAGCTGCTTTACATAGCCATTGTCCTCCACCTGGTCGGATGAGACCAAGGGCTCTGCTGCCTGCATGGCATTGTTACTGACAGTGAGCAGCTTAGCAACTGTGGCATACCGAGGTATTGTAGCCTCTTCCTCCCCACAACTCAAAAGGCGTACAGGTACTCTCCCTTTTCGTACATCAACTACCTCTCTGGCTGTCAGGACAGTGCGCCTGCTATCAGAGTATACTGGCTCTACCAATGCCTGGTAATCTTTTCCTCTGAGGCCTATGGTTGCCCGACACCAAATCAACATTTCACATCTGGGGGGTATTGCAATGGGGAAAGCATCACTCACTCTGACGCTGCCAATTTCTCCACCAGAGAGTTCTACCTGCTGTCTTTGCATCAGGGCCTTGATCTCCTTCTGCAGGACTCGTTTGTACCAAGAGTCATCATGGGATTACATTCTCGTCGATCAATATCAACAACTATCAGACCTTGAGATTTTAGCACTACCCGACCCACTTTAACAGTAATTTCTTTACATCCCACTTGCGGTAAAGACTGACCATTACTGACAACTACTGTCAGTTCATCAGTTGGGCCACGGGACAGTTCAGAGTCAGCCCAATACCGCTTGTAGAGAATATAGGGCATAGTGGTCACCTGGGAGCCAGTGTCCAGCAAAGCGTTCATGGGGATGCCGTCAATCACCACTGGAAGGATCGGTCTCCCTCCCACATACTTGGCTCGCCAGTTCCTTGGGCCTTGTGGTCCTACTCCTGGGGGTTGGCCCTCTGCCCCAGGGGTTACTCGTTTAAAGGACAGAATCTTGCAAGATGGCCTGCCTTGTGGCAGCGACGACAGATGGGACGTCCGTCCTGATCATAGCGGTCGTTCTTCCTCCCTCGGAGTGGTGGGGTTCTCCTCTTCCAGAGCCACGAGACATCCTCTGGACTGGAAGCAAGCTGGATCTTCTCCTTGGAGGACACCTGCAGGGACTGCACTGTTTTAGTAAGTGCAGCCATCCCTTAGGTCAACTCCTGGACCTGAAGACGCAGCTCTTCTGATGGATCTTTATCCAGAGTCTGTGTTATGCGGGGCTTAGGTCAAAGGAGGCTGACATACCCGGGGCCCCTGCGGAGTCCCTCAAACTAGGGAAAACCCTGTCTGACCCTCAACCCAGGGTTTTTTCTAATGGTGCAAATGCCTGAGCCTCCAGCCTTTCCTTATCTCCTGCTCAGCCCTAAGCTGAACCCTCCACCCTCCACCCAGTGAGTTGTCAAACCACCAAAGCCCACACAGTAATGACAGACAGGGAGAACTTAAACCACACCGCGCCGCAAACACACAGGACAATACTGTAATGTGAACAGGGCAAAACAAAGCACAAATATAGGAAGGCGAAAAGGTAACAACGGATCATACGACACCAGATATGAATTTCTCTCTCCAACACCACCTCTCCAGACCGGAACCACTTGGCACAAAACACAAGCTATAATCGGCGACGCCCACAGGCCAGCACGACTATTTAAAGACCGTGGGCGTGACCAAACATCCCACCTGATTTCCAGCTAGATTAACCCCAGATAACCTGAGTAAAATCAAGCCGGCGCCACTGAGGCTATAGTGGATGGAGATGGAAATACCGCTGCCTGCCGGACGCTGTGGTGTGAATAGCGTCCGACATGACAGTCTGTGCATCAGCCTCCACAGGGATGGAAGGGAAAGATGTTGCTTCCTGGTGGTAGGTGATCGCTGGGCGCCTAGGGGGCGCTGGACAGCTGACAGTTGGTTCCTGCAGTACCCGAATAGCCCTGTCTTTAAAATCAGCAAAGTCCAGATCAGGGTTTTGTAGGGTTATGATGCGCAGCTGCACTCTGTTGGTACTGGATAGGAGTCCTTCAATGAACTGCTCTTTTAACAGTTTGTCTTCCTCTTTCACACTGTCAGGATCAATTTGCTTGACGGCTTGCAGCGCCTCCTGCAGGTTAAGAGCATAGTCCCTTATACTGTCCTGCACTTTCTGTTTACATCCAAAGAATCTCATCTTGATTTCAGTGGCAGTGCCGGTGTCAAAGGTGCTTCTTAGCTTGGTCAAAATCTTTTTAACAGTCTCTTTGTCAGTATCCTGCCAGGCTTTTACTTCTCTCTGTGCTGCACCTGTTAGCTGCCCAATCAGGATGTTCACCTTCTGGCTTTCAGATAGAGGATACACCTCAAACAAACTGCACAGTCTCTCTTTCACTTAAATTCACTCAGGGTATGGGACTCACCCGAGTACTGCGGTAGCCAGGCCGCTCCCGGTATGTAGGGCATAGACATCGGCATTATGGGGACCTCTGTGGTGGGTGCTACCGGAGCCGCAGCCACGTTGGGTACTGCATCTTGCGGCGCTGAGGGGCTGGCGGGGGCGTCTGCCGCTGCATTGGCGCTTGCCTGAGACATTCTCCTTCCCCCTAGTTAAGGGTTGCCAGGCCCTGGGGTTGAGCGGCTTACCGGCAGTAGGCCTCAGCTCCTCCCCTTCTCGAGTGCTGTCTTCTCTTCCCGCGTGGCACTTCACTTCTTACTACTCTGTGGCAGGCTCCGCCCACGAAGGCCTGTCCCTTTTTCTTCCCGCGCGTGCCAATCAGCGGGATAATGGCGGCAATGGCGCCAATTTCACACACAGTCTATAGCACACAACAGTCTCTGGCACTGTTGTGAGTTCATTTTCCCCTTCACCATTGAGGTCTGATGAACTTCCTCTTCTGGTGAAGGAAGGTAGTGAGGCTGATTACCAAGCACCTGGGTATGATGATGATGACTGGGTGACGGGAATTGTTGACTGGATATAAGGCAGCCGACGCCCTTCTGCCTTGCTGGTGATCTTTCTGAGGGATTCTAGGAGACCAGTCTGATTCCTGCTCCTCAAAAGCTAAGTTTTCTGCACTGCTTTTTGCATTTGTGTTTTGATTTGTTTTGTTTTGCCTTGTTTTTCTGAATTTCTGCCTTTCCCTGCTGGGGTGAGTTGAATTCCTTTTTGCTCTGTTTTCAGAAAATACATGAGTGCTGATATAGTCTTTAGTGTATAGTCAGGGCCTTTTTCCCTATCAGCCTGTTGGCCCTTGTTTTGATAGGGTTTTTGGCGGATTGCAGACATCAGCTTTCCTATCCTGTCCTATTAAGTTAGCTTGGGCCCCATCATTTGCTCAGCCTATCTTTCTATCTGTGTGAGTGTTTTATCATCTTGCTTCACCGTAATTATATGTTGGGGGCTGCCTATTGCTTTGGGGTCTGCTCTGGGGCAGTTTAGATTTCCCTTTCTGTCTTTAGGCTATGTAGTTCTCCGGCTGTGATCGAGGGGTCTAGGGCACCGTAGGAACCCCCCCCACGGCTACTGCTAGTTGTTGTTGATAGGTTCAGGGGTCTGCAATCCGATAGCTGCCAACTTCTCTGGTTTTCTGGACTTAGCTAGTATTTCTGTTTCTGCCTCCTATGGTGGCTCATTCACAACAGAATCACCAGCCATACCGCAGATCCTAGGGTACTCAATAGCAGGAAAGAATTGTTAAAAAAAAAAAAAAAGGTGTGTATATTTTTACATCTATATCTCTGAGGCCGTAGGGGAAATTTTTTTTTTCTCTCAATGGAGATAAAGCAATTGTCTGATCGTGTGGAGCAGCTCGCTGCGGAAGTGCGGGGAATTTCCGCCTACCTTGCTCATTCACATGCTGCTGAACCAAAGATCCCTACTCCTGATGTGTTTTTTGGGGATCGGTCTAAATTTTTGAATTTCAAAAATAATTTTAAATTATTTTTTGCCTTGAAGCCTAACTCGTCAGGGAGCTCCGCACAGCAGGTTAAAATTGTCATCTCTTTGCTGCGTGGCGATCCCCAGGATTGGGCGTTTTCTTTGAAACCAGATGACCCTATTCTGACTAATGTGAACGCATTTTTTCAAGCCTTGGGGTTGTTGTATGACGAACCTAATGCTATTGATCAGGCTGAAAAGACCCTGTTGGCATTGAGCCAGGGTCGAGATTCTGCAGAATTGTACTGTCAAAAATTCTGAAAGTGGACGGTCCTTACTACCTGGAATGATAATGCCCTGGGAGCTCTCTTTCGGAAGGGTTTGTCAGAAGCCGTAAAAGATACTATGGTGGGATTTCCTGTTCCCTCTGGTCTTGACGATTCTATGTCATTAGCCATTCAGGTTGATCGGTGTTTACGTGAACGCAGGACTGCACGAGGTGTTGCCACCTGTTGAACAAGTGCCTGAACCTATGCAATGTGATAGAGTTTTGTCCAGGGAGCAACGTCAGGAGTTCAGAAGGCATAATAAGCTGTGTTTTTTTTGTGGAGATGCCTCGCATATTATTTCTGTCTGTCCTAAACGAGAGAAACATTTTGCACACACGTTTTCTGTGGGTGGTGTTCAACCTAAGTTTCTTCTGGCAATTACTCTGATCTGCTCCCTGTCCACATTTTCCGCCAAGGCTTTTGTGGATTCGGGAGCAGCCCTGAACCTAATGGACTTGGATTTTGCTAAACGTTGTGGATTTCCGATGACACCTCTGCAGACGCCTATCCCTTTGAGAGGGATTGATGCCACTCCTTTGGCGAAAAATAAACCTCAGTTTTGGACGCAGGTGGTAATGCGGGTCACCCCAGACCATCAAGAAAATTGCAGATTTTTGGTGTTGCATAATTTGCATGATGCCATTGTTCTGGGGTTTCCCTGGTTGCAAATTCATAATCCAGTTTTGGATTGGAAATCTGTGTCTGTGTTGAGTTGGGGTTGTCGGTGTGCCCTTAGTGAGGCTCCGTTTTTTTCCACCTCTCCTCAGTCGCATGATGTTCCTGACTATTTGGCTGACTTTTATGATGTATTTAGTGAGAATGAGTCTGCGTCTTTGCCTCCTCATAGGAGTTATGACTGTGCAATTGAACTGAGCCCGGGGTGTAAATTTCCCAAGGGTCTGCTCTTCAATTTATCTGTGCCCGAGCACGAGGCTATGCGATCCTATATTAAGGAGGCATTGGAGAAGGGTCATATTAGACCACCCTCTTCACCCTTAGGTGCTGGGTTTTTTTTCGTGGCCAAAAAGGATGGTTCATTAAGGCCTTGTATTGATTATCGTGCCCTCAACAAAATTACTATTAAATATCAGTATCCGTTACCCCTGATTTCGGATCTATTCTCCAGAGTTAAAGGTGCTTGCTGGTTTACCAAGCTTGACCTCAGGGGGGCATATAATCTTATCCGCATTAAGCATGGGGATGAATGGAAGACGGCGTGTAATACTCCGGAGGGACATTTTGAGTACCTGGTGATGCCTTTTGGGCTCACTAATGCCCCTTCTGTCTTCCAGTGCTTCATGAACGACATTTTCCAAGACTTTGTGGATAAATTTTTGATTATCTATCTGGATGATATTTTGAACTTCTCCAAGGATTGGGATTCTCATGTGGAACATGTTCGGACTGTGTTCCGGATCTTGAGAGAGAATTCCCTGTATGTCAAAGGATCGAAATGCCTTTTTGGGGTACAGAGGATTTCTTTTTTGGGATTTATTTTGTCTCCGTCAACTATTGAAATGGACCCGGCCAAGGTACAGGCCATTTATGATTGGGTTCAGCCCACTTCTTTGAAGGCCCTCCAGAAATTTTTGGGTTTTGCTAATTTTTATTGGAAATTTATAGCAAAATTTTCTAGTATTGCCAAGCCATAGACTGATCTGACTAAGAAGGGTGCTGATGTGTTGAATTGGTCTCCGGAGGCTGTTTCTTCCTTTCAGGAGCTGAAGCGAAGATTCACTTCTGCCCCGGTTTTGCGGCAACCTGATGTTTCACTCCCGTTTCAGGTAGAGGTGGACGCTTCTGAGATTGGTGAAGGAGCTGTTTTGTCCCAAAAGGATCCTGTTACATCTAAAATGAATCCCTGTGCTTTCTTTTCCCGAAAGTTCTCTCCATCTGAACGTAACTATGATGTGGGGAATCGGGAACTGTTAGCCATGAAATGGGCATTTGAGGAGTGGAGACATTGGTTGGAGGGAGCTAAACATCAAGTCGTGGTCCTCACTGACCACAAGAATTTGATTTACCTGGAGTCGGCCAAACGCTTGAACCCTAGACAGGCTAGGTGGGCCTTGTTTTTTACACGTTTTGATTTTGTGGTCTCTTTTCTTCCTGGCACTAAGAATGTCAAGGCTGACGCTCTTTCTAGGAGCTTCTTTGCTGATTCTCCTGTGGTGACCAAGCCAGCTACCATCTTAGGTGAAGGGGTAGTTCTTTCTGCCATCTCGCCCGATTTGAGACGTGCTCTGGAAGAGTTCCAGGAGGACAAACCTGAGCGTTGTCCCAGGGGAAAGTTGTATGTTCCTGACCAGTGGAAAAAGAGGGTGATGTCTGAAGTTCATTGCTCTGCATTGGCTGGTCATCCAGGTATTTTTGGTACTAGAGATCTGGTGAGTCGGTCTTTTTGGTGGCCCGCCTTGTCTCGTGATGTCAGGAATTTTGTGCAGTCCTGTGGGACTTGCTCCCGGTCTAAACCTTGTTCTCGCTCTAGTGGGTTGTTGATGCCTTTGCCGGTCCCCAGGAGGCCATGGACCCATATTTCAATGGATTTCATCTCTGATATGCCTGTCTCTCAGAGACTGACTGTTATTTGGGTGATTTGTGATAGGTTCTCTAAGATGGTTCATCTTGTTCCACTCCCTAAGTTGCCATCTTCCTCTGAGTTGGTGCCCCTGTTTTTGCAACAGGTGGTTCGCTTGCACGGGATTCCTGCGAACATTGTATCTGACAGAGGAGTTCAGTTTGTGTCTAGAATTTGGTGGACTTTCTGTTCCAAGCTGGGAATTCAGTTGTCCTTCTCCTCTGCTTTTCACCCTCAGACCAATGGGCAGATGGAGAGAACAAACCAGACCATGGAGTCGTATTTGAGATGTTTTATTTCCGCTGATCAGGATGATTGGGTTTCATTTTTGCCCTTGGCCGAATTTGCTTTAAATAATAGAGCTAGTTCGGCCACTTTGATGTCACCTTTTTTTTGTAACTTTGGGTTTCATCCTCGATTTTCTTAAGGGGAGGTGGAGCCTTCTGCCTGCCCAGGTGTTGACACTGTGGTGGAGAGAATGCACCAGATCTGGGACCAAGTGGTGGATAAGTTATCTCTCTCCCAGGAGAAGGCCCAGCGGTTCTCCAACCGACATAGGACCATTAGTCCCCAGTTTAAGGTTGGTGATATGGTTTGGTTATCATCAAAAAATATCGCTATGAAGGTGGCTTCTCCTAAGTTTAAGCCTAGATTTATTGGACCTTACAAGATTTTGGAGATTATTAATCCGGTCTCTTTTTGTTTGGCTCTTCCTGTCACATTTAAAATCCATAATGTGTTTCATAAGTCCTTGTTGAAGAGGTTTGTTGAACCAGTAGTTCCTGGGGTGGCACCTCCGGACCCTGTATTGGTTGAAGGTAACATGGAATATGAGGTAGAGAAGATACTGGAATCCCGTCTGGCTAGATGGAGACTCCAGTATTTGGTTAAGTGGAAGGGTTATGGTCAGGAGGATAATTCCTTGGTCTCTGCCTCTGATATTCATGCCAAAAGATTGGTGCGTGCCTTTCATCTGGCTCACCCTGATCGCCCTGGTGGCATGGATGAGGGTTCGGTGACCCCTCCTCAAGGGGGAGGTACTGTTGTGAGTTCATTTTCCCCTTCACCATTGAGGTCTGATGAACTCCCTCTCCTGGTGAAGGAAGGTAGTGAGGCTGATTACCAAGCACCTGGGTATGATGATGATGACTGGGTGACGGGAATTGCTGACTGGATATAAGGCAGCTGACGCCCTTCTGCCTTGCTGGTGATCTCTCTGAGGGATTCTAGGAGACCAGTCTGATTCCTGCTCCTCAAAAGCTAAGTTTTCTGCACTGCTTTTTGCATTTGTGTTTTGTTTTGCCTAGTTTTTCTGAATTTCTGCCTTTCCCTGCTGGGGTGAGTTGAATTCCTTTTTGCTCTGTTTTCAGAAAATACCTGAGTGCTGATATAGTCTTTTTGAAGCCTAGCGTCTTCAGGGCCTTTTTCCCTATCAGCCTTTTGGCCCTTGTTTTGATAGGGTTTTTGGCGGATTGCAGACAGCAGCTTTCCTATCCTGTCCTATTTAGTTAGCTTGGGCCCCATCATTTGCTCAGCCTATCTTTCTATCTGTGTGAGTGTTTTTTCATCTTGCTTCACCGTCATTATATGTTGGGGGCTGCCTATTGCTTTGGGGTCTGCTCTGGGGCAGTTTAGATTTCCCTTTCTGTCTTTAGGCTATGTAGTTCTCCGGCTGTGATCGAGGGGTCTAGGGCACCGTAGGAACCCCCCACGGCTACTGCTAGTTGTTGTTGATAGGTTCAGGGGTCTGCAATCCGATAGCTGCCAACTTCTCTGGTTTTCTGGACTTAGCTAGTATTTCTGTTTCTGCCTACTAAGGTGACTCATTCATAACAGGCACACAGGACCCGGGGATCCTGTTCGTGATGCCAAAATGAGTCGCCCTCCCAGGGCTGTGGGGTACTCAGTACTGGGCCGGTCTCTCAGAGGGGATTGTCACAGCAGCGGTGACCCGGTCCGTGGGCCTGGGCGCTAATGTAGAAGGGGTTGAGTTGGGAATAATGTTTATAAGTGATTCGTTACGCCACCTGTGGTGTTCGGCAAGGGAGGAGTTAAGACAACGCTGCAGTCAGATCCTCTGGGACAGATGGTGTGGTGCAGCAATGATGTTGTAGCCCTCCACAGGTAGGGCTGTTGGTCCCAGGGCAGTGTAGCGGAATGTTTAGGAAGAGGGTGCAGTGTTTGGCACAGAGATGTAGTAGTGCTGAGGATGTTGCAGGAAGGAGGCAAGGACACAACAGGGTGCAGTTTCTTTACCTTTACTTGGCAAATGCAGTCCAGGGTCCTGATTACAGATGGCACAGGAGCAGGTTAGCCTGGAAGCAACTCAGGAATCTCTCTATCAGATGGGTTGTGTAGTCTCCTTCCTAGCGCTGGCTTGAGGTACATGCAGTACAGTGTTACACTGAAGTTCCTCCTTCTTATTGTCTCTTAGAACTACCTCGTATGGCAGACAGCTGTAGCCCTCTATCTCTCTTGGCTCACCCATCGCTGTTGTGCCTCCGAGTCTTAGTTGGGAATAGAGCATTTACAGCTTCCTATTCCTCTGGTTTCTGTTGCAGGACCTTCAGTATCCATACAATCATGGAGACCAGGCTCCAGATCATGCGCTCTCACCGGGAGGGAGCTCTCTTTCCTCAGCTCAACCTCCAGCTTCTCTCCACACGTCTACACACGTTGCACTCCTCACACTAACTGACTATTTCCCCTCCTGGCCCCCAGAGCGCGCTCCTTCCCCAATCCTGGTTCAGAGCTCCCTCTGCTGGCCTGGAGTGGGAACTGTGTTGCATGAAAGTGATTAACTGCTAGAGAGACCATTCCTTGCTTCCAAGCATGACATCACCCTCCCTGGAGGAAGGCAATGCCATTGTGGCGACCATACTCCTTGGGGTGCCACATTATTCTCTAGCTGGGCCGGCAAATGGCACGGTGCACCAACTATTACAGATCAGCGTATTTTTCAAACGGCAAAACAATGCAATAAAGTACAGTATGCTGCTACTCTAACTATAGCCTAACTGGCCGCTGCTACACCGGCCGCACGGCTACCTTGCTCAGTCTATTGCAGCCTATCCTAAGCCCTAAACATGTGCACAGAAGAGGTTAACACTCACAGTAGCATTGGTATCTCAGTCCATTCCCAGGGGCCCCTGCAGCTTTGCAAGATGGTGTACACTTCTTCCTGGAAGCTCTGTGCAACATGGTCTTTTCCTTGTGTGCAGGTACAGTTATGCTCCTAGAAAAAGTGGATTCCCTCCTCTGGGTTCCTTTCTTGTCTTTTCCTCGTGGTGCCTCACAGCAACATAGGAAAGCTACCTAGTTTTCCTCAGTATAGTTTACATAGTCTTTCCTTCACAGCTCAGGCACATCTTATTCCTAGAGCCCACAAGAGATACTAGAGTCAAAAAAGCCCCCCCAAAAAACAAGTTATATAGGAAATCAGAAAAAGTTACTGTTTATTGTACAAACCACTAAATAATTTACATAGTCAAAAATAACATTCATCTAAATGAGAGTACATTAATGGTGAGGAATACACTCGCAAGAACTGCAGGTTATACAGAATGCACCAAGGCAATAAAATGTATAAAATTGCAACAACATCTGGAGTTCTGTGTCAATTACATAGTGTAACTGGGAGCGGACGCATAAATATTAATAGTTTCAGCAGTCACTATAATCAGACTGGTAACGCTGTGCCCATCAGAACCTATACCCACAACCGTTCCCAAAGAGGGATTACATAGAACCCCCCCGACAGTTAGTTGCTTCATAAAGTGCCATAAAAGTGCAATTACTGTGTCAAATTCTTACCCATGTGGGATCCTGTCCTGACCTTGCTGATGCCCGATGCGTTTTGCCCACAAGGGCTTCCTCGGGGGGGGGGGGCTGTGTGGTGGCAGCTATCGCTTCTGTGCCATATATATAGGGGACTAAATTGAATGAGCCTGGTCCGTGCCATCTTGAGAACTCCGCACATGCCCAGGAGACATGTAACCTCCCATCGCGTCACATCCGGCTGTCCCGGCACCCGGCGAGTGTCGGCTGTGCAGCAGTTGTCATGGCTGCACCGACGCTCAGCGGGTCCGTGTAGATGCCTTCAGCGGCACGACAGGCAAGGCCTCACTGCGCATGTGCCCAGCCCTTCTATGTGGATCCAATATGTGATGGATGTTGATTATAGCACCAGCCGATGTATACAGCGCATGCATCAGACTTAATTGTTATGCACACGTGATAAAGAGACAATTATCTACTATTACTATAGTGTTGCCCCAGTATATAAAAATCCATGCAATTAGTTAAATATTGGTTTTTTTTTTGACACAGAACTCCAGATTCTGTTGCAATTTTATACATTTTATTGCATTCTGTATAACCTGCAGTTCTTGCGAGTGTATTTCTCACCATTAACCCCTTTACCCCAAGGGTGGTTTGTACGTTCATGACCGGGCCAATTTTTACATTTCTGGCCACTGTCCCTTTATGAGGTCTGGAACACTTCCATGGATCCTGGTGATTCTGACACTGACATATTGTACTTCATGTTAGTGGTAAAATTTCATTGAAATGACTTGCGTTTGTGAAAAAAATGGAAATTTAGCAAAAATTTTGAAAATTTCGCAATTTTCCAACTTTGAATTTTTGTGCCCTTAAATCACAGAGATATGGCACACAAAAAACTTAATAAATAACATTTGCCACATGTTTTCTCTACATCAGCACAATTTTGGAACCAAAATTTTTTTTTGTTAGGAAGTTATAAGGGTTAAAAGTTGATTTCTCATTTTTGCAACACCATTTTTTTTTTAGGGACCACATCACATTTGAAGTCACTTTGAGGGGTTTATATGATAGAAAATACCCAAAAGTGACACCATTCTAAAAACTGCACCCCTCAAGGTGCTCAAAACCACATTCAAAAAGTTTATTAACCCTTCAGGTGCTTCACAGGAATTTTTTGAATGTTTAACATTTAACATTTAACTTTTTTTCACAAAATATTTACTTCAGGTCCAATTTTTTTTATTTTACCAAGGGTAACAGGGGAAATTGGACTTCAAAAGTTATTGTGCAATTTGTCCTGAGTACGCTGATAACTGATATGTGGGGGGAACCACTGTTTTGGCGCATGGCAGAGCTCAGAAGGGAAGGAGTGCCGTTTGACCTTTTCAATGCAAAATTGGCTGGAATTCAGGTCGGACGCCATGTCACGTTTGGAGAGCCCCTGATGTACCTAAACAGTGGAAACCCCCCACAAGTGACCCCATTTTGTAAACTAGACCCCCCAAGGAACTTATCTAGATATGTGGTGAGAACTTTGAACCCCCAAGGGCTTCACAGAAGTTTATAACATACAGCCGTACAATTAAAAAATCATATTTATCTTTTCACCCGCAATTTTTATTTTCCCAAAGATAACAGGACCCCAAAAGTTATTGTGCAATTTGCCCTGAGTACGCTGATACCCCATATGTGGGTATAAACGACTATTTGGGCGCATGGCAGAGCTCGGAAGGGAAGCAGCGCCATTTGACTTTTTTGACTGGAATTGAGATGGGACGCCATGTCGCGTTTGGAAAGCCCCTGATGTTCCAAAACAGAGGAAACCCCCTAATTCTAACTCCAACCCTAACCCTAATCTCAGCCCTAACCCTAACCCTAATGGGAAAATGGAAATAAATACATTTCTTTTATTTTATTATTTTTCCCTAACTAAGGGGGTGATAATGGGGGGTTTGATTTACTATTTATGGCTGGTTTTTATGTCTGGCAGCTGTCATATGCTAAAAGACGCTTTTTATTGTAAAAATAGTTTTTGCATCACCACATTTTGAGAGCTATAATTTTTCCATATTTTGACCCACCGAGTCATGCGAAGTCTTATTTTTTGCGGGACGAGTTGACGTTTTTATTGGTACCATTTTGGGCACGTGACATTTTTTGATCGCTTTTTATTCCGATTTTTGGGACACAGAATGGACAAAAACCAGCATTTCATGAATTTCTTTTGGGGGCTGCGTTTACACCATTCCACGTGTGGTAAAATTGATAAAGCAGTTTTATTCTTCGGGTCAGTACGATTACAGCGATACCTCATTTATGTCGTTTTTTATGTTTTGGCACTTTTATGCAATGAAAACAATTTTATATAAAAAATAATTATGTTTGCATCGCTTTATTATTTTTATCTTTTTTACTTTTTCGCTGATAATGCTGTATGGCAGCTCATTTTTTGCAGGAAAAGATAACGTTTTCAGCGGTACCATGGTTATTTATATCCGTCTTTTTGATCGCGCGTTATTGCACTTTTTGTTCGGCGGTATGATGATAAAGAATTGTTTTTTGCTTTGTTTTTTTGTTTTTTTTAAGGGGTTAACTTAAGGGGTTAACTAGTGGGACAGTTTTATAGGGCGGGTCGTTACGGATGCGGCAATACTAAATATGTGTACTTTTATTGTTTTGGTTTTTTTTTTATTTCCAAAAAAATGAATTTATTGGGGAATATTTTTTTTTTACCGTAATTTAGCGATTTTTTTTAGAAATTATTTTTACACTTTTTTTTAACTTTATTACATTGTTCCAGGGGGGACATCACTATAAGATGTCAGATCGCCAATCTGACAGTTTAGACAGCACTCTGTCAGATCGGCAATCTGACAGGCGCTGGACAAGGCTTCCTCATGCCTGCTTTCAGCAGGCAGTGAGGAACCCAGCCCCCTGCAGGTCCCCGAAGGACCCCGTGGCCATATTGGATCACGGGGCCTGCAGGGAGGACCCTCGGAGCAGCGCAGCACATCGCGTCACTCCGGGGTTCGCAGGGAAGCACGGAGGGAGCCCCCTCCCTGCACGCTTCTCTCCTATGCCCTCTGTTATGAGTGGGTCACAGAGGAGGAGAGCAAGACCAAGCTAAGCCACAGAAAACCAGAGAGGTTGGTAACTAAGCGGATTGCAGACCCCTAATCCTATCCACACAACTAGCAGTAGCCGTGGAGCGTACCTACGATGATCCTAGATGCCTTAGCACAGCCGGAGAGCTAAATAAGCCTAAAGCAAGAAAGGGGAAATCTAAACTGCCCCAGAGTAGACCCCAAAGGAATAGATAGCCCCCAAACATATATTGTCATTGAGACAAGATGAAAACACAAACACAGGTAGGAAAATAGACTGAGCAAACGATGGGGCCCTCACTAACTAGACAGGACAGGAAAGACACTGTCTGCAATCACGCAAAAAACCCTGCAAAAAATGTCCAACACGTCTGATTGAAAAATACTGAAGTTGCACGACTTCGCCCACTATATCAGCACTCTGGTATAATCTGAAAGCAGAGCAAAAAGAGGCCACTCTAATAAGGGACAAAAACAAACTGGTACAAGCAGTAACATATGAATGGAGATTCAGCACAGCCCCAGCCGGAGCTGGCTGACCACACAAAACTGAAATGGACAAAACCAGATCAAATGTGAACAATAGCAAAAGAACACTTAGCTGAGCATGCAGGGACTGAGCTGGAAACTAAGACCTCAGGAGGCAGGAAAAAATCACCAGCAGGGATAGAGGGAGTCGGCTGTCTTAAATCCAGTCTGAAACCCCAGATCTCCAATCGTCCTCCTCATTATCAGGTGGAAAGCCTCTGTTAATCAGATCAGCTCCATTACCTCCAATAACCATCAGAGGGAGCCCAGAAAGAGAACTCGCAACCCCTCTGTCAATATAACCAGCTCCACTACCTTCACTAGTAACTAGATGTAGGCCAGAAAGCGAATTCACAACAGCCCCGGTACACTGCGATCGTGTTTGATCACAGTGTGTCAGGGGTTAATGTAACGGGGGCGACCGCCCCTGACACAATCAGCTGACACCCGGCCGCAATCAGTCACGCTCCCCCCCGGGGGCGCAGCTGATCACTATGATATACTATCCCGTCCTCGGGAATTAAGTCCCAGGGCACATGGACGGGATAATACGTCATATGGCAGAAAGGGGTTAATGTACTCTCATTTAGATGAATGTTATTTGTGACTATGTAAATTATTTAGTGTTTTGTACAATAAACTAACTTTTTCTGATTTCCTAGGTAACTTGTTTTTTGGGGGGCTTTTTTTTGACTCTAGTGGGTCGCCACGTCCCAGGACTGTGGGGTACTCGGTACCGGGCCGGTGTCAGGGGAATGTGTCACAGCAGCAGTGACCCGGTCCGTGGCCCTGGGCGCCCAAATCAATGGTGGTTTGTAATATAGTTTATGTGATGAAATAGTTCATGACGCCACCTGTGGTGTTTGGCAAGCAAGATGTTAAGCCAACGCTGCGTGAAGATCCTCTGGGGCTGATGGTGTGTTGCAGCAAAGATGGTGTAGCTCCCCACAGGTGAAGCTGTAACCCCAGGGCAGTGCATAGGCGCAGGTAGTGTGAAGGAGGATATCCAGATGTAGTGGTGCTGACGGTGTTGGCGCACAATGACTGGAAGATGCCAGGGCTCGTAGTTCCCAAAGCTTTACTCACAGTTCGTGGTACACACTGGTGCCTGCCCTCCGAGCCGTGTCCTCCGGGGTAGAGACTCAATCAACCTCCCGGGCAAGTCAGGCTTCTCCTCTCCAACACTCTGCCAACATGTACCTTTCCTGAAAAACTCCTCTATTTCACCTTTAGTGTGAAGAGCTCCAGTGTTATGAATGAGTCACCGTAGGAGGCAAAAACAGAAATGCTAGCTAAGTCCAGAAAACCAGAGAAGTTGGCAGCTATCGGATTGCAGACCCCTGAACCTATCAACAACAACTAGCAGTAGCCGTGGGGGGTTCCTACGATGTCCTAGACCCCTCGATCACAGCCGGAGAACTGCCTAGCCTAAAGACAGAAAGGGAAATCTAAACTGCCCCAGAGCAGACCCCAAAGCAATAGGCAGCCCCCCAAATATAATGACGGTGAAGCAAGAAGAAAAAACACTAACACAGATAGAAAGATAGACTGAGCAAATGATGGGGCCCAAGCTAACTAGATAGGACAGAATAGGAAGGCTGCTGTCTGCAATCCACGAAAAACCCTATCAAAATAAGAGCCAACAGACTGACAGGGAAAAAGGCCCTGAAGACGCTAGGCTTCAAAAAGACTATGTCAGTACTCAGGTATTTTCTAAAGACAGAGCAAACCGACAAAAAGGAATTCAGCTCACCCCAGCAGGGAATGGCAGAATCCAGAAAAGCAAGGCAAACTAAAACCAAAACACAAATGCAAAACGGCAAAGCAGAAAACTTAGCTTTTGAGGAGCAGGAATCAGACTGGTCTCCTAGAATTCCACAGAGAAATCACCAGCGAGGCAGAAGGGCGTCGGCTGCCTTATATCCAGTCAAAGATCCCCGTCGCCCAGTCATCCTCTCCCAGCTCAGGTGCTTGGTAATCAGCCTCACTACCTTCCTTCACCAGAAGAGGGAGTTCATTAGACCTCAATGGTGAAGGGGAAAATGAACTCATAACAGTACCCCCCCTTGAGGAGGGGTCAACGAACCCTCATCCACGCCACCAGGGCGATCAGGGTGAGCCCGATGAAATGCATGCACCAATCTTTTGGCATGAATATCAGAGGCAGAGACCCAGAAATTATCCTCCTGACCATAACCCTTCCACTTAACCAAATACTGGAGTCTCCGTCTAGCCAGACGGGAATCCAGTATCTTCTCTACCTCATATTCCATGTTACAGGGTCCGGAGGTGCCACCCCAGGAACTACTGGTTCAACAAACCTCTTCAACAAGGACTTATGAAACACATTATGGATTTTAAATGTGACAGGAAGAGCCAAACAAAAAGAGACCGGATTAATGATCTCCAAAATCTTGTAAGGCCCAATAAATCTAGGCTTAAACTTAGGAGAAGCTACCTTCATAGCGATATTTTTTGATGATAACCAAACCATATCACCCACCTTAAACTGGGGACCAACGGTCCTATGTCGGTTGGAAAACCGCTGGGCCTTTTCCTGGGAGAGAGATAACTTATCCACCACTTGGTCCCAGATCTGGTGCATTCTCTCCACCACAGTGTCAACACCTGGGCAGGCAGAAGGCTCTACCTGCCCTTAAGAAAATCGAGGATGAAACCCAAAGTTACAAAAAAAAGGTGACATCAAAGTGGCAGAACTAGCTCTATTATTTAAAGCAAATTCGGCCAAGGGCAAAAATGAAATCCAATCATCCTGATCAGCGGAAATAAACCATCTCAAATACGACTCCAAGGTCTGGTCCGTCTGCCCATTGGTCTGAGGGTGAAACGCAGAGGAGAAGGACAACTGAATTCCCAGCTTGGAACAGAACATCCTCCAAAATCTAGACACAAACTGAACTCCTCTGTCAGATACAATGTTCTCAGGAATCCCGTGCAAGCGAACCACCTGTTGCAAAAACAGGGGCACCAACTCAGAAGAAGATGGCAACTTAGGGAGTGGTACAAGATGAACCATCTTAGAGAACCTATCACAAATCACCCAAATAACAGTCATTCTCTGAGAGACAGGCATATCAGAGATGAAATCCATTGAAATATGGGTCCATGGCCTCCTGGGGACCGGCAAAGGCATCAACAACCCACTAGAGCGAGAACATGTCATGTCGGACGCTGTTCACACCACAGCGTCCGGCAGGCAGCGGTAGTTCCATCTCCGTCCACTATAGCCTCAGTGGCGCCGGCTTGATTTTACTCAGGTTATCTGGGGTTAATCTAGCTGGAAATCAGGTGGGATGTTTGGTCACGCCCACGGTCTTTAAATAGTCGTGCTGGCCTGTGGGCGTCGCCGATTATAGCTTGTGTTTTGTGCCAAGTGGTTCCGGTCTGGAGAGGAGGTGTTGGAGAGAGAAATTCATAGCTGGTGTCGTATGATCCGTTGTTACCTTTTCGTCTTCCTATATTTGTGCTTTGTTTTGCCCTGTTCACATTATAGTATTGTCCTGTGTGGTTGCGGCGCGGTGTGGTTTGAGTTCTCCCTGTCTGTCATTACTGTGTGGGTTTTGGTGGTTTGACAACTCACTGGGTGGAGGGTGGAGGGTTCAGCTTAGGGCTGAGCAGGAGATAAGGAGAGGCTGGAGGCTCAGGCATTTGCACCTTTAGCAAAAACCCTGGGTTGAGGGTCAGACAGGGTTTTCCCTAGTTTGAGGGACTCCGCAGGGGCCCTGGTTTTGTCAGCCTCCTTCGACCTAAGCCTCGCATAACATTATAATCGGCCCAACATTTTTCCATGGATTCCATGACTTCCATAAACCGCCAGTTGGCGGCGCTGTCCGTACAGGTCACAGAGTTGAAGGGGGCAGTTCAGCAGCAGGGCCTGGTTGTAGCTAATGTGCAGGCGGCTTCTGCTGGTGCAGGTGCAGAGCCTAAGATTCCGCTGCCTGAACGATTTTCTGGGGAACGCAGCAAATTTGTCATCTTTCGGAAGGCCTGCAAGTTATACTTTCGCATGCGCCCGGTCTCCTCAGGTAATGAGGCTCAGCGGGTGGGTCTGGTGTTATCATTACTGAGTGGGGACCCCCAAGCATGGGCGTTTTCCTTACCAGCCGACTCTGCTACATTTCATTCGGTTGAGAATGTTTTTTCAGCACTCGGGCTCATTTATGATGACCCCGACAGATTGGCTTTAGCAGAATCTAAGATCCGCGCCCTCCTTGAGGGGGAACGTATGGCGGAAGACTATTGTTCAGAATTTCGCCGTTGGGCAGTAGACACACAGTGGAACGACCCAGCGCTGCGGAGTCAGTTTATTCATGGGGTCTCAGAAAGAGTTAAACAGGCCCTCCTGATGTATGAGACTCCTGCTTCGTTAGAATCTGCCATGAGTTTGGTTATCCGTATTGATCGCCGTTTGCGTCAAGGGGCGCAGGAGACGCTGCCTCTGGGGGAAAGCAGGGGTGCCAGTGTGGTTGCTGCAGATGAGCCCACGGAACCTATGCAAATCGCTGGGGTATCACAGGTGCAGCGTCGCGTTCCTGGGTTCAGGAAGCATGGAGCATGTTTTTACTGTGGTAAAAGAGATCATTATGTAAATGCTTGTCCTGTGCTACCAAAGAAAGTCGCACCGGCGGAAAACTGGTAAGCTCAGAGGGTATGGAGGAGGCCCAACTGAGCGTATGCATATCCTCCATGATGGTATCTCAATGTATGCTCCCTGCCAGGGTTATTATTGCGGGCAGAGAGCTACCAATATCAGTGTTTGTGGATAGCGGTTCAGCCACCAATCTCATGGATGAGGAGTTTGCACGCATGGCAGGTTTCAAGATCGAAAAACTCCCTCATCCTATTCGCGTGGTTACCATTAATGCCGCTCCCCTCCCACAGGGGGAGATTACTGAGTTTGTAGCTGAGGTTAAACTCCACATTGGGGTCCTACATTCTGAGTGGGTTACATGTAAGGTACTCAATAATCTCCCAGCACAAATAGTCCTGGGTTTCCCATGGTTGTCTAAGCACAACCCGGTGATTGACTGGAGAACCCAGGACATAGTCCAGTGGAGCAGTTTCTGCCAGGAAAATTGCTTGGCCACATGTGTGTCCGCCGTGAAGTCCAGCCTTCCGGAGGCATTGCTGGATTTTGCGGACGTATTCTCTGAGAGGGGTTGCTCAGAACTACCTCCACATCGAGCCTATGACTGTCAAATTAGGTTAAAACCCGGGGCTAAATTGCCTAAGGCGAGGATGTTTAGTATTTCTGGTCCGGAGAGACAAGCTCTTAAGGACTACATTGCGGAGAGTTTAAGTAAAGGGCACATCCGGCCTTCATCCTCACCTGTAGCAGCGGGGTTTTTCTTTATTAAGAAGAAAGATGGGGGGTTACGCCCGTGTCTGGATTTCCGGGAGTTAAACCAGATTACGGTCCGTGATCCCTACCCGATGCCTCTGATCCCTGATTTGTTCAACCAGGTGGCTGGTGCGAAGTGGTTTTCCAAACTTGACCTCAGGGGGGCATATAACCTCATAAGGGTCCGTCAGGGGGATGAGTGGAAGACGGCATTTAATACCCCTGAGGGTCATTTTGAAAGCCTAGTTATGCCATTTGGGTTGACAACCGCGCCTGCTGTGTTCCAACATTTCATAAATGATGTATTTGCTCATTTGCTGGGGAAATTTGTGATTGTGTACCTGGATGATATCCTTATTTATTCGAGCGACCAGGACACTCATTTAGAGCATGTCAGGCAGGTGTTACAGCTGCTCCGTGAGAATAAGCTCTATGCTAAGCTTGAAAAATGCGTGTTTTTTGTTCAAGAGTTGCCTTTTTTGGGATATATTGTGTCCGCCGCAGGGTTTAAAATGGATGCCGCGAAGGTGCAAGCGGTGCTGCGATGGGAACGGCCTGGTAATCTAAAGGCGCTCCAGCGGTTCCTTGGGTTTGCCAACTATTATAGGAAGTTTATTAAGAATTTCTCTACTATAGCCAAACCGCTCACGGACATGACGAAAAAAGGTACCAATCTCGCTATCTGGTCTGAGGATGCGGTGCGTGCATTTGAGCTTCTGAAGAACCGTTTTGCTTCAGCCCCCATTCTGGTGCAACCGGACGTATCTAAACCTTTTACGGTGGAGGTCGATGCGTCTGAGGTGGGAGTGGGGGCAGTACTGTCACAGGGCTCGTCCTTGAGCAATTTGCGTCCATGCGCCTACTTCTCCAAGAAGCTGTCGCCGGCCGAACGGAATTACGACATCGGCAACAGGGAGTTGTTGGCCATCAAATTGGCTTTTGAGGAATGGCGACACTTCTTGGAGGGGGCGGACCACCAGGTCACAGTCATCACCGACCATAAAAACCTGCTCTATCTGGAGTCGGCCAAGCGTCTGTCTCCCAGGCAGGCTCGCTGGGCATTGTTTTTTACACGTTTTAACTTTCTGGTGACTTACCGTCCTGGGGCGAAAAACACCAAGGCGGATGCCTTGTCCAGGTGTTTTCCGGGGGGAGAACCTCGGGAAGAGCCGGTACCCATCCTCCAGGAAGGTGTAGTGGTTTCGGCTCTCACGACTGAGGTAGAGGCGGAGATTGCCGAGGCCCAGGAGGAGGTACCACCAGGACTTCCCGCTAATAAGTCGTTCGTACCCCTTCATCTTCGTCTTAAAGTGTTGGGGGAACACCACGACTCGGTCCTGGCCGGTCATCCAGGGGTTAGGGGCACCTTGGAACTGGTATCGCGCCGCTTCTGGTGGCCAAAAATCCGGCAGGATGTGGTTTCCTACGTGACAGCTTGCATCACGTGCGCCAGGGCCAAGTCGCCCAGAACCCGTCCTGCTGGCACTCTACAGCCTCTGGGGATACCTAGTAGGCCATGGACAGAAATCTCCATGGACTTTATCACAGACTTGCCTGCCTCGGCGGGGAACACGGTCATCCTGGTGGTGGTTGATCGATTTTCGAAGATGGCGCATTTTGTGTCGTTGCCTTCCTTGCCCAACGCGAAGACGTTGGCTCAGGTCTTTGTGCAGGAGGTGGTCAGACTGCATGGAGTTCCGTCGGACATAGTGTCTGATAGGGGTACCCAGTTTGTGGCGAAGTTTTGGAAAGCTTTTTGCTCACGATTGGGGATCAAGTTGTCTCATTCGTCGGCGTTTCATCCGCAGTCAAATGGTCAAACTGAGCGCATGAACCAAAATCTGGAGCAGTATTTGCGATGTTTTGTGTCTGACAACCAAGAGGAGTGGTCGACGTTCCTTCCCTTGGCCGAGTTCGCATTAAATAATCACCGCCAAGAATCATCGGGAGAGTCTCCGTTCTTTTGTGTTTATGGGCACCATCCTCAATTTTGTACCTTGCATCAGGGGGGCTCTGGGGGCGTCCCAGAGGAGGACCGGTTAGGAGTTCAACTATCATCGGTCTGGAGGAGTGTGAAACAGCGATTGCTGAGCATGAGTGCAAGATACAAACGTGTGGCTGACTCTAGACGCGTGCCAGGTCCGGACCTGTGTGTGGGTGATTGGGTGTGGTTAGCTACTAAAAACATAAAACTCAAAATTCCATCATTGAAATTGGGTCCAAGGTTTATTGGCCCTTTTAAGGTTGCTGCCATCATAAACCCGGTTGCTTTTCGGTTGGAGCTTCCTGCGGTATACAAGATACACAACGTGTTTCACAGGTCTTTATTGAAAAAGGTGGTAGGCTCTGTGGACACGACGCCGATGCCACCTCCAGTCATGGTGGATGGCAATTTAGAGTTTGAAGTCTCCAAAGTGGTGGACTCTCGAGTACTGAGCCGTACTCTTCAGTATTTGGTGCACTGGCGGGGGTATGGTCCGGAGGAGAGGTCTTGGGTTCCAGCCTCAGACATACATGCGGAGCGGCTGGTCAGTTCCTTTCACCGCCGTCATCCGGACAAGCCGGGTCCTATGAGTCTTGAGGGCCCTGGGGTCCCTCGTAGAAGACGGGGTACTGTCATGTCGGACGCTGTTCACACCACAGCGTCCGGCAGGCAGCGGTAGTTCCATCTCCGTCCACTGTAGCCTCAGTGGCGCTGGCTTGATTTTACTCAGGTTATCTGGGGTTAATCTAGCTGGAAATCAGGTGGGATGTTTGGTCACGCCCACGGTCTTTAAATAGTCGTGCTGGCCTGTGGGCGTCGCCGATTATAGCTTGTGTTTTGTGCCAAGTGGTTCCGGTCTGGAGAGGAGGTGTTGGAGAGAGAAATTCATAGCTGGTGTCGTATGATCCGTTGTTACCTTTTCGTCTTCCTATATTTGTACTTTGTTTTGCCCTGTTCACATTATAGTATTGTCCTGTGTGGTTGCGGCGCGGTGTGGTTTGAGTTCTCCCTGTCTGTCATTACTGTGTGGGTTTTGGTGGTTTGACAACTCACTGGGTGGAGGGTGGAGGGTTCAGCTTAGGGCTGAGCAGGAGATAAGGAGAGGCTGGAGGCTCAGGCATTTGCACCTTTAGCAAAAACCCTGGGTTGAGGGTCAGACAGGGTTTTCCCTAGTTTGAGGGACTCCGCAGGGGCCCTGGTTTTGTCAGCCTCCTTCGACCTAAGCCTCGCATAACAGAACAAGGTTTAGACCGGGAGCAAGTCCCACAGGACTGCACAAAATTCCTGACATCACGAGACAAGGCGGGCCACCAAAAAGACCGACTCACCAGATCTCTAGTACCAAAAATACCTGGATGACCAGCCAATGCAGAGCAATGAACTTCAGACATCACTCTCTTCTTCCACTGGTCAGGAACATACAACTTTCCACTGGGACAACGCTCAGGTTTGTCCTCCTGGAACTCTTCCAGAGCACGTCTCAAATCGGGTGAGATGGCAGAAAGAACTACCCCTTCGCCTAAGATGGTAGCAGGCTTGGTCACCACAGGAGAATCAGGAAAGAAGCTCCTAGAAAGAGCGTCAGCCTTGACATTCTTAGTGCCAGGAAGAAAAGAGACCACAAGATCAAAACGTGTAAAAAACAAGGCCCATCTAGCCTGTCTAGGGTTCAAGCGTTTGGCCGACTCCAGGTAAATCAAATTCTTGTGGTCAGTGAGGACCACGACTTGATGTTTAGCTCCCTCCAACCAATGTCTCCACTCCTCAAATGCCCATTTCATGGCCAACAGTTCCCGATTCCCCACATCATAGTTTCGTTCAGATGGGGAGAACTTTCGGGAAAAGAAAGCACAGGGATTCATTTTAGATGTTACAGGATCCTTTTGGGACAAAACAGCTCCTGCACCAATCTCAGAAGCGTCCACCTCTACCTGGAACGGGAGTGAGACATCAGGTTGCCGCAAAACCGGGGCAGAAGTGAATCTTCGCTTCAGCTCCTGAAAGGAAGAAACAGCCTCCGGAGACCAATTCAACACATCAGCACCCTTCTTAGTCAGATCAGTCAATGGCTTGGCAATACTAGAAAATTTTGCTATAAATTTCCAATAAAAATTAGCAAAACCCACAAACTTCTGAAGGGCCTTCAAAGAAGTGGGATGAACCCAATCATAAATGGCCTGTACCTTGGCCGGATCCATTTCAATAGTTGACGGAGACAAAATAAATCCCAAAAAAGAAATCCTCTGTACCCCAAAAAGGCATTTCGATCCTTTGACATACAGGGTATTCTCCCTCAAGATCCGGAACACAGTCCGAACATGTTCCACATGAGAATCCCAATCCTTGGAGAAGATCAAAATATCATCCAGATAGATAATCAAAAATGTATCCACAAAGTCTCGGAAAATGTCGTTCATGAAGCACTGGAAGACAGAAGGGGCATTAGTGAGCCCAAAAGGCATCACCAGGTACTCAAAATGTCCCTCTGGAGTATTAAACGCCGTCTTCCATTCATCCCCATGCTTAATGCGGATAAGATTATACGCCCCCCTGAGGTCAAGCTTGGTAAACCAGCAAGCACCTTTGACTCTGGAGAATAGATCCGAAATCAGGGGTAACGGATACTGATATTTAATAGTAATTTTGTTGAGGGCACGATAATCAATACAAGGCCTTAATGAACCATTCTTTTTGGCCACGAAAAAAAAAACAGCACCTAAGGGTGAAGAGGATGGTCTAATATGACCCTTCTCCAACGCCTCCTTAATATAGGATCGCATAGCCTCGTGCTCGGGTACAGATAAATTGAAGAGCCGACCCTTGGGAAATTTACACCCCGGGCTCAGTTCAATTGCACAGTCATAACTCCTATGAGGAGGCAAAGACGCAGACTCATTCTCACTAAATACATCATAAAAGTCCGCCAAATAGTCAGGAACATCATGCGACTGAGGAGAGGTGGAAAAAACCGGAGCCTCACTAAGGGCACACCGACAACCCTAACTCACCACATACACATATTTCCAGTCCAAAACTGGAATATGAATTTGCAACCAGGGAAACCCCAGAACAATGGTATCATGCAAATTATGCAACACCAAAAATCTGCAATTTTCTTGATGGTTTGGGGCGACCCGCATTACCACCAGGGTCCAAAACTGAGGTTTATTTTTCGCCAAAGGAGTAGCATCAATCCCCCCTCAAAGGGATAGGCGTCCGCAGAGGTGTCATAGGAAATCCACAACGTTTAGCAAAATCCAAGTCCATTAGGTTCAGGGCTGCTCCCGAATCCACAAAAGCCTTGGCGGAAAATGTGGACAGGGAGCAGATCAGAGTAATTGCCAGAAGAAACTTAGGTTGAACACCACCCACAGAAAACGTGTGTGTAAAACGTTTCTCTCGTTTAGGACAGACAGAAATAATATGCGAGGCATCTCCACAAAAAAAACACAGCTTATTACGCTTTCTGAACTCCTGACATTGCTCCCTGGACAAAACTCTATCACATTGCATAGGTTCATAAACCTCTCGTGCAGTCCTGCGATCACGTAAACGCCGATCAACCTGAATGGCTAGTGACATAGAATCGTCCAGACCAGAGGGAACAGGAAATCCCACCATAGTATCTTTTACGGCTTCTGACAAACCCTTCCGAAAGAGAGCTGCCAAGGCATTATCATTCCAGGCAGTAAGGACCGCCCACTTTCAGAATTTTTGACAGTACAATTCTGCAGAATCTCGACCCTGGCTCAATGCCAACAGGGTCTTTTCAGCCTGATCAATAGCATTAGGTTCGTCATACAACATCCCCAAGGCTTGAAAAAATGCATTCACATTAGTCAGACTAGGATCATCAGGTTTCAAAGAAAACGCCCAATCCTGGGGATCGCCACGCAGCAAAGAGATGACAATTTTAACCTGCTGTGCGGAGCTCCCTGACAAGTTAGGCTTCAAGGCAAAAAAAAATTTACAATTATTTTTGAAATTCAAAAATTTAGACTGATCCCCAAAAAACACATCAGGAGTAGGGATCTTTGGTTCAGCAGCATGTGAATGAGCAAGGTAGGCGGAAATTCCCCGCACTTCCGCAGCGAACTGCTCCACACGATCAGACAATTGCTTTATCTCCATTGAGAGAAAAAAAAATTCCCCCTACGGCCTCAGAGATATAGAGGAAAAAATATACACAGTTTTTTTTTTTTTAAATTCTTTCCTGCTATTGAGTACCCTAGGATCTGCGTAAGGCTGGTGATTCTGTTATGAATGAGTCACCGTAGGAGGCAAAAACAGAAATGCTAGCTAAGTCCAGAAAACCAGAGAAGTTGGCAGCTATCGGATTGCAGACCCCTGAACCAATCAACAACAACTAGCAGTAGCCGTGGGGGGTTCCTACGATGCCCTAGACCCCTCGATCACAGCCGGAGAACTGCCTAGCCTAAAGACAGAAAGGGAAATCTAAACTGCCCCACAGCAGACCCCAAAGCAATAGGCAGCCCCCAACATATAATGACGGTGAAGCAAGAAGAAAAAACACTAACACAGATAGAAAGATAGACTGAGCAAATGATGGGGCCCAAGCTAACTAGATAGGACAGGATAGGAAGGCTGCTGTCTGCAATCCGCGAAAAACCCTATCAAAATAAGAGCCAACAGACTGACAGGGAAAAAGGCCCTGAAGACGCTAGGCTTCAAAAAGACTATGTCAGTACTCAGGTATTTTCTGAAGACAGAGCAAACCAACAAAAAGGAATTCAGCTCACCCCAGCAGGGAGTGGCAGAATCCAGAAAAGCAAGGCAAACTAAAACCAAAACACAAATGCAAAAAGGCAAAGCAGAAAACTTAGCTTTTGAGGAGCAGGAATCAGACTGGTCTCCTAGAATTCCACAGAGAAATCACAAGTGAGGCAGAAGGGCGTTGGCTGCCTTATATCCAGTCAGAGATCCCCGTCGCCCAGTCATCCTCCCCCAGCTCAGGTGCTTGGTAATCAGCCTCACTTCCTTCCTTCACCAGAAAATGGAGTTCATTAGACCTCAATGGTGAAGGGGAAAATGAACTCATAACACTCCAGTACCGTGGTACTCTGAAATTCCTCCTGTCAGATGTTCCTAACAACTCTACTTATATGACAGACAGCTGTAGCCTCTATCGGGGACTCCTTTCTCCAGAGTCCTGGCTCTCTATTCAGTTGCTGTTGTGCCCCAAGTCTTGGATGGGAGCAGTGCATTTACAGCCTACTACTCCACCGGTGTCTGCTGCAGAACCATAAGTATCCATACAACCTCGGGGACCGGGCCCCGGCCTTGCGCTGAGAACCTATAGGCAGGGTTCCTCTTCCAACCCACAACTCCTCTCTGTTCTCCTACTCCTTCGTTCCGCGCTGTTCCTTCTCTCTCTTAGGTTGCAGTTCTACGTCTTTCTCCTTCTGTTCCTTTCCCATGCCAGCTGGCTCAGGTCACTGAGGCAGCTGCAGCACTCCTTCCTCCATCCTTCCTTCTAGGGATCCATCCTCAGTCTCTCCTGACTGACTGACCCCCTAGCCTCCTCTCTCTCGACTGACCTCCCGTCAGACTTACCTGTAATTCTAAACTTTCCCCCTCTTTTATATCTAACTCCACCCACCTCCCAGCACATCTCGTGTTACGAAGCAAGGACCCACAAAAGGTGCTCTGCTATCCTCTAAGCATGGAGCCGCAATCTGGTCCATTGCTGAACTATCCTGTGTGTGGGTGCAGGTGTTGGAGTGTGGAAAGGAGTTCCCAACTTACCTAGTTGGTGGGGCACTACACCTTAGGAGAAGGTGCAGTACCTCTGTGGCGACTGAGCCTCAGGGGCGCCACACTAGTATCTCTTGTGGGCTCTATTTATGGAGAGTCACCTATTTTCGTTATCCATGATTTAATAGTGATCTTTAGTAGGTATGATATCCTATGCTGCATCTCATTCCTGCAGAAATCTCGTCTCCCTTCTCACACAGAAAAGCAGCCCCTCCCCTCTTCAGTGCTGGCAGAAGAGACCAAAACAGTCTTTACAGCAGGGAAGCGCAGAATGTCCCACTGCTCTAAACAAGGGGGCACTGTCTCTTAAAGTGGCAGGTTGTCTCTATGGTCTATAGCAATGCCACCCCCTTACAGGTGCATCAGTTTTTTACAATGTGCACCGGATCCGATTTTTCACTCTTTGACGGATTTTGACTTATGGCAAAAAGACTGAAGTGTGAAACAGGCTAGTGGTTAAGGACTGCAACTGTATGGACAGCTCTTCCTTTGTGTCTTTCTGTTGGCAAAGCTCCTGGTACATGGTCTGAACGGGCAGGATCCGGGGTCCAGCGGGATCCATTGCCTGAGCAAACTGTCTCGGACGTGGTTTGTGGTACCACTGTACCACGAACCATGGAGAACCTGGAGGGTCGTGACTAAGGCCCCTTTTACTTATCATTTTTTTTGCCATCAGTCACAATCCGTCATTTTTTGAAAAAACGGATCCGGCGACTGATGCCGCTGGATCTGTTTTTTTCTCATAGAATTGTATTAGCGACGGAATGCGACAGATGGCCTCACGTTTCATCTGTTGTTCGCCGGATCCGTCTAAAATTCTCTGTCCGGCGGCCAGACACGACGCACAAAACAACGTTTTTTTGTCTCCGTCAGAAAGTCAGACAGTGACTGATCTGTCGCTGTCCGTCGTCTGCTAGAATGGATGCCTATGGGTGACGGATCCGTCATAATCCGTCAACTAACTGAGCATGCTCAGTTTACCTCTGGTCACTGGTGTCAGCTGATGGGACAACTGATCCCATCATCCGACACCTACTACCACTAATTGCAGTGAGAGCAGGAGCGGCGGATGGGAGTATTCATCTGCCTCTCCTGCGCTGAATATAAATAAATAAAAAAACGGCGTGGGTCTCCTCCTATTTTTGATAACCAGCTAGACGAAACTCAACTGGGGGCTGCAACCCTCAGCTGTCAGCTTCAGCATGGCTAGTTATCAAGAATAGAGGGTTTCCCATGCTTTTTTTTTTTTTTTAAATAAATAATTAAAAAAACGACATAGAGCCCCCCAATTTTGACAGCCAGCCTTGCTAAAGCAGACAGTTGGGGGTTGGTATTCTCAGGCTGGTAAGGAGCCATTGATCTTGGCCTCCCAGCCTAAAAATAGCAGCTCGCAGCTGCCAAGAAAAGGCGCATCTGTTAGATGAGCCAATTCTGGCACTTTGCCCGACTCTTCCAACTTGCCTTGTAGCAGTGACAGGTGGGGTTATAAGGGGTTAATGTCACCTTGATATTTTAAGGTGACATTAAGCCCGAGTTAGTAATGGAGTATCCATTACTAATCCGAGAGTTATTCAAAGGTAAAATAAACACACACACAATAAGAATAAAGTCTTTTAATGAAATAAACACACAGGTTTTCCATCTTGCTATTGTTCACCTAATCCAATCGAAACCCTCGATCTTTTGAAAGAAATAAAAAATAAAAAAACAACAATAAACCCATACCTGTCTATCGAACAGTCAAGTCCCACAGCGTAATCCATATCTGGGGGGGTAAATACTTTACAATCGGGAGCGGTGTTAATGCGACCACCCCGGCAGTAAAGCACTGAGGAATGAAATGCTGGGAGCAGAGGTTCAGGGACAAGCACTGACGTCACTGAAGCTCCGCCCCCTCACAGAATGACCTGGAGTGAACTCTGAAGCATGGGAAAATCCAAGGGAAGAGGTTACCGCAGGTAATCTATCTATTTTTTCAATCTATCTATCCATCTATGCTATCTATCTATTTATCTATTCTTTCTATCCATTCTTTCTATCTATTCTACCTACAGTATTTATCTATCTATTCTTTGTATCTTTTCTTTCTATCTATTCTTTCTATTTATTTATTCTTTGTAACTATTCTCTCTTTCTTTCTATCTATCCTTTATATCTTTTTTCTTCCTATCTACCTATTCTTTATATCTTTTCTTTCTTTCTATCTATCTATCCTTTCAATCTATTCTATTTATCTATTCTTTGTAACTATTCTTTCTTTCTATCTATTCTATCTGTGCTGTGCAAATTAATTGGGCCAAAGCATTTTTTTAAGTAAAATCCTAAGACGGTTACCAGTCAGTGATTAAAACCATTTTTAACTGCTTTAAACAAGCACTCACACCTGTTCAAAGCAGATAAAACTGGTTTGAATCACTGACTGGTAACCAACTTACAATTTCACTTAAAAATATGCACAGTACTGTATCTATCTATCCTTTCTATCTATTCTTTTTGACGGATCCGTCAAAAAACAGATCCGTCGCATCAGTTTTTCACAATCTGCGACAAATCCGTCGATCCGACGGATTGTGACTGACACCAAAAAACTAATGTGTGAAAGTAGCCTTAGGCTGTGTGCACACGCTGCGGATTTTGCTGCGGTTCCGCAGCGGTTTTGGCCGCTGCGGACCCGCAGCAGTTTTTGCTGCGGTGTACAGTACAATGATTCCCTATGGGAATCAAAAACCGCAGTGCAGACGGTGCGGAATTTTCCGCGCGGATTATCTGCGGTTTTCAATCCGCAGAAAGAATTGACATGTCAATTCTTTCTGCGGATTCTCCTGCGGTTTGCCATCTCCTCCATTGAGGAGATGAAAAACCGCAGGGCAAAACCGCAGAGCAATCCGCAGGTAAAACCGCAGGTCTTTTGACCTGCGGTTTCACCTGCGGATTGTACAAAATCCGCGCGGATGAATCCGCACCTTTTCCGCAGCGTGTGCACACAGCCTTAGCGAACACCTGACTGTTCACTAGAGCCTCTGATAGTGAGGTTAGGCTTGTTTCACACTTCAATTGTTTAACATCAGGAGAGAGAGAGACTTTTTTCGCCGCTTCCAGAACGTTGTTTAGGGTTAAAATGCATGAAAGAGAAAATATTCCGGTCATGCGCAGTTTAAAATAGTCAAAAAATGGATGCAATGGACGACCATCAGTCAAAATCCGCTGCTAATGCAAGTCTATGGGGAAAAAACGGATCCGCCAAAAAAAGGCGGATCCGTTTTTTTTATAAAAATGGCGGATTTTCACTGACGTCTAACAACTGAAGTGTGAAACAGGCCTTAAACTTGGCTCCCGATGAACGTCAGGTGCCACTCCAGGACAGACAAACAGACGTGCAGCAGCTGGACTCAGAGGACAGACTGGAGGGAGCGGCTGGCAGAGTTTGTATTAGAATGCAGCAGAGGTCACATTAGAGTGCAGCAGACAGAGTTCACATCAGAGTGCAGCAAGCAGAGTTCGCACCGGAGTGCAGCAGACAGAGTTTGTGTCAGAGTGCAGCAGGCAGAATTTGCACCAGAATACAGCAGGCAGGATTTGCACCAGAGTGCAGCAGGCAGGATTTGCACCAGAGTGCAGCAGGGACTGGTATGCAACCTTACACAACTTAGACTGCTCTCTTCTTCTACATTATCAGCCATCATAGTTGGACGCAAATGTGGCCGTAAGCCACGTGGAATCCTATGCATCAGCACAGATGACAGCACACAAAATGGATGCTTTTAAGGTTCAGCTAGAGGAGAAACTGGCTAAATACCGCAATGCTATAGAGGAAACCAAGAGATCTAAGTGGTTTCGAGATGCAGAGGACTATAAATCTGGTCACATCTTTTCCTGGCAAACTGGTGTACACAATCCTCCATTTAATAGGAGAGGTAAATTTGTTAAATCTGGAAGGAGACAACAGTTTAAAGAATACAATAAATTGGTTTCACCACGGCTGAGTCTGACTCCACGGATGATTCCAGTGTGAGTGGGCCATCTACCTCTAAATTTTTAGGGAAAGAGAAAAGGGACAGACAAGCAGCAAGAGGAGACTCCGCCGTGGGGGGAGGAAACACAGGAGAAAGAAGGATTCAAGGATCTACACACAACAGTCCGATGAGGACACGCAACATGGAAGTGAAGAAGAGAGCTCTGTGAACTGCCATAGTCTAGTGGTAAATATATCTTCGTACAAACTTACAGATATTGAGATCAATCTATTATCTAAAGGTTTCACTTTTTGTCCTACCAATACACCGGACTGGTTCGAAATTAAATGTGATCTTTTTGCCTTTTTCAGGAGGATTAGGCTGGCTACCTATTTTTCTGAAAACCAAGGGTCAGCCTCTACACCTGATGTTAGTGTCTCTGATGGTTTTACCCTACATAATGTGGGCTTGTATAATAGGTACAAATTTTCAGCCTCCTGCTAAGAATAGTTTTGTGGAAGCGTATATACAACTGGTAGAAAAAGATTTTTCCCAACTTAAGAAGGGTCCACACAATTTGGTTAGAGGTAACCTTAATATTGCTGAAAGGAAGGCTCTTACACAGTTGTCAACTCTAACTATTAAGAGTGCAGACAAAGGTGGGGCGATAGTGATAATGGATACAACGAAATACAGGGCAGAAATTCAGCGCCAGTTAGCGGATATGGCAGTTTATACTAGACTTTCATGTGATCCAACTACAGAGTTTTTGAATGAGTTGCGGCTCTTGATCAGTGAGCCCCTTTATGATGGACTCATTGATCAGAAGTTTTACAACTTTTTATTGATTGAGAATCCAGAGATACCCCTCCTATATACTTTACCAAAAATTCATAAGGATTTATTGAACCCCCTGGACGTCCCATAGTATCAGGGAAGGGTTCCATTTTCAGCAATATCTCCATTTTTTTGAATAAGGTACTCAGGAATTTTGCCATAACTGCAAAATCGTATATAGTTGATACCAGTGATTTTTTGAGCAAAGTCAACAATTTTCCAGTTACTTCTGATACCATTTTGGTCTCTTTTGATGCAGTTTCACTATATACATCTATAGATCATGAAAGAGGACTTAGTGCCGTCGATGTGGTGCTTTCAGGCTTGGACATGGCCTCCGGTTGTGCACAACTGGTCCTCACCCTGCTAGGTTTCATCCTCAGGAAGAATTATTTTCTTTTTGGGGATGAATTTTACCTGCAGGTGAGGGGTACCGCCATCGGGTCCAATGTGGCCCCCACCTATGCTAACATCTATATGGCGGTATTTGAGGACCAGCATGTGTATTGTTCCACCTACTGGCGCCATGTCCGGGCCTGGTGGCGCTACATCGATGACATTTTCTGCATATGGGAGGGTAGCTGTGATGACCTTTTGAAATTTCAGAAGGAACTCAATTGTGTTATTCCTGAATTAAAATTTACTTTGACATACTCCACTGATCGAGTTCAATTCCTTGATACTATGGTATATAAACGGGATGATGTTCTATGTACCGATCTTTATGCTAAGGAGACGGATAGGAACAGTCTCCTTTTTTACAATAGTAATCACCCAAGGAGAATGGTTGAGTCATTACCGTGGAGTCAGATGCTACGGGTTAGAATTGTGAAAGATGAGAACTTGGTTGATTCTAGACTTGAGGAAATGTGCAGTAAATTTGTTAAAAGGGGCTATCCGATCAAAGAGGTTAAACGTTACAAAGAAAAAGCATTGATCTTGGCCCCTAATGAAATTGGACGTAAACGTAATGTGGGGACTCATAAACGGATCCCATTTGTATTCACTTTTTGCCCATTAAGTGGTAGAATAGGGGGGATTTTGAATAGACACTGTAGTCTCCTGCAGAGAGGTCTACCACATGTTAGTGAATTTATTAGCAAACCAATTTTATCTTATAGACGAGGCCATAATTTAAAAGATAAGCTAGTAAAGACGGATATAGAATCTGTTAAAAAAGAGTCAGTACAGTTGACGTTGTGTCCACCAAAGTTTGGCAATTTTCCATGTCTGGGATGTGCGAGTTGTGGGAACATGATTAAAGGTGACAGTTTTAGTCATCCACGATCAGGTAAAAAGTTTTATATTAAAGAGAGATATACATGTTCCTCCAGCTTCGTAATCTACTTGATCACTTGTCCTGTGGACTAATGTATGTTGGTGAGACATCTATGGAGATTAGGGTGAGGATCAGTAAACACAAGAGCACTATTAGGACTAAAATTGTTGATCTACCGATACCGAAGCGTTTCGTTGATTGCAAGCATTCAGTCAACCAATTAAGATTCAGAGTGATTGATGGGGTTCCATTGTTGAGACATGGTGGTGATAGGGTTAAACTTTTAAAGAAAAAAGAATTAAGATGAATATCCACTTTAGACACTCTACAACCGAGGGGTCTGAATGTGGAGTATAATTTACATATTTGTACCCGATAATGTTCACCTACTCTCTTTGAGTATTGACATCTTCTTTTTATCAAGTTTTTTCATGAAGGAATTTTTTAATTTCTTTCCTGTTTTTAACCCGCATTTTTCTGCTTTTGTATTGTAGTGAGCGCTGGGGTAGTGATTGGAGGACATGGGGACTGAACAGTCCTGAGGGCATTGAAGTGGATCTATGCCTGATGTTCGGTCCCTGTGCCCTCTATTCCCTCATCCGCTGCCCTACAATTTTCATTTGTGACTACATTGTATTTTGTATGAGCAAATAAAACTTGTTACAATTTTCATTTGTGATTGTCTTTCCTAGATACCTTAGGCGATTTGGTGCAAATTTTTAAAATTTAAAAATATTTTTTGACAATTGTGTTCTGGTTCTTGTATGCTCCGGTGGCGGCGGATTGTTTACATGGTGGTCCATGTGATTACACATGTGACCGATCATGTGACGCCTCTGCCTAGTTGGCAACCTTAACCCCTTCACCCCCAAGGGTTGTTTGCACGTTCATGACCGGGCCAATTTTTACAATTCTGACCACTGTACCTTTATGAGGTCATAACTCTGGAACGCTTCCATGGATCCCGGTGATTCTGACACTGTTTTCTCGTGACATAATGTACTTCATGTTAGAGGTAAAATTTCATTCAGATAACTTGCGTTTATTTGTGAGAAAAATGGAAATTTGGTGAAAATTTTGAAAATTTCGCAATTTTCCAACTTTATGCCCTTAAATCACAGAATATACGGCACACAAAAAACTTGATAACTAACATTTCCCACATGTTTACTTTACATCAGCACAATTTTGGAACCAAAATTTTTTTTGTTAGGAACTTATAAGGGTTAAAAGTTGACCAGCGATTTCTCATTTTTACAACACCATTTTATTTTTAGGACCACATCACATTTGAAGCCACTTTGAGGGGTGTATATGATAGAAAATACCCAAAAGTGACACCATTCTAAAAACTGCACCCCTTAAGGTGCTCAAAACCACATTCAAGAAGTTTATTAACCCTTTAGGTGCGTCACAGGAATTTTTTTTAATATTTAAAAAAAAATGAACATCTAACTTTTTTTCACAAAAAAAAACTTCAGGTTCAATTTTTTTTATTTTACCGAGGGTAACAGGAGAAATTGGACTGCAGAAGTTATTGTGCAATTTGTCCTGAGTACGCTGATACCTGATGTGTGGGGGGGAATGACTGTTTCGGCGCATGGCAGAGCTCAGAATGGAAGGAGCGCCGTTTGACTTTTTCAATGCAAAATTGGCTGGAATTCAGATCGGACGCCATGTCACGTTTGGAGAGTCCCTGATGTACTTAAACAGTGGAAACCCCGTACAAGTGACCCCATTTTGGAAACTAGACCCCCCCAAGGAACTTATCTAGATATGTGGTGGGAACTTTGAACCCACAAGGGCTTCACAGAAGTTTATAACGTACAGCGGTACAATTAAAAAATCATATTTTTTCCACAAAAATGATCTTTTCACCCCAATTTTTATTTTCCCAAGGGTAACAGGACCCTAATAGTTATTGTGCAATTTGTCCTGAGTACGCTGATACCCCACATGTGGGGGTAAACCACTATTTGGGCGCATGGCAGAGCTCGGAAGGGAAGCAGCACCATTTGACGTTTATGGCTGGAATTGAGATCAGACATCATGTCGCGATTGGAAAACCCCTGATGTACCAAAACAGTGGAAACCCCCCACAAATGACACCATTTTGGAAACTAGACCCCCTAAGGAACTTATCTAGATTTGTGGTGAGCACATTGAACCCCCCAGTGCTTCAGTGGGCGTGAAAATAAAAAATTCGTATTTTTTCCACAAACATGATCTTTTAGTCACCATTTTTTTATTTTCCCAAGGGTACCAGGGGAAATTGGACCCCAAAAGTTGTTGTCCAATTTGTCCTGAGTATGCTGATACCCCATATGTGGGAGAACACTACTGTATGGGCACACTTCGGGGCTCGGAAGGGAAGTAGTGACGTTTTGGAATGCAGACTTTGATGGAATGGTCTGCGGGTGTCATGTTGCCTTTGGAGAGCCCCTAATGTACCTAAACAGTGGAAACCCCCCACAAATGACCCCATTTTGAAAACTAGACCCCCTAAGGAACTTATCTAGATGTGAGGTGAGCACTTTGAACCCCCAAAGGTTTCACAGAAGTTTATAATGCCAGGGCATGAAAATAAAAAAATCGTATTTTTTCCACAAACATGATCAATTAGTCCCCAATTTTTTCATTTTCCCAAGGTTAACAGGAGAAATTGGACCCCAAAAGTTGTTGCCCAATTTGTCATGAGTACGCTGACACCCCATATGTGTGAGAAAACTACTGTATGGACACACGTCGGGGCTCGGAAGGGAAGTAGTGACGTTTTGGAATGCAGACTTTGAGGGAATGTTCTGCGGGTGTCATGTTGCCTTTGGAGAGCCCCTAATGTACCTAAACAGTGGAAACCCCCCACAAATGACCCCATTTTGGAAACGAGACCCCCTAAGGAACTTATCTAGATGTGTGGTGAGCACTTTGAACCCCCAAGGGCTTCACAGAAGTTTATAATGCCCGGGCATGAAAATAAAAAAATCGTATTTTTTCCACAAACATGATCAATTAGTCCCCAATTTTTTCATTTTCCCAAGGGTAACAGGAGAAATTGGACCCCAAAAGTTGTTATCCAATTTGTCATGAGTACGCTGACACCCCATATGTGGGAGAAAACTACTGTATGGACACACGTCGGGGCTCGGAAGGGAAGTAGTGACGTTTTGGAATGCAGACTTTGAGGGAATGTTTAGCGGGTGTCATGTTGCCTTTGGAGAGCCCCTAATGTACCTAAACAGTGGAAACCCCCCACAAATGACCCCATTTTGGAAACGAGACCCCCTAAGGAACTTATCTAGATGTGTGGTGAGCACTTTGAACCCCCAAGGGCTTCACAGAAGTTTATAATGCCCGGGCATGAAAATAACAAAATCGTATTTTTTCCACAAACATGATCAATTAGTCCCCAATTTTTTCATTTTCCCAAGGTTAACAGGAGAAATTGGACCCCAAAAGTTGTTGCCCAATTTGTTATGAGTACGCTGACACCCCATATGTGTGAGAAAACTACTGTATGGACACACGTCGGGGCTCGGAAGGGAAGTAGTGACGTTTTGGAATGCAGACTTTGATGGAATGGTCTGCGGGTGTCATGTGCGTTTGGAGAGCCCCTGATGTACCTAAACTATTGAAACTCCCCACAAGTGACCCCATTTTGGACACTAGACCCCCCACGGAACTTATCTAGATGTGTGGTGAGCACTTTGAACCCCCAAGTGCTTCACAGAAGTTTATAACGCTCGGACGTGAAAATAAAAAAATCATTTTTTTCCACAAAAATGATATTTTTGCCCCCAATTTTTTATTTTCCTAAGGGTAACAGGAGAAATTGGACCCCAAAAGTTGTTTTGCAATTTGACCTGAGTAGGCTGATACCCCACATGTGGGGGTAAACCACTATTTGGGCGCATGGCAGAGCTCGGAAGGGAAGCAGCACCATTTGACGTTTATGGCTGGAATTGAGATCAGACATCATGTCGCGATTGGAAAACCCCTGATGTACCAAAACAGTGGAAACCCCCCACAAATGACACCATTTTGGAAACTAGACCCCCTAAGGAACTTATCTAGATTTGTGGTGAGAACTTTGAACCCCCAAGGGCTTCACAGAAGTTTATAACATACAGCCGTACAATTAAAAAATCATATTTTTTCCACAAAAATGATCTTTTCACCCTCAATTCTTATTTTTCCAAGGGTAACAGGACCCTAAAAGTGATTGTGCAATTTGTCCTGAGTACGCTGATACCCCACATGTGGGGGTAAACCACTATTTGGGGACATGGCAGAGCTCGGAGGGGAAGCAGCGCCATTTGACGTTTTTGGCTGGAATTGAGATCGGACACCATGTCGCGATTGGAAAACCCCTGATGTACCAAAACAGTGGAAACCCCCCACAAATGACACCATTTTGGAAACTAGACCCCCTAAGGAAATTATCTAGATTTGTGGTGAGCACTTTGAACCCCCCAGTGCTTCACAGAAGTTTATAACGCTTGGGCGTGAAAATAAAAAATTCGTATTTTTTCCACAAACATGATCTTTTAGTCACCATTTTTTATTTTCCCAAGGGTACCAGGGGAAATTGGACCCCAAAAGTTGTTGTCCAATTTGTCCTGAGTATGCTGATACCCCATATGTGGGAGAAAACTACTGTATGGGTACACTTCGGGGCTCGGAAGGGAAGTAGTGACGTTTTGGAATGCAGACTTTGATGGAATGGTCTGCGGGTGTCATGTTGCCTTTGGAGAGCCCCTAATGTACCTAAACAGTGGAAACCCCCCACAAATGACCCCATTTTGAAAACTAGACCCCCTAAGGAACTTATCTAGATGTGAGGTGAGCACTTTGAACCCCCAAAGGTTTCACAGAAGTTTATAATGCCAGGGCATGAAAATAAAAAAATCGTATTTTTTCCACAAACATGATCAATTAGTCCCCAATTTTTTCATTTTCCCAAGGGTAACAGGAGAAATTGAACCATAAAAGTTGTTGTCCAATTTGTCATGAGTACGCTGACACCCCATATGTGGGAGAAAACTACTGTATGGACACACGTCGGGGCTCGGAAGGGAAGTAGTGACATTTTGGAATGCAGACTTTGAGGGAATGTTCTGCGGGTGTCATGTTGCCTTTGGAGAGCCCCTAATGTACCTAAACAGTGGAAACCCCCCACAAATGACCCCATTTTGGAAACGAGACCCCCTAAGGAACTTATCTAGATGTGTGGTGAGCACTTTGAACCCCCAAGGGCTTCACAGAAGTTTATAATGCCCGGGCATGAAAATAAAAAAATCGTATTTTTTCCACGAACATGATCAATTAGTCCCCAATTTTTTCATTTTCCCAAGGGTAACAGGAGAAATTGGACCCCAAAAGTTGTTATCCAATTTGTCATGAGTACGCTGACACCCCATATGTGGGAGAAAACTACTGTATGGACACACGTCGGGGCTCGGAAGGGAAGTAGTGACGTTTTGGAATGCAGACTTTGAGGGAATGTTCTGCGGGTGTCATGTTGCCTTTGGAGAGCCCCTAATGTACCTAAACAGTGGAAACCCCCCACAAATGACCCCATTTTGGAAACGAGACCCCCTAAGGAACTTATCTAGATGTGTGGTGAGCACTTTGAACCCCCAAGGGCTTCACAGAAGTTTATAATGCCCGGGCATGAAAATAACAAAATCGTATTTTTTCCACAAACATGATCAATTAGTCCCCAATTTTTTCATTTTCCCAAGGTTAACAGGAGAAATTGGACCCCAAAAGTTGTTGCCCAATTTGTCATGAGTACGCTGACACCCCATATGTGTGAGAAAACTACTGTATGGACACACGTCGGGGCTCGGAAGGGAAGTAGTGACGTTTTGGAATGCAGACTTTGATGGAATGGTCTGCGGGTGTCATGTGCGTTTGGAGAGCCCCTGATGTACCTAAACTATTGAAACTCCCCACAAGTGACCCCATTTTGGACACTAGACCCCCCACGGAACTTATCTAGATGTGTGGTGAGCACTTTGAACCCCCAAGTGCTTCACAGAAGTTTATAACGCTCGGACGTGAAAATAAAAAAATCATTTTTTTCCACAAAAATGATATTTTTGCCCCCAATTTTTTATTTTCCTAAGGGTAACAGGAGAAATTGGACCCCAAAAGTTGTTTTGCAATTTGACCTGAGTAGGCTGATACCCTACATGTGGGGGTAAAACACTATTTGGGCGCATGGCAGAGCTTGGAAGGGAAGGAGCACCATTTGACTTTTTCAACTCAGAATTGGCTGGAATTGAGATCAGACGCCATGTTGCATTTGGAGAGCCCCTGATGTGCCCAAACAGTGGAAACCCCCAATTCTAACTCCAACCCGAACCCCAACACACCCCTAACCCTAATCTCAGCCCTAATCCTAACCCTAGCCCTAACCCTAGCACTAACCCTAACCCTAGCCCTAACCCTACCCTAACCCTAACCCTAATGGAAAAATGGAAATAAATACATTTTTTAAATTTTATTATTTTTCCCTAACTAAGGGGGTGATAACGGGGGGTTTGATTTACTATTTATGGCGGTTTTTATATTTGGCAGCTGTCGCACACTAAAAGACGCTTTTTATTGCAAAAAATAGTTTTTGCATCACCATATATTGAGAGCTATAATTTTTCCATATTTTGGCCCGCAGAGTCATGTGAGGTCTTGTTTTTTGCAGGACGAGTTGACGTTTTTATTGGTACCATTTTCGGGCACGTGACATTTTTTGATAGCTTTTTATTCCGATTTTTGGAACGCAGAATGAACAAAAACCAGCGTTTCATGAATTTCTTTTGGGGGGGTGCGTTTACACGGTTCCGCGTGCGATAAAATTGATAAAGCGGTTTTATTCTTCGGGTCAGTACGGTTACAGCGATACCTCATTTAGGTTTTTTTTATGTTTTGTCGGTTTTATGCAATGAAAACTATTTTATATAAAAAATAATTATTTTTGCATCGCTTTATTCTGCGAGCTATAACTTTTTTATTTTTTCGCTGATGATGCTGTGTGGTGGCTCGTTTTTTGCGGGACAAGATGACGTTTTCAGCGGTACCATGGATAATTATATGCGTCTTTTTGATCGCGCGTTATTACACTTTTTGTTTGGCGGTATGATAATAAATCGTTATTTTTTGCTTCGTTTTTTATTTTTATTTTTTAAGGGGTTCGCTAAAGGGGTTAACTAAAGGGACAGTTTTATAGGGCGGGTCGTTACGGACGCGGCGATACCTAATATGTGTACTTTTATTGTTTGTTTGTTTTTTTTTCCAAAAAATGGATTTATTTGGGGGAATATTTTTTATTTTTTTCTAATTTATTTGGCGATTTTTTTTTATTTATTTTAACACTTTTTTTTATTTTTTTTAGCTTTATTAAATAGTCCCAGGTGGGATATCACTGTCCTGTGACAGATTGCTGATCTGTCACATCACAGATCACTTCAGATTTTTATGGAATAATTTCAGTGCGCTGCTTGACAAATTCACGAACCCAGGTTATGAGAAAAGATTAACTGTTTTATTTCCCTTATTGGGAAATAAAACAGTTAATCTTTCCTCATAACCTGGGTTCGTGAATTTGTCAAGCAGCGCACTGAAGTCCATGAATTTATTCCATAAAAATCTGAAGTTCTAGCGGTCACGGAGCTGACCTTTGGACGTGCAGCAAGCTGACTACGGATCTTACATGCCTGAACCCCTCCTGGAAAGGGTGAGTGAATTTTCATTTATTCGTTTAATTATAACTCGGGTAAGACCCTATTGCGCTTTCTGTTTCCTATAGTTTATTTACATCACAGATCACTGTGACAGATCAGCGATCTGTCACAGGCAGTGCAGAAGGCTTCCTCATGCCTGCGCTTTGCAGGCACTGAGGAAGCCAGCTTCCTGCAGGCCCCCGAAGGCCCCGTCGCCATCTTGGATTCGGGGGCCTGCAGGAAAGGAGCCCCCTGCAGGAAAGGAGCCCCCCGCAGCAGCGCTGCACATTGCGCTGCCATGGGGGGCTCAGGGAAGCACGGAGGGAGCCCCCTCCCTGTCGATGCTTCCCTTTAAACCCCGGTACACCGCGATCATGTTTGATCGCTGTGTGCAAGGGGTTAACGTGTCGGGTGATAATCAGCTGACACCCGGCCGCGAGCAGCGGCGCTCACCACGTGGGCGCCGCTGATCGCGGTAGACGTACTATCCCGTCCATGGGCATAGGGGCCCGGGTCCCATGGACGGGATAGTACGTCGGATGTCAGGAAGGGGTTAACCGAACCGTTATATTAGTGCTATGGATATGGCACTTTAATATGTTGGCTGTTTGTGCGCATGCGCAGCTGCGGGTGGGCCTGGTGGGGAGGGCTCCCGATGATGACGTCTCATCTGTGAGATCGCGTTCGCGCGATATTCCTGACGTTGACTTATCGCGGGACTTCGCCACTACTGGGCTTTTCCTGCGGCGGTGAGGCGTCACCTCCAGCCATTGGTTATGCTATGTACAGGTATCTATGACAGCGTCTTTGTTTTGTGATGATTACAATGATTGGTCACAAGGTTGGCGGTAAAGGTTTAGAGTGCCTTCATAGGCTGGTGTAGGAGTGCCTTGTTAGGATCATAGCGATTGGATCGTTGTGGGCATAGTAACAATGATGCTGTGAGTTGATTGGGTGATCGCCCTGGTCTCTCTGTTTACCTTCGCCTTCTTTCCTCTATTTATGGGATTATTTGGATCTATATACTGTAACTGCACATTGTGTTTCTTATATTTTTTTATTTATTTCATATACTTGATGTTTTGTTCGAAATGTTATGTATGTATTTTAATGTGAGGGTGTTTCCAAAATGGTGATTGGTCCGTCCACACCATATATGGCCGCTCATGTTGTCATTGTGTTGTACTTGATAAAGACCTTCTGGTCGAAACGTCGTATCTCTCTTTGGCAGAAATAAAAGATATTTACCTCTTCACCTGGAGTGGATGCTGTTCCCTTTTCGTCTTATGCCAGCTCTGGCTTGTCAAGGTAAGGAGGCTTATTCGCCGTGCCAAGCTCCTCTGGGAAAATAATATGCAAATTGCCTCTTCAGAGAAAAAGAGAACTTGAACGTTATAGCGCCACCTGTTGGTAGTAGCAATCCTACTAGTCACAAGTTATTATATTTGCTGGATCTCTTCATGTACCTCATATTTAATTATATGTGAGATATGTTGTTCTAAGGTATGGACGCATAGCCATATAAGGTAAGGATGCATAGCCATATAAGGTATGGATGCATATCCATAATATATGGACTCATAGTCATATAAGGTATGGACGCATAGCTATAAGGTATGGACCCATAGCCATATAAGGTATGGCCGCATAGCTATAAGGTATGGCCGCATAGCTATAAGGTATGGACACACAGTGGTATGCAGTATGGACCCATAGCCATAAGATATGGACCCATAGCCATATAAGGTATGGACGCATAGCTTTAAGGTATGGACTCATAACCATATAAGGTAAGGATGCATAGCCATATAAGGTATGAATGCACAGCTATAAGGTATGAATGCATAGCCATATAAAGTATGGACCCATAGCCATAAGATATGGACCCATTGCCATATTAGGCTTGGACACATAGATATAAGGAATGGACCCATAGCCATATAAGGTATGGATGCATAGCCATAAGATATGGACCCATATGCATATAAAGTATGGACCCATAGCCATATAAGGTATGGAAGCATAGTCATAAGGTATGGACGCATAGCCATATAAGGTATGGACGCATAGCTATAAGGTATGGACACATAGCCATATAAGGTATGGACACATAGCTATAAGGTATGGACGCATAGTGGTATGCAGTATGGACCCATAGCCATAAGATATGGATCCATAGCCATATAAGGTATGGACGCATAGCTTTAAGGTATGGACGCATAGCCATATAAGGTATGGATGCATATCCATATATGGAATGGACACATAGCCATAAGATATGGACCCATAGCCATATAAGGTATGGAAGCATAGCCATAAGGTATGGACGCTGTGATAAAACACTCCGGGATCGCCTTTGCTGGGGTCAAAGGTCACGTGCGTTCAGCATAAAACTCAGGCGCACAGCCGGGGTCTGGGTATAACTGACACTGGGTCAGGTTTATTAAAGGTGAAAGCAATGCATAAAGAAAAAAAACATAAAACAAATCCTTGCCTGTCCGGCACTAACTAAACAAGGTACAACCTAACTACCAACTGGCGGGCTTCTCCCGTCCAGCCAAACCACAGCTGCAGTGGGCACGGCTTTCACTCACGTGTGTCTCTCACACAGACAGGCTCTCTGTGTTCCCAGGCTGACACTCACACAACCACCTGGCATCCTTTTATATCCGCCTCCCATTATTCATTAGTCACCAGGTGAGATACTGACCAGACTAGGCCATATAGGAAAGGTATCTGGGCGAGATATACCTGCCCTCATCCACTATTCCCACATGATTCTCACATATCCCCCCCCTCTGCTCAGACCACTCTGGTCGAGCAATGACACCCGCCAAACAGTGCACTCGGGACAGGGCATCTGCATTCCCCATCTGTACCCCTGGGCGGTGCTCCACCGTAAAAGTGTAGGCCTGCAGGGCAAGAAACCACCGGGTCACCCGACTATTCCGTTCCTTGTGCAAGTGCATCCACTTGAGAGGGGCATGGTCAGTGATCGGCCTGAACATTCTGCCCACCAGGTAATATTTGAGGGCCTCTAGAGCCCACTTAATGGCTAGGCACTCTTTTTCTACTACCGCATACTTTTGCTCATGTTTATTCAGCTTCCTGCTGAGATAGAGGAGTGGGTGTTCCACTCCGTCCCTCACTTGTGACAGTACGGCCCCGATACCAGTATCAGAGGCATCCGTTTGTACCACAAACTCGCTGCGGAAGTCCGGAGTCACCAGTACGGGTTGAGAGCAAAGTGCCCGTTTTAGGCTATGGAAGGCTTCTTCAGCCGCTAAATTCCATTTAATCATGATGGAGTCTTTCCCTTTGGTAAGATCCGTCAGGGGGGTAGCGATGGCTGCAAAATTGGGTATGAACCGGCGATAATAGCAGGCGATCCCCAGAAAGGCTTGCACCTGCTTCTTGTTGACAGGTTGCGGCAAGTCCTGAACCGCTTGAATCTTATCAACCTGGGGTTTAACAACACCCCTCCCAATTACATACCCCAAATACCGGGCTTCTTCTAGCCCGATGTGACATTTCTTGGGGTTCGCGGTTAGACCTGCCTCCCACAGGTCATCAATCACAGCTTGTACTTTCCGGAGGTGAGTCTCCCAGTCCAAGCTGTAAATGACAATGTCATCCAAATAGGTCGAAGCGTACTGCCTATGTGGCCTCAGGACTCGATCCATCGGTCTCTGGAAGGTCGCCGGTGCTCCGTGCAGTCCAAACGGCATATACACATACTGAAATAGACCTTCCGGCGTAGCAAATGCCGTCTTTTCTCTGGCAGCCTCCGCCAGCGGGATCTGCCAATACCCCTTTGTTAGGTCTAGGGTCGTAATATACCGGGCTTTTCCTAACCGATCTATTAACTCGCCGACCCGGGGCATAGGGTAGGCATCAAATTTTGAGACCGCATTCAGTTTCCTGAAGTCATTGCAGAACCGGATTGTGCCGTCCGGTTTAGGAATTAACACAATCGGGCTGGACCAAGCACTGTGCGATTCCTCAATGACACCTAACTCTAACATTGCCTTCACTTCTCGGGGAAACGGCTTCACGGCGCACTTCCAGAATTCTGTAGGGTTTCACATGAACTGTGATACCAGGTTCCGTTACTATGTCATATTTCATTAGCGTAGTCTGCCCGGGTTTTTCTGAGAAAAACTTTTGGTTGTGAAGTAGAAACTGCCTGACCTCAGTCTTTTGCCGCTCCGAGAGAGTCTCTACAACCTGTACCTCCGGTACGGTATGCGAGCAGACGGGACGGGCCAGCTCCGCTGACAAGGCAGACCGATCTTTCCAGGGTTTTATCAGATTTACATGATAAACCTGTTCAGGTTTCCGTTTACCTGCCTGGTATACTTTGTAGTTTACTTCACCAACTCTTTTCTTAATCTCAAAGGGGCCCTGCCACTTTGCTAGGAACTTACTGTCCATCGTGGGGACCAGGATCAACACCCTATCTCCGGGTGCAAACATACGGATCTTGGCGACCCTATCATAGATTCTTTTTTGGGCTCCCTGAGCCTGCATCATGTGTTCTTTGAAGATAGGCATAACAGCTGCAATACGGTCCTGCATTTGGGATACGTGATCTATCACCATTTTAAACGGAGTGACCTGACCCTCCCAGGATTCGTTGGCGACGTCTAACAGTCCGCGAGGACGTCGGGTATACAATAACTCGAAAGGCGAGAACCCCGTGGAAGACTTGGGGCACTTCCCTGATGGCAAAAACCAAATACGGAAGTAAATAGTCCCAGTTCTTCCCATCCTTGTCTATCGCCTTTCTCAGAATCTGCTTCAGAGTTTTATTGAACCGTTCGACCAACCCGTCTGTTTGAGGGTGATACACAGATGTGCGCAAAGGTTCAATTTGTAACAACCAGCAGAGCTCCTTCATTACCCTGGACATAAAGGGGGTCCCCTGGTCGGTGAGTATCTGTTTTGGTATACCGACCCGACTAAACACATGCACCAGTTCCTTGGCAATCGTCTTGGTGGCCGTGTTACGCAAAGGGATGGCCTCCGGGTAACGAGTGGCATAATCCAAGATGACCAATATGTTGGTGTCCACGTGCAGACCGTGGAAGGGGCCCAACTAAATCCATCCCAATCCTCTCAAACGGGACCTCAATAATAGGTAGGGGTACCAAAGGGCTACAGAACCGGGGCTTAGGCGCAGGGGCTTGGCAGTCAGGACAAGACTCACAATATACACGAATATCGTGATGCATGCCTGGCCAAACAAAACAGTGTAATATCCTTTCGGTGGTTTTCTGGACACCCGGGTGACCTCCCATCACATGTCCGTGGGCCAGGTCCAGCACCTGCTGCCGGTAGGGTTTTGGCACGACTAATAGTTGCACCGTGTCTTCCCCCTTTTTCTCTATCTGATATAGTAAATCATTCTCCAGGACCATGTAAGGATATGCCAGCCTAGAGCCAGGTTCTACAGGTACCCCATTTATCACTTTTACATTTGTCCTAGCCTGAGAAAGGGTAGGATCCTTTATTTGCTCGCTTTGGAAGTCATCTTTCTGAACTTCCAAATCCGGCAAACGGGGAGGTGGATGGCTGTCGGCCTCCTCCTCTTCCCTGGTCTCCTCCGTATCACCCGCCATGACTGAAAACGGGAACTGTAGGTCATTTCCAGCAGACTCTACCCCCGAGTCTTCCGGGGAGACCTCTTCCAGGGGTTCGGGACCCACACGCGCCCTGGGAGAAGAATCATGTCCACTATTACCCGAGGGCATCAACTGATTCTCCCACAATTGCCAGAAGTGGGGAAAATCCCTGCCCAAGATAACATCATGCAATAATGCAGGGACGAATCCCACTTTATGTTGCACAGACCCATAGCAAGTAGTAATGCATATGACCGTGGTGAGGTACGAACAGGTGTCTCCATGCACACACGTTATAGAAAATTTGTCTGATGGTCCAGTCGGGGCTGACACCAGGCTAGCCTTCACCAGAGTCACCACACTTACAATGCCACCACATTTTTGCCATCAACAGTTAAATCACACAAGTGTTTTTCCACATCCTTTTGACCGGCCTTCACACTCACTACCAGTGCAACCATAGACATGCAGTTTTTAGAGTCTGTGACGTCACACTGCATGGGTTCAGTAGTGACCGGACAGTTTGCAGCAATGTGGCCCATCTCTTGGCAGCGGAAACACCTAATGGGCCCCTTGCTTAGACCATAGTTCGTTACTCTCGGCCTCGCATTGCGGGCAGTCCCGGTTTCCTCCCCCACTATCTTAGGGACTTTTCCTTCTCCCCTACTACCTGGAACAGTCTTACCGGTTCCACGTGGAGATGATGAATAACGAGGAGGGGTAGCGTCGTCTCGGAGTCCTTCCGCCACGGAGTAACGTTCAACCAGATCCACCAGTTGATCTGCCGTCGTAGGATTTTCATGGCTTACCCACTTCCTCAGGGCTGGCGGTAGAGCTCTCAGGTACTTGTCCATGACGACTCTCTGGATTATATCTGGCGCTGTCAACACCTCGGGTTGTAGCCACTTCTTCGTCACGTGGATCAGGTCGAACATCTGTGACCACGGTGGTTTATCCGACTGATAAGTCCATTGATGCACTCTCTGTGCACGGACAGCGGTCGTCACTCCCAGCCGGGCCAAGATCTCGGCTTTCAGTTTGTCAAAGTCCTGCGCGGCTTCAGGTTCTAAGTCATAATAAGCCTTTTGGGCCTCGCCGGAAAGAAACGGGGCAATCAGGCCGGCCCATCGTGCCTTCGGCTATTTTTCTAGCACCGCCATCCGTTCAAACGTGGTCAGGTATGCCTCGACGTCATGTTCGGTCGTCATCTTCTGCCAGTACTGACTCATGTGAATCACTTTCGACTCGGCTTCCAGGTTAACCTCATGTAAGCTTGCCAGGCGCTGCGCCACCTGCTGGAGAAGCGAACAATTGGTAGCTGTCATGTCCACCAACTCCTTCAGCTGGGCCATCATCACCCGATTAGCTTCTTGCTGGACGGCGGTGGATTGTACCAGCGCTTTCACCACGTCCTCCATGCTCATGCTTCCAACGTGATGCCCGCGTTTTCCACCACAATGTGATAAAACACTCCGGGATCGCCTTTGCTGGGGTCAAAGGTCACGTGCGTTCAGCATGAAACTCAGGCGCGCAGCCGGGGTCCGGGTATAACTGACACTGGGTCAGGTTTATTAAAGGTGAAAGCAATGCATAAAGAAAAAAAACATAAAACAAATCCTTGCCTGTCCGGCACTAACTAAACAAGGTACAACCTAAATACCAACTGGCGGGCTTCTCCAGTCCAGCCAAACCACAGTTACAGTGGGCACGGCTTTCACTCACGTGTGTCTCTCACACAGACAGGCTCTCTGTGTTCCCAGGCTGAGACACTCACACAACCACCTGGCATCCTTTTATATCCGCCTCCCATTATTCATTAGTCACCAGGTGAGATACTGACCAGACTAAGCCACATAGGAAAGGTATCTGGGCGAGATATACCTGCCCTCATCCACTATTCCCACATGATTCTCACAACGCATAGCCATATATGGTATGGACGCATAGCCATATCGTTATGAATGAGTCACCGGAGGAGGAGAAAACAAAAATACAAGCTAAGTCTAGAAAACCGGAGAGGTTGGTAGCTAACGGATTGCAGACCCCTGATCCTATACACCACAACTAACAGTAGCCGTGGGGGGTTCCTACGGTGCCCTAGACCCCTCGTCACAGCCGGAGAACTACATAAGCCTAAAGAAGGAAAGGGGAAATCTAAACTGCCCCAGAGCAGACCCCAAAGCAATAGACAGCCCCCAACATGTATTGTCGGTGAAAAACAGATGAAAACACAAACACAGACAGAAAGACAGGCTGAGCAAACAATGGGGCCCAACTAACTAGATAGGACAGGACAGGAAAGATGCTAGCTGCAATCCGCAAAAAACCCTACCAAAAATGTCCCAACCGTCTGATAGGGAAAAACGCCCTGAAGTCACTAGACTTCAAAATCACTATATCAGCACTCAGGTATATTCTGAAAACAGAGCAAAGAGATCAACTGATCAGAGACAAAAATGGAATTCAGCTAGTCCCAACCTGGACTGGCTGAATACCAACACTAAGGAAACCAGACAAAATCTCATGGAATAATAGCAGGGCAAAAACTTAGCTTTTAGTAGACAGGAACTAAACTGGATGCAAGAGCTCAGAGCAGAAAGGATCACCAGCAGCCCTGCAGGGCGTCGGCTGCCTTATATCCACTCAGAAATTCCAGATGTCTAATCACACTCCGCCTGTTCAGATGACAGGTTCTTCCCATCCCAATCAATTTCACTACCTCTCTTCACCAGCAGAGGGAGTTAATCAGACATCAAAGGTGAAGGGGAGAATGAACTCACAACAGCACCTCCCCTTGAGGAGGGGTCACCGAACCCTCATCCACGCCACCAGGGCGATCAGGATGGGCCCGATGAAAAGCACACACCAATCTTTCGGCATGAATATCGGATGCAGGGACACAAGAATTCTCCTCCTGGCCATAACCCTTCCATTTAACCAAATACTGGAGTCTCCATCTAGCCAGACGAGAATCCAGTATCTTCTCAACCTCATATTCCACATTACCTTCAACCAATACAGGGTCAGGAGGTGCCACCACAGGACCTACTGGCTCAACAAACCTCTTTAACAGAGACTTATGAAACACGTTATGGATCTTGAATGTAACAGGAAGAGCCAATCGAAAAGAGACCAGATTAAGAATCTCCAATAAATCTAGATTTAAACTTTGGAGAAGCCACCTTCATAGTGATATTCTTTGATGACAACCAAACCTTATCACCCACCTTAAACCGGGGACCAATGGTCCTATGCCGGTTGGAAAACCGCTAGGCCTTTTCCTGGGAGAGAGACAACTTATCCACCACTTGGTCCCAGATCTGGTGCATTCTCTCCACCACAGTGTCAACATCTGGGCAGGCAGAAGACTCCACCTGCCTGAAGAGAATCGAGGATGAAACAAAAAAAAGGTGACATCAAAGTGGCAGAACTAGCTCTATTATTTAAAGCAAATTCGGCCAAGGGCAAAAATGAAACCCAATCATCCTGATCAGCAGAAATAAAACATCTCAAATACGACTCCAAAGTCTGGTTTGTTCTCTCTGTCTGCCCATTGGTCTGAGGGTGAAACGCAGAGGAGAAGGACAACTGAATTCCCAGCTTGGAACAGAAAGTCCTCCAAAATCTAGAAACAAACTGAACTCCTCTGTCAGATACAATGTTCTCAGGAATCCCGTGCAAGCGAGCCACCTGTTGCAAAAACAAGGGCACCAACTCTGAGGAAGATGGCAACTTAGGGAGTGGTACAAGATGGACCATCTTAGAGAATCTTAGAGAATCTATCACAAATCACCCAAATAACAGTCATTCTCTGAGAGACAGGCATATCAGAGATAAAATCCATTGAAATATGGGTCCATGGCCTCCTGGGCACCGGCAAAGGCATCAACAACCCACTAGAGCGAGAACAAAGTTTAGACCGGGAGCAAGTCCCACAGGACTGCACAAAATTCCTGACATCATGAGACAAGGCGGGCCAGTACTCACCAAATCTCTAGTACCAAAAATACCTGAATGACCAGCCAATGCGGAGCAATGAACCTCAGACATCACTCTCTTCCTCCACTGGTCAGGAACATACAATTTTCCAGTGGGACAACGCTCAGGTTTGTCCTCTTGAAACTCTTCCAGAACACGTCTCAAATCGGGCGAGATGGCAGAAAGAACTACCCCCTCACCTAAGATGCTAGCAGGCTTGGTCACAATAGGAGAATCAGGAAAGAAACTCCTAGAGAGGGCGTCTGCCTTGACATTCTTAGTGCCCGGAAGAAAAGAGACCACAAAATCAAAACGTGTGAAAAACAAGGCCCACCTAGCCTGTCTAGGATTCAAGCGTTTGGCCGACTCCAGGTAAATCAAATTCTTGTGGTCAGTAAGGACCACGACTTGATGTTTAGCTCCCTCCTACCAATGTCTCCATTCCTCAAATGCCCATTTCATGGCTAACAGTTCCCGATTCCCCACATCATAGTTACGTTCGGATAGGGAGAACTTTAGGGAAAATAAAGCACAGGGATTCATTTTAGATGTTACAGGATCTTTTTGGGACAAAACAGCTCCTGCACCAATCTCAGAAGCGTCCACCTCTACCTGAAACGGGAGTGAGACATCAGGTTGACGCAAAATCGGAGCAGAAGTGAACCTTTGCTTCAGCTCCTGAAAGGAAGAAACAGCCTCCGGAGACCAATTCAGCACATCAGCCCCCTTCTTAGTCAAATCAGTCAATGGTTTGGCAATACCAGAAAAATTAGCTATAAATTTACGATAAAAATTAGCAAAATCCAAAAACTTCTGGAGGGCCTTCAAAGAAGTGGGCTGAACCCAATCATAAATGGCCTGTACCTTGGCCGGGTCCATTTCAGTAGTTGACGGAGACAAAATAGATCCCAAAAATGAAATCCTCTGTACACCAAAAAGGCATTTCGATCCCTTGACATACAGGGAATTCTCCCTCAAAATCCGGAACACAGTCCGAACATGTTCCACATGAGAGTCCCAATCCTTGGAAAAGATCAAAATATCATCCAGATCGATGATCAAAAATTTATCCACAAAGTCTCGGAAAATATCATTCATGAAGCACTGGAAGACAGAAGGGGCATTAGTGAGCCCAAAAGGCATCACCAGGTACTCAAAATGTCCCTCCGGAGTATTAAATGCCATCTTCCATTCATTCCCCATGCTTAATGGGAATAAGATTATACACCCCCCTGAGGTCAAGCTTGGTAAACCAGCATGCACCTTTAACTCTGGAGAATAGATCAGAAATCAGGGGTAACGGATACTGATATTTAACAGTAATTTTGTTGAGGGCACGATTGTCAATACAAGGCCTTAATGAACCATCTTTCTTGGCCACAAAAGTAAAAACAGCACCTAAGGGTGAAGAGGATGGTCTAATATGACCCTTCTCCAACGACTCCTTAATATAGGATCGCATAGCCTCGTGCTCGGGTACAGATAAATTGAAAAGTCGACCCTTGGGAAATTTACACCGAGGGCTCAGCTCAATTGCACGGTCATAACTCCTATGAGGAGGCAAAGACGCAGACTCATTCTCACTAAATACATCATAAAAATCAGCCAAATAGTCAGGAACATCATGCGACTGGGGAGAGGTGGAGAAAATAGGAGCGTCACTAAGGGCACACCGACAACCCCAACTCACCACAGACACAGATTTCCAATCCAAAACTGGATTATGGATTTGCAACCAGGGAAACCCCAGAACGATGGTATCATGCAAATTATGCAACACCAAAAATCTGCAATTTTCTTGATGGTCTGGGGCGACCCGCATTACCACCTGGGTCCAAAACTGAGGTTTATTCTTCGCCAAAGGAGTAGCATCAATACCCCTCAAAGGGATAGGCATCCGCAGAGGTGTCATAGGAAACCCACAACGTTTAGCAAAATCCAAGTCCATCAGGTTCAGAGCTGCTCCCGAATCCACAAAAGCCTTAGCGGAAAATGTGGACAGGGAGCAGATCAGAGTAATTGCCAGAAGAAACTTAGGTTGAACACCACCCACAGCAAATGTGTGTGCAAAACGTTTCTCTCGTTTAGGGCAGACAGAAATAATATGAGAGGCATCTCCACAGAAAAAACACAGCTTATTACGACTTCTGAACTCCTGATGTTGTGCCCTAGACGAAACTCTATCACATTGCATAGGTTCAGACATTTGTTCAACAGGTGGCAACACCTCTCGTGCAGTTTTGCGTTCACGCAAACGTCGATCAACCTGAATGGCTAATGACATAGAATTGTCAAGACCAGAGGGAACAGGAAATCCCACCATAGTATCTTTTACGGTTTTTGACAAACCCTTCCGAAAGAGAGCTGCCAAGGCACCATCATTCCAAGTGGTGAGGACCGCCCACTTTCGGAATTTTTGACAGTACAGTTCTGCAGAATCTTGACCCTGGCTCAATGCCAACAGGGCCTTTTCAGTCTGATCAATAGCATTAGGCTCATCATGCAACAACCCCAAGGCCTAAAAAAATGCATTCACATCAGTCAGAATAGGATCATCAGGTTTCAAAGAAAACACCCAATCCTGGGGATCGCCGCGCAGCAAAGAGATGATTTTAACCTGCTGCGCGGAGCTCCTCGATGAGTTAGGCTTCAAGGCAAAAAATAATTTACAATTATTCTTAAAATTCAGGAATTTAGACCGATCCCCAAAAAACACATCAGGAGTAGGGATCTTTGGTTCAGCAGCATGTGAATGAGCGAGATAGGCGGAAATTCCACGCACTTCAGCAGTAAGCTGCTCCACACGATCAGACAATTGCTTAATCTCCATTGAGAAAAAATTCCCCCTACGGCCTCAGAGAAATAGAGAAAAAAATATACACAAAAAAAAAATTCTGACACTTTTTTTTCTTTTTTTTTCTTTACAATTCTTTCCTGCTATTGAGTACCCTAGAATCTGCGGTATGGCTGGTGATTCTGTTATGAATGAGTCACCGGAGGAGGAGAAAACAAAAATACAAGCTAAGTCCAGAAAACCGGAGAGGTTGGTAGCTATCGGATTGCAGACCCCTGATCCTATATACCACAACTAACAGTAGCCGTGGGGAGTTCCTACGGTGGCCTCGACCCCTCGTCACAGCCGGAGAACTACATAAGCCTAAAGAAGGAAAGGGGAAATCTAAACTGCCCCAGAGCAGACCCCAAAGCAATAGACAGCCCCCAACATGTATTGTCGGTGAAAAACAGATGAAAACACAAACACAGACAGAAAGACAGGATGAGCAAACGATGGGGCCCAACTAACTAGATAGGACAGGACAGAAAAGATGCTGGCTGCAATCCGCAAAAAACCCTACCAAAAATGTCCCAACCGTCTGATAGGGAAAAACGCCCTGAAGTCACTAGACTTCAAAATCACTATATCAGCACTCAGGTATATTCTGAAAACAGAGCAAAGAGATCAACTGATCAGAGACAAAAATGGAATACAAACACTAAGGAAACCAGACAAAATCTCATGGAATAATAGCAGGGGAAAAACTTAGCTTTTAGTAGACAGGAACTAAACTGGATCCAAGAGCTCGGAGCAGAAAGGATCACCAGCAGCACTGCAGGGCATCGGCTGCCTTATATCCACTCAGAAATTCCAGATATCCAATCACACTCCGCCTGTTCAGATGACAGGTTCTTCCCATCTCAATCAATTTCACTACCTCTCTTCACCAGCAGAGGGAGTTCATCAGACATCAAAGGTGAAGGGGAGAATGAACTCACAACACATATAAGGTATGGACGCATAGCCATAAGATATGGATCCATAGCCATATAAGGTATGGACGCATAGCCTTATAAGGTATGGATGCATATCCATATATGGAATGGACACATAGCTATAAGATATGGACCCATAGCCATATAAGGTATTGACGCATAGCTATAAGGTATGGACGCATAGCCATATAAGGTAAGGACGCATAGCCACATAAGGTATGGACGCATAGCCATATAAGGTATGGACGCATAGCCATAAGATATGGACCCATAGCCATATAAGGTATGGATGCATAGCTATAAGGTATGGATGCATAGCTATAAGGTATGGACGCATAGCCATATAAGGTATGGATGCATATCCATATAAGGAATGAACCCATAGCCATAAGATATGGACACATAGCCATATAAGGTATGGCCGCATAGCTATAAGGTATGGACGCATAGCCATATAAAGTATGGACTCATTACCATAATGTATGGGACACATAGCCATAAGGTATGGACGCATAGTGGTATGCAGTATGGACCCATAGCCATAAGATATGGATCCATAGCCATATAAGGTATGAACGCATAGCCATATAAAGTATGGACGCATAGCCATAATGTATGAACACATAGCCATATAAGGTATTTACGCATAGCTATAAGATATGGACGCATAGTGGTATGCAGTATGGACCCATAGCCACAAGATATGGATCCATAGCCATATAAGGTAAGGATGCATAGCCATAAGATATGGATCCATAGCCATATAAGGTATGGACGCACAGCTATAAGGTATGAATGCATAGCCATATAAAGTATTCCACCAAGGACAACATCTGCAAAGAGTTTGTATGTTCTCCCCGTGTTTGCGTGGGTTTCCTCCCACACTCCAAAGACATACTGATAGGGAATTTAGATTGTGAGCCCCATCAGGGACAGTGATGAAAATATGTGAAAACTGTAAAGCGCTGCGGAATATGTTAGCGCTATATAAAAATAAAGATTATTATTAAGTATGAACCCATAGCCATAAGATATGGACCCATAGCCATATTAGGCTTGGACACATAGATATAAGGAATGGACCCATAGCCATATAAGGTATGGATGCATAGCCATATAAAGTATGGACCCATAGTCATAAGGTATGGACCCATAGCCATATAAGGTAAGGATGCATAGCCATATAAGGTATGGATGCATATCCATAAGATATAAACCCATAGCCATATAAAGTATGGACCCATAGCCATATAAGGTATGGACGCATAGCCATAAGATATGGACCCATAGCCATATTAGGTATGGCCGCATAGCTATAAGGTATAGACACATGGCCATATAAGGTATGGATGCATAGCTATAAGGTATGGACGCATAGACATAAGGTATGGACGCATAGCCATAAGGTATGGACGCATAGCCATATAAGGTATGGGCACATAGTGATATGCAGTATGGATCCATAGCCATAAGATATGGACCCATAGCCATAAAAGGTATGGACGCATAGCCATATAAGGTATGGACGAATAGCCATAAGACATGGACCCATAGGCATATAAGGTATGGATCCATAGCCATATAAGGTATGGACGAATAGCCATAAGATATGGACCCATAGCCATATAAGGTATTGATGCATAGCTATAAGGTATGGACGCATAGACATATAAGGTATGGACGCGAAGCCATATAAAGTATGGACGTATAGCCATAAGGTATTGACCCATAGCACTATAAGGTATGGATGCATATCCATATAAGGAATGGACCCATAGCCATAAGATATGGACCCATAGCCATATAAGGTATGTCCGCATAGCTATAAGGTATGGATGCATAGCCATATAAGGTATGGACCGATAGCCATTTAAGGTTTATATTTTTGAGGTGGTTAAAAATGAATTTTTTAGTGGAAACCACTTCTGGAAACTGTTTTTTGGGCAGTTTTTGGTGTTTTTATTTTCCTGAAGCAGCTTTGATGAATTTTTCAAGCATTTTTTTTTACTAAACCTCGAAGCTCAACACGTGACCAGCAAGTCGTTTTACAGAAGAAATGAGACGGGGGAGTCTTTCAAGTGGTTTTTGAGTAATTTTTCAGAGATGACTCGCTTGAAAAGACTGCTAAAAAAAAGCTGTGCACATACTCTTAAGGTATGTTCATATGACGTTTTTATAGGAGTTTTCCTTCAAATCTCTTCCAGTTCATACGAGAGCCTGTGTGTTTTGACTTTCACACAGCCGCGACACATGTAGCTGTGGCGCCGAACAGCTGGAGCGCTCCAGATGCAGCTTCTTCGGTAAGTGCTATAGCTTGCCGAATAAGGAGGGAGCCGACGTTGTTCGTTCATCTCTACTGTTCAGTCACCATGGAAGACACTGATACCATAAGGGTGGCAGCTATGGATGATGGGGTGGGATTCAAATTTTTAACAACAAGTTCTGTGATTGTGTGTAGGAAAACCCCACCCATTTTAAGCCCCACCTATTTTAAGCCACACCCATTTACACACACCTTTTCATAGGGGAGCAGTCAGTTGAAAAAAAATAAATTTGAATGAGATCAGAACAGTGCACACTCTGGCCAGCGGCTCTCCTGACCCGAGTGTGACAGCTGCATATATTTCTATGCAGCTGTCTCACTTGACTGACCAGCTGGCCAGGCTGTGAACTACATTCTGATTCATACAACAGGCTGTCTGCGTCCTAACAGTAAATAAAAGTCCCAATAGGCAGCACTGGTCCCCACTAGGCAGCATAGGTCCCCAATAGGCAGGCACAGGTTCCCAGTAGGCAGCATTGTTCCATATAGGCAGCACTGGTCCCCAATAGGCAGGCACAGGTCCCCAATAGGCAGCATTGTTCCCTATAGGCAGCACAGGTCCCCAATAGGCAGCATTGCTCCCTAAGGGCAGCACAGGCCCCTAATAGGCAGCATTGGTCCCCAATAGGCAGCGCAGGTCCCCAATAGACAGCACAAGTCCACAATAGGCAGCATTGTTCCCTATAGGCAGCAAAGGTCCCCAATAGGCAGGCACAGGTCCCCAATAGGCAGCACAGGTCCGTATAGGCAGCACAGGTCCCCAATAGGCAGCACAGGTCCCCAATAGGCAGCACAGGTCCCCAATAGGCAGGCACAGGTCCCCAATAGGCAGCATTGTTCCCTATAGGCAGCACAGGTCCCCAATAGGCAGGCACAGGTCCCCAATAGGCAGGCACAGGTCCCCAAAAGGCAGCATTGTTCCCTATAGGCAGCACAGGTCCCCAATAGGCAGCACAGGACCCCAATAGGCAGCATTGGTCCCCAAAAGGCAGCATTGGTCCATATAGGCAGCACAGGTCCCCCATAGGCAGCACAGGTCCCCAATAGACAGCACAGGTCCACAATAGGCAGCATTGTTCCCTACAGGCAGCAAAGGTCCCCAATAGGCAGGCACAGGTCCCCAATAGGCAGCATTGTACCCTATAGGCAGCACAGGTCCCCAATAGGCAGCATTGTACCCTATAGGCAGCACAGGTCCCCAATAGGCAGCACAGGTCCCCAATAGGCAGCATTGTTCCCTATAGGCAGCACAGGTCCCCAATAGGGAGCACAGGTCCCCAATAAGCAGGCACAGGTACCCAATAGGCAGCATTGTTCTGTGGCGCCCCTGAGGCTCAGTCGCCACAGAGGTACTGCACCTCCTCCTGAGGTGTGGTATCCCACCATCCAGGTAAGGTGGAAGCTCCTGACCATGCTCCATCACCTGCACCCAACACCGCAAAGTAGTGTAGCAAAGCACCTTCGGCGGCTCCCTGCTTGGAGTGTAGCAAAGCACCCATTGGTGGCTCCCTGCTTGGAACACGAAACGTGCAGGGAGGTGGGTGGAGTTAGATGACATTACAAGGAGCGGGAAGAGTTTAGGATAGTCAGTTGGTTAGAGCGTTGGAGAGAAGAAGATCCCTGGAGAGAGGGATAGATGGATGGAAGTGCTGCAGCCGATCCCAGTGACCTGGGTCTGCTGGCACGGAAAAGCACACTGAAACAACCTCTTTTACAATGGGCGCCCAGGGCCACGGGCCGGGTTACAGCTGCCGTGACATCTCCCATTCAAGCCCATCAGGCCCGGTACCAAGTACCCCACAGCTCTGGGTGTGAGGGCGACCCAGTTCCCTATAGGCAGCACAGGTCCCTATAGGCAGCACAGGTCCCCAATAGGCAGCATTGTTCCCTATAGGCAGCACAGGTCCCCAATAGGCAGCACAGGTCCCAATAGACAGCACAGGTCAACAATAGGCAGCACAAGCCCCCAATAGGCAGCACTGGTCCCCAATAGGCAGCATTGGTCCACAATAGGCAGCAAAAGACCCCAGAAGGCAGGCACAGGTCCTCAATAGGCAGCACAGGTCCACGATAGGCAGCATTGTTCCCTATAGGCAGCACGGGTCCCCAATAGGCAGCATTGGTCCCCAATAGGCAGGCACAGGTCCCCAAAAGGTAGCATAATCCCCCATAGGCAGCATAGTAGTCCCCAAAAGGCAGCATAATCGCCCTGCGCCTGTGTTGCATATGGAAGACCGCAAGTCCTTCCTCGCCAATTTGTAGCTCCGCCCGCGAATAAAGGGCCCGCCGGCATTGAACTGTAGTGACGTTCAATGTCGGCGGGGTCAACGGGCCGGATAGATGTCCTTGGTGGGCTGCATGTGGCCCGCGGGCCGCGGCCATAGTTTGAGGACCCCTGTTTTGGGGCATGCAGCACAGGCCCAGGGCTAACTTGGGACATTTCAGGTCACATTTTGGGGCAAGCAGCTGCACACATGGTGTTACTTGACAGTGTCATGATGTCACCGTGTTGGGCTCTGACCTGGCGTTGGAGTGGTAGGCTTGTGTCTGAAGTCCTGGCGGCGGTTGACCAGGCCTCCTGGATGGCCCCCAGCGCCCCCGCACTGTCCTGCTCCACCGTCCGTGGCCGTGCACGCACACACAAACACAGTAACTGCCAACTGGTGACTGTGACTGCCACACCACCGCGCCGGTGACCGGGCCCGCGGGGTGATGATGAAGATGATGGCAGCCGCAGGTGAGGAGGCACAGGCAGGCCAGACATACTGGAGTCACACTGACTGGACAACAGCGCGCGCGTGTGACTCCAGTCAGAGATGAGACAGACACGTGACGCACACACCCAATAGCCGCACTGCTCTGTAGCAGGTATTAGTGCGCGGGGGCTGCCGGGTCACAGTGTGTGCACCGTGCACGTGACGTATCAGTGCGCGGTATCCGGCGGGTGGGGTGGCCTGCACGTACTGCAGGGTAGGGAGCAGCGCAAGAGTCCCTCCTCGGCTCCTCTCCTCCTCCACTCAGTGGTGTGATGGTGTCAACTAGCACGCGCCGCCGGTCGCTGCAACAAGGTACTGGATCGTGGCTCTGGTTCTCCCCGGTTTGGGGAACCGGCTGCTTTTTTAGCAACCGGTTCCATCGAACTGGGGAGAACCGGCTGAATCCCACCCCTGTATAGATCCCTTTCCCGCAGTTCAGTGTACATGTTTGCCAGACTGTCATTATTGCCTCAGCTGTTGACTCCTGTCTTTGTTCCTCGATTACACCTGTCTTCTTGCTGTTTGGAATTGTAGCCTAGTACTTGTGGTTCCTCTCCTATAAGATATATGGGTAAGGGCCGCTATTGATAGGTTAGCCAGGAGACTACAAATGATAAAGTACAATGTATACCTGTCAGGTGATGGCACGGAGATGAGGACCCCAAATATCCTATAGCACTCTTGTTTGGTACAATTGGGTTTATTGAGCAGGGATATTTCTTGGGCTTCATAGGTTTACTTAAGTACAATAATTCTTTTCAAGCATGATGCACTTTGGTATGATTTTATGTAATATGGCATTTTACATTTTGGCACTATGCACTTTGCATGACATATTGTAATTTTATGTTTATAAATTCACACGGATCTTAGTCCATCACTTTCATGTCCACATGGATTTATGGTTGTGAAATTAATGGTCTTGGTTCTGTTCTGGTACTAATGTAGTGTTTCTGCTGTTTTGTATACCTGTTCACTTGATTCTATTTTATGGGTGCATGGAGTACACTCTGCCTTGTTCTGTATAACTCTTTGCGTATGATTTATTTTAATTGTGATTAATAAAAAAATTCTATATTTTTATTCTGTCTGATACTTCCTCCTTTCTTGGGTCTATATGTGCACACGTTGCGGATTTTGATGCGGATCCGCAGCATTTTTAGACACGCGGAATTGCATCAAATACATGCACAGCCGATGCTTGTCAATGGTAAATGAAGAATCATTGTACACATGCTGCAGAAAAATTTGCACAGATTTGCAGCGTTTTTTTTCCACAGCATGTTAAATCTTTTTGCGGATCCGCAGCAGCATTTTTATTTCTCTCTGTCTCTCTCTCTCTCTCCTCCCAGAAGCACAAGGGAGAAAATTCACTGATCGAATCCATTCCCAATACCACCGAAAAAATCCCCTCTGCAAAAACGCATTACAATCTGCATGAAATCCGCAAGCGTTTTGCCAAGTGTTTTCTGTCAAGAGATGCGGATTCTGTACAGAAAATTCTGCAGGCTAAGGCCTGTTTCACATTTCCGTTTTTTTTTATCAGTTGCAATCCTCCAAAGATGGTAAACACGGATCCGTTTCCGTTGCGACACCAACGTATGCCAGCGGACCGTTTTTTTGACGGATCCGCTGAAGCATGAAATTTAAAGGAACCGCGTCCTGGAAAAGAGAGAGAGCTTTCTGGAATGCTTTTTAGAGTTAAAAACCCTGGCAGTGCAAATCTGGCGGGCATGCGCAATAAAAATAGCGGACCATCGCTCTGAAAAAGCGTTTCAGAGTCCGTCCCCTCAGCCCGGGAGCCGCTACAATTCTCACAGATCCGTCAAAAAACGGATGCCACGGACGAACGTCAGTCAAAATCCGCCGCTAATGTAAGTCTATGGGGGAAAAAAAAGGATCTGCCAAAAAAAGGGCGGATCCGTTTTTTTCGAAAAGTGATGGATTTTGACTGACGTCAAAAAACGGAAATGTGAAACAGGCCTAATCTGCAACGTGTGCACATACCCTTACAGAGGACCCCTGTCCACAGACTCAATTAATCAGTCAGACTCTAAGCTCTACAACATGGGCAAGACCAAAGAGCTTTATAAGGATGTCATGAGTTACATGAGCTCATGTACCGGAACTACGTTTGCCAGCGCATGCGCACTTTTGTTTTTCGGCTTTGACCGCAGTTGGGCAAAGCGTATTGTGCAGGCGCACAAGGCTATATTTCTCAGCAGACACAAGATGTCGCACGGGGCAAGAGGCGTTATCGGATGAAGTAGGACGGCGACCAACAGCAGATGGGCGTGATGTAGAGACCCGAAACCACGTCCATCGGACCGGACTGAGAAATTACCATACAGTGCGGGACACATTAAAACATGTTTTTGTGAGTATACAAGTGGAGTCGAGGGTTATATAATTCTGTAGGGAATGCATAGCAGACGCTTAATAAGGCGATATTTTTAGCTGCTATGCCATAAAAGTGGTTACAGATTCCCTTTAAAATTATAGACCGTTCATGTCTTTGTCAGTGGGCAAACTTACCAAGTCAGCAATGGATCAAAAAAGTATTTCCTTCACTGTACCTGATACCTTACTTAGGCTGGGGTCACACTAACCGACGATAAATACGGTCTGTACTTTCCATGCGTAATACGGAGAAATGTCCCCTAAATAGTGATCCGTATGTCATCCGTAAGCAAGGTATGGTGGCGCTTTTTGCGCTTGTAAGCATCCGTAGGTAATCCATATGGCATCCTTATATATATATATATATATATATACACATGTCATTGAGACACATATATATATATATATTTATATTTCATACAGTTCTACATAGCAGAATAGCTGCTAAATCAATTGCTGGCTTCTGTAAAATCATTCCAAAACCCAACATGTAATGACACATGATTTACATACAGTAAACCATTTCATTTCATTTATTTTTCTATAAGATGCACCTTTACTGGCACTTATCCTCTCTATTCCCATTGCCCTGTAGCGGTGGCTAATGGGTTAATATGAATGGATTAATGTCACCTTGCAATTGTAAGGTGACATTAAGTCGATTAATAATGGAGAGGTGTCAATTAGACACTTATCCATTATTAACCCTAGACTATTAAACGGTTAAAAAACACACACAGACGTTAATGAAAAATTATTTTAATGGGAATACAGAGGATAAGTTCCAGAAAAGGCACATCAAATAGTTGCGCCTTTTCTGGGGTGTCTGGGGGCAGATTTTTGTAGCCGGGGGAAGGGGCAAAACCAATGGTCTCTCTCAAGGCTATTAAAATCTGCCCTCACTCACCTGCTTTACCTCTCTGGTTGCGATTTTGCCGCGGGGGCCAACGCATTTTTTCCCAACGAATTAACCCCTTAATTTAACACCTAGACATCCCAAATTTTACAAACATACCCTACTTTAATTATTCGTCAGTGACATATAACAAAATACATGAAATTAAATGGTTTACTGTATGTAAACCATGTGTCATTTTCATGTCGGGTTGGGGAATGATTTTACAGAAGCTGGCAATTGAATTAGCGGCTATTCTGCTATGTAGAACTGTATGAAATATAAATATATGGATATATCTATATATATAATTGTCTTATCATGTCTGTCTGTCACCGAAATCCCTGGCGGCCGCGACCAGTCGGCGACAGGCACAGCTGTTTGTAACAGTAAGCTGCGCCTGTAACCAATCAACGGCAGGCGCAGGCGGGCACAGCGCTCAATCAGGCGCAGGACTCTGTAAAAAAAAGAGAATTAAAATTAAAAAAAGGTTATACTCACCTTCCGACGGCCCGCGATCTTCACTCCACGTGCCCAGCCTCGCGGTCCCAGTAATACTTTGCGCCTTAGGCTAGTTTCACACATCCGCCATTTTGCGCAGCGTTTCGAGCGCACATGAAACGCATGTAAAAAACGCTTGCAAACACTTGTAAACACTGTGATTTTTCGTCGCATCATTGTACGCATTGCGACAAAAAAATGCAGCGTTTGTATGCGTTTTCAAGCGTTTTTCCATGTGTTTGCGTTTTTTATGCTCATGGGTAGTCTAGGTGTCACATTTCACAGGAGGAAAATCCTTGAAAAATTCTTGCAACAGACCCCACCAATGGGACATCAGTGGGCGTGTGTTATGGGAATTCTTTATATAGACCCTGTTTACAGCTGAATTCTTCACATTGGCTTGCCTTTTCCTTTGTGAAACATGGATCTGCGCTGGAAGAGTTTTCACTTCAACTTGGATCTGGACAGCAGGATGGCTCAGGCTTATGCAGTTGCTTGCCATCAACAAAGGGAGAGAGAGAGGCAGCGAAGGCGGCAGCGGCCGCGTTTGTGGATACATCCAATTATTGAACTCCGGGAGAGCCGTGGAGCATACCACACCCTCTACAGCGAGCTCAAGGCAAACCTGGAGAAATTTTACTGATTATACCCGGATGTGCCAACAAAGCTTCAGGTATTTACTTGCTCGTGTTGAACAATCCATCCGGAGACAGGACACACAGCTCTGTCATGCGATTCCTCCGGAGGAACGGCTCCTGGTCACATTATGGTGCGTAGTATTGCAAAACCAATGTCTGCATAATTTTCTTTGTTGTGTCATGTACTATTCCAAATGTGGCAAAATTATTGTTCTGCCATGTAGTAAACAAAAGGCTGCAGATTTATTTTTATGCCATGTATTTTGTTTTTTATTTTTTTTTTTGTGTTTTAAAAATCCATATACATAAATATTAATTTTTGTTTTTTCTTGGTTTCCCAGATTCCTGGCTACTGGAGAGAACCTATCTTCACTCCACTTCCAGTACCGGATTGGAATATCCACCTTGTCTGGAATTGTAGCGGACACCTGCCGGGCTTTGTGGAACGTTCTCTGTCCTGAATTTATGCCCCTGCCTACCGTCGAAAAGTGGATGGAAATAGCAGAAAAATTCTGGACAGTCTGCAATTTCCCCAACTGTTTGGGAGCGGTGGATGGGAAACACATCTGGATTATCAAACCAAAAAGAACTGGATCTGAGTACTAAAACTACAAAAAGTACTTTTCTACAGTACAGTTGCAGTGGACATTGGGCATTTGGGAATGACTCCCAGGCTTTTAAGAACTCGGACATGGGCCGGAGGTTGTATGGCAACCAGTTCAATTTCCCCATGCCACGGCCTCTTCCCAACACCGAAGGTCCGCCACAGCCATTTGTAATGGTTGGGGAGGAGGCATTCCAGATGTGCCAAAACCTGCTCAAACCCTACTCCAGCCGGGACTTGGACCACACCAAAAAATTTTTTACCTTTGGTATACTTGTTTCCAGATGGGGCATTCTCGGCACAGCCATTAATCTGAAACTGGAAACAGTGGATGAGGTGGTGAAGGCCTGTGTGGTTCTACATAATTTTGTGATGGCTAGAGAGCACCCGAACTTTGAACTCGATAATACATCTCCTAACCCATTGCCTGAATTTACTCATCACCCTCTCAGGTCATCAGTTGAAGTTGGCCAAATGAGGGACCAATTTGCGGCCTACTTCAACTCAGATGTAGGGCGGGTGGAATGGCAAGATCAAATGGTGTAAAAATGTTTTCTTGTGTATATGTTAATAAAAAACCTGTTTTGATACCTGTACCGAGGGCACTCTGTCTTTTTACACTCCAATACAATAATCAACTGGCCAGGTGTACCAGTGAATTCATGATGCTGTGTTTTGTGCATCATGAATTTACTAGCACTCCTGACCAGGGGAATATACACACACAAGTTCTATGACCTTTATCATCTCTACAATGTGTTCAATTAGCAGCGACGGTGGAGATAATACAATTAATATTTGTGTCACTTGGCCTGATGTCACAAATAGTGATTTGGGGATGCACTAGCATCCGTCACTCTTTATGACACATGACCCTGTGACTATAAATATTATTTGTAGTATCATCACTGTGGCATAAGTTTGAACGCACACTGGAGACATAATAAAGTTTATACAACTTCTACAATACCCAGGCCTGGTGTCTTGCTGAAGTGAGGACGCCCGAACTAACGCATCCTGACTTCAGAAAGTTATCACACATGGGCAGGAGAATACACATATGAGTTAAACTGCAGCATCGCTACAGTCTGCTTGAAATATATGCAGACTGAAGCGACGCTGCAGGTTAAAACTCATGTGTAGTCACCTGCCCAGGTGTGATAGTTATGATGCAAGGCCAGGGTATTGTACATATGACATGTATTTTCCCCATCATGTCATCAGTTTATTCAACACACACATGATCTGGTTTTGGGCCTTGAGGACTGGAGTTTGGGAACCCTGCTCTATTCAGTCTGTGCAATATTAGCAGACTGAAGAGACAGGTGGTGAAAATACAAGTCATGTGTTTTTGACTACACATATCTCCAAGACTGACACAAGAAACATGTGTCAGTTATGGAGCTATGTGGTGTCAAAAACGCAAAGTGTACGACGCAGTGTGTGTAGGCGGCCAAAGACACATTAATCAAACCGCATTTTGTGAAAGCAGAATTGCACATTTATTTAAAAGAAAACAAAAAAAACATTTTTTTATTGTGAAGGACGATTGAGGGAAGATTGGGATACTTTGGGGGTGTGGAGAGACGAGGAATGGCTGGACGTTGAGGAAGGGGTTCTAGGGGAAGGGGCAACGAAACTACTGGGGGAAGGGAGCTCAGGGATGGAACTGGAGGCAGGGTGAGACACATTAGGAGGAGAGGGGGGAGGGACAAGCAAAGTCTTTTGTTTTTTTTTGCTTCTTTGGGGCAGGAGTCACCTGCCTGGACCAACTTCCACCGTGTGACCGCCTTACATTGCTTGACCGCCTTGAGCTGGTGGACCGTTGCCTTGATGGGTAAAAGAGGGAATGTGGGTCACCCCTCTGATGATCAGTGGTGGCAGTGGCGGTGCTCCTAGAAGTGGCGGTGGCGGTGCTCCTAGAAGGAGAAGTGGTGTCAGTGCTCCTAGAAGGAGAAGTGGTGTCAGTGCTCCTATGAGGAGAAGTGGTGGCGGGGCTCCTAGGTGGAGAATTGGTGGCGGTGCTCCTAGGAGGAGAAGTGGTGGCGGTGCTCCTATGATGAGGAGTGGTGGCGATGCTCCTTGAATGATGAGGAGTGATGGCGTTGCTTCTTGAATGATGAGGAGTGGTGGCGGTGCTCCTTGAACGATGATGAGTGGTGGCGGTGCTTCTTGAATGATGAGGAGTGGTGGCGTGGCGGTGCTCCTTGAATGATGATGAGTGGTGGCGGTGCTTCTAGACGGAGAAGTAGTGGCGATGCTCCAAACACGGAGAATGGCTGGCGGCGGCCCAAGCAGGTTCTGCGGTGGCAGTGCTCCAAGATGGTGGTCCGGTGGCGGTGGTGATCCAGACAGGAGCAGCGCTTGCCATGGTGGTGGCGTGGGTGGAGTGTCCAGCAGCACTCGGCATTGGTGTGGTGTAGTGGTGTCCGGCTTGGCTAGAAATGCAGGTGGCCGTGCAGTGGTATGCAGCAGAAGTCAGTAGTGAGGTGTAGCGAGTCAATGGTGGCACTGTTGGAAATGACACCACGGACTGCTGTACGTACTGATTCTGCTGCATAGCCTGCAAGTAAGCAGTGTTGCAGGCCTGCAACACATTCCGCTGTTGCTCAGGACTAAGGTGTTCCGCCATGCCACGTTCAATTTTACTGAAAAAATGGTGCTCTGGTCTGTTGAGGTCGGCCTCCAGATGGTCAAGATGGTGCTCTGGTCAGTTGAGGTCGGCCTCCAGATGGTCAAGGCGCTGGTCGACAGAGTGGAAGCAGTGTTCCATGTGGGTAAAACCGCATTCCATGAGTGAAAAACCGCTTTCCACTCTATCTGACAGCGACTTGAGGCTGGCATGAAAGGCCTCACTCAAGTGCATGAAGTCGGGCAAGACAGGCCTGTCCGAGACCCTCTGCCGCTGGTGGGAAGTGCCTGCATAACCAGTGGCAGAGACCTGGGACAGGGGAACACCTGATTGACCAGCTTCCTGGTCACCAGCTGTCCATGTTGCTGACTTGCAAGATGCTTCCTGGCTGTCGGATGGCTGGGACGGGTCCGAGATCGTCCGATGAAGGACCGCTCCAGGGACATTTTGCAGGGTGCTGCTCCAGGTGCTGTGGAAAGAAAAGAAAAACATTACTATCATGCATTTACAAGAATCATCAGCTGTGGAATAGAAAAGCACAGATTATTAAAAAAAAAAAAATATATATATATACAGTGGGGAAAAAAAGTATTTAGTCAGTCAGCAATAGTGCAAGTTCCACCACTTAAAAAGATGAGAGGCGTCTGTAATTTACATCATAGGTAGACCTCAACTATGGGAGACAAACTGAGAAAAAAAAATCCAGAAAATCACATTGTCTGTTTTTTTTTCATTTTATTTGCATATTATGGTGGAAAATAAGTATTTGGTCAGAAACAAACAATCAAGATTTCTGTAAAATAATGCATATCCTGTAAAATATTCAGGACTAGTTACCAGATAAAAATATAGTGGTTTATTTGGATTCTTCCATCAAAGAAAGGTTATTACAGAAAAACAGGTGAATAAAAATAAGTGAAAGAGATATTGTCCATTGTTCATAGCAAAGCAGCATGTATTCTTCTTTCTTTCCGGGAACCCACATGGCAAATGGCGTCTGTCTCTCAGTTCGGCTTCTTCGTACTAAAGTAACATACCAGCTGTTGAGTTATGTCATCTTGCGTCTGTGTCTCATGATGGTGAGGGAAGAAGAAGAGCGACCTCTACAGTTAGCCATGAATTATATACGTCTCCTAAAGCACGTGGTCTCTACATATATGGAGCTGTCTTTCTACCATGAGCCAAGCTTAAAAATAGCCTATGTCGTGTAAGCTAAAGCATTCTACAGAACTGAGTCTTATAAGAAATTAACGGATTATTAATATTTAACAATTCCCCCTTTTGAGGGAGACATACATTAATTGGAACCCTCAAAATATAACAAGATCTTCTTTCTTTTCTTCTTCTTTGACAAAATAATTTAATATCAATAATAATAATAATAATAATAATAATATTAGATTACCGTTATAAGTACTCAATGACATACAGTGCCTACAAGTAGTATTCAACCCCCTGCAGATTTAGCAGGTTTACACATTCGGAATTAACTTGGCATTGTGACATTTGGACTGTAGATCAGCCTGGAAGTGTGAAATGCACTGCAGCAAAAAAGAATGTTATTTCTTTGTTTAATTTTTTTTTAAATTGTGAAAAGTTTATTCAGAGGGTCATTTATTATTCAACCCCTCAAACCACCAGAATTCTGTTTGGTTCCCCTAAAGTATTAAGAAGTATTTCAGGCACAAAGAACAATGAGCTTCACAAGTTTGGATTAATTATCTCTTTTTCCAGCCTTTTCTGACTATTTAAGACCCTCCCCAAACTTGTGAACAGCACTCATACATGGTCAACATGGGAAAGACAAAGGAGCATTCCAAGGCCATCAGAGACAAGATCGTGGAGGGTCACAAGGCTGGCAAGGGGTACAAAACCCTTTCCAAGGAGTTGGGCCTACCTGTCTCCACTGTTGGGAGCATCATCCGGAAGTGGAAGGCTTATGGAGCTACTGTTAGCCTTCCACGGCCTGGACAGCCTTTGAAAGTTTCCTCCCGTGCCGAAGCCAGGCTTGTCCGAAGAGTCAAGGCTAACCCAAGGACAACAAGGAAGGAGCTCCGGGAAGATCTCATGGCAGTGGGGACATTGGTTTCAGTCAATACCATAAGTAACGTACTCCACCGCAATGGTCTCCGTTCCAGACGAGCCCGTAAGGTACCTTTACTTTCAAAGCGTCATGTCAAGGCTCGTCTACAGTTTGCTCATGATCACTTGGAGGACTCTGAGACAGACTGGTTCAAGGTTCTCTGGTCTGATGAGACCAAGATCGAGATCTTTGGTGCCAACCACACACGTGACGTTTGGAGACTGGATGGCACTGCATACGACCCCAAGAATACCATCCCTACAGTCAAGCATGGTGGTGGCAGCATCATGCTGTGGGGCTGTTTCTCAGCCAAGGGGCCTGGCCATCTGGTCCGCATCCATGGGAAGATGGATAGCACGGCCTACCTGGAGATTTTGGCCAAGAACCTCCGCTCCTCCATCAAGGATCTTAAGATGGGTCGGCATTTCATCTTCCAACAAGACAACGACCCAAAGCACACAGCCAAGAAAACCAAGGCCTGGTTCAAGAGGGAAAAAACCAAGGTGTTGGAGTGGCCTAGTCAGTCTCCTGACCTTAACCCAATTGAAAACTTGTGGAAGGAGCTCAAGATTAAAGTCCACATGAGACACCCAAAGAACCTAGATAACTTGGAGAAGATCTGCATGGAGGAGTGGGCCAAGATAACTCCAGAGACCTGTGCCGGCCTGATCAGGTCTTATAAAAGACGATTATTAGCTGTAATTGCAAACAAGGGTTATTCCACAAAATATTAAACCTAGGGGTTGAATAATAATTGACCCACACTTTTATGTTTAAAATTTATTAAAATTTAACTGAGCAACATAACTTTTTGGTTTGTAAGATTTATGCATCTGTTAATAAATCCTGCTCTTGTGTGAAGTTTGAAGGCTCTAACTTATTTGCATCTTATCAAACCTGCTAAATCTGCAGGGGGTTGAATACTACTTGTAGGCACTGTAATTGATGTGAATTCATGTTATGGTAAGCCGTGAACAATATTCATATAAAATATGTATAATTATACTTCCCTAAGTCTAAATTGAAGCATCTCAGGTCCAGTCATCATCATCTGGTGTCATCTGGTCTTCATTTTGATGTCTTCTGTCTTCTTCTTGGTTCTTTTAAAAATACAGTTTTCTTATAGCATATAGATGTTGTAGGAATTGTGTGGTGTATCAAATCAAAGTCCATAAATTCAAATGTTGATAAGAAACAAAGTCTATAGATGAAATGCAGCTTTAATATCTGTGCAGTGTCATTTTTAAAAACCTGGGCTTACATTGGCTCGCCTTGGATATTCTGGAATCCTCCATCGGCACTGGTCTTTGAACAGGTGTGACGTCTTTGGTCAGCAAAGCAAGGGTTAAAATGACTCTTCCTTGCTAAACATAGCACCATAACCAGTCCTTGTCCTAATGCACAGGACATATGTCAGGGTTGTAGCCTCCCGACAATTACCTTATTGTTCACCAGCTTTCATCGAAGCTTTTCAGGTGATTGAAAACCTCTGGAACTTGATAAGAACGTGATAACACCGTTCATCTCAGCATCATAGGATCATCGTCATCTGGTTGTCAGGTTAGACACTTTAATTGTGACTATCAGTGGTGGATACTGCACTTGTGACTGTCAGTGGTGGATACTGCACTTGTGACTGTCAGTGGTGGATACTGCATTTGTAATTAACACAGTCTATTACTCAGTAATCATAGCTTTGTTACCTTCTGGGACTTCTGGATCGCAGCATTCTTCTTCTTGCAACTGATAAAAATCAATGAAGTTTAGAAATGTGAAAAGTCTTTATTAACATAATTTCAGTATCTTGCTTGAAGTCTTCATTCCCTATTCTATACCAAATCTGGTAATTTCCCTATCCCATAATATCACAGCGTACCATAGCAATCAGTAATATCCATATAATTATTATCAGAATTTGTACCATATATGGATTTCAATATTTGAAATAATAAACGATAATACATTATTATCCACATTTTTCATGTGATAGAACATTTTTTTATGTCATAGGTGTAATTACCTTTTTCAACCCATAGGTGTCACTGTGTTTTATGTAACCAGTGTTATCATCTTTATTAATAAGGAATATATTCATTATACTAATAATATGTAGGAATGTAAAGCCATGAACCAAAATAAGAATATATGAGTGAGCGAATGAATGAATAAAAGAATTGTTGCATATAACTCAGAAGTGAAACATTTTCCTTAGTAAAAGAACCATATAATTGCTATATTTAATGAAGCAATATTCTCAGTAGATATTACTTTACTAAATATTGGTGAAAGAATTAAAAATAATGAAAAATAAGAATAAAAATAAAAATAAGAATAAGGCCTTTATGTTGATGCAGAGTAGTTATGTCTTCAGTAACATATACCCTTAATATTTCCATGATCTGGATTATTTCATAATTGTCATAAACTTGTGTTATCAAAATATTCAAATTATGCAACTTTGCATGTAATTCCTCTTAGTGTAAAGAAATGAATCCTTATAATACTTGTTATTATACCCAATACTTATACCATTGCACCTTATTAATATTTTTTTCCTATTAAAATGTGTGAAGAAGAGGTATTAATCAAATGTGATGATGTAGTCAGGATAAAAAACATATTTTCCCCCTTAATACCAAAAAATATTGTTTCATGAAATAATTCATTTATCAAAACCAAAATTAAAAATAATTAATTTATAAATTGTGTAAATATTATACTTGCTTATACCATTATTTGTCTGAAGATGTGTAACCATTAAAATTAATTTGAATATCATAAAATTATCCTTTGGAAAAATTAATTTAAATGTAGTTTAAGATTAACACACTTGGACAGAGAAGGAAGGTCCACTATTCCCAGATGCAGCTGGTGAATACCAGGCTCTGTGCTGGTGCCTGTTTAAAAGAGCTAAAGCTGATAAGGAAAGAATAGATTTTCTTCCTAAACTATTTTCTATTTTGTTGTGCGATTGCACTTATCCACAATTAACTAAATCAAGAAATAATTACTATAGAAATACAAAAATATTCAGGATTGAGAGTCCTCAGTAGTTGATACCTTTTAATGGCTAACTGAAAAGATGGTAATACATTGCAAGCTTTCGAGACTACTCAGGTCTCTTCATCAGGCTAGACTAATACAAAATCTGAAGTCACATATTTATGCACAATACAGCCTAGAAAAAATGCAATAGATAAGACAAGTGACGTGAAGCAGAACTATCAATATGGGAGAGGGAGAAACATAAATATAAACATTGGACCAGTTCATAGATAAGGAGTCTGGATGTTTTATGGTCCTCTGATTGGGGTCTAGTTCTGTGTTGCCCTGCAAGGTTTTAAAAGGAAATTCCTTAATTGATGTAAAAAGACATAAATCCATGCGACACATTCATTCCAGCACTGAGAGTGTCAAAGTTCGTCATAAATTTGTACTCCCAAACTCGTCTCTCTATCTGAGATGTGAAGTTACCTTTCAATACCAGTAATTTCATATCCATGCTGCTGTGATCAGGGATACAGAAATGTTTTGCCACAGGTAGATCCATTCTTTTTTCTCTTATTGTGTGACGATGAGCATTCATCCTTGTTCTAAGCTTTTGCCCTGTCTCCCCCACATACAGACCCCCAGTTGGACATTTAGTACAAATAATTAAGTACACCACATTAGATCTAATGTGGTGTACTTAATTATTTGTACTAAATGTCCAACTGGGGGTCTGTATGTGGGGGAGACAGGGCAAAAGCTTAGAACAAGGATGAATGCTCATCGTCACACAATAAGAGAAAAAAGAATGGATCTACCTGTGGCAAAACATTTCTGTATCCCTGATCACAGCAGCATGGATATGAAATTACTGGTATTGAAAGGTAACTTCACATCTCAGATAGAGAGAGGAGTTTGGGAGTACAAATTTATGACGAACTTTGACACTCTCAGTGCTGGAATGAATGTGTCGCATGGATTTATGTCTTTTTACATCAATTAAGGAATTTCCTTTTAAAACCTTGCAGGGCAACACAGAACTAGACCCCAATCAGAGGACCATAAAACATCCAGACTCCTTATCTATGAACTGGTCCAATGTTTATATTTATGTTTCTCCCTCTCCCATATTGATAGTTCTGCTTCACGTCACTTGTCTTATCTATTGCATTTTTTCTAGGCTGTATTGTGCATAAATATGTGACTTCAGATTTTGTATTAGTCTAGCCTGATGAAGAGACCTGAGTAGTCTCGAAAGCTTGCAATGTATTACCATCTTTTCAGTTAGCCATTAAAAGGTATCAACTACTGAGGACTCTCAATCCTGAATATTTTTCTATCTACTGGCTAACACGGTACAAAGATATACATCTTTCCTGTATAGAAATACAGAAATATATGTTGTGTAGATAATATTTCATTATGTATCTTAATATTCTAATAATTTATCTGATCTGCATATTTCTCCTAAAGATAAAAGCTTTGGGGTTTTTTTTTCTTTCCTCATTCAGAATCCTGAGGCCTCATACAAACGTATCACATTACTCGCTCAGCAGCTGCTCATACACTCAGTCACTGTCACTCAGACTGTGTCACATATTAACTTTAAACCAAATACCTCACATACGAAGGTGTGATGAATACACGTATTTTAACCCAAATTATCCTAATTATCAATGCATTGTAAACTATTTCAATTTAGTCTCTTAATATTTCTTTGAATATTCCCCAAATACACATGACATAAATATATATATAGCTATACTTGACATTTAGGCCTGGAAAAAAAATTCCATTGCTTTGCAAAAGTTGAGACCCCCTTTAAAATTCTTTTCCTAAGGAACAGGGACATAGTATACTGGTATACTTGTATTATTAGAACAAGGTTCAAATTCCCCTGCTGTGGTTGTCATTCAAACCATGCAGTAAAGCACACACCCAGAACATTTTAAAAAGCAATTAGTTATTTCCTTTTAAGGGTTAGATATATAATCATGCAATATTGCAAATTCCTGTGTAAATAAAGGCATAAATCCTTGGAAGAGAATTTTTCTCGATTAAGTCCTGCTTTGAAATGAAAATTCTAAGGAAACATAAAAAATAAGGTTAATATCATATAATTCTAAATATTATTACTGATGTAGATTTTAATTTTCATTAAAAAATACAGTTCTACTATTTCTACTTCTACAAACACTCTATATATACTGTATGACTATGTATATATCCACAAACCATAAAACTACAGGATTATACTCTATAAAATAATTACATATAACTCACTAATTGTATAACACTGTTACACAATATATATATTACTTTTTCTAACCAATTCCTACACCCATACTTATTTCTCTGCAAAAAATATCCTGAAAGGTTCTTGCCATTTTAAAGCTGATAGATTCTTGGAGCAGAGTATTCAGTTTACAGGCCATGATGTCACTCACCACCTGTTTCTGTCTGTTAAATTCGGCCATCTTTGTTACAGAAAGAAAATCAGAACTCATCACTTTTCTTAATTCCATTTGTGTCTTTTCGGTGTTCTTTTGCATCATTCCATATGGCTTATAACAAACATGTGATTTTCTTTTTCTTTCTTCGTAGATTTGATTTTGGGGAAATCTCATTTTAGAAGGCTTTGCTAATACAGGCTTCTGATAAGATTTTACTCTGCTTGTCTTTACAAAATTAGCACAATTTACTTTCCTCTCACGATTCTCGTGTTTTCTGGCAAAATCAAGGGATTGCGCACATTCAAACAAAGAATCTTTTTGTGACGCAATAACACGAGATGCAGGATTTAGAAACCAAAATTTGCTTACAAAACTCCTTATGAGGGACGGTGTTTTGACATTCTCACTCAGCATTTTGTACAAACGTTCATATATGGACATGAACGTAAAAATACATTCCTTCCGACCAATTCTTAATTTTTGAAGAATATCAATATCTGGATGATTTTCATTTGATGAACAAAAAATGAGAATTTTTAATCTGTCTTTATCAGTTAAATTCTCATGTGTTTCACCAGATAACTTTAAAGACAATCTCCTAGCAAAATTTACAGGGATCCACATTTTGAACAACTGATTCTTCTCCTCGTTAGATAAATCAAATTTTTCAGAACAACTTTCAAAGATCTCAGAGTTTCTACAAACATCTATTTTGTTGTCATAAGCAGGAATTATTTGGCATATCTTTATCAAATCCTTCCTCACGCTACTTCGGATTTGGGCCTGTGAGTCTTCTATTTTTAGTGGTACGTCTTTCCCTTGTACGTCCTCTACGTCAGTTCCGAAGTCTCCTCCTACTTCTCCATCTTGTTCCACGTCTGCAAGGTCACCTTCAATGGCTGCTACAGACACTTGATTACAGTCAATCTCCCTAACTTTACAGCCAATCTCGAGAACATCACAACAATCATTTTTGGATTTCTCTGACACAGATCTATGAAATATATCTACCATCTGTAGAATATTTTTTAATCTCTCTCTTTCTCTATTGAAAAACTTAGAATCTAACCTTTGATTCTCGAGTTCACACTCGGCATATAAACTTAACCATAGAACTTCTGAATTAGAATTGTCTACAGACTTAAATTTCAATTTACTCTGCTTAGCAAGACAATTAATGACATCCATTTTATCTCACCTTGAAATGTCTCAGCTCCTTTGATGGACAACGCTGGGTTCCTGTCTTTACACGTCTGGCTTACGTCTGGTACTTTTGGCACTTGTAGTACTTCTCAATCTATCTGGTACTTCTTACTTCTAGGTTCTATGTGATTCTTGTAAGTAGTGGAATTCCCGATAACTTGCACATATGATTTGACGTTAGCAAAGTCCAATCCCCCGTGTGGGCAAGTTGAGGGAAATCCGCAAAAAAGTACAAAAATTCAGATCTGGCTGGCTCTCCAATGTAAAATAATGCATATCCTGTAAAATATTCAGGACTAGTTACCAGATAAAAATATAGTGGTTTATTTGGATTCTTCCATCAAAGAAAGGTTATTACAGAAAAACAGGTGAATAAAAATAAGTGAAAGAGATATTGTCCATTGTTCATAGCAAAGCAGCATGTATTCTTCTTTCTCTCCGGGAACCCACATGGCAAATGGCGTCTGTCTCTCAGTTCGGCTTCTTCGTACTAAAGTAACATACCAGCTGTTGAGTTATGTCATCTTGCGTCTGTGTCTCATGATGGTGAGGGAAGAAGAAGAGCGACCTCTACAGTTAGCCATGAATTATATACGTCTCCTAAAGCACGTGGTCTCTACATATATGGAGCTGTCTTTCTACCATGAGCCAAGCTTAAAAATAGCCTATGTCGTGTAAGCTAAAGCATTCTACAGAACTGAGTCTTATAAGAAATTAACGGATTATTAATATTTAACAATTTCTGGCTCTCACAGACCTGTAACTTCTTCTTTAAGAGTCTCCTCTTTCCTCCACTCATTACCTGTAGTAATGGCACCTGTTTAAACTTGTTATCAGTATAAAAAGACACCTGTGCACACCCTCAAACAGTCTGATTCCAAACTCCACTATGGTGAAGACCAAAGAGCTGTCAAAGGACACCAGAAACAAAATTGTAGCCCTGCACCAGGCTGGGAAGACTGAATCTGCAATAGCCAACCAGCTTGGAGTGAAGAAATCAACTGTGGGAGCAATAATTAGAAAATGGAAGACATACAAGACCACAGATAATCTCCCTCGATCTGGTGCTCCACGCAAAATCCCACCCCGTGGGGTCAGAATGATCACAAGAACGGTGAGCAAAAATCCCAGAACCACGCGGGGGGACCTAGTGAATGAACTGCAGAGAGCTGGGACCAATGTAACAAGGCCTACCATAAGTAACACACTACGCCACCATGGACTCAGATCCTGCAGTGCCAGACGTGTCCCACTGCTTAAGCCTGTACATGTCCGGGCCCATCTGAAGTTTGCTAGAGAGCATTTGGATGATCCAGAGGAGTTTTGGGAGAATGTCCTATGGTCTGATGAAACCAAACTGGAACTGTTTGGTAGAAACATAACTTGTCGTGTTTGGAGGAAAAAGAATACTGAGTTGCATCCATCAAACACCATACCTACTGTAAAGCATGGTGGTGGAAACATCATGCTTTGGGGCTGTTTCTCTGCAAAGGGGCCAGGACGACTGATCCGGGTACATGAAAGAATGAATGGGGCCATGTATCGTGAGATTTTGAGTGCAAACCTCCTTCCATCAGCAAGGGCATTGAAGATGAAACGTGGCTGGGTCTTTCAACATGACAATGATCCAAAGCACACCGCCAGGGCAACGAAGGAGTGGCTTCGTAAGAAGCATTTCAAGGTCCTGGAGTGGCCTAGCCAGTCTCCAGATCTCAACCCTATAGAAAACCTTTGGAGGGAGTTGAAAGTCCGTGTTGCCAAGCGAAAAGCCAAAAACATCACTGCTCTAGAGGAGATCTGCATGGAGGAATGGGCCAACATACCAACAACAGTGTGTGGCAACCTTGTGAAGACTTACAGAAAACGTTTGACTTCTGTCATTGCCAACAAAGGATATATCACAAAGTATTGAGATGAAATTTTGTTTCTGACCAAATACTTATTTTCCACCATAATATGCATATAAAATGAAAAAAAAAACAGACAATGTGATTTTCTGGATTTTTTTTCTCAGTTTGTCTCCCATAGTTGAGGTCTACCTATGATGTAAATTACAGATTACTCTCATCTTTTTAAGTGGTGGAACTTGCACTGTTGCTGACTGACTAAATACTTTTTTTCCCCACTGTATAATACTTACGCTCTGGTGGCAAGGACCGGTCTTAGGAACGCCAACTCGCGATGATAGCGGTACTTTCTTCTGGTCCTTGCCGCTGAACCACTGCAAACCTGTCCCTTAGCATGAACATCAATGTTGTAGCAGTCCTTCATCGAGCGCCAACATGTGCTGACTTTGTTCACTGTTGAAAAAACAAAGAAAAAACGTTATACAATGCACTGATAGCAACATCTGTAACATCACACACACCTGAGTGAACTTGGCAAACATTCAATGCAGCATCACAAAAGAATTCAATAGACAATGCAGTCACTGTTGATCCTGAGGACACTGTTGTGTTTCCTGCTAGAATATATTCTAGCAGGAAACACATCAGTATCATCAGGAGCAAGAGTGAAAGCAGGATCAATACAGAAGTACAATACACAATGCAGTCACTGTTGATCCTGAGGACACTGTTGTGTTTCCTGCTAGAATATATTCTAGCAGGAAACACATCGGTATCATCAGGAGCAAGAGTGAAAGCAGGATCAATACAGCAGTACAATACACAATGCATTCACGGTTGATCCTGAGGACACTGTTGTGTTTACTGCTATAGTATATTCTAACAGGAAACACATCAGTATCATCAGGAGCAATAGTGAAAGCAGGATCAATACAGCAGTACAATACACATACAATACACAATGCAGTCACTGTTGATCCTGAGGACACTGTTGTGTTTACTGCTAGAATATATTCTAGCAGGAAACACATCAGTATCATCAGGAGCAAGAGTGAAAGCAGGATCAATACAGCAGTACAATACACAATGCAGTCATGGTTGATCCTGAGGACACTGTTGTGTTTACTGCTAGAATATATTCTAACAGGAAACACATCAGTATCATCAGGAGCAAGAGTGAAAGCAAGATCAATACAGCAGTACAATACACATACAATACACAATGCAGTCACTGTTGATCCTGAGGACACTGTTGTGTTTCCTGCTAGAATATATTCTAGCAGGAAACACATCAGTATCATCAGGAGCAAGAGTGAAAGCAGGATCAATACAGCAGTACAATACACAATACAGTCACTGTTGATCCTGAGGACACTGTTGTGTTTCCTGCTAGAATATATCTAGCAGGAAACACAACAGGATCATCAGGAACAAGAGTCAATGCGGCATCACAGAGCATGGAAATACTTACAAAACGCCTTTTTGGAAGTTGGAGAGGCGCTGTGCCAGCCATCCATCAATGCTGCGGCCATCTCATTCCAGAGCTGCGGGGTCACCACAGTGTCCTTGTACTGCTGGTCACGGCTGTCCCACAACAGGACATGTGCCTGGACCAGGCGGATCAGGGCATCATTGTCCAAGCAAATGTCTTCATCCCGCTGTGGAACCTAGAAAAAAAAACATTATAATCTTGGAAATTTTGGAGAATGAAAAAGATAGAAAAATAGAAATAAAAGAAGCAAGATAGAAGAAAAACAGGACAGAAAAAAAGGAAGAGAAAAAATAAATTAAAAAAGGGACATTCAAAGACTATATACTTCCAATCCGTCTCCTCGCCGGGACTTGGGTAGGCTGCTCCTGCTGTTCCGCCTCAGTTGCCGGGTCCGATGTTGAGGTCTGTAAAGAAAAAAAAATTATTACACATTTGTAGAGGCAGCAGCTATACTTACCCAAAGGCAGCAAGATCCTTACCTCACACTCTGCTTGGGCCAGTTCTTGCTGGGATGGAGAATTTTCCGATCCAGAATACATGCTGGAATTTAAACAAAAAAAAACATTAGTACATAATAAATTTTAAAGGACAGGCAGACGTTATGTTGAAGAAGATTCACATTTTGGCTGCTGTAGCTTGTATCCAAAGTTGTGGCTCTTGTTTGTTCAAGGCTGTTATCTCTTCCAGGCTGTCTGTAGAATAAGTGGTCTGCCACTACAGACATCTTCTTTTATGTACACTCCTCCCAAAAAATATTGCTTGTGTAGGGGGTGGTTTAAACCAATGTCTAGACATTGTTTACTCTAAAATCACGTGTGCGCAAAAAGCGCTGACATGCGCACGACCACGTGCACGCCAGCGACCCCATAGACTGTAATGTTATTTTTTTGTGCATTCAGTGCGCAAACGTGCACATGCGATTTTTTTTACGAGGTTGGGCTGAACAAAAAATGCAACATGTAGCATCTGGCGCATCTGGGCGCACACCTGGAAAATGCACAGCGCACGAAAACGCTGATGAGCGCGTGCAATCGCTAGACACTGCGCCCGCCATTTTAGAGATAGGGGACCATTGCGCGTGCGCCCGATAGCACATGATGTGCTGCGTGATAAAACACTAGTGTGAAACCAGCCTTAGACTGGAGATGACGTCACTCTCTCGAGAGTGCGACATCATCAGCGGTGTTTCGCGCAAAGCATTACTAGGACCGTGAGGCCGGGCGCGTGGAGTGGAGATCGCGGGCCATTGGAAGGTGAGTAAATAACTATTTTTTATTTTAACAGAGACCATGCATACCAGGAAAGGGGGGTGAGGGGGACCACGCATACCAGCAAAGGGGGAGGGGGACCATGCATACCAGCAAAGGGGGGTGAGGGGACCATGCATACCAGCAAAGGGGGGTGAGGGGGATCATGCATACCAGCAAAGGGGGGAGGGGAACCATGCATACCAGGAAAGTGGGGTGAGGGTGCCCATGCATACCAAGATAGGGGGGTGAGGGGGACCATGTATACCAGGAAAGGGAGGTGAGGGGACAAAGCATACCAGGAAAGGGGGGTGAGGGGACCATGCATACCAGGAAAGGGGGGTGAGAGGACTATGCATACCAGGAAAGGGAGGTGAGGGGACCCTGCATACCAGGAAAGGGGGGTGAGGGGACCATGCATACCAGGAAAGGGGGGTGAGGGGACCATGCTTACCAGGAAAGAGGGGTGAGGGGACCATGCATACCAGGAAAGGGGGGTGAGAGGACCATGCATACCAGGAAAGGGGGGTGAGGGGGACCATGCATACCAGGAAAGGGGGGTGAGGGGGACCATGCATACCAGGAAAGGGGGGTGAGGGGACCATGCATTCCAGGATTGGAGGGTGAGGGAGCCATGCATATCAGGATTGGGGGGTGAGGGGACCATGCATACCAGGATAGGGGGGGGAGGGGTACCATGCATATCAGGATTGGGGAGGGTGAGAGGCCCATGCATGTCAGGATTGGGGGGTGAGGGAGCCATGCATATCAGGATTGGGGGGTGAGGGGACCATGCATACCAGGATAGGGGGGGGAGGGGTACCATGCATATCAGGATTGGGGAGGGTGAGAGGCTCATGCATATCAGGATTGGGGGGTGCATTATTGCATTACTATTAAAACCTCATATATAAACTACATACATATTCTAGAATACCCGATGCGTTAGAATCACATATATATAGGTGTCTCAATGACATGTATATATATACACAGCATATATATGTATTCTATGTGTGTATATCTATTCTTTCGTTTCTTTATTAAACCTGTCAGTGTGATTTTACTGTATCGTGCACTGAATTGCCGTCTTTTTTAAAGGACACCGGGTGCGTATTTCTCGCAAGTCACACGTCTGGTCCATGTGTAATGCGTATTTTTTGCGCACCCATAGACTTGCATTGGCGTATTTCGGCTGAAATACGCTGACAATCGCAGCATGCTGTGATTGTCTCTGCCCGTAAAATACGGCTGAGAAATATACGGCTGATGGGAGCTGCCCCATAGAGAATCATTGGTCCGTGTTTAGTGCGAGGTTTTTACGCCTCTCACTCGTCCGTATTTCTCTCTAGTGTGACCCCGGCCTTATAATAGCATCTGGTGGACAGACTTATTGCTAGTTTATCTCAGTTCTGTATAAAAAACTGTTCATAGAAATAAAGTGGTGGACTGGATTCAAGGATTTGTCACCTGCACATAGGAACTCCTTTCTTTTGTTTTCCAGGTTAATGAACCGGTTCTGTTGGACAAGTGAAACTGGTTTTGTAAGTTATTTTTATCTCAACAGATCACCAGTCACTGCATTAGTCTTTAGAGAGGCAGAGCACAGAACACAAAGAGATGAAATACTGCTAAGATCGGTATAGATCTGAGCTCTGGAACCTCCACCAATACTGAGAATAAAGGAAGCATACCACCAATTCAGTATATACATTTACATGTAGATTTTTTTCACTACATCAAGATGGGTTGCCACTACCACATTCTCATCACTGGTCCAACACTATTGCTAGGATCTCATGCCTGGTCCCACACTATTGCAAGATTCTCATGACTGGTCCCACACTATTGCAAGATTCTCATGACTGGTCCCACACTATTGCAAGGTTCTAATGACTGTTCCTACACTACTGCCAGGTTCTAATGACTGATCCCACACTATTGAAGGTTCACTTGACTGGTCCCACACTACTGTCAGTTTCTCATGACTGGTCCCACACTACTGTCAGGTTCTCATGACTGGTCCCACACTACTGACAGGTTCTCGTGACTTGTTCTACACTATTGCTAGGTTGTTTTGACAGACACCACACTACTATAATGTATTACATCTTACTTGGTGAAGTAGATCCACAAAAAAAGGTGGTACTGTTTCAGAGGGACAGCAGAGATGGGGGTGAAGTGTTGTTTAAGATGTAACGGGTTATAGAGGAGATACATGACTGGTTTAGCAGACCTGGAACAGCAATGACTGGTGTTGTCACAATCCATTTTTGGATCTGTGGCAGATCTGCATTCTCACATTAATTTTTTTTCCTTTCACGCCATCGAGGGTTAATATCAGTTTTCACCCCCGGTGGACGCTGGTGTAATTGCATTGCTAGGTGAGTTTGCTGATGCAGGTGGTGACCACTTCCACCTTCCTTTAAAAGGTCACCTGGTGCATCAGCTGACTGTTGGCTATTCAGGTCCTTTGGAAACCAACCGTGCTGAAGACAGGAGCTTTCTGATGCAGTGGTGCTTCAGCTGAATGCTGTGATCGAGTGCCTTACTCTGCTGTGCGGTGCATTGCAGCAGAGAAAGTTGTGTTATTTGTTTTACCTTGTCTGTTATTTCTTCCCTTGTTGTTGCATTAGTGCAGCGATGGGACCAGTGTCCGCACTTGCCAATTCCCTACTGAGGAATAGGTGCAAGGCAAGTGAGGGTTAAGGTATCCTGCTCGGCGACGATTTGAAAGAAGCCATATAGGGACATCAGGATAGACCAGGGCACAGCCTCAGGAGAGTGCAGGAGGTGTCCATTTCCCTGTTCCCTATTGCAGGGTCCACCGTTGTAATTGTGTCCCCGGTGTTCCCTTGTTTGTTTGTTGTTTGATGACCGACCAATTGCTGGGTCGTGTCACATAGGGCCAGTCACTTCGTGACATTATAACCAACCCACCCATTTTGTTTTTCTGGTGAGCCATGGCCCAAATGCAGGCCTTTGTCCAACTGCCTCAGACTCTGACTGAGGAGTGCAGGTTGCTGCGTGTTGAGGTGGTGCAGCAGCTGCAGCACTTGGTGGGGTTCGGGGGCCTCAGGTGCAGGCTCAACCAGAACCCAAGATATCTCTCCCAGACAGGTTGTCTGGAGGGAGAGATACATTTTTGCTTTTTCAGGAGGCCTGCAAATTGTACTACAGGATTCACCCTTGTTCATCAGGGAGTGAAGAACAACAGGTGGGATTCATCATATCCCTTCTTAAGGGTGATCCCCAATCCTGGGCCTTCTTCCTGCCGGCCAATTCCCCATCTCTACGGTCAGTGGACGAGATTTTTGCGGCTTTGGCGAATATGCCCCCTGTAGTCCTTGTTAGGGAGGAGGACACACCAGTGTTGACAGACGAACCCATGCCGGTGGGAGGAGCTTTTTCCAAAACGGTGTCGCCTGCAGTTTGTCGTGGTGTGGGGGCATGTTTTCACTGTGGGCAGACTGGTCATTTTATCGGGGTCTGCCCAGCTCGTGCCAAAACGTCTGTGCCACCTAAGAAACCACATCCCCCTGGTCATGTGGAGGGAGGCGACCAGGGAGTGTATATTTACTCCATTTTTTCCCCTCAGTGTACCTTGTCAGCAGAAGTGGTGGTTGGCGAGGTAACTGAAGGTATACCGGTGTTTGTGGACAGTGGAGCAGGAGTCAATCTGGTGGATGCTCACTTTGTCCAGACCCATGGCTTGAGGTGTAGGATGCTAGCAAAACCCATAAGCGTCCAGGCCATTGACTTTGTCCCACTGAGCCAGGGGAGGTTGACCCAAGTCATGGATAATATACATCTGCGTATAGGGACTCATTATGTAAAGTCCCTGACATGTTACATCTTGGGGGGAATGCCAACACCCATCGTTTTAGGCCTCCCTTGGTTGAAAAGACACAACCCGGTCATAGATTGGTGGTCTAGGAAAGTAGTCAGCTGGGATCAGTCGTGTGAGGGCTGCTGCCCAGGGGCAACTGTCTCTGCCGTCATTCTACAACTGTCCCCTTCTTCTCCAATGGGGGCAGCAGAGGTGCTGCCAGGGAGTAGGGGCAAGTCGCAACCCTCACCACATGCTAACCGAGTGCCGGAGTCCTCGTAGAAGGGTCAGAGGAAGGTGGTGGTTCCTTCTGAGCATGGTGGGGGTGTGAGGGTGACGACACAGGGGGACACCTCTGTTGTCGGTTCTGTGAAGAGTTCACCATCTTGTGGCAAATGTGTGCGTGGCAATAAACGTTCAGCTCCGGACCTGTGTGTGAATGAGTACATATGGGTATCCACCAAAAGCATCCGGTGGAAGTGTGCTGCTGGGGTCTGGAGTTCTCGGGCCGTATCGGGTGTCAGTCATTCTCGGCTCGGGGACTTACCAGCTGGAGTTACCCCCAGTAATGCCCGTACACAACTCATTCTCCGGGTCGGCGCTCTGGAGATTTGTGTCGCCTCCAGAGCATACTTTGTCACCTCCATCAATCCACGTTTGCCATAAACCTGAGAGTCAGGTGACTGCCGAGGTGAACTCTGGTGGATCGAGGCGTCCTCATTGTAGGTCGTTTTCTAGTGAGGTGCGGTGTTGAGGGTCCAGAGGCCCTCATTGAAGGAGGGGTACTGTCACAATCCATTTTTGGATCTGTGGCATATCTGCATTCTCACATTAAAACTTTTTTCCTTTCAGGCAATCGCGGGTTAATACCAGTTTTCCCCCCGCAGTGGCCGCTGGTGTAATTGCATTGCTAGGTGAGTTTGCTGATGCAGGTGGTGACCACTCCCACCTTCCTTTAAATGGTCACCTGGTACATCAGCTGTTAGTTATACAGGTCCTTTGGAAACCAACCGTGCTGAAGGAGCTTTCTGGCGCAGTGGTGCTTCAGCTGAATGCTGTGATCGGGTGCCTTACTCTGCTGTGCGGTGCATTGCAGCAGAGAAAGCTAAGTGTTGCTTGTCTTACCTTGTCTGTTATTTCTTCCCTTGATGTTGTATTAGTGCAGCGGTGGGACCAGTATCCGCACTTGCCAATTCCCTACGGAGGGATAGGTGCAAGGCAAGTCAGGGCTAAGGTATCCTGCTCGGCGACGGTTTGAAAGAAGCCGTATAGGGACATCAGGATAGACCAGGGCACAGCCTCAGGAGAGTGCAGGAGGTGTCCATTTCCCCGTTCCCTATTGCAGGGCCCATCGTTGTAATTGTGTCCTCAGTGTTCCCTTGTTTGTTTGATGACCGACCGATTGCTGGGCCGTGTCACACAGGGCCAGTCACTTCGTGACAGAAGTAGCAAGGTTGGAAAAAAACAATAATTGAAATAGCAATTGTACCCAGTTATGTCTGGTGAAACAGTGCTGGATAGAGTTGAGCGACTTTTGGTTTTTTAGGGTCGAGTTTCGTTTCGTGAAACCCGACTTTTCCAAAAGTCGGGTCGAGCAAGATCGGCCGATTATAGGGAAAAGTCGGGGTCGTCCCGAAACACGAAACCCAATGTAAGTCAATGGGCAATAAAAGTCGGCAGTGAGAGGAGAACAGGAAACACACCTACAGTGCCCATTTGAATGCCAAAAGCATCAATTCTTCTTACTTAAGCTTGTCAACCTTAATTAACTTCATAATACAAGTTACGCACTGAAAAATGGGGGTTATTTGGCTAAAGTTGTGGGGGGGTAGGGCTGGCTCCAGGTTTTCATGTGCCCTGGGCGAAAGAGCGCCCCTTTAACACATACCACAACTCATCATGCTCCGATACGGCAGAGAAATAGCGGTATAGTACAATGAAAAATACTTCACTTTTTACATCTCATGACGAGGCCCATCTATTTCTCCATACAGAATCATTGGTCCCATATAATGTTTGAAACAGTATATGATGAGCTCCACATAATGCTACAGTATATGTTGGTCCCCATGGATGAAGCTCCATTGTCTTATGGGCCCAAATAATGCTCCAAACATAATGGGCCCCATTTCTAATGCTCTAGTGTATAATGGGCCCTGTAAATGCTGCTCCAGTGTCTGATGTCCACCTTTGGAATGTTCCAGTGTATGGTGGGCTCCATCTATCATTCTCCAGAGTATAGTGCTCCCCAAAAATTGCAGTCCCAACATTGAAAACAATCAAATAAGTCTCCTCGCTAGGGAATCCCTGTACTAGTCTGGACTCCTCGTCGTCCCCATCTTCCATCTCACTGCACAGTATTTCAACCTTGCAAGTGCTGTGATCCTGAGCAAGCAGGGGGGCCCACTCGTTGGCGTCGGCACTGGCACAGGGCCCGATAGTACGGTGGTGTGTCTGATGGCGGGTGGGCCGAACCTGCACTTTCATCTGCAGCTTCCTCTTTGTCACGGTGTAAGATGGAACTGTATATGGGAAGGGTAACCTGAGTTTCATCAGGGTCAGATTCAGGCCGTGTAGCGTGCGAGGGGAATGTAGTGGTCTGGGTCAATGTACCAGCAGATTCATCGAGCAGTGGCTGGGCATCAGTGCACTTGTGTCGCCCCCAGGAATATGGTCGCCACAGTGGCATTACCTTCCTCCTAGGGAGTGTGATGTCATGCTTGGGAGCAACGAAGGATCTCTCTAGCAGGTTAACTGATTGGTGCTGCGTTATTCCCATGAGTCATGACCCTCCAAACAGCGTTCATGAAGGCAAAGTGTTTGTTTTACGTGGGCAGTATGGTTGCAATGCTGAACCTTAAAGGAATGTCCAGAAGGGCACCACCAGGAGTGGAGCCTACGGTTAAATTCGACTCCACCTGGGAAACCTCAACCATGCCAGCTACAGAAAAGATGCACACATTGCAAGCTTAATTCCGTTAACGAACGAGACTCCGTCATGCCCCGCTGTCCGAGTCCGGCTTACTAGAGGACACGTGAGGCTCTGGCACATGAGATTGGCCAATAACTGGTGTGTCATGCCCTTACATGTCCGTAGCTGCATGTGCGCTACACTGAAAAGGCCAGCGTTTGTCGCTTACAGGTGCAGATAACCCGCTGAACAACGTTAGTGATGGGGATCACTGATTACAATTATTACCCGCGAACGATGATTTCCCAGTAAGTGCAGGTCAACCGCAGTTCCGGAATTAGGCCTAACCGTCATTCCTGAAAAAATGAAAAACTTACGTGTGCAAACCACAGGTGCTGTAGCTTGCTTAACAGCTCGCCAGCCGTTCTCACGCCCAGTATGGATTACACGTGATTGCACAAAGGTGAGAAAGGGTACCGTATCCCCGGATAACATGTATGGATAGCGTACACATTCAAAATATATGTCAATACATCAGGAGGCAGGCTCAGACGGTGTTAGGCCCAGTATGGCTTGCACGTGATTGCACAAAGGTGAGAAAGGGTACCGTATCCCCGGATAACATGTATGGATAGCGTACACATTCAAAATATATTTCTATACATCAGGAGGCAGGCTCAGACGGTGTTAGGCCCAGTATAGATTGCACGTGATTGCACAAAGGTGAGAAAGGGTACCGTATCCCCTGATAACATGTATGGATAGCGTACACATTCAAAATATATGTCTATACATCAGGAGGCAGGCTCAGACGGTGTTATGCCTAGTATGGCTTGCACGGGATTGCACAAAGGTGAGAAAGGGTACCGTATCCCCGGATAACATGTATGGATAGCGTACACATTCAAAATATATGTCTATACATCAGGAGGCAGGCTCAGACGGTGTTAGGCCCAGTATGGCTTGCACGTGATTGCACAAAGGTGAGAAAGGGTACCGTATCCCCGGATAACATGTATGGATAGCGTACACATTCAAAATATATGTCTATACATCAGGAGGCAGGCTCAGACGGTGTTAGGCCCAGTATGGATTGCACGTGATTGCACAAAGGTGAGAAAGGGTACCGTATCCCCGGATAACATGTATGGATAGCGTACACATTCAAAATATATGTCTATACATCAGGAGGCAGGCTCAGACGGTGTCAGGCACAGTATGGCCCAGACTACACAGCGGAGGAGAAGGGAGAGGTAAAGATTGCAAATGCTGGGGCCCTGCCCAAGCAAGGGGGGCCCACTCGTGGGCGTCGGTACTGGCACTGGGCCCCTCATAGTACGGCGGTGTGTCTGACGGCGGGTGTGCCCCACCACCGTCAGAGACACTTGATTGCACTATGAGGGACCCTGTGCCAGTGCCTGCGCCCAAGAGTCGGCCTACCCACCTGTCCAGGGCAACGGCACTCGCACGGTGTCGTGTGCTAGGTGGTGACCCCGGCCATGGGGGGGGAGGCAGCACAGTTAGGGAGTTTTAGAAAGTGGCATATGTTGATGTTGGACATTCAGCTGATGCAAAAGGCGAAATAGGTCAAGTCCCAGGAAGAGGTGGACCAAAGCAAGCCATTTTTCTGTCACCCTATGTGTCATCAGGGGAAGGTGGGACAAAATCCTTGGAAACCCATGCATGGTTCATTTTAATGAAGGTTAGATCATCCACATTTTGGGTTGACAGACGGGTCCATTTTTCTGTCAGGATTGATCCAGCTGCACTGAAGACTCTTTCCGATAGCACACTTGCAGCTGGGCAAGCGAGCTCCTGTAAGGCATATTGTGCCAATTCAGGCAAGGTGTCCAGTTTAGCAGCCCAATAGTCAAAGGGGAATGACCTGTGTGGGAGAACATCGATATGGGAGGAAAAGTAGTTTGTAACCATAGTTGACAACTGCTGTCTCCTGTCACTTTCCATCGATGCAGTATTACCAGTTGTGTGAGCGGTACTTGAAAAATCAGTCCACAACATTGTCATGAAACCCCTGTCTCCAACGCCACTTCTGCTGTGTGCACCATAACACCATAAACACCTCTGCCAAGCTGCCCCCGGCCCGTACGGCTCGTGTGAGAACCATCACCGCTGCTGTGTGCTGGGAATGCCTCAAGCAACCGATTTACAAGAGTTGCTTGTTTATTAGCCAATATTAGGTCAAGGTTCTCCTGTGGCATGATGTTTTGTAATTTGCCTTTATAGCGTGGATCCAGGATGCTGGCCAACCAGTAGTCGTCATCGTTCATCATTTTGGCAATGCGGGGGTCCCTTTTTAGGATCTGCAAGGCATAATCTGACATGTGGGCCAATGTTCCCGGTGTCAATGATGCACTGCGAGTGCTGGTTGGAGGAGCACTTTCTGGCAAATCCACATCCCTCCAGTCACGCACAAACCCTGTACCAGACCTTGCCATGCCAACATTTTCACTTGCCCCACGAGATGCATCCTCCTCCCCTAAGTAATCATCCCCATCATCATCCTCCTCCTCCTCTTCTTCCTCCACCTCGTCGAGGAGAGGTCCCTGAGCAGACAATGGCTGAATGTCATCAAGGATTCCCTCCTCCTCTTCCTCCTCATCAACATTGGCTGCAGATGCCTGCTCCTTAAGGTGCGTCAAAGTTTGTATGAGCAGATGCATAAGTGGGATGCTCATGCTTAGGATGGCGTCGTCTGCGCTTACCAGCCGTGTGCATTCCTCAAAACACTGAAGGACTTTACAGAGGTCTTTCAGCTTCGACCACTGCACACCTGTCAACTCCATGTCTGCTCTCAAAGTGCCTGGCCGTGTATCCTCCCACAAATGCATTATGGCCTGCCTCTGCTCGCACAGCCGCTCTACCATGTGCAGGGTGGAGTTCCACCTTGTTGCAATGTCGATAATAAGGCTGTGGTTGGGAAGGTGGAGCAATCGCTGCAGCTTCTGCATACGAACGGAGTGTACAGGCGACCGGCGGATGTGCGCGCACAGTCTTCGCACCTTCTGGAGCAGGGCTGTTAACTCCGGATAATTTTTGAGGAAGCACTGCACCACCAGGTTCAAGGTGTGAGCCAAGCAAGGTATGTGGCTGAGTTTTGAAAGGGCTATGGCTGCCACAAAATTACGGCCGTTATCACTAACTACCTTGCCTGCCTCAAGATGTACACTGCCCAGCCATGACTCAGTTTGTCGCTTCAAGTACTCGGCCAGCACCTCGGCGGTGTGTCTGTCGCCCAAACACATCATCTGCAACACAGCCTGCTGACGCTTTCCACTAGCTGCTCGATAGGGGGACACCTCGTGTGCAACAGTGGCAGCTGCAGATGGAGTGCTTGTACGACTGCGCTCTGTGGACGAGCTTTCGCTTCTGGAGGAGGAGGAGGAGGAGGAGGGTTGAACGCCTACAGCCAACTGTTTCCTATACCGTGGGCTAGGCAGCACTGTCCCACCACCGCTGTCCCCTGTGGACCCTGCATCCACCACATTAACCCAGTGCGCAGTGATGGACACGTAACGGCCCTGGCCATGCCGACTGGACCATGCATCAGTTGTGAGGTGCACCTTTCCACTCACTGACTGCTTGAGTGCATGGACAATGCGGTCTTTTACATGATGGTGGAGGGCTGGGATGGCTTTGCGAGAGAAGAAGTGGCGACTGGGTAGGTCATAGCGTGGTACTGCATAGGCCATGAGTTCGCGGAAAGCTGCGCTTTCCACCAACCGATAGGGCATCATCTCAAACGAGATTAGTTTGGCAATGTGGGCGTTCAAACCCAGAGTACGTGGATGAGAGACTGAGTACTTTCTTGACCTACTCATAGTGTCTGGGAGGGTGAGATGGACTTGAGAGCTGCATATGGTGGAAGTAGCGGTGGACAGGGCGGACTGAGAGAGGGTTGATGATGGTGATGGAGTTGGTGTTCTTTCTGATGGCCTAGATTCAGTATTTCGTTGATATAACAGTGGGATTCCCTGACTGCTGTGGCCTTGCAACGACACCTCAACATTTGCTGCTGTGCTAACCGGTGGGCTTACAGTGGGGGAAACAATGTAGCGTTGCTGACTACCTTCTTTGTGATCAGTTGCACATGTGGCACTTGAGGTTTGGTGTTGTGTCCACGCTTGCAAGTGCATGGTGGTTAAATGTCTAAGCATGCAACTGGTATTCAAATTTTTCAGATTTTTCCCTCGGCTAAAGGTCTTTGCGCACTTCTTACAGATAACCTTGGCCTGATCATGAGGATTTTGCTCAAAAAAGTGCCACACTGCACTCTTCCTACTTTGGCAGACATTTTGCGGCCTAGCACGCTGTGATCTTTTGAACGTCTGGACAAGCTGTCCAGCAACTCTTTTGATGTTTGGAACCTGTCTTTGGAGTGCTCCGGGCCTGCCAGATAACAGCTGTTGCGATGTCGATGTCTGCTGTGGATGCTCCTCATCTGAGCTATTGGAAGCAGCACCCTCTTCCCCCAATGGATGCCAATCTGGGTCAACAACTGGGTCATCCATCACCTCCTCTTCAATGTCATTTGCACCTTCCTCTGTGTCACCGTGTATGGTGGTATAGTGTGCGGGAAGGGGCACCTGAGTCTCATCAGGGTCAGAATCTGGCTCTGTACACTGCAAGGACAATGTAGTGCTCTGAGTGAATGTACCAGCAGAACCATCTATCAGCGGCTGTGCATCAGTGCACTCCATGTCAGATTCATCTTGGCCTGGGTAATTCACCATTTCACTTGATAATCCAGGCATGGTATGTGAAAACAGCTCCATGGAGTAATCAGTAGTATGGCCTGCGTCATCCTTGAATCTTGGTTGGGGTGAAGGACACAAGGAAAGGTGTGGCTCATGAACATGAGCCTCCAATGACGACTCAGTGCTATTACTTTTTACAACTTCAGAAGAGGAGGCGATAGAGCTGGAGGCTGAGTCAGCAATGTAAGACAAAACTTTTTCCTGATGCTCTGGCTTTAAAAGCGGTTTGCCAACTCCTAGAAAACTAAGCCTTCGAAGCCTTATGGAGCCAGACGATGACGCAGGCTCAACACCTCCTGCATTCGGTCCTATTTTGCTCTTGCCACTACCATCAGATCCACCACCAACACCATCATTACCAGCTGCCAACCCCCGCCCAATTCCACGGCCTCTTCCACCAGCCTTCCTCATTTTTTGTAGAAATGTAGACAAAATCCAACAAACTATATAGTAATGTAAAACAAGGTACAAGGTGTCTATAGGACAGGGGAGATTTTGAATTTCTGCACACACTTGTGGACACTGGACACTTATGGATTGTGTGAGGCCCACTGAATATCACAGCGCTATGTCACAGGCTCAATGGCACACGTGTGAAAAAAGTGACTACAGGATAAGGGAGATTTTGAATTTCTGCACACACTAGTGGACACTGGACACTTTTGGATTGTGTGAGGCCCACTGAATATCAGAGCGCTATGTCACAGGCTCGATGGCATAGGTGTGAAAAAAGTGACTACAGGATAAGGGAGATTTTGAATTTCTGCACACACTAGTGGACACTGGACACTTTTGGATTGTGTGAGGCCCACTGAATATCAGAGCGCTATGTCACAGGCTCGATGGCACAGGTGTGAAAAAAGTGACTTCAGGATCACAGAGATTTTGAATTTCTGCACACACTAGTGGACACTGGACACTTTTGGATTATGTGAGGCCCACTGAATATCAGAGCGCTATGTCACAGGCTCGATGGCACAGGTGTGAAAAAAGTGACTACAGGATAAGGGAGATTTTGAATTTCTGCACACACTAGTGGACACTGGACACTTTTGGATTGTGTGAGGCCCACTGAATATCAGAGCGCTATGTCACAGGCTCGATGGCACAGGTGTGAAAAAAGTGACTACAGGATAAGGGAGATTTTGAATTTCTGCACACACTAGTGGACACTGGACACTTTTGGATTGTGTGAGGCCCACTGAATATCAGAGCGCTATGTCACAGGCTCGATGGCATAGGTGTGAAAAAAGTGACTACAGGATAAGGGAGATTTTGAATTTCTGCACACACTAGTGGACACTGGACACTTTTGGATTGTGTGAGGCCCACTGAATATCAGAGCGCTATGTCACAGGCTCGATGGCACAGGTGTGAAAAAAGTGACTTCAGGATCACAGAGATTTTGAATTTCTGCACACACTAGTGGACACTGGACACTTTTGGATTATGTGAGGCCCACTGAATATCAGAGCGCTATGTCACAGGCTCGATGGCACAGGTGTGAAAAAAGTGACTACAGGATAAGGGAGATTTTGAATTTCTGCACACACTAGTGGACACTGGACACTTTTGGATTGTGTGAGGCCCACTGAATATCAGAGCGCTATGTCACAGGCTCGATGGCACAGGTGTGAAAAAAGTGACTACAGGATAAGGGAGATTTTGAATTTCTGCACACACTAGTGGACACTGGACACTTTTGGATTGTGTGAGGCCCACTGAATATCAGAGCGCTATGTCACAGGCTCGATGGCACAGGTGAGGCCCACTGAATATCAGAGCGCTATGTCACAGGCTCGATGGCACAGGTGTGAAAAAAGTGACTACAGGATCACAGAGATTTTGAATTTCTGCACACACTAGTGGACACTGGACACTTTTGCATTGTGAGGCCCACTGAATATCAGAGCGCTATGTCACAGGCTCGATGGCACAGGTGTGAAAAAAGTGACTACAGGATCACAGAGATTTTGAATTTCTGCACACACTAGTGGACACTGGACACTTTTGGATTGTGTGAGGCCCACTGAATATCAGAGCGCTATGTCACAGGCTCGATGGCACAGGTGTGAAAAAAGTGACTACAGGATAAGGGAGATTTTGAATTTCTGCACACACTAGTGGACACTGGACACTTTTGGATTGTGTGAGGCCCACTGAATATCAGAGCGCTATGTCACAGGCTCGATGGCACAGGTGTGAAAAAAGTGACTACAGGATCACAGAGATTTTGAATTTCTGCACACACTAGTGGACACTGGACACTTTTGGATTGTGTGAGGCCCACTGAATATCAGAGCGCTATGTCACAGGCTCGATGGCACAGGTGTGAAAAAAGTGACTACAGGATAAGGGAGATTTTGAATTTCTGCACACACTAGTGGACACTGGACACTTTTGGATTGTGTGAGGCCCACTGAATATCAGAGCGCTATGTCACAGGCTCGATGGCACAGGTGTGAAAAAAGTGACTACAGGATAAGGGAGATTTTGAATTTCTGCACTTTTGGATTGTGTGAGGCCCACTGAATATCAGAGCGCTATGTCACAGGCTCGATGGCACAGGTGTGAAAAAAGTGACTACAGGATCACAGAGATTTTGAATTTCTGCACACACTAGTGGACACTGGACACTTTTGGATTGTGTGAGGCCCACTGAATATCAGAGCGCTATGTCACAGGCTCGATGGCACAGGTGTGAAAAAAGTGACTACAGGATAAGGGAGATTTTGAATTTCTGCACACACTAGTGGACACTGGACACTTTTGGATTGTGTGAGGCCCACTGAATATCAGAGCGCTATGTCACAGGCTCGATGGCACAGGTGTGAAAAAAGTGACTACAGGATAAGGGAGATTTTGAATTTCTGCACACACTAGTGGACACTGGACACTTTTGGATTGTGTGAGGCCCACTGAATATCAGAGCGCTATGTCACAGGCTCGATGGCACAGGTGAGGCCCACTGAATATCAGAGCGCTATGTCACAGGCTCGATGGCACAGGTGTGAAAAAAGTGACTACAGGATCACAGAGATTTTGAATTTCTGCACACACTAGTGGACACTGGACACTTTTGCATTGTGAGGCCCACTGAATATCAGAGCGCTATGTCACAGGCTCGATGGCACAGGTGTGAAAAAAGTGACTACAGGATCACAGAGATTTTGAATTTCTGCACACACTAGTGGACACTGGACACTTTTGGATTGTGTGAGGCCCACTGAATATCAGAGCGCTATGTCACAGGCTCGATGGCACAGGTGTGAAAAAAGTGACTACAGGATAAGGGAGATTTTGAATTTCTGCACACACTAGTGGACACTGGACACTTTTGGATTGTGTGAGGCCCACTGAATATCAGAGCGCTATGTCACAGGCTCGATGGCACAGGTGTGAAAAAAGTGACTACAGGATCACAGAGATTTTGAATTTCTGCACACACTAGTGGACACTGGACACTTTTGGATTGTGTGAGGCCCACTGAATATCAGAGCGCTATGTCACAGGCTCGATGGCACAGGTGTGAAAAAAGTGACTACAGGATAAGGGAGATTTTGAATTTCTGCACACACTAGTGGACACTGGACACTTTTGGATTGTGTGAGGCCCACTGAATATCAGAGCGCTATGTCACAGGCTCGATGGCACAGGTGTGAAAAAAGTGACTACAGGATAAGGGAGATTTTGAATTTCTGCACTTTTGGATTGTGTGAGGCCCACTGAATATCAGAGCGCTATGTCACAGGCTCGATGGCACAGGTGTGAAAAAAGTGACTACAGGATCACAGAGATTTTGAATTTCTGCACACACTAGTGGACACTGGACACTTTTGGATTGTGTGAGGCCCACTGAATATCAGAGCGCTATGTCACAGGCTCGATGGCACAGGTGTGAAAAAAGTGACTACAGGAAAAGGGAGATTTTGAATTTCTGCACACACTAGTGGACACTGGACACTTTTGGATTGTGTGAGGCCCACTGAATATCACAGCGCTATGTCACAGGCAGAAATTGGCTAGTGTATCACAAACTACAAGGTGTATGTAGAATTGGGCAGAATAGGAATCTCCCTAGAGTGTAGGTCTGTAAGAACGGAACAAGTCCTCCACTTATCCTTCCACAGTGACACACAGATAGCTTCACTGTGGCCGTGATAACAGCCGTTACACGGTACTGAGAGGAGCGTGCATGTACACGGCTGTCCGGTGTACGTAAAATTGTCAAGCTCCATGTTTTTTTAAGTATACGGACTGACACACGCTGTCTCTCTATAGTTTTGAATGTGATCAAACAGCAAATATATTTAACTGTTTGAAAGCTAGACAAAACTAGTAGGTGCAGGTCTGTAAGAACGGAACATGTCCTCGACTTATTCTCACAGAGTGACACACAGATAGCTTCACTGTGGCCGTGATAACAGCCGTTACACGGTACTGAGAGGAGCGTGCACGTACACGGCTGTCCAGTGTACGTAAAATTGTCAAGCTCCGTGTTTTTTAAGTATACGGACTGACACACGCTGTCTCTCTATAGTTTTGAATGTGATCAAACAGCAAATATATTTAACTGTTTGAAAGCTAGACAAAACTAGTAGGTGCAGGTCTGTAAGAACGGAACATGTCCTCGACTTATTCTCACAGAGTGACACACAGATAGCTTCACTGTGGCTGTGATAACAGCCGTTACACGGTACTGTGTGAGGAGCGTACACCGCTGTATGGTGTGAAAAAATGCACGCTCAGTACCTCAGCAGGACAAAAAAAAAAATTGGGATTGCTTTTAAAAAAGCAGTTTGCAGAGCAGTGGGTAAACAGCAATGCAGCTGTCAGGAAGCCTTAGAAGGCAGCCTAACAACCAACACCGCTGATCCACCACAATATAGCCTCCCCTTGCACTGCACACACAGTGACTGGTGTGTTGTACAGGCAAAATCGCTAGCAGCAGAAGCAGGTTTTTTTTCTTCTTCCCTGCCTAACGCTCTCCCTACAGAATCAGCAGCAGCAACCTCTCCCTATGCTAAGATCGGCAGAAGTAAGATGGCGGTCGGCGTGCACGCCCTTTTATAACCCCTGCGACGCCCACCAAAGCAAGCCAATCACTTGCATGCCCTTCTGAAAGATGGTGGTGACCTCTGCCTATGTCATCACGTTGCCCACAGTGTCCGTGGATCCTGATTGGCTGAAAAAGAGAGCAAAACAAACTTTTGAAACGTGACTTTGGCGCGTAAGTCGCCGACCTCGTGGCCGACCTCATCCTAGGGTCGGGTTTCGTTTCATGAAACTTTGCCGTTTCGCTCAACTCTAGTGCTGCAACTATGAATAGCTGTATAGCAATTTGTGTCTGCAGTGGTGGCACAGTGTAATGTTCTGCTGTCTTAGTCAGGTTGAATTGGCTCAAGAAGATAAATAATGTCATCAGTAGATTCCTACAGGTGCTACACTGCAGGCAGATTTTCATGACACCACCTGCCTGTTCTGTCTTTGCTAGACTTTCTGATAAGGGCACTGTGTACACTTAAATCACAATTCACAACAATATGCACACACAAGTTGAGATCACTGATGTGCACGGTGACCTGAACTCATACAAAGGCACATATGAGGATAACAAAGAGCAGAATATGGCAAGGAGAGTTTTCCTGAGCTCCTTATACATTCCAGTGTCTTGGGCTATGTTCACACTTGTGCTGGAGCCTTTGTTAGCCAATGGATTGGGTACAGAGTTGTATCTGTCTATAAGAGAAGCCACAATGCAGAAGTGAACCGAGATTAGACAATCAAGGAGGGCCACGTGTAGCTCGCTGTGCAGCTGCTACACTTTTAATATTTTTATTTTTCAATCTTGAGTTGCGGCACGTCTGCGATGTCTCTTGACAATAACAAAATATTATTTAATTCTTTAAGGAAAAAGGTCTGAGAACTAACAAATGAAAATTAACATTGAATTAACTGTGGGTTGGGATAACTTGTAAGAAGTCTTAAGAACAGTGGCGATGGGAGGAGGCAGATCATCTATATGGGATCTTTCGGCTCACTGAATCGTTTTCTTTTTGGTACAGTTGGTTCATCCTGACTACAGGGAAGTTCCAAAACCTGAGTCTGCAAAAAACAATATGGAAGCTGTTACCACTGTATTCATAGTATGAATAGTTCTCTGCCACTGCTTCTTACCGATCTTCCCGCTATAGTCGCCTAAATAAATTAATAGATTATACGTATATAGTCAGGGCAGCTGAAAGGTCATCATTTTCATAATAACTGTTTGACAGGAGCTACTGTATCTAGTCATCATCTGTAACTGTGATAGGAAATTCTCTTGCAGTGTAATCATATATACACGATAGATTACTGAGATGGTGACAACATAAATTCATGTTATCACCGTGAGATCACAGAACCCAGATGTAGAGAAGTATACCACAAATTTTCATACACTGTATATATGTGTATCTCATAGGGATTACAAGCATGTATATTCTCTGAAGCAGACCACCATCTTAGTCATGCAGTACATATATTGCATCACAAGGACAACAGAAACTCCTACCTCAGTTGCATATGATAACTAGACAGCTCCCGTCACACAGTTATAACGGATATAAAAGGGAACATTTCTCCATTTAAATGGTGCTAAGTGTAAGGAGACATATAAGCAATGAAATGCTCCTCAGGGAATTTAATTATGCAAACAGCCTCTTCAAAAAGAAAGATAACTTCAACCCTAGCACCACCTATTGGGGAAATAATCCTAAACATCAATATTGATGATCCTTTAAAGGAACTTGCTACATACCTAAAGGCCCTTTTACATTTAGCGATGCACCAGCGATCTGACCCGGTCAGGATCGCTGGTGCATCGCTAAGTGATCGCTAGTCAGCTTTCACACAGAAAGATCTCACAGCGATGCAGCAGCGATACAGCGGACGATACTCACCTTTCACACACAGTGATGAAGACGTCCTCCCGCCTGCCTCCACGCGTCGCTCGTCGTCACAGCAGGAAGCCCCAGCAGGAAGCTGACGATGAGAAATGGAGCCGGACATTCTCGCGCGATCAGCGATAACCAGCGGGGGAGCCGGTTGGAGGTAAGTATCACACATAGCGATATCACTAGCGATATCGCTATAACGTCACAAAATCGTGACGCTATGTGTAAAACCCCCTTTAAGGAAAAAAGCCAAACCAAACCAAATACTACATTATTGACCCTTTAACAAGTGTTGGCACATGACCTAGAATTAGAAGCCAAAGCAAGCATTGCATTTACAAACATATGTCTCTAGAAATGTATTCCTCAGGTAGGAGATCTTATGTAGGTGGAAGGCCTCTGACATGCAGTTCAAGGGAAAAACATTTCACCTTATGGAGAGTGAAAAAATGGTATAATGAGACTTATAGGCCATGCAATGGCAAGGAATTTAAATATGCAAAGTGCTTCTTCAGAGAGACAAGGATTCAGTATTTGAGGTTGAAATCCTAATAGCTAATATATTATTGACCTTTTAACAAACATTGCCATATGAGTTAGAATAAAAAGCCAAACCACACACTACATTTACACATGCATTGTCACAGGTTTACGACAACAGAGAGGAGCCAGAAGACAGCAGAGTCTTCTCCTACTCTTGCACTAACTAGAAGCACTTCATATTAAATGGTGTACGTTTATTTTAGCAGTGCAGGGGTTAATCTGCTCAGCTGAGAGCTTTCCTGCATTAAGGATCTCAGCTGTGCACTTTTACCACTCCCATCTCTTATATAATCTGGGCCCTTACTAGCACTTATTGTAAGAGAATGCTTTTGCTGCATGGCTGGAGGTTGTTGGTGGTTGTTATTGGAGAAGGTGTTTGGTGGATTTATCTGTGACTGTTGCTAGGTTATGCTACTTTGGTTTAATCCCATCCTCCACTCCCCAGTGTTTACCTCTGTTGTTTATGAGTATATATTTGTATGATTGGTATTTTCCTTTATCCCTGTTCGTATTGCCATGTTAGTCTGGTTTGTGTATTACGGTACACTACTACTCCCCTCTTCCCTGGGTGGGGAAGGGTACAGACCAGAAAGGTTGGCATCTTAGTGGATTGCAGACCCCTAAACCTAACAACACAACTAGCATTAGCCGTGGGATGTGCCTACAATGCCCTAGACGCCTCGGCACAGCCAAAGAGTTAACTAAGCCTAAAGCAAGAAAGGGGAAAGCTAAACTGCCCCGGAGTAGAACCCCAAAGAAATAGATAGCCCCCAAACATATATTGTCGGTGAAACAAGATGAGGCACAAACGCAGGCAGAAAATAGAGTGAGCAAATGATGGGACCCAAACTGTCTAGATAGGACAGGACAGAAAAGATACTGTCTGCAATCACGCAAAAACCCTGAAAAATCCAACACATCTGATATACAAAAACACTGAGGCCACACAACCTCTCCCTCGCTAGATCAGCATTCTGGTGTGAACTGGAAGCAAAGCAAAAGATACTAATATAACAGGGGATTAGCAATACTGAACAGAATGACATAAGCTGTGACATATAAGGGGGGGTCCAGCTCAAATCCCAGTAGGGAATAATGCTGAACCCGCACAGCAAAGCAAAAGCAGAGAAAGGTAAAAACTATATCAAATGCAAAAGATTCCAGCAAACAAATAACTTCTCTGAATGATGCAAGACCAAGGAGGGGAAAAAGGAGACTTCACAATACACAGGAAGACAAACAAATCACCAGCAGCAACTGAAGGAAGCTTGCTCACTTAAATCCTCCCAGTCAGTAACCCCTGACTTCCAATCATCGTCTTCAGGTGATAGACTTCTGTCAATATGGCCAGCTCCACTACCCGCGGCAACCACCAGAGGGAGCGCCGACTCAGAAGTCAGATCAAGAGAGTTCACAACAGGACACAGTTCCACCTCTTTTGCAATGCACCATTGTTTTTAACAAAATAGAATAAAGCTACTCTATGTTTGACCTGCAAGCTGGTGTCCTGTGAGCTGGATCAACATCTCCAAACCCTTAGTGGAAGCCAAGATCATTTTGCCTGACAGGTTCTCTGGGGGCCTGTGAACTATACTTCAGGTTACGTCCTTTTTCCTAAGGAACCGTAGAGCAACAGGTGGGGATAGTAATCTCTCTCCTTCAGGGTGACAGCCAACCATAGACATTCTCTTTCGTCTGACTCCCAGTCGCTCAAGACACTGGAGGAATTTATTCTGGCACTAGGTCATACATAAGACGACCCTGACAGCATCTCCCTGGCTGTGTCCATACTACGTCAGCTTCAGCAGGGAGACTGGCTGGCGGAAGAGTATTGCTCCGAGTTTCGGAGGTGGTCCACTGACTCTAAGTGGAATGACCCCGCGCTCTGTAGCCAGTATTGTGAAGGGCTATTAGAAAGAGTGAAGGATGCCCTAGCCCTGTATGAGACTCCAGTTTCCCTTGAGGCAGCCATGTCTCTGGCTATCTGGGTGGATCGTCGTCTTCACCAGAGACATAAAGAGACACCCCAAAGGAAACCTGGTCTGAGACATCTGAGAAACTTAAGCAGTTGGGTGGGGAAACTCGTTCTGGAAAGCAATCTGTTTGGCGCAATGGGGGAGTAAGTTTTTACTGTGGAAGAAAGGGCCATTTCGTGGGCACATGTCCTTGCCTTCCTCACTGTAAACAGCCGATGGAAAATTAAGGAGCCTGGGTTGTGGAGAAGTTAGCAACCCAGGTGTACATATCTCCTGCGTGGGGAGGACACAATTTTTTCTGTCTGCTGAAATCCATCTGGGCAAAAATAAGGTGGTTGTTTCTGTCTTTCTGAACAGTAGGGCTTGATTTAACTTTATCAACACTAGGTTCGTCCAGGTCCAGGGCCTCAAACCAAATACACTGACCAGATCTATACCCATAATCCCCATCGACTCTGCACCCTTGAGACAGGGGTATTTTACTCAAGTCATCTGAGGATTACATCTACAGGTAGGGGCCATGCACTAAGAAGATATTAACTGTTATGTGCTAGAGGGTCTGCCCTCTCCTGTGGTTCTTGGACTTCCTTGGCTCACTCTGCACAACCCTGTGGTAGATTGGCAGACTCGGGAGGTGGTAAAGTGCAGTGAGTATTGTCAAGGACACTGCTTGCAAGGGTGGATACCCAGTCTGTGCCTAAATATCTGTATGACTTTCGGGATGTGTTTTAAGAGTAGGGGTGTTAAGAACTTCCTCCCTATTGTCCTTATGACTGGGCCGTTAATCTTGTCCCTGGGGCCAAGCTGCCAAAGAGCAGACTATATAATGTCTCTGGTCCAGAGAGGCAGGCAATGAAGGACTATATAACGTTAAGTTTAGCAAAAGGGTCATATCAGACCATCCTCATCCTCCATTGATGCGGGGTTTGTCTTTGTAAAGAAGATGGGGGGAGTTGCGACCCTGCATAGATTTGTGCAAACTCAATCAGATCTCGGTCCAGGATCCGTATCAGCTCCTTCTTTTCCCAGACCTCTTTAATTAGATTGTAGGACCAAACTGGATCTCAGGGGAGCATATAATCTCTTTCATATTAAAGGGAACCTGTCAGCAGGATTGTGCACAGTAACCTACAGACAGTGTCAGGTTAGCTATGTTAAACTGATTAAAATCATACCTTGGTGTATTAAATCTGTCTTGTGGTTGTTGTTTAATCTTTATTTTCAATTTGGAGCTAATGATATGCTCGTGCTTCAGGGCAGGGCTGTGGGGGGGGTTTCATGTGGTGCTCTGATTAGGTATTCATCACTATCTCTTTTGACTGGTCACTGATCCCTCAGTGGCCTATCCCCTAGTTTATACAATGAATATTAGATAGATATATATATAAATATATCTCTTGAAAAAAAAATCCCCTTCTGCAGGCAGGTGCCTGATCGCATATATAATGTGCATGTAATCCTCTTCTTCCATTTTATCCATAAAGTCCTAAAATAAAAAAAGAAATATGCGATCATGCTGCAGTGCAGGTGCCACCGCCGAAGGGGATTTTTTTTCTTGATATATATATTATTCAGTATGGAAACTAGGGGACAGATCATTAAGGGATCAGTGACATGTCAGATGCAATATTGATGAATACCTAATCAGAGCACCACATGAAGACCCCCCACAGCCCCGCCCCAGAGTACGAGCATATCATTAACTCAAAACTGAAAATAAAGATTAAACAATCACAAGACAGATTTCATCAACCACAGTATCACTTAATTTAGAATAACGGCACCAAACTGACACTGTCTAAAGGTTACTCAGCACAATCCTGCTGACAGGTTCCCTTTAAAGAGGGGGATGAGTAGAAAACAGCTTTCAATACACCCGAGGGACACTATGAAAACCTTGTGATGCCATTGGGTTGACTAATGCTTCCACTGTTTTTCAACACTTTGCAAATTACATCTTTAGTCACCTGGTAGGTAGATTTATGGTAATCTATCTTGATGACATATTAATTTATTCACCTGACCTTGTTTCACATCAGGTACCTGTCAGGCAGGTCTTAGACACAATAAATTATTTGTAAAACTAGAGAAATGTATGTTCTCGGTTGAGGAGATCCCTTTTCTACAATATGTTTTATTGTTCATCGTTTTTTGCATGGATCCAGCAAAAGTCCGGGACGTACTGGATTGGGATCATCCTAAAGGTTTGAAGGCATTACAAAGGTTTTTCGCTTTTGCCAACTACTACCATAAGTTTATTAAAAACTTTTCGGTAGTGGCTAAACCTCTGACTGATATGACTAGGAAAGGGACAGACTTTTCCAAATGGTCCAGTCCAGCCAGGGAGGCATTTGATACCGTAAAGGAGTATTTTGCATCAGCGCCGATTCTCATACAGCCTGACGTTTCTCAGCCTTTTATTGTAGAAGTTGACGCGTCAGAAGTGGGGGTTGGGGCTGTATTGTTGCAGGGTTGCATCTCCAGGTAAATGGCGTCCATATGCATACTTTTCTAAAAAACTGTCATTTGCAGACAGAAATAATAGCATTGGTAACAAGGAACTCTTGGCAATCAAATGGGCCTGTGAAGATTTTAATCATTTTTGGGAGGGGGCAGTTCATCCGGTTATTCATGGGTCATAAGAATCTCATATATCTAGAGTCTGCGAAATGTCTAATGCATTGACAGGAAAAATGGAAATTGTTTTTCACCAGGTTTAACTTTTTTGTTATATATAGGCCAGAGAACAAGAACATTAAGGCGGATGCCTTAATCTCTGTTTTCCTGGAGGTGGAGATAATTGTGAGCCGCTTCTGTGGCACCCTGCGTCTTTATCACCACAAAAGGGTTAAATATGTACTGTTTTGCATGTGTTTTGTGAGGAATGGGAGTTATGCTTTCTCTGCTAGAGACCACAACACATACACACAATTTATCTCACTCCCTTACTTGTCTGAAGCTTAGAGCTTTACAGACATTCCCTAACTGGGAAGGGGAGGAGTCGGAGTTGTTGTTTTCAGTGGTGAAGAAGGAAAGATGGAGAATGCTCTTGGAAGCCAAGCCATGTGCTCCCTCCAGGAGTAAAGCTAAGAAGAATCAGGGAGTCAGCCCCTAGGCCATTAATGCTTTCAGAGCAGGGTGGTAAGCTGAGACACTGTGTGAGTTTATACAACCAACAGTGGAGTGTTTTACCCGGGAAGACTGCAGCAAACTAGGATCAGTGAGGATTGTGCAAGAAAGAACATGAGCTTCACACAGAATCCAAGCTACAAGTTGCCAGATGAGGAATACACAGTGAGTAGGGGCTATACTGGAAGTTCTAAACTCTGGGAAGCCTTGGTCCCAGAAGGGATTAGAATAGCAGGAAGCTTACACTGAGTCACAGCAGAGAGGATAACTCCCATTCTGCAGAGCAGACTGTAACCTGGTGAGAGTTGTAATGTCACCTCTGATCTGCACCTGAACTACAATAAATGATAAAGTGACTTTCCTTGTCTCCTGCCTTATTACTCCGTGCCTTCTACTTAAATCACAATCTCTGGGGGTCAGCCCTGGTTGGAGAGAGTTAAACATCTGCACTGCCATCACCATCTACTCCCCCAGGGATCATCTGCAGTGCCAGCTATACTACAGTCAAACACTCCAACTGGCGTCACAAATCACTACATAAACTTTATCCCTAATCAATACTCCCCTTTTACATGACCGCCTGGGGCCATGGACCAGGTCACTGCCACTGTGACACATCCCTTTAAGACAACCAGCCCGGTACCGAGTATCCCATGGCCTCTGGGGTGTGTCACTTCCTATACTTGAAAAAGGGGTGGTTATTGCATCTATAGGCTGTGATCTTGAGAAACTGGTAGTTGTGGCTCAGGGGGACGCCCCTGCTGTCTGTCCGTTAGAGAAACTGTACCTGTGAATCTCCGTCTGAGAGTTCTCAGTGAACATAATGATTTGGTCTTGGTCGGGCATCCTGGTAGTAAAGCCACCACAGATCTTCTTACTCTGCATTTTTGGTGGTCAAGGGTATATCACGATGTCCAGGAGTATGTAGCCGACTGCAGTGTCTGTGCACATTCTAAAACCTCTTGTACTCATCTGAGTTTCTCCAACTATTGGTGAGTCCCAGTACACCTTGGACTGAGTTATCAATCTTATCACTGATCTACCAGTGACGGCAGGTAATACTGTGACTTTGGTGGTGGTGGACAGATTCAGTAAAATATCACATTTTATTGACCTATTACATTAAAATTACATGGGATCCCTACCGATATTGTTTCTGACCGGGGGTGCCGTTTATATTCTAATTTTGGAGGACGTTTTGCACTCATTTGGGATCAACCTGTCATTCTCTTCAGCATTTCACCCACAGTGTAATGGGCAAACTGAATGGGTTAACCAGAATCTTGAGACTTATCTTAGGTGTTTTGTGTCTGAAAATCAGGAGGATTTGGTTACCTACTTACTTACTTGCTGAATTTGCTGTAAATAATCGTTGTCATAAGTCTACTGGTAAGTCGCCCGGTTTTCAGGGCATATCGATTTCATCCTTATTTCAGCTCATTTAATAGGAATCGTTCTTCTAGAATACCTGAAGAACGATTATCATTATCAATTACGTCTGTGTGGCAAGGGGTTATTGATAATTTAAAGAAGATGGGACAAAATATAAGAGTGGCTGATAGGAGGCATTTGGTGGGTCCAGACCTGTGTGTTGGTGACTTGGTGTAGTTGTCCTCAAGGAACATTCAAAGTTGGAGGTTCCCGCTTGGAAACTGGGTCCCAGGTTCCTCGGTCTTTAAAAAATTGTGACCGTTGTCAATCCTGTAGCATTCCGCTGTGCATTGCCGCCCACTTTTAGGATCCATAATGTGTTTCATCAATCTCTACTCAAAAAATACATTGGGTCCTCTGTACTGGAAGGGATATGGTCCTGAAGAGAGAATGTGGCTCCCAGCATGTGACGTCCATGTGACCAGTATGATCTAGTCTTTTCATGTGGCACACCCTGATAAACCCGATTCTGGACGTCCCTCGTATAAGGTACTGTCACGGGTTTACCGTGACAGAGAGGAGCCAAAACACCATAGAGTCTGATTTCTCCTACTCTTGCAATGATTAGAAGCACTTCACATTCATATTAAATGGTGTAAGTTTCTTTTAGCAGTGCATGGGTTAATCTGCTCAGTTGAGAGCTCATGGAAGCTTTCCTGCATTAAGGCTCTCAGCTGTGCACTTTTAGTCACTCCCATCTTCTATATCAACTTGATCCTAGCTAGCACTCATTGTCAGAGTAGCTATTGCTGCATGGCTGGAGGTTGTTGATGGCTGTTATTGGAGAAGGCATTTGTTGGATTTATCTGTGACTGTTGCTAGGTTTTGAGTGTGTGAAAATTCTCTTGCTTCTGCTACTTTGTTTTAACCCGATCCTCCACTCCCCAGTGTTTACCTCTGTTGTTTATGTGTGTATATTTGAATGACTGGTATTTTCCTTTATACTTGTTCGTATTACCTTGTTAGTCTAGTAGGTGTATTACGGGACACTATTACTCCCTTCTTCCTTGGGTGGGGAAAGGGTACAGACTGAAGGCGGATTCAGGAGGTAAGGCGAGATACGTAGCCCTGGCGTCTTCACCATCAGAAGTAATTGAGGAATCAGGGCGATCAAGGGTGCCCCTAGCGTTATGGACAGGGAAGGAGCCCCTGCATTCGGGACACCCTAAAACAGAGCCATGACAACTGCATTGTTAATGTAAGGTAAAAAAAGCAAGATAATCAATAATGCATAGTAGAGATCTGATTTGACTAAATGAAAGGCATTTGCCAGGAAAATTCTTCCTTATTGAGGATGCTTGAGTCTTGACATAGTAGTGCAAAAAGTCAAATTTGGCTCAGTAAGAAGCCTCTGACATGCAGCTTAAGGGGGGGGGGGCATTTATTCTTATGGACAGGGCCAATCTGGTAAGAAACACACACCATATAATGCATTTGACTAAATGCTAATATGGAATATTAATATGAGGAAAAATGTTCCCCCCTTAACCTCATGTCAGAGGCCTCCCACTGATACAAATCAGACTTACTACACTGCTAAGGGACGAACACCATGAATAAGGATAAATGTTCCCCGTTAGATTTTTGGTAAGAGGCCTTTCACTTGGCCAAATCAAATCTATGTTCTGCATTGATGAGGGGTAAAACATGTGTCTATAAATGTAGTGTGGTTTGGCTTTTTATCCTGGGTCACATGAATAGGTATGTGAAAAGGTCAATATTGACTTTTAGGATAACTACATCCAAAATGTGGCACTAGAGTTCAAATATTTGTCCTCTCTTAACCCCTTAACGACCGCCGATATGCCTTTTAACGGCGGTAATTAAGGGTATTTAAACCACAGCGCTGTTAATTCACGGCGTAGTGGAGAAAGTAAATAGCACCCCCCAGTGTCGGATTTTCTCCGGGGTCTCAGCTGCCGGGGGTAGACGAGACCCCAGAGAACATGAATCGGGTCGGTTTTTACCGACCCCAATTTTGCAATCGCCGTTATTAACCCTATAACCGCGACCGCAAAAAAAAGCTGCGATTTTGCATTTAATTTCTCTTTCCTCTGATGTGATCGCACATCAGAGGAGAAATAAAGTCCCTGATCCCCCTGTACCTCCCGGTTGTCCTCTGTCTCCTCCCGGTGGTCCTGGGTCCCCGCGGCTTCCTCCTGTGGGCGCCGCCATCTTGGCTCCGGCCGGCAGATTCCATTCATTCATTTTGATCACTATGATAAACTATCATAGTGACCAAAATAAAAAAAATAGTAAATAGCCCCCCCCCCCCGTTTATCACCCCCTTAGATAGGCAAACATAATGAAATAAAGAAAATATTTTTTTTTCATTTTTCAATTAGGGCTAGGGTTAGGGCTAGGGTTAGAATTAGGGTTAGGGTTGGAATTAGGGTTAGGGCTAGTATTAGGGCTAGGGTTAGAATTAGGGTTAGGGCAAATTAGGATTAGAATTAGGGATTAGGGTTGGGATTAGAGTTAGCGTTGGGATTAGGGTTAGGGGTGTGTTGGGGTTAGGGTTGGAGCAAGAACTGGGGCTCTGCAAACGCAACATGACACCCACAGAACATTCCATCAAAGTCTGCATTCCAAAATGGCGCTCCTTCCCTTCCAAGCTCTCCCATGCGCCCAAACAGTGGTCCCCCTCCACATATGGAGTACCAGTGTACTCGGGACAAATTGCACAACAACTTTTGTGGTCCAATTTCTCCTGTTACCCTTAGGAATATAAAAAAATAGCGGGCTAAAAAATCTTTTTTGAGGAAAAAAAGATATTTTATTTTCACGGCTCTGCGTTTATAAACTTCTGTGAAGCACTTGGGGGTTCAAAGTGCTCATCATATATCTAGATAAGCTCCTTCGGGGGCCTAGCTTCCAAAATGAAGTCACTTGTGGGGGGGGTTTATACTGTTTATGCACATCAGGGGCTCTGCAAACGCAACATGACACCCGCAGACTCCTTCCCTTTTGAGCTCTCCCATGCGCCCAAACAGTGGTTCCCCCCACATATGGGGTATCATCGTACTCAGGACAAATTGCACAACAACTTTTGTGGTCCAATTTCTCCTGTTATCCTTGATAAAATAAAACATAGCGGGCTAAAAAATCATTTTTGAGGAAAAAAAAAGATTTTTTATTTTCACTGCTCTGCGTTATAAACTTCTGTGAAGCACTTGGGGGTTCAAAGTGCTCACCACATATCTAGATAAGCTCCTTCAGGGGTCTAGTTTCCAAAATGATGTCACTTGTGTTTTTTTTCACTGTTTAGGCACATTAGGGGCTCTCCAAAAGCTACATGGCGTCCAATCTCAATTCCAGCCAATTCTGCATTGAAAAAGTCAAACGGTACTCCTTCCTTTCTGAGCTCTGCCGTGCGCCCAAACAGTGGTTTACCCCCACATATAGGGTATCGGCTTACTCAGGACAAATTGCACAACTGTGGGGGTATGATTCCTCCTGTTACCCTTGTAAAAATAAAAATTTGGGGGCGAAAAGATCATTTTTGTGGAAAAAAATGATTTTTTATTTTCACGGCTCTACGTTATAAACTTCTGTGAAGCACTTGAAGGTTCAAAGTGCTCACCACACATCTAGATAAGTTCCTCAAGGGGTCTAGTTTCCAAAATGGTGTCACTTTTTGGGGGTTTCCACTGTTTAGGAACATTAGGGGCTCTCCGAACGCAACATGGCATCCGATCTCAATTGCAGCAAAAAGTGAAACGGCGCTCCTTCCCTTGCGAGCTCTGCCTTGAGCTGAAAAAGTGGTTTACCCCCACATATGGGGTATTGGCGTATTCAGGAGAAATTGCACAACAAATTTTGTGGTTTATTTTCTCTTTTACCACTTGTAAAAATAAAAAAAATTGGTTCTGAAGTAAATTTTTTGCAAAAAAAGTTAAATGTTAATTTTTTCCTTCCACATTGCTTTAGTTCCTGTGAAGCACGTAAAGGGTTAATAAACTTCTTGAATGTGGTTTTGAGCACCTTAAGGGGTCTCGTTTTTAGAATGGTATCACTTTTGGGTATTTTCTGTCATGTACACCCCTCAAAATGACTTTAAATATGAAATGGTCCCTAAAAAAATGGTTTTGTAAATTTTGTTGTAAAAATGAGAAATTACTTGTCAACTTTTAACCCTTATAACTTCCTAACAAAAATAAATTTTGGTTCCAAAATTGTGCTGATGTAAAGCAGACATGTGGGAAATGTTATTTAAGAAATTTATGTGACATATCTCTCTGATTTAAGGGCATAAAAATTTAAAGTTTTAAAATTGCAAAATTTTCGCCATATTTCCATTTTTTCATAAATAAACACAAGACATATCAAAGAAATTTTACCACTAACATGAAGTACAATATGTCATGAAAAAAAAGTCTCAGAATCAGCAGGATCCGTTAAAGCGTTCCAGAGTTATAACCTCATAAAGTAACAGTGGTCAGAATTGTAAAAATTTGCCTGGTCATTTAGCTGTAAAATGGCTCTGTCACTAAGGGGTTAAATATGCAAATAGCCTTATTTGCATATTTAATTTAATTTCCCTCAGGAGCATTGCATGGCGTTTAACACAACGTAAAACCACCCTAAGTCATATGGTAAGGCTTGTTAAAAGGTCAATATTATTAGGATTGATACCTTTAATAGGTACCACTAGAGTTTGTTTTTGTTCTCTGTGAAGAGACTATTTGCATATTTAATTTCTCAGGGAAGCGCTGCTTGGCGAGTAAGTCTCCTTATGATGTCTTTGCACTCAGACTTGTCATGAGGTCTTTCACCTAGCCACTTTAGACTTCCTAATACTTTACACTGATGAGGAGTAAACACCCAAAGACACGCGTGTAAATGTAATGTCTGTTTTGGTTTACAATTCTGTGTTAGACTACTTTCACACTTGCTTTGTTTTGCAGCGCGTTTTTCCCGCAAAAAAACGCATTGAAAAAAACGCATACAAACGCATACAAATGCTGCGTTTTTTTCAAGCATTTTCTGCAGCGGTGCTCCAGGTGCGCCGAACGTCTGTGGAGAAAATCCAATCTACACGAAGATTTCATCCATTTTAAGTTTATGCTTAGAACATACAACACTGCCCTTCACCTCTCCAAACAAACCTATTTCAACACCCTCATCACCTCACTGTCCAACAACCCGAAACGTCTCTTTGACACTTTTCATTCTCTACTCAATCCAAGAGTACAGGCCCCAACCACGGAGCTCCGAGCTGACGATCTGGCCAATTACTTCAAAGAAAAAATTGACCAGATCCGACAGGAAATTATCTCCAAATCCCCTCATACCATGCACTGTCCTCCATCCCCCACTGCATCTAACTCACTCTCTGATTTTGAACCAGTCACAGAAGAAGAAGTAAGCAGGCTCCTTGCATCTTCTCGCCCAACTACTTGCACCAGTGACCCATTTCCGTCACATCTCCTCCAGTCCCTTTCCCCTGCTGTCACCCCTCACCTAACTAAAATATTTAACCTCTCTCTCTCTTCTGGTATTTTTCCCTCCTCATTTAAGCATGCCATCATACATCCACTACTTAAAAAACCATCCCTCGACCAAAACTGTGCCGCTAACTATAGACCTGTCTCTAATCTTCCCTTCATCTCTAAACTCCTGGAACGCCTGGTCCACTCCCGTCTTATCCGCTATCTCTCAGAAAACTCTGTTCTCGACCCTCTCCAATCCGGTTTCCGCTCTTTACACTCCACCGAAACTGCCCTCACTAAAGTCTCTAATGATCTGCTAACAGCTAAATCAAATGGTCATTACTCCATGCTAATTCTCTTGGATCTCTCTGCAGCATTCGACACTGTGGATCATCAGCTCCTCCTCACTATGCTCCATTCCATTGGCCTCAAGGACACCGTTCTCTCCTGGTTCTCCTCCTATCTCTCCGACCGCTCCTTTACTGTTTCTTTTGCCGGTTCCTCCTCCTCTCACCTTCCCCTTACTGTTGGGGTTCCTCAAGGATCGGTTCTAGGCCCCCTCCTCTTCTCCTTGTACACTGCCCCTATTGGTCAAACAATCAGTAGATTTGGTTTCCAGTACCATCTCTATGCTGATGACACCCAATTATACGCTTCTTCTCCTGACATCACGCCAGCCTTTCTAGAAAACACTGGAGATTGTCTAAACACTGTGTCTAATATCATGTCCTCACTATATCTGAAACTGAACCTGTCAAAGACTGAACTCCTGGTGTTTCCTCCCGCTACTAATGTACCTATACCCGACTTTGCTATTTCTGTGTGTGGTTCCACTATTACTCCCCAGCAACATGCCCGCTGTCTTGGGGTCATACTTGATTCCGAGCTTTCCTTTGCCCCCCACATTCGATCACTGGCTCGCTCTTGTCATCTGCACCTCAAAAACATTTCTAGAATTCGACCTTTTCTTACTTTTGACTCTGCAAAAACTCTTACTGTTTCTCTTATTCATTCTCGTCTCGACTATTGTAACTCTCTTCTAATCGGTCTCCCTCTTACCAAACTCTCCCCTCTCCAATCTGTCTTGAATGCTGCAGCCAGGATCATATTCCTCACCAATCGTTACACCGATGCCTCTACCTTGTGCCAGTCATTACACTGGCTACCCATCCACTCCAGAATTCAGTATAAACTTATTACCCTCACCCACAAAGCCCTCCATGGCTCAGCACCACCCTACATCTCCTCCCTTGTTTCAGTATACCACCCTACCCGCGCCCTCCGTTCTGCTGATGACCTGAGGTTAGTATCCTCAATAGTCAGAACCTCCCACTCCCGTCTCCAAGACTTTACACGTGCCGCGCCAATTCTTTGGAATGCACTTCCCAGGTCAATATGATTAGTCCCCAATCCCCACAATTTTAAGCGTGTCCTGAAAACGCATTTATTCAGACTGGCCTATCGCCTCAACACATTAACCTAACCTATCCCTGTGTGGCAGAGCCAAAAGTTTTACCATAACCAGGTTCCCAGCATCATGTTCCCACATGCTTTATGCATCCATTAGCCCTCTGTGTCTGTACTGTTACACACTTAACATTATGGCTGGTCCATACAATCAGAGCAACTGTTACCACCCACCTTTCGTGTCTCCCTCTTTCCTCATAGACTGTAAGCTTGCGAGCAGGGCCCTCACTCCTCTTGTTATTTGTTATAATCTACTGTATGTGATTATTGTTATGCTGTAATGTCTATTGTCTGTACAAATCCCCTCTGAAATGTAAAGTGCTGCGGAATATGTCGGCGCTATAAAAATAAAATTTATTATTATTATTATTATGAGCAAGCATGAAAAAAACGCAGTGTTTTTATGCATTTGTATGCGTTTTTAGTGCGTTTTTACCGCGTTTGCGGTTTTTTCCAACATTAGGTGGCCCCTCACACTAACCCAAACCATGACTTTACTAACCCTAACACTAACCCTGACCCTAACCCTAAACCAAACCATACCCTAACCCTAACACTGACCCTAACCCTAACCCTGACCCTAACCCTTAACCAAACCATACTAACCGTAACCCTAACCCTTAACCAAACCCTACTAACCCTAACCCAAACCTTAACCCTTAACTAACCCTAACCCTAACTAACCCTAACCCTAAACCCCCTTAACTAACCCTAACTCTAACCTAAACCCCTAAATTCCAACTAATGGTTAACAAAAAAACGCATGCGCAAAAAAACGCATACATAAGCATGCCAATGCGCACATATGCGCACCCATAGACTTATAATGGGTGTCTTGCTGTAAAAAACCGCGCGCGCATGCGTTTTTTTGAGGCAAGTCGGACGCCCAAAAAATGCAACAGGATGCATTTTGTGCGCCCGAGCGCATACCGCAAAAAACCGCATGCGCGTAAAAACACATGTGTATGCGCACATAAGCGCATCCCATGCAAAATATAGGGGGGAAAGCATGCGTTTTTTAGCGCTAAAATACAGCGCAAAAAAACGCAAGTGTGAAACCAGCCTCATGTAACAAGGCTTGTTAAGGGGTCAATATTGATTTATATGATTGTTTTCTCCACTAGGTGGCACTAAAATTCTGGTTGTCTTTCTAATGAGGCTATTTGCATAGTTATATTGTAATAATATATATATATATATATATATATATATATACACAGAAGAAACAGTGAGAGCACTTTAGGCCATGTGCACACGCTGCGGTTTTTGCTGCGGATCCGGCCGCTGTGGATCTGCAGACAGTGTACAGAAGCCTGTAAGTCTATGAGATTTACAATCTGCTGTGCACATGCTGTGGATTTTTAACTGCGGAAAAGCTGCGGTTTTGAATCTGCAGAAAGAAATGACATGTCACTTCTTTTCTGCGGATTCTGCTGCGGTTTACCATCTCCTCCATTGTAGAGATGATAAACCGCAGGGGAAAACCGCAGGCCAATCCGCAGGTCATTTTACCTGCGGTTCCGCAGATACAAATCCGCAGAACAATCCGCAGCGTGCGCACATAGCCTTATATTTTTTTTTCTACTGGCTAACACGGTACCAAACCACTTTTTTCGTTTTGTTCAAGCAGTGTCACAGCATGTAGAGACACACTCACTCTCAATACAAATACCTAAATTTAAAACAGCCATTAGTTGGGCGAAATGATCTTTTGTGCTGTAGAAAAGATAATCTTGCGTAAACAGGACCTGTGCTGCTGAGAACAATGGCAGCCTATGTGCCCTGAATGATCTACTACACAATCGGTAAATATTTATTGATCAGTGCAAACTGGCTAGTGTTACCCCATATTTACATATATTGGATATACACCAGGGCTGGTCATTCCTATCACAGTTGTCTTATGTTACCTGATTTTTGGGCTGCTGACGTTTCTTGCCTCCTTTATTCTGTTTCTTCTCAAGTATTGTTGCATGTTTCTAGAAAGTAAATGAGATCAGAGATCTTCATGCACACTGTATAGTCACCATTGTTATACTTTGGAGCTGAACTATCAGCTTGATATTGTGTGGAGACTCCTGTCCTTGTCAGCCCAGCTATATAACACATATCACAGTGGACATAATGTCATAACTATGGACAGCACAGTGGCTCAGTGGTTAGCACTGTGGCTTTGAAGTGCTGGGGTCTTGGGTTCATATCCCACAAAGGACAAGATCTGTGAGGTACAGTGTCCGATTTTGTGATCATGTCCTAAAATGGATACTGTAGTGAGGAGTGTCATTGTTCTCTGTGCTTTGCTTCAAGTGATAGGGTATTTATACTGTGGTGCTATCGAAATGTCAAAATTCTGTTTTCTTCTTTCATTTCAGGCTCTCCAATGAGGTGCTTTCCAAAATCGGGTGAAACATGAAATATTGCTGCGTTATTAGTTCTGAGCCTCTGCAATAACCCAGAACTTTACAGCAGAAGACGAACACTTTCTCTCTCCCTGGGTGTGGATGCATTGTTATAAAGGAGGAAGAGGGGGAATACATTTTCACAACACAATGTTATCTATGACATCTATGATGTGAATGCCGGCAATTATTGACAGAGGTGCAGCACTGCCCCCTAGTGGAAAGAAACAATTAAAGCAAGATTTTCTTAGGAGATCAGCTGCCTATTTTCCTTATATTTATCATTTGAAAATTTAATCCAATTTTTTTTATTTTACGCTTTCTTTATTTCCCTCCTTTTCCTGATAGCTTTAACTTTGAAATATTTATTTTGTGGGATAAATTGTATTTTTGAGTTACACCGTTGACTAAAGCTACCAACCATTACAAAACAGAAAGAGGGACAAACCATGCGGAGTGCTACACTGGCTGCAGCAACATTTGGCCACACCACAATCCACGCCCATTTACCATTTCTTTCTCCCCTGGCAGGAGTTGACAGAGGAGCGCTGGCAGTGAGAGACATTCAGCAGACTGCAGGGCATAGACCCAAATGCAGGACTGTCTGCTGTATCTTGGACAGTAGGGACTAGCGATGAGCAGATAGATTTACTTGTCTCTGATCCAGTGTCCAGGTCCAGTGTCCTGGCGACTGGACGGAAGCAGCAAATCTCTTACCTTCACGGCATTTGATTAGTCAGGCCTGGAGCGACATAATCTGTGCGTCCTTAGTTGGGATCTGTGAATTACTTTTTTGTTCCTTCATTCACAGACAGAGCAGCCAGAACTTTCTCATCTTTATGTAGCTTCACTGTAGGACATCTGGCTTTTATATGCCTGTGAGGTAGAGTTCACACGTTGGATAAATAGTGATCTGCACAATAACAGTCTTCTCTGGTTATTGAACTTTATGCCTTTTCCCACTTACTTGATGCATTTTTGGTGCAGAAATGAAGTCGTGTTTTAACCCCTTCACCCCCAAGGGTGGTTTGCACGTTCATGATCGGGCCAATTTTTACAATTCTGACCACTGTACCTTTATGAGGTCATAACTCTGGAACGCTTCCATTGATCCCGGTGATTCTGACATTGTTTTCTTGTGACATATTGTACTTCATGTTAGTGGTAAAATTTCATTCAAATAACTTGCGTTTATTTGTGAAAAAAATGGAAATTTGGCAAAAATTTTGAAAATTTCGCAATTTTCCAACTTTGAATTTTTATGCCCTTAAATCACAGAGATACGGCACACAAAAAACTTGATAAGTAACATTTCCCACATGTTTACTTTACATCAGCACAATTTTGGAACCAAAATTTTTTTTTGTTAGGAAGTTATAAGGGTTAAAAGTTGACCAGCGATTTCTCATTTTTACAACACCATTTTATTTTTAGGACCACATCACATTTGAAGCCACTTTGAGGGGTCTATATGATAGAAAATACCCAAAAGTGACACCATTCTAAAAACTGAACCCCTTAAGGTGCTCAAAACCACATTCAAGAAGTTTATTAACCCATTAGGTGCGTCACAGGAATTTTTTTGAATATTTAAAAAGAAATGAACATCTAACTTTTTTTCACAAAAAAAATACTTCAGGTTCAATTTTTTTATTTTACCAGGGTAACAGGAGAAATTGGACTGCAAAAGTTATTGTGCAATTTGTCCTGAGTACGCTGATACCTGATTTGTGGGGGGGAACGACTGTTTCGGCGCATGGCAGAGCTCAGAATGGAAGGAGCGCCGTTTGACTTTTTCAATGCAAAATTGGCTGGAATTCAGATCGGACGCCATGTCACGTTTGGAGAGTCCCTGATGTACCTAAACAGTGGAAACCCCCTACAAGTGACCCCATTTTGGAAACTAGACCCGCCAAGGAACTTATCTAGATATGTGGTGAGAACTTTGAACCCACAAGGGCTTTACAGAAGTTTATAACGTACAGCGGTACAATTAAAAAATCATATTTTTTCCACAAAAATGATCTTTTCACCCCAATTTTTATTTTCCCAAGGGTAACAGGACCCTAAAAGTTATTGTGCAATTTGTCCTGAGTACGCTGATACCCCACATGTGGGGGTAAACCACTATTTGGGCGCATGGCAGAGCTCGGAAGGGAAGCAGTGCCATTTGACGTTTTTGGCTGGAATTGAGATCGGACACCATGTCGCGTTTGGAAAACCCCTGATGTACCAAAACAGTGGAAACCCCCCACAAATGACACCATTTTGGAAACTAGACCCCCTAAGGAACTTATCTAGATGTGTGGTGAGAACTTTGAACCCCCATGGGCTTCACAGAAGTTTATAACATAAAGCCATACAATTAAAAAATCATATTTTTTCCACAAAAATGATCTTTTCACCCTCAATTCTTATTTTTCCAAGGGTAACAGGACCCTAAAAGTTATTGTGCAATTTGTCCTGAGTACGCTGATATCCCACATGTGGGGGTAAACCACTATTTGGGCGCATGGCAGAGCTCGGAAGGGAAGCAGCGCCATTTGACGTTTTTGGCTGGAATTGAGATCGGACACCATGTCGCGTTTGGAAAACCCCTGATGTACCAAAACAGTGGAAATCCCCCACAAATGACACCATTTTGGAAACTAGACCCCCTAAGGAACTTATCTAGATGTGTGGTGAGAACTTTGAACCCCCATGGGCTTCACAGAAGTTTATAACATAAAGCCATACAATTAAAAAATCATATTTTTTCCACAAAAATGATCTTTTCACCCTCAATTCTTATTTTTCCAAGGGTAACAGGACCGTAAAAGTTATTGTGCAATTTGTTCTGAGTACGCCGATACCCCACATGTGGGGGTAAACCACTATTTGGGCGCATGGCAGAGCTCGGAAGGGAAGCAGCGCCATTTGACGTTTTTGGCTGGAATTGAGATCGGACACCATGTCGCGTTTGGAAAACTCTTGATGTACCAAAACAGTGGAAACCCCACACAAATGACACCATTTTGGAAACTAGACCCCCTAAGGAACTTATCTAGATGTGTGGTGAGCACTTTGACCCCCCCAGTGCTTCACAGAAGTTTATAATGCCCGGGCGTGAAAATAAATAATTCGTATTTTTTCCACAAACATGATCTTTTAGTCACCATTTTTTTATTTTCCCAAGGGTACCAGGAGAAATTGGACCCCAAAAGTTGTTGTCCAATTTGTCCTGAGTATGCTGATACCCCATATGTGGGAGAAAACTACTGTATGGGCACACGTCGGGGCTCGGAAGGGAAGTAGTGACGTTTTGGAATGCAGACTTTGATGGAATGGTCTGCGGGTGTCATGTTGCCTTTGGAGAGCCCCTAATGTACCTAAACAGTGGAAACCCCCCACAAATGACACCATTTTGTAAACTAGACCCCCCAAGGAACTTATCTAGATGTGTGGTGAGCACTTTGAACCCCCCAGTGCTTCACAGAAGTTTATAACGCCCGTGCGTGAAAATAAAAAATTCGTATTTTTTCCACAAACATGATCTTTTAGTCACCATTTTTTTATTTTCCCAAGGGTACCAGGAGAAATTGGACCCCAAAAGTTGTTGTCCAATTTGTCCTGAGTATGCTGATACCCCATATGTGGGAGAAAACTACTGTATGGGCACATGTCGGGGCTCGGAAGGGAAGTAGTGAGGTTTTGGAATGCAGACTTTGATGGAATGGTCTGCGGGTGTCATGTTGCCTTTGGAGAGCCCCTAATGTACCTAAACAGTGGAAACCCCCCACAAATGACCCCATTTTGAAAACTAGACCCACTAAGGAACTTATCTAGATGTGAGGTGAGCACTTTGAACCCCCAAGTGCTTCACAGAAGTTTATAACACTCGGACGTGAAAATTAAAAAATCATTTTTTTCCACAAAAATGATATTTTTGCCCCCAATTTTTTATTTTCCTAAGGGTAACAGGAGAAATTGGACCCCAAAAATTGTTTTCAGAATTGGCTGGAATTGAGATCAGACGCCATGTTGCATTTGGAGAGCCCCTGATGTGCCCAAACAGTGGAAACCCTCAATTATAACTCCAACCCTAACCCCAACACACCCCTAACCCTAACCCTAGCCCTAACCCTAGCCCTAACCCTAGCCCTAACCCTAACCCTAGCCCTAGCCCTAACCCTAGCCCTAACCCTAAGGCTGTGTGCACACGCTGCGGATTTTGCTGCGGTTCCGCAGCGGTTTTGGCTGCTGCGGACCCCAGTACCATGATTCCCTATGGGAATCAAAAACCGCAGTGCAGACGGTGCGGAATTTTCCGCGCGGATTATCTGCAGTTTTCAATCCGCAGAAAGAATTGACATGTCAATTCTTTCTGCGGATTCTCCTGCAGTTTGCCATCTCCTCTATTGAGATGAAAAACCGCAGGACAAAACCGCAGAGCAATCCGCAGGTAAAACCGCAGGTCTTTTGACCTGCGGTTTCACCTGCGGATTTTACAAAATCCGCGCGGATGAATCCGCACCTAATCCGCAGCGTGTGCACACAGCCTTACCCTAACGGGAAAATGGAGATAAATACTTTTTTTTTAGTTTTATTATTTTTCCCTAACTAAGGGGGTGATAACGGGGGGTTTGACTTACTATTTATGGCGGTTTTTATGTTTGGCGGCTGTCACACGCTAAAAGACGCTTTTTATTGTAAAATAGTTTTTGCATCACCACATTTTGAGAGCTATAATTTTTCCGTATTTTGACCCACTGAGTCATGTGAGATCTTATTTTTTGCGGGACGAGTTGACGTTTTTATTGGTACCATTTTCGGGCACGTGACGTTTTTTGATCGCTTTTTATTCCTATTTTTGGGACGCAGAATGAACAAAAACCAGCGTTTCATGAATTTCTTTGGGGGGGTGCGTTTACACCGTTCCGCGTGCGGTAAAATTGATAAAGCAGTTTTATTCTTCAGGTCAGTACGGTTACAGCGATACCTCATTTAGGTCGTTTTTTTATGTTTTTGTCGGTTTTATGCAATGAAAACTATTTTATATAAAAAATAATTATTTTTGCATCGCTTTATTCTGTGAGCTATAACTTTTTTATTTTTTCGCTGATGATGCTGTGTGGCGGCTCGTTTTTTGCGGGACAAGATGACGTTTTCAGCGGTACCATGGAAATTTATATGCGTCTTTTTGATCGCACGTTATTACACTTTTTGTTTGGCGGTATGATAATAAATCATTTTTTGCTTCGTTTTTTATTTTTATTTTTTAAGGGGTTCGCTAAAAGGGTTAACTAATGGGACAGTTTTATAGGGCGGGTCATTACGGACGCGGCGATACCTAATATATGTACTTTTTATTATTTCCAAAAAATGGATTTATTGAGGGAATTTTTTTTTTTTTTTTCTAATTTATTTGGCGATTTTTTTTAATTTATTTTTACATTTTTTTTTAATTTTTTTTTTACTTTATTACATAGTCCCAGGTGGGACATCACTGTCCTGTGACAGATTGCTGATCTGTCACATCACAGATCACTGTGACAGATCAGCAATCTGTCACAGGCATTGAAGAAGACTTCCTCTTGCCTGCACTTTGCAGGCACTGAGGAAGCCAGCTTCCTCAGGTCCCCGTCGCCATCTTGGATTCGGGGGCCTGGAGGATAGGAGCCCCCCGCAGCAGCGCTGCACATTGCGCTGCCGTGGGGGGGCTCAGGGAAGCACGGAGGGAGCCACCTCCCTGCCGATGCTTCCCTTTAACTCCCGGTACACCTCGATCATGTTTGATCGCGGTGTGCAAGGGGTTAACGTGTCGGGGGCGGTCCATGACCGCCCCTGACACATAGTGCCGGGTGTTAGCTGTGATAATCAGCTGACACCCGGCCGCGATCAGCGGCGCTCACCACGTGGGCGCCGCTGATCGCGGTAGACGTACTATCCCGTCCACGGTCATACGGGCCCGGGTACCGTGGACGGGATAGTACGTCGGATGTCAGGAAGGGGTTAAATATGATTTTTATGTGCACACGTTGCAGATTTGCTTTTGTAAAAATGTGTGCGGATTCTGTTTCTCTTGGCAGAAAAAGCAGTTTAAATTCTACGTGGTTTTTATGCGTTTCTGATGCGGATTTGATGTGGATTTTCATGCGTTTTTTTCATGCGGATTCGTATGCGTTTTTGTAAGCTAAATATATATATTATTTAACAAAAAAAAAGAATTGAGATGTCAACAAATAAGTGAATATATATTGTAAAGCAGCGGTGTCCACGCTGTGCAGTTATGAAGGAGTGAACCAAGCAAGTTCAAAAACGTTTTTAATGTCCAACAAAACTCACTCAGTGCACAGCACGCTGTATCTTCCGGATCGCAGCCGAGAAGCAACAAAACAGTCCATGGCCAGTTGCCGTGAGCAACCGCATTGCCCGGGTATGAAAGGGGTGCCAGACCTTGGCTCAGCTTGGCCCTGTGTTTCCTCACACAGGGAGATCTGCAGACCACTGCTCTGGCTCTGTGCAAGTCAGAACTGACACACCCAAAACCCTTTCTGCAGGGTTTTCTTTTTCCTCTCTCCAATCTGTGGCCATAGGCCACTTATAAGACCTGGGCTGGAGGAAACGGACCGGACCCCAACTACCTTCCTGCAGTCCGTTTCAAAAATAAAAGCCCATACCGGGTTTTCCTGAATAAACTCCTTGGTCCAAATAACTTGACCAGGCTCAAACTCACTTTTAATCTGCCCTGTGAGTCACAGGCACACTGCTGCGACGAAAGGCCACTCCAGCGGATCTAAGGCTGGTTTCACATTAGCGCTTTTTTAAGCGCACGCACGGCCGGGGGTAGCTCCGCCCCCGAGCCGGCTCTCTGCCCGGCATGCCCGCCCCTTGCTTGTAGCGCCGCCTCCTAGCGCACAGCGGCGCCTGCGATCGGCGCACCCTATCTTTAGCATAGGGTGCGCAGATCGTGCGCAGGCCGTGCGCTAGTTGCGCTTTGACCTGCGCTGCGCACTTTTGACGGTGCGCCGTGCGCGCCAAAATCAAACTTTTCGGATTTTGGCGCGCACGGCGCACCGTCAAAAGTGCGCAGCGCAGGTCAAAGCGCAACTAGCGCACGGCCTGCGCACGATCTGCGCACCCTATGCTAAAGATAGGGTGTGCCGATCGCAGGCGCCGCTGTGCGCTAGGAGGCGGCGATACAAGCAAGGGGCGGGCACGCCGGGCAGAGAGCCGGCTCGGGGGCGGAGCTACCCCCGGCCGTGCGTGCGCTTAAAAAGCGCTAATGTGAAACCACCCTAATATGCTTCTGAGCGCATTCTGGGGGACACATAGCAACTCTCACATATGACTCCGGTCGCTGCCTCACAATATATATACACTAGGTGGAGGCCCGATGATTTCGCATTGGGAGGGCGGTAATGTCACAATGGGGGCAGGCTTTGCAGCTTTGAGAATCTCTCCCCCTTTGTTCTCTCTTTCCCCATGTGCTGACTTCTCCCGTCTGTGCTTTCTTCTTTGACCTGTCTACCCCATGTGCTATCCCCCTTGTCTGCTGTCTCTCTCGTTCCTGTGCTGTGTTCTCCTCTTATGTGCTGTCCCGTTTGAACTGTCTCCCCCCTGTGTTGTCTCTCTCACCCCTGTGCGCTTTCTCTCTTCCCCATCTGCTGTCTTCTCCTCTCATGTCATCTCTTCTTTGACCTATATACCCCATGTGCTCTCCCCCCTGTCTGCTTTCTCTCTCCCCACCACTGTGCTGTCTTCTTCCCTCATGAGTAAATCAGACCGACGCCATCTTTGTGCAGACAGTGGCGGTCACATTAAAACTGCGCATGTGCTCCTCCTGTACAAAGATGGTGGCGGTCAGTGAATCATTCGGCTGATCCTGGCGGCGGCGTGTTCACGACGGTGTTCCGCTGGTGGTATCGCACAAGATGCTGCGTACGGAGTATACAGTATGTGTGTGTGTGGTGCGTACGGCATACAGTGTGTGTTTGTGTGTGTGTGTGTCTGGTGCATACGGCGTATACAGTGTGTGTGTGTGTGGTGCGATGGTGTTCCGCTGGTGGTACCGCGCAAGAGGCGGGTACCACCAGCAGTTTCCATATTGAGACACCCATCACTTGGGTGTCCCAATATGGCAGTCGGTGAACTTCCGCCGCTTGGAATTCTGGGATCTGGATGGAACAGGATACGAAGACATTACAAGGTAAGAATATATTTTATATATATATATATATATATATATATATATACAGCTCTGGCAAAAATTAAGAGACCACTGCAAAATTTTCAGTTTGTCTGATTTTTCTCTTTATAGGTATATTTTTGAGTAAAATGTAAATTGCTCTTTTATTCTATAAACTACTGACAACATGTCTCCGAATTTCCAAGCATTACATTTTGTATTTATTTTCAGAAAATGAGAAATGGTCAAAATAACAAAAAAATGCAGTGCTTGCAGACCTCAAATAATGCTAAGAAAACAAGTTCATAAAATCATTTAGAAAGAACAATACTAATGTTTTAACTCAGGAAGCGATCAGAAATCAATATTTTGTGGAATAACCATGACCATTTAATTACAGCTTTCATGCGTCTTGCCATGCTTACCACCAGTCTTTCACACTGCTTTTGGGTGACCTTATGCCACTCTTGGTACAAAAATTTAAGCAGTTCTTTGATGGCTTGTGACTATCCATCTTTCTCTTAGTTACATTCCAGAGGTTTTCAGTGGGGTTCAGGTCTGTTGATTGGGCTGGCTATGACAGGGATTTCATGTAGTGGTCCTTCATCCACACATTGATTGACCTAGCTGTGTGTCATAGCGCATTGTCCTGCTGGAAAAACAAGTCCTAAGAGTTGGGGAACATTGCCTGAGCAGAAGGAAACAACTGTTTTTCCAGGATAACCTTGTATGCGGATTGATTCATACGTCCGTCACAAAGATTAACCTGCCCAATTCCAGCCTTGCTGGAGCATCCCCAGATCATCACCGATCCCCTACCAAATTTCACAGTGGGTGCAAGACACTGTGGCTTGTACACCTCTCCAGGTCTTCATCTAATCATTAGACAACCAGGTGTTGGGCAAAGCTGAAAATTAGACTCATCAGAGATTACCTTACTCCAGTCCTCTATGGTCCAATACTTATGGTCTTTGGAAAACTTCAGCCTGGCTCTCCTTTGCTTCTCATTGATGAAAGGCTTTATTCTAGCTTTACATGACTTGTACCCTGCCTCTAGGAGCCTGTTATGAACTGTTCTTACCGTGCACTTCACCCCAGCTGCCATTTGCCATTCCTTTTGTAGCTCACTTGATGTCATCTTGCAGTTGCTGAGTGACATTCAAAGAAGATGACGGTCATCCCGGTCAGTGGAGAGTCGTTTTCACCCTTTGCCGGTCTGTAGCTTTGTTGTCCCCAATGTCTGCTGCTTGACCTTGTTGTAATGGACTATGGTCTTACAAATTTTAAGGATGGAGACAACATGACGCTCACTGTATCCCTCTGCTAGTAAAGCCAAAATTGAGCCCTTCTTTTCCTCACTCAAGACTTTTCTTTTCAAATCCTTTGGTATGGTTAAAAGTTATTTTTTTCATTTCTATTACTTTTGGGATATTACTAGCAATTGTTTTGCCATCCAGCTTGTCCTATTGCAAGAAGATTGAGAAAACCACAGCAGGGTTTTTTATACTTTCCTTCATTAAATAAGATTTGGTTCAGGTGATCACCTAATCAGAAGCACATTAAGAAGAATGAGGTGTACTCTGGTTGCAATTCAACTGACACTGGAATGGAATGGCTGTTAGACATGTAGAGATGCTGATTTTTATGAAACTGTGCAGTGGTCTCAATTTTTGCCAGAGCTGTATATATATACTCGTCAAAAAAATAAAGGGAACACCAAACAATACAATGTATTGTTTAGTGTTCCCTTTATTTTGTTGATCAGTATGTATAAAACCAAGCCCGAGGTTTAGTAATGAACACGTGTCAGCCAGATACCCTTATTAATAAAATGGTACATAAAGAGTTAAATAAAAGACACACACACGAAATCTGAGTGAAACGCAATAGCTGTTTAATTTTCAAAAAATTTATGAAAAAAAAAATTGCGTGAGCTCCTGCGTAATTTTCTTAACCAGCAGAAGGAAAGTCGACGGCTGAGGGCTGATGTTAATATTCTGGGAAGGAGCCATAAAGGTTCCCAGGCTAGTAATATCAGCTCACAGATGTTTGCTTAGCCTTTACTGGCTAGTTTACAGGGGAATCCCAGAAAAAATTGACATAGGGTCCCCCTATAAAATCAAACCAGCAAAGGCTAGGCAGACAGCTGCGGGTTGATATTAATAGCCTGTGAAGGGGCCATGCATATTGGCACCCCCCAGGCTAAAAACATCAGCTTTTACCTGCACCAGAAATGGCACATCTTATAGATACGCCAATTCTGGCACTCAGCCTCGCTCTTAACACTTGCCCTGTAGCGATGGCAAGTGGGGTAACATTTGTGGGGTTGATGCCACCTTTGCATCGTCCGGTGACATCAAGCCAACGGATTAGTAATGGAGAATCGTCAATAAGACACCTATCCATTATTAATCCTATAGTTGTATGGTAAATAAAGACAGCCAGAATAAAGGCCTTTAATTGAAATAATCACACAGACTCCTTTATTGAATCTTAATTTACCATACTTACTGCATCGCCTAATCCCCGACTCCCTCGATCTCCTGCAACAAAAATAAAATAATAAACAAATATAAATACTCCCTGTCCGACGTAGTCCATTTACTGAGTGTCCCATGACCATCTCACGTGTAGAACAGTCACATCGGGAGATGTGCTGCGCTACACGGCCTCCGGTGATACACTTGTAGGGGGTGGACTGACCTATGGACTTGTCTGATGAAGAGGGAAAAGTAAAGAGGATGATGTACACAATGCTTTATTTTGACTTGTATGTGTGGGACAACAGCTAGAATTGGGAAAAGACAGTGTAGTACCGGGTTTTGGCCACATGATGGAGACAGAGAGTATTGAGAAAAGGACTTAACAGCAGCCTTAGGCTAGAGAAACCGCCTAGTCATGGTGGGCGGAGTTATGGGACTGAGAAGAGGATTTCCAGAAAGAGGAGCTAGAAGGCAGGAGAGTCACAGGGGAAGGGCAGACACCCAGGAGGAAGAGAGAAGCGGGAAGAGCTCAGGAGGACAGAGGAAGGAGAAGCTCAGGAAAGACAGAAGAGAAAGAGACGGTGACTAGGAGTAGGGGGTGGCCCTGAGAGGAGAGCTGCAGGACGGGACGGCAGTGACTAACAGAGGTCTGGGGTACAGGACGCCTGGACACCGAAGAATGAATAGGTGTTGCAGCAGACAGACTCGGATGGGGGAAGTGCTGTGGCCGTGGGCCTAACGGCAGCCACAGTGAAGGAACCCAGGGGTCTTCTCAGACAGAAGCTGAAGGAAGGTGACAGGCACCCAGGCCAGGGAGCAGAAGCTGTTGTGCCTGCTGTGGATGTCAAGAGGACACCCAATAAAGTTTGGACCTGATTGAACGGATTTCTGCGTTTGTTTCCCGTCTGTTCCACAGCCGAAAGGAACCACCCCCCAGTCGGCACATGTACTACACACTGACAGGAGATAATCGCTCCTACAGTGCATCACTGAGAGTTCACTGGAGTTCTTGCTCTCACGGCGCCACTGCATGAGAATTTTCTCATGCAGCAGTGCTGTATGTGACAGCACGAACTCCAGTGAACTCTCACGGCAGTGCAGTGGTACACCTCTTGTCAGGGATCACCTCCTGTCAGTGAATCACCAGAGGCCAGGTAGAGCAGTCACATCTCCCGATGTGACCGTTCTACACGTGAGATCGTTGCGGGACACTCGTTATTAAATGGACTACGGCGGAAAGGTATGTTGGTTTATTTTATTTTTGTTGCAGGAGACGCGGGCTTTGGAGATTAGGTGTTAGGTTAGTATGATATAACCGATACTATGGGTGATCAACAATTTCCAAAGGGGATGGGCCACTCTAAACATAATACAAGATTCACACATGGGAAGAGCATGCTGCCCAATGTAAATAAACATCAGAAAGAATTAAATTAAAAAATCCTTTTATTAGACATCACATAAAACCACAAAATCATAGTAATAGTAAATGAAGTAATCAGTGTTTGGGAAACAAAAACAGATTCCCCAGAACTAATTCATAGCCTAGGCACAAATGAAGTGCACCATGGGAAAAATTCCTAAAAAGAAGGAGGGCAGTGGAGTGCCCATATCAAGACCTCACCCCATGTATACAAGCAACACGTCTCTTTGAATCCCATAAATATTCAAAATGTATATGTATATCCAAATACAAAGGTAAGAGACTACTAGTGAGACAGCACTGTGGCTAGCATGCATGGAGACGCCTACCAGTGGGGCTATGCCTTCCCTTCTGAATAAAGTGACGGTGCAAATCAAAGTGCCATATCGTGCTTACCCATATGGGTGAATATCTAAGTTCCAGGAACGTGCCCCGACGCACGTTTCGCCTATCCGGCTTCCTCGGGGGGCAGTGTGGATAGGTGTGCTAGCCACATATAAATACCCTGCCTACAGGTGCGCGATATCAGCCGCAAGGACACGGCGCATGAGGGGCGGAGCTAGCACAGGCAACACGTCACCGCCGGCCCTCCAATGACGGCGCTGGTCAGGAGAAATCTCCAGTGACGTCAATACCCAGCGCAGTCACATAAGGAGGCCTTGGGCAACGCGAGACTGTGGAGTCGCCCGCGCATGCGCACCCCCGCGGCGGACATCTTGGTTTCTGGCAAACAGATGGGCAACAGTGTCCGGTGTGCGGCCGAATGTGACCATACAGGTGGAACACATAGACTAATAATAAAATGTAGAGTGTGAGAGGCGATGCAAGGAAACAGGGGTAAAGAAATCTGACAGAGGCACAATTAGATGTTTTGGGGTTGGGTTTGACTTTTGTCCCCTCTAACAGGTTTGACTTTTTTGCAGCAATGAAGGACTTACAGCTCTTTCTAAGAAAGATAGTCCTTCGGAAACTACATATGAAAACTTCTAATAACTTGGGTCTGAACTCAACTGAGGAACAGGAGGCTTTATCCATTTTGGAAGAATTGGAACGAGAGAGTTCCCCCAACACACCAGGTACTTTCCCTACTTCAATCTGCCGTGTCCTAGTCCGAGATCCACCACTTTTCCCCCCTTCTCTTTATGTCCACAGATGGAGATTTTAAACCAACTTGTGTTGGATGATTTTCGCACAATTCCAAATCAGTGGAGGGGTGATAATCTCACCAAGAGACAGAGAGAAGCCCTAAGACAACTAAGAGATCTACGCGATGTAGTAATAAAACCAGCGGACAAGGGGGGAATGTGGTGGTCTGGGCAACAGTATGAAAGGGAAGTCTATAGACAATTGAGGGATCGGGACTCCTATACACTCCTCCCGAGTAGCCCTATGAAGGAATTTTCGGGGGCTATTCTGGACATTGTGGAGAGGGCCTTTTCCCAAGGAATCATTCCTAAAAAAGTTCACGATGGGTTGTTGGTGACTAATCCGGTGGTACCCACCTTCTATTTATTGCCCAAAATTCACAAAGATCTGATTGAGCCCCGGGGCGTCCTATTGTCTCTGGCATGGGAGGGCTTTGTGATCCGATTTGCAAGTTTATCGAATATTATTTACATCCCATTGTCGAGACCTTGCCCTCCTATGTCAGGGACACTACGGACGTCCTGAGGAAAATACAGTCATGGCCAAAAGTTTAGAGAATGACACAAATATTATATTTTCACATGATCTGCTGCCCTCTGGTTTTTATGTGTGTTTGTCAGATTTTTTTTTATCACATACAGAAATATAATTGCAATCATATTATGAGTAACAAAAGGTTATATTGACAGTTAGAATGAGTTAATGCAGCAAGTCAATATTTGCAGTGTTGACCCTTCTTCTTCAGGACCTCAGCAATTCTCCCTGGCATGCTCTCAATCAACTTCTGGATCAAATCCTGACTGATAGCAGTCCATTCTTGCAAAATCAATGCTTTTATTTTGTCTGAATTTGAAGGTTTTTGTTTGTCCACCCGTCTCTTGATGATTGACCACAAGTTCTCAATGGGATTAAGATCTGGGGAGTTTCCAGGCCATTGGTCCCAAAATCTCTATGTTTTGTTCCCTGAGCCATTTAGTTATTATCACCTTTGCTGTATGGCAAGGTGCTCCATCATGTTGAAAAAGGCATTGTTGATCGCCAAACTGCTCTTGGACGGTTGAGAGAAGTTGCTCGTGGAGGACATTCTGGTACAATTCTTTATTCATGGCTGTGTTTTTAGGCAAGACTGAGAGAGAGCCCATTCCCTTGGCTGAGAAGCAACCCCACACATGAATGGTTTCAGGATGCTTGACAGTTGGCATGAGACAAGACTGGTGGTAGCGCTCACCTGGTCTTCTCCGAATAAACCGTTTTCCAGATGTCCCAAACAATCGAAAAGGGGATTCATCAGAGAAAATGACTTTACCCCAGTCCACAGCAGTCCACTCCCTGTACCTCTTGCAGAATATCAGTCTGTCCATGATGTTTTTTCTGGAGAGAAGTGGCTTCTTTGCTGCCCTCCTTGAGACCAGGCCTTGCTCCAAGAGTCTCCGCCTCACAGTGCATGCAGATGCACTCACACCTGCCTGCTGCCATTCCTGAGCAAGCTCTGCACTGCTGGTAGCCCGATCACGCAGCTGAAACACTTTTAAGATACGGTCCTGGCGCTTGCTGGTCTTTCTTGGGCGCCCAGGAGCCTTTTTGGCAACAAGGGAACCTCTCTCCTTGAAGTTCTTGATGATGCGATAGATTGTTGACTGAGGTGCAATCTTTCTAGCTGCGATACTCTTCCCTGTTAGGGCATTTTTGTGCAGTGCAATGATGACGGCACGTGTTTCTTTAGAGATAACCATGGTTAACAGAAGAGAAGCAATGATGCCAAGCACCAGCCTCCTTTTAAAGTGTCCAGTGGTGTCATTCTTACTTAATCATGACAGATTGATCTCCAGCCCTGTCCTCATCAACACCCACACCTGTGTTAATGGAGCAATCACTGAAACGATGTTAGCTGGTCCTTTTAAGGCAGGGCTGCAATGATGTTGAAATGTGTTTTGGGGGATAAAGTTATTTTTCTAGGCAAATATTGACTTTGCAAGTAATTGCTGTTAAGCTGATCAGTCTTTATAACATTCTGGAGTATATGCAAATTGCCATTAGAGAAATGAAGCAGTAGAGTTTGTAAAAATTAATAATTGTGTCATTCTCTAAACTTTTGGCCATGACTGTAGATGGCTTAATATTGGAGCCAGATATGTTTTTGGTGACGGCCGACGTTGAGTCTCTGTATACCAGCATCAATCATGCAAACGGACTGGAGGCTGTACATTTTTTTCTGGGTATGGGTGACTTGGATCTATCCTTGTTCCTTGGTCATGGAGCTGCTCGAATTTATCTTGTTACATAATTTCTTCACATTTAAGGATAGGTACTATCTACAGAAGCGAGGCAGGCCATGGGGGCGGCATGTGCGCCATCCTACGCCAATCTTTCTCGGTCACTGGGAGAGGGAGTTGTTCGGGGATGGCGTGTGTGTCGCTTCCCATGTGCTGTGCTGGTACAGATATATTGACAACATCTTGTCTGTATGGCAGGGTCCCGAGCATGCTCTTCAAGAATTCATCAGTAATCTCAATAAGAACAATCTAAATATAAAACTAACATATAAATGTTCCAGGAAAATTATTGATTTCCTGGACATTAAAATCATAGTTTCTGAGAGTGGCTCAGTGCTTACCGACGTCTTCCGTAAGGAGACCTCAGTCAATGCAATTTTACATGCAACATCTGCACATACATCTTCTACAATCCATGCCATCCCAATTGGCCAATTTTTGAGATTAAAACGCATTTGTGCTACTGATGTGATTTTTGAGGAGCAGGCTCGTGACCTTTCCCAGGGGTTCTGTGACCGGGGTTATAGCAGGAGATCGATCAAAAGGGGCTACCTACGGGCCAAGCGAACCCCACGGAGTCAACTATTGGGGGTGAAACGTAAAGGGGCGAATGGGAATCAACCCATTAGATTTATATCTACTTTTAATAATCATTGGTCCAAAACACGGGAAATTATGACTCGACACTGGCCGGTTTTAAGATCAGACCCGTTACTTAGAACGATTTTGCCAGAACGTCCCCTTTTAACAGCTAGAAGACCACAGAATCTGCGGGATATCTTAGTGCGAAGCCACAATGTGGCCAATCCTCCGGACCCTTTTGGTTCTGGTGTGCAGAGACAGGGCTGTTACCCATGTGGCTCCTGTTTGGCCTGTAAGAATATCTTTCAGGCTACCTTTTTTTCTAATACTGAGGGAGGTGGGAGCCATCGGATTACCAGCTATATATCATGTAGTACATGTTACGTGATTTATCTCGCTACATGTCCATGTGGATTGAGTTATGTGGGTTTGACTTCGCGGGAATTTCGGGTTCGCGTTAGAGAGCACATTAGAGACATCAGGGCAGCTGAGGAAGTCGTGGACCCTGTGATGCTCAAGACGGTCCCTCGACACTTCAAGCTGCGCCACAAGTGTAACCCCACAGGCCTTAAATTTATAGGCATTGACCGTGTACGTGGGGGTATCAGAGGTGGAGACCTCAAACGTACACTTGCGCAGCTGGAGTGTCGATGGATCGTCACCCTGCAAACCATGGCACCTAAGGGCCTTAATGAAAAATTATCCTTTGCATGTTTTTTGTAATTGGATTCCTGACACCTTTTTTCCTTTTTCTTTTCCTCTGTTTCCTTTTTAATCTATGGTGTGCTGTTTTTAATTTTATTTCTTTTTATTTCACAATTATCATAGTGACTGTTCATGATGATCGCATTCTGTCCATGAATGACTGATGACAGCTGATGGTCTCAGCTCCGGTGGATTAGCTCCTTAATCTGAGGAGGATGAATCATACATTGGAAGACCTACTTTGGACATATTAATCCCCTTACTCGTTTGTGTGATTCTAGAGCTTTGGTTACATGTATAGTGTGACTTTTTTAATATATGTAATGTTAACATTGCTCTATGGATAACTGTTTATTTGCCTTGTGGATGATTTTTTCATCCAAAGTTTTTTTAGGAAGGTTGAAGTTAATTATTCATACCAGATGCAATGGGCGTTGTGCTTTTTCTTTTCTTCTGTTGGTACCGTTTGGGAGTGACATCCAACTTTCTATATTATGTAGGTGGCGTTTACACACATTTTGTAACATCTCTGTTTCAGAGATTTAGGTAGTAATGGGATGGATTTTTGAATTTGTCAGTCACCTCCCTTCTTGTGCCCCTCCCCTTCTGTCTCTCCCCTCCTCCTTTCTTCTCTTTTTTTTTCCCTTTTTCTTTCGGTTTTCCTGTTCCCTTCCTTTTCTTCTTTACCCCTGTTTCCTTGCATTGCCTCTCACACTCTACATTTTATTATTGGTCTATGTGTTCCACCAGTATGGTCACATTCGGCCGCACACCGGACACTGTTGCCCATCTGTTTGCCAGAAAACAAGATGTCCGCCGCGGGTGTGCGCATGCGCGAGCGACTCCACAGTCTCGCGTTGCCCAAGGCCTCCTTATGTGACTGCGCTGGGTATTGACGTCACTGGAGATTTCTCCTGACCAGCGCCGTCATTGGAGGGCCGGTGGTGACGCGCTGCCTGTGCTAGCTCCGCCCCTCATGCGCCGTGTCCTCGCGGCTGATATCGCGCACCTGTAGGCAGGGTATTTATATGTGGCTAGCACACCTATCCACACTGCCCCCCGAGGAAGCCGGATAGGCGAAACGTGCGTCGGGGCACGTTCCTGGAACTTAGATACTCACCCATATGGGTAAGCACGATATGGCACTTTGATTTGCACCGTCACTTTATTCAGAAGGGAAGGCATAGCCCCACTGGTAGGCGTCTCCATGCATGCTAGCCACAGTGCTGTCTCACTAGTAGTCTCTTACTTTGTATTTGGATATACATATACATTTTGGATATTTATGGGATTCAAAGAGACGTGTTGCTTGTATACATGGGGTTAGGTATTGATATGGGCACTCCACTGCCCTCCTTTTTTGGAATTTTTCCCATGGTGCACTTCGTTTGTGCCTAGGCTATGAATTAGTTCTGGGGAATCTGTTTTTGTTTCCCAAACACTGATTACTTCATTTACCATTACTATGATTTTGTGGTTTTATGTGATGTCTAATAAAAGGATTTTTTAATTTAATTCTTTCTGATGTTTATTTACATTGGGCAGCATGCTCTTCCCATGTGTGAATCTTGTTTGGTTAGTATGGTTGTATGTTTTTTTTTACAATTTAACACAGTCTCCGGATAATGGGACAACTCTCCCATCATCGGCTCATGCTGTGACTGTTATATGTAACAGCAGACATAGCCAGATGGGAGTAGTAGTCCCATCAGACAATGCCTGGGTACACACACATACACCCGCAGCAGGACACTCGCAGACGGACACAGACAGACAATCACATATTCTCTGCTCACACATATTCTCCACCCAAACATATTTTCTCAGCCCACACACTCTTCCTCCTTCCTTTCTGCAGCGTTTTTGGCACGCAAATCTTTTTACACATGTGGTTTGACTGTGGATTTGATTGACTCAATGTAAGTCAATGGGTGCAGAAACAATGCAGATCTGCAAAAAGAATTGACATGCTGCGGAAAATAAAACCAAATATTCCGCAGCCTGTGCACACCAATTCTGAATTTGCATTAACATTGCTTGTGCAATCCTTTGCAGATTTGATGCAATTCTGCGCAGAAAAAAAGCTGCGGATCTGCAACAAATCTGCAACATGTGCACATACCCTTATAGAACAGAAACTCTTTGATTCTGCACTTAAAAAAGTATCTGCAATTCTTTACATACTTTTTTAGGCTCCACATAGAAGACAGGAGAGAAAAAACGCAATCAACAAAACTGCACAGTTTAAACCACAGGGCGAGCAGTTTTCATGAAATCACATCCACTTTGCATGGACAATTAAACACAGCAAAATGACTGACTGTGCAAAAACACAGCAGAAATAAAACACCACTTATGCTACATGTGAACACGGTCTAAATGTCCAAGCAAAGTGGATGTGATTCTATTAAATCTCTGCCCTCTGTGGTCTGAAGACTCTGCTGAACTTCTTTGGTGCTTTTTTTTTTCTATAGGCCTCTATGTGAAACTTGAAAAAATGCATGTAAAATAACAAAATGCTCTTGCATTTTAAGAATCAAAGCATTTCTGTAGTATTAAAATAATGGGAAAACACATAAAAGAAATGGAGCAAACACGCAATAATCAGAGATTGTTACTGCGTCATGTTTTGCACACAACTGCAGAAAAAAACAGTATTTACACTATGTGTGAACACAGCCTCAAAGTTACATTTTTTATGACTTTATGGGTTTAATGGAGAAAAAAAATCAAACGCATCATTTACCGATCACCATAAATAATCTAATCGCTGTGCTGTAGAGGTTGTTTAGATTATAGGGATACAAATATGTCTGTATTATCTGCTTATTTGTGATGTTTATTATTTACTAGATGGTGGCCCGATTCTAACGCATCGGGTATTCTAGAATATGGCCAGCGGGAGACCGACGTTCAAAAGATGGTCCAGGACGACCCACCACGATTGGCGATCTCACAGCGGGGGCCTGGTCGCTGCTGTGTGTCACACTGAGGCTAAGTACCCACGTTGCAGAAATGATGCAGAAATTTCCGCAGCATTTGCGCAACTCCTGCCACGGGAAAAACGCATGCGAATTTGCATGCGTTTTCACGCGATTTTCGCGTGCGGAATTCAAGTGCATTCCAAGCGATTTGAAGCATCGCTTGGAATGTGATTGACATGTTGGTCACACTTGTCAAGCATAGTGTTTGACAATTGTGATCAACTTTTTACTATTGATGCTGCCTATGCAGCATCAATAGTAAAAGACAGAATGTGAAAAATAATTTAAAAAAATAAAAAAAAAAGTTATTCTCACCTTCCGACGGTCCCCGATCTCCTCTCCACGCTCCCGGCATCTTCCGGTCCCAGTAATGCTTAGCGCGAAGGCACGGAGATGACGTCACTCTCGCGAGAACGCGACGTCATCAGCGGTCTTTCACACAAAGTATTACTGGGACCGGAAGATGCCGGGCGCGTGGTGACAGGAGGGAAAGAGTCTGGGGGCCGTCGGAATGTGAGTATATCACTTTTTTTTATTTTAATTATATTTTTTTACAGGTTTATGGTACCCAGGGCCTGGAGGAGAGTCTCCTCTCCTCCGCACCCTGGGTACCATCCGCACATTGAGCGCTGCGCCGGTCTTCTCCCGGCTGCGTCGCCGCTGACCACCATGCGGCAGGAGATGACCTGCGGCAACCGTCGGGAGATCAGCGGCTAGTGCCGCAGATCTCCCATCAGTAGCGTTGGCGTGCGTTGTTCGAATTCCGCGCCAATTGGGGCCGGACTGTGCCTGTGGCTGACAGTGACCTTAATTTCCGTTACGACAGACAGACAGAATTAGACGATTATACAGGAGAAAAAAAATGCATTAAAAATTACCTTTATGTAATTACTTTTCATTACGTTTTATCCCCTTCCCGACATGTGCCGTACATATATTGCCCTGCGAGAACTGCGTTCCCACAAGAGAAGTATATGGACAGCGCCGCGACCGCATGGGCTCATGCTGAGCACCGCTGTGATCGGGTGCAGATGTGCTAGCTTCGATCGTGGGAATTTAATCCCTCCGATGCCACTGTCAATAGTGACAGCAACATCGTTGGGTATCGCACAGGGAGTGACCCCCGGCTACAAGATGGCCGTGGGGTCCTTGAGGAAAGATGTCTTTTCAATATCTGCTAAGAGCACAAGCTGAAAGCCTCCTTCCCTGCCTGTTAGATGCTGATCTGATGCTCAGCAGTGCAGAAGCTTTGCAGAGTATCAGATCAGCGATCTGTTACTGTACAGTGATGTCCCATGCTGGGACAATGTAAAAAAAAAAAAAAAAGTTAACATCAGAAGTAATAATTCGTCCATGTGACCTGGGACTATTTGACCACAGAGGATTATTACGTCCGCACGGGTGGTGTGTGGGTGATCACCGCCGGGTGTCAGCTGATTCTGACAGCTGACATCCGCACTAAGTGCCAGGAGCGGTCAAGCACCACGCCCGGCAATTTAAACCCTGAAACGCAGGGTCCTGATCATTGTCATGGTGACTGGATGTCGTCATGACGACAACCAAGTCACCAGAACTAGGAAACTTGCTGATCATGCACAGTGCATGATCAGCAACTTTCCCTGTCAGTGCAGAGCTGACAGTTTGTACAGCATGGGGATGCTGCTGCATCCCGATGCTGTAGAATCGATCAGCCTACAAAAAAATGATAGTCCCATAGTGGGACAAAGTAAAAAAGTTAGAAAAAGTAAAAAAAAAAAAATTAAAAATAATTGTAAAAATATAAAAAAAATCTAATTTAATACTAAAAAAACAAAAGACATTCTATCCATAAATATTTGTATGAAAAAAAAACAAAAAATAATTTAAGTAAACATATTTGGTATCGTCGAGTCCACAATGACCCAACCTATAAAGCTGTCCTCCTAGTTAACCCCTTTAGTGACCACCATACAAAAAAAATTAAAAACAAGGCAAAAAACAATGCTTTATCGTCATACCGCCCAAAAAAAGTGAATTAAAACACAATAAAAAAGACGGATATAAATAAACATGGTTCCGCTAAAAAAGTCATCTTGTCCTGCAGCAAACAAGCCTTCATACAGCTCCATCAGTGAAAAAATAAAAAAGTTATAGCTCTCACAATAAAGGGACGCAAAAATAATAATATATTTATATATAAATGAGATATCGCTGTAATCGTACTGACCCGAAGAATAAATCTGCCTTATCAATTTTACCACACACGGAACGGCATAACCCCCCCCCAAAAAAAAAAAAAGAAATTCATGAATTGCTGTTTTTTGTTCATTCTGCCTCAAAAAATTGGAATAGAAAGCGATTAGAAAATGTCATGTGCCCGCAAATGGTACTAATAAAAAGTCAACTCATCCCGCAAAAAACAAGCCATAACATGATTCTGTGTGCCAAAATAAGGACTAATTATAGTGATGCAAAAACTATTTTTTGCAATAAAAAGCGTCTTTTAGTGTGTGGCAGCAGCCAAACATAAAAATCTATATAAATCTGGTATTGCTGTAATCGCACTGACCCGAAGAATAAAGTTGTCTAATCACTTATACCGCACGAGGAGCGGCGCAAAAAAGAAATAAAACAAATTCTTCACCTACTGTTCATTTTTTCATTCCGCCTCCCAAAGATCACAGTAATCTAAGGGGGTCATAGAAGCCTTCCTGACCCCCAAACACGTCCCGGTTTAGATTGTATAAATGTATGTATCTCGGTGCCTCGTAATTTTGTTAAGATGTGTACATAATGCTGCTATGTATATATTCTTAAGGTGTTGTACAGGGAGAACATAGTGTTTTTATTAGGCCACTAGATGGAGATACAATAGTGTATAGGACAAGAGTTCAATGGATAGTAAATAGTTATCATAGGAGGGGTTGGCTGAGGTGTAAGGCAGGAATAGTTCCTGGTTAGAGCCAGAAGGGGGTGGGTAGCCCGAAGTGCTCAGGTAGGCTTATTGCCCGAGCTATCTCTGAAATACGTGATTCAGACTGAAACTGTGGCAGAAGATTCCCTATAATGAGCCAGATGAAGGCACTGTGGACGCCGTCTAACCTGTGATCCGGAGGTGTCCATCTTTTTAGTATTGCATATACATGCCGTTGACCACATTTTTGTGCACTTCTGAAAAGAACGACAACGCTGAAAAGAGGCCAGACGGAGTCCAGAGTAACTCTGCTGCCTCATTATAGTGAATGGATCCCTCGGTGGTTTCATCTGAATCACGTCACTCGGAGATTTAGATGGAAACCCCAAAGTAAGCGCTCATCGTAGATCGCAGGGTAAATGTGATCCAAAATGTTATGTAAAATGTTCCCAATAAAAGCTTCAACTTAATCCACAAAAAAAGCAAGTCCCCACTCAGGTCCATTATCTGTTATCAGAAATATAGGGGCTTCCATGTTACTGGTAGAAAAAAGGCTCTGGAAAAACGAAATGTCTCCTCACCCCTCAAAAGATTTTCGCGTGCGGAATTCAAGTGCATTCCAAGCGATTTGAAGCATCGCTTGGAATGTGATTGACATGTTGGTCACACTTGTCAAGCATAGTGTTTGACAATTGTGATCAACTTTTTACTATTGATGCTGATGCTGATCAATATTGATGCAGCATCAATAGTAAAAGACAGAATGTGAAAAATAATTTAAAAAAATGAAAAAAAAAAGATATTCTCACCTTCCGACGGCCCCCGATCTCCTCTCCACGCTCCCGGCATCTTCCGGTCCCAGTAATGCTTAGCGCGAAGGCATGGAGATGACGTCACTCTCGCGAGAACGCGACGTCATCAGCGGTCTTTCACACAAAGCATTACTGGGACCGGAAGATGCCGGGTGCGTGGTGACAGGAGGGAAAGAGTCTGGGGGCCGTCGGAATGTGAGTATATCACTTTTTTTTATTTTAATTCTATTTTTTTACAGGTTTATGGTACCCAGGGCCTGGAGGAGAGTCTCCTCTCCTCCGCACCCTGGGTACCATCCGCACATTGAGCGCTGCGCCGGTCTTCTCCCGGCTGCGTCGCCACTGACCACAGTGCAGCAGGAGATGACCTGTGGCAACCGTCGGGAGATCAGCGGCTAGTGCCGCAGATCTCCCAACAGTAGCGTTGGCGTGCGTTGTTCGAATTCCGCGCCAATTGGCGGCCGGACTGTGCCTGTGGCTGACAGCGACCTTGATTTCCGTTACGACAGACAGACAGAATTAGACGATTATACAGGAGAAAAAAAATGCATTAAAAATTACATTTATGTAATTACTTTTCATTACGTTTTATCCCCTTCCCGACATGTGCCGTACATATATTGCCCTGCGAGAACTGCGTTCCCACAAGAGAAGTATATGGACAGCGCCGCGACCGCATGGGCTCATGCTGAGCACCGCTGTGATCGGGTGCAGATGTGCTAGCTTCGATCGTGGGCATTTAATCCCTCCGATGCCACTGTCAATAGTGACAGCAACATCGTTGGGTATCGCACAGGGAGTGACCCCCGGCTACAAGATGGCCGTGGGGTCCTTGAGGAAAGATGTCTTTTCAATATCTGCTAAGAGCACAAGCTGAAAGCCTCCTTCCCTGCCTGTTAGATGCTGATCTGATGCTCAGCAGTGCAGAAGCTTTGCAGAGTATCAGATCAGCGATCTGTTACTGTACAGTGATGTCCCATGCTGGGACAATGTAAAAAAAAAAAAAAGTTAACATCAGAAGTAATAATTCGTCCATGTGACCTGGGACTATTTGACCACAGAGGATTATTACGTCCGCACGGGTGGTGTGTGGGTGATCACCGCCGGGTGTCAGCTGATTCTAACAGCTGACATCCGCACTAAGTGCCAGGAGCGGTCAAGCACCACGCCCGGCAATTTAAACCCTGAAACGCAGGGTCCTGATCATTGTCATGGTGACTGGATGTCGTCATGACGACAACCAAGTCACCAGAACTAGGAAACTTGCTGATCATGCACAGTGCATGATCAGCAACTTTCCCTGTCAGTGCAGAGCTGACAGTTTGTACAGCATGTGGATGCTGCTGCATCCCGATGCTGTAGAATCGATCAGTCTACAAAAAATGATAGTCCCATAGTGGGACAAAGTAAAAAAGTTAGAAAAAGTAAAAAAAAAAAAAATTAAAAATAATTGTAAAAATATAAAAAAAAATCTAAATTAATACTAAAAAAACAAAAGACATTCTATCCATAAATATTTGTATGAAAAAAAAACAAAAAATAATTTAAGTAAACATATTTGGTATCGTCGAGTCCACAATGACCCAACCTATAAAGCTGTCCTCCAAGTTAACCCCTTTAGTGACCACCATACAAAAAAAAATAAAAACAAGGCAAAAAACAATGCTTTATCGTCATACCGCCAAAAAAAAGTGAATTAAAACACGATACAAAAGACGGATATAAATAAACATGGTTCCGCTAAAAAAAGTCATCTTGTCCTGCAGCAAACAAGCCTTCATACAGCTCCATCAGCGAAAAAAAAAAAAAGTTATAGCTCTCACAATAAAGGGACGCAAAAATAATAATATATTTATATATAAATGAGATATCGCTGTAATCGTACTGACCCGAAGAATAAATCTGCTTTATCAATTTTACCACACACGGAACGGCATAACCCCCCCCCCAAAAAAAAAAAAGAAATTCATGAATTGCTGTTTTTTGTTCATTCTGCCTCAAAAAATAGGAATAGAAAGCGATTAGAAAATGTCATGTGCCCGCAAATGGTACTAATAAAAAGTCAACTCGTCCCGCAAAAAACAAGCCATAACATGATTCTGTGTGCCAAAATAAGGACTAATTATAGTGATGCAAAAACTATTTTTTGCAATAAAAAGCGTCTTTTAGTGTGTGGCAGCAGCCAAACATAAAAATCGATATAAATCTGGTATTGCTGCAATCGCACTGACCTGAAGAATAAAGTTGTCTAATCACTTATACCGCACGAGGAGTGGCGCAAAAAAGAAATAAAACAAATTCTTCACCTACTGTTCATTTTTTCTTTCCGCCTCCCAAAGATCACAGTAATCTAAGGGGGTCATAGAAGCCTTCCTGACCCCCAAACACGTCCCGGTTTAGATTGTATAAATGTATGTATCTCGGTGCCTCGTAATTTTGTTAAGATGTGTACATAATGCTGCTATGTATATATTCTTAAGGTGTTGTACAAGGAGAACATAGTGTTTTTATTAGGCCACTAGATGGAGATACAATAGTGTATAGGACAAGAGTTCAATGGATAGTAAATAGTTATCATAGGAGGGGTTGGCTGAGGTGTAAGGCAGGAATAGTTCCTGGTTAGAGCCAGAAGGGGGTGGGTAGCCCGAAGTGCTCAGGTAGGCTTATTGCCCGAGCTATCTCTGAAATACGTGATTCAGACTGAAACTGTGGCAGAAGATTCCCTATAATGAGCCAGATGAAGGCACTGTGGACGCCGTCTAACCTGTGATCCGGAGGTGTCCATCTTTTTAGTATTGCATATACATGCCGTTGACCACAGTTTTGTGCACTTCTGAAAAGAACGACAACGCTGAAAAGAGGCCAGACAGAGTCCAGAGTAACTCTGCTGCCTCATTATAGTGAATGGATCCCTCGGTGGTTTCATCTGAATCACGTCACTCGGAGATTTAGATGGAAACCCCAAAGTAAGCGCTCATCGTAGATCGCAGGGTAAATGTGATCCAAAATGTTATGTAAAATGTTCCCAATAAAAGCTTCAACTTAATCCACAAAAAAAGCAAGTCCCCACTCAGGTCCATTATCTGTTATCAGAAATATAGGGGCTTCCATGTTACTGGTAGAAAAAAGGCTCTGGAAAAGCGAAATGTCTCCTCACCCCTCAAAAGATTTTCGCGTGCGGAATTCAAGTGCATTCCAAGCGATTTGAAGCATCGCTTGGAATGTGATTGACATGTTGGTCACACTTGTCAAGCATAGTGTTTGACAATTGTGATCAACTTTTTACTATTGATGCTGATGCTGATCAATATTGGTGCAGCATCAATAGTAAAAGACAGAATGTGAAAAATAATTTAAAAAAATGAAAAAAAAAAGTTATTCTCACCTTCCGACGGCCCCCGATCTCCTCTCCACGCTCCCGGCATCTTCCGGTCCCAGTAATGCTTAGCGCGAAGGCATGGAGATGACGTCACTCTCGCGAGAACGCGACGTCATCAGCGGTCTTTCACACAAAGCATTACTGGGACCGGAAGATGCCGGGTGCGTGGTGACAGGAGGGAAAGAGTCTGGGGGCCGTCGGAATGTGAGTATATCACTTTTTTTTATTTTAATTCTATTTTTTTACAGGTTTATGGTACCCAGGGCCTGGAGGAGAGTCTCCTCTCCTCCGCACCCTGGGTACCATCCGCACATTGAGCGCTGCGCCGGTCTTCTCCCGGCTGCGTCGCCGCTGACCACCGTGCAGCAGGAGATGACCTGCGGCAACCGTCGGGAGATCAGCGGCTAGTGCCGCAGATCTCCCAACAGTAGCGTTGGTGTGCGTTGTTCGAATTCCGCGCCAATTGGCGGCCGGACTGTGCCTGTGGCTGACAGCGACCTTGATTTCCGTTACGACAGACAGACAGAATTAGACGATTATACAGGAGAAAAAAAATGCATTAAAAATTACATTTATGTAATTACTTTTCATTACGTTTTATCCCCTTCCCGACATGTGCCGTACATATATTGCCCTGCGAGAACTGCGTTCCCACAAGAGAAGTATATGGACAGCGCCGCGACCGCATGGGCTCATGCTGAGCACCGCTGTGATCGGGTGCAGATGTGCTAGCTTCGATCGTGGGAATTTAATCCCTCCGATGCCACTGTCAATAGTGACAGCAACATCGTTGGGTATCGCACAGGGAGTGACCCCCGGCTACAAGATGGCCGTGGGGTCCTTGAGGAAAGATGTCTTTTCAATATCTGCTAAGAGCACAAGCTGAAAGCCTCCTTCCCTGCCTGTTAGATGCTGATCTGATGCTCAGCAGTGCAGAAGCTTTGCAGAGTATCAGATCAGCGATCTGTTACTGTACAGTGATGTCCCATGCTGGGACAATGTAAAAAAAAAAAAAAAAGTTAACATCAGAAGTAATAATTCGTCCATGTGACCTGGGACTATTTGACCACAGAGGATTATTACGTCCGCACGGGTGGTGTGTGGGTGATCACCGCCGGGTGTCAGCTGATTCTGACAGCTGACATCCGCACTAAGTGCCAGGAGCGGTCAAGCACCACGCCCGGCAATTTAAACCCTGAAACGCAGGGTCCTGATCATTGTCATGGTGACTGGATGTCGTCATGACGACAACCAAGTCACCAGAACTAGGAAACTTGCTGATCATGCACAGTGCATGATCAGCAACTTTCCCTGTCAGTGCAGAGCTGACAGTTTGTACAGCATGGGGATGCTGCTGCATCCCGATGCTGTAGAATCGATCAGCCTACAAAAAAATGATAGTCCCATAGTGGGACAAAGTAAAAAAGTTAGAAAAAGTAAAAAAAAAAAAAATTAAAAATAATTGTAAAAATATAAAAAAAATCTAAATTAATACTAAAAAACCAAAAGACATTCTATCCATAAATATTTGTATGAAAAAAAAACAAAAAATAATTTAAGTAAACATATTTGGTATCGTCGAGTCCACAATGACCCAACCTATAAAGCTGTCCTCCTAGTTAACCCCTTTAGTGACCACCATACAAAAAAAATTAAAAACAAGGCAAAAAACAATGCTTTATCGTCATACCGCCAAAAAAAAGTGAATTAAAACACGATAAAAAAGACGGATATAAATAAACATGGTTCCGCTAAAAAACGTCATCTTGTCCTGCAGCAAACAAGCCTTCATACAGCTCCATCAGCGAAAAAATAAAAAAGTTATAGCTCTCACAATAAAGGGACGCAAAAATAATAATATATTTATATATAAATGAGATATCGCTGTAATCGTACTGACCCGAAGAATAAATCTGCCTTATCAATTTTACCACACACGGAACGGCATAACCCCCCCCCCAAAAAAAAAAGAAATTCATGAATTGCTGTTTTTTGTTCATTCTGCCTCAAAAAATTGGAATAGAAAGCAATTAGAAAATGTCATGTGCCCGCAAATTGTACTAATAAAAAGTCAACTCGTCCCGCAAAAAACAAGCCATAACATGATTCTGTGTGCCAAAATAAGGACTAATTATAGTGATGCAAAAACTATTTTTTGCAATGAAAAGCGTCTTTTAGTGTGTGGCAGCAGCCAAACATAAAAATCGATATAAATCTGGTATTGCTGTAATCGCACTGACCCGAAGAATAAAGTTGTCTAATCACTTATACCGCACGAGGAGCGGCGCAAAAAAGAAATAAAACAAATTCTTCACCTACTGTTCATTTTTTCATTCCGCCTCCCAAAGATCACAGTAATCTAAGGGGGTCATAGAAGCCTTCCTGACCCCCAAACACGTCCCGGTTTAGATTGTATAAATGTATGTATCTCGGTGCCTCGTAATTTTGTTAAGATGTGTACATAATGCTGCTATGTATATATTCTTAAGGTGTTGTACAGGGAGAACATAGTGTTTTTATTAGGCCACTAGATGGAGATACAATAGTGTATAGGACAAGAGTTCAATGGATAGTAAATAGTTATCATAGGAGGGGTTGGCTGAGGTGTAAGGCAGGAATAGTTCCTGGTTAGAGCCAGAAGGGGGTGGGTAGCCCGAAGTGCTCAGGTAGGCTTATTGCCCGAGCTACTCAGCACCCCGCAATGTTTAAGTAGGAGCCCATCCATCCAGAGTCAGTGGGACAACATAGCTACAGATACAGTAGTGGCAGGAGTTACAGGAACTTGGGCTACAGAAATCACCTCCGCACAGCATGGAAGGTCGCTCACCATGTGGCAGATCATTGCGTGGGCTGATGCCCTCAGATCCGGGGGAAACAGCTGAGGGAACTCCCACATACAGTGAGGCTGGACAGGGAGGACGCTGAGGAATCATATGATACGGTCCGACCCGGGTACGTGCCATGTGGCAAGGAGAGGAGTACAGGGAAGGACGAAGTAACGTGTAATGTAACCCCTGTCGATAATGCTGTAACAAATCTGGATGTGCTGTGAAGACATGAGAGTAAAGTTTTACGTTTTGAGTTGTAACTGGACTGCGTCTCTGTTTATTCACAAGAGGCCGGAGGTGACCTTAAGCAACGAAGAGAAGGCCCTGATGGCGCAGAGGAGAGAGAGACAAGTAAGCTGACAGTGAAGCATGTTTTATATGTATTGGAAGGCCAGGGCACGCAAGGCACGATAAGCTCAGCCACGACTATGGCCCTGGCCGACCTTTACTGTACGGCGCACATTTATCCTGAACTGAGCGCTTGCACTGGGTTTCCATGTAAATCTCTGAAATACGTGATACAGACTGAAACTGTGGCAGAAGATTCCCTAAAATGAGCCAGATGAAGTCACTGTGGACGCCGTCTAACCTGTGATCCGGAGGTGTCCTTCTTTTTAGTATTGCATATACATGCCGTTGACCACAGTTTTGTGCACTTCTGAAAAGAACGACAACGCTGAAAAGAGGCCAGACGGAGTCCAGAGTAACTCTGCTGCCTCATTATAGTGAATGGATCCCTCGGTGGTTTCATCTGAATCACGTCACTCGGAGATTTAGATGGAAACCCCAAAGTAAGCGCTCAACGTAGATCGCAGGGTAAATGTGATCCAAAATGTTATGTAAAATGTTCCCAATAAAAGCTTCAACTTAATCCACAAAAAAAGCAAGTCCCCACTCAGGTCCATTATCTGTTATCAGAAATATAGGGGCTTCCATGTTACTGGTAGAAAAAAGGCTCTGGAAAAACGAAATGTCTCCTCACCCCTCAAAAGAAATTCAGCAAATTCTGTGCTCCCACATCAAAATGCCTCTCTCCCTTCTGAGCCCCAGTATGTCTAAAACACATATAGCTTCCATGTGTGGAATTTTTGTAGTGATGAGAGCCTGCCAAATTTACAGATGCGTGGTCTCCAGAAGCATGAGCTGGTCATAACGTACTGGTCACTATAATGTACTGGTAACTTCAACATACTGGTCACCACAATGGCAATTTGCAAATTTCACTCAGCAACATCTGTTACTGCTTGTGTCTGAAAAACACCCATGGCGTCAAAATCGTCACACTTGTACATAAATTCTCAAAAGAATTTAATATTCAAAATGGGGTCACTTGAGGAGGGATTCTGCTTTTCTAGCACTTGGAGGCACTGTATATGGAGTCCGCAAACTATTCTAGGAAAGTCTGTGCTCCAGGTGGCAAATAGCGCTCCATCCCTCCAGAGTCTCGCCGTGCGGGTAAGCAGTATTGCACAACCACATATGGGGTATTTCTATATTTAGCAGAAATTATGGGACAAATTTTGATGCCATTTTTACCCATTTCCCTGTGTGAAAATGTAAAACTTGGGTCTAACAAATAATCTTGGTGGTAAAAATGTAAATTATTTTTTCTTCACTGCCCAATGGTATAAAATTCTGACACAATTGTTGTGTGAATATGATCACTGCACCCCTAGATGAATTCATTTAGAGGTGTAGTTTGTAAAATGAGGTAACTTATGGGGGAGAGGACTGCTATTGTGGCACCTCAGGAACTCTGCCAATGTGACATGGCACCCTCAAACCAGTGCAGAAAAATATGCACTGTAATATGTCCTTCCCTTTGCACTGTGCCTCAAAAGTAGTTTTCGTCCACATATGGGGTATCGGTGAACTCAGGAGAAATTGCATAACACATTTTGGGGACCATTTTCTCCTGTTACCTGTATGAAAATACAAAATTTGGAGCTAAAAATTATTTTTGTGGGAAAAATGTGATTTTTTTTTTTTAATTTCACAGCTCAACGTTGTAAACGTCTGTGAAGCACCTGGGGTTTCAAGGTACTTACCACACATCTAGATAAGTTTCCTGAGGGGTCTACTTTCCAAAATAGTGTCATTTGTGGGGGGTTTCCACTGATTAAGCACATCAGGAGCTCGCCAAATGCGACATGGCATCCGCTAATTATTCCAGCAAATTTTAAGTTCAAAAAGTCATAAAGTCAAATGGCGCTCCTTCTCTTCCGAGCCCTGCCGTGCACCCAAACAGTGGTTTTCTCTTACGTATGGTGTATCGGCATGCTCAGAAGAACTTGCACAACAAACCCTATGGTCCATTTTTTCCTGTTCCCCTTGTGAAAGTATAAAAAAATTGAGTCTAAAGGAAATCTTTTGTGAAAAAAAATTAAAAGTTTATTTTTCCCTGCCACATTTCATTAATTTCTGTGAAGCACCTGAAGGGTTAATAAACTTCTTGAGGGTATGTGCATATGTTGCGGATTTGCTGCAGATTCGCAGCGGATTTTCCCCTGCGGATACACTGCAGATCCGCAAATAATTTACAGTACAATGTTATTCTATGGAGAAAAAAAAACCCCTGTAACATGATGCGGAAAAATCCACATGGAAACGCAGCGTTTTTACACCCATTCCATTATAGGAATCCGCAGGTATAAAAACGCATGCCAAATCCACACAAAATCCACAGGAAATCCGCTTAAAATTCCATACAGGAATCCGCAACATGTGCACATACCCTGAATGTGGTTTTGAGTACCTTAAGGGGTGCAGTTTTTAGAATGGTGTCACCTTTGAGTATTTTCTGTCATATAGGTCCCTCAAAGTCACTTCAAATGTAATGTGGTCCCTAAAAAATGGTTTTGTAAATTTTGTTGTAAAAATGAGAAATCGCTGGTCAAACTTTTAACCTAGCAAAAAAAAAATTATATTTTAAAAATTGTGCTGATGTAAAGTTGACATGTGGGAAATGTAGACCCAATCAAATGAATGGGTTTGTGCACATGTCAGTGTGTTTCCATGGATCGTGTGTCCGTGGACAAAACACGCTGACATGTCCGTTTTTGCAGTCAGTATGGATGGCAAAACGTCCCACAAACGTGCACATGGAGAACACACATTGATGTCCTCCGTGTGACACGCATCGGCACCAGGGAAGAAGCGCTACAGTAAGCGCTGTTCCCAGGTGGCAGGTGCTGAAGCCGGCTGTCATCATTCTCCCCTGCTCTTCCAGCAAGCAGAGGAGAATGATGAGGGTTATCTTAAGGTCCGAACGACAGCAGGTGGGAGCTTTTGGGACTCTTACCCCATCATCCCACACCTGCTACTGCTAATAACAGTGACAGTAGGTTCGGATGATCGGGGTATGCCACAGCCCCCACCTGCTGTCGTTCGGACTTTAATATAACGCTCATCATTCTCCTCTGCTCGCTGGCAGAGCAGGAGAGAATGATGACAACCAGCTTCAGCACCTGCCGCAGGGGAACAGCGCTTACTGCAGCGCTTCTTCCCCGGTGGCTGTCCGTGTGGTATTGATGTGGCACATGGGTGTCACACTGTTGCCACACGTGTGCCACACGTAGTACACACATGGACATGGATATCTCTGGTACCGGCTTTTCCGGTACCGGAAATAAACGGACGTGTAAAAGAGGCCTTAAGGGCATAAATATTAAAAGTTTGAAATTTGAAAAATTTTCCAAATTTTCGCCAAATTTCTGATTTTTTCACAAACGTAAATCATATCAAATAAACTTTACCACTATCATGAAGTACAATATATCACAAAGAATAATCTCAGAATCACCAGGATCCCTTGAAGCGTTCCAGAGTTATGATCTCATAAAGTAAGTGTTCAGAATTGAAAAAAATTGGCCTGGTCAGGAAGGTGAAAACAGGCTTTGGGGTGAAGGGGTTAATAATTTTATAGGAAGAAAAAAATCTGACTTTTTATTTACCACTGGAATACAGTGTCATAGAAACACACTGCTGTGTACAGATGTATCTTTATGTATCAGTATAATCTGCCTCTGGGCTCAGAGCCTGTAATACAGCAAGTATAGAAAATCATTCCATATGTGTCAGTGTAGGATGTGGATCACAACTTAGGCCTCTTTCACACTTCAGTTTTTTGTCTTAGTTAAAATCCGCCAAAAAGGCGGAAAAGCGGATCCGTTCCTAACTGATGTGAACGGATGCCACAGGATCCGTTTTTTGACGGATCCAGAGAATGAACAATTTTAAAGGAACCGCTGGCTGGGAAGGGGAGAGAGAGAGAGAGAACATAGTAAAGAACCTATGAATTTTCCTTTTGGAAATAGTGGGGGAATTTTTATAAGAGTGAGTCTTGGTGAACAGACTGAAGGAGATGGTTGCCGGGCAGAGTAACAGGTGTACAAAGACACTGTACGGGACAGCAGGACAAGTATTCAGTAGCCTTTCTCTGTTGGGACACTGCCAGTGCAGTCAGGTTCCAAGTCTGCAATGTTAGAGCTCCTATATATAATACCGCTGTCATGCATTAGACCAGAGCAAAGACCACTATGTCATTTCTAATCCCTTCCCACTCACTATCGGTGTAAGTGGGTGTAGAATAGTTAGGTGTAAATATTTTACACTTAAGAGGAAAAGCATATTGCAGCAGAACACAAAACACAAAAATAGGTGAGTATTGTAGCATTTTGTATAGGTTTAGGTCAATCTGATTTTGCAGGAATATTATAAACCATGCATTGGAAGAAAAAAAAAAGTGAAACATTGATTTTTTATTGCTTCTTTCATTATTTTATGGCATTATTTTTTATAGATATTATTTATTTTTATCCTCCACTAGAGGTGTGCCCGATGCTATCACATCGGGACGGAAGTGTGTGTGCGTGGTGTGTGTGTGTGTGAGTACGTGTGTGTGTGTGTCCCGCAGCTGCCTTCCCACCCACCTCCATGCAGTCATAGCCGTCAGGAAAGAGGGTGGTTTGCGGCTTGTACTGGAGATGTGAGTACATGTGTGTATGTGAGTACGTGTGTGTGTGTATGTGAGTACATGTGTGTGTGTGTGTGTGTGTATGTGAGTACGTGTGTGTGTATGTGAGTACATGTGTGTGTCTATGTACGTGTGCGTGTGTACATGTGTGTGTGTGAGTACTCACATATACACACACACACACACTCACATATTCACACACACGTACTCACACACACGTACTCACACACGTATGTGTGTGTATGTGTGAGCACGTGTCTGTGAGTACGTGTGTGTGTATATGTGAGTACGTACGTACGTGTGTGTATGTGAGTACGTACATGTGTGTACGTACGTACGTGTGTGTGAACGTACGTGTGTGTACGTACGTGTGTATACGTGTGTACGTACACGTGTGTGTACGTACATGTGCGTACGTGTGTGTGCACGTACATGCGTGTGTGTGTACGTGTGTGTACATGTGGCGGCATGGCCAGCAGCGGCGGGTCCAGCGGCGGCGGTGCGGGGGGTTCATCGGTGGCAGGTCTGGTGGCGGCCAGCCGGCAGGAAAGACCGCGGCTTGCGGCCTGTGCACAGGCCGAAAGCCGCGGTCTTTCCTGCTGTCTGTGACTGAGGTGGGTGGGCAGGCAGCAACGGGTCCGGTGGGGGGGTCCGTCGGCGGCGGGTCCAGCAGCGGCAGCGGGGGGGTCCCTGCGGTGTCCCGACTCCCGCTGGTGGTACTGTGGAAGGGCCTGGTACCACCAGCGAGAGCCATTGAAATACCCATCACTTGGGTATTTCAATATGGCGGTCGGCGTACTTCCGGTCGACGCGGTGGTTTGTGGGATTTGGGGACATCCAGACGGAAGTGGATGACAGACAATTTAAGGCAATTATATATATAGATATACCAGGGTCCACTTAATTATTTAGGAGAGATACTTTCTTTATTTCTCGAGCTCCTCTGGCAATACTCAGAATATATTTCCCAATTTTGTTTGATCTACAGCATCATTAGTGATATTCACATACCAGACTAATTTATCAAAAACCCATTCATTGATTGTGTTTAATAAGAAATCATTAAGCTTCCTTTGATTGCTGTGACTTTGACTGACCATGTCTGGAACAATCCGTCCGCTCCGGGTCTTTCGGCCATCAGTGGTAGAGGTGGAAGCCGCTGTCATGGACACATTTTGCTAAAGAAGCCAAAGTAAAGACTTACTAGATATTATCATTTGTTGGAGAATACACAATAGCAGAAGCCAGTCACATAATACAACCCCTGGCAAAAATTATGCAATCAGCGGCCTTGGAGGATGTTCATTCAGCTGTTTAATTTTGTAGAAAAAAAACAGATCACAGACATTGCACAAAACTAAGGTAATTTCAAATGGCAACTTTCTGGCTTTAAGAAACACTAAAACACTAAAAGAAATCAAGAACAAAAATGTGGTAGTCAGTAATGGTTACTTTTTTAAACCAAGCATACGGGGAAAATTATGGAATCACTGAATTCTGAGGAATAAATTATAGAATCACCCTGTAAATTTTCATTCCAAAAACTAACACCTGCATCAAATTAGATTTGCTCGTTAGTCTGCATCTAAAAAGGAGTGAGCACACCTTGGACTGACATGAATCATGGCTCCAACAGGAGAGATGTCAATTGAAACAAAGGAGAGGGATTATCAAACTAGAGGGTAAATCATCACGCAATGTTGCAAAAGAAGTTAATTGTTCGCAGTCAGCTGTGTCTAAAATCTAGACCAAATACAAACAACATCGGAAGGTTGTTATAGGCAAACATACTTGTAGACCAAGGAAGACATCAAAGCGTCAAGACCGGAAACTTAAAGCAAATATGTCTCCAAAACAGGAAATGCACAACAAAACAAATGAGGAACGAATGGAAGGAAACTGGAGTCAACGTCTGTGACCAAACTAAGAAACCATCTAAAGGAAATGGGATTTACATACAGAAAAGCTAAACGAAAGCCATCATTAACACCTAAACAGAAAAAAACAAGGTTACAATGGGCTAAGGAAAAGCAATTGTAGATTGTGGATGACAGGATGAAAGTCATATTCAGTGATGAATCGCAAATCTGCATTGGGCAAGGTGATGATGCTGGAACTTTTGCTTGTTGCCGTTCCAATGAGATTTATAAAGATGACTGCCTGAAGAGAACATGCAAATTTCCACAGTCATGGATGACATGGGGCTGCATGTCAGGTAAAGGCACTGGGGAGATGGCTGTCATTACATCTTCAATAAATGCACAAGTTTATGTTGATATTTTGGACACTTTTCTTATCCCATCAATTGAAAGGATGTTTGGGAAGGATGAAATCATTTTTCAAGATGATAATGCTTCCTGCCATAGAGCAAAAACTATGAAAACATTCCTTGAAAAAAGACACATAAGGTTAATGTCATGGCCTGCAAATAGTCCGGATCTCAATCCAATTGAAAATCTTTGGTGGAAGTTGAAGAAAATGGTCCATGACAAGGCTCCAACCTGCAAAGCTGATCTGGCAACGGCAATCAGAGAAAGTTGGAGCCAGATCGATGAAGAGTACTGTTTGACACTCATTAAGTCCATGCCGCTGAGACTGCAAGCTGTTTTAAAAGCCAGAGGTGGTGCAACAAAATACTAGTGATGTGTTGGAGTGTTTTTTTGTTGGTTTGTTTTTCATGATTCCATAATTTTTCCTCAGAATTGAGTGATTCCAAATTTTTCCCCTATGCTTGGTTTAAAAAAGTAACCATTATTGACTACCACATTTTTTGTTCTTGATTTCTTTTAGTGTTTCTTAAAGCAAGAAAGTTGCCATTTGAAATGACTTTAGTTTTGTGCCATGTCTGTGATCTGCTTTTTTTCTACAAAATTAAACAACTGAATGAACAAGGCCGGTGATTCCATAATTTTTTGCCAGGGGTTGTAGTGCCAAGACAGCAGCCGTGAAGTAGTGAGGGGCTACGGCAAGCGCCCAGCTACCATGGAAATCCATGGGCACCTCGCAACCTCCCCACAGCTGGCACCTGAAATGGCATGACACCTCAATTGCACTCCTAAATGGCGCTCGCTTAGGCTAGTTTCACACTAGCGTTTATTCCACGCAGCTCACAGCGCCGCTAAGCCCCGCCCCCTGCCGACTCCCTGCCCGCCCCATCCGGTCATCGCCGCCTACTATCGCACATGGACGCTTGCGATCTGCGCACCCTATCTTTAGCATAGGGTGCGCAGATCGTGCGCTGGCCATGCGCTAGTAGGATTTTGGCATGCGCTGCGCACTTTTGAAGGTGCGCCTGTGTGCGCCGAACGCAGCATGTTGCATTTCGGCGCGCTCGGCGCACTTTCAAAAGTGCGCAGCGCACGCCAAAATCATACTAGCGCACGATCTGCGCACCCTATGCTAAAGATAGGGTGCGCAGATCGCAAGCGTCCATGTGCGATAGTAGGCGGCGATGACCGGATGGGGCAGGCAGGGAGCCGGGCTTAGCGGCGCCGTGCGCTGCGTGGAATAAACGCTAGTGTGAAACTAGCCTTACAGGTAAAACCGCAGCGATCAGACCAAAGCTAGCTCCAGTCACTGTGGATTTATTTATTTTTTAATTATGCTTTGTTTATATAGCGCAAACTTATTCTGCAGTGCTTTACATACATTATCATCACTGTCCCCAATGGGGCTCACAATCTAGATTCCCTATCAGTATGTTCTATGTTTGAGGAAACCCACGCAACATACAAACTCCTTGCAAATGTTGTCCTTGGTGGGATTTTAACCCAGGATCCCATGCTGCACTGCTAACCACTGATCCACCGTTTGCCCATTAGATGAAGGTGCCAGGTGTATGTTACAGCTCACCTCCCCTCCGCCTGTACAATGACTGATAACATCTCTATTGTAAGGTGGCCACCAGACAAGTAGACAAGTCCTTGACGGGAGATGTGTGTCATCACGGCTGTTAGCTGCAGTGATGTGAGCTTGGAAGTATGCTCCAGCACATATAGTGCTGAGAGAGTTATTTGGGCCATTCCAGGGCTGGGTTTTCCGAGCGGTCATAAGAGATGGGTGGGCATGACCGCTCACATATCCCAACCCCAGGGGCGTGGTTTGATAATAAAATGGAGGCCAGATGTCTCATACAATGTCTATGGCTGGAGGTGTGAAGACCTCCAGAGTGTGTTGTGAAAGACACTGACCTGAGCAGGCGGACCCGCAGTGCTTTATGGACTGTTTAGTTTCTGTTTGTTTTCACTTTGTACCGAAAAAAATGTTCATTTGTTTTGCCATCCAGAGGAGTTTATGCAGTTTCAATAAACTTGCTTGGACACTTCAGCAATACCGCTTCCTCTACCTACCTCAACTGCAGCCGAGTGAGTACAGATCCTAACACTATATACAGTAGATAACACAGAATCCACCATTCACAACAGTTGATGCCACGGCCCATCTTCTCCTCCTCCTGTACAATGACTGATAATACCTCTATATACAGTAGATAGCACAGAATCCACAATTCATAATAGATGACTTCACAGCTCACCTCCTTCATCCTCCTGTACAATTACTGTTAAAACCTCTATATATGGTCTACAACACAAGATCCACCATTCACAATAGGTAATGTCACAACTCACCTCCTCCTCGTGTTCAATGACTGATAACACTTCTATATACAGCAGATAACACAGTATCCAATATTCACAATAGGTGATATCACAGGTCACCTCCTCCTCCTGTACAATGACTAATAACACTGCTATATACAGTAGATAACACAGGATCCACCATTCATAATAGGTAATGTCATAGCTCACTTCTTTCTCCTCCTGTACAATGACTGATAACACATCTATATAAGTAACACCGGCATTCCTGCATGGTTGCCCTCCCTCCTCCTGGCAAGAATGCCAACATGCTCAGCGCCTCAACCACCCAGCTGTGTCCTCTGCTCCGGCTCCTGTGTCCCAGGGCCTTTGTATGCCTGTGCACGCTGCGAAGATCTCCTGGCAGCGAGCTCTCCCCGATTCTTAAAGGGGACTCTGGATGTGTCCCAAACCAACAGCTAGGATGTGCTAAGTATTTTAAGCACCTTCACCTGTAGGGAGGTGCCTGAACAGCATCAGTGCTTAGTTTGTCTGCCAGCTACTAAGTGCATTGTCGGGTCCCTGTTCTCGTAACCATCCTTTTACTCTGAAACTAAACCAGTTTTGCCTTCCTGAACCCATCTAGTCTGAACGAGCACCTGAACTTGTTACCCGTCCTGTCAATACCTGTACCAGAATCCACACTGTCTGAACCAGCACCAGTGTCTGTCCTGTCTAGGTCTCCCAAATCCGTACTGTCTGAACCAGGTTCAGTATCTGTCCCGCCTTAGTACCGGAGACTGCCCTGGAGTTGTATTTGGCGGCTACCTGCAGCTCAATTCTAACCTTACGATCAGAAGCTCTAGTGAAGACCAGGTATTCGCTTAGTTAAACCCTTCCAAGGTAAGCCCGACCCGTCGCTCAGTGGGTCCACACCCACCAGCGCGACAGTTTGCTCAGGCCATGGACCCCACTGACCCCAACACCCCTCCGCCATCTGAGTTATTCCAGGAGATTACCTATCAAAGAGGTCAGCAGGATAAAATCTTGGCCTACTTAGGTCTGTTAACTCCCGTTTAGACACCCTGACATTGGCTGCTTCATCTGCTCCAGCCCGAGTTGCAGCAGTGCAACGAATGCACCCGGAGGTGGTCCTCACCTATCTACTCCACCACAATATGATGGAGATCCCAAGCAATGCCGTTTGTTCATCAATCAGTGCAGTCCGGTTCCGAAACCCTGTCTTCCGAACTTGGCTAGAACAATGAGGTGGTGGTAACCGCCTTCTAGAAGGGCCTATCCGGAAGAATTAAAGACAGCCCCGCTACTCTAGATTATCTAATTTCCCTGGCTATCCTTATTGACCTCAAGTTCCAGGAACGCTCCAGAGAGATGGCACGCAAGAGAAAAATGCTATGCCTGGCTCCATCTTTCCAGAGGCCGCTCTTTCCTCAGCCGTCTGTGTCTCCAGTCTCGCCTGAACCTATGCAGGTTGACCGTGTAAAGCTGGATAAGCAACAGCAGGAGATCTGTTGAACCAAGGGATTGTGCTACTACTGTGGTAGCATGGGTCACCTTATCTGCTCTTGTCCTGAGAAATCGGGAAACGCTCAAGCCCAGACTTTGTTAGAGAAGCTACCCAAGGCAAAAGTAATTCCTCTCTACCATTGACTCTGTTCGTATCCATGTCAAGTGGAGACACCCGGTTCACTGAGACGATCCACCTAGATTCCGCATTGGTTGAAAACTTCATAGAGCAGGCTGTGGTGGATTGGCACCAGATTCCCATCTGAAGCCTTCAGAGTCCTTTAATGATGTCATCTGTCGATGGAAGGGCTGTATCTGAAGTCATTCAATTTGTTACTGAGCAGGCAGAGCTTTGGGTATGAATTCTGTATATGCAGAGAATCGCTTTCTATATGCTTCCTAGCCTGTCGCATTCTGTTTTTCTGGGCCTGGCATGGTTACGTCTCCACGAACTTGTCCTAGACTGGAGATCCAGTGAAGTGCCTCCTCAGGGACATTCTTGCTACGAGAAGTGTCTTTTCCCTATACGTCCAGTTAAGCTGACGGTGACTCCATCTAGCCTGCCGGGCTTGCTACCTGCTTACTGTTCGTATGCTGTCTTTGATAACAAAGAAGCAGAGACGTTACCTTTACACAGGCTGTATAATTGTCCCATTGATTTGCTCCCGGGATCTTCACTTTCTCGAGGCTGAATCTACCCTTTGTCTCAGGCTGAAACTAAAGCAATATCCGATTATATTACAGAAAATCTGGCAAGGGGATTCATCCAGAAGTCATCCTCACCGGCAGGATCTGGTTTCTTCTTTGTCAAGAAGAAGGATGGAACTCTCCGGCCTTGTATAGATTACAATGATTTCAACCAGAACATGATCAAAAACAAATATCCGTTGCCACTGATTCCGGAATTGTTTGATCATCTTAGAGGTGCCAAGATCTTCACCCAGCTCGACCTGAGAGGAGCATACAACCTAGCTCAAATAAGGATCTTTTAGGAAATGATAAACTAAACAAATGAACATATATTTCCCTATAAAATTCAATTTTATTTTGTCTCCATTAAAAAACACCAACCCAGTGAAAAACTGGTATATATAGAAAATACCATAAGATAAAAACCTAACCTAGAGGATACCCTACAATAGAACTAAGCTATATTCCTGCCTGGCCGTGGAGGTTGGTGTTTTTTAATGGAGACAAAATAAAATTGAATTTTATGGGGAGCATACAACCTAATCCACATACGCAAAGGAGATGAGTGGAAAACCACTTTCAACACCTGAGACTGTCACTACGAGTACCGTGTTATGCCATTTGGGCTCAGTGATGGCCCAGTTGTCTTCCAAGAATTCATGAATAACATCTTCAGAGATCGGTTTTTCTGGATGATATCTTAATCTTTTCTTCAGACCTGCCCGCTCATATAAGGAATGTTCTCCAGGTCTTGCAAAGATGTAGGGAGAATTGCCTGTACACCAAATTTAAAAAATGCATCTTTCAACAGTCCACTCTACGTTTCCTAGGCTATATAATTTTAGCCACGGTTTTGAAGATGGATCCTGAGAAGTTGTCTTCTATTCTCATTTGGCTGAGTCCAACTGGCGTTAAGGCAATTCAGCGATTTGCGAACTATTACAGCCAGTTTATTCCTCATTTCTCATTTCATACCGCTCCCATTTCAGCGATAATCTGCAAGGGCGAGCATCTGAGAATCTGGACTTTGAAGGCAGAGGATGCATTTCTCTCTCTAAGGGCAGAGACACACTGCCGTGTTTCTCGTGCGAGAATTGCATCGAAAAACTCATCGTAAAACTCGCACTGGCTATGGGCTCTCCTGACCTGAGCTTGACAGCTGCATAGTAATCCATCACGCTGTCATGCTCAGGTCAGGAGAGGTGCCGGCCAGACCGTGCAGTGCGATGTCATTATCCTGATTATCCCACGAGATATACGACAGTGTGACTCCAGCCTAATACAGGTCTTCTCTTCTGTTCCAGTACTACATAGTCCCAAGATCAGCAAACAATTCTTTCTGGACGTGAATGCTTCATTCTCTGGAGCAGGGGCAATTCTCATGCAGAAGTCTTCCTCTGGCTGAATGGTAACCTGGTTTTTCTTCTCCAAGGACTTCTCTGCCCCTGAACTAAACTACTTGACAGGCAATCGAGAGTAATTGGCAATTAAGATGCTCTAGAAGAATGGCATTATTTACTCAAGGGGCCAATCCATCCGGCTGTCATATACTCCGACTATAAGAACCTGGCCTACCTGCAGTCTACACAAAGGCAGAAACTGCACCAAGCAAGGTGGTTGCTGTTTTTTGCCATGAAAAAACTTGGCGACAAAAGACGCATGGATCACCATGTTTTCAGGCAGGAGATAAGGTGTGGCTCTCCTTTAATAACATCTGTCTCAAGATACGATCTCATAAGTTGGGTCCTCGCTTTATCTGTCCCTCAGTACATGTGCCTAACTCCTTCCACATATCTCTCCTCAAAGCAGTCGTCTTAATCCGCTTCTTCAAGGATCCTGGTTCTACTCCTGCACCAGTCAGCTCTGAGGATCTCTTTGAGAAGGAGAGCATCCTGGCAATGGATGATAGGCAAGACCTTTTTTCATGTGCATTGAAAAGGGTTTGTCCCTAAGAGAGATTGTCGGAGCCAAAGGAGAATATTCATGCCCCACTTCTTCTGGAAAGATTCCTTATGGGCTTGAAAAGGGGGCATACGGGGGGGGGGGAGTACTGCAATGCCAGCATCACTGCATGATTCCTGTCTGCTCACTGCCTCAACTGCCCAGTTGCTCCAGCTCCCATGTCCAAGGGCCTGTGCACGCCGCGCAGATCTCCTGGCAGCGCGCTAAGGGACCATGTGCTCTCTGCTTCTAAAAGAAGTAGCGCAAAGTCCTGATATATCCCCAACCAATAGCTGGGAGGTGCTAAGTATTTAAGGCACCTTCACCTGTAGGGAGGTGCCTGAGTAACATCAGTATATAATTGTCTGCAATATGCTAAGTCTGTTGTCAATTGTCAGGTCCCTGTTCTCGTTCCTGTCCTATTAATCTGGATCTCAACCAGTACTGCCTTACTCAACCTGACTAGTCTGAACCAGCACCTGATACTTACCTGTCCTTTCAATACCTGTGTGAAAATATGCACTGTCTGAACCAGCACCAGTGTACATGCTGTTTAGTGTTCTCGAATATGTAGTGTTTGAATCAGCATGAGTATCTGGTCCTGTCTTAGTACCGTGGATTGCCTTGGAGTGGCACCCAGCGGCTACCTGCAGCTCAAGCCTAACCTCACCATCAAAGGCTCTAGTGAAGACAAGGCAGTCGCTTAGTTGCAACCCTCCAGAGTAAACCTTGCCCGTGGTGCAGTGGGTCCACATCCACCAGCGTGACAGTATACAGGATCCACAATAGGTGATATCAAAGCTCACCTCCTCTTGCGTTTTTTTTCGCGGTATTTTAGCGCTAAAAAACGCATGCGTTTTTTTTCCTATACTTTGCATGGGATGCGCTTATGTGCGCATACACATGCGTTTGTATGCGTTTTTCCGCGCATGCGGTTTTTTGCGGTATGCGCTCGGGCGCACAAAATGCATCCTGTTGCATTTTTTGGGCGTCCGACTTGCCTCAAAAAAACGCATGCACGCGCAATGCGTTTTTTTTACAGCAAGACACCCATTATAAGTCTATGGGTGCGCATATGTGCGCATTGGCATGCTTATGTATGCGTTTTTTTGCGCATGCGTTTTTTTTTTACCATTAGTTGGACAATGGAATTTAGGGGTTTGGGTTAGAGTTAGGGTTAGTTAAGGGGGTTTAGGGCTAGGGTTAGGGTTAGCTAGGGTTTAGGGTTAGGGATAGGGTTAGGGTTAGTATGGTTTGGTTAAGGGTTAGGGTCAGGGTTAGGGTTAGGGTTAGTATGGTTTGGTTAAGGGTTAGGGTTAGGGTCAGGGTTAGGGTTAGGGTTAGGGTCAGGGTTAGGGTTAGCGTTAGGGTTAGGGTCAGGGTTAGGGTCAGGGTTAGTGTTAGGGTTAGGGTTAGGGTTAGTAAAGTCATGGTTTGGGTTAGTGTGAGGGGCCACCTAATGTTGGAAAAAAACGCAAACGCGGTAAAAACGCACTAAAAACGCATACAAACGCATAAAAACGCTGCGTTTTTTTCATGCATGCTCATAAAAATGCTTGAAAAAAACGCAGCATTTGTATGCGTTTGTATGCGTTTTTTCAATGCGTTTTTTTGCGGGAAAAACGCGCTGCAAAAAAAATCATGTGTGAAATTAGCCTAACACGTGTAAATACAGTGGATAGCATAGGATCCACCTTTCACAATAGGTAATGTCACAGCTCACCTCCTCCTCCCTTATAATGACAGATAACACCTCTATATATAACAGATAACACAGGACCCACCATTCACAATATGTGATGTTACAGCTTACCTCCTCCCCCTCCCTTCTCTATTACGTTTGTCCAATTCGGAGCATGCACCAAAGGCTTCAGTAGAAAAAACAGGGCCATTACTACTCTATACTAATACTAGGCATAGTAAAAATACATATATAAAAATATGTAAAAAATACATTTGGTATAAAAGCTGTGGGGGAACAAAAAGCGCACAAGACCATCATATCCTTTTAGCTAAAAAGGAAAATAAAAGGAAAGTGCTCACCTTAGCAGGTTGCAAGCAGGCGCAACTCCTATGAACACCTAATGATATCAGCTGCTGTTGCCTCCTGGCTGTGGGAGGATCTCCTCCAGCATAGTTGACCAGTTTGGATGATAACATGATATCAGGCTATGCTGCTATAATAAATAATCCTTGGGATCAAGATGAGTTAAACAGTTTGTATTTCCACAACGCGTCCCAACGCTGGATTAGCGTCTTTTTCAAGTAAAACAAAAACAATTGCAACCGAAAAAGGCGTTAGTTCAGCATTGAGACGTGTTGTGGAACTTCAAACCGTTTAACTCATCTTGGTCCCAAGGATTCTTTATTACAGCAGCGCAGCCTGATATTGTGTTATCATCCAAACTAAAAAATACATTTGACATAAAGTTGATTTGAACAATTAGTTATTTTCTGATGACATAAGATGATGGCACAGGCACCTGTGACTTCTGACTAGCTGTTTCCTCAAACTTCATGCTGTCATCTTCTTGGCAGATAAGGTTAAGTTCTAAGAATACAGAAATATAGCAGCAGATTACATAAGAGCCTTATATTGTTCAGCTCTGTGGGCTTTACAGAAAACCTTGGTGAAATATCTCTCGTGATAGCCCAGGCACTGGCATTACTACTGTGCAGTCCCCAACCCCAACAACAGTGCAGAGACAGCTGGCTGACATTAATGGGCACTACGGAGGGCTGGGATGGTCTGACCATGAGTTCTTGTAGAGTATTAAATACGCAAATAAACTGGGAGGAGACAAAGCACATAAACGGCATATAACAGCTGCTGCACAGATACCGGTCGAGAGGACGACCACTGGTATAAAGGAAAACGAAGGGAGGTATCACTTATGCGCTGCTGAGATGAAATAATCTTTTTAAACCTGTTCAAATAAATGTTTTGATTTTAAGAATTATTACATCTCAGCAGCGCATAAGTGGTACCTCCCTTCGTTTTCCTTGTACAGTATTGTTGTATTCCCTGGCCCCTACAGCAGCGCACAGACAGCTGGCTCACATTAGTGGACAGAAATAGTCTGTTCTTGTACAGTACTGTAGTATATAGAGACAATGATGTTCTCCTATGAAACCTGGGATACACATGCATGCCAATGTTAGTGCAATCAGCAGAGATTGGCACTCGCTGAGTATGGTGGGGCTCAGCTCTTGTATCCGCTTCATACATGAGGAACTAACATAGGCTGTCCCATTGAATCCTGCATTAGGAAGGGGTTAAAGCCCGTCAGTACTAGCCATTTCTATAGAGATTACTGCTCTGGCTAATAGAGAACGGTCCCTGATAGGAGAAGACTCTTCTATGACCTCTTTTGGGCGTTTCTTAAAGTGGTATTCTTATTTTTGTGAATGGGTCCTGTCACATAATGCTTTTAAATAGGGATGGGCGGACCTATGAATGTTCAAAAAGCACGAAGGAGGAACAGCATACAATCCGGGTGAAAAAAGTCAAATCGTTTATTCTGCCATCAGTACATCAGTACAACGTTTACTTGAAAAAGACCAAGTTATGGTTGAAACGTTGTACTGATGTCAGGGCCGGACTGGGACTAAAATTCAGCCCTGGCATTTGAAGTTACACAGGCCCACTAGTCACATGGTAACTATATAATATCTTTCAACACTTGTAGGTTACAAGAAGTGAGAGGAGATTAACATGACTATATAACATGTAGTCAGAGCTGTGCCCAGTATTTCAGCTCAGTCCTATTTATTGCTTTTAGGTACAGTACTCCTCCCAAAGCTCTGTCCCCTTTTGTACACACGGTGACAGAATTCCTGGCAGAACTGCTATCCATTGGGCAACCAGACCCCCGGGTCACAGCCGCCCCTATCGTACCTCCCAACTTTTGAAGAAGGGAAAGAGGGAGAAAGACAGCGGCGCTGCAAATTTTAGGCCACGCCCCGGCCACATCCATTTCGCAACTAGTCACACCCATGTCCACGTCCAACCGCACCCATTTAGCACTGCTGATCACACTGACTGGTACTGAGGGCACAGTAGCTGGCATTATGGGCACACTGACTGGCACTAAGGAAGAGAGAAAACAGAGAGAGAGAAAAAAGAAAACAGAGAGAGAAAGGAGAGCGAGAGAGAAAGAAAGAACAGCGAGAGAAAAAAGAAAGAACAGAGAGAGAAAGAGGGGAAAGAAAGAACAGAGATAGACAGAGAAAGAACAGAGAGAGAAAAGAAGTAAAGAAAAGAAAGAAAGAACAGAGAGAAGGAAAGAGAGGAAAGAAAAAGAAAGAAAGAGGGGAAAGAAAGAACAGAGAGAGAGAAAGAAAAAAGAAAGATTAGAGAGAGAAAGAAAGAACAGAGAGAGAGAAAGAAAATGAGGGAAAGACAGACCAGAGAATGAGAAAGAAAGAACAGAGAAAGAAAGAAAAAGAGAGAAATAAATAAAGAAAGATTCTATAAAGATACTATAGCAGCCCGGCTCCCATTGTAGTGCCCACCTGAGCCTCCCGATGCAGGACATATCATGATCCGCTCACATGGCCGGCATCCCCGATTCCAAGGCGATCCTGCTGTCTGCGCTGTCGGAGGAGGACATGGTGATGGATCTGAAGCATTCCTAGTTCCGTCACAATCTCCTCATGAAATTATCTAATTTCCAGTCAGCTTCCAGCATATCACTTCCGGTGGAACGTCATGTGTGAGTTTTAAAATGCTCCTCGGGGCTCTGTCGTGTACTCCTGTGTCCGTGGGAAAAGCCCGCTTTGTATGCTTCGTACACACTTGGCTCAGCTCCGTACATCCCGTACACATATGGCTCCACTCCGTACACATATGGCTCTGCTCCGTACACCCCATACACACGCGGCTCCGCTCCGTACACCAAGTACACACACGGCTCCGCTCCGTACACCCCGTACACACCCGGCTCCGCTCGGTACACCTTGTACACACGCGGCTCCTCTCCATACACGCGGCTCCGTTCTGTGCACCTCACACACACATGGATCCTCTCCGTACACCCCGTACACACACGGCTCCGCTCCGTACACCTCGTACACGCGCGGCTCCGCTCCGTACACCTTGTACACGTCCAGCTCCGCTCCGTACACCTCGTACACACGCGCCTCGCTCTGTACACCTCGTACACACGCGGCTCCGCTCCGTACACCTCGTACACACATGGCTCTGCTCCATACACCTCATACACACACAGCTCTGCTACATCCACACAGTAAACCCCTCCTGACTCCACACATACTTACCTCATCCAGCACCATGACAACCAGTACAGCAGAGTCCGGCTGTGTGCACAGGACCTGTGATGAGGTCGCAGGAGGGGCGGAGTCAGTGGTCACATGATCAGGGGTCTGGACAAAGGCTTCTGATCATGTGACCCCTGACTCCTCCCTTCCTGTGACCTCATCACAGGTCCTGTGTACAGAGAAGAGAGTAGGCAAGCGACGCTGTGAGTGGCTGCGGGGGGGGGGTGTCTCAAGCTAGGGCGAGGATGGGATGCATGGCGGCTTATCTCCCTGCAGTGCACGCAGAGGGCCGGCGGCAGGAACAACAGCCAGGCCAGTGGCTGCATCGGCTGGCAAGCGGCCAGATGTGCAGGCGCTGCCGCCTGCGGCCCACATGGCAGCGGCCCAGCGGGAAAATGCCAGGTTGGGCATATTACCAATCCAGGCCTGACTGATGTACTGATGGCAGAATAAACAATTTGACTTTTTTCACCCGGATTGGATGCTGTTCCTCCTTTGTGCTTTTTGTGAGTCATGTTACCTGCTGGGTCCCGGGACTTTTGGAGCGTGCATCCTATTGACTGATCTGTGTGCTGTTGGCTGCATCCATTTTGTTTCATTGCTATGAATGTTCAAGTCCATCGTGTTCAGCTGAACTTTATAAAAAAGTTTAGTTTAGGTACCAGAATGGTCCCAAACTTGATCCCGAACCCGGGCCCCAAATAGGGAGCCCAAACATCTGGCGGTTTCCAACTTGTCATCTGTGTGACAGTGTGGGAAACACTGGCTCTGACCAACGGTAACCTTACTGAAGTCATCGCTAGTCACAGCAGCTGGGTATCGTCGCTTCTACGCTGTCACACAGAGGACAGCGTGTAAGCCAGCAGCTGTGACCAGCAGTAACAAAGGTTACTACTGGTCAGGCATCGTCTCATGACTACTACTCTCATCATCGTACACATGCTCTCACTGATAGCATCAAGAGCAGGCAATGCTAATGACAGTATTCACCAGCTGGTGCCTGTGCATAGTAAGAAAGATGTCAGTGAAATATACTGTATAAGTAGTGCAGTGTGTGGGTAGCTTACTGTACATGTATTTAGCTAATAAAGAAATAAAAGAAAAAATGGCTTGGGGTCTCCCTTATTATCACCACCTGAGGGAAAGCAGACAGCTGGAGGCTGGTGTTATTATTCTGTGAAGGGGTCAATAATATGAAGTTTCTCAGGCTATTAATATTAGCTCACAGCTGTTTTTCCTTCACTTGTTATTAAAAAGGGGAGACGCTAAAAAAGATGATGTGGGGTCCCACCTATTTTTAATAACCAGCAAAGGCTAGGCAGACAACTGCGGGCTGATATTAATAGGCTAGGTACAGGCCATGGATATTGGCCCCATCCCAGGCTAATAATACCAGCCCTCATCCACCCGAGAAATGGCACATCCATTTCATGTGCAAATTCAGGCTCCTACCGCTTGACCTGGTGTGTTGGCAAGAAGGTATTTTGGGGTTGATGTTAGCGGTGTAATGTCCACTGACATCAAGCCCAGAGGTTAGCAATGGAGAGGCACCATTTCATGTGCAAATTCAGGCTCCTACCGCTTGACCTGGTGTGTTGGCAAGAAGGTATTTTGGGGTTGATGTCAGCGGTGTAATGGCCGCTGACTAGAGTTGAGCGATACCGTCCGATACTTCAAAGTATCGTATCGGATGGTATCGGCCGATCTTTAAAAAAAGTATCGGTATCGCCGATTCCGATACCGGAAGTCCCATTCAAGTCTATGGGACTTCCGGTATCGGAATAAGAAAAACCCTTTCCTGCCCTTGTACAGCCTCTCTGCGGTCTGTACGGGCCTTTCGGGGGGCTGTGCCGGCCTGCCAGGGGGTCTGTGCAGGCTCCGGTGGTCTGTGCCGGCCTGCCGGTGGTCTGTGCAGGCTCCGGGGGGCTGTGCCGGCCTGCCAGGGGGCTGTGCCGGCCTGCCGGGGGGCTGTGCCGGCCTGCCGGTGGTCTGTGCAGGCTCCGGGGGTCTGTGCAGGCATCGTCCGATGGGACTACAAGTCCCATCGGGCGATGCCTGCTACCATGACAGTGATTGACACATTAGCCAATGATGGGACAGTAGTAGTCCCATCATCCGGCTAATGTGTTAAATGTAAAAAAAAAAAAAAAAATTACATGCTACATACATACAACATGCATACTACATACTACATACATGCTACATTCATACTACATACTACATACATGCTACATTCATACTACATAAATACTACATGCAACATACATACTACATATATGCTACATGCATGCTACATACATACTGCATGCTACATACATACCACATATATACTACATACATACTACATGCATGCTACATGCATGCTACATGCTACATACATAACACATATATACTACATGCATGCTACATACATACTACATGCTACATACTACATATATACTACATGCATGCTACATACTACATGCTACATACATACTACATATATACTACATGCATGCTACATACATACTGCATGCTACATGCATGCTACATACATACTACATACATACTACATGCTACATACATACTACATATATACTACATACATACTACATACATACTACATGCATGCTACATGCATGCTACATACATACCACATACATAACACATATATACTACATGCATGCTACATACATACTACATGCTACATACATACCATATACATACTACATGCATGCTACATACATACTACATGCATGCTACATACATACTACATGCTACATACATACTACATATATACTACATGCATGCTACATACATACTACATGCTACATACATACTACATATATACTACATGCATGCTACATACTACATGCTACATACATACTACATATATACTACATGCATGCTACATACATACTACATGCTACATACATACTACATATATACTACATGCATGCTACATACTACATGCTACATACATACTACATATATACTACATGCATGCTACATACATACTACATGCATGCTACATACATACTACATGCTACATACATACCACATACATACTACATATATACTACATGCATGCTACATACATACTGCATGCTACATGCATGCTACATACATACTACATACATACTGCATGCTACATACATACCACATATATACTACATACATACAATACATTCATACAATACATACATAGACATACAGTACATATAACATAGAGTAACATACTTACCAATACTTGTCACATTGTTCCCCGAAGCCATTGTCTTTTCCGGAATAAATATTAACATAACAAACCACAAAAATACTCACCCATGATCCGAAGCAGTCCACGAGTGTGTCCCACGACGATCTTGGGTAGAGAACTGCAGCATCAGCTGTTGCTGCCGTTCTCTACGGGCTGCAGGAATCCAATGACGGAAGGTAGGTATCCTTCCGCACTGTATTCCTCCGCCACTTAAAAAAAAAAAAAGTCCCTAGTCTCACTTTATGCCATTGCTGTGTGGGAAATTCCCACGCAGCAATGGCATAAAGTGAGACTAGGGACTTTTTTTTTTAAGTGGCAGAGGAATACAGTGCGGAAGGATACCTACCTTCCGTCATTGGATTCCTGCAGCCCGTAGAGAACGGCAGCATCATCTGATGCTGCAGTTCTCTACCCAAGATCGTCGTGGGACACACTCGTGGACTGCTTCGGATCGTGGGTGAGTATTTTTGTGGTTTGTTATGTTAATATTTATTCCGGAAAAGACAATGGCTTCGGGGAACAATGTGACAAGTATTGGTAAGTATGTTACTCTATGTTATATGTACTGTATGTCTATGTATGTATTGTATGAATGTATTGTATGTATGTAGTATATATGTGGTATGTATGTAGCATGTAGTATGTATGTAGTATGTATGTAGCATGCATGTAGCATGTAGTATGTATGTAGCATGCATGTAGTATATATGTAGTATGTATGTAGCATGCATGTAGTATATATGTAGCATGTATGTAGTATGTATGTGGTATGTATGTAGCATGTAGTATGTATGTAGCATGCATGTAGTATGTATGTAGCATGTAGTATGTATGTAGTATGTATGTAGTATGTATGTGGTATGTATGTAGCATGTAGTATGTATGTAGCATGCATGTAGTATATATGTAGTATGTATGTAGCATGTAGTATGTATGTAGTATGTATGTAGTATGTATGTGGTATGTATGTAGCATGTAGTATGTATGTAGCATGCATGTAGTATATATGTAGTATGTAGTATGTATGTAGTATGTATGTGGTATGTATGTAGCATGTAGTATGTATGTAGCATGCATGTAGCATGCATGCAGTATGTATGTAGCATGCATGTAGCATGTATGTAGCATGCATGTAGTATGTATGTAGTATGTATGTAGTATGTATGTAGCATGCAGTATGTATGTAGCATGTATGTAGTATGTATGTAGTATATATGTAGTATGTATGTAGCATGTAGTATGTATGTAGCATGCATGTAGTATATATGTAGTATGTATGTAGCATGCATGTAGTATGTATGTAGTATGTATGTAGTATGTATGTAGCATGCAGTATGTATGTAGTATGTATGTAGTATATATGTAGTATGTATGTAGCATGCATGTAGTATGTATGTAGTATGTAGTATGTATGTAACATGCATGTAGTATGTATGTAGCATGTATGTAGTATGTATGTAGTATATATGTAGTATGTATGTAGTATGTATGTAGCATGCATGTAGTATGTATGTAGTATTTTTTTTTTTTTTTTTAACATTTAACACATTAGCCGGATGATGGGACTACTACTGTCCCATCATTGGCTAATGTGTCAATCACTGTCATGGTAGCAGGCATCGCCAGATGGGACTTGTAGTCCCATCGGACGATGCTTGCACAGACCCCCGGACATCAGCACAGCCCCCCGGCAGGCCGGCACAGCCCCCCGGCAGGCCGGTACAGACCCCCACAGGGTGCACAGACCACCGGCAGGCCGGTACAGACCCCGGGCAGTCCACACAGCCCCCCGGCAGGCCGGCACAGCCCCCCGGCAGGCCGGCAGAGACCCCCGGAAGGCCCGAAATGACGGCGCATCATGATGCGCACACACCGCGCATCATGATGACGTCAGGCCGTCAATCAACTGAACTTCCGATTCCGATGCCGAATTCCGATATTGAAAAAATATCGGAAGTCGGTATCGGAATTCCGATACAGCAAGTATCGGCCGATACCCGATACTTGCGGTATCGGAATGCTCAACACTACCGCTGACATCAAGCCCAGAGGTTACCAATGGAGAGACATCTGTAAAACACCCTGTTACTAACCTAGTTAATAAAAAGGAAAAAAATACACAAGAAAAAAACCTTTATTTGAAAAAGAAGGATTTTTGGTACTCACCGTAAAATCTCTTTCTTGGAGCCTTCATTGGGGTAGACAGGTTACCACGGGTGTATGCTGCTGCTGCTAGGAGGCTGACACTATGCAAAATAAGAAACGTAGCTCCTCCCTCAGCAATATACAACCACCAACAGGCACCAAGTACCTCAGTTTGTGAAAAAAGCGGTAGGAGAAGTAACATGAACTCACAAAATATGTACCAACCCAACAAGAGGCTGGTAGGCCCAACATGGTACAACTTAAACAGGGAGGGTGCTGTGTCCCCCAATGAAGGCTCCAAGAAAGAAATTTTACAGTGAGTACCAAAAATCCTCCTTTCTTTATCGCTTCATTGGGGGACAGAGGTTACCATGGGACATCCCAAGGGTAGGAAAATGTACTTAGGCAACGTGAGGAAAGGACTTAGGTCGGTCGGTGGATACCGACGCCTGCGGTACCTTTCTACTTAAACTTGCATCGGACGAGAAAAGGGCCACATATCCAAAAATTAAAGACACTATAAGAAAGTTAGAGTCAATATATTCAATTTTATTAAGGACACCATAGGACACATTAAAAACACAATATAAGACAACACATAGTAAAAAAGCAAAATACAGGGGGAGCCAGCACACGAACTTTATATTGAAATATAGTGTTAATCCAATCCAATATATTATATATAGAAATATTGGCCAATAAATAAATAAAAATATAGAGAAATAAAGTGCAGTGCACATATGAAATAGTCATTAGCCAGTAAAGTGCATAAGCTAAATAGTAAATCCGACAATCTAATTAAACATAAGGAAAAAGTTTCAAGTACTAACCAGGATTCATCATATACGTGCCATCATTGCCACCACACACTCCAACGCGCCCGGTCACGTGTCCTGCCTGTGACGTCACGATGGGTGCGACCGCGCCCCTCAGTGAAGTTGCCGCGAGGCTCGTGACACGTGGCGTGCGCGCTGGGACAACGCATGAAGCGCCGCTTGCTATCTAGCCACATGTATTATTTCATGCACCGCTGATTAGGGGACACCTGAATGGGTGCAATGCCATTGATGCACGGACGATAATCGCCCTGATTAGGAGACACCTGTATGGGTATACTTCCATTGGTGCATGGATAATCATTACCCTATATAAACCCCTTAGAATCCCTCTGTTCTATCACTCCCTGAGCAAGCAACGTGTGAAACGCGCGTTGGAGTGTGGGGTGGCAGTGACGGCACGTATATGATGAATCCTGGTTAGTAGTTGAAACGTTTCCTTATGTTTAATTAGATTGTGGGATGTACTATTTACCTTATGCACTTTACTGGCTAATAACTATTTCAAATGTGCACTGCACTTTATTTCTATATATTTTTATATATTTATTGGCCAATATTTCTATATATAATATATTGGATTGGATTAACACTATATTTCAATATAAAATACGTGTGCTGGCTCACTCCCCCTGTATTTTGCTTTTTTACTATGTGTTGTCTTATATTGTGTTTTTAATGTGTCCTAAGGTGTCCTTAATAAAATTGAATATATTGATTCTAACTTTCTTATAGTGTCTTTAATTTTTGGATATGTGGCCCTTTTTTGGTTTATAATGCTCTTTTGCCAATATCATTTGATTATGCATTAGGTTTTCTGTACTCCTATTTTTTTTGGTTGTGTATCTTGCATCGGACGAGGCCTGGACATGAACCCTTTAGAACCTCGCAAGGATGACCAGGTCACGGCCCTGTAAATTTGTAAAGTCGAAGCTTGGTGATAGATAGCCCAAGAAGCCACTACAGCTCGGGTGGAGTGGGCTCTCACTCCCGGAGGGGGCCATTTGTCCTGAGCAGGTTATGCTTCCAGTATCGCAGAATGAATCCAACGAACAATAGTGGAATTGGAAGCTGGGAGCTCCTTCCGGCGACCTTCAGAGATGAGAAGCAGGGGGTCGAATTGCCGCAGAGAGACTTGTTCTGAAATGGCTCTGACCACATCCAGCTTGTGGAGAGACTTCTCCAGTGGGAGAAGAGGAGAAGGACAAAAAAGGAGGAAAGGAAGATGTCCTCGTTGATGTGGAAAGAAGAGAGGGAAGACAGGACCAGGCCGCAAGGTCAGAAACTCTCCTAATGGACGTAATGGCAACTAGGAGGATCACTTTCCATGAAAGGAGGGAAAGAGGAAAGTTCTGAATGGGCTCAAAAGGTGCGCTTTGGGGAACGCTAGGGACGAGGTTGAGATGCCACGGATCCATTGAAGGAAAGTGGGGAGGGTCCAAATGGGCAACTCCCTGGAGAAAGGCTTTAACCTGTGGCATAGATGCCAGATTCCTCTGGGAAAGAATCGACAAAGGTGAGACATGTCCCTGTAGGGTACTAAAGGGCAGACCTGAGTGTTGACCAGATTGAAGAAAGCCAAGGATGTATGGAAGGGAGAGAGATATTGGGAAAAACTTTGTTGCGTCGCACCATCAGAAAAAAGTTTTCCAGTATCTATGGTAAATGCAGGAGGAGGCTGGTTTACTAGCTCTGATCATGGTCTAAATGACGTGGTGGGTAAAAACCTGATTCCCTCATAACTGCCGTGCTGTTAAATTCAGAGACTGAGAACTCTGGTGGCAGAGAGGGCCTTGCGAGAGAAGATCTGGATGGTCTGGGAGCCTCCAGGAGATGTCCGAGAGCATGATTACCAGCTCTGCATACCAAGGTCTACTCGGTCAATGATAATCGGTTATTTCTATTGCACACAGAAATTAAAATAAAATGTTTTCTTCTCTCTTAGGTACCCACTAGTCCAGGAAAAAAAATCACGAAGGCCACGATTCCCGGGAGCTACATTCATTTGAATATGAACTGCCAAGGAGTGAACATCAAAATGGAAAAAAACGAGCTCAGAGCTGTCATCAAATACCTCTGCTTGAAAAAAATGTCTACCAAAGACATACACAGCGACTTGGTGGAAACATTGGGGGACTCTTCTCCTCCATATTCCACAGTTGCACGCTGGGCAAAGGAATTTAAGCTGGGAAGAACATTGACGGAAGATGAACATCGCGAAGGACACCCATCCACGTCCCTCAATGAAGAAAACGTGAAAAAAGTTGAAGAAGTTGTGTTGGCAGATCGAAGAGTGACTATCAGGCATGTAGCTGAGGTCACAGGGATCTCATATGGCAGTATTCAAAGAATCCTTGCAAAAGAATTGCATATGAGAAAGGTCTCCGCGCGTTGGGTGCCAAAAATATTAACCGACGAGCAAAAGAAGAAACGAGTTGACATTTCAATAGCAAATCTCGAAAAGTTCCGAGCAGACAAGGAGAATTTTTTGTCACGTTTTTTGACCATGGATGAGACCTGGATCCACCACTTTGATCCCGAAACTAAACAACAATCGATGACATGGAAACGAGACGACGAACCGACGCCGAAGAAATTCAAAGTGTCAAGCTCAGCAGGGAAGGTTATGGCGTCCGTTTTTTAGGACGCTGAAGGAATTATTATGGTGGACTATTTGGAGAAGGGAGCCACTATTACGGGCTCCTACTACGCAGAACAAATAAGAAGATTGCGGGAGGCTATCAAGGAGAAAAGGCGCTGCAAACTGCGGGCTGGAGTGCTGTTTCAAGATAACGCACCGGCTCACAAAGCTGCAGTTGCCATGGCTACCATTCAAGAAGCGGGCTTTGAACTGGTGGAACACCCCCCTATTCGCCAGATCTAGCCCCCAGTGACTTTTTTCTCTTTCCTAGGCTCAAGGAACACCTCCGGGGCAAGAAATTTGACGACAATAGCGACGTGATAACCGCTGTTGGGGAGTTTTTTGAGGGTCAAGATCAAGAATTTTTTTCGAAGGGAACTCTAAGTTTAGAAAAGAGATGGACTAAATGTATAGACTTGTTAGGAGACTATGTAGAAAAATAATTTTTTTTTTTACTATATTCATTGTGTTTATTATTGATTATCATTACTTTTGGATCGCCCCTCGTATATATATATATATATATATATATATTTATCACTCTGGAGATCAAGGCAGGTGGAAATAGATAAAGGAGTCGAAACTGGGACCACGGAATCACCAGTGCGTCGCGACCGACGGCCAGAGGGTCCCTGGACCTGGCTACAAATGAGGTCGACAACCGGAGAACCCCGACGATGACAGATCGGGCTGAAGATCGTGGGGTGGAAAAACCACTCGCTTGATGCTAGGCTCTGGCAGCTTAGGAAGTTGGCCGCCCAATTTCCCACCCCCGGGATTGAATGGCTGAGAAGGCGGAACATAACGTTCTGACGAACGTAGGATCCTTGCCATTTCTGTCATTACCGGTTTGCTGCGAGTTCCGCCTAGTGGGTTATGTACGCCACAGGTGTGGCGTTGTCCAAATGAATGTGGACTGGTTTGCCCGAAAGGACGGCTTGTCCACGGAGGATGGCAAGGAAGATTGTATATTTCTGCCCGGCTTCGAACCGGGGACCTTTCGCGTGTAAGGGAAATGGAAAAACGCACCCCACCCGAAAAGACTGGCGTCGGTGCTGATGACCTGCCACTGAGGATGGGAGAAAGAATCTCCCGTGCAGGACTGACGAAGGCAACGTCCCCCACGGCTTCACCGAGAGGCTGGAGTATGGGCCGGTCCAAAGAGACTGAAGACATGTCCCAGGCAGAGAGCAGGGACAGGAGAAAAGGACGGGGTTGAACTGGGCAAAGAGGACTGCTACCATGGCTGCTATCATCTACCCTAGGATCCTCATGCATGACCGAAGGGGAATGAGGATTGGGCATTTAGGTATTGGATTCCTTTCGAGAGAGCGGAAAACTTGTCCCTGGTAAGGAACACCCGGGTCAGATTCATGTGGAACTCCATGCCCAGGGAAAACTAGTCACTGATTGAGGTACAAAGTGGACATCTCATGATTATCCAGCCGAGGCGGGTCAGAGTGCTCAGAGTAATCTGCAGATTCTGAGCGCATTCTCGCTGGGACGGCCTTTGTTTAACAGATCATCCAGGTAAGGAAATATTAGAATCCCCTTGGGGCAAAGGACAGCTATGATAGCTGCCATGACCTCTGTGAGGACCCTGAGGCCGAAGGTAAGAGCCGTGCAAATCGAAGGAACCTTTGGTACTGCACACAAATAGGGATGTGGAGATACGCCTTCCGAATTGGATAGGAGGGAAGAGACAGCCTGGAGGAAAACTGGTGTCTGAGATGGCTGTTTTGGTAGGCGAGACAGAAAGAAATGTCTCACTGGGAGTGAAGAAATTTTATCTTGTAACCGAAAATGATGATTTCCCTTACCCAGGCGCCGTTGAAAACCAACAGCCACTCATGCCTGAAGGAAAGACGTCTGCCTCCCACCCTGGAAAGACCTCCAGGTGGGGGTGACCCCACACTTGGAAGAGAATCTGCTGGAGCAGGAACCTGAGGGCTTGGGGTCCTGCTCTTTAGTCTCCAGTGGGGCGAGGGTTTGAATGATGGTCTCCTACTCTCTCTGGAGGTAGAAGGACGGTCCTGCTGTGAGGAACTTTCCGAAGAATGGAAAGGTCGAAAGAACCTAAACGGCCGGTGAGCCTTCATGTTAGAAAAGGACTTCTTAGAGATGGTGTCCGCATTCCATGTTTTCAACCAAAGGATGAGGCGTATGGCCACGATGCTACTATTTGCTCTTGCGGAACACCCGGCTGCATCACTGAGGCAGCTAGAAGGTATTTGGCGGCATGATCAATTTAGTCCGCTAATTCAGCTAGCTCATTTTGAAGAGCTGACGCTAAGATACCCTTACAAAGTATCTTAGCCCAGGCTGAGATGGCTCTCGCCACTCAAGTTAAGGCGAAGTTGAGACAGAGAGAAGACACCAGTGGTCTCAAAAAATAAATTTGGACAGTGATTCGATCTGACTGTCTGTCGAATCCTTCAGTGATGCTCCGTTTGGTAGCGATAGAACTGTATTGGAAGACAGGCGAGAAAACCAGCGGATCCACCTTAGGGGACTCAGCCCACTTTGTGAGTTACACGTCTAGATGATTTCGTCCTGAAGAATGCTTTTTTGGATGTTCCCATTGTTTGCTCAAGATAGCCTCGAACTCCTACTGATTTGGATAGGTTCGGGAGGGAGGAAGGATCTCATCCTCCTTTAGCTTGAGTGTTCGGATAATAGCTGATATAAGGCTATCTACCATGTACGTGAGGGCTGTATCTGAGTTATACCCGGACCGTGAAACTATATCTGACCCAAGGTCCTCCTCAGAGAGGGGATGTGGGACGAAGAGAGCAGCCTGGATATTGCGGAGGTCTTGGTGAGCAGGAAGAAGAGCCAGACAGAGCCCTCTTCCTTCAACTCCTACCCGGCTTGTCCCTTTGGAGGATGCGGTCAGGTGCTGGCGACTCGCCGTCAGAGACGGTCGGAGAACTGGTGGCGGTAGATAGCTGGAGAAGAGTCATACCTGGTCTGTGAATCTATATCTGACCCAAGGTCCTCCTCCGAGGAGGGTAGCTGGGACGAAGAAAGCAGCCTGGATTTTGCGGAAGGTCCTGGTGAGCTGGAAGAAGAGCCAGACAGAGCCCGCTTCCTTGAACTCCGACCCAGCCTGTCCCTATGGAGGTCGCGGTCAGGTGCTGGCGGCTCGCCATGAGAGACGGCCAGAGCACTGGTGACTGTAGACGGCTGTGGAAGTCATTCTAAGACCTGTACCAGGGACTAGGATACCACTTTAGTCAGGTCTGCGACCGACTGAGACATTGCAACAGCCGGCCCACTCCGGTGGAGGGGGAGTGCTCTCATCCCGGGAGTCAGTGTGCTCCTGTGGGGAAGACATGGTGGAGGTACTGCAGGACGGGCAGAGAGGAGATGACCAACCTGATGTCCACTTTTTTTTTACAGCGTGCACAGGCGTAATGAAATATGGTGTGCCTATCAAGGGGAGCCCTTGTGGAATTGGACAAATGTAGAGAGTAACACTCTCTAGTGAGGTAAAGATACTGCAGGGGAACGAGTAATACTCTCTAGTGAGATAAAGATACTGCAAGGGAACAAGTAACACTCTCTAGTGAGGTAAAGATACTGCGGGGGACCGCTTATAAAGTGGCCCAGGGAGGGCAGCAAGCAGGAGCGCAACTGTGTCCCCCGAATAGTAAGCCCATGGGCTGCTAGGGTAGTGCACGAGGTGCTGGGCAGCGTTAAGACACTGGAGCAGTGAAGGACCTTAGCGGTGGGCGTGGCTAGTGTCCGACTGGCGTGATAGGCCTGGTCTGAGGGAGAGGGGCATGCATCATGCGGGCTTCCAGGCCTGACTATGGGGGAAAAATAAGCACCAAAAAAGCGCACGCTGAACAGGGAAAACGCCTGTGACAATGAAAGTGAAGCCGCCTATGCCGGCGCCTGACAGGAAAAGCGCTATGAACTAGGGAGAAGCCGATACCCCGGGAAGAGAGAGAGGGGTCGGTCATAACGGTGCGGACACCACAGGGCCTGGGCGCTGAGTGAACTATGAAGCTGCTATTAATAAAATGCGTGGCCATGAGGGGTTGTGGTACCATAGACTTCTATGTGGAGCGTCCGTCTACCTTTCCAGCTTGGTATATAATGAGGAGGCATACCGCAGAGGCCCCTGGATGGAGAGGGTCACTGGAAGACAATATCCTCCTTCCCGCACTGTCCCTACAGTGCAGAAGACGGAGTCAACCCATTCAGCGAAGGGGGGAGGTCACCGCCGGTGACCACCGTCTTCCTCTCAGCCCTCTCCGGAGAAAGGGGTGAGGAGGGAAATCGGCAAGGACTAGCCACCGGTTATCGCCCAGAAGCACCCATGAGGGTGGTAGGGGATAGAGTCCTGCCTGCAGCCTGAGGGATGCGATGTGGGCGACACCACACTGCTAGCTCAACCTCACAATATGGGAAGGCAGGGTGAGAACTTACACCCTGTTTCCCTGAAGCTGTATCTGAAAAAGAAACAGAAAAACATTAATAAAAAAACAACAAAACCTGAAAGGAAAAAGGTTAGTTGGGGATCTGGGGAGATCCAAGTCCACCTCCTACAGATACTAAGCACAAACTGAGGTACTTGGTGCCTGTCGGTGGGTGTATACTGCCGAGGGAGGAGCTACATGTCTTATTTTGCATAGTGTCAGCCTCCTAGCAGCAGCAGCATACACCCGTAGTAACCTGTGTCCCCCAACGAAGCGATAAAGAAAAAACACACTTCCTCCTTTCTCCCATTTATTTAATAAAAAAATAAAACAGACACTTGAAATTGTTGGGAACTTTTTTCAAATATTTTTTATTCTGTGTGTTTATTTTCTTTTTTTAGTTAAGGGATTAGTAACGGGGGTGTCTGATAGATGCCACCCCATTACTAAACCATGGGCTTGATGACAGAGGACATTACAAAGCTGAAATCAACCGCAAAATATTACCCCACTTGCCAATGCACCAGATCAAGTGGGAAAAGACGGGCACAGCGCCAGAATTGGCACATCTAATGGATACGCCCTTTCTGGGGAGGCTGCGAGTTGCTATTTTTAGGCTGGGGAGGGCCAATATCCATGGACTTTCCCAGCCTTAGAATACCAGCATCCAGCTGTCTGATTTAGCTTGGCTGGTTATCAAAAATGTGGGGGACACTATGCCATTTTTTTAAATTATTTACTTAAATAATTAAAAAAAAATGGTGTGGGGGCCCCTCTATATTTGATAACCAGCCAAACTAAATTGGAGTGTTGAGGGCTGCACCCTGCAGCTGTCTGTTTTATATTCGCTTGTTCTAAAAAATTGAGGGGACCCCACTTCTTTTTTTTCACTTTTTTTTTACCTGGTTTGCCGGCCTTTCACAGCTATGCCAATACTTTCGCTGCAGCCTTTCAATAACCTTTGTCCGGGCTGTCAACCCCGAACAGTAATACGGACTTCCAGGAGACATCCTTGTCCGGGGTCTGTGCACAGATCCCGAACTTTACCATTCGGGTTTGCCCATCTCAATTTGTAAATGCAAGAACATTTGCAACTTGGTGCTTGTTAAAATTTTCAGCTGTTCTTGAGATATTAACATTGTTAACATCTTGTTGCCTTAGAGACCAACCACCGCTGCTTAAAAGCAGAAGATATGCGTGCATACAAGCTCTTTATTATTGAGTAAGTAAGTGCTGTTTTCAAGTGTGGCCAGGATCGCTGGAGAGTGCTGTTACCTCCTAAACCCATGCAGCTGCAGAGCAGTGCTTAGAAGCTAGACAGCAGCATTGGTCGGTCTGCTAGGCAACAGGCTGCATAGAAAAGAAAAGAGCTATTAACTCAAGAAAGGCTGCAAATTTTCATAAGCAGTAAATTGCAAAAGTGGTTGTTTTTATAAGCTCTATCCAAAATATCCATGCATAGCGTTTTGAGGCACAGCGCACGCTCGCCGTGAAGCTCCGCCCCCCTGCCGTGCCTCTTCCGGTTAGCTCCGCTTATGGGCGCATGCCGCTGCATGTGACCTGCGTACCATATCTTTAGCATTGAGTACATAGGCCGTGCGCAGGTATGCTTTTGACGGCGCATGTGTCCTTTTGACGGTGCGCCACCGCTGGCCGCACCAAAATGCAAAAGCATACCTGCGCACGGCCTGCATACCCAATGCTAAAGATAGGGTAAGCAGGTAGCATGCAGCGTCATGCGCCCATAGGCGGAGCTGACCGGAGGTGCGGCAGGGGGCGGAGCTTCACAGCAAGCGTGCGCTGCACCTCAAAATGCTAGTGTGAAACCAGCCTAAAAGAGAAAATTTACATTAACCATGTTTAGTATATTTTGCAGCCAATTCAAGTTCTTCTCTGAACTATAAAGGGGAAAATATGGATTTATTTTGATGGTAATCAAACGATTTGTCCTTTTTTCAACCCATTAAAATATCTGAAAACACAGCACCAACTCATCAGCCTATATGCTATATACTGTACATGCAATTTTCTGCGTGCATTTATTAGCTAGGAAAAAGCAGGATCAACTAATCCCGGTTAGAAAACACTCATTCAGCTGGAATTCTGAAAAAAAAAGTACAACTACCCGACTCCTTCGTAATAGCGCAGATGCCATAATGACATTCATCCATTTTGCGCTTCTTACCGTCAACCTTCAAATCTGCGATGTCATTTTTCTCCAAATCAACCGAATAATCACAAAGCGTCTTGTCCTTTATGAAGGTAAGAAGAAAACAGAGCAAGTTTATTCTTCCTGCAACAGATTTCATTTGGCTTTTATTGATTTAGCTTTTTTTGTTTAGCAGAACGGAATAAGCTTCAGGAATGTAATTTCAGGACATTGCCGGGAAGATAATAACCAGGTTTCACTATTTAAGTCGCAGAAATGCAGCCTTCAATAAATGTGAAGCTCAATTAAATACAATTGTCAAATGCAGTCTATTAATAAAAGCCAAATTACCACAGTTCTGATTACATAAAAAATAAAAATAATACTCCCAGGCTCCGTTTCATCAAGACGTGTGGGCCTTTAATGAGTTTACTGCATCTTCTTGATGCAAAAAAATGTACTCCACTTGGGGACTAGAGTACATCTCTGGTGTAAATGATGACAACTTTGCAGGCTGCGACTGTCCGCACCCCTCCTGCTAAAGCTCAGCCAATATCCCAAAAACAATACCTACCCTGGTTTCACTTACAGCTTCCTCTGGAGTTTCATCCACATCCATCTCGGTGGTTCCTAGGGGCGTTTTTATTTCTGCATTCCTTAGTATATCCTTTTCAATGTTCTCTATTCTGTCTTTTTCAGTAGTAACTCTTACTTTTAAGGTATGAAAAGGTGTAGCCACCTCACCTACATTCAGGTACATGGGTTCCCCCTCAAACATCATACCGTCACTGGTCCCTTCTTTGAAGCCCGGAGGTTGATAATCTAATGGGGTAACTGAAATTAAGGGGGGAAATAATTGTCAGATAAAAAAAGTTTTTTCACTAATAAAAAAAAAAATCCTTAAAAAACAAGCAGAAGTTGGCCATATAACCCTTTCATGACCAGATATTGTTAATTTAAGTCATATGGTCGAGGCGAATGTATGTATCAGGATCAGGAACTCCGACATGGTCGGCACCTGCCAGCAACAGCAGCAAACAGAGTTTTCTCCTATTGCTGTTGTATAACAATTTATATGCTGCTGTCAATCACTCATAGTTGCATTTACATGATGACCACGGAGAACTAATGGTTTGTCACGCCAGCCTTCTGTGAGGCTTGGCCACAGGTTGTGGCACTACAAGATTGCATGAGCGATCAAATGTTCGCAGGTCGAAGTTCTCTGAGTGGGGGACTAAAAAATAAAGTAAAAGAAAAAAAAATTATGTAATATATGTACAGCTCTGGCAAAAATTAAAGGGAACCTGTCACCCCCCAGGCGTTTTTAACTAAAAGAGCCACCTTGTGCAGCACTAATGCTGCATTCTGTCAAGGTGGCTCTTCTATTTGGCGTCCTTTCCACCCCTGAAAGAATCGTTTTTATAATTTGCCCGTCATACCTGTAGTTTGTCTGGGGGGCAAGTCTTTCCCCCCCGGACACAGACGCCTCACATCCATCAGTCATTTCCCCCTTTCTTGTAGCACCGCCTCCTCAGCGTTCATTTATTTTCCTGGCGCCTGCACTGTAATCTTTTTTCTTGGGCATGCACAGTTAGCGCTGCCCGTCCAGTGACATCACATGATGTCTTCCTTATCGCGCCTGCATAGAGGCGCGGCCCGAGATCCCGCCCCGCAGTCTCTTCTGATTTATTCACACTGCGGGACTGGGAATCTTGGGCATGCACAGTAGTTCTCTGCGGCTCTCTCTCAAATCCCTCCTCTTTCCTACTGTGCAGCATCATAGGAATCGTCAGCTCATCACTAATTGCTGTGGGATTTGAGGGAGAGCCGCAGAGAACTACTGCGCATGCCCAAGTGAATAAATCAGAAGAGACTGCGGGACGGGATCTCAGGCCGCGCGTCCACAAGGTGGCTCTTTTAGTTAAAACCGCCTGGGGGGGGTGACAGGTTCCCTTTAAGAGACCACTTCCAAATGTTCAGTTTGTCTGATATTTCTCTTTATAGGTATATTTTTGTGTAAAATGTAAATTGCTTTTTTAGTCTACAAACTTCTGACAACATGTCTCCAAATTTCCAAGCAATAAGTTTTTCTGAAAAGGAGAAATGGTCAAAATAAAAAACAAAACAAAACAGTGCTTTCAGGCCTCAAATAATGCAAAGAAAACAAGTTCATAATCATTTAGAAAAAAACAATACTAATGTTTTAACTCAGGAAGAGTTCAGAAATCAATATTTTGTGGAATAACCATGATTTTTAAAAACAGCTTTCATGCGTCTTGGCATGCTTGCCACCAGACTTTCACACTGCTTCTGGCGCAAAAATTTAAGCAGTTCTTCTTTGTTTGATGGCTTGTGACTATCCATCATCCTCTTGATTACATTCCAGAGGTTTTCAATGGGTTTCAGGTCTGGGGAATGGGCTGCCCATGAGAGGGCAGAGGTGTACTCTGGTTGGAATTCAACTGACAATGGAATGGAATGGCTGTCAGACATGTAGAGAAGCTGATTTTTATAAAACTGTGCAGTGGTGTCTTAATTTTTGCCAGAGCTGTATATATAGTATATATATATATATATATATATATATATATACTGCTCAAAGAAATAAAGGGCACAAACAGCCTGTTGCAAATGGAATAGTGTCCCTTTTATTTTTTGAGCAGTATATATATCTGGCAAAAATTAAGAGACCACCACAAGCTAAGGCATATGAGAGCTCTGATTAAAAATCATGGTTATTCCACAAAAGAAGGATTTTGTCACGCTCGCGCCTTGGCTGAGTGGCGCGAGCCAGGGGGTTGTGGCCCCACTGTGCCACAAATCAGACTACCCTGGAAGGGGCGTAACTACGGCAGCTACCTCGGTCTTCACTGGAGCCTCTGATGGTGAGGTCAGGCTTGTGCGGCAGGTAGCTGCCGCGTGCCACTCCAGGGTGGTGTCTGGCTGTGGCTGCTGATCCCACTCGGGAACAGGACACCTGGACAGGTGCGAGTGACAAGCAGGCTGAGACACAGGGCAAGCCGGCACGGCTTGGAGACACAGGACAGGCGGGCACGGCTTGGAGACACAGGACAGGCGGGCACAGCTTGGAGACACAGGACAGGCGGGCACGGCTTGGAGACACAGGACAGGCGGGCATGGCTTGGAGACACAGGACAGGCGGGCACGGCTTGGAGACACTGGACAGACTGGCGTGGTATGAGAAGGGGCAGGTAGGGACCTGTTCACACATCAGGTGCAGGCAGGAGGGAGAGGTGTATGTTGGAACAGGATTTGGACCTGTTCACACAGGAGGTGCAGGTATGGATATAGGCAGGAGTGTGGAGGAGTACGGAGTAGGCTGGGTGGCAAGGGAGCCGGGCAGGCAGAGCGGCAAGGGAGCCGTGCAGGCAGAGCGGCTAGAGAGCCGTGCAGGCAGAGCGGCTAGAGAGCCGTGCAGGCAGAGCGGCTAGGGATGCAGGCAGAGCAGCTAGAGAGCCGTGCAGGCAGAGCGGCTAGGGAGCCGTGCAGGCAGAGCAGCTAGGGAGTTGTGCAAGCAGAGCGGCTAGGGAGCCGTGCAGGCAGAGCTGCAAGGGTGCAGATGCACAGATAGAGCTGCAAGGGTGCAGATTCACAGATAGAGCTGCAAGGGTGCAGATTCACAGACAGAGCTGCAAGGGTGCAGATTCACAGACAGAGCTGCAAGGGTGCAGATTCACAGACAGAGCTGCAAGGGTGCAGATTCACAGACAGAGCTGCAAGGGTGCAGATTCACAGACAGGGAGGACACAAGGAAAGATACAGCAAGGAAGGAAGCCACGGACAAGGAGAAAGGGAGACTAAGGTAGGACAGAGTACAGACAAGGTACTGGAACCAAGACTCAAGGGCCAGGATATTCAGCCTCCTGGCAGGCAGACAAGGTACAAGGCAAGACAAGAAGTATTCCTCCAGAGAAGGAGGAAATACACAGAACAGGGCCTGGCTTTCTCAGCAGCAAGATACTAACTGAGATTAGACATTGCTCAGGCAATGTTCCAGTGGGTGTGGCAGGGTTAAAAGGTACAGGGCTATATATGATTGGTCAGGGACCCATTAGCCAGGTGCACCCTGACTGCATAAGAACCAGAGAGTTCAGGTGCCGCCCCCTATACACACAGTCAGGAAACATGGAGAGCAGAGGCACAGAGCTGGCAACAGACAGAATTCACAGCATGGCTTGAAGCAGAAAGTAAGTTGGTGTAAAGGGGATGGGAGGCCATGCAGTGATGCCAGCAGGGTTGTTACAGATTTTTGGTACTCACCATAAAATCTCTTTCTTGGAGCCTTCATTGGGGGACACAGGTAACCATGGGCGTATGCTGCAGTCGCTAGGAGTCTGACACTAGGCAAAAATGGAAATAGCTCCTCCCCAGTAGTATACACCCACTGACAGGAAGCAAGTACCTCAGTTAGTGTTAAAGCAGTAGGAGAAGCAATCAAAAACTCAACATATATACTAACCCAGCAACAAAAGGTACGTAGATCGAAAAACGGTACAAACAGTTAGGGAGAGTGCTGTGTCCCCCTAGGAAGGCTCCATCTCCCCAGAACTCTCATGTCGTACCGCAGGGAGAGAGAGGCTGATTGCTTAGAATGCGGATCCCTAGGCAGAGGGATAAGAACGTCACCTTTGGAAAGAAGACATAGCTTCTGCCATGACAAACCTCATACCCAGAAACGCCAAGTGCTGAGCTGGGGTGAGGGGGAATTTCACTCTGTTGATGATCCAGGCGAGACGGGCCAGAGTATCTAAAGTGAACTTAAGACTCTGGTCACAGCCACGGCGGGGCTCCGTCCTGAAATGACGGATCCAAACATGGGGATTCAATTGTTTGAAATCTAAAATAGAGTGGAGAGATCCGACTTTCTCCGGGACTATGAAAAGATTAGAGTAGAACTCTGAAAACCAATTTTTCAGGAAAACGGGTATGATTACCTCTGAGGGTAGGGTAGCAGGCAAGAGATGGGCTGAAGAACCTCTGAAGCAAATAAGACCAAAAGAAACATCCTCCTGGGAGGGAAGAAAAAGTTGATTCTTAATATTTTTTTTTGAGGGTGGACCTGTAATCCACACCTTCAACCAGAGAATGCGGCACACAGCAATGATGTCGCTGTTCTCCCCAGCGGAGCAACTGGCCGCATCCAAAGAGGCGGTCAAAAGATATTTGCCGACATGGGCAATCCGGTCTGCCAAAACTGCCGTCTCATCCAGAGAAGCTGCTGCTAGGATTCCCTGGAGAAGCATTCTTGCCCAGGCAGACATGAACTTTGCCACCAGGCGGAGGCAAAGATGGGCCAAAGACTTGATCTGCCTATCCGTAGTGTCCCTAAGAGACACACTGTCTGGCAGAGACAAGACTGGCGGGTCCTCCTTAGGGGACTCTGCCCATTTACCAACAAGGTCAGAACTAAAGGGATAAAAAATGTCTAGCTGCTTCTTTCCTGGGAAGTGCTTTTCAGGATGTTCCCAGTGTTTAGCTAAGATAGCTTCAAATTCCTTCGAGGAGTGGGCCTGGGAAGAGGAGTGCATCCTAAAGGGGAACTGGAAAGAGCCTGCTTCCTGTACTTTGTATCTGATCTGGTCCTGCGAAGATCGTGGTCAGGTGCATATGAATCACCACGAAAGGCGTTCCGAGCACTAATCACACCCATGTCCACGCCCCAACTGCACTCATTTAGCACTGCTGATCACACTGACTGGTACAGAGGGCACAGTGGCTAGCATTATGGGTACAGTGGCTGGTACTGAGGAAAAGAAAGAAAAGAAAAGAAAGAACAGAGAGAAAGAAAAAAGAAAACAGAGAGAAAGAAAGAACAGAGAGAGAAAGAAAGAACAGAGAGAAAGAGGGGACAGAAAAAAGAACAGAGAGAAAGAAAGAAAGAAAGAGGGTAAAGAAAGAACAAAGAGAGAAAGAAAGAAAGAAAGAAAGAAAGAGGGGAAAGAAAGAATAGAAATAGAAAGAAAGAGGGGAAAGAGAGAACAGAGAGAGAAAGAAAGAAAGAACAAAGAGTAAGAGAGAAAGAACAGAGTGACAGAGAGAGAGAAAGAAAGAACAGAGGGGAAAGAAAGAAAAAACAGAGAGAAGCAAAGAAAGAACAGAGAGCGAAAGAAGAATGAACGGAGAGAAAGAAAGAAAGAGGGGAAAGAAAGAAAGAAAGAGGGGAAAGAAAGAACAGAGAGAGAGAACATAGAGAAAGAAAGAACAGAGAGAGAAAGAAAGAACAGAAATAGAAAGGAAACACAGAGAGAGAAAGAAAGGGGAAAGAACAGAGAGTGAAAGAAAGAACAGAGAGCGAGAAAGAGGGGAAAGAACAGAGAGAGAAAGAAAGGGGAAAGAAAGGGGAAAGAAAGAAAGGAAAGAAAGAAAGAACAGAGAGAAAGAAAGAACAGAGAGAGAGAAAGAAAGAGGGGAAAGAAAGAACAGAGAAAAAGAAAGAGGGGACAGAAAAAAAGAACAGAGAAAGAAAGAAAGAAAGAAAGAAAGAAAGAAAGAAAGAGGGGAAAAAAGAACAGAGAGAGAAAGAAAGAGGGGAAAGAAAGAAAGTAAAGAGAGAACAGAGAGATAAAGAAAGAAAGAGGGGAAAGAAAGAAAGAACAGAGAGACAGAGAAAGAACAGAGAGAAAGTAAAGAAAGAACAGAAAGAAAGAAAAGAGAGAAAGAAAGAAATAAAGAAAGAAGGAAAGAAAGAAAGAAAGAAAGAGAACAGAGAGAAAGAAAGAAAGACAGAGGGGAAAGAAAGAACAGAGAGAGAAAAGCAGAGTGAGAAAGAAAGAACAGAGAGAGAGAAAGATTAGACAGGGAAAGAAAGAACAGAGAGCGAAAAGCAGAGTGAGAAAGAAAGAACAGAGAGAGAGAGAAAGATTAGACAGGGAAAGAAAGAACAGAGAGATAGAAAGAAAGAAAGAGAGAGAAAAGAAGAAACAGAGAGAAAGAAATAACAGAGAAAGAAAAGAAACAGAGAGCGAGAAAGAAAGAACAGAGAAAGAAAGAAACAGAGAGAGAAAGAAAGATTCTATAAAGATACCATAGCAGCCTGGCTCCTGTTGTGAATTCACTTTCTGGCCTACCTCTGGTTGCTAGTGAAGGTAGTGGAGCTGGTTGTATTGACAGAGGGGTCGCGAGTTCTCTTTCCGGGCTCCCTCTGGTGGTTACAGGAGGTAATGGAGCTGATCTAATTAACAGAGGCCTGCCACCTGATAATGAGGAGGACGATTGGACATCTGGAGTTTTTGACTGAATTTAAGACAGCCGACTCCCTCTATCCCTGCTGGTGATTTTTTCCTGCCTCCTGAGGTCTTAGTTTCCAACTCAGTCCCTGCATGTTCAAGCTAAGTGTTCTTTTGCTATTGTTCACATTTGATTTGGTTTTCTTTATTCAGTTTTGTGTGGTCAGCCAGCCCCGTATGGGGCTGCGCTGAATTTCCATTTTTATGTTACTGCTTGTGCCAGTGTGTTTTTGTCCCTTATTAGATTGGCCTCTTTTTGCTCTGCTTTCAGAATATGCCAGAGTGCTGTTATAGTGGGCGAAGTCGAGTGACTTCAGTATTTTTCTATCAGACGTGTTGGACATTTTTTGCAGGGTTTTTTGCGTGATTGCAGACAGTGTCTTTCCTGTCCTGTCTAGTTAGCGTGGGCCCCATCGTTTGCTCAGCCTATTTTCCTACCTGCGTTTGTGTTTTCATCTTGTCTCACCGACAATATATGTTTGGGGGCTATCTATTCCTTTGGGGTCTGCTCTGGGGCAGTTTAGATTTCCCCTTTCTTGCTTTAGGCTTATTTAGTTCTCCGGCTGTGTCGCGGCGTCTAGAATCATCGTAGGTATGCTCCACGGTTACTGCTAGTTGTGTGGATAGGATCAGGGGTCTGCAATCCGCTTAGTTACCAACCTCCTTGGTTTTCTGTGGCTTAGCTTGGTCTTGATCTCCTCCTTGGTGACCCAATCATAACAGAATCACCAGCAGGCCCGGATTGGTAATATGCCGAACCGGGCACATTCCCGGTGGGCCGGTGGCTCTGATCTAGGAAATGGGCCGCCGGCCCTTTAAAACCTTTGACTAGGCCCTGTGTACGCTCTGCGCTCCCTCATTGCATGGCTGACAAGGGCCGCATCTGCCGGCGTCAGTGCTTGAGCGTGCCCTGTGTGCGCCGCAGCTGCCCTCCTCAGTGGAGGCAAGCAGGAGAGCGCGCGCCGCACACAGGACCTTGTCAGAAGTTTGAAAAGGCCGCCGCAGCACGCACAGGACTCCTGCCTCTCTGTCTGACGCTGGAAAGTACCAGCGTCACATAACAGTGGAGAGAGCCAGCAGCACGCAAGATTAAAGGTAATACCTGCCTGTGAGTGCTGTGCTTCCAGGGAGAGCTAGGGAAGCAGCTCAAGTCAGCACGGTGACATCGTCTTCTGCTCTGATCTGCATCGGGGGAGGTGACGGGACAGAGCTGCTGTAAGCACTAGAACCTGAGGAGCTGCATATGGACATCAGCCTCCTCTGCACCACAGAAGAGAGAGTGTGTGTGTAAGTTATTCATGTGTGTGGTATCTGTAGTGTGTGTGTGTATAATGTGTGTGCGGTATCTGTAGTATGCAAGTGTGTAATGCTTGTGTGTGCGGTATCTGTAATGTGTGTGCGGTATCTAATGTGTATGCGGTATATGTAGTTTGTGTGCGGTATCTGTAGTGTGTGTGTGTAATATGTGTGCGGTATCTGTAGTGTGTGAGTGTGTAATGTGTGTGCGGTATCTGTAGTGTGTGAGTGTGTAATGTGTGTGCGGTATCTGTACTGTGCGCGGTATCTGTAGTGTGTGTGTGTGTGCAGTATCTGTAGTGTGTGTGAGTGTAATGTGTGTGCAGTATCTGTAGTGTGTGCAGTATCTGTAGTGTGTGTGCGGTATCTGTAGTGTGTGTGCGGTATCTGTAGTGTGTGTGCGGTATCTGTAGTATGTGTGTGGTATATGTAGTGTGTGTGTAATGTGTGTGCGGTATCTGTAGTGTGTGTGTGTAATGTGTGTGCGGTATCTGTAGTGTGTGCGGTATATGTAGTGTGTGCGTGTGTAATGTGTGTGCGGTATCTGTAGTGTCTGTACGGTATCTGTAGTGTGTGTAATGTGTGTGCGGTATCTGTAATGTGTGTGCGGTATCTATAATGTGTGTGCGGTATCTGTAGTGCGTGAGTGTGTAATGTGTGCGCGGTATCTGGAATGTGTGCACGGTATCTGTAGTGTGTGTGTGTAATGTGTGTGCGGTATTTGTAGTGTGTGTGCGGTATCTGTAGTGTGTGTGCGGTATCTGTAGTGTGTGTGCGGTATCTGTAGTGTGTGTGCGGTATCTGTAGTGTGTAATGTGTGTGTGTGGTATCTGTAGTGTGTGAGTGGTATCTGTAGTGTGTGTGTGTGTAATGTGTGTGCGGTATTTGTAGTGTGTGTGCGGTATCTGTAGTGTGTGAGTGGGTAATGTGTGAGCGGTATCTGTAGTGTGTGTGTGTGTGTAATGTGTGTGGTATCTGTAGTGTGTGAGCGGTATCTGTAGTGTGTGTGTGTAATGTGTGTGCGGTATTTGTAGTGTGTGTGTGTGTGCGGTATCTGTAGTGTGTGTGTGTGGTATCTGTAATGTGTGTGTGGTATCTGTAATGTGTGTGCAGTGAGAACATTCATTGTATGTGGGCTGGTGAATTTTTTTTGTGCCAGGGCTGCTTTTTAGTCCCAGTCTGGCCCTGATCACCAGCCTAAACCGCAGATTCTAGGGTACTCAAAAGCAGGAGAGAATTGTAGAAAAAAAAGAGTCAGAATTTTTTTTTTATATATATACAGTATATTTTTTTTTTTTCCTCTTTTTCTCTGGGGCTATAGGAGGATTTTTTTTTCTTTAATAGAGATTAAGCAATTGTCTGATCGTTTTGAGCAGCTCGCTGCTGAAGTGCGGGGAATTTCCGCCTATCTCGCTCAATCACCTGCTGTTCAACCAAAAATCCCTACTCCTGATGTGTTTTCTGGGGATTGGTCTCAATTTTTGAATTTTAAGAATAATTGTAAACTATTTCTTGCCTTGAAGCCTAACTCATCGGGGAGCTCTGTGCAGCAGGTTAAAATTGTCATCTCCTTGCTGCGCGGCGATCCCCAGGATTGGGCTTTTTCTCTGACACCTGGAAATCCTATTCTGACTAATGTGGATGCATTTTTTCAAGCCTTGGGGTTGTTGTATGATGAACCTAATGCTATTGATCAAGCTGAGAAAACCCTATTGGTCAGGATTCTGCAGAGTTATACTGTCAAAAATTGCGAAAGTGGGCGGTCCTTCCTACATGGAATGACGGTGCCTTAGCAGCTCTCTTTCGGAAGGGTTTATCAGAAACCGGAAAAGATGTTATGGTGGGATTTCCTGTTCCCTCTGGTCTTGATGATTCTATGTCATTAGCCATTCAAGTTGATCTGCGTTTACGTGAATGTAAAACTACACGAGAGGCATTGCCACCTTTTGAACAAACGTCTGAATCCATGCAATGTGATGGGGTTTTGTCTAGGGTGCAACATCAGGAATTTAGAAGGCGTAATAAGCTGTGTTTTTTCTGTGGAGACACCTCTCATACTATTTCTGTCTGCCCTAACGAGAGAAACATTTTGCGCACACATTTGCTGTGGGCAGTGTACAACCTAAGTTCCTTTTGGCAATTACTCTGATCTGCTCCTTATCCACATTTTCTGCTAAGGCTTTTGTAGATTCAGGAGCAGCTTTGAATCTGATGGATTTGGACTTTGCTAAACGTTGTGGTTTTCCCATGTTACCCCTGCGGACTCCTATCCCTTTAAGGGGTATTGATGCTACTCCTTTGGCGGAGAATAAACCCCAGTTTTGGACCCAGGTGATAATGCGGGTTGCCCCGGACCACCAAGAAAATTGTAAATTTTTGGTGCTGCACAATTTGCATGATACTATTGTTCTGGGTTTTCCCTGGTTGCAAACTCATAATCCTGTTTTGGATTGGAAATCTGTGTCTGTGGTGAGGTGGGGTTGTCAGTGTGTTCTTAGTGACACTCCTGTTTTCTCCACCTCTCCCCAGTCTCATGATATTCCTGATTATTTGGCTGATTTTTCTGATGTATTTAGTGAGAGTAAGTCTGCGTCTTTGCCTCCTCATAGGAGTTATGACAGTGGAATTGAGTTAATGCCCGGGTGTAAATTTCCCAAGGGTCGGCTTTTCAACTTATCGGTACCCGAACATGATGCTATGCGATCTTATATCAAGGAGTCGTTAGAGAAGGGTCATATTAGACCATCCTCTTCACCCTTAGGTGCTGGGTTTTTTTTGTGACCAAGAAAGATGGTTCATTAAGGTCTTGTATTGACTATCGTTCCCTTAACAAAATCACTGTTAAATATCACTACCCGTTACCCCTGATTTCTGATTTATTTTCCAAAGTTAAAAGTGCCTGCTGGTTTACCAAGCTCGACCTCAGGGGGGCGTATAATCTTATTCGCATCAAACACGGGGATGAATGGAAGACGGCGTTTAATACTCCGGAGGGACATTTTGAGTACCCACTGATGCCTTTTGGGCTCACTAATGCCCCTTCTGTCTTCCAATTCTTTATGAATGATATTTTCCGGGACTTTGTGGATACGTTTTTGATCATCTATCTGGATGATATTTTGATCTTTTCCAGTGATTGAGATTCTCATGTGGAACATGTCCGGACTGTGTTCCGGATTTTGAGGGAAAATTCCCTGTATGTTAAGGGATCGAAATGCCTCTTTGGTGTACAGAGGATTTCATTTTTGGGATTTATTTTGTCTCCGTCGACTATTGAAATGGACCCGGCCAAGGTACAGGCCATTTATGATTGGGTTCAGCCCACTACTTTGAAGGGTCTCCAGAAGTTTTTGGGTTTTGCTAATTTCTATCGTAAATTTATAGGTAATTTTTCTGGTATTGTGAAACCACTGACTGATCTGACCAAGAAGGGCGCTGATTTGGTGAATTGGACTCCAGAGGCAGTCTCGGCATTTCAGGAGCTTAAGCGGAGATTTACTTCTACTCCGGTACTACGGCAACCTGATGTCTCACTTCCATTTCAGGTGGAGGTAGATGCTTCTGAGATTGGTGCAGGAGCTGTTTTGTCCCAAAAAGATCCGGTGACTTCTAAAATGAATCCTTGTGCCTTCTTTTCTTGAAAATTCTCCCCATCTGAACATAAATATGACGTGGGGAATCAGGAATTGTTGGCCATGAAATGGGCATTTGAATAGTGGAAACATTGGTTGGAGTGAGCTAGACATCAAGTTGTGGTCCTCACCGACCACAAGAATCTGATTTATCTTGAATCAGCCAAACGCTTGAATCCTAGACAGGCTAGGTGGGCCTTGTTTTTCACGCGTTTTAATTTTGTGGTCTCTTTTCTTCCGGGCACTAAGAATGTTAAGGCGGACGTGCTTTCTAGGAGTTTCTTTGTGGACTCTCTTATTGTGACCGAGCCTACTGCCATTCTAGGTGAGGGGGTAGTTCTTTCTGCCATCTTACCCGATTTGAGACATGCCCTGGAGAAATTTCTGGAGGACAAACCTGAGCGTTGCCCTATGGGAAAATTGTATGTTCCTGACCAGTGGAGGAAGAGAGTGATGTCTGAAATTCATTGCTCCGCGTTGGCTGGTCATCCAGGTATTTTTAGTACCAGAGATTTGGTGAGTTGGTCTTTTTGGTGGCCTGCCTTATCTCGTGATGCCAGGAATTTTGTGCAGTCCTGTGGGACTTGTTCTCGGTCTAAACACTGTTCTTGTTCTACTGGGTTGTTGATGCCCCTGCCGGTGCCCAAGAGGCCATGGACCCATATCTCAATGGATTTTATTTCTGATCTTCCTGTCTCTCAGAGAATGACTGTTATCTGGGTTATTTGTGATAGATTTTCTAAGATGGTCTATCTTGTACCACTCCCAAAGTTGCCATCCTCTTCAGAGTTGGTGCCCTTGTTTTTACAACAGGTGGTTCGGTTGCATGGGATTCCAGAGAACATTGTGTCGGACAGAGGAGTCAAGTTTGTTTCCAGATTTTGGAGAACTTTTTGTTCCAATCTGGGAATTCAGTTATCTTTCTCCTCTGCGTTTCATCCTCAGACCAATGGGCAGACTGAGAGAACAAACCAGACTTTGGAGTCCTATTTGAGATGTTTTATATCTGCTGATCAGGATGACTGGGTCTCATTTTTGCCCTTGGCCGAATTCGCGCTAAACAATAGAGCTAGTTCTGCCACTTTGATGTCGCCCTTTTTCTGTAACTTTGGGTTTCATCCTCGATTTTCTTCAGGGCAAGTGGAATCTTCGACCTGCCCAAGTGTGGACACTGTGGTAGAGAGAATGCAGCAGATTTGGGACCAAGTGGTGGATAAGTTGTTCCTCTCTCAGGAAAAAGCCCAACGGTTTTCCAACTGGCATAGGACCATTGGTCCCCAGTTTAAAGTGGTGATGTGGTTTGGTTGTCGTCAAAGAATATTTCTATGAAGGTTGCATCTCCAAAGTTCAAGTCAAAATTCATTGGACCTTATAAGATTTTGGAGATTCTAAATCCTTTTTCTTTTCGATTGGCTCTTCCAGTTACGTTTAAGATCCATAACGTGTTTCATAAATCTCTGTTGAAGAGATTTGTGGAGCCAGTAGTTCCTATGGCGGCACCTCCTGACCCTGTATTGGTTAAAGGCAATGTGGAATATGAGGTAGAGAAAATATTGGATTCTTGTTTGGCTAGACGGAGACTCCAGTACTTGGTCAAATGGAAGGGTTATGGCCAGGAGGATAATTCTTGGGTCTCTGCTTCTGACATTCATGCCAATAGATTGGTTCGTGCTTTTCACCGGGCCCATCCTGATCGGCCTGGTGGCATGGATGAGGGTTCGGTGACTCCTCCTCAAGGAGGGGGTACTGTTGTGAATTCACTTTCTGGCCTACCTCTGGTTGCTAGTGAAGGTAGAGAAGCTGGTTGTATTGACAGAGTGGTCGCGAGTTCTCTTTCTGGGCTCCCTCTGGTGGTTACAGGAGGTAATGGAGCTGATCTAATTAACAGAGGCCTGCCACCTGATAATGAGGAGGACGATTGGACATCTGGAGTTTTTGACTGGATTTAAGACAGCCGACTCCCTCTATCCCTGCTGGTGATTTTTTCCTGCCTCCTGAGGTCTTAGTTTCCAACTCAGTCCCTGCATGTTCAAGCTAAGTGTTCTTTTGCTATTGTTCACATTTGATTTGTTTTTTTCTATTCAGTTTTGTGTGGTCAGCCAGCCCCGGCTGGGGCTGCGCTGAATTTCCATTTTAATATTACTGCTTGTGCCAGTGTGTTTTTGTCCCTTATTAGATTGGACACTTTTTGCTCCGCTTTGAGAATATGCCAGAGTGCTGATATAGTGGGCGAAGTCGAGTGACTTCAGTATTTTTCTATCAGACGTGTTGGACATTTTTTGCAGGTTTTTTTGCGTGATTGCAGACAGTGTCTTTCCTTTCCTGTCCTGTCTAGTTAGTGTGGGCCCCATCGTTTGCTCAGCCTATTTTCCTACCTGTGTTTGTGTTTTCATCTTGTCTCACTGACAATATATGTTTGGGGGCTATCTATTCCTTTGGGGTCTGCTCTGGGGCAGTTTAGATTTCCCCTTTCTTGCTTTAGGCATATTTAGTTCTCCGGCTGTGTCGAGGCGTCTAGAATCATCGTAGGTACGCTCCACGGCTACTGCTAGTTGTGTGGATAGGATCAGGGGTATGCAGTCCACTTAGTTACCAACCTCTCTCGTTTCCTGTGGCTTAGCTTGGTCTTACTTTCCTCCTCGGTGACCCAATCATAACAGGCTCCCATTGTAATGCCCACCTGAGCCATCCGCTGCAGGACGTATCATGATCCGCTCACATGGCCAATTCCAAGGTAGTCCCGCTGTCCGTGCTGTCGGAGGAGGACATGGTGATGGATCTGAAGCATTCCCTGAAGTGCCTCCATGGTTCCGTCACAATCTCCTCCCGAAATTACCTCATTTCCGGTCAGCTTCCAGCATGTCACTTCCGGTGGAACATCACGTGCAAGTTTTAAAGTGCTCCTCGGGGCTCCGCCATGTACTCCGGTGTCTGCGGGAAAAGTAAGCTCCTGGCCGGGACATCGGGGCAGACTCTCAAAATCGGGACAGTCCCGCAGGATCTGGGATGGTTGGGAGGTATGAATGCTCCCCACCAAACACCTTGTACACGCACAGTTCTGCACACCTCATACACACATGGTTCTGCTTTGTATGCCTTGTACACACAAGGCTCCGCTCCGTACACCTCGCACACACACGGCTCGACTCAGTACACATATGGCTCCACTCCGTACACCTCGCACACACACGGCTCTGCTCTGTACACACATGGCTCCACTCAGTAACTCTCGTACACACATGGCTCTGCTCCGCACACACACGGCTCAGCTCCGTACACTTCGTACACACAGGACTCCATTTCATACACCCCGTACACACGTGGCTTCGCTCCGTACACCAAGTACACACATGATTCCGCTCCGTACATATTGTACACATGCGGCTCCGCTCCGCACACCCAATACACATGCGACTCTGCTCCATACACCTTGTACACACATGACTCCTCTCCGCACACCCCCATACACACACGGTTCTGCTCCGTACACCTTGTACACACACGTCCCCGCTCCGCACACCCCATACACACGCGGCTCCGCTCCGTACACCTCGTACACACACGGCTCTGTTCTGTACACCAAGTACATACACGTCTCTGCTCCATACACCCCATACAAACACGGCTCCACTCCGTATACCTTGTACACACACGGCTCTGCTCCGCACACCCCATACACATGCGGCTCTGTTCCGTACACCTCGTACATGCACATCTCTGCTCCGTACACCTTGTACACATACGGCTCCGCTCCGCACACCCCATACACATGCAGCTCTGTTTCATACACCTCGTACACGCACATCTCTGCTCTGCACACCCCATATACACACGGCTCCGCTCCGCACACCCCATACAAACGGCTCCGCTCTGTACACCTTGTACACACGCAGCTTCGCTCCGTATACCTCATATACACTCATATACACATGGCTTCGCTCCGTATAGCTCGTACACACACGGCTCCGCTCCGTATACCTTGTACACACACAGCTTTGCTGCATCCACACAGTAAACCCCTCCTGACCCCACACATAAACTTCCCCTCATCCAGCACCATGACAACCAGCACAGCAGAGTCCTGCAGATACTGAGGGCCCTGATCATGTGACCCCTGACTCCTCCCCTCTTGTGACCTCATCACAGGTCCTGTGCGCAGAGAAGCTTAGCGACGTCATTGCTGGGATTTATCAGTGAGGGGCTGCAGTGACTGGTGGGTCTCCCTGGGAGGGCGAGGAATAGATGAGGTCGGTGCATGGGGGAGTGTGGTGGCTCAATGCAATACGGGAAAAATAAGCTCCTGGGCGGGACAGCGGGGCAGGCAGTCAAAATCGGGACTGTCCTGCTGGATCTGGAATGGTTGGGAGGCTTGCAAACAGACCTGCCGGTCAGTAATGTAGCTACTGGGGGGCAGAGGAAGCCATCGCCCCAGGCCCCATGCTCTGAGGGGGCCCACCCAGAGCTACGCTACTGTAACTGTATCGGCGTGCACAGTGCGCACATACAGTTACATTCTGCGGCAGAGCAGGGAGAATCGATCTCCCTGCACTGCCGCCTGCCAGCTATGGGGCCACTGAGCAGGCAGTGGGGGGCCCAGTGCCAGCAGTGGCCCCCCCCCCGCACATCATCGCAAGTTCAGCTGTATCGGATCCAGCCAATACAGCTGACCGCATTGATGAGAGAAGGAACGCGTCTGACGTACACACTGACAGCAGGCGCAATGACGTCATTACCTGGTGCCCGCTGTCAGGAGGTGAGTGGGAGCTCGGAGCAGCGCAGGAACCAGGAGGAAGAGAGGTGAGTATTGGATTTATTATTTTTTTTATGGAGGTGCATCATACTATAGAGGTCTGATGGGGTGCGTTATATTAGCATCTGCCTATGGGGGCTGCCCTATATTAGAGTCTGCCTGGGGGTGCACTATATTACAGTCTGCCTATGTGGGGGTTTCATTTAGAGTTTGCCTATGGGGGGCTGCCTTATATTAGAGTTTGTCTATGGGGGTTGCCTTATTTTAGAGTCTGCCTATGGGGCGCTGCCTTGTATTACAGTCAGCCTGGGGTGCATTCTATTACAGTCTGCCTATGGGGGGCTGCATTATGTTAGAAACTGCCTATGGGGGGCTCCCTTATATAACAGTCTGCCTATGGGGGGCTGCATTTTGAGTTTGCCTATGGTGGGTTGCCTTATATTAGAGTCTGCCTATGGGGGGCTGCACTATATTAGAGTTTTACTATGGGGAGCTGCCTTATATTAGAGTCTGCCTGGGGGTGCATTATATTACAGTCCGCCAAAGGAGGGCTGCCTTATATTAGAGTCTGCCTATGGGGGGCTGTATTATATTAGAGTCTGCCTATGGGGGCTGCATTATATTAGAGTCTGCCTATGGGGGGCTGCCTTATATAAGAGTCTGCCTATGGGGGGCTTCCTTATATTAGAGTCTGCCTATGGGGGGGCTGCCTTATATTAGAGTCTGCCTATGGGGGCTGCCTTACATTACAGTCTGCTTATGGGGGGACTGCATTGTACTGTAGAGTCTGCCTATGGGGGGGCTGCATTATACTATATTGAGGGCTATCTGGTGCATTACACTATATGGAGGCTATCTAGGGGGCCATCATACAGTTTGGAGATTACAGTGTTGAGGCCATCTTACAGTGTTGGAGCCATCAAACAGTTTGGGGGATACTAAGGGGTCAGTATGTATACAGTGAGGGGGAATTATACTGTGTATAAGAGAGCATCATACTGAGTAAGTGAGCTGTACAGGGAGGAAACTCGGGACATTATTAAATGCAAAGTGGGCACTTATTGTTATGGGGGAACTCAGGTTACTGTGACTGTCAAAGGGGCACACATGGCACTATTACATTCTAGGGGACAAAATGTGGGCACTGTTTTCTAGGGCACTTGCACGCAGCATTACTATATTCTAGAGGGTTTCTTTAGAATTTAAAGGGCACACAGTACCACACAGCAGGGGCAATAATAGGGACATATATGGCAGCAGCGGCTCAGCCTTGGGGTATCAGCAGGATAAGTTTGTGCAGGCTGGGGATAGATGGTGACGGTGCTGAAAATGAGACATGAAATGTGTCTTTCTTGTAATCTCTGCAGCCGAGTCCTGGCTAGAGAAGCTGTCATGTCGGTCTGGGCCAGATGGAAAAGACGTGAAAAATGAACGATTTCATCAGAAAGAACATCAGCTGTAAGTCATTATCTGTAACTGTGCAGTAATCACTTATATGATTTGTAGGACTGGTATTTACCACTGACCATATGGCGGTAATATCCATGTTGGTCTTTATATAGAGATTATTTTCTGTAACAGCGCAGTTATCTCCTACATCCACTATTAGGGCGTGTCACCGAGTTGTAATCAAGGTTACCTGGTTAGGGACCCACTCAGACGTTTCGTCCTTCCTGAACCAAAACCCTAGCTACGCCTCTGCTGCCGGAGTGTCCACATCAGGAGCCCCCGGGTGGGAGAGGGTCACTGGGAAAAGGGATCCTCCTTCCCGCACCGTCTCCGGACGGTGCAGAAGACGGCATCAACCCCTTATGAGAATTTTGCAGTGGTCTCTTAATTTTTGCCAGAGCTTTATATATATATATATATATATATATATATATATATATATATATATATATATATATATATATATATATATATATATATATATATATATATATATATATATATATATATATAGAGAGAGAGAGAGGTGTAGTGACCACTGTGTCCGCTAGGGGGTGCTGTGTGGATGTCCCAGGACGAGAGTATAAGCATTTCCAGTGTCCTGAATGATTGTAATTGTCTCAAGCTGAATGACCATTATGTATCTCAAGGTGTGTGGCCTTGAGATGGAGACATATGTGTGTGTTGATCAGCAGTGATAGTGCTGAGGTGCTGTTGCAATGTGTCAGGGACTAGTTACCTACAAACCCACCCAGCGGGTGTGTTTAAGAACGCTAGTATAAAGTGTGTATGAGTGGTTCAAGGACCTGTGATGAGGTCATAGCAATGTGACCCGGTGGGCGTGGCTACGGACCATATAAGGTGGCCAGGGTAGGTCACATGAGGTGACTGCAGGGACCTGGTTGCTCCGTTTTGGAAGGCCCCGTCTGGGAGAGATGAGGGCTGTCTTCCTGACAGCAAGGAACTGTTAGGAACAGCGGAACGCACTAAATAAAAATAATAATAAAGTGCGTTCGCCGCTCGGGGTCCACCGTGCAGTAGGTGATATAACCGCTGCTAAGTGGTAGCAGGAGCAATATGGTGGTGATGCTCACAGGGTTAAGCGTCACCCAGGTGCGCAGAGCAATCTCTTGTTAAGTCACAGAGATGCCAAACAAATACAAATTCAAAAGACTGAGCCTGTTGAGATCACAGTACTCAGTATAAATACACACACAGTATCAGGTCACAGGAGTAGCCCAAGACGGCGGCACTACGTCAGTCTAGACCTACCGTGTGTGCGGCATCGCAGCTGCGGACGCTAAGGAGGGCTGCTACTGCAGCGCGGCGTGGACACTGCCGCTAAACGACAAAGCTAAGACGCAAGCGCAATGTCGGACGCTAGCAGCTGTGGATGTTGCAGCAGAGGAGTGCTGGCGCTGATTCTAGACTCAGTCCCTAACCACATACGTAATATCAGTGGGAAGGGTTTTATAATAAGTCATTCACCAGAATCATACATCCGTCCTCATACACACAGCAGCAAGTAAGACTATACTAGCGCATGGCGGAACAGCCATGCGTGCCTTTTATAGCAGCCGGGACCTTCTGCAAGCTTCCAGATCTCTGAGATGGACCAATGAGATCTGGAGCAGGACCTGAGCACATGACTCCCGATCTCCAATGGGAGATCGTCCCATGAGCATGTTCAGTAGGAGGACAGAAGGACTTAGCCTCAGGAGAGATTTGCTGCAAGGCAATCTCCTCTGCAATCTCCTCTGCAGTAGATAAACAGCAGGAGACTGCAGAATGTGAGGGTCTGGATCCCTGCAGAGTAAACGCAGAAATCCGACGCCTAACAGGAACGCTGTGTTGAATGGCTGCACATGCCTGATGATTCCCTGGAGGGAATGGACGTCTGTAGCATGATGAAGGAATCATGAGGAGACCCTGACGTGGGTGAGATAACTGAGGCTGAAGAGCCTGCGTATGCATAACCTGTGTGACCACAGGGATTACAGAGCTGAACTCTGTCATGGATGCTATGCTGATGGTAAGAAGTTTATGTTGCTGCTGTGGGTTGCTAAATAAACTGCATGGACTATGATTGTTTATGGAAAACCTGTGGCGGATCTGTTTTTTTGGCTGCTAAGCGAGTATCCCCTACTTAAATAACAGCGCTACCTTACAATATATATATATATATATATATCTTTCTTATATATCTTTAAATGCAAGAGTGACTTTTTTATTGGTCACTGATTCCCCCCCAAAAAAAAATGCAACAGAGATTAAAAAGTTGCATGTATGTCAAAATGCACTAACAGAGAACCAAATGAGTACAAAAATGCCCAAATAAACTAATCATCAATAAAGTACACACAAAACTTAATCTTGTGCAAAATAGTATAAATGTTTTATTCGAAAAATACCTTATTATCCTCTAAAAATCAGTAAAGACAAAATATGAGACATGAAATTGTGGAGAACAATATGACCAAAACCCCTGACATCGGTATATGGTACCATGGCTAGATGTACAGTCTAACGGTGGCTCTGCTACATAGGGTTAAAGGGAGGAAAAATTCCCGTTCCCAATCATTCTAAACTTAGTACCAGACACAGTGGCCCACCAATCAACCCTAAGGTATTAAGTTCTGAGCTCACATCATAAAGCCACTAGTCCACATATAACAGAGATGGTTCTCATACCCATAGTGGAGGTCGGGGGTCCCGCCAATACCCCTACGCGTTTTGCACACAAGGGCTTCCTCGGGGGGCTGTATGGCAAGTGACATGGCTGAGGGATCTTTTTATAAGGATCACTACATCACTGCAATTTGAAAATCATGTGCGCGCGGCCATTTACAACCGGCGCATGCGCAGTGTGTGCGGCAGTCCCGCCGCGTCACTTCCGGCCATTGCTCAAAGGGATATATGGGTCTCCTAATCAAAAACAATGCGGAAATTCTTAATCAATTGGAAGTGGAAATTTGCTCTATCCAGACTGACCTTCGGGCCAAATTAACAAATGAAGCCTTAGTAAAATTGAATAAAGAACTAGAAGATGATTTTTCAAAATGGGAAAAAGATATTGTTACCGCAAAAACTAAAAAATATCAGAGAGATATGGCTGACTATTCAAATCATAGAGTGTACAGATGGAGGAAAAAGCAGGCATCACTGCGAGTGACTTCTAGAAATCATCGCAATTCATTCTCACTGTCATGCCCCCTACCGGCCATACTTACCAGCGCGGCCCCGCTGCTCTCCTGCACGCCTCCCGGCGCGCTCCTGCTTCACGTCGCGTCCCCGCTCCAGACATCCGGACTCCACGTCGTCGTTCCTGCGCGCCTGCGCCGGTCTATTCCCTTGGCGCTCGGACCTCTGGGAGCAGTGACGCCCTGGTCGTCCCTTTGACTCCGGCTGTTACGGTTCCATCCCTCGGGGGCCTGCTCCTAACGCTCCCTGTATAGGCGGTGGGTTTCACCTGGTCAGCTCGCCCTCGGGGGCTCTGGAGCCGTGACCCAGAGGGTCCACCTCCAGGTTCCTCCTTTATTTCCCACACCGTAACAGCATAATCAGGCCATGGATCCCGCTGGAGCCTTGGTTACTCAGAAGGAGTTAGTGTCTTTACGGGAGAATCAAGTACGCATAATGTCCTTAATGAAATCTTTGGACTCGCGCTTTTCTGCTCTCCAATCCGCTGATCCAGGGAATGCTTCTCAGCTGGTGGGTTTACAGCAGGAGTTGGCCCAGCAGCGAGACACCCAAACGCATTTTCTTAGCTACATGGCCTCTGTGGACACTCGATTGCTCTCCTTGCAGTCGGCTGCCTCAGCGTCTCCTCCCATTGCGCTTTCTCACCCTCTGCCACGCTTGGCCAAACCGCACCGGTATGGTGGTGATGCTAAACTATGCCGGGGTTTCCTGAACCAATGTAGTCTCCATTTTGAACTGTTGCCCCAACAGTATCCCACTGACCGGTCCAAGGTGGCCTTTATTGTTTCTCATTTAGAGGAGGACGCTTTGGCGTGGGTGAATCCCCTTTGGGAGCATGACGATCCCGTAGTTTCCCAGCTGGCCCTCTTTCTGGACACTTTTTGGCGAGTGTTCGACGAACCAGGTCGTCTAGCCTCCACTACGGAGTCCCTGTTCAGCCTTTGTCAGGGTTCACAAACCGTGAGTCCGTATGCCATCCAATTTCGGACCCTGTCGTCCGACTTAGGGTGGAACAATGAGGCTTTGGTAGGAGCCTTTTGGCGGGGGGCTCTCGGGTCGTATAAAGGACGAACTCGCTGGTCGCGATAACCCCACCGCTCTGGAGGATCTAATTTCTCTAGCCACGCGGATTGACCTCCGGTTCCAAGAGCGGTCCCGCGAGAGATGACTTTCTCGTTCAATGCCATCCGCCCGCAGATCACCCAGTCCTCGACCCAGGGCTTCTACCTCCAATCCCGTTCCGGAGCTTCTCCGCCTAGGTCAGGTAAGGGAGGCCTCCCTAGGTGGTCAAGATACCGCTCAACCCCTTACTTTGTCGGTCCTCCTGCATGTCGGTGGTAAGCGGGTTTCTTTGATGGCCTATGTGGATTCGGGTGCTGCTGGAAATTTTATCAGGCTCGATGAGGTCACCAAATTGTCTATCCCCGTTAGGACCCTCGAAAAGCCTCAGGTCCTCGCCTCTGTGGATGGATGACCTTTGCTAGAGACCGTTATGTTGGTAACACAGGAGGTAGAGTTTCATGTAGGGGCCTTGCACAAGGAGAGAATTTCGTTCTATGTTTTGGCTGGTATTTCGCATCCTGTCCTTCTCGGCCTTCCTTGGCTGCAGCTCCACGAGCCCACCTTGGATTGGCGTAATGGCAATGTTCTTCGCTGGGGGGAGTCTTGTCGTGCTCGGTGTCTGCTGCCGGTTCGTCCAGTAGGTGTTCCCCTTTCCCTCCCTGTCCTCTCCGGGCTGCCGTCCGCGTACAGTTCCTTCTCGGATGTCTTCAGCAAGAAAGAAGCTGAAGTCCTTTCTCCTCACCGTTCCTACGATTGCCCCATTGAGCTCATTCCTGGTACTATGCCTCCTCATGGTAGGATTTACCCTCTCTCTCCAGCGGAGTCTCAGGCCATGTCCGAATATGTTCAAGAAAACCTAGCCCGAGGCTTCATTCGGAAATCCTCGTCCCCTGCTGGAGCAGGCTTCTTCTTTGTAAAAAAGAAGGATGGGTCTCTTCGTCCATGTATCAATTATCGTGGCCTGAACCGCATTACAGTGAAGAACAAATATCCACTGCCGCTTATCTCGGAGCTTTTTGACCGCTTGAGGGAAGCAAGAGTCTTTACCAAGCTGGACCTGCGAGGAGCCTACAACCTTGTTCGCATACAATCAGGAGATGAGTGGAAGACCGCATTCAACACGCGAGACGGCCACTACGAATATTTAGTCATGCCTTTTGGCCTCTGTAACGCGCCAGCAGTCTTCCAGGAGCTCGTTAACGATATCTTCCGAGACCTCCTATACTCCTGTGTCATAGTCTACCTAGACGACATCTTGATCTTCTCCCCAGACCTATCCACTCATCGCCGAGATGTCTGCCAGGTTCTCCAACGCCTCAGGGAAAATCTCCTTTTTGCCAAATTGGAGAAGTGCATTTTTGAGCAATCTTCGCTGCCCTTTCTTGGGTACATCGTCTCGAGCTCCGGGTTGGAGATGGATCCTGTGAAGGTTTCTGCGGTTCTCGATTGGCCACGTCCACTTGGGGTGAAGGCAATCCAGCGTTTTTTGGGATTTGCCAATTATTATAGGCAATTTATCCCTCATTTTTCGACTCTGACTAAGCCCATTTCTGCTCTTGTCTGCAAGGGGGCCAATCCCAACCACTGGCCCACGGACGCTGAGGTCGCCTTCGAGGCTCTGAAACAAGAATTCGCAAAATCTCCTGTGCTCCACCACCCTGATGCCAATAGGCCGTTCATCCTCGAGGTAGACGCATCTTCAGTTGGAGCAGGAGCGGTTCTTTTGCAGAAATCCTCCTCTGGCCGCTTAGTCACCTGCGGATTCTTCTCTAAAGTCTTTTCCGCCCCGGAACGAAATTACTCCATTGGGGATAGAGAGTTGCTGGCCATTAAGCTAGCTCTCGAGGAGTGGCGCTATCTCCTCGAAGGGGCAGTTCATCCGTTCATCATCTTCACGGATCACAAAAATTTGGAGTATGTTCAGTCCGCCCAAAGACTCAATCCACGGCAGGCCAGGTGGTCTTTGTTCTTCGGACGATTCGATTTTGAACTCCACTTCCGACCGGGGGACAAGAACATCAAGGCTGACGCCCTATCCCGGTCATTTTTGCCCATGGACAGCGAGGATGAACCTACACATATTATTAACCCGGCCAAGATTCTCACCGTGGCCCCGCTAAGCCTAGCCGCTCCACCACCGGGCAAAACCTTTGTGTCAAGTGGGGAGAGGCAGAAGGTCCTACGATGGAGCCATTCCTCGAAGTTTTCCGGGCATGCTGAAACCAAGAAGACCATCTCTCTCGTCTCCCGCCACTATTGGTGGCCCTCGCTTCACCAAGACGTAGTGGACTTCATCGCCTCCTGTCCCTCCTGCGCTAGAAACAAAGTCCCTAGACAACGTCCTCCTGGTCTCCCACACCCGTTGCCTGTGCCTTCGGTCCCATGGACCCACATTGCTATGGACTTTATTACCGAATTACCTTCGTCCTCTAAGTGCTCTGTGATCCTGGTGGTCGTAGATCGGTTTTCCAAAATGGCCCATTTCATTCCCTTACCTGGTCTGCCTACGGCCCCCGAGTTGGCGAAGATTTTCTTGCTCCACATCTTCCGCCTCCATGGTTTTCCTCAACATATTGTCTTGGACCGAGGAGTCCAGTTTACCTCCCGCTTTTGGCGAGCTCTCTGCGGATTAATGAAGATCACTCTAGATTTCTCCTCGGCTTATCATCCGCAGTCAAATGTTCAAGTTGAACGAGTCAACCAAACTCTAACTTCCTATCTCCGGCATTTTTCCAACGCCCACCAGGACGACTGGGTTTCTCTTCTGCCCTGGGCCGAATTCGCCTACAATAATCATCCCAGTGAAGCCTCTTCCAAGTCTCCTTTTTTCATAGTTTTTGGACAACATCCCGGCATTCCCCTTCCCGTTTGCCCCACCTCTGGCGTGCCGGCGGCGGACTCCGTGACCGCGGACTTCTCTCAGATTTGGAGAGAGACTAAGGGGGCTCTTGAGGCTGCCAGTTGCAAAATGAAGCAGTATGCCGACAAAAAACGTTTAGATGCTCCTCCGTACTGCCCAGGAGATAAGGTTTGGCTGTCCTCACGATACATCAGGCTAAAAATCCCGTCCTATAAGTTAGGTCCACGTTACATTGGCCCCTTAAATTGTAAAACGCATTAACGACGTGGCCTACAAATTGAAATTACCTGCCTCTCTGCGTATCCCTGACGTCTTTCACATATCACTCCTCAAACCAGCAGTGTTTAATTGTTTCCACTCAGCTCCTTCCCTCACCCCCCTACCGAATAGTGCTGACAACACCTTTGAGGTGAAGGATATACTTGCTATGAAAACGGTTAGGGGAAAAACTTTGTTATTGGTCGATTGGAGGGGTTTTGGTCCTGAGGAGAGATCTTGGGAACCCCGAGAGAATATTGATGCTCCTCGTATTATGAAAAGATTTCTCTCCGGCGTTAGAAAGAGGGGGAGTAAAGGGGGGGGTACTGTCATGCCCCCTACCAGCCATACTTACCAGCGCGGCCCCGCTGCTCTCCTGCACGCCTCCCGGCGCGCTCCTGCTCCACGTCGCGTCCCCGCTCCAGACATCCGGACTCCACGTCGTCGTTCCTGCGCGCCTGCGCCGGTCTATTCCCTTGGCGCTCGGACCTCTGGGAGCAGTGATGCAGTGGCTCCACCCACAACATGGCGGCGCCCACCGGCTATTTCAGCAAGGCATCTTGTCAGGTAAGATGCCTGATTATCTTCTGCGGTGACGCTGTTCCTGCTTTAGCGTTTCCGCTCCTCTCAGGTCCCTGTATCCTCTGCGCTATCCTTCTGTTCTGTTTGTGCTGCCTCCGGTAGCTTCTCTGTTCCGTTGCCCCACCTGCCTTGTCCAGTGTCCCTGTCTTGTCCTTAGTGCATCTTTGGTCCGTTACCCTCTGCTATCCGTTCGGCCTCTCTGTGTGTTGTCCGTACCTGGCTCTCCTTCCTCTCTCGCCCACAGTCACCAGCCTCCGTCTGCCGCTAATGCTCCCGGTCCTGCTTGTCTCTATTCTCCCTAGTTCCTGCAGTCCCTCTGTGCACCTGGACTCTGTCCCTCCTCGCCACAGACTCTCATATTTCTAGCCCTGGTCGTCCCTTTGGCTCTGGCTGTTACGGTTCCATCCCTCGGGGGCCTGCTCCTAACGCTCCCTGTATAGGGGGTGGGTTTCACCTGGTCAGCTCGCCCTCGGGGGCTCTGGAGCCGTGACCAAGAGGGTCCACCTCCAGGTTCCTCCTTTATTTCCCACACCGTAACACTCATCAGCATCATCTATGGATGAGGATGGGGCTGTTGGCCCTTCTTTTCCACTTCCCTTGAACGAAAGATTGGGATATGTGAAACCCGGTGTAAGAAAGGGCAAATTACAAAATAAGAGGAAACTGACCCCACCCCAACCATTGGAAAATAAACCTAAGAATGTGCTTGAGGTAATTAATTTATCTAATCACATCCTTACCCAGGCTCAGATGGAGGTGTTAAGCAGGGGTTTAACATTTGTACCAACTAACTCTTTCGATTTCTTCTCAGCGATGAAGGACTTGCAGCTTTTCCTGAGAAAAGTGGTATTACGGAAACTTCATTACAAACCCGAGGGGTGTATGGAATTATCCACCACTCAGGAGCAAGAAGCCTTGGTCGCTTTGGAGGAACTCGAAACTGGAGAAACTCCTCCTAATACAGGTACCTTTCCTGCATCCATTCTCCCTAGGTCGACCACGTTTCCCCCCTTCTCTATTTATCCACAGGTGGAAATTTTTGATATTTTAGTTCTGGAGGATTTCAAGAAAATCCCTGTTAATAAGAGTGGTTTTAATCTCACCAAAGTACAGAACAATGCTATCAAGGAGTTGCGTAGCCTTGTGGATATTGTTATTAAACCAGCAGATAAGGGGGGGAACGTGGTCTTATGGCCAGCAGGGATGTATGAAAAAGAGGCATTCCGACAGCTAAGGGACCGTGAGGCGTACCTCCAGCTGCACAATAATCCTATGGAGAAATTTTGGAGTGAATTGTATAAGATTCTGGATGATGCCCTAACATTAGGTACAATCCCAAAAAAAGTGTTTGAGGGTTTGATGGTAAAGGATCCGGTGACTCCCACTTTTTACTTATTACCAAAGGTACATAAGGACCCTCTGGTACCCCCCGGACGTCCGATTGTCTCTGGCATTGGAGGGCTTTGCGACCCTGTGTGTAAATTCATAGATTACTATCTACAGCCTTTAGTTGAGTCGCTGCCCTCCCATGTCAAAGACACTACGGACGTCCTGAGGAAAATTGACGGGTTGTGTGTTGACTCAGATATGCATCTAGCTATCATAGATGTGGAATCACTTTATACGAGCATCCACCATTCTGATGGTTTGCTGGCAGTGGAGTACTTTTTGGGCATGAGTAATTATGAACCTACTCTGCGTTCACTGATCCTGGAGCTTTTAGATTTTGTTTTGACACATAATTTCTTTACTTTCAAGGATAGGTTTTATTTGCAGCAACGCGGCACTGCGATGGGTGCGGCCTGTGCGCCGTCGTACGCAAACCTCTTTCTGGGGTATTGGGAGCGAGAGGTTTTCGGCGGGGGCGTGGCGGCCGCATCTCAGGCGCAGTGCTGGTACAGATTTATCGATGATGTTTTTTTTATTTGGCAGGGTACCGAGGCTGGCTGTCTGGGCTTCATCCGAGAGCTTAATCAGAACCCATATAACATCAAATTGACATATAAGATTGATGCGCGGGTTATTGATTTTCTGGATGTGAAGGTCTTGGTCGATGGGGATGGTAGAATTCAGACTGACATTTTTCGTAAAGAGACTGCGGTGAATTCTTTACTGCATGCTACATCCGCCCATACCCCATCGACCATAAGAGCTGTACCGACAGGACAATTCCTGCGCATGAGACGGGTATGCTCTATGGATGGGGCCTTTGAGGGCCAGTCTCGGGACCTGAGCACCAGGTTCCGTGAACGCGGATATAGTAATAGATGTATAAAGAGGGGTTATCGTCGTGCCCGTGGTACTCCACGTAATCAACTTTTATGTGGATCTGAGCATAGAACTGGGGGTGATCAACCCTTACGGTATATTGCAACTTTTAACAACCAATGGTCAGAGATGCGTCAGATCCTTCAAAAACACTGGCCGGTACTTAAAACAGATGCCGTTCTGAGTCAGCTCCTACCCGATCATCCGCTTATGACAGCAAGAAGGGGGAAAAACCTGCGAGATCTTTTAGTTAAAAGCCACTACGTGGCACCTATCCCTAACCCCTTTGGTACACAGGGACGTCATTGGGGTTGTTATCCCTGTGGCTCTTGTCGAGCCTGTACAAATATCATACGGGCCACAACTTTCTTGTCTTCTGATGGACAGAAAGAATTTCGCATTCTAACGTACATTTCCTGCAATACACGACATGTCGTATATTATGCGACATGTCCCTGCAATCTGGTGTATGTGGGTCTGACGTCACGAGAGTTGCGTGTGCGCACTCGAGAACATGTCAGAGACATTATGGCTTCTAGGGAGATTATGGATATATCCATTTTGAAAACTATCCCTAAGCATTTTAAATTATATCATGATTCGAATGCATCTGGTTTACGAGTGCGTGGTATAGATCGTGTCCACTGTGGCATTAGGGGCGGGGATATGAAAAAGATCCTAGCCCAATTAGAATGTCGGTGGATTGTCCTATTGAATACAATGGCCCCACACGGACTTAATGAAAAATTAACTTTTTCACCATTTCTCAAATAATATAGTATATTTCTTTGTTTTGAATTGGTTGTTGGGTAGTTTTTAATGTATTCTCTTTTTTATTTTTATTATTCAGTTTGAATAAATATGAACTTTTAATCTTGACCTTGAAGGCATACATACTATCAAGCTTTGAAGATTGGGACCTAATTTTGAAAAAGTGAAAAAATGAAAAAATAAGAATAAAGAAAATCATCTTCTAGGATCGTTATGCATATTATATATATGTACATTATAAGATTGTTGCAATTTCTTCCTCTTTGTTGTATCTATGTTGGCGCAAACATTTTCATTGATGTGAATTGACGTCTATTCATTGACCATTGTGACCATAGAACACAGGTTACGGTTTACCATAATATTATGTTGGCGTTTTTGATGTTTGTTGGTGCCCTAGATAACAATGGCGGCGGCGTGGAGCGCATGCGCGGTGTGCGCGCCTGCTGCGTGGCGGAAGGCATCCTCACGGCATCGGCACAGAAGCCGGGTCCCCATGGCAACCATGCGGACTCTGACGTGTGTCGACTTCCGGGATGGCCGGAAGTGACGCGGCGGGACTGCCGCGCACACTGCGCATGCGCCGGTTGTAAATGGCCGCACGCACATGATTTTCAAATTGCAGTGATGTAGTGATCCTTATAAAAGATCCCTCAGCCATGTCACTTGCCATACAGCCCCCCGAGGAAGCCCTTGTGTGTGAAACGCGTAGGGGTATTGGCGGGACCCCCGACCTCCACTATGGGTATGAGAACCATCTCTGTTATATGTGGACTAGTGGCTTTATGATGTGAGCTCAGAACTTAATACCTTAGGGTTGATTGGTGGGCCACTGTGTCTGGTACTAAGTTTAGAATGATTGGGAACGGGAATTTTTCCTCCCTTTAACCCTATGTAGCAGAGCCACCGTTAGACTGTACATCTAGCCATGGTACCATATACCGATGTCAGGGGTTTTGGTCATATTGTTCTCCACAATTTCATGTCTCATATTTTGTCTTTACTGATTTTTAGAGGATAATAAGGTATTTTTCGAATAAAACATTTATACTATTTTGCACAAGATTAAGTCTTGTGTGTACTTTATTGATGATTAGTTTATTTGGGCATTTTTGTACTCATTTGGTTCTCTGTTAGTGTGTCTGTTTCCAGAGTTGCCCCCCTTTTGGACTCACGTCCAATTCTTTGACAAAGTACAGGTATGATATTCTGTATTAAAATAATGTACCGTATGTCAAAATGGTATCAATAGAAATGACAGATCAGTGCACAAAAACAAGCCCTCATTAAGTTCCATTAACAGACAAAAATGTTAAGAGTCTCAGAAAATGGAGACACAAGGTTATTTTTTTGTTACAAAGTTAAAGTTTTGACAACTAAAATATATAAAAGACCCTTATAAGTTACTATCACCATAATCATACTGACCTGAAAAACCTACAACTTATCCTGCAAAAAACAAGCCCTCTGGTGGCTGGATGAAAAAATGATGGCTCTCGGAAGAAGGGGAGTAAAAACTAAAAAAATGAAATCACAAAAATATAGTTTCCTGCTCAAGACGTGGTTAACATCACATAGATTCTAACAACAAGTCTTTGAAAAAAATTGGAGGTGTTTTCCTGAGGGCAGGAACATCAACAAGTCATGTAACTGTGGGCAGGCCATTTGAACACATATATGGCTTCCCACTAAGATTGCACTGGTTCCATGTCCTGACACACATTATATTAGAAAAACAGGGGTGGAGGGCACCATCACGTATGCACAGGACACGGGATAGCAACCTAGAGTATGTCAAAAATAGGGATTTTTGTGTACTCACCGTAAAATCCTTTTCTCCGAGCCAATCATTGGGGGACACAGATACAGTGGGTGTTATGCTGCTGGCCACTAGGAGAACACTAAGTAAAACAGAAAAAAAAGTTAGCTCCTCCCCTGCAGTAAACACCTTCTCGCTGGCTGAGATTTCGCTAGTTCGTTGAAAAAAGCAGTAGAAGCATAAACAGTCAACAATAACCATAACTATGTCAAAACCTAAGAATGCTACAGTGAGCCAATAGGCTAAACAGGGTGGGTGCTGTGTCCCCCAATGATTGGCTCAGAGAAAAGGATTTTACGGTGAGTACACAAAAATCCCTATTTCTCCTACACCTCATTGGGGGACACAGAGACAGTGGGACGTCCTAAAGCAGTCCCTGGGTGGGAAGCATACTGCCGATTGTAGGCTGCGTCTGTCGAGAGCTGCATCCGCAGAGGCCTGAGAATGAATTAGGCAATGTTTGTAAAGGTATGCAGGCTGGACCAACTCGCAGCCTTGCGGACAGGCCTGAGAATGAATTTGGTAATGTTTTGTAAAAGTATGCAGACTGGTCCAAGTCGCAGCCTTGCAGACCTGTTCTGCCGAGGCCTGGTGCCAAATGGCCCATGAGGCGCCCACTGAACGGGTAGAGTGCGCCTTAATCCCCGCTGGGACAGGCGCGTTCCTGACACGGTAGGATTCCTGAATCGCCAAGCAAATCCACCTGGCTAGCGTTGCTTTTGACGTGGCTAGACCCTTCCTATGCCCCTCTGGAAGCATGAACAGGGCATCTGACTTGTGGAAGGGAGTCGTCCGCGAGATGTACTATCTCAGCGCCCTAACCACATCCAGGGTGTGGAGGGCCTTCTCAATGCGATGGTCTGGCGCCGGACAAAAGGAAGGCAAAACAATTTCCTTGTTGAGCTGGAAAGAGGAGACGACCTTAGGCAGGAAGGACGGGGACGTCCTGAGAACTACCTTGTCCTGATGAAAATTCAGGAACGGAGAACAGCAGGACAGGGCTGTCAATTGCGAAACTCGTCTGATTGACGTAATTGCCACTAGAAAGACCACCTTCCAAGACAAGACGGTCAGTGACACATCCTGCAGCGGTTTGAAAGAAGCCTCCTGTAAGGCCCCGAGAACCAGGTTAAGGTCCCATGATTCCAATGGCCTTCTATAAGGAGGCGCTACATGGGAAACTCCCTAAATGAACGTCTTGACCTGAAGTTTGGTGGCAATTTTGCGTTGGAAAAGCACTGACAAGGCCGAAATTTGGCCCTTGAGCAAGCTAAGCGCGAGGCCTGATTTTAATCCGGATTGAAGGAATACCAATATCGTCGGAATGGAAAACACCAGAGGTGATCGACCATGATCCTTGCACCACGAAAAGAAGGTTTTCCAGGTGCGGTGATAGATGCGCATGGACACAGGCTTCCTAGCACTAATCATGGTGGAAATCACGTTGTGAGAGAACCCAGCCTGTGCTAAAATCCAGGATTCAACGGCCACGCCGTCAAAGACAGGGCCCCAGAGTTCTGGTGGTAAATCGGGCCCTGCGAGAGTAGCTCCATGTGATATGGAAGTCGCCAGGGGACGTCAGCGACTAGTTGTATTAGTTCTGCATACCACGCTCGGCACTGCCAATCTGGCGTGACTAGGATCACTGGTACTCCCTCCGGTCTGATCTTCTTGATGACCCTCGGAAGCCAGGGAAGAGGGGGGAAGATGTACGGGAGCCGGAACCGGTGCCATGGCAGAACTAGGGCGTCCGCTCCGATGGCACATGGATCTCGCGATCGGGCAATGAACCAAGGAACCTTGTTGTTTAGTCTTGAGGCCATGAGATCTACATCTGGAGTCCCCCAACGATGACAAATCTGCTGAAAGACTTCCGGATGAAGAGACTACTCTCCCAAGGCAATGCCTTGGCGACTGAGAAAATCTACCGCCTAATTTTCTACGGCCGGGATGTGGATTGCTGAGATGGGCAAATGGTTGGTCTCGGCCCAATGGAGGATGTGACTCATTGCGTGTATGGCCATCCTGCTCCGGGTACTTCCCTGGCGGTTGATATATGCTACAGCCTTGGCGTTGTCAGATTGGTCCTGATGGGGTGACCTGCGAGGAAATGGTGGAAACTCCGTAGAGCTAATCTGATTGCTCGTATCTCCAAAATGTTGATGGGGAGACGTGACTCTCGGGTTGACCAACGACCCTGTGCCGTGTGGTGACGAAAGACCGCACCCCAGCCGAGAAGACTTGCGTCGGTGGTTACTACCAACCATCTTACTGTGGGGGAAAAGACCTCCCTTGATTCAGGAAGGACCTCAGTATCCACTACCTGAGGGCTTGCCTGACCCGCAGGGACAGAAGGATCCGACGGTTCAGGGAGAACGGGTTCTTGTCCCAAGCTAACAGCAACGCATGTTGTAAGGGACAGAGGTGGAACTGTGCAAATGGAACTGCTTCCATTGTTGCCACTATCTTTACGAGTACTCTCATGCTGAATCGAATGGAGTGAGAAACCGGTCGGGAAAGAGTCCGCGCTGCCTGCTGTAAGGCTTGGGTCTTTTCTGGAGGGAGAATGACCAACCCGCGGGAAGTGTCCAAGATCATTCCTAAAAAGGAAATCTGTTGAGCCGGTTTTGGGAAAGACTTTTCGAAGTTTATCTTCCACCCCAGGTGAGAAAGTGTATTTACTGTTATATCCACGGATTCCTCGCAGGCTGGAAGGGACGGACCCTTGATGAGCAGGTCGTCCAGATACGGTAACACCACCACTCCCTGAGAGTGGAGAATGGCCATCACAAAGGCGGTGGCGAGTCCGAAGGGCAAGGCAACGAACTGGAAGTGTTCCTCGTGAATTGCAAAACGCAGGAACTGCTGGTGGAACGGGCAGATCGGAATGTGAAGGTAAGCGTCCTTGATGTCGATGGATGCTAGGAACTCTCCTTTTTCCATGAAAGCGACAACTGATTGGAGAGATTCCATTTGGAATCGCCGTACCTTGACAAACTGATTTAACAGTTTGAGATCCAGAAAGGACGCGACGATGCGACCCATTTTTGGAACCACAAAAAGGTTTGAATAAAATCCCCTGAACCTCTCGTGATGAGGGACTGGAATGATGACTCTGTCCCTGAGCAGAGCCTGAACAGCCCGAAGGAAGGCTCTTGTCTTTTTCTTGGGGGGAGAGGAAAGGAAAAAACCGAGTTGGAGGGGAGAAGAAAATGAAAATTCTTTCTTGTATCCGGAGGACACCAGCTCCCTGTCCCACTTGTCGTGGAGGACCGCGAGCCAGGTATGGCTGAAGGAAAGTAGGCGACCACCAACTTTGATGGTGTCCGCCCGATACCGCAACAAATCATTGGGTAGAACTATGAGATCTGGCTCCCCTACATCCAGAAGCCCTAGGCCTGGGTTTCCAAGAGCGGTTAGCTCTGTATGAGACCTGGGAGCCTCTGTCTCCGCACGGGGACCGACCTGATCCAGAGGAGAAGGTAGAGGAGGACCAACCGGAATTGTTGTGAAAAGATCGAAAACGCGTTGGCTGTTGGTTGCGAAACGGCCGAACAGCCTTTTGTTGAGGAAGGAATTTACTTTTCCCCCCGTAGTATCAGAAATGAGCTGGTCCAGTTTCTCTCCAAAAAGACGACCCGTTTGAAAGGGGAGAGAAGTCAACGATCTTTTAGATGTGGCATCCGCCCGCCAGCCACGGAGCCATAGGGCTCTTCTAATTGAGATCGCATTAGCGGCAGTTTGAGCCACGCAATTGGCGGCATCAAAGGAAGCGTCTACTACAAAGTCAGCTGTGTGAATTATCTGCCTGGCGATAGTGGTTGCCTCCGGAGGAAGATTGGTGCCCTGGAAGGAAGTAAACAAGACTTCTGCCCAAGCGGCCATTGTCTTAGTGACCCAAATTGCAGCGAAAGATGGAAAAAGCGCTGCTCCTTAAGCTTCAAAAAACTGAACGGGCAAGGTAGTCAATTTGACGATCGGAGGGGTTTCTGACTGAGGAACCCTCAGAAACAGATAGGAGCATTTTAGAAGCAAGACGCAATACAGGAGGGTCCACCGAAGGGGACTGTAATCAATCCTTCATTAGGTCTGGAGCAAAAGGGTATTTAGCTTGATTAGACTTTTGCCCTGTGAACCGCTTATGTGGCCGATCCCTATGTTTCTGGACAATTTCCTTAAACACCGGATGGCTGGTAAATAACCTACGCACACGCTTGGTTTTCTTAAATGAGATTGGGTGTGCTGGAGCAGGAATATTTTCCTCATCCAACTTCAGAATCCTGTTTACTGATTCTATAAGAGAATCAAGCGACTCTTGATCAGTAGGGGGATTCTGAGGGGCTGACGTGTCAGATTCGAATTCAGAGTCGTGCTCGCTATGAACCTCAGGAGAGGGAGAGCGAGAGACAGGAGTTGCTGATGCTGAGGTGCGAACGTGACTAGGGGATGCGTCATGGGTCCGCTTTCTAGAGACCTGACCATCCCTTGAAAGAATATGGCCCCTGCTGGTAAGGACGCTTTCTGACTTAAAGAGTCCTCCCGGAGAGAGAATATAGCCTGGGTCAGTGACTCCACCGACTGTGACAGGGACATAGCCCACTCAGGGGTACTAAATGCAGGAGGCCCGTCAGCAGCGGCGGTGAGGGGCGTTGGAGCGCAGGCCGGGGCGCAGTCTGTGCATAACGGATTAGTCTGTGCACTGGGTAAGGCAGACTTGCAAGTAGTACACACGGTAAAAAACGCAGTGTGCTTCTTAGCAGCCCGTTTAGCCTCCTTAGATTGAGACATAGCACTCCTGAAAGGGTTAATGGCAGAGTCTGCCTGCAGCTGCAGGGAATGTGCCGGGAAGGGGTTAAGCTTTAATCTGAGGGCAGATGCAGCTTACCCATGGTCCTGTGCTGTGTCCCCCGGGAGGAAAGCGGTGGCCCTGTGGTGTCACCCGGTATCCGGCTGTCCAGAGCAGGCATAGCGCTTCTGAAAGGGTTAACGGCAGCTGAGGTAAAAGACATGGCCCCTGAGATTAGAATTGCACATCTACTGTAGTAAGGAATGAGAGGCGCCAATAGGAGGGGCGGTGACATTAGCGCGGGCGGCGCTATTCAAATTGCGGCCTAGTAGGCCGGAAAAGCCGGGGACTAAATTTTTGGCCTCCCCGCGGTAAGTGCTGGGTCCGGGGGGGCCGCGACCAGGCGCAAGTACCGCCGCTGACGCTAAGTCAGTGCTTCTCCCAAGGACCCGACCCCATACCTCCACTCCTGTGCTAAGGCAGGTCGCGCTGTCCAGGGTTTTCCAGCTGCAGGCGTCTCATCCTCCAGGTGATGTAGCAGAGCTGGAGGAGGTCTTAAAGGGGTATTGCTCAATCGATCCACCCTGTGGCAGGGGGATGGAGAGCTCTGAGGCTGATTCAGGGCATCCGAAAAGCGCTGCCCAAGTCCTCTCCATGCACTCCTGTGCTTCGTTCTGTTGCGCTTGCCCTTGTATCCGTGGAGTACCGACCGTAAGGGAACCATTGTCAGAGGAATCCGCCCCATTCGTTGCAGGAAAGTGTTCGGGGAGGTATACTCCGCGTACTTGCCTGTTGATGGTTAGGGGGAGAGCGGGCTGTAGAAAGGAACCGTCGCCCCCTTCACTCCGTTAATTAAAAATAAAAATTTACAGAAAATTCAAAAATAAAATAAAAACGGTGGGGTCTGAAACCAGACCCAAGTGCCTCCTATAGACACTAAGAAAGAACTGGAGAAATCTCAGCCAGCGAGAGGGTGTTTACTGCAGGGGAGGAGCTACCTTTTTTTTTCTGGTTCACTTAGTGTTCTCCTAGTGGCCAGCAGCATAACACCCACTGTCTCTGTGTCCCCCAATGAGGCGCAGGAGAAAAATTGTATATGGACAAGAAAAAGAGACGTACAACACACCAGGGATCACGAAATATACGAGAAATATATCAAAATTTTTATTCAGATAGCCGTAGAAAATACACACCACAAAATGGTTAAAAACAGTTAAAAACAATGATCCTGTACACAGTTAGTTATAACCTCATATGTACTATCATAATCAAAGGGACCAAATGATAAAAATAGTTATAGATAAAGAGACAAATACTGAGGAATAACAACCATATCACAATGAATGAATGGATCCCCAAAAGGCCTAAATAGGGAGGAAAACCTCCAATAGCACACAATTGCACAGAAATACAATAAGCTGCAAAATAGAATTATAGCTAGTGAGGAAGACTCCAATTATGACATGTTATATCTGGTATGGCAACTGGCCACTAGGTGGCTACTGCAAACCCCGCATAAAATAGAGACATAGGATGATCTATAAAAGAGGTTAAATTTCATAAATGAGAGTGTAGATGCAATATACACATGTATATCAAAATAGGTCACAGCATGGTTCCTCATACGCTAAATTAGACCTGTGCAGGTGAACACAAAATTAGAGGCCAGAACATGATAAATTAAGCATGACCAGAGTGTTATCCAGCCGGAGGGTCAGGGGGCATAAGCCCAACGCGTGTTGCCACCTCAGTGTCTTCATCAGGGGCAGGGGTGGCGGTTAGACCAGACATCCGAGTATTTATAGAAGCAAAAATAATTAACAAAACTCACAGCAGCTGTATGGTGCTTTCACGTGGAGATTTGCTGATGGATGCAGGCGATAGCAAATGGTGCCGAACGCTGGTAGTGGAGGAAGCAGGAAGTGAGGAAAGGGTATACCAAGATGGTCAGAAAAGTGCATGCGCCTGATCACCATAAAACTACATACTGTCGTACTCGATGTAAAAGTGATCGATGGTCACATGATATGCAAAAAATAAAGTGGTGATCGAGGGGCATCTATTAGAAATCAAGGTGCATGCGTCCCATTTCAGTCATGTACCAGCCTGTCAAGTTATGGTCTCTATATGGGACTAAACGCTAAACATATACTGCGCAGGTGCTATCACAGAGATCAGCAGCACAGCCTGCCACGTCCACAGCGATATGGAGCGTAGCAGGAAGGTAGTTCTTGAAGTGACATGAGTGTGCCAAATGGTATAAGAATAAAGACGCCACATCACACATACGTAGCATGCGACAAGTGACTTCTCTTATGTGGCGTCTTTATTCTTAACTAGAGATGAGCGACTTTGCCTTTTTTAGGGTCGAGTCGGGTTTCAGGAAACCCGACTTTCTCAAAAGTCGAGTCGAACGAAATCGGCCGACTATAGGGAAAAGTCGGGAAATACGAAACCCAATGCAAGTCAATGGGGAGAAAAGTCGGCAGTGAGTGGAGGACTGTAAACACACCTGGCATGAATTTTAACCCCAGAGGCAGCGAAATCTCTCTCTCTCTTCTCCCTCTCCCTCTCTCTCTCTTTCTCTCTCTCTCTCTCCCTCTCCCTCTCTCTCACACTCCCACTCCAGCTATGCTCCCGCTACGCTACGCTTCTCTCATTGGCTGAAACAAGTCACGTGCAAGCATTCGGCGAAACCCGACTTTGATGCTTGGGTCGCCAACCGCATGACCAACTTCACACTGTGGTCGGGTTTCGTTTCATGAAACCCGACTTTGGCGAAAGTCGGCGACTTTTGAATCTGACCAACCTGTTTCGCTCAACTGTATTCTTAACCTATTTTGATATATATGTGTATATTCCATCTACACTCTCTTTGATGAAATTTAACCTCTTTTATAGATCTTCCTATGTCTCTAATTTATGCAGGGTTTGCAGTAGTCACCGAGTGCCCAGCTGCCATACCAGACATAACATGTCATAACTGGAGTCTTCCTCACTAGCTATAATTCTATTTTGCAGCTTATTGTATTTCTGTGCAATTGTGTGCTATTGGAGGTTTTCCTCCCTATTTAGGCCTTTGGGGGATCCATTCATTCATTGTGATATGGTTGTTATTCCTCAGTATTTGTCTGTTTATCTATAACCATTTTCATTATTTGGTCCCTTTGATTATGATAGTACATGAGGTTATAACTAACTGTGTACAGGATCTATATGTGATTGACCGGGTTGGGTCCAGGGGGATAAAACATCTTATAGGGGCTTTTTGTCCTTGTTTTTAACCGTTTTGTGGTGTGTGTTTTCTAAGGCTATCTGAATAAAAATTGTAATAGATTTCTCGTATATTTGGTGATCCCTGGTGTGTAGTATGTCTATTTTTCTTGTCCAGACACACGTTATATTAGATGCAGCACTATCAAAGACATTCACCCCCATGTGAACTGAATTCATTACTAACATTTACCTTCGTCGTAATAAAACAGCTTCATGGTCAGACAGACGTCATTTGGCAGAGGACCCAAATTCTGCATCAATATGTACAGCTTGCGGACCAGCAAAATGCTCGACTTCTTTATATCTGTGCAAGGAGAAACAATGCTTCCTTTGTTGCTGTGGGTAAAAAGGATGACACGAGTCACTGAGAAGCTAGGTTTATTAGGGTATGTTTCCATCCACGCGTATGTTTTGTACACGCAGTGATTCTGCATGTGTTTATTGAACCATGCAGAACCACCGCTTCCTATACATAGGACGGTGATATTTATCTTGTGGAGACTGAGCTTCTCCGAAACATAAATAGACATACTGCAGTCTGGAAAGACACGGCGCATGTCCGGTTACGCAGGGAAGCCAGAGGCGTCTATGCACGCATAGTGGAGATGGGATATGCTGTAAAATCTGGCCGCTGCGGATTTGCAGCTATACGCAGCATCCAGTCTGCAGTGTTTGCTGCTGACCGTGGAAACATACCCTAAGATGTAAAATGCATGACATATATAAAAAAAATTTACAAATTTAAAGCAAAGTCACATCCAACACATGTTGTCTGGGAGTCTCATATGCACATATCAGGCTGCTGCGGACCTCCAGTTTTGTGTTTGGAGAGTGAATGTAAAGTCGTGTAAAAATGTAACAAATTTTGAAGACTATTAGTGAAATACTGAAAAGTCCCTATCTGTAATCCATGGTGTGTACAACATATTCCCCAAAAAAAGCATCTTTAGAGAAAAAAAAAAATGTAAGTACTCTTCTTACTTAAACCCCTACCCCATTCCTCTTGCTGTCTCCTGAGGCTCCAAGCCATTTCCATATCACCTGCCCGAACCTGGGGTCATTGACACATCTATTCTCTCCTGTGGCCCCATTATTATTAGCCAAAACCCCACACATAGCTACTAGGCATAAACCCCCAGGTGAAATGAAACTGTATCTCGAGTCGCCTCATTCAGCTGAACATATAAACAATCGGTGTGGAAAACGATTAGCAAACAGACAGCACGTTGGCGTATAAAAAACAATATCAGCATTAGGAAAGCCGTACCTAGTGAAGTCCATGACGGGCCCGCTAGAGGTGTACTTAAACTTGAACTGGTAGCACTCTGTAATAGTCTAAAACACACAGAAATACACAATTAATGAACACTGTCTTCATTTTATCATTTTACCTTCCAAGTCACATTAATTAGTGTTTTTCAGACATACAGTAGCAGTCATTTTGCTGTTTTGCAGCAAAAAAAAAAAAAGAACAAAATTGTGACTGCTTTATCTGTATTAGGAGGCAGTGAGACCAGGGCCGGCTCCAGATTTTCGTGGGCCCTGAGCGAAAGAGTCTCAGTGGGCCCCTTTAACACATACCACGATTCATGATGCACAGATACGGCAGAGAAATATAGGTATAGTACAATGCCAAAGATTTCACTTCTTACATTACATGAGTGATATCTATAGTATAGTGGGTACGGAAAAGTATTAAGACCCCTTTAATTTTCTCACTCTTTGTTACATTGCAGCCATTTAGTACATTCAGAAAAGTTCATCTTGACTGAAAAAAAACAGAAATGTAGAAATTTTTGCAAATTTATTAAAAAAGAAAAACTGAAATATCACATGATCATAAGTATTCAGACCCTTTGCTCAGACACATATTTAAGTTACATGCTGTCCATTTCCTTGTGATCCTCCTTGAGATGGTTCTACTCCTTCATTGGAGTCTACCTGTATATGATTAAACTGATAGGACTTGATTTGTAAAGGCGCACACCTGTCTATATAAGACCTCAGTGCTCACAGTGCATGTCAGACCAAATGAGAATCATGAGGTCAAAGGAACTGGCCAAGGAGCACAGAGACAGAATTGTGGTAAGCCACAGATCTGGCCAAGTTTACAAAAGAATTTCTGCAGTCCTCAAGGTTCCTAAGAGCACAGTGGCCTCCATAATCCTTAAATGAAAGAAGTTTGGGACCACCAGAAGTCTTCCTAGACCTGGCCGCCCATCCAAACTGAGCAATCGTGGGAGAAGAGCCTTGGTGAGAGAGGTAAAGAAGAACCCTAAGATCACTGTGTCTGAGCTCCACAGATTCAGTAGGGAGACGGCAGAAAGTTCCACAAAGTCAACTATCACTGCAGTCCTCCACCAGTCGGGCCTTTATGGCAGAGTGGCCCGACGGAAGCCTCTCCTCAGTGCCAGGCCTATGAAAGCCTGCATAGAGTTTGCTAAAAAACACATGAAGGACTCCCAGACTATGAGAAATAAGATTTTCTGGTCTGTTGAGAGGAAGATAGACCTTTTTGGTGATAACTCTAAGTGGTATGTGTGGAAAAAAAACAGGCACTGCTCATCACCTGCCCAATACAATCCCAAAAGTGAAACATGGTGGTGGCAGCATCATGTTATGGTGGTGTTTTTCAGCTGCCGGGACAGGATGATTCGTTGCCATTGAAGGAAACATGAATGCGGCCAAGTACAGAGATATCCTGGATGAAAACCTCTTCCAGAGTGCTCCGGACCTCCGACCTGCTACACCAGCGGTGGATGCCGTGTTCACACAGGTCCTGCTGCCACCCACCAATGACAGACATTTGAAACTACAGCCAGCTGCTGTTCTTACAGCACGAAATTGGGGTTTTCTATGAGTCACAGGATTTAACAATCCCACAAGTAATCCCCTTTGGGACAATTCCCTTCAGGCATAGCCATAGGATGTTTATGCCAACTTCTGGTTGGTGCAACCTTTGGAGCTTTTCAAAGTCACAGATCTAATAATCCTGTATATGATCTCGTTTGGAATATTTCTCTACTACCCCTTCTCTTTGAAATCTACAGGTTTATATACCAGTTCTTACATGGTGGATGGTATCACCTCCAATAGCACCTAATTTACTATTGGTCATACAATATAATGTCCAGAAAATTATAGAGATAGGAGCAGTCTTGTTTACTGATGAAGGCTAGTTGATACAGCCGAAACTTCTATATTTGTGACTGCAGATAAAAATTCTTCATCTTTGCAACGAGTTGAGTGCCAAAAATTTTTTGATTATTCTATACTGGTGTGGGAACCTTATTTTGTGCACCGACACAACTGTGCCACGTTATGCTATTGATCTCCTCAGTGCCAGGCCTATGAAAGCCTGCATAGAGTTTGCTAAAAAACACATGAAGGACTCCCAGACTATGAGAAATAAGATTTTCTGGTCTGTTGAGAGGAAGATAGACCTTTTTGGTGATAACTCTAAGTGGTATGTGTGGAAAAAAAACAGGCACTGCTCATCACCTGCCCAATACAATCCAAAAAGTGAAACATGGTGGTGGCAGCATCATGTTATCGGGGTGTTTTTCAGCTGCAGGGACAGGATGACTCGTTGCCATTGAAGGAAACATGAATGCGGCCAAGCACAGAGATATCCTGGATGAAAACCTCTTCCAGAGTGCTCCGGGCCTCCGACTTGGCTGAAGGATCACTTTCCAACTAGACAATGACCCTAAGCACACAGCTAAAATAACAAAGGAGTGGCTTTAGAACAACTCTGTGACCATTCTTGACTGGCCCAGCCAGAGCCCTGATGTAAACCCAATTCAGCATCTCTAGAGAGTCCTGAGAATCGCTGTCCACCAACATTCACCATCCAACCTGATGGAACTGGAGAGGATCTGCAAAGAAGAATGGCAGAGGATCCCCAAATCCAGGTGTGAAAAACTTGTTGCATAACTCCCAAGAAGACATATGGCTGTACTAGCTCAAAAGCGTGCTTCTGCTCAATACTGAGCAAAGGGTCTGAATACTTATGACCATGTGAAATTTCAGTTTTTCTTTTTTAATAAATTGCAAAAATTTTTACATTTCTGTTTTTTTTTCAGTCAAGATGGGGTGCATAGTGTACATTAATGAAAAAAAAATAACTTTTTTGAATTTACCAAATGGTTGCAATGAAACAAAGAGTGAAAAATTTAAAGGTGTCTGAATACTTTCCGTACCCACTGTATATTCTACAATAGCTCAGAAACCGGTCACCATAGTCCTCTATACAGTATTATGGGCAGCACAAAGAGCTCCATACAGAATAATGAGCCTCAAATATTGCTCCATACAGTATTATGTTCACCACATAGTAGAGCTGCATGCAGAATAATGAGCCCCATATATTGCTCCATACAATATTATGGGCACCACATAGTCCTCCATACAGTGTTATAGTAACCACATAATGATCCTGTCAGTACCCACACGGGTAAATCCAGTCGACGACACAACACCAACAACGAGATGGAAAATGGGAGAGGAAGACCCTAACAGTAGGGAGCGAGGGATGGGCACCTCCTAACCACAGCCTGAGCCTATCCCTAAGCTCCCCTGATGACCTATGTTGGTCCTTCCCCCTGCAGCCATCACGTGCCTAGTCCCTAGCTGTTACCTCACTATACCCTGGCTAGTGCACTGGCCGGCAAGGACACTAGCTACACCACTGCAGATGGAAAAAACACAGGAGGTAGAGACAAGCACGAGACAGACAAGGAAAGAGAACAAAAAACTTAGCTCCAGCCACAACCGCCAAGCTCCACACAGCAGAGGTCACGGAATCAGGAAACCAAACTCCACAGAAGTATCAGATAAACTGCTTGCACCAGAGTGCTCCAAACTTCTAGGCTGGTCTTCATAGAATAACTCTATTACCAACAGTCAGCTAATGCATCATGTGGCTATTTAAAGGATGGTGGGAGTGGTCACTCACCACCCACATCAACTGACCAGCAAGAAAGCAGCTTCCAGCAAGAACACTGACATTAACACTTGCTGGCATGAAAGCAAAAAAAATCATTTAAATTAAAGCAGAGCCAGAGCTGAGACAAATCCAAAAATGAATCGTGACAGCTCCATACAGAAAAATGAGCCCCACATATTGCTCCACACAGTATTATGGACACCACATAGTGCTCCATACAGAATAATGAGCCCTACCTATTGCTCCATACAGTATTATGGGCACCACATAGTCCTCCATACAGAATAATGAGCCCATTATATTGCTCCATACAGTACTATGCCACCAGATATAGAGCTCCATACATAATAATGTGCCCCATATATTGCTCCATGCAGAATAATGAGCCCAGTATGTTGCTCCATACAGTATTATGGGCACCACATAGTGCACCATAAAGTATTATGGGCACTACATAGTGGCACATACAGAATAATGAGCCCCATATAATGCTCCATACAGTATAATGGACACCACATAGTGCTCAATACAGAATAATATGCCCCATGTAATGCTATAAATGTGTAAGGCTACCAATCAAACAAAAAGTGTAGGATAAGCCAGGTAGAAATATTGTATAAAATTTAACTTTTATTCAGGGACATGTCAGCTTCCTCACTTCACCTCAAAATAAATGACTATATTAGACAAAACACCCTCGCAACTGTCCATCCTGATGTTGCGGACTCTCTGGAGGAAGACTTTTCAGAGGAAGAGATTGATGCCATTATTAAATCAAATCCGGTGGGAAAGAGCACAGGCCTTGATGGGTTCACTCCAAAATTTTATTAATTATTTAACGAGTAGCTTGTCCCTTCCTAACAAAAGTCTTCAGTTATGTGTCAGAGGGATCCCCATTCGTGCCCCAGTCCTTGGAGGCCCACATCAATGTTTTACCAAAACCTGGGAAGGATCCATTGTTAATTTCCAATTATAGGCCCATCTCTTTGATTAATGTGGACATCAAAATATTTTTGAAGGCTCTGGCCAATAGGTTGGCGCCTTTGTTACCCAGGGTTATTCATACAGATCAAGTAGGGTTTGTCAAGGGCCGGGAGGCCACATATAATATGTATAAAACTCTTCTCCTGATGGCTCAGGCAAGGTCCAGATCGCTCCTGTTGTGTTTACTTTCGGTTGATGCGGAAAAGGCCTTCAACCGGGTCAGCTGAAGCTTCATGTCGGCTTCCTTGCATCAATTGGGCCTGGGCGCCAAATTTATCGAGAAGATTCTCTCTCTATATAGGAGCCCTTCAGCTAGGGTTAGGGTTAATGGGTTCCTGTCCTCCCGTATCCACATCAATAACGTTACACGGCAGGGGTGTTCTTTGTCCCCTCTCTTGTATATATTGATAATGGAACATCTGGCAATAGCCATTACAAAGAACCCCAGCATTCACAGTATTCCAGTTGGGGTAGGTCAGTATAAATCGGCTTTATATGCAGATGACCTCCTCATGTTTATATCACAGCCTCGCATTTCCTTCCCCTCCATAGTCAAAAAATTTGAGACATTTGGCCATCTTAGTAATTTAAAAATTAAATTATTCTAAATTGGAAGCCCTTAATATAACTTTATCTAGAGATGAAGTTCAACATCTTAAGGATAATTTTCCCTTTAAATGGCAGGAAACAGCATTAAGATACTTGGGGGTAACTGTCCCGGCAGATCATACTAAACTATATTATTTAAACTTCCAACCCCTTTTGAATAAGACTTTGAAAGACTTATATAAGCTCTCTTGGTTCGGCTGTATTAATACGATAAAAATGAACGTACTGCCTCATTTCCCGTATATTTTGCGGACATTTCCTCTAATTCCTCCTCTTTCTTTTCCAGAATCCAATCAGCTATCTCGAGAGTTGTGTGTGTGTGTGTGTGTGTGGGGGGGGTGGTAGACCCTGGATCGGCATGGCTACTTTATATAGGCACAAAGGCTCAGGGGGCGGGTCTTCCAAATTTCAAATGGTATCACAAAGCAGCACTGTTGATACGCATGCTAGACTGTTGAATAGATTAGTGTGTGCACAGGTTTAGTAGGTGCCAGAGTAGGTTCCCACACCATTAACATATATTAAGAGACTTGGCACTCAACTTAAGTGATCAGATAATTTAATGTTGTTCACACTAGTAGCAAGCAAATTGTTTCGGTCTTACATCAGACCTTCATCAGTTACAGAATAAAGTAAGGTTATTAGGTCAGGTGGACCAATAATCTTGGTTGAAGATCACTAGATCATTAAACATTCCATGACATGAAAAAGTAGGGCAAGGGTTGTCAGACCTGTGCACATATAGGGTTAAGTGCACAGTGGTGATAAGAGAGGTTAAATAGACCGCCGCTTGTGGTGGTGAGAATGTCACTTCCGGTGCCCTCCATGGTGGAGCGCACAGCTGATAGGCGTACGTCACTTCCCACGCGTCTAATGTATTTTGCTATGTGACTTCCGGTGCACTGTATAGTGGAGTGCAACGGTGGAACGCACACATCACTTCCGGTGTAGCGTTCACAGGATCAAGGTAAGCATGTAATAGCTCCCCCTATGTAAAAAGATAAATGGGAAACTCAATTAAACACTATATGTTCAGTCCCGTAGAGACAAACCCAGGACTAATGATATCAGGATAAGTCAGGGGTAAATGTAGACATAAGTCCCATTTGAAGGCCATATATAGAAATAATTGAAAAATGTAAGAGCAGTGCGGAAAACTGTCTTTATGGACAAGAGCCTACAACCTCTTCTTAGGAGAGAGGGTCAAAAATTGGACATTGGAGGTTAGATGAAAAGAGGCAAAAGACGCACTGACTAAAACTGGATCGGAGAGCCAAAAACAGTCATGACATTTAATTAAAGGGAATCTATGACCCTTTTTAGTGATATCATGTAAAGATATCACCCTATTGTGCGTCCCATAAGGATTCTTTTAGGATTTTTTATTCCCCCCCGCAAGTGCGGCAAACAACGTTATCTGTGATATTCACAGTTGAAGATTACGCTCAGCAAGTCGAGGAGGGAGGGGGAAGAAGCCGACTAAGCCACGCCCATCGGACCGGACCGCGGCGATTTGCATACCTCTTCACCAACATAACAAAGGTATTTTAGCATCAAAGGTGCGGGGTCGGGGGGAATAAAAAATCCTGAAAGAATCCTTATGGATGCACAATAGGGTGATATTTTTACATGATATCACTAAAAAGGGGTGACAGATTCCCTTTAAACGTAAAATTTTATGCAATACTTCTGCCTTGCTTATCCTACCCCATATAATGCTGCATACAGAATAATGAGCCTCATATATTGCTCCATACAGAATAATGAGCCCCATATAATACTCCATAGAGAATATTGGACCCCATATAATGCTCCATACAGAATAATGAGCCCCATATAATGAACCATACAGTATTATGGGCACCACATAATGCTCCATACAGAATAATGAGCCCTATATATTACTCCATTCAGTATAAAGGACCCCATATATTGCTCCATAGAGAATAATGGACCCCATATAATGCTCCATACAATATAATGAACCCCATATATTGCTCAATACGGAATAATGAGACCCATATAAAGCTCCATACAGTATAGTGAGCCCCATATAATGATCCATACATAATGAGCCCCATTTATTGCTCCATACAGTATATAATAGGCAACATATAATGCACCATACATAATGGGCTCCATATATAATGTGCCCCATTTAATGCTACATACAGTATATGATTAGCTCCATATAATGCTCCATATAGAATGGGCCCCATTGAAAAAAAATGAAATACTCACCTCTCGTCGCTGGCCGCGGGTCCGGACTCCTCAGCGTCGCTGTCTTCCAGCTCTCTGCAGTGTGACTGTTCAGAGCAGAGATTTTGCTATTTTTTTTTACCTTTGTGATGAAGTGTAAGAGCATTACAGTTCATATCAATAGCTGCCTTCCCTGGTTTCCAGCACTTCTCCATTCCTCTTTTGGCCATCGTGACCTGGAAACACGGGGGTTTGCGTGTCATTTGTAAGTAGCTGTCATGATCCAGGACGGGGTTTTGCTTAGGCCCGTCATGATCAGACTGGGGGTTAATTGTTCCGCCTTTCTCTGGCAGAGGGCAGCTATTTAATGCTCACTGGACCTAGGTCCGGTGTCAGTTATACTCATGCCCACGGCTGAGTTAGTTGACCTTGTGCGTACGTGTGCCTTGTGCCTGATATCTTGCTTGCTTGTTTGGTTTTGATCCGTTTCTGTCCCTGTTACGAGTTCTGCCTGGCCCTCTTGTACTGCGCTACCTCTCGTGTATGACTCTCTGCTTGTGACCCGACTTCTCTCTACTCGTTCCCTTGGTACCACGTCGCCCTCTTGTGTATGACCTTTGGCTTTGTCTGACTACCCGTCTGTTTGTCCCTCCTGTGCCTCATTTGCCCGTACTGTTGGGAGATCTGCTGGAATGACGCCGCCCTCCGGGGTTTGTTCCGTAGAGGCCTGTCTGAACATCTGAAAGATGCCTTGGCTCTCCACCCTCCGCCTGATTCCCTGGAGGAGGCTATGACACAGGCCGTCCGAATGGATCGCAGGTTACGGGCGAGGGGAGTGATGCAAACAGAGACATCATTATTCTCCCAAGGAAGGGGAGCCAGTCCTACATTGAAAATCATGGAGATGGGAACCATCGACCTCAAGGAAAATGAAAGGAGACAACGGTGCATGGGAAAATGCTGTTTTAACTGTGGTGATTCTGGACATTGGAAAAAGGATTGCCCCTCCGGTCCACTGACTAACAAGCGACTGAGCCCGGATGATTGTCATGGAGGTCACCCAGGCTCTCAGGTACCCTTTTCTGCCTTCTCTTAAATGTTGTTACAAGTGGAACTTTGTTGTGGGAGTGTCTCTACATCCACTTCTGCCTTCGTGGATTGCGGTTCATCATTGAACTTTATTGACTCGAACTTGGTGGTCAGGTGTAAGTTAGGGACAGTTAGGTTGGAGACTCCTATTCACATTGTTGCCATTGACAAAACACCACTGGTTAAGAATAACGTTATGTTTCGCACTGAATAGTTTCTCCTTAAAGTGAGTTCCTTACACCAGGAACATATTTCATGTTTTGTTATGGACAACCTGCCTGCGGGACTGGTGTTAGAGTTCCCCTGGTTACAATTGCATAATCCTGTAATTAATTGGGAATATCGGGACATTGTTAAATGGGGTCCCTATTGTTCTGAAAAATGTCTTGTTACGGTGTCTGTGTCGTCCGTGGGTCTGGAAGGTATTCCGGAGTGCCTGAAAGACTATACGGACGTTTTCTCTGAAAAAGAGGCTGAGGTTTTACCACCACACCGCCCATTTGATTGTGCCGTTAACCTGGTTCCAGGTGCTAAATTGCCCAAAGCCCGCTTGTATAACCTTTCGGGTCCAGAACGGGCCGCGATGAAAGAATATATTTCCGAGAGTCTCCGTAAGGGACACATTCATCCTTCTGTTTCTCCCGTAGCGGCGGGGTTCTTTTTTGTAAAGAAAAAAGACGGTGGTTTACGCCCATGCTTCGATTTTCATGAGTTAAATAAGATAACTATGAGGAATACGTATCCCCTTCCACTTATTCCTGATTTATACAATCAGTTGTCCGGAGCTAAGTGGTTTTCAAAGTTAGATCTACGGGGAGCGTATAACCTTATCCGAGTCCGGGACGGAGATGAGTGGAAAACCGCTTTTCTCACTACTGAAGGGTTGTTTGAAAACTTGGTCATGCCTTTCGGTCTGACCAATGCTCCAGCGGTTTTCCAAAATTTCATTAATCATGTGTTCTCTGATTTCACTGGACGTTTTATGGTGGTATATTTGGATGATATATTGATCTACTCTCCTGATAAACAGGCTCACATTGGTCATGTTCGGGCAGTTCTCCAAAGGCTCCGGGAGAACTGTCTCTTTGCTAAATTAGAAAAATGCTTATTTTTTTGTCCAGGAACTGTCTTTTCTGGGGTTCATTGTCTGCTGAGGGGTATCGCATGGATCCTAATAAGGTGCAGGCCATTGTCGAGTGGGTTCAGCCTTGTGATTTGAAGGCTCTGCAGCGTTTCCTAGGATTCGCCAATTATTACCGTAAATTTATAAGGGGGTTCTCACAGGTGGTTAAACCCCTCACAGACATGACTCAAAAGGGGGCTGATATCAAGAATTGGTCAACCGCAGTGGTAGCGGCGTTTCAGTTTTTAAAAAAATGTTTCATATCTGCCCCAGTTCTTATTCAACCGGACCCGTCGGAACCATTTATTGTTGAGGTAGACGCCTCAGAGGTGGGGGTGGGGGCGGTATTGTCCCAGGGACCTGACACTTTGACCAATTTGAGACCTTGTGTCTTTTTCTCAAAGAAGTTCTCCCCTGCGGAGAGAAACTATGATGTGGGGAATCGAAAACTTCTGGCCGTAAAGTTGGCCTTTGAAGAATGGAGGCATTTTTTGGAGGGGGTTGTCCATCCTTTAACAGTAATTACGGACCACAAAAACCTAGCCTACATTGAGTCAGCTAAAAGGTTTACTCCCAGACATGCTAGATGGTCACTTTTTTTTCCCGGGTCAATTTCTCGACTTTTCGGCCAGGATCTAAAAATGTCAGAGCGGATGCCTTGTCACGCAGTCTAGATCCGGTGTCCCCCCCGGAACCTCCATCATCCATTCTTCAGCCTGGGGTGGTGGTGGCAGATATTTCTAATATGTTGGAATGGGAGATTCGGGAGGCTCAGTCTCTGGCACCTCCGACAAAGCCGGTGGATAAGCTTTTCGTGCCAGCTCAGTTTCGCCTCAAGGTCCTCCGGGAGTTCCATGACTCAGTTCTGGGTGGATATCCAGGGATCTCAGCTACCCGGAAGGCCATTTCTAGAGTATTCTGGTGGTCTGCTTTAGCCTCTGACGTTGGGGAATATGTGTCTGCTTGTGATGTTTGTGCCCGTGCAAAAAACCCCCATAACCGGCCGGCCGGGGAATTGGTACCACTGCCAATTCCTGAGAGACCATGGACTCATTTGTCCATGGATTTCATCACCAACCTTCCCCCCTCCAAGGGTAATACCGTCGTTTGGGTTGTGGTGGACAGGTTTAGTAAGCAGGCACATTTTGTACCTTTGGCAGCTCTACCTAATGCGGAAACATTGTCCAGATTGTTCGTTGAGCATGTGGTGCGGTTGCATGGGGTACCCTTGAATGTGGTGTCTGATAGAGGAGTGCAATTTGTTTCCAGATTTTGGAGGGCTTTTTCCAAGAGGTTGGGTATTGGTCTGTCCTTTTCATCCGCTTATCATCCTGAGACTAATGGGCAGACCGAGCGAACCAATCAATATCTGGAGCAAATTTTGCGTTGCTTGACCTCAGCCCGACAGGATGATTGGTGTTCTGTGTTACCGTTGGCCGAGTTTGCATTTAACAACCGCATTAACCAGTCTACGGGTACATCTCCCTTTTTCTGTAATTATGGGTTTCATTCTCATTTTGGAGAATTTTCCCGTTTGAATTCTGGGTGTCCTGGGGCGGATGAGACGATCCAGCGGTTGGGGGAGGTATGGCGGGAGGTCCAGAGTAACATTATGAAGGCCCAGGACAAATTTAATTTTTTTGCGGACAAAAAACGATCCGCGGGACCGGTGTTTCAGATTGGGGATAAGGTATGGTTGTCCACCAAGAATATAAGGCTCAAGGTCCCCTCTGCGAAGCTTGGACCCAAGTTTATAGGTCCCTATGTAATTACCGAAGCAGTTAACCCGGTGGCTTTTCGGTTGCGGCTCCCACCATCTCTGCGGATCCCAAATGTTTTCCATAAGGCCCTTTTGAAACCTGTGAGATCCAGTGGGGAGGGATCATCAGCTTCCCCACCACCGGTTTTGGTAGATGGGCAGTCGGAGTACGAGGTGGAACGAATCGTCGACTCTAGGTTGGTCCGTTGTGCCCTTCAATATCTGATACATTGGAAAGGCTACGGTCCTGAAGAAAGGTCGTGGGTTCCTGCTCAATCAGTCCATGCGGATCGGCTGGTCCGGGCCTTTCACGCCAAGTACCCTGAGAGACCTGGGGGTTCGGTGGCCCCCCATTGAGAGGAGGGTACTGTCAAGATCCAGGACAGGGTTTCGCTTTGGCCCGTCCTGATCAGACTGGGGGTTAATTGTTCCACCTTTCTCTGGCAGAGGGCGCCTATTTAATGCTCACTGGACCTAGGTCCGGTGTCAGTTATACTCATGCCCTCGGCTGAGTTAGTTGACCTTGTGCATACGTGTGCCTTGTGCCCGATACTTTGCTTGCTTGTTTGGTTTTGATCCGTTTCTGTCCCTGTTACGAGTTCTGCCTGGCCCTCTTGTACTGCGCTACCTCTCGTGTATGACTCTCTGCTTGTGACCCGACTTCTCTCTGCTCGTTCCCTTGGTACCACGTCGCCCTCTTGTGTATGACCTTTGGCTTTGTCTGACTACCCGTCTGTTTGTCCCTCCTGTGCCTCGTTTGCCCGTACTGTTGTGACCTCCGTTTTGCCTGACTCTGAGTTGTTGTATGGTGTCCTGTCATATCTGAAAGCAGGACGCTAAGCCCCGCCCCCTTGCAGTCACCTGATCATAGGTCCTGTGCCAGTTTGCTAATTTCAGTGTCCGCAGGTCCTGTGCCTCTTTACTTTCCAGCGCTGACTGGACCCTGACACTAATAGTTTGAAGCATGCATTGTCACCTCTGCTGCCCTGCTCCACAGGTATCTTTTAGCACTGTTTCTGTACTCAGGACACGCGCACTGGCTCTGTGCGGTGTCTATGACAGTAGCTTTCTTAAAGGGGTTGTCCAAGACTTTAGCAATGATGGCCTGTCCTTAGGTTAGGTCATCAATGTCTGATCAGTGGGGCACCTCCACCGATCAGCTGCTCCCGGTGTCGGCAGCAGCTGGAACTGCTCAGCACATGTCTGTCAACCGAATAGTGGCCACAGACGGGTACTGCACATCTGTTCTGTATTGATTTGAAGGGTGGATGTGCAGTACCCTACTGCGGACACTACACAGTAGGCAGAGCTGTAATGTGCAGCTCTGCAACTGAGCAGATCCAGCTGCCGCTGATACCTGGAGCAGCTGACCGGTGGAGTTGCTCCACCGATCAGACATTTATGACCTATCCTAAGGATAGGCTATCATTGTTACCCTCTTAAATGTAAATCTATGGAGCTTTGTACTGAGGCTCATAGTCTTACATTAGGGAGGCAGCTGCCTCTCTGCACAGTAGGTGCTGTTTGAACTGCCTAATAGCAGTCAAGTGGTTCAGAAGGAAATCGGAGCGGTGCTAGAAACGGAAGAAGACGACAATCAGTAGCGCACTTACACATTAGTGCACAGTTATTAAGAGGGATTTTAATGAGGATTCGTCTTTAAGTTAAATCAGTGAGATCCAGTACATTTCAATGAATCTTTGGCATTGTTCTTCACAGCTTTCTACACATTGGAGAAGAGGAGCCAAAACAGTATGGTAAGTGCTGACCATACCCACCTGTGGATCTTCAACGTTAGTATATAGCTGAAAATGCAATAAAAACACATATTTTAGTACTGCTGACTGCAAAACATTTCAGAAAAAGTGTATGAAATCATAAACAGGTGCCATAAACACAAGTGTAGTAGTATGCCCTCTTCTCCTATCTTTAGATCTGTACCTTATGCATATATTTCCATACACACAATTTTTATAAATATTATTACTTTTTTTTATTTGGGGCTACATCAAAAATGTAATTTGGCTTTATTCCACATAATACCAAGGTACAACAAAAGCAACATGTTACTTTATTTTATTCTGGGCTCTCCACTCTTGATTTTACCCTTAGGTTACTGGTTCTTGTATAAAATGGCAATTTTAAAGGCAAAAAAAACATACAAAATACTAAAAACAAAAATAAGTTATAATACTTACTGCTAATACGACCATTCTTAGCTGTACAAAGCAAAAAGATTAGAATGATATGTTACTATATTATATTACTATATTACTACATTAGAAAGTCAGGTACAGATGCGTCTCACAAAATTAGAATATCATCAAAAAGTTAATTTATTTCAGTTCTTAAATACAAAAAGTGAAACTCATATATTATATAGAGTCGTTACAAACAGAGTGATCTATTTCAAGTGTTTATTTCTGTTAATGTGATGATTATGGCTTACAGCCAATGAAAACCCAAAAGTCATTATCTCAGTAAATTAGAATACTTTATAACAGCAGCATGAAAAAATGATTTTAAAATCCGAAATGTTGGCCTGCTGAAATGTATGTTCAGTAAATGCACTCAATACTTGGTCGGGGCTCCTTTTGCATCAAATACTGCATCAATGCGGCGTGGCATGGAGGCGATCAGCCTGTGGCACTGCTGATGTGTTATGGAAGCCCAGGTTGCTTTGATAAGCAGCCTTCAGTTCGTCTGCATTGTTGGGTCGGGTGTCACTCATCTTCCTCTTGACAATACCCCATAGATTCTCTATGGGGTTAAGGTCAGGTGAGTTGGCTGGCCAATCAAGCACAGTGATACTCTTGTTTTTAAACCAGGTATTAGTACTTTTGGCAGTGTGGACAGGTGCCAAGTCCTGCTGGAAAAGTAATTTCCATCTCCAAAAAGCTTGTCAGCAGAGGGAAGCATGAAGTGCTCTAAAATTTACTGGTAGATGGCTGCGTTGACTTTGGTCTTGATAAAACACAGTGGACCTACACGAGCAGATGACATGGCTCCTGAAACCATCATTGATTGTAGATTCCCAACAATGCAGACGAGCTGAAGGCTGTTATAAAAGCAACCTAGGCTTCTATAACACCTCAGCAGTGCCACAGGCTGATCTCCTCCATGCCACGCAGCATTGATGAAGTAATTGTTGCCAAAGGAACCCCGAACAAGTATTGAGTGCATTTACTGAACATACATTTCAGTAGGTCAACATTTCGGATTGTAAAATCATTTTTTCAAGCTGGTTTTATAAAGTATTCTAATTTACTGAGATAATGACTTTGGGGTTTTCATTGGCTCTAAGCCATAATCATCAACATTGTCAAGGCCAGAACATGTTCTAGTAGCCAAGTCAGCATGGCCGGTAACGCTTTCAGCTCTGAAGCCTTGGATGTCATCCATAAGACTCATCCTCCTAATGTGTAAAAAGTGCCCCCCCCAATGTACAGTATGCAGCTGATGTGATCCAGTAGCACAACTTGCTGCAAAATATCTATCAGGGGCCCCAACTATTGCACATTTTTATCAGTAATAGTCTGCTCATATGGGCCCCTAGGTTCCGGGGCTCAGGTGCGATTGCCCCTTCTTAAGTGATTGTGTTCTAGCAATCGCCAAGGAGAGGGCAGAGCTTGTCATATTTCTGATTTGGTTCCTATACTGATATCAATACTTACATACTTTTTCTGTAAGGCATCGTAACACCCCAGCATCCTGCAACAAAAATGCATGTAGCATTACACACTCATACAAGTCCGGCCTTATAAGCGTCAGGCGGCCGCTAAGTAGGAAATGGAGTATTATAAAGGAAGCAAGGCAGTATTCACACTGCAGAAGTATAGGCACAGGGTGGGAAACGTTGCGCATCTGCAAAACATAGCCTAATACATGGTCACATTGACTTTTCCAGAGTAGAATTTGTTGATTGCAGGAGCTCTCCCTATCACATCCTTTGCCAATATGAGGCACTGCGGGTCTTACAATGGATCAATGTACCTAAAAAAAACCCTGAAAAAAACCCTGAAAGATTGTCAGCCCCATTTGATGTTTTTAAGCAGACTATGCAATAGGTACGCTAATATATTATGCTAAAGGACACCATTTTTGGCCTGGGGCCTTCTCTGCAGGGGCTATGTCTGTCAGGGCCAGGACATGGGCCTTATCCAATTAGCACCTGGTACCTTCTCTGTTGGGGCCAAATTAGGGGCTGGGGGCCTTGTTCACTGAGGCTGTGATAGGCACCTTGAGGGAGAAGGCCTTCTCAACCGAGGATGGATTGGAGGCCATGTCTGCTGGGACCAGGAGACTTGCGTGTGGAAGTGATGAGTCGTTTATAAAGAGTCGACTCCCTGCTGCGAATGATGGTAGCCACTAAAAGTCTCTGAATGGCCTGAGGGTAAAAAGATGGTTTTCACCAGCCAAAACCTTGACCCCCATGCAATTTCAATGGCTGGCTACAGGTAGGCGGGGTTTCAGCTGCATTAATTTCATCTTAAATATGTGTTCCCTATTTAATAGGAGACCTTTTGTGATTCAAAACAAGTGATCCAGATCATCAAAAAGAGATGGACTGCACATCACTAGTGTGTGGGGACTGGGCAGGGGCCTTGTCTGCGAGGGTCAGGAAGGGGGCCAAGTCTGTGAGCGTCGAGACGGGGGCCTTGTCTGTGAGGATCAAAACGGAGGCCTTGTCTGTGAGGGTCGGGATGGCGAGCTTATCTGTGAGGGTTGGTGTCATGCCGCAGCTGCGGCTCTCCCCGCGGTCACACTCCCTGCCGCGGTCCCTGGCGGCTTTCACGCCGCGGTTTCACCTGCCCCAGCCCTCACCGCAATCTTCCCGGTCGGCTTACCGGGTGCTCGCCCCCGCCCGGTCTCCTCAGCGTCCACGGGCGCGCGCTCCTCCCCCGGCTCCCTGCCCCTCGCTGGGCGCGCGCTCATACTACAGTCAGGGGCGCGCGCGCGCTTGCTATCCCCTCTGAGGGCGCGCGCTCTCCTCAACCTAGGGTCATGACCCGGAAGCTCTCAGCAGTGTCCTATATCAGGCCGCTGCTTCCTCCACGCAGTGCCTGATGATCCTTTTGAGCCCTGCTTTGGATCCTGGCCCTCTGTGCCCTGTGCGCGCTCCTGCTTCTGACCCGTTCTCACATACTAGTGATTCTCCACTGTTTCTCTTCCCTAGGATCCGGATTCCCGAGGTCCTGATACGTGCTGTCCTGGTTTCCTGGTGGTTCTTCCAGTCCGTGTCTGCCGCCTGGGTTTCCATCCATGTTCCTGACTGGTCCGCTCCCTATGGTCCTCTTCTAGGAGTCCTCCTGCCTGCCTCTCCTGTGTTATGTTGGGTCCTCGCGGCCCCCTCCCTGGGTACCAGCTGCCGTGGTGATAGTTACCCACGGGCCTGCCCCAAACACTCCCTGTATAGGGGGTGGTCCACCTGGTCAGCTTGCCCGTGGGAGGTTCATTGCCACGGTCCAGCAGGTCCACTCCAAGAGTACTACCAAAGTCTCACAGTTGGGAAGGGGACCCTGTCTGTGAGGGTCTGGACGGGGCCTAATCTGTGAGGGTCGGGAAGGTCTTTTCCACCAGGGCTGTGAAGAGGGCATGCAGCACTTGAAAATTGTCCATAATGATTTTTCTAGGTAAATATTAAGCAATATCTGTCAGTTTCATCTTTGGCTTGTCTTGTCTGAGTGGTTTATTCATTAACTGAAGTTGCCAAAGATGGAAAAATTTATTTTCAGTGTGTTAATTAAGAAAGTAAGACCCATTCTAACCTGAATTGTTAAAAACATGTTTTTTTTTCCCAAGCATGACGGAGAATGGAATAATTTTAATGCTGATTTCTGGAGAGCAATTTTCAATTAAAAAGACTGACTCTATGTCTTCAAAATAATTCTATATATGTAGGGCTCCAAGATTTTTTTTAAATCTCTTTCATTCGTTGTTTAAGGCATCTATTAGGGGAAAAAATTAAACAAAATGAAAACCACCATGCTTTTTTTTTGCTTTTAAGTTCTGAAATCCTGCATCTTACGTATCTCACCATTTCACAAGCTGAGTGGAGCCAGGACAGCTTTTATCTTCCCTCAGGATCTTCACACATATGTCTGGAAGACCAGAAGAAAAATCGTCACAGAGGACTTCTACGCTGAAAAATCAGGTACGGTAATTTTAAGGGATCTTACCTTCCAGGTATCTTGTACCGTATGCATATTCAGGGAATAAGCCCCTCAGGTAGGTGATACATGACACGGAGACGGCAAGCAGCCTCTTCACAAGAACCATGGACTGCTGCTCTGTAGCGACGCGGTTTGGTAATGTCACTGTACTCTGAAGACAAAAGATGCCCCAGGGTATGGGTTGAACTCAATGGACTTGTCTACCTTCAACCTTAAAAACTATGATTCCCCCATCATTAATAAGTACATGAAAGCCCCTTTAAGCTATGGGATAGATTTATAGATACAGAAACAAAAGGTTATGAAGACACCTGTACATATGGCAGGAAAATGTGACTTACCACAGCACTTCGCTGCATCTGAGCAGTAGCCATTGTTAATTATTGTCCACAACCTGAAATAACACCCAGTTTATTAGAGCTGCTGGTAATTTACAGACCCAATTACTACATTTAGGGCTTGTGCACACGTCACAGATTTGGTGCGTTTTTGCCATGCAAAACCTGAAGCAATCTTGTTGCCAGCAAAGTAAATGAGAAACCCGAAGTGTCATGCACACATCGAGCATTTTTAACTTGCATATTTGGTGCAGAAAATAATATCATAACACATCCCTACAAAAGTCAAAGTTTAGGAAAAAAGAGGATCCATTGCAAAAAAATGAAATTTCAAATGAAATTATTTTATTGAGTCATTTTAAAATTATTTAAAAACTCAAGCAGAAAGTATGAAAAGTGGCTTGCTAACAAAAATATATATTCAAAGAATGCATCCTGTATGGAGCCTTCATGTTAGGGCATAATCTTCAAGATTGCACTATCCTGGCTTGACCCACACAAAGTTCCATGCAAAACTATTTTTACCATAGACACATAATATTTTCAAGCCTGATATAAAGTTCAAGTGCTAAATTCAGGAAATTATATATTAAGTTATAGAGTGCTTACAGGTATCTGAAAAAGGTGCAGGATTAGGTAGATTTAAGCCAAGCAGAGCAAAAAATACTTAAAAGTATCCAGTGCCTTTAAGTATAGGTGCAGCAAGCCACCACCCCTTAGCAGAAAATAATATGCAGCATGACAATTCTCTGTGCATTTTTGCCAGCGTTTTTCACCATTGAACTCATTCAAGTCAATCAAAAACGCAGGACAAAAACACATAAAAAACACCTTTTTGCAAATGCATTTTTCCTGCTAAAAGACGCAGAAATAGTGTACAAATTTCTGCATCCATTTACTCAACATATGCTCATAGCCTTAAAATCTCATGCAGACGTCTGTGAAACAGTCCATGTACAGACCAAATTCGTGGTCCCCCAACCTGAAACTGACACCCTCATAGGCATAAATGAGGCTGATGAGTTTGTGTTGGGCGAACTGAGACCAGTTTGTAATCAAGGTCCGTTCAAGGTTGCCTTCACAAGTCAAGCGGAGGAACTTATGAAATCTCCAGATTTACACATAGATTTTTCTGAAGATTCACAATGACCCAGGAAAAATTGTCAGCAAATCGAGCACAAATATGCTGAAAAACAGCATTTCTCAGGAGCTTCATTTGGGGACACAGGAACCATGGGTGTATGCTGCAGCCAACCATGGCTACTGCGTACCCCAATGAAGGCTGCAAGAAAAGGATGTTATGCCTTTTTCATATGTTGTGGGGGTTTTTGTCTCATTTTTTTAAAAATGCGGCAAAAACGGAGAAATATTATCGGGTTTTTTAATATTATCCTTCAGAAACTCATCATCTGAACACAGCCATAAAAACAAATCTCTGTGGTGCCTGGCTGTATATGAAAGTACAAGATGACAATGTTTTTACATTCAGTAAAGTAAGGCTACTTTCACACATCAGTTTTTTCCCGTCAGGCGCGATCTGGCTTTTTTTTAAAAAACGGATCCGGCTAAATCTGAAGCTGGATCCGGTTTTTTACCCATTACTGGTTTTTGCCGGATCCGGCGAAATGTTGCATTCCGGCGTCTGGAAAAAATGGCAACAGTATGCACATGCAGGAAAAATAAGAGAAAACTTTGGGAAGAGTGTACAAAGTCCCAAGAAAGCAGAGAATCCCCTTTTGTATTCTTTGCACCGGCACCTTTAACCCATTCAATTGACATGGATGGGGCCTGGCAAGTCATAAAGGGCATGGTCATAAAAATAATTTTCTGGCGCATTTCACGTTGCTAAATTTGTGTAAGAAAAAATTGAAAATACAGCAGTGTAAATTATGAAGATTATTCATTTGCGGATGGAAAATCCACAACAAACCTTATCCATAACGAACCTCAATTACAACAAACCCCAATTACAATGAATCTCATTCCTGTGCTACAAAATTTTATTTCAAGCCCAAATTGACCCTCTGTCTGATTTTTGTTACATTTCACCCTTCTAGGATTTGTTGTGAAAAGTTCTCTGGGGGAAAAATCAATTCTTCATTTCAATATCATTGTTTCAGATGAAACAGTTGAGAAAATCGGCAATGTTCTCACCTAACAAAAATGCAGTGTATTCATCTGCAGGAAATCCAACGCGTTTCACAGTGCATGAGATTTTAACAAAATTTCATAAAAATGACCACAACATAAAAAAGAGCTGTGGGTTTAGGATCATGGATGTGTGTGAGATTCAAGGGGTGAAATATCTGGTTTCTAAATTGCAACAATATCACTGCAGAACCTCCACATTAAAAACGTTCCTGTATGGAAGGTGTGTTTTGGCTAAATGCACCGATTGCAGATTTAATTCAGATTTTTCAGATTTTCTGCAGCATGTATGTATAATTTCTAAGGCTGATGTGTCACAATGGCAGCTCGCCGCCATCTTGGAGGTTATTTTGACTAATTTAGTGCAATTGTGCTACATGGTACAAACAAATACTTGTATTATATACTTTTTTTTATTAAAGGGACTAAAACAAGTTAAATTTAATAAAAAAAAAAAAAAAGAAAAAAGCTCCATTGACAGAAAAAAAATAAAAAAGTTATGGCTCTCCGAAAATGGTGACACAAAATTAAAATTGCATATATTTTTTACAAAAATTTATTTTAATCATTACAATATATTAAAAAATGTATAAATTAGGTATTGTCGTAATCAGAACTTCCTGGATAATCAGGTTTCAAGGCAATGAGCAGGTTAAAAAAAACTGCGGTTTTGTGCTCTTTCATTACACCACAAGTCAAATTTTCTTCCCATTTCTCAATACATTATATGGTAAAATTAATGTCCTCATTCAATGTCCCAGAAAAAAAAGAGACCTATAAAGACAGAAAAACAAAAAAATGGCGGTTCTTGAGAAAACGAGGCGCAAAAGCGAAAGTGCAAGAAATATCGCTTGGCGGGGAAGACAGTAAGAGAGCGCAAACTGGTTAGGATTTTTGCAATTGACTCACATCGTTCACAAGCGTTTAAAAATATATGGCAGCTGGTGCGCACAGCGCCACTTTAGTGCTACAATTGGGTCCTAGACGGGCATCCTTCAGGAGATGCAATGGGAAGCCTTTACATTTTTCCTCATGCTTGTATTTATGGTAATAACAACGTAAATTATTCCTTATGAAGAAAAAACACATTGAAAATTACTTTTAATTCAAGTGTATTCTGGGTAAAATGACGTATCCACCTCAGAAACAGGCAGCTGACTTTTCCAAGCAATCAGAACCCCAGCCAGGGAGGCCCTATGCACGGCGATGGCGCAGGTTACACTCTACTTAACTGGATTCAAAATGGCGGCGGAAAAAGACTGTGTGTGAGGGGAGCGTCGTTGTCAGCAAAGACGTGTAAAGTCACGTGACGCAACTTCTTCACAAGACGGGAAGCCGAGGCTGCGCCACAGAGCAGGTCATGGGACGCTGCTGCTTCTTTTCACAAAGCTTCACGCTTGTCACAAAAGGTTCCTACTGAGGCCGCGCCCGAGAACACGTGACACTGCTGCTTCTCACAAGGGGGGAAGCCGAGGCCACGCCGCAGGGCAGGTCACGTGACACTGTTGCTTCTTCTTACAAGGCGGGAAACAGCTGCTGCGATGAGGGGAGGTCACATGCTGCCGTCTGTGTTGTAGTGTAGCTCACAAGATGGTGTCCTGTCAGAGTGGAAATAGTTTTTTTTCCTTTTTCAGCTGTTACATACAGGTCTTTTAACCTTTTAGTATTACTGATGAATATGACAGGCTGGAGTTGAAGTAGCTTGTATTGGAAGCAGATTTGTCTATTTCAAATAATAATAAAAAAAAACTGGATATAGCTTATACTCATACAGCACTCATAGTAAATGATATGACAATGTCTTTTCATGAAAGTGCACAAACTTATGGCGCTTAATAGTAATAGGCGAACATTGATGGCGGACACCACTTTACCTTAGTTCTGCCTTTTTACACAACACCGCACCACACCTCAGACACGCACCAGAATCAGTGAGCGCCAAATGTCCCCAAACCAGCTTTCTGCAGCCCAGTCAACACTACCCTCAGTGATCGATCTGGATCCACAGAAAATAAAGTAATTCAGACAGAATTTCAGGAACCCAATTGGTTGTTACCATGGCAACAGGGAGCCTATAGATGGAAGTCCCGAATTTGACTATGGTGTCCCAAGATTTTTTTGTATGTCCCTGTCAGGCAAGCTACTGGAAAAATAGAGGAAGAGTTGGCAGATTTCTTGTGATGGGCCCCATTTACACCGCATTTTGACCCTCACATCAGCTGCTATCATCCAAATATCCCAAAAAAGGTTTCAGACATGACCGCTGACGCAGCCACTAAGTGCAGTCACACAAATGGTCTCCACTTGTACTTTTTTCCGATGGTGTGCATCTTTTCAGACAGGCATAAGCTGCAGCATAACTTGAATCTTGTGGGTTGCAAGGCGCAACCTCCAACTATCCTAACTAGGGCTCCTAACTATCATGAGTCTTTAATAGTATGGGACCTTTTGTGGTGCGCAAACACTTCAGGGCCTGTAGGCGACTGCAATAGTTACAACCCAAAAAGGTGCAAATTAAGTTTGTGTCTTCCCTCTACGGTTATGAAGGAATTTCCGAAAAAAGGAATTTAGACAGGACACCCTTTGTGCATGTGTCAAAATGCAGTGAGAATTGAATTGGACTGAAAAGGTTTAGTCCCTGTGTTCACACATGGTGGAAACCTGTCAGTCAACTGCAGCGGGGCAGGGAATAGCCGCTCAGGAGCCTCGCTGGACTAGTCTGATCTCTCTCTATTGGTCTATAGTTCCCGAAAGTCTTTTCAAAATATGTTTCCACTGGCAGGTTTCCATTAAATCTATATGTAGGAAATATAGACCAACTAAACTTGTCACCTTATAAAGAGACTTTTATTTTTGGTGTGCACATGAACTGTCTGCAGTATGTGTATATGTGGAATTATTATACTACTTTGCTACTGTTCCCCTATTTAGACAGCAAAAAAAGTCAGCAACAATACCAAAACACCAATGGCATCATTACACTGATGTTGCACTGTGTTTCCAAGGACTGGCCTGACATTGTTATCTGTTAGAGCAGCCATAACACCAACTAAAATGTTTTTGGGGTTCAGTTTACGGCTGCTGAGTATAAGGAATGCATAGCTTGTGATTTCCAACAATGTCCAAAAACTTCTGGAGCGTTTGTATATTTATAGGCTTCATAACTTTAGGCAAACCAAATATTTTCCTATTAGGTAAATTGAAAACCCTAGTAATACCTGACTACTGTAGCACTTTGCCTCATCATAACTAGGACGAGAATGTCAATTTGGACCTGAACCTTGAAGGGGTACGAAGTGGACAGAAGAAGTCATCATGTAAAGTGTCAGAGTGGTAGTTGAGACCGAGCTGCTTTCCGGTTGCAGTTTGGCACTTTACAGACAAGGGGTGTCCCAATCTCAGTCATCTGTATGCTGTGAGGTACATCACAATCACTTGTAGGCTGCATGCCTCTGCCTCCAGGCTTCAATCCTCATTAGCTGCTGCACACAATATACGGAACATAGGACTGGCCACTTGCCCCCCCATGTAACTGCATGTCCACCGACCTCGTGATGTGGGAAAACGAGGTCAGATCCATGGTACCAGGCCCGAGCCCTAGGCTCCAGACATTGGAATGTCCATCAGGCGTCTTCATTTGACCACCCACTGCCCTGAGCGTTTGGCTCATACTGCCCCTAGCAACCCACCACACCACCTTAACTCTCTCTACACTTCACTGGCTTACACTTAACTCCCTCTAGCCAGAAAGTCCCACGCCCTTCTTAGGCCTGTTTCACACTTCCGTTTTTGACCATCAGTCAAAATCCGCCGTTTTTTTAAAAAAAACGGATCCTCCAATTTTTTTGTGGATCCGTTTTTTTCCCCATTGAGTTGCATTACTGGCGGATCTAGACGGATGGCCATCCGTTGGATCCGTTTTTTTGCGGATCCGCCAAATTTTTTGCGTCCGCCGACATGCCTGGACGGACCCTGCAAAGTTTTTTTACTGCAGGATCCGCATTTTACAGTGTGCAAGCCCAGAGAAAGGAAGACAGCCAGGAATTTAACCCTGAAATCCTTTCTGGCGGACAAAAAAAATTCTCTCTTTTCCCGGGCAGCGGCTCCTTTAAAATCCTTCATTCGGCGGATCCGTCAAAAAAACGGTCCGGTGGCATCCGTTCACATCAGTTAGCAATGGATCTGCTTTCCGCCATTTTGGCGGATTTTAACTGACCCAAAAAAGCGGAAGTGTGAAACAGACCTTATCAGCGCTAATGCCCTCTCACTGGGCTAATCTTAACCTTAACCATTTCCTATCTAACATGCTAACCTATTATGCTTATGCTATATTCTACACTGTCCTAAGCTTACCCTTATGCTATATTCACATTATGCATTAACACATTTTATCCTGTACATCACCATAATACAATATATCACATTACATTAGACACACTTTACTTTCACATATAAAACCGCACGGTATTCACATAGTGCGTTAGTTGTCTTCAGGGGCAGGAAAGGGGTAAGACAGCCCACATCCCTACAACCTATTCACAGCACACTTATTAACTGAGGGGTCAGACTGGCATCATTTACCAGAAGTGGCACTTTTATCCCTGTTAGAAGACAGCGGCAGTGCGCATGTCTGAACGCGCTCCATTCATTCTGTATTGAAGTGCCGACTGCTTCTGACAATTCTAACCTGGATATAAGTTCCCGTTGTTGTGAATAGTGGGGGTGCCAGCAGTCGAACCCTCACAAAATTAGATCTTACCACTCATAGTTTGGATTGGTGATAACCTCTATCTACAGGAATACCCCTGTTATGATTCGGTCACCGAGGAGGATTACCGGGGATTTAGCTAAGCAACCAGGAAACCAGGTTGGTACCTGAGCGGATTGCAGACACCTAAACCTAACAACACAACTAGCATTAGCCGTGGGACGTGCCTACGATGCCCTAGATGCCTCGGCACAGCCAAAGAGGTAACTAAGCCTAAAGCAAGAAAGGGGAAAGCTAAACTCCCTTGGAGTAGAACCCCAAAGGAATAGCTAGCCCCCAAACATATATTGTCGGTGAGACAAGATGAGGCACAAACGCAGGCAGAAAATAGAGTGAGCAAATGATGGGGCCCAAACTGTCTAGATAGGACAGGACAGAAAAGATACTGTCTGCAATCACACAAAAACCCTAAAAAAATCCAACACGTCTGATAGACAAAAACACTGAGGCCACACGACCTCTCCCCCACTATATCAGCATTCTGGTGTGAACTGAAAGCAAAGCAAAAGATACTAATATAACAGGGAATTAGCAATACTGAACAGGATGACATAAGCTGTGACATATGAGCGGGGTCCAGCACAAATCCCAGCAGGGAATAATGCTGAACCCACACAGCAAAGCAGAAAGCAGAGAAAGGCAAAAACTATATCAAATGTAAAAGATTCCAGCAAACAAATAACTTATCTGAATGATGCAAGACCTAAGAGGGGAAGAAGCAGACTTTACAATGCACAGGAAGAGAAACCAAATCACCAGCAGCAACTGAAGGAAGCTTGCTCACTTAAATCCTCCCAGTCTGTAACTCCTGACTTCCAATCATTGTCTTCAGGTGATAGACTTCCATCAACATGACCAGCTCCACTACCAACAGCAACCACCAGAGGGATCCCTGACTCAGAAGTCAGATCAAGAGAGTTCACAACATACCCCCCAATGTCCATCTCAAAGGCACATGACAAGTTATGTCTTCAGTCTCTATCTTCTTTGCTGTAGCAAGTAAATATGGATCCGCTGATTTAGCCGGTCACTGATCTGGGGTTTCAGCTGCTATGAAGCCTTTCAGTACATGGTTTTAGAAAATCATTAGCACACAAAATGCTGTCCAAGGTCAGCGTAGGATAACAGATATAATCAACAATTTGCTAAAAGGCAACCAATCCCTTAACTAAAGACCTAAAGCTGTTCTGAGTTCATTTTCCCCTTCACCGTCGATGTCTGATGGACTCCCTCTTCTGGTGAAGGAAGGTAGTGAGGCTGATTACCAAACACCTGATCTGGTAGATGATGACTGGGTAACAGGAACTGCTGACTGGATATAAGGCAGCCGACGCCCTTCTGAGTCGCTGGTGATTTCTCTGCTGGATTCTTGGAGACCAGTCTGATTCCTGCTTCCCAAAGATAAGTTTTTGCTCTGCTATTGAATTTATTAGTTCTTTGTTTGCCTTGTTTTTTGGGGTTCGGCCATCCCCGATTGGGGGTGTGCTGAGTTCCATTTTTGTCTCTGATCAGTTTGTCTCTTTGCTCTGTCTTCAGAATTTACCTGAGTGCTGATATAGTCATTTTGAAGTCCTAGCGACTTCAGGGCCTGTTTTTCCCATCAGACGGTTGGGACATTTTTTGGTAGGGTTTTTTGCGGATTGCAGACAGCAGCTTTTCTATCCTGTCCTTTTTAGTTAGCTTGGGCCCCATCGTTTGCTCAACCTATCTTTCTATCTGTGTTAGTGTTTTCATCTTGCTTCACCGTCATTATATGTTGGGGGCTGCCTATTGCTTTGGGGTCTGCTCTGGGGCAGTTTAGATTTCCCCTTTCTTTCTTTAGGCTTATTTAGTTCTCCGGCTGTGATCGAGGGGTCTATGGCATCGTAGGAACCCCCCACGGCTACTGTTAGTTGTTGTGGATAGGATCAGGGGTCTGCAATCCGATAGCTACCAACCTCTCTGGTTTTCTGGACTTAGCGTGTATTTTTGTTTTTTCCTCCTTCGGTGACTCATTCATAACATAAAGCCTCCATCACACTAAGCGACGCACCAGCGATCCCGACAATGATATGAACTGGTCAGGATCGCTGGTGTGTCACTACATGATCGCTGGTGAGCTGTCAAACAGGCAGATCACGCTGGTATCCAGGTTACACAGCGGGTAACTAAGCCACGCGCGCGCTTAGTTACCCGCTGTTTACCTTGGATACCAGCTCCCAGGGTCTGCTTACAGTGCTGGGAGCTCGCTGATCGTTAGTCTCCCGCTGCCACACGCGATGCGTGCTGGCCAGCGGGAGACCAACGATCAAAAAAAGGCCCAGGACATTCCTGAACAATCAGCAATACCTGGCAGGGGGGCGGTCGCTGATAGGTGTCACACACAGCAAGATCGCTGCTGAGGTCGCTGTTGCGTCACAAAACTTGTGGCTCGGCAGCGATCTCGCTAGCGATCTCGCTTAGTGTGACGGGGGCTTAAAAAGTTAGTTTTATTATTACTACTGAAGGAAACAAAACCATTAAAATTCGCACAAGTCAGTTTCACTAGGTGGACACCAGCATACTGATAATTTAACCATTTCCATTCTATATATTGCGCTGTTGGTCCTACCTACAGTTGTGCTCAAAAGTTTACCTACTCCAGCATAATTCTTGCTTTCTTGCCCTTTTTTCAGAGAATATGACTGATAACACCATATAGTTGTGGCCAAAAGTATTGACACCCCTGCAATTCTGTCAGATAATACTCAGTTTCGTCCTGAAAATGATTGCAATCACAAATTCTTTGGTATTATTATCTTCATTTAATTTGTCTTAAATGAAAAAACACAAAAGAGAATGAAGCAAAAAGCAAAACATTGATCATTTCACACAAAACTCCAAAAATGGGCCAGACAAAAGTATTGGCACCCTCAGCCTAATACTTGGTTGCACAACCTTTAGCCAAAATAACTGCGACCAACCGCTTCCGGTAACCATCAATGAGTTTCTTACAATGCTCTGCTGGAATTTTAGATCATTCTTCTTTGGCAAACTGCTCCAGGTCCCTGATATTTGAAGGGTGCCTTCTCCAAACTGCCATTTATAGATCTCTCCACAGGTGTTCTTTGGGATTCAGGTCTGGACTCATTGCTGGCCACCTTAGAAGTCTCCAGTGCCTTCTCTCAAACCATTTTCTAGTGCTTTTTGAAGTGTGTTTTAGGTCATTGTCCTGCTGGAAGACCCATGACCTCTGAGGGAGACCCAGCTTTCACACACTGGGCCCTACATTATGCTGCAAAATTTATTGGTAGTCTTCAGACTTCATAATGCCATGCACACAGTCAAGCAGTCCAGTGCCAGAGGCAGCAAAGCAACCCCAAAACATCAGGGAGCCTCCACCATGTTTGACTGTAGAGACCGTGTTTTTTTCTTTGAATGCCTCTTTTTTTCTCCTGTAAACTCTATGTTGATGCCTTTGCCCAAAAAGCTCTACTTTTGTCTCATTTGACCAGAGAACATTCTTCCAAAACGTTTTAGGCTTTTTCAGGTAAGTTTTGGCAAACTCCAGCCTGGCTTTTTTATGTCTCGGGGTAAGAAGTGGGGTCTTCCTGGGTCTCCTACCATACAGTCCCTTTTCATTAAGACGCCGACGGATAGTGCGGGTTGACACTGTTGTACCCTCGGACTGCAGGGCAGCTTGAACTTGTTTGGATGTTAGTCGAGGTTCTTTATCCAACATCCGCACAGTCTTGCGTTGAAATCTCTTTTCAATTTTTCTTTTCCGTCCACATCTAGGGAGGTTAGCCACAGTGCTATGGGCTTTAAACTTCTTGATGACACTGCGCACGGTAGACACAGGAACATTCAGGTCTTTGGAGATGGACTTGTAGCCTTGAGATTGCTCATGCTTCCTCACAATTTGGTTTCTCAAGTCCTCAGACAGTTCTTTGGTCTTCATTCTTTTCTCCATGCTCAATGTGGTACACACAAGGACACAGGACAGAGGTTGAGTCAACTTTAATCCATGTCAACTGGCTGCAAGTGTGATTTAGTTATTGCCAACACCTGTTAGGTGCCACAGGTAAGTTACAGGTGCTGTTAATTACACAAATTAGAGAAGCATCACATGATTTTTCGAACAGTGCCAATACTTTTGTCCACCCTCTTTTTTATGTTTGGTGTGGAATTATATCAAATTTGGCTTTAGGACAATTCTTTTTGTGTTTTTTCATTTAAGACAAACTAAATGAAGATAATAATAACAAAGAATTTGTGTTTGCGATCATTTTCAGGAAGAAACTGAGTATTATCTGACAGAATTGCAGGGGTGTCAATACTTTTGGCCACAACTGTAGCTCTTTCTCCACTCAAGGTTAGTGTTTGAGTGAAGCCATTTATTGTCAAACTACTGTGTTTTCTCTTTTCAAATCATAATGACAACCCAAAACATCCAAATGACCCTTATCAAAAGTTCACATATTCCATTAATATCATGTATTGCCCCCTCTAATATCAATGACAGCTTGAAAGTCTTGTAGCTGTGGATGAGGTTCTTTATTTTCTCAGATGGTAAAGCTGCCCACTCTTCTTGGCAAAAAGCCTCCAGTTCCTTTAAATTCCTGGGCGCTTGAGATCTCCCCAGAGTGACTCAATGATATTGAGGTCAGGAGACTGAGATGGCCATTCCAGAACCTTCACTTTGTTCTGCTGTAGCCAATGACATGTCGACTTGGCCTTGTCTTTTGGATCATTGTCATGTTGGAACGTCCAAGTATGTCACATGCGCAGCTTCTGGACTGATTATTGCAAATTTGCCTCTAGTATTTGCTGATAACTTGCTGCATTCATCTTTCCTTCATCTTTGACCAAGTTTCCTGTGCCTTTGTAGCTCACTGTAAAATAATGCATATCCTGTAAAATACTCAGGACTAGTTACCAGATAAAAATATAGTGGTTTATTTGGTTTCTTCCATCAAAGAAAGGTTATTACAGAAAAACAGGTGAATAAAAATAAGTGAAAGAGATATTGTCCATTAGATCATGCTCTGAGATCCCACATGGCAAAAGCAACATGTATTCTTCTTCTCTCCGAGATCCTGAATAGCAAATGGCTGCTGTGTCTCAGTTCGGCTTCTCACATCGCCGTCAAGTAATATACCAGCTGTTATGTCATGTCATCTTGCGTCTGTCTCTCATGATGGTGAGGGAAGAAGAGGAGCGACCTCTACAGTTAGCCATGAATTATATACGTCTCCTAAAGCACGTGGTCTCTACATATATGGAGCTGTCTTTCTACCATGAGCCAAGCTTAAAAATAGCCTATGTCATGTAAGCTAAAGCATTCTACAGAACTGGGTCTTATAAGAAATTAACGGATTATTAATATTTAACAATTCCCCCTTTTGAGGGAGACAGACATTAATTGGAACCCTCAAATATAACGATCTTTTTTCTTCTTTTCTTCTTCTTTGACAAAATAATTTAATATCAATAATAATAATAATAATAATAATAATAATAATAATATCAGATTACCGTTATAAGTACTCAATGACATAATTGATGTGAATTCATGTTATGGTAAGCCGTGAACAATATTCATATAAAATATGTATAATTATACTTCCCTAAGTCTAAATTGAAGCATCTCAGGTCCAGTCATCATCATCTGATGTCATCTGGTCTTCATTTTGATGTCTTCTGTCTTCTTCTTGGTTCTTTTAAAAATACAGTTTTCTTATAGCATATAGATGTTGTAGGAATTGTGTGGTGTATCAAATCAAAGTCCATAAATTCAAATGTTGATAAGAAACAAAGTCTATAGATGAAATGCAGCTTTAATATCTGTGCAGTGTCATCTTTAAAAACCTGGGCTTACATTGGCTCGCCTTGGATATTCTGGAATCCTCCATCGGTACTGGTCTTTGAACAGGTGTGACGTCTTTGGTCAGCAAAGCAAGGGTTAAAATGACTCTTCCTTGCTAAACATAGCACCATAACCAGTCCTTGTCCTAATGCACAGGACATATGTCAGGGTTGTAGCTTCCTGATAATTACATTCATTGTTCACCAGCTTTCATCGAAGCTTTTCAGGTGATTGAAAACCTCTGGAACTTGATAAGAACGTGATAACACCGTTCATCTCAGCATCATAGGATCATCGTCCTCTGGTTGTCAGGTTAGACACTTTAATTGTGACTGTCGGTGGTGGATACTGCACTTGTGACTGTCAGTGGTGGATACTGCACTTGTGACTGTCAGTGGTGGATACTGCATTTGTAATTAACACAGTCTATTACTCAGTAATCATAGCTTTGTTACCTTCTGGGATTTCTGGATCGCGGCATTCTTCTTCTTGCAACTGATAAAAATCAATGAAGTTTAGAAATGTGAAAAGTCTTTATTAACATAATTTCAGTATCTTGCTTGAAGTCTTCATTCCCTATTCTATACCAAATCTGGTAATTTCCCTATCCCATAATATCACAGCGTACCATAGCAATCAGTAATATCCATATAATTATTATCAGAATTTGTACTGTATATGGATTTCAATATTTGAAATAATAAACCAATAATAAATGATAATACATTATTATCCATTTTTTTTATGTGATAGAACATTTTTTTATGTCATAGGTGTAATTACCTTTTTCAACCCATAGGTGTCACTGTGTTTTATGTAACCAGTGTTATCATCTTTATTAATAAGGAATATATTCATTATACTAATAATATGTAGGAATGTAAAGCCATGAACCAAAATAAGAATATATGAGTGAGCGAATGAATGAATAAAAGAATTGTTGCATATAACTCAGAAGTGAAACATTTTCCTTAGTAATAGAACCATATAATTGCTATATTTAATGAAGCAATATTCTCAGCAGATATTACTTTACTAAATATTGGTGAAAGAATGAAAAATAATGAAAAATAAGAATAAGAATAAGGCCTTTATGTTGATGCAGAGTAGTTATGTCTTCAGTAACATATACCCTTAATATTTCCATGATCTGGATTATTTCATAATTGTCATAAACTTGTGTTACCAAAATATTCAAATTATGCAACTTTGCATGTAATTCCTCTTAGTGTAAAGAAATGACTCTTTATAATACTTGTTATTATACCCAATACTTATACCATTGTACCTTATTAATATTTTTTTTTCCTATTAAAATGTGTGAAGAAGAGGTATTAATCAAATGTGATTATGTAGTCAGGATAAAAAACATATTTCCCCCTTAATACCAAAAAATATTGTTTCATGAAATAATTCATTTATCAAAACCAAAATTAAAAATAATTAATGTATAAATTATGTGAATTTATACTTGCTTATACCATTATTTGTCTGAAGATGTGTAACCATCAAAATTAATTTGAATATCATAAAATTATCCTTTGGAAAAATTAATTTAAATGTAGTTTAAGATTAACACACTTGGACAGAGAAGGAAGGTCCACTATTCCCAGATGCAGCTGGTGAATACCAGGCTCTGTGCTGGTGCCTGTTTAAAAGAGCTAAAGCTGATAAGGAAAGAATAGATTTTCTTCCTAAACTATTTTCTATTTTGTTGTGCGATTGCACTTATCCACAATTAACTAAATCAAGAAATAATTACTATAGAAATACAGAAATATATGTTGTATAGATAATATTTCATTATATATCCTAATATTCTAATAATTTAACTGATCTGCATATTTCCTCCTAAAGATAAAAGCTTTTGGGGTTTTTTTTTTTTTCTCTCTTATAGAATCCTGAGGTCTCACAAACATATCACATTACTCGCTCAGCAGCTGCTCATACACTCAGTCACTGTCACTCAGACTGTGTCACATATTAAGTTTAAACCAAATACCTCACATATGAAAGTGTGATGAATACACGTATTTTAACCCAAATTATCCTAATTATCAATGCATTGTAAACTATTTCAATTTAGTCTCTTAATATTTCTTTGAATATTCCCCAAATACACATGACATAAATATATGTATATGTATAGCTATACTTGACATTTAGGCCTGGAAAAAAAATTCCATTGCTTTGCAAAAGTTGAGACCCCCTTTAAAATTCTTTTCCTAAGGAACAGGGACATAGCATACTGGTATACTTGTATTATTAGAACAAGGTTCAAATTCCCCTGCTGTGGTTGTCATTCAAACCATGCAGTAAAGCACACACCCAGAACATTTTAAAAAGCAATTAGTTATTTCCTTTTAAGGGTTAGATATATAAAATCATGCAATATTGCAACTTCCTGTGTAAATAAAGGCATAAATCCTTGGAAGAGAATTTTTCTCGATTAAGTCCTGCTTTGAAATGAAAATTCTAAGGAAACATAAAAAAATAAGGTTAATATCATATTCATATTCTAAATATTATTACTGATGTAGATTTTAATTTTCATTAAAAAATACAGTTCTACTATTTCTACTTCTACAAACACTCTATATATATACTGTATGACTATGTATATATCCACAAACCATAAAACTACAGGATTATACTCTATAACTCACTAATTGTATAACACTGTTACACAATATATATTACTTTTTTCCTAGCCAATTCCTACACCCATACTTATTTCTCTGCAAAAAATATCCTGAAAGGTTCTTGCCATTTTAAAGCTGATAGATTCTTGGAGCAGAGTATTCAGTTTACAGGCCATGATGTCACTCACCACCTGTTTCTGTCTGTTAAATTCGGCCATCTTTGTTACAGAAAGAAAATCAGAACTCATCATTTTTCTTAATTCAATTTGTGTCTTTTCGGTGTTCTTTTGCATCATTCCATATGGTTTATAACAAACATGTGATTTTCTTTTTCTTTCTTCGTAGATTTGATTTTGGGGAAATCTCATTTTAGAAGGCTTTGCTAATACAGGCTTCTGATAAGATTTTACTCTGCCTGTCTTTACAAAATTAGCACAATTTACTTTCCTCTCACGATTCTCGTGTTTTCTGGCAAAATCAAGGGATTGCGCACATTCAAACAAAGAATCTTTTTGTGACGCAATAACACGAGATGCAGGATTTAGAAACCAAAATTTGCTTACAAAACTCCTTATGAGGGACGGTGTTTTGACATTCTCACTCAGCATTCTATACAAACGTTCATATATGGACATGAACGTAAAAATACATTCCTTCCGACCAATCCTTAATTTTTGAAGAATATCAATATCTGGATGATTTTCATTTGATGAACAAAAAATGAGAATTTTTAATCTGTCCTTATCAGTTAAATTCTCATGTGTCTCACCAGATAACTTTAAAGACAATCTCCTAGCAAAATTTACAGGGATCCACATTTTGAACAACTGATTCTTCTCCTCGTTAGATAAATCAAAGTTATCAGTACAACTTTCATAAATCTCAGAGTTTCTACAAACATCTATTTTGTTGTCATAAGCAGGAATTATTTGGCATATTTTTATCAAATTCTTCCTCACGCTACTTCGGATTTGGGCCTGTGAGTCTTCTATTTTTAGTGGTACGTCTTTCCCTTGTACGTCCTCTACGTCAGTTCTGAAGTCTCCTCCTACTTCTCCATCTTGTTCCACGTCTGCAAGGTCACCTTCAATAGCTGCTACTACTTGTAACTGTTTCTCCACATTACAGTGAATCTCGGGAATATCACTATCCTCTACACAATCATTTTTAGATTTCTCTGACACAGATCTATGAAATATATCTACCATCTGTAGAATATTTTTTAATCTCTCTCTTTCTCTATTGAAAAACTTAGAATCTAACCTCTGATTCTCGAGTTCACACTCGGCATATAAACTTAACCATAAAACTTCTGAATTAGAATTGTCTACAGACTTAAATTTCAATTTACTCTGCTTAGCAAGACAATTAATGACATCCATTTTATCTTACCTTGAAATGTCTCAGCTCCTTTGATGGACAACGCTGGGTTCCTGTCTTCACACGTCTGGCTTAGGTCTGGTACTTTTGGCACTTGTAGTACTTCTCAATCTATCTGGTACTTCTTACTTCTAGGTTCTATGTGATTCTTGTAAGTAGTGGAATTCCCGATAACTTGCACATATGATTTGACGTTAGCAAAGTCCAATCCCCCGTGTGTGCAAGTTGAGGGAAATCCGCAAAAAAGTACAAAAATTCAGATCTGGCTGGCTCTCCAATGTAAAATAATGCATATCTGTAAAATACTCAGGACTAGTTACCAGATAAAAATATAGTGGTTTATTTGGTTTCTTCCATCAAAGAAAGGTTATTACAGAAAAACAGGTGAATAAAAATAAGTGAAAGAGATATTGTCCATTAGATCATGCTCTGAGATCCCACATGGCAAAAGCAACATGTATTCTTCTTCTCTCCGAGATCCTGAATAGCAAATGGCTGCTGTGTCTCAGTTCGGCTTCTCACATCGCCGTCAAGTAATATACCAGCTGTTATGTCATGTCATCTTGCGTCTGTCTCTCATGATGGTGAGGGAAGAAGAGGAGCGACCTCTACAGTTAGCCATGAATTATATACGTCTCCTAAAGCACGTGGTCTCTACATATATGGAGCTGTCTTTCTACCATGAGCCAAGCTTAAAAATAGCCTATGTCATGTAAGCTAAAGCATTCTACAGAACTGGGTCTTATAAGAAATTAACGGATTATTAATATTTAACACTCACACATCCCAAAAACATTAACAATCCACCTCCGTGTTTTACAATAGGAATGGTGTTCCTTTCATCATAGGTTTTGTTGACCTCTCTCCAAATGTAACGTTTACGGTTGTGGCCAAAAAGTTCAATTTTAGTCTCATCACTCCAAATAACCTTGTTCCAGAAGTTTTGAGGCTTGTCTCTGTGCTGTTTTGTGCATTGTAAACATGATACTTTGTGGCATTTGCACAATAACGGCTTTCATCTAGCAGCTTGACCATGCAGCACATTTTTCTTCAAGTGCCTCCTTATTCAGCATCTTAAAACAGCCACACTGCTAGTTTTCAGTGTGTCCAGTATTTCAGCTGATGTTACATGTTTGTGGGTTTTTCTTTGCATCCTGAACAATTTTCCTGTCAGTCGTGGACAAAATTTTTGTTCGTCTACCTGACCGTGGCTTTGTTTTTACAGAGCCCCTGATATTCCATTTGTTAATCACAGTTTGAACACTGCTGACTGGCATTGTCAATTCCTTGGATTTCTTTTTGTATCCCTTTCCTGTTTTATACAGTTCAGATCCATTGACAATTCTTTTGCCTTCCCCATGATTCACAATCCAGAAATGTCAGTGGCTGGATGGAAGATGCAAGAGTCTGTCTAGATCCCAGAAACTCACTCAGTTTTTATGCATACACTGATTACAAACAAACAGGTCACAGTTCAGGATGTTATCTCTAGTAGCCATTCAAACCCATTTGTGTCAACTTCTGTACATGTTATCAGGCCAAAATCACCAGGGTATGTGAACTTTTGACCATGGTCGTTTGGATATTTTGGGTTTTCATTATGATTTAAAAAGAGAAAACACAGTAGTGTGACAATAAATGGCTTCACCCAACCACTAACCATGAGTGGAGAAAAAGTTTTGGTGTTATCATTCATGCCAGGAATATGATATTTTTTTATTTGCTCTAGTCACACATACAGAGCTCTGCTACATCTCTTTGGATTTGTGAATGACATGCTCCAGCAACAATCCTCGTGCAGCTTCCCCCCGTTCATAGCTGCATGCCCCCTTAGTCTGCCTGTGTAATTCTATACTCACTCCTTCCAGCTACATACGCTGGTGAATTGGGAGCTGCTGACCAGCTAAATCCAGTCTGCCTGAAGCACATGACTCTTTATCTAGTACAGTTTTCATTTAAGATCTTAAATAATAGCACCGATTATTGATAGAGAAACCTACTTTTTTGGCATCTGCATAATGAGAGCGACCCACTGATGGGTTGTGAAACTCTGACGACCCGCAGGAGCCGAGAAACGGATTTCGACCCAATGGAGCCAGCCAGCCATGGCATGTTTAGTGTTAAATGGAAGGAAACTCGTAGGCAAACCTATGATACCCCTGTCATCTCTGTCTGAGGTTCTCACCCAGAGATATGACACTCATAAGCTTTTTAGTAACTTTCAAAAGGGGAGTGCATGCCATAGTTCCGCCAACCCAGTGATGTCACCCAACAGATAGTATAAGGCTATGAAGTCCAATTAGGAGGGTGTCTTTTGCGTGGGGAACCAGCTATGGAAAGTTGTGCATTTTAACCTGTCGCTGTGGGAAGGTTCCCCTCCTCCTCTCCCACATAGCGTGCCATTGACTGAGATATGTAAGTTCCTTCTTTTAATCCATGTTATTTTGTAATTGACAGTATATATTGTAATTGTCTCATTTGTAACATCATTTTATATTTTTGTAAAAAATGCCTATCTTTTCTGGAGTAAAACTATAAAAATTTTCTAGCTTCCTTTTCCTTGCTCTAAACGTATTGCCACGTCATCTTGGCTAAATTCACGCTACTGTTGGGTTGGCTCCTACCCAATATTGATTTTAATATCAGAACTAGGAGCTGGTGGCAGCAAAGTGTGTCCTGGGGTATTTGCGGAGACTCTGGCAGTGACGGATGGAGGTTATTATGTGTGTATTACCCGTCTGAGACTGGGGATGTACTGTACATACCACCCTCCCTGCAGAGTGCCCTATAGCTAGTACACGACCAGGCAGCCCTTTTGGCGACTACTTATCCTAGGTGTAGTCCCCTGAATGACCTGAGGGTAAGGAGGGCGCAAGAGAGCTGCAAGTTCCAAACCAGGAACTGAAGGTGGGATCGTGAAATTGGATCCCTGATAATTCATATTCTCTGAAAAAAGGCCAAGAAAGCAAAAATTCTACTGGGTTATGTAAACTTTTCAGCACAACTGTATATATTTATCATTTCATTCAAGCATGTGGATCAAGGTGTGGCCGCTACCTATATTCCACATCTATTTCCATAGTATAAGTTCACTGACCTGTACCATTAAAAACTGCCCTAAGCCTCACTTACATGTTTCACCAGTACCACTGGCATCATCAGGAGATTGAGGCTATAGAAATAATTCAATTATCAGTATGCTGGTGTCCACCTAGTGAAACTGACTTGTGCAAAGTTTAATGATTTTGTTTCCTTTAGTAGTAATAATAAGTTTTTTTTAGGTCTTTAGTTAAGGGATTGGTTGCCTTTTGGCAAATTGTTGATTATATGCTTTTAGAAAATGACACTATAGAGATAAAAGTAGAGGCGACCAAGGGACACCCATTGGTGTTCTTCAAGATAAATTCTGTTTATGAAATGGGATAAAAACTATGATTGAGTAATGTCCACAGAACCTTGACTATTAATGAAATATGTGTATGACGAGAGTCTTTCAGATTCTGCCTGGTAGAGTGGTACCCTAGCAGAGAATTTTTACAAGTTTTTTTTTTTTTAAAAGGGGTCAATCCTATTTGATGATCTTCAATATGCAAAAACAGAAGGAAACAGAAAGGGGAAAATATTTTTTGCATAATCATATGTTATTTTATTGAGCTTTGTGGAATCAGCCCTTATCTTGCCTAAGATAGATATCATAAACTGTGTAACATATGTACATTTTTTTACTTGATGTTCATTGGAAATTAATATTGTAAGAGCAAATGTCGGTATCCACCTCCATCAATATTTGCTGATATTAGCAGAACAAACAACAGATGCTATCTTGTGATTCCGTCTTGGTCTTTGCTTTTTATCACAGTTTACATTTCTTGACACATTTTTTACCTTAGGAGAAAAATGCAATCACCTATAGAAAGTAATATGATTTAGCTTATCTATTAGGCCTCTTTCACACTTCAGTTTTTTGACGTCAGTCAAAATCCGCCGTTTTGCAAAAAAAACGGATCCCCCATTTTTTTGGACTGATCCGTTTTTTCCCCATAGACTTGCATTAGCAGCGGATTTTGACGGATGGTCATCCGTTGCATCCGTTTCTTGACGGATCCGTCATAATTTTGGCGTCCGCTGTCTGGGGTGGATGGACAATGAAATGTTTTTTGTCTGCATTGAAACAGTGGAAAGCAATGGATCCGTCGCTGTCCGCCATGCGCTATAATGGACGCCAATGGGCGATGGATCCGTTGCTAACCGTTATTTGACGGAATCCGCCAATGGATCCGCCTTTTTACACTGAGCATGCCCAGAAGATTTTCCTTTCATTAAATTTAACCCCAAAAACCGTTCTGGCAGCGAAATCTCTCTCTCTCTCTCTCCTCCCCAGATTACTTCAGATGGTGAAGACACCGGTGCCACGTACTTTGCCTTCAGTCTGTACCCTTTCCCCACACAGGGAAGAGGAGAGTAGCGGTGTACTGTAATACACCAACCAGACTAAAGGTCCCGTCACACCAAACAATGCACCAGTGATCCCGACAATGATACGACCTGGTCAGGATCGCTGGTGCATCGTTACATGATCGCTCGTGAGCTGCCAAACAGGCAGACACACCAGCGATCAGGAACAGCGAGGACGCTGGTATCCAAGGTAAATATCGGGTAACTAAGTGCGCGCGTCGCTTAGTTACCCGCTGTGTACCTTGGATACCAAAGTGCTTGCGCTGAGAGCTGGTATCCAAGGTAAATATTGGGTAACTAAGCGCGTGCGGCCAGCGGGAGACCAACAATCAAAAAATAGCCCAGGACAATCCTGCACGATCAGCGATACCCAGCAGGGCCCGGTCGCTGATGCGTGCCACACACAGCGAGATCACTAGCGAAATCGCTGGTGCATCACAAAATCAGCGATCTTGCTAGCGATCTCGCTATGTGTGACGGGACCCTAAGGCTAGTTTCACACTAGCGTATGGAGGAGCGGCGGAGGGATGCAGACTTCCTCCATGAAGCTCCACCCAGTGCTGCACCTCCTCTGGTCAGCTCCACCTCCGTCGGCATGTGGCCTGAGTATCCTATCTTTAGCATTGGGTGCGCAGGCCGTGCCGATGTATGCGGATGCCTCTGCATGCGTTGTTTTGACGGTGCAGCGACCGCACCAAAATGCAACAAGTTGCGTTCGGCGCAGGTCACCGCACCGTCAAAAATTTTTACACACTCAAAATCTAGCACCAGTCATAGATAAATCCACCAAACGCCTTCTCCAATAATAACCAACAACAACCTCCAGTGATGCAGCATAAGCTACCTCTGACAATGAGTCCTAACTAGGACCCAGTTTACATAGATGGGAGTAGCTAACAGTACTCAACTGAGAGCCTTAATGCTCCAGGCGCTCTCAACTGAGCAGATTAACCCCTGCATTGCTAAAATAAATTTACACCATTTCATATGATGGTGAAGAGTTTCTAATCAATGCAGGAGTAGGAGAAATCAGAAGCTGCGGTCTTCTGGCTCCTCTGTCGCAGTAAACCCATGACAGCAGCTCTTCCTAATCCAGTCGGTTGACGGGGCATCACTGCGAGAAGCCGGCTGTCAATCAGCATGATGTCAGCCCAGACACCTCGTCAACAGAGCAGAGCGGCAGAGAAGAAGCTGAGAATTACCCACAGTCCAGGACCGATCTGAACCAGAATAGGACAGAACAGGCCTGTAAGTTCTTATCCCAACAGGAAAAAAAATGAAGTTGCAGATAGCTCCTTTAATATAGGACTTATGTTTTCTGAAGATTCCTCTTTCTCGGCAGTGCAGAAGAAGAGATGAGACCAAGGAACATTGAACAAACTTTTACTGTACTACTGTATGTACTATATTAAGGTTATTCTCTTAAACACTACAGTCAAGATACTTATAGTCTGTGCAGCACACTTCAGCTTTTACCGTAAAAGGGCACATTTCAGCATTTGCCCACTTGTTCATTACTTCTACAGTCTCTTCTGGAATTACAGCTCTGATAGCATTGTCTCTCACACACTGTTTATTGATTTATACAGTGATGGGGACTCGGGTCACTCCTGGTTTTGCTAATCTGTTCATCGGGAGATTCGAGTGCCTATTTCTGATTATGTCCAATGTGCACAAAATATATAAAATACTGTCGCTGCTTCATAGACAACCTCTTTATCATCTGGCATGGTACGGAGGTCGAAGCTGCTTCTTTCGTAAAAATTCTGAACAGCAATACATGGGGTCTTGTCATTCACAGTACACATTGCCAGGGACAATATAGTATATCTGGATTTGGAATTGTATCACAAGGTCCGTTACTTCAAAAGTAGAACAAATTTTAAACCGGTGGATGTGAATGGATGCCTTGATTATTATGGTGCGCACTTCTTAAAATGGAAGAAAAATATCCCCAAAAGCTAATTCCGCTGTATTAGAAAAAATACTACTTACGGTATACAGAAGATTATGTAAAAAATTCTTAAAAACATTGAAAAAAGGTACCCTAAAGAATTAATACAAATGGCCCTTGGAAATAATCTCCACCTGAAACAGGAGGAGTCTTTTAATAATAAAATTAAACTGATGGAGCAAACTAATCAATCCAATGAAATGATACAATGGCAGTACAATTTTATCACCACATATAATAGGAGAAATCAGGTGATCAGAAAAATATTAAATAAATATTAGTACCTGTTAAGAAAAGATTCAGTTCTGAGGAAACTAATTAAAAAAGTCCATCACCTTCCAGAGATAAAAAAAAATGTAAAAACATCATAGCACCAAGTTTACTAAAACAATAATCCTAAAAAAACAAAGGAATATAAAAATAAGGAATAAGCTTCAACTACTTGTGACAGGGTCACTGGTAAGATATGCGAGGGGAGATATGTATCACAAAGATTGCTATCTTCCATTATGTAACAACCCAGACGTTTCTCTCCAGCATGTTATGTGATGAGGGGGGTTTAATAGACCAAGACATGTTTTTTTGTGAGTAGTTTTAACAGATGGGTGGGACGGCTACTCACCATATCTCCACCCCTTGGGTGTGGTTCGGCAAGTTAAAGGGAACCTGTCAGCAGGATTGTGCACAGTAACCTACAGACAGTGTCAGGTTGGCGCCGTTATATTGATTAAAATGACACCTTGGTTGATGAAATCCATCTTGTGGTTGTTTAATCTTTATTTTCAGTTTTGTGTTAATGATATGCTCATGCTCCGGGGTGGCCAGTGGGGTGGGCTTCATGTGGTGCTTTGATTAGGTATTCATCTGTATGGCTTATGATAGATCACTGATCCCTCACTGACCTGCCCCCTATTTTAAATACTTCATATAATATTTTTTTTTAATTCACACTCAGCAGGCAGGCGCCGATGGTGGCATCTGCGTTGTGGTAAGATCGCATCTATAAAGTCCATTTAGTTATTTTGTTTGGTGATATAAATTTATTCAGAAAAAAATACATTCTCTCTCAAAATGGCGCCGGCCATGCTTGCGCAGTAGCATCTATCTCCGATCCAAAAGATGCTACTGCGCAGGTGCCACCGACACCATTTTGCTGGAGGAAATGTTTTTTTGTCTCCACCAAGATGGCGCCTGCACAGTAGCATCTATCGGATCACCGCCGCCAGCGTCATCTTTTTGGAGACTTTTTTCCTCTATCAAATTGGCGTCGGCGGCACCTGCGCAGTGGTGTCTATCGAATTGCGGATAGATGCTTCTACTCAGGCGCGGCCAGTGCCATTTTGAGAGAGATTTTTTAAAAATAAATTTATATCACCTAGTAAAATAACTAAATGGACATTATAGATGCCATCATGCTACAGCACAGGCGTTGTCATCGGCGCCTGCCTGGTAAATGTGAATTTTTTTTCCCAAAAAAATATTACTGTATATACAGTGTGTAAAATAGGGGGTAGGTCACTGAGGGATCAGTGCATGCGTGGACATACCGCCGGTTCAACCAGTGTGTTGCACCGGGGCCCAGAGGCTCCAGGGGGCCCCTGCAGGGAGGCTAATGATGAGGGCAATCTGTCCGGTTGCTCCGGGCCTGAGGCTCCGGGAGCCCCTGGCCAGATTGCCCTCATGTGTAGCGGCGGGCAGGGAGAGATCCCCAACAGCTCTGCTGCCTGCAAGAGAAAACAGCAGGAGCGGAGCTGCAAGGATCCTTCCTGCCTGGTGCCAGTGCTTCCTTTGTCTCTCTGACACAGAGACATCATCATTCAGTGGCGCAGCCGCTGTGCCAGAGACACAGGAAGCAGCCGGAGAGCGGAGGCAGTGATGCTGTGGAGCAGGCATGTGAGGTACTGTGCTGGCTGTCACTGCTGCTGTGCGTGTGTGACTGTGTATGTGTGTATGTATGTAGTATGATGATGGGAGTGATGGGGAGTGATGGGGAGAAGGCAATGATGTAGTATGTAGTATGTGTGTGGAGTGGATGTGTGTGTGTATGTATGTGTCGTGTGTATGTGTGTGTGTGGATTGATGTGTATGTGTGTGTGTGTAGGTGGAGAAGGCCATGATGGGGTGATGGGGAGAAGGCCTTGATGGGATGATGGGGAGAAGGCCATGCTGGGGTGATGGGGAGAAGGCCATGATGGGGTGATAGGGAGAAGGCCATGATGGGGTGATGGGGAGAAGGCCTTGATGGGGAGAAGGCCTTGATGGAGGTGATGGGGAGAAGGCCTTGATGAGGTGATGGGGAAAAGGCCATGATGGAGGTAATGGAAAGAAGGCCCTGATGGAGGTGATGGGGAGAAGGCCATGATGGAGGTGATGGGGAGAAGGCCATGATGGGGTGATGGGGAGATGGCCATGATGGAGATGATGGGGAGAAGGCCGTGATGGGGAGAAGGCCTTGATGGAGGTGATGGGAGAAGGCCTTGATGGAGGTGATGGGAAGAAGGCCATGATGGAGGTGATGGAGAAAAGGCCATGATGGTGGTGATGGGGAGAAGGCCATGATGGAGGTGACGGAGAGAAGGCCATGATGGAGGTGACGGAGAGGCCATGATGGAGGTGATGGTGAGAAGGCCATGATGGAGGTGATGGTGAGAAGGCCATGATGGGGAGATGGGGAGAAGGCCATGGTGGGGGTGATGGTGAGAAGACCATGATGGGGGTGATGGGGAGAAGGTCATGATGGGGGTGATGGAGAGGGCAATGATGGGGATGGTGGGGGAAGAGGAAATGATGGAAGTGATGGAAAGGGCAATGATGGGGTGGGGGAGAAGGCAATGATGGTGGTAGTGGAAAAGACAATGATGGGAGTGATGGGGAAGGAGGCAATGATGGGGGTGGTGGAGGAGAAGGCAATGATGGAGGTAGTGGAAAGGGCAATAATGGGGTGGCAGGGGAGAAAGCAATGATAGTGGTGGGGGAGAAGGCAATGATGGAGGTGGGAAAGAGGGCAATGATGGGGTGGGGGAGAGGACAATAATGGAAGCGGGGAGAGGAGGACAATGACCCTTGAAACCTAGACAGCCTTGTTGGGTCTAATGGAGAGGTACTAGTTTGATGAAAAATCCCTAAGGAACAGGATATGGTTGCTCAAGAGCCGGGAACAGACACCAGGTTCCCGCACTTTGCACTCAATGAGGAGTTGTACTGGGTGATGGAAGGGGATATCGTGGAGCAGTTGTTGGTTTCAGGTTCTTATCGGTGGAGAGTTTTAGACATGGCCCATTCGCATGTCTTGGAGGGACGTCTGGGTGTAGAAAAAGCTCAGGAGAGGACAATGCAGCAGTTCTGTTGGCCCGGATGCTACCGGGGATCCTAAATTATTGTAGGTACTACCTCGCCTGCCAGGCAAATGCTCCCTCCTCCCACTTCTGAAGTCCACTAGTTCCATTATGTGTTATAGAGGTCTAATTTGAGATAATTACAATGGACCTAGTAGGTCCCTTAGTTAAGCCTGCACAGGGATATCAATATATCCTAGTGGTTATGGACTATGCAACCCATTACCTAGAGGCGGTACAACTCATCCGCCAAGTGTATAGCCTGAGAGCTTGTCCATATTTTTTCTAGGACCAACCTGCAAAAGGAGATCTTGACGGACTAAGGTACATCTTTCATGAGCAAGGTGATAAAGGAACTGTGCAGGTTCCTTCAGATTGCCCTGGTGCGAACCTCTATCTACCATCCACAGATGGATGGCCTATTTCATGGTCATGTTCAAGTGTTAAAAATACTTATTCTCGTATATTTACTTATTCAGGACTTGTTACCAGATGTGATACTCTATAATATGACAATGTTTCTTATAAAAGATGGAGCGGTTTATTTGGATTCTTCCACCAAAAATGATCATTGCAGGAAAACAAAATAGATACATTGTCCATATCAAAGTTTGTATGCTTCTTTCCTGGAATTCTGAATGGAATAGGCGTCTGTCTCTGTCATAAGCTTCCTTGAAGTCACACGTGGTGATTAAGTTACATACCAGCTGTTCATTCAACTTAGTGTCCGAGTAAGATGTCCCCTCGAGTATTTCTGATGGAAGTGGAGAGTGACCCCCCAGCATGCCCCCCACCTTATATATATATATATATGTCCCTCAGAGCATGTAGTCTCTATATATGGGGTTGACATTTACCATGAGCTAAACTTACAGAAATAACCTGTCAGCTAAAAGCAATGTGCTAGGTACAGAACTGAGAATAATAAGAATATAAATCCATAACTAATAATATTTAACAATTCCCCTTTTGAGGGTGACAGACATTAATTGGAACCCTCAAAGTAGATAAGTTCATCTTTAGGACAATAAGATCTTCTTTCTTCTTCTTTGACAAAATAATTTAATATCAATACTAATATCAGGTTATTGTTATACATACTCAATAACATAATGATGGGAATTCATGTTATGGTAAGACGTGAAAAAATATTCATATAAAATATGTAATTATACTTTCCTAAATCTAAATTGAAACATCTCAGATCCAGTCATCAATATCTGGTGTCATCTGGTCTTTATCTTGATGTCTTCTGTCTTCTTCTTGGTTCTTTTAAAACACAGTCTTTATATTATAATTCCTTTGAAATAGCATGCAGATATTGTAGAGACCGTGTGTCATGTGTCAATCAAAGTCCATGAATTCAAATGTTGATAAGAAAACAAAGTCAATAGATGTAGTGCAGCTTTAATATCTGTGCAGTGTCACCTTTAAAGACCTGGACTTACATTGGCTCGCCTTGGATATTTCTGGAATTCTCCATATCATCCGCACTGGTCTTTGAACAGGTGTGACGTCTTTGGTCAGCAAAGCAAGGGTTAAAATGACTCTTCCTTGCTAAACATAGCTCCATAACCAGTCTTCAGTCCTAATGCACCAAACACATGTCAGGGTTGCAGCTTCCTGACAATTACCTTATTGTTCATCAGCTTTCATTGAAGCTTTGCAGGTGATAGGAAACCACTGGAACTTGATAAAAATGTGATAACACAGTTCATCTCTGCATCATAGGTTCATCGTCCTCTGTAATTGTGGTTGTCAGGTTAGATACTTCACGTGTGGTTGTCAATGATGATAAGAATTATAATTGACACAGTCTATTACTCAGAAATCATAGCTTTGTTACCTTCGGGACTTATGGATAGCGTACTTCTTCTTGCAATTGGTAAGAATCAATTGAATTTAGAAATATGAAAAGTCTTTATTAACGTAATTTCAGTATCTTGCTTGAAGTCTTCATTCCCTATTCTATACCAAATCTGGTAATTTTCCTAACCTATAACATCAGAAAGTACCATAGCAATCAGTAATATCCATATAATTATTATCAGAATATGTACCGTAGATGGAATTCATGTTTGGAATAATAAAACAATAATAAGTGATAATACATTATTAACCATATTCTTCATGTAATAGAACATTTTTTTAAGTCATAGGTATAATTACCTTTTCAACCCATAGGTGTCAGTGTGTTTTTTATATAGCAAGTGTTTTCATCTTTATTACTAAAACTTAATAGAATATATTTATTAGACCAATAATATGTAAGAATGTATAACCATGAACCAAAGTAAGACTATATGAGTGAATGAATGAATGAAAGAATTGTTGCATATAACTCAGAATTGAAACGTTTTTCCTTTGTAATGGAACCATAGCATCACTATATTTAATGAAGCAATATTCTTGTGCTAGACATTACTTTATTAAATATTGATGTTTTTTTCCTTGATTGAGAGAAAAAATAAAAATTTAAGAATTAAAAATAAAAATAAAGTTAGAATAATAAAAATTGAAAATGAAAAAAAAAATTAAAATAAGACATTTAAAAGGTTGATGACAAATGCAGAGTAGTTATGTTCACACACAGACCCCTAAATTTCCATTATCTGGATTATTTAATACTTGTCATAAACTTGTGTTACCAAAATATTCAAATTATGCAACTTTGCATGTAATATTCTTCTTAGTGTAAATAAATGACTCTTTATAATACTTAATGTTTTTATACCCAATACTTATACCATTGTGCCTTATTTATATTTCTTTATTAAAATGTGTGAAGAAGAGTTATTAATCAAATGTGTTGATGTAATCAGGATCAAAAGCACATTTCCCCTTAATACAAAAAAAATATTGTTTTATGAAATAATTCACTTATCAAAACCAAAATGAAAAATAATTAATTTATAAATTCTAGACTTGCTTTATGCCATATATTTGTCTGAATATGTGTACCCATCTATGTAACCATTAAAAAATATCATAAAATGATCCTTTGGCAAAAATTAATCAAAATGTAGATTTTCTTAATAAACCATTTTGATGTGTGATTACAATTATCCACAATTAACTAAATCAAGAAATAATTACTAAAGAAATATAGAAATATATGTTGTGTAGATAATATTTAATTATGTATCTTAATATTCTAATAATTTAACTGACTTGCATTATTTCTCCTAAAGACAAAGTTTTTTTTTCTTCTTGCATACAATGAGTCCTGAGGCCTCTTTCATACATCAAACGTATCACATTACTCTCTTACTTTCTTATTCTCTCTCTTAGCAGCTGCTCATACACGCATCTGTCATCTATCACTCAGACTGTGACACATAAGTTCACACCAAGGTATGAATACATGAATATTAACCCAAATTATTGTATCCTAATTATCAATGCGCATTGTAAACTGTTACATTTATTATCTTAATATTTATTTAAATATTCCCCAAATACACATAACATAAAACTTTATAAACCATTTATGGATAAACGACGCATAAGAAAATTAGCATGAGTTGTAGCTACACTTGGTACAAGGGTTGCAATTGTATCTGAACCCTGAAATTTAGGCCTTGAAAAAAAAAAATTCCTTTGACTTGCAAAGGCTGAGACCCCTCAAAAAATTATTTTCACTAAGGCTACAGGCTAAGTTACAACACTAAAAACAGGGACATGGTATGGAATCCTTATTATTAGAGCAAAGTTCAGATGTCACACGCTGTGATTGTCATTCATGCCATGCAGTAAAGACATACAATATTAGCAGCACACAGAAAACTAATTTTAGATTCAGCTAGTTACATATTATTTCTCTTAAGTGTTAAATATATAAAATCATGCAGTTATTTCAACTTCCTGTGTAAATAAAGGCATAAATCCATGTGAGAGAATTTTTTCCAATTAAGTACTGCTTTAAAATGAAAATTCTAAGGAGAAATAAAAGATAAGGTTAATATCATATTCATCCAGAAACAAAACACTTGCAATATCTTATACATATATGTATTGGCTTTAAAGTAATTCTAAATATTACAGGAGTAAATTTTAATTTTCGCTATACATAAAAAATACAGTTATACAATCTCTACTTATGCAAGTATACTATATATACTGTATGAATATATATCTACAAAACTATAGAACTACAGAATTATACTCTATAAAATAATTACATATAACACTTTTACACAACATATAATTACATTTTTAGCCAATTCCTAAACCAAATCTTATTTCTCTGTAAAAAATGTCGTGAAAAGCTCTCGCCATTTTGAAGCTAATGGACTCTCTGAGCAACTCCGATAATGGAGTGCACATAATAATACCAGCAAAAAATCTCAAATGCCCATGCTGTATGGCGACTCAATACGATACTACAAGCAAGGAGAAGCAAAGAGTATATGTTGCCAAAAATTCAGAAAGAATATATCCAAAATTATTTTTTAATAAATTGTCAAAAAATTATACAAAAGTTATATAATATATTACAAAATTACATTGGCATATATCAAAATCATGTGACTAACTTCATGGGTCAATAAAATGACCAGAAGATATAGGACCAGACTACATAATAACACATGTAGCAGTTAAAATGTCACCATTAAAGATATTAAACCATTCCAAAATATGTACTAAACGATATAGAGAGAGCAAATAAATGAAAATACACAGTACTGAAATCGCCTAGTACATATCAATCACTATACCGCTAGGAAAACATCATATGGTAAGGATAAGTAGATATTGCCAATACTATAACTACCTCATATTGACACAATGTTGTGCCTTTACATATACATCATCTAGTGCATTGTGAAGGAGGAAATAGTGAGGAATATTTACCCATAAAAGTGTGTATGAAGTCCCGTCCAGACCCAGGTCATATACCCCGACGCGCGTTTCGCGTACACAGGATGTCTCTTCCTCAAATGGAGTGTTCAGCATACAGCCAATGAGGTCACTATGAGAAGTCAGCTGCTTCTGTCTGTCAGATTCCGCCATTTGCCTTTTTTCAGAAAGAAGGTCAGAACTTTGAATTTTTAACTCTTTCTGTGAAATTCTTTCTGTGGTCTCTTGCATCATTTCATACGGCATATAACAAATGTGTGATTTTCTTCGTTCTTCATAGATTTGATTATGGGGATAACTCAGTTTAGGAGAGTTTGATACTGGCTTCTAAGATTTTACTCTGTCTGAATTTACAAAGTTAGTACGATTTATCTTCCTTTCACAAATCTCATGTTTTTTAGCAAAATCAAGGGATTGCGCACATTCAAATAAAGAATCTTTTTGTGACGCAATAACACGAGATACAGGATTTAGAAACCCAAATTTGTTTACAAAACTTTTTATCATCGACTGAGTTTTGACATTTTTAATGACAGTTCTGTACAACCGTTCAAATATGGACATGAATGTAAAAGTACATTCCTTCCGACTAATCCTTAATTTTTGAAGAATATCAATATCTAGATAATTTTCATTTGACGCACAAAAAATCAGAATTTTTAATCTGTCTTTATCATTTACATTTTCATGTGATTCACCAGAAATTTTTATTGATAATCGTCTGGAAAAGGTTACAGGGATCCACATTTTGAACAACTGATTTTTCTCCTCATTAGTTAAATAAAACTTATCAGCAAAACTCTCAAATATCTCTGAATTTCTGCACACATGGATTTTGTTATCATATGCAGGAATGATTTTGCATAAATTGAACAAATTTTTCCTAACTTTAATTTGGAGTTGGGCCTCTGAGTGATCTATTGTTAGTGGTACGTCTGTCCCTCGTACATGCTCTACGTCAGTTCTGAAGTCTCCTCCTATGCTTCCTCCATCTTTCTCCATGTCTGCAAGGTCACCTTGAATGATCATTAAAGATACATGTCTCTCATCTTGTAACTGTTTCTCCACATTACAGTCAATCTCGGGAACATCACTACTTTCCATTGCACAGTCATTTTTATATTTCTCTGACACAAGCTTGTGATATTCGTCAACCTATTGTAAAATATTTTTCAATTTCTCTCTTTCTCTCTTAAAGGACACCAGCTTAGAATCTAACTTTAGATTTTCCATTTCACATTCTGCATATAAGCTGAGCCATAAAACTTCTAAATTAGACTCGTCTACAGACATAAACTTCAGTTTACTTTGCTTAGAAAAAGAAGTAATGACATCCATGTTTCTTACCTTGAAATATCTCAGCTTGTAGTTCCTTTATTGGACAACGCTGGGCTCTATTCTTCACACATCTACCTTGTAGTATGTCTGGCATTTGTAGTACTTCTCAATCCATCTGGCAACTCTTAGTCCTCACTTCTAGGTTCTGTCTGATTCTTGTGACTTGTCCATAGTAGTGGAATTTATGAGACTTGTACAACAGGTGTTTTTAGCAGAGCTCTCTTCCCCCCTTGTACAAGTAGAAAGAATTCCGCAAAAAAAGTACAAAAATTCAGATATGGCTGGCTCTCCAAATGTTAAAAATACTTATTCTCGTATATTTACTTATTCAGGACTTGCTACCAGATGTGATACTCTAAAATATGACAATGTTTCTTATAAAAAAATGTAGTGGTTTATTTGGATTCTTCCACCAAAAAAGATCATTGCAGGAAAACAAAATAGATACCGTATATACTCATGTACAATCCAACCCGTGTATAAGCCGACCCCCTAATTTTGCCATAAAAAAACTGGGAAAACTTATTGACTCGTGTATAAACCTACGGTGGAAAATGCAGCAGCTACTGGTAAATTTCAAAAATAAAAATAGATACCAATAAAAGTAAAATTAATTGAGACATCAGTAGGTTAAATGTTTTTGAATATCCATATTGAATCAGGAGCCCCATATAATGCTCCATACAAAATACTCCCCATATAATGCCGCACAAAGGTTAATAATGGCCCCATAAGATGCTCCATAGAATAATATGCCCCATATAATGCTCCATAAAGGTTATGGCCCCATAAGATGCTCCATAGATTATGCCCCCATAAAATGATCCATAGATTATGCCCCATAAAATGCCCCATAGAATATGCCCCCATATGCTGCTCCATAGAATATGCCCCCATATGCTGCTCCATAGATTTTGCCCCCATATGCTGCTCCATAGATTTTGCCCCCATATGCTGCACTATAGAATATGCCCCCATATGCTGCCCCATAGAATATGCCCCCATATGCTGCCCCATAGAATATGCCCCCATATGCTGCCCCATAGAATATGCCCCCATATGCTGCTCCATGGAATATGCCCCCATATGCTGCTCCATAGAATATGCCACCATATGCTGCCCCATAGAATTTGCCCCCATATGCTGCTCCATAGATTATTCCCCCATATGCTGCTCCATGGAATATGCCCCCATATGCTGCTCCATAGAATATGTCCCCATATGCTGCTCCATAGAATATGCCCCCATATGCTGCTCCATAGATTATGCCCCCATATGCTGCTCCATAGAATATGCCCCCATATGCTGCTCCATAGTTTATGCCCCCATATACTGCCCCATAGACTATGCCCCCATATGCTGCCCCATAGACTATGCCTCCATATGCTGCCCCATAGACTATGAACCCATATGCTGCCCCATAGATTATGCCCCCATATGCTGCCCCATAGATTATGCCCCCATATGCTGCCCCATAGAATATGCCCCCATATGCTGCTCCATGGAATATGCCCCCATATGCTGCTCCATAGAATATGCCCCCATATGCTGCTCCATAGAATATGCCACCATATGCTGCCCCATAGAATTTGCCCCCATATGCTGCTCCATAGATTATTCCCCCATATGCTGCTCCATGGAATATGCCCCCATATGCTGCTCCATAGAATATGTCCCCATATGCTGCTCCATAGAATATGCCCCCATATGCTGCTCCATAGATTATGCCCCCATATGCTGCTCCATAGAATATGCCCCCATATGCTGCTCCATAGTTTATGCCCCCATATACTGCCCCATAGACTATGCCCCCATATGCTGCCCCATAGACTATGCCTCCATATGCTGCCCCATAGACTATGAACCCATATGCTGCCCCATAGATTATGCCCCCATATGCTGCCCCATAGATTATGCCCCCATATGCTGCCCCATAGAATATGCCCCCATATGCTGCTCCATGGAATATGCCCCCATATGCTGCTCCATAGAATATGCCCCCATATGCTGCTCCATAGAATATACCCCCATATGCTGCTCCATAGAATATGCCCCCATATGCTGCCCCATAGAATATGCCCCCATATGCTGCTCCATGGAATATGCCCCCATATGCTGCTCCATGGAATATGCCCCCATATGCTGCTCCATAGAATATGCCCCATATGCTGCTCCATAGAATATGCCCCCATATGCTGCCCCATATAATATGCCCCCATATGCTGCTCCATAGAATATGCCCCCATATGCTGCTCCATAGATTATGCCCCCATATGCTGCCCCATATATTATGCCCCATATGCTGCTGCAAAAAAATGCCATACTCACCTCTCCTGCTCAGGACCTGTGATATTCACCTGTCCGGGGTCCATCGCTGCTCACCACTGTCTCCGCGTCCTCAGTCAGTGACTGTTCAGCCAGCAGAGGGCGTGGCGCGCACTAACCACGTCACCGCACCCCCTACTGGCTAAACATCACGGACACAGGAAGCAGCAGATGGCGGTGAGCAGCGTGGGAACGAGGACAGGTGAATATCGCTATACTCACCCATCCTGGCACTCTCTGCAGCCCCCTCACTTCTCCACTGTCTCCCTTCCTTCCTTCAGCGGTCACGTGATACTGCTCATTACCACTCATGAATATGCGCATATTCATGAGTTTAATGAGCGGTACCACGTGACCACTGAAGGCAGGAAGGGAGACAGTGGAGAAGCGAGGGGGCTGCAGAGAGTGCCAGGATGGGTGAGCATGATCTGTGACACCCCCACCCCCCCTCCCCAGCTGACCCCCAGGTATATGACTTGAGAGGGCGACTTTCAGCCCAAAAAAATGGGCTGAAAATCTCGGCTTATACACGAGTATATATGGTAAAATAGTTACATTGTCCATATCAAATAGCAAGCCCCCCCACCTTATATATATACATGTCCCTCAGAGCACGTGGTCTCTATATATGGGGTTGACATTTACCATGAGCTAAACTTACAGAAATAACCTGTCAGCTAAAAGCAATGTGCTCGGTACAGAACCGAAAATAATAAGAATATAAATCCATCACTAATAATATTTAACATCAAAAAAGTCATTGAGAAGTATGGTCGAGACTGGAAATATTTGCTTTTGTTCCTGGCCTCTGCCAGGGAAATTCCTCAAGCCTCCACTGTTCTTTCTCCATTCAAGTCCCTGTATGGTCAACATCCACGATGGATCTTGGATATTGCCAAAGAAACCTGGGAAACCATGGTCACACCCCACTGGAGTATCGTAGAGCATGTTTCCCAGATGCAGGAAAGAATGGGGAAAGTGTTGCCTATCTTGAAGCCGCCTCTCTTCCAGGCACAGGTGGTACAGGCAAGGGTGTATAACTGAGGCAGGTTCAACCTGTGGACCACGTATTGGTGCTTATCCCTATGGTCGAGAGCAAGTTCTTGGCCAAGTGGCAAGGCCCATATGAAGTGATGGAAAACCTGGGTGAGGTAAATTACAAGGTCCACCAGCCAGGACAAAGGAAGCCTTACCATATATATATACCACTAGATGGTGGCCCGATTCTAACGCATCGGGTATTCTAGAATATATATGCAGTTTATTTTTGAAGATTTAATAATAATGCAATGATGCCCCCCCAAACCTGATATGTATGGTTCTCTCACCCCCAATCCTGATATGTATGGTTCTCTCACCCCCAATCCTGATATGCATGCTACCCCTCAACCCCCTATCCTGGTATACATGGTCCCCTGACCCCCCAATCCTGGAATGCATGGTCCTCTCACCCCCCAATCCTGGTATGCATGGTCCTCTCACCTCTCTTTCCTGGTATGCATGGTCTTCTTACTCCCCTTTCGGGGTATGCATTGTCCCCTCACCCCCCAATCCTGGAATGCATGGTCCACTCACCCCCCTTTCCTGGTATGCATGGTCCCCTCACCCCCCAATCCTGGTATGCATGGTCCTCTTACCCTCCTTTTGGGGTATGCATTGTCCCCTCACCCCCCAGTCCTGGTATGCATGGTCCTCTCACCCCCCAATCCTGGTGTGCATGGTCCCCTCACCCCCGTATCCTGGTATGCATGGTCCCCTCACCCCCCTTTCTTGGTATGCATGGTCCCCTCACCCCCCTTTCCTGATATGCATGGTCCCCTCACCCCCAATCCTGGTATGCATGGTCCTCTTACCCCCTTTTGGGGTATGCATGGTCCCCTCACCCCCCTTTCGTGGTATGCATGGTCCCTCACCCCCCCTATCCTGGTATGCATGGTCCCCTCACCCCCCTTTCTTGGTATGCATGGTCCCCTCACCCCCCAATCCTGGTATGCATGGTCCCATCAACCCCCTATCCTGGTATGCATGGTCCCCTCACCCCCTAATCCTGGTATGCATGGTCCCCTCACCCCCCAATCCTGATATGCATGCTACCCCTCAACCCCCTATCCTGGTATGCATGATCCCCTCACCCCCCAATCCTGGAATGCATTGTCCTCTCACCCCCCAATTCTGGTATGCATGGTCCTCTCACTCTTTCCTGGTATGCGTGGTCCTCTTACCCCCCTTTCGGGGTATGCATGGTCCCCTCACCCCCCAATCCTGGTATGCATGGTATCCTCACCCCCCTTTCCTGGTATGGATGGTCCTCTCACCCCCCTATCCTGGTATGCATGGTCCCCTCACCCCCTTTTCCTGATATGCATGGTCCCCTCACCCCCCCAGTCCTGGTATGCATGGTCCTCTCACCCCCCAATCCTGGTATGCATGGTCCCCTCACCCCCCTATCCTGGTATGCATGGTCCCCTCACCCCCCTTTCTTGGTATGCATGGTCCTCTCACACCCCAATCCTGGTATGTATGCTCACCGTCACCCCCTTTCCTGGTATGTATGGTCCCCTCACCCCCCCAATCCAGGTATGTATGGTATCCTGACCCCCCTTTCCTGGTATGCATGGTCCCCTCACCCCCCTTTCCTGATATGCATGGTCCCCTCACCCCCCAATCCTGGTATGCATGGTCCTCTTACCCCCCTTTTGGGAATGCATGGTCCCCTCACCCCCCCAGTCCTGGTATGCATGGTCCTCTCACCCCCCAATCCTGGTATGTATGGTCCCCTCACCCCCCTTTCTTGGTATGCATGGTCCCCTCACTCCCCAATCCTGGTATGCATGGTCCCCTCACCCCCTATCCTGGTATGCATGGTCCCCTCACCCCCCAATCCTGGTAGGCATGGTCCCCTCACCCCCCAATCCTGGTATGCATGGTCCCCTCACCCCCCAATCCTGGTATGCATGGTTCCCTCACCCCCCTTTCCTGGTATGCATGGTCCCCTCACCCCCCTTTCCTGGTATGCATGGTCCCCTCACCCCCCTTTCCATGTAGCCGCGACCAATCACTGCCGCGGCCCTGTACAAAAATAATATTAAATAATAAAAAAAAGTTATTCTCACCTTCCGACGGCCTCTTGTCTTCTTTCCACGCGCCCGGCCTCGCGTTCCCAGTAATGCTTTGTGGCTTAGACCGCTGATGACGTCGGTCTTCTTTCTCGCTCTCGCGAGAGTGACGTCGGTCTTCTTTCTCGCTCTCGCGAGAGTGACATGATCAGCGGTCTAAGCCGCAAAGCATTACTGTGAACGTGAGGCCGAGCGCGTGGAAAGAAGACAGGAGGCCGTCGGAAGGTGAGAATAACCTTTTTTTATTTTAATTCTCTTTGTTTTACAGATTAAGGCCAGCACCTGCCCTTACAAACAGCTGCACCTGTCGCTGATTGGTTGCGGCCTGGCGGGGCCTGGCGGCCGCGACCTTTCAGCGGCCCGCGATTTCGGTTACAGACAGACACGATAAGGCATTTACACTCACTGGCCACTTTATTAGGTACACCATGCTAGTAACGGGTTGGACCCCCTTTTGCCTTCAGAACTGCCTCAATTCTTCGTGGCAGAGATTCAACAAGGTGCTGGAAGCATTCCTCAGAGATTTTGGACCATATTGACATGATGGCATAACACAGTTGGCGCAGATTTGTCGGCTGCACATCCCTGATGCGAATCTCCCGTTCCACCACATCCCAAAGATGCTCTATTGGATTGAGATCTGGTGACTGAGGAGGCCATTTGAGTACAGTGAACTCATTGTCATGTTCAAGAAACCAATCTGAGATGATTCGAGCTTTATGACATGGCGCATTATCCTGCTGAAAGTAGCCATCAGATGTTGGGTACATTGTGGTCATAAAGGGATGGACATGGTCAGCAACAATACTCAGGTAGGCTGTGGCGTTGCAACGATGCTCAATTGGTACCAAGGGGCCCAAAGAGTGCCAAGAAAAAATTCCCCACACCATGACACCACCACCACCAGCCTGAACCGTTGATACAAGGCAGGATGGATCCATGCTTTCATGTTGTTTACGCCAAATTCTGACCCTACCATCCGAATGTCGCAGCAGAAATCGAGACTCATCAGACCAGGCAACGTTTTTCCAATCTTCTACTGTCCAATTTCGATGAGCTTGTGCAAATTGTAGCCTCAGTTTCCTGTTCTTAGCTGAGAGGAGTGGTACCCGGTGTGGTCTTCTGCTGCTGTAGCCCATCTGCCTCAAAGTTCGACGCACTGTGTGTTCAGAGATGCTCTTCTGCCTACCTTGGTTGTAACGGGTGGCAATTTGAGTCACTGTTGCCTTTCTATCAGCTCGAACCAGTCTGCCCATTCTCCTCTGACCTCTGGCATCAACAAGGCATTTCCGGCCACAGAACTGCCGCTCACTGGATTTTTTTTCTTTTTCGGACCATTCTCTGTAAACCCTAGAGATGGTTGTGCGTGAAAATCCCAGTAGATCAGCAGTTTCTGAAATACTCAGACCAGCCCTTCTGGCACCAACAATCATGCCACGTTCAAAGGCACTCAAATCACCTTTCTTCCCCATACTGATGCTCGGTTTGAACTGCAGGAGATTGTCTTGACCATGTCTACATGCCTAAATGCACTGAGTTGCCGCCATGTGATTGGCTGATTAGAAATTAAGTCTTAACACACAGTTGGACAGGTGTACCTAATAAAGTGGCCAGTGAGTGTATATATATAGATGTGTACTTGCTAAAGCTGTGGCGAGATCGAGAATCGCTGGAAGCCCCTTGCCTGAGAGCTCATCCCGAAGCCAAAGTGGAGGATGTCACGATTGTGGAGACTCTATGAAGCATGACCTATTCTCGCAGTTGCCGGTGTCACAAACCTGGTTTCCTCCTCTTACATACTATGTTAAGTCCATTGTGAGGTGCTCTTATGTGTTAAACTACAGTGCATATATATGTGCTGTATTCTTATATAACATTTTTCGTTGTTCTGACCTATATGAGATTTATTGTTACTTACCTAAGGAAGTGTCTGGTTATAATCATTTTTAAACAGTGCTTTTTACTTGTAAATATTATTGTGATGTGTGTGCGACTATCTCTTGCAATGCCACTACTCTACCAACCATATTTTGAATAAAGTTTTTTTTATTACACCAATGTTTTTGATCAGTTAGCTTGGCTCTTTTCTCCTTTGTACTCTTGCCTCTGAAAAAGAAGAGATAACTATATAAGGGTACCGTTACACCTAGCGATGCACCAGCGATCCCGACTAGCGATATGACGCAGTCAGGATCGCTGGTGCATCGCTATGTGGTCGCTAGTGAGCTGCCACACAGGCAGATCTCACCAGCGACATCGCAGGGGACGGGGATCGCTACTTACCTGTCAGACGCGGCGATCCTGCGTCCTCCCGCCCGGCTCCACGCGTCGCTCGTCGTCACAGCAGGAAGCGCCGCAGGAAGTGACCGACGAGGAATGATCCAGCAGCTTCTCGCGCGATCAGCGATAGCCAGCGGGGGAGCCGGTCGGAGGTAAGTATCACATGCAGCGATATCGCTTGCAATATCGCTGTAACGTCACAAAATCGGTGACGTTACAGCGATATTGCTAGCGATATCGCAGTGTGTAACGGGGGCTTAACATTCGTTGGTGTTCTTTTAGATAAATTCTGATTAAAGGGATTGGATGAAAACCATAGCGATCCTTGAAATATACTGTATGTGTTGAGAGGAGTCTTTTAGAGTTTTTCAGATTCTGCCTCGTAGAACGGTGACCTTTAAATATGAGAGTATTTCAAATTCTGCCTCATAGAGTGAGTGACCCCTCCATATGATTCTTTAAAATTCTGCTTAGTAGAGTGGGAGACCCCACCATATGACTCTTTGAAATTCTGCTTAGTAGAGTGGGAGATACCTCCATATGACTCTTTTAGATTCATTCTCGTAGTATGACAAGTCCCCTCCACACTGTACCATGATAAATCTTGGTTGAGGGTCTTTTATGAGGAAAAATAGAAGGAGGGAAGAGAACAAATATTTTTTTATCACACTTCATAATAAAAATTTTATTTTATTGACGTCTGTTGACTAGACCTTTACCTTCTCCATCTAAGATGGTTATCAGTGATGTGTAATATATATGGTTTTATTACTTAACGTTCCTGGGGAATAATTATAGTAAAAGAAAAAGGTTGGTGTCCACTTCTTTCAATATTTTATTATAGTTCCAGAACAAACAAAGTATGCCTTGTTGTGTCTTGTGTGTTGTCTCCTAGAGTGAACCCGCAGGACCGCAACAACGATCCTCTCCTGGGTGAGCTGGCCTGGTGGACCATCCCCTATACAGGGAGCATCAGGGTCAGGCCCAGGGGAGGCTATCACCATGGAAACTGATACCCGGGGACAGGCGGTAGGAGACACAAGCGGGAAACAGACTGGGAGACATTAGCGGGAATCGGCAACCACAGAGGAGATTGCTGCAGATCCGGAGGGGTGCGACGGAGGAGGAAGATTCAGGAGGGACTGGCAACAAAGGAGGAGACAGGAACAGGCTGGGACGGACCGGCACTAGGAGAGAACACAGAAAGGTCACAAGGAGAGATCAGAAAGTCGGATGGGGCAGGGCGCAAGACTGGGCAGCCAGGCAGGAGAACGCAGGGAAGCGTGGGGCCTGAATCAAGCATGGGACACAATTGATAGTCAGGCACAGAGCAGGGGGAGAGGCTACCTGATATAGGGTGCGCGCTGCAGGACTTCCGGGTCAGGGTCCTCCTGGGTCATAGAGTGGAGGGACGGAGCGGCTGCAGTCAGACTGGAGAAAGTGCGCGTGCACCGCTGAGTCTGGGAAGCGAGGTGTGCACGCGCACCCGACGGGACCCAGAAGCCGGCCGCGAGACGGGAAGTGAGGAGGCCGGGTGATGCGCGCTCACTCCTGGAGCGCGCTGGGAGGAGTGAGTATGCCGAGGCGCGGGGGGAGGTGCGTTAGGCGTGTCAGACGTGACCGTAGGTGCGGCAGGCGCCCTAGATGTGACAGTATCTGGTGCATCTAAGTTATTGATTACAAGGTTCTCCAGTTTATTTCTCAATTTGATAGTGTGGGGTCATGGTACTAAATCAATATAGAAAAAGCTATACCCTTAAATTCACTCCCCACTACCGACAAAAGCAATAGCGTTCTTTCTATCAGTTTTGCTCTACACAGCCGCCACTCAGTGGTCACGTTACTGGTGTTGTCTCAAGGGAAACCCCTGTAATCTTATTAAATTCCAGACAGCCCCTTTAGGCTATGTGCACACGGTGCGGATCCTCCCGCGGATTTTTCCGCGCAGATTTTACTAAATCCACAGGTCAAATGACCTGCATTTTTCCTGCGGATTTAGTGCATTTTTTGTGCGGTTTTACTGCCGTTTTTGTGCGGTTTTCCACCTGCGGATTTGTAGAATGGAGCAGGTGAAAAACTGCAGCAAAACCGCACAATAGAAGTCACATGCTGCTTCTTTTATTCCTCACGAAATCCGCACAGAAAAATCCGCAGCATGTGCACAGCGGTTTTTTTTTACATAGGCTATAATGGTACTGTACATCACCTGCAGTTCTGCTGCGGATCCGCAGGGCCAAATCCACTGCGGATCCGCAGCAGAATCCGCACCGTGTGCACATAGCCTTAAAGGTAATATGCAAAAAGAGAAGGAAGAAAGAAGTGGGCAAATAATTTTCTATTATTAATTTTCATCACTTCCACTTTGGTTTGGATTGAGACTGGAAACATTTCCAGCACAAGGACCTTGGCATCTAGTGAACACCGTGGGAGTAGTCACCCTGTGAGTTCAGCTCTGAATCGGGACTACAGAATATCGTCTGAACACGGCTTTAGCTGCTAAAATGTACTTTTTTGTTGCTGACATGGATTTAGTCATTTGATATTTTAGAATTATCATTAGTCCGCTTTATCAGGCACAACATTGTTTATTTTTTTTTTTGTAGTGTAAGATAATTCTCAGAGTGTTTTATCAAAAAAATTTAAAAAAAAACAACATTTTTCTGGACTATAGGATATATATTTTTAGCGCAAATATTTGTATATTTATATATTTATAATTATTATATCATTGTTTGGACAAAGAGGTGGTATTGTCTTTTTATTTGTTGCTTTTGTATCCTCCATGCAGCACCCCAAGCTGTTGATTATTATTGTTAAGTATGTAAAGTTCTATCAGAAATTTCATACCAATAACATGAGAGCTCCTGGGATTATTTTTATTAGACTACCATAGACCATTAAGCACATGTTTACATTAAGTGGATTTTATGTGGATTTTCAACATTGTAGTGCATTAGATTAGAGCAAAATGATTTGCAGGACCTTGGTTGAGGGGCTACATCTGTGCCCTGAGGCAGACAGACCATAGCACCTCAAACTTCCAACTACATTCTGTCATTCTGGGCACCTCTTCTGCTTATTAGGCCCTGCAACGTCATGACGTTGACTCTGCAGGGGCCCAATAGTCAGTCCTGCCACTCAAAATGCTCAAATCTGCAGTGCAATAAAAGTTAGAATTATCCACCACAATAAAATGATACACACATTCCTGCCGTTACTGTGCCGTTACTGTGTCCCCCTTCGGTCTGCTTGGTTGAACATTTGGCGGGGACATTATATGAGTGCTGCAGTCTTTCAGCAATTTGAATGATCAACATAGGAAGTAGACAGACAGGAGATTGAATCCAATATGACCGTATCTTCACTGAAGATCAAATCTTATATGACCACTCCTTCTTTGCTTGAAGACAAAATCTAGTATGACTGATCTTTCTTTCTTCAAACAACTAATCCAATACGACTAATCCTTCTTTTTTCCAAAGACTTAATCTAATCCAATATGTCCGCTCCATCTTTCGCAAAAGACAATATCCAGTCTGAACGTTCCATCTTTCCCTGAAGACAGAGTCTAGTATGACCGTTCTTTACATCTTTCCGCAAAAGACTCAATCCAATATGAGTGTTCCTTTTTCCCGAAGACACAATCCAGTGTGACTGATCCCACATTTTTCAAAACCAGAATCCAATATAACTGATTTTTCTTTTTCCAAAGACTGAATACAATACGACTGTTTCATCTTTACAGGAAGGCAGAATCTAGTCTGAATGTTTCATCTTTCTACAGAGACAGTATTCAGTATGACTATTCCATTTTTCCCCAAAGACAGAATCTAGAATGACCATTACATCTTTTCCTGAAAACAGAATCCAATATGATCTTTTTTTCATATTTCCCCAAAGACAGAATCCAGTCTGAATGTTCCATTTTTTCAAGAAGACAGAATTCAGTACGACCATTCATACTAACTTTCTTCGAAGGCTGAATTCAATATTACCACTCCTTCTTTCCTCAAAGACACAATCCTGTATGACTGATCCTTCTTGATCAAAAGCCGAATTCAATATGACTGATCCTTCTTTCTGTGATAAAACACTCCGGGATCGCCTTTGCTGGGGTCAAAGGTCACGTGCGTTCAGCATGAAACTCAGGCGCAGAGCTGGGATTCGTGTATAACTGACCCTGGGTCAGGTTTATTAACGGTGAAAGCAATGCAAAAGGAAATAAAACATAAAACAAATCCTTGCCTGTCCGGCACTAACTAAATAATGGACAACCTAACTACCAACTGGCGGGCTTCTCCCGTCCAGCCAAACCACAGTTGCAGTGGGCACTGCTTCCACTCACGTGTGTCTCTCACACAGACAGGCTCTCTGTGTTCCCAGGCTGAGACACTCACACAACCACCTGGCATCCTTTTATATCCACCTCCCATTATTCATTAGCAAGCAGGTGCGATACTGACCAGACTAGGCCACATAGGAAAGGAATCTGGGCGAGATATACCTGCCCTCATCCACTATTCCCACACGATTCTCACATTTCCCAAAAGACAGAATCCAGTATAAATGTTACATCTTTCCCCCGCAGAATGATTCCAGTATGACTATTCGCTACATCTTTTTCCAAAGACTGAATCCAATAAGATCGTTTTGCTCCGTCTTTCTGTGAAGACTGAATCCATTATGACTGTGCCTTCTTTTCCGTAAGACGGAATCCAGTGTGACTGATCCTGATATTTTGAGCAACATGTGTGAGCCCATCTCCCAATGAAAAGATGACCATTTTAAGATGGTATCTTATACCAAAGATTCCATTATGAGGTCTAGGCCTCAAGTGACTGAAGAAGCATAGGATAACTTGTAAAGAGTCACTAGTTTTAAGCCAATACTTGTCATGATCATGATAATGTTTATGTTGTTGATGGTAGTGAGTGTCCTCGTTGTAATTATTATATTATTACTCTCTTTTTTTTCTTCAGATGTGGGAAAAATATAATACTATTTCCCTGGATACGTGATTCTGAAGCCAAGAGTGTGGAGACCCTTGAAACAGCTTACCGTATGTCTGCGCTCCTACACTGAGCTCAGCAGCCATTATGCCCTGCTCTCTATAGCCACCCCTGGTTCAATAAATTCCAACACTTTTCTTATTTATTCAATACCCCCAAAGTTTTGCTCTGTTAAGGTCAATCAAGAAGAAATTCGTTTCAAGGTGGATCCCAAGGTTCTAGACTGGAAGCACTCTTGTATCAATTGGGACTCTGTTACAGGACTGCTCCAACTGTGGATCAATGGAAAATGTAAACCTAAAAGAGTCACTAAAACCAGCTCTCCCATTGGTCCTCAAATGAGTGTCATCCTAGGGCAAGATCAGGACACTTATGGTGGTAAATATAAGGCAGTCCAGTCTTTTGTAGTTGAAATACGTGAGGTCAATATGTGGAATTTCGTTCTGTCGCTGGCAAAAAACACAGTATTTCAATTTCTACGGTGATATAAATGGGAACATCATTATGGGTCGCCCTCCCAGGGCCGTGGGGAACTCGGTACCGGGCCGGTATCAGCAGCAGTGACCCGGATTGTGGCCCTGGGAGCCCAAGTACTGGGGGAAATTGTGAATGGTGGAATGTAGTTAGAATAGTTCGTGACGCCACCTGTGGTGTTCGGCAAGTGAGGTGTTAGGCCGACGCTGCTTGCAGATCCTCTGGGGCTGGTGACGGATTGCAGCCAAGATGGTGGAGCTCCCCACAGGTGGAGCTGTAGCCCCAGGGCAGTGTGGATGTAGGGGAAGAGGAGAGGCGCAGGCGGTGTAGAAGCTGGTACCCAGATGTAGCAGTGCTGGGTGTGTTGGCACAAGAATCAATGGAGGACACCAGGGCTTGTGTCATGATTTGTAGTTTTGCCCTGTCCTGTATTTTGTATAATATGTCATTTAACTTTTTTCTGGTTGTATTTGCTGTAAATTAACCATGTCTCCTTCCCCCAATACTTTGCAATGTCTTGTGATGTACCTGGACCATAATCTAATTTAGGCTTGTGTCAACAGCTAGTGGAACTTTGGCTATTGTTTTCCTAAGCAGGATATAACCTACAATACACATCCTGTAGACTAAGTGGAGCCCTTACATTTCTAGAATCTTCTGATGGACCAAATAATTGAATAGTAGGTGTGACCCCCTACCCCCCTTCAGATGGGCTGATCCCAGAAGCCCTGACAATACATTCTTGTTTTAAGATCAGTTGTGATTTGAGTGCGGACGTGGAAGGAGTCACGAACTGAGTTGAGGCCAGCTCGTGACGTCCATGGGATTGTGTGGAATCCTGTGGACTATTGCAAGGATTATTGTTATCTTATCTGGCACAAGGACTATCGTGAGGTGCCCGGATTTGTTTCCATTGTGTCGACTTATTGTGGACTTCTCACGGACTCCAAGGACATTATGGATATTTGATGTTGTATGCTCCCTGCCTTAATAAATCTCGTTGGATCGTCCCTCGGCCTGTTGTCCCTTCTTGCTCTGTCGTATACCCCATCACAAACTGGTTGGCAGCACTGGGATCAGTGCAGAAGGAATGGAGGACAACGTCCCATCAACATCTGGAACCAGCACTGCAGAGTACAAGAACTGGACTGCGGTGAACCTACAAACAAAGGCCCGTGAACTGGGAGTCAGCTGCAAGGGACTCTCCAAGGAGCAGCTGATTGAGGCTTTGGAAGGAGTTCGCCTGCAAGATGACGCTGAGGATGGATCCCCACAGCAAACGGAAGAAAGACTGCAGCCGGAGGTAAATACCCCAAAAAGTCAGTGGGTTGTGTGGTACGAGGAGGAGTTTGCATTGATGGGAGAAGAGGCTACCATAGAAGATAAGAGGGAGGTCATGCGTGGAGCTAAGCAGAGGGCATTGCTGGAGAGGCAGATGGCATTGCTGGGATAAGATGCTACCATAGAAGATAAGAGGGAGGCCATTCATAGAGCTCAAGAGAGGGCATTGCTGGAGAGGCAGCTCGCTGTGGAAGCAGCTAGAAGCTCCAGACAGACTGTAACCCCAGCACCCACCATGAAGGAACTCCCCAGAGTGTCCTGCAAAGACTTCAAGCCGTTTAATGAGGCTTCAGGTGACATTGAGGGCTTCATCCAGTACTTTGAGCATCAGTGTTGATTAATGGAAGTCCCGGAAAGGGAGCGAGTCCGACATCTGGTGGGGCTCTTAGAGGGTGGAGCTGCCACAGCCTATAGAGCTATTGACCGTCGGTGGAACTGTGAGTATGCGGAGATTAAACAGACTATTCTAGAACATTATGCTGTGACCCCAGACACTTACAGGACCCAGTTCCGTACTTTAGCCTGTGATGAGGAAGTGTCCTTCAAGATGTATGCCCACAGACTCAAACAAATATGTCATTGCTGGCTGGAGGGAGAGGAGGCCTTAACTTGGGAGACCTTCCTCCAAGTCATCCTAAAAGAGCAGTTTTACTTCAAGCGCCTCGCTGAGATCTGGGAATGGGTGCGTGAAAGGAGACCAGCCACTGTGGAGGAAGCTGCAGCTCTAGCTGATGAGGCTCTCACCATCAAGCCTCAGTGGAAAAAACTACTACTCAGTGAGAAAAAAACTACCAGCCCCCCAACGCTGGCAGCCCCTGGTCCTTCGGCCTCCAATATTCACCATCCCACTAGACCATCAACTCGTGGTGACCTTCGTGTGATTGTGCCTCGCATTACTCCTGCTCCACCTTCGTGACTACGACGTGGAGGAAGAATCCCAGAGCGCAGATGTTATAGATGTGGGCAGCCTGGGCATCTGCAATTCCTCTGTCCAGGTGTTCGGAGGCAGGACAGCTACAGACCGCCTTTGCCTGTTCATTATCTACAGACACCCTCACCAGGAGAAGAGCTGGATTCAGCCCCTGATGACTTGCCAAGTGACTCTGATATCCTGGCTCCCCTACCCGGAGTCTATGTGGTGCAAGCCCCAGCCACCTGTTCTTCTGATCTTCAGCACAAACATCTACAGGAGGTCGTGCTGGATGGCCAAAAAGTTGTTGGCTTCTGTGACACTGGGGCTTTTCTCACCATAGCCGATCCCTGAGTAATTCAACCAGAAGCAATTCAAAAGAGACCAGGAATTGCCATTGAAATTGGCTGGAGGTACCCAGAGATATATTCCAAGAGCGAGTGTGACCCTGGATTATAGCTTTGGGGCAAAACAATGCGTGGCCGGTGTGATGAGTGGCCTCCCTGCAGACGTTCTTCTAGGAAATGATGTGGGAAATCTTCATTGCCACTTTGTGGGTGCGGTAACCAGAAGTCAAGCCAAGAGAGCAGCAAATGTGGACGTGTACAACCCATCCATGGAAATGAGGACACCAGAACTGCCGTCACAGCCGCACTGTGGCCAAGCCTCTTACCGACCTGACCAAGAAAACGATGCCCCGGCTGGTGATCTGGACTCCAGCCTGTGATGAGGCTTTTAACCGGCTGAAGGACGCCCTGGTCTGCGACCCTGTTCTGGCTGCTCCAGATTACAAGAGGAGATTCACTGTGCAGACGGACGCCTCTGCTTATGGACTGGGAGCTGTCCTCAGCCAGGTGAATGCAGCTGGGGACGAACACCCCATCGCCTACCTTAGCAGGAAACTGCTGGACTGAGAAGTGGCCTATGCAAATGTTGAAAAAGAATGTCTGGCTGTAGTGTGGGCCCTTAGGAAACTAAGGCCGTATCTGTATGGACGAGAATTCACTGTCATTACTGATCACAATCCCCTCACCTGGCTGAACAGAGTCTCTGGGGACAATGGACGCTTACTACGATGGAGCCTGGCTCTGCAGCCCTATAACTTTACCATACAGTATAGAAGAGGCAGCCAACACCAAAATGCAGATGGACTGTCCAGGCAGGAGGAGCCCTGAATCTGGTCAGCCATGCCTGTGTGTACTTAACAAGCGACCTGTAGAGGTCCCTAGTACGTACACAAATTGGGAGGGGAAGGGATTGTCATGATTTGTAGTTTTTCCCTGACCTGTATTTTGTATAATATGTCATTTAACTTTTCTCTGGTTGTATTTGCTGTAAATTAACCATGTCTCCTTCCCCCAATACTTTGCAATGTCTTGTGATGTACCTGGACCATAATCTAATTTAGGCTTGTGTCAACAGCTAGTGGAACTTTGGCTATTGTTTTCCTAAGCAGGAGATAACCTACAATACACATCCTGTAGACTAAGTGGAGCCCTTACATTTCTAGAATCTTGTGATGGACCAAACCATTGAATAGTAGGTGTGACCCCTACCCCCCTTCAGATGGGCTGATCCCAGGAGCCCTGACAATACATTCTTGTTTTAAGATCAGTTGTGATTTGAGTGCGGACGTGGAAGGAGTCACGAACTGAGTTTGAGGCCAGCTCGTGACGTCCGTGGGATTGTGTGGAATCCTGGATTATTGTTATCGTATCTGGCACAAGGACTATCGTGAGGTGCCCGGATTTGTTTCCATTGTGTGGACTTATTGTGGACTTCTCATGGACTCCAAGGACATTATGGATATTTGATGTTGTATGCTCCCTGCCTTAATAAATCTCGTTGGATCGTCCCTCGGCCTGTTGTCCCTTCTTGCTCTGTCGTATACCCCATCACAGCTTGTAGTTCCAAAGCTTTACTCACAGTCTGTAGTACACACAGGTGCCTGCCTCCGTACTGTGTCCTCTGGGTCAGGGACTCAGCCAACCTCCAGGCAAGATGGAAATGTGTAACGGGGTCTACCAAGCTGGGGTACCTCTTTCAGTACCACCCCGTGTTTTCGGAGGTCCGCTCTGCGTTGGCTGGAGTCTGAATGAATGACGCTGGCTGGAATCCCTGGGTTACATGGGCGCATATAAAAGATCACTGCTTCTCCATATATTTCCAGTCTGACAACACTTTACTCACAAGACACAGAATATATCACACAGATACAGAGGGCCGGCCAATAGAAAAGCGGCAGGCCAGACATGCAATACAAAAGCCGCAGGTGGCCGGAGCCTGCCGATGTTTACTGTGGAAATTACAAAGTTAGGGGGAGGGCGGACAAAAGGGGAATGCTGATGCATTAGGGACATGCATCTCACATAGAACCTATTATACATACATATAACTGCACAACATATTCTGGGGGCTAAGTGGTTCTGTAACACGTAACGGAATGCTTCCTTCCCACGCTCCGCCAACATGTGCCTTTCTGAACGTCTCCTCTTATAGCGCCTTTTAGTGTGAAGATCTCCTAGTACTGAGTTACACTGGAGTTCCTCCTATCAGATGTTCCCAAGAACTCTATTTGTACGGCAGACAGCTGTAGCCTGCTTCGGGGACTCCTTACTCCTGAGTACCAGCTCTCTATCCATGTTGCTGTTGTGCCCCCAAGTCTTAGATGGGAGTAGTGCATTTACAGCCCACTACTCCACTGGTGTCTGCTGCAGAACCATTAGTGTCCATGCAACCTCGGGGACTGGGCCCCGGCCTTGCGCTTAGAACTTCTAGGCAGGGTTCTTCCTCTAACCCACGTCCTCCGTGTTCCCTTATTCTCCTACGTTCCGTGCTTGTCTTTCTTTCTTATGGAAGCTCAGGCTTTAGTTCAATGTCTTCTTCTTTCCTTTTCCGTGCCAGCAGACCCGGGTCACTCAGGTCTGCTGCAGCACTCCTTCCTCCATCCCTCTCTCAGGGATCTTCATTCCTCACTCCTCTCTGAGTGACTCTCTGACTGACTGACCGACTGACTGACCTCAAATCCTAAACCTTCCCACTCTTTTATGTATTCTCAACTCCACCCACCTCTAAGCACGTTTCATGTTCCAAGCAGGGAGCCACCAAAGGTGCTCTGCTACACTCTAAGCAAAGAGCCGCAACGTGGCTTTGCTGAACTACCCTGTTGTATGGGGTGCGGGTGTTGGAGCGTGGTCAGGAGTTCCCACCTTACCTGGATGGTGGGGCACCACACCTTAGGAGAAGGTGCAGTACCTCTGTGGCGACTGAGCCTCAGGGGCGCCACAATTACATCAAGAAATTATCCATATGAAACCAGATGAAATGCTAATGTTCTAAGAAATGAATTCCGCTTCTCCTATCGTACATGATTGCCTGAAGATACTATTCATATTCACAATTGTATCTAATGAATATATTACAAAACCAAAATCATAATGGTCAGTGTAACGATAAACTTTACACCTTCCAATCCCTTTTTAGTTAATATTTGCCTCCTCTTTAGATAAACTCTTCACCTATTTAAATTCTTCTCAATCCTTATTTAAGTTTTGCCCCATTCTTATATAAACTCTACTCCCTCTATATTGAAACTTTTCCCAAATTATATCTAAACTGTTACCCCTCTTTATCTCAATTCTGCCCCCTCTTTATCTAAACTATGTCCCCGTTAATCTGAACTCTTCCCCCTGTTTATCTAAACTATTTCCCTGTTTATCTAAAGTCTGCCCAATCTATATACATTTGCAGCTCTTTTTAAAAACTCTGTCCTTCTTTATAAACTCATCCCCCTCTTTATCTACATTGTCACTGTTTATCTTAACTCTGCCCCCTTTTAATCCAAACTCTGCTCCCTCTTTATCTAAAGTCTGTCCCCGCTTTATCTAAGCTATGTCCCTCTTCATCTTCACTCTTCTCCCTGTTTATCTAAACCAGTGGTTCCCAAACTCCAGTCCTCGCGGACCCCAACTGGTCATGTTTTCAGGATTTCCTTAGTATTTCACAGGTGAGGGAAGTATCAGCAAGGCATCAGGAATTCTCTCACATGTGTAACATATGGAAATCCTGAAAACATGACCTGTTGGGGTCTGCGAGGACTGGAGTTTGGGAATCACTGATCTAAACTATGTCCCTTTTAATCTAAACTTCCTAATCTATATCTAAATTCTTTCACCTCTTCACCTAAACTCTTCCCAATCTTTAACCAAACTCTGTCCCTTGTGCAGCCAGTTTGCCGAATTGTAGACATATAACCCAGACCTCTCTCTACGACAGCAATACATAGCACAATAGAGAAGTTCGGAGGGAAAATAGTTTTTTCCATGGTTCCACTTTCAAGAGATCCTGAGTGTGGTCCATCATTTTCAGTAGGTACAATATGGCACAAGGAGTGAGAAAGGCATTATTACAGTAGAAGGTCCACGTTTCTGGACCAGATAGTTTCCCATTCTGAAAAAATGTTGATTATTCACTGATGAAGGTCTTACTTACTGGACTATAAAGTGTGCCCCTGATACACAATGGGCATTTGCCCACGGTTATCGTCCTTGGTTCTATTGGTGAATAGTGTTTTTAATGAGCATGCAAATTAGGGTGCCCATACAGGTTTGACATGGTCCAGGGCTTGGTGCATCATTCCCCTGAATTAGTATCACTCGGTCCTTCTCAGTTGCTTGATTGACAGCACTTTGGCTAGAGTGAGCACTGCCCGAACAGAATCCTTCTGCTGCTGACCCCTGAACTGATACACTCAGAAGAGTAACGAGTGTCCACATCAGAGCTGTCAGTGTGCACGCACGCTGACTCCTGAACTCTGAGCGCATGCAGGAGGATCTGTTTAGACAATCAAACAAGTGCTGTCAATCAAGATACAAAGCGTGGTTATGTGTAAGGACTTGGCCTGCATATCCGTTTCTCTGAAATCCTTGCCTTATGTCTGTCACTCAGTTTCTGCTTTGCCCTTAGTTTAGTTCATTTTTGCCCTCATCCAAGATGGAGTCACGAGTCTCAATGGGGGCCATCTTATTTCCTGTGTTGATCTCTCTTGTTCCTGTCTGCTCTGTATATAAGGATGCTCTGTATGATTACTCATTGCTTGAGTATACTTGTTCTTGGACTTGTTATCAAGCTGGAAGGACTGCTACCTAGCTCGTCTCTTCGCTACCTTGGGATTCCCCGCCTGCCTGTGAATCTTGGTCTCATTGTAAAGACTTGTTTCTTCGGATCAGCTCTGTACCCACCTCCACTTCAAGGACTGTTTCCTGCTAGCAGGCCTGGCCTGGTCTCCGGACCTGACAACTTGGACTTCATACATCTCCACGGTCTATACGTTTGCTCACTGCGTTATCTTCATCTGCTTTTACCCTGCTGTGTCTTATCTGTAAACCTGCTTGATTCTGATAAATACTACAGAACTGAAAACCTATGAGCTCAGGCCTCTTTTCTGATCCACGTCACTGACCTCCATTACACGGAGTATATAAAGTTATAACAGAATACTCAAGCCATCAAATATGGAGATCTCTGGGTCAGATTCTATGGAGGTACAAATGAAGAAACTTTGCCCATTTGTTTCTGGACTTCATGGGGAGCTGCAGGCTATTAAAACAAAGCTGGGGACCTTAGAATCGCAAACCAATCATAATACGAATGTGGCCGATACGTCTATTCTGACCACCCCCGGGTTAGCCCCCCCTTAGTGAGACTTTGGGTAAAAAATGATTACATTTGTTAGATCCGGTTTGATCAACCAAAACTAACGTTAGATCACCCCAACAAAATGAGATATTTACGATCTTTTCCAGGGGGGCTAACCCGTAGCTAGCCCCCCAACTTTGAAATTTGCCGTTTCTTGGATGGATTCTGATAGATATTTGTTAGATCCATTTCAGCAGCGGTCCTGAGGTGTAGATGAAGAGGAGGGCTCCAAGGACAGAGCATTTTGGGAGACCAACAGAGAGAGTAAAGTGAGGAGGTGGTGAGTGAGTGGGACAATCTGAAAGTTCGATCAGTGAGTCATTCTCGTCCCCCGTGATGCCTACAGGCCTTCCTCTTCGCAATCATCGCAGCACACTGCCCCCCCCTTCCTCACAGCGACACATCGCCAGTGAAGCCCTGATGCTGCCCACAACTGGCCCCCGCCAAAGTCGCCGCAGCTCAAGCGGATCTAAAGAATATCAGAATCCATATAAAACCCGGCAAATTTCAAAGTACAGGGGGCCTGTTTTTTGCATAGCAAGTTGTATTTTTCGTTGGCACCACTTTGGAGTGCATATAATGTTTTGTATAACTTTTATTTATTTTTTAGGAGAGGGAAAATTTTTAAAAAAATTAATTACGCTAATGTTTTTTGAGTTTTATTTTTAGTTAATTTCCCGTGTGGTAAAAATAACAGAATAACTTTATTCTCCGTGTCAGGTCGGACACACCAAAACCAAATTTATGTAATTTTTTTTTTTTTTTACTACTTTTAAAAAATAAAGTGTTTTTTTTTTTAAATAATGAGATAGGATTTGGTCTCGCCGCATGCATAGCCCCGTAGCGCTTTTATTTGTCTGACTACGGAGCTGTGGGATGCCTCATTTTTGGCGGGAAGAGTTGTAGTTTTTATTCGGTCTATTTTGGGGTATATCCGATTTTTTTGATCGCATTTTATGCCCTTTTTGGGGACTCAAACAGTGAAAAAAATAGAAATTATGGCTTTTTTTATTTTTTATGGCGTTTACCGTGTGGAATAAATATTAAAATATTTAATTTTTGGGGGTTGGGATCCCAGCTGACGGTAGGACAGCTGGGATCCCGCGAACAAACTGGAGCAAGTTCAGAAAAGAGCGACCAGAATGGTGACCGGTCTGCAAACCCTGTCTTATGAGGAAAGGTTGCAGGATTTGGGAATGTTTAGTTTGCAAAAGAGAAGACTGAGAGGAGACTTAATAGCTGTCTACAAATATCTAAAGGGCTGTCACATTGTAGAAGGATCAACTTTATTCTCATTTGCACAAGGAAAGACTAGAAGCAATGGGATGAAACTGAATGGGAGGAGACACAGATTAGATATTAGAAAAAACTTTTTGACAGAGTGATCAATGAGTGGAACAGGCTGCCACGAGAAGTGGTGAGTTCTCCTTCAATGGAAGTCTTCAAACAGAGGCTGGACAGACATCTGACTGGGATGATTTAGCGAATCCTGCTTTGAGCAGGGGGTTGGACCAGATGGCCCAGGAGGTCCCTTCCAACTCTACGATTCTATGATTGCCGACGGGGCTAGCTGGGGCTGCCATTCCCCGCCCGACATGAAGACTCTATGGTGGAGGAATAAGGCCCGGCTAGCCCCGTCGGCAAAAGTCAATGGGTTAAAAAAGCCTGTACATAGACTAAACAAAAACTCCTCATGTGGTCTCATTTTTATTCAATTTAATTATCAAAAAATAAATCTTACTTATTAGTACAGTGAAAAACACAAGTAAAAGTAATACCTTACAGAAATAGATATTTAACAGTGAAAACCTGAAAGTTTAAGACTGTAAATCCCTGTAATATAAACAGAACACCTACATTTTAACATCTAGACGGAGTTCCTGAGTTATCGGTGTTTGACTTACACAAAAAACAAAGAAAATTACTAATGTGACTCAATATAAATTTATTCAAATGTTTAATCTCCTAGAATACCAATAACAATCTACAACAAACACCCACGAATGTTGTAGGCTGCATCCAAAGAACAGAAGGACCGAAAATTCCCATGAGTGCAAAGCAACCCAAACAAAAGAGAAGAACACCAACACCGGGGCGTTCCTGATCTCCTTCACCCCAACACCGGGGCGTTCCTGTTCTCCTTCACCCCAACACCGGGGCGTTACTGTTCTTCTTTTTTCCTTTGTTTGAGTTATTTGGCACTCATGGGAATTTTCAGTCCTTCTATTCTTTAGATACAGCCTACATCTTTCCTGAATATTTATTGTAAATTATTATTGGTATTCTATGAGATTAAACATTTGAATAAATTTATCTCCGTTTCCCTTAGTTTTTCTCCACTCATACAAAAACCCTACTTGGGAATGGAGGAACAATCTTTGGATAGAAAGAAGTGTGTGGCGGTCGGGGCGCTCCTCCGAGGCCGGCTTAGCTCCTAGTAGAGGCTGTAGCTGTGCTCAGCCTGTGAGGAGCTTGGCAAGCGCTGCTGTGTGTCACTGCCTCCTAAGCATCCTGACCCAGACTGCAGATGTCGGATCAGTTCGGACAGCAGCAGCCCTCCTGTAGGTGAGCGGGATGATGAGCTCCATGCAGCCACTCGCTCCTGCTGCCATGTAAGCCATATTGCTGTGCAGCAGGTGGTGAGGAGTGGGACTCAGGACACACAGGAGAGAAAAGTGAAGGCAACATTACTGACTATGGGGGTATGTGAGGGTTATTACTTGTATTACATGTTTTGTCTGTAGAAATCCATGCAAATTTTTTTTTTTTTTTTGTTTCTTCTTGGTTGGTATAGTGTGGCAGTGAAAGCCACTGAGATTTGCATACTAACCTGTACTGTATTTATATGCAGAGTCTAAAGACTCTTGTAAGTGCCTTCAAATTTCCCCTTACAATTTCCACAGCTGTCCACTAGATTTCCTTTTCTTCCATGATCTGCATGATATCATGGGCATTGCTAGCACTGCGGCCAAACTCCTGTCTGGCTGGCTGCTAGCTCTAACAGCAACCAGCCAATTAGGACCACGGTCACATTGCTCTCCCCTTTTCTCCCTAATGTCAGTCAGGCTGATTAAGCCAGTCAACTGAAGAAATAAAAATCCAGTGGATGGTTGGAAGAGTAACTTGGGGGCACTTTCAGAATCTGTAGACCCTGCATATATGTAAAAAAAAAAAAACCACAAAATGACATTTGCAAAAATACTCTGCAGTAAAAAATGACAGTAATCAGCAAGTGCTGGATAACAAATACAGGGTAAAGTGTTTTTTAATCCGTTTTTTCCTTGCTTAGCATGGTTTGGGAGACCCCACCCCTCTCGTGTGACATGCACATAAATGAGCTGTCTTACACCACGAGCCCATATACTGACTGGGAAGCGCCTCTCTGTATCCTGTTCATTTAGACACTGTTCACATGTTCAGGTTTTAAATACATTAGATAGGGACTGCTTCGTGAAGGGTTACCGTGACGTGACGAGGTGCAGCAGCTTGGTATACACTTTTTGCAAAAAACTCATCGACTATATACCCTGTATTTGTTATCCAGCACTTGCTGATTACTGTCATTTTTTACTGCAGAGTATTTTTGCAAATTTGTCATTTTGTGTTTTCTTGTTGTGTTTCAGTCAGTGGGTGGTGTGAACACTGTTCGTCCGACTTGTTCACATTTGTGCATGTCACATATGTTTTTAATCCTGCATCTATATAGAAGTAAATATTTATCCCCCTCCCTGCCCACTTATGAAATAGTCTACCTCAAAATTGCCAAGTAAATATACATATAAGCTCTTAAATCACGAAATGTATCACCACATTGAGACTAAGCAAAGTCCCCACAAAAAGAGCATCAACTCTTGGATCAAAAGTATCAAAGTTTATTAGTCAATCCTAAAAATATTTGCATAATAAAGTTAACTCCCAAAGTACAGGAACAAACAATGGTGACAACAAAACTCCATCATATTGGTAAGTATTGCTGCATGGTATGTGACGTAGCAAAAAAGCATCTCATATTTGAAAAAAGGCTAATTGATTACATAAGGCCCCGGTGTTGTGCACCCTCATTAGTAAATAGCCATTGAACAATCAATCAGAGATGAAAACGCCACATTACCTGGATCCCAGCAGCATGAGGAGCAGTGAACAGGAGCTTCGTCACCCAGCCCCGACGCGCACGTTTCGCCCTGCTTCCTGCTTCCATCCAAAAAACGGCAAATTTCAAATTAGGGGGGCTAACCCATACCTAACCCCCACCTGACACCCCCAATATCTCGGGAACGAAAGGAGATCTAACATTAATTTTTTCTGATCAAACCGGATCTAACGAATATCTATCAGAATCCATCCAAGAAACGGCAAATTTCAAAGTTGGGGGGGCTAGCTACGGGTTAGCCCCCCCTGGAAAAGATCGTAAATATCTCATTTTGTAGGGGTGATCTAACGTTAGTTTTGGATGATCAAACCGGATCTAACAAAGATCTAAAGAATGTAATCATTTTTTACCCAAATTCTCACTAAGGGGGGGCTAACCCGGGGGTGGTGGCTCTGCTGGTGTCTGGTAAAGGCTGATACCCATCGGAGATCTCCTTGCTTCCCGCTCCATGGGCGCAGGGTAGACATCACATGCTCAATTCTAATATCCAAATCTCAAGGATGAACGCGTCCAATTCTATTGATCGTCCATAGCTCTCTTCTCTTTCTAGTTAATTGTTGGCCGTCAGAAAGTGGCAATGGCTGTTATGTAAATATAGAGTACAAGCTACAAGAAGACAAGCTGGAGCTGAACGATGTGGTTATTACGATCCCATTGCCGTAAGTAATAGTCTTGAGGATGCGTTGTGTCTTGTGGTTTTTTTTTTTTCTTTCTGTGCTACAGACTGGACTTTTTTGTTGTATTTTCTTTATGCTTTTAATATGTCAAGACAAAGGTGATTATACACTTTACCTGAAGTATTAGTGGGTACTGAGGCTAAATACTTATGGCAGAGTGCAGATTTTGTGAGTGGTCTGCAGATCCCATCTTTCCTGGATAATGCCCAGGTTGTGCAGTAGAAATGTATGAGAGCAGACACATCCTTTCACCCTTACTAGTGAGTATAGGGAGTGAACGCAGCCTATGAAAGGCAGAATCGCGAGTAATCCCCAAAGCTTAGTAGGTATTACCTTGGGAGACTCAACAAGTGAACATTACTTAGAGATGTAACCATTACTTTTTTTATTGATGGCCTAACCTTAGGGTTGGCCATTGACCTCTGATCACTGACTAGCTGTTGCCATCGGAGGTCAAAAGTTCTCAGATGCTGCTGTAACACAGCAGCTCCCACATTTCTAGTGACACCCAGCCCCCTACATCTCCCCGATCATGTGTTACCAGTGGGAATTAGTCATGGATCTGTACCTGCACTATAGGTTTGACAAAGCTATTTTGCTCAGACAAAATCTGGAAACTCTGCCAGTAAGAGCTGATCGGCGGGGAACCTGGTGTCGCATCCCACTAATCTGATGTCAATGACCTATCAAAAAGGATAGGCAATCGATAAAAAAAATAGCAGCGAGCCTCATTAATTGTCTATTTAGTAATCTCACTACAAAACATTACCTTTGTCTAGTTAATGTGCTGATCTTAAAATGAAAGTAACAGCCCTCCCATGAAGATTTTTTACTATGTGACTCTGTATAGGCATGTAGTGTAATGCAGTATTAGTATGCTCGCCTACTATTATGTCATCCGGGATCCAGTGACGACGTGCTCCTCTTCTGACCCTCCGGATCACTCTTATGTATGAGCCAGAATTCTCTTTACGAGGCACCGTAGACTTACATTGTAATGTAATAGACTTACACTGTAAAAGCCACTTCTGGCTCACACACCAATCAGTGTGATCCGGAGTCAGCAGAGTGGTGACGTTACTCAGAAGAGCGGAGTGGCACTGAGTACCAAAGAAGATGGCAGTAGGTGAATAAATGAACACATACACACTATACTACATGCACATAAACACACAAAAAATCTTCATGGGAGGAATTTTTAACTATTGGCTTACTTACGGATGAGTACTTTTTTAACATGTACTGCAGCTCATTAACATGAATAAGGGTTCATGCTTGCCCGGTCTCGTTATACTGTTGGCACAGGCCGGCTTTCGATGTGCACTAAAAGGTTTACCTTTTGCATAGCAGAAAAGATCACTTCACGTGACAAAGGCGCATTTTGCCAGTTCATTGGGTGATCGGCAGCCTGTTTCCCTAGGAACACTCACTACAATTAAGTGTAAAAGGATTTTATGGTTGTTCCCTTTTACCAAAGAATGGGTTCATAGGTCCTCTGTGTTAGATCTGCTGCTGTCGCCCATTAAGCACCACTCAATGAATCGTATCAATGCCTAGTCTAGAACATATAGACAGGGAGGGCGCACACAATACTATAAAGTAACAAAAATTTCTTTATTGAATCAAAATGCAACAATGGTAAAAGCACAAGTGAGCCTAAACGCTCAGTGGTGAGCAAAAAAATCTAATGTGGCACCACAGCTGACCAGGAACCGATAGTACTATAGCAGCAGAAAGATGTACATAAGTATGATTGCATAAATGCACCAAAAGGTAGTGGCCAGCAGTGGGCCTGTTTAACCCAAGTTGCTTTAAAAGTGCGTAGTGCATAAGGCTACTGCAGTGGACAAAAAGAACGTGATGGTAGCTAGCATGGCATGTAGTGCTGCAAAAAAAGTGTAATGATGGTTTACCTGTAGACAGCAATGGTGCCACAACCCCAAAATGTGTATATGTTCTGATCCATTAAGGCGCTGAACCCTAGTATTCAGCAATCCTATATCTGAATTCCCATATGATACCCAATTAAAGATTGATATGATTTAGTTTAGGTGGCATTGTTTTTTTTAGGGTTTTACTTTTGTTCCAATTAATGCCTAGTCTCTATATTTTCTCCTTGACAAGTTTAAGAGCTGAATATCAGCTTACGGTATATTAGTCTTAGACATCACATTTGTAACTCTACTACCTCCATAACACAGGGCCGGAGTTGGAGCTCCAGTGATTGGAGACATCGATGGAGACTACACCACGACGGTCGGAGGAATATACTTGAGTGGACTCTGCCTGTTATTGACTCCAAAAACAAGAGTGGAAGTCTGGAGTTTAGCATTGCTGGACATCCCAATGATTTCTTCCCCGTCAGTGTCCTTTGTATCCAAGAAGAACTACTACAATCTACAGGTTGGAATACTGCCTGCCTGTGTATTCCATTCAGACATGCAGATTTTATTTACAGCATAATAAATGTGTGTTTTATGGATTAAAGGGGAACTGTGTACAGAGAAACTGTAGAGAGGTTGGTGATGAATCTGACTGCTGAGGCACTGGGACTCCTATGGGTCACTGGGAGGGTCCTGACCCCCTTGTTTCATCTTAGAATGATTGCACATGGTTGTGGTGGCATGGCTTTGAGATTGCTGCTGTTTCTTTCATGTCTATTAGACTGAGGTACCTGAACGCTGTTCTTGGCTACATCCATGGCCCCTAGGCGCTGGATGGAGGAGAAGCTTTCATGTACAGTGTGCCACTTCTTTAAATTACACCCAAAGTCAGGAGAAACAGGAGATGAGTTGGAATGATTGAGGCCCCATCAGTCAGACAGACCGTCTTTTGTGGGAAAACCCATTACACTGGCCATAGACATGATAATCTTCAATGATCCAAACATTGGAGAATTACTTGTTCATTGGGTTGACATCTAACTGGAGGGTCTTAAGAGTATATGATGTCTGATGACTGACATGAGTGAATTCTTGCAGTCATTGAGAATTGGTTGCATGATATTTGTACTCTATGGTAGAGAAGCAGTTACATAAGGTGCTCTCACTCTTTCTTTGGTTTTATTCGTTTGGCCTTGGGCATAGTAAGCAGGCTTGTCGTTGTTACTTTTCAGGGGATATTTCTTACTCGGTGTGCCATACTTTATAAACATGAAGGACATTTTTTCTCTTTCTTCTGCAGGTGGCTAAAGTGACTCAGGTGGATGGCAACAGCCCTGTGAGGTTTTCTATCGAGACTTCGTTTCTTGTGGACAAATATGAAATCCTGTAACCAGCAGAAAGAACAAGGGTCTATCCTGGAAATCATTTTCTGTAAAAATTCTGAATAGAAGCCACCAAAGGGGTTTTCTCTATGCCTTGCACTTTTCAGGCGGCGTACAGAAAATCCCAATAAGTACTATCCAGCAGATCTTATTCACTCCTTCCATGGAACGGAAAACCAGATTTTGTTCCATGTACTATTTTTATTTCCTACTTGCAGAAGGGGCAGTACAAACGATTGTCCTGCAGGAAGTGCTCCCATGCACGTCCCGATATTGAGGGGAAAACTCTATTTCAAAGAAGAAGAATTTATATATCTGTCCTGTTAGCAACACGTTTCTTTTCATTCTCTGGAATATTCTAATTTTTATGGTTTGGTTGTCATTTAGGCAATTATTTTTGGAGGAAAACTGAGGATTTTTTTTGTGAGCAAATAGAAAATGTGGGCATGTGTAACCTTGTAGGAGACTGGCAAGAGGAATGACGGGACATGTTTTTTGTAACCCTGTATAATTACATAAAGAATACACACATTCCATAACACAGAAAAATTGTTCTGTAACCCAATAAAAAAAAAAAAGCTGAGAATGAGTGATTTATTGTGTAGTGTATAAGCTATGCCTCCTAGGATCTACCCATAAAATGACAGAATAACTCAACCTGTCCAACACTTCACACGGCCTTACATGCCTCATTTTCTATGTTACACTGGCTGAATCTTGCTAGATTTCAGTAAAAATTTTTATTCATTTTTGGATTTGTTGTTGGTTTGTTGTAAGTCACAAAGAATTCATTTGGGAGGAAATTTTGTTTTCCAAAACTTTTATTAAGGTTTTATAACAATAAGGGGGGGGGGGGGGGAAGGGGATGGGACAAGGGAGGGAAAAGACAAAAGGGACCAAGTGGTCCTTGAAACCCGAAGGGTAGGAAATCAACAAGTCAAATTTTACAAACATTTCAATAAATTCTATAACTACAAAGCAACTCATATTAAGTATAGTGACTTAAGAAAACTTTATGGAAATAGACATATCCATCTGGACCATTTTTTTGCAAATTTATCGAGTGACATTCACCATCGCTATTTGTTGTTCAAAGGTTTTATGGAGGGTAATTTTTTCGATAATATCTTGGATTTTGGGAGGGTCAGATCTTTTCCAGTGAAATGCGATGGCGTTTTTTGTAATTAGTAAGATATGAACCACCAAAGGAATGGTGGATTGCTCAATGCCATCAGAATTTAATGATTAAAGAGCTAGTTGAGGTGACAGGGTGATGGATTTGGGGAGTAGAGAGTTAATTAAGGAAGATATGTCTTTCCAAAGAGATTTAATTAGAGGACAGTGCCAGAATATGTGGAGTAAGCTTAGTGACCGCATCCTCTCCAGCAGGTCGAGGGATTTTCCGGATTGATCTTGGAAAGTCTGGCTGGTGTGTAGTACCACCTAGTCAGCATTTTGTGATGGGCTTCCTGAAGAGACATGGAGATAGAGGCAGCAAAGGAAATGGAGCAGGCCTGCTCCCAATCTGCTGAGTCTGGGGCTATATGTAGTTCTTTTTCCCATCCCAGCAGATTGTGGGTTTTGACAAATGTTTGGCTCCTATTCAGCCACATGTGTGTATGCATGTGTGTGTGTGTATATATATATATATATAGTATGTGCTCCAAAAAATATTGTGGTTTGTTTGTAATGAGATTGGCAGCGGTTCTGACAAAGTTGGTTTAGTTAAAAGAAATTTATCGATAAGGTCTTTTAGTATAATATAGTTGCAGAATGAGGAAGATGAGACCTTGAATCTCTCTTTAATTAGAGTGAAAGGGATGAGAGTATTATCATCTTTAAATATCGTAATGCCGTATCCTGCCCAAGGGGAGTCAATATCCTGATTGTAAAGGGAGCAAATTAAATGCAGTGGGAGATTTTTAAGGAAGGTAAGTTTGTTTAAACCCCATTTTTGTCTGGAAAATCTCCATGCATGTAAAGTAGCACTGAATATGGGGTGGGAGAGAGGGGGTATTTTTTTTTTTAGTAGGATGGTGTCTAGAATTAGGCGGTAAAGTGGGAGCTTCTTATTGAGGAAAAATTCCAGTTCTTAGAGTAAAGGGCTGAGATGCTAGATAGAATTTTTGATTGGAAACCAAATTTACGGAGAGTTGCAAGTAAATAGACCCAATTTAGGCGATCAAATGCCTTTTCGGCATCAAGGGATATAATAGTTTCTTGTCAGCTTCCTGCTGTGACGACGAGCGACGCGTGGACGCGGGCGGGAGGACTTCAGGATCGCCTCGTCTGACAGGTAAGTAGCTACCCCCGACCCCCTGTGATGTCGCTGGTGAGATCTGCAGTGTGGCAGCTCACTAGCGACCACTTAGCGATGTACCAGCGATCCTGACCGCGTCATATCGCTGGTCGGGATTGCTGGTGCATCGCTAAGTGTGACAGTACCTTAAGTTCCAGCTGGAGCTCAGAGAGATTCGGCAAGGATTAGACATATTAGCGAGAGACAATACTTTAGTCCTGATTAGATTTTGTAGGGCTGAGATTTTTTCTCGGTTGGATTTTTTTTATCTTTGAGGATATTTGGATAAATATACCTCGCACGACTGCCTTTTGGGCATTCCAACATGAGTAGGGACTAGAGGTTTGCACCGTTTTCTTTGAAGTAGTTGGAGATGGCCGATGAGATTTCTGATTTAATATTTGGAGAGTGGATGAGGAAAGAATTACATTTCCATAAGAACTGCCGATTGGAAGCTGGGCAGTCTATAAAATCAGCGGTTACGGGTGCGTGGTCGGAAATTGTCTTGGGGAGAATGGATATTGAAGTATATTTTGGGAGGGAAAAAATATCTGTCAGGATCAAGTCTATCCTGGAAGCTGAGTGAGTGATGGGTATCGGAGAAATGGGTATACTCTATGGAGGTGGAGTTTAGACTTTGGAAGATGTCAAATAATTAATTGGAGTATAGCCAGTTGTTGAGCGATTCTGATTGAGATCTGGTTAGGGATGAGGAGTCCATACTGCTATTGGGGACCATGTTGAAGTCAACGGAAAGAATTAGTGAACCTTTTTTGACTGAGTTAAATTTTTTTTTTAATGAGTTTGTTTAGGAATTTGATTTGTCTCTTCACCGGGACATATGTATTAACTATTGTGTATTCCGCGTTATTTAATTTACAGATTAGGATGTGATAATGACCCGACTTGTCTCTAATTTCATCAATAAATTCAAATGAGAGTGAATTTCTGATAAGTGTCAATACTCCAGCTTTCTTTTTTGGTCCAGAAGATTCATAGACATAGGGGAAGTTTTTATGTCCAAAACTAGGCTGAGAGTTGGATTTGAACTTGGTCTCATATGGAGACATACAATGTCAGAGCGCATCTTATTGATCTCATTGCGAATAGTGAAGCGTTTTCTGGGACTGTTGAGACCCCTGACATTACACGTGACCAATTTGAGTTTCATGGTGAGAGAGAGCTAATCCAGAGGAACTAGATCAAGGAAGGAAAATGAAACAGGAAAAAAAAAACAATGCAGTTATAAGTAGAACTACAAAAAACAAACAATAAAAATGTAAAAGGAAACTTAAAACAGAAAAATACCGATATTAACTCTGTTGTTGTTCCAAGGGCCACTAGAAGGAGACCGTTCTAACGGCCTCTACTTGAACGTGGGGACCTTGGGGGAAAGTTCGTGAGAGGGTATTCCGGGGAACATCCTCAGAAAAATGAGAACGAAGAAATAGAGACCAAGTAATTATAACATATTATAATAGACCATCTATAGGTGTGAAGAAATAAACAGAAACCTGCAAAGGAAAGAAACAGTATGCAAGACCAGGTATGTGAACCCATAAAAGAAGAAACAATATGCAATACGAGGTGCATTAAAGCGTACATCAGGTATGTAGACCTGTAAAGAGAAACAATATGTAAATCCGGATGCAATAAAGCGTGTATCAGGTAAGCGGACCCGTAAAGAAAGAAACAATATGCAAAACCGGGTGCATTAAAACGGATATCAAGTACTGTATGTAGACCTGTAAAGAAAATAAGCCTGGTTCTGCATATTGTTTTTTCCTTTTAAGTCATATATCAGGTATGAGAGCCAGCTCCGGGGGAGGTTTTTGGTTTGGCTCTGGGTTGAACATTGATGGACTTCAGGAATTCTCTGCCTTCCTCAGGTTAAAAAAGAGCAAGTCTTCCCTCTGTAGTAGACAAGAAGCTTTAGGGGGAATCCCCATTTGTATTCCATTGTCTCTCAAGTGGATGGTTATTTCTCTGAACGACTTTCTCCTGTCACTAGTCGCCTTTGATAAATCAGCATAAAATTTCAGATGAGAGAATGGGTCTGGGAAACCTCCATTAACCCTAACCTTGGATTGAAGAAGCTCTTTTATGTGGAAGAAATGGATTCTTATAAACTTATCTCTTGGGAGATCTTTGGGGAGATGAGGGGATTTCGGGAGCCTGTGGATTCTATCAATCAATAAATCCTGATCGGACAAAGATGGAATGATTTTTTTGAAGACGGTCTTAGTATAATCTGCAAGTTTGGTAGGTGAGACAGACTCGGGGATGCCTCTGACTTTGATGTTATTGCGTCTATTTCAGTCTTCCAGGTCGGCTAATTTAGTTTTCAGAGAAATCAACTCCGATTTGATTGTTAGATTTTTATTCAGGATGGTATCAGATTTCTTTTCGATCAGAACAATTCTTAACTCGTGGTTGTTCAATTTATTTTTATTAAGGCTGTGTGCCCACGATGCGATTTTTAAGCGTTTTTGCCGCGATTTTCGGCGCGAAAACGTTTAAAAAAAACTCGTACAGAACGCCCCCCATGCATTCCTATGGCATTCCGCACATGCTGTGCTAATGCTGCGCTTTTTACCGCGGCAGAATCGCATCGCGGTAAAAAGCGCAGCATGCTCATTCTTTTTGCGGAATCGCAAAGAATTGCCGCGATTCTGCACCCATAGGAATGCGTGAGAACCGCTTACTTCCCGCATGTGGCTATGCCCACCATGCGCAAAGTTAAGCATCTCGTGCGGATGGTACCCACGGTGTGGAGGAGAGGAGACTGTCCTCCAGGCCCTGGGTACCATACCCCTGTAAAAAAAGAATAAAAAATAAAAAATCGGGGTATATTTACCTTTCGGTGTCACGCACAGCCTTCCCGGGCCTCAGCGTTCACAGTAATGCCTTGCGGCAAGGACCTGTGATGATGTAGTCTCGCGTTACTCTAGCGGTCTCGTGAGATCACTATAGCAACGCGAGACCAACATCATCACAGGTCTCGCAAGGCATCGCTGGGAACGGGAGCGTCGCTGAGGCTGCTCGGGACGTCGGAAAGTAAATATACCCTGATTTTTTATTTTTTTTATCATTTTTAACATTCTATCTTTTACTATTGATGCCGCATAGGCAGCCTCAATAGTAAAAAGCTGGTTACACTTGTCAAACACTGTTTGACGAGTGTGACCAACATGTCAATCACTTTCCAAGCGATGCTTCAAATCGCTTGAAAAGTGCTTGAATTTCGCACGCGAAAATCGCGGTAAAATCGCGTGGAAAAAAAAAGCGTTTTCTGGGAAGGAGTCCGGTTTTGAGTGTCTGGTTTAAAACGCTACGTGGGCACATAGCCTCAAGGATTCAAAAGTATCCTTGAAAATCTTCAATTGTGACCCTAAAGTGATTTTAAGGTTGCGGTTGATTTTTTCGGCGAGAGTTGCCATATAAGTTTCAATAGAATCCATACCTGGTTGTTTGTAGACATGACTTTCGGGGTCATCCATTTTGGGTCTCGATTTCTGTGGACTTGAGTCGGGGGACCAGGAGTCATTGGGAACATCCCTTCCACAGTCGTATTGGAGAGTGGGTTGATCTTCCCAGTTTTCAGGATTCTTCCATTTGGAGGAAATGGGGGTGTCCATGTCATTACGGTCCCTAAGGGGGAACCTGGATTTGATAGGACTGGTGACATTGGTCAAGTCAGAATACAGGTAGCATCTTGAGTCTTTTCCTTTAGGATCTCTAAGGCTACTTTCTCACTAGCGTCGTGCGACGCACGTCACAATGCGTCGTTTTGAAGAAAAAACGCATCTTGCAAAGTTGCCCGCAGGATGTGTTTTTCTCCATAGACTTACATTAGCGACGCATTGCCACACGTTGCATCCGTCGTGCGACGGATGCGTCGTGTTTTGGCAGCCGCAATGCTCACAAAAACATTACATGTAACTTTTTGTGTGTCGTTTCCGCCATAATCGACCGCGCATGCGCGGCCGAAACTCCGCCCCCTCCTCCCCGGACATTACAGTGGGGCAGAGGATGCGTTGTAAAACTGCATCCGCTGCCCCCGTTTTGCACAGCTTTCACAACGTGCGACGATACGTCGCCCCGATGCAGGGCGACGGCCGTCGCACGACGCTAGTGTGAAAGTAGCCTAATGGGTATAGATGAAGTTGTGGAGGAGCTCTTTTGTGTGTGTTTTGTTTGTTTATACTGGTTCATCGTTATTGTCATAGTAACTGAAGCTGCCTTTAACATGATGTGAGGGAGTGCACTTGCGCACTGAGAATGTAAATCCATCGGCAGATCTGTAGAAGCAAATTCAATCGCGGCAGCCACCGGTATAATTTTGTAAGAGCAACACAGATCCGTGTAATAAATAGAGCCTAATAAACTGAGCCTCACCACGCCATTGGGGTCAGAAAATGTATTTTACTGACACCGGGAATACCGCAGGCTTGTGTGGCTGGGCGCTGCTGAGAAGTGCTCCTGCGGGCCGGGCATGTAAAGCTATCTTGCGAAACCGCAGCTGCAGATTCGCTTGTAATCCCGGTAATAGAATAAAATGGCTGGCCAGGGGGGCTGATGACAGCTGCAGGGGTTACGGCATGGGTCCAGCTGAGGTAAGGGAGCCTCTCCGGATCGCTGGGAAGCAGATATGCGTATCCACACAGGAGTTCGGGAGCACTGTTGCCTGAAATGGCTCGGGGTTGTCTGCCAGGCAAGGAAGTTGTGCTCATGTGCCTGGTCTTTATTAGCAGCATCTCTTACTGGGATCTCCGGTTTGTAGAAATCAAGGCTTTGGGAGTTTATCAGAGGGGTATCCTCTCTTTGTCCAGGGTCACCAGGAAGGTAGCTTGGGCTCCGTTTGACCGGTGTCAGACTGAGACTGGGTATTGTCCGGGGTCACATCCGGAAATTAGCCAAAATAGAGTCTTAATCTGAAATAAAATAAAATGTGGATAATTGGTGGTAATACCAGGTTTGTAGGAGGTAATAGGACTGTTTGTGTGGGTCCAAAGGTGTTGCAGGGAAGCACCGTGTAGGCGAGGCGTAAATGCCTCAAGGCTTCAGTCCAGTCAGATTGTGACAGGCCTCAAATGAAAATTTGTCCAAATTGGCCCAAATAAATATTTTATGACAGAAAACTGACACAAAAGTTGACCGTAATATACTCATAAACAGTCTGTGATGTTTTGTCACCAAAAATATGCTAAATAGCGGGGATTTATCGTCAAATTAATAGAGGAGTCCTCAGAGCCCACAGACAGCACAACCTAGTCCATCAGCTGCCTAAGCCACGCCCCTGGGAGGAAATTTTGTACCAGGATTCCAGATGATCTTCATCACAATATTTTATCAACTTCATTAGCAGCTTATATACCAAAATCAACATGTTTGTATTTGCTAGCACTGATCGTAACCTTTTAACCCGACCACGGTGGGAGAAGGCCCTCTCTGTATCACTTTGGCACCCCTCTCGATTGCATGGTGCTGCTGCTTGCCAAAGCAGCCGGAGACCAAACAACATCCGGTTCGGCCATCAATTGGGGTCCAAGAGGCTGGCTGTCCAATGTGAAACTGACTAGTACAATTACTGCAATACAGAAGTACTGCGGTGTGTCAGATCAGTGATCACACCACTGAGTGTCCTCAGCAACAAAGATACCAAGTAAATAGAGCTAAACTTTGGGGTTTTTTTTAAAAAAAGGGTGTTTTTTTTATTGTTCATTTCGCTACTAGAGAATGCAAAAAAAATTACTACCTCAATAATTATCAAATTTATCTTAAATGTAAATTCTGCAAAAAAAAAAAATTAAAAAAAGTAAATTGCCAGAATAAACTGTTTTTGCTCACCTCCCTTTAAAAAACAAAAATGTACATGCTCAGAATGCTACAATTAGAAACTACAGCTCGTCCTGCGAAAGTGGGGGGAACAAAAAGCAAGCCCCCACTCAGCTTCATTGGTGGAAAAAACAAACATTATGACAAAAAAAAATGTAAAAAGTGAATTTATTGTAAAGATGTGGAAAGACGCGCAACTTTTTATAAATGTAGTATTGTCAGAAACTTATAAACCAACAAAGCAGTGTCATTTGTCATGTAGTAAATTCTACGAAGAAAATATAAGCAGAATTGCGGTTTCTAACCTCGTAATTTTATCTACAATAAAATAATCTAAAAGTAAATCTAAATAATCTAAAAGTAAAAATGTGACAAAGTAATCGTCAGCTCATCCAAAATAACCCACCCTTCCCCACCAAAATATAACGCCCTGCGTGCTGCACGGCTTTGATACTGTTCTCATTTTGCCATCTCACATTTGCCTAGTGTGTAAAATTCTTTCCAAAAGTCCAATGTGGCAGAGCTGTACGTCACCGTCAGACGTGTAACAATTGTTTGACTATCTCTTTGCTGTGGATATGATTCTTACAGATGTTGGACAGTGCAGGATACCACACTTTTCCTCACTTCTGAGGTCTACCTTTCATGAAAACTGCAGACATTTTACCACTGCTTACGTTTGACAGAACTGAGCCTATTAAATACTTAAAAGGGGTTTTCTTAATAATGATTACAGTTGTGAATGGCTTCTAAAAACAAGCAACTTTGCAATCTTTGTTATTTTTTTTTTATGCTGTAGTGTACAGCTTGTAGCATAAGTTACCCTGCAGTCTGAGTGGCATTTACCTAAGGAAGCATCGCTTTCACACTGGCCGGTGTGTGAACCGGCCATCCACATTATAAATTGAACTCCCAGTAAGGGCACATACTCATCTACAACAAAAACTGTGTAGTACAATTCAATAAAAAAATCGGATTGCACTCTGACCAATATTCAGAATTGAGAGTCCTTAATGGCTAACTGAAAAGATTTTCTATCTACTGGCTAACACGGTACAAAGATACATCTTTCCTGTATCAACTCGGACCAATACTAATCTATAATTCCCTACTCATCTGCAATTTTTTACTTTTTTCTCAGCTGAAATCGGACTGTGGAAAAAAAGATTGCATGTTGCGATTTTCCCTGTATCTCGGATGAGAGTCGCTAATGCAAGTCAATGGGTGTGATTTAAAAAAGAAATAAAATCGCATGGCACTCTGACAATGCCAGTGCTGTCTGATTTTTACACACCCATGTCTTTAAAAACCTGACATTTCAGCAGCCACGTACAGTAAAATCACAGCATGACCTGACAAATTTGAATAGATATATACACATAGATAAGTCAGTGACCTATTAGTACAGTGCATACGTAGCTTACTGTACATGTATTTAATAAATACATGAAAAATGGCTTGGGATCCCCCAACATTTTATTAACCAGCAGAGGAAAAGCAGACAGCTGGGGGCAGATATTTATAGCATGGCAAGGTTGTAATACCCATGGAGCTCCCCAAGCTATTAATATCAGCCACAGCTGCATTCTTAGCCTTTTCTGTTTATTAAATGGGGGAACCCCCCCAAAAAAGGCATAGTGTCCCCCTATGACTAATAGCAGCAAAGTCTAGGCAGATAGCTTTGGGCTGATATTAATAGCTTAGCTAGGGGCCATTGATTTTAGCCCCCTCCCAGACTAAAATCAGTTTTCAGCTGCCCCAGTGTGAGACATGGAAAAATGATATCTAATTGTTATTTTGAAATCTGATGGAAGGTCCTGTCAGATACATTTTGGCCCAGAATGCATGCTCCTAAACTCAGCCCCCACACTTGGTATTCCACAAGACCATTTATTGTTTTCCTTTTAATCAGCCCAAGCAACCAGGCTTTTGAAGCTCTCTCCAGTGGGGACATAGACCCTGTGTCAAGCAATTATCACAGGGGTGTGAACTCTCATACAGCTACAAGCCAACTGGTTTCCTTTGTTTGACTCAGGCAGCCATCGTGGCACAACAGATCCCAGACTAACTAGTGCAAGGCTCTGAGATACGGAATATGGAAAATGACCTATAATAACAGAATGCAATATCGCTTAGCAAAACAGATAATTGGAATCGGCATTCCTTTCCCCACACGCCCAGACCATGCAGCCACCTCCAGAACCTTGCGTTATGGAGTTATAAAGCATAGCTACCAGGAATTAAATACAGTAGCCATATTTCTCTTTTGTCTCATTGGGGGACACAGGAACTGGGGGGGTGTGCTGCTGTCACTAGGAGGTTGACACTATGCATGAAATAAAGTTAACTCCGCTTCCGCAGTATACACCCCTCCGACCGGCTGTAGGACAATCAGTTTTGCTTAGTGTCAGCAGAGGTCTCTCATAGACCCATGCCTACCTCAATGTGCGTCGCTCCTTTTCAGGTAACCATGGAGGGATACAGTGTAGATATGCTACATCTGTATTCCCACACCGGGATTATGAGTACGGCGTGTACTGCCACCCCGTATCCCCATGAATCCCGCGGGCAGGACCTTATCCCCTAACACAGGACTCGTGTTCAGGTGGCAACTCCTGGTCCTGACCTTCGTCTCCCATCACTCGCCCACCAGAGCCTGATGATTGAGAGAGATGCCCTGCAGAAAAGGTTTGGGACAGCAATCTTCATGCAGGTAAACCGACCCCTGTTGCGGGGTGAACTGGAGGTAAGAGGCTGCAGTGTTGTATGATCTTCTCACCAGCTGCTCTGGCTGAATGTGACCGCTGTAATCAGCATTCAGACTTGCAGCCATGGCTCTATACTTAATTTAAGAGCCAACACTTACTTTCAAGCACGCGGTGCAGGGGGTTCCAGCCTCCTCCCGTGGCAGCGTTATGGCCCTGGGCTCCAGTAGGAGCCCAGCATGGCCGACGCCAGATTCTGTCTCCCGGCAGGCTCCACCCCCGGCTTCCTCTTCCTGTAGCAGTGCCATCTTGGTGCTCCAGGAGGCCAGAGCAAGGCCCCGCCTTTCCGGCGGGGACTTCATAAGGCTTCTAGGCAGCGGCAGGGCTGTTCACCTCGCTCTCATCAGCCTTCGGGCGGCAGCTGCGGCGGGAACACAGGTCGTGGGTATGTGAGTACTGCACTACACATTGTTCCCTCACTCCGCTCTCTACCCCCAATGGTCGGCACCAGGTAAAACCTGTCAGTATGCCCAAGGGAGAGCAGTCCCGCTCCTCCTCGTCCGCTTCAGTGACCTTGGTCAAATATTTTGTATGTACCAAATGCAATGTCAGGCTTCCTTCAGGTCAGTCCTCGCCACTCTGCTCAAATTTCAGCAGACCTACGGTGTCACCTACGCTAGAGAGCAGGTGCAGCCCCCCACTTTGCCTGTCAGAGCTCCTACATTACCCCTGGAGCAGGAGGAAGCCACCTTGCCTACCGCCCAGGGGCCATCCATCGCCACGGGAGACAAGTGTCCAGGATGGGCCTCTTCCTTATCTAAGTCCGTGACTGACCTTACCAAGGTATCACAGACCTTGATAACGGTGCATAACAGATTGCCACTTCAGACTCCAGTGGACACAGGAGCACCAAAGGAGCCTCCTTTTTGGGCCTTCTAGAGGCCGTAAAAGTTTTAGACAGGACCACCAACCCAGGTCCCCTTCTCACTCCATCTCATTGCTAGAATTCCTCTGGCCAGCTGCCTCCTCCCGATCCTCATCCCCGGAATCAGGCGAGGCATTATCAGATACACACTCAGAGGAGGGTTCTGAGTACGGGCCAGAACAGTCCCAGGTCAAGGATATGGTTCAGGGCCTCATTGCCACAGTCAATAAGACTTTTAACATTGGGGACACCACATCAAAACCTAATGATCAGGTTTTTTCATTTAAGCGTCATAAGTCCCCCTCTAGGGTCTTCACCTCCCACAAGGATTTTGAGGAAGTGTTGGCCAGGGAAAGGGATAACCCAACAAGGTGGTTTCAGAAAGGGAATCGTTTTGGGATTCTATATCCCTTCCTTCCAGATCTCACCACCTACTGGACCGCCTCCCCTTCGGTGGACCCACCAGTGTCCAGACTCGCTACCAATACAGTCCTCCCACTCGCCAGTGGGGCAGCCCTAAAAGATCCCAATGATAGGATAGAATCCCTGGCAAAATCCACCTTTGAGGCAGCAGCCGCTACATTGTGTCCAGCCTTCGCCTCAGCCTGGGTAGCTAAGTCTGTTAGAGAATGGGCCAAACAGCTTAGACAGGGCATATTGGCCGGGACACCACCAGCGGAACTGGCGGAGTTCGCAGATCAAATCTCTCATGCCGGGAGGTATATTGGTATTAGCAGCCCTGGATGCTGCGTCTTGCGCAGCTAAAGCATCCAGTAACATAGTAGCCATCCGGCGGACAGTCTGGCTAAAGGCTTGACAGGCTGATTTGTCCTCAAAGAAATCACTGACCAATCTGCCGTTTCAGGGCACCCGGCTCTTTGGGTCAATGTTAGATCAAATCATTAAGGATGCAAGGGGGGTACAAGCTCCCTTCTCCCTCAGGCCAAACCTCGTCGATATGTTTTCAAACGTAGGGCTCAGCCCTTTCGCCATACCCCAGCGACAGGCACTTATGCTCAGGGCCCGCAGAGGTCGCAAGCACCGAGAGATAGGAGGAAGGTATCATTTCAAAGGTTTCCTCCTTTCTAAAAACTGCTCCATCAACCCTATCCAACCCCCACCCTCCCTTATCCTCCCTTCTTTCGAGGTTCCCTCTGTCCGTATCTACTCTCCCTCTAATCTCCAAATGGCTGTCATATACCGACCACCGGGCTCAGCCACTACCTTCATTGACCAATTTTCCACCTGGCTCCTCCACTTTCTCTCTGCGGACATCCCCACCATCATCATGGGGGACTTCAACATCCCCATTGACACCCACCAGCCAGCAGCCTCCAAACTCCTGTCACTTACCTCATCCTTTGGACTTACTCAGTGGTCCTCCACAGATACCCACACAGACGGACATACAATAGACCTCATCTTCACCCGCCTCTGTTCCCTATCTAATCTCACAACCTCTCCATTCCCCCTATCTGACCACCATCTACTCATCTTCTCATCCTTGTCCTTCTCACCTGCCCCCCTTGTCCAGCCACTAGCACATCTTCGCAGAAACCTCGCACACCTAGACATTCACAGACTCTCTTCTACCTCTGTCCTCCATATCTTCATTCCACAACACGGACAGTGCCACTGCTTTCTACAACGCCACCCTCACATCAGCCATAGACTCAGCCACCCCTCTCATGCATAGAAAAGTGAGACAAACCAATAGGCAACCCTGGCACAACAGCCTCACCAAAAAACTTCGACAAGCATCCCTGGTCGCAGAGCGGCGTTGGAAGAAAACACGCCTGTCAAGCGACTTCACTGCTTTCAAGCAAGCTACACTTGCCTTTAAATCAGCCCTCACCTCTGCTAAACAGACCTTTTTCACAAACCTCGTATCTTCACTATCCCACAACCCAAAACAACTGTTCAGCACATTCAACTCTCTCCTCCCCCCACCACTGCCACCTCCATCTCCCCTCATCTCTGCTGAGGACTTTGCCACCTATTTCAAAAACAAGATCGACCAAACAAGGCAAGCCTTTACAGTTCCACCACTACAACTGCTCCACATACCAGACCTCTGCCCTTCCCTAATAACCTCCCTCTCCAACATCACTGAAGGAGAGCTTACTCATCTCCTTTCCAAATCACGATTCACCACCTGTGCACTTGACCCCATCCCTTCCCACCTGCTTCCCAACCTCACTAACATGATCATTCCAGCCCTAACCCATCTCTTCAACCTATCCCTAACTTCTGGTACCTTCCCCTCTGCCTTCAAACATGCCACCATAACACCCATCCTCAAAAAATCAAACCTTGACCCAACTGCTATGCCCACCTATCGCCCCATATCCCTGCTCCTGTTTGCTTCCAAACTCCTTGAACAGCATGTCCATGCTCAACTTTCCTCCCACCTCTAATCTAACTCCCTCCTTGACATCCTGCAATCTGGCTTCCGCCCCCACCACTCCACTGAAACTGCCCTGACCAAAATTACTAATGACTTACAGCCAAAGCTAACAGACAGTTCTCCATCCTCCTCCTTCTTGACCCGTCCTCTGCCTTTGACACAGTTGACCACTGCCTACTGCTACAGTTTTGTTTCTTCCCTTGGCATAAAAGACCTCGCCCTGTCCTGGATTTCCTCATACCTTTCTGACTGCACATTCAGCGTTTCCCACTCCCACACTACCTCCTCATCCCGCCCCCTCTCTGTTGGAGTCCCCCAAGGCTCTGTCCTGGGGCCCCTACTTTTTTCCATCTATACTCTTGGCCTAGGACAACTCAAAGTCCCATGGCTTCCAGTACCACCTGTATGCAGACGACACTCAGATCTACCTCTCTGGCCCAGATGTCACCTCTGCTGTCCAGAATCCCGGAGTGTCTATCAGCCATATCCTCCTTTTTCACCTCTCGCTTCCTAAAACTCAACGTAGACAAAACTGAACTCATTATCTTTCCTCCATCTCATGTATCTTCCCTACCCGATCTATCTCTTATGGTAAATGGCATCATGTTCTCTCCCGCACCTGAAATCCGCTGCCTTGGAGTAACTCTCGACTCTGTCCTGTCCTTCAAACCGCACGTCCAATCTCTTGCCACCTCCTTTCGCCTCCAACTCAAAAATATTTCCAGAATCCGTCCCTTCCTCAGTCTACAAAAACTCTTGTACATGCCCTCATCATCTCCTGCCTTGACTGCAACACTCTCCTCTTTGGCCTTCCTGCTAACTCTCTTGCACCACTCCAGTCTGTCCTCAATTCTGCTGCCCGACTAATCCACCTCTCTCCTCGCTACTCCCCTGTCTCCCCCCTCTGCAAATCCCTCCATTGGCTCCCAATTCCCCAACGAATCCAGTTCAAACTACTAACACGGACCTACAAAGCCATCCACAACCTTTCCCCTCCCTATATCTCTGAACTAATCTCCTAATATCTTCCCTCACGTGCTCTTCGATCCGCTCAAGACCTCCTACTCTCCTCCACACTTATTCGTTCCTCACACAACCGCCTCCAAGATTTGTCCCAAATATCCCCTATCCTCTGGAATGCCATGCCTCAACACGTCCGATTATCCACCACCCTCGGATCCTTCAAACGGTACCTGAAAACTGATCTTTTCAGGAAAGCTTACAGACTGCAATAATCATTCTGCTGCCTCACCACCGCCTGAGCTGCCGCCTCATCACCACCAGAGCTGCTGCACCCCCGACCTTCTGTCTTTTCCCCGCTATCCCATAGAATGTAAGTCCGCAAGGACAGGGTCCTCTCCCCTCTGAACCAGTCTGTCATTGTAAATTTGTTGTGGAAACTTGTTTACTGTTAACGATATCTATAACTTTGTATGTAACCCCCCCTTCTCATGTACAGCACCATGGAATTAATGGCGCTATATAAATAATAATAATAATTTCGGGCCACCCCGTCATGGCATTCCCGCAGTTCCAACAGCAAAGCTACTAGGTCAGAGCCGGGCAGAGCCAATTCAGCCTGACGCCAGCAGGGAGTCCAACTCCCTTCCCAGTACCTCTCCCAGACTAGGAGGCTGCCTTCTCCTCTTCAGAGATGTCTGGCAGAATTCAGTAGAGGATATCTGGGTAAAGGAGGCAGTATCAACAGGATACAAGATAGAAGCGATCTCGCTGAAGCGCGTTGATGTCTTTCTATCGTAGCCACCAAAAGACGTTGCTATGGTTCTAGGTTTTTTTGCAGCAATCGACTCTCTATTCAACGCAGGAGTAATCGTCCCCGTTCCCGAGCAGGAACGTTTTACCGGCTTTTGCTCAAACCTGTTAGTGATACCAAAAAAGGATGGCTCAGTTCGTCCCATACGAGACCTGAAAAGGCTAAACAGATGGGTCTGCTTACGCCATTTCAGGATGGAATCGATTCGGTCGGTAATTATGTCTATGGAGGATCAGGAATTCCTATGTTCCATAGATATCTGGGACGCCTACCTACACGTCCCCATTTTTTTAGGAACATCAGAGGTTTCTGCGTTTTGCTGTCCAAAACCATCATTTCCAGTTTGTGGCCCTGCCATTTGCCCTGGCAACAGCCCCCAGAATTTTTACAAAGATTATGGGAGCGATGGTAGCTATATTAAAGGTCAGAGGCATAATATTGGTACCATATCTCGACGATATTCTCGTCAGGACGCCTTCCTTCGCTCAGGCCCAGGAAAATCTAGCGGTAGTTTTAAACACGCTCTCCCGGTTTGGTTGGATCATAAACAGGGAGAAATCCCACCTAACGCCAACACAACGCCCAGAATTCTTAGGAATGGTAATCGACACCCGCCACTCAAGGGTCTTTCTCCCAGAAAGAAAGTGGATTACCCTCCAGCAGGGAATTCGCTCTCTGTTGAAATTACGGCTTCTATCCTTTTGCTCTGCCATGAGAGTCCTGGGAAGAATGGTGGCAGCTTCAGAGGCAATACCCTTTGCCCTGTTCTGTTCCAGGATACTGCAGATGAACATCCTCCTTCAGTGGGGACAGGTCCATCTCTTCGCTGGATCGCCCCTTCCTCCCTTCCATTCAGACCAGGGAGTCCCTCAAATGGTGACTGACCTCCCCCTTTGCTCATCTGGGATGGCCTTTTCCCCCTGTTCACTGGCAGGTAGTAACTACAGATGCCAGTCTCCTGGGCTGGGGTGTGGTATTCCGCCACCTGATTGTCCAGGGACGATGGTCGAGGCAAGAATCCTCACTATCAATCAACATTCTAGAACTGAGGGCGGTCTTTCTAGCACTTCTACATTGAGAAAGATACCTCAACAACCAGCCAGTCTAGAATCAAATGGACAACGCCACGGCGGTGGCATACATCAATCACCAAGGGGGTACCAGAAGTCCCCGGGAACTGGCCGAGGTATCCAGAATCTTCAACTGGGCAGAAACCACAATTCTGGCAGTTTGCAGTCCTGGCACAGACAACACGGCTGCCGACATCCTCAGTCTGAAGGGGCTCACGGCAGGGGAATGGTCCTTACACCAGGAAGTGTTCCGTCAGATATGCCAGCTATGGGGGACTCCAGATGTGGACCTCCAGGCATCGCGACAGAACAGAAGGGTCCAACAGTTTGTCTCAAGATACCAAGATCCTTTAGCAATAGGGGTCGACGCGCTGGTCATTCCCTGGGCACAGTTCAGACTCTCTTTCCTGTTCCCTCCCCTTCCTCTCCTGCCCAGGCTGCTAAAGAAGATCAAGGCGGAAGGGGTGCTGGTCATATTGATCGCCCCGTACTGGCCCAGGAGGGACTGGTTCACAGAAATTATCAATCTTCACACAGGCACCCCCTAGAGACTCCCCGACAGACCAGACCTCCTGGCTCAGGGGCCATTTTACCACCCATCTCGGTTGCTCAATTTGACGGCATGGCCGTTGAAACCATAATACTGAGAGCAGCGGCTTTTTCGGACCGAGTCATTAATACAATGATCCAGGCTCTTCCAGGGTCTATTATCGAGCCTGGAAGGCCTATTTTGGCTGGTGTGAGTCTAATCACGTCACACCTATGCCCTGTTCCCTGCCAGCTGTCCTAGCTTTTCTCCAGGCAGGGTTAGATGGCGGTCTGGCCCTAAGTTCCTTGAAAGACCAGGTATCTGATCTCTCTATTCTTTTTCAAAAGAATTTGGCCTCCCGCTTAAAGGTTAAGACCTTTCTGCAAGGAGTGGCACATGCGGCCCCTCCTTACAGATCCCCTGTGGCTCCATGGGATCTTAACTTGGTCTTGGAAGCCTTGACAGGTTCACCCTTTGAACCCCTACAGGAAGCTCCCATGTCTTTGTTGTCCTGGAAGGTGGTATTTCTCGTAGCCATCACCTCTATTAGGCGCGTTTCAGAATTAGCTGCATTGTCCTGTTGTCCTCCATTCCTAATTATGCACCAGGACAAGGTTGTTTTGCGGCCTCCTCCTAACTTTCTTCCCAAGGTGGTATCGGCCTTCCACCTGAACGAGGATATAATCCTTCCGTCATTTTGTCCCACTCCAACCCATCCTCTGGAGCGTTCTTTGAATAAGCTAGACCTGGTCAGGGCAATAAGGATCTATCTGGCCAGAACCGCTCCTTTCAGGAAGGTGGACACACTCTTTGTTATCCCCAATGGGGTGAGAAGAGGCCTGCCGGCCTCTAAGGCAACAATTGCCTGCTGGATCAGAATGGCAAGCCTACCGGGTAAAGGACAGGGGGTCCCCTGCTGGGGTCAAGGCCCATTCAACCTGGGCGGTGGGCGCCTCCTGGGCAGTACACAACAGGGCATCAGCCATGCAGTTGTGCAAGGCTGCCACATGGTCATCCGTGCATACCTTTTCAAGGTTCTATAAGGTCCATACCTATGCTTCAGCGGACGCCAGCCTAGGCAGAAGAATCTTGCAGGCGGCAGTGGTGAGTTCTCCGACCTGAAGGAAGTTTCTGTCTTTTCCCACCCCAGGGACTGCTTTTGGACGTCCCACGGTTCCTGTGTCCCCCAATGAGATGAAAGAGAACACAGGATTTTGGTTGCTTACCGTAAAATCTGTTTCTCAGAGTCTTCATTGGGGGACACAGCGCCCTCCCATGATTTTATTACATGTAATGAATATATGATGACTTACATGATGTCTCCTTCTACTGCTTTTTCACTAACTGATTGTCCTACAGCCGGTCGGAGGGCTGTATACTGCGGACGCAGAGTTAACATTTTTCATGCATAGTGTCAACCTCGTAGTGACAGCAGCACACACCCACAGTTCCTGTGTCCTCCAATGAAGACTCTGAGAAACAGATTTTACAGTAAGCAACCAAAATCCTGTTTTGGTCTCCCTGCACAGATAAAATCCAGCGGAATCAAGTGGTGCCTCTACCGTCTTATTTGGACCTTCGGTCGAAAGTTATGGGCCATCCTTGGTTCTGGCTGGAAAATCATACTCAGATATGGGAGGGGGGAGACGGCCCAGCCCAGGGGTGGGTGCAGCATGTGGGAGGGAGCAGCCCAGGGTATATTGGGCAGCTCCTCATTTTGAACTCAGTTTTTCTACTGGCAGGAAGCCCGTTACCGGAAGTGGCCAGGGAATTGCGTAACAAAGATTTGGACCTGTCATCCATCGCCGCCTCCCTGTGGTCACATGCTACATAACACAGTAATTGCAATCTATCTATACCTTACCCTTGTACTACACTCTTGACTGTATACTTGCATATCTGTTCTTGTAAATATATACCTGTATATTTCTAGTGCGCATTTCGGCGATAAAACATAAAATTAATCTTGAGCTGCTCTTTTATCTCGATTCACGAGTCCCCACGTCTGCACGCTCCATTGGTTATATACTACCCGGGTTGGTTTCTGATATATAGCCCCAGCCTGCACTGGTGATATATATCCCCCCTCACTGGGAGCGCCTCAATAACTTGTACTTTATAAGGGAAGCCTTTAAGGTGACTATTTGCCCTCGGTGCAGTTCCCTGACTGACCTAGGGCAAGTGATGGCGCCAGAGAGCCGATCCCTGCTGGGTCCTTCTCTCCCTTCCCCAGAGGTGGGTGAAGTTGACACACCCTTTCCCCTGCGATCCGTCACACCCAGAAATGATGGATCCATAGGATACGCCAAATCTTGCACTTAAGCCGTGTCAGAATTGCGAGAAACTTGCACGAGTCTTGCATCTCAATACCTGGCACTGCCGCCGGCACTCGGGACTGGAGTATGTGGCTCCATGTATTTCTAAGCAGCTAAGCGCTCCGATCCTGAGTGCCGGCGGCAGTGCCAAGTATTAAGATGCGAGACTCGTGCGAGTTTCTCGCAAGTCTGACCCCTGCCTTAGCTTCACTCTTCCCACTTGCCCTGGTGCGGTGGCAAGTGGGGTGATAGTATTGGGGTCGATGTCACCTTTGTTTTGTCAGGTGAGATCAAGCCCAGAGGTTAGTAATGGAGAGGGGTCTATAAGATGCATTTACTACTAACCCCATAGTCAAATTGTAAAAAAACCCACCCAGAATAAGGTCTTTTATTTCATATAAGACAGACTCCTTTTAAAGGGCACCTGTCACCCCCTCCAGGCATTATTAAGTAAAAGAGCCACCTTGTGCAGCACTAATGCTGCATTCTGTCAATGAGGCTCTTTTACTTAGCCTCTGTTCCACCGCAGAAATAATCGATTATAAAGTTGTTCCAAAATACCTGAAATTTGTCAGGTGGGCAGGACTTTCCTCCTCTGCCAGATGCCTCTCATCCATCCTTCCTTTCAGATCTGGCACCGCCTCTTTAGTTTGCTTTTGAAAGTCTGGCGCCTGCGCTGTACTGTATGTTAGGGGGCATGCGGAGTTTGCGCTGCCTGACGTGACCAGGCTGTCAAATAACATCTTGGCCTTTGATCTCGCGCGGCCTGAGATCCCGCCCCGCAGTCGTTTATGACTTATCCACACTGCGGGGCTGGGATTCTCAGGCATGCGCAGTGTTGACCTGCGGCACTCCGCCTCCTTCTTCCTACATTGCTTCGTCAGCCTTGTAATCGTCTGCCCGAGAATCCCAGCCCCGCAGTGTGGATAAATCATAAACGACTGCGGGGCGGGATCTCAGGACACGTGAGATCAAAGGCCAAGATGTTATCTGACAGCCTGGTCACGTCGGGCAGCGCAAACTGCGCATGCCCCCTAACATACAGTGCAGCGCAGGCGCCAGACTTTCAAAAGCAAACTAAGGAGGCGGCACCAGGTCTGAAAGGAAGGATGGATGAGAGGCGTCTGGCAGAGGAGGAAAGTCTTGCCCACCTGACAAATTTCAGGTATTTTGGAACAACTTTATAAACGATTATTTCTGCGGTGGAACAGAGGCTAAGTAAAAGAGCCACCTTGACAGAATGCAGCATTAGTGCTCCACAAGGTGGCTCTTTTACTTAAAAATGCCTGTAGGGGGTGACAGGTGCCCTTTAATGAATCTAAATGTACCAAAAACACGCATACTCACGTTACACCCGATCCACTGAAGCCAATGTCCCCTGTAAAAGAATTAAAATTCCATGGTCTGTTTCATCTTCTGTACCTTTTTTACCTTTCTCCACTGATCTCATCAAGATCAAAGTGGAAGGAGTTCCAGTAATCATAGTGACTCCAGACTGGACCAGAATGGCCTAGTATGCACAGTTGGTCAACCTACTCGGGAACTCACCAGACTTACTCTCTCAGGGTCCCCTTTTCCACCAGAATTCTCGGTCTCTCAATTTAATGGCATGGCCGTTGAATCTGCAGTCCTGAGGACGGCAGTCTTCTCATTCTGGGTCATGCAGACCATGATCAAGGTGAGGAAACCCTTGTCCTCACGCATTTATCGTCAGACCTGGAAGGCTTTCTTTCGCTGGTGTGGAAACACCCACACAGTTTCCATGTCTTTTCCCCTTCTTACACTCAGGGTTTGAGTTACTGTTGTCTCTTACCACCCTCAAGGTCCAGGTCTCGTCGCTCTCCATTCTGTTTCAATGGATCTTGGCCTCTCGTCCCCAGGTTAAGACCCTCCTTTAGGAAGTTGCTTGCTAAGCGCCACCATATTCTCCCTGTGGACTTGTGAGATCTTAACCTAGTTTAGAGTGATCTTCAGAATGCTCTCTTCGAACCCATACAGGACATCATGTCCTTTCTTCTCTCCTAGAAGGTTGAAATTACTTGCATCAGACGGGTCTTAGAATTAGCAGCCCTCTCTTGCTGCTCTCCTTTCCTCATCCTCCACCAAGACAAGGTGATCCTATGGCCAGTTCATTCATACCTTCCCAAGGTAGTCTCCCAGTTCCACATCAAAAAATGTAAATTATTTTATCTTCAATGCCCAATGGTACAAAAGTCAGAGATACACCTGTGGTGTCAATATAATCAATGCACCACTAGATGAATTCATTGAGAGGTTTAGTTTGTAAAATGGGGTCACTTATGGGAGGGTTCTACTGTTCTGGCGCTTCAGGGGCTCTGCCAATCTAACATGGCACCCTCAAACCAGTGCAGCAAAATGTACACTATAATATGCCGTTTTTTCCCTTTTCAGCTTTGCAATGTGCCTCAAGAGTAGTTTTCAACAACATATGGGGTATCTGTAAACTCGGGAGAAGTTGCACAACAAATTTTGGGTTACATTTTCTCCTGTTACCCTTGTAAAAATACAAAATTTGGAGCTAAAAAAGATTTATCTTAGAAAATGTGATTTTTTTTTCACAGCTCAACATTATACACTTCTGTGAAGCACCTGTGGGTTCAAGGTGCTCATACACATCTAGATAAGTTCCCTAAGGGGTCTAGTTTCCAAGATGGTGTCAATTGTTGGGGGTTTCCACTGCTTAGGCACATCAGGGGCTCTCCAAACATGACATGGTATCCGCTGATTATTATAGCAAATTTTACATTCAAAAAGTGAAACGACGCTCCTTCCCCTCCAAGCCCTGCAGGGTCGTATTCCTCCACATATTGGATATCTGCGCACTCAGGAGAAATTCCACAACAAATTGAAAATGTATGGTCCATTATCTCCTGTTACCCTGGCAAAAGTAAAAAATAAAATCGGTTTAAAGGAAAATTTTGTGAAAGAAAAGTAAATGTTTATTTTTCCCTTTAACATTCCATTAATTCTTCTGAAGCACCTGAAGGGTTAATAAACTTCTTGAATGTGGTTTTGAACGCCTTGAGAGGTGCAGTTTTTAGAATGGTGTCACTTTTGGGTATTTTCTGTCACATAGGCCCCTCAAAGTGACTTCAAGTGTGATGTGGTCCATAAAAAAAATTGTTTCTGCAAATTTTGTTGTAAAAATGAGAAATCGCTGGTCAAATTTTAACCTTTATAGCGTCTTAAAAAAAAAATGTTTAAAAAATTGTGTTGATGTAAAGTAGATATGTGGAAAATGTTATTTATTATTAGAGTTCAGCGAATTTGTTCAGATCTGAATTTGCCACATTTATGCCATATGGGTACCCTATCCGTACCGAATATATATTTGATGTTCAGTAATTTCTACTCGCATTGACTCTAATGATGTTCGGCTGTGTTCGACGAATATTGCAAAAACAATATTCGCTGTCGATCGTATTCGGAACCGAATCCGATCAAATTCGCTCAACTCTATTAACTATTTTGTGTGATATGACTGATTGAAGGGCATAAAAAATAAAAGTTTGAAAATTGCTAAATTTTCACCAAATTTCTGTTGGTTTTTTTCCACAAATAAGCGCAAGCTATATCAAAGAAATTTTACTATCATGGAGTACAATATGTCACAAGAAAACGCTCTCAGAATCAGTGGGATCCACTGAAGCGTTCCAGAGTTATAACCTCATAAAGTGACAGTGATCAGAATTGTAAAAACTGACCTGGTGAGGAGCGTGAAAAAAACAGGCTTTGGGGGTGAAGGGATTAAAGTCTTCAACAAAAAGGAGGACAGCACTGTGTACATTACTATAAAGTGTGTGAAACTAAATATCAGGGATTTTTCATTTTTTTATCCCTGTATAGACTAGATTGGATTTGATGGACTACGGTGGACTAACGTGAGATCTTGATCACCCTATAAAAGCAAGAAGCGAAACGCGCGTCAGGGTAACAGGCTGGTGATCTCCTTCTCCCCCACTATAGGTAAGTGATCTACTCTACTTTGGTGTTGTTTATGTACACGCTCCACGGTTTAATTCATTTTCCTCTGTGCACATTTTGAGATTGTATCTATATCTGCAGGCCTGCATTGGCATTTTCACAGACATATGCATTATTCACGCATCTTCCATACATGTTTTATGCACTTGGCACTTAGATTATGCACTTGTAACTTAGATTATGCACTTGTCACTTTGACTCTCTTCTTATGATCAGTAATTCTGTATAATTACTCCATGCATGCCTTATATATGTCTCTGTATAGGTAGCCGTAGATCTGTGTGTATTCATAAGGACTCTTTACATATATTGACCCACCCATGCTGTGTATACTATAGTGTGGATACACACATTCCTGTGTCTAATAATATCCTAACTACCAATTACCACCACTTTATGCAATCGCTTTTGGAGATCGTTCCCTTCTCGTTTTTTTCTACTTGTGTTATTTTTTATGACCTCCTACAGAATTTGTTTTTAAGTTTATCTATAAATCATTCTTATTTTTAATGCATTTTCATTGTTCCTCTCTTGGTGTTTTCAGCGTACTCCATTCCTTTTCCATTTAATGATTACATAGGAGCACATCACCGCTACTACTATTATGATACATTGTGGGGGACACCATACTAACGTGATATGTTTCCAACCCAACATAATATATTTGTTTGCTCTGGTTTTTTCTTGTTAACAAGGGATCTAGTTGGTTAGTAAAATTATCAGAGGGGATGATGTAGAGTAGTTGTTCTGTTTGCTTTTTGATAGTTTTTTTGTAACACTTTATTATAACATTAGTAATGGAGGTTCCTGATAGACACCTTTTAAATTATACTCTCTGTGGCTTAGTGTCAGCCAGCATTGTTTTGTTGCCTCGAAAATGTACCCGTCCTCACTATTAATTCACTGCTTAATCCACCAGGGGAATTGGGAAGGAGTCAGTTACCACCAGAAACAGACCATCCAATTTGGTAGTTTGTGCCTATGACGGCTGCAAGCCATTATTTGTAGATAGGGAAGTGACCAGCATCTAATTACCATGTATAATGCAGGCAGCTGCCATGCTACCAGTCTGGAGCCACAATGTACAGTGTGTGTAAGCTTCAAAGAAAAGTGGAGGGCAGCTTCTAAGTGAATAACTAGATGAGGAACGTAGCACTTACTATGAGATAGATGAGAGTGCTATACGTCCTGGTTGCTGGGGCAAACCTTGGTGTGAAGCAAGCGGCGATGGGGAGCGTCCTCTCGTTGCTAAGTATTCCCCTGGTACTCGTGAAGACACGAGGTGGTGGTGAACTCCAGTCGAAAGCACCGCCATGAAGTAGCGAAGTGAGTGGGAGGCGTGATTATGGTGACAGCTCGTGTATGGACCAATTACAGACGCGTTTTGAAGGACCCAGTCCTTCCTCAAGGTATAGTCCATCTATGTGAGCTGTCTCCAAATAACCTTGCTCGCTTCCTCTGCTGAATACTATTGGTTCAAAGCTCTCCATGAACTTGAAATTGCTGCAATAGTCTGAGTTTGCATGTGGCAAACGTCCATGCATGCCAAAGATGTGGAACAATATGTAAAAAGTATATATATGCTTTTGGTGGCAAATACTTACGGTAATTATTTCATAATAGCCCCTACTATTATAGTCTGAACTGCCACTGATTCATGAATAAAATAAATAGAATAAAGAATGAATCCCTAATTGTTGTATATTGGCAGTATTAGCTCCCCCTAAAACATAACTACGGACTGAGCTCTCTTCCTCAATACTGTATGTGGTGGAGATGTGTCCAATGTGAAACATATTAAAAAAATATTTTATTCATTTATTTAAAAACTTTTTGTAATGTTTTGTTTTATAACAAGGTCTCTCCTTACAAAAATTACATCTTATGTAAAAAAGGTGCCTGTTTAATTAAAAATTCTTTAATTTAAATAAAAACTGTTATTGAAAAAATAGAATGTAAAGTAAAAGAATAACCTGCAAATTTTTAAAATTTAGTAAATTTTTTTTAGATATTCAAGTCAAGTATGTATACTAAGGTTATTTGTAACTAATCAAAAAGTAGGAGCGTGACTAATAGCCTGAGAACCAGACACTATGCATTACGTTTCCCTATACAGACCTTTATTGTGCAAATATATACTAAGCAGTCACCCTCTCCACAAATGGGTAGGTGGTGAGTGGCTGTCTATTTTTGGAGGATTTTAATTCTCTTTTTGTGGCTTTGATATTAGTTTAGTGATAGGACTCGCAAGTGTGGGGACCAGTGACATGGGTTGCGAGTTTACATGTTTTGGCCAAAATATCGACCGATACCTCACTATTTTGATGTGTTTTGTGCACTATATTTTTCAGAGTGCAGCCAAGCCCAGTACGTTTGGTCTTGTATACAGGGGTGTTTACACTGGGATGCATTGAGATAGTGTCGGCCAGCCCGCCCAATCGAAAAGTAGGGGCGTGACTAATAGGCTGAGAACCAGACACTATGCGTTACCTTTATGTGAACAGTGCCCTATACAGGCCTTTATTGTGCAAATGTCTACTAAGCACTCACCCCCTCCATGAATGGGTAGGTGGTGAGTGGCTGTCTATTTAGTATTTTGAACCTGTGTTGCCAACATCTTGTTGTATGGGCTGGCTGCATCCTGTAGTGCATTTGTCCAAAGACCTGGGCAGGTAAGCGGTGCTGACTTTTTTTTCTGCTATTTTTTTTTGTTTGTAACTAGTACTATATGTTCTATGTGTGTTACAAATAAGCATCCTACGGACATGTGCTTTGAGCGCTCTATAAAGCATATAATTCTTTTTTGTGGTTAAGCCACTTAAACGGAATCTGTCACCCTTTTTTTCCCTTATTAGCTGCCGGCATAGACATCGGGGGCTTATCTACAGCATTCAGTAATGCTGTAGATAAGCCTCCGATGTAACCTGAGAGATAAGAAAAACACATTATATTATACTCACGGAGGTGGGCGGTCCGGTCCGATGGGTGTTGCGGTCCGGTCCGGCGCCTCCCTTCTTCATGCGATGACGTCCTCTTCTCCCGTCCTGAAATGGCTCCGGCGCAGGCGCATTGCTCTGCCCTGTTGAGGGCAGAGCAGAATTCTGCAGTGCGCAGGCGCCAGACCTCTCCCGATGCCCGCGCACTGCAGGACTCTGCTCTGCCCTCAACAGGGCAGAGCAGTGCGCCTGCGCCGGAGCCATTACAGGACGGGAGAAGAGGACATCATCGCATGAAGAAGGGAGGCGCCGGACGGGACGGCGACACCCATCGGACCAGACCGCCCACCACTGTGAGTATAATATAACGTGTTTTTCTTCTCTTTCAGGTTACATCAGAGGCTTATCTACAGCATTACAGAATGCTGTAGATAAGCCCCCAATGTATATGCCGGCAGGTGAAAGGCCATAAAAAGGGTGACAGATTCCCTTTAAGGACCAGACTGTCCAGTATAAAGATCAATTTGGATTCAATCCTGGACATTTGTGTCAAGTACTCCCCCCTTTTGGATTTTTCTGGACAATTTGGATGCCACTAAAATAGACCCCACTATAGGACCAATTATGTTTGTCCAAATAGTGGCGGCTGTTATGAATGGGTCACCGAGGAGGAGAGCAGGTCCAGGCTAAGCCACAGAAAACCAGAGAGGTTGGTACCTAAGTTGATTGCAGACCCCTGATTCTATCCACACAACTAGCAGTCGCCGTGGAGCGTACCTACGATGATCCTAGACGCCTCGGCACAGCCGGAGAGCTAACTAAGCCTAAAGCAAGAAGGGGAAATCTAAACTGCCCCAGAGCAGACCCCAAAGGAATAGATAGCCCCCAAACATATATTGTCGGTGAGACAAGATGAAAACAAACACAGGCAGGAAAATAGACTGAGCAAATGATGGGGCCCAAACTGACTAGACAGGACAGGAAAGACACTCTGCAATTACGCAAAAAACCCTGCAAAAGTCCAACACATCTGATGCAAAAAACACTGAAGTCACATGACTTCGCCCCCCACTATATCAGCACTCTGGTATATTCTGAAAGCAGAGCAAAAAGAGACCAATCTAATAGGGGATAAAACAAACTGGCACAAGCAGTAACATATGGGCGGTGATTCAGCACAGCCCCAGCCAGAGCTGGTTGACCGCCACCAACCAGATCAAGTGCCAACAGGATAGCAAATAAACCACTTAGTTGAACATGCAGGGACAGAGCTGGAGAAATCAGACCTCAGAAGGAACAGGAAGCAAATCACCAGCAGGGATAGATGGAGTCGGCTGTCTTAAATCCCAATCTGTAACCCCAGATCTCCAATCGTCATCATCATTATCAGGTGGCCAGCCTCTGTCAATCAGATCAGCTCCATTACCTCCAGTAACAACCAGAGGGAGCCCAGAAAGAGAACTTGCAACCCCTCTGTCGATCTGACCAGCTCCACTACCTTCAGTAATAACCAGAGGGAGGCCAGAAAGCGAATTCACAACAGTACCCCCCCTTGAGGAGGGGTCACCGAACCCTCATCCACGCCACCAGGCCGATCAGGATGGGCCCGGTGAAAAGTACGAACCAATCTTTCGGCATGAATGTCAGAAGCAGAGACCCCAGAATTATCCTCCTGGCCATAACCCTTCCATTTGACCAAGTACTGGAGTCTCCGTCTAGCCAAACCAGAATCCAATATTTTCTCTACCTCATACTCCAAAATGCCTTTAACCAATACAGGTTCAGGAGGCGCCGCCATAGGAACTACTGGCTCCACAAACCTCTTCAACAAAGAATTATGAAACACGTTATGGATCTTAAACGTAACTGGAAGAGCCAATCGGAAAGAAACGGGATTAAGGATCTCCAAAATCTTATAAGGTCAAATGAATCTTGGCTTGAATTTTGGAGACGCAACCTTCATAGGAATATTCTTTGAAGACAACCAAACTATATCACCCACTTTAAACCGGGGACCAATGGTCCTATGCCGGTTGGAAAACCATTGGGCTTTTTCCTGAGAGTGGGACAACTTATCCACCACTTGGTCCCAAATCTGCTGCATTCTCTCTACCACAGAGTCCACACTTGTGCAGGCCAAAGATTCCACTTGCCCTGAAGAAAATTGAGGCTGAAACCCAAAGTTACAGAAAAAGGGCGACATCAAAGTGGCAGAACTAGCTCTATTGTTTAGCGCGAATTTGGCCAAGGGCAAAAATGAGATCCAGTAATCCTGATCAGCAGATCTGAAACATCTCAAATAGGACTCCAAAGTCTGATTTGTTCTCTCATTCTGCCCATTGGTCTGAGGATGAAATGCAGAGGAGAAAGATAACTGAATTCCCAGTTTGGACTAAAAAGCTCTCCAAAATCTGGAAACAAACTGGACTCCTGTGTCCGACACAATGTTCTCAGGAATCCCGTGCAACTGAACCACCTGTTGTAAAAACAAGGGCATCAACTCAGAAGAAGATGGCAACTTTGGGAGTGGTACAAGATGGACCATCTTAGAAAATTTACCACAAATCACCCAGATAAGGCTAGTTTCACACTTGCTTTTTTTTGCAGCGCGTTTTTCCCGCAAAAAAACGCATTGAAAAAACGCATACATAAGCATACAACTGCTGCGTTTTTTTCAAGCATTTTTATGAGCATGCATGAAAAAAACGCAGCGTTTTTATGCGTTTGTATGCGTTTTTAGCGCGTTTTTACCGCGTTTGCGTTTTTTTCCAACATTTTTAGGTGGCCCCTCACACTACCCAAACCATGACTTTACTAACCCTAACCCTGACCCTAACCCTAACCCTGACCCTAATCCTTAACAAAACCATACTTAACCCTAACCCTGACCCTAACCCTAACCCTGACCCTAACCCTAACCCTGACCCTAACCCTAACCCTAACCCTGACCCTAACCCTTAACAAAACCATACTTAACCCTAATCCTGACCCTAACCCTGACCCTAATCCTTAACAAAACCATACTTAACCCTAACCCTGACCCTAACCCTAACCCTGACCCTAACCCTAACCCTAACCCTGACCCTAACCCTAACCCTAACCCTGACCCTAACCCTTAACAAAACCATACTTAACCCTAATCCTGACCCTAACCCTGACCCTAATCCTTAACAAAACCATACTTAACCCTAACCCTGACCCTAACCCTAACCCTGACCCTAACCCTAACCCTAACCCTGACCCTAACCCTAACCCTAACCCTTAACAAAACCATACTTAACCCTAATCCTGACCCTAACCCTGACCCTAACCCTTAACCAAACCATACTAAACCCTAACCCTGACCCAAAACCCAACCCTAACCCTGACCCTGACCCTAACCCTAACCCTAAACCCCCTTAACTAACCCTAACTCTAACTCAAACCCCTAAATTCCATGGTTAAAAAAAAAAAACGCATATGCAAAAAAACGCTTACATGAGCATGCCAGTGCGCACATATGCGCATCCATAGGCTATAATGGCCCTTTTTAGCGCAAAACGTGCGCATATGTGCGCATGCGCTTTTTTGCAGGGCCAAAAAATGCAACATGATGCGTCTGGAAAATCCAATCGCACACCCCAAAAAAACGCAGCGCATGAAAATCGCATACATGCGCTTACAAGCGCGCAAGTATGCGCACCCATGTTAAAGATAGGGGAAAAAACGCATGCGCAGGTTAGCGTTTTTTTCCAGCGCTAAAAAACGCAAATGTGAAACCAGCCTAAGTCATTCTCTGAGAGACAGGAAGATCGGAAATAAAATCCATTGAGATATGGGTCCATGGCCTCCTGGGCACCGGCAGGGGCATCAACAACCCACTAGAACGAGAACAGGGCTTGGACCGAGAACAAGTCCTACAGGACTGCACAAATTTCCTGACATCACGAGATAAGGCAGGCCACCAAATCTCTGGTACCAAAAATACCTGGATGACCAGCCAACGTGGAGCAATGAATTTCAGACATTACTCTTTTCCTCCACTGGTCAGGGACATACAATTCTCCCATAGGGCAACGTTCAGGTTTGTCCTCCTGAAATTCCTCCAGGGCACGTCTCAAATCATGTGAAATAGCGGAAAGAACTACACCCTCATTTAGAATGGTAGTAGGCTCGGTCACATCAAGAGAATCCGCAAAGAAACTCCTAGAAAGGGCGTCCGCCTTAACATTCTTAGTGCCCGGAAGAAAAGAGACCACAAAATTAAAATGCATGAAAAACAAGGCCCATCTAGCCTGTCTAGGATTCAAGCGTTTGGCTGATCAAGATAAATCAAATTCTTGTGGTCGGTGAGGACCACAACTTGATGTCTAGCTCCTTCCAACCAATGTCCCACTCTTCAAATGCCCATTTCATGGCCAACAATTCCCAATTCCCCACATCATAGTTGCGTTCAGATGGGGAGAATTTTCGAGAAAAGAAGACACAGGGATTCATCTTAGAAGTCACTGGATCTTTTTGGGACAAAACGGCTCCTGCATCAATCTCAGAAGCATCTACCTCCACCTGAAATAGGAGTGAGGCATCAGGTTGCTGTAGAACCGGAGAAGTGAATCTCTGCTTAAGCTCCTGAAATGCCGAGACTGCCTCTGGAGACCAATTCACCACATCAGCACCCTTTTTGGTCAAATGAGTCAGTGGTTTAACAATACCAGAAAAACTACTTATAAATATACGGTAGAAATTAGCAAAACCCAAAAACAACTGGAGAGCCTTCAAAGAAGTGGGCTGAACCCAATCATAAACGGCCTGTATCTTGGCCAGGTCCATTTCAATAGCAGACGGGGACAAAATGAATCCCAAAATTAAAATCCTCTGTACACCAAAAAGGCACTTTGATCCCTTAACATACAGAGAATTTTCCCTCAAAATCCGGAACACAGTCCGGACATGTTCCACATGAGAATCCCAATCACTGGAAAAGATCAAAATATCATCCAGATAAATGATCAAAAACTTATCCACAAAGTCCCGGAAAATATCGTTCATAAAAGATTGGAAGAAAGAAGGGGAATTAGTGAGCCCAAAAGGCATCACCAGGTACTCAAAATGTCCCTCCGGAGTATTAAACGCCATCTTCCATTCATCCCCGTGCTTGATGTGAATAAGATTATGCGCCCCCAGTGGTCAAGCTTGGTAAATCAACAGGCACTTTTAACTCTGGAAAATAAATCAGAAATCAGGGGTAACATGTACTGATATTTAACAGTGATTTTGTTAAGGGAACGATAGTCAATACATGGCCTTAATGAACCATCTTTCTTGGCCACAAAAAAAAACCCCAGCACCTAAAGGTGAAGAGGATGGTCTAATATGACCCTTCTCCAATGACTCCTTGATATAAGATCGCATAGCATCATGTTCAGGTACCGATAAATTGAAAAGCCGACCCTTGGAAAATTTCCACCCGGGCATTAACTCATAGCTCCTATGAGGAGGCAAAGACGCAGACTTACTCTCACTAAATACATCAAAAATCAGCCAAATAGTCAGGAATATCATGATACTGGGGAGAGTTGGAGAAAACAGGAGTGTCACTAAGAACACATTGACAACCCCAACTCACCACAGACACAGATTCCCAATCCAAAACAGGATTATGCGTTTGCAACCAAGGAAAACCCAGAACAATAGTATCATGCAAATTGTGCAACACCAAAAATTTTCAATTTTCTTGGTGGTCCGGGGCGACCCGCATTATCACCTGGGTCCAAAACTGGGGTTTATTCTCCGCCAAAGGAGTAGCATCAATGCCCCTCAAAGGGATAGGAGTCTGCAAGGGTATCATGGGAAAACCACAACGTTTAGCAAAGTCCAAATCCATCAGATTCAAAGCTGCTACTGAATCTACAAAAGCCTTAGCGGAAAATGTTGACAAGGAGCAGATCAGGGTAATCGCCAAAAGAAACCTAGGTGGTACACTGCCCACCGCAAATGTGTGAGCAAAACACTTTTCTCGTTTAGGGCAGACAGAAATGGTATGAGGTGTCTCCACAGAAAAAACACAGCTTATTACGCCTTCTAAACTCCTGACGTTGCACCCTAGACAAAACCCTATCACATTGCTTAGGTTCAGACGTTCGTTCGAAAGGCGGCAACGCCTCTCGTGTAGTTTTACATTCATGTAAACGCCAATCAATTTGAATGGCCAATGACATTGAATCGTCTACACCAGAGGGAACAGGAAATCCTACCATAGCATCTTTTACGGTTTCTGCCAAACCCTTCCGAAAGAGAGCTGCTAGGGCATCGTCATTCCATTTAATAAGGACCACCCACTTTCGGAATTTTTGACAATATAACTGCAGAATCCTGAGCCTGGTTCAATGCCAATAAGGTTTTCTCAGCTTGATCAATAGCATTAGGTTCATCTTACAACAACCCCAAGGCTTGAAAAAAAACGCATCCACATTAGCTAGAATAGGATCTCCGGGTGTCAAAGAAAAGGCCCAATCCTGGGGATCGCTGCGCAGTAGGGAGATGACAATTTTAACCTGCTGCACAGATTTCCCCCATGAGTTAGGTTTCAAAGCAAAAAATAGTTTACAATTATTCTTAAAATTCAAAAATTTAGACCGATCCCCAAAAAACACATCAGGAGTTGGAATTTTTGGTTCAACAGCAGATGATTGAGCGAGATAGGCAGAAATTCCCCTCACTTCAGCAGCGAGCTGCTCAGCACGATCAGAGAATTGCTTAGTCTCCATTTAGAGAAAAAAAAAAATAATCTCCTCCTGCAGCCCCCCCCCCAAAAAAAAAGGGGTGCACCATACGAAGACTGGAAAACATGTATTTGGAAATCGCCTTGCTACACTTATAAGGAGAGCTTCAAACTAGAACAATGCGGGAGGGGAAGCCAAAGGCCCGAAAAAGCAATACACCTGACAAATGCTATTGAGAACTCTGCTATTAGAAGTGGAAAGGAAGAACAAAGACAAAAGAATCTAAATAATAAAAATATTGGAGAAAGAGAAACCAATCACAAACTAAAATGTTTCTATACTAATGCACAAAGCATGGGCAACAAACAAGGAGAATTGGAAATACTAACGCAGGAAAAGAAATATAATGTCATTGGAATCACAGAAACTTGGTGGGACAATATACATGATTGGAATACAAGGCTAGAAGGATACAACTTATTTGCAAGAAACAGACTTGATAAGCGAGGAAGAGGTGTCGCATTGTATGTTAGAAACACGTATATCTGCACAGAGATTGAAGCTTCAGAGCCTGGGAGTTCTGCAGAAACTGTTAGGGTAAGAATACAAGGACAGAACAATGGAAAGGACACCATTGTAGACATTTACTACAGGCTGCCTGTGCAAGCTGTAGATATGGATGAACTCTTTATGCTTCACATGGCCAAGTTCTCCAAAAAATATGACATAGTTGTTATGGGAGATTTCAACTATCCAGACATTTGTTGGGAATCTCTCTCAGGCAAAACTAACAGGTCAAGGAAATTCTTATCCTCTCTTGCTGACAACTTTATCTTCCAAAAGGTAGGGGAGAAAACAAGGGGAACTGCTACCTTGGATCTAATCCTTATAGACAGGGAGGAAATGGTTGAGGAGGTAAAAGTGGCTGGGACCCTAGGAGGTAGCGACCATGCTATTTTGGATAACTAGAGGAGGAAGACCTGTGAAGACTCAGACGTCAAGGTTAGATTTCAGAAAGGCAGATTTTAAGGGATTCAGAAAGCATTGGAGGGATCCAATGGCTGGATATCCTTAAGGATAAAAATGTCCAGGAAGGATGGGAAATCTTGAAAAATGAAATTCTCAAAGCACAATCATTAACAATTCCGAAAAGAGGGAAGAATAGGAAGCATTTAAGGAAACCAGGATGGATGAACACAGAACTTAAGCACATGCTAAAAAGGAAGTAAGAAATGTTTATAAAATTGAAAGAGGGAGGCATATCTAAAGAAGAATATAATGCTGTCTGCAGAACCTGCAGGGCACGAATCAGATTACTAAAGCTGACAATGAATTGAGGCTTGCAAGAGACAAAAGCAATAATAAAGGATTTTTGGGATATGTCAAAAGTAAAAGAAAAGTCAAAGATGCTATAGGATTTTTAGAGGATGAAAATGATGAAATGATAAGACAGGATGTTGAGAAGGCCAAACTTTTAAATTCCTATTTTGCATCTGTTTTCTCTCAGAAAAGAAATGTAACATCAACTGTTCTTCACTGTCCTATTAAGGGAATAGAAGAATCCAGGATATCTATAAACAGAAATATAGTGAGGAAACACTTAGATAACCTAAATTCAAGTCTCCAGGTCCAGAAGAGTTACACCCCAGAGTATTGAAGGAGATAGCAGAAGAAATTTTTGAACCGCTCTCCATAATCTTTGAAAATTCGTGGAGAACAGGAGAAGTCCCAGAAGACTGGAGAAGAACAAATGTTGTTCCTATCTTCAAAAGGGGAAGAAGGTGGACTCAGGCAACTATAGGCCGGTGAGTCTGACTTCTATACCAGGAAAGATCTTTGAACAAATTATTAAACATGTATGTCAGTACCTGGATAAGAATGAAGTGATTAAACAGAGTCAGCATGAGTTTGTAACTAATAAGTCATGTCAGACTAACTTAATTTCCATCTATCACAGAATCACTGATTGGGTGGATCAGGGAAATGCTGTAGATATAGTATATCTTGACTTCAGCAAAGCATTTGACAAAGTATCTCACACAATCCTTAATGAAAAAATAACTAAGTATGGAATGGGCAAGGCAACTGTTAGGTGGATTCATAACTGGCTTAGCGATCGGACCCAAAGAGTGGTCGTAAATAGCTGCACATCCAGTTGGAAGAATGTCTCAAGTGGGGTACCACAGGGCTGTCCTGAGCACTGTATTGTTCAACATCTTTATCAATGATTTAGATGAAGGAATTGAGGGTAAACTGATTAAATTTGCTGATGACACAAAGCTAAGAGGGATAGCTAATACTAGAGAAGAGAGAGAAGATTCAAAAAGATGTAAATAAACTGGAGCAGTGGGCAGCAACTAACAGAATGGTTTTTAACAGGGAAAAATGCAAAGTACTACATCTGGGCAATAAAAATGAAAAAAGCATATACCGAATGGGAGGAATAGGGCTAAGCAACAGCACATGTGAAAAGACTTGGGTATACTAATAGATCAGACTGAATATGAGTCAACAGTGTGATGCAGCAGCAAAAAAGGAAAATGCAATTCTAGGATGTATTAACAGAAGCATACAGTCTAGATCACGTGAAGTCATTATTGCCCTCTACTCCTGTTTGGTCAGACCTCATCTGGAATACTGTGTCCAATTTTGGACGCCACATTTTAAAAAAGATATCAACAAACTGGAGCAAGTTCAGAAAAGAGCGACCAGAATGGTAACCGGTCTGCAAACCCTGTCTTATGAGGAAAGGTTGCAGGATTTGGGAATGTTTAGCCTGCAAAAGAGAAGACTGAGAGGCGACTTAATAACGGTCTACAAATATCTCAATGGCTGTCACATTGCAGAAGGATCATCTTTATTATCATTTTCACAAGGAAAGACTAAAAGCAATGGGATGAAACTGAATGGGAGGAGACACAGATTAGATATTAGAAAAAACTTTTTGACAGAGTGATCAATGAGTGGCTGCCACGAGAGCTGGTGAGTTCTCCTTCAATAGAAGTCTTCAAACAGAGGCTGGACAGATATCTGTCTGGGATGATTTAGCGAATCCTGCTTTGAGCAGGGGGTTGGACCAGATGGCCCAGGAGGTTCCTTCCAACTCTACGATTCTATGAAAAAACATATATATAAAAAAAATCTTGACACTTACTGCCCCAGAGCAGACCCCAAAGGAATAGATAGCCCCCAAACATATATTGTCAGTGAGACAAGATGAAAACACAAACACAGGCAGGAAAATAGACTGAGCAAATGATGGGGCCCACACTTACTAGACAGGAAAGGAAAGACAGTCTGCAATCACACAAAAAACCCTGCAAAAAGTCCAACACGTCTGATGCAAAAAAACACTGAAGTCACATGACTTTGCCCCCCACTATATCAGCACTCTTGTATATTCTGAAAGCAGAGCAAAAAGAGACGAATCTAACAGGGGATAAAACAAACTGGTACAAGCAGTAACATATGGGCGGTGATTCAGCACAGCCCCAGCTGGAGCTAGCTGACCCGCACCAAGAAGAGAGAGACAAAACCAGATCAAATGCCAACAGAATAGCAAATAAACCACTTAGCTGAACATGCAGGGACAGAGCTGGAGAAATCAGACCTCAGGAGGAACAGGAAGCAAATCACCAGCAGGGATAGAGGGAGTCGGCTGTCTTAAATCCTAATCTGAAACCCCAGATCTCCAATCGTCATCATCATTATCAGGTGGCAAGCCTCTGTCAATCAGATCAGCTGCATTACTTCAAGCAACCACCAGAAGGAGCCCAGAAAGAGAACTCGCAACCCCTCTGTCAATCTGACCAGCTCCACTACCTTCAGTAATAAACAGAGGGAGGCCAGAAAGCGAATTCACAACAGGCGGCATACTTTGATATCAAAATGTTCTGTCATTCTGTCCATTAGCCGTCTCTTGGTTCGACCTATATATTTTTGTCACAAGGACATCTGACCATATGGATGACCCCTGTGGAGTGGCAGGAAATGATATCTTTAATAGTAAATTGCCTAGTTTTGTTGGTATCCATAAAGGACGTTTGCAGTGTTATTTTGTATGTTATGCGTATGCAACAGGAGCAACTGCCGCACGATGTAAAGCCCATGTTCAGTAATGAAAAGTGTTTGTTAGATGGAACTTTTTTTTGCCTATAGTTTGGGCTTTTCTGTAGATAACCATCAGGTGGACCGGTAATAGTTCCCCTGTACTCTTGTGTTTCTGAAGAACGGGCCAGTTTCCGGATAATATTCAAGAACCTCCTTGTCATGATCCAGTCCAGTTTGTTTTCTGCGGTCTTCTCTTTGGACTGGTCATGCGGGGGTTAATCCCCTCTGCCTCGTTCTGGAGCTGGCTGGGCTATTTCAGTCCTCTGCAGCCTGCGGGCCAGCGTCAGCTATACTGCAAGCTTCCAAGCTACTGCCTCTGACCTGTATTCATTTAGTGTTCCTCTTGCCACTGATTACCTGGACCTGTGTATGACTTGGCTTGATCTCTGGACTCTGCGTTTGGTTTTTGTGTTTCTGATACCACGCTTTCCGGCTGGCTTATACCCTGACAACGGCTTTTGTTTCTGATACCACGTTCCTGGTAGGTCCTGACTTATCACTCATCCCTGACTTGCTGTCTCCCTTGGTGCTTCTGCTCCTGACAGTTGCTGACTTCAGCTAGTCTGACCACTCTCATTACCTGTGACACCTGTGGTGTTGCACTGTACTACTACGCTGTGTGTGCAACCTCTCTTCCCTCACCATCACCCCCTGGTGGAGGTTGCGCTGTACTGCACTGCAGCAGCACGTTACACTCCTATGATCTACATAATAGGTAGTTCCCTAATTTGTTGTGCAAGACTAGGAGGTTCAAGTGTTTTTACCTTATGGATGATTGGTTCTGGGAATAACTCTTACATCCAGCCTTGCTTTCTCAAGCAATGGCAGTTGGTATCCTTTTTCCAGGAACTGATTTTTGAGATAATCTGGCTCAATATTGTAGTCTCTTACATTAGTACAGTTCCACCTGATCCGTGTAAATTGGCCCCTAGGGATGTTGGTAAGCCATACCTGTAAATGGCAGCTGCTAGTATGGATAAAACTGTTGGAGTCAACCTCTTTTGCGATAACATTTGGTTATCAAAGTACTGTTGTCCACGCAAATGTTAAGATCCAAAAAATTCACATTCGTGTTACTTGTAGTTGGTGTGAACTCCAAGACAAAATTATTATTGTGTCCAGCCATAAAACAGTTGAGATCCATCTGTGTGCCTTCCCGAATGAAAAAAATGTCCATGAAGCGATACCATAACTGACCATTTGTGAAAATGAGTTTACTTCCATTTTCCTACATACAGGTTGGCATAACTTGGGGCAAACCGTGTCCCCATTGCCATTACCCACATTTGGAGATTATTATTTCACATATGAGTCTGACCAACAATTTTATGTTTCAGAATGAATTAGATGCTTTCCACAATGAATTGGACTTAGATCTGACTATATATACCTAGTGTACATAGGAAATAGTCTGCAGATTTGCATACTTTTTGTTGATTAATGATCTTATATAGCGACTTAATGTCCAAAGTACACAAGATGTAATTTTCTGTCCAATTGACCGATTCTAGAATTTGAATTGTGTGTCCAGTATCCTTTAGATATGAAGGTAGCAGTGACACACATTTTTTGTAGATGTGTATCCACATAGTTGTGCTCAAAAGTTTACATACCCCTGCAGAATTTTTGCTTTCTTGGCCTTTTTTTTTTTTTTTTTTAGAGAATATGAATAACACTTATTCTCCACTCATTGTTTGGCTCTTTTTACACTTACCGTGTTTTTGCGGCCCCAATAGATATTTTTCACGGCTTGCGGACACAGCCCCCATTTAAATCAATGGTGCCACAAAAACAACGGTAGCTTGTTTTTGCGGTACACTGTATTTTTTCCCCCAATTGTCAAAACGGCGATCCGAGAAGGTTTTTTGTGGTCCATTTTTGCGGGTGACCGTGAAAATCACGGCAATACAGCCCGCGAAAATCACGGGAAGTGTAAAAGAAGCCTTAGGCCTCCTTCACATCTGTTTTTTGGCATCAGTAGCAATCCAGCAGTTTTAGAAAAAAACGGATCCGTCGCAGATTGTCAAAAACTGATGCAACGGATCCGTTTTTTTGCTGGATATGACTGCCCTACCTGATAATTGGAGCATGCCAAGTTTAAAAAAAACGGAATTCGTCGCTGGATTCTGTCATTTGCCGGACAGCGAAGGATCCTGCGCCCATAGGCTTCCATTACAGCCAACGACTGACGGCGCTGCATCCGTCGCTGTTCGACTTTTCGACGGAGACAAAAAAACATTTCTTTGTCCGTCGTCTCCGCCCGACGGACACAAAATTTCCGACGGATCCAGTGAATGACGGACAAAACGTGAGGCCATCCGTCGCAAATACAAGTCTAGAAGAAAAAAAACGGATCCAGCGTTATCAGTCGCCGGATTCATTTTTTTCTAAAAACTACGGATTGCAACTGATGGCAAAAAACTGATGTGTGAAAGGGGCCTAAGTTCAGTTGTGTACCTGGACTGTGTCTAGGCATACATACATATTAGAGCTGTTCAAAGAGTCAACATAGGGTAAATCATAATTATTTACAAATCGCTAAAGGCAAATAGTCCTTAACTTAAGACTTATGGTATATAACTTTTTTAATAACAGGAATTTTAATGCTGTTAAAAAGACAATGCTTAGCAGGTGGAATGCAAGGAGACACAGCACAGTGGCTCAGTGGATAGCACTGCAGCCTTGCAGCGCTGGAGTCCTGGGTTTGAATCCCACCAAGCACATACTGATAGGGAATTCAGATTGTGAGCCCCATCGGGGACAGTGATGATAAACTGTAAAGTGCTGCAGAATATGTTAAATATTCAGGATTGAGAGTCCTCAGTAGTTGATACCTTTTAATGGCTAACTGAAAAGATGGTAATACATTGCAAGCTTTCGAGACTACTCAGGTCTCTTCATCAGGCTAGACTAATACAAAATCTGAAGTCACATATTTATGCACAAATAAATGGATAAGTGCATAAATATGTGACTTCAGATTTTGTATTAGTCTAGCCTGATGAAGAGACCTGAGTAGTCTCGAAAGCTTGCAATGTATTACCATCTTTTCAGTTAGCCATTAAAAGGTATCAACTACTGAGGACTCTCAATCCTGAATATTTTTCTATCTACTGGCTAACACGGTACAAAGATCTACATCTTTCCTGTAGCAGAATATGTTAGCGCTATATAAAAATAAAGATTATTAGTAGTAGTATACACACTCCCAATCAGATACATACAGGGTATCTGTCTAATCAGGTGATTCCTTAATAATTATTGAAACTATCATTTGATGTCAGACTTTGTGCGGCTTCGTACCTACATGCACTTGCCAATACACACTTATTAATGACCACCCAAAGCTAGCTTATGCCATTCAAAATCATCATTAGCCTCTTTCTTGGGCAGATAACCTGAGCCCTGACTCCATGGACTTCCGGGTCAACAGACTGGTTCTAGTTTGCCATGGTTGTACTGTTTTGTCCTTTCCCGGGTGTACTGTCAGAAAGGATATTCAAAGGCTTTGTCATGCTTCAGCTGACCAGATTGTTCTCCACAAGTGTGGAAATCCTTATATTTCTCAAAATAAATCAGTGTGGATTTTTACTTCTCTAATCTCAATGACTACATCTAGCATCTACCTTTCTATTGTGATCTGTACTGTTCTGTTGCAATTAGTGCTGAACCCTCACACAACCAGATATATCTTCCCTATGCATCATGTTATATCTATACTGCTACCAGGGCTGCTCATCTCCTGTCTGTCCATCATGTTCCATACTGTGGTATTGCTGACTCTTCCACTCTTAATAGATTTTTGAAAAGCTTTCAAGAACTGCTGATTTTTTAGTTTTTACACTTGTTTCCTCCACTATTTTCAACAGACTTATTTTTTATTTTTCCATCAACATGGCCAAATGAGGGCTTGTTTTTGCAAGTTAAGATGTAGTTTTGAATAACACTATACATTTTATTGTATGATGTACTGGAAAATAGGAAAACAATCAAAGTGCGGGGAAAAGGATGCACATTCCTGTGTTGGGTTTTGTTTTTACAACATTCAGCATGTGTTAAAAAAATAAGCTGACAATATGATTCTCCAAATCAATATCAGTGTGAATACGGGGATATTAAACTCATGCAGTTTTCTGTTTAAGGGTGTGTGCACACGCTTTGGATTCTGCTGCGGATCTGCAGCGGTTTTGGCCCTGCGGATCCGCAGCAGAGTTAGCTGCATTGTACAGTACCATTATATCCAATGGAAACCGCAGTGCAGACGGTGCGGAATTTTCCACGCGGTTTTTGCTGCGATTTCCAATCCGCAGAAAGAATTGACATGTCATTCTTTTCTGCCAATTCTGCAGCGTTTTGCCATCTCCTCCGTTATAGAGATGATAAACTGCAGGCTAATCCGCAGATAAACCACAGGTCTTTTGAGTTTGCAAAATCTGCGCGGATCAATCCGCAGCGTGTGCACGTACCGTAACAGTTAAAGTATGTTTTTAAATCAATGAGAAAATGGAAAACGGTCTTAGGAGTGCAGGAAAGACACTCAGACAAGAGATGGGTTTAAACCACAACTTCCACCTGATGAAGACGGATCCTCCGTCGAAACGCGTTGTGGTTTAAACCCATCTCTTGTCTGAGTCTCTTTCCTGCGCTCCCAAGACCGTTTTCCATTTTCTCATTGCTACTATCCTCCATTGGAGGTTTTCGGCTGGAGCTGCGGTGGAGAACTGACATCCTTGTCTGCCCCTGGGTTGCTTCCTAAGCGCTCCTTTATGACCGCTTATCACTGACTCTTGTTTTTAAATCAAATCATTTTTATTGAACAACTCCAAATACAAAATTGCCATAAATAGAATAATAATTCCATAGTATAATACATAAACTCAACTTCAATTCCTTAACCCACCCTAAACCCAAATCCCAACATTCCAGAGAGGACCATTTTCATTTTTAGAGCAGTTCTAGAATAACGAAAATTCATAGGAGGGAGAAGAAAAAAAAAGTTAACAATTAACGGATAGCATCGCAAATATTCTATCTCCAATTAGAAGATTTGTAGGCAGCCCTGGAGCATCCAACCAAGGACTCTATGATTTGCTCCTCTTTCCAACCAGATTATATTATTTATCCTTCATTGTAGTTCTCCCACAGATGGAGATTGTGCGTTTCTAACCAAAGAAATGCAAGAAGTTTACGTGCTTGAAATAAGATATGAGAGATACCTATGATCAGGGGCAACTCAGGATCCACTCCGTCTTCAAAAAAGTCTAATAAACATATACAGTATATAGGGATCTGTTAACATTTCATTCCACACACTCTACCAAGGAGATTCCAATGAACCTGGAAATTATAGGCCAGTAAGTCTAACCTCTATTGTTGGTAAAATAGTTGAAGGGTTTCTGAGGGATGTTATTCTGGATTATCTCAATGAGAATAACTGTTTAACGCCATATCAGCATGAGTTTATGAGGAATCGCTCCTGTCAAACCAATCTAATACGTTTTTATGAAGAGGTAAGCTATAGACTGGACCAAGGTGAGTCATTGGATGTGGTATATCCTGATTTTTCCAAAGTTTGATACCGTGCCACACAAGAGGTTGGTACACAAAATGAGAATGCTGGGTCTGGAGGAAAATGTGTGTAAATGGGTAAGTAACTGGCTTAGTGATAGAAAGCAGAGGGTGGTTATCAATGGTATATTCTCTAACTGGGTCGCTGTGACCAGTGGGGTACCGCAGGGGTCGGTGTTGGGACCTATTCTCTTCAACATATTTATTAACGATCTGGTAGATGGTTTGCACAGTAAAATATCGATATTTGCAGATAATACAAAGCTATGTAAAGCAGTCAATACAAGAGAAGATAGTATTCTGCTACAGATGGATCTGGATAAGTTGGGAACTTGGGCCGAAAGGTGGCAGATGCAGTTTAACAATGATAAATGTAAGGTTATACACATGGGAAGAAGGAATCAATATCACCATTACACACTGAACGGTAAACCACTGGGTAAATCTGACATGGAGAAGGACTTGGGGATCCTAGTTAATGATAAACTTACCTGGAGCCGCCAGTGCCAGGCAGCAGCTGCCAAGGCAAACAGGATCATGGGGTGCATTAAATGAGGTCTGGATACACATGAAGAGAACATTATACTGCCTCTGTACAAATCTCTGGTTAGACCGCACATGGAGTACTGTGTACAGTTTTGGGCACCGGTGCACAGGAAGGATATAATGGAACAAGAGCGGGCACAAAGGAGGGCAACAAAATTAATAATGACGTCATCATTCAGCGGCCGCTGCTGTGTGAGGGAGGAAGCACGGGCGATGCTGCGGACAGGTGAGAGGAGAGAGGTGGTGTCTTGTGTGTATGTATGTATGTATGTCTGTGTGTGTCTGTGTGTATGATGGAGCAGGCAATGATGGGAGTGATGGTCTAGAAGGCAATGATGGGGTGATGGAGCAGACAATGATGGGGTGATGGAGCAGGCAATGATGGGGTGATGGAGCAGGCAGTGATGGAGCAGGCAATGATAGGGTGATGGAGCAGGCAATGATGGGGGTGATGGAGCAGGCAATGATGGGGGTGATGGAGCAGGCAATGATGGGGGTGATGGAGCAGGCAATGATGGGATGATGGAGCAGGCAATGATGGGGTGATGGAGCAGGCAATGAGGGGAGTGATGGAGCAGACAATGATGGGGTGATGGAGCAGGCAATTATGGGGTGATGGAGCAGACAGTGATGGGGGTGATGGAGCAGGCAGTGATGGGGTGATGGAGCAGGCAATGAGGGGAGTGATGGGGGTGATGGAGCAGGCAGTGATGGGGTGAAGGAGAAGGCAGTGATAGGGTGATGGAGCAGGCAATGATGGGGTGATGAAGCAGGCAATGAGGGGAGTGATGGGGGTGATGGAGCAGGCAATGATGGGGGTGATGGAGCAGGCAATGATGGGGTGATGGAGGTGATGGAGCAGGCAGTGATGGGGTGATGGAGAAGGCAGTGATAGGGTGATGGAGCAGGCAATGATGGGGGTGATGGAGCAGGCAATGATGGGGGTGATGGAGCAGGCAATGATGGGGTGATGGAGCAGGCAATGAGGGGAGTGATGGGGGTGATGGAGCAGGCAATGATGGGGGTGATGGAGCAGACAATTATGGGAGTGATGGAGCAGGCAGTGATGGGGTGATGGAGCAGACAATGATGGGAGTGATGGGGTGATGGAGCAGGCAGTGATGGGGTGATGGAGAAGGCAGTGATGGGGTGATGGAGCAGGCAATGATGGGGTGATGGAGCAGGCAATGATGGGGTGATGGAGCAGACAATGATGGGAGTGATGGGGTGATGGAGCAGGCAATGATGGGAGTGATGGGGAGAAGGCACAGTGATGGGGTGATGGAGAAGGCAGTGATGGGGAGAAGACAATGATGGGGTGATGGTCGAGAGGGCAATGATGGGGTGGTGGGTGAGAATGCAATGATGGTGGTGGTGGAAAGGGCAATAAATGGGGGTGGTGGAGGAGGAGGAAATGATGGAGGTGGTGGAATGGGCAATGATGGGAGTGGTGGGGGAGAAAGCAAAGATAGTGGTGGAGAAGAAAATGATGGAGGTGGGGGAGAGGACAATAATGGGATGCGAGGGGAGGAGGACAATGAGGGGTGTGGGGGATTGGGATGGGAGGAAGGGGGACTTATAATGGCCTTAGGAACAGGGGGAGGAAGACATTATCGTTTATTATGTCTAACACAGTCCCTTAGTATATAGTGTACTCACTAATTCTGTATAACACCATCCTTAGTTACATAGTTTCCTCTTTTATTATGTATAACACCGCCCCTTATTACCTACCATCCTCTCTAGTTATATATGGTGCCGTCCCTTATTATATAGCTTCCTCTGCTGTTATGTATAGTGCTGTCTCTTACATAGTGTATTTTTGTTATTTTTGTTATTCACAGCGCCCTCTTTTATTACATGGTCCCCTCTCTTGTTAGATATAAAATGACTGCTGATCGAGGAGCCGGTGACCAGACGACCAGTCCATCAGCTCCTCCATTAGAAAGGAAGCTTTCCCATGCTCCATCAGCCATCATTGCATTATACAGCTAACAAGACAGGACGGTATGTAATAAAAAACAGGGCTCTATATAATCCAATATGTAAGGGACGGAACTGTACATAACAAGAGAAGGCACTGTGTATGGGACAGCAATATACATAATAAAGGAGACTATGTAATATATACCTGTATGTGTGTGTGTGGCTATATAATATCAATAATCTATCTATCTATATACACTCACTGGCCACTTTATTAGGTACACCATGCTAGTAAGGGGTTGGACCCCCTTTTGCCTTCAGAACTGCCTCAATTCTTCGTGGCAGAGATTCAACAAGGTGCTGGAAGCATTCCTCAGAGATTTTGGACCATATTGACATGATGGCATCACACAGTTGGCGCAGATTTGTCGGCTGCACATCCCTGATGCGAATCTCCCGTTCCACCACATCCCAAAGATGCTCTATTGGATTGAGATCTGGTGACTGAGGAGGCCATTTGAGTACAGTAAACTCATTGTCATGTTCAAGAAACCAATCTGAGATGATTCGAGCTTTATGACATGGCGCATTATCCTGCTGAAAGTAGCCATCAGATGTTGGGTACATTGTGGTCATAAAGGGATGGACATGGTCAGCAACAATACTCAGGTAGGCTGTGGCGTTGCAACGATGCTCAATTGGTACCAAGGGGCCAAAAGAGTGCCCAGAAAAAATTCCCCACACCATGACACCACCACCACCAGCCTGAACCGTTGATACAAGGCAGGATGGATCCATGCTTTCATGTTGTTTACGCCAAATTCTGACCCTACCATCCGAATGTCGCAGCAGAAATCGAGACTCATCAGACCAGGCAACGTTTTTCCAATCTTCTACTGTCCAATTTCGATGAGCTTGTGCAAATTTTAGCCTCAGTTTCCTGTTCTTAGCTGAGAGGAGTGGTACGCAGTGTGGTCTTCTGCTGCTGTAGCCCATCTGCCTCAAAGTTCGACGCACTGTGCGTTCAGAGATGCTCTTCTGCCTACCTTGGTTGTAACGGGTGGCAATTTGAGTCACTGTTGCCTTTCTATCAGCTCGAACCAGTCTGCCCATTCTCCTCTGACCTCTGGCATCAACAAGGCATTTCCGGCCACAGAACTGCCGCTCACTGGATTTTTTTTCTTTTTCGGACCATTCTCTGTAAACCCTAGAGATGGTTGTGCGTGAAAATCCCAGTAGATCAGCAGTTTCTGAAATTCTCAGACCAGCCCTTCTGGCACCAACAATCATGCCACGTTCAAAGGCACTCAAATCACCTTTCTTCCCCATACTGATGCTCGGTTTGAACTGCAGGAGATTGTCTTGACCATGTCTACATGCCGAAATGCACTGAGTTGCCGCCATGTGATTGGCTGATTAGAAATTAAGTCTTAACACACAGTTGGACAGGTGTACCTAATAAAGTGGCCAGTGAGTGTATATATATACACACACACGTAGCTTTGACGCCATAAAAGGAGGGGGGCCCGGACACATTTCTTGCACAGGGACCCCAAGCTGTCAGTGTCCGCCCCCTGTCCGCCAAAATAATTTGTACTTTCTGTTTTTTTTTCTGTCACATTATTAAAAATTATTATTAAAAAAAGCCATTAGGTCTTCATCCAGCATCATCAAGCTAATACATACATATATATAGAGAACTGCAAGAAGTTGAAAGTCTAGAAATTTAGAAATAATAGCAGAGTTAGTAGCAGACTAAAAATTAGATCTTTGAGTGTAGTGTGGGCTCTTTGGATGCTTCCGAATTATCAACGACCAAAGGGGCGGCAAATTTTTCGACCGCCCCGGGCGCCACAAACAGTTGCTACGCCACTGCCAGAGAGATTAGCAAAATTAGGATTATTTAGTCTAGAAAAAAGACGACTGAGGGGTGATCTAATAACCATGTATAAGTATATAAGGGGACAATACAAATATCTCTCCGAGGATCTGTTTATACCAAGGAAGGTGACGGTCACAAGGGGGCATTCTCTGTGTCTGGAGGAGAAAAGGTTTTTCCACCAACATAGAAGAGGATTCTTTACTGCTAGAGCAGTGAGAGTCTGGAATTCCCTGCCTGAGGAGGTGGTGAAGGCGAACTCAGTCGAAGGGTTCAAGAGAGGCCTGGATGTCTTCCTGGAGCGTAACAATATTGTATCTTACAGTTATTGTTAGGTTCTTTTTAGAAGGACGTAGATCTGGGGATTTATTATGACAGAATTTTATAGGCTGAACTGGATGGACTAATGTCTTTTTTCGGCCTATGTTACTATATTACCTCTTTCCAAAATGGGCCTATCCGTCTACATTTCTATGTCATATGCATCAAATGTGCCTCCTTAATCCATCACCTAGGGCATTTTGCACCATGGCGATATCCTATTCTTGCGTAAAAAGCTTGGAGTTTTGTACACTCTATGAAATATATTTCAGAGCCTTTGGGCCTCACAGGGAAATAATTTGAGAACAGTTTCTAGAATCTCTCCTCACTGCTCTGTTTTTTAACTGTTAGAGGGTGATTATCCAGTTGGGATGACAATAGGCACTTATATATGGTTGAAATTAAAGCCGATCTGTCACCCCCCTGGGACGTATATGACCTATTAATATGGGCATACAGGTAATAGAAATGTTACACTAGTCCCACCTGTATGCCTCATATTAGCAGTTTTGTTGCTGAGAAATGTTATATTCTGTCTTTATGTTAATGATTTCTTAAAGGCTCTGGGGGCGTGCAGTGCCAGGAAAAAATCCCGGCCTCCTGTCCGCATTTCAATACTACCCCTCTCCCATGCACGTCAGTTATGGCCCCGGAATCCTACGTCCTGTAGTCCCTCAGAAATACATACCTCATCATCTTTTCTATGGGCGCTGCATTTAGGAATCTTCTGTGCAGGTGCCAGTGACTTTCGATGTGCACACTGATAAGGTGCTCTCCCCACTTCCTCCCTGCAGTCATCACCATGTACACATGGTTCCTAGTGATGACTGTACAGGGAGGAAGTGGGGAGAGCACACCGGCGGTCACAGTGACTTGCCTGCGCAGAAGATCCCTGAATGCAGCGCCCACAGAAGGGAGGATTAGGTAAGCATTTCTGAGAGGGTGCAGGACTCCGAGGAAATAACTGAAGTGCATGGAAGGGGGGTAGTATTGTAATGAGGAGAAGAGGCAGGGATTTCTTACAGGCACCGCACACCCCGGGGCCTGGAATAAATCATTAACATAAAGACAGAATATAACATTTCTCAGTATCAAGACCATTAATGAGGAAAACAGGTAGGACTAGAGTAACATTTCTGTCACCTGTATGCCCATATTATTAAGTCATATACGTCCCGGGAGGGTGACCGATCCGCTTTAAACCCTTTGTATGACCTGTAGAAGTAATTAGATGATGTTGTATGCAAACCATAAGGCTATGTGCACACGTTGTGGATAGTCCCGCGGATTTTTCCACACAAAAAACGCAGCTCTTGGCAGGTGTGTTTTTGCCGCGGATTTGATGCGTTTTTTCTTGTGTGGTTTTGCCTGCGGATTTATACGTGTTTTTGTAAGCTAAATAAAGATGTTATTTAACAAAAAAAAAAGATTTGTGATGTCATTTCTGTCCAACCTCCTCTTTGACATTTGTCCAACCCACACTCCATTACATAGACAGATGATAATAGATAAATAGATACATATGGGATAGATGGATAGATAATAGAAAGATACAAGGATAGATAAATATGGAATAGATAAATATGGGATAGAAAGGTAGATAGATAAATTTGGATAGATATAGTTAGATATAGATATATGTTCATCCATAGATATATCCATAGATATTTCCATAGATATATCTATAGACATATACATAGATATATCTAAAGATATATAGCCATATTTATTTAAAAAATAAGGGAAAAAAATGGCGTGGGCTCCTGCGCAATTTTCTGCGCCAGAGGGGGAAAGCCGACAACCAGGGCCAATATTTGTAGCCTGGGAAGGGGGTAATACCCATGGCCCCTGCCCAGGCTATGAATATCAGCCCGCAGTCTGCATAGCCTTTACTGGCTATTAAGATAGGGGGACTCCAAAAAAAACAAATACCAACCCGAAGCAGCCCCAGAAATGGCGCATCACTAAGATGAGCCAATTCTGGCACTTAGCCCCTCTCTTCCTACTCCAGTGTAGCGGTGGGATATGGGGTAATATAAGGGGTTAATGTCACCTTGCTATTGGAAGGTGACATTAAGCCCGGTTAATAATGAAGCGGCGTCAATAAGACGTCTATCCATTACTAATCTTTTGAAAGGGTTTAAAAAAAAACCACACACATAATAAAGTCTTTTAATTAAATAAAAACACGGTTTTAATATTTTTATTTGACTCCCAGATCCAAGCGACGCCCTCGTCTCCTACGAAAAATAATAAACCAACCGTATACTCCCTGTCTGACGCGGTCTAATTAATAACGAAGGTCCCACAACGCTCTCCCCTATAGAACAGTGACATCAGGTGATGTCACTGCTCTATGGGGCCTCCAAGTGATGAACTGACAGGAGACAATGCCTACTGCAGTCCATCACTGAGGTTACCTGAGTTCAGGGTCTCACTTTACAGCACTGCTGCGTGAAAATTAGGGTTAGGGCTAGGTTTACAGGACCGCTTTCCCGGCGGAGAGATACACAGCCTGTCATTTCAGTGCTGGAGCCTCTGGAGAGCGGTCGCATCAGCTGATGTGGCTGTTCTCCACGGGAGATCGTCGTGGTACCCTTGATATTAATTGGACTATGGGGGAGAGGTAAATATAGGTTGGTTTATTATTTTATGTTTATTACAGGAGATCGATGGCTTCGGGTAATTAGGTGTGTGTCGTGAGTATGTACTCTGTTATGTGTTGTATGTTCTGTATGTTATATGTTCTTTGTTATATGTTCGTTCTGTATATTATATGTTGTATGTTCTGTATCTTACATGTATGTTCTGTATGTTATATGTTGTTTGTTATATGTTCGTTCTGTATGTTATATGTTCTGTATCTTACATGTATGTTCTGTATGTTATATGTGCTGTATCTTATACGTATGCTCTGTATGTTACATGTTCTGTATGTATGCTCTATGTATGTTCTATGTTATATGTTCTGTATGTTGTATGTTCTGCATGTTGTATGTTCATTTTTTTTACATTCAACACATTAGTCGGATGATGGGATTACTACTGTCTATAGACTGATAGACTGTCCTGAGGAAGTGGTGTGATCACCACGAATCGTGTAGAAATAGTCTATTTTCTATTACATCCACTTGGACTCCTCTAGTACATCAACCTGACAGGCGAGCAGTGCAGTCTGATGCCAATTCTCTTCACCTAGCAAAGGATCATCACATCGGGGCTTGCAGCAGCCGCCAATGCCAAGTGCAGTGGTTGTGTCTCACACAACCAAAATAGGTGAGTGAATTTGATTATCCCTCACGAATATTCCTTTTATCTCGGATAAGACCCTATGTGGGCTCTATATTCCTTCTAGGTACTTATGATGTGTTTCTTGGATCCAACATTTTCAGCCTCTCTCTTTGACCACTTTCCCCAAGTCTGTGACATGCCAAGCTATCACATTACTGATATGCGCTATATTAAGTAGTATGTAATTTTAGAACAGGATAAGTCATACAAAAAATCCTGTCAGAAGCCATACTGGTGCTCTGATTTAGTATTCACCAGTATGGCTTCTGACAGGGCAGTGACCTGCCCCCTAGTTTACATAATGAATATTATACATACATAGTGAAAAAAAAACGTTCTGCAGGCAGTTAGGCGCCAGCCATGGCACCTGCGCTGCAGCATAATCATATGTGCTGTGCATATAATTAAAATATTTCAGGTCATCCTGATGTTCCAAAAAAAAAATAATGCATTTGAAAATGGTACCTGCCGCACCTGCGCAATAGCATCTATCGGTGTATATACAGAGGTGATCTGATAGCTGTTACTGCGCAGGAGCCGACAGTGTCATCTTAATAGAGGGAAAAAAAAAAGTCCTCCTCCAAGATGGCGCCGCCGCTCTCTTGGAGGAGGAAATGTGTTTTTTTTTTTCTTCTCTAGCAAACTGGCGCCTGCGCAATAGGTGCTACTGCCATCTTGGAGGAGAAATTTGTTTTCACTAGCAAGATGGCACCGCCGGTAGCACATTATGCACAGTAGCAGCTACCGGATCTCTGATAGCTGCTACTGTGCAGGCGCCATTTTCAAATGCATATTTTTTTGGGAATATCAGGATAATCTGAAATATATTAATTATATACACAGTACATATGCAATTATGCTGCAGCGCAGGTGACACCGCTGGTGCTTGCCTGCAGAAGGTTTTTTTTTTTTCAAAATGGATATATAATATTCATTATGTAAACTAAGGGGCAGGTCACTGAGGGGATTACTGACCTGTCAGCAGTCTTCATTATGAATACCTAATCACAGCACCGCATGAAGAGCCCCCCACAGGCCGCCCCCAAAGCACGAGCATATCATTAACATAAAACTGAAAATAAAGATTAAAGAACCACAAGACGGATTTCATCAACCAAGCTATCATTTTAATCAGTATAACGGCGCCGACCTGACAATGTCTGTAGGTTACTGTGCACAATGCTGCAGACAGGGTCCGTTTAATATAATTTAGGCTAATTACCAACCTGACTGCCCTTAAAAGAATAGTTTGTATGTACAATAATGTAGGTACATATATTATCATAACTCAACACTTTCCGCTCATAGTGAAATAGCGGAGCATAATCAGATGTTGGCAAAACAAGCATAGTATAGGCACTTTTTCATAATGGAATATGAAAAATATTTGGAGAAAACTGCCTCTAGAAGTCTCTCATCTAGCTCCATTTCGCAGAGATCTCTCATTGGTGTCCAACCATGATAAAGCATCTGGAGCAAAGTCAAACATATGAATTCCACCCAGGGCAACCACCCTGAGTGGAGTAGATCATATAAAAGGAAATTTGCTTTTCACAGAACCTTCTTTTTAGATCCCATAACTTGGCCCTCTTGTTCTGAACTTCTGTTGAAAACTCAGGATAAATGGATATTTTTCTTCCATCGATGGTAAGAGTGGTCCCTGGCCTTTCGTAGTATAAGATCTACATTTTAAAATGTAGTAATTTGATGAGTACAGGCCTTGGGGGAGCTGCCGGGGGCAAAGGACATGTTGTCAGGTTTTTCAATTGCAAAAAAATTGAGATAGTGTCTTTGCCCAAGGCCGGGGTCACACTTGCGAGAAACTTGCACGAGTCTCGCGTCTCAATACCCGACACTGCCGCCAGCACTTGGACCGGAGCGCTCAGCTGCACAGAAATACAATGCCTTGCGAAAGTATTCGGCTCCATGGAACTTTTCAACCTTTTCCCACATATCATGCTTTAACCCCTTACCTACAAGGGACATAATATTCCGTCCATGTGACCCTGGACCTAATTACCATGGACGGAATATTACGTCCCAGCGATCAGCGGCGCCCACGTGGTGAGCGCCGCTGATCGCGGCCGGGTGTCAGCTGATTATCACAGCTGACACCCGGCACAATGTGTCAGGGGCGGTCACGGACCGCCCCGACACGTTAACCCCTTGTACACCGCGATCAAACGCGATCGCGGTGTACCGGGGCTTAAAGGGAAGCATCGGCAGGGAGGGGGCTCCCTCCTTGCTTCCCTGAGCCCCCCACGGCAGCGCAATGTGCAGCGCTGCTGCGGGGGTCTCTTTCCCTACAGGCCCCCGGATACAAGATGGCGATGGGGGCCTTCGGGGGCCTGTAGGGAGCTGACTTCCTCACTGCCTGCAAAGCGCAGGCATGAGGAAGTCTGCAGAACTGCCTGTGACAGATTGCTGATCTGTCACAGTGATCTGTGATGTGACAGATCAGCGATCTGTCACAGGACAGTGATGTCCCACCTGGGACAAGGTAATAAAGTAAAAAAAAAAGTGTTAAAAATAATTTTAAAAAAATCGCTAAATAAATTAGTAAAAAAAAAAAAAATATTCCCCAATAAATCCATTTTTTCAAAATAAAAAAAAACCAAAACAATAAAGGTACACATATTTGGTATCGCCGCGTCTGTAGCGACCCGCCCTATAAAACTGTCCCATTAGTTAACCCCTTTAGCGAACCCCTTAAAAATTAAAAATAAAAAACGAAGCAAAAGATAATGATTTATTATCATACCACCGAACAAAAAGTACAATAATGCGCGATCAAAAAGACGCATATAAATATCCATGGTACCGCTGAAAACGTCATCTTGTCCCGCAAAAAACGAGCCACCATACAGCATCATCCGCAAAAAAATAAAAAAGTTATAGCTCGCAGAATAAAGCGATACAAAAATAATTATTTTTTATATAAAATTGTTTTCATTGCAAAAAAACGACAAAACATAAAAAAACGACCTAAACGAGGTATCGCTGTAACCGTACTGACCCGAAGAATAAAACCGCTTTATCAATTTTACCGCACGCGGAACGGTGTAAACGCACCACCCAAAAGAAATTCATGAAACGCTGGTTTTTGTTCATTCTGCGTCCCAAAAATCGGAACAAAGAGCGATCAAAAAATGTCACGTGCCCGAAAATGGTACCAATGAAAACGTCAACTCGTCCCACAAAAAATAAGACCTCACATGACTCGGTGGGTCAAAATACGGAAAAATTATAGCTCACAATATGTGGTGATGCAAAAACTATTTTTACAATAAAAAGCGTCTTTTAGCGTCTGACAGCTGCCAAACATAAAAACCGCCATAAATAGTAAATCAAACCCCCCCGTTATCACCCCCTTAGTTAGGGAAAAATAATAAAACTAAAAGAAAATGTATTTATTTCCATTTTCCCATTAGGGTTAGGGCTAGGGTTAGGGCTAGGGTTAGGGCTGAGATTAGGGTTAGGGGTGTGTTGGGGTTAGGGTTGGAGTTATAATTGGGGGGTTTCCACTGTTTGGGCACATCAGGTGCTCTCCAAAGGCAACATGGCGTCTGATCTCAATTCCAGCCAATTCTGCGTTGAAAAAGTCAAATGGTGCTCCTTCCCTTACAAGGTCTGCCATGCGCCCAAACAGTGTTTTACCCCCACATATGGGGTATCAGCCTACTCAGGACAAATTACAAAACAACTTTTGGGGTCCAATTTCTCCTGTTACCCTTAGGAAAATAAAAAATTGGGGGCAAAAATATCATTTTTGCGGAAAAAAATGATTTTTTTATTTTCACGCCCAGGCGTTATATGTAAATCAATCAGCCGCGGAGACACCATCACATGTTCCTCAACGCAAGCAATGACTAGCCAAGTCTTTCACCGGGAAGGAACAACCACGGGAAGGGCAGTCTCCAATGAAGGAAACCACCTATGCCAAAACATGGTATCCATCCACAGACAGCTGTTTCGGGGTATTGCCCCTCATCAGTGTGGAGTAGGAAACTGGCTTGTAGGAGCAATGCCTAGTAAAACTTCTGTGAAGCACTCGGGGGTTCAAAGTGCTCACCACACATCTAGATAAGTTCCATGGGGGGTCTAGTTTCCAAAATGGGGTCACTTGTGGGGAGTTTCAATAGTTTAGGTATATCAGGGGCTCTCCAAACGCACATGACACCCGCAGACCAATCCATCAAAGTCTGCATTCCAAAACATCACTACTTCCCTTCCGAGCCCTGACGTGTGCCCATACAGTAGTTTTCTCCCACGTACGAGGTATCAGCGTACTCAGGACAAATTGGACAACAACTTTTGGGGTCCAATTTCTCCTGTTACCCTTGGGAAAATAAAAAAAATTGGAGACTAATTGATCATGTTTGTGGAAAAAATACGATTTTTTTATTTTCACGCCCGGGCGTTATAAACTTCTGTGAAGCACTGGGGGGTTCAAAGTGCTCACCACACATCTAGATAAGTTCCTTGGGGGGTCTAGTTTCCAAAATGGTGTCATTTGGGGGGTTTCTACTGTTTTGGTACATCAGGGGCTTTCCAAACGCGACATGGTGTCCGATCTCAATTCCAGCCAAAAACGTCAAATGGTGCTGCTTCCCTTCCGAGCTCTGCCATGCGCCCAAATAGTGGTTTACCCCCACATGTGGGGTATCAGCGCACTCAGGACCCTAAAAGATATTGTGCAATTTATCCTGTTACTCTTGGAAAAATAAGAATTGAGGGTGAAAAGATCATTTTTGTGGAAAAAATATGATTTTTTAATTGTACGGCTGTATGTTATAAACTTCTGTGAAGCCCTTGGGGGTTCAAAGTTCTCACCACACATCTAGATAAGTTCCTTGGGGGGTCTAGATTCCAAAATGGTGTCATTTGTGGGGGGTTTCCACTGTTTTGGTACATCAGGGGTTTTCCAATCGCGACATGGTGTCCGATCTCAATTCTAGCCAAAAATGTCAAATGGCGCTGCTTCCCTTACGAGCTCTGCTATGCGCCCAAATAGTCATTTACACCCACATATGGGGTATCAGCGTACGCAAGACAAATTGCACAATAACTTTTGGGGTCCTGTTACCCTTGGAAAAATAAAAATTGGGGGTGAAAAGATCATTTTTGTGGAATAAATATGATTTTATATTTGTACCGCTGTACGTTATAAACTTCTGTGAAGCCCTTGTGGGTTCAAAGTTCTCACCACATATCTAGATAAGTTCCTTGGGGGGTCTAGTTTCAAAAAAGGGGTCACTTGGGGGGTTTCCACTGTTTAGGTACATCAGGGGCTCTCCAAACGCGACATGGCGTCCGATCTGAATTCCAGCCAATTTTGCATTGAAAAAGTCAAACGGCGCTCCTTCCCTACTGAGGTCTGCCATGCGCCGAAACAGTGGTTCCCCCCCACATATCAGGTATCAGCGTACTCAGGACAAATTGCACAATAACTTTTGCAGTCCAATTTCTCCTGTTACCCTTGGTAAAATAAAGAAAATTGAACCTGAAGTATTTTTTTTGTGAAAAAAAGTTCAATGTTGATTTTTTTTTTTAAATATTCAAAAAATTCCTGTGACGCACCTAAAGGGTTAATAAACTTCTTGAATGTGGTTTTAAGCACCTTAAGGGGTGCAGTTTTTAGAATGGTGTCTCTTTTGGGTATTTTGTATCATATAGACCCCTCAAAGTGGCTTCAAATGTGATGTGGTCCCTAAAAATAAAATGGTGTTGCAAAAATGAGAAATCGCTGGTCAATTTTTAACCCTTATAACTTCCTAACAAAAAAAAATTTTGGTTCCAAAATTGTGCTGATGTAAAGTAAACATGTGGGAAATGTTATTTATTAAGTTTTTTGTGTGCCGTATCGCTGTGATTTAAGGGCATAAAAATTCAAATTTGGAAAATTGCGAAATTTTCAAAATTTTCGCCAAATTTGTTTTTTTCACAAATAAACGCAAGTTATTTGAATGAAATTTTACCACTAACATGAAGTACAATATGTCACGAGAAAACAATGTCAGAATCACCAGGATCCATGGAAGCGTTTCAGAGTTATGACCTCATAAAGGGACAGTGGTCAGAATTGTAAAAATTGGCCCGGGAGTTAACGTGCAAACCACCCTTGGTAGTGAAGGGGTTAAACATAATTCTTCACCAAAAATTTACATTTGGTATCTTTAACAAATGGAACACAACTGTGCAGTTGAACAAAATTTATTGATTATTTTAAATTTTTGTGGAAAGTCAAAAACTGAAAAGTGGGGCGTGCAATATTATTTGGCCCCTTTACTTTCAGTGCAGCAAACCCACTCCAGAAGCTCATTGCGGATCTCTGAATGATCCAATGTTGTCCTAAATGACTAATGATGATAAATATAATCCACCTATGTGTAATCAAGTCTCAGTATAAATGCACCTGCTCTATGATAGTCTCAGGGTTCTGTTTGAAGCGCAGAGAGCATCATAAAGACCAAGGAACACAACAGGCAGGTCCGTGATACTGTTGTGGAGAAGTTTAACCCCTTTAACACCAAGGGTGTTTTGCACGTTAATGACCGGGCCAATTTTTACAATTCTGACCACTGTCCCTTTTATGAGGTAATAACTCTGGATCGCTTCCATGGATCCTAGTGATTCTGACATTTTCTTGTGACATATTGTACTTCATGATACTGATAAAATTTCATTCATATAACTTGAGTTTACTTGTGAAAAAAAAGGAAATTTGGTGAAAATTTTGAAAATTTTGCAATTTTCTAACTTTTAATTTTTATGCCCTTAAATCACAGAGATACGGCACACAAAAAACTTAATAAGTAACATTTCCCACATGTTTACTTTACATCAGCACAATTTTGGAACCAAACATTTTTTTTTGTTAGGAAGTTATAAGGGTTAAAATTTGACCAGCGATTTCTCATTTTTACAACACCATTTTTTTAGGGACCACATCACATTTGAAGTCACTTTGAGGGGTCTATATGATAGAAAATACCCCAGATTGATAATATTCTAAAAACTGCACCCCTGAAGGTACTCAAAACCACATTCAAGAAGTTCAATAATCTTTCAGGTGCTTCACAGGAAATTTTTTAATGTTTAAAGGGAACCTGTCACTCACCCAGGGCGTTTTTAAGTAAAAGAGCCACCTTCAGCAGTACTAAGGCTGCATTCTGTGAAGGTGTCTCTTCTGTTTCTGATCCACAGGAACGCCCAAATATTAATTTTTATAAATAGGTCCAAATACCTGTAATACGTCCCATAGGTATGGTGCGTCCCCCTATAGCAGCCGCCTCCCCGCCATCAATCATGCCCGCCCTGCGCCGCCTCCTCCTGCTTTCCTGTCGTAGTTACATGGCGCAGCGCAGGCACCCGCCGGCAACAGTTTTCGGGCATGCGTACTGCCCTGGAACTGACATCAGGCCATTGCGCCTGCGCGTTTTGCAGGCCCCAGATTCCCAGCTCCGCAGTGGGAATACATCATAACACACTGCGGGGCGGGACCTGGCGCCTGCAAAACACAAAAAAATTACTTCAGGTCCAATTTTTTCTATTTTACCAAAGGTAACAGGAGAAATTGGACTGCAAAAGTTATTGTGCAATTTGTCCTGAGTATTCTGATACGTGGGGGGGAACCACTGTTTTGGCGCATGGCAGAGCAAGAAAGGGAAGGAGGGCTGGAATTCAGATCGGACACCACATCACGTTTAAAGAGCCCCTGATGTGCCTAAACAGTGGAAACCCCCACAAGTGACCCCATTTTGGAAACTAGACCCCCCCAAGGAACTTATCTAGACATGTGGTTATGAGAACTTTGAACCCCAAAGGGCTTCACAGAAGTTTATAACATACAGCTGTACAATTTAAAAATCATATTTTTTCCACAAAAATTATCTTTTCATCCCCTATATTTATTTTCCCAAGAGAAACAGGACCCCAAAAGTTATTGTGCAATTTGTCCTGAGTACGCCGATACCCCATGTGTGGGGGTAAACCACTGTTTGGGCGCATGGCAGAGCTCGGAAAGGAATGAGCGCCATTTGACTTTTTCAACGTAGAATTGGCTTGACGCCATATCGCATTTGGAGAGCCTCTGATGTGCCTAAACAGTGGAAACCCCCCCCACAAATAACACCATTTTGAAAACTAGACTCCCAAGGAACTTTTCTAGATGTGTGGTGAGAACTTTGAACCCCCATGGGCTTCACATGTTTATAACGTACAGCGTAAAATTAAAAAATCCTATTTTTTCCACAAAAATTATCTTTTCACCCCCAATTGTTATTTTCCCAAGGGAAACAGGACTACAAAAGTTATTGTGCAATTTGTCCTGAGTACCCTTGATACCCCATATGTGGGGGTAAGCCACTGTTTGGGCGCATGGCAGAGCTCAGAAGGGAATGAGCACCATTTGACGCAAAATTGGCTGGAACTGAGATCGGGTGCCATGTCGCGTTTGGAGAGCCCCTGATGTGCATGAACAGTGGAAACCCTCCACAAGTGACCACATTTTGGAAATTAAACCCCCCAAGGAACTTATCTAGATGTGTGGTGAGCACTTTGAACCCCCAAGTGCTTCATAGAAGTTTATAACGTAGAGCCATAAAAATAAAAAAAATCATTTTTTCCACAAAAATATTTTTGCCCCTAATATTTTATTTTCCCAAGGGTAACAGGAGAAATTGGACCTCAAAAGTTGTTATGAAGTTTGCCCTGAGTAGGATGACACCCCATATGTGGGGGTAAACCACTGTTTGGGCGCATGGCAGTGCTTGGAAGGGAAGGAGCACCGTTTGACTTTTTCAACGCAGAATTGTCTGGAATTGAGATCAGACGCCATGTTGCATTTGGATAGCCCTTAATGTGCCTAAACAGTGGAAACCCCCCAAATCTAACTCCAACCCAAACCCCCAACACACCTCTAACCCTAATCTCAGTCCTAACCCTAATGAGAAAATGGAAATAAATACATTTTTTTAATATTATTCTTCCCTAACTAAGGGGGTGATAAGGGGGGCTTGATTTACTATTTAGCCGGGTTTTTATGTTTTGCAGCTGTCACACGCTAATAGACTCTTGTAAAAATAGTTTTTGCATCACCACATTTTGAGAGCTATAATTTTTCCGTATTTTGACCCACAGAGTCATGTGAAGTCTTATTTTTTGTGGGACGAGTTGACATTTTTACTGGTAGCATTTTCGGGCACGTGACATTTTTTGATCGCTTTTTAATTCCGATTTTTGGGATGCAGAATGAACAAAAACCAGCATTTCATGAATTTCTTTTGGAGGGGGCGTTTATACCGTTCCGCATGTGGTAAAATTGATAAAGCAGTTTTATTCTTCGGGTCAGTACGATTACAGCGATACCTCATCTACTGTATATCATTTTTATATGTTTTGGCTCTTTTATACAATAAAAACAATTTTATATAAAAAATAATTATTTTTGCATCGCTTTATTCTGCGAGCTATAACTTTTTTAGTTTTTGCTGATGACGCTGTATGGCGGCTCGTTTTTTGCGGGACAAGATGACGTTTTCAGCGGTACCATGGATATTTATATCTTATGTCTTTTTGATCGCGCGTTATTGCACTTTTTGTTCGGCGGTATGATAAAGCATTGTTTTTTACTTTGTTTTTTTAAGGGGTTCACTAAAGGAGTTAACTAGTGGGACAGTTTTATAGGGCGGATCGTTACGGACATGGCGATACTAAATATGTGGATTTTTATTATTTTTTTATTTACAAAAAAAGAATTTATTAGGTATTTTTTTTTAATTTAGGATTTTTTTTAAAATTATTTTTACATTTGTTTTTTTTTTTACTTTATTATATTGTCCCAGTGTGGGGCAATATACCGTATATACTCGTGTATAAGCCAAACCCCTAATTTTGCCACAAAAAACTGGGAAAACTTATTGACGCGCGTATAAGCCTAGGGTGGAAAATGCAGAAGCTGCTGGTAAATTTCAAAAGTTAAAATAGATACCAATAAAAGTAAAATTAATTGAGACATCAGTAGGTTAAAAGTTTTTGAATATCCACATTGAATCAGGAGCCGCATATAATGCTCCATACTGTTCATGATGGCCCCGTAAGATGTTCCATACAAAATACACCCCATATAATGCTGCACAAAGGTTAATAATGGCCACATAAGATGCTCCATAGAATATGCCCCATATGCTGCTCCATAAAGGTTATGGCCACATAAGATGTTCCATAGAATTATGCCCCATATGCTGCCCCATAAAATGATCCATAGATTATGCCCCATAAGTTGCTCCATAGATTATGCCCCATATGCTGCCTCATAAGATGCTCCAAAGATTATGCCCCATAAAATTCTCCATAGACTATGCCCCATATGCTGCTCCATAGCTTATGCCCCCATAAAATGCTCCATAGATTATGCCCCCATAAGATGCTCCATAGATTATCCCCCATATGCTGCCCCATAAAATGCTCCACAGATTATGCCCCCATATGCTGCTCCACAGATTATGCCCCTATATGCTGCCCCCATAAGATGCTCCATAGATTATGCCCCCATATGCTGCTCCACAGATTATGCCCCTATATGCTGCCCCCATAAGATGCTCCAGATTATGCCCCCATATGCTGCTCCCATAAGATGCTCCACAGATTATGCCCCCCTATGCTGCCCCATAAAATGCTCCACAGATTATGCCCCCATATGCTGCCCCATAAGATGCTCCATAGATTATGCCCCCATATGCTGCCCCCATAATATGCTCCACAGATAATGCCCCCATATGCTGCCCCCATAAGATGCTCCATATATTATGCCCCCATAAGCCGCCGCCGCTGCTGTAAATAAAAAAAAAGACATACTCACCTTTCCGTCGCTGGGGCCAGGTGCCGGGGCCCTGAGCAGGCAGGGACAGGTGCTGATCTCGCCGCTGGCTCAGGACCCCAGCACTGGCAATATTCATCTGTCCCCACTCCATCGCTGCGCCCGCTCTGTCTCTTCCGGGTCTTCTGTCAGTGACGTTCAGGCAGAGGGCGTGGCGCGTACTAACTACGTCACCGCGCCCTCTGACCTGAACATCACAGCCAGAGGATGGAGGACAGAGTAGCGCGCAGCGATGGACCGGGGACAGGTGAATATTGCATATACAGTTAGGTCCATATATATTTGGACAGAGACAACATTTTTCTAATTTTGGTTCTAGACATTACCACAATGAATTTTAAACAAAACAATTCAGATGCAGTTGAAGATCAGACTTTCAGCTTTCTTTTGAGGGTATCCACATTAAAATTGGATGAAGGGTTTAGGAGTTTCAGCTCCTTAACATGTGCCACCCTGTTTTTAAATGAACCAAAAGTAATTGGACAATTGACTCCAAGGCTATTTCATGGACAGGTGTGGGCAATCCCTTCGTTATCTCATTCTCAATCAAGCAGATAAAAGGCCTGGAGTTGATTTGAGGTGTGGTGCTTGCAGTTGGAAGGTTTTGCTGTGAAGGAAACAAGCGGTCAAAGGAGCTCTCCATGCAGGTGAAACAAGCCATCCTTAGGCTATGTGCCCACGTTGCGTGTTAAAACGCACACTAAAACTGGACTCCTTCCCAGAAATGTGCGGTTTTTTCCACGTGATTTCACAGCGATTTTACCGCGATTCTGTTCGTGATTTTGCCGCGATTTTCTCAAGTACTTTCCAAGCGATTTGAAGCATCGCTTGGAAAGTGATGGACAGGTTGGTCACACTCGTCAAACATAGTGTTTGACAAGTGTGACCAGCTTTTTACTATTGAGGCCGCCTATGCGGCCTCAATAGTAAAAGATAAAATGTTAAAAATGATAAAAAAATAAAAAATCGGGGTATATTTACCTTCCGACGTCCCGCGCTGCAATCCCAGGCCTCAGCGTTCCCAGCGATGCCTTGCGAGACCTGTGATGACGTTGGTCTCGCGTTACTATAGCGATCTCGCGAGACCGCTAGAGTCACGCGAGACTACGTCATGACAGGACCTTGCCGCAAGGCATTACTGGGAACGCTTAGGCCGGGAATGCAGCGTGGGATGTCGGAAGGTAAATATACCCTGATTTTTTATTCTTTTTTTACAGGGGTATGGTACCCAGGGCCTGGAGGACAGTCTCCTCTCCTCCACACCGTGGGTACCAACCGCACATGAGACGCTTAACTTCCCGCATGGTGGGTATAGCCACATGCGGGAAGTAAGCGATTCTCATGCATTCCTATGGGTGAGAATCGCGGCAATTCTTTGCGACTCTGCACAAAAGAATGACCATGCTGCGATTTTTTCCGCGATGCAATTCTGCCGCGGAAAAAAGTGCAGCATTAGCACAGCATGTGCGGAATGCCATAGGAATGCATGGGGTGCGTTCTGTACACGATTTTTAAACGTTTTCGCAGCGTTTTCGCGCCGAAAATCGCGGCTAAAACACTTAAAAATCGCATTGTGGGCACACAGCCTTAAGCTGCAAAAACAGAAAAAAACCCATCCGAGAAATTGCTACAACATTAGGAGTGGCATAATCTACAGTTTGGTACATCCTGAGAAAGAAAGCACTGGTGAACTCATCAATGCAAAAAGACCTGGGCGCCGACGGAAGACAACAGTGGTGGATGATCGCAGAATAATCCCCATGGTGAAGAGAAATCCCTTCACAACAGCCAACCAAGTGAACAACACTCTCCAGGAGGTAGGCGTATCAATATCCAAATATGTAAATAGAGGAAGGCACCGCGCTCACAGGAGGATTCACAGATGATAACGTAAAAATGAAAATCTGCCACAGCAAGATACACTGATGAATGGTAAAGGACTTATACAAACTTACCCTAGCTCTGCTGAATGAAGGTGCTGTGCTGATCACAGTGAATGATCCACAGAAATGCTGGAAAACCAGGTGAGAAGCTGGGAGGATGAAGTGAATGAACTAGCTGACTGGGGTGCAAGTAATGAAGAGAGCTGGGCAGAGCCAGGATAGCACCGGCCGGTAGCGTCCTGGATGCACAGCTGAGGGGGGCCGACACTGTCCTGCACTGACAGCGTGTGACGTCACAGGCTGAGGCTACGGAGCCTAGCTGGGGCCAAAAACCTACGCGTTTCAAGCAAAACGTGCTTCTTCATCAGGGTTACTGCTCACCCAGTGTAGCTGTCATATATAGTGTGCATATGTTCAAACACCTGTTTAACTCTTGGATTGAACACTCACCCCCACCCTCCCAGTAGAAGGCTCATTAATGATTAAGATAATATCATACATTTAAAAAGAAAGAGAAAAGAATAGCCATAGCGTATACCTCACAAAAATGGGTTGTAATATTGATAATAATAAGGAATGTTAAAAACTATAACTTTATTATGCTGATAAATTTTTTAATATTTTAATATGAATAAAATCGAATACAAATATAAATATAAAGAAAAACTATGCGCGTAAAAATAAAATATGCTCTACCAACCGCAAATACTCATACAAAAAGCAGACATTGAAAATATGAATATAGAGAATATGGTAGGGGAAGGCAAATGCATCTATCCAAAAAAAAAAAAAAAAAAATATTTATAAAACCACATAATGTATATATGGCTGATAAAAACAGTCATAAACAACCTCTATGTATGCATTTCACACTACTAATATTGGTTATAAATGCTGTTCTATTGCATACCAAATCTTAGTATAACTAGTGAGGATAATGATTAAAATTACTTGTATATAAATACCCCTTATAGATACAGTATAGTAAAAATCCAGTTTGAATAGTAATAAAAATAGAATAAGTGTGAAAGAACTGGTTAAAAATAATTAATGGGTACATGAAACCTCTAATGCAAGCATCCATATGTATTCATTTGTCTACAATCATATTAGAAGGCATATAATTCCAGTTCGTGATTCAGGCCTTTTCGGGCCAAACTGTCCAAGGAGAATATCCAATAGGACTCTGCTCTAGACATTGCCTTGAGGAAATCACCCCCTCTCTGGTTATAATGGACCACCTGAATGCCGCAAAAGTGAACGCCTTTCAAAGATTGGCTATGTTTGTCTTTAAAATGGCGTGAGAGAGGGTGTCCTATAAAGCCTTTACGAATGTTAGAAAAGTGTTCTTTGATGCGATCCATCAAACGACGTTTGGTGCGGCCCACATACAATTTGTTACATGGGCACCTGATGCAATATATAACCCCCCTGGAAAAACAGGATATGTTCTCTGTGATATTAAACTCCATCGTGCCACTGGAGTTAGAAAAGGTCAATTGGCGTATCTTTTTAAAAGAGGTGTTCATACACCCAAAACACCCTCCACATGGTAAAAAGCCTGTATTGCCTTGATTGAGGGCCTTCCAGGGACCTGGAGGGCCCCTGAAAGCCATCTTTGTAGTTGGGGCCACAAGGTTCCCTAACGTTTGTGACTTCATATATATACAAATCTAGGGTTGCTAGGGAGAAATTCCCCAATCACTTTATCCTTCTGAAGGATTGGCCAATGTTTGCGTATAATGTTGGCAAACTTATTGTAACCCATGTTAAACTGAGTAATGATTGGGAGTTTTGAAATCTGTTCCTGTATACTAGAGCCTGGAAGGTCATTTAATTGTGTGTTGCTGATCAAGTTTTCTCTAGAAATAGAGGCAATGTCTTGCCAAACCTGTTCAAGTAGGGCACTAGGGTACCCCTTATCCAAAAATTGTTGAGTTAAATGATCAGCTTCACTATTAAAATCATCCATTTTAGAACAGTTACGCCTAATCCTCATGTATTGCCCTTTTGGTATATTTGTGAGCCAGACCGGAAGGTGGCAACTGGTGAAATGGATAAAACTATTTGAGTCAACCTCCTTCCGGTGGCATCTGGTATTAAGTCGGTTGTTTTCCACATAAATATTCAAATCTAAGAAAGTCACACTACTTGTACTAATGTTTGGGGTAAACTCAAGGCCATAAGAGTTGTCATTTAGGCCTCTTTCACACTTCAGTTTTTTTTCAATCAGTCACAATCCGCCAGGTTTTGAAAAAAACGGATCCTCAATTTTCTTTTGAGGATCCGTTTTTTTCCCCATTGACTTCCATTAATGGCGGATTGTGACGGATTGCCGTCCGTTGCATCCGATTTTTTTGAGGATCCGCCAAAAGTTGCTGTCCGTCACCATCCTCAAAGATTTCAAAACGGAGCTTGCAATGTTTTTTTCTCTGGCGGATCCTCCAGACACTCATTTAACCCGAAATCCTTTCTGGGTGCCGGACAAAAAAAATATTCTCTCTCTCTCTCTCTCTCTCTCTCTCCCCTTCCCGGCCAGCATTTCCTCATTTTCAGGATCCGTCTGAAAACGGATCCTGTGCCATCCGTTCACATCAGTTGAGAACGGATCCGCTTGTCTGACTTTTTGGCGGATTTGAACTGATGCAAAAAACTGAAGTGTGAAAGAGGCCTTAGGCTAACAATAAAAGTGTTTAACTCAATTTCAGAGCCTTCCCATATAAACAAAATGTCGTCAATAAAGCGACGCCACATAATTAAGCCTGGACGTAATTGTCCAAAAGGCTGAATATGCGACTCCTCCCACTTGGCAACATATAAATTAGCATAGCTTGGGGCAAATTGCGTCCCCATAGCTGTACCCCAAGTCTGAAGATAAAAATTACCCTCAAACAAAATAATTGTGCTGCAGGATGAATTTAATGCACTCCACAATGAACTGAATCTGTGGTTCATCATGTATGCCCAATGATTGGAGAAAATGCTCAGCTGCTTGGCACCCTTTCTGATGGTTGATAACAGTATATAATGACTTAATGTCTAGAGTGCCAAGTATATAATTTTTATCCCATTTAATTGATTCAAGGACTTGTATAGTATGACCCGTATCTTTAAGATATGCTGGTACTAGGGACATGCACTTATGCAAATGCACATCCACATAATGTGACAAATTAGCTATTAATCCCTGAGATGATGGGTCTCCCTGGCGGACATGTTACACTTTTGTGAATTTTAGGGATATGGTAAAACACCGCCAGGTTTGGGTTTTTGTTCATAATGTATTGAAACTCTTTTTTATTGAGAATACCAGAAGACTTGCCTTTAGAAGCCAGGCAGTTTAATTTCCTAATATATTGTTCCGTGGGATTACCATCTAGTTTTTTATAAGTGATACTGTCCCCAAGAAGTCGGTGGGATTCCTCCTGGTACATATTCTGACTAAGGATAACTATACCCCCACCCTTATCGGCAGGGCGGACCACGATATCATGATTATTTTGCAAGTCTTTAATAGCTTTAATTTCTTGAGGATTTAAATTACGTGGTGCATACCTAGAATTCCTCTTGGTAAGGCGTCTGATATCCCCTGTTACCAACATATCAAACGTGTGAAATGCACTTGAATATTCCTGGATAGGATTAAAGGTGGAAGGATTGGCTAAGTTAGTATGTATAAAGCCTGATATAATCTGCTGTGTGTGCATAGTAGTACGTTCTTTTTTAAGAAAGTACTTTTTTAATGCTAAATTCCGAAGATATTTTTTCATACCAATATACAAATGAAATGGTTTGGCCTCATTGGTTGGTGCAAACTTTAAGCCTTTTTGTAAGAGAGAAATCTCATTCTCAGACAATTGATGACAACTGAGATTATATATTTTCTGTGGAACCTTTTGTGTTTCTCTTACTACTTTTTTGGTAAGTTTCCCCCCCCCCCCCGTTTACCTCTTTTTGTTTTTGGGTTCTGACCCGAAAAAAATCCCTATTAATTAATGAACGGTTTCCTGTTCCTCTACTAGACTTAGATAGCGTATTAGAATTTCTTTGATTGGTACTCTTGTTAATACAAACTGGAATAGTACTAGGTACCCTACTGGAGAGGGACTGAGAAGGTTTAGAATATAGTTTTGAAGATGCCCTTTGGTTAACAATAGGGATTTGGTTTCTGACCAATTCGTGATTGTGGGCAGAGACCTGTGGTTCACTGTGATTGGGTGTTAGCCCTGAACTAGTGATAATGGATTCCTCAGCGAGGGATAACAGAGGCGAATATCTATTGCTGGAATAAATTGGGGTATACCAATATCCAAATATACCATAAAGAGAAGACAGCATGAAAGTAAATACAGAGGGTTCACTGCACGGTGCAAGCCACTCATAAGAATCAAGAATCAAAAGGCTAGACTTGACTTTGCTAAAAAACATCTAAAAAAGCCAGCACCGTTCTGGAAGAACATTTTTTGGACAGATGAAACCAAGTTCAACCTCTACCAGAATGATGGAAAGAGAAAAGTATGGCGAAGGTGTGGTACAGCTCATGATCCAAAGAATACCACATCATCTGTAAAACACGGCAGAGGCAGTGTGATGGCTTGGGCATGCATGGCTGCCAGTGGCACTGGGTCACTAGTGTTTATTGATGATGTGACACAGGACAGAAGCAGCCGAATGAATTCTGAGGTATTCAGAGCCATACTGTGTGCTCAGATCCAGCGAAATGCAGCCAAACTGATCGTCTTTTCACACTCCAGATGGACAATGACCCAAAACATAAAGCCAAAGCAACCCAGGAGTTTATTAAAGCAAAGAAGTGGAATAGTCTTGAATGGCCAAGTCAGTCACCTGATCTCAACCCAAATGAGCATGCATTTCACTTGTTAAAGACTAAACTTCAGACAGAAAGGCCCACAAACAAACAGCAACTGAAAACCACCACAGTGAAGGCCTGGCAGAGCATCAAAAAGGAGGAAACACAGCGTCTGGTGATGTCCATGAGTTCAAGACTTCAGGCAGTCATTGCCAACAAAGGGTTTTCAACCAAGTACTAGAAATGAACATTTTATTTACAATTATTTAATCTGTCCAATTACTTTTGGTCCCTTTAAAAACAGGGTGGCACATGTTAAGGAGCTGAAACTCCTAAACGCTTCATCCAATTTTAATGTGGATACCCTCAAATGAAAGCTGAAAGTCTGAACATCAACTGCATCTGAATTGTTTTGTTTAAAATTCATTGTGGTAATGTCTAGAACCAAAATTAGAAAAATGTTGTCTCTGTCCAAATATATATGGACTTAACTGTACTTACCCCCTCCTGGCGCGGTCTCTGCAGCCCCGCTTCTCCCGGTCACAGGCTCCTTCCTTCATCGGTCATGTGGTACCGCTCATTAAAATACATGAATAAGCGCATATTTATGACTTTAATGAGCGGTACCACGTGACCGCTGAAGGAAGGAGCCTGAGACCGGGAGAAGCGGGTGGCTGCAGAGACAAGGGGGGGTGCAAGTATGATCTGGCACCCCCCTCTCACCCTCCCGGTATATGACTCGCATATAAGCCGAGAGGGGGACTTTCAGCCCCAAAAAATGGGCTGAAAGTCTCGGCTTATACGCGAGTATATATGGTAATAAAGTGTCAGATCGCTAATTTGACACTTTGCAGTGCACTGTCAGATCAGCGATCTGACAGGCACTGCTGCAGACTTTCTCAGAGCAGGCACTGAGAAAACCACCTGCTCCGGGGGTCTCAGGGAAGCACGCAGGGAGCCCCCTCCCTGACCTGCGCGATTCTTCCCTGTGCCCCTGGTACACTGCTATCATGTTTGATCGCAGTGTGCCGAGGGTTAATGTGCCGGGGCGGTCCGTGAGAATCTGCTGACACCGGGCCGCGATCAACTGATCGCGGTGACGTACTATCCCGTCCCCGGGTACCGTGGACGGGATAGTACGTCAGATGGTAGAAAGGAGGTAAAAGCCGGATGTGGATACAAAATGATTTCCAAATCTTTAAACATCCCAAGGAGCAGTGTTGCAAGCGATCATATTGAAATGGAAGGAGTATCATACCACTGCAAATCTACCAAGACCCGGCCGTCCCTCTAAACTTTCATCTCAAACAAGGAGAAGACTGATCAGAGATACAGCCAAGAGGCCCTTGATCACTCTGGATGAACTGCAGAGATCTACAGCTAAGGTGGGACAGTCTGTCCATAGGACAACAATCAGTCGTGCACTGCACAAATCTGGCCTTTATGGAAGAGTGGCAAGAAGAAAGGCATTTCTCAAAGATATCCATAAAAAGTGTCACTTAAAGTTTGCAACAAGTCCCCTGGGGGAGACACCAAACGTGTGGAAGAAGGTGCTCTGGTCAGATGAAACCAAAATCGAACTTTTTGGCAACAATGCCAAACGATATGTTTAGCGTAAAGGCAACACAGCTCATCACCCTGAACACACCATCCCCACTGTCAAACATGGTGGTGGCAGCATCATGGTTTGGGGCTGCTTTTCTTCAGCAGGGACAGGGAAGATGGTTAAAATTGATGGGAAGATAGATGGAGCCAAATACAGAACCATTCTTGAAGAAAACCTGTTGGAGTCGGCAAAAGACCTGAGGACTGGGACTGAGATTTGTCTTCCAACAAGACAATGATCCCAAACATAAAGCAAAATCTACAATGGAATGGTGCACAAATAAACGTATCCAGGTGTTAGAATGGCCAAGTCAAAGTCCAGATCTGAATCCAATCGAGAATCTGTGGAAAGAGCTGAAAACTGCTGTTCACAAACGATCTCCATCAAACCTCACTGAGCTCGAGCTGTTTGCCAAGGAAGAATGGGCAAGAATTTCAGTCTCTCTATGTAGAAAACTGATAGAGACATACCCCAAGTGACTTGCAACTGTAATCGCAGAAAAAGGTGGCGCAACAAAGTATTAAGTTAAAGGAGCCGAATAATATTGCACGCCCCACTTTTCAGTTTTTGACTTTCCACAAAAATTTAAAATAACCAATAATTTTCATTCCACTTCACAATTGTGTTCCACTTGTTGATTCTTCACCAAAAAATGTACATTTGGTATCTTTATGTTTGAAGCATGATATGTGGGAAAAGGTTGAAAAGTTTCAGGGAGCCAAATACTTTCGCAACGCACTGTGTATGCAGCCGCTCACTCTGGTCCCGAGTCCCGGGTATTGAGACGCGAGACTCATGCGTGTTTCTAGCAAGTGTGACCCCGGCCTAACATTGTAGTCACAAGATTAAAAAAAAAAAAAATCAATTGAATTACGACCTTCCGCTTTTTCAGGAACCCCAAATAAACGTTTGTTATTTTGCAGAAGCCTATTCTCTAGATCATCAGCCTTGTGGAGAAGAGCATTGATATTCTGAAGACCTCTCCACAGATCTTTATGTACAGTAGGCATTTGGTCCTCAACAGAATAAATCTTTCTGCATGTTTTGCATGATTAGATTAATGTCCTCTCTAAGCCCTCCTATGTGTTTGTTGAGAGTTTCTAAAGAGAGGCTGCAGGATTTTACAGCAGAGAAAACATCTTGTAGTGTAGCCTCTTGCCCAGAAACACTGGCTGGATCTCCATAGGTGTTGTTAGTGCTCTGTATATCCTGTTGAACTGTTGCTGTGAGAGCGGAGCCATATTGCCTACTCAGCACAGACTGTTTCTTTCTCCCCCTGCGAGCATAAGAGCATACTGGATCAGGTGGTAAATAATCTGAAGGGTCCTCAGGGTCTAAGGTGAGTCCAGCAAATCGCCCCAGCTTTGCTGCAGCAGCTGCTCTCACTCTGGCATGATGTCGGGGAAGGAAGCTCCATGTTGGAAGGTACGCTAGCTCACTCTGCTCCTCCTGATACTTGCTTCTTGTCATGCCTGAGTGCACTTTAAGCTTCTCCATTTATTTCTGGGACTTTCCTCCTGCCTTCCGGGCAAGGAATCCATATTTCACTGCTAATAGCCGTGGAAATGACAGGCTGCAGTGCAGAGCGAAGCTCAGTGTGTCCTCTTCACATGGCCGTCTAGACGCGCCCACCTTAAAAATAAATAAATAATTCTTAACCAGAACTTTTTGTCTCTATTGACAATTTCTAGCAGCCATAACTATTTTAATTTTTCTGTCAATGGAACTTTGGGAGGGAATTCATTTTTATGCACCGAGTCGTAGTTTTTATTACCATTTTAGGGTACATATAAAGTTTTGATCTCTTTTCTTTGCATATTTTGGCATTTCAATTTTTATTACTCTACAACGTTTATCTTATTGTTAAAATATTGTTACATTTTCATTGATCAGGTTTTTACAGATACAGCTAAATGTTTATTAATTTACAATTTTATTTTTGAATGGGGAAAGTAAACTGATTTAAACTTTTATATTTTAGTCCCTCTTATGGGAACTGCACAGGCAAAATATGCAGCAACAAAAACTCAGCAAATACTCATTATAGGAAGTTAAGGGTATAAACCTCTATTGTTTCTTCTTTTTGCAAATAACAAACCTGTTGCTTTTCCCTAATAGGAATAATATTTGGATCAGCACTTGTCAAAATGTCATGGATTCATGGTGTAGAACGGGCAAAATAAGCATCTGGCAGCCAAAAATATATTTTCTTTGGCCATTTTTAAATTTTAAATGTAACACCCCTTTAAGCCAACATTGTAAACAGGGAGTCTGGTAGAGCTCACCTCAATATGTCTTAGCACCTCCATTCAATTCTTGGCAGGTGCTCTAGGGAAATGCAGCAAGGTCTTCCTCAAGGGTTTAAATGGTGAACTATGCAGGGTGAAGAAAAAGAAATAGCAAATCAAATGATGCCACACAAACACAAGAAATGTGTTACGCTCTTAAAGGAATTGTCTACTCAAAACTGATAAGTCTGCAGTCACTCTGAATGTCTGCAGACTTATGAATCCTCCCAGTGTACACACTGTGTGCTGCAGGGATTGGCCGGTTTCAGACCCAGGACCGGAGGGTACGTAGAACTTAGTTATCAGTTTTGAACGGACACCACATTTAAATGTAAAGGATGTACACTTCAATGCTGTGACAGTATGGGGTAGTCCCTGGATGGCACAACTGTATTAACAAAAAATCCCCAATTCTACTTCTGCTACTTACACACAGTTAAGAATGACAGTTTTCCTGTAAGTGACAACAGACACTCCTAATTAAGAACACATAACACACAAATGGCTGCACTAATGTAAGAACTGCAGTCCAATGTTGTGGTCTAGTTGCAATGAATGTTAGCACGCTTTGAGGAACCGCAAGTTCAAGTTACTATTGCGATCAAAGCAGAATTATATATAAAAACACGTATGCACAGAGCGCATACATATACACATCTGTATACACAAAGCACTATATATATAATTTATTACATGTTCCAGAAAATGAAGTATTTATCTTAGAAAATTATTGAAATTACACGTTTAGTTATACACGTCATTTGTGTGTATTGGAACAACACACAAAAAAAGAGGGGAAAAAAAAGGCAAATTGGACATAATTTCACACAAAACTCCCCAAATGGGCCTGGCAAAATTGTTGGCACCTTAAAAAAACTGTGCGTAGGCAACTTTGTTTCAAGCGTGCGATGCTTGTTCAAACTCACCTGTGACAAGTAACAGATGTGGACAATATGAAAATCACACCTGAAACCAGATAAAAATGGGAGGTGATTCAATATTTGCTTTGTAGCTAATCTCCTTGAACGTGGATGACAGAGAAAAAATTGATGAAAAGTTGCAACGCAGGATAGTCTAGATTAAGATAAGCAGCCCCCAATCAAGTTCCAAAGAAATTCAGGCTGTCTTGCAGTCTCCGGTTGCATCAGTGTCAGCGCAAACTATAAGTTGACATTTGAATTAAATGAAAAGGTATGGCAGGAGACCCAAAAGCAACCCACTACTGATACAGATACTTTTTTTAGACTGCAGTTTGTGAGTAAGCCAAAATCCTTCTGGGAAAGCGTCTTGCGGGCAGTTGAGACAAAGATAGAACTTTTTTGTAAAGCACATCATTCTACTGTTTACTGAAAAAGGTCTACAAAGAAGAGAACACAGTACCTACAGTCAAATATGGTAGAGGTTCAAAGACATTTTGCTGCCTCTGACACTGGGTGCCTTTATAGTCTACATGACATCATGAAATATGAAGATTACCAAAGGATTTTGGATCTCATTGTAGTGCCCGGTGTCAGAAAGCTGGGTTTGCGTCTTCCAACAGAACAATGACCAAAAACATACTTAAAGCATCCAGAAATGGATGTAAACATGGCTCCCTTCAAAAGAGAACCGGGAGCAGTTTGCAAAAGAAGAGTGGTCCAAAATTCCAGCTGAGAGGTGTAAAAAGCTTGGTGATAGTTATAGCAAGTGATTGAAGATACTTGTTCCACAGGGTATACAAACAAATATTAAGTGTAGAGTGTGCCAACAATTTTGTCTGGCCCATTTTGGGGGTTTTGTATGAAATTATACCCAATTTGCCTACTTTTCGTGTTTTTCCAATACACACAAAGGAAATAAACAGGTGTAAAACAAGATGTGTAATTGCAATAATTTTCTGTGAGAAATGCTTGACTTTCTGAAACAACTTCAAGGGTGCCAACACGTTCGGCCATGACTGTATACACACAACACATACACACACAGTGCTCAGCATAAATGCGCACACCCCATTTGAAAAGTAAGATTCGATTCAATACCTCACGAAATACAGTGGGGAAAAAAATATTTAGTCAGCCACCAATTGTGCAAGATCTCCCACTTAAAAAGATGAGGCCTGTTATTGACATCATAGGTAGACCACAACTATGAGAGTAAAATTGAGAAAACAAATCCAGAAAATCACCTTTTCTGATTTGGCAAGATTTATTTTTCAAATTATGTTGGAAAGTACCGTATTTTCCGCTTTGTAAGACGCACTTTTATTTCCCCCAAATTGGGGGGAAAATGGGGGTGCGTCTTACAATCGGAATAGTGAAAAAAAAGTGATTTTTCTTACTTTTATGGCGGCGGCTGCGGAGCGGGCGGTCTGGATGGCAGGAGGAAAGCATGGTCATCGGTGGGGCAGTGCAGGAGCTGGGGGAGGCAGTGTGGTTTCTCCGTTGTTCGGGCGGTACAGTGCAGGCCGGCGCCATTGCACTTCCGGTATCCGGAGTTTCCGGTTTCCGGAATAAGCGCCAGTGCCTGTGCTGTACAGGACTTCAAGAAAATGGCCGCCGAGCCAGCGCATGCGCAGATGGAGCTCTCGGTCGGCGCTCTCGGTCACGGCGCTCGATCTGCGCATGCGCTGACTATTTCAATCAGCTGGCAGCAGGCAGGATTCTGGGCTCCGCTGCACACGGAGCCCTAAAGCAGAGGAGGGAGAGAAGCATGATCCTCTTCCTCCTCTGCAGGGATGGTTAGTGATTTGTGGAGGGAACTGTTGCTGAGCTGCCTCCACCAATCAGATTTCTGTCCCTGCACAATATTATACTGTTGCACTTACAGTACGGTATTTCCACAAGCACCAGATCCTTGGGAGAGGTGAGCTCACATTGAAGGGAAGCACAACTCCCATCATTCTTCAGGATATACTGTACCAATGGGTGTATTCTGACGGATGATGGGAGTTGTAGCCACGGTCGGCTCCAGGTTTTTGTGGGCCCCAGGCGAAAGTGTCACAGTGGGCCCCTTTAACACGTACCACAATTCATGATGCACAGATACGGCAAAGAAATATAGGTATACAATGCCAAAGATTTCACTTCTTACATTACATGACTGATATCTATTGTACTTTCTACAATAGCTCAGAAACCAGCAAATCCTCGCAGAGCATAGTGCATGCTCTAGTGGGGACTCAAAAGTTTTCATTTAAGACCAGACAGTATAGAACTCCATACAGTATTCTGGGCATCACATAGTCTTCCAGACAGTTTATTGGGCATCACATATTGCTACAGAATAATGAGCCTCATATAATGCTCTATACAGAATAATGGGCCCCATACAATGCTCCATACAGAACTCCATACAGAAAAAAGGCCTCATATAATGCTCCATACAGAATAACGGAAACCATATAATGCACCAAACAGGATAATGGGCCCCATATAATGCACCAAACAGGATAATGGGCCCCACATAATGCTCCAAACAGGATAATGGGCCCCATATAATGCTCCATACAGGATAATGGACCCCATATAATGCTCCAAACAAAATAATGGGCCCCATATAATGCTCCAAACAGGATAATGGGCCCCATTTAATGCTCCATACAGGATAATGTGCCTCATTTAATGCTCCATACAGGATAATGGGCCTCATTTAATGCCCCATACAGGATAATGGGCCCCATATAATGCTCCAAACAGGATAATGGACCCCATATAATGCTCCAAACGGGATAATGGGCCCCATATAATGCTCCAAACAGGATAATGGGCCCCATGTAATGCTCCATATATATAGAATGGGCCCCACAGAGAATAATGGGCTCATCTCCCCCGCTGGGTTCATTCTCATCTCTGAAGGGCTCATTCTCATTCCCCCCCGCTCACTCATCTCCCCTGCTGGGCTCATTCCCCCCCGGCTCACTCTCATCTCCCCCGGGGGTTGGGCTCATTCCCCCCCGGCCCCGCCGCTGTTAATTCGCAACGCCGCTCACCTGAGTCCAGGCGCCGGTAACTTTTTCCTGTGAAAGCGTGCGCTCACGTGATACCGCTCATTAAGGTCATGAATATGGGCGCCACGCCTATGGGAGTGGAGTGGCATCCATATATATGACCTTAATGAGCAGTAACATGTGGACCACGCGCTTTCACAGGAAAAAAAGATACTAGTGATTATGATGTTTTGCGGAGGGCGGTTGACTGACCCCGGACTTATACATAAAAAAAAAAAAACTTGTTCAGGTGCCGAGTAGGCCCCCCCGTCTCGTCAGGGCCCCGGCACTTGCCTGTGTACGTCGGGTGCTAACACCGGCCCTGGTTGTAGCCATATTTGGTGTAACCCCCATAACTCCGTCATCCACAGATCCCCCATAACAGTGCGTCACCACAGATTCCGCATAACAGTGCGTCACCACAGAACCCCCATAACAGTGCGTCACCACAGATCCCATATAACTGTGCGTCACCACAGATCCCCCATAACAGTGCGTCACCACAGATCACCCATAACAGTGTGCCACCAGAGCCCTCATAACAGTTCATCACCACAAATCCCCATAACAGTGTGTCATCCGCAGATCCTCCCATAAGTGTGTACCCTGAAGATTCCCCATAACAGTGCGTCACCACAGATCCTCATAACAGTGCGTCACCAGATTCCCCATAACAGTGTGTCATCCGCAGATCCACCCATAAGTGTGTACCCTGCAGATCCCCATAACAGTGCATCACCACAGATCCCCCTAACAGTGCGTCACCACAGATCCCCCATAAGTGTCACCACAGATCCCCCATAACAGTGTGTCACCAGATCCTCATAACCGTGCGTCACCACAGATCCTCATAACAGTGTGTCACCACAGATCACAGATCCTCATAACAGTGTGTCACCACAGATCCTCATAACAGTGCGTCACCACAGATCCCCCATAACAGTGCGTCACCACAGATCCTCATAACAGTGCGTCACCACAGATCCCCCATAACAGTGCGTCACCACAGATCCCCCATAACAGTGTGTCACCACATTCCCCATAACAGTGTCACCACATTCCCCATAACAGTGTGTCACCACAAATCTTCATAAGTGTGTCACTACATTCCCCATAACAGTGTGTCATACGCAGATCCTCCCATAAGTGTGTACCCTGCAGATCCCCCATAACTGTGCGTCACCACAGATCCTCATAACAGTGCGTCACCACGGATCCTCATAAAAGTGCGTCACCACAGATCCTCATAACAGTGCGTCACCACCGATCCTCATAAAAGTGCGTCACCACAGATCCTCATAACAGTGCGTCACCACAGATCCTCATAAGTGTCACCACAGATCCTCATAAGTGTCACCACAGATCCTCATAACAGTGTCACCACAGATCCTCATAACAGTGTCACCACAGATCCTCATAACAGTGTCACCACAGATCCTCTTAACAGTGTGTCACCACATTCCCTATAACAGTGCGTCACCACAGATCCTCATAACAGTGTGTCACCACAGATCCTCATAACAGTGTCACCACAGATCCTCTTAACAGTGTCACACCACATTCCCCATAACAGTGCGTCACCACAGATCCTCTTAACAGTGTCACACCACATTCCCCATAACAGTGCGTCACCACAGATCCTCTTAACAGTGTGTCACCACAGATCCTCATAACAGTGTCACCACAGATCCTCATAACAGTGTGTCACCACAGATCCTCATAACAGTGTGTCACCACATTCCCTATAACAGTGCGTCACCACAGATCCTCTTAACAGTGTCACCACAGATCCTCATAACAGTGTCACCACAGATCCTCATAACAGTGTCACCACAGATCCTCATAACAGTGTCACCACAGATCCTCATAACAGTGTCACCACAGATCCTCATAACAGTGTGTCACCACATTCCCCATAACAGTGCGTCACCACAGATCCTCATAAGTGTCACCACAGATTCCCCATAACAGTGCATCATCCGCAGATCCCCCCCATAAGTGTGTACCCTGCAGATCCCCCATAACAATGTTTTTCTTCATCACAGGTGTAGAGAAAGACATGGGCCACCCATCTAAAATCATAAGTTCATCTAATGCCACTTAGGCAAAATGAAACTGAACATGGGGTTCTTAGTTTAACATTCTACCGTAATTACGGTAGACTGTATGAAGCCGCTAGCACATGACGGCAAAACTCTTAGTGAGCAAAAATAGGCGGAACCCCTATTGCAGTCTCCAGCCTTGCAGCATGGGTACTGTGGGGCACCAGGTACCCACCCTGCTGGTTCATTGCAGCTGTGGTGGTGGTCAGCACATTGCTCCACACCTTTAAAGCTACAGTATTTAAAGCTATGGACACAGTGAGATTCATAAGCTTCATAAGTCTGACCATAATGTTACGGAAAACTAAAAACTTCTTGTTCAGTCGAACATGGTACATTTTTGCCTACCACCACTAGATCAACTTGCGATTTTTGGATGTACGGTCCATGTCTTTTCTACAGCAATAGTACCGTATTCATTCATGCTCTCAGTTGCAATGCCCCCTGTTATGAATGAGTCACCGTAGGAGGCAAAAACAGAAATGCTAGCTAAGTCCAGAAAACCAGAGAAGTTGGCAGCTATCGGATTACAGACCCCTGAACCTATCAACACAACTAGCGGTAGCCGTGGGGGGTTACTACGATGCCCTAGACCCCTCGATCACAGCCGGAGGACTATATAGCCTAAAGACAGCAAGGGAAATCTAAACTTCCCCAGAGCAGACCCCAAAGCAAAAGGCAGCCCCCAACATATAATGACGGTGAAGCAAGAAGAAAGAACACTAACACAGACAGAAAGATAGACTGAGCAAAGACGGGGCCCAAGCTAACTAGATAGGAAAGGACAGGAAGGCTGCTGTCTGCAATCCGTGAAAAACCCTATGAAAATAAGAGCCAACAGACTGACAGTGAAAAAGGCCCTGAAGACGCTAGGCTTCAAAAAGGCTATGTCAGTACTCAGGAATATTCTGAAGACAGAGCAACCGGCAAAAGGAGATTCAGCTCACCCCAGCAGGGAATGGCAGAATCCAGAAAAGCATGGCAAACAAAAAAAAAACACAAATGCTAACAGGCAAAGCAGAAAACTTAGCTTTAGAGGAGCAGGAATCAGACTGGTCTCCTAGAAGTCCACAGAGAAATCACCCACAGGGCAAAAGGGCGTCGGCAGCCTTATATCCAGTCCGTGACTCCACTCAGCCAGTCATCATCATTAGGCTCAGGTGCCTGATAATCAGGCTCATTACCTTCCTTTACCAGAATAGGGAGTTCACCAGATCTCAGTGACGAAGGGGAAAATGAACTCACAACAGCCCCCATAACTATGAAGGACAGAGCTGAAAATTGTTTCAATACTGTATTTTGTTGCAGAAAATACCATACAGTTGGCTGCTCCATATTGTGCAATTTTAAACAATGTCAAAGCAGAAAAGGCTTGCATATAAAATTCCCTTTTACGCTATGTGCCCACGTTGCGTGTTAAAACGCACTCTAAAAACCGAACTCCTTCCCAGAAATCGCGCGTTTTTTTCCGCGCGATTTCACCGCGATTTTCTCAAGTGCTTTCCAAGCGATTTGAAGCATCGCTTGGAAAGTGATTGACAGGTTGGTCACACTCGTCAAACATAGTGTTTGACAAGTGTGACCAGCTTTTTACTATTGAGGCCGCCTATGCGGCATCAATAGTAAAAGATAAAATGTTAAAAATGATAAAATAAAAAAATCGGGGTATATTTACCTTCCGACGTCCCGCGCTGCGATCCCGGGCCTCAGCGTTCCCAGTAATGCCTTGCGAGACCTGTGATGACGTTGGTCTCATGTTACTATAGCGATCTCGCGAGACCGCTAGTCACGCGAGACTACGTCATCACAGGACCTTGCCGCAAGGCATTACTGGGAACGCTTAGGCCGGGAATGCAGCGCGGGACGTCGGAAGGTAAATATACCCCGATTTTTTATTTTTTACAGGGGTATGGTACCCAGGGCCTGGAGGACAGTCCTCTCCTCCACACCGTGGGTACCAACCGCACATGAGATGCTTAACTTCCCGCATGGTGGGCATAGCCACATGCGGGAAATAAGCGATTCTCATGCATTCCTATGGGTTCGGAATCGCGGCAATTATTTGCGATTCCGCACAAAAGAATGAGCATGCTGCGATTTTTTCCGCGATGCGATTCCTCCGCGGAAAAAAGCGCAGCATTAGCACAGCATGTGCGGAATGCCATAGGAATGCATGGGGGGCATTCTGTACACGATTTTTAAACGTTTTCGCAGCATTTTCGTGCCGAAAATCGCGGCAAAAACGCTTAAAAATCGCATCGTGGGCACACAGCCTTAAACTGGAAGTTATCAAATACGCTAAAGAACATGGGAACAGAGCAGTGGAGAGACATATTGGACCGCCTCCCACTGAAAAAATGATAAGAGAGTGGAGGAAACAGGAGGATGAGCTGCAAAAAGCAGATCTGGTCTTCGTAGGCGTGGTGCAAAGTGGCCAGAGACGTGGACGTAAAAGAATGGATCATACACCACAGAAATAATGGCATTTCGGTCTCAACAAAAATGATCATATTCGAAGCCAAGCGGATTGCTGCTGAGAAAGGCATCAATGACTTCACTGGATCATCATCATGGTGCTTCAGATTTATGAGATGTGGCCTTGCTATGCGCACTAAAACTAGAATTGCGCAAAAAATGCCACAAGAATATGAAGCAAAGATTCTGTCTTTCCACAAATTTGTAATTGACAGCAGAAAGAAAAATGGATATGAATTAGGCCAGATTGGGAATATGGATAAAGTCCCTTTAACCTTTGACGTGCCATCCAACAGGACTGTTTATGCAAAGGGTGCCAAAACCGTACAGGTAAAAGCTGCAGGACATGAAGAAAACTGCTGTGCCGATGGCACGAAACTGCCACCAATGTTAATTTTTAAAAGAAAGAACATGCCCAAAGAAGCTATCCAATGAGGAGTTGTGCACGTTCACGAGAAAGGATGGATGGATGAGAACGGAATGAGATTGTGGGTTGATAAAGTGTGGTCCAAACGTCCTAGAGGGCTTCTGAAAAAAACATCCCTGTTAGTGCAAGACAAGTTTAGGGCACATATTAGTGAAAGCACAAAAAAAAGTGTTTAAAGAAGTGAAGACCCATCTCGCGGTAATTCCAGGGGGGCTTACCAGCCAGCTACAACCTCTCGATGTTTCTATAAACAAGCCGTTTAAAGTCTACATGCGAGAACAGTGGAATAAATGGATCGCTGCTGGCAATCATGACCTGACACCAACTGGACGGATGAAGAGGCCCAGTATCACTCAAGTTTGTGAGTGGGTGAAAACATCATGGGAATCAGTAAAGGATGAAACGGTTATAAGGTCATTAAAAAAATGTGGCATTAGCAATGCCTTAGATGGCACTGAAGATGGTTTTCTTTGAGGACAGTGAGGAAAGTGATACTAATGACTGTGAGGACTTGAGCTTTCTAGACTATGACAGCAGTGATGAGGAGTTCCTGGGACTAGAAGACTGCGGTGTCTGACGATTAACATTTCTCCTCACTTGTTAGCCAGAACATGGCTCTTGCTGTTACTTACGGTACATGGGACTGTTCTTACATGTTACCCACAATGCTGCTGTTGAGTCTACTATATTAAAATATTTTGTTATTTAATTAAAGTTTTTTGCACACTATTTGGCTCAAAATATTTTCTTATATTCCTCCTCTAAAATAAAATCTAGGTGCGTCTTATAAAGCGAAAAATACGTATGTATAATTTAAGTCCCCAGGAACGAGAAAGGTTAGATTTTTTGAAGGCTCTTCCTGATGTAGTGCTGAAGCCAGCTGACAAGGGTGGTAACATTGTAATTTGGCCCAAGCCCCTCTATGAGAAGGAGGCTTTCAAACTGGGTAATAAAATATGTTACAAACATCTTACGTTCAATCCCTTGTCAATATTTATGGAACAACTATTAAAAATCTTGAATAGAGCCGTACAAACTGGCATAGTCACAAAAGAACTGGCTTCAGCACTACAGGTTCAGGAACCAACCATTTCAACATTGTACCTCTTACTAAAGGTGCATAAAAATGTGGAGTCTCCTCCAGGGCGCCCTATTATTTCGGGTTCAGGCAATTACTTAGAGAAGGTTAATTGCTGGATTGACTACAAAATAAAAGCCGATTGTGGAAAGTCTCCCTTCCTTTCTTCTTGATACTGGTGCGTTCCTGAGAAGGGTTGATGGTCTCCACATTGGGGGTGATACCATACTTGTAACGGGTGATGTTGAATCACTTTATACAAATATAAGACACACTGATGGTTTGGCAGCTACTAAATACTTTTTGAACATGTCCAATCTGCCTGTGGGGATCATCAACCTGATTCTGGAACTCCTAGAATTTTCACTTACGCACAATTTTTTTTTACCTTTAAGGGGTCCTTCTACCTACAGCTCCAGGGTACAGCCATGGGTGCATCTTTTGCGCCATCATACGCCAACCTGTTCCTGGGGCTGTGAGAGAGGGACCTCCCCCTGTCAGATTGGGGGTCGTCGTTGGACCGCATCCCCTTTTGGGTGCGGTACATCAACGACATATTCCTAATCTGGCAGGGTTGGTCTTCTCAATTGAGCAAATTCATGGATGGTATTAATTCTAATGATCGCAACATCCATATTACTCATCAAGCACATGTTAACAGAATTGATTTTTTGGATGTTACAGCATAGCGCAATTCTGATGATATCCTTCAGACTACCATTTTCAGGAAGGAAACATCAACTAACATGTTACTCCATGCATCTTCCGCACATCCAAAGTCACTTATTAATTCCATCCCCACTGGACAGTTTCTGCGGTTGCGCAGAATCTGTTCAGATGATTGTGACTTTGAAAGACAGGCTTTGGATCTTTCAGTTCGATTTCAAGAGAGAGGTTATAGTAAACGGTCCATAAAGCGAGTTTATAATAGAGCAAAACATTTTACAAAACATTCTCTGCTATATAACCAAAAAGTGAAAAGATCACCTCAGAAAATTAGATTCATCACTAGCTATCATTCTCAATTTGCACAAATGAGACACTGTATTCAGAAGGCAGGGCCCATCCTTCAAACCGATTCGATTTTGAAGCAAATTCTTCCCAATGTACCTAGTATAACCATTAGGAGGTCCAAGAACCTCAGAAATTATTTGGTGCATAGCCATTATCATGGTGAACCCAAGCCCAATATTTTTGGTAGTAGTGGTCCTAAGCGTGGTTGTTTTCCTTGTGGTGGGTGTGTCGCCTGTCCAAACATCGAACGTACGGATTCCTTTTTTAATTCTAGTGGCACCAGGACATATGACATTAGGGGACATATTTCTTGTACCGCTCGTTATGTAATCTATTTTGCCTTGTGTCCATGTAATTTAATTTATATAGGTACGACGACTCGTCAATTAAAAGTACGTGCCCGTGAACACATCCTGGGCATTCAGGCGGCAGCCGGCCATGATGATCTGACCACGCTTAGGACATTACCTCGGCACTTTAAATTGCACCACGGCTGTGATGGCTCGTTACTTAAAATCAGAGGTATCGACATTATTGAGCCAAATATCCGCGGTGGAAAAATTAGCCAAAAATTATCTCAATGTGAGACAAGATGGATCTGGGCATTGGACACTGTTCACCCGAAGGGCTTAAATGAATCAAATAGCTTTGTTCCATTTTTATAACATCTTTTCTGGCTTTGACATCTATAGTTCTCTTGTACATTGCAGGTAATAGTTTTCTTCTAATTATCATTCTCATATTTTTATTCTTTTTTATTTAGTCTTTGTCCATCTTCGCATGCGCACCTCATGTGGTGTGGGCCGTTATTTGGATGGTGATGCGTTATATGAGCACAGATTCTAGTCACGTCGCGGGATTTATTCATCTTGAACTGTACTATCTTACAGCCTATGGTTATTTCATTCAAGTTGTATTTTAATTGATGTATACTATTGCCCAGTTGGGGATTTGTTATGTCATTTGTGGTGATTTAAATTGCATGATCAGGATATTGTGACATGTATATTCCTTTTGTTACATTATAACAAATCTGTTCATGTGATATTTCTACATGTATATTTAATTTTTAATATCTCTGTAAATATTATGGCAATAATAGTTATCAATTCAGAGTATTCATGTAGACACAGTTTCAATTGTGCTTCTATATCAGTAATTGTATATCATAATTTGAATGGCGTAACGATCTTGCCTTGTGGGGTTTTTCATCCATTATCCTGCTCTGAATTTTGTATATACACAATCATTTACCATGTGTGATCTATATATTTGCTACTTAAATACTAATAATCATTATTATACGGCCACATCTAATTGAACCAAATCGGTGCTTGCTTATAATAATATAATCTTATATTCGCTCCCGGTCTTTAGCCAGTATTAACAATGCCATCTCACGACGACCGCTGGTACGCACGCGCTCTGCGGCTTCTGTGACGCCCGGTGGCTCTCGGCGTCCTTGCTGGTCTGGTGGTAGTCACACCCACTGTGACGTCACCAGATGGCTGACGCCGCCGCCGCCCGGCGTCTCCAGATGCAACGGTGATGCGTGCGTCACAGGAGGCGGTCCGGACATGATGTGGATATACTGAGGCACAATTATACTCTGATGCTAACCGGTGACTACAACTGAATAGCCGCTACCTGATTGGTTGTACTAGTCACGAGTGGCTCTTGCGTCTGTGATTGGTGGACACTGCGGTTTTAATCCCCTCACTTCCTCCTTCCTATCACCCCTTGAGAAAGGCATTTCACGCCGAAACGCGTGTTGGGGGGGGACACACACTGGGCGGCACGCCTCTTATCCTTACCAGGTATGAATTTAGCTCTTATATCTTCATCATTGAATGCTGACACTTTTCATTGATATATGTCTGGTAGTGTGCACTTTATGAGGCCTTTTTGGGGGATGTGTAATTTTGCTTTGAGCAAGCATAATTGAATCTATTTGCAGTAAGGCACTATATGTGATTTATTCTTACCCCCTCCCTCCTGTGTATGTGTGTCCCATGGTCTTTTCTGCATGTACAAGCAGTTTTGGATCTCCCACCTCACTGTTTCCACATATCCTGTGTGTTAATTTATCAATAAATTATATTTTGTATTATTTTATGTCTTGTGAGATTTTCTGGTCGTTTGTTTTTCCCTCATATTCAATGCTGCTGTTGAGTCTACTATGTTAAAATAATATTTTGTTATTTACCGGTATTAAAAGTTTTTACACACTATTTGGCAGTGATGAGGAATTCCTGGGATTCCCTGATTAGAAGATTGTGGTGCCTGAAGAATAAAGTTTCTCCTCACTTGTTAGCCAGAACACGGTTCCTGCTGTTACTTACGGTACATGGGACTGTTCTTACGTTACCTACAATGCTGCTGTTGAGTCTACTATATTAAAATATTTTGTTATTTAATTAAAGTTTTTTGCACACTATTTGGCTCAAAATATTTTCTTATATTCCTCCTCTAAAATCTAGTTGCGTCTTATAAAGCGAAAAATACGGTATTTGGTCACCTAAAAACATGCAAGATTTCTGGCTCTCATAGACCTGTAACTACTTCTTTAAGAGGCTCCGCTGTCCTACACTCATTGCCTGCAGTAATGGCACCTGTTGGACACCAGAAACAAAATTGTAGCCCTGCACCATGCTGGGAAGACTGAATTTGCAATAGGCAAACATCTTGGTGCGGTGAAATCAACTGTGGGAGCAATAATAAGAAAATGGAAGACATACAAGACCACTGATAATATCCCTCGATCTGGGGCTCCATACAAGATCTCACCCCTTGGGGTCAAAATCATCACAAGGACGGTGAGAAACAAATCCCAGAACCACACGGGGGGGGGACACACCTAGTGAATGACCTGTATAGAGCTGGAACCACCGTAACAAAGGATACCATCAGTGACACTGTTAGGGTTCTTGGTAGGAACCCGAGAGTGGACCCTCTGGGTCGTGGCTCCAGAGCCCCCAAGGGCGAGCGGACCAGGTGATGACCACCCCCTATAAAGGGAGTGTTAGGGGCAAGCCCAAGGGAGATGGAACCACGACAGCCGGAACCAAAGGGACGACCCGGGGTGTTTACAGGAGAAGATCAGAGTGCAGGAGAGCATACGAGAGAGGGTATGGACCCGAGGCAGGAGGAGACACGCTGAGGGGTCTGGGATGGATCAGGACGAGCAAAGACCAATAGCTGAAATAGAAGGGCGACACAAGGAGACAATGGACCAAGGGGTACTGGCAGAACACAAGAAAAGATGGAAGAGGCAAAATACACATAACTACAGAGGCAGCAGTACAGGCGAGGAAACAGGCACGGTAGTAATACAGGATGGCTAGCGGAGGAACAGGAGAGGGAGGTAGGACGAGAGGACAGAGGAGGGAGCGAGAGCAGGGAGACACAGGACGGGGAAGCCAGGCGAGAAACAAGGCAGAAAGCTGACCGCAGCACAGAGGGTGCACAGGGACCTGAGAGTCGGGGGTGACGCTGCGCAAAGAATGCTTAGCGCCACAGAGATAAACAGGAGTCTTACCTGCCAAGACGCCAAGCAGAAATACCCGGTGGGCGCCGCCATGATGGGGCGAAGCCACCGGGTCACGAGCTCCCAGGATGCCTGGTGGCCGGGGAAGAGCGAGCGCGCATGCGCGGACCTCTGACGCGCCGTGACCCTGCAAAGCCAGATGAGGAACGGCGTGAGAGCGGACTGGGAGGGCGCCGGGAGGAGGCGGTCGCCAGGTGAGAGTCTGGGGGTGTAACAGTACCCCCTCTCTTACTCCCCTCCTTCTTAAGGCGGGACAGAAACCTCATGATGTGAGGGGCATTGATGTTCTCCCGGGGCTCCCATGCCCTCTCTTCAGGAAAAAACCCTTTCCAATCAATAAGAAAAAAGGTCCTACCCCCGGACTGTCTTCTTCGCCAAGATGTCCTTGACATCAAAGATGTCTTCAGCGGTGCTAGGTTGAGGAGAGTGGGACGAAGCTGGGTGAAAGCGAATAAACACCGTAGGTTTGAGGAGCGAGATGTGGAAGGTATTGGGAATCCGCAGAGAGGCAGGTAGTTTTAATTTATAGGCCACGTCATTGATGCGACTCAAAACCTCAAAGGGACCAATATAACGCGGGCCCAACTTATAAGAGGGAAAAGTCGGATGAAGCGCGAGGATAGCCAGACCCTGTCGCCCGGATGATAAGGAGGGGCGTCAAGGCGTTTCTTGTCTGCGTACCTCTTCATCCGATCGCTAGCTCTCTCAAGGGCCCCTTTTGTCTCCTCCCAAATTTTAGAGAATTCTGAGGACAAGGAGTCTGTCGCCGGCACGCCCGAGGCGGGGGAAACGGGAAGAGGAATGCCCGGATGTTGCCCAAAAACCACAAAAAAGGGAGACTTGGAAGAGGATTTGTTGGGGTGGTTGTTGTAGGCGAATTCGGCCCACGGAAGCAGCGAGACCCAATTGCTCTGGTGTGTGTTAGAAAAATGCCAAAGATAGGAGGTTAACACTTGATTGACTCGCTCCACTTGGCCGTTGGATTGCGGGTGGTAGGCAGAGGAGAGATCCAGGGTTACCTTCATTAAGCCGCAGAGGGCTCTCCAGAAACGAGAGGTGAACTGAACAACGCGATCTGACACGATGTGCCGTGGAAAACCATGAAGTCGGAAAATATGGTGCAAGAAGATCTTTGCCAACTCAGGAGCAGAAGGCAGACCAGACAGAGGGATGAAGTGGGCCATTTTGGAAAAACGATCCACCACCACCAAAATGACGGTACAGTTGGAAGACGGAGGTAGATTCGTGATAAAATCCATGGCGATATGGCTCCAAGGGACCGAAGGTACAGGCAACGGATGCAAGAGACCAGAGGGCAATTGTCTTGGGACCTTGTTTCGGGCGCAGGAGGAGCAAGAAGCGGTGAACTCTAAGATGTCCTGGCGGAGCGAGGGCCACCAATAATGGTGGGAGATGAGGGATAGAGTCTTCTTGGCTCCGGCATGCCCGGCGACTTTAGGAGTGTCCCCAACGCAGAACCCTTACTCTGTCATGGTCCAAAACAAAGGTCTTGCCAGGTGGTGGATTGACCAGACTTAGAGGAGCTAAGGTGATGATCTTGGCTGGAACGATGATGTGGGCAGGACTCTCCTCTTCATCGGCAGGAAGAAACGACCTCGATAGAGCATCTGCTTTAGTATTCTTATTACCCGGCCGAAAGTGGAGCTCGAAGTCAAAGCGTTCAAAGAATAAGGACCATCTGGCTTGCCGAGGGTTGAGCCTTTGAGCAGACTGAACGTAGGCCAAATTCTTGTGGTCGGTAAATATGGTGAAGGGATGGACGGCTCCTGCGAGAAGTTAACGCCACTCCTCTAAAGCCAGTTTTATTGCAAGTAGTTCCTTGTCCCCGATGGAATAATTGCGTTCGGGAGGAGAAGAGGCTTTAGAGAAGAATCCACATGTGACAGCCCGACCAGTGGAGGTTCTTTGCAGAAGAACTGTTCCAACAGATGATGCGTCGACCTCGAGAATGAAGGGCCTATCGGCATCCGGATGGTGGTGAACAGGCGCTGTAGAGAATTCCTTCTTCAGAGTTTGGAAGGCGTCCTCTGCCTCAGGGGACCAGAGGTTGGGATTTGCCCCTTTGCGTACGAGAGCAGAGATAGGCTTGGTTAAGGTGGAGAAATGAGGGATGAATTGCCTATAATAATTGGCAAAGCCGAGGAAGCGTTGAATGGCTTCGAGTCCAAGGGGACGAGGCCAGTTAAGGACAGCGGACACTTTCTCGGGATCCATCTTCAGACCAGACTTCGAGACGATGTAACCTAGAAAAAGCATGGACGGTTGCTCGAAGATGCATTTCTCCAACTTGGCAAAAAGGTGTTTCTCTCTTAGACGTTGTAAAACTTGCCGTACATCTAGCCGATGGGTAGAGAGATCCGGAGAAAAGACAAGGATGTCGTCTAGATAAACCACGACACAAGAGTAGAGGAGATACCGAAAAATATCGTTGACGAGCTCCTGAAATACTGCTGGTGCATTACAGAGGCCAAAAGGCATAACAAGGTACTCATAGTGACCGTCACGAGTGTTGAACGCGGTCTTCCACTCATCCCCAGCGCGAATTCGGACCAAGTTATAGGCCCCTCGAAGATCAAGTTTGGTAAATATTTGTGCTCCTCTCAGGCAATCAAAGAGTTCGGGGATGAGGGGTAACGGGTACTTGTTCTTTATTTTAATGATGTTTAAACCTCTGTAGTCGATGCACGGACAGAGCGAGCCATCCTTGACAAAAAAGAAACCTGCGCCTGCAGGAGAGGAAGACTTTCGTATGAAACCCTTGGCCAAATTCTCTTGAACGTACTCCGACATGGCTTGCGTCTCTGCCGGCGACAGCAGGTAAATCCTACGCCTCGGAGGGATGGCTCCAGGGACGAGATCGAGGGGGCAATCGTAGGGTCGGTGCGGCGGGAATTTCTCGGCATCCTTCTTGTTAAAGATGTCCGAAAAAGAACTGTAAGCGATGGGCAACCCAGGGGAAATGGAATGGGGACCACCCACGGGATGCACCGGCAGCAGACACCTCGCTCCACAGGACTCCCCCCAGCGCAAAATATTGCCCTTATGCCAGTCTAAGGTAGGCTCGTGTGCCCGTAACCAGGGAAGGCCATGAAGAATAGGATGAGAGATGCCCGCTAAGACATAAAAGGCGATTGTGCAAGGCCTCTACCTGGAGTTCTACCTCATGGGTGACTAGGGTAATGGCCTCTTGAAGGGGTTTCCGTCCACGGAAGCGAGGATCCGTGGAGTCTCTAAAGTTTTAACCGGGACCGAAAATTTAAGGACCTCCTCGAGCCTAATAAAATTTCCTGCTGCGCCGGAATACACATAGGCTGCCAAAGAAAAACGTTTACCACCAATGTGCAACAGGACGGACAGAGTGAGGGGTAGAGATGTATCAGATATACCTAGGAAGGCCTCTCTTACCTGACCTAGGCGGAGTTTTACGGGCGTTCCGGGCAGGCACGGATCAAATGAGGCACTGCCACAGTAGAAACAGAGACCCTGGGTGCGCCTCTCCTCACAGCGTTGTCCAGATAGTCTGAGCCGGTCCACTTGCATGGGTTCTGGCATAGAAGCTGAAGCGGATGTCCCAGACGGAGGGCAGGGCGGTCCACGGATACCTGGGGAAGAACGAGGAAGTCTCCTCTCACGAGCACGTTCTTGGAATCGAAGATCGATACGTGTGGCCAGCGAAATCAGATCTTCTAAGGCAGTGGGGGTGTCGCGACCAGCCAACTCATCCTTAATTCGACCCACGAGTCCTCGCCAGAAGGCCCCTACCAACGCTTCGTTTGTTCCATCCCAAATCAGGGGACAGGGTACGAAATCGGATGGCGTACTGACCCACAGTTTGGGATCCCTGGGGAAGGTTAAAGATTCCGTGGTAGAGGCCATGCGACCCGGCTCGTCGAACACTCGACGAAATGTCTCAAAAAAGGTACTTAGCTGGGAGACCACAGGATCGTCACGCTCCCAGAGGGTTAACCCATGCCAAAGCGTCTCCCTCAAGGTGGGAGACAATAAAAGCAACCTTGGCCCGCTCAGTGGGATACTGGTGAGGCCGGAGTTCAAAGTGGAGGCGGCACTGGTTCAGGAAACCCCGACACAGCTTGGGGTCCCCGTTGTAACGAGGTGGCTTAGCTAGGCGGGGAGGTGGGTGAGGAGCCAAAGCTAGGGCGGGGGATGCGGCGGCCGACTGCAGGGAGAGTAAGCGGTCGTCTACAGAGGCCATATAGCTGAGGATATGGGTCTGGGTATCTCTCTGCTGAACCAGCTCTTGCTGCAGTCCAGCCAATTGGGAGGCGTTCCCTGGATCGGAGGCCTGGAGCGCGGAGAGACGGGAGTCCATAGACTTCATGAAAGCCATGATACGGGTTTGATTCTCCTGCAAATAGGCCATGGACCCCGCTGGAGCCGCTGCGGCTCAGAAAGAGCTAGTCTGTTTGTTCTGTTAGGGTTCTTGGTAGGAACCAGAGAGTGGACCCTCTGGGTCGTGGCTCCAGAGTCCCCAAGGGCGAGTGGACCAGGTGATGACCACCCCCTATACAGGGAGTGTTAGGGGCAAGCCCAAGGGAGATGGAACCACGACAGCCGGAACCAAAGGGACGACCCGGGGTGTTTACAGGAGAGAAGATCAGAGTGCAGGAGAGCATACGAGAGAGGGTATGGACCCGAGGCAGGAGGAGACAGGCTGAGGGGTCCGGGATGGATCAGGACGAGCAAAGACCAATAGCTGAAATAGAAGGGGGACACAAGGAGACTAAGATAAGATGGAAGAGGCAAAATACACAGCTAACTACAGAGGCAGCAGTACAGGCTAGGAAACGGGCACGGTAGTAATACAGGATGGCTAGCAGAGGAACAGGAGAGGGAGGTAGGACGAGAGGAGGGAGCGAGAGCAGGGAGACACAGGACCGGGAAGCCAGGCAAGAAACAAGGCAGAAAGCTGACCGCAGCACAGAGGGTGCACAGGGACCTGAGAGTCGGGGGTGACGCTGCGCAAAGAATGCTTAGCGCCACAGAGATAAACAGGAGTCTTACCTGCCAAGACGCCAAGCAGAAATACCCGGTGGGCGCCGCCATGATGGGGCGGAGCCACCGGGTCACGAGCTCCCAGGATGCCTGGCAGCCGGGGAAGAGCGAGCGCGCATGCGCGGACCTCTGACGCGCCGTGACCCTGCAAAGCCAGACGAGGAACAGCGTGAGAGCGGACTGGGAGGGCGCCTGGAGGAGGCGGTCGCCAGGTGAGAGTCTGGGGTGTAACAGACACATTACGCCGCCAGGAAATCAGATCCTGCAGTGCTAGACCCTGCTTAAGGCAGTACATGTCCGGACCCATCTGAAGTTTGCTAGAGAGCATTTGCATTACCCAGATGAGTATTGGGAGAAGGTTGTATGGTCTGATGAATCCAAGGTAGAACTGTTTGGTAGAAACAAAACTCGTGGGGGGGGGCGTGGCCTGGCAGGCAATGTGAAAGAAGCAGGGTCTGTTTCTCCCTCTGGTGCCTGGAGTAATTCGCAGCCCCGCTGACACCACTGATATCCTCAGCCAGACGATCAGATAGATAAGGGGGGAGACTACCTGCAGCTGCATTCTGAAGCCCTGGTGAGGAGCCATGACCCGCAGGAGACAGAAAGATGCAGGAAGGGGAGATGTACTCAGCTCACAAGATGGAGCTGAGGCCAGGAAGGAGGCGGAGAGAGCCAACACTGAATGTTAGAGATGTATGGAGGCTGCAGCCAAGCTGAAGAAGTTTGCTAGAACTGAGGAGGAATCCCTGCGATCTGGAGGCAAACAAGGGGAGGAGGAGGAGAATGATTCAGAGGATTCCCTCGGAGAGATGGGGGAGGAAGAGGAGCAGCCGCAAAATGGAGGAGCTGTGGTGGGGGCAGGTGAGACCCAGGAGGCAGGGGAGGATCATGAGAATCCCACACTGAAGGACATATTTGCTGCGGTCTCCTTCTGTAAGAATGCCTTAACCACGCTGACACAGCATGTTCTGGGAATTCAATCTGAAGTGGCTGGTTTAAAAAAAGATATGAAAAAAGCTGATACCACAACAGAAGAGGTAGAAAAGAGAGTGGGACAAGCAGAGGACCACATCACTAAACTCCAGAAAGCAGAAAAAAGATTTGCTCAGCAAATCTCTGAAATAGTGGGCAAAAATGATGATCTAGAGAATCGCTCTAGACGTAATAATATAAGGATTGTTGGCCTCCCGGAAAAATCAGAAGGGAGAAACCCCACAGAATTTATGGAAGAGTGGCTCAGGGAGAAATTTGGCACAGATACTCTGACCAGGTTTTTTGCTGTGGAGCGTGCACACAGAGTTCCCATGCAGCCACAACCACCGGGTAGGGGGCCACACACTATGCTTGCTAAGCTTCTCCATTATAGGGATAGAGACATAATTCTAAGGAGGGAGAGAGAGATGGGGGATCTTGCCATGAATGGTGAAAAAGTAGCTATCTACCCAGACTTTTCTATTGTAGTCCAAAAACAGCGTATGCAATTTGGAGGAGTAAAGAAGCATCTTAGAGAGCTGGGAGTGCAGTACTCCATGATTTTCCCGGCTAAACTAAGGGTGGTGGCGCTTGATAAAGTGCAATTTTTCATCGATCCGATAGAAGCTAACCAATGGATTGACATTAATGCACATAAACTCCAGGGGAAGACATGAGCTGGAATTGATTGATTAGTCAAGAGGACTATGCCTGAGATGGTCAGCTGAGGACATATTACATCTTTCAGTGTCTCGCAAGGAATTCTTAACCGTTTTTTTCCTGTCGAAGAACTGATTTTTGGTAGGCTTCGGCCTTATTCCTGGTTTTCCTGCCTGTTTTTTTTTGCCATCGGTTCTTTGGCCCTTTTATTATACGCCTCTTGCTCTCCTGAATATGATCTTCTTTAGATCCACTGGCATATGGTTGAGATTTAGGCTTTGGCAGGGCGAGATGATTGAGATTTGGTGGTTGCCCAATGTTGGGCACAGCGGGGGTGTTTATTGTTATAGTTTCCAAAATTTGAATTGTATATATGTTTTATAATATTATTGATGATGTTATACAATGGGATCTTCTATCCTACACAACAGGACTGGGGGGGGAGCTGGGAAGATAGTTGCTCTACGTATGCAATTAGATGAATGTAGAAGCATAGTGGGAGGGGAGGGGGGCCAGGGACCAGATTACCCAGCTCTCTTTGAGAGTATATGCACTAGGAAGGGGGAGAAGAGGAGGGGGGGATGGGTGAAGGGGAGGGTGAGGGAGGAGGGATGGGTTCAGACAGCAAGGGGGAAAACTACACCGATTAATAATTCCAGTTATCAACACTATGGAGGGGGGGAAATTAAGGTACTAAGTTGGAATGTTAAGGGTTTATCTGACAAAACTAAGAGGGCAGCTATGTATATTCAAATATATACAAGACCAGGGCCCATCGGTGGTATGCCTCCTGGAGACTCATCTTTTACCGGACACAACGAGACTCTTGAATAGGCGATGGATACAGAGGGCCTATCACTCTACTTTTTCTAGCTACGCAAAGGGGGTATCTGTGCTAATTCATACTTCAATACAATATGAGGAAATAAAGGTGCATATTGACCCGGATGGGCAGTGTGTAGTCATCAAATGTAAATTATTTGGCCACCTTATGTGCATTGCCGCTATTTATATTCCACCCCCCTACTCGAGTACTAAGCTGAGGGAGACTTGGGAATTCTCAGGAAGAGGGGGAGTAATGCCTCTTTTGGTAGTGGGTGACTATAATAATGTAATAGACTCTTATTGGGACAGGAATAGGAGGCCGTTGGGAGTATTGAGTGACACTATAACCCCATTTGGCAATTTAGGTTGGGAAATGGGTTTGATGGACATTTGTAGGGTAAGAAATGACGGGAAACAGTGCTTCTCCTGCTATTCAGCTTCTTATAATACCCTATCCCGCATCGACATGGCATTAGCTAATGAGTTGATGAATGCAGTGGTGGGGGATGTGCAATACTTACCGAAAGTGATCTCGGACCACAGTCCCATCCTTGTGTCCATTAAACGGGAGCGTTTGAGAGGGCGGATAAGGATGAGAGTGGAAGTTACATCCGGCCTGGATACAACATATAAATATGCAGGGCATCATGCGGGAGATTGGGGAATTCTTTGTCCATAATGATGATAGTGCTCATCCTCTGGTGGTATGGGACGCCATGAAGGCATATCTCCGGGGAATTCTATACAGGGATATATGTTGGAGAAAAACACAAACTAAGCGACATGAGGTGGATAGACTGGAAGCCCTAACTAGGGCGGAAATAGAAATGGCACCGCACGCTACACCCGACACTCAACTGACACTTAGGCAGGCACATGAAAGGGTCAATAGGTTACTACTAGATAAAGCAACTAAAAAGCAGGCTTTTCAGAAGATTAGTTTCTATGAAGAAGGGGAAAAAGTTGGTCATCTATTGTCGATTATAGCTGCAGCCCAGAGAGGCAGCTCATTTATACATAGTATGGATACTGCAAAGGGGACAAGGGTTACTGAGACGCCCGAAATTCTGGAGGTCTTCGCAGATTTTTACCAGAACCTCTATTCATCGAGTAGAATGGGAGGGGAAGGGGGGGCGGAGGCATTTCTGGGAGCGGGACTGCTTCCGACACTATCTATGGAAGATAGGGATAAGTTGGAGTCTCCTATCACAGTAGAGGAGTTGGAGATGGCTCTGTATGGCATGACTAATGAGAGGGCCCCGGGAGCAGACGGTCTTCCTGCGGAAATATACAAACACCTAGAAGAAATTCTGCTACCCAAGCTATTAATAGTGTTTGAGGAGGCTATGAAAGAAGGGATTTTCCCTGCGTCTATGCGGGAGGCGGTGATAGTGGTGATTCCTAAGGACGGTAAGAATCCAGGAATTCCAGTGTCATACAGGCCAATATCCTTGCTGACAGCTGATGTGAAAATACTAGCTAAAGTGCTGGCGAACCGACTAACTGGTGTTGTTGATACATTGATCCATATGGATCAATCGGGGTTTATGCCCAACAGAACAACAGCAGCCAATATACGGAGACTATATTTCAATCTGCAGTTGCCAGTTGATAACCCAGGTGGGAGGGTGATAGCCTCACTTGATGCCCATAAAGCCTTTGACTCTGTAGAATGGTCATACCTGTGGAGAGTGCTGCATAGTATGGGCTGTGGTCCTCAATTTACAGCGTGGATTCAGCTATTGTATACTCAACCCACAGCTAGAGTTAAGATTAATGGGGTAATGTCCGCGGGAATACAGCTGTATAGAGGAACGAGGCAAGGCTGTCCATTGTCACCGCTCCTGTTCGCTATTGCGATAGAGCCATTGGCGGCTGCTATTAGACGCAACAAGCCAATAAAGGGGTTTCAATATGGCGATTTGGAGGAAAAGGTGGCCCTATATGCGGATGACCTTTTGTGAAACAGGTGTCTTGTATCATCCGGCTGGAGGAAAGGATATATGCTAAAAGAGGCAATTATAAAACCTATGAGAGGTTGTGGAATCCCTGGTTACAATACGGTACAGTTAACTGATGGGAATGTGCTATATTTTACAATGCTGGTGTTGTGGATAGACCATTAATACCCGGACATAGGAACATTTCTGTTTTGTATGGTTTGACTAACAATATGGGTAAAAAGGATGACTAATGGTAAATTACGGTGTAAGAGAAATCTATGGAGAAAAGAGTTATATAAGCTGTCTACATGGGGGGGTGGGAGGGGGGGAACAGGGATGTTCAATTTGTAAATCTATTGTTTGTGGAAGATTTACTGTATATTCTGTATTTTGAATTCTGATTAATAAAAATCTATTTGATCAAAAAAAAAAAGAAACAAAACTCTTCTTTTTTGGAGGAGACAAAATGCTGAGTTGCATCCAAAGAACATCATGCCTTATTGTGAAGCATGGGGGTGTCAACATCATGCTTTGGGGCTGTTTCTCTGCAAAGGGACCATGACGACTGATCATGTACATGAAAGAATGAATAGGGCTATGTATCATGAGATTTTGAGTGCAAACCTCCTTTCAACAGCAAGGGCATTGAAGATGAAACGTGGATGGGTCTTTCAGCATGATAATGATCCCAAGCACACCACCAGGGCAACGAAGGAGTGGCTTTGTAAGAAGCATATGAAGGTCCTAAACAGCCAGTCTCCAGATCTCAACAACATATAAAACCTTTGGAGGGATCGGAAACATCACTGCTCTAGAGATCTGCATGGAAGAATGGGCCAACATGCCACCAACAGTGTGTGCCAACCTTGTGAAGACTTACAGAAAATGTTTGACCTCTGTCATTGCCAACAAAGGATATATAACAAAATATTGAGATGAACGTTTGTTAATGACCAAATACTTATTTTCCACCATAATTTGCACAATAAATCTTGCCAAATCAGACAAGGTGATTTTCTGGATTTGTTTTCAAATACTTTTTTCCCCACTGTATATATTATGCCAATATTTTATTCTAAAGATGTTTTACCGTATATACTCGAATATAAGTTGAGATTTTCAGCCCAAAAAATTGGGCTGAAAGTCCCCCTCTCATCTTGTATTCGAGTCATATACAAAGGGGGTCGGAGGGGGCGGAGGTGTCAGATCATACTTACCCGTCCTGACGCTGTGTCTTGAGCCCCCAGCTTCTCCCCGTGCTCTCTCTTCCTGCCTTCAGCGGTCACGTGGTACCGCTCATTAAAACTCATGAATATGCGCATATTCATGAGTTTTAATGAGCGGTACCACATGACCGCTGAAGGCAGGAAGAGAGAGCGCGGAGAAGCTGGGGGCTTAAGACACAGCATCAGGACAGGTAAGTATAGCGATACTCACCTGTCCTGCGTCCATGGCTGCTTGCTGCTGTCTGTCATCGGTCAGTGACTTCAGACAGCAGAGGGCGCGATGACGTGGTTAGTGCGCACCGCGCCCCCTGCAGTCTGAACGTCACTGACTGATGACGTGGCAGATAGCGGTGAGCAGCCATGGACGCAGGACAGGTGAGTATCTGACACCCAGCGACGGAGAGGTGAGTGTCATTTTTTTTATTTTTACATGCAGGAGCAGCAGCATGGGGGCAGCATATGGGGGAACAATCTATGGAGCTTCTTATGGAGGCAGCATATGAGGGAACAATCTATGGAGCTTCTTATGGGGCAGCATATGAGGGAACAATCTATGGAGCTTCTTATGGGGGCAGCATATGGGGGAACAATCTATGGAGCTTCTTATGGGGGCAGCATATGGGGGAATAATCTATGGAGCTTCTTCTGGGGACACCATATGGGGGAATAATCTATGGAGCATTTAACACCCTAGGCTTATACTCGAGTCAATAAGTTCTCCCAGTTTTTTGTGGCAAAATTAGGGGGGTCGGCTTATACTCGGGTCGACTTATACTCGAGTATATACGGTAATTAAAAATGTACTTTGTTTATGGGACAACTCCTATACCATAAAACACAGGTGTATGATGTGTCATAAAAGTCTTTATGAAATAGCAAAAAATATTTACCGTATATACTCAAGTATAAGCCGAGGCCCCTAATTTTGCCATGGGAAACTGGGTAAGCTTATTGACTCGCGTATAAGCCAGGTGTACATTGTCCCCTCATCCCTGTCCTGCTGTGTGGTTCTTCCCCCTCCCAGTATGCATGGCTCGGCTCCCCCATCCCATCCTTTTATGTATGGTTCAGCTCTCTGTCCTCCCCCGTCCTCCACAGTGCTCTCCTGTCGTCCTCCATGCTCCTCAGTGCACCCTCGTCCTCCTCAGTGTTCCCCCCTTCCTCTCCTGTACTCCTCCATGCTCCTCAGTGCACCCCCATCCTCTTCCGTGCTCCCCCATCCTGCTCTGTGCTCCCCCCATCCTCTGTGCTCCCCAGTCCTGCTCCATGCTTCCCCTGTCCTTTTCCGTCATACTCACCCTGCTGTGCCATCGCCGAATGTCCCTGCATCCTCCATTGTCCTGGTGCGGCAGGTTCTTCCTGTGCTGAGCGGTCACGTGGTATTGCTCATTAAGGTCATGAATATGGACGCCATGCCTATTGGAGTGGAGTTGCGTCCATATTCATGACCTTAGTGAGCGGTAACATGTGACTGCTTACACAGGAAGAAACTGCCAGCCCTGGGACAAGGAGGATGCAGGGAATGTTCAGCAATGGCAAAGGAGAGTGATTATGAAGTCCCAGCCACCGACTACTGCTGCCGCTCCCCCTCCCCCCGCTGGTTTCTGCACAATGACTCGTGTATAAGCCGAGGGGGCATTTTCAGCACAAAAAAAGTGCTGAAAATCTCGGCTTATACACGAGTATATATGGTAAACCCCTTACCCTCCAGCCTGTTTTCACCAGGCCAAATTTTACAATTCTGACCAGTGTCACCTTATGTAGTAACTGGAACGCTTCAACAGATCCCACTGATTCTTAAACTGTTTTGTACTTCATGATAGTGGTAAAATTTGCTCAATATGACTTGCGCTTATTTGGAAAATATCGTACATTTGGCAAAAGTTTAACAATTTTCAAGCTTATAACTCTCTGATTTAAAGGGCATAAGGATCAAGTCACACAAAACCGTTAATAAATAACAATTATCTCATGTCTACTTTACATCTGCAGTCATTTTTTAAACAATTCTTTTGTTAGGAAGTTAGGATAGTTAAAAGTTGATCAGCAATTTCTCATTTTTGAAACAAAATTTACAAAACCAGTTTTTTTAGGGACCACATCACATTAGAAGTGATTTTGCTGGGCCTATATGCCAGAAAATACCCAAAAGTGACACCATTCTAAAAACTGCACCCCTTAAAACAATACTCAAGAAGTTTATTAACCCTTCAGTTGCTTCGCAGAAATTATTGCAATGAGAATGAAAAAAATAAACATTTAACTTTTTTCACAAAAATGTTACTGTAGCCGCAATTTTTTTACTTTCACAAGGATAACAGGAGAAAATAGACCCAAACTTTGTTGTGCAATTTCTCCTGAGTATGCGGATACCACATATGTGTGGAGCAACTACTGTTTGAGTGCAGCAATGCTCAGAAGGAGTGTAGTTTGACTTTTTGAAAATCTGCTGGAATTGTTAGTGGACGCCATGTTGGGTTTGGAGAGCCCCTGATGTGGCTAAACATTGGAAACCCCCTCACAAGTGACCCCATTTTGGAAGATAGATCTTTCAAGAAACCTCCAGGTGCTTCATAGAAGTTTTTAACTTCGAGCCGTTAAAGAAAAAAAAAAAACACATTTTTCCACAAAAATGTTCTTTTAGCTCTAAAGTTTTTATTTTCACAAATATAACAGGAAAAAATTTGAACCCAAAATGTGTTGTGTAATTTTTTTTTGAGTACATCGATACCCCATGTGATCGAAATCCACTTTTGAGGCACAGTGCAAAGTTGAGAAAGGAAGTGCCATGCTGGAGTTCAGATTGTGCTGGAATGGTTTGAGGGTGCCATGTCATATCGGTAGAGCCCCTGAGGTACCATAACAGCAGAAACCCTCCATGAATGACCTAATTTTACAAACTACACTCCCCAATTTTAGTTCACATTTTACTGTTATGGTCTGCGGGTACCATAATCCACTGGGAGAGCTCCTGATGTGCCAGAACAAATGAACCCAGTGACCTAAGTGACCACATTTTACAAACTACACCTCTCAATGATTTCATCTAGGGGTGCAGTGACACCACTATTGTGTCACAGAATTTTATACCATTGGGCAGGGAAGAAAATATTACATTTTTACCACCAAAATTTTGTTTTATTCCCAGATTTTACATTTTCAACTTGAGTAAAAATTACAACAAAATTTGTCCCACAATTTCTGCTGAGTGTGGAAGTACCCCATATATGGCTGTACAGTACCGCTTAGCCATACGGCCAGTGCACACTTCCAACTCAAGTGATCCCATTTTGGAAATAATAACCCTTTGGGTATTTATCTACAGGTGTTGTGACTATTTTGACTCCATGCGTCTTCTCCAGAAACAAGCACCAGTGGGATTTGCCGAGTGAAAATTGCAAACTGCTATTGTAGTGCCGAGTACGTCGTAGCGCCCAGTACTTTGTAGTTCCCAGCTCATACTTCTGGATATATGAACCCGTAAATTAGGCGGATTCTCATCGCTACAAAAATGTCAAACATGCGGATTTAGTTTAGTCACGCTGTGGCTCAAAAGGGAGAGGAGCATAAAGATTTTTGAGTGCAGGCAGATATTTGTGCTCACAGAGAACAGTAAGCACCCTTCTTTAGGGTACTACATATCCTATAGCATGCCTTTATTTAATTGCAATGTTAAAGGTATTAAAACATTATAACAATAGTGGTAGTGGCTTTTAAGAGTGAACGTACAGCACCCAATGTTTGCATGATGCTTACTTTGTTTCAGGTCAATCAATTTTCATGAGTAAGTGACATTCATTTTGTTTCTGGTTTAAGAGCATTTTAAAGGGTATTTGTCGCCACATTTGACCTATCTAAAATATTAATATGGGCATACAGGTTATAGACAGATGAAAAAAGTCCTCCCTGTATGTGTCACGATTCATTTTTGGATCTGTATCAGTTTGGGCTGCTCTGATATTAACTTTCTTCCTTTCAAGCCATCAGGGGTTAATCAGTTTTTGCCCCCGGTGGCCGCTGGTGTAACTGCATGTTTAGTTAGTCTGCATGTGACCACTCCCACCTTCCTATATAAGGTCACCTGGTACACCAGCTAGCTGTTGGTAATACAGGTCATTTGCAAACCAACCTTTCTGAAGAGAGGAGCTATCTGGAGCAGTGCTGTTTACAGCCTGGCTGGAGCTGTGGTGTTTCTGCTGAAAGCAGTGTTCGGGTGCCTTACTCTGCTGTCCAGTGCATAGCAGCAGAGGAAGCTAAGTGTTGTTTGCTTTTTCCAGTCTGCTTTCTTTCCTTGGTGTTGTATTAGTGCAGTGGTGGAACCAGTGTCCGCACTAGCCAAATCCCTAGTGAGGGATAGGTGGAGGGCAAGTGAGGGCTGAGGCTATCCTGGTCGGCGACGGTTTGAAAGAAGCCATATAGGGACGTCATGATAGTCCAGGACACAGCCTCAAAAGAGTGCAGGAGGTGTCCCTTCCCCCGTTCCCTATTGCAGGGCCCACCGTTGTAATTGTGTCCCCTTGTTTTGTCTTGTTGTTTGGTGACCAACCAATCGTCGGGTGGCGTCACATAGGGCCAGTCACATCGTGACAGTATGCCTCACATCAAATGCCTTGTTGTTGAGAAATCATCTTTCATCACTTTATACACCGTATTTTTTGGACTATAAGGCTAGTTTCACACTAGCGTTCTCGGGTGCAGCGCAGGGCCACCACTTAGCTCCGCCCCCGGCTGCGCCCCCTCCGGTCAGCTACTCCTAGGATCGCATGACGCTGCATGCGATCAGCGTACCGTATATTTAGCGTTCGGTACGTTGACCGTGCACTGGTATGATTTTGCTGGTGCTACGCCCAGCGCACAAAAATGCTCGTTTTTGTACGCTGGGCGCAGCGCCAAAATGGCACAGCGCCAGCAAAATCATGCCAGCGCACGACCAGCACACAGTCAGCATACCCAACGCTAAATATACGGTACGCTGATCGCATGCAGCGTCATGCGATCCTAGGAGCTGACCGGAGGGGGCGCAGTCGGTGGCGGAGCTAAGCGGCGGTCCTGCGCTCGAGAATGCTAGTGTGAAACTAGCCTAAGACACTTTTTTCTTCCAAAAATTTTGAGGAAAATTGGGGATGGGGTGCATCTTATAGTCCAGTTTACCTGCTGTGGCTGGGGGGACAGGTGAGTGGCAGTGTCGGACGAGCAGGTCACTTGAGGCAGGAGCTGGCTGCTGTGTCTAACCCCTGTGCCCGCTGTTAGAGACATCATTCACTACTCCCCACATACATAATCCCTCCCACCCTGAAGATAGCGCCAAGAGGTTGGAGGGATTATGGGCATGGAGAGCAGTGAATAATCATCTTTAATAGCAGGCACACTGTTAGCCGCAGTCTCCAGCTTTCTGTAGTGCCTGGGCGATCATGTGCGCCCGCTATGAAAGAGAATGGATTGGGGCCATGCATACCAGGTTAGGGATGAGAGGGCCATGCATACCAGGTTAGGGATGAGAGGGCTATGCATACCAGGATGGAGATGAGGGGGACATGCATACCAGAATGGGGATGAGGGGACCATGAATACCAGGATGGTGATGAAGGGGCCAAGTATACCTGGATTGGGAACATATATATACCAGGATTGGGGATATTACTACAGAATTGATCACGTTTTTTACTTTAAATTTTTTTTCTATTTTCCTCCTCTAAAACCTAGATGCGTCTTATGGTCCGGTGCATCTTCATAGTCTGAAAAATAAGGTAAATGACCTCTTCCAGGCTCTGGTAAAGATGGTGCCTGGAGAATAACTCTGCCTCCAGTGCTTGTTTTACATGAAGGGGAGTTACCAGCGTGGTATGTAATGGAACAATAAAAACATACAAAACAGAAGATAAAGTGGATTTTACAGGAAAAAAATTTTTAGGAACCATTCTTTCCTGTATAACTTGTGTATATAAAAGCAAAAAAAATGCCTCCTTAACCCCTATGTACATAGCGATAACTATGCAGGGAAGTGGGGAGAACACCTTATTTGAGCGCACATCGGAGGTCACAGGAGCAGAAGTCGCTGGCGCCTGTGCAGAAGATCCCTGAATACAGTGCCCATAGAAGGGAGGATTGCGCGCCATAGCTGACATGCATGGGAGGGGGAGTAATATTACATTGAATATAGGAGGCATGGATTTCTTCCTGGCACCGCATGCCCCGCAGCCTGGAAGAAATCATTAGCATAAATACAGAATATAACATTTCTCCACAACAAGACCGTTAATTTGAGGAATACAGGTAGGACTAGTGTAACATTTCTGTCACCTGTATGCCCATATTAATAGGTAATATACAGTTGTGCTCAAAAGTTTACATACCCCGGCAGAATTTTTGCTTTCTTAGCCTTTTTTCAGACAATATGATTGATAAATTGATAAGACCAAAACTTTTTCTCCACTCATGGTTAGTGGTTGGATGAAGCCATTTATTGTCAATACAAAGTCCAGAAATAGAAGGCGAGCACCATCACAATAGTCCACACATCCGAACCATCATACGTGTATAAAATAGATGCAGCCTGCAATACAACTGTTTTACCCTTTCATGGAAAATAAGCTAATCCACATAGCAAAAAATAGTAGAAAATAGCGGCACTCACCGGGTAGTGTAGTCAAGACTTTCTTATAAAAGCATATCAGTGGGAGAACGGGTGCAAAAAGGAGAGAGCAACGACGATCGTTTCGCGCTGCAAAGGCGCTTCCACAGGTTACATCATTTTTAAATAATGATAACTCAAAACATCCAAATGACCCTGATCAAAAGTTCACATACCCTGGTGATTTGGCCTGATAACATGCATAGAAGTTGACACAAATGGGTTTGAATGGCTACAAAAGGTAACATCCTCACCTGTGACCTGTTTGCTTGTAATCAGTGTGTATGCATAAAAGCTGAGTGAGTTTCTGGGATCCAGATAGATTCTTGAATCTTTCATCCAGCCACTGATGGAACAAACAGATATTACAACAGAAGAACAGCAAAATTATACTGTAGAAATAGATGATCTTGTTGAAGCTGCTTCAAAACACTTTCATATTCATCACATGCGTTGTGTTGTGCACACGCTGCAGCTGGCAATAAGAGACAGTCTGCAAGAGGGACATGCTGGAAATCTGATTGGAAAAGTGAGGAAATTGGTTATTGCCGCCAGAACCCCTAAAATTGATTCCATCTTGAAGAGACGTGCTGGGAAAGGGGAAATTGTCGATCAAACCACTCGGTGGGGCAGCACTTATTTAATAATTGAGCGATTGCTTGAACTAAAACAGTTTCTTATAGACATGACGAACCCTCAGGTAACCCTAAATGAAGGTCAATGGACACAGGTGGCTGAATTGAAGGAATTGCTTAACCACCCATTTACAGTGACTAAAAAATTACAAGCTGAGGATTTAACTCCTGGCATTTTCATAAGGGAGTGGAAGAACTTGCTATTTTGCCCATCCCAAATAGGAGGTTTAAACGCAGATGGCATTTCTGCTTCAATGAAACGGAGAGAGACACTGCTATTGGAAAATAAAAAAAATTCTGGCAGTTGTTTATGTGGACCCAAGTCATCGTATACTGCTTGATGATCAACAGCGTACTAAAGGAAAAGAAGCTCTGACTGAGGTAGCAGTTAGGATGAGTGGCCTACAGGAGGACTGCCAGACGCAAGAGGACTTTGGTCCTTACAGTGCCACTGCTGCCATATCTTCATCCTCATCAGATGAGGCGTTTGACTTTGACAAGTATTTGGATGACATGGAGCAGGCAAAGCGTTGCCGCAAGGAAAAAGATTTCACTCCATCTCCTATAGCAAGCAGATTGACCATATTTCAGCAAAATGTTTCACTTGCTCTCAAAGAAATAGAAAAATTCAACCGTTCATAAAAGCTGACTGTGCATGAGGCCAATAATTTATACCCGGAAATTGTTAGAGATGTTCCCATGTGGTTACAGCTTTGCCTCCAACCCAAGTTAGTGTAGAGAGGTTGTTCTCTGGCCTTCAAATTATTAGGTCAGATTTGAGGTCATCTATGAAGGAGGATCTGATGGAGGCAATTCTATTTCTTATAACAAATTCATAGACCGCACAAATGTTATTTAGTATGTTTTTGTTGAAAACTGTTTTTTGCCACTTACAGTCATGGCCAAAAGTATTGACACCCCTGCAATTCTGTCAGGTAATACTCAGTTTCTTCCTGAAAATGATTGCAAACACAAATTCTTTGGTATTATTATCTTCATTTAATTTGTCTTAAATGAAAAAACACAAAAAGAATTGTCCTAAAGCCAAATTGGATATAATTCCACACCAAACGTAACAAAGAGGGTGGACAAAAGTATTGGCACTGTTCGAAAAATCATGTGATGCTTCTCTAATTTGTGTAATTAACAGCACCTATAACTTACCTGTGGCACCTAACAGGTGTTGGCAATAACTAAATCACACTTGCAGCCAGTTGACATGGATTAAAGTTGACTCAACCTCTGTCCTGTGTCCTTGTGTGTACCACATTGAGCATGGAGAAAAGAAAGAAGACCAAAGAATTGTCTGAGGACTTGAGAAACCAAATTGTGAGGAAGCATGAGCAATCTCAAGATTACAAGTCCATCTCCAAAGACCTGAATGTTCCTGTGTCTACCGTGCGCAGCGTCATCAAGAAGTTTAAAGCCCATGGCACTGTGGCTAACCTCCCTAGATGTGGCCGGAAAAGAAAAATTGACAAGAGATTTCAACGCAAGATTGTGCGGATGTTGGATAAAGAACCTCCACTAACATCCAAACAAGTTCAAGCTGCCCTGCAGTCCGAGGGTACAACGGTGTCAACCCGTACTATCCGTTGGCATCTGAATGAAAAGGGACTGTATGGTAGGAGACCCAGGAAAACTCCACTTCTTACCCCGAGACATAAAAAAGCCAGGCTGGAGTTTGCCAAAACTTACCTGAAAAAGCCTAAAACATTTTGGAAGAATGTTCTTTCGTCAGATGAGACAAAAGTAGAGCTTTTAGGGCAAAAGCATCAACATAGAGTTTACTTGAGAAAAAAGAGGCATTCAAAGAAAAGTACATGGTCCCTACAGTCAAACATGGCGGAGGTTCCCTGATGTTTTGGGGTTGCTTTGCTGCCTCTGGCACTGGACTGCTTGACCGTGTGCATGGCATTATGAAGTCAGAAGACTACCAACAAATTTTGCAGCATAATTTAGGGCCCAGTGTGAGAAAGCTGGGTCTACCTCAGAGGTCATGGGTCTTCCAGCAGGACAATAACCCAAAACACACTTCAAAAAGCACTAGAAAATGGTTTGAGAGAAAGCACTGGAGACTTCTAAGGTGGCCAGCAATGAGTCCAGACCTGAATCCCATAGAACACCTGTGGAGAGATCTAAAAATGGCAGTTTGGAGAAGGCACCCTTCAAATATCAGGGACCTGGAGTAGTTTGCCAAAGAAGAATGGTCTAAAATTCCAGCAGAGCATTGTAAGAAACTCATTGATGGTTACCGGAAGCGGTTGGTCGCAGTTATTTTGGCTAAAGGTTGTGCAACCAAGTATTAGGCTGAGGGTGCCAATACTTTTGTCGGGCCCATTTTTGGAGTTTTGTGTGAAATGATCAATGTTTTGCTTTTTGCTTCATTCTCTTTTGCGTTGTTTCATTTAAGACAAATTAAATGAAGATAATAATGCCAAAGAATTTGTGTTTTCAATCATTTTCAGGAAGAAACTGAATATTATCTGACAGAATTGCAGGGGTGTCAATACTTTTGGCCATGACTGTACATAGTTTATTACATAATATATATATATATATATATATATACATATATACACACACACACACACATATATACTGTATATGTAATCGATATTACATAGTGTATTACATATTTACAATTTATTACAGTTTTTTGTGTTCTGGAAATAACAGTCCATCATGACAGCACCATGGGGTTGTCCTTCCATCCTTCCAGGGACAGGAAATGCACGAGAGGTTAAAAGGTCCCCTCCCACACCACACTCCAGTGATTTTTCCAAGTACCACACCAGTATGATGCAATTAAATTTTATTTAGATTTAGTACAAGCATAATGATACCAATACAAATCATAGGGAGGGAACTACCAATGCTGTCAGGATGGACTCCTGGAAATAACATTACCAGTAGGTCTAATCTCCGTTTTCCAGGACGTCCTATCCTGACAGCACCATGGGGAATACCAAAGTAGGAATTCGCTTAGGGTGGGATTACTGCTTGTAGCACTCTGCGACCGAAGGTCGCCTGGCTAGCTGATAGAGTGTCCAACTTATAGTGTCTACAGAAAGTATTTGGTGTAGACCAGGTGGCGGCCCTGCATATCTGTTCTACTGAATCACCCGCCCTCTCTGCCCATGAAGTCGCTATCGCTCTGGTGGAATGAGCCCTAAGCCCTTCAGGTACCGGCAAGCCCTCTGCCTCGTACGCCGAGGAGATTATTGTTGTTATCCACCTCGCTAGAGTCTGTGTAGCCGCACTTCTATCTTTATTTTTGCCGCCGTACTGGACAAATAGTTTTGTGTCCTGTCGGGCGACCGTGCGTCTAACATCCAAAGGATGAAACAATTTTTCTTTATCATTCTTTGGGGCTGGACAAAACGAGGGCAGGATTATCTTTTGGTTTAGATTCTGCGGCGATACTACCTTAGGGAGAAATCTTGGATCTAGTTTGAGCGTTATGTGGTCCTCGAAGATCTGAATGTAGGGATTCTGGATTGAGAGGGCCTGGATCTCACCTAAACGTTTAGCTGAGGTGATAGCTACCAAAAAAGCAGTTTTTTGTGTGAGCTTTGAAATGTCTATTTCTGAAATTGGCTCATAAGGGGGCCTACACAGCGCGTTGAGTACCAGATTTAGGTCCCATGGGGGGACAGTTTTCCTCAATGTGGGTCTTAGTCTCTGGGTGGCTTTAGTAAATCGCACTATCCAAGGATGGGAGGATAGGGAGAAATTAAAGAAGGTACTCAAGGCTGCTATCTGGACTTTGAGTGTGCTCGGGGTCAGGCCCTTATCGAATCCGTCCTGTAGGAAGTCCAGGATCCGAGAGATATCAGGTCGAGATAGGTTTAGAGGGGCACTACCACTTTCTGTACAGAATCTCTTCCAGATTTTACAATATATCGCTCTTGTCACCGGTTTTCGGCTGGTTTGCAATGTGGAGATCACCTGGTCCGAGAGGCCATTGGACTTTAGGATGTCCCTCTCAGGATCCATGCTGCCAGTTGCAGGCTTCCTGGGTCTGGGTGTAACACTGGACCCTGGGAGAGCAAGTCTGGTATTGTTGGTAGGTGGAGTGGCCCCCTCTGAGCCATCTTTCTGAGGAGGGAAAACCAACTCCGCCTGGGCCAAAAAGGTATGATCAGCATCACCCGAGCTCCTTCCTCCTGGATCTTCCTGAGGACCCTCAGTATTATGGCAATCGGTGGAAACCCGTATAGGAATCCCCTTCCCCAATTCTGGTCCAGGGTGTCGATTTCTTCCGGATGGTCCGCCGGGTTGAGGGAGTAGAACCTCTTCAGCTTGGCGTTCTTCCTTGTCGCGAAGAGGTCCAGCTGGGGTGTCCCCCAGCGATGGCAAAGATCCTTGAAGATCTCCTCTTTTAGCTCCCATTCGGTGGTTCGGACTTCTTGTCTGCTTAGATAGTCGGCTATCCTGTTTTGGGAGCCCTCCAGGTGCACTGCTGATAGGGAGCGAGAATTGTTTTCTGCCCAGGTGAGGATGCGAGCTGCTAGCTTCTGAAGTTTCCCGTGCCTTGGGCCCCCCTGGTGGCGTAGGAAGGCTACTGTGGTCACATTGTCCGACATGATCTTTATATGTTGGTTCAGTAGTCTTGAACCGCTTCTCTTCAGAGTCTCCCAGACTGCTCGCAGCTCTCGGTAGTTTGAGGACTGTAAGCTGATATTCCTGGGCCACGTCCCTTGTAAGAATCTTCCTTCTAGGTGGGCTCCCCATCCTTCCCTGCTGGCATCTGTAGTGATGGTCACGCATGGAGACAGGATCCAAGGAACTCCCCGGCTGATGTTTCTGTTGCTGATCCACCATTTCAGAGATGATCTCAGCGCCGGAGACGGTCGGAACTTCTTGTCCAGCGAGGACTGCCGTCTGTCCCATTTCGTAAGGATCTCCTTTTGTAGGATTCTTGTGTGAGTCTGGCTCCACATGACACAGGGTATGCATGCGGTTAGGGTGCCCAGGACTTCCATCGCGGTCCTTATCGAAATCTGGTGTTGGCCGAACTGCCGCACCTTGTCCATGATGGGCTTCTTCTTCACCTCCGGCAAGAACGAGACCCTTTTTCTGGAGTCTAGCATTACCCCTAGGAATTTTTTCTGGGTGCTGGGCCGCAGATCTGATTTTTCTCTGTTTAGGATCCAACCTAGGCTCTCGAGGCTGAAAATTATTGAGCTGAGTTGTTCTTTTAATTCGGACGCTGACCGGGATATTACCAAGAAGTCGTCTAAATAAGGCACGATGATTATGTCTCTTTGTCTTAAGTCTGCCACGACTTCGGCCACCAGTTTTGTGGAAACACGAGGTGCTGATGCCAAGCCGAACGGAAGAGCCTGAAACTGGAAGTGGTAGTGTTTGCCTCTTTTCTCTAGGGCGAAACGCAGGAACCTCTGAGATTGAGGATGGATGGGAACGTGATATGCGTTCTTTAAATCTATAGTGCACATGGACGCGTTCTGGTCTATTAGTGGGATGGCGGTTTTCAGGGATTCCATTTGGAACCTTTTGTAACGAACCCATTGATTCAATGGCTTTAAATTTATGATAGTTCGGCTTTCCCCCGATGGTTTTTTTATTGTGAAGAGTGTAGAATAGTGGCCCTGACCTCTCTCTACCTTTGGGACAGGAATTACTACTTCCGTTTTTAACAGGAGTTTTATGTCTGCCCATATAGGGTCTACCATGGCTTCGGAATGGGGTTTTGTAACCACAAATCGTGCTGGAGGGGATCTTGTGAACTCGAGGGTATAGCCCTGGGCAATTGTACTGAGGACCCATGGGTTCTGGGAGATGCGCTGCCATGCCCCTGCAAAGTGTTTTAGGCGCCCCCCTACCGGCATGGCGTCATTGCCTTCTGCTCCTGGAACTTTGTCCGGAGCGAGACGGGAGAGCTCTACTTCTTCCCCCCCTCGAGTACTCCCAGCGAGAAGATTACCCTTTCCCTCTATATTCCTGCCTCTGGTATGGGCGGGATCTCTGAAAGGGAAATTGCCTTTTTGGTTTTTCCTCTGGAAAACCTTTTTTGTCGTCGGAGGCACTCTCTAGAATTTTATCCAAAGCTGGCCCAAATACTTTCCCGCCTGAGAAGGGTATGGAACATAACTTATTTTTAGATTGGTAGTCCCCCGACCAGGTTTTCATCCATATGGCTCGACGGGCCGCGTTGGATAGGGAATTATTTCTGGCTGCAAACCGTACCGATTCTGCAGAAGCATCTGCCAGAAAACCGGTCGCGATTTTCAACAGGGGAATACTCTCAAGGATATCACCCCTAGGGGTTTTATCCTTTAACTGTTGTTCCAAGTGGTCGATCCATAGGTGCATGGATCTAGCGACCGATGTAGCGGCAATATTTGCTTTTATCACTGCCGCTGAGGCCTCCCAAGCTCTTTTTAAGAGCACGCCGGCCTTTTTGTCCATGGGCTCCTTGAGACTGGAAGAATCTTCAAAAGGAATCGAAGTTTTCCTCGACACCTTGGCCACCGGTGAATCGATCTTAGGCACCTCGTCCCAAGTGCTGATGTCCTCCTGGTTAAATGGAAGTCGCAGCTTAAAGTCTCGCGGCACGATCAGTCTTTTCTCCGCATCTTCCCATTCTTCCAGGATCATTGCCCGGATATGGTCATTAACTGGGAAGACCTGACGAATCCTGGCTCTAAGTCCCCCGAACATTGTGTCCTGGATGGATTGTTCTTTCGGGGTTTCCTCGATCTGCATCGTACTTCTTACTGCCCTGAGCAGCTCTTCCTTGTTTTCTGATGTGAAGAGGTACCTCTTCCCTGTTTCTAGGGGTTCCGAGGTAATCTCGCCCTCTTCCTCCGAGCCCGTGCCCCGTATCTCTTCTTCCGATGATAGGTCGGACTCCCATCTAGGTCTTTTGGACTGGGACCGGCCGGAAGACTGAGTAGGTAGTATTCCGGAGACCGAGGCCTGAACTTCATCTCTGACTACTGCGTGCATCTCCGTGAGAAAGGCTGCCTGCTCGCCTCTGACGACTCGGAGTGTGCAATCTTCGCCTAGGGGCTTCTGGAAACAGAGGAGGCGCTGATGAGAGGCAGGAAAACAGGGCGAGCGGCGAGAGGACAGCGGAGGGGGCCTCGTACCTTCCATGCGCTCTGCAGTTTGCTGGCACAGATGGGGCATTTAGGCTTGCCTGATGTCCTGGCTGTTGCTGGCGCTGGTATCGCTTTATCCTAGAAAGACAGGAGTCCTCCCTTTAAAAAAAAAAAAAGCTCCTGTCTCTGGCCATCCTGCCCCTGCCCTTTACTCACGGACGCTGGTTCTGGCTGGTCACTGGTCCTAGTGTCCATGCTGGCGGCGTCTGACAGAAATTTTAGGCGTCTGTCACCTCTCAATCTGCCTGGAGCCGGTGCGCTGGTCTCCCGCTTCCCCCCGCTCTTATCCTACCTTGTCTTGCACAGGAACGCTCCTTCTGCCGCCCTGTGACGCGTCCTCCGTGCCCCGATCGGAAGTCATCATTCCTGGGCGCCCGGAAGTGACGCGCAGCCGCTCTGTATTCTGGGCCTCGCGGGAGCCGCGCTGGGGAAGCGGGGATGAGACCCGGAGCGACGCTCCACGGGACACCCGGCGGAGAACCACCCTTAGGGGGGTGCCGCTTACATCGTCCGACCCGGAGGAGTAGGCGGTTAGGACCCCGCACCTCCTGGCCCCGGTAAGATCCTCTAGCTTCTCCTGTATGCCGCGGCGCTCCCGTGCCTGTCCTTACAGGGACAGGAAAAACACTGGAGTGTGGTGTGGGAGGGGACCTTTTAACCTCTCGTGCATTTCCTGTCCCTGGAAGGATGGAAGGACAACCCCATGGTGCTGTCAGGATAGGACGTCCTGGAAAGTTGTATTCCAATAAATATATATTATGTTCTATCTAAATATCTTGATTATTGTATCATAAAAATGATTAAATGTCTGATGTTCACATTGTACTACAATAAATTTTTCACTTAAATATAAGCAATATATGTGGGAGTCGGAGTCAGGGAAATTGAGGAGTTGGAGTCGCAGGTTTGGCTTACCGACTCCACAGCCCTGATTATTACTATAGTGACTCGCGTCGCATCTCGCCTACAATAAGCAAAAACAGCACAGAGACAAGCCTCAAAATTTCTGGAACAAGATAATTTGGACTGATGAGACCAAAACGGAACGGTTTGGCCACAACCATATACGTTGCATGTGGAGAGAGGTCAACAAGGCCTACGATGAAAGGAACACCATTCCTACTGCAAAGCACAGTGGTGAATTCCTGATGTTTTGGGGATGTGTGAGCTACAAAGGCACAGATATCTTGGTCAAAGTTGAAGGAAAGATGAATGCAGCACCTGATCAACAAATACTGGAGGCAAATTTTCACTCTTCAGCCCCAAAGCTGCGCATGGGACGTACTTGGACATTACAATATAACAATGATCCAAAACACAAGGCCAAATCGACTTGTCATTGGCTACTGCAGAACAAAGTGAAGGTTCTGGAGTGGCCATCTCAGTCTCCTCACCTCAATATCATTGAGCCACTCTGGGGAGATCTCGAGCGCACAGTTCATACTAGAGAGCCCAAGAATTTACAGGAACTGGAGGGTTTTTGCCAAAAAGAGTGGGCAGCTTTACCATCTGAGAAAATAAAGAACCTCATCCGCAACTACCACAAAAGACTTCAAGCTGTCAATGATGCTAGAAGGGGCAATACACGGTATTAAGAAATGGGGTATGTGATCAGGGTCATTTGGATGTTTTGGGTTGTCGTTACGATTTAAAAAGATAAAACAGTAGTTTGACAATAAATGGTTTCACCAAACCACTAACCATGAGTGGAGAAAAAGTTTTTGTGTTATGATTCATATTCTATGAATGTCACAAAGGAGGAAAGAAAAAGACCAGGTTTTTCAATGTATCTGCCCTGACCACACAAGGACAGGATTATTCTTCAAAAGCTTTATTGTTCTGACGCGTTGTGGCAAATCTGCCACTTCCTCAGGGCCAAAGAATTGAGGAAGTGGCAGATTTGCCACGAAACGCGTCGGCACAATAAAGCTTTGAAAAATAATCCTGTCCTTGTTTGGTCAGTGCGGATACATTGAAAAACCCGGTCTTTTTCTTTCCTCCTTTGTGACATTGGTATCTACGGGAGTCTGCAGCAACCACTGTTCACAACCTGTAAAGGTGAGTGCACTAACCGTGTATTGTCACCCAAAATATCACTTTTATCGCCCTATGTGCGTTCTCTTTCCTTAATTTCATATTCTCTGAAAAAAGGCTAAGAAAGCAAAAATTCTGCCGGGGTATGTAATCTTTTGATAACGGTTATTTGGATATTTTGGGTTGTCAATATGAGAATACACAGTAGTTTGACAATAAATGGCTTCACCCAAACACTAACCATGAGTAGAGAAAAAGTTTTGGCGTTATGATTCATATTCTCTGAAAAAAGGCCAAGAAAGCAAAAATTCTGCACGGTTCTGTAAACTTTTGAGCACAACTGTACATCCCGGGGGAGGGGGGGTGACAGATTCCCTTTAAGAACTTTCCTCTGGTCCTAAAGATAAATGGTTAATATTAATCATTGTTTTTGCTGATAATTCAGACAATAATGAAAAACGATTCACAGGCTGACCTAGCCTGGATATTCAGAGAGTGAGAAGAAAAGTTTGTCCCTTTAGGGGTACAATTATTTGTGACATTTATCTCTTTATTATTGTTCATCCTTAGGGGTTCTCAATAGAGACATTAAAACGGTTTTATTGTATAATGTCTATCCATTTCAATGTTATCACTATAATAATTCCCTGTTGGGATTCAATTACCTGGTGATCTCACTATTCAACTGTCTTTTTCAAAAGATAGAGTTGTACTAGTAACTATTACATTTCTGAAATATCGCGTCATTATAGTTTTCTGTCCCCTCTGGGATAAACACACTAGCTCTCTCAAATCCTCACAGTATTTGACTGACAATTGTTTCTGTTGGAATGTGGTCCACAGTACTAGAGTATTACTATTCTAATTGCCCCCCACTATTTTATATGACTTTCTCACTAGAACCAGACTAGTCGTAGGTCCATAGTCTATCTCAGGACATCAATTCATGGCTGGCTTGATAATGACTAACATTACTGGCACCATCAGGACAAATTAGGCTTCAATGGCCACTGGGCAGAACCCATAAGCTTTTAAAAGGTAAGTTATGATGTAATTTAGGTCATCCATGAGTCAGAGTTAATACATCTGCTAATCCAGAACAGTTTTGTTGGTAGAAAAAACAATAATTGATTGTTAAAAAGACATGTCACTCATCAAAGGTTAACCTCATAGTAACGTATTTGTTTAGGGAAAGCTCACATGTCCAATTGTAGTTTTGGCATGCAAGGACCAACACAAAGGTCCTTCCAGGTCACCATCAATCTCGCTGGCACCTGAGCAGAGAAGACAAAAAAACTAGATGGGCATTTCCTGAAGGAAATACATGGTGCTTGAACAGCGCTGCCAGATTTACAGCAGTGTATCAGGTGTCGACTGTAAGAAAGTAAAGTTAGAATATGAATGCATTACACATCCCCGTTCTAGTGATTTGGGGATGTTTTTAAGTAATTTTTTTTACACAGTAAGCCTTTGGGGGTGCCCTGATCCTTATGCACACACTTAAAATTAAATCTGTGATGAAAAAGTCACTCAGACCCTGTTTTTCGGGGTATATTTTCGTCGCAGTCGAATGTTAATGTGTGCAGTAGCATCAGCTAAGGATTCCTCAGATTTTCCCGCATGCGTTGTTTGCGGGAAAATCTGAGGAATCCTTAGCTGATGCTACTGCACACCTGAAAATTGGACTACGAAGCCAAAATACCCCAAAAACCAGGGTCAGAGTGACCTTTTCTTCACAGATCGCCTCTGAATCTGCCCCAGGCTCTTCCAGCCTTTGACAACCTGCCCCAGGCACTTCCAGCCTCTGACAACCTGCCCCAGGCTCCAGCAGCCTCTGACAACATGCCCCAGGCTCTTCCAGCCTCTAACAACCTGCCCCCAGCCTATGACAACCTGCCCCAGGCTCCGACAGCCTCTGACAACCTGCCCACAGCCTCTGAAAACCTGCTCCAGGCTCCAGCATCCTCTGAAAACCTGCCCCAGGCTCCAGCGACCTCTGAAAAGCTGCCCCAGGCTCCGACAGCCTCTGACAACCTGCCTCCAGCCTCTGACAACCTGCCCCAGGCTCCGACAGCCTCTGACAACCTGCCACCACAGCCTCTGACAACCTGCCCCCAGGCTCAGACAGCCTCTGACAACCTGCCCCCAGGCTGTTCTAGCCTCTGACAACCTGCCCCCAGCCTCTGACAACCTGCCCCAGCCTCCGACAACCTCTGACAACCTGCCTCCAGCCTCTGACAACCCGCCCCTAGTCTCCGACAGCCTCTGATAACCTGCCTCCAGCCTCTGACAACCCGCCCCAGGCTCTGACAGCCTCTGACAACCCGCCCCCAGGCTCCGACAGCCTCTGACAGCCTGCTCTAGGCTCTTCCAGCCTCTGACAACCTGCCCCCATCCTCTGACAACTTGGTAGTCACTTTGGCTATTGCGTAATACGGGTCATGTGTGGAAGCTGCATTTGCATAGCTGCCATCTTTGTAAGGTCACTGCACCTGCGCTGTGGCTTCAATCCATGTCAGTTGGGGGTTATGGAAAGGTCGCCATTTATTACTATGGGAAACTTTTTGCTTAAAATGTGATTTTTTTAAAAAAACTACAAATCGGATAGACTCCAAAAATACATAGCACACCTGTCCCCACCGAGGGCTTCGAAACGCCGCCTGAACGGGGTGTCTGCGCCGAGCGGTTCGGGCCGCATTAATTGCAGAAAACGCGGAGAAGTAGAATAAAATATAAGAAATCGGATTACAATATGTTGCTTGAACCTAGAGGTTCAAGCGCCATAATGAGGACCTCTGAGGTCATGTGATGACCATCGGCACTTGCACAGTCTGCACTACAGATGGATAACATGAAGGACCTGTCGGCACAGTGTAAACGTCACCGCGCGTGTCCTGTAGGGTACAGTGGATATGGGAAGTATTCAGACCTCTTTAAATTTTTCACTCTGTTTCATTGCAGCCATTTGGAAAATTCAAAAAAACGTTCATTTTTTTTCATTAATGTACACGCTGCACCCCATCTTGACTGAAAAAAAAACAGAAATGTAGAAATTTTTGTAAATTTATTAATAAAGAAAAACTGAAATATCACATGGTCACAAGTATTCAGACCCTTTGCTCAGACACTCATATTTAAGTCACATGCTGTCCATTTCCTTGTGATTCTCCTTGAGATGGCTCTACTCCTTCATTGGAGTCCAGCTGTGTTTAAACTAATAGGACTTGATTTGTGAAGGCACACACCTGTCTTATATAAGACCTCACAGCTCACAATGCATGTCAGACCAAATGAAAATCATGAGGTCAAAGGAACTGGCCAAGGAGCTTGGAGACAGAATTGTGGCAAGGCACACCAAGGTTACAAAATAATTTCTGCACTACTCAAGGTTCCTAAGTGCACAGTGGTATCTATAATCCTTAAATGGAAGAATTTTGGGACCACCAGAAGTCTTCCTAGACCTGGCCATCCAGCCAAACTGAACAATAGTAGAAGAGCCTTGGTGAGAGAGGTAAGGTGGAACCCCAAGATCACTGTGGCTGAGCTCTAGAGATGCAGTAGGGAGATGGGAGAAAGTTCCACAAAGTCAACTATCACTGCAGCCCTCCTCCAGTTGGGCCTCTAAGGCAGAGTGGCCAGACGGAAGCCTCTCCTCAGTGCAAGACATATGAAAGCCCACATAGTTTGCTAAAAAACACACAAAGGACTCCCAGACTATGAGAAATAAGATTATCTGGTCTGATGAGACATAGACCTATTTGGTGATGACTCTAAGTAGTATGTGTGGAGAAAACCAGACATTGCTCATCACCTACCCAATAAAATCCCAACAGTGAAACATGGTGGTGGCAGCATCATGCTGCGAGGGTGTTTTTCAGCTGCATGGACAGGACTGGTTGCCATTGACGGAAAGATGAATGTGGCCACGTACAGAGAGATCCTGGATGAATACCTCTTACATAGTGCTCTGGACCTCAGACTTGGCCGAAGGTTCTGTCAGGTGTGGATCTATGGAACCACCACCCAGACTACAGGGACACCGACAAGGGGTATATGGAGAACTCTTACCCGCAGCTGTGAGGGTCCGGTGTATAGCGTGGGTATGAGCAGACAGGATCCGGGACCTGCGGGAGGCGGAGGAATTGTGAATCGCTCGATACCCACAGGACCTGCGGTCATGTGGCCGCATGTCAGGGAGAGGGGCGGGGTTACAACCAAGCCCCTCCGGGAGCCGACAGCAGTACTTGCAATACAGCGGCGAAGAGGAGTAAACAGTAGCAAGGTCAGACAAGCAATAAAGTCATACACAGGGCGAGCGGCGAGGTACAGGCGGGATAATCAAAGGGAGGTCACAACGTAGCCAAAGGTCATACACAGAGCAGGCGGCGAGGTACAGGAGGGATAATCAAAGGGAGGTCAGAACGTAGCCATAAGTCATACACGGAGCGGGAATCAAGGTACAGAATCAGTAGACAAGAGACGTTAACCGTGACGGGACCGGATCAAACACCAAGCAGACATACAACGATAGGCATGAAGCACAGACAATAGGGTCAGGCACACTCAGCTCAGAGTATAAACGACAGCGAACGGCTCCACCATGAGGCTATAAGAACCCTCCCTAGATCCATAGAGAGGCCTTCCATGTTAACTCTTACACCACCTGGCCTGTAACCCCAGTAAACCATGACAGGTTCACCTTCCAACAAGACAATGACCCTAAGCACACAGCTAAAATAACAAAGGAGTGGCTTCACAACAAGTCTGTGACCATTCTTGACTGGCCCAGCCAGAGCCCTGACCTAAACCCAATTAAGCATCTCTGGAGAGACCTGAAAATGGTTGTCCACCAACGTTCACCATCCAACCTGCCGGAACTGGAGAGGATCTGCAAAGAATAGCAGAGGATCCCCAAATCCAGGGGTGAAAAACTTGTTGCATCATTCCCAAGAAGACTCATGGCTGTACTAGCTCAAAAGGGTGCTTCTACTCAATACTGAACAAAGTGTCTGAATACTTATGACTATGCAATATTTCAGTTTTTCTTTAGCAAAAATTTCTACATTTGTTTTTTTTCAGTCAAGATGGGGTGCAAAGTGTACATTAATGAGAAAAATATTAACTTTTTTGAATTTACCAAATGGCTGCAATGAAACAAACGAGTGAAAAATTTAAAGGGGTCTGAATAGTTTCCATACCCACTGTAATTATCAAGGACTTGTGAAATCACATGCTCATCAGCGCCTGTACAGAAGTTCAAAGGTACATATTAGAAAGGACCTTTTGATATACCTACTACGTCATCAGGCATAGTGAGAGTCCAAACGAGGGGTATCAACTGCGCATGTCAAAGGATCCACACAGAGCTTCGGTATATACATAAGGATTGCGTGTCTGATAGATGTCAACAATTTATCATCTCCACAGAAACTTCAAAGTTTTTCAATAAATCTGCATCCACATACAAAATTCATTATAAAGGTACCACATTAAAATCTTATAATGTGACCATTATACCATAAGCTATATAATTAGGACAAGACTATCTTTACTACAAACCAAGAAGTTGGAGTAATTACTCAATATTGAATTATCCCTGTAAGTGTCACTTATAAGTGATGTAAACTATCAACAAATTCTCACTAATTAAGAAAGGCAAACAATGAGAACGCTGTGTGCTAACCAATGCTATTTGTCCAACACAAAAGAAATTATATATATATATATATATATATATATATATACACATATATACATATATACACACACACACACACATTCTGCTCCCTGGAAATTTTCAACCTTTTCCCACATATCATGCCTCAAACATAATGATACTAAATGTAAATTTTGGGTGAAGAATCAACAACAAATGAAACACAATTGTGCAGGTCAACGAAATGTATTGGTTATTTTAAATTTTTGCACAAATTCAAAAACTGAAAAGTGGGGCGTGCAATATTATTCGGCCCCTTTACTTTCAGTGCAGCAGACTCACTCCAGAAGTTCATTGCGGATCTCTGAATGATCCAATGTTGTCCTAAATGACTAATGATTATAAATATAATCCACCTGTGTGTAATCAAGTCATCGTATAGTGATAAACAAAAGGGATGGAGGGCACCACTTAATATATTCCAAAAAGACAGGAGGGCTCACTAAGGGCATGTAAAGAACATGGAATCCAAGAACAAGAAAAAGATCACGCCCATAATCAAGGAGCACTTCAAGCATGTATAAAAAACATGACACTTTATTAAACAGCTATAATACAACAGCAAAAAAAACACATGATATTAAAAACATTTAAAAAAGAGAAATCCTGTTCAAAATCATGCCCTATAATAAAGGCGATGATAACCCCACACCTGAAAATCTCCCCTGAACAGCACAAAAGATATATATGTGTATATATATATATATAATATATATATATATATATATATATATGTATATATATATAGGAATTGCTACAAGTGGTCCAACATTCACCACTGGGATACTAATTAGAAAATTCTGGGAGAGATAAAAAACAGCTGCTATGTCACATAAATGTTGCATGAATTTATAACTAATACAGTTACAAATAATTGCTGTCATACAGACCCAGATATGAAAAGAAGATTAAATATATAAAAGTCCCAGCAAGGGACTTAGAATGGATACCAAAAAAATATCCCAGAAGAACTAGATCGTATACACAATAAATTTTAAAGTGCATATAGCTGAAGCCTATAACTAGTGCCATATGGGTCCAATAAAGCAAGCATCCAAATATCAAGGAGAAAAGGTATGCCAGAGAGAAGGCAATAATAGCCACACTCAATCCAGACTTTTTAAACAATCGCCAGGAAATAATAAGACTGGCAAACTGCAATACAAGAGATAAACAAACCTATTCCCAAAGCAAAAAAAGTTAACACATCAGTTACATGTGGAGCCAGGAAGGAATAGCTATTCCTTCCCTGAGGAAGCCACAATCTGTGGCGATACGCGTGGGAATTTATCCCCCACCTCTCTCTCCCCCTTGCCAGGGCCCTGGCTCACATCTTTGGCTCCATATGTAACTGATGTGTGAACTTTTTTGCCTTGGGAATAGGTTTGTTTATCTATCTTTTGTATTGCAGTTTGCCAGTCTTATTATTTCCTGGCGATTGTTTAAAAAGTCTGGATTGAGTGTGGCTATTATTGCCTTCTCTCTGGCATACCTTTTCTGGTAAACCCATCATACATATCCACGATCCCATAGGCCCGTGCCCATATACCCATCATACATATCCTCCATCCCATAGTCGAGTGCCCATATACCCATCACACATATTCTCCATCCCATAGTCCCATCATACATATTAGCCATCCCATAGTCGAGTGCCCATATACCCATAACACATCCTTCATCTCATAGTCCCATGCCTATGTACCCATCATACATATCCTCTATGACATCAGTGTCGCCATGGCAACCATTGTGACATCATAATGAGGGGCGGGGCTGGATACGCACAGTTTCCCTATTATGTAGATAGGGGCATTATGACATCATGAGGGGCGGAGCTTGACGCGCCCAGTATGTAGATAGGGGCAAAATTGTTTGGTGAATTGGAACACGCGGGGTTAAAATTTCGCCTCACAACATAGCTTAGGACGCTCTCGGGGTCCAGACGTGCGACTGTGCCAAATTTTGTGGCTGTAGCTGCGACGGTGCGGATGCCTATCCCGGACATACATACATACATACACACACTTGAGCTTTATATAATAGATATATCTTTTGTGCTGTTCAGGGGACATTTTCAGGTGTGGGGTTATCATTGCCTTTATTATAGGGCATGATTTTGAACAGGATTTCTCTTTTTTAAATGTTTTTAATATCATGTGTTTTTTTTGCTGTTGTATTACAGCTGTTTAATAAAGTGTCATGTTTTTTATACATGCTTGAGGTGCTCCTTGATTATGGGCGTGATCTTTTTCTTGTTCTTGGATTCCAAGTCTCCGTATAAATGCACCTGCTCTGTGATAATCTCAGGGTTATGTTTGAAGCACAGAGAGCATCATGAAGACCAAGGAACACAACAGGCAGGTCCGTGATTCTGTAGTGGAAAAGTTTAAAGCCGGATTTGGATACAAAATGATTTCCAAAACTTTAAACATCCCAAGGAGCACTGTGCAAGCAATCATATTGAAATGGAAGGTGTACCATACCACTGCATATCTACCAAGACCCGTCATCCCTCTAAACTTTCATCTCAAACAAGGACAAGACTGATCAGTGATGCAGCCAAAAGGCCCATGATCACGCTGGATGAACTGCAGAGATCTACAGCTGAGGTGGGACAGTCTGTCCATAGGACAACAATCAGTCGTATACTGCACATGTGACGAGTGTCAGCTTACGCTGAGTTGTTCTTCTTAGAAAGAGTGGACCCTCTGGGCCGTGGCACCCACCCACCTAGGGCGAGCTGACCTAGTGAGAACCACCCCCTATACAGGGAGTGTCAGGGGCAAGACCAAGGAGGTGAGCCACCACGGCTGCTGGACCAGACGGCCGGCTCAGGGAAACAAGACAAGGCAAGACGAGTCGTTAAATCAAAGAAACTTCATTAAGGAAGACTTTAGGTACAACAGTTGCAAAACGTGAACACACAGAACATAAGACAAGGTGCGTGCAAGGGCATGCCGAGGTCCAAGACTTGAGGAACTCTTCAGGGTGCAACAGGAGCAAACGTGAACACACAGAGTTCATGAAACAGGGTGCGTGCAATGGCAGCCGAGGTCCAAGCATGGAACGTGCAGATGGTATGCGGACATCGGACTCCGGACAACAGTCCACGATCAACCAGGGCATCTGGGTCTGTAGCTCAGAGGGTGGTCGGCAGGATCCGGACATCCAGAAGTTAGCCAGGGTTCCATGCAAGGAAACAAGAGAGTTAGTGACATGGTGCGTGTCAACGGACACGCCAGGATCAGGTTCACAGGACAGAGACCTGCGCATGCAGAGGGGCATGCCAGGGACGGGTCAGGTTCACAGGACGGTGGCCTGCGCATGCCAATGGGCAAGCCAGGGACGGGTCAGGTTCACAGGACGGTGGCCTGCGCATGCCAAGGGGCATGCCAGGGAGAGGCAGAGTACGGTGGCATCGGAATCCAAATGCTGGCATCGACCGACAGGGTCCAGGTATCTGGCTACGGACATCAGCTCCGGACAGCAGGCCGCAGTCATTTAGGTCCGGACCTCTGGCAGCGGTCGGCAGGTTATGGAATCCAGCAGGCAAACTAGGGAACAGAGAAGAGCAAAAGAGACAAAGGCTTTGTGCAAGAGTAGCACGAAAAGGCACAGTGCGAGAACCAGCGTGAGTGCAAGGGAGCACAGAGACCATGGCTGGGAGCACCGGCAGGTGGTACCGACGATGGCAGTTGCAAGCGGGCATGACTAGAGGCGGCACCGCTGCGGGGCCACGCAGCCAGACCACTATAGCACTGGACGGGGCACGGCTGGGGCACACAGGCGAGCACGGCTAGAGGCGGCACGGCTGAGGCACACCAGGTAGGCACAGGGGCACGGAGCCACAAGGCAGGGCTAGGCAAAGGGTACAGGACAGAGCCACATGCGAGACAGCATGGCAAAGCCTAGTATGAAATGTGCCAGGGCGCACAAAACATCAGGGACAATACAAAGAACGAGGCAGAGACCTGCGCATGCAAAGAGCATGCCAGGGACAGTCTAGCAGCGGAGCGTAGGCCGAAGCCCAGAGCCGGGCCAAGGAAGGACCTTGGGACTAGACAGGATACAGAACGAGGCCTGCACGTGTAGAGACACGCCAGGGAGAGGTTCAGAGCGGAGGCCTGCACGTGTAGAGACACATTAGGGGCAGGTTCAGAGCGGAGGCTTGCACGTGTAGAGACACGCCAGGGACAGGTTCAGAGCGGAGGCTTGCACGTGTAGAGACACGCCAGAGACAGAGGCAGGGTACCTGAAGCCACAAAGCAGAGCGAGACATGAAACAAGGAACAGAATAAGAGCAAACAAGGACTATAAGGCAAAGCAGAGCAGGGACAAAACATGGCACGAAGGACAAACACGAGACAAGACCAGAGACGGAATACGAGCACGGAGCGTGTGCAGAGACGCACGACAGAGCAGAGTGCAAGGGCACAGAATAGAGGGAGCACCCCACAGACCAAGCAGCCATGCAGGGACCCCACACAATACTCCGGCCCTGAGCATAGGAAGGGGCGGCCTGATATAGGGCATAGCACCTGCTCTTCCAGGTCAGGACCAGGGGAGCACTTCCGGGTTCAGATCCACAGGATAACAGAGCATAGTCACATGATCAGAGTTCCAGACATGACAAGATGACTCCAGATCCAGTGCTGAAACCTAGACAGGTCACATGATCAGAGTTCTAGACATGACGAGACGACTGCAGAATCAGTGCTGAAACCAAGACAGGTCACATGATCAGAGTTCTAGACATGACGAGATGATTACCAAACCAGACAGTGCAGGATCCTAGGAAAGGTCACTTGATGAGCGTTTCAGACATGACAAGATGATTACAGAACCAGACAGTGCAGGATCCTAGGAAAGGTCACATGATCAGCGTTTCAGACATGACGAGATGATTGCAGAACCAGACAGTGCAGGATCCAGGCAGGGACACATGACCAGGGACTCTAGACATGACGAGAAAATCACAGAAGGCAGAGCAGAAACGCAGGCATCCTGCAGCTCAGACATGAGGTGAGTGTGCACACTGCTCAAGGGAACATGTAGGATAGCAGACAAGATATGCGCATGCACATCGCTCCTGGAGTTCTTGAGAGAAAACAGACAGGGCAGACATGACAGCACAAATCTGGCCTTTATGGTAGAGTGGCAAGAAGAAAGCCATTTCTCAAAGATATCCATAAAAAGTGTTGTTTAAAGTTTGCAACAAACCACCTGGGAGACACACCAAACATGTGGAAGAAGGTGCTCTGATCAGATGAAACCAAAATTGAACCTTTTGGCAACAATGCCAAATGATATGTTTGACGTAAAGGCAACACAGCTCATCACCCTGAACACACCATCCCAACTGTCAAACATGGTGGTGGCAGCATCATGGTTTGGTCCTGCTTTTCTTCAGCAAGGACAGGGAAGATTCAGGACGCCGATACATGGCGCAATTACAATAGTTACCATGGGGTGAGTCATGCTCATTTATATGCTAATACAGCTGCCACTGATTTGAAATTAAAGGACATTACTAGATATTAATGGTTTTTAAGTGGAGATTAATATATTTTCATCAATTGAGGCCCTTTTGCACATTGCACTATAAATGCACTTTTTGATTCTTATTCATGTTTTGTAAAACTATGTATTGCATAATGTATATTATCTAATTGTCTGTGAACACCTGTATGATTGGTGAGCTTTAAATAGCACACACTTTGCATTGTTACAATGCTTGAGAAACGACCACAACTCCCAGGGCCGAAACGTCGCTGTATGGGCAACTAGCCAGATGGGCTAATAAATAGCACTTTGACTGAAACTCTTTTTGTGTGCTGCTTTTATCTTGAGGACACTATTTTTGAGGTTTGGTATATGCCTGGAAGTCTTGCACCCGCATTGTCTGTTTATTTTTTGTGCTGCTTTTCCTCTTTTTTCACACACACATATATTATTGTAAGGTAGCGCTGTCATTCGGGTAGGGGATACTCGCTTGGCAGCCAATAAATCACATCCGGCACAGGTTTTCCATAAAACCAAAACAGTCCAAGTCGTTTATTTTGGCATCATAAACCATCAAAGCAATAGAAAATAGCTTAGCGTCCATGACAGAGCTTCACTCCGTTTATCCTGTAGTCATACAGGTTATGCAATGTTCCATACGCAGGCTCTTCAGCCTCACAGTTAGCTCACCCGTCAGGGTTCCCTCATGGATGTTTCTTCATACTGCAGATGTCCTTTCCCTCCAGGGAACTATCAGGCACGTGTAGCCATTAACACAGCATTCACTTGCTGTCAGGAAGACAGCCCCATCTCTCTCAGACGGGACCTTCCACAACGGACCAACCAGGTCCCAGCATTCTCTCCATGTGACCTACCCTGGCCACCTTACATGGTCCGTAGCCACGCCCACCGGGTCACATGGCTATGACCTTATCCCAGGTCCTTCAACCACTCATACACACTTTATAATAGCGTTTCTTAAACACACCCCCTGGGTGGGATTGTAGGTAACTAGTCCAGCCAAACTCATCAGTTACCTGGAGACTTCCCAAACACAGTGAAACAGCACCTCAGCAGTATCACTGCTGATCAACAGACACATAAGTCTCCATCTCAAGGCCACCCACCTTGAGATACATAACGGTCCTTCAGTCTTCTGCCATTCATCCTCTCTCCTAGGACATCCACAGTGCCCCCTAGCGGACACAGTGGTCACTACACCACATACCTCCCCCTCTGTTCAAACTTGTGGGATTGAACACACATTACCCCGGGACCTCGAGACCGAGCACTCATTACACCTTGGCCCACAGGTCGAGAGAACCGTCTCTGTCTGTCATCCAGCCTCATCTCTACGTTAGGCCTCCCCCGCCCCCAGCGTTCAGAATATCGATCGTTGTCTTTGACCCTCCAGTCACGGTCTGTCTGCGTTGTCAGACTAGTCACCATCCTTTCTCTATCTAAGGCCTCTTTCACACTTCCGTTTTTGACAATCAGTCAAGATCCGCCGATTTGGAAAAAAAACGGATCCGCCATTTTTCATGGCGGATCCGTTTTTTTACCCATTGACTTTCATTATTGGCGGATCTTGACGAATTGCCGTCCTTTGCATCCGTTTTTGTGCGGATCCGCCAAAATGTTGCTGTCCGTCGACATCCTCAAAGAGTTCCAAACGGAGCTTGCAACTTTTTTTGGCCAGTGGATCCTCCACACACTGATTTAACCCGAAATTCTGTCTGGGTGCCAGACAAAAAAAAAAAAAAAACTCTCTCTCTCTCGGCCAGTGGCTCCTTTAAAATTCTTCATTCTGCGGATCCGTCATAAAACGGATCCTATTGCATCCGTTCACATCAGTTACAGACGGATCCGCTTTTCCGCCTTTTTGGCGGATTTTGACTGATGCAAATAACTGAAGTGTGAAAGAGGCCTTAGCGTCTTGTAACAAGTGGTACCCCACCATGTCTAAAGTTTTCTTTTCAGTGCATTAACCTCACAGTTCTTTGCATCTTCTGTCTCTGTAGCATCCTTCAGTTCACACTGTAATCTACGGTGCAACGTATTGGCACGTTGAGCCTCTTTCTCTGCTTCTTCCACCTGGCGTTTCAGCTGTTTCAGATGCACATCATTTCCTTCCGCCAGGTCTTTGTACTGCTCAGAACTACGCCTTTCGTCATCCATTTGCCTTAGTACCACCTTCAGCTTTTTCTCCGTACGACGTACTTGTTTGCTTGCAGATTGTCGCACTTTAATTTCCGCATCAAGCTGTTCCTCCAGTAGTGCAACCTTTGCTTCTAACTCCTTATTCTGGCGAACTAATTGCTGACGGGCACTCTCATTCTTCTGAGCATTACTACGTTCTTCCGCCACTTCTTGAAGCTGAGCCATGCGAGACTCTAACTGCCTCTTTTCTTCCAAAGCCAGAGCATCTTTACCACTGTTATTAGCAACTAAATCAGCCAGTTCATCTCTTTCCTGCTGTGCTTGTCTTTTAGCACACTCTGCAGCAGCAAGCGCCGTTTGCAAACGGATCACCTCTGCTTCCATACTTTTCAGTTTCTTTTTTTCTTCACACTGTTTCTCACTCAGGCCTGGCCGCTGTAAGTCTTCGTCCCACTTCTCGTGCAGAAGACCTCTTACAGTTTCTGTGAGTACTCCTACCTCTTCTCTGAGGGACTTATTCAGACCTTGCCACGATGCCAGGTGACCTTTGGGCTCGAGGACTTTTCTCTAGCTCTTCTAGTCTGTGCTCCCTTTCTCTCTCAGAGCCACAGTCACCCCTAGAATCTGAGTCACACCGATCATCCGAGTCAACCCTCCAGTTACCCTCTGACCGTGTGTCCACTCCAATCGTCTCATCTCCCAGCCCACCATCTGTCTTCTCATGAGACGTCAGGTCCGTCAGTTGAGTAGATGTACCCCTTCTTCCAGTCACTTCTACATCAGCCCTGTCCACTTTAACAGGCGCCACCGTCACACTGTTTGCTAACCCAACAGTAGAAACGTCTCCCTCACTCGACCATACATCAAACAACACAAAGTCCCTGCCCCTCTCAAAGGCATAGACTAAGTCAGGTGGTATCCCTCCACCTTGGCATTCACCACTTTTGGACCCTTCAAACATTACTCTGTCTACCGCATAGTTCACCTTGACCCCATGTTTACAGCAAACCTGAACTCATACACACACACACTGCGGTTCCCCAGACATATCCACTGAGGTACCCAGTGCTGCCCCTTTTGACAAGTCGGCCCCTTTCTGGACCACCATCCCGATTTGGGCCACCGCCCCCTTTCGGTACTCCACCCCCTTTTGGGTTACCACCCCAAGCTGGGTCACCGCTCCCCTCTGGGACTCCACCACCTTTTGGGTCACCGCCCCCTTCTGCAACCCCACCCCTTTTGGGCTACCACCCCGATTTGGGCCACCGCCCCCTTTCGGGATTTCACAATGTCCGTTTTACCGGTCTCCTTAGACCGCAATCTCTTATGATACCACACAAGTCCTTGCTGGCACCACCACAGTTCCTGCTGTCACCGATCACCGACACCACCGGCTGCCGTTCACACACAGCGGCTGGTGTCACCTTCGTAACCCCGTCGAGTTACTGGAAGCCGCTTGTCCCCTTCGTAACGCTGAGTTACAGCAAGCCGCTTGTCACCTTCATAACCCCGCTGAGTTCCAGCAAGCCGCTTGTCACCTTCTTGACTCCAAGTGAGCCACCGCAGGCTAAGTTGAGAAAAGAAAAAAAAAAAACACCACACAAAACTCACGTGTCCTGTTTGTGTGCTATTCAGGACGTTCCGTCTCCGCCTGAGACCGTCCAACACACAGGGCGCACCGGGTGCTATTCAGGGAGCCGACCCTCCTCCCAGGGTTTCCCAACACACCGGCCTCACCAGGTCCAGGGGCTTAGCGGGTGCTCTTCAGGACATCCATCTCCTCCTGAGACTGCCCAACACTCATGCCTCACCAGGTCCAAGGTCATACCACATGCTCCAGGGATCCGATTCTTCTCCCAGAATCTCCCAACACTGACCCTCCAGGACCTTGCTCACTGAACCCTCCAGGTACAGTCTTTCCCACTGACCCAGGTCAGTACAACACAAACACCTGTCCGTTACCTGTGTCGGCCACACAGGTCCTCGGGTACCTCTTCTCTACAGAGGCCCCCTATAGCAATCACCAGTCTCTTTCTCACTGACCCCGGTCAGTACAACACGGCTTTCACGGCCGTCACCTGCTGGCCGCGCAGGTTCTCGGACCTCTCTACCGCTGAGGTGTCCTATAAGTCTTTTCCACTGACTCCAGTCAGCATATCACACGGCTTTCCAGACCGTCAACCCTTCTGGCTCAGCGTTGCCCTTAGCATCTTGGATCGGCAAAATCCCGCGATACTCAAGATGGCGTCGCCGCAAGAACATGTCGCCGGCACGGACGACGTTGGGATCCAGGATGGCGTCGATGAAATCTCACGAGATTTCGCCGACGCCATCTTGGATCCCGCGGAATTTCGTCATTTACCTCACTCCGACTTGCTGTGCGGACGTGTTGCCTTGCTCCTCTGCCTGTTCACTGCCGGTGTCTAATTACAGGGCCAATTTGCCTCTACCACTTCATAACTACTGCTGCCTTGCTCCTCTGCATGTTCACTGCTGCTGTCTAATTACAGGGCCAATTTGCCTCTACCATTTCATAACTACTGCTGCCTTGCTCCTCTGCCTGTTCACTGCCGCTGTCTAATTACAGGGCCAATTTGCCGCTACCACTTCATAACTACTGCTGGGCAATTACAGGGCCAATTTACCGTTACCACTTCATAACTACTGCTGGGCAATTACAGGGCCAATTTGCCGCTACAACTTCATAACTACTGCTGGGCAATTACAGGGCCAATTTGCCTCTACCACTTCATAACTACTGCTGGGCAATTACAGGGCCAATTTGCCGCTACCACTTCATAACTACTGCTGGGCAATTACAGGGCCAATTTGCCTCTACCACTTCATAACTACTGCTGGGCAACTACAGAGCCAATTTGCCCCTACCACTTCATAACTACTGCTGGGCAATTACAGGGCCAATTTGCCACTACCATTTCATAACTACTGCTGGGCAATTACAGGGCCAATTAGTATCTGTTTACACTAAAATACTCCAGGACACCTTCTTCACTGCCAGATAACTGCCAAATAGACTCCTTTACCTGTGCCAACATGAGTCATAACAAAAAGTATGCCAATGCCAGTGAAAGGAAAGCAGCTTTAGTAGTACGACAAAAACAACGCTGTGCTAATGAGACTCCTGAGGAAAAACACCATTGCCTTGACAAGATTAAGGCTTATAAACGTCGTCGCCTCACACACGAATCCCCTAACTCTAAATCCATTAGATGGCTGAAGAAGTCTCTGCACGCCATCACCGCCAACAATAGACGGCTTCTTCTTCATCATTATTATTAGACTCACAACAGGATGCTTCCACATCAGCATGTGGAACAAGTTACTACCACACTTCATCCTATATGCCGTTCACTGACATAACTAATCAGCAATCTGTTTCTGCCCTATCAATACCACCATTAGTCAATACCGACGCAGTTTCTTCACATACAAGCTGCAACAGTTAGCCCGCAGAAAGTGCAACCAAGACAAATATACGTTGGTCTCAAAACTAGGCGCACCCCCCGGTTGGACATGCACTTCTACTACAACCTCACATTTTCACTAATGATGAAAATAGTATTACGGAACACAGCTGTGGTGACATGACCCATGTATGTGAGCATTGCCAAGCTTTGCATTTTGTTGCAGAGATACCTTCTGATAACAACTTTACGCTCTGCTGTCAGAAGGGTAAAGTCCATGTACCCATACTACAATATCCTGATGTCTTTACACGTTTGCTGAAAGGGCAAAGTAAATTTAGCAAAAATGTCATGGATAATATTCGAAGTATTAACAGTTCCTTTGCTTTTGCCTCCATGGGTGCAAATATTTCACCACCTCCTGGATATGGCCCATACTGGTTCCGCATCCATGGGCAGATCTATCATAGAACTGGAATATCATAGAACTGGAACACTACATCCCTCAGATGACCAACAATGCGCATTTGCCCAACTTTACATTCTCGATACTGCTACCGCTAACGAACAACGCTTACGTAAAGAAAATCAAAAATGACATCCTACATTGATGAACATTATTGCCCTTCAAATCCAAACTATTAATCCTTTTGTGGCAGCTTATCAAATGTTACGTGATGTGGAAGAACAAGAAAAAATTAAATCTCTACAAAACGGAACTGTCATGCCAAACATCACTATGGCTATTAAACAAGATCATACTCAAGACCCTCGACGCTACAATAATCCCACTGTCAGTGAAATAGCAGTCGTGTTTCAAAATGACAATGGTGAGCCACCTTTCAATAGACATATTAATTTATTTAAAACCTGATCCCCACAACCCTTTAGCTCCAAAAACACAACAAATTAGCATTCTCCATAGCAATTTGGATGCCCTCCTCTATCCAATATTTTTCCCTTATGGAGACCAAGGATGGCATGATGGACTCAAACAACAAGGCAAAAGTCCGAGGAGGATCACACAACTCTAGTGCTATTGCTATATGTTATCTGTCAGAAATTACTTTAATCCACTCCTCAATGGTGGTAAGCTAACACAGCAATATTTAGTAGATGCTTATGTCAAAATCGAAGCTAATCACCTACATTACATCCGCAACCACCAAAAAGATTTAAAAGTGGAGGATTACTACCTCCTTCAAGAACACCTCAAAAAATCGGTTCAAAAGGGCATCCCAATTGGGAAAACCGTCATTTTACCATCTTCTTTTGAAGGCAGTCCAAGAAACATGCAGCAGCGCTACCAGGATGCTATGGCTATTGTTACGAAGTATGGTCGACCAGATCTATTTATCGCCATGACATGTAATCCTAAGTGGAATGAGATTACTACACATTTAGAACCGTGGCAGCGTGTTGAACACAGACCAGACATGGTTGCACGAGTTTTTAAAATTAAACTGGAATCCCTCTTAAAAGACATTAGCAGTGGATTATTTGGAAACATGACTGCAATGGTCCATGTCATTGAATTTCAGAAGCGTGGTCTCCCGCATGCTCATATTTTAATTATTCTTGACAGCCTGTCTAAATTACGGACTGAGGCGGACATAGATAATATAGTCTGGGCTGAAATACCTGATGAAACAATCTACACTCAGCTCCATAACATTGTTCTTCAACACATGATTCATGGTCCCTGTGGAGAACACAATCCTAATTCTCCCTGTATGGATCTTGGAAAGTGTAGCAAAGGTTTCCCTAAACAATACCAACCATATACCATCAAAGAAAAGGACCAACTATTGATATAGTTTCAATAAGTTATAATATATATATATATATATATATATATATATATATATATACACACTGTATATATGAACAACGACAAAGCAAAGTCCAGCAATAACGTGAGCAATCCAGGATGCTGTTAAAAAATTTTTTCTTTTTATTCATAAATCCATTAAAATGCAATGGTCCAAGCAGTTCAAAACAGCAATAACGCAGGAAAGTTGTGCAGATAGGACTACGGGTTTCAGCGGTAGAACCCGCCTTCTTCACGGTCCAGAATCTAATCTGCTTTCCAAACATGGAACCTTATATACATCCCACTCCCATCAGGGTAATTATAAACATATGTGAGAGACCGTGCTATAAAAGCAGATCAAACATATAAACTATCCACATATTGATCAGTATACAACATGCATAAAGATTATAAGGAAAGAATTCAACATATTGGAGAAAAGTACAGTAGGAATGTCCGATAACCTGACCATAAGATTTAAGGCCCTGTGCACACAGTGCAGACTCCGTGCAGTTCCGCAGCAGATTTGGCCCTGCAGAACCGCAGCAGAAAAGCAACAGAACTGCACGTGATGCACAGTACCATTTAAGGCTATGTAAAACAAAAAAGGCTGTGCACATGCTGCAGATTTTTCTGCGCAGATCTGGTGCAGAATAAAAGCAGCATATCGCTTCTCCTGTGCGGCTCTGCTGCAGCTCTCCACCTGCTCCATTATAGAAATCTGCAGGCGGAAACTGCAGGGGAAATCCGCACAAAAACTGCACCAAATCTGCGACAAATCTGCACTAAAACTGCAGGCAAAACGCAGATCATCTTACCTAAAGATTTAGCAAAATCTACGCGGAAAATTCCACAGCAGAATCCGCACCGTGTGCACATAGCCCCAGTGGTACAAAAACATAGAACAATAATACTCCAGGTGGTTCACAGGAGTGAGCTGGTCTTCATTGTTGGATATATATATATATATATATATATATATATATATATATATTCAGCTCTTTGAACCTTCCTAGAAGGTCATTGAATCTTGTTTCAAACAGACGGTCAAATTGTCCAAGCAGAACAAATAACTGGCTTACACTTATCTACCAACAAAGGGCCTTCATTGTCATAATTAGATTGGGTGTGTAAACATTCCCAAGGATGTGATTTGGTCAGGGGACTTTCTCATTAGCATTCAAGGATAGATCAAAGAAGACACATTTGAATGCTTTTGGGGGGGTAAAAGGAGGGTAGATGAGCAGAGAGAGAGACACAGAGAAAGATGTGACAGACCAGAGAGGACACTGAGATGAGACTATCTGAATAATGTAATGTATGAATGCCTGTTTCTGATTAATGCATATGTATTTATTAGTTTTATATTTTAATATTATCATTTATATAGTAAATCAATTTAGTAAATTCAATTCTTGTGTGAGCATTTTCTTATTCATTACAATCCATTGGAACCCTTACAATACAAATTGGTGTTAAGAGTAGGAAAACAGTTGAGAGTAGTGTCAGATCTTTGCCAGAATGGGTGTTACCAGGAAAGTGGACCCCAATGGCACAGGAATGTAACAAATATATGGAGGGACAGCGCTCATCAAATCCTCAGGATGTGGCTGGCAAATTTGATCTCTCAAGGTATGATGCAAAAGAGCAGAAAGCTGCAGCAGCCGTTGGATGGATCTGTGTGCAAGTGTCCCAAAGATTACAGGAGGAGATAGATCATTTGCGTTTAGAGCTGCATATAGCTATAGAGCAAAGGATTAGCTTGCAATCAGCCTTGAGAGACCAAATGAAACAGCATGACAATATGCAAAGGAATTTTGAAGCTTATGTAATGAAAAATGTGAATAAGAATAGGTGCAGGAGGAGACAGCGGTCAGTGTCAGATATTTGTACTGCACAGATTAGAACCATGATTGCACATGAGAAATGGTCAGATTTGCTAGAATGTGATTTCTGTAACAGTGAGACAGATGAGGAAGAAAAGCAAGCCAGACCGATTGTGACTACTAAAACTAGGAGAGAAGTCACACAGCGTAGTGGAGATAGGATGGATGCAGGAAACGCAGCTACAGGAGCAGAAGCTTCAATGACCGAAAAAACTAGGAATTATACAGCCGGAGAAATAACAATTAGCTACCAGGTACAGGCAGCAAGCAGGAGAACCTTTGTTAGCATGGATTCTCAGATTATGGGATCAGGGAGCAGATAGTATAATCTTGAACCGTCTTGAGGCAGTAGGCTTTGTAGTATTTGTACTGATCCTATGGTACGTCTAAAAATGAGACGTGCAAGGGACACTGCAGAGAATTTCTCTTTGTTGCATTTGGTGAGGGATTCTGTGGCACAAGTGTATGACTGCACAACATAAAGGATTTTTCCAGCGTCTCCAGGAGAGAAAATAATAATTGCTTTATTGAGAATAAATGGCATTCCATGATTTAAGCCCTCTTAGGGTGAAACGCGTAGGAAATTGCTCCATTCCATACGCCTCTTTATGTCATTTTTACCTGATGGTATGAAGATTTTATATTCTCAATAAAGCAATTATTTTATCTCCTGGAGACGCTGGAAAAATCCTTCTTTATGTTGTGCATGCACTGTACACCCGGGTCAGGGTGTTTCCGTGCATCAGAGGTGTGATCAGGAGTGAAGAGGGGTGAGCTGAATACTTCTTGCAAGTGTATGACTCTCCTATGGAAGTAATACCACAGACATGATGGGAGACTCTTGCAGATGGAGTTCAGAGATTGAGAGAAATTGCATGCATAGGAGGTATAACTTGCAATCCTGTGCCAGAGCTGAATGATCACTTTGCTGTTGTTGAGGATTGGAAGGGACCAGATGCTGCAATATTGACAGTATTGATGAAGAATAAGTTCATAGAAGGTGCCCCAGCATCATACAAAGCCCCATTGTTCACTATGTTCAGTGCACTTATGGGAAATTCCACTGTCTACACAGCATGCAATTTAATCTCCCAGCTATCTGCTCTAGAGAGCAAAAGTATCAAAAAATAGTACAGTAAAGAGAGTAGATCAAGAAAGGAGAAAAGAGGATGATACTCAAATTAGAAAGAGCAGGAAGGAGTTGTTTTGTGACCTGATAGCTAGTGGAGTTCCATTCCAGGATATAGATGGGATCTCTACAAGTGACCTGTTGAGGAGATGGCAAGATCTGAGGAGAAAAGGTAAATTGCAACTCGCCAGACCCAAGAGGGTGGCGACAAATGAGATGGGGGGTTGGAAAGATAGAGGTGGGACACCTGATGGAGGCATGCAAAGCCCCCACTGTAACCGCCCCTTGCACTCTTCCAATACCATGGCATACTACACCCCCTGCCAAGATTCCCTCATGGACTAATTTTAAATGCAGATTTTAAATAAAAGTTCTTGACCATCCCTGAAAATTGTTGTTTGAACAGTTTTGCCATTTTTTTTTTATGTCTAATGATGTTTGTTTTCATTCTAGAGTTTTTTAGAGAAATAATCCTGTGAGCATACTGTGACGTATGCACTGGCTGATATATGATGAGAAGTATTCCTGTGCGCGTACTGTGACGTATGCGCTGTCTGATATATGAATTGGGTTTGGTCTTGGTGATGCATAAATGTGCATTCCTCACCTGAGGGTTTGTAATAGACCTTCATGTTTTAAAAGGCAAAAGACCACAGCAGATATAAGATGATTCTGTATGTGGGAGCCATGTGAGAGAAACATACAAGGAAAAGAGGGTGTGACAGTACAGACAATGAATTTAAGACTAACCTAAAGTTAGATGACTGATAATATACTGGGGGGTTGACAAGATAATAGATGACTTATTTGTACTAAGTGTTGTATTGTCATTGTATGTGCTTTGTGTATTTGTCATGGATAAAATTGGTTCACAGCCAAAGAAAAAAATCTACGTGGTATTTTTTTATTTTTACTTTTTTATTTGGTATATTTTTATTTTTCATGAGCTCATTTTCTGAATTTTTATTGTACTGTGTTTAGCATTCTTGGTTTTTAAAGGAATTGTTTTTTCTCTTTTCAGTCCACTACATGTTGGATTGGGGGGTGGGGTGTGTAATTAACCTTTTGTTTGTTTGCAGGAGTGAAAGAAGAAACCTTGGCCATTTAATTAACATGTAAATACAGTGCACAGTAAATTGTTCATTCCTGCAGTAGTGAAAAAGGAGTCCATCTACCTAATATAAGATTATATTTTATGACTTATTTTTGAGTTTTAACATTTTTTATTTTTTGGGAGCTCCCATGCAAATTGGGTTTTGAAGTATATGTTAAATGATTTCAATGAATGCTAGTTTGTTAATGTCTTGATTTAGCTTTGTTCACCTACACCTGAGTCATGCAATGCAAATGTGTGAGTACCCAAAGTGTTGTGAGTTCATTTTCCCCTTCGTCACTGAGGTCTGGTGAACTCCCTATTCTGGTAAAGGAAGGTAATGAGCCTGATTATCAGGCACCTGAGCCTAATGAGGATGACTGGCTGAGTGGAGTCACTGACTGGATATAAGGCTGCCGACGCCCTTCTGCCCTGCGGGTGATTTGTCTGTGGACTTCTAGGACACCTGTCTGATTCCTGCACCTCTAAAGCTAAGTTTTCTGCTTTGCCTGTTAGCATGTCTTTTGTTTTTGTTTTCCTTGCTTTTCTGGATTCTGCCATTCCCTGCTGGGTGAGCTGAATCTCCTTTTGCCGGTTGCTCTGTCTTCAGAATATTCCTGAGTACTGACATAGCTTTTTTGAAGCCTAGCGTCTTCAGGGCCTTTTTCACTGTCAGTCTGTTGGCTCTTATTTTCATAGGGTTTTTCACGGATTGCAGACAGCAGCCTTCCTGTCCTTTCCTATCTAGTTAGCTTGGGCCCCGTCTTTGCTCAGTTTCTCTTTCTGTCTGTGTTAGTGTTCTTTCTTCTTGCTTCACCGTCATTATATGTTGGGGGCTGCCTATTGCTTTGGGGTCTGCTCTGGGGCAGTTTAGATTTCCCCTTTCTTTCTTTAGGCCTATTTAATTCTCCGGCTGTGATCGAGGGGTCTAGGGCATCGTAGGAACCCCCCACGGCTACTGTTAGTTGTTGTGATAGGATCAGGGGTCTGCAATCCGATAGCTGCCAACCTCTCTGGTTTTCTGGACTTAGCTAGCATTTCTGTTTTTGCCTCCTACGGTGACTCAATCATAGCAGAATCACCCGCCATACCGCAGATCCTAGGGTACTCAATAGCAGGAAAGAATTGTGTTTGAAAAAAAAAAAAAAAAAAAAAAAGGTGTGTGGATATTCTTTCCTCTATATCTCTGAGGCCATAGGGGGATTTGGTTTTTCTCTCAATGGAGATAAAGCAATTGTCTGATCGTGTGGAGCAGCTCGCTGCGGAAGTGCGGGGAATTTCCGCCTACCTTGCTCGTTCGCATGCTGTTGAACCAAAGATCCCTACACCTGATGTATTTTTTGGGGATCGATCTAAATTTTTGAGGTTCAAAAATAATTGTAAATTATTTTTTGCCTTGAAGCCTAACTCGTCAGGGAGCTCCGCGCAGGTTAAAATTGTCATCTCTTTGCTGCGTGGCGATCCCCAGGATTGGGCGTTTTCTTTGAAACCAGATGATCCTATTCTGACTAATGTGAACGCATTCTTTCAAGCCTTGGAGTTGTTGTATGACGAACCTAATGCTATTGATCAGGCTGAAAAGACCCTGTTGGCATTGAACCAGGGTCGAGATTCTGCAGAGTTGTACTGTCAAAAGTTCCGAAAGTGGGCGGTCCTTACTACCTGGAATGATAATGCCTTGGCTGCTCTCTTTCGGAAGGGTTTGTCAGAAGCCGTAAAAGATACTATGGTGGGATCTCCTGTTCCCTCTGGTCTGGACGATTCTGTCATTAGCCATTCAGGTTGATCGGCGTTTACGTGAACGCAGGATTGCACGAGAGGTGTTGCCACCGGTTGAACAGACGTCTGAACCTATGCAATGTGATAGTTTTGTCTAAGGCGCAACGTCAGGAGTTCAGAAGGCGTAATAAGCTGTGTTTTTTCTGTGGAGAGGCCTCGCATATTATTTGTTTGTCCTAAACGAGAGAAACGCTTTGCACACACGTTTTCTGTTGGTGGTGTTCAACCTAAGTTTCTTCTGGCAATTACTCTGATCTGCTCCCTGTCCACATTTTCCACCAAGGCTTTTGTGGATTCGGGAGCAGCGCTAAACCTAATGGACTTGGATTTTGCTAAACGTTGTGGATTTCCGATGACACCTCTGCAGATGCCTATCCCTTTGAGGGGGATTGATGCTACTCCTTTGGCTAAAAATAAACCTGTTTTGGACCCAGGTGGTCATGCGGGTCGCCCCACACCATCAAGAAAATTGCAGATTTTTGGTGTTGCATGATCTGCATGATGCCATTGTTCTGGGGTTTCCCTGGTTGCAAATTCATAATCCAGTTTTGGATTGGAAATCTGTGTCTGTGGTGAGTTGGGGTTGTCGGTGTGCCTTTAGTGAGGCTCCGGTTTTTTCGACCTCTCCTCAGTCGCATGATGTTCCTGACTATTTGGCGGACTTTTATGATGTATTTAGTGAGAATGAGTCTGCGTCCTTGCCTCCTCATAGGAGTTATGACTGTGCAATTGAACTAAGCCCGGGGTGTAAATTTCCCAAGGGTCGGCTCTTCAATTTATCTGTACCCGAGCACGAGGCTATGCGGTCATATATTAAGGAGGCGTTAGAGAAGGGTCATATTAGACCATCCTCTTCACCCTTAGGTGCCGTTTTTTTTTGTGGCCAAAAAGGATGGTTCTTTAAGGCCTTGTATTGATTATCGTGCCCTCAATAAAATTACTATTAAATACCAGTATCCGTTACCCCTGATTTTGGATCTATTCTCTAGCGTGACAGGACAATTGTGTACAAGATAATTGTGTACGGACTATTGTGTACAGACAATTGTGTACAGGCCAATTGTGTACAATGACAATTGTGTACAAGGCAATTGTGTACAAGGCGATTGCCCTGTACACAATTGTCCTTGTACACAATTGTCCTTGGACACAATTGGCCTGTACACAATTTTCTGTACACAATTGTCCGTACACAATTATCTTGTACACAATTGTCATGGAACCATTCTCTAGAGTTAGAGGTGCTTGCTGGTTTACCAAGCTTGACCTCAGGGGTGCGTATAATCTTATCCGCATTAAGCAGGGGGATGAATGGAAGACGGCGTTTAATACTCTGGAGGGACATTTTGAGTACCTGGTGATGCCTTTTGGGCTCACTAATGCCCCTTCTGTCTTCCAGTGCTTCATGAACGATATTTTCCGAGACTTTGTCGATACATTTTTGATTATCTATCTGGATGATATTTTGATCTTCTCCAAGGATTGGGATTCTCATGTGGAACATATTCGGACTGTGTTCCGGATCTTGAGGGAGAATTCCCTGTATGTCAAAGGATCGAAATGCCTTTTTGGAGTACAGAGGATTTCATTTTTGGGATTTATTTTGTCTCCGTCAACTATTGAAATGGACCCGGCCAAGGTACAGGCCATTTATGATTGGGTTCAGCCCACTTCTTTGAAGGCCCTCCAGAAGTTTTTGGGTTTTGCTAATTTTTATCGGAAATTTATAGCAAAATTTTCTAGTATTACCAAGCCATTGACTGATCTGACTAAGAAGGGTGCTGATGTGTTGAATTGGTCTCCGGAGGCTGTTGCTTCCTTTCAGGAGCTGAAGCGAAGATTTACCTCCGCCCCGGTTTTGCGGCAACCTGATGTCTCACTCCCGTTCCAGGTAGAGGTGGATGCTTCTGAGATTGGTGCAGGAGCTGTTTTGTCCCAAAAGGATCATGTAACATCTAAAATGAATCCCTGTGCTTTCTTTTCCCGAAAGTTCTCTCCATCTGAACATAACTATTATGTGGGGAATCGGGAACTGTTGGCCATGAAATGGGCATTTGAGGAGTGGAGACATTGGTTGGAGGGAGCTAAACATCAAGTTGTGGTCCCCACTGACCACAAGAATTTGATTTACCTAGAGTCGGCTAAACGCTTGAACCCTAGACAGGCTAGGTGGGCCTTGTTTTTTACACGTTTTGATTTTGTGGTCTCTTTTCTTCCTGGAACTAAGAATGTCAAGGCAGACGCCCTCTCTAGGAGCTTCTTTCCTGATTCTCCTGTGGTGACCAAGCCTGCTACCATCTTAGGCGAAGGGGTAGTTCTTTCTGCCATCTCGCCCGATTTGAGACTTGATCTGCAAGAGTTCCAGGAGGACAAACCTGAGCGTTGTCCCAGTGGAAAGTTGTATGTTCCTGACCAGTGGAAGGAGAGTGATGTCTGAAGTTCATTGCTCTGCATTGGCTGGTCATCCAGGTATTTTTGGTACTAGAGAGCTGGTGAGTCGCTCTTTTTGGTGGCCCACCTTGTCTCATGATGTCAGGAATTTTGTACAGTCCTGTGGGACTTGCTCCCGGTCTAAATCTTGTTCTCGTTCTAGTGGGTTGTTGATGCCTTTGCCGGTCCCCAAGAGGCCATGTACCCATATTTCAATGGATTTCATCTCTGATATGCCGGTCTCTCAAAGAATGACCGTTATTTGGGTGATTTGTGATAGGTTCTCTAAGATGGTTCATCTTGTACCACTCCCTAAGTTGCCATCTTCCTCTGAGTTGGTCCCCCTGTTTTTGCAACAGGTGGTTCGCTTACACGGGATTCCTGAGAACATTGTATCTGACAGGAGTTCAGTTTGTGTCTAGATTTTGGAGGACTTTCTGTTCCAAGCTGGTAATTCAGTTGTCCTTCTCTGCTTTTCACCCTCAGACCAATGGGCAGACAGAGAGAACAAACCAGAACTTGGAGTCGTATTTGAGGTTTTATTTCCGCTGATCAGGATGATTGGGTTTCATTTTTGCCCTTGGCCAAATTTGCTTTAAATAATAGAGCTAGTTCTGCCACTTTGATGTCACCTTTTTTTTGTAACTTTGGGTTTCATCCTCGATTTTCTTCAGGGCAGGTGGAGCCTTCTGCCTGCCCAGGTGTTGACACTGTGGTGGAGAGAATGCACCAGATCTGGGACCAAGTGGTGGATAAGTTATCTCTCTCCCAGGAAAAGGCCCAGCGGTTTTCCAATCGACATAGGACCATTGGTCCCCAGTTTAAGATTGGTGATATGGTGTGGTTATCAAAAAATATTGCTATGAAGGTGGCTTCTCCTAAGTTTAAGCCTAGATTTATTGGACCTTACAAGATTTTGGAGATTATTAATCCGGTCTCTTTTCGTTTGGCTCTTCCTGTCACATTTAAAATCCATAATGTGTTCCATAAGTCCTTGTTGAAGAGGTTTGTTGAACCAGTTGTTCCTGGGGTGGCACCTCCAGACCCTGTATTGGTTGAAGGTAACATGGAATATGAGGTAGAGAAAATACTGGATTCCCGTCTGGCTAGACAGAGACTCCAGTATTTGGTTAAGTGGAAGGGTTATGGTCAGGAGGATAATTCCTGGGTCTCTGCCTCTGATATTCATACCAAAAGATTGGTGCGTGCCTTTCATCGGGCTCGCCCTGGTGGCGTGGTTGAGGGTTCCGTGACCCCTCCTCAAGGGGGAGGTACTGTTGCAAGTTCATTTTCCCCTTCGTCACTGAGGTCTGGTGAACTCCCTATTCTGGTAAAGGAAGGTAATGAGCCTGATTATCAAGCACCTGAGCCTAATGAGGATGACTGGCTGAGTGGAGTCACTGACTGGATATAAGGCTGCCGACGCCCTTCTGCCCTGTGGGTGATTTCTCTGTGGACTTCTAGGACACCTGTTTGATTCCTGCTCCTCTAAAGCTAAGTTTTCTGCTTTGCCTGTTAGCATTTGTCTTTTGTTTTCCTTGCTTTTCTGGATTCTGCCATTCCCTGCTGGGTGAGCTGAATCTCCTTTTGCCGGTTGCTCTGTCTTCAGAATATTCCTGAGTACTGACATAGCTTTTTTGAAGCCTAGCGTCTTCAGGGCCTTTTTCACTGTCAGTCTGTTGGTTCTTATTTTCATAGGGTTTTTCACGGACTGCAGACAGCAGCCTTCATGTCCTTTCCTATCTAGTTAGCTTGGGCCCCGTCTTTGCTCAGTCTATCTTTCTGTCTTTGTTAGTGTTTTCATCTTGCTTCACCGTCATTATATGTTGGGGGCTGCCTATTGCTTTTAGGTCTGCTCTGGGGCAGTTTAGATTTCCCCTTTCTTTCTTTAGGCCTATTTAATTCTCCGGCTGTGATCGAGGGGTCTAGGGCATCGTAGAAACCCCCCCACGGCTACTGTTAATTGTTGTGATAGGATCAGGGGTCTGCAATCCGATAGCTGCCAACCTCTCTGGTTTTCTGGACTTAGCTAGCATTTGTTTTTGCCTCCTACGGTGACTCAATCATAACACCAAAGTGTGTTTGTCTATATATAAATGAGAATCTCTCCTGCTTACTGAATGAATGCATTTAGGTTTAGCCAGAGAGTGTGTTGATGTAATGTGTATATTATGTAAAAATAATAATTTGCTAGAATTGGGTTAATAGCAAATTGGTTTGGGTTCGGTTTTCCTTAACATGTAATTGTACTGATTCTAATTAGTAGTAACATTATTTTGTGATCTCCATGAACATGATTGTACTGGTAAGATCATCGTTCTTATGCAAATGTGATTGACATGAATTTGATGTGTTTGATCAGTGTATAAGTCCATACAAATATGATATATATTTTATGTAGTATTATCTAGAGTAGAAATATTTGGTACAGTAGAAAATTTCAAAGGTCATTCTGGGCACAATTTGGACCAACAAACTTACAGTAATTTTGTTTGATTCATTTGATCAAGGGGTGGAAAACAAGCCACCAGGACTGAGTTATATTGAACAAGTTAATCTATCTTGGACTGTGAATATATCATGGACTGAGTTATTTTGGATTGTTGCTTTGGACTGAGTTAGCTCTGCCAAGACTTTGGAACTTTCAAGTATGATTGTGAATTTCACTTTCCCTCAGTGCAGGCTGTGTCTTGTGTGTAGACTGAAGATGTCCAATTGAGCGCTGAGACTGAGCCCGGATGATACTGAACTGTCAACCAGGGTGAATCCTCATGACTGCCAGCTGATGCAAATGGCATATAAAGTGAGGCCCTGATCAGCTGCAGCAATAGAAGATGAAAGGACTCATGCTCAGTCATTGGACACCTGCACCGAGGGGTTAATGTCATGAAGGGCAGGGACAGATTGCTCTTTTGAGTCTGTTCTTTTGCTAACCAGGGAAAGTAGTGGTCACCCTAAAGTGATGAGGGCATAATAATCCCTGTGCTTTCCCTGCAACAGAGACCCATTTAAAAATTGCGGTCAAGAAGATCTGAAGAAAGATTTCTACAGACATTTGATATTTCAGTACCTGCTGGTCCAATGTTGTTTTTGTTCCGTTTTAAGCCCAGGATGTTATTTTTTACCAAGCGGTTTTCTATTGGTAGCAAATAAATAAATATATATACGAGCAATGCAAATAATGATAAATGGTATAGTTTAGTGGCAGGTTAATTAATTAAAGTGATTGAAACCAAGGGGTGGAATGTATACTATGATTTATTTTTAATGGTTTCAACACTCCAATTAAATAATACCAACTATTCATATAGTTTCAATCAGTTGTACTATATATATATATATATATATATATATATATATTCAGCTCTTTGAACCTTCCTAGAAGGTCATTGAAACTTGTTTCAACCAGATGGTCAAATTGTCCAAGCAGAACAAATAACTGGCTTGCACTTATCTACCAACAAAAGACCTTCGTTGTCATAATTAGATTGGGTGTGTAAACATTCCCAAGGATGTGATTTGGTCAGGAGACTTTCTCATTAGCATTCAAGGATAGATCAAAGAAGACACATTTGAATGCTTTTGGGGGGGATAAAAGGAGGGTAGATGAGAAGAGATACAGAGAAAGAGATGTGACAGACCAGAGGACACTGAGATGAGACTATCTGAATAATGTAATGTATGAATGCCTGTTTCTGATTAATGCATATGTATTTATAGTTTTATATTTTAATCTTATCATTTATATAGTAAATCAATTTAGTAAATTCAATTCTTGTGTGAGCATTTTCTTATTCATTACAATCCATTGGAACCCTTACAATACAATGGGTAGTTCCATATAACCCATTTTTACTCACCAAATACAAGTGCCATATTAATGTAGAAATATGTGCTTCCATTCAAAGTGTAAAATATTTATTTAAATACGTTTACAATGGACATGGCAAAGCCAACCTTGAAATTTCCCAAAATAACATCCAACACACCAATTTACGGATACCAGATATGTTAGTGCACCTGAGGCTGCGTGGAGGATATTTGCTTTTCCTATGCATAAACAATCTCATGCCATCATTCGCCTAGCTGTACATCTGCCTAATTCTCAGCCACTCTATTTTCATGAGAATGACTCTGCAGACAACATCCATCAAAAGCTCAATTCCAATTCTACACTTATGGCGTATTTCAACCTTAATAAGATCAACCACAATGCACATAACTAATTCTACCGCGAAATTCCAGAACACTACGTTTGGAAACAAGGCACATGGGAACAAAGAAAACGAGGGGGTCTCACAGTTATTGGAAGAATGTATACTGTTAGGCCCCGTTTTTTACAATCAGTCACAATCCGCCAGGTTTTGAAAAAAAACGGATCCTCAATTTTTTTTTGAGGATCCGTTTTTTTCCCATTGACTTGCATTAATGGCGGATTGTGACGGATTGCTGTCCGTTGCATCCGTTTTTTGTGAGGATCCGCCAAAAGTTGCTGTCCGTCACCATCCTCAAAGATTTCAGAATGGAGCTTGTAACGTTTTTTTCTCTGGCGGATCCTCCAGACACTCATTTAACCCGAAATTCTTGCTGGGTGCCGGACAAAACTAAAAAAAAAATTCTCTCTCTCTCTCTCTCCCCGGCCAGCGATTCCTTTAAATTTCTTCATTTTCAGGATCCGTCTGAAAACGGATCTTGTGCCATCCGTTCACATCAGTTTAGAACGGATCCGCTTGTCCGCCTTTTTGGCGGATTATAACTGATGCAAAAAACTGAAGTGTGAAAGAGGCCTTAGTGTGAAAGACCAAGAACGCTATTATTTACGTTTGTTACTGCATGTAAAAGCTGCTACCAGTTTTGACAGCATTAAAACCGTCAATGGAGTTATGCATGAAACCTTTAAGGATGCTGCGTTAGCACTCGGATTATTATTCGATGATAGCATCTGGAGACATACTTTAAGAGATGCTTGCATTCTTAACATGCCTTCCCAACTTAGAGACATGTTTGCATATATCTGTATTTTTGGCCCCCCCAGTAATCCACTTGAATTGTGGAATGAATTTAAGGACCATTTTTTACAAGACTACTGTCATACATACCACAGCGACACTGAAGAGTGTATCGATTGTGAAGGATATGCTATGAAAGATGTCCAAGATGTCCTCATAGTCCATGGAAAAACTTTTGCTGATTTCAATTTACCACGTCCAGCAAAAAATATTAAACACCTCCTTAAACAATATGATAAGGATTATGAGTTAAAAAAAGCTGCAGAGATGAAAGAAACTCTTCATCAGGAGCAACTTTTTGCCTATGATGTCATTACTGAAGCTTTACAAAATAGCAGTTTAATACCAAAGTGCTTTTTTCTCGATGGACCTGGTGGCAGTGGAAAGACCTACCTATACCATCTACTTACACATCATTTAAGAGGCCAAGGAGAAATTGTCTCACCTGCAGCGACTACAGGAATAGCAGCTAACTTGATACAAGGAGGCCGAACAATCCACTCTCTATATGGCATACCTATTCCGATCAACGAAACATCCGTTTCCAGGATTAAAAACGATACAAATGCAGGAAAACATTTACAGAGTACAAAACTTATTATTGATGAGTGCACTATGGTCCAAAAACATGCATTGAATGTGATAGACTTCTACGTGACATCATGACAAGAAATGTTGCTGAAAAAAATAAAACACCGTTTGGAGGTAAAGTAATTGTCTGAAGTCTCCTCCAAGAACAATGTTTTCCCGTCACCGCTCATGGAACAAGAATAGACATTGTAGATTCCTGCATTAAATATTCACAACATTGGCAACATTTTACCAGACTACCGCTAATCAACAGCATGCGCTCCACTGATCCTGAATACAGCACTTGGTTGCTTAAACTTGGAAATGGTGAGCTGTCTAATGAACATAACCTTGGAGAGGATGTCATTGAAATTCCTCCAGACATGCTTTGCACTGGCTCTATAGTAACCGAGATCTTTGGAGACCATATTTGCATGGATGTTAATGACAAAGCCTCAACACTGCTGCATCACATGCTATACTATGTCCAAAAAATGAGGACGTAGATTTCTGAACTGTAAAGTAATGGATCGCATCAGTGGTGATTATACTGTATATACAAGTGATGATTCTGTCGATGCTGATGAGGCAGAGGAATGTGAAAACTACCCAGTTGAATTTTTAAACTCTCTGACACCATTAGGAATGCCATCGCATATCTTAAAACTTAAAATTGGCACCATTGTGATGCTATTAAGAAACCTAAACACCAAGAAAGGTCTCCGCAATGGCACTCGCCTCATTGTCACTGTCTTACTCCGCAACATCATACAGGCTAAAGTTATTACTGGCTCAGCTGAAGGAGACATTGTATTTATTCCACGCATCGATTTGTGTCCTTCAGAAACTGGGTTACCTTTTAAATTAAAACGTCAACAGTTTCCTCTAAAACCTGCTTTTGCTATGACCATTAACAAATCAAAAGGACAGACCCTCAATCGAGTTGACATTTTTTTGCCCGAACCTTTATTTGCCCATGGACAATTGTATGTTACAATCTCCCGAGTAAAGCAACGCAGCAACGTTAGGGTCAAAGTGGTGGATACACCACTTCAAGGACAATTGAATCATAGAATCGTAGAGTTGGAAGGGACCTCCTGGGCCATCTGGTCCAACCCCCTGCTCAAAGCAGGATTCGCTAAATCATCCCAGTCAGATGTCTGTCCAGCCTGTTTGAAGACTTCCATTGAAGGAGAACTCACCACTTCTCGTGGCAGCCTGTACCACTCATTGTCAAAAAGTTTTTTCTAATATCTAATCTGTGTCTCCTCCCATTCAGCTTCATCCCATTGCTTCTAGTCTTTCCTTGTGCAAATGAGAATAAAGTTGATCCTTCTACAATGTGACATCCCTTGAGATATTTTTAGACAGCTATTAAGTCTCCTCTCAGTCTTCTCTTTTGCAAACTAAACATTCCCAACTCCTGCAACCTTTCCTCATAAGACAGGGTTTGCAGACCGGTCACCATTCTGGTCGCTCTTTTCTGAACCTGCTCCAGTTTGTTGATGTCTTTTTTAAAATGTGGTGCCCAAAACTGGACACAATATTCCAGATGAGGTCTGACCAAAGAGGAGTAGAGGGAAATAATGACTTCACGTGATCTAGACTGTATGCTTCTGTTAATACATCCTAGAATTGCATTTGCCTTTTTTGCTGCTGCATCACACTGTTGACTCATATTCAGTCTGTGATCTATTAGTATACCCAGGTCTTTTTCACATGTGCTGTTCCTTAGCCCTATTCCTCCCATTCTGTATATGCTTTTTTCATTTTTATTGCCCAGATGTAGTACTTTGCATTTTTCCCTGTTAAAAACCATTCTGTTAGTTGCTGCCCACTTCTCCAGTTTTTTTATATCTTTTTGAATCCTCTCTTTTCTCTAGTATTAGCTATCCCTCCTAGCTTTGTGTCATCAGCAAATTTAATTTACCCTCAATTCCTTCATCTAAATCGTTGATAAAGATTTTGAACAATAAAGGGCCCAGGACAGAGCCCTGTGGTACCCCACTTGAGACATTCTTCCAACTGGATGTGCAGCCATTTACGACCACTCTTTGGGTCCGATCACTAAGCCAGTTATGAATCCACCTAACAGTTGCCTTGTCCATTCCATACTTAGTCATTTTTTCAATAAGGATTGTATGAGATACTTTGTCAAATGCTTTGCTGAAGTCAAGATATACTATATCTACAGCATTTCCTTGATCCACCCAATCAGTGATTCCGTCATAGAAGGAAATTAAGTTAGTCTGTCATGACTTATTAGTTACAAACCCATGCTGACTCTGTTTAATCACTTCATTCTTATCCAGGTACTGACATACATGTTGTTTAATAATTTGTTCAAAGATCTTTCCTGGTATAGAAGTCAGACTCACCGGCTATAGTTGCCTGGGTCCACCTTCTTCCCCTTTTTGAAGATAGGAACAACATTTGCTCTTCTCCAGTCTTCTGGCACTTCTCCTGTTCTCCAAGAATTTTCAAAGATTATGGAGAGGGGTTCAAAAATTTCTTCTGCTATCTCCCTCAGTACTCTGGGGTGTAATTCATCTGGACCTGGACACTTGAATTCATTTAGGTTAGCTAAGTGTTTCCTCACTATCTTTCTGTTTATAGATATCCTGGATTCTTCTATTCCCTTAATAGGACAGTGAAGAACAGTTGATGTTACATTTCCTTTCTGAGAGAAAACAGATGCAAAATAGGAATTTAAAAGTTCTGCCTTCTCAACATCCTGTCTTACCCATTTCATCATTTTCATCCTGTAAAAATCCTATAGCATCTTTGACTTTTCTTTTACTTTTGACATACCCCCAAAATCCTTTATTATTGCTTTTGACATCTCTTGCAAGCCTCAATTCATTGTCAGCTTTAGCTAATCTGATTTGTGCCCTGCAGGTTCTGCAGACAGCATTATATTCTTCTTTAGATATGCCTCCCTCTTTCCATTTTATAAACATTTTTTTATTCCTTTTAAGCATGTGCTTAAGTTCTGTGTTCATCCATCCTGGTTTCCTTAAATGCTTCCTATTCTTCCCTCTTTTCGGAATTGTTAACATTTGTGCTTTGAGAATTTCATTTTTCAAGATTTCCCATCCTTCCTGGACATTTTTGTCTTTAAGGATATCCAGCCATTGGATCCCTCCAATTCTCTTTCGGAATCCCTTAAAATCTGCCTTTCTGAAATCTAACCTTGACGTCTGAGTCTTCACAGGTCTTCCTCCTCTAGTTATCCAAAATTCTAAAATAGCATGGTCGCTACCTCCTAGGGTCCCAGCCACTTTTACCTCCTCAACCATTTCCTCCCTGTTTATAAGGATTAGATCCAATGTAGCAGTTCCCCTTGTTTTATCCCCTACCTTTTGGAAGATAATACCTAATAGCCCAAAAATCTTCACTAGAAATGTCGTTTACAAAAATGTTTTACTTTAAACTATTTAAGTTGGTCCTGGAATGGATAGATATATAGATATATAAATGAGTTACATTCTAAATAGATATAGATAGACTTCTAAGACTTCTATACAGCTTGATATGTTATATATATATATTCTAAGCAGATAGATATATCATACACTAATTATCTCTTTCACATATATGTCATAGACATTTAAATCCATAAAAACATACATAGGTATATATAGATTAAAAAAAAAAATACAAAAACAAAAAAAATTTAGGCACCCATACGTAGATTTCAACTACATAGCTAACACATACCTACATAACTTAGGTAATAATAATTACATTTTTATTTATTTATTGAGTACTATTATTTCAATAGCACTTTACATACGTCAGTAATAATGTCCCTCTTGAGGCTCACTATGTAAATATCCTATCCAAATAAAAACATAGGTGTGATACATTTACACATAATTCTCAATATTACTGTAACACACATTAAGTATAAAAGGGGAGATGTGTATCATCAAAATTCTTTCATTTGGTGATATGAACCCGGATGTCAAGGTCCAGCATCATATTTGCTGCTGAGATGTTATTTCCTCTTTTAACAGGGCCGGGTTTTTGTGAACAGCTAAAGAGATAGGCGGGATGGCTGTTCACCACATCTCCTTCTCAAGGTGTGCTGCTCACAGTGCCACACAACACATGGTCAACGCTACATCACTATCCTCCCAATGCAATAGCATCGGGCCTTAATCTAGTAATAACAATGCTGTAGGAACGAACAGGTGTTTTCGTCGTTGGTGAGCTGACTTTTCCCGTTTTCTTTAACAGGAATAAAGGTACAGTATGTTATGACACTTTCTACATTACATACAATACCTTATTAATGCTCTATTAACATACATCATCCTTATTAGCATGTAGACGACTAACATGGCCTGTATGCCTCAACCTAAGAGGTCACTCCCAGTACTAGGCCTGTCACTGGCATATATTTGTTTTGGCACCTCTAGTGATTACAACAACTGCCATAAGTCCCAGGAGAGTCAATCGATACCCAGTGTATAATCTCGCTGGCTTCTTTCATTCTCTGAATCGCAGCCTCCGTCCACACCCTGTACCGTACATCTGCGCTGGAAGTAATGTCCTGATTCACCCAAGGCTTCTCTTCAGCATGACAGAAGCTTCATCCCATCCAACAATCAGCATCTGACTTTCTGTGCTTGACCTACGGGAGTCTGAGCTTTGGGTCTTGACAGGCAATGTCTGGGCGCTGGGTCTTAACTAGCAAAGTCTGGATGTCGATACTTGGCCAACGATGTCTCACCTGCTCTGGTACCAAGCCACCCTCCTATAGCTCTACTCAAAGAATGGCCACAAGCTTGTTAACCCCTTAGTGAGAGGGCTACATTTTTTAAATCTGACCAGTATCCCTTTGTATGGTAATATCTCTGGAATTCTTCAACAAATCCCAGTGATTTTGAGATTGTTTTTTCGTGGCACATTATAATTTATTATAATAGTAAATTTAGGTCAATATTTTGTTTATTTATAAAAAAAATCAAAATACTTGACAAAAAAATAAAAAATAGCAATTTTCAAACTTTGAATGATTATCTTTTTTATCCAGATAGTCATACCACAGAAAAACAATAAAACAATAAATAACATTTCCCACATGTCTGCTTTACATCAGCACCATTTGTAAACTGTTATTTCATCCTGTTAGGCCTCTTTCACACTTCCGTTTTTTACAATCAGTCAAAATCCGCCAAGTTTTGAAAAAAACGGATCCGCAATTTTTTTTTTGCGGATCCGTTTTTTCCCCATTGACTTCCATTATTGGCGGATTTTGACGGATTGCCGTCCGTTGCATCCGTTTTTGTGAGGATCCGCCATAATGTTGACACTAAATTCTCTCTCTCCTGTGCCATCCGTTCACATCAGTTAAGAACGGATCCGCTTCTCCGCCTTTTTGGCGGATTATAACTGACACAAAACACTGAAGTGTGAAAGAGGCCTTAGCATTTTCGAAGGTTTAACCCCTTTACCCCCAAGGGTGGTTTGCACGTTCATGACCGGGCCAATTTTTACAATTCTGACCACTGTCCCTTTATGAGGTAATAACTCTGGAACGCTTCCATGGATCCCGGTGATTCTGACATTGTTTTCTCGTGACATATTGTACTTCATGTTAGTGGTAAAACTTCATTCATATAACTTGCGTTTATTTGCGAAAAAAATGGAAATTTGGCGAAAATTTTTAAAATTTTGCAATTTTCCAACTTTCAATTTTTATGCCCTTAAATCACAGAGATACGGCATACAAAAAACTTAATAAGTAACATTTCCAACGTTTACTTTACATCAGCACAATTTTGTAACAATTTTTTTTTTTTTTTTTTTAGGAAGTTATAAGGGATAAAAGTTGACCAGCAATTTCTCATTTTTATAACACCATTTTCTTTTAGGTACCACATCACATTTGAAGTCACTTTGAAGGATCTATATCAGGGGTGGGGAACCTCAGGCCCCAGGGCCATTTACGGCCCTTAATGACCTTTTATCCGGCTCCCGGACAGATTCTCAGGGACTGCATTGCTTTGGCAGGGAGTTGTATTTTGACTGCCACCAGCTCATTATTTTCTTCTTGCTCTGTTAGCACACACACGCAGTGTTCACTACTGAACACTGAAGGGCATGCAATGAAAGATTAAGTCCTGACACCAGTCCCAGAGTCAGGATATACTTTGTGGGCGGAGTTTGTACAGCCCCCGAAGGATGGTATAAATATCAAAATGGCCCTTGGCAGAAAAGATTCCTTACCCCTGGTCTATATGATAAAAAAATACCCAAAAGCGACACCATTCTAAAAACTGCATCCCTCAAGGTACGCACAGGAATTTTTTGAAACAGGAGAAATTGGACTGCAAAAGTTATTGTGCAATTTGTCCTGCGTACGCCGATACCTGATATGTTGGGGGAACCATTGTTTCTATGCCTGGCAGAGCTCAGAAGGGAAGAAGCGCCCGTTTGACTTTCTCAGCAGAAAACTGGCTGGAATTGAGATCGGACGCCATATCACGTTTGGAGAGCCGACCCCATTTTGGAAATTAGACCCCCCCCAAGGAACTTATCTAGATATGTGGTGACAACTTTGAACCCCCAAGGGCTTCACATAAGTTTATAACGTACAGCCGTACAATTTAAAAATCATATTTTGGGGGGGGCGTGACCGGATGTGGAGCTGAGCGGACGTGTGCGGCCCATGCTCCCCAGCCACCAGCAGTAAATAAGCGGCTCAAAGCGCAGGAGGGTTACCGGAGGCCAATTCAGGAGGCAGGAGTGGCGGAGGCACCGGAGATCAGAGCGCAGTAAGAATGATGCGGGGAAGGAGGAGGGAGCAGGCTCCAGGCAAGGTCCAGGTCTTTGAGGCGGCGGGCAGTCGGATCCAAGATGGCGGCCGCGACTCTCACCACGTGGCCGCCGGCAGCAGCAGGAGCAGTAACAGTGTGCAGCAGAGCTCAGAGCCACACACTGAAAAAGCACACCACCAGCCCCACACCCCCAATAAAGCTGCAAACACCCTGGTCGCACAGAACTTCTCACCAACGCTGCAGTCCCTGCTCCTCTCCCCTGCTAAAAGTGCTGGAGGTCCAAAGCCTCATGATCTACAGTTACAAAGCACAGCCCTGACCATCCCCTCACAATCTCCTATTAAAGACTCCAATTCTGCCCCAGTCACTGTAGCCACACTCAGATCCCTGCTGGGAGACCAGAAAAAAGCCATTCATACTGATATCACAATGGCTTTCACTGCGCTATATAAAGAAATTACACAGATTGGCGACAGAACCTCACACATAGAGGGGAAACTGGAAGAATATACTACAGCGCATAATGAAGCGGACGAAGAAATCATGGCCTTAAAACTAAAGCTTGCAGACTTAGAAGACCGTTCCAGGCGCAATAACTTGCGCTTCAGAGGAATCCCTGAGAGTGTGATAGCTGAGGCCTTAAAGGAGTTTCTAACACACTTTTTCACAACCCTAGTGCCTTCGGCGGATCAAAGAGACCTGCTGATTGACAGGGCGCATCGGATCCCTAAGCCAAAGTCGGCTCCCAGTTCCACAACACAGCACGTGATAGCCAGGCTGCACTTCTACCACTTCAAGGAGGCAGGGACCGATGGTATTTCAGATTTCAAGCATCAATGCAAAAGGTCTAAATAGCCCCTATATAAGATTGTTACTTTGGAAGGAATCCCAGAAACTTAAGGCGGACATATTATGTGTCCAAGAAACACATCTAAACCATGAAGATGGGCATAGATTACAACATAGAAACTATCCCTATATCTGTGTGTCATATGCGGCGAAAAAGAGAGGTGTAGCAATCGCAATAAAAGATACTATAGTGTTCCAACTTATTGATAGGGTTCTAGATGAAGAAGGCAGATATGTAATATTAATATGCAATATCAATAATAAAGTGTATACAATCACATCCATATATGCACCCAATTCAGGTCAAATCACCTTCATTAAAGAGCTTATAACTAAATTAATATAAAACAAGGATCCCTGCTAATTTGTGGGGTTTTTAACATCACTCCAATCCCTAGTCTAGACAAATCCTGGTGCTCGAAGAAAAAACCCCAGTCCCACACGTTATCTCAGTGTCTCATGTCAGAAGAATTGTAAGATTGCTGTAAAAGAGATAGCGCAATAGTGCATTATCCGGTGTGCAGATAAAAAAAACAGGAGTTCTGTGAGACTCTGAAACGCGTAGAATAAAGACAACTGTATTAATAATCTGAGTTTTTAGTGATTCGCAGCACGGATTGTCTGACCACATTTTTCCTATCCAGAGTCAGAAGAATTGTATGACGCGTGGAGAGTCCTTCACGCTTCTGAGCGGGATTATACGTATTACTCCCACCCACATAAAATATATTCAAGAATAGATCTAATGGTAGTGGATAAATGGCTCCTGCAGAATATAGTCAGCCAAAATTGGAAACATAACCTGGTCGGACCATGCCCCTCTAACTTGCCAAATTAAAGAGATGTACAATAATGTAAATTATTCCCCTTGGAGAATTAATAACTTTCTAATATCCTCAGATAACATCAAATCCCAAGTGACCTCGCCTATATAAGACGGCGACTAATACAGATAGCAGCTCAACACAAAAAATTAAGAATGCGGAGAACACCCATAAACAGAATCCTTCACCCATGGTATATGGGAAACTACAAAAGGCAAGGTATGAATTATATCCGCTACTCCAATATAAATGAGCATAACTTGGAGAAACAAAGCAAATTATTGGCAAGGGAATAAGGCGAGTAAAATACTAGCCAATAAGATCAAAGCGAGATTAACAAAGCAAAAAATAGCCCATATACAAGAATCCCAAAAGAATAAAATTTACAACCCTAAAGAAATTTTGAATACCTTCGCAAAATATTATTCTCTCTATAATCTCGAGAGTGATAATCTGACCCCACAACCAAATGCGGATCTAATCAATAATTTTTTGAACCGCATATCCCTACCCCAAATCCCAAAAGATAAACTGATGGTAATAAGCCAACCCATAAGCCAAAAAGAAATCCAACAAACCATTCAAGCAACCAAAAATAACAAATCCCCAGGACCGGATAGTATAACCAATGAACACTTGAAGTTATTCTACCAAATTTTGTCCCCACATCTATTATTAGTCTTCCAAAACATATTCGAAACGGGCAAAATACGTGACGAAATGTTACAATCGACCATAGTTCCCCTCCCTAAGCCAGGCAAATCACCCGACCATCCAAATAATTTTAGGCCAATTTCCCTTTTAAACACAGACCTCAAGCCGTACTCCAAAATTTTAGCAAATAGAATCTCTGATATAATCCCTTCCCTGGTGCACTGGGATCAGATCGGCTTTATTAAATCTAGACAGACATTGGACGCTACCAGACGAATGATTAATCTCATTCATGTGGCGAGGGGGAATCGGACGCCTTCTCTGCTCCTATCATTGGATGCGGAAAAGGCGTTCGATCGGGTGCATTGGGGATATTTGTTTGAGGTCTTAACCAGGTTCGGATTTAAGGGTAGTATTTTTAAGGCAATTACTCTGTTATATTCTCACCCATCAGCGTCAGTCTCTATCTCGGGAATGATGTTGGATAGGTTTTTTTATTACGAATGGGACGAGAGAGGGGTGTCCGTTATCACCCCTTATATTTGCTTTGGTGATTGAACCTCTAGCGGAAAAAATTAGGCTACATTCAACAGTATCAGGAATCCAGGTGAATAAAACGGAACACAAAATCAGATTATTTGCAGACGATATCATCCTAGCGTTAACAAATCCCACAGTCGTTACCGGCAGCAATGCAAATAATCGAATCATACACTAAAATATCATATTATAAGCTCAATATGTCTAAATGTCAGGTATTAAATTTAACCCCATTTGTAGTGTATCCAAAAATATTTCAGGATAAATATCCTCTTAAATGGGGGAATGATAGTATTGAGCACCTGGGTATTTCGGTTACACTATCAGCAGATAAATGGCTATCATTAAACTATGAGGCTCTGAAGAAGAAAATCCAGACAGACATGTTACGTATGAAGAATCATGAACTATCATGGCTGGGCAGGATAGCATCAGTTAAAATGTTCATTCTCCCACAGATATTGTATCTCTTCCGCAATCTCCCCATCATATTCCCAATGAAAATATTAAAAGAGATCCAAGCAATGATCTTAAAATACAGTATATTTGGCCAGAGAAAAAATCCAGGGTCCAAGCGGATACGCTTTACATCCCTATGAGTAAGGGAGGCCTCTGATGCCCCTCGGTGGTCCGTTACTACATAGCCATGTTATTCGAACAATTATGATTTATGTGGAACAACGATGATGACCGGCATTGGATAACAATTGAAAAACATTTGATGAGAACCTCCAACGTCTCAGCTTTTTACCATGCACATCACATCACAATCGCTAATAGAAACCTAAACATATCTCCAACAGTTGACGCGGCTCTGGAACTATGGAAAATGTTGAATAGTAAACTAGGCCTTATACAAACCACACTTCTAACAGCCCCCATAGAGACACTGGAGCATTGTATCCCGAACCTCAACCTCCAAAATAGGAAATCTTCCGGAGCCGCTCCGGTTGGGAGTTTGTATGAGGGACTAATTACTTTCTCATCATTGCGGGATAGATACAATGTCCCTCAAAGGGATTTCTATAAATATTTGCAGATTCGGCACTTTCTGACTGAAAGAAAGGAGCAGGTACATGTTCCACCATCTAAACTATACTCTATACTGTTAAACCTCACGTTACAAATTAGGGCATTATCTATAGGCTATGATTGTATGTTGGAGAATGCCCTCCCCTCACTAACTTCATACTTACAAATGTGGGAAAAAGACCTTAATTGCACATTTACATCAGAGCAGTAGAGGGCATCCTTCTTAATTATTGGAAGCCAATCTAAATGCACCAACCACTTTGAGAATGCAAGTAAATAATTATATAGGTGGTAATTCACTCCTTATAGGCTGTCCGGGATGTTCCGCAGTTCCCCAGACACGTGCTGGAGATGTGGAAACCCTGACGCAGATATATTACATATATGTGGAGTTGCGGTAATGTTAGGAGTCTGTCGGAAGCTATAAACCATTTGATACTTCAAATTTGTGGTATATCAGTGTCTCTTACCGCACAGCATGCGCTACTCGCCATTGATCTAGACTCGTTTCCTTATGAGTTCTGCACAGTAATTTTACATATTATTGTAGCTACAAGAATTTAAATCGCTAGCTATTGGAAAAACCCCATATGCCCTTCATTGTCCGAAGTAGTCTCGCTGATAGTGTTGAGCATTCCGATACCGCAAGTATCGGGTATCGGCCGATATTCACTGTATCGGAATTCCGATACTAAGTTCCGATACTTTTAGCATATCGAATACCGGAATCGGAAGTTCCCATAATGCTATGAGACAGTTTGATTTGATTCAGCCAATGACAATCCTCAGAAGTGTGGGCACATCCTGTTAGGCATGTTAACTAATGGCAAGGCTGTGATTGGCTGCTGAAATGATGTCATGATGCACTATAAAAGCCGCCGCCATTTCTGGTTCACTCTGCTGTGAATTCAGTTAGGGACAGGCTGCTGTTCAAGACTCTGAGGTACAGTTAGTGATAGCGATTTTCAAAAGCATATTGTGCTTTACCCAGGCTACATTCTCAATAAGTGTAGCTTTGTTTTGCCTTGCAGCAGTGTTCACAGCTGTCTGCAAGGTCTGGGTGAGTGCAGCTCACGCTGTAGTGTGTCCTGCAGGCACGTCTGCTTGTAGGCTGCTCAGCGTGCGTCACTGCCTCACACATTTTTCTTTTATTGCAGCTAATTTTTCATGCTCCTATTAGTGTGCATCCATCCGTATCCATATACGGTGGTTGCAAACACTATAGGAGTAGACAGCGGAGCCTCTCTGCAGCCTTTCAGTGCTAGTGCCCACTTATCTGCACTGTTCACGGCTGTCTGAGAGGTTTCTGCGTGTGAGTGCAGCTCACGCTGAGTAGTGTGTCTTGCAGCTCGTCTGGTTGTAGGCCGCTCAGTGTGCGTCACTGCCTCACACATTTTTCTTTTATTGCAGCTCATTTTTTATTCTATTAGTGTGCATCCATCCGTATCCATCTACATTGGTTGGTTGCAAACACTATATAGGAGTAGCTAGAGGAGCCTTTTTTCTGGCTTGTGCCCTTCAGCCGCAGCCAGATTAGTATTACCCTATTTTTTGGAGCCTCATCTTTTGCAGTGTAGGTTACCTGCCTGCACTGGAATAGCTCCAAAAAGTTTGTGATATTATCGCTTTCAAATCTTTGGTCACATCCTTTTCATTTTTTTTAAAAAAACGCAACAAAATAAAGTTCACCAAATACTACATTTGACAGCTGTGTAGGCCAGGCCACATTACCTCCTATTAAAGTGTATTCCACACACACACTTCATGGAATAAGCACACTAAGCCCCCCCTTTGTACTTTTCTGCCTATCTTTATCAGTCTACCAAGATGAAGAAGGCAGGGAGTAAGGCACGTGGGCGTGGAGTTTCAGCAGGGAGAGGACGTGGGGATTCTGCGCCTGCTACGGGCACCAGTGAGTCAGCATCCCCCAGTTTTAGCAGGCAACAGTCCTTTATGCGCAGCTTTGTAGGACCTCGCCGTACCCCAGTGCTGCGGGAGGAACAAATTGAAGCCATTGTCGGATGGATGGCAGCTAACGCATCAGCTTCAATGACTTCCATGTCCTCTCAGGGCCAGAGCACTGAAGAGCCAAAGGCAGTCAGAGAGCCCTGGATAGGAGCCATCAGTCTCTACTTCTGTTCTCTGAATCTGTTGGCTTGGAAAGAGGGGGGCCAGCCAAGCAGAATTCAAGAATGTGAAGAGGGAGTATGCAGTGATGCGCAACTTCTTTGTCCCTCTGAATCTGAAGAGGCGGGTGGGCCAGTGCCTATTGTCAGCACACCTCAGTACGCATCAGATGATGACAAGACTCAGTTGCCAATTTCTGGTGCGTACAGTGCTGGCGAGACAACCCAGGAGAAGCAGGTGTTTGAAGAGGGGAGTGTAGATGAGGTCCTTGACCCATCATGACGTGAGGAACAGGAAGGTGGTGGGAGCAGCTCTGAGGAAGAGATTCCCCCGAACGGCCAAAACAGGAGGGAGAGGGAGGGGGCAGACTTGGTTGCCTGTAGCCTCCACTTCGGCACCCGGTAGGAGCATTCCTCTTTCAAAAGCCAAAACGGGCGCTCCCAAGACTTGCAGTGCGTGGTCCTTTTTTGACAGTTGCAGATGACATTTGCTTTGTCAAATGCAAGCTGTGTCATCAGAAAATCAAAAGAGGGAAAAATGTCAGCAACCTCAATACCACAAATATGTGGAAACATGTGCGGACCAAGCACGAGGTGGAGTTACACAGACACACTGAAGACGTAGGCCAACGTACAGCACCACCTACCACCTCTTCAGCTCATGTTGGGGCCTCTTCCTCCAGCTCACACACAGCTGGTTCGGCTTCCTCACAGGATCGCCAAGGAAGAACCTCTGGCACTGTTGTCCAGAGACCCAGTGACATTCCACCCACAGCACCACGTTCCCAGTCATCCTCACACTCCCAGGCCACTCTACAGCCATCGATAGCACAGGCATGGGATAAAAGGCGGCCATACTTGGCAAACCATCCCTGAGCACAGGCTCTGAATGCTGGCATTGCCAAATTACTGGCCCTTGAAATGCTCTCATTCAGGCTGGTGGAGACTGACACCTTCCGGAACTTCATGGCATTGGCAGTCCCACAATACACCGTGCCGAGCCGCTTTTATTTCAGCAGGCAAGCCGTCCCTGCCCTGCAAAAGCATGTGGAGGGAAAAATAAAACATGCGCTACAAAACGCCGTTAGTAGCAAGGTCCACCTGACCACCGATGCGTGGACCAGTAACCATGGACAGGGATGATACCTTTCCCTAACTGCCCATTGGGTCAATGTTGTGGAGCCGGGTACAGATCTGGAGAGTGGCGCTGTACGTGTTCTGCCAACTCCACGGATTGCAGGACTCCAGTCTCTACACATTGACTCCTCCTACTCAAGTTCCTCAGAAACAGCGCTGCAGGAGCCTGTTACGACTGATGAGCACAGCCGTGGCCAAAGGTCAACAGGCCGTACTCAAATTAATTTCTTTGGGGAATCGAAGCCACACAGCGCAGTAGCTCTGGAATGCCATCAAGCAGGAGAGCGACGAGTGGTTTGTGCCAGCGAATCTCGAGCCAGGCTTGGTAGTGTGTGACAATGGCCGAAATCTGGTGGCAGCTCTGGGCCTAGGCAACCTCACTCACATCCCATGTCTGGCACATGTGCTGAACTTGGTCGTGCAGAGCTTTCTGAGGGACTATCCGAATCTTGATGCACGGCAAGATCACGCCTTGCAGCTCTACAGCGCCGATTACGCCTTCCGGAACATCGCATCATAAGTGACCTACCCACCAGGTGGAATTCAACGTTACATATGTTGGGACGGTTGTGTGAGCAGCAGGCAGCAGTCATGGAGTACCAGCTGCATCAGGCGCAAACAAATCGCTGTGCGCCGGTCACACTTCAGCACCATTGAGTGGGCCTCTATGAAGGACATCTGCCTCGGTTTGCGTGCCTTCGATTCCACGTGGATGGCGAGTGCAGATGATGCACTAGTCAGCATGACTGTCCACCTTACCTCCCTGCTTCAAAAAACACTGCAAGCACTAAGGGAGGAGGTTTTGGAAGAGGTGGAGGATGAGGAGTCACAAATGCCATCTGCTTCTGGACAGTCTGCCCTACGTGGTTCCTCACAAAGGCCTAGGCAGGGGACACTTTGTGAGGATGAGTCAATGGAGGAGGAAGACATCTCTCCAGAGGAGGGAGGTACACAATGCTCTAGTCAGTATGTACAGCGAGGGTGGGGTTATGCAGAGCAGGCAGAGATGACGACTCAAGCAGGGGACAGTGTTTCTTTGGCAGTTGGGAGTCTGCAGCACATGGTTGATTTCATGCTGCAGTGCCTGAGAAACGACCGCTCCATCGCCCACATTCTCAACACGGCTGATTATTGGGTGTACACCCTCCTAGATCCTCACTACCGGGACAACTTACAAAGCCTCATACCACCGTTGAATCGAGTCCAGGAGGCAACGTTTCCGTCAGATGGTGACAGACTACATGTCTTGCCCTGTCAGTGTACTCCCAGATGGCTCTTCCCCCTTCAAGTTTTGGGTCTTTAAGCTGGATACATGGCCAGAGCTTAGCCAGTATGCATTGGAGGTGCTGGCTTGCCCTGCTGCCAGTGTATTATCGGAACACGTCTTTAGTGCCGCAGGTGGTGTACTAACAGACCGTCGCACGCGACTATCTTCCGATAGCATTGACTGGCTAACTTTTCTGAAAATGAACAAGGCCTGGATCTCGCCAGAATTTGCCAGTCCTCTTCCAGAATAAATAGTTGGTTGGCAACAGTATCCAGGTCTCCTATTGTGTTCATGTTTCTACCACCTGAACTGTAATCCCTGGGCTTCAACACAGCCAGTTTCGCACAAAAGTGCCGTCTGCAGAGAAAAACACTAGCTCCTGTGTTAGTGGGGTTCAGTAACGCCAGCTGCTCCCCTGCTGTGTGGACGGCAATGTCTCCTGCTGCCTCCACATTCAAAAAACAGCAGGCCTCCGCCTGCTGCATGATTGATCCTGGGCTCCAACAACGCCAGTTGGTGTTCATTAGTGCCGTCTTCAGAGAAAAACACACTAGCTCCTGTGTTAGTGGGGTTCAGTAATGTCAGCTGTTCCCCTGCTGTGTGGACGGCAATGTCTCCTGCTGCCTCCACATTCAAAAAACAGCAGGCCTCAGCCTGCTCCATGCTTGATCCTGGGCTCCAACAATGCCAGTTGGTGTTCAGAAGTGCCATCTTCACAGAGAAATACACACTAGCTCCTGTGTTAGTGGGGTTCAGTAACGTCAGCTGTTCCCCTGCTGTGTGGACGGCAATGTCTCCTGCTGCCTCCACATTCAAAAAACAGCAGGCCTCAGCCTGCTCCATGCTTGATCCTGGGCTCCAACAACGCCAGTTGGTGTTCAGAAGTGCCGTCTTCACAGAGAAAAACACACTAGCTCCTGTGTTAGTGGGGTTCAGTAACGCCAGCTGCTCCCCTGCTGTGTGGACGGCAAAGTCTCCTGCTGCCTACACAGTCAACTACTACAGATTTTTAACCGTGCTCCACTTAGGCCTCTAGCTCCACTGTCTCTAGTATTTCCCCTGGCCTCCCACCCCACCAGTTGCTGCTCAGAAGTGGCATCTGCACAATCCACACTTGTTCCTGTGTTACTGGGGCCCATTCACGTCAGTTGATCCCCTGATGTGTGTCCGGCAATGTCTCCTGCTCTGTCCACATTCCCACTACTATTAGTGGGAATGTGGACAGAGCAGGAGACATTGCCGGACACACATCAGGGGATCAACTGACGTGAATGGGCCCCAGTAACACAGGAACAAGTGTGGATTGTGCAGATGCCACTTCTGAGCAGCAACTGGCGGGGTTGGAGGCCAGGGGAAATACTAGAGACAGTGGAGCCAGAGGCCTAAGTGGAGCACGGTTACAATCAGTAGTAGCGTACAACCGATATAAAACTTGCTTCAAGTAGGCCTCAGCCTGCTCCATGATTGATCCTGGGCTTCAACACAGCCAGTTGTTGCTCGGAAGTGCCGTCTGCACAGAGAAAAACACATACTCCAGTGTTAGTGGGGTTCAGTAATGCCAGCTGCTCCCCTGCTGTGTGGATGACAAAGTCTCCTGCTGCCTCCAAAATCACACTACATCTTATTTACTACTTGCTCCAAGTAGGCCTCAGCCTGCTGCATGATTGACCCTGGGCTCCAACATCGCCAGTTGCTGCTCAGAAGTGTCTTTGGCACGGGTACTCCCTCCTGCCCAGCCTGGTTCCAGCACGCCTGCTGTTTCCAGGGAGTGTCAACGTCACTTTGCCACCAATACATTGTCCTGTCGTGTTGTGGTCGGGTTAGCCGAGTATATGGTGCCTGCAGTTTAGGTGCTTCCTATGTGGGCTGCGGGTTCTGGTAAGAAAGGCTGGTTCTGTAGTGCCAATAGGACTAGCACCCCGTTGGACTGTGGGTTTCGGTAACTGCGGCCTGCTCGCGGCCTTGCAACTTTGTTTATTATGGGTACCTTCTGCTACCCATCCGGGTTCCAGCACCGTCAGCTGGTCCTCGCTAGTTCCATTTGCTCTTGCAGCTTCTGCTACCCATCCGGGTTCTAGCACCATCAGCTGGTTCTCGGCAGTGCCTTTGGCCTAGGTGCCTCCTTCTCGGTATCAGAGTTCCAGCAATGTCTGCTGGTACTTGGTAGTGCTTTGTAGCACAGGTACCTCCTGCTTAGTAACCGTGTTCCAACACCGCCAGCTGGTCCACGGTTGTGCCATTGGCTCTTGTTCCTTCTGCTGCCACTCTGGGTTCCAGCACCATCAGCTGGTTCTCGGTAGTTCCATTGACTCTTGTAGCTTCTGCTACCCATCCGGGTTCCAGCACCATCAGCTGGTTCTCGGCAGTGCCTTTGGCCGAGGTGCCTCCTCGGTATCCGAGTTCCAGCAACGTCTGCTGGTCCTTGGTAGTGCTTTTTAGCACAGGTACCGCCTGCTTAGAAACCGTGTTCCAGCACCGTCAGCTGGTCCACGGTTGTGCCATTGGCTCTTGTTCCTTCTGCTGCCACTCTGGGTTCCAGCACCGTCAGCTGGTTCTCGGTAGTTCCATTGACTCTTGTAGCTTCTGCTACCCATCCGGGTTCCAGCACCATCAGCTGGTTCTCGGCAGTGCCTTTGGCCTAGGTGCCTCCTTCTCGGTATCCGAGTTCCAGCAACGTCTGCTGGTCCTTGGTAGTGCTTTGTAGCACAGGTACCTCCTGCTTAGTAACCGTGTTCCAGCACCGTCAGCTGGTCCACGGTTGTGCCATTGGCTCTTGTTCCTTATGCTGCTCCTCCGGGTTCCAGCACCGTCAGCTGGTCCTCGCTAGTTCCTTCTGCTAACCATCCGCGTTCCAGTACCGTCAGCTGGTTCTCAGCAGTTCCTCAGCCTTCTTATACCTTCTGCTACTTTTCCAAGTTCGAGCTTGTGGAAATGGTTTTTGGTTCTCACTCTGGCTCTCCCTGAAGACGACGACCCTGAAGACCACACCGAATACCAAAAAGATGACCCTGAAGATGACCAAGAGGACAAAGAACATGAAGACAAGATGCAGAACAAGAGACAGAAGACCAAGAAGCAGAAAAACCAAAAGCAGAAGAACATTAAGCATAAGACTAAAAATCAGAGTAAATGATATTATCTAAATTATAAGCAGACTAAGCAGTGTATGGGGTTGAGTCCGTTCCTCCTCGTGGTGCCCCTGGAAAATGCCTGCTGCTGCAGGCCAAACTGAACGCGGACAAATTCTGTTGTAAATCTTTTGTGACAGGCAGAACGGAAGGTATAATCTTCAAACTTTTATAGATAACAACTACAGGAATGCCTGTCACAAATAAGAATATGATGAAGAAGAATAGGAAGAAGATGAAGAAGTAGAATATGAAGAATAATAGTTGAATAAGAATATGAAGAATGTAAAAAAAAAAAAAAGAATAATAGGAAGAAGGTGAAGAAGTTGATGAAAAAGATGCTGCTGCTGAGGATGATGGAGAAAGTGTGGGAGAAGTAAAAAAGGTGAAGAGCATGGAAGTAATGAAACATACATATCTGACAAAATATAAAAGAGGTTAACATAGTCAATATCTTTGTAACTCCGAACGTCTTTTAAAAAAAATTTAATTCCTGCTATTCCATTTGATTGGGCTAAACCTCTATGGCTTTAATGTCTCCTACACCTCCCACAATACATTCTACATTATTCTTAGTTGTTTTTCTTCATGTAGAATTAACCTACAAGGAAAGAAAGGGTTTTTTTTAATTCCGATATTTCTGTTCCATTGACTTGAAAGGGACTTCCGGGATCGGAATCGGCGATACCCGATACTTTTTGGAGATCAGCCGATCCGATCCGAAATTTTTCAATATCGGGTGGTATCGCTCAACACTACTCTCTGATTAACGAAAATTCTTTATTGGAAAAAAACAATTGCTGCAGCTAACAATAATATGTCTCAATTTCATAAAAAATGGAATAACTGGTTATCCTTCCGTTTAACTATTGTAGTTATGTAGTACAAAAACTTGGCACTCAAAAGAAAAATTGATTTGACAGTTCCTTTATTGTAAGAGGCATCCAGTTAAATATACTTCTTTTACTTCTTTAAACGTTTTCGGTCATACAACTGACCTTCATCAGAAACAGAATTTTTTCACAGTTGGTTTTAACTGAGAGGAACTGTAATGGAAAATTCCATATATTATTAAAGAACCGCTGTCATAAGTAGGCACTATTCAGTACTGGGTATATTCATTAACCCCATCCTGACATCCGACGTACTATCCCATCCATGGGACCCGGGCCCCTATGCCCATGGACGGGATAGTACGTCTACCGCGATCAGCGGCGCCCACGTGGTGAGCGCCGCTGATTGTGGCCGGGTGTCAGCTGATTATCACAGCTGACACCCGGCACAATGTGTCAGGGGCGGTCACGGACCGCCCCCGACACGATAACCCCTTGCACACCGCGATCAAACATGATCGCGGTGTACCGGGGGTTAAAGGGAAGCATCGGCAGGGAGGGGGCTCCCTCCGTGCTTCCCTGAGCCCCCCACGGCAGCGCAATGTGCAGCGCTGCTGCGGGGGGCTCCTTTCCTGCAGGCCCCCGAATCCAAGATGGCGACGGGGGCCTTCAGGGGCCTGCAGGAAGCTGGCTTCCTCAGTGCCTGCAAAGCGCAGGCATGAGGAAGCCTTCTGCAGTGCCTGTGACAGATCGCTGATCTGTCAAAGTGATCTGTGATGTGACAGATCAGCGATCTGTCACAAGACAGTGATGTCCCACCTGGGACTATTTAATAAAGTAAAAAAAAAAAATAAAAAAAAAGTGTTAAAATAAATTAAAAAAAATCGCCAAATAAATTAGAAAAAAAAAAAAATTCCCCCAATAAATCCATTTTTTAGAAATAAAAAAAAAAAAAACAATAAAAGTACACATTAGGTATCGCCGCGTCCGTAACGACCTGCCCTATAAAACTATCCCATTAGTTAACCCCTTTAGCGAACCCCTTAAAAAATCAAAATAAAAAACGAAGCAAAAAATAATGATTTATCATACCGCCAAACAAAATGTGTAATAACGCGCGATCAAAAAGACGCATATAAATATCCATGGTACCACTGAAAACGTCATCTTGTCCCGCAAAAAACGAGCCGCCACACAGCATCATCAGCGAAAAAATAAAAAAGTTATAGCTCGCAGAATAAAGCGATGCAGAAATTATTATTTTTTATATAAAATAGTTTTCATTGCATAAAACCGACAAAACATAAAAAAACGAACTAAATGAGGTATCGCTGTAACCGTACTGACCCGAAGAATAAAACCGCAATTTTATCGCACGCGGAACGGTGTAAACGCACCCCCCCCAAAAGAAATTCATGAAACGATGGTTTTTGTTCATTCTGCGTCCCAAAAATCGGAATAAAAAGCGATCAAAAAAAGTCACGTGCCCGAAAATGGTACCAATAAAAACGTCAACTCGTCCCGCAAAAAAATAAGACCTCACATGACTCGGTGGGTCAAAATACGGAAAAATTATAGCTCTCAATATGTGGTGATGCAAAAACTATTTTTACAATAAAAAGCGTCTTTTAGCGTGTGAAAGCCGCCAAACATAAAAACTGCCATAAATAGTATTTCCATTTTTCCGTTAGGGTTAGGGTTGAGATTAGGGTTAGGGGGTGTGTTGGGGTTCGGGTTGGAGTTAGAATTGGGGGTTTCCACTGTTTGGGCACATCAGGGGCTCTCCAAATGCAACATGGCGTCTGATCTCAATTCCAGCCAATTCTGAGTTGAAAAAGTCAAATGGTGCTCCTTCCCTTCCAAGCTCTGCCATGCGCCCAAACAGTGTTTTACCCCCACATGTAAAGTATCAGCCTACTCAGGTCAAATTGCAAAACAATTTTTGGGGTCCAATTTCTCCTGTTACCCTTAGGAAAATAAAAAATTGGGGGCAAAAATATCATTTTTGTGGAAAAAATGATTTTTTTATTTTCACGCCCGAGCGTTATAAACTTCTGTGAAGCACTTGGGGGTTCAAAGTGCTCACCACACATCTAGATAAGTTCCGTGGGGGGTAGATCCAATAATTGGTGCGGGTGTCCAGAAATTTGCACTGTAATATATTCAGGAAACTATCCTGTATTGTTTGTGACAGGCATGAATGTACACAACTGGGTGCTGCGTCCAGCCACAGACCAAGCACTATTCCTCTGCACCCTCAGTGCTTCTCCTGAACAGTGCGTTCTCTCCCTGTGACACACTTGCCTCCCTGGGCAGGACAGACCATTTGGATAATCACAGCACCCAGTTGTGGACATTCATGCCTGTCACAAACAATACAGGATAGTTTCCTGAATATATTACAGTGCAAATTTCTGGACACCCACACCAATTATTGGATCTACCGGTCCCTGTATAACCTAAGGTGTCAAACCCGTGGGTCTGGTGATTTCCTACATGAATGGTGTCCTTTCATCCTCAGTAGCTGCTGCTTCCCAGACGTCTGTTTCTCCACATTATTAATGAATATACCCAGTACTGAATAGTGCCTACTTATGACAGCGGTTCTTTAATAATAATATATGGAATTTTCCATTACAGTTCCTCTCAGTTAAAACCAACTGTGAAAAAATTCTGTTTCTTATGAAGGTCAATTGTATGACTGAAAACGTTTAAAGAAGTAAAAGTAGTATATTAACTGGATGCCTTTTACAATAAAGGAACTGTCAAATCAATTTTTCTTTTGAGTGCCAAGTTTTTGCACTACATTGTTAGTTGGCTGGATACCCGACTTGTGCACCTCCCTCCTCATTGAGTGCCGTGTTTTTTCTTTTTTTAAATATTGTAGTTAAGTAATAGATTCACACTTGGACAATGTGACTGGATGGTAAATGTAATGTCACCACCTTTCCCCTTTTTTCCGCCCTCCCCATTCCCTATAATATTGTGTTATTCATTAAGAAATCAATGTCAATACGATGTAATGCTTGGCACAAATTAATAAAAAATTATGGTTAAAAAAAAATAATTTTTTCCAAAAAATTGATCTTTTCACCCCCAATTTTTATTTTTCCAAGGGAAACAGGTCCCCAAAAGTTATTGTGCAATTTGTCCTGAGTACGCTGATACCCCATATGTGGGGGTAAACCATTGTTTGGGCGCTGGCAGAGCTCGGAAGGGAATGAGGGCCGTTTGACTTTTTCAACGCAGAATTGGCTTGACGTCATATCGCATTTGGAGAGCCTCTGATGTGGCCAAACAGTGGAAACCCCCCCCACAAATGACTCCATTTTGGAAATTAGACCCCCCCAAGGAACTTCTCTAGATATGTGGTGAGAACTTTGAACCCCCAAGGGCTTCAGTTTATAACGTACAGCCGTATAATTAAAAAAATCATATTTTTTCCACAAAAATGATCTTTTCACACCCAATTTTTATTTTCCCAAGGGTAACAGGACACAAAAAATTATTGTGAAATTTGTCCCAAGTACGCTGACACCCCATACGTGGGGGTAAACGACTATTTCGGCGAATGGCAGAGCTCGGAAGGGAAGCAGCACCATTTGACTTTTTGGCTGGAATTGAGATAGGACGCCATACCGCGCTTGGAAAGCCCCTGTTGTGTCTAAACAGTGGAAACACCCCACAAATTACACCATTTTGGAAACTAGACCCCCCCCAGGAACTTATCTAGATGTGTGGTGAGCACTTTGAACCCCCCAGTGCTTCACAGAAGTTTATAACGCACGGGTGTGAAAAAAAAACCAAAAAAAACCAAAACATTTTTTCCACAAACATGATCTTTTAGTCTCCAAATTTTTATTTTCCTAAGGGCAACACGAGAAATTGGAACCCAAAAGTTGTCCAATTTGTCCTGAGTACACTGATATCCCACATGTGGGAGAAAACTACTGTATGGGCACACGTTGGGGCTCGGAAGGGAAGTAGTGACGTTTTGGAATGCAGATTTTGATGGACTGGTCTGCGGGTGTCATGTTGCCTTTGGAGAGCCCCTGATGTGCCTAAACTGGGGAAACCACCCACAAGTGACCCCATTTTGGAAACTAGACCCCCCCAAGGAACTTATCTAGATGTGTGGTGAGCACTTTGAACCCCCAAGTGCTTCACAGAAGTTTATAACGTAGAGCCATAAAAAAAAAAATCAGATTTTTCACAGAAATGATATTTTTGCCCCCAATTTTTTATTTTCCCAAGGGAAACAGGAGAAATTGGACCCCAAAAGTTGTTGTGCAATTTGTCCTGAGTAGGCCGATACCCCATATGTGGGGGTTAACCACTATTTGGGCTCATGGCGGGAAAGAGCACCGTTTGACTTTTTCAACGCAGAATTGGCTGGAATTGAGATCAGATGCCATGTTGCGTTTGGAGAGCCCCTGATGTGCCTAAATAGTGGTAAAAAAAACAAATTTTAACTCCAACCCCAACCCTAACCCCAACACACCCCTAACACGTTGCGAATACTGATGCAGATCCGCAGCGTTTTTGGCCCTGCGGATCCGCAGCAGATTTTGCTGCGTTGTACGCTATCATATTCTATGTAAAATAAAAACCGCTGTGCACATGCTGCGGAAAAAACCTCGCGGATTCGCGTTTTTTTTTCTCTGCAGCATGTCAATTCTTTTTGCGGATCTGCGGCATTTCTGCACCCATTGACTTGCATTGAGTCAGTTAAATCCGCAGCAAAACCGCAGATGGAATAAAGATCTGCGTTTTTGCTGCGGATTGGGATGTCAAAAACGCTGCAGAGGGCAGTGATGTAGGAGGAAGAGGAAGTGTGTGGGCGGAGTGTAGTGTCCGGGAAGAAGGAGTCGCCATATTGTCAGCAGCATGGAAGGCTATCGTTGCATGGGGATCAATGTCAGCCGTCTGATTTTATTTGGTATGTATGCATGCATGTGTCTGTCTGCGTGAGTCCCCATGCGGCGATAGTGCATCAATTGTGCTTAGTCGCCGTATGGGACTGCTGCGACCGAGCACAATTGTGAGTCAAAAAAACACATAAAACATACATACATGTAACATACATGACATACAACATAGAATACATACCACAGCTTGGTCCCTGAAGCCCTCTGTCCTCTAGAAAAGAAGTAAAAAAAAATAAACCAAATTTATACTCTGTCCGCAGAAATCCCAAATCGATTGTCCCACGGCGATCTATTCTGTCCTCCGGCGATACAGTCGCCGTTTCCCGAAGTTCTGCAGCTCCGTGCTCTCGCTTTACGGCAATAGAGCTGCGTGGGAGTTTTCCCACACAGCAGTGCCGTAAAGCGAGTACAGGAGTCACTTAACTCCGGTAAACTCTCACGCATGCGCAGTAACACACTGCAGGAGCTTAGCCGTGTAGAGCAGTCACATCTCCTGATGTGACTGTTCTCCATGGCAGATCGTCGTGGGACACTCGATTTTGGACTACATCGGACCAGGGAGTATATTATTGGTTTGTTATATTTTCCAGGAGAACGAGGGCGTCACTTGGTGGATTACCAGAAAAATATAATTTTGCCAAAAACTGTCTTTATTTCATTAAAATACTTTTATTTTATGTCTGTTTTATTTCCCCTTTTATTTTTTAGATTAATAATGGATCGGCGTCTTATTGACGCCTCTCCAATATTAAATCGGGCTTAATGTCACCTTACAGTCAAAGGTGACATTAACCTTTTATTACCCCATATCCCACAGCTACACAGGAGTGGGAAGAGAAGGGCTAAGTGCTGGAATTTGCACATCTTACAGATGCGCCATTTCTGGGGCGGCTACGGGCTGGTAATTTGTAGCCGGGGGGGGGGGGGGGGGGGGCAATATCTATGGCCCCTTAAAGGCCTAGGCTATGAATATCAGCCCGCAGTTGTCTTTCTGGCTATAAAATATAGTGGGACCCCATGTCATTTATTTTGGGGGGTCCCCCTATTTCTATAGCCAGAAAGGCTATGCAGACAGCTGAGGGCTGATATTCATGGTCTGGGAGGATCCAAGGGTATTAACCCCTTCCCAGGCTACAAATATTAACCCCTTCGTGACCGGGCCAATTTTTAAAATCTGACCAATGTCACTTTATGTGGTCATAACTCTGGAATGCTTCAACAAATCCCAGTAATTTTGAGACTGATTTTTCGTGGCACATTATAATTTATGATAGTGGTAAATTTAGATTGATATATTTTGTGTTTATTAAAAAATATCAGGAACTTGACAACATTTAAAAAAAATTGCAGCTTTCAAACTCTGAATGATTATCCCTTTAATCCAGATAGTCATACCACAGAAAAACATTAATAAATAACATTTCCCTCATGCCTGCTTTACAGCAGCACCATTTTTAAAACACTAATTTTATTACCCTTTTAGGAGGTTTAAAAATGTAGCAATAATTTTTCATTTTTTCAAGGAAATTTACAAAATTTATTTTTTTGAGGGACCTATCAAAGTTTGAAGTGACTTTAGGGGTGCTATATATTGGAAAACCCCAAACATACCATTTTAAAAACTGCACCCCCTGACATATTGAAAACTGCTGTCAGGTAGTTTATTAACCCTTCAGGTGATTTTCAGGAATTAATGCAAAGTGGTATAGCCGGAATGAAAAAGTGTTTGTTTACCACCTAAATGTCGCTAACTTCTCAACTGGCCGCAGTAGCCAGGAGACTCTAAGGCCGCTATTTGGCCATGAACTGCTATGGCAAACATCAGGACCACACAATCATGATCTCGGTGTGTCAATTAGATAAAGTGCAAAACCCCACAATCTATTAACCATTTATTTGATGTAGTCACTTTTGACAGCAGTAACTAAGGGGTTAAACAGATATGGACGGTGCCAACACTGATCATTTGTGATACAGCAAGTTGTCAGATATAGTGTACAGCCAACAGCTGCTGGATTGTCACCTGTATGGGGATGATATTCCCTTATATCAGGTCAGTAAATATATGTATTGCCTGTCATGAAGGGGTTAAGCCGCAGCTGCCTGCTTAGCCTTTCTGGCTATAAAATATAGGGGGACCCCCCCACGTCATTTCTTTTTTGGGGTCCCCCTATTTCTATAGTCAGAAAGGCTACGCAGACAGCTGAGGGCTGATATTCATGGCCTGGGAAGATCCATGGTTATTAACCCCTTCCCAGGCTACACATATTGGACCCCGGCCGTCGGCTTTCCCACTCTGGCGCAGAAAATTGCGCGGGAGCCCACGCATTTTTTGTCGCTAACCCCTTTTGTTAGCTACCCAAAATAAAAACAAAATAAAAATATATTTAATTATTTCTGCATTTTGTGATTAGGGTTAGGATTATGACTGGGATTAGTGTTAGGTTTAGGATTATGGTTGGGATTAGTGTTTGGTTTGGGATTAGGGTTTGGATGTGTTAGGTTTGGGATTAGGGTTGGGATGTGTTAGGTTTGGGATTAGGTGTTTTTTGTTTGTGTTATCCTTCGGCCTGTGGTTATGGTAGGTTATATTTAAATATCTAATTTTTTTTTTGGTTGTTGACTATAGTATCTAATGACATTATTGTATACATTGTAGGTACATTATTTTCTTCCCATATGGGACCCCGCAGATGAGGCATACAAGGACCGATCTTCCCGTGACCACTGCTGTACAAAACCTTTAAGGCAGCTATATCCCGAATGGGATTCATTCCCAAATGCAACACAGTTGCAAATTGGTAATTATGTTATTTAAAATGTTTCTATTAGTTTTTAAAAATGTGATTAAGTGTTTATTTTTGATTTTTAGAGAAAGATGTTAAACAAAGGCGGCGGTCGGTGAGGGACAGATTCCACAAATTTGTCTCCAGCTGTGCCAAAAGTTGCTCCTCTCCCACCAGGCAAACCTTCTCATTTTATGATGAGCTACAATTTCTGCTAACAAGCAGGACATTGCGGAGGTAATTTTTTATTAAAAAAATCAAAATCTGTAATTACAGCTATTATCACGTGGTATAGCACAATTGGCTGCGTATTGAATGCTGCATACAGCTGCAGCACTCAATTTGTAGTGTCCAGATAGAACAGCATAGTGGAGATGTGATGAAATCCCCTCTCAACTATGCGTACAAACATGGAGGTGGCAGACCTATGTCATCGGACATGTGGCAGGTCTTTTGACACCACAGCATGTCACTTGTCTTGCGTTTCCCTTTGTCTCCACAAGATAACGAGCACAGTATATTGATAGCATGTGTTGATTCTGCATGTGTTTTAAACACACGTTATCACCATGTGTAAGAAAAATAGTTGGCAGCGCTTTCGGCTGAGCAATCTTTTTGCTGCCTCCAAAGCGTTGCTCCTACGCAGCACGGAAACATACCCCAATCAATGTTTGGTTTTTTTCACACAGCACTCAAGGGAACATTTTACCTCCTGCTGAGGATGAATCCGAAGATGGAGCAGGAACTTCATCTGGAGCTGGCGGCACATGTTCTCCATCTCTGCTGGTGCCCCATCTTCATCAACTGCTGGCACATCTGCGTCCGCCGCTGCTGGAGTTTCTGGTGCCGAAGAAGCGGTTACACAAAGAGCTGCCTATCCGGTGTCAGGAGAGCCAAACAAAAAAAAAAAAACTAAAAAAAAAGAGATACAACCATCAAAGCTGCAACTGAGACTCTGGCAGTGATAAAAAAAATTAACGACAGAGGATGAGTTCGATTTTTTTGCCTTGCAAATTGCAAACAAGGCTCGCTCACTGACACTGGATAGGCAGTCCATTTTCACGAATCTGGTGCAAATGTCACTGACAGCTCTGCAGGACCCTGCTCCAATTTCTCCATATGATGAAATTTTGATGGGGTTTTTTGGAAAAGAAACCAAGCCCAACAACAAACCCAACCTGACTACCAAACAAGTCGACCATACAGCACTGAAATGCCCTCACCAACTGCAAGTTACCCTACGGATGCATCAACACTAGCTATTACCCGCAGTACCATAACTTAGTCATTTGGTGTTCTTTATAAACATTATCATAAGGGGGATATAAAAGGGCTATAACCTGTGTTATGGGTACATGAGAGCAGGACTATGGGGTAGAGGATATGTATGATAGTCTAGGGCACAGGACTATGGGAAGTAGAAGAATCTTGAACATTTTTGGGAACAAAACCCACTTAGTAAAAAGAAAAAAATAACGCACATAAAATTAACAATCCAAATACATACAGAATAATTTTTTTTACTAAAAAAACATTTTCATGTTGCTTGACGGGTCCTTCATTGGTGCCGCTCAATCTTATTCTTTCATCTTTCACTGCTGTTCAGGGTGCCCAACACCATCACAGGAGTTTTGCCAGTGCACAGGACCTTCTAGACTCATAAAATAGTCAGTAAAAGTTTCTCTCACATGCACACCCGAGTTGGATGGCCTTCCCAGACCCACGTTGCGCATCTGGCAACCAAGTCTCCTCGGTTGGGGAAGACATCACCATGAGCTGCAACTTCTGCCAGATGACGGTACATGTGCACCTTACAATTTTAGAGATGGTGGATTTACAATTCTAAATTGGAGGTGTAAAGATGTGTAGCTCTTTCCTGTGGCTAAAAATCTGCAAAGAAAATTAAAATATTAGAAATGTCACACAAAAATGTAAAGGAACCTGTCAGCAGTTATGGCCGCTATAAGATGCGTCCACCGCCTTTCAGGTCTTATCTGAAGCATTCTATAATGGTGTCGCTAACTCCCCGGTCTGACACGAAAGCTCTAAATAAACACAAAATTACAAACAATTGCGTGGGGCGGTCACGTCAGATGGGAGTTGAAGGTCCGTGTCAGGCCACTCCGATCTTCTCGCACCACCGCCGCCCTCCTGCTTGCTTCAACGCTCTACTGCTCAGCCGTGGTTATCTGGCCTGTTGAGGGGAGAACGAATTCCTGCAGTGAGCAAGCGCCAGGAAAGGTCTGAGAGGCCCAGCGCATGCACACCTCCGGACTTTAGTCCATACTCATCAGAACATAAAAGTACGCCTGTGCAGTACAGCAATGAAGCAAGCAGGAGAGTGGTAGTGCATTAACCGGGGCGGTTAATTATAGAATGCTGCAGATAAGCCCTGAAAGACAGTGGACGCATCTTATAGCAGCAACAATGCAGACAGGTTCCAGGCGTGTTTTACATATCAGGATATTTGTGGTACCGTAAAAGACTGTACCAAAGATATCCATGTCAATGTGTCTGTGTGTGCGAGGCACACGTGGCAACCGTGTGCCGCCCATGTGCTGCATCATTTCCACACAGATGGCTAGCAGGGAACAAGCGCTACAGAAAGTGCAGTTACAAGGTGGCAGGTGCTGAAGACAAATCCCATTCTTCCTTGATGGCAGTGAAATCCTGCAGACCAGGGGAGAATGATGCCAGCACCTGCCGCCAGGGAACAGCGCTTCCTGTAGCGCTTCACCATTGCAATGCGTGTTAGGCCTCTTTCACACTTCAGTTTTTTGCAATCAGTCACAATCCGCCAGGTTTTGAAAAAAAACGGATCCTCAATTTTCTTTTGAGGATCCGTTTTTTTCCCCATTGACTTCCATTAATGGCGGATTGTGACGGATTGCCGTCCGTTGCATCCGTTTTTTTTGAGGATCCGCCAAAAATTGCTGTCCGTCACCATCCTCAAAGATTTGAAAACGGAGCTTGCAATGTTTTTTTGTCTGGCGGATCCTCCAGACACTCATTTAACCCGCAATTCTTTCTGGGTGCCGGACAAAAAAAAAAACTCTCTCTCTCTCTCCTTTTCCAGGATGCGATTCCTTTAAAATTCTTCATTTTGCGGATCCGTCACAAAAAAACGGATGAGTGGCATCCGTTGTCATCAGTTCTAAAACGGATCCAGCATCCGTCCTTTTGGCGGATTTTGACTGATGCAAAAAACTGAAGTGTGAAAGAGGCCTTACACAGAGGACATCAATGTGTGTTCTCCATGTGCACGTGTGCATGACAGTGGCAGCGTGTTTTGCCCACTGACACATGATCCGCAAAAACACGCTGACATATGCATAGACCCATTAATTTAAGTGGGTCTACATGTGTCAGTGCCTCCAGTACATGTGAAAACTTTCATCACACGTACCGGATACACTGACATGTGAAAGATGCCTAATGACATACAAACAGAAAATTAGTTACTTACCGCAAAGTGATGAGCAGCCTTTCCTCAGCAATGATGGCCTTCCTCATTATCATATCAGCCAATATAAGATGGGGACACAATATTTGTAGCAGATTATCAAAGGCGGTGATTGTAAGCCGGTAGAACGACAAATTTTTCCAGATATCTGCAAAGTTGACATAAAAAATGAAAAAAAATGATTATATATTTTCGGACACATTCTAAGTTGGAAACTATCTTGAGATATTTGGCAACTTACCTCCTCAAATCGTTGTAAAGAACATAAAAATGCCCTTTCTCTGTTCTCTCCACTAAGAGTGGGTGCACCCACAATTTACAGGCTCACATTCTCCTGTGCTGCTGCTCGGCCTAAAATAAAAATATTGTTTTAGTACACAACACAGTGAAAAAACAAAGACATGTCAAGAATTTTCGGAATCCCAATCCTAATCCCAAACCTATTCCTAACCCCAACCCAAATCCCAACCATAACCCTAATCCCAACCATAACCCTAGTCTATTCCTTATCCAAACCCTAATCCCAACCCTAACCCCAATCACAACCTTAATCCCAACCATAAATCCCAACCACTAGTCTATTCCTAATCCAAACCCTAATCTCAATCACAACCCTAATCCAAATCCCTACCATAACCCAAATCCCAACCCCAAGTCTATTCCCAATCCAAACTCTAATCACAACCCTAACCCCAATCAACCCTAATCCAAATCCCAACCATAACCCTAATCCCAACCATAACCCTAATCTCAAACCCCAATCGCATTCCTAACCCTAATCCCCACCCTAAACCGAATCTCAACCCTAACTTAATCCAACCCTAATCTACTTTATCTTACCTGCTCTCTGTGACGCATCAGGATTTCAGCAAACACCCCAGCATGAGTATTCTGAATGGCCTGCGGACCGATAAGCGCTGCGCGCTATACTCTTCAGCCCGCTGGGCACTCTGCTGCTCATTTCTGGCACTCACCATTGTTGATTTGGTAAAAGCAAAATAGAGAATGGAAGAAGGGGTTGGACAAGATAATAACATCAATTTTTTTTTTTTCTTTAGTCTAGTTTGGCAAACTATCTGTTGCTGTGAAAAAATGCAGACAATTCCACAGCCAAAACCACATCAAAAAAGCATCAAAAACGCACCTGCGTTTTCTGCCAAGAGCTGTGGATTTTGTGCAGAAAAATCCGGGGGAGAATCCGCAACGTGTGCACATAACCTAACCCTAGCTCTAATGGGAAAATGGAAATAAGCCGGATTACTTACCGGTAATGCTCTTTTAATGAGTCCACGACAGCACCCACTGGAGGTATCGGATCCGCCCATTTGGAACAGGAAACCCTACAGGAAAGATTAAAGGGGCGGTCCGCCTTTCCTCCTCAGTTTTACGTTTCAGAGTACCAGAAGAACCGCCAAGGATTAGGCAATGTTCTCTTATTTTAACATCTTTATTATCCATTATTTGGTTGATATACTTTAACTATTAATATCTTTAGGGAGGGAAGTGAGCGGGTGCTGTCGTGGACTCATTAAAAGAGCATTACCGGTAAGTAATCCGGCTTTTTACTCTTCGCCACGACAGCACCCACTGGAGAGATTCCAGAGACCATCACCTGGGTGGGACCACTGTGCCAAGGACAGTCCTGCCAAAGCTTAAGTCAGAGGCTGATGAAAGATCAAGTCTATAGTGGTTATAGAAGGTAGAAGGGGATGACCAAACTGCCGCCTTACATATAGTTTCAATCGGAACATCTCCCTTTTCCGCCCAAGAAGTTGCCATTGCCCTGGTGGAATGCGCCCTGATGTTCCCTGGAGGATCTTCATTTTTTGCGGAGTAGGCTAAACGAATGGCTTCTCTGATCCACCGGGAAATGGTGCTCTTCGTGACTCCATACCCCTTCTTACAGCCCTGAAATGAAACAAATAGGGCCCTACTCTGCCTCCAACTGTTGGACCTCTCAATATATTTTAGGACAGTTCTTTTGACGTCCAGAGTATGGAACTTCTGCTCTTCCGGAGTAGAGGGATTTTTATAGAAGGTTGGGAGGAGTATCTCCTGAGATCTATGATATTTTGTTGCCACTTTTGGCAGGTAGGCAGGGTCTGGTTTTAATACCAATCTGTCTTGGTATTCTTGAAAAAAAGGTGGATCTATTGACAAGGCCTGGATATCACCCACTCTTCTAGTTGAGGTCAGTGCTACCAAGAGGGCCATTTTAAGTGCTAAGTGTTTGAAGGGTATTGTGTCGATCGGCTCAAAGGGGCCTACCGTTAGGGCGTCTAAGATCAGATTTAGATCCCATGTAGGGACGGAGGGTATGTGGATTGGAGTTATTCGTTCACATGCTGTAATGAATCGAGTTATCCACTTGTTGCCTGCTATATTATGGCCATATAGTGCTCCTAATGCCGATATTTGTACTCTTAGCGTATTTACTGCTAAGCCTAAGTCTTTCCCTTTCTGCAGAAATTCTAAGATTGGGATTATCGGAACTTCTGCTGTATGAGGTACTGTATGGAATTGAAGAAATTTTTTCCATATTCTAGTGTAAATTTGGGTTGTGGACTGTTTTCTACTTTGTAGTAGTGTAGTAATTAAAGACTCCGAGAATCCTCTTGTCCTCAATAACTGCCTCTCAAATTCCACGCCGTCAAGTGCAAGCTGACCACTTGAGGGTGGAAAAAGGGGCCTTGGGAGAGTAGGTTGGGAGTCGAAGGAAGGACCCAAGGATCTGTTATTGACATAATCTGCAGCCACGAAAACCACGGTCTTTTTGGCCAGAACGGTGCTATTAAGATTATCCTTGCTTTGTCGTCTCTGATCTTCCGAATTACTTGAGGTAGGAGGATCAATGGAGGGAACGCATACGCCAGGTTGAAATTCCATGGAGCTAGAAGGGCGTCTAGTATGTCTGGGTGGTCTGATGGAGATAGGGAGGCAAATGTTTTTATCTGCCTGTTCTCCTTTGTGGCGAAAAGGTCCACCTCGGGTTGTCCCCATAGGGCTACTATGTCCCTGAAGACCTTCTGATTGAGGCACCACTCTCCTTGCCGCAGAGTGTGTCGGCTTAGGAAGTCTGCCTTTTGATTGCTCTCGCCTCTGATATGAAGGGCCGAGAGGGACAAAAAATAGTTTTCTGCTAAGTTTAAAATTCTTGCCGCTGAAGACATCAGAGTCTCTGATCGAGTTCCTCCTTGTCTGTTTATATAGGCCACGGTGGTGGTATTGTCCGATAGGATCCTGACATGCTTCTGTTGGAGCTGCGGAAGGAAGTTGTATAGAGCATAGAACACTGCAGTCAGTTCTTTTAAATTGGATGAGTATTCGCATTCCTCTCTATTCCACCTTCCCTGATGAAACTCATTCTCCATGTGGGCTCCCCACCCCTGGGGACTGGCATCGGTGGTTACGATACAGGATGGAACTATAACCCATGGAACTCCTGAACATAAATGGTCATCTAACCACCACTCTAGAGAAGTCAAGACTTCTTGTGACAGGGTTATTTTGCTCTGTAAATGCCCACTATGTCGCTTATCCTCCTGGAGGATCTGGTGTTGTAGTGTACGGACATGGTACTGGGCCCACCGGACTGCCGGGGTGCAAGAATTTAGTGATCCTAATAGTGACATTGCTCCTCTCAAGGACACCCGTGGTCTATCTATAGCTGCTCGTATTTTTTGTTTCGTGAGGGTGATTTTTACCTGAGGTAGTAGACATCTCTGGGTCAAGGAATCTAGTTGAAATCCTAGAAATGTCTGGAGAGATTGTGGATCGAGTCTGGACTTTTGGATATTGATGATCCAGCCAAGGCTCTGAAAAGACGAGATTGCGTCAGTCACGCGTTCGGTACATTGTTTGACTGAATTCCCAATTATTAGGAAGTCGTCTAAATATGGCACGATCAGTGTGTCCTTTTGGCGAAGGTAGGCCATCACTTCTGCCATCACCTTGGTAAATATTCTTGGTGCCGTGGAAAGCCCGAAGGGCATGGCCGCGTATTGGAAATGACGAATCCTGCCCTCGACTTCCACTGCGACTCTTAGGTATTTCTGGAATCTATTGTGAATAGGGAGATGATAATAAGCATCTTTTAAATCAATCCCTGCCATTACGCAATTTGGGAACAGAAGCTTTATAGTGGATCTAATTGATTCCATTTTGAAGTTATAATTTTTTATAAATGAATTAAGCTTCTTTAAATTAATAATGGTTCTAAACGTACCGTCTGGTTTAGAAACCAAAAACAGGGGAGAATAAAAGCCTCTACCCTCTTGTCCCTCAGGGACGTCAACTAAAACTTTTTTTAGCTAGTAGGACTCGAATCTCGTCTTCGAGAGCCTTTTGCTGAACTGAAGAATTAAGGCGAGTTATAACAAAGAATTCATAAGGGATCTGAAGGAATTCAATCTTTATTCCTTCCCTGATTATGTTCAAAATCCATGGGCTTAACGTAATTTGTTCCCATTTGGTAACAAAAATTTTTAATCTACCCCCAACTGGTGGGTCTAAACTCTTAATTTTTTATCTCTCCTATATGTTGGCCCTCTGAAGATGGTACCCTTCTGCTTTTCGTCTTTCGTGGCCCATCTATTCGTTCTGTCCAACTGTCTTCTTCTCCCGAATGGCCGTCTCTTAAAGGTTTTCCTATAAAACGGAATGGGAGAATCACTGAAGGCCTTTTTCCTCTCTTTTGCCTTGGCGAGAATTTCGTCTAAGGCTTTTCCGACGAGGAACTCACCCTCGCATGGGGTTGCACTAATTTTGGATTTTGATTGTGCGTCCCCTTTCCAGCTTTTTATCCACAGCGCGCGTCTGGCGTTATTCACCAGGGCTGCCGACCTCGCTGCCAGTCTTAGGGTGTCCGCTGAAGCATCTGCCATAAAGGCAGCTGCACCTCTTATCAACGGGATGGCTGCACGCAGTTTCTCCCTTGACATTCTTTGTTCGATCTGCTGATCTAATTGATCTAGCCATACCAGCATTGATCTAGCAGTACATGTGCTGGCTATTGCGGGTTTGAATACCCCGGTGGTGGACTCCCAGGACCTTTTGAGGGAAGATTCTGCCTTTCGGTCTAATGGGTCTGCTAACAATCCTGCGTCCTCGACCGGGATCGAGGTCTGTTTGGAAGTGGAGGCTATGACGGCATCCACCTTCGGTATTTTAGTCCATTTCAATAGGTCTTCATCAGTGAACGGATACTTCCGTTTTGAGGCTGATGGGAGAAAACCTCTCTGGTCGTGCTTTTCCCACTCTCTTTTGATGAGGTCCTTAATTGCCGGTATCACCGGAAATGATCTCCTCTTTTTTTCTGCCAATCCCGCAAACATAATGTCCTGCGCGGTTTGGGCTCCCCTTTCCTCTTCACACCCCATAGTATTTCTAACCGCTTTTACTAGGTTATCTACGCTGTCCAGTGGAAAACATGCGCGTTCTTCCATCTCCGAGGATGACGATGAGGACGTGGATGCGGAGCCTGAGTTTAACTCCTGTTCTTCCTCTGACTCTGAACTAACAACGACCTGTTTCTTATGACTGGACTCTGAGGGAGTGCTGGCGCGGTTGATGGCTTGTATCTCCTCCCTAATTATGGCTCGGATATCTTTAGAAGATATCGTCGACCCCTGCCTGGTCTCTTTCATGCATTGTTTGCAGAGTTTTTTGGGGAAGGAGTCAGGGAGAGGCTCTGAACATAATGCGCATTCTTTATGTTTAATTTTTTCTTTTTTCTTTGACTGAAGTGGGAGGTCAAAGGAAAAGAGAGGGGGGGGGGAGAGGTTAGCTTAATAGGTAGAGTATATACTTTGCACACTCACCCAGTGAAGCTTAATACCGGGTCGGATGGCTGAGACGGTCTGGATCGGGTTTCTGCTGCCTCGCTCCTGCGGGCAGTCTCTATCCTGGCGCTGCGGTCCCTGGTGGAATTGCCCCCAGCTGAATCCCCTGCTGGGGCCTGCGACTCCGTGGGGGACGACATGGTTCCATCGTTGCAGCGCTGCAGCGCTGTTTTATCTTCACTCCTGTCGTGCCCCCTGAAGTCGCCCTGTGTCAGGGCGCATGCGCCACGTCATCGCCATCCTACCCCGGAAGTTCAACCATTACTTCCGGGGTATAGGAGCGTCGGGCGCCGGCCGGCTCCTGCGCCCCCGCTACTCACACGCGCAGTTCGCACGCTCATGGCTTCACCTCCCACGCTGTATCCACCGAAGGGGGGGGGGTGTTCTGCCTCCGGATGCCAGACCGGTCCGCTCCCTGGTAAGACCGGGCGGCCCTCCCCGGACCCGGTCATCACCATTATGCCACCAGACGAGGGGGGAACCGTCAAACGGAATCTCCCCTGACGCTGCTTCCGGACCGCAGCCCCTGCCGTTCCCGAGGAGACCGCACAGGCGGATGCATGGCCCAGGTAAGATCCTGCAGGATCCTGCTCCATTTGGAACAGGAAACCAAAACTGAGGAGGAAAGGCGGACCGCACATTTTATCTTTCCTGTAGGGTTTCCTGTTCCAAATGGGCGGATCCGATACCTCCAGTGGGTGCTGTCGTGGCGAAGAGTAAAAAATGCTTTTTTTAATTTTATTTTTCCCTAACTTTGGGCGTGATAAAGGGGGGCTTGATTTACAATTTATAGCAGGCAGCTGTAACTCTAAAGGACGTTTTTTATTGTAAAAAGTTTTTAATTTATGGGGGCTCTACATAGCGCTCCATTTAATATACTGGACCCCACATAGCCATCCATTTAATATAATGAGCCTGACAGATTTCCTCATATAATGGGACCCATATAGCCCTCCATTTAATATAAGGGGTCACATATAGCCCTCCATTTTTATTATAATGTGCTCTACAAAGCATTCCATTTAATATAATGAAACCCCCACAGTTTTACATAATATAAAAGGCTCTACATAACCCTCCATTTAATACAATGGGACCCATGTAGCCCTCCAAGTAATATAATGCGTCCCACAAAGAACTCAATATAATATAATGGGACCTGCATAGCACTCTTATAATGTGAATCAGAAAACCTTCTATTTAATATATTGTGCCCCCTATAGCCTTAAATTCAAAATAATTACCCCACATAGCCTTCCCTTACCCGTGCCACCGGAGTGCACCCTTTTCCCGTTGACGTGCCACAAGAGCACACCCGTTTCCCTTTGGCGTGCCAGCGAAGCACACCCTTTTCCCGTTAGCGTGCCACAGGAGCACACTTTTCCAGTTGGTGTACCACCGGAGCACACCCAATTCCCGTTGGAGTGCCACCGAAGCACACCATTTCTGGTTGGCATGCCACAGCACACCCTTTTCTTGTTGGCATGCCACCGGAGAACAATCTTTTCAAGCTGGCGTGCCACTGGAGCACACCCTTTTCTTGTTGGCATGCCACAGGAGCACACCCTTTTCTTGTTGGGGTGCCACCGGAGCACATTCTTTTCCCGTTGGCGTGCCAACAGAATATACCCTTTTCCCGTTAGCGTGCCAACGGAGCACACCCTTTTCTTGTTGGCGTGCCACCGGAGCACAATCTTTTCCCACTGGCGTGCCACCAGAGCACACCCTTTTCCCGTTGGCGTGCCACTGAAGCACACCCTTTTCCCGTTGGTGTGCCACTGAAGCACACCCTTTTCCCGTTGGCGTGCCACTGAAGCACACCCTTTTCCCGTTGGCATGCCACTGAAGCACACCCTTTTCCCGTTGGCGTGCCACTGAAGCACACCCTTTTCCCGTTGGCGTGCCACCGAAGCACACCATTTCCCGTTGGTGTGCCACCGGAGTACACCCCTTTTCTTCTTGGCGTGCCACCGATGCACACCCTTTTCCCGTCGGCGTGCCACCGAAGCACACCCTTTTCCCGTCGGCGTGCCACCGAAACACACCCTTTTCCCGTCGGCGTGCCACCGAAGCACACCCTTTTCCCGTCGGCGTGCCACCGAAGCACACCATTTCCCATGGTCAGAAGGTCCCAATACTTGGGCGCACACAAGCCCATCTTGGGCTTTTTAGCCTGCCATCGAGATACATTCATTGGCCTCATTGTCTGCCACCTTGGCGTCCATCTTTTTTTTTTTACACAGCCACTGCGGTTCATTTTCAGGCCCTTTTGCTTACCACCGGGACACCCATCTTGGCCTTTTTAGCCTGTTACTGCCAACAGTATAATGCCCACCCACACATAGCCCTACATAAAGTAGAATGGGCTCCATATAACACAACATTTAATGTAATAGGCCCCATATAGTCCAACATTTAATGTAATGGGCACCGCACAACCCAACGTATAATGAAATGTGCCCCATGGCGTGCCACCGGAGCACATCCTTTTCCCATTGGCATACCTCCGAAGCACACCATTTCCGGTTGGCGTGCCACCAGAGCACACCCTTTTCTTGTTGGCATGCCACCGGAGCACACCCTTTTTCACCTGGCGTGCCACCAAAGCACACCATTTCCCATTGGCATGCCACTGTAGCACATCCGTTTCCCATTGGCGTGCCACCGCAGCACATCCTTTTCCCGTTGGGTGTCACCGAAGCACACCATTTCCTGTTGGCTTGCCACCGAAGCACACCCTTTTCCCGTTGGCGTGCCACCGGAGCACACCCTTTTCCCGTTGACGTGCCACCGGAGCACACCCTTTTCCCGTTGGCGTGCCATCAAAGCACACCATTTCCCGTGGGCCAGCCAGAAGGGCCCAATACTTGGCCTTTTTGCTTACCACCAGTGCGCCCATCTTGGGCTGCTTAGCCTGCCTTCAAGATACATTCACTGGCCTTACTGTCTACCACCATGGCATCCATCTTGGGGTTTTTTTTACACTGCGGTACATGTTCTGGCCCTTTTGCTTAATACCGGGACACCCATCTTGGGCTTTTTAGCCTGACACCGCAGTGAATTCTTTGACTCTATTTGCCTGCAGGGTGCCCATCTTGGCCTTTTTAGCCAGACCTGCCAACAGTATAATACCTCCCCACACAAAGCCCTACAGAGAGTAGAATGGGCTCCATATAGAACATTTAATGTAACAGGCCCCATATAGCCCAACATTTAATGTAATGGGCACTGCACAACCCAACATAATGTAATGGGCCCCATATAAAAGGCTCTACATGACCCTCCATTTAATACAATGGGCCCTATGTAGCCCTCCAATTAATATAATGCGTCCCACAAAGAACTCAATTTAATATATTGTGCCCCTTATAGCCTTAAACTCAAAATAATTAGCCCCACATAGCCTTCCCCTGCCCGTGCCACTGGAGCACACCTGTTTCCCGTTGACGTGCCACAAGAGCACACCCCTTTTCCCGTTGGCGTGCCACCGAAGCACAACCTTTTCGCGTTGGCGTGCCACCAAAGCACAACCTTTTCGCGTTGGCGTGCCACCAAAGCACAACCTTTTCGCGTTGGCGTGCCACCAAAGCACAACCTTTTCGCGTTGGCGTGCCACCAAAGCACAACCTTTTCGCGTTGGCGTGCCACCAAAGCACAACCTTTTCGCGTTGGCGTGCCACCAAAGCACAACCTTTTCGCGTTGGCGTGCCACCAAAGCACAACCTTTTCGCGTTGGCGTGCCACCAAAGCACAACCTTTTCGCGTTGGCGTGCCACCGAAGCACAACCTTTTCCCATTGGCATACCACCGAAGCACACCATTTCCGGTTGGCGTGCCACCAGAGCACACCCTTTTCTTGATGGCATGCCACCGGAGCACACCCTTTTTCAGCTGGCGTGCCACCAAAGCACACCATTTCCGGTTGGCGTGCCCCCGAAGCACACCCTTTTCCCCTTGGCGTGCCACCGAAGCACACCCTTTTCCCCTTGGCGTGCCACCGAAGCACACCCTTTTCCCCTTGGCGTGCCACCGAAGCACACCCTTTTCCCCTTGGCGTGCCACCGAAGCACACCCTTTTCCCCTTGGCGTGCCACCGAAGCACACCCTTTTTCCCCTTGGCGTGCCACCGAAGCACACCCTTTTCCCCTTGGCGTGCCACCGAAGCACACCCTTTTCCCCTTGGCGTGCCACCGAAGCACACCCTTTTCCCCTTGGCGTGCCACCGAAGCACACCCTTTTCCCCTTGGCGTGCCACCGAAGCACACCCTTTTCCCCTTGGCGTGCCACCGAAGCACACCCTTTTCCCCTTGGCGTGCCACCAAAGCACACCCTTTTCCCCTTGGCGTGCCACCAAAGCACAACCGTTTCCCGTTGGCATGCCACCAAAGCACAACCGTTTCCCGTTGGCGTGCCACCAAAGCACAACCGTTTCCCGTTGGCGTGCCACCAAAGCACAACCGTTTCCCGTTGGCGTGCCACCAAAGCACAACCGTTTCCCGTTGGCGTGCCACCGAAGCACAACCGTTTCCCGTTGGCGTGCCACCGAAGCACAACCGTTTTCCGTTGGCGTGCCACCGAAGCACAACCATTTTCCGTTGGCGTGCCACCGAAGCACACCCTTTTCCCATTAGCGTGCCATCGGAGCACACCATTTGACGTTGGCGTGCCACCGAAGCACAACCTTTCCCGTTGGCGTGCCACCGAAGCGCACCCTTTTCCCGTTGACGTGCCACCGAAGCACACCATTTGACGTTGGCGTGCCACCGAAGCACACCATTTCCCGTTGGCGTGCCACCGGAGCACACCATTTCCCATGGCCAGAAGGTCCCAATACTTGGCCTTTTTGCTTACCAGTTGTGTGCGCCCATCTTGGGCTTTTTAGCCTGCCATCGAGATACATTCATTGGCCTCATTGTCTGCCACCTTGGCGTCCATCTTATTGTTTTTTATACACAGCCACTGCGGTTCATTTTCTGGCCCTTTTGCTTACCACCGGGACACCCATCTTGGCCTTTTTAGCCTGTCACTGCGGTGAATTCTTTGACTTTTTTATTTGTCTGCAGGGTGCCCATCTTGACCTTTTTAGCCTGCCCTGCCAACAGTATAATGCCCACCCACACATAGCCCTACATAAAGTAGAATGGGCTCCATATACCACAACATTTAATGTAATAGGCCCATATAGCCCAACATTTAATGTAATGGGCACCGTACAACCCAACATATAATGTAATGGGCCCCATATAAAAGGCTCTGCATAACCCTCCATTTAATACAATGGAACCCATGTAGCCCTCCAATTAATATAATGCGTCCCACAAACAACTCAATTTAATATAATGGGACCTGCATAGCACCTATTATAATGGGACCCAGAAAGCCTTCTATTTAATATATTGTGCCCCCTATAGCCTTAAATTCAAAATAATTAGCCCCACATAGCTTTCACTTACGCGTGCCACCGAAGCACAACCCGTTTCCCGTTGGCGTGCCACCGAAGCACAACCCGTTTCCCGTTGGCGTGCCACCGAAGCACAACCCGTTTCCCGTTGGCGTGCCACCAAAGCACAACCTGTTTCCCGTTGGCGTGCCACCGAAGCACAACCCGTTTCCCGTTGGCGTGCCACCGAAGCACAACCCGTTTCCCGTTGGCGTGCCACCGAAGCACAACCCGTTTCCCGTTGGCGTGCCACCGAAGCACAACCCGTTTCCCGTTGGCGTGCCACCAAAGCACAACCCGTTTCCCGTTGGCGTGCCACCGAAGCACAACCCGTTTCCCGTTGGCGTGCCACCGAAGCACAACCCGTTTCCCGTCGGCGTGCCACCGAAGCACACCCTTTTCCCGTCGGCGTGCCACCGAAGCACACCCTTTTCCCGTCGGCGTGCCACCGAAGCACACCCTTTTCCCGTCGGCGTGCCACCGAAGCACACCATTTCCCATGGTCAGAAGGTCCCAATACTTGGGCGCACACAAGCCCATCTTGGGCTTTTTAGCCTGCCATCGAGATACATTCATTGGCCTCATTGTCTGCCACCTTGGCGTCCATCTTGTTTTTTTTTTTTACACAGCCACTGCGGTTCATTTTCAGGCCCTTTTGCTTACCACCGGGACACCCATCTTGGCCTTTTTAGCCTGTTACTGCCAACAGTATAATGCCCACCCACACATAGCCCTACATAAAGTAGAATGGGCTCCATATAGCACAACATTTAATGTAATAGGCCCCATATAGTCCAACATTTAATGTAATGGGCACCGCACAACCCAACGTATAATGAAATGTGCCCCATGGCGTGCCACCGGAGCACATCCTTTTCCCATTGGCATACCTCCGAAGCACACCATTTCCGGTTGGCGTGCCACCAGAGCACACCCTTTTCTTGTTGGCATGCCACCGGAGCACACCCTTTTTCACCTGGCGTGACATCAAAGCACACCATTTCCCATTGGCATGCCACTGTAGCACATCCGTTTCCCATTGGCGTGCCACCGCAGCACATCCTTTTCCCGTTGGGTGTCACCGAAGCACACCATTTCCTGTTGGCGTGCCACCGGAGCACACCGTTTTCCCGTTGGCGTGCCACCGGAGCACACCCTTTTCCCGTTGGCGTGCCATCAAAGCACACCATTTCCCGTGGGCCAGCCAGAAGGGCCCAATACTTGGCCTTTTTGCTTACCACCAGTGCGCCCATCTTGGGCTGCTTAGCCTGCCTTCAAGATACATTCACTGGCCTTACTGTCTACCACCATGGCATCCATCTTGGGGTTTTTTTTACACTGCGGTACATGTTCTGGCCCTTTTGCTTAATACCGGGACACCCATCTTGGGCTTTTTAGCCTGACACCGCAGTGAATTCTTTGACTCTATTTGCCTGCAGGGTGCCCATCTTGGCCTTTTTAGCCAGACCTGCCAACAGTATAATACCTCCCCACACAAAGCCCTACAGAGAGTAGAATGGGCTCCATATAGAACATTTAATGTAACAGGCCCCATATAGCCCAACATTTAATGTAATGGGCACTGCACAACCCAACATAATGTAATGGGCCCCATATAAAAGGCTCTACATAAACCCTCCATTTAATACAATGGGCCCTATGTAGCCCTCCAATTAATATAATGCGTCCCACAAAGAACTCAATTTAATATATTGTGCCCCTTATAGCCTTAAACTCAAAATAATTAGCCCCACATAGCCTTCCCCTGCCCGTGCCACTGGAGCACACCTGTTTCCCGTTGACGTGCCACAAGAGCACACCCCTTTTCGCGTTGGCGTGCCACCGAAGCACAACCTTTTCGCGTTGGCGTGCCACCAAAGCACAACCTTTTCGCGTTGGCGTGCCACCAAAGCACAACCTTTTCGCGTTGGCGTGCCACCAAAGCACAACCTTTTCGCGTTGGCGTGCCACCAAAGCACAACCTTTTCGCGTTGGCGTGCCACCAAAGCACAACCTTTTCGCGTTGGCGTGCCACCAAAGCACAACCTTTTTGCGTTGGCATGCCACCAAAGCACAACCTTTTCGCGTTGGCGTGCCACCAAAGCACAACCTTTTCGCGTTGGCGTGCCACCGAAGCACAACCTTTTCCCATTGGCATACCACCGAAGCACACCATTTCCGGTTGGCGTGCCACCAGAGCACACCCTTTTCTTGATGGCATGCCACCGGAGCACACCCTTTTTCAGCTGGCGTGCCACCAAAGCACACCCTTTTCCCCTTGGCGTGCCACCGAAGCACACCCTTTTCCCCTTGGCGTGTCACCGAAGCACACCCTTTTCCCCTTGGCGTGCCACCGAAGCACACCCTTTTCCCCTTGGCGTGCCACCGAAGCACACCCTTTTCCCCTTGGCGTGCCACCGAAGCACACCCTTTTCCCCTTGGCGTGCCACCGAAGCACACCCTTTTCCCCTTGGCGTGCCACCGAAGCACACCCTTTTCCCCTTGGCGTGCCACCGAAGCACACCCTTTTCCCCTTGGCGTGCCACCGAAGCACACCCTTTTCCCCTTGGCGTGCCACCGAAGCACACCCTTTTCCCCTTGGCGTGCCACCGAAGCACACCCTTTTCCCCTTGGCGTGCCACCGAAGCACACCCTTTTCCCCTTGGCGTGCCACCGAAGCACACCCTTTTCCCCTTGGCGTGCCATCGGAGCACACCCTTTTCCCGTTGGCGTGCGAACGAAGCGCACCCCTTTTCCCGTTGGCGTGCCACCGAAGCACACCATTTCCCATAGCCAAAAGGTCCCAATACTTGGCCTTTTTGCTTATCAGTTGTGTGTGCCCGTCTTGGGCTTTTTAGCCTGCCATCGAGATACATTCATTGGCGTCATTGTCTGCCACCTTGGCGTCCATCTTGGTTTTTTTTACACAGCCACTGCGGTTCATGTTCTGGACCTTTTGCTTACCACCGGGACACCCATCTTGGCCTTTTTAGCCTGTCCTGCCAACAGTATAATGCCCACCCACACATAGCCCTACATAAAGTAGAATGGGCTCCATATACCACAACATTTAATGTAATGTGCAACGCACAACCCAACATAATGTAATGGGCCCCATATAAAAGGCTCTACATAAACCCTCCATTTAATACAATGGGCCCTATGTGGCCCTCCAATTAATATAATGCGCCCCACAAAGAACTCAATTTAATATAATGGGACCCAGAAAGCCTTCTATTTAATATATTATGCCCACTATAGCCTTAAATTCAAAATAAATAGCCCCACATAGCTTTCCCTTACCACCGGAGCACACCCTTTTCTCGTTGGCGTGCCACCGGAGCACACCCTTTTCTCGCTGGCGTGCCACCGCAGCACACCCTTTTCTCGCTGGCGTGCCACCAGAGCACACCCTTTTCTCGCTGGCGTGCCACCAGAGCACACCCTTTTCTCGCTGGCGTGCCACCAGAGCACACCCTTTTCTCGCTGGCGTGCCACTAGAGCACACCCTTTTCTCGCTGGCATGCCACCAGAGCACACCCTTTTCTCGCTGGCGTGCCACCAGAGCACACCCTTTTCTCGCTGGCGTGCCACCAGAGCACACCCTTTTCTCGCTGGCGTGCCACCGGAGCACACCCTTTTCTCGCTGGCGTGCCACCAGAGCACACCCTTTTCTCGCTGGCGTGCCACCAGAGCACACCCTTTTCTCGTTGGCGTGCCACCGGAGCACACCCTTTTCTCGCTGGCGTGCCACCGGAGCACACCCTTTTCTCGCTGGCGTGCCACCAGAGCACACCCTTTTCTCGCTGGCGTGCCACCAGAGCACACCCTTTTCTCGCTGGCGTGCCACCAGAGCACACCCTTTTCTCGCTGGCGTGCCACCAGAGCACACCCTTTTCTCGCTGGCGTGCCACCAGAGCACACCCTTTTCTCGCTGGCGTGCCACCAGAGCACACCCTTTTCTCGCTGGCGTGCCACCAGAGCACACCCTTTTCTCGCTGGCGTGCCACTAGAGCACACCCTTTTCTCGCTGGCATGCCACCAGAGCACACCCTTTTCTCGCTGGCGTGCCACCAGAGCACACCATTTCCCATAGGCCCGCCAGAAGGGCCCAATACTTGGCCTTCTTGCTTAACACCAGAGGTACAAATCTAGGGCTTTTCAGTCTGACACCGTGGTGCTCTTTGGCCTGTTTGCCTACCACCAGGGCACCTATCTTGGGCTTTTTATTCTGCCACCGGGGTACATTCTCTGACCTTTATATTTACCAGTGTGGTGACCATTTTGGGCTTTTTAGTCTGCCACTGAGGTGCATTAGCCTTATTACCTACCATCAGAATACACGCTCTGGCTATTTTGCTTACCACCGGGACACCGATCTTGGGGTTTTTAGCCTGCCACCAGGGTGTGCCATTTGGCCTCTTGCCTACCATTGGTGCACCCATCTTGGGCTTTTTAGCATGCTACTTGGGTGCATTTTTTGACCTTCTTGCGTTCCGCCAGGCTGCGCCTCCAGAGCATTTTAGCTTAGTAACGGGGTGCACTTTCTGCCTACGACCAGGGCACCCATTTTAGTATTTTTATCCTGCCACTGGGTGCATTCTCTGACCTTTTTATTTACAAGCGTGGCGTTCATCTTGGGCTTTTCTGCCTGCCACTGGGGTGCATTCATTGGCCTACCACCAGTGCACGTTCTTGGGCTTTTTAGCATGCCACCGAGATACATTCATTGGCTTTATTGTCTACCAACAAGGTGTCCATCATGGGTTTTTTTACCCTGCCACTGTCGTACATTTTCTGGCCCTTTTGCTTACCACCGGGAAACCCATCTTAGACTTTTTTGCCTATCACCGCGGTGCTTTGACTTTATTTGCCTGCAGGGTTCCCATCTTGGCCTTTTTAGCCTGCCCTGCCAACAGTATAATGCCCCCCCACACATAGCCCTACAGAGAGTAGAATGGGCTCCATATAGCCCAACATTTAATGTAATAGGCCCCATATACCCCAATATTTAATGTAGTGGGCACCGCACAACCCAACATATAATGTAATGGACCCCAAATAAAATTTAATACAAAGGGCCCCATGTAGTCCTCCAATTAATATAATGCGTCCCACAAAGAACTCAATTTAATATATTGTGCCCCCTATAACCTTAAACTCAAAATAATAAACCCCACATAGCCTTCCCTTACCCGTGCCACCAAAGCACAACCGTTTCCCGTTGGCGTGCCACCAAAGCACAACAGTTTCCCGTTGGCGTGCCACCAAAGCACAACCGTTTCCCGTTGGCGTGCCACCAAAGCACAACCGTTTCCATTGGCGTGCCACCAAAGCACAACCGTTTCCCATTGGCGTGCCACCAAAGCACAACCGTTTCCCGTTGGCGTGCCACCAAAGCACAACCGTTTTCCGTTGGCGTGCCACCAAAGCACAACCGTTTTCCGTTGGCGTGCCACCGAAGCACAACCTTTTCCGTTGGCGTGCCACCGAAGCACAACCATTTTCCGTTGGCGTGCCACCGAAGCACACCATTTCCCGTTGGCGTGCCACCGGAGCACACCATTTCCCATGGCCAGAAGGTCCCAATACTTGGCCTTTTTGCTTACCAGTTGTGTGCGCCCATCTTGGGCTTTTTAGCCTGCCATCGAGATACATTCATTGGCCTCATTGTCTGCCACCTTGGCATCCATCTTGTTGTTTTTTTTACACAGCCACTGCGGTTCATTTTCTGGCCCTTTTGCTTACCACCGGGACACCCATCTTGGCCTTTTTAGCCTGTCACTGCGGTGAATTCTTTGACTTTATTTGTCTGCAGGGTGCCCATCTTGACCTTTTTAGCCTGCCCTGCCAACAGTATAATGCCCACCCACACATAGCCCTACATAAAGTAGAATGGGCTCCATATACCACAACATTTAATGTAATGGGCACCGTACAACCCAACATATAATGTAATGGGCCCCATATAAAAGGCTCTGCATAACCCTCCATTTAATACAATGGGCCCCATGTAGCCCTCCAATTAATATAATGCATCCCACAAAGAACTCAATGTAATATAATGGGACCTGCATAGTACTCTATTAAAATGGGACCCAGAAAGCCTTCTATTTAATATATTGTGCCCCCTATAGCCTTAAATTCAAAATAATTAGCCCCACATAGCTTTCACTTACGCGTGCCACCGAAGCACAACCCGCTTGCCGTTGGCGTGCCACCGAAGCACAACCCGCTTGCCGTTGGCGTGCCACCGAAGCACAACCCGCTTGCCGTTGGCGTGCCACCGAAGCACAACCCGCTTGCCGTTGGCGTGCCACCGAAGCACAACCCGCTTGCCGTTGGCGTGCCACCGAAGCACAACCCGCTTGCCGTTGGCGTGCCACCGAAGCACAACCCGCTTGCCGTTGGCGTGCCACCGAAGCACAACCCGCTTGCCGTTGGCGTGCCACCGAAGCACAACCCGCTTGCCGTTGGCGTGCCACCGAAGCACAACCCGCTTGCCGTTGGCGTGCCACCGAAGCACAACCCGCTTGCCGTTGGCGTGCCACCGAAGCACAACCCGCTTGCCGTTGGCGTGCCACCGAAGCACAACCCGCTTGCCGTTGGCGTGCCACCGAAGCACAACCCGCTTGCCGTTGGCGTGCCACCGAAGCACAACCCGCTTGCCGTTGGCGTGCCACCGAAGCACAACCCGCTTGCCGTTGGCGTGCCACCGAAGCACAACCCGCTTGCCGTTGGCGTGCCACCGAAGCACAACCCGCTTGCCGTTGGCGTGCCACCGAAGCACAACCCGCTTGCCGTTGGCGTGCCACCGAAGCACAACCCGCTTGCCGTTGGCGTGCCACCGAAGCACAACCCGCTTGCCGTTGGCGTGCCACCGAAGCACAACCCGCTTGCCGTTGGCGTGCCACCGAAGCACAACCCGCTTGCCGTTGGCGTGCCACCGAAGCACAACCCGCTTGCCGTTGGCGTGCCACCGAAGCACAACCCGCTTGCCGTTGGCGTGCCACCGAAGCACAACCCGCTTGCCGTTGGCGTGCCACCGAAGCACAACCCGCTTCCCGTTGGCGTGCCACCGAAGCACAACCCGCTTCCCGTTGGCGTGCCACCGAAGCACAACCCGCTTCCCGTTGGCGTGCCACCGAAGCACAACCCGCTTCCCGTTGGCGTGCCACCGAAGCACAACCCGCTTCCCGTTGGCGTGCCACCGAAGCACAACCCGCTTCCCGTTGGCGTGCCACCGAAGCACAACCCGCTTCCCGTTGGCGTGCCACCGAAGCACAACCCGCTTCCCGTTGGCGTGCCACCGAAGCACAACCCGCTTCCCGTTGGCGTGCCACCGAAGCACAACCCGCTTCCCGTTGGCGTGCCACCGAAGCACAACCCGCTTCCCGTTGGCGTGCCACCGAAGCACAACCCGCTTCCCGTTGGCGTGCCACCGAAGCACAACCCGCTTCCCGTTGGCGTGCCACCGAAGCACAACCCGCTTCCCGTTGGCGTGCCACCGAAGCACAACCCGCTTCCCGTTGGCGTGCCACCGAAGCACAACCCGCTTCCCGTTGGCGTGCCACCGAAGCACAACCCGCTTCCCGTTGGCGTGCCACCGAAGCACAACCCGCTTCCCGTTGGCGTGCCACCGAAGCACAACCCGCTTCCCGTTGGCGTGCCACCGAAGCACAACCCGCTTCCCGTTGGCGTGCCACCGAAGCACAACCCGCTTCCCGTTGGCGTGCCACCGAAGCACAACCCGCTTCCCGTTGGCGTGCCACCGAAGCACAACCCGCTTCCCGTTGGCGTGCCACCGAAGCACAACCCGCTTCCCGTTGGCGTGCCACCGAAGCACAACCCGCTTCCCGTTGGCGTGCCACCGAAGCACAACCCGCTTCCCGTTGGCGTGCCACCGAAGCACAACCCGCTTCCCGTTGGCGTGCCACCGAAGCACAACCCGCTTCCCGTTGGCGTGCCACCGAAGCACAACCCGCTTCCCGTTGGCGTGCCACCGAAGCACAACCCGCTTCCCGTTGGCGTGCCACCGAAGCACAACCCGCTTCCCGTTGGCGTGCCACCGAAGCACAACCCGCTTCCCGTTGGCGTGCCACCGAAGCACAACCCGCTTCCCGTTGGCGTGCCACCGAAGCACAACCCGCTTCCCGTTGGCGTGCCACCGAAGCACAACCCGCTTCCCGTTGGCGTGCCACCGAAGCACAACCCGTTTCCCGTTGGCGTGCCACCGAAGCACAACCCGTTTCCCGTTGGCGTGCCACCGAAGCACAACCCGTTTCCCGTTGGCGTGCCACCGAATCACAACCCGTTTCCCGTTGGCGTGCCATCGGAGCACACGATTTTCCCGTTGGCATGCCACCGAAGCGCACCCTTTTCCCGTTGACGTGCCACCGAAGCACACCATTTGACGTTGGCGTGCCACCGAAGCACACCATTTCCCGTTGGCGTGCCACCGGAGCACACCATTTCCCATGGCCAGAAGGTCCCAATACTTGGCCTTTTTGCTTACCAGTTGTGTGCGCCCATCTTGGGCTTTTTAGCCTGCCATCGAGATACATTCATTGGCCTCATTGTCTGCCACCTTGGCGTCCATCTTGTTGTTTTTTTTACACAGCCACTGCGGTTCATTTTCTGGCCCTTTTGCTTACCACCGGGACACCCATCTTGGCCTTTTTAGCCTGTCACTGCGGTGAATTCTTTGACTTTTTTATTTGTCTGCAGGGTGCCCATCTTGACCTTTTTAGCCTGCCCTGCCAACAGTATAATGCCCACCCACACATAGCCCTACATAAAGTAGAATGGGCTCCATATACCACAACATTTAATGTAATAGGCCCATATAGCCCAACATATAATGTAATGGGCCCCATATAAAAGGCTCTGCATAACCCTCCATTTAATACAATGGGCCCCATGTAGCCCTCCAATTAATATAATGCATCCCACAAAGAACTCAATGTAATATAATGGGACCTGCATAGTACTCTATTAAAATGGGACCCAGAAAGCCTTCTATTTAATATATTGTGCACCCTATAGCCTTAAATTCAAAATAATTAGCCCCACATAGCTTTCACTTACCCGTGACACCGGAGTGCACCCTTTTCCCGTTGACGAGCCACAAGAGCTCACCCGTTTCCCACTGGCGTGCCACCGAAGCACACCCTTTTCCCGTTGGCGTGCCACAGGAGCACACCCTTTCCGGTTGACGTGCCACCAGAGCATACCCTTTTCTTATTGGCGTGCCACCGGAGCACATCCTTTTCTCGCTGGCGTGCCACCAGAGCACACCCTTTTCTTGCTGGCTTGCCACCAGAGCACACCCTTTTCTCGCTGGCATGCCACCAGAGCACACCCTTTTCCCGTAGGCCCGCCAGAAGGGCCCAATACTTGGCCTTCTTGCTTACCACCAGAGGTACCAATCTAGGGCTTTTCAGTTTGACACCGGGGTGCTCTTTGGCCTGGGTGCCTACCACCGGGGCACCCATCTTAGGCTTTTTATTCTGCCACCGGGGTACATTCTCTGACCTTTATATTTACCAATGTGGTGCCCACTTTGGGCTTTTTAGTCTGCCACTGAGGAGCATTCATTAGCCTTATTGCTTACCATCAGGATACACACTCTGGCTCTTTTGCTTACCACCGGGACACCTATCTTGGGCTTTTTAGCCTGCCACCAGGGTGTGCCATTTGGCCTCTTGCCTACCATCGGTGCACCCATCTTGGGCTTTTTAGCATGCTACTGGGGTGCATTTTTTGGCCTTCTTGCGTTCCACCAGGCCGCCCCTCCAGAGCATTTTAGCTTAGTAACGGGGTACACTTTCTGCCTACGACCAGGGCACCCATTTTAGGCTTTATATTCTGCCACTGGGGTGCATTCTCTGACCTTTTTATTTACAAGCGTGGCGCTCATCCTGGGCTTTTCTGACTGCCACTGGGGTGCATTCATTGGCCTACCACCAGTGCACGTTCTTGGGCTTTTTAGCATGCCACTGAGATACATTCATTGGCTTTATTGTCTACCACCATGGCGTCCATCTTAGGATTTTTTTTACCCTGCCACTGCGGTACATGTTCTGGCCCTTTTGCTTACCACCGGGACACCCATCTTGGGCTTTTTAGCCTGTCACCGCAGTGCTTTGACTTTTCTATTTGCCTGCAGGGTACCCATCTGTGCCTTTTTAGCCTGCCCTGCCAACAGTATAATGCCCCCCACACATAGCCCTACATAGAGTAGACTGGGCTCCACATAGCACAACATTTAATGTAATGGGCACCGCACAACCGAACATATAATGTAATGGGCCCCATATAAAAGGCTCTACATAACACTCCATTTTATACAATGGGCCCCATGTAGACCTCCAATTAATATAATGCGTCCCACAAAGAACTCAATTTAATATAATGGGACCTGCATAGCACCTATTATAATGGGACCCAGAAAGCCTTCTATTTAATATACTGTGCCCCTATAGCATTAAATTAAAAATAATTAGCCCCACAAAGCCTTCCCTTACGCGTGCCACCGAAGCACACCCTTTTCCCGTTGGCGTGCCACCGAAGCACACCCTTTTCCCGTTGGCGTGCCACCGAAGCACACCCTTTTCCCGTTGGCGTGCCACCGAAGCACACCCTTTTCCCGTTGGCGTGCCACCGAAGCACACCCTTTTCCCGTTGGCGTGCCACCGAAGCACACCCTTTTCCCGTTGGCGTGCCACCGAAGCACACCCTTTTCCAGTTGGCGTGCCACCGAAGCACACCCTTTTCCAGTTGGCGTGCCACCGAAGCACACCCTTTTCCAGTTGGCGTGCCACCGAAGCACACCCTTTTCCAGTTGGCGTGCCACCGAAGCACACCCTTTTCCAGTTGGCGTGCCACCGAAGCACACCCTTTTCCAGTTGGCGTGCCACCGAAGCACACCCTTTTCCAGTTGGCGTGCCACCGAAGCACACCCTTTTCCAGTTGGCGTGCCACCAAAGCACACCCTTTTCCAGTTGGCGTGCCACCGAAGCACACCCTTTTCCCGTTGGCGTGCCACCGAAGCACACCCTTTTCCCGTTGGTTGTGTCACCGAAGCACACCATTTCCGGTTGGCGTGCCACCAAAGCACACCCTTTTCTTATAGGTGTGCCACCGAAGCACACCATTTTCCCGTAGACGTGCCCCCGAAGCACACCCTTTTCCCGTTGGCGTGCCACCGGACCACACCCTTTTACCGTTGGCGTGCCACCGAAGCACACCCTTTTACCGTTGGCGTGCCACCGAAGCACACCCTTTTACCGTTGGCGTGCCACCGAAGCACACCCTTTTCATGTTGGCATGCCACCGGACCGGAGCACACCCTTTTCCCGTTGGCGTGTCACCAAAGCACACCATTTCCCGTGGGCCCGCCAGATGGGCCCAATACTTGGCCTTTTAGCTTACCACCAGTGCGCCCATCATGGGTTGTTTAGCCTGCCATCGAGATACATTCACTGGCCTTATTGTCTACCACCATGGCGTCCATCTTGGGTTTTTTTATACTGCCACTGCGGTACATGTTCTGGCCCTTAAGCTTACCACCGGGACACCCATCTTGGGCTTTTTAGCCTGACACCGCAGTGAATTCTTTGACTTTATTTGCCTGCAGGGTGCCCATCTTGGCCTTTTTAACCTGCCCTGCCAACAGTATAATGCCTCCCCACACAAAGCCCTACATAGAGTAGAATGGGCTCCATATAGCACATTTAATGTAACAGGCCCCATATAGCCCAACATTTAATGTAATGTGCAACGCACAACCCAACATAATGTAATGGGCCCCATATAAAAGGCTCTACATAAACCCTCCATTTAATACAATGGGCCCTATGTGGCCCTCCAATTAATATAATGCGCTCCACAAAGAACTCAATTTAATATAATGGGACTAAGAAAGCCTTCTATTTAATATATTATGCCCACTATAGCCTTAAATTCAAAATAAATAGCCCCACATAGCTTTCCCTTACCACCGGAGCACACCCTTTTCTCGTTGGAGTGCCACCGGAGCACACCCTTTTCTCGTTGGCGTGCCACCGGAGCACACCCTTTTCTCGTTGGCGTGCCACCGGAGCACACCCTTTTCTCGTTGGCGTGCCACCGGAGCACACCCTTTTCTCGCTGGCGTGCCACCAGAGCACACCCTTTTCTCGCTGGCGTGCCACCAGAGCACACCCTTTTCTCGCTGGCGTGCCACCAGAGCACACCCTTTTCTCGCTGGCGTGCCACCAGAGCACACCCTTTTCTCGCTGGCGTGCCACCAGAGCACACCCTTTTCTCGCTGGCGTGCCACCAGAGCACACCCTTTTCTCGCTGGCGTGCCACCAGAGCACACCCTTTTCTCGCTGGCGTGCCACCAGAGCACACCCTTTTCTCGCTGGCGTGCCACCAGAGCACACCCTTTTCTCGCTGGCGTGCCACCAGAGCACACCCTTTTCTCGCTGGCGTGCCACCAGAGCACACCCTTTTCTCGCTGGCGTGCCACCAGAGCACACCCTTTTCTCGCTGGCGTGCCACCAGAGCACACCCTTTTCTCGCTGGCGTGCCACCAGAGCACACCCTTTTCTCGCTGGCGTGCCACCAGAGCACACCCTTTTCTCGCTGGCGTGCCACCAGAGCACACCCTTTTCTCGCTGGCGTGCCACCAGAGCACACCCTTTTCTCGCTGGCGTGCCACCAGAGCACACCCTTTTCTCGCTGGCGACATTCATTGGCTTTATTGTCTACCAACAAGGTGTCCATCATGGGTTTTTTTACCCTGCCACTGCGGTACATTTTCTGGCCCTTTTGCTTACCACCGGGAAACCCATCTTAGACTTTTTTGCCTATCACCGCGGTGCTTTGACTTTTAATTGCCTGCAGGGTTCCCATCTTGGCCTTTTTAGCCTGCCCTGCCAACAGTATAATGCCCCCCCACACATAGCCCTACAGAGAGTAGAATGGGCTCCATATAGCCCAACATTTAATGTAATAGGCCCCATATACCCCAATATTTAATGTAGTGGGCACCGCACAACCCAACATATAATGTAATGGACGCCAAATAAAAGGCTCTACATAACCCTCCATTTAATACAAAGGGCCCCATGTAGTCCTCCAATTAATATAATGCGTCCCACAAAGAACTCAAATATATTGTTCCCCCTATAGACTTAAACTCAAAATAATTAGCCCCACATAGCCTTCCCTTACCCGTGCCACCTGAGCGCAACCGTTTCCCGTTGGCGTGCCACCGAAGCACAACCGTTTCCCGTTGGCGTGCCACCGAAGCACAACCGTTTCCCGTTGGCGTGCCACCGAAGCACAACCTTTTCCGTTGGCGTGCCACCGAAGCACAACCTTTTCCGTTGGCGTGCCACCGAAGCACAACCTTTTCCGTTGGCGTGCCACCGAAGCACACCCATTTCCCGTTGGCGTGCCACCGAAGCACACCCTTTTCCCATTAGTGTGCCATCGGAGCACACGGTTTTCCCGTTGGCATGCCACCGAAGCGCACCCTTTTCTCGTTGACGTGCCACCGAAGCACACCATTTGAAGTTGGCGTTCCACCGAAGCACACCATTTCCCGTTGGCGTGCCACCGGAGCACACCATTTCCCATGGCCAGAAGGTCCCAATACTTGGCCTTTTTGCTTACCAGTTGTGTGCGCCCATCTTGGGCTTTTTAGCCTGCCATCGAGATACATTCATTGGCCTCATTGTCTGCCACCTTGGCGTCCATCTTGTTGATTTTTTTACACAGCCACTGCGGTTCATTTTCTGGCCCTTTTGCTTACCACCGGGACACCCATCTTGGCCTTTTTAGCCTGTCACTGCGGTGAATTCTTTGACTTTATTTGTCTGCAGGGTGCCCATCTTGACCTTTTTAGCCTGCCCTGCCAACAGTATAATGCCCACCCACACATAGCCCTACATAAAGTAGAATGGGCTCCATATACCACAACATTTAATGTAATAGGCCCATATAGCCCAACATATAATGTAATGGGCCCCATATAAAAGGCTCTGCATAACCCTCCATTTAATACAATGGGCCCCATGTAGCCCTCCAATTAATATAATGCATCCCACAAAGAACTCAATGTAATATAATGGGACCTGCATAGTACTCTATTAAAATGGGACCCAGAAAGCCTTCTATTTAATATATTGTGCACCCTATAGCCTTAAATTCAAAATAATTAGCCCCACATAGCTTTCACTTACCCGTGACACCGGAGTGCACCCTTTTCCCGTTGACGAGCCACAAGAGCTCACCCGTTTCCCACTGGCGTGCCACCGAAGCACACCCTTTTCCCGTTGGCGTGCCACAGGAGCACACCCTTTCCGGTTGACGTGCCACCAGAGCATACCCTTTTCTTATTGGCGTGCCACCGGAGCACATCCTTTTCTCGCTGGCGTGCCACCAGAGCACACCCTTTTCTTGCTGGCTTGCCACCAGAGCACACCCTTTTCTCGCTGGCATGCCACCAGAGCACACCCTTTTCCCGTAGGCCCGCCAGAAGGGCCCAATACTTGGCCTTCTTGCTTACCACCAGAGGTACCAATCTAGGGCTTTTCAGTTTGACACCGGGGTGCTCTTTGGCCTGGGTGCCTACCACCGGGGCACCCATCTTAGGCTTTTTATTCTGCCACCGGGGTACATTCTCTGACCTTTATATTTACCAATGTGGTGCCCACTTTGGGCTTTTTAGTCTGCCACTGAGGAGCATTCATTAGCCTTATTGCTTACCATCAGGATACACACTCTGGCTCTTTTGCTTACCACCGGGACACCTATCTTGGGCTTTTTAGCCTGCCACCAGGGTGTGCCATTTGGCCTCTTGCCTACCATCGGTGCACCCATCTTGGGCTTTTTAGCATGCTACTGGGGTGCATTTTTTGGCCTTCTTGCGTTCCACCAGGCCGCCCCTCCAGAGCATTTTAGCTTAGTAACGGGGTACACTTTCTGCCTACGACCAGGGCACCCATTTTAGGCTTTATATTCTGCCACTGGGGTGCATTCTCTGACCTTTTTATTTACAAGCGTGGCGCTCATCCTGGGCTTTTCTGACTGCCACTGGGGTGCATTCATTGGCCTACCACCAGTGCACGTTCTTGGGCTTTTTAGCATGCCACTGAGATACATTCATTGGCTTTATTGTCTACCACCATGGCGTCCATCTTAGGATTTTTTTTACCCTGCCACTGCGGTACATGTTCTGGCCCTTTTGCTTACCACCGGGACACCCATCTTGGGCTTTTTAGCCTGTCACCGCAGTGCTTTGACTTTTCTATTTGCCTGCAGGGTACCCATCTGTGCCTTTTTAGCCTGCCCTGCCAACAGTATAATGCCCCCCACACATAGCCCTACATAGAGTAGACTGGGCTCCACATAGCACAACATTTAATGTAATGGGCACCGCACAACCGAACATATAATGTAATGGGCCCCATATAAAAGGCTCTACATAACACTCCATTTTATACAATGGGCCCCATGTAGACCTCCAATTAATATAATGCGTCCCACAAAGAACTCAATTTAATATAATGGGACCTGCATAGCACCTATTATAATGGGACCCAGAAAGCCTTCTATTTAATATACTGTGCCCCTATAGCATTAAATTAAAAATAATTAGCCCCACAAAGCCTTCCCTTACGCGTGCCACCGAAGCACACCCTTTTCCCGTTGGCGTGCCACCGAAGCACACCCTTTTCCCGTTGGCGTGCCACCGAAGCACACCCTTTTCCCGTTGGCGTGCCACCGAAGCACACCCTTTTCCCGTTGGCGTGCCACCGAAGCACACCCTTTTCCCGTTGGCGTGCCACCGAAGCACACCCTTTTCCCGTTGGCGTGCCACCGAAGCACACCCTTTTCCAGTTGGCGTGCCACCGAAGCACACCCTTTTCCAGTTGGCGTGCCACCGAAGCACACCCTTTTCCAGTTGGCGTGCCACCGAAGCACACCCTTTTCCAGTTGGCGTGCCACCGAAGCACACCCTTTTCCAGTTGGCGTGCCACCGAAGCACACCCTTTTCCAGTTGGCGTGCCACCGAAGCACACCCTTTTCCAGTTGGCGTGCCACCGAAGCACACCCTTTTCCAGTTGGCGTGCCACCAAAGCACACCCTTTTCCAGTTGGCGTGCCACCGAAGCACACCCTTTTCCCGTTGGCGTGCCACCGAAGCACACCCTTTTCCCGTTGGTTGTGTCACCGAAGCACACCATTTCCGGTTGGCGTGCCACCAAAGCACACCCTTTTCTTATAGGTGTGCCACCGAAGCACACCATTTTCCCGTAGACGTGCCCCCGAAGCACACCCTTTTCCCGTTGGCGTGCCACCGGACCACACCCTTTTACCGTTGGCGTGCCACCGAAGCACACCCTTTTACCGTTGGCGTGCCACCGAAGCACACCCTTTTACCGTTGGCGTGCCACCGAAGCACACCCTTTTCATGTTGGCATGCCACCGGACCGGAGCACACCCTTTTCCCGTTGGCGTGTCACCAAAGCACACCATTTCCCGTGGGCCCGCCAGATGGGCCCAATACTTGGCCTTTTAGCTTACCACCAGTGCGCCCATCATGGGTTGTTTAGCCTGCCATCGAGATACATTCACTGGCCTTATTGTCTACCACCATGGCGTCCATCTTGGGTTTTTTTATACTGCCACTGCGGTACATGTTCTGGCCCTTAAGCTTACCACCGGGACACCCATCTTGGGCTTTTTAGCCTGACACCGCAGTGAATTCTTTGACTTTATTTGCCTGCAGGGTGCCCATCTTGGCCTTTTTAACCTGCCCTGCCAACAGTATAATGCCTCCCCACACAAAGCCCTACATAGAGTAGAATGGGCTCCATATAGCACATTTAATGTAACAGGCCCCATATAGCCCAACATTTAATGTAATGTGCAACGCACAACCCAACATAATGTAATGGGCCCCATATAAAAGGCTCTACATAAACCCTCCATTTAATACAATGGGCCCTATGTGGCCCTCCAATTAATATAATGCGCTCCACAAAGAACTCAATTTAATATAATGGGACTAAGAAAGCCTTCTATTTAATATATTATGCCCACTATAGCCTTAAATTCAAAATAAATAGCCCCACATAGCTTTCCCTTACCACCGGAGCACACCCTTTTCTCGTTGGAGTGCCACCGGAGCACACCCTTTTCTCGTTGGCGTGCCACCGGAGCACACCCTTTTCTCGTTGGCGTGCCACCGGAGCACACCCTTTTCTCGTTGGCGTGCCACCGGAGCACACCCTTTTCTCGCTGGCGTGCCACCAGAGCACACCCTTTTCTCGCTGGCGTGCCACCAGAGCACACCCTTTTCTCGCTGGCGTGCCACCAGAGCACACCCTTTTCTCGCTGGCGTGCCACCAGAGCACACCCTTTTCTCGCTGGCGTGCCACCAGAGCACACCCTTTTCTCGCTGGCGTGCCACCAGAGCACACCCTTTTCTCGCTGGCGTGCCACCAGAGCACACCCTTTTCTCGCTGGCGTGCCACCAGAGCACACCCTTTTCTCGCTGGCGTGCCACCAGAGCACACCCTTTTCTCGCTGGCGTGCCACCAGAGCACACCCTTTTCTCGCTGGCGTGCCACCAGAGCACACCCTTTTCTCGCTGGCGTGCCACCAGAGCACACCCTTTTCTCGCTGGCGTGCCACCAGAGCACACCCTTTTCTCGCTGGCGTGCCACCAGAGCACACCCTTTTCTCGCTGGCGTGCCACCAGAGCACACCCTTTTCTCGCTGGCGTGCCACCAGAGCACACCCTTTTCTCGCTGGCGTGCCACCAGAGCACACCCTTTTCTCGCTGGCGTGCCACCAGAGCACACCCTTTTCTCGCTGGCGACATTCATTGGCTTTATTGTCTACCAACAAGGTGTCCATCATGGGTTTTTTTACCCTGCCACTGCGGTACATTTTCTGGCCCTTTTGCTTACCACCGGGAAACCCATCTTAGACTTTTTTGCCTATCACCGCGGTGCTTTGACTTTAATTGCCTGCAGGGTTCCCATCTTGGCCTTTTTAGCCTGCCCTGCCAACAGTATAATGCCCCCCCACACATAGCCCTACAGAGAGTAGAATGGGCTCCATATAGCCCAACATTTAATGTAATAGGCCCCATATACCCCAATATTTAATGTAGTGGGCACCGCACAACCCAACATATAATGTAATGGACGCCAAATAAAAGGCTCTACATAACCCTCCATTTAATACAAAGGGCCCCATGTAGTCCTCCAATTAATATAATGCGTCCCACAAAGAACTCAAATATATTGTTCCCCCTATAGACTTAAACTCAAAATAATTAGCCCCACATAGCCTTCCCTTACCCGTGCCACCTGAGCGCAACCGTTTCCCGTTGGCGTGCCACCGAAGCACAACCGTTTCCCGTTGGCGTGCCACCGAAGCACAACCGTTTCCCGTTGGCGTGCCACCGAAGCACAACCTTTTCCGTTGGCGTGCCACCGAAGCACAACCTTTTCCGTTGGCGTGCCACCGAAGCACAACCTTTTCCGTTGGCGTGCCACCGAAGCACACCCATTTCCCGTTGGCGTGCCACCGAAGCACACCCTTTTCCCATTAGTGTGCCATCGGAGCACACGGTTTTCCCGTTGGCATGCCACCGAAGCGCACCCTTTTCTCGTTGACGTGCCACCGAAGCACACCATTTGACGTTGGCGTTCCACCGAAGCACACCATTTCCCGTTGGCGTGCCACCGGAGCACACCATTTCCCATGGCCAGAAGGTCCCAATACTTGGCCTTTTTGCTTACCAGTTGTGTGCGCCCATCTTGGGCTTTTTAGCCTGCCATCGAGATACATTCATTGGCCTCATTGTCTGCCACCTTGGCGTCCATCTTGTTGATTTTTTTACACAGCCACTGCGGTTCATTTTCTGGCCCTTTTGCTTACCACCGGGACACCCATCTTGGCCTTTTTAGCCTGTCACTGCGGTGAATTCTTTGACTTTATTTGTCTGCAGGGTGCCCATCTTGACCTTTTTAGCCTGCCCTGCAGGGTGCCCATCTTGACCTTTTTAGCCTGCCCTGCCAACAGTATAATGCCCACCCACACATAGCCCTACATAAAGTAGAATGGGCTCCATATACCACAACATTTAATGTAATAGGCCCATATAGCCCAACATTTAATGTAATGGGCACCGTACAACCCAACATATAATGTAATGGGCCCCATATAAAAGGCTCTGCATAACCCTCCATTTAATACAATGGGCCCCATGTAGCCCTCCAATTAATATAATGCGTCCCACAAAGAACTCAATTTAATATAATGGGACCTGCATAGCACCTATTATAATGGGACCCAGAAAGCCTTCTATTTAATATACTGTGCCCCCTATAGCATTAAATTAAAAATAATTAGCCCCACAAAGCCTTCCTTTACGCGTGCCACCGAAGCACACCCTTTTCCCGTTGGCGTGCCACCGAAGCACACCCTTTTCCCGTTGGCGTGCCACCGAAGCACACCCTTTTCCCGTTGGCGTGCCACCGAAGCACACCCTTTTCCCGTTGGCGTGCCACCGAAGCACACCCTTTTCCCGTTGGCGTGCCACCGAAGCACACCCTTTTCCAGCTGGCGTGCCACCGAAGCACACCCTTTTCCAGCTGGCGTGCCACCGAAGCACACCCTTTTCCAGTTGGCGTGCCACCGAAGCACACCCTTTTCCAGTTGGCGTGCCACCGAAGCACACCCTTTTCCCGTTGGCGTGCCACCGAAGCACACCCTTTTCCCGTTGGTTGTGTCACCGAAGCACCCCATTTCCGGTTGGCGTGCCACCAAAGCACACCCTTTTCTTATAAGTGTGCCACCGAAGCACACCATTAACTGTTAGCGTGCCAACGGAGCACACCCTTTTCCCGTTGGCGTGCCACCGGACCACACCCTTTTACCGTTGGCGTGCCACCGAAGCACACCCTTTTACCGTTGGCGTGCCACCGAAGCACACCCTTTTACCGTTGGCGTGCCACCGAAGCACACCCTTTTCATGTTGGCATGCCACCGGACCGGAGCATACCCTTTTCCCGTTGGCGTGCCACCAAAGCACACCATTTCCCGTGGGCCCGCCAGATGGGCCCAATACTTGGCCTTTTAGCTTACCACCAGTGTGCCCATCATGGGCTTTTTAGCCTGCCATCGAGATACATTCACTGGCCTTATTGTCTACCACCATGGCGTCCATCTTGGGTTTTTTTTTATACTGCCACTGCGGTACATGTTCTGGCCCTTTTGCTTACCACCGGGACACCCATCTTGGGCTCTTTAGCCTGACACCGCAGTGAATTCTTTGACTTTTTTATTTGCCTGCAGGGTGCCCATCTTGGCCTTTTTAACCTGCCCTGCCAACAGTATAATGCCTCCCCACACAAAGCCCTACATAGAGTAGAATGGGCTCCATATACCACATTTAATGTAACAGGCCCCATATAGCCCAACATTTAATGTAATGTGCAACGCACAACCCAACATAATGTAATGGGCCCCATATAAAAGGCTCTACATAAACCCTCCATTTAATACAATGGGCCCTATGTGGCCCTCCAATTAATATAATGCGCAACACAAAGAACTCAATTTAATATAATGGGACCCAGAAAGCCTTCTATTTAATATATAATGCCCACTATAGCATTAAATTCAAAATAAATAGCCCCACATAGCTTTCCCTTGCCACCGGAGCACACCCTTTTCTCGTTGGCGTGCCACCGGAGCACACCCTTTTCTCGTTGGCGTGCCACCGGAGCACACCCTTTTCTCGTTGGCGTGCCACCGGAGCACACCCTTTTCTCGTTGGCGTGCCACCGGAGCACACCCTTTTCTCGTTGGCGTGCCACCGGAGCACACCCTTTTCCCGTTGGCGTGCCATCAAAGCACACCATTTCCCGTGGGCCAGCCAGAAGGGCCCAATACTTGGCCTTTTTGCTTACCACCAGTGCGCCCATCTTGGGCTGCTTAGCCTGCCTTCAAGATACATTCACTGGCCTTACTGTCTACCACCATGGCATCCATCTTGGGGTTTTTTTTACACTGCGGTACATGTTCTGGCCCTTTTGCTTAATACCGGGACACCCATCTTGGGCTTTTTAGCCTGACACCGCAGTGAATTCTTTGACTATTTGCTTGCAGGGTGCCCATCTTGGCCTTTTTAGCCAGACCTGCCAACAGTATAATACCTCCCCACACAAAGCCCTACAGAGAGTAGAATGGGCTCCATATAGAACATTTAATGTAACAGGCCCCATATAGCCCAACATTTAATGTAATCGGCACTGCACAACCCAACATAATGTAATGGTCCCCATATAAAAGGCTCTACATGACCCTCCATTTAATACAATGGGCCCTATGTAGCCCTACAATTAATATAATGCGTCCCACAAAGAACTCAATTTAATATATTGTGCCCCTTATAGCCTTAAACTCAAAATAATTAGCCCCACATAGCCTTCCCCTGCCCGTGCCACTGGAGCACACCTGTTTCCCGTTGACGTGCCACAAGATCACACCCCTTTTCCCGTTGGCGTGCCACCGAAGCACAACCTTTTCGCGTTGGCGTGCCACCAAAGCACAACCTTTTCGCGTTGGCGTGCCACCAAAGCACAACCTTTTCGCGTTGGCGTGCCACCAAAGCACAACCTTTTCGCGTTGGCGTGCCACCAAAGCACAACCTTTTCGCGTTGGCGTGCCACCAAAGCACAACCTTTTCGCGTTGGCGTGCCACCAAAGCACAACCTTTTCGCGTTGGCGTGCCACCAAAGCACAACCTTTTCGCGTTGGCGTGCCACCAAAGCACAACCTTTTCGCGTTGGCGTGCCACCAAAGCACAACCTTTTCGCGTTGGCGTGCCACCGAAGCACAACCTTTTTGCGTTGGCGTGCCACCGAAGCACAACCTTTTCGCGTTGGCGTGCCACCGAAGCACAACCTTTTCCCATTGGCATACCACCGAAGCACACCATTTCCGGTTGGCGTGCCACCAGAGCACACCCTTTTCTTGATGGCATGCCACCGGAGCACACCCTTTTTCAGCTGGCGTGCCACCGAAGCACACCCTTTTCCCCTTGGCGTGCCACCGAAGCACACCCTTTTCCCCTTGGCGTGCCACCGAAGCACACCCTTTTCCCCTTGGCGTGCCACCGAAGCACACCCTTTTCCCCTTGGCGTGCCACCGAAGCACACCCTTTTCCCCTTGGCGTGCCACCGAAGCACACCCTTTTCCCCTTGGCGTGCCACCGAAGCACACCCTTTTCCCCTTGGCGTGCCACCGAAGCACACCCTTTTCCCCTTGGCGTGCCACTGAAGCACACCCTTTTCCCCTTGGCGTGCCACCGAAGCACACCCTTTTCCCCTTGGCGTGCCACCGAAGCACACCCTTTTCCCCTTGGCGTGCCACCGAAGCACACCCTTTTCCCCTTGGCGTGCCATCGAAGCACACCCTTTTCCCGTTGGCGTGCGAACGAAGCGCACCCCTTTTCCCGTTGGCGTGCCACCGAAGCACACCATTTCCCATAGCCAAAAGGTCCCAATACTTGGCCTTTTTGCTTATCAGTTGTGTGTGCCCGTCTTGGGCTTTTTAGCCTGCCATCGAGATACATTCATTGGCCTCATTGTCTGCCACCTTGGCGTCCATCTTGGTTGTTTTCTTACACAGCCACTGCGGTTCATGTTCTGGACCTTTTGCTTACCACCGGGACACCCATCTTGGCCTTTTTAGCCTGTCCTGCCAACAGTATAGTGCCCACCCACACATAGCCCTACATAAAGTAGAATGGGCTCCATATACCACAACATTTAATGTAATGTGCAACGCACAACCCAACATAATGTAATGGGCCCCATATAAAAGGCTCTACATAAACCCTCCATTTAATACAATGGGCCCTATGTGGCCCTCCAATTAATATAATGCGCCCCACAAAGAACTCAATTTAATATAATGGGACCCAGAAAGCCTTCTATTTAATATATTATGCCCACTATAGCCTTAAATTCAAAATAAATAGCCCCACATAGCTTTCCCTTACCACCGGAGCACACCCTTTTCTCGCTGGCGTGCCACCGGAGCACACCCTTTTCTCGCTGGCGTGCCACCGGAGCACACCCTTTTCTCGCTGGCGTGCCACCGGAGCACACCCTTTTCTCGCTGGCGTGCCACCAGAGCACACCCTTTTCTCGCTGGCGTGCCACCAGAGCACACCCTTTTCTCGCTGGCGTGCCACCAGAGCACACCCTTTTCTCGCTGGCGTGCCACCAGAGCACACCCTTTTCTCGCTGGCGTGCCACCAGAGCACACCCTTTTCTCGCTGGCGTGCCACTAGAGCACACCCTTTTCTCGCTGGCATGCCACCAGAGCACACCCTTTTCTCGCTGGCGTGCCACCAGAGCACACCATTTCCCATAGGCCCGCCAGAAGGGCCCAATACTTGGCCTTCTTGCTTAACACCAGAGGTACAAATCTAGGGCTTTTCAGTCTGACACCGTGGTGCTCTTTGGCCTGTTTGCCTACCACCAGGGCACCTATCTTGGGCTTTTTATTCTGCCACCGGGGTACATTCTCTGACCTTTATATTTACCAGTGTGGTGACCATTTTGGGCTTTTTAGTCTGCCACTGAGGTGCATTAGCCTTATTACCTACCATCAGAATACACGCTCTGGCTCTTTTGCTTACCACCGGGACACCGATCTTGGGGTTTTTAGCCTGCCACCAGGGTGTGCCATTTGGCCTCTTGCCTACCATTGGTGCACCCATCTTGGGCTTTTTAGCATGCTACTTGGGTGCATTTTTTGACCTTCTTGCGTTCCGCCAGGCTGCGCCTCCAGAGCATTTTAGCTTAGTAACGGGGCGCACTTTCTGCCTACGACCAGGGCACCCATTTTAGTATTTTTATCCTGCCACTGGGTGCATTCTCTGACCTTTTTATTTACAAGCGTGGCGTTCATCTTGGGCTTTTCTGCCTGCCACTGGGGTGCATTCATTGGCCTACCACCAGTGCACGTTCTTGGGCTTTTTAGCATGCCACCGAGATACATTCATTGGCTTTACTGTCTACCAACAAGTTGTCCATCATGGGTTTTTTTAACCTGCCACTGTCGTACATTTTCTGGGCCTTTTGCTTACCACCGGGAAACCCATCTTAGACTTTTTTGCCTATCACCGCGGTGCTTTGACTTTATTTGCCTGCAGGGTTCCCATCTTGGCCTTTTTAGCCTGCCCTTCCAACAGTATAATGCCCCCCCACACATAGCCCTACAGAGAGTAGAATGGGCTCCATATAGCCCAACATTTAATGTAATAGGCCCCATATACCCCAATATTTAATGTAGTGGGCACCGCACAACCCAACATATAATGTAATGGACCCCAAACAAAAGGCTCTACATAACCCTCCATTTAATACAAAGGGCCCCATGTAGTCCTCCAATTAATATAATGCGTCCCACAAAGAACTCAATTTAATATATTGTGCCCCCTATAACCTTAAACTCAAAATAATAAACCCCACATAGCCTTCCCTTACCCGTGCCACCAAAGCACAACCCGTTTCCCGTTGGCGTGCCACCGAAGCACAACCCGTTTCCCGTTGGCGTGCCACCGAAGCACAACCCGTTTCCCGTTGGCGTGCCACCGAAGCACAACCCGTTTCCCGTTGGCGTGCCACCGAAGCACAACCCGTTTCCCGTTGGCGTGCCACCGAAGCACAACCCGTTTCCCGTTGGCGTGCCACCGAAGCACAACCCGTTTCCCGTTGGTGTGCCACCGAAGCACAACCCGTTTCCCGTTGGCGTGCCACCGAAGCACAACCCGTTTCCCGTTGGCGTGCCACCGAAGCACAACCCGTTACCCGTTGGCGTGCCACCGAAGCACAACCCGTTACCCGTTGGCGTGCCACCGAAGCACAACCCGTTACCCGTTGGCGTGCCACCGAAGCACAACCCGTTTCCCGTTGGCGTGCCACCGAAGCACAACCCGTTTCCCGTTGGCGTGCCACCGAAGCACAACCCGTTTCCCGTTGGCGTGCCACCGAAGCACAACCCGTTTCCCGTTGGCGTGCCACCGAAGCACAACCCGTTTCCCGTTGGCGTGCCACCGAAGCACACCCTTTTCTTATAGGTGTGCCACCGAAGCACACCCTTTTCTTATAGGTGTGCCACCGAAGCACACCATTTTCCCGTAGACGTGCCCCCGAAGCACACCATTAACTGTTAGCGTGCCAACGGAGCACATCCTTTTCCCGTTGGCGTGCCACCGGACCACACCCTTTTACCGTTGGCGTGCCACCGGACCACACCCTTTTACCGTTGGCGTGCCACCGAAGCACACCCTTTTACCGTTGGCGTGCCACCGAAGCACACCCTTTTACCGTTGGCGTGCCACCGAAGCACACCCTTTTACCGTTGGCGTGCCACCGAAGCACACCCTTTTCATGTTGGCATGCCACCGGACCGGAGCATACCTTTTTCCCGTTGGCGTGTCACCAAAGCACACCATTTCCCGTGGGCCCGCGAGATGGGCCCAATACTTGGCCTTTTAGCTTACCACCAGTGCGCCCATCATGGGCTTTTTAGCCTGCCATCGAGATACATTCACTGGCCTTATTGTCTACCACCATGGCGGCCATCTTGGGTTTTTTTTATACTGCCACTGCGGTACATGTTCTGGCCCTTTTGCTTACCACCGGGACACCCATCTTGGGCTTTTTAGCCTGACACCGCAGTGAATTCTTTGACTTTTTTATTTGCCTGCAGGGTGCCCATCTTGGCCTTTTTAACCTGCCCTGCCAACAGTATAATGCCTCCCCATACAAAGCCCTACATAGAGTAGAATGGGCTCCATATACCACATTTAATGTAACAGGCCCCATATAGCCCAACATTTAATGTAATGTGCAACGCACAACCCAACATAATGTAATGGGCCCCATATAAAAGGCTCTACATAAACCCTCCATTTAATACAATGGGCCCTATGTGGCCCTCCACTTAATATAATGCGCAACACAAAGAACTCAATTTAATATAATGGGACCCAGAAAGCCTTCTATTTAATATATAATGCCCACTATAGCCTTAAATTCAAAATAAATAGCCCCACATAGCTTTCCCGTGCCACCGGAGCACAACCCGTTTGCCGTTGGCGTGCCACCGGAGCACAACCCGTTTGCCGTTGGCGTGCCACCGGAGCACAACCCGTTTCCCGTTGGCGTGCCACCGGAGCACAACCCGTTTCCCGTTGGCGTGCCACCGGAGCACAACCCGTTTCCCGTTGGCGTGCCACCGGAGCACAACCCGTTTCCCGTTGGCGTGCCACCGGAGCACAACCCGTTTCCCGTTGGCGTGCCACCGGAGCACAACCCGTTTCCCGTTGGCGTGCCACCGGAGCACAACCCGTTTCCCGTTGGCGTGCCACCGGAGCACAACCGTTTCCCGTTGGCGTGCCACCGAAGCACAATCTTTTCCGTTGGCGTGCCACCGAAGCACAACCTTTTCCGTTGGCGTGCCACCGAAGCACACCCATTTCCCGTTGGCGTGCCACCGAAGCACACCTTTTTCCCATTAGCGTGCCATCGGAGCACACGGTTTTCCCGTTGGCATGCCACCGAAGCGCACCCTTTTCTCGTTGACGTGCCACCGAAGCACACCATTTGACGTTGGCGTTCCACCGAAGCACACCATTTCCCGTTGGCGTGCCACCGGAGCACACCATTTCCCATGGCCAGAAGGTCCCAATATTTGGCCTTTTTGCTTACCAGTTGTGTGCGCCCATCTTGGGCTTTTTAGCCTGCCATCGAGATACATTCATTGGCCTCATTGTCTGCCACCTTGGCGTCCATCTTGTTGATTTTTTTACACAGCCACTGCGGTTCATTTTCTGGCCCTTTTGCTTACCACCGGGACACCCATCTTGGCCTTTTTAGCCTGTCACTGCGGTGAATTCTTTGACTTTATTTGTCTGCAGGGTGCCCATCTTGACCTTTTTAGCCTGCCCTGCAGGGTGCCCATCTTGACCTTTTTAGCCTGCCCTGCCAACAGTATAATGCCCACCCACACATAGCCCTACATAAAGTAGAATGGGCTCCATATACCACAACATTTAATGTAATAGGCCCATATAGCCCAACATTTAATGTAATGGGCACCGTACAACCCAACATATAATGTAATGGGCCCCATATAAAAGGCTCTGCATAACCCTCCATTTAATACAATGGGCCCCATGTAGTCCTCCAATTAATATAATGCGTCCCACAAAGAACTCAATTTAATATATTGTGCCCCCTATAACCTTAAACTCAAAATAATAAACCCCACATAGCCTTCCCTTACCCGTGCCACCAAAGCACAACCGTTTCCCGTTGGCGTGCCACCAAAGCACAACAGTTTCCCGTTGGCGTGCCACCAAAGCACAACCGTTTCCCGTTGGCGTGCCACCAAAGCACAACCGTTTCCATTGGCGTGCCACCAAAGCACAACCGTTTCCCATTGGCGTGCCACCAAAGCACAACCGTTTCCCGTTGGCGTGCCACCAAAGCACAACCGTTTTCCGTTGGCGTGCCACCAAAGCACAACCGTTTTCCGTTGGCGTGCCACCGAAGCACAACCTTTTCCGTTGGCGTGCCACCGAAGCACAACCATTTTCCGTTGGCGTGCCACCGAAGCACACCATTTCCCGTTGGCGTGCCACCGGAGCACACCATTTCCCATGGCCAGAAGGTCCCAATACTTGGCCTTTTTGCTTACCAGTTGTGTGCGCCCATCTTGGGCTTTTTAGCCTGCCATCGAGATACATTCATTGGCCTCATTGTCTGCCACCTTGGCATCCATCTTGTTGTTTTTTTTACACAGCCACTGCGGTTCATTTTCTGGCCCTTTTGCTTACCACCGGGACACCCATCTTGGCCTTTTTAGCCTGTCACTGCGGTGAATTCTTTGACTTTATTTGTCTGCAGGGTGCCCATCTTGACCTTTTTAGCCTGCCCTGCCAACAGTATAATGCCCACCCACACATAGCCCTACATAAAGTAGAATGGGCTCCATATACCACAACATTTAATGTAATGGGCACCGTACAACCCAACATATAATGTAATGGGCCCCATATAAAAGGCTCTGCATAACCCTCCATTTAATACAATGGGACCTGCATAGTACTCTATTATAATGGGACCCAGAAAGCCTTCTATTTAATATATTGTGCCCCCTATAGCCTTAAATTCAAAATAATTAGCCCCACATAGCTTTCACTTACGCGTGCCACCGAAGCACAAGCCGCTTGCCGTTGGCGTGCCACCGAAGCACAAGCCGCTTGCCGTTGGCGTGCCACCGAAGCACAAGCCGCTTGCCGTTGGCGTGCCACCGAAGCACAAGCCGCTTGCCGTTGGCGTGCCACCGAAGCACAAGCCGCTTGCCGTTGGCGTGCCACCGAAGCACAACCCGCTTGCCGTTGGCGTGCCACCGAAGCACAACCCGCTTGCCGTTGGCGTGCCACCGAAGCACAACCCGCTTGCCGTTGGCGTGCCACCGAAGCACAACCCGCTTGCCGTTGGCGTGCCACCGAAGCACAACCCGCTTGCCGTTGGCGTGCCACCGAAGCACAACCCGCTTGCCGTTGGCGTGCCACCGAAGCACAACCCGCTTGCCGTTGGCGTGCCACCGAAGCACAACCCGCTTGCCGTTGGCGTGCCACCGAAGCACAACCCGCTTGCCGTTGGCGTGCCACCGAAGCACAACCCGCTTGCCGTTGGCGTGCCACCGAAGCACAACCCGCTTCCCGTTGGCGTGCCACCGAAGCACAACCCGCTTCCCGTTGGCGTGCCACCGAAGCACAACCCGCTTCCCGTTGGCGTGCCACCGAAGCACAACCCGCTTCCCGTTGGCGTGCCACCGAAGCACAACCCGCTTCCCGTTGGCGTGCCACCGAAGCACAACCCGCTTCCCGTTGGCGTGCCACCGAAGCACAACCCGCTTCCCGTTGGCGTGCCACCGAAGCACAACCCGCTTCCCGTTGGCGTGCCACCGAAGCACAACCCGCTTCCCGTTGGCGTGCCACCGAAGCACAACCCGCTTCCCGTTGGCGTGCCACCGAAGCACAACCCGCTTCCCGTTGGCGTGCCACCGAAGCACAACCCGCTTCCCGTTGGCGTGCCACCGAAGCACAACCCGCTTCCCGTTGGCGTGCCACCGAAGCACAACCCGCTTCCCGTTGGCGTGCCACCGAAGCACAACCCGCTTCCCGTTGGCGTGCCACCGAAGCACAACCCGCTTCCCGTTGGCGTGCCACCGAAGCACAACCCGCTTCCCGTTGGCGTGCCACCGAAGCACAACCCGCTTCCCGTTGGCGTGCCACCGAAGCACAACCCGCTTCCCGTTGGCGTGCCACCGAAGCACAACCCGCTTCCCGTTGGCGTGCCACCGAAGCACAACCCGCTTCCCGTTGGCGTGCCACCGAAGCACAACCCGCTTCCCGTTGGCGTGCCACCGAAGCACAACCCGTTTCCCGTTGGCGTGCCACCGAAGCACAACCCGTTTCCCGTTGGCGTGCCACCGAAGCACAACCCGTTACAAGTTGGCGTGCCACCGAAGCACAACCCGTTACCCGTTGGCGTGCCACCGAAGCACAACCCGTTTCCCGTTGGCGTGCCACCGAAGCACAACCCGTTTCCCGTTGGCGTGCCACCGAAGCACAACCCGTTTCCCGTTGGCGTGCCACCGAAGCACAACCCGTTTCCCGTTGGCGTGCCACCGAAGCACAACCCGTTTCCCGTTGGCGTGCCACCGAAGCACAACCCGTTTGCCGTTGGCGTGCCACCGAAGCACAACCCGTTTCCCGCTGGCGTGCCACCGAAGCACAACCCGTTTCCCGTTGGCGTGCCACCGAAGCACAACCCGTTTCCCGCTGGCGTGCCACCGAAGCACAACCGTTTTCCGTTGGCGTGCCACCGAAGCACACCCATTTCCCGTTGGCGTGCCACCGAAGCACACCCTTTTCCCATTAGCGTGCCATCGGAGCACACGATTTTCCCGTTGGCATGCCACCGAAGCGCACCCTTTTCCCGTTGACGTGCCACCGAAGCACACCATTTGACGTTGGCGTGCCACCGAAGCACACCATTTCCCGTTGGCGTGCCACCGGAGCACACCATTTCCCATGGCCAGAAGGTCCCAATACTTGGCCTTTTTGCTTACCAGTTGTGTGCGCCCATCTTGGGCTTTTTAGCCTGCCATCGAGATACATTCATTGGCCTCATTGTCTGCCACCTTGGCGTCCATCTTGTTGTTTTTTTTACACAGCCACTGCGGTTCATTTTCTGGCCCTTTTGCTTACCACCGGGACACCCATCTTGGCCTTTTTAGCCTGTCACTGCGGTGAATTCTTTGACTTTTTTATTTGTCTGCAGGGTGCCCATCTTGACCTTTTTAGCCTGCCCTGCCAACAGTATAATGCCCACCCACACATAGCCCTACATAAAGTAGAATGGGCTCCATATACCACAACATTTAATGTAATAGGCCCATATACCCCAACATATAATGTAATGGGCCCCATATAAAAGGCTCTGCATAACCCTCCATTTAATACAATGGGCCCCATGTAGCCCTCCAATTAATATAATGCATCCCACAAAGAACTCAATGTAATATAATGGGACCTGCATAGTACTCTATTATAATGGGACCCAGAAAGCCTTCTATTTAATATATTGTGCACCCTATAGCCTTAAATTCAAAATAATTAGCCCCACATAGCTTTCACTTACCCGTGACACCGGAGTGCACCCTTTTCCCGTTGACGAGCCACAAGAGCTCACCCGTTTCCCACTGGCGTGCCACCGAAGCACACCCTTTTCCCGTTGGCGTGCCACAGGAGCACACCCTTTCCGGTTGACGTGCCACCAGAGCATACCCTTTTCTTATTGGCGTGCCACCGGAGCACATCCTTTTCTCGCTGGCGTGCCACCAGAGCACACCCTTTTCTTGCTGGCTTGCCACCAGAGCACACCCTTTTCTCGCTGGCATGCCACCAGAGCACACCCTTTTCCCGTAGGCCCGCCAGAAGGGCCCAATACTTGGCCTTCTTGCTTACCACCAGAGGTACCAATCTAGGGCTTTTCAGTTTGACACCGGGGTGCTCTTTGGCCTGGGTGCCTACCACCGGGGCACCCATCTTAGGCTTTTTATTCTGCCACCGGGGTACATTCTCTGACCTTTATATTTACCAATGTGGTGCCCACTTTGGGCTTTTTAGTCTGCCACTGAGGAGCATTCATTAGCCTTATTGCTTACCATCAGGATACACACTCTGGCTCTTTTGCTTACCACCGGGACACCTATCTTGGGCTTTTTAGCCTGCCACCAGGGTGTGCCATTTGGCCTCTTGCCTACCATCGGTGCACCCATCTTGGGCTTTTTAGCATGCTACTGGGGTGCATTTTTTGGCCTTCTTGCGTTCCACCAGGCCGCCCCTCCAGAGCATTTTAGCTTAGTAACGGGGTACACTTTCTGCCTACGACCAGGGCACCCATTTTAGGCTTTATATTCTGCCACTGGGGTGCATTCTCTGACCTTTTTATTTACAAGTGTGGCGCTCATCCTGGGCTTTTCTGCCTGCCACTGGGGTGCATTCATTGGCCTACCACCAGTGCACGTTCTTGGGCTTTTTAGCATGCCACTGAGATACATTCATTGGCTTTATTGTCTACCACCATGGCGTCCATCTTAGGATTTTTTTTACCCTGCCACTGCGGTACATGTTCTGGCCCTTTTGCTTACCACCGGGACACCCATCTTGGGCTTTTTAGCCTGTCACCGCAGTGCTTTGACTTTTCTATTTGCCTGCAGGGTACCCATCTGTGCCTTTTTAGCCTGCCCTGCCAACAGTATAATGCCCCCCACACATAGCCCTACATAGAGTAGACTGGGCTCCACATAGCACAACATTTAATGTAATGGGCACCGCACAACCGAACATATAATGTAATGGGCCCCATATAAAAGGCTCTACATAACACTCCATTTTATACAATGGGCCCCATGTAGACATCCAATTAATATAATGCGTCCCACAAAGAACTCAATTTAATATAATGGGACCTGCATAGCACCTATTATAATGGGACCCAGAAAGCCTTCTATTTAATATACTGTGCCCCTATAGCATTAAATTAAAAATAATTAGCCCCACAAAGCCTTCCCTTATGCGTGCCACCGAAGCACACCCTTTTCCCGTTGGCGTGCCACCGAAGCACACCCTTTTCCCGTTGGCGTGCCACCGAAGCACACCCTTTTCCCGTTGGCGTGCCACCGAAGCACACCCTTTTCCCGTTGGCGTGCCACCGAAGCACACCCTTTTCCCGTTGGCGTGCCACCGAAGCACACCCTTTTCCCGTTGGCGTGCCACCGAAGCACACCCTTTTCCCGTTGGCGTGCCACCGAAGCACACCCTTTTCCCGTTGGCGTGCCACCGAAGCACACCCTTTTCCCGTTGGCGTGCCACCGAAGCACACCCTTTTCCAGTTGGCGTGCCACCGAAGCACACCCTTTTCCAGTTGGCGTGCCACCAAAGCACACCCTTTTCCAGTTGGCGTGCCACCAAAGCACACCCTTTTCCAGTTGGCGTGCCACCAAAGCACACCCTTTTCCAGTTGGCGTGCCACCGAAGCACACCCTTTTCCCGTTGGTTGTGTCACCGAAGCACACCATTTCCGGTTGGCGTGCCACCAAAGCACACCCTTTTCTTATAGGTGTGCCACCGAAGCACACCATTTTCCCGTAGACGTGCCCCCGAAGCACACCCTTTTCCCGTTGGCGTGCCACCGGACCACACCCTTTTACCGTTGGCGTGCCACCGAAGCACACCCTTTTACCGTTGGCGTGCCACCGAAGCACACCCTTTTACCGTTGGCGTGCCACCGAAGCACACCCTTTTCATGTTGGCATGCCACCGGACCGGAGCACACTCTTTTCCTGTTGGCGTGTCACCAAAGCACACCATTTCCCGTGGGCCCGCCAGATGGGCCCAATACTTGGCCTTTTAGCTTACCACCAGTGCGCCCATCATGGGTTGTTTAGCCTGCCATCGAGATACATTCACTTGCCTTATTGTCTACCACCATGGCGTCCATCTTGTGTTTTTTTATACTGCCACTGCGGTACATGTTCTGGCCCTTAAGCTTACCACCGGGACACCCATCTTGGGCTTTTTAGCCTGACACCGCAGTGAATTCTTTGACTTTATTTGCCTGCAGGGTGCCCATCTTGGCCTTTTTAACCTGCCCTGCCAACAGTATAATGCCTCCCCACACAAAGCCCTACATAGAGTAGAATGGGCTCCATATAGCACATTTAATGTAACAGGCCCCATATAGCCCAACATTTAATGTAATGTGCAACGCACAACCCAACATAATGTAATGGGCCCCATATAAAAGGCTCTACATAAACCCTCCATTTAATACAATGGGCCCTATGTGGCCCTCCAATTAATATAATGCGCCCCACAAAGAACTCAATTTAATATAATGGGACTAAGAAAGCCTTCTATTTAATATATTATGCCCACTATAGCCTTAAATTCAAAATAAATAGCCCCACATAGCTTTCCCTTACCACCGGAGCACACCCTTTTCTCGTTGGCGTGCCACCGGAGCACACCCTTTTCTCGTTGGAGTGCCACCGGAGCACACCCTTTTCTCGTTGGCGTGCCACCGGAGCACACCCTTTTCTCGTTGGCATGCCACCAGAGCACACCCTTTTCTCGTTGGCGTGCCACCAGAGCACACCCTTTTCTCGCTGGCGTGCCACCAGAGCACACCCTTTTCTCGCTGGCGTGCCACCAGAGCACACCCTTTTCTCGCTGGCGTGCCACCAGAGCACACCCTTTTCTCGCTGGCGTGCCACCAGAGCACACCCTTTTCTCGCTGGCGTGCCACCAGAGCACACCCTTTTCTCGCTGGCGTGCCACCAGAGCACACCCTTTTCTCGCTGGCGTGCCACCAGAGCACACCCTTTTCTCGCTGGCGTGCCACCAGAGCAAACCCTTTTCTCGCTGGCGTGCCACCAGAGCACACCTTTTTCTCGCTGGCGTGCCACCAGAGCACACCCTTTTCTTGCTGGCGTGCCACCAGAGCACACCCTTTTCTCGCTGGCGTGCCACCAGAGCACACCCTTTTCTCGCTGGCGACATTCATTGGCTTTATTGTCTACCAACAAGGTGTCCATCATGGGTTTTTTTACCCTGCCACTGTGGTACATTTTCTGGCCCTTTTGCTTACCACCGGGAAACCCATCTTAGACTTTTTTGCCTATCACCGCGGTGCTTTGACTTTAATTGCCTGCAGGGTTCCCATCTTGGCCTTTTTAGCCTGCCCTGCCAACAGTATAATGCCCCCCCACACATAGCCCTACAGAGAGTAGAATGGGCTCCATATAGCCCAACATTTAATGTAATAGGCCCCATATACCCCAATATTTAATGTAGTGGGCACCGCACAACCCAACATATAATGTAATGGACGCCAAATAAAAGGCTCTACATAACCCTCCATTTAATACAAAGGGCCCCATGTAGTCCTCCAATTAATATAATGCGTCCCACAAAGAACTCAAATATATTGTTCCCCCTATAGCCTTAAACTCAAAATAATTAGCCCCACATAGCCTTCCCTTACCCGTGCCACCTGAGCGCAACCGTTTCCCGTTGGCGTGCCACCGAAGCACAACCGTTTCCAGTTGGCGTGCCACCGAAGCACAACCGTTTCCCGTTGGCGTGCCACCGAAGCACAACCTTTTCCGTTGGCGTGCCACCGAAGCACAACCTTTTCCGTTGGCGTGCCACCGAAGCACAACCTTTTCCGTTGGCGTGCCACCGAAGCACACCCATTTCCCGTTGGCGTGCCACCGAAGCACACCCTTTTCCCATTAGTGTGCCATCGGAGCACACGGTATTCCCGTTGGCATGCCACCGAAGCGCACCCTTTTCTCGTTGACGTGCCACCGAAGCACACCATTTGACGTTGGCGTTCCACCGAAGCACACCATTTCCCGTTGGCGTGCCACCGGAGCACACCATTTCCCATGGCCAGAAGGTCCCAATACTTGGCCTTTTTGCTTACCAGTTGTGTGCGCCCATCTTGGGCTTTTTAGCCTGCCATCGAGATACATTCATTGGCCTCATTGTCTGCCACCTTGGCGTCCATCTTGTTGATTTTTTTACACAGCCACTGCGGTTCATTTTCTGGCCCTTTTGCTTACCACCGGGACACCCATCTTGGCCTTTTTAGCCTGTCACTGCGGTGAATTCTTTGACTTTATTTGTCTGCAGGGTGCCCATCTTGACCTTTTTAGCCTGCCCTGCAGGGTGCCCATCTTGACCTTTTTAGCCTGCCCTGCCAACAGTATAATGCCCACCCACACATAGCCCTACATAAAGTAGAATGGGCTCCATATACCACAACATTTAATGTAATAGGCCCATATAGCCCAACATTTAATGTAATGGGCACCGTACAACCCAACATATAATGTAATGGGCCCCATATAAAAGGCTCTGCATAACCCTCCATTTAATACAATGGGCCCCATGTAGCCCTCCAATTAATATAATGCGTCCCACAAAGAACTCAATTTAATATAATGGGACCTGCATAGCACCTATTATAATGGGACCCAGAAAGCCTTCTATTTAATATACTGTGCCCCCTATAGCATTAAATTAAAAATAATTAGCCCCACAAAGCCTTCCTTTACGCGTGCCACCGAAGCACACCCTTTTCCCGTTGGCGTGCCACCGAAGCACACCCTTTTCCCGTTGGCGTGCCACCGAAGCACACCCTTTTCCCGTTGGCGTGCCACCGAAGCACACCCTTTTCCCGTTGGCGTGCCACCGAAGCACACCCTTTTCCCGTTGGCGTGCCACCGAAGCACACCCTTTTCCCGTTGGCGTGCCACCGAAGCACACCCTTTTCCAGTTGGCGTGCCACCGAAGCACACCCTTTTCCAGTTGGCGTGCCACCGAAGCACACCCTTTTCCAGTTGGCGTGCCACCGAAGCACACCCTTTTCCCGTTGGCGTGCCACCGAAGCACACCCTTTTCCCGTTGGTTGTGTCACCGAAGCACACCATTTCCGGTTGGCGTGCCACCAAAGCACACCCTTTTCTTATAAGTGTGCCACCGAAGCACACCATTAACTGTTAGCGTGCCAACGGAGCACACCCTTTTCCCGTTGGCGTGCCACCGGACCACACCCTTTTACCGTTGGCGTGCCACCGAAGCACACCCTTTTACCGTTGGCGTGCCACCGAAGCACACCCTTTTACCGTTGGCGTGCCACCGAAGCACACCCTTTTCATGTTGGCATGCCACCGGACCGGAGCATACCCTTTTCCCGTTGGCGTGCCACCAAAGCACACCATTTCCCGTGGGCCCGCCAGATGGGCCCAATACTTGGCCTTTTAGCTTACCACCAGTGTGCCCATCATGGGCTTTTTAGCCTGCCATCGAGATACATTCACTGGCCTTATTGTCTACCACCATGGCGTCCATCTTGGGTTTTTTTTTATACTGCCACTGCGGTACATGTTCTGGCCCTTTTGCTTACCACCGGGACACCCATCTTGGGCTCTTTAGCCTGACACCGCAGTGAATTCTTTGACTTTTTTATTTGCCTGCAGGGTGCCCATCTTGGCCTTTTTAACCTGCCCTGCCAACAGTATAATGCCTCCCCACACAAAGCCCTACATAGAGTAGAATGGGCTCCATATACCACATTTAATGTAACAGGCCCCATATAGCCCAACATTTAATGTAATGTGCAACGCACAACCCAACATAATGTAATGGGCCCCATATAAAAGGCTCTACATAAACCCTCCATTTAATACAATGGGCCCTATGTGGCCCTCCAATTAATATAATGCGCAACACAAAGAACTCAATTTAATATAATGGGACCCAGAAAGCCTTCTATTTAATATATAATGCCCACTATAGCATTAAATTCAAAATAAATAGCCCCACATAGCTTTCCCTTGCCACCGGAGCACACCCTTTTCTCGTTGGCGTGCCACCGGAGCACACCCTTTTCTCGTTGGCGTGCCACCGGAGCACACCCTTTTCTCGTTGGCGTGCCACCGGAGCACACCCTTTTCTCGTTGGCGTGCCACCGGAGCACACCCTTTTCTCGTTGGCGGGCCACCGGAGCACACCCTTTTCCCGTTGGCGTGCCATCAAAGCACACCATTTCCCGTGGGCCAGCCAGAAGGGCCCAATACTTGGCCTTTTTGCTTACCACCAGTGCGCCCATCTTGGGCTGCTTAGCCTGCCTTCAAGATACATTCACTGGCCTTACTGTCTACCACCATGGCATCCATCTTGGGGTTTTTTTTACACTGCGGTACATGTTCTGGCCCTTTTGCTTAATACCGGGACACCCATCTTGGGCTTTTTAGCCTGACACCGCAGTGAATTCTTTGACTATTTGCTTGCAGGGTGCCCATCTTGGCCTTTTTAGCCAGACCTGCCAACAGTATAATACCTCCCCACACAAAGCCCTACAGAGAGTAGAATGGGCTCCATATAGAACATTTAATGTAACAGGCCCCATATAGCCCAACATTTAATGTAATGGGCACTGCACAACCCAACATAATGTAATGGTCCCCATATAAAAGGCTCTACATGACCCTCCATTTAATACAATGGGCCCTATGTAGCCCTCCAATTAATATAATGCGTCCCACAAAGAACTCAATTTAATATATTGTGCCCCTTATAGCCTTAAACTCAAAATAATTAGCCCCACATAGCCTTCCCCTGCCCGTGCCACTGGAGCACACCTGTTTCCCGTTGACGTGCCACAAGAGCACACCCCTTTTCCCGTTGGCGTGCCACCGAAGCACAACCTTTTCGCGTTGGCGTGCCACCAAAGCACAACCTTTTCGCGTTGGCGTGCCACCAAACCACAACCTTTTCGCGTTGGCGTGCCACCAAAGCACAACCTTTTCGCGTTGGCGTGCCACCAAAGCACAACCTTTTCGCGTTGGCGTGCCACCAAAGCACAACCTTTTCGCGTTGGCGTGCCACCAAAGCACAACCTTTTCGCGTTGGCGTGCCACCAAAGCACAACCTTTTCGCGTTGGCGTGCCACCAAAGCACAACCTTTTCGCGTTGGCGTGCCACCAAAGCACAACCTTTTCGCGTTGGCGTGCCACCGAAGCACAACCTTTTCGCGTTGGCGTGCCACCGAAGCACAACCTTTTCGCGTTGGCGTGCCACCGAAGCACAACCTTTTCCCATTGGCATACCACCGAAGCACACCATTTCCGGTTGGCGTGCCACCAGAGCACACCCTTTTCTTGATGGCATGCCACCGGAGCACACCCTTTTTCAGCTGGCGTGCCACCAAAGCACACCATTTCCGGTTGGCGTACCCCCGAAGCACACCCTTTTCCCCTTGGCGTGCCCCCGAAGCACACCCTTTTCCCCTTGGCGTGCCACCGAAGCACACCCTTTTCCCCTTGGCGTGCCACCGAAGCACACCCTTTTCCCCTTGGCGTGCCACCGAAGCACACCCTTTTCCCCTTGGCGTGCCACCGAAGCACACCCTTTTCCCCTTGGCGTGCCACCGAAGCACACCCTTTTCCCCTTGGCGTGCCACCGAAGCACACCCTTTTCCCCTTGGCGTGCCACCGAAGCACACCCTTTTCCCCTTGGCGTGCCACCGAAGCACACCCTTTTCCCCTTGGCGTGCCACTGAAGCACACCCTTTTCCCCTTGGCGTTCCACCGAAGCACACCCTTTTCCCCTTGGCGTGCCACCGAAGCACACCCTTTTCCCCTTGGCGTGCCATCGAAGCACACCCTTTTCCCGTTGGCGTGCGAACGAAGCGCACCCCTTTTCCCGTTGGCGTGCCACCGAAGCACACCATTTCCCATAGCCAAAAGGTCCCAATACTTGGCCTTTTTGCTTATCAGTTGTGTGTGCCCGTCTTGGGCTTTTTAGCCTGCCATCGAGATACATTCATTGGCCTCATTGTCTGCCACCTTGGCTTCCATCTTGGTTGTTTTTTTACACAGCCACTGCGGTTCATGTTCTGGACCTTTTGCTTACCACCGGGACACCCATCTTGGCCTTTTTAGCCTGTCCTGCCAACAGTATAGTGCCCACCCACACATAGCCCTACATAAAGTAGAATGGGCTCCATATACCACAACATTTAATGTAATGTGCAACGCACAACCCAACATAATGTAATGGGCCCCATATAAAAGGCTCTACATAAACCCTCCATTTAATACAATGGGCCCTATGTGGCCCTCCAATTAATATAATGCGCCCCACAAAGAACTCAATTTAATATAATGGGACCCAGAAAGCCTTCTATTTAATATATTATGCCCACTATAGCCTTAAATTCAAAATAAATAGCCCCACATAGCTTTCCCTTACCACCGGAGCACACCCTTTTCTCGCTGGCGTGCCACCGGAGCACACCCTTTTCTCGCTGGCGTGCCACCGGAGCACACCCTTTTCTCGCTGGCGTGCCACCGGAGCACACCCTTTTCTCGCTGGCGTGCCACCAGAGCACACCCTTTTCTCGCTGGCGTGCCACCAGAGCACACCCTTTTCTCGCTGGCGTGCCACCAGAGCACACCCTTTTCTCGCTGGCGTGCCACTAGAGCACACCCTTTTCTCGCTGGCATGCCACCAGAGCACACCCTTTTCTCGCTGGCGTGCCACCAGAGCACACCATTTCCCATAGGCCCGCCAGAAGGGCCCAATACTTGGCCTTCTTGCTTAACACCAGAGGTACAAATCTAGGGCTTTTCAGTCTGACACCGTGGTGCTCTTTGGCCTGTTTGCCTACCACCAGGGCACCTATCTTGGGCTTTTTATTCTGCCACCGGGGTACATTCTCTGACCTTTATATTTACCAGTGTGGTGACCATTTTGGGCTTTTTAGTCTGCCACTGAGGTGCATTAGCCTTATTACCTACCATCAGAATACACGCTCTGGCTCTTTTGCTTACCACCGGGACACCGATCTTGGGGTTTTTAGCCTGCCACCAGGGTGTGCCATTTGGCCTCTTGCCTACCATTGGTGCACCCATCTTGGGCTTTTTAGCATGCTACTTGGGTGCATTTTTTGACCTTCTTGCGTTCCGCCAGGCTGCGCCTCCAGAGCATTTTAGCTTAGTAACGGGGCGCACTTTCTGCCTACGACCAGGGCACCCATTTTAGTATTTTTATCCTGCCACTGGGTGCATTCTCTGACCTTTTTATTTACAAGTGTGGCGTTCATCTTGGGCTTTTCTGCCTGCCACTGGGGTGCATTCATTGGCCTACCACCAGTGCACGTTCTTGGGCTTTTTAGCATGCCACCGAGATACATTCATTGGCTTTACTGTCTACCAACAAGGTGTCCATCATGGGTTTTTTTACCCTGCCACTGTCGTACATTTTCTGGCCCTTTTGCTTACCACCGGGAAACCCATCTTAGACTTTTTTGCCTATCACCGCGGTGCTTTGACTTTATTTGCCTGCAGGGTTCCCATCTTGGCCTTTTTAGCCTGCCCTTCCAACAGTATAATGCCCCCCCACACATAGCCCTACAGAGAGTAGAATGGGCTCCATATAGCCCAACATTTAATGTAATAGGCCCCATATACCCCAATATTTAATGTAGTGGGCACCGCACAACCCAACATATAATGTAATGGACCCCAAATAAAAGGCTCTACATAACCTTCCATTTAATACAAAGGGCCCCATGTAGTCCTCCAATTAATATAATGCGTCCCACAAAGAACTCAATTTAATATATTGTGCCCCCTATAGCCTTAAATTCAAAATAATTAGCCCCACATAGCTTTCACTTACGCGTGCCACCGGAGCACAACCCGTTTGCCGTTGGCGTGCCACCGGAGCACAACCCGTTTGCCGTTGGCGTGCCACCGGAGCACAACCCGTTTGCCGTTGGCGTGCCACCGGAGCACAACCCGTTTGCCGTTGGCGTGCCACCGGAGCACAACCCGTTTGCCGTTGGCGTGCCACCGGAGCACAACCCGTTTGCCGTTGGCGTGCCACCGGAGCACAACCCGTTTGCCGTTGGCGTGCCACCGGAGCACAACCCGTTGCCGTTGGCGTGCCACCGGAGCACAACCCGTTTGCCGTTGGCGTGCCACCGGAGCACAACCCGTTTGCCGTTGGCGTGCCACCGGAGCACAACCCGTTTGCCGTTGGCGTGCCACCGGAGCACAACCCGTTTGCCGTTGGCGTGCCACCGGAGCACAACCCGTTTCCCGTTGGCGTGCCACCGGAGCACAACCCGTTTCCCGTTGGCGTGCCACCGGAGCACAACCCGTTTCCCGTTGGCGTGCCACCGGAGCACAACCGTTTCCCGTTGGCGTGCCACCAAAGCACAATCGTTTCCCGTTGGCGTGCCACCGAAGCACAACCTTTTCCGTTGGCGTGCCACCGAAGCACAACATTTTCCGTTGGCGTGCCACCGAAGCACACCCATTTCCCGTTGGCGTGCCACCGAAGCACACCCTTTTCCCATTAGTGTGCCATCGGAGCACACGGTTTTCCCGTTGGCATGCCACCGAAGCGCACCCTTTTCTCGTTGACGTGCCACCGAAGCACACCATTTGACGTTGACGTTCCACCGAAGCACACCATTTCCCGTTGGCGTGCCACCGGAGCACACCATTTCCCATGGCCAGAAGGCCTTTTTGCTTACCAGTTGTGTGCTCCCATCTTGGGCTTTTTAGCCTGCCATCGAGATACATTCATTGGCCTCATTGTCTGCCACCTTGGCGTCCATCTTGTTGATTTTTTTACACAGCCACTGCGGTTCATTTTCTGGCCCTTTTGCTTACCACCGGGACACCCATCTTGGCCTTTTTAGCCTGTCACTGCGGTGAATTCTTTGACTTTATTTGTCTGCAGGGTGCCCATCTTGACCTTTTTAGCCTGCCCTGCAGGGTGCCCATCTTGACCTTTTTAGCCTGCCCTGCCAACAGTATAATGCCCACCCACACATAGCCCTACATAAAGTAGAATGGGCTCCATATACCACAACATTTAATGTAATAGGCCCATATAGCCCAACATTTAATGTAATGGGCACCGTACAACCCAACATATAATGTAATGGGCCCCATATAAAAGGCTCTGCATAACCCTCCATTTAATACAATGGGCCCCATGTAGCCCTCCAATTAATATAATGCGTCCCACAAAGAACTCAATTTAATATAATGGGACCTGCATAGCACCTATTATAATGGGACCCAGAAAGCCTTCTATTTAATATACTGTGCCCCCTATAGCATTAAATTAAAAATAATTAGCCCCACAAAGCCTTCCTTTACCTGTGCCACCGAAGCACACCCTTTTCCCGTTGGCGTGCCACCGAAGCACACCCTTTTCCCGTTGGCGTGCCACCGAAGCACACCCTTTTCCCGTTGGCGTGCCACCGAAGCACACCCTTTTCCCGTTGGCGTGCCACCGAAGCACACCCTTTTCCAGTTGGCGTGCCACCGAAGCACACCCTTTTCCAGTTGGCGTGCCACCGAAGCACACCCTTTTCCAGTTGGCGTGCCACCGAAGCACACCCTTTTCCAGTTGGCGTGCCACCGAAGCACACCCTTTTCCCGTTGGCGTGCCACCGAAGCACACCCTTTTCCCGTTGGCGTGCCACCGAAGCACACCCTTTTCCCGTTGGTTGTGTCACCGAAGCACACCATTTCCGGTTGGCGTGCCACCAAAGCACACCCTTTTCTTATAAGTGTGCCACCGAAGCACACCATTTTCCCGTAGACGTGCCCCCGAAGCACACCATTAACTGTTAGCGTGCCAACGGAGCACACCCTTTTCCCGTTGGCGTGCCACCGGACCACACCCTTTTACCGTTGGCGTGCCACCGAAGCACACCCTTTTACCGTTGGCGTGCCACCGAAGCACACCCTTTTACCGTTGGCGTGCCACCGAAGCACACCCTTTTACCGTTGGCGTGCCACCGAAGCACACCCTTTTACCGTTGGCGTGCCACCGAAGCACACCCTTTTCATGTTGGCATGCCACCGGACCGGAGCATACCCTTTTCCCGTTGGCGTGCCACCAAAGCACACCATTTCCCGTGGGCCCGCCAGATGGGCCCAATACTTGGCCTTTTAGCTTACCACCAGTGTGCCCATCATGGGCTTTTTAGCCTGCCATCGAGATACATTCACTGGCCTTATTGTCTACCACCATGGCGTCCATCTTGGGTTTTTTTTTATACTGCCACTGCGGTACATGTTCTGGCCCTTTTGCTTACCACCGGGACACCCATCTTGGGCTTTTTAGCCTGACACCGCAGTGAATTCTTTGACTTTTTTATTTGCCTGCAGGGTGCTCATCTTGGCCTTTTTAACCTGCCCTGCCAACAGTATAATGCCCTCCCACACAAAGCCCTACATAGAGTAGAATGGGCTCCATATAGCACATTTAATGTAACAGGCCCCATATAGCCCAACATTTAATGTAATGTGCAACGCACAACCCAACATAATGTAATGGGCCCCATATAAAAGGCTCTACATAAACCCTCCATTTAATACAATGGGCCCTCTGTGGCCCTCCAATTAATATAATGCGCAACACAAAGAACTCAATTTAATATAATGGGACCCAGAAAGCCTTCTATTTAATATATAATGCCCACTATAGCCTTAAATTCAAAATAAATAGCCCCACATAGCTTTCCCTTGCCACCGGAGCACACCCTTTTCTCGTTGGCGTGCCACCGGAGCACACCCTTTTCTCGTTGGCGTGCCACCGGAGCACACCCTTTTCTCGTTGGCGTGCCACCGGAGCACACCCTTTTCTCGTTGGCGTGCCACCGGAGCACACCCTTTTCTCGTTGGCGTGCCACCGGAGCACACCCTTTTCTCGTTGGCGTGCCACCGGAGCACACCCTTTTCCCGTTGGCGTGCCATCAAAGCACACCATTTCCCGTGGGCCAGCCAGAAGGGCCCAATACTTGGCCTTTTTGCTTACCACCAGTGCGCCCATCTTGGGCTGCTTAGCCTGCCTTCAAGATACATTCATTGGCCTTACTGTCTACCACCATGGCATCCATCTTGGGGTTTTTTTTACACTGCGGTACATGTTCTGGCCCTTTTGCTTAATACCGGGACACCCATCTTGGGCTTTTTAGCCTGACACCGCAGTGAATTCTTTGACTCTATTTGCCTGCAGGGTGCCCATCTTGGCCTTTTTAGCCAGACCTGCCAACAGTATAATACCTCCCCACACAAAGCCCTACAGAGAGTAGAATGGGCTCCATATAGAACATTTAATATAACAGGCCCCATATAGCCCAACATTTAATGTAATGGGCACTGCACAACCCAACATAATGTAATGGGCCCCATATAAAAGGCTCTACATGACCCTCCATTTAATACAATGGGCCCTATGTAGCCCTCCAATTAATATAATGCGTCCCACAAAGAACTCAATTTAATATATTGTGCCCCTTATAGCCTTAAACTCAAAATAATTAGCCCCACATAGCCTTCCCCTGCCCGTGCCACTGGAGCACACCTGTTTCCCGTTGACGTGCCACAAGAGCACACCCCTTTTCCCGTTGGCGTGTCAACGAAGCACAACCTTTTCGCGTTGGCGTGCCACCAAAGCACAACCTTTTCGCGCTGGCGTGCCACCAAAGCACAACCTTTTCGCGCTGGCGTGCCACCAAAGCACAACCTTTTCGCGTTGGCGTGCCACCAAAGCACAACCTTTTCGCGTTGGCGTGCCACCAAAGCACAACCTTTTCGCGTTGGCGTGCCACCAAAGCACAACCTTTTCGCGTTGGCGTGCCACCAAAGCACAACCTTTTTGCGTTGGCGTGCCACCAAAGCACAACCTTTTCGCGTTGGCGTGCCACCAAAGCACAACCTTTTCCCATTGGCATACCACCGAAGCACACCATTTCCGGTTGGCGTGCCACCAGAGCACACCCTTTTCTTGATGGCATGCCACCGGAGCACACCCTTTTTCAGCTGGCGTGCCACCAAAGCACACCATTTCCGGTTGGCGTGCCCCCGAAGCACACCCTTTTCCCCTTGGCGTGCCCCCGAAGCACACCCTTTTCCCCTTGGCGTGCCACCGAAGCACACCCTTTTCCCCTTGGCGTGCCACCGAAGCACACCCTTTTCCCCTTGGCGTGCCACCGAAGCACACCCTTTTCCCCTTGGCGTGCCACCGAAGCACACCCTTTTCCCCTTGGCGTGCCACCGAAGCACACCCTTTTCCCCTTGGCGTGCCACCGAAGCACACCCTTTTCCCCTTGGCGTGCCACCGAAGCACACCCTTTTCCCCTTGGCGTGCCACCGAAGCACACCCTTTTCCCCTTGGCGTGCCATCGGAGCACAACCTTTTCCCGTTGGCGTGCGAACGAAGCGCACCCCTTTTCCCGTTGGCGTGCCACCGAAGCACACCATTTCCCATAGCCAAAAGGTCCCAATACTTGGCCTTTTTGCTTATCAGTTGTGTGTGCCCGTCTTGGGCTTTTTAGTCTGCCATCGAGATACATTCATTGGCCTCATTGTCTGCCACCTTGGCGTCCATCTTGGTTTTTTTTTACACAGCCACTGCGGTTCATGTTCTGGACCTTTTGCTTACCACCGGGACACCCATCTTGGCCTTTTTAGCCTGTCCTGCCAACAGTATAATGCCCACCCACACATAGCCCTACATAAAGTAGAATGGGCTCCATATACCACAACATTTAATGTAATGTGCTACGCACAACCCAACAATGTAATGGGCCCCATATAAAAGGCTCTACATAAACCCTCCATTTAATACAATGGGCCCTATGTGGCACTCCAATTAATATAATGCGCCCCACAAAGAACTCAATTTAATATAATGGGACCCAGAAAGCCTTCTATTTAATATATTATGCCCACTATAGCCTTAAATTCAAAATAAATAGCCCCACATAGCTTTCCCTTACCACCGGAGCACACCCTTTTCTCGTTGGCGTGCCACCGGAGCACACCCTTTTCTCGCTGGCGTGCCACCGGAGCACACCCTTTTCTCGCTGGCGTGCCACCGGAGCACACCCTTTTCTCGCTGGCGTGCCACCGGAGCACACCATTTTCTCGCTGGCGTGACACCGGAGCACACCCTTTTCTCGCTGGCGTGCCACCAGAGCACACCCTTTTCTCGCTGGCGTGCCACTAGAGCACACCCTTTTCTCGCTGGCATGCCACCAGAGCACACCCTTTTCTCGCTGGCGTGCCACCAGAGCACACCATTTCCCATAGGCCCGCCAGAAGGGCCCAATACTTGGCCTTCTTGCTTAACACCAGAGGTACAAATCTAGGGCTTTTCAGTCTGACACCGTGGTGCTCTTTGGCCTGTTTGCCTACCACCAGGGCACCTATCTTGGGCTTTTTATTCTGCCACCGGGGTACATTCTCTCACCTTTATATTTACCAGTGTGGTGACCATTTTGGGCTTTTTAGTCTGCCACTGAGGTGCATTAGCCTTATTACCTACCATCAGAATACACGCTCTGGCTCTTTTGCTTACCACCGGGACACCGATCTTGGGGTTTTTAGCCTGCCACCAGGGTGTGCCATTTGGCCTCTTGCCTACCATTGGTGCACCCATCTTGGGCTTTTTAGCATGCTACTTGGGTGCATTTTTTGACCTTCTTGCGTTCCGCCAGGCTGCGCCTCCAGAGCATTTTAGCTTAGTAACGGGGCGCACTTTCTGCCTACGACCAGGGCACCCATTTTAGTATTTTTATCCTGCCACTGGGTGCATTCTCTGACCTTTTTATTTACAAGCGTGGCGTTCATCTTGGGCTTTTCTGCCTGCCACTGGGGTGCATTCATTGGCCTACCACCAGTGCACGTTCTTGGGCTTTTTAGCATGCCACCGAGATACATTCATTGGCTTTACTGTCTACCAACAAGTTGTCCATCATGGGTTTTTTTAACCTGCCACTGTCGTACATTTTCTGGGCCTTTTGCTTACCACCGGGAAACCCATCTTAGACTTTTTTGCCTATCACCGCGGTGCTTTGACTTTATTTGCCTGCAGGGTTCCCATCTTGGCCTTTTTAGCCTGCCCTTCCAACAGTATAATGCCCCCCCACACATAGCCCTACAGAGAGTAGAATGGGCTCCATATAGCCCAACATTTAATGTAATAGGCCCCATATACCCCAATATTTAATGTAGTGGGCACCGCACAACCCAACATATAATGTAATGGACCCCAAACAAAAGGCTCTACATAACCCTCCATTTAATACAAAGGGCCCCATGTAGTCCTCCAATTAATATAATGCGTCCCACAAAGAACTCAATTTAATATATTGTGCCCCCTATAACCTTAAACTCAAAATAATAAACCCCACATAGCCTTCCCTTACCCGTGCCACCAAAGCACAACCCGTTTCCCGTTGGCGTGCCACCGAAGCACAACCCGTTTCCCGTTGGCGTGCCACCGAAGCACAACCCGTTTCCCGTTGGCATACCACCGAAGCACACCATTTCCGGTTGGCGTGCCACCAGAGCACACCCTTTTCTTGATGGCATGCCACCGGAGCACACCCTTTTTCAGCTGGCGTGCCACCAAAGCACACCATTTCCGGTTGGCGTGCCCCCGAAGCACACCCTTTTCCCCTTGGCGTGCCCCCGAAGCACACCCTTTTCCCCTTGGCGTGCCACCGAAGCACACCCTTTTCCCCTTGGCGTGCCACCGAAGCACACCCTTTTCCCCTTGGCGTGCCACCGAAGCACACCCTTTTCCCCTTGGCGTGCCACCGAAGCACACCCTTTTCCCCTTGGCGTGCCACCGAAGCACACCCTTTTCCCCTTGGCGTGCCACCGAAGCACACCCTTTTCCCCTTGGCGTGCCACCGAAGCACACCCTTTTCCCCTTGGCGTGCCACCGAAGCACACCCTTTTCCCCTTGGCGTGCCATCGGAGCACAACCTTTTCCCGTTGGCGTGCGAACGAAGCGCACCCCTTTTCCCGTTGGCGTGCCACCGAAGCACACCATTTCCCATAGCCAAAAGGTCCCAATACTTGGCCTTTTTGCTTATCAGTTGTGTGTGCCCGTCTTGGGCTTTTTAGTCTGCCATCGAGATACATTCATTGGCCTCATTGTCTGCCACCTTGGCGTCCATCTTGGTTTTTTTTTACACAGCCACTGCGGTTCATGTTCTGGACCTTTTGCTTACCACCGGGACACCCATCTTGGCCTTTTTAGCCTGTCCTGCCAACAGTATAATGCCCACCCACACATAGCCCTACATAAAGTAGAATGGGCTCCATATACCACAACATTTAATGTAATGTGCTACGCACAACCCAACAATGTAATGGGCCCCATATAAAAGGCTCTACATAAACCCTCCATTTAATACAATGGGCCCTATGTGGCCCTCCAATTAATATAATGCGCCCCACAAAGAACTCAATTTAATATAATGGGACCCAGAAAGCCTTCTATTTAATATATTATGCCCACTATAGCCTTAAATTCAAAATAAATAGCCCCACATAGCTTTCCCTTACCACCGGAGCACACCCTTTTCTCGTTGGCGTGCCACCGGAGCACACCCTTTTCTCGCTGGCGTGCCACCGGAGCACACCCTTTTCTCGCTGGCGTGCCACCGGAGCACACCCTTTTCTCGCTGGCGTGCCACCGGAGCACACCATTTTCTCGCTGGCGTGACACCGGAGCACACCCTTTTCTCGCTGGCGTGCCACCAGAGCACACCCTTTTCTCGCTGGCGTGCCACTAGAGCACACCCTTTTCTCGCTGGCATGCCACCAGAGCACACCCTTTTCTCGCTGGCGTGCCACCAGAGCACACCATTTCCCATAGGCCCGCCAGAAGGGCCCAATACTTGGCCTTCTTGCTTAACACCAGAGGTACAAATCTAGGGCTTTTCAGTCTGACACCGTGGTGCTCTTTGGCCTGTTTGCCTACCACCAGGGCACCTATCTTGGGCTTTTTATTCTGCCACCGGGGTACATTCTCTCACCTTTATATTTACCAGTGTGGTGACCATTTTGGGCTTTTTAGTCTGCCACTGAGGTGCATTAGCCTTATTACCTACCATCAGAATACACGCTCTGGCTCTTTTGCTTACCACCGGGACACCGATCTTGGGGTTTTTAGCCTGCCACCAGGGTGTGCCATTTGGCCTCTTGCCTACCATTGGTGCACCCATCTTGGGCTTTTTAGCATGCTACTTGGGTGCATTTTTTGACCTTCTTGCGTTCCGCCAGGCTGCGCCTCCAGAGCATTTTAGCTTAGTAACGGGGTGCACTTTCTGCCTACGACCAGGGCACCCATTTTAGTATTTTTATCCTGCCACTGGGTGCATTCTCTGACCTTTTTATTTACAAGCGTGGCGTTCATCTTGGGCTTTTCTGCCTGCCACTGGGGTGCATTCATTGGCCTAAAACCAGTGCACGTTCTTGGGCTTTTTAGCATGCCACCGAGATACATTCATTGGCTTTATTGTCTACCAACAAGGTGTCCATCATGGTTTTTTTTACCCTGCCACTGTCGTACATTTTCTGGCCCTTTTGCTTACCACCGGGAAACCCATCTTAGACTTTTTTGGCTATCACCGCGGTGCTTTGACTTTATTTGCCTGCAGGGTTCCCATCTTGGCCTTTTTAGCCTGCCCTGCCAACAGTATAATGCCCCCCCACACATAGACCTACAGAGAGTAGAATGGGCTCCATATAGCCCAACATTTAATGTAATAGGCCCCATATACCCCAATATTTAATGTAGTGGGCACCGCACAACCCAACATATAATGTAATGGACCCCAAATAAAAGGCTCTACATAACCCTCCATTTAATACAAAGGGCCCCATGTAGTCCTCCAATTAATATAATGCGTCCCACAAAGAACTCAATTTAATATATTGTGCCCCCTATAACCTTAAACTCAAAATAATAAACCCCACATAGCCTTCCCTTACCCGTGCCACCAAAGCACAACCCGTTTCCCGTTGGCGTGCCACCGAAGCACAACCCGTTTCCCGTTGGCGTGCCACCGAAGCACAACCCGTTTCCCGTTGGCGTGCCACCGAAGCACAACCCGTTTCCCGTTGGCGTGCCACCGAAGCACAACCCGTTTCCCGTTGGCGTGCCACCGAAGCACAACCCGTTACCCGTTGGCGTGCCACCGAAGCACAACCCGTTTCCCGTTGGCGTGCCACCGAAGCACAACCCGTTTCCCGTTGGCGTGCCACCGAAGCACAACCCGTTTCCCGTTGGCGTGCCACCGAAGCACAACCCGTTTCCCGTTGGCGTGCCACCGAAGCACAACCCGTTTCCCGTTGGCGTGCCACCGAAGCACAACCCGTTTCCCGTTGGCGTGCCACCGAAGCACAACCCGTTTCCCGTTGGCGTGCCACCGAAGCACAACCCGTTTCCCGTTGGCGTGCCACCGAAGCACAACCCGTTTCCCGTTGGCGTGCCACCGAAGCACAACCCGTTTCCCGTTGGCGTGCCACCGAAGCACAACCCGTTTCCCGTTGGCGTGCCACCGAAGCACAACCCGTTTCCCGTTGGCGTGCCACCGAAGCACAACCCGTTTCCCGTTGGCGTGCCACCGAAGCACAACCCGTTTCCCGTTGGCGTGCCACCGAAGCACACCCTTTTCTTATAGGTGTGCCACCGAAGCACACCCTTTTCTTATAGGTGTGCCACCGAAGCACACCATTTTCCCGTAGACGTGCCCCCGAAGCACACCATTAACTGTTAGCGTGCCAACGGAGCACATCCTTTTCCCGTTGGCGTGCCACCGGACCACACCCTTTTACCGTTGGCGTGCCACCGGACCACACCCTTTTACCGTTGGCGTGCCACCGAAGCACACCCTTTTACCGTTGGCGTGCCACCGAAGCACACCCTTTTACCGTTGGCGTGCCACCGAAGCACACCCTTTTACCGTTGGCGTGCCACCGAAGCACACCCTTTTCATGTTGGCATGCCACCGGACCGGAGCATACCTTTTTCCCGCTGGCGTGTCACCAAAGCACACCATTTCCCGTGGGCCCGCGAGATGGGCCCAATACTTGGCCTTTTAGCTTACCACCAGTGCGCCCATCATGGGCTTTTTAGCCTGACACCGCAGTGAATTCTTTGACTTTTTTATTTGCCTGCAGGGTGCCCATCTTGGCCTTTTTAACCTGCCCTGCCAACAGTATAATGCCTCCCCACACAAAGCCCTACATAGAGTAGAATGGGCTCCATATACCACATTTAATGTAACAGGCCCCATATAGCCCAACATTTAATGTAATGTGCAACGCACAACCCAACATAATGTAATGGGCCCCATATAAAAGGCTCTACATAAACCCTCCATTTAATACAATGGGCCCTATGTGGCCCTCCACTTAATATAATACGCAACACAAAGAACTCAATTTAATATAATGGGACCCAGAAAGCCTTCTATTTAATATATAATGCCCACTATAGCCTTAAATTCAAAATAAATAGCCCCACATAGCTTTCCCGTGCCACCGGAGCACAACCCGTTTGCCGTTGGCGTGCCACCGGAGCACAACCCGTTTGCCGTTGGCGTGCCACCGGAGCACAACCCGTTTGCCGTTGGCGTGCCACCGGAGCACAACCCGTTTGCCGTTGGCGTGCCACCGGAGCACAACCCGTTTGCCGTTGGCGTGCCACCGGAGCACAACCCGTTTGCCGTTGGCGTGCCACCGGAGCACAACCCGTTTGCCGTTGGCGTGCCACCGGAGCACAACCCGTTTGCCGTTGGCGTGCCACCGGAGCACAACCCGTTTGCCGTTGGCGTGCCACCGGAGCACAACCCGTTTGCCGTTGGCGTGCCACCGGAGCACAACCCGTTTGCCGTTGGCGTGCCACCGGAGCACAACCCGTTTGCCGTTGGCGTGCCACCGGAGCACAACCCGTTTGCCGTTGGCGTGCCACCGGAGCACAACCCGTTTGCCGTTGGCGTGCCACCGGAGCACAACCCGTTTGCCGTTGGCGTGCCACCGGAGCACAACCCGTTTGCCGTTGGCGTGCCACCGGAGCACAACCCGTTTGCCGTTGGCGTGCCACCGGAGCACAACCCGTTTGCCGTTGGCGTGCCACCGGAGCACAACCCGTTTGCCGTTGGCGTGCCACCGGAGCACAACCCGTTTGCCGTTGGCGTGCCACCGGAGCACAACCCGTTTGCCGTTGGCGTGCCACCGGAGCACAACCCGTTTGCCGTTGGCGTGCCACCGGAGCACAACCCGTTTCCCGTTGGCGTGCCACCGGAGCACAACCCGTTTCCCGTTGGCGTGCCACCGGAGCACAACCCGTTTCCCGTTGGCGTGCCACCGGAGCACAACCCGTTTCCCGTTGGCGTGCCACCGGAGCACAACCGTTTCCCGTTGGCGTGCCACCGGAGCACAACCGTTTCCCGTTGGCGTGCCACCGAAGCACAACCTTTTCCGTTGGCGTGCCACCGAAGCACAACCTTTTCCGTTGGCGTGCCACCGAAGCACACCCATTTCCCGTTGGCGTGCCACCGAAGCACACCCTTTTCCCATTAGTGTGCCATCGGAGCACACGGTTTTCCCGTTGGCATGCCACCGAAGCGCACCCTTTTCTCGTTGACGTGCCACCGAAGCACACCATTTGACGTTGGCGTTCCACCGAAGCACACCATTTCCTGTTGGCGTGCCACCGGAGCACACCATTTCCCATGGCCAGAAGGTCCCAATACTTGGCCTTTTTGCTTACCAGTTGTGTGCGCCCATCTTGGGCTTTTTAGCCTGCCATCGAGATACATTCATTGGCCTCATTGTCTGCCACCTTGGCGTCCATCTTGTTGTTTTTTTTACACAGCCACTGCGGTTCATTTTCTGGCCCTTTTGCTTACCACCGGGACACCCATCTTGGCCTTTTTAGCCTGTCACTGCGGTGAATTCTTTGACTTTATTTGTCTGCAGGGTGCCCATCTTGACCTTTTTAGCCTGCCCTGCAGGGTGCCCATCTTGACCTTTTTAGCCTGCCCTGCCAACAGTATAATGCCCACCCACACATAGCCCTACATAAAGTAGAATGGGCTCCATATACCACAACATTTAATGTAATAGGCCCATATAGCCCAACATTTAATGTAATGGGCACCGTACAACCCAACATATAATGTAATGGGCCCCATATAAAAGGCTCTGCATAACCCTCCATTTAATACAATGGGCCCCATGTAGCCCTCCAATTAATATAATGCGTCCCACAAAGAACTCAATTTAATATAATGGGACCTGCATAGCACCTATTATAATGGGACCCAGAAAGCCTTCTATTTAATATACTGTGCCCCCTATAGCATTAAATTAAAAATAATTAGCCCCACAAAGCCTTCCTTTACCTGTGCCACCGAAGCACACCCTTTTCCCGTTGGCGTGCCACCGAAGCACACCCTTTTCCCGTTGGCGTGCCACCGAAGCACACCCTTTTCCCGTTGGCGTGCCACCGAAGCACACCCTTTTCCCGTTGGCGTGCCACCGAAGCACACCCTTTTCCAGTTGGCGTGCCACCGAAGCACACCCTTTTCCAGTTGGCGTGCCACCGAAGCACACCCTTTTCCAGTTGGCGTGCCACTGAAGCACACCCTTTTCCCGTTGGCGTGCCACCGAAGCACACCCTTTTCCCGTTGGCGTGCCACCGAAGCACACCCTTTTCCCGTTGGTTGTGTCACCGAAGCACACCATTTCCGGTTGGCGTGCCACCAAAGCACACCCTTTTCTTATAAGTGTGCCACCGAAGCACACCATTTTCCCGTAGACGTGCCCCCGAAGCACACCATTAACTGTTAGCGTGCCAACGGAGCACACCCTTTTCCCGTTGGCGTGCCACCGGACCACACCCTTTTACCGTTGGCGTGCCACCGAAGCACACCCTCTTACCGTTGGCGTGCCACCGAAGCACACCCTTTTACCGTTGGCGTGCCACCGAAGCACACCCTTTTACCATTGGCGTGCCACCGAAGCACACCCTTTTACCGTTGGCGTGCCACCGAAGCACACCCTTTTCATGTTGGCATGCCACCGGACCGGAGCATACCCTTTTCCCGTTGGCGTGCCACCAAAGCACACCATTTCCCGTGGGCCCGCCAGATGGGCCCAATACTTGGCCTTTTAGCTTACCACCAGTGTGCCCATCATGGGCTTTTTAGCCTGCCATCGAGATGCATTCACTGGCCTTATTGTCTACCACCATGGCGTCCATCTTGGGTTTTTTTTTATACTGCCACTGCGGTACATGTTCTGGCCCTTTTGCTTACCACCGGGACACCCATCTTGGGCTTTTTAGCCTGACACCGCAGTGAATTCTTTGACTTTTTTATTTGCCTGCAGGGTGCCCATCTTGGCCTTTTTAACCTGCCCTGCCAACAGTATAATGCCCTCCCACACAAAGCCCTACATAGAGTAGAATGGGCTCCATATAGCACATTTAATGTAACAGGCCCCATATAGCCCAACATTTAATGTAATGTGCAACGCACAACCCAACATAATGTAATGGGCCCCATATAAAAGGCTCTACATAAACCCTCCATTTAATACAATGGGCCCTATGTGGCCCTCCAATTAATATAATGCGCAACACAAAGAACTCAATTTAATATAATGGGACCCAGAAAGCCTTCTATTTAATATATAATGCCCACTATAGCCTTAAATTCAAAATAAATAGCCCCACATAGCTTTCCCTTGCCACCGGAGCACACCCTTTTCTCGTTGGCGTGCCACCGGAGCACACCCTTTTCTCGTTGGCGTGCCACCGGAGCACACCCTTTTCTCGTTGGCGTGCCACCGGAGCACACCCTTTTCTCGTTGGCGTGCCACCGGAGCACACCCTTTTCTCGTTGGCGTGCCACCGGAGCACACCCTTTTCTCGTTGGCGTGCCACCGGAGCACACCCTTTTCTCGTTGGCGTGCCACCGGAGCACACCCTTTTCCCGTTGGCGTGCCATCAAAGCACACCATTTCCCGTGGGCCAGCCAGAAGGGCCCAATACTTGGCCTTTTTGCTTACCACCAGTGCGCCCATCTTGGGCTGCTTAGCCTGCCTTCAAGATACATTCATTGGCCTTACTGTCTACCACCATGGCATCCATCTTGGGGTTTTTTTTACACTGCGGTACATGTTCTGGCCCTTTTGCTTAATACCGGGACACCCATCTTGGGCTTTTTAGCCTGACACCGCAGTGAATTCTTTGACTCTATTTGCCTGCAGGGTGCCCATCTTGGCCTTTTTAGCCAGACCTGCCAACAGTATAATACCTCCCCACACAAAGCCCTACAGAGAGTAGAATGGGCTCCATATAGAACATTTAATATAACAGGCCCCATATAGCCCAACATTTAATGTAATGGGCACTGCACAACCCAACATAATGTAATGGGCCCCATATAAAAGGCTCTACATGACCCTCCATTTAATACAATGGGCCCTATGTAGCCCTCCAATTAATATAATGCGTCCCACAAAGAACTCAATTTAATATATTGTGCCCCTTATAGCCTTAAACTCAAAATAATTAGCCCCACATAGCCTTCCCCTGCCCGTGCCACTGGAGCACACCTGTTTCCCGTTGACGTGACACAAGAGCACACCCCTTTTCCCGTTGGCGTGCCACCGAAGCACAACCTTTTCGCGTTGGCGTGCCACCAAAGCACAACCTTTTCGCGTTGGCGTGCCACCAAAGCACAACCTTTTCGCGTTGGCGTGCCACCAAAGCACAACCTTTTCGCGTTGGCGTGCCACCAAAGCACAACCTTTTCGCGTTGGCGTGCCACCAAAGCACAACCTTTTCGCGTTGGCGTGCCACCAAAGCACAACCTTTTCGCGTTGGCGTGCCACCAAAGCACAACCTTTTCGCGTTGGCGTGCCACCAAAGCACAACCTTTTCGCGTTGGCGTGCCACCAAAGCACACCATTTCCGGTTGGCGTGCCACCAGAGCACACCCTTTTCTTGATGGCATGCCACCAGAGCACACCCTTTTCTTGATGGCATGCCACCGGAGCACACCCTTTTTCAGCTGGCGTGCCACCAAAGCACACCATTTCCGGTTGGCGTGCCCCCGAAGCACACCCTTTTCCCCTTGGCGTGCCACCGAAGCACACCCTTTTCCCCTTGGCGTGCCACCGAAGCACACCCTTTTCCCCTTGGCGTGCCACCGAAGCACACCCTTTTGACCTTGGCGTGCCACCGAAGCACACCCTTTTCCCCTTGGCGTGCCACCGAAGCACACCCTTTTCCCCTTGGCGTGCCACCGAAGCACACCCTTTTCCCCTTGGCGTGCCACCGAAGCACACCCTTTTCCCCTTGGCGTGCCACCGAAGCACACCCTTTTCCCCTTGGCGTGCCACCGAAGCACACCCTTTTCCCCTTGGCGTGCCACCGAAGCACACCCTTTTCCCCTTGGCGTGCCACCGAAGCACACCCTTTTCCCCTTGGCGTGCCACCGAAGCACACCCTTTTCCCCTTGGCGTGCCACCGAAGCACACCCTTTTCCCCTTGGCGTGCCACCGAAGCACACCCTTTTCCCCTTGGCGTGCCACCGAAGCACACCCTTTTCCCCTTGGCGTGCCACCGAAGCACACCCTTTTCCCCTTGGCGTGCCACCGAAGCACACCCTTTTCCCCTTGGCGTGCCACCGAAGCACACCCTTTTCCCCTTGGCGTGCCATCGGAGCACACCCTTTTCCCGTTGGCGTGCGAACGAAGCGCACCCCTTTTCCCGTTGGCGTGCCACCGAAGCACACCATTTCCCATAGCCAAAAGGTCCCAATACTTGGCCTTTTTGCTTATCAGTTGTGTGTGCCCGTCTTGGGCTTTTTAGCCTGCCATCGAGATACATTCATTGGCCTCATTGTCTGCCACCTTGGCGTCCATCTTGGTTTTTTTTTTACACAGCCACTGCGGTTCATGTTCTGGACCTTTTGCTTACCACCGGGACACCCATCTTGGCCTTTTTAGCCTGTCCTGCCAACAGTATAATGCCCACCCACACATAGCCCTACATAAAGTAGAATGGGCTCCATATACCACAACATTTAATGTAATGTGCAACGCACAACCCAACAATGTAATGGGCCCCATATAAAAGGCTCTACATAAACCCTCCATTTAATACAATGGGCCCTATGTGGCCCTCCAATTAATATAATGCCCCCCACAAAGAACTCAATTTAATATAATGGGACCCAGAAAGCCTTCTATTTAATATATTATGCCCACTATAGCCTTAAATTCAAAATAAATAGCCCCACATAGCTTTCCCTTACCACCGGAGCACACCCTTTTCTCGTTGGCGTGCCACCGGAGCACACCCTTTTCTCGCTGGCGTGCCACCGGAGCACACCCTTTTCTCGCTGGCGTGCCACCGGAGCACACCCTTTTCTCGCTGGCGTGCCACCGGAGCACACCCTTTTCTCGCTGGCGTGCCACCGGAGCACACCCTTTTCTCGCTGGCGTGCCACCGGAGCACACCCTTTTCTCGCTGGCGTGCCACCGGAGCACACCCTTTTCTCGCTGGCGTGCCACCGGAGCACACCCTTTTCTCGCTGGCGTGCCACCAGAGCACACCCTTTTCTCGCTGGCGTGCCACTAGAGCACACCCTTTTCTCGCTGGCATGCCACCAGAGCACACCCTTTTCTCGCTGGCGTGCCACCAGAGCACACCATTTCCCATAGGCCCGCCAGAAGGGCCCAATACTTGGCCTTCTTGCTTAACACCAGAGGTACAAATCTAGGGCTTTTCAGTCTGACACCGTGGTGCTCTTTGGCCTGTTTGCCTACCACCAGGGCACCTATCTTGGGCTTTTTATTCTGCCACCGGGGTACATTCTCTGACCTTTATATTTACCAGTGTGGTGACCATTTTGGGCTTTTTAGTCTGCCACTGAGGTGCATTAGCCTTATTACCTACCATCAGAATACACGCTCTGGCTCTTTTGCTTACCACCGGGACACCGATCTTGGGGTTTTTAGCCTGCCACCAGGGTGTGCCATTTGGCCTCTTGCCTACCATTGGTGCACCCATCTTGGGCTTTTTAGCATGCTACTTGGGTGCATTTTTTGACCTTCTTGCGTTCCGCCAGGCTGCGCCTCCAGAGCATTTTAGCTTAGTAACGGGGTGCACTTTCTGCCTACGACCAGGGCACCCATTTTAGTATTTTTATCCTGCCACTGGGTGCATTCTCTGACCTTTTTATTTACAAGCGTGGCGTTCATCTTGGGCTTTTCTGCCTGCCACTGGGGTGCATTCATTGGCCTACCACCAGTGCACGTTCTTGGGCTTTTTAGCATGCCACCGAGATACATTCATTGGCTTTATTGTCTACCAACAAGGTGTCCATCATGGTTTTTTTTACCCTGCCACTGTCGTACATTTTCTGGCCCTTTTGCTTACCACCGGGAAACCCATCTTAGACTTTTTTGCCTATCACCGCGGTGCTTTGACTTTATTTGCCTGCAGGGTTCCCATCTTGGCCTTTTTAGCCTGCCCTGCCAACAGTATAATGCCCCCCCACACATAGCCCTACAGAGAGTAGAATGGGCTCCATATAGCCCAACATTTAATGTAATAGGCCCCATATACCCCAATATTTAATGTAGTGGGCACCGCACAACCCAACATATAATGTAATGGACCCCAAATAAAAGGCTCTACATAACCCTCCATTTAATACAAAGGGCCCCATGTAGTCCTCCAATTAATATAATGCGTCCCACAAAGAACTCAATTTAATATATTGTGCCCCCTATAACCTTAAACTCAAAATAATAAACCCCACATAGCCTTCCCTTACCCGTGCCACCGAAGCACAACCCGTTTCCCGTTGGCGTGCCACCGAAGCACAACCCGTTTCCCGTTGGCGTGCCACCGAAGCACAACCCGTTTCCCGTTGGCGTGCCACCGAAGCACAACCCGTTTCCCGTTGGCGTGCCACCGAAGCACACCCTGTTTCCCGTTGGCGTGCCACCGAAGCACACCCTTTTCTTATAGGTGTGCCACCGAAGCACACCCTTTTCTTATAGGTGTGCCACCGAAGCACACCATTTTCCCGTAGACGTGCCCCCGAAGCACACCATTAACTGTTAGCGTGCCAACAGAGCACATCCTTTTCCCGTTGGCGTGCCACCGGACCACACCCTTTTACCGCTGGCGTGCCACCGAAGCACACCCTTTTACCGTTGGCGTGCCACCGAAGCACACCCTTTTACCGTTGGCGTGCCACCGAAGCACACCCTTTTACCGTTGGCGTGCCACCGAAGCACACCCTTTTACCGTTGGCGTGCCACCGAAGCACACCCTTTTCATGTTGGCATGCCACCGGACCGGAGCATACCTTTTTCCCGTTGGCGTGTCACCAAAGCACACCATTTCCCGTGGGCCCGCGAGATGGGCCCAATACTTGGCCTTTTAGCTTACCACCAGTGCGCCCATCATGGGCTTTTTTGCCTGCCATCGAGATACATTCACTGGCCTTATTGTCTACCACCATGGCGTCCATCTTGGGTTTTTTTTATACTGCCACTGCGGTACATGTTCTGGCCCTTTTGCTTACCACCGGGACACCCATCTTGGGCTTTTTAGCCTGACACCGCAGTGAATTCTTTGACTTTTTTATTTGCCTGCAGGGTGCCCATCTTGGCCTTTTTAACCTGCCCTGCCAACAGTATAATGCCTCCCCACACAAAGCCCTACATAGAGTAGAATGGGCTCCATATACCACATTTAATGTAACAGGCCCCATATAGCCCAACATTTAATGTAATGTGCAACGCACAACCCAACATAATGTAATGGGCCCCATATAAAAGGCTCTACATAAACCCTCCATTTAATACAATGGGCCCTATGTGGCCCTCCACTTAATATAATGCGCAACACAAAGAACTCAATTTAATATAATGGGACCCAGAAAGCCTTCTATTTAATATATAATGCCCACTATAGCCTTAAATTCAAAATAAATAGCCCCACATAGCTTTCCCGTGCCACCGGAGCACAACCCGTTTCCCGTTGGCGTGCCACCGGAGCACAACCCGTTTCCCCTTGGCGTGCCACCGGAGCACAACCCGTTTCCCGTTGGCGTGCCACCGGAGCACAACCCGTTTCCCGTTGGCGTGCCACCGGAGCACAACCCGTTTCCCGTTGGCGTGCCACCGGAGCACAACCCGTTTCCCGTTGGCGTGCCACCGGAGCACAACCCGTTTCCCGTTGGCGTGCCACCGGAGCACAACCCGTTTCCCGTTGGCGTGCCACCGGAGCACAACCCGTTTCCCGTTGGCGTGCCACCGGAGCACAACCCGTTTCCCGTTGGCGTGCCACCGGAGCACAACCCGTTTCCCGTTGGCGTGCCACCGGAGCACAACCCGTTTCCCGTTGGCGTGCCACCGGAGCACAACCCGTTTCCCGTTGGCGTGCCACCGGAGCACAACCCGTTTCCCGTTGGCGTGCCACCGGAGCACAACCCGTTTCCCGTTGGCGTGCCACCGGAGCACAACCCGTTTCCCGTTGGCGTGCCACCGGAGCACAACCCGTTTCCCGTTGGCGTGCCACCGGAGCACAACCCGTTTCCCGTTGGCGTGCCACCGGAGCACAACCCGTTTCCCGTTGGCGTGCCACCGGAGCACAACCCGTTTCCCGTTGGCGTGCCACCGGAGCACAACCCGTTTCCCGTTGGCGTGCCACCGGAGCACAACCCGTTTCCCGTTGGCGTGCCACCGGAGCACAACCCGTTTCCCGTTGGCGTGCCACCGGAGCACAACCCGTTTCCCGTTGGCGTGCCACCGGAGCACAACCCGTTTCCCGTTGGCGTGCCACCGGAGCACAACCCGTTTCCCGTTGGCGTGCCACCGGAGCACAACCCGTTTCCCGTTGGCGTGCCACCGGAGCACAACCCGTTTCCCGTTGGCGTGCCACCGGAGCACAACCCGTTTCCCGTTGGCGTGCCACCGGAGCACAACCCGTTTCCCGTTGGCGTGCCACCGGAGCACAACCCGTTTCCCGTTGGCGTGCCACCGGAGCACAACCCGTTTCCCGTTGGCGTGCCACCGGAGCACAACCCGTTTCCCGTTGGCGTGCCACCGGAGCACAACCCGTTTACCGTTGGCGTGCCACCGGAGCACAACCCGTTTACCGTTGGCGTGCCACCGGAGCACAACCCGTTTGCCGTTGGCGTGCCACCGGAGCACAACCCGTTTGCCGTTGGCGTGCCACCGGAGCACAACCCGTTTGCCGTTGGCGTGCCACCGGAGCACAACCCGTTTGCCGTTGGCGTGCCACCGGAGCACAACCCGTTTGCCGTTGGCGTGCCACCGGAGCACAACCCGTTTGCCGTTGGCGTGCCACCGGAGCACAACCCGTTTGCCGTTGGCGTGCCACCGGAGCACAACCCGTTTGCCGTTGGCGTGCCACCGGAGCACAACCCGTTTGCCGTTGGCGTGCCACCGGAGCACAACCCGTTTGCCGTTGGCGTGCCACCGGAGCACAACCCGTTTGCCGTTGGCGTGCCACCGGAGCACAACCCGTTTCCCGTTGGCGTGCCACCGGAGCACAACCCGTTTCCCGTTGGCGTGCCACCGGAGCACAACCCGTTTCCCGTTGGCGTGCCACCGGAGCACAACCCGTTTCCCGTTGGCGTGCCACCGGAGCACAACCCGTTTCCCGTTGGCGTGCCACCGGAGCACAACCCGTTTCCCGTTGGCGTGCCACCGAAGCACAACCCGTTTCCCGTTGGCGTGCCACCGAAGCACAACCCGTTTCCCGTTGGCGTGCCACCGAAGCACAACCCGTTTCCCGTTGGCGTGCCACCGAAGCACAACCCGTTTCCCGTTGGCGTGCCACCGAAGCACAACCCGTTTCCCGTTGGCGTGCCACCGAAGCACAACCCGTTTCCCGTTGGCGTGCCACCGAAGCTCAACCTTTTCCGTTGGCGTGCCACCGAAGCACAACCTTTTCCGTTGGCGTGCCACCGAAGCACAACCTTTTCCGTTGGCGTGCCACCGAAGCACACCCATTTCCCGTTGGCGTGCCACCGAAGCACACCCTTTTCCCATTAGTGTGCCATCGGAGCACACCATTTCCCATGGCCAGAAGGTCCCAATACTTGGCCTTTTTGCTTACCAGTTGTGCGCGCCCATCTTGGGCTTTTTAGCCTGCCATCGAGATACATTCATTGGCCTCATTGTCTGCCACCTTGGCGTCCATCTTATTGTTTTTTATACACAGCCACTGCGGTTCATTTTCTGGCCCTTTTGCTTACCACCGGGACACCCATCTTGGCCTTTTTAGCCTGTCACTGCGGTGAATTCTTTGACTTTTTTATTTGTCTGCAGGGTGCCCATCTTGACCTTTTTAGCCTGCCCTGCCAACAGTATAATGCCCACCCACACATAGCCCTACATAAAGTAGAATGGGCTCCATATACCACAACATTTAATGTAATAGGCCCATATAGCCCAACGTTTAATGTAATGGGCACCGTACAACCCAACATATAATGTAATGGGCCCGATATAAAAGGCTCTGCATAACCCTCCATTTAATACAATGGGCCCCATGTAGCCCTCCAATTAATATAATGCGTCCCACAAAGAACTCAATTTAATATAATGGGACCTGCATAGTACCTATTATAATGGGACCCAGAAAGCCTTCTATTTAATATACTGTGCCCCCTATAGCATTAAATTAAAAATAATTAGCCCCACAAAGCCTTCCTTTACCTCTGCCACCGAAGCACACCCTTTTCCCGTTGGCGTGCCACCGAAGCACACCCTTTTCCCGTTGGCGTGCCACCGAAGCACACCCTTTTCCCGTTGGCGTGCCACCGAAGCACACCCTTTTCCCGTTGGCGTGCCACCGAAGCACACCCTTTTCCCGTTGGCGTGCCTCCGAAGCACACCCTTTTCCCGTTGGCGTGCCACCGAAGCACACCCTTTTCCCGTTGGCGTGCCACCGAAGCACACCCTTTTCCAGTTGGCGTGCCACCGAAGCACACCCTTTTCCAGTTGGCGTGCCACCGAAGCACACCCTTTTCCAGTTGGCGTGCCACCGAAGCACACCCTTTTCCAGTTGGCGTGCCACCGAAGCACACCCTTTTCCAGTTGGCGTGCCACCGAAGCACACCATTTCCGGTTGGCGTGCCACCAAAGCACACCCTTTTCTTATAAGTGTGCCACCGAAGCACACCATTTTCCCGTAGACGTGCCCCCGAAGCACACCATTAACTGTTAGCGTGCCAACGGAGCACACCCTTTTCCCGTTGGCGTGCCACCGGACCACACCCTTTTACCGTTGGCGTGCCACCGGAGCACAACCCGTTTCCCGTTGGCGTGCCACCGGAGCACACCCCGTTTCCCGTTGGCGTGCCACCGGAGCACACCCCGTTTCCCGTTGGCGTGCCACCGGAGCACACCATTAACTGTTAACGTGCCAACGGAGCACATCCTTTTCCATTTGGCGTGCCACCGGACCACACCCTTTTATCGTTGGCGTGCCACCGAAGCACACCCTTTTACCGTTGGCGTGCCACCGAAGCACACCCTTTTACCGTTGGCGTGCCACCGAAGCACACCCTTTTACCGTTGGCGTGCCACCGAAGCACACCCTTTTCATGTTGGCATGCCACCGGACCGGAGCATACCCTTTTCCCGTTGGCGTGTCACCAAAGCACACCATTTCCCGTGGGCCCGCGAGATGGGCCCAATACTTGGCCTTTTAGCTTACCACCAGTGCGCCCATCATGGGCTTTTTAGCCTGCCATCGAGATACATTCACTGGCCTTATTGTCTACCACCATGGCGTCCATCTTGGGTTTTTTTTATACTGCCACTGCGGTACATGTTCTGGCCCTTTTGCTTACCACCGGGACACCCATCTTGGGCTTTTTAGCCTGACACCGCAGTGAATTCTTTGACTTTTTTATTTGCCTGCAGGGTGCCCATCTTGGCCTTTTTAACCTGCCCTGCCAACAGTATAATGCCTCCCCACACAAAGCCCTACATAGAGTAGAATGGGCTCCATATAGCACATTTAATGTAACAGGCCCCATATAGCCCAACATTTAATGTAATGTGCAACGCACAACCCAACATAATGTAATGGGCCCCATATAAAAGGCTCTACATAAACCCTCCATTTAATACAATGGGCCCTATGTGGCCCTCCAATTAATATAATGCGCCCCACAAAGAACTCAATTTAATATAATGGGACCCAGAAAGCCTTCTATTTAATATATTATGCCCACTATAGCCTTAAATTCAAAATAAATAGCCCCACATAGCTTTCCCTTACCACCGGAGCACAACCCGTTTCCCGTTGGCGTGCCACCGGAGCACAACCCGTTTCCCGTTGGCGTGCCACCGAAGCACAACCCGTTTCCCGTTGGCGTGCCACCGAAGCACAACCCGTTTCCCGTTGGCGTGCCACCGAAGCACAACCCGTTTCCCGTTGGCGTGCCACCGAAGCACAACCCGTTTCCCGTTGGCGTGCCACCGAAGCACAACCGTTTCCCGTTGGCGTGCCACCGAAGCACAACCGTTTCCCGTTGGCGTGCCACCGAAGCACAACCGTTTCCCGTTGGCGTGCCACCGAAGCACAACCGTTTCCCGTTGGCGTGCCACCGAAGCACAACCTTTTCCGTTGGCGTGCCACCGAAGCACACCCATTTCCCGTTGGCGTGCCACCGAAGCACACCCTTTTCCCATTAGTGTGCCATCGGAGCACACGGTTTTCCCGTTGGCATGCCACCGAAGCGCACCCTTTTCTCGTTGACGTGCCACCGAAGCACACCATTTGACGTTGGCGTTCCACCGAAGCACACCATTTCCCGTTGGCGTGCCACCGGAGCACACCATTTCCCATGGCCAGAAGGTCCCAATACTTGGCCTTTTGGCTTACCAGTTGTGTGCGCCCATCTTGGGCTTTTTAGCCTGCCATCGAGATACATTCATTGGCCTCATTGTCTGCCACCTTGGCGTCCATCTTGTTGTTTTTTTTACACAGCCACTGCGGTTCATTTTCTGGCCCTTTTGCTTACCACCGGGACACCCATCTTGGCCTTTTTAGCCTGTCACTGCGGTGAATTCTTTGACTTTGTCTGCAGGGTGCCCATCTTGACCTTTTTAGCCTGCCCTGCCAACAGTATAATGCCCACCCACACATAGCCCTACATGAAGTAGAATGGGCTCCATGTACCACAACATTTAATGTAATAGGCCCATATAGCCCAACATTTAATGTAATGGGCACCGTACAACCCAACATATAATGTAATGGGCCCCATATAAAAGGCTCTGCATAACCCTCCATTTAATACAATGGAACCCATGTAGCCCTCCAATTAATATAATGCGTCCCACAAACAACTCAATTTAATATAATGGGACCTGCATAGCACCTATTATAATGGGACCCAGAAAGCCTTCTATTTAATATACTGTGCCCCCTATAGCATTAAATTAAAAATAATTAGCCCCACAAAGCCTTCCTTTACCTGTGCCACCGAAGCACACCCTTTTCCCGTTGGCGTGCCACCGAAGCACACCCTTTTCCCGTTGGCGTGCCACCAAAGCACACCCTTTTCCCGTTGGCGTGCCACCAAAGCACACCCTTTTCCCGTTGGCGTGCCACCGAAGCACACCCTGTTCCAGTTGGCGTGCCACCGAAGCACAACCTGTTCCAGTTGGCGTGCCACCGAAGCACACCCTTTTCCAGTTGGCGTGCCACCGAAGCACACCCTTTTCCCGTTGGCGTGCCACCAAAGCACACCCTTTTCCCGTTGGCGTGCCACCAAAGCACACCCTTTTCCCGTTGGCGTGCCACCGAAGCACACCCTGTTCCAGTTGGCGTGCCACCGAAGCACACCCTTTTCCAGTTGGCGTGCCACCGAAGCACACCCTTTTCCAGTTGGCGTGCCACCGAAGCACACCCTTTTCCAGTTGGCGTGCCACCGAAGCACACCCTTTTCCAGTTGGCGTGCCACCGAAGCACACCCTTTTCCAGTTGGCGTGCCACCGAAGCACACCCTTTTCCAGTTGACGTGCCACGGAAGCACACCCTTTTCCAGTTGGCGTGCCACCGAAGCACACCCTTTTCCCGTTGGCGTGCCACCGAAGCACACCATTTCCGGTTGGCGTGCCACCAAAGCACACCCTTTTCTTATAAGTGTGCCACCGAAGCACACCATTTTCCCGTAGACGTGCCCCCGAAGCACACCATTAACTGTTAGCGTGCCAACGGAGCACACCCTTTTCCCGTTGGCGTGCCACCGGACCACACCCTTTTATCGTTGGCGTGCCACCGAAGCACACCCTTTTACCGTTGGCGTGCCACCGAAGCACACCCTTTTACCGTTGGCGTGCCACCGAAGCACACCCTTTTACCGTTGGCGTGCCACCGAAGCACACCCTTTTCATGTTGGCATGCCACCGGACCGGAGCATACCCTCTTCCCGTTGGCGTGCCACCAAAGCACACCATTTCCCGTGGGCCCGCCAGATGGGCCCAATACTTGGCCTTTTAGCTTACCACCAGTGTGCCCATCATGGGCTTTTTAGCCTGCCATCGAGATGCATTCACTGGCCTTATTGTCTACCACCATGGCGTCCATCTTGGGTTTTTTTTTATACTGCCACTGCGGTACATGTTCTGGCCCTTTTGCTTACCACCGGGACACCCATCTTGGGCTTTTTAGCCTGACACCGCAGTGAATTCTTTGACTTTTTTATTTGCCTGCAGGGTGCCCATCTTGGCCTTTTTAACCTGCCCTGCCAACAGTATAATGCCTCCCCACACAAAGCCCTACATAGAGTAGAATGGGCTCCATATAGCACATTTAATGTAACAGGCCCCATATAGCCCAACATTTAATGTAATATGCAACGCACAACCCAACATAATGTAATGGGCCCCATATGAAAGGCTCTACATAAACCCTCCATTTAATACAATGGGCCCTATGTGGCCCTCCACTTAATATAATGCGCAACACAAAGAACTCAATTTAATATAATGGGACCCAGAAAGCCTTCTATTTAATATATAATGCCCACTATAGCCTTAAATTCAAAATAAATAGCCCCACATAGCTTTCCCTTGCCACCGGAGCACACCCTTTTCTCGTTGGCGTGCCACCGGAGCACACCCTTTTCTCGTTGGCGTGCCACCGGAGCACACCCTTTTCTCGTTGGCGTGCCACCGGAGCACACCCTTTTCTCGTTGGCGTGCCACCGGAGCACACCCTTTTCTCGTTGGCGTGCCACCGGAGCACACCCTTTTCTCGTTGGCGTGCCACCGGAGCACACCCTTTTCTCGTTGGCGTGCCACCGGAGCACACCCTTTTCTCGTTGGCGTGCCACCGGAGCACACCCTTTTCTCGTTGGCGTGCCACCGGAGCACACCCTTTTCCCGTTGGCGTGCCATCAAAGCACACCATTTCCCGTGGGCCAGCCAGAAGGGCCCAATACTTGGCCTTTTTGCTTACCACCAGTGCGCCCATCTTGGGCTGCTTAGCCTGCCTTCAAGATACATTCACTGGCCTTACTGTCTACCACCATGGCATCCATCTTGGGGTTTTTTTTACACTGCGGTACATGTTCTGGCCCTTTTGCTTAATACCGGGACACCCATCTTGGGCTTTTTAGCCTGACACCGCAGTGAATTCTTTGACTCTATTTGCCTGCAGGGTGCCCATCTTGGCCTTTTTAGCCAGACCTGCCAACAGTATAATACCTCCCCACACAAAGCCCTACAGAGAGTAGAATGGGCTCCATATAGAACATTTAATGTAACAGGCCCCATATAGCCCAACATTTAATGTAATGGGCACTGCACAACCCAACATAATGTAATGGGCCCCATATAAAAGGCTCTACATGACCCTCCATTTAATACAATGGGCCCTATGTAGCCCTCCAATTATTATAATGCGTCCCACAAAGAACTCAATTTAATATAATGGGACCTGCATAGCACCTATTATAATGGGACCCAGAAAGCCTTCTATTTAATATACTGTGCCCCTATAGCATTAAATTAAAAATAATTAGCCCCACAAAGCCTTCCCTTACCCGTGCCACCGAAGTACACCCTTTTCCCGTTGGCGTACTACCGAAGCACATCATTTCCCATTGGCGTGCCACCGAAGCACACCCTTTTCCCCTTGGCGTGCCACCGAAGCACACCCTTTTCCCCTTGGCGTGCCACCGAAGCACACCCTTTTCCCCTTGGCGTGCCACCGAAGCACACCCTTTTCCCCTTGGCGTGCCACCGAAGCACACCCTTTTCCCCTTGGCGTGCCACCGAAGCACACCCTTTTCCCCTTGGCGTGCCACCGAAGCACACCCTTTTCCCCTTGGCGTGCCACCGAAGCACACCCTTTTCCCCTTGGCGTGCCACCGAAGCACACCCTTTTCCCCTTGACGTGCCACCGAAGCACACCCTTTTCCCCTTGACGTGCCACCGAAGCACACCCTTTTCCCCTTGGCGTGCCACCGAAGCACACCCTTTTCCCCTTGACGTGCCACCGGAGCACACCCTTTTCCCCTTGGCGTGCCATCGGAGCACACCCTTTTCCCGTTGGCGTGCGAACGAAGCGCACCCCTTTTCCCGTTGGCGTGCCACCGAAGCACACCATTTCCCATAGCCAAAAGGTCCCAATACTTGGCCTTTTTGCTTATCAGTTGTGTGTGCCCGTCTTGGGCTTTTTAGCCTGCCATCGAGATACATTCATTGGCCTCATTGTCTGCCACCTTGGCGTCCATCTTGGTTTTTTTTTACACAGCCACTGCGGTTCATGTTCTGGACCTTTTGCTTACCACCGGGACACCCATCTTGGCCTTTTTAGCCTGTCCTGCCAACAGTATAATGCCCACCCACACATAGCCCTACATAAAGTAGAATGGGCTCCATATACCACAACATTTAATGTAATGTGCAACGCACAACCCAACAATGTAATGGGCCCCATATAAAAGGCTCTACATAAACCCTCCATTTAATACAATGGGCCCTATGTGGCCCTCCAATTAATATAATGCGCCCCACAAAGAACTCAATTTAATATAATGGGACCCAGAAAGCCTTCTATTTAATATATTATGCCCACTATAGCCTTAAATTCAAAATAAATAGCCCCACATAGCTTTCCCTTACCACCGGAGCACACCCTTTTCTCGTTGGCGTGCCACCGGAGCACACCCTTTTCTCGCTGGCGTGCCACCGGAGCACACCCTTTTCTCGCTGGCGTGCCACCGGAGCACACCCTTTTCTCGCTGGCGTGCCACCGGAGCACACCTTTTTCTCGCTGGCGTGCCACCAGAGCACACCCTTTTCTCGCTGTCGTGCCACTAGAGCACACCCTTTTCTCGCTGGCATGCCACCAGAGCACACCCTTTTCTCGCTGGCGTGCCACCAGAGCACACCATTTCCCATAGGCCCGCCAGAAGGGCCCAATACTTGGCCTTCTTGCTTAACACCAGAGGTACAAATCTAGGGCTTTTCAGTCTGACACCGTGGTGCTCTTTGGCCTGTTTGCCTACCACCAGGGCACCTATCTTGGGCTTTTTATTCTGCCACCGGGGTACATTCTCTGACCTTTATATTTACCAGTGTGGTGACCATTTTGGGCTTTTTAGTCTGCCACTGAGGTGCATTAGCCTTATTACCTACCATCAGAATACACGCTCTGGCTCTTTTGCTTACCACCGGGACACCGATCTTGGGGTTTTTAGCCTGCCACCAGGGTGTGCCATTTGGCCTCTTGCCTACCATTGGTGCACCCATCTTGGGCTTTTTAGCATGCTACTTGGGTGCATTTTTTGACCTTCTTGCGTTCCGCCAGGCTGCGCCTCCAGAGCATTTTAGCTTAGTAACGGGGTGCACTTTCTGCCTACGACCAGGGCACCCATTTTAGTATTTTTATCCTGCCACTGGGTGCATTCTCTGACCTTTTTATTTACAAGCGTGGCGTTCATCTTGGGCTTTTCTGCCTGCCACTGGGGTGCATTCATTGGCCTACCACCAGTGCACGTTCTTGGGCTTTTTAGCATGCCACCGAGATACATTCATTGGCTTTATTGTCTACCAACAAGGTGTCCATCATGGGTTTTTTTACCCTGCCACTGTCGTACATTTTCTGGCCCTTTTGCTTACCACCGGGAAACCCATCTTAGACTTTTTTGCCTATCACCGCGGTGCTTTGACTTTATTTGCCTGCAGGGTTCCCATCTTGGCCTTTTTAGCCTGCCCTGCCAACAGTATAATGCCCCCCCACACATAGCCCTACAGAGAGTAGAATGGGCTCCATATAGCCCAACATTTAATGTAATAGGCCCCATATACCCCAATATTTAATGTAGTGGGCACCGCACAACCCAACATATAATGTAATGGACCCCAAATAAAAGGTTCTACATAACCCTCCATTTAATACAAAGGGCCCCATGTAGTCCTCCAATTAATATAATGCGTCCCACAAAGAACTCAATTTAATATATTGTGCCTCCTATAACCTTAAACTCAAAATAGTAAACCCCACATAGCCTTCCCTTACCCGTGCCACCGGAGCACAACCCGTTTCCCGTTGGCGTGCCACCGGAGCACAACCCGTTTCCCGTTGGCGTGCCACCGGAGCACAACCCGTTTCCCGTTGGCGTGCCACCGGAGCACAACCCGTTTCCCGTTGGCGTGCCACCGGAGCACAACCCGTTTCCCGTTGGCGTGCCACCGGAGCACAACCCGTTTCCCGTTGGCGTGCCACCGGAGCACAACCCGTTTCCCGTTGGCGTGCCACCGGAGCACAACCCGTTTCCCGTTGGCGTGCCACCGGAGCACAACCCGTTTCCCGTTGGCGTGCCACCGGAGCACAACCCGTTTCCCGTTGGCGTGCCACCGGAGCACAACCCGTTTCCCGTTGGCGTGCCACCGGAGCACAACCCGTTTCCCGTTGGCGTGCCACCGGAGCACAACCCGTTTCCCGTTGGCGTGCCACCGGAGCACAACCCGTTTCCCGTTGGCGTGCCACCGGAGCACAACCCGTTTCCCGTTGGCGTGCCACCGGAGCACAACCCGTTTCCCGTTGGCGTGCCACCGGAGCACAACCCGTTTCCCGTTGGCGTGCCACCGGAGCACAACCCGTTTCCCGTTGGCGTGCCACCGGAGCACAACCCGTTTCCCGTTGGCGTGCCACCGGAGCACAACCCGTTTCCCGTTGGCGTGCCACCGGAGCACAACCCGTTTCCCGTTGGCGTGCCACCGGAGCACAACCCGTTTCCCGTTGGCGTGCCACCGGAGCACAACCCGTTTCCCGTTGGCGTGCCACCGGAGCACAACCCGTTTCCCGTTGGCGTGCCACCGGAGCACAACCCGTTTCCCGTTGGCGTGCCACCGGAGCACAACCCGTTTCCCGTTGGCGTGCCACCGGAGCACAACCCGTTTCCCGTTGGCGTGCCACCGGAGCACAACCCGTTTCCCGTTGGCGTGCCACCGGAGCACAACCCGTTTCCCGTTGGCGTGCCACCGGAGCACAACCCGTTTCCCGTTGGCGTGCCACCGGAGCACAACCCGTTTCCCGTTGGCGTGCCACCGGAGCACAACCCGTTTCCCGTTGGCGTGCCACCGGAGCACAACCCGTTTCCCGTTGGCGTGCCACCGGAGCACAACCCGTTTCCCGTTGGCGTGCCACCGAAGCACAACCCGTTTCCCGTTGGCGTGCCACCGAAGCACAACCCGTTTCCCGTTGGCGTGCCACCGAAGCACAACCCGTTTCCCGTTGGCGTGCCACCGAAGCACAACCCGTTTCCCGTTGGCGTGCCACCGAAGCACAACCCGTTTCCCGTTGGCGTGCCACCGAAGCACAACCCGTTTCCCGTTGGCGTGCCACCGAAGCACAACCCGTTTCCCGTTGGCGTGCCACCGAAGCTCAACCTTTTCCGTTGGCGTGCCACCGAAGCACAACCTTTTCCGTTGGCGTGCCACCGAAGCACAACCTTTTCCGTTGGCGTGCCACCGAAGCACACCCATTTCCCGTTGGCGTGCCACCGAAGCACACCCTTTTCCCATTAGTGTGCCATCGGAGCACACGGTTTTCCCGTTGGCATGCCACCGAAGCGCACCCTTTTCTCGTTGACGTGCCACCGAAGCACACCATTTGACGTTGGCGTTCCACCGAAGCACACCATTTCCCGTTGGCGTGCCACCGGAGCACACCATTTCCCATGGCCAGAAGGTCCCAATACTTGGCCTTTTTGCTTACCAGTTGTGCGCGCCCATCTTGGGCTTTTTAGCCTGCCATCGAGATACATTCATTGGCCTCATTGTCTGCCACCTTGGCGTCCATCTTATTGTTTTTTATACACAGCCACTGCGGTTCATTTTCTGGCCCTTTTGCTTACCACCGGGACACCCATCTTGGCCTTTTTAGCCTGTCACTGCGGTGAATTCTTTGACTTTTTTATTTGTCTGCAGGGTGCCCATCTTGACCTTTTTAGCCTGCCCTGCCAACAGTATAATGCCCACCCACACATAGCCCTACATAAAGTAGAATGGGCTCCATATACCACAACATTTAATGTAATAGGCCCATATAGCCCAACGTTTAATGTAATGGGCACCGTACAACCCAACATATAATGTAATAGGCCCGATATAAAAGGCTCTGCATAACCCTCCATTTAATACAATGGGCCCCATGTAGCCCTCCAATTAATATAATGCGTCCCACAAAGAACTCAATTTAATATAATGGGACCTGCAAAGTACCTATTATAATGGGACCCAGAAAGCCTTCTATTTAATATACTGTGCCCCCTATAGCATTAAATTAAAAATAATTAGCCCCACAAAGCCTTCCTTTACCTGTGCCACCGAAGCACACCCTTTTCCCGTTGGCGTGCCACCGAAGCACACCCTTTTCCCGTTGGCGTGCCACCGAAGCACACCCTTTTCCCGTTGGCGTGCCACCGAAGCACACCCTTTTCCCGTTGGCGTGCCACCGAAGCACACCCTTTTCCAGTTGGCGTGCCACCGAAGCACACCCTTTTCCAGTTGGCGTGCCACCGAAGCACACCCTTTTCCAGTTGGCGTGCCACCGAAGCACACCCTTTTCCAGTTGGCGTGCCACCGAAGCACACCCTTTTCCAGTTGGCGTGCCACCGAAGCACACCCTTTTCCAGTTGGCGTGCCACCGAAGCACACCCTTTTCCCGTTGGTTGTGTCACCGAAGCACACCATTTCCGGTTGGCGTGCCACCAAAGCACACCCTTTTCTTATAAGTGTGCCACCGAAGCACACCATTTTCCCGTAGACGTGCCCCCGAAGCACACCATTAACTGTTAGCGTGCCAACGGAGCACACCCTTTTCCCGTTGGCGTGCCACCGGACCACACCCTTTTACCGTTGGCGTGCCACCGGAGCACAACCCGTTTCCCGTTGGCGTGCCACCGGAGCACACCCCGTTTCCCGTTGGCGTGCCACCGGAGCACACCCCGTTTCCCGTTGGCGTGCCACCGGAGCACACCATTAACTGTTAACGTGCCAACGGAGCACATCCTTTTCCCTTTGGCGTGCCACCGGACCACACCCTTTTACCGTTGGCGTGCCACCGAAGCACACCCTTTTACCGTTGGCGTGCCACCGAAGCACACCCTTTTACCGTTGGCGTGCCACCGAAGCACACCCTTTTACCGTTGGCGTGCCACCGAAGCACACCATTTCCGGTTGGCGTGCCACCGAAGCACACCATTTTCCCGTAGACGTGCCCCCGAAGCACACCATTAACTGTTAGCGTGCCAACGGAGCACACCCTTTTCCCGTTGGCGTGCCACCGGACCACACCCTTTTACCGTTGGCGTGCCACCGAAGCACACCCTTTTACCGTTGGCGTGCCACCGAAGCACACCCTTTTACCGTTGGCGTGCCACCGAAGCACACCCTTTTACCGTTGGCGTGCCACCGAAGCACACCCTTTTCATGTTGGCATGCCACCGGACCGGAGCATACCCTCTTCCCGTTGGCGTGCCACCAAAGCACACCATTTCCCGTGGGCCCGCCAGATGGGCCCAATACTTGGCCTTTTAGCTTACCACCAGTGTGCCCATCATGGGCTTTTTAGCCTGCCATCGAGATACATTCACTGGCCTTATTGTCTACCACCATGGCGTCCATCTTGGGTTTTTTTTTATACTGCCACTGCGGTACATGTTCTGGCCCTTTTGCTTACCACCGGGACACCCATCTTGGGCTTTTTAGCCTGACACCGCAGTGAATTCTTTGACTTTTTTATTAGCCTGCAGGGTGCCCATCTTGGCCTTTTTAACCTGCCCTGCCAACAGTATAATGCCTCCCCACACAAAGCCCTACATAGAGTAGAATGGGCTACATATAGCACATTTAATGTAACAGGCACCATATAGCCCAACATTTAATGTAATATGCAACGCACAACCCAACATAATGTAATGGGCCCCATATGAAAGGCTCTACATAAACCCTCCATTTAATACAATGGGCCCTATGTGGCCCTCCACTTAATATAATGCGCAACACAAAGAACTCAATTTAATATAATGGGACCCAGAAAGCCTTCTATTTAATATATAATGCCCACTATAGCCTTAAATTCAAAATAAATAGCCCCACATAGCTTTCCCTTGCCACCGGAGCACACCCTTTTCTCGTTGGCGTGCCACCGGAGCACACCCTTTTCTCGTTGGCGTGCCACCGGAGCACACCCTTTTCTCGTTGGCGTGCCACCGGAGCACACCCTTTTCTCGTTGGCGTGCCACCGGAGCACACCCTTTTCTCGTTGGCGTGCCACCGGAGCACACCCTTTTCTCGTTGGCGTGCCACCGGAGCACACCCTTTTCTCGTTGGCGTGCCACCGGAGCACACCCTTTTCTCGTTGGCGTGCCACCGGAGCACACCCTTTTCTCGTTGGCGTGCCACCGGAGCACACCCTTTTCCCGTTGGCGTGCCATCAAAGCACACCATTTCCCGTGGGCCAGCCAGAAGGGCCCAATACTTGGCCTTTTTGCTTACCACCAGTGCGCCCATCTTGGGCTGCTTAGCCTGCCTTCAAGATACATTCACTGGCCTGTCTACCACCATGGCATCCATCTTGGGGGTTTTTTTACACTGCGGTACATGTTCTGGCCCTTTTGCTTAATACCGGGACACCCATCTTGGGCTTTTTAGCCTGACACCGCAGTGAATTCTTTGACTCTATTTGCCTGCAGGGTGCCCATCTTGGCCTTTTTAGCCAGACCTGCCAACAGTATAATACCTCCCCACACAAAGCCCTACAGAGAGTAGAATGGGCTCCATATAGAACATTTAATGTAACAGGCCCCATATAGCCCAACATTTAATGTAATGGGCACTGCACAACCCAACATAATGTAATGGGCCCCATATAAAAGGCTCTACATGACCCTCCATTTAATACAATGGGCCCTATGTAGCCCTCCAATTAATATAATGCGTCCCACAAAGAACTCAATTTAATATAATGGGACCTGCATAGCACCTATTATAATGGGACCCAGAAAGCCTTCTATTTAATATACTGTGCCCCTATAGCATTAAATTAAAAATAATTAGCCCCACAAAGCCTTCCCTTACCCGTGCCACCGAAGTACACCCTTTTCCCGTTGGCGTACTACCGAAGCACATCATTTCCCATTGGCGTGCCACCGAAGCACACCCTTTTCCCCTTGGCGTGCCACCGAAGCACACCCTTTTCCCCTTGGCGTGCCACCGAAGCACACCCTTTTCCCCTTGGCGTGCCACCGAAGCACACCCTTTTCCCCTTGGCGTGCCACCGAAGCACACCCTTTTCCCCTTGGCGTGCCACCGAAGCACACCCTTTTCCCCTTGACGTGCCACCGAAGCACACCCTTTTCCCCTTGGTGTGCCACCGAAGCACACCCTTTTCCCCTTGGCGTGCCACCGAAGCACACCCTTTTCCCCTTGACGTGCCACCGGAGCACACCCTTTTCCCCTTGGCGTGCCATCGGAGCACACCCTTTTCCCGTTGGCGTGCAAACGAAGCGCACCCCTTTTCCCGTTGGCGTGCAACCTTAGCACACCATTTCCCATAGCCAAAAGGTCCCAATACTTGGCCTTTTTGCTTATCAGTTGTGTGTGCCCGTCTTGGGCTTTTTAGCCTGCCATCGAGATACATTCATTGGCCTCATTGTCTGCCACCTTGGCGTCCATCTTGGTTTTTTTTTACACAGCCACTGCGGTTCATGTTCTGGACCTTTTGCTTACCACCGGGACACCCATCTTGGCCTTTTTAGCCTGTCCTGCCAACAGTATAATGCCCACCCACACATAGCCCTACATAAAGTAGAATGGGCTCCATATACCACAACATTTAATGTAATGTGCAACGCACAACCCAACAATGTAATGGGCCCCATATAAAAGGCTCTACATAAACCCTCCATTTAATACAATGGGCCCTATGTGGCCCTCCAATTAATATAATGCGCCCCACAAAGAACTCAATTTAATATAATGGGACCCAGAAAGCCTTCTATTTAATATATTATGCCCACTATAGCCTTAAATTCAAAATAAATAGCCCCACATAGCTTTCCCTTACCACCGGAGCACACCCTTTTCTCGCTGGCGTGCCACCAGAGCACACCCTTTTCTCGCTGTCGTGCCACTAGAGCACACCCTTTTCTCGCTGGCATGCCACCAGAGCACACCCTTTTCTCGCTGGCGTGCCACCAGAGCACACCATTTCCCATAGGCCCGCCAGAAGGGCCCAATACTTGGCCTTCTTGCTTAACACCAGAGGTACAAATCTAGGGCTTTTCAGTCTGACACCGTGGTGCTCTTTGGCCTGTTTGCCTACCACCAGGGCACCTATCTTGGGCTTTTTATTCTGCCACCGGGGTACATTCTCTGACCTTTATATTTACCAGTGTGGTGACCATTTTGGGCTTTTTAGTCTGCCACTGAGGTGCATTAGCCTTATTACCTACCATCAGAATACACGCTCTGGCTCTTTTGCTTACCACCGGGACACCGATCTTGGGGTTTTTAGCCTGCCACCAGGGTGTGCCATTTGGCCTCTTGCCTACCATTGGTGCACCCATCTTGGGCTTTTTAGCATGCTACTTGGGTGCATTTTTTGACCTTCTTGCGTTCCGCCAGGCTGCGCCTCCAGAGCATTTTAGCTTAGTAACGGGGTGCACTTTCTGCCTACGACCAGGGCACCCATTTTAGTATTTTTATCCTGCCACTGGGTGCATTCTCTGACCTTTTTATTTACAAGCGTGGCGTTCATCTTGGGCTTTTCTGCCTGCCACTGGGGTGCATTCATTGGCCTACCACCAGTGCACGTTCTTGGGCTTTTTAGCATGCCACCGAGATACATTCATTGGCTTTATTGTCTACCAACAAGGTGTCCATCATGGGTTTTTTTACCCTGCCACTGTCGTACATTTTCTGGCCCTTTTGCTTACCACCGGGAAACCCATCTTAGACTTTTTTGCCTATCACCGCGGTGCTTTGACTTTATTTGCCTGCAGGGTTCCCATCTTGGCCTTTTTAGCCTGCCCTGCCAACAGTATAATGCCCCCCCACACATAGCCCTACAGAGAGTAGAATGGGCTCCATATAGCCCAACATTTAATGTAATAGGCCCCATATACCCCAATATTTAATGTAGTGGGCACCGCACAACCCAACATATAATGTAATGGACCCCAAATAAAAGGCTCTACATAACCCTCCATTTAATACAAAGGGCCCCATGTAGTCCTCCAATTAATATAATGCGTCCCACAAAGAACTCAATTTAATATATTGTGCCTCCTATAACCTTAAACTCAAAATAGTAAACCCCACATAGCCTTCCCTTACCCGTGCCACCAAAGCACAACCGTTTCTTGTTGGCGTGCCACCAAAGCACAACCGTTTCCCGTTGGCGTGCCACCAAAGCACAACCGTTTCCCGTCGGCGTGCCACCAAAGCACAACCGTTTCCCGTTGGCGTGCCACCAATGCACAACCGTTTCCCGTTGGCGTGCCACCAAAGCACAACCGTTTCCCGTTGGCGTGCCACCAAAGCACAACCGTTTCCCGTTGGCGTGCCACCAAAGCACAACCGTTTCCCGTTGGCGTGCCACCGAAGCACAACCGTTTTTCGTTGGCGTGCCACCGAAGCACAACCTTTTCCGCTGGCGTGCCACTGAAGCACAACCATTTTCCGTTGGCGTGCCACCGAAGCACACCCTTTTCCCATTAGCGTGCCATCGGAGCACACCATTTGACGTTGGCGTGCCACCGAAGCACACCATTTCCCGTTGGCGTGCCACCGGAGCACACCATTTCCCATGGCCAGAAGGTCCCAATACTTGGCCTTTTTGCTTACCAGTTGTGTGCGCCCATCTTGGGCTTTTTAGCCTGCCATCGAGATACATTCATTGGCCTCATTGTCTGCCACCTTGGCGTCCATCTTGTTGTTTTTTTTACACAGCCACTGCGGTTCATTTTCTGGCCCTTTTGCTTACCACCGGGACAGCCAACTTGGCCTTTTTAGCCTGTCACTGCGGTGAATTCTTTGACTTTTTTATTTGTCTGCAGGGTGCCCATCTTGACCTTTTTAGCCTGCCCTGCCAACAGTATAATGCCCACCCACACATAGCCCTACATAAAGTAGAATGGGCTCCATATACCACAACATTTAATGTAATAGGCCCATATAGCCCAACATTTAATGTAATGGGAACCGTACAACCCAACATATAATGTAATGGGCCCCATATAAAAGGCTCTGCATAACCCTCCATTTAATACAATGGGACCTGCATAGTACTCTATTATAATGGCACCCAGAAAGCCTTCTATTTAATATATTGTGCCCCCTATAGCCTTAAATTCAAAATAATTAGCCCCACATAGCTTTCACTTACGCGTGCCACCGAAGCACAACCCGTTTCCCGTTGGCGTGCCACCGAAGCACAACCCGTTTCCCGTTGGCGTGCCACCGAAGCACAACCCGTTTCCCGTTGGCGTGCCACCGAAGCACAAACCGTTTCCCGTTGGCGTGCCACCGAAGCACAACCCGTTTCCCGTTGGCGTGCCACCGAAGCACAACCCGTTTCCCGTTGGCGTGCCACCGGAGCACAACCCGTTTCCCGTTGGCGTGCCACCGGAGCACAACCCGTTTCCCGTTGGCGTGCCACCGGAGCACAACCCGTTTCCCGTTGGCGTGCCACCGGAGCACAACCCGTTTCCCGTTGGCGTGCCACCGGAGCACAACCCGTTTCCCGTTGGCGTGCCACCGGAGCACAACCCGTTTCCCGTTGGCGTGCCACCGGAGCACAACCCGTTTCCCGTTGGCGTGCCACCGAAGCACAACCCGTTTCCCGTTGGCGTGCCACCGAAGCACAACCCGTTTCCCGTTGGCGTGCCACCGAAGCACAACCCGTTTCCCGTTGGCGTGCCACCGAAGCACAACCCGTTTCCCGTTGGCGTGCCACCGAAGCACAACCCGTTTCCCGTTGGCGTGCCACCGAAGCACAACCTTTTCCGTTGGCGTGCCACCGAAGCACAACCTTTTCCGTTGGCGTGCCACCGAAGCACACCCATTTCCCGTTGGCGTGCCACCGAAGCACACCCTTTTCTCATTAGTGTGCCATCGGAGCACACGGTTTTCCCGTTGGCATGCCACCGAAGCGCACCCTTTTCTCGTTGACGTGCCACCGAAGCACACCATTTGACGTTGGCGTTCCACCGAAGCACACCATTTCCCGTTGGTGTGCCACCGGAGCACACCATTTCCCATGGCCAGAAGGTCCCAATACTTGGCCTTTTGGCTTACCAGTTGTGAGCGCCCATCTTGGGCTTTTTAGCCTGCCATCGAGATACATTCATTGGCCTCATTGTCTGCCACCTTGGAGTCCATCTTGTTGTTTTTTTTACACAGCCACTGCGGTTCATTTTCTGGCCCTTTTGCTAACCACCGGGACACCCATCTTGGCCTTTTTAGCCTGTCACTGCGGTGAATTCTTTGACTTTATTTGTCTGGAGGGTGCCCATCTTGACCTTTTTAGCCTGCCCTGCCAACAGTATAATGCCCACCCACACATAGCCCTACATAAAGTAGAATGGGCTCCATATACCACAACATTTAATGTAATAGGCCCATATAGCCCAACATTTAATGTAATGGGCACCGTACAACCCAACATATAATGTAATGGGCCCCATATAAAAGGCTCTGCATAACCCTCCATTTAATACAATGGGCCCCATGTAGCCCTCCAATTAATATAATGCATCCCACAAAGAACTCAATTTAATATAATGGGACCTGCATAGCACCTATTATAATGGGACCCAGAAAGCCTTCTATTTAATATACTGTGCCCCCTATAGCATTAAATTAAAAATAATTAGCCCCACAAAGCCTTCCTTTACCTGTGCCACCGAAGCACACCCTTTTCCCGTTGGCGTGCCACCGAAGCACACCCTTTTCCCGTTGGCGTGCCACCGAAGCACACCCTTTTCCCGTTGGCGTGCCACCGAAGCACACCCTTTTCCCGTTGGCGTGCCACCGAAGCACATCCTTTTCCCGTTGGCGTGCCACCGAAGCACACCCTTTTCCAGTTGGCGTGCCACCGAAGCACACCCTTTTCCAATTGGCGTGCCACCAAAGCACACCCTTTTCCAGTTGGCGTGCCACCGAAGAACACCCTTTTCCCGTTGGCGTGCCACCGAAGCACACACTTTTCCCGTTGGTTGTGTCACCGAAGCACACCCTTTTCTTATAAGTGTGCCACCGAAGCACACCATTTTTTCGTAGACGTGCCCCCGAAGCACACCATTAACTGTTAGCGTGCCAACGGAGCACACCCTTTTCCCGTTGGCGTGCCACCGGACCACACCCTTTTCCCGTTGGCGTGCCACCGAAGCACACCCTTTTCTCGTTGGCGTGCCACCGGAGCACACCCTTTTCTCGTTGGCGTGCCACCGGAGCACACCCTTTTCTCGTTGGCGTGCCACCGGAGCACACCCTTTTCTCGTTGGCGTGCCACCGGAGCACACCCTTTTCTCGTTGGCGTGCCACCGGAGCACACCCTTTTCTCGTTGGCGTGCCACCGGAGCACACCCTTTTCTCGTTGGCGTGCCACCGGAGCACACCCTTTTCTCGTTGGCGTGCCACCGGAGCACACCCTTTTCTCGTTGGCGTGCCACCGGAGCACACCCTTTTCTCGTTGGCGTGCCACCGGAGCACACCCTTTTCTCGTTGGTGTGCCACCGGAGAACACCCTTTTCTCGTTGGCGTGCCACCAGAGAACACCCTTTTCTCGCTGGCGCACCACCCTTTTCTCGCTGGCGTGCCACAAGAGCACCACCCTTTTCTCGCTGGCGTGCCACCGGAACACACCCTTTTCTCGCTGGCGTGCCACCGGAGCACACCCTTTTCTCGCTGGTATCCACCGGAGCACACCCTTTTCTCGCTGGCGTGCCACCGGAGCACACCCTTTTCTCGCTGGCGTGCCACCGGAGCACACCCTTTTCTCGCTGGCGTGCCACCGGAGCACACCCTTTTCTCGCTGGCGTGCCACCGGAGCACACCCTTTTCTCGCTGGCGTGCCACCGGAGCACACCCTTTTCTCGCTGGCGTGCCACCGGAGCACACCCTTTTCTCGCTGGCGTGCCACCGGAGCACACCCTTTTCCCGTAGACATGCCCCCGAAGCACACCATTAACTGTTAGCGTGCCAACGAAGCACATCCTTTTCCCATTGGCGTGCCACCGAAGCACACCCTTTTACCGTTGGCGTGCCACCGAAGCACACCCTTTTACCGTTGGCGTGCCACCGAAGCACACCCTTTTCATGTTGGCATGCCACCGGACCGGAGCATACCCTTTTCCCGTTGGCATGCCACCAAAGCACACCATTTCCCGTGGGCCCGCCAGATGGGCCCAATACTTGGCCTTTTAGCTTACCACCAGTGTGCCCATCATGGGCTTTTTAGCCTGCCATCGAGATACATTCACTGGCCTTATTGTCTACCACCATGGCGTCCATCTTGGGTTTTTTTTATACTGCCACTGCGGTACATGTTCTGGCCCTTTTGCTTACCACCGGGACACCCATCTTGGGCTTTTTAGCCTGACACCGCAGTGAATTCTTTGACTTTATTTGCCTGCAGGGTGCCCATCTTGGCCTTTTTAACCTGCCCTGCCAACAGTATAATGCCCCCCACACAAAGCCCTACATAGAGTAGAATGGGCTCCATATAGCACATTTAATGTAACAGGCCCCATATAGCCCAACATTTAATGTAATGTGCAACGCACAACCCAACATAATGTAATGGGCCCCATATAAAAGGCTCTACATAAACCCTCCATTTAATACAATGGGCCCTATGTGGCCCTCCAATTAATATAATGCGCCCCACAAAGAACTCAATTTAATATAATGGGACCCAGAAAGCCTTCTATTTAATATATTATGCCCACTATAGCCTTAAATTCAAAATAAATAGCCCCACATAGCTTTCCCTTACCACCGGAGCACACCCTTTTCCCGTTGGCGTGCCACCGGACCACACCCTTTTCCCGTTGGCGTGCCACCGGACCACACCCTTTTACCGTTGGCGTGCCACCGAAGCACACCCTTTTACCGTTGGCGTGCCACCGGAGCACACCCTTTTCTCGTTGGCGTGCCACCGGAGCACACCCTTTTCTCGTTGGCGTGCCACCGGAGCACACCCTTTTCTCGTTGGCGTGCCACCGGAGCACACCCTTTTCTCGTTGGCGTGCCACCGGAGCACACCCTTTTCTCGTTGGCGTGCCACCGGAGCACACCCTTTTCTCGTTGGCGTGCCACCGGAGCACACCCTTTTCTCGTTGGCGTGCCACCGGAGCACACCCTTTTCTCGTTGGCGTGCCACCGGAGCACACCCTTTTCTCGTTGGCGTGCCACCGGAGCACACCCTTTTCTCGTTGGCGTGCCACCGGAGCACACCCTTTTCTCGTTGGCGTGCCACCGGAGCACACCCTTTTCTCGTTGGCGTGCCACCGGAGCACACCCTTTTCTCGTTGGCGTGCCACCGGAGCACACCCTTTTCTCGTTGGCGTGCCACCGGAGCACACCCTTTTCTCGTTGGCGTGCCACCGGAGCACACCCTTTTCTCGTTGGCGTGCCACCGGAGCACACCCTTTTCTCGTTGGCGTGCCACCGGAGCACACCCTTTTCTCGTTGGCGTGCCACCGGAGCACACCCTTTTCTCGTTGGCGTGCCACCGGAGCACACCCTTTTCTCGTTGGCGTGCCACCGGAGCACACCCTTTTCTCGTTGGCGTGCCACCGGAGCACACCCTTTTCTCGTTGGCGTGCCACCGGAGCACACCCTTTTCTCGTTGGCGTGCCACCGGAGCACACCCTTTTCTCGTTGGCGTGCCACCGGAGCAAACCCTTTTCTCGTTGGCGTGCCACCGGAGCACACCCTTTTCTCGTTGGCGTGCCACCGGAGCACACCCTTTTCTCGTTGGCGTGCCACCGGAGCACACCCTTTTCTCGTTGGCGTGCCACCGGAGCACACCCTTTTCTCGTTGGCGTGCCACCGGACCACACCCTTTTACCGTTGGCGTGCCACCGAAGCACACCCTTTTACCGTTGGCGTGCCACCGAAGCACACCCTTTTACCGTTGGCGTGCCACCGGAGCACACCCTTTTACCGTTGGCGTGCCACCGGAGCACACCCTTTTCTCGTTGGCGTGCCACCGGAGCACACCCTTTTCTCGCTGGCGCACCACCCTTTTCTCGCTGGCGTGCCACAAGAGCACCACCCTTTTCTCGCTGGCGTGCCACCGGAACACACCCTTTTCTCGCTGGTGTGCCACCGGAGCACACCCTTTTCTCGCTGGCGTGCCACCGGAGCACACCCTTTTCTCGCTGGCGTGCCACCGGAGCACACCCTTTTCTCGCTGGCGTGCCACCGGAGCACACCCTTTTCTCGCTGGCGTGCCACCGGAGCACACCCTTTTCTCGCTGGCGTGCCACCGGAGCACACCCTTTTCTCGCTGGCGTGCCACCGGAGCACGCCCTTTTCTCGCTGGCGTGCCACCGGAGCACACCCTTTTCTCGCTGGCGTGCCACCGGAGCACACCCTTTTCTCGCTGGCGTGCCACCGGAGCACACCCTTTTCCCGTAGACATGCCCCCGAAGCACACCATTAACTGTTAGCGTGCCAACGAAGCACATCCTTTTCCCATTGGCGTGCCACCGAAGCACACCCTTTTACCGTTGGCGTGCCACCGAAGCACACCCTTTTACCGTTGGCGTGCCACCGAAGCACACCCTTTTCATGTTGGCATGCCACCGGACCGGAGCATACCCTTTTCCCGTTGGCGTGCCACCAAAGCACACCATTTCCCGTGGGCCCGCCAGATGGGCCCAATACTTGGCCTTTTAGCTTACCACCAGTGTGCCCATCATGGGCTTTTTAGCCTGCCATCGAGAAACATTCATGTCTACCACCATGGCGTCCATCTTGGGTTTTTTTTATACTGCCACTGCGGTACATGTTCTGGCCCTTTTGCTTACCACCGGGACACCCATCTTGGGCTTTTTAGCCTGACACCGCAGTGAATTCTTTGACTTTTTTATTTGCCTGCAGGGTGCCCATCTTGGCCTTTTTAACCTGCCCTGCCAACAGTATAATGCCCCCCACACAAAGCCCTACATAGAGTAGAATGGGCTCCATATAGCACATTTAATGTAACAGGCCCCATATAGCCCAACATTTAATGTAATGTGCAACGCACAACCCAACATAATGTAATGGGCCCCATATAAAAGGCTCTACATAAACCCTCCATTTAATACAATGGGCCCTATGTGGCCCTCCAATTAATATAATGCGCCCCACAAAGAACTCAATTTAATATAATGGGACCCAGAAAGCCTTCTATTTAATATATTATGCCCACTATAGCCTTAAATTCAAAATAAATAGCCCCACATAGCTTTCCCTTACCACCGGAGCACACCCTTTTCTCGTTGGCGTGCCACCGCAGCACACCCTTTTCTCGTTGGCGTGCCACCGGAGCACACCCTTTTCTCGTTGGCGTGCCACCGGAGCACACCCTTTTCTCGTTGGCATGCCACCGGAGCACACCCTTTTCTCGCTGGCGTGCCACCGGAGCACACCCTTTTCTCGCTGGCGTGCCACCGGAGCACACCCTTTTCTCGCTGGCGTGCCACCAGAGCACACCCTTTTCTTGCTGGCGTGCCACCAGAGCACACCCTTTTCTCGCTGGCGTGCCACCAGAGCACACCCTTTTCTCGCTGGCGTGCCACCAGAGCACACCCTTTTACCGTTGGCGTGCCACCGAAGCACAACCCGCTTCCCGTTGGCGTGCCACCGAAGCACAACCCGCTTCCCGTTGGCGTGCCACCGAAGCACAACCCGCTTCCCGTTGGCGTGCCACCGAAGCACAACCCGCTTCCCGTTGGCGTGCCACCGAAGCACAACCCGCTTCCCGTTGGCGTGCCACCGAAGCACAACCCGCTTCCCGTTGGCGTGCCACCGAAGCACAACCCGCTTCCCGTTGGCGTGCCACCGAAGCACAACCCGCTTCCCGTTGGCGTGCCACCGAAGCACAACCCGCTTCCCGTTGGCGTGCCACCGAAGCACAACCCGCTTCCCGTTGGCGTGCCACCGAAGCACAACCCGCTTCCCGTTGGCGTGCCACCGAAGCACAACCCGCTTCCCGTTGGCGTGCCACCGAAGCACAACCCGCTTCCCGTTGGCGTGCCACCGAAGCACAACCCGCTTCCCGTTGGCGTGCCACCGAAGCACAACCCGCTTCCCGTTGGCGTGCCACCGAAGCACAACCCGCTTCCCGTTGGCGTGCCACCGAAGCACAACCCGCTTCCCGTTGGCGTGCCACCGAAGCACAACCCGCTTCCCGTTGGCGTGCCACCGAAGCACAACCCGCTTCCCGTTGGCGTGCCACCGAAGCACAACCCGCTTCCCGTTGGCGTGCCACCGAAGCACAACCCGCTTCCCGTTGGCGTGCCACTGGAGCACACCATTTACCATGGCCAGAAGGTCCCAATACTTGGCCTTTTTGCTTACCAGTTGTGTGCGCCCATCTTGGGCTTTTTAGCCTGCTATCGAGATACATTCATTGGCCTCATTGTCTGCCACCTTGGCGTCCATCTTGTTTTGTTTTTTTTTTTACACAGCCACTGCGGTTCATTTTCTGGCCCTTTTGCTTACCACCGGGACACCCATCTTGGCCTTTTTAGCCTGTCACTGCGGTGAATTCTTTGACTTTATTTGCCTGCAGGGTGCCCATCTTGGCCTTTTTAGCCTGCCCTGCCAACAGTATAATGCCCACCCACACATAGCCCTACATAAAGTAGAATGGGCTCCATATACCACAACATTTAATGTAATAGGCCCATACAGCCCAACATTTAATGTAATGGGCACCGCACAACCCAACATATAATGTAATGGGCCCCATATAAAAGGCTCTGCATAACCCTCCATTTAATACAATGGGCCTCATGTAGCCCTCCAATTAATATAATGCATCCCACAAAGAACTCAATGTAATATAATGGGACCTGCATAGTACTCTATTATAATGGGACCCAGAAAGCCTTCTATTTAATATATTGTGCCCCCTATAGCCTTAAATTCAAAATAATTAGCCCCACATAGCTTTCACTTACCCGTGACACCGGAGTGCACCCTTTTCCCGTTGACGTGCCACAGGAGCACATCCTTTTCCTGTTGGCGTGCCACCGGAGCACACCCTTTTCTCGCTGGCGTGCCACCAGAGCACACCCTTTTATCGCTGGCTTGCCACCAGAGCACACCCTTTTCTCGCTGACATGCCACCAGAGCACACCCTTTTCTCGCTGACGTGCCACCAGTGCACACCCTTTTCTCGCTGGCGTGCCACCAGAGCACACCCTTTTCCCGTAGGCCCGCCAGAAGGGCCCAATACTTGGCCTTCTTGCTTACCACCAGAGGTACCAATCTAGGGCTTTTCAGTTTGACACCGGGGTGCTCTTTGGCCTGGGTGCCTACCACCGGGGCACCCATCTTAGGCTATTTATTCTGCCACCGGGGTACATTCTCTGACCTTTATATTTACCAATGTGGTGACCACTTTGGGCTTTTTAGTCTGCCACTGAGGAGCATTCATTAGCCTTATTGCTTACCATCATGATTCACACACTGGCTCTTTTGCTTACCACCGGGACACCTATCATGGGCTTTTTAGCCTGCCACCAGGGTGTGCCATTTGGCCTCTTGCCTGCCATCGGTGCACCCATCTTGGGCTTTTTAGCATGCTACTGGGGTGCATTTTTTGGCCTTGCGTTCCACCAGGCTGCCCCTCCAGAGCATTTTAGCTTAGTAACGGGGTACACTTTCTGCCTACGACCAGGGCACCCATTTTAGGCTTTATAATCTGCCACTGGGGTGCATTCTCTGACCTTTTTATTTACAAGCGTGTCGCTCATCCTGGGCTTTTCTGCCTGCCACTGGGGTGCATTCATTGGCCTACCACCAGTGCACGTTCTTGGGCTTTTTAGCATGCCACTGAGATACATTCATTGGCTTTATTGTCTACCACCATGGCGTCCATCTTAGGATTTTTTTTACCCTGCCACTGCGGTACGTGTTCTGGCCCTTTTACTTACCACCGGGACACCCATCTTGGGCTTTTTAGCCTGTCACCGCAGTGCTTTGACTTTTCTATTTGCCTGCAGGGTACCCATCTGTGCCTTTTTAGCCTGCCCTGCCAACAGTATAATGCCCCCCACACATAGCCCTACATAGAGTAGACTGGGCTCCACATAGCACAACATTTAATGTAATGGGCACCGCACAACCCAACATATAATGTAATGGGCCCCATATAAAAGGCTCTACATAACACTCCATTTTACACAATGGGCCCCAAGTAGACCTCCAATTAATATAATGCGTCCCACAAAGAACTCAATTTAATATAATGGGACCTGCATAGCACCTATTATAATGGGACCCAGAAAGCCTTCTATTTAATATACTGTGCCCCCTATAGCATTAAATTCAAAATAATTAGCCCCACAAAGCCTTCCCTTACCCGTGCCACCGAAGCACACCCTTTTCCCGTTGGCGTGCCACCGAGGCACACCCTTTTCCCGTTGGCGTGCCACCGAAGCACACCCTTTTCCCGTTGGCGTGCCACCGAAGAACAACCTTTTCCCGTTGGCGTGCCACCGAAGCACAACCTTTTCCCGTTGGCGTGCCACCGAAGCACAACCTTTTCCCGTTGCCGTGCCACCGAAACACAACCTTTTCCCGTTGGCGTGCCACCGAAGCACAACCTTTTCCCGTTGGCGTGCCACCGAAGCACAACCTTTTCCCGTTGGCGTGCCACCGAAGCACAACCTTTTCCCGTTGGCTTGCCACCGAAGCACAACCTTTTCCCGTTAGCGTGCCACCGGAGCACACCCTTTTCCCATTAGCGTGCCATCGGAGCACACGGTTTTCCCGTTGGCATGCCACTGAAGCGCACCCTTTTCCCGTTGACGTGCCACCGAAGCACACCATTTGACGTTGGCGTGCCACCGAAGCACACCATTTCCCGTTGGCGTGCCACCGAAGCACACCATTTCCCGTGGCCAGAAGGTCCCAATACTTGGCTTTTTTGCTTACCAGTTGTGTGTGCCCATCTTGGGCTATTTAGCCTGCCATCGAGATACATTCATTGGCCTCATTGTCTGCCACCTTTGCGTCTATCTTGATTTTTTTTTTTACACTGCCACTGCGGTTCATGTTCTGGCCCTTTTGCTTACCACCGGGACACCCATCTTGGCCTTTTTAGCCTGTCACTGCGGTGAATTCTTTGACTTTATTTGCCTGCAGGGTGCCCATCTTGGCCTTTTTAGACTGCCCTGCCAACAGTATAATGCCCACCCACACATAGCCCTACATAAAGTAGAATGGGCTCCATATACCACAACATTTAATGTAATAGGCCCATATAGCCCAACATTTAATGTAATGGGCACCGCACAACCAAACATATAATGTAATGGGCCCCATATAAAAGGCTCTGCGTAACCCTCCATTTAATACAATGGGCCCCATGTAGCCCTCCAATTAATATAATGCGTCCCACAAAGAACTCATTTTAATATAATGGGACCTGCATAGCACTATTATAATGGGACCCAGAAAGCCTTCTATTTAATATATTGTGCCCCCTATAGCATTATATTCAAAATAATTTGCCCCACATAGCTTTCCCTTACCCGTGCCACCGGAGCGCACCCTTTTCCCGTTGACGTGCCATATGAGCTCACCCGTTTCCCATTGGCGTGACACCGAAACACACCCTTTTCCCGTTGGCGTGCCACCGAAGCACACCATTTTCCCGTTGGCGTGACACCGAAGCACACCCTTTTCCCGTTGGCGTGCCACCGAAGCACACCATTTCCATTTGGAGTGCCACCAGAGCACACCCTTTTCTTGTTGGCGTGCCACCGGAGCACATCCTTTTCCTGTTGGCGTACCACCGAAGCACATCATTTTCCGTTGGCATGCCACCGAAGCACACCGTTTTCCGATTGGCGTACCACTGGAGCAAACCATTTCCCATTGGTGTGCCACCGACGCACACCCTTTTCCTGCTGGCGTGCCACCGGAGCACACCATTTCCCGTAGGCCCGCCAGAAGGGCCCAATACTTGGCCTTCTTGCTTACCACCAGAGGTGCCAATCTAGGGCTTTTCAGTCTGACACCGCGTTGCTCTTTCGCCTGTTTGCCTACCACCGGGGCACCCATCTTGGGCTTTTTATTCTGCCACCGGGGTACATTCTCGGACCTTTATATTTACCAGTGTGGTGACCACTTTGAGCTGTTTAGCCTGCCATCGAGAAACATTCATTGGTCTTATTGTCTACCACCATAGCGTCCATCATGGGTTTTTTTTTACACTACCACTGCGGTACATGTTCTGGCCCTTTTACTTACTACCGGCACACCCATCATGGGCTTTTTAGCCTGTCACCGCGGTGCTTTGACTTTTTCATTTGCCTGCAGGGTGCCCATCTTGGCCTTTTTAGCCTTCCCTGCCAACAGTATAATGCCCCCCCAAATATAGCCCTACAGAGAGTAGAATGGGCTCCATATATCCCAACATTTAATGTAATGGGCACCGCACAACCCAACATATAATGTAACGGGCCCCATACAAAAGGCTCTACATAACCCTCTATTTAATACAATGGGCCCCATGTAGCCCTCCAACTAATATAACGCATCCCACAAAGAACTCAATTTAATATAATGGGACCTGCATAGCACTCTATTATAATGAGACCAAGAAAACTTTCTATTTAATAAATTGTGAACCCTATAGCCTTAAATTCAAAATAATTAGCCCCACATAGCCTTCCCTTACCAGTGCCACCAGAGCACACCTGTTTCCCGCTGGCGTGCCACTGAAGCACACCCTTTTCCCGTTGGAGTGCTATCGGAGAGCACCCTTTTCTTGTTGACGTGCCACAAGAGCACACCTGTTTCTCGTTGACGTGCCACTGAAGCACACCCTTTTCTCGTTGGCGTGCCACGAGTACACCCTTTTCTTGTTGGCGTGCCACCGGAGCACACACTTTTCCCGTTGGCGTGCCACCGAAGCTTACCATTTCCCATGGCCAGACGGTCCCAATACTTGGCCTTTTTGCTTACCAGTTGTGTGCGCCCATCTTGGGCTTTTTAGCCTGCCATTGAGATACATTCATTGGCCTCATTGTCTGCCACCTTGGCGTCCATCTTGTTTTTTCTTTACACTGCCACTGCGGTTCATGTTCTGGCCCTTTTGCTTACCACCGGGACACCCATCTTGGCCTTTTTAGCCTGTCACTGCCAACAGTATAATGCCCACCCACACAAAGCCCTACATAGAGTACAATGAGCTCCATATACCACAACATTTAATGTAATAGGCTCCATATAGCCCAACATTTAATGTAATGGGCACCGCACAACCCAACATATAATACAGGGTGGATAAAAATCCATGTTTTTAAAAAAAAAAAAAAAAATATCGGATTTTTTTTTATTTAAATCGGATTTTTTTCAATAAACTGCTTTTTGAGGAAAATATTTTACCATCCAAAGGTTCTTCCATCATGAGATAAAGCTGAGTTGTTTAACTCAGTAGAATAAAGGCTGTATATGTGTAACATTCACAATGCCATGCTCTTCCAGAGGTTTCTGTAGGATTAGTGGGCAGTTTCTCTCCTATATTATCACAGACGCTCGCTTTACTTACGCAGTTCTCAAAACTGAATTTGACTCCGCAGAGGTCCCAGCCTCTTCTTCACGGCAAAAATGTTACAACATGAACAGAGTTGAGAAAAAGACCTTAATCCTATTGTTCTACAATCCTATGAATACAGAATCAACCCCTTCAGTGCCAAGTCCAAGAAGTTAGACAATATGTTTATGATTGTTTGGAGTGGAATAAATCTGCACAACACAAGAAGAATGTGAATCTAAGTGTGAGGAGGAGGAAGGGCAAGCAGACAAGAAAATGAAAGTGAAACTTTGAGCACAATACTGCAGCATAGCCACAGACAGACAAGTCTGGATCTGTTTGTGTGTACGATCTGAGGTTTATTACATTCTTTCCTTATAATGGCAGCAGGCCGTAAAAGAGACCCAGTTTGGGAATATTTTAATGAAGCTCCTTCGCCTATCGGTAAGGCAGGCATGCGTGCAAAATGCAAACGATGCAACAAAGAGATGCAAGGCCTGGTGGCGCGAATGAGGCAACATCATGAGAAGTGCGGTGATGAAGATGACCAAAGAAACACTTCTGAACAGGCAGGATCTTCAGGTTGGTAAACATTTTTATTGAATCCTATTTCTAAAGACAACTGTCATGTGTGAGAAAAATTATATTTCTTATTATTACTGCATGTTACTGTCATTTGGTACAGTTATGAAGAAAAATCAAATATTCCTTTTGGGGCTGGGGCAGTGATGTGTTGTGTACAATAAGCAGAAATTGTATAAACAATAAAATAACAGCATTGACTTTTTTTGTTTAGGGGAATTCATGGATTCTGGAAACTATCCACCTCCAAGATCACCATCATCTTGTTCTACAGTTTCAGAGTTATCCATCCAGGATAGTGCTTCATTAGCAGCAGCAGCATCATCATCAAACACCCACAGCTACATATCACCATCACCCAAAAGGAAGAAAAAACCTTTACCTCCTGGAACCACCATAGATAGGTTTGTGATAAGAACTAGCAGATTAGAAAAAGAGTTGATTGATGAAAAAATTGCCCAGTTTATTTATGCAACGAACTCTTCTTTCCGTCTGACTGAGAACCCACATTTCAATAATATGGTTCAGTCACTGAGACCAGGATACAGTCCACCCAGCAGAGCTGATGTTGCAGGGAAACTGCTGGATCAAGTGTATGACAGAGAAATGGAGCAATGTGCAACAGCTCTGGAGGGTAAAATTGTTAACCTAAGTATTGATGGGTGGAGTAATGTCCACAATGATCCTATTGTATGTGCTTGTATAACAACAGAAGAAGGTAAAGTCTTCCTTGCACAAACAACTGATACGTCAGGAAATGCACACACAGCAGAATACTTACAAGAAGTGGCAGAAAAAGCTATAACGACATGTGAACAAAAATTCAAATGTCTAGTACGCAGTTTGGTCACTGACAATGCTGCAAACGTATCCAAGATGAGAAGAGATTTAGAAGAGCAGGGAGGGAATACAAAGCTGCTAATAACATATGGTTGCAGTGCTCATTTGCTGCACCTCTTAGCCAAAGACTTAAGTGTTCCAGAAATAAAGGCTAATGTTGTTGAAATTGCTAAATACTTCCGTAATAATCATTTTGCTGCAGCAGCTCTGAAAAGGATGGGTGGAACCAAGCTAACGCTCCCACAAGATGTTAGATGGAACTCTGTGGTGGACTGTTTTGAGCAGTATATCAAAAACTGGCCTATTCTGATGACTTTGTGAAGAAAATCGAGATAAAATAGATGGCACTGTCACGGCCAAAATCCTCAACATTGGGCTTAAGAGAAATGTGGAACATATGCTGAGCTTCCTGAAACCCACCTCTCAAGCTTTAAACAAAATACAGAAAAATAGCTGTTTTATTGCGGATGCTGTTGAAATTTGGAAGGAACTGAGTGAACACTTAAAAACAGAACTACACATGGACAGAATTAAATTACAAGCAGTAAACAAACGAATGGGACAAGCACTGACTCCAGCTCATTTTTTGGCAAATATTGTCAATATCCAATATCAGGGTCAAAACCTAAGTGCTGAGGAAGAGGAGTTAGCTATGACATGGGTATCCAGCAATCATCCATCTTTAATGCCAACTATAATAAACTTCAGAGCTAAGGGGGAACCATTCAAGAAATATGTTTGCTGAAGATATTTTAAGGAAGGTCACACCAGTAAACTGGTGGAAGTCACTTAAGCGCTTGGATTTAGAGACTGTTCAAGTAATGATTTCACTTTAAACAGCAGTAGCTTCTTCTGCAGGCGTTGAAAGAATATTCTCTTCCTTTGGACTCATTCATTCTAAATTGAGAAATCGGTTGGGACCCAATAAAGCAGGAAAGCTTGTTTTTCTTTTCCAGATTATGAATAGGAACAAAGAAGATGATGATGATGAAGATGACGACAAGTGAGCTACAGAGGACAGCAGGGACAGTAGTATTTAAGTTTTTCATGTGTCGGCTGGGCTGACAGTCTAAGTTTCTTAAAATATATATATTTTGTTTAGCCAAATTAGTTAACAAACATGGATGTTTGTTTAAGCAAATAACTTATGCTGTAATGTTGTTATTGTTTCAGTTGAATAAATCTATTTAAATTGTTATTAAGGTCAGGATTATTTTTCTCCTTCCTAAGTACAACAGAACAGTCGTGTCCAAATATGAATGATTAACCCATTAAACTGGGGAGAAAAAAGTAATATAAAAAGTGATTCTAAAAATCTTCATCTACTTGCATATTAAAGTAGCAAGAACTAGTTTAGGTAGAAACTTTGATTTAAATCACGGATTTAAATCAAGCCTTACTGACTAGTGATTTAAATCGTGATTTAAATCAGTTAGATTTAAATCAAATCCACCCTGATATAATATAATGGGCCCCATATAAAAGGCTCTGCATAACCCTCCATTTAATACAATGGGCCCCATGTAGCCCTCCAATTAATATGATGCATCCCACAAAGAACTCAATGTAATATAATGGGACCTGCATAGCACTCTACTATAAATGGGACCCAGAAAGCCTTCTATTTAATATATTGTGCCCCCTATAGCCTTAAATTCTAAATAATTTGTCCCACATAGCTTTCCCTTACCCGTGCAACCGGAGCGCACCCTTTTACCGTTGACGTGCCACCGGAGCACACCATTTCCGGTTGGCGTGCCACCAGAGCACACCCTTTTATTGTTGGCGTGCCACCGGAGCACATCCTTTTCCTGTTGGCGTGCCACCGGTGCACACCCTATTTATGTTGGCGTGCCACCAGACCACACCCTTTTCCCATTGACGTGACACCGGAGCACACCATTTCCCGTTGGCGTGCCACCGGAGCACACCATTTCCCGTGGGCTCGCCAGAAGGGCCCAATACTTGCCTTCTTGCTTACCACCAGAGGTGCCAATCTTGGGATTTTCAGTCTGACACCGGGGTGCTCTTTGGCCTGTTTGCCTACCACCGGGGCACCCATCTTGGGCTTTTTATTCTGCCACCGGGATATTCTCTGACCTTTATATTTACCAGTGTGGTGCCCACTTAGGGCTTTTTAGTCTGCCACTGAGGTGCATTCATTAGCTTTATTGCCTACCATCAGGGTACACACTCTGGCTCTTTTGCTTACCACCGGGACACCTATCTTGGGCTTTTTAGCCTGCCACCAGGGTGTGCCATTTGGCCTCTTGCCTACCATCGGTGCACCCATCTTGGGCTTTTTAGCATGCTTCTGGGGTGCATTTTTTGGCCTTCTTGCGTTCCGCCAGGCTGCCCCTCCAGAGCATTTTAGCTTAGTAACAGGGTGCACTTTATGCCTACGACCAGGGCACCCATTTTAGTCTTTTTATTCTGCCACTGGGGTGCATTCTCTGACCTTTTTATTTACAAGCGTGACGTTCATCTTGGGCTTTTCCGCCTGCCACTGGGATGCATTCATTGGCCTACCACCAGAGCAAGTTCTTGGGCTTTTTAGCATGCCACTGAGATACATTCATTGGCTTTATTGTCTACCACCATGGCGTCCATCTTGGGGTTTTTTTTTACCCTGCCACTGCGGTACATGTTCTGGCCCTTTAGCTTACTACCGGGACACCCATCTTGGGCTTTTTAGCCAGTCACCGCGGTGCTTTGACTTTTCTATTTGCCTGCACGGTACCCATCTGTGCCTTTTTAGCCTGCCCTGCCAACAGTATAATGCCCCCCACACATAGCCCTACATAGAGTAGAATGGGCTCCACATAGCACAACATTTAATGTACTGGACCCCATATAAAAGGCTCTACATAACCCTCCATTTTATACAATGGGCCCCATGTAGCCCTCCAATTAATATAATGCGTCCCACAAGGAACTCAATTTAATATAATGGGACCTGCATAGAACTCTATTACAATGGGACCCAGAAAGCTTTCTATTTAATATATTGTGCCCCCTATAGCATTAAATTTAAAATAATTAGCCCTACAAAGCCTTCCCTTACCCGTGTCACCGGAGCGCACCCTTTTCCCGTTGGCGTGCCACCGAAGTACACCCTTTTCCCGTTGGCGTGCCACCGAAGCACACCCTTTTCCCTTTGGCGTACCACCGGAGCACAACATTTCCCGTTGGCGTGCCACCGAAGCACACCCTTTTCCCGTTGGCGTGCCACCGAAGCACACCCTTTTCCCTTTGGCGTGCCACCGAAGCACACCCTTTTCCCTTTGGCGTGCCACCGAAGCACACCCTTTTCCCTTTGGCGTGCCACCGAAGCACACCCTTTTCCCGTTGGCGTGCCACCGAAGCACACCCTTTTCCCGTTGGCGTGCCACCGAAGCACACCCTTTTCCCGTTGGCGTGCCACCGAAGCACACCCTTTTCCCGTTGGCGTGCCACCGAAGCACACCCTTTTCCCGTTGGCGTGCCACCGAAGCACACCCTTTTCCCGTTGGCGTGCCACCGAAGCACACCCTTTTCCCGTTGGCGTGCCACCGAAGCACACCCTTTTCCCGTTGGCGTGCCACCGAAGCACACCCTTTTCCCGTTGGTGTGCCACCGAAGCACACCCTTTTCCCGTTGGCGTGCCACCGAAGCACACCCTTTTCCCGTTGGCGTGCCACCGAAGCACACCCTTTTCCCGTTGGCGTGCCACCGAAGCACACCCTTTTCCCGTTGGCGTGCCACCGAAGCACACCATTTCCTTTTGGCGTACCACCAGAGCACACCATTTCCCATGGGCCCGCCAGAAGGTCCCACTACTTGGCCTTTTTGCTTACCACTTGTGCGACCATGTTGGGCTTTTTAGCCTGCCATCGAGATACATTCATTGGCCTCATTGTCTGCCACCTTGGAGTCCATCTTGGTTGTTGGTTTTTTTTTACACTGCCACTGCGGTTCATGTTCTGGCCCTTTTGCTTACCACCGGGACATCCATCTTGGCCTTTTTAGCCTGTCACTGCGGTGAATTCTTTGACTTTATTTGCCTGCAGGGTGCCCATCTTGGCCTTTTTAGCCTGCCCTGCCAACAGTATAATGCCCACCCACATATAGCCCTACATAAAGTAGAATGGGCTCCATATACCACAACATTTAATTTAATAGGCCCCATATAGTCCAACATTTAATGTAATGGGCACCGCACAACCCAACGTATAATGTAATGGGCCCCATGTAAAAGGCTCTGCATAACCCTCCATTTAATACAATGGGCCCCATGTAGCCCTCCAATTAATAAAATGCGTCCCACAAAGGACTCAATTTAATATAATGGGACCTGCATAGCACTCTATTATAATGGGACCCAGAAAGCCTTCTATTTAATATATTGTGCCCCCTATAGCCTTAAATTCAAAATAATTAGCCCCACAGACTTCCCTTACCCGTGCCACCGGAGCACACCTGTTTCCCGTTGGAGTGCTCCCCGAGCGCACCCTTTTCCCGTTGACGTGCCACCGGAGTACACCCTTTTCCCGTTGGCGTGCCACCAGAGCACACCCTTTTCTCGCTGGCGTGCCACCAGAGCACACCCTTTTCTCGCTGGCGTGCCACCAGAGCACACCATTTCCCGTAGGCCCGCCAGAAGGACCCAATACTTGGCCTTCTTGCTTACCACCAGAGGTACCAATCTAGGGCTTTTCAGTCTGACACCAGGGTGCTCTCTGGCCTGTTTGCCTACCACCGGGGCACCTATCTTGGGCTTTTTATTCTGCCACCGGGGTACATTCTCTGACCTTTATATTTACCAGTGTGGTGACCACTTTGGGCTTTTTAGTCTGCCACTGAGGTGCATTAGCCTTATTACCTACCATCAGAGTACACGCTCTGGCTCTTTTGCTTACCACCGGGACACCGATCTTGGGGTTTTTAGCCTGCCACCAGGGTGTGCCATTTGGCCTCTTGCCTACCATCGGTGCACCCATCTTGGGCTTTTTAGCATGCTACTGTGGTGCATTTTTTGACCTTCTTGCGTTCCGCCAGGCTGCCCCTCCAGAGCATTTTAGCTTAGTAACGGGGTGCACTTTATGCCTACGACCAGAGCACCCATTTTAGTATTTTTATCCTGCCACTGGGTGCATTCTCTGACCTTTTTAGTTACAAGCGTGGCGTTCATCTTGGGCTTTTCCGCCTGCCACTGGGGTGCATTCATTGGCCTACCAACAGTGCACGTTCTTGGTATTTTTAGCCTGCCACCGAGATACATTCATTGGCTTTATTGTCTACCAACATGGTGTCCATCTTGGGTTTTTTTACCCTGCCACTGCGGTACATTTTCTGGCCCTTTTGCTTACCACCAGGAAACCCATCTTGGACTTTTTAGCCTATCACCGCGGTGCATTGACTTTATTTGCCTGCAGGGTGCCTATCTTGGCCTTTTTAGCCTGCCCTGCCAACAGTATAATGCCCCCCCACACATAGCCCTACAGAGAGTAGAATGGGCTCCATATAGCCCAACATTTAATGTAATAGGCCCCATAAAGCCCAACATTTAATGTAATGGGCACCGCACAACCCAACATGTAATGTAATGGGCCCATATAAAAGACTCTACGTAACCCTCCATTTAATACAATGGGCCCAATGTAGCCCTCCAACTAATATAATGCGTCCCACAAAGAACTCAATTTAATATAATGGTAACTGCATAGCACTCTATTATAATGGGACCCAGAAAGCCTTCTATTTAATATATTGTGCCCCCTATAGCATTAAACTCAAAATAATTAGGAGCACACCCTTTTCCGCTTGGCGTGCCACCGAAGCACACCCGGTTGGCGTGCCACCGAAGCACACCCCGTTGGCGTGCCACCGAAGCACACCCCGTTGGCGTGCCACCGAAGCACACCCCGTTGGCGTGCCACCGAAGCACACCCCGTTGGCGTGCCACCGAAGCACACCCCGTTGGCGTGCCACCGAAGCACACCCCGTTGGCGTGCCACCGAAGCACACCCCGTTGGCGTGCCACCGAAGCACACCCCGTTGGCGTGCCACCGAAGCACACCCCGTTGGCGTGCCACCGAAGCACACCCCGTTGGCGTGCCACCGAAGCACACCCCGTTGGCGTGCCACCGAAGCACACCCCGTTGGCGTGCCACCGAAGCACACCCGCTTCCCGTTGGCGTGCCACCGAAGCACACCCGCTTCCCGTTGGCGTGCCACCGAAGCACACCCGCTTCCCGTTGGCGTGCCACCGAAGCACACCCGCTTCCCGTTGGCGTGCCACCGAAGCACACCCGCTTCCCGTTGGCGTGCCACCGAAGCACACCCGCTTCCCGTTGGCGTGCCACCGAAGCACACCCGCTTCCCGTTGGCGTGCCACCGAAGCACACCCGCTTCCCGTTGGCGTGCCACCGAAGCACACCCGCTTCCCGTTGGCGTGCCACCGAAGCACACCCGCTTCCCGTTGGCGTGCCACCGAAGCACACCCGCTTCCCGTTGGCGTGCCACCGAAGCACACCCGCTTCCCGTTGGCGTGCCACCGAAGCACAACCGCTTCCCGTTGGCGTGCCACCGAAGCACAACCGCTTCCCGTTGGCGTGCCACCGAAGCACAACCGCTTCCCGTTGGCGTGCCACCGAAGCACAACCGCTTCCCGTTGGCGTGCAACCGAAGCACAACCGCTTCCAGTTGGCGTGCCACCGAAGCACAACCGCTTCCCGTTGGCGTGCCACCGAAGCACAACCGCTTCCCGTTGGCGTGCCACCGAAGCACACCATTTCCATTTGGCTTGCCACCGAAGCACAACCTTTTCCAATTGGCGTGCCACCGAAGCTCACCCTTTTCCCGCTGGCGTGCCACCGAAGCACACCATTTGACGTTGGCGTGCCACCGAAGCACACCATTTCCCATGGCCAGAAGGTCCCAATACTTGGCCTTTTTGCTTACCAGTTGTGCGCGCCCATCTTGGGCTATTTAGCCTGCCATCGAGATACATTCACTGGCCTCATTGTCTGCCACCTTTGCGTCTATCTTGGCTTTTTTTTACACTGCCACTGCGGTTCATGTTCTGGCCCTTTTGCTTACCACCGGGAAACCCATCTTAGATTTTTTAGCCTATCACCGCGGTGCATTGACTTTATTTGCCTGCAGGGTGCCTATCTTGGCCTTTTTAGCCTGCCCTGCCAACAGTATAATGCCCCCCCACACATAGCCCTACAGAGAGTAGAATGGGCTCCATATAGCCCAACATTTAATGTAATAGTCCCCATAAAGCCCAACATTTAATGTAATGGGCACCGCACAACCCAACATATAATGTAATGGGCCCAATATAAAAGGCTCTGCATAACCCTCCATTTAATACAATGGGCCCCATGTAGCACTCCAATTGATATAATGCATCCCACAAAGAACTAAATTTAATATAATGGGAACTGCATAGTACTCTATTATAATGGGACCCAGAAAGCCTTCTATTTAATATATTGTGCCCCCTATAGCCTTAAATTCAAAATAATTAGCCCCACATAGCTTTCCCTTACCCGTGCCACCGGAGTGCGCCCTTTTCCCGTTGACGTGCCACAAGAGCTCACCCGTTTCCCATTGGCGTCCCACCGAAGCACATCCTTTTCCCGTTGTCGTCCCACCGGAGCACACCATTTCCGGTTGGCGTGCCACCAGAGCACACCCTTTTATTGTTGGCGTGCCACCGGAGCACACCCTATTTCTGTTGGCGTGCCACCAGACCACACCCTTTTCCCATTGACGTGCCACCGAAGCTCACCTTTTCAGTTGGCGTGCCACCAGACCACACCATTTCCCGTTGGCGTGCCACCGAAGCACACCATTTCCTGTTGGCGTGCCACCGGAGCACACCATTTCCGGTGGGCCCGTCTGAAGGGCCCAATACTTGCCTTCTTGCTTACCACCGGAGGTGCCAATCTTGGGCTTTTCAGTCTGACACCGGGGTACATTCTCTGACCTTTATATTTACCATTGTGGTGCCCACTTAGGACTTTTTAGTCTGCCACTGAGGTGCATTCATTAGACTTATTGCCTACCATCAGGGTACACACTGTGGCTCTTTTGCTTACCACCGGGACATCTATCTTGGGCTTTTTAGCCTGCCACCAGGGTGTGCCATTTGGCCTCTTGCCTACCATCGGTGCACCCATCTTGGGCTTTTTAGCATGCTACTGGGGTGCATTTTTTGGCCTTCTTGCGTTCCACCAGGCTGCCCCTCCAGACGATTTTAGCTTAGTAACGGGGTACACTTTCTGCCTACGACCAGGGCACCCATTTTAGTCTTTTTATTCTGCCACTGGGGTGCATTCATTGGCCTACCACCAGAGCACGTTCTTGGGCTTTTTAGCATGCCACTGAGATACATTCATTGGCTTTATTGTCTACCACCATGGCGTCCATCTTGGGTTTTTTTTTACCCTGCCACTGCGGTACATGTTCTGGCCCTTTTGCTTACCACCGGGACACCCATCTTGGGCTTTTTAGCCTGTCACCGCGGTGCTTTGACTTTTCTATTTGACTGCAGGGTACCCATCTGTGCCTTTTTAGCCTGCCCTGCCAACAGTATAATGCCCCCCACACATAGCCCTACATAGAGTAGAATGGGCTCCACATAGCACAACATTTAATGTACTGGACCCCATATAAAAGGCTCTACATAACCCTCCATTTTATACAATGGGCCCAATGTAGCCCTCCAATATAATGCGTCCCACAAGGAACTCAATTTAATATAATGGGACCTGCATAGAACTATTATAATGGGACCCAGAAAGCCTTCTATTTAATATACTGTGCCCCCTATAGCATTACATTCAAAATAATTAGCCCTACAAAGCCTTCCCTTACCCGTGTCACCGGAGCGCACCCTTTTCCCGTTGGCGTACCACCGAAGTACACCCTTTTCCCGTTGGCGTGCCACCGAAGCACATTTCCCATTGGCATGCCACCGAAGCACACAGTTTTCCCTTTGGCGTACCACCGGAGCACACCATTTCCCATTGGCGTGCCACCGAAACACTCTTTTCCTGTTGGTGTGCCACTGGAGCACACCCTTTTCCCATTGGCGTGCCACCGAAGGACACCATTTCCCATTGGCATGCCACCGAAGCACACCGATTTCCCATTGGCGTACCACCGGAGCACACCATTTCCCGTTGGCGTGCCACCGGAGCACACCCTGTTCCCGTTGGCGTGCCACCGATGCACACCATTTCCCATGGGCCCGCCAGAAGGTCCCACTACTTGGCCTTTTTGCTTACCACTTGTGCGACCATGTTGGGCTTTTTAGCCTGCCATCGAGATACATTCATTGGCCTCATTGTCTGCCACCTTGGAGACCATCTTGGTTGTTTTTTTTTTTTTTTTTTTTACACTGCCACTGCGGTTCATGTTCTGGCCCTTTTGCTTACCACCGGGACACCCATCTTGGCCTTTTTAGCCTGTCACTGCGGTGAATTCTTTGACTTTATTTGCCTGCAGGGTGCCCACCCACACATAGCCCGACAAAGTAGAATGGGCTCCATATAGTCCAACATTTAATGTAATGGGCACCGCACAACCCAACGTATAATGTAATGGGCCCCATGTAAAAGGCTCTGCATAACCCTCCATTTAATACAATGGGCCCCATGTAGCCCTCCAATTAATAAAATGCGTCCCACAAAGAACTCAATTTAATATAATGGAACCTGCATAGCACTCTATTATAATGGGACCCAGAAAGCCTTCTATTTAATATATTGTGCCCCCTATAGCCTTAAATTCAAAATAATTAGCCCCACATAGCTTTTCCTTACCACCGGAGAACACCCTTTTCCCTTGACATGCCACAAGAGCTCACCCGTTTCCCGTTGGCGTGCCACTGAAGCACACCCTTTTCCCGCTGGCGTGCCACCGGAGCACTCTTGTTGGTGTGCACATCCTGCTCCTGTTGGCATACCACCGAAGCACACTTTTTCCGGTTGGCGTGCCACCAGAGCACACCCTTTTTCAACTGGCGTGCCACCAAAGCACACCATTTCCCATTGGCATGCCACCGTAGTACATCCATTTCCCGTTGGCGTGCCACCGAAGCACACCCTTTTCCAGTTGGCGTGCCACCAAAGCACACCCTTTTCCAGTTGGCATGCCACCAAAGCACACCCTTTTGCAGTTGGCGTGCCACCGAAGCACACCATTTCCGATTGGCGTGCCACCAGAGCACACCCTTTTCCCGTTGGTGTGCCACCAAAGCACACCATTTCCCGTGGGCCAGCCAGAAGGGCCCAATACTTGGCCTTTTTGCTTACCACCAGTGCACCTATCTTGGGCTGTTTAGCCTGCCTTCAAGATACATTCACTGGCCTTATTGTCTACCACCATGGCATCCATCTTGGGTTTTTTTTTACACTGCCACTAACACCGGGACACCCATCTTGGGCTTTTTAGCCTGACACCGCAGTGAATTCTTTGACTTTTTTATTTGCCTGCAGGGTGCCCATCTTGGCCTTTTTAGCCAGCCCTGCCGACAGTACAATACCTCCCCACACAAAGCCCTACATAGAGTAGAATGGGCTCCATATAGCACATTTAATGTAACAGGCCCCATATAGCCCAACATTTAATGTAATGGGCACCGCACAACCCAACATAATGCAATGGGCCCCATATAAAAGGCTCTACATAACCCTCCATTTAATACAATGGGCCCTATGTAGCCCTAAAATTAATATAATGCGGCCCACAAAGAACTCAATTTAATAAAATGGGACCCAGAAAGCCTGCTATTTAATATATTGTGCCCCTATAGCCTTAAATTCAAAATAAATAGCCCCACATAGCTTTCCCTTACCACCGGAGAACACCCTTTTCCCGTTGGCGTGCCACCAGACCACACCCGTTTCCCTTTGGCATGCCACCAAAGCATACCCTTTTTCAGTTGGCGTGCCACCAAAGCACACCATTTCCCATTGGCGGACCACCGGAGCACATCCTTTTCTTGTTGGCGTGCCAAGGGAGCACATCCTTTTCCCGTTGGGTGTGCCACCGGAGCACACCCTTTTCCCGTTGGCATGCCACCGCAGCACACCCTTATCCAGTTGGCGTGCCACTGAAGCACACCCTTTTCCAGTTGTTGTGGAGCACATTCTTTTCCCGCTGGGTGTGCCACCGAAGCACACCATTTCCGGTAGGCGTGCCACCAGAGCACACCCTTTTCCAGTTGGCATGCCACCGGAGCACACCCTTTTCCAGTTGGCATGCCACCGGAGCACACCCTTTTCCAGTTGGCATGCCACCGGAGCACACCCTTTTCCAGTTGGCATGCCACCGGAGCACACCCTTTTCCCGTTGGCATGCCACCGGAGCACACCCTTTTCCCGTTGGCATGCCACCGGAGCACACCCTTTTCCCGTTGGCATGCCACCGGAGCACACCCTTTTCCCGTTGGCATGCCACCGGAGCACACCCTTTTCCCGTTGGCATGCCACCGGAGCACACCCTTTTCCCGTTGGCATGCCACCGGAGCACACCCTTTTCCCGTTGGCAGGGCTGCCACTAGGAATTTCGGGGGCCCCATACTGGCAAAATTTTCGGGGCCCCCTTGAGACTCCGCCCAGGCTCCACCCCAGCCCCACCTCCGCCCCTCAAACTGTCCATAGTAAAAACTGCACTTGTCATCAATCACACATTAACAGTTCCCATTACCAGATCACACATCTAGCCAGCAGCTCTTGTTTTGGCCTAAAGATTTTGTAAATCTGCCACCACGACAAGGTAGACTCTTTTGGCCGGGCCCTACTCTACTGTAACCTATTGAACATTTGCTAAAATATCCAATACAATTTAGGTATATTTTTATTTATTTTTCAATTTTTAAAATGACCAATAATCACATCCAAAGGGACTAATACCACCGCACCATCACCATGTCCAGACCACATATTAACACCACATAGTGTCCTATAATACCACATACATGGAACAAATACAGCCACACCATGACCAGACCACATATTACCACCACAGAGACAAAATAATAGCACATACAAGGGACAAATACCACCACACCATGTCCCAACCACATATTACCACCACATGATGACCAATAATACCACATACAAGGAACAAATACTGCCACACCATGACCAGACCACATATTACCACCAGTGACAGAATAATAGCACATACAAGGCACAAATACCACAGCACCACGCCCAGACCACATATTACCACTACATGGTGACCAATAATACCACGTACAAGGAACTAATACTGCCACACCATGACCAGACCACATATTACCACCAGTAACAGAATAATAGCACACACAAGGAACAAATACCACCGCACCATTCCCAGACCACATATTACCACATGGTGACTGAACACTACAATACTGATCATTAATAAAAAAACATAATACTATCACCATAAGTGCCATTATACACAGGAGAGCTGTACTTAGCATGTAGTGTCTGTGTTCAGGTAATACAGTGATCACCGGTGACATTATGCACAGGACCTCCATATATAGTGCCAGTGTACAGGTAATAGTGATCACTGGTGACATTGTACAAAGGCACTCTGTATATAGTGTACAGGTAATACAGTGACCACTGGTGACATTATACACAGGAGCTCTGTATATAGTGTCAGTGTACAGATAACACAGTGATCAGTGGAGACATTGTACAAAGGCACTCTGTATATAGTGTATAGTGTCAGTGTACAGGTAACACACTGACTCACCAGTGATGTCTCTAGTGAAGTCCTTCATCTTTGTTTTTCATCTTTCATCCAGCACACACTGCCATCACGTCTTCCAGCCAGGGCTTGCCAGGAAATAACAGAATTATCTAGAGCTCCGCTTGCAGAACACATTCCTTATTTTTTTCCCAACTTCTACACTACACCAGATGAAGAAAAAAAGGCGACAGTGTCACTCTGCACAGTAACAGAACCGCCCCCCCCATTTAAAACAGTATCCTCAAAAAAATAAAATAAATACATCATTTTCGTATTTTCTGATGTAAAAATAAACTACTACAAAATATGAAAAATTTTAGTTTTTACACCAGCCCCTTATACACAATATGTCAAACGCCAAGTGTGGCTGATTCTTTTCTTTTTTTTTACTGCCGTGCTTCCCCCCAAAAATGAAAACATTACAAAATTACAATTTTTTTTTTTTTTACAAAAACGTTTTCTTTTTTAACACTGAAATAAATTAAAAAAATCTTTGAGGTATGCGACCACACTCAGGAAGAGCAGCGTTTTGGACGCAGCTCACCTGCACTACATACAAAACACTGCAATCTACTGTACACATTAGAAGCACAATGGATGGGATTTATAGAAATCCCATGCCCAATGTGCTACTACTTAGCGAGGCGTATACTCACCCGCGGTGCGGATTTACGAACATGCAGCTTCCCCCAAAGCCATTCATTAGATGCGGTAAATCCACACAGTTCACTAAGAACATGCAGCTTTAACTACGTAACTAAATCGCAGCATTTTGGATGCAGTGAAAATACGCTGCATACGCTGTGTTCAAAACGCTGCTATTTTCTGATAATGGGCACACAGACTGAAATCGCCGTAATAGAACTGCCCTGCAGTATCATGTTGCCCAGTCCTGAAGGCGTTAAAACGTATTTAAAAAAAAAATGATAAAAAGAAATATATTTACTTACTTCATTTTGCCAAACATTAGCATGAACAAAACCCATTACAGGAATTACTTAGAGGATTTTCAGGATCCCAATAAACAACAATTCCACCTTTTGCTCCAGATCTTCCATTGTTAACAAAGCAGCCATCAGTACGGACATCTGCTGATCTTCCTCTAGAATAAAAAAAAAAAAGCCGTCTTGTCACAACAAGTAAGATATTTCAGAGTCAGTTTTACATAATAATCTTATTTTAGGTATTGCAAAGTATGTTCTCACATTTATTTCTGTAAGGCTAAGATCACATGACCATATTTTTGATCTGAGTGCTTTCTGTGAAAGAAAACGACAACACATGGACAGCGTTCAGGACAATGTTATTTAATGGGGCAATGCAAATGTTTTTTTTTCACAGACTGAATCTGCAAGTGGTAAAAAAAAATTGCAGCATGCATTAATTTCTTTCGTATTTTGCATGAGACTTTTGCACGATGGTTGAGCAAAATATAAAAAATATCACATTTCACACAGGGCCACCATAGGGCATCCAAGGAATGGACACATTGCATTTCTCTATGAAAAAAATGCTGCACTCTATCGTGCTAAAGCAAGTCAATGTGAAATATATGAAATATGAATAGCAATACAGCTTTTGAATACTAGGAAAAAATGAATGAGACGCTTTGCACACAATTTGGCCAAATCACGTCTGCTCATCAGCTAACATCAAGGTGGTCTCATAAGGCTGATATAGGTCCCTATCTACATGATTACCTCTCGTAGGCCAGGGTCACACTAGCGTAAAATACTGACGAGTGCTACGCGAGAAAACATCGCAAAGCAGTCGGACTACTGTTAATCTATGGGGCAGCTCACATCAAAGTATTTTTTCTCGGGTGTATTCTACGTGCGTGTAAAATCACAGCATGCCGCGATTTTATGCATATATCGGCCGAGCCTCGCCAGTGCAAGCCTATGGGTGCGAGAAAACATCGGACACCACACAGACCATGCGAGTGCTGTCCGATGTATACGCTCCGGTGTCCTTTGAAATGCCGTCAATTCATGTGCCGCATACAGTAAAATACTGACAAGTTAGAATAGGATATATACATATACCCTGGGTGCAGAATTATTAGGCAAATGAGTATTTTGATCACATCATCCTTTTTATACATGTTGTCCTACTGCAAGTTGTATAGGCTTGAAAGCCAATGATTTGCATCTCTGTAATGAGGAGGGGTGTGGTCTAATGACAACAAAACTCTTTCTAAGGTGTGCTTAACTATTAGGCAACTTCCTTTCCTTTGGCAAAATGGGTCAGGAGAGAGATTTGACGGACTCTGAAAAGTCAAAAATTGTGAGATGTCTTGCAGAGGGATGCAGCAGTCTTGAAATTGCTAAACTTTTGAAGCGTGATCACCGAACAATCAAACGCTTCATGGCAAATATCCAACAGGGTCGCAAGATGTGTGCTGATAAAAAAAAAAGGCGCAAAATAACTGCCCATGAATTGAGGAAAATCAAGGGTGAAGCTGCCAAAATGCCATTTGCCACCAGTTTTGCCATATTTCAGAGCTGCAACGTTACTGGAGTATCAAAAAGCTCAAGGTGTGCCATACTCAGGAACATGGCCGAGGAAAGGAAGGCTGAAAAACGACCACCTTTCAACAAAAAACATAAGATAAAACATCAAGGTTATGCAGACATCTGCGGGCTGATATTAATAGCCTAGGAAGTGGCCATGGATACTGCCCCCCCCCGGCTAAAAACATCAGCTCTCAGCCGCCTCAGAAAAGGCGCATCTCTAAGATACACCGATTGTGGCACTTAACCTCGCTCTTCCCACTTGCCCTGTAGCGGTGGCAAGTGGGGTAATAGTTGGGGGGGTTGATGATATCATCAGGTGACATCAAGCCCCAAGGTTAGTAATGGGTTTGCTGAGAGCTGATGTTTTTAGCCGGGGTGGTCAGTATCCATGGCCCCTTCCTAGGCTATTAATATCTGTTCGCAGCTGTCTGCATAGCCTTTGCTGGTTATTAATTATAGGGGGACACCAAGACATTTTTGGGGGGTTTTAACCCCTTTACCCCCAAGGGTGGTTTGCATGTTAATGACCGGGCCAATTTTTAAAATTCTGACCACTATCCCTTTATGAGGTAATAACTCTGGAATGCTTCCATGGATCCCGGTGATTGACAGTTTTCTTGCGATATATTGTACTTCACGATAGTGGTAAAATTTCTTTGACATTACTTGCATTTATTTATGGAAAAAAAATGAAATTTGGCAAAAATTTTGAAAATTTCGCAATTTTCCAACTTTGAGTTTTCATGACCTTAAATCAGAGATATGTCACATAAAATATTTAAGTAACATTTCCCACATGTTTACTTTACATCAGCACAATTTTGGAACCAAAATTTTTTTTCTTAGGAAGTTATAAGGGTTAAAAGTTGAACAGCGATTTCTCATTTTTACACCATTTTTTTTTTTTTTTTGGGACTGTCTACATCACATTTGAAGCCACTTTGAGGGGTCTATATGATAGAAAATACCCAAAAGTGACACCATTCTAAAAACTGCACCCCTCAAGGTGCTCAAAACCACATTCAAGAAGTTTATTGATCCTTCAGGTGCTTCACAGGATTATTTGGAATGTTTAAAAAAATTTTACTTTAGAGTAGATCCAATTTTTTTGTTTAACCCCTTTCTGCCATGAGACGTACTATCCCGTCCATGTGCCCTGGGACTTAATTACCAGGGACGGGATAGTACGTCATGGCATTTAATGCGACATCGTGACTTCAGTCGCGATGATGGCATTAAATTTCCGACGCCATCCTACCTTATGGTAGATGGCCTCGGCATCCAGGGGTCTGTCGCCGCCCTCCCTTCCTCCCGATCGCTGTGATTGGCTGTTGAAATTGTTGAAATCGAAACAGCCAATCACAGCGCGGCTGAAACAATGATGTGCTAGGCTGGGATCGAGTACCGATGTACTCGATCCTGGATCCGATGCCTTGCAACGCTAGGCACCGGCAAAACCCCCCCGGATTGGCGCGATCACATCGATCGCGGCAATCACAGGGCAGAGCGGCGCTATAGCGCCGCTCTGCCCTGCCAGTGTCGGTGCTGTATTAGCACCGATCCTAGGCAGGGACCTGATACAGGCCCAGTAGGGCCTGCAGGAGCTGGTTGGCGCGATCGATTAGATCGGCAATCGCGCCAACCACAGGGCACAGCAGCAGTCACTCTGTGACCGCTCTGTGCCCTCCTGATGACCTGGGCATGACCTGCCTTTGAATCGGAGCTGTGAGCTCCGATCCTAGGTGGTTGCCATGGTCACCAGGCAGTACAGGGATTGGTGGATCGATATTATCATTCGATCCCACCAATGGCAGGTCACATCAGCGATGTGACCGCTCTGTGACCTGCCCCTGACCTGCCTGTGACCTGTATGACAGCTCTGCAGGGGGTCCTCACACTAGCTGAGGATTCCCTAGAGAGCGGTCATACGTCTGGATCTCCTGGTGTGCTGGGTATTGTCGTGCCACAGCAGCTTGTAGCATCACAATACCTGCTAAAGAAAGAAAACCCTACAACTGTAAGTATTGCCTGATCCCCGATCCCTACCCAATCTAGCTCCACCCCCCAAACTAGCTTCATCCCCCCCAATCCCCCTTCCCGCTCTTTTAACCCCCCTCCACCCCTCCTTTGCGCCACCTCCGTGCGCACATTTAGCAGCCGCCGAGCGTTGATTGGTGACGCAGTTCACCAATCAACACTCGTGCTTGCTTTTTTTCCCTAAGCCCCCTTTGCGCCAGCTCCGTATTCGCATCCTACAGCCGCCAAACTTTGATAAGTTGACATAGTTCACTTATCATAGCTTGTGCTTGCTGATTTCCTTTTTTTTTTCACCCCCTCTTTGCGCCACCTGACTACAAGCATAAGGCCTCTTTCACACTTCAGTTTTTTGCATCATAAGGCCTCTTTCACACTTCAGTTTTTTGCATCAGTTCAAATCCGCCAAAAAGGCAGACAAGCGGATCCATTCTCAGACGGATCCTGAAAATGAGGAAATTTAAAGGAACCGCTGGGAGAGAGGGAGTTTTTTTTTGTCCAGCACCCAGAAAGAATTTCGGGTTAAATTAGTGTCTGGAGGATCCGCCAGAAAAAAAATCTTTGAGGATGGTGACGGACAGCAACTTTTGGCAGATCCGCAAAAAAAACCGGATGCAACGGACGGCAATCCGTCACAATCCGCCAGTAATGGAAGTCAATGGGGGAAAAAAAAACGGATCCTAAAAAGAAAATTGAGGATCCGTTTTTTTCAAAACCTGGCGCATTGTGGCAGATTGTGACTGATTGTAAAAAAACTGAAGTGTGAAAGAGGCCTAAGTGCTAATCCCTGTCCGATCTCTCTTCATCCCCACCCTTCCCCCTTTTTACCCCCTCAATCCCCCTTTGCGTCGCCTCTGTGCACACATTTAGCAGCCCCCTTTGCGCCACTCCGTATTCGCATCCAGCTTGTGCCTGATTTCCTTTTTTTCACCCCCTCTTTGCGCCACCTAACTACAAGTGTAAGTGCTAATCCCTGATACCTGTACGATCTCTCTTCATCCCCCCTTCCCCCACTTTTTACCCCCTCCATCCCCCTTTGCGCCGCCTCTGTGCGCACATTTAGCAGCCCCCTTAGCGCCAACTCCTTATTCGCATCGCACAGCCGCCAAACTGTGATAAGTGACAGTTCACTTATCAGAGCTTGTGCCTGCTGATTTCCTTGTTTTCAGCCCCCCTTGCACCACACCTGTACGCACACCCAGCAGCCGCCACTGAACTCTGATAAGTGACGCCGTTCACTTATCAGAGCTAGGGCCTGCTGTTTTAGACTTTTCCTTTCACATTTATTTTTCTCCCCATTTCCTTTTAGCTTTTTCTTTACAGGATAGTGTGCACCAATCACTAGCCCCCCCACACCTACACATAGTTGTAAATAAAGTACACCCAAGCATCACTTTCACAAAAAATGTCCCGCCCATCGCGTTCGTCCCAACAGCGCTATTCAATGGAGGAGGCATATTCTTACCTTGCCTCCGACACTGATAGCGAGGATGACGATCCGACTTTTCTTTATTTTTCGGATTCTTCATCCTCTTCCCCCTCCTCATCTTCCTCCTCGGGTCCTGCGGAACCGCCACGCAGACGCTCCAGGACAGAAGATGAGGCAGTGCCCACCATGCCCGAAGCTGATTCAGTAGACCCTGTATGGACTTCACCCCCCGAAAATTACGAGCCACTGATTCCTGATTTTGTGGCAGAATCAGGAATCAAGTTTGACACCACCGGCCTCACAGAAATAAACTTTTTCAAAGTCTTTTTTTTCTCTGAGGATTTTGTTAACCTCATGGTGGAGCAAACTAATTTGTACGCTTGTCAATTTTTGGCGGAAAACCCGATTTCAACATATTCCAACTGGTCTCCTGTGGACGCAGTTGAAATGATGCAGTTTTGGGGCCTGGTCCTCCACATGGGGATACTGAAGAAGCCGGAAATTCTGTCATGGTCCGGACGCGCTTTGAGGCCATCCACAAGTTTCTGCATTATACCGATAATGCACTGTGTCCCGCACGAGATGACCCCAACTTTGACCGTCTGTTCAAAGTTCGGCCGGTCATCGAACACTTCAACAAAAAGTTTGCTGAAGTGTACGTGCCCCAAAGGATCATCAGCGTGGATGAGTCCTTGGTCCATTTCAAGGGAAGGCTCGGATTCCGTCAATACCTGCCCAGTAAGAGGGCCAGGGACGGAATCAAACTCTACAAACTTTGTGAGAGTACCTCAGGGTACACTCACAGGTTTAGAGTCTACGAAGGAAAGGACACCAGGATTGAACCCCCTGAGTGTCCCCCTGTCCTGGGAGTGAGTGGGAAAATTGTGTGGGATTTAATTCACCCACTGCTGGATAAAGGTTATCACCTCTACACTGATAACTTTTATACCAGCATCCCACTCTACAAATCCCTCTCTGCGCGAGGTACCGCAGCCTACGGTACTGTCCGCAAAAATCAGAGAGGCCTTCCGAAGACGCTACTTGGGCAGATGCTCAGAAAAGGTGAGAGCAGAGCCCAATGTAGCGACCACCTGCTGGTGGTCAAGTACAAGGACAAGAGGGATGTCCATCTCTTGACCACCATACACGGTGATGGCAGCACCCTCTGCACTGTACGGGGTACCTCCACACAGGTCAGAAAACCAACCTGTGTAGTGGGGTACAACAAAAACATGGGGGGCGTTGATCTCTCCGATCAATACCTCCAACCGTACAATGCTCTCAGAAAGGCAAGGGCATGGTACAAAAAGCTGGCCGCGCACATCGTACAAATGGCAATGCTCAACGCATTCCTGCTGTCACAATGTGCACACCCCCACCAATACGTCGTACCTTCATTTCCAGGAGGTAGTGGTTAAGGCCCTGATGTTTGGCGCTCAGGAAGGAGCGGGTCCCAGTACTTCCGGAACTGAAGGTGCTCGTATTGTACCAGGTCAGCATTTTCCGGGGGTGGTCCCGCCAACTGGTAGAAAAGGTAAGCCGCAAAAAAGGTGCCGAGTGTGTTACAAAAAGGGAATACGCAAGGACACCATTTACCGGTGCGAGACCTGCCCCGAAAAACCTGGCCTGTGTATGAAGGATTGCTTCAAATTGTACCACAGCTCCATGCACTACTAATTTACATTAGTCTAGTTGGGGGCACATCTAGATTTGTTCTTTGGGGGTCCAGTATACAAAATGATGTCTCATGTGGGTTTTTCTCCTGTTTAGGCACATCAGGGGCTCTGCAAACGGAACATGACGCCAGCAGACCCATCAAATTCTGCATTCCAAAACGTCACTACTTCCCTTTCGAGCCCCGACATGTGCCTAAACAGTTTTTTCCCCACATGTGCACCAGCGTACTCAGGTCAAATTGGACAACGTCTTTGGGGGTCCAATTTCTCCTGTTACTCTTGGGAAAATTAAAAATTGGGGACTAAAAATAATTTATGTGGAAACAAAATAGGATTTTATATTTTCACGCCTGGGCATTATAATCTTTAGTGAAACACTTGGGGGTTCAAAGTGCTCACCACACATCTAGATAAGTTCCTTAGGGGGTCTAGTTTCCAAAATGGGGTCACTTCTGGGGGGTTTCCACTGTTTAGGTACATCAGGGGCTCTGCAAACGGAACATGACGCCCGCAAACCATTCAATCAAAGTCTACATTCCAAAACGTCATTGCTTCCCTTTCGAGCCCTGCCGTGTGCCCAAACAGTGTTTCTCCCCCACATATGGGGTATCAGCGCACTCAGGACAAATTGGACAACAACTTTTGGGGTCCAATTTCTCCTGATACCCTTGGGAAAATACCATATTGGTGACTAAACGATCATGTTTGTGGAAAAAATATGATTTTTTATTTTTACGCCTGGGTGTTATAAACTTCCGTGAAGCCCTTGGGGGTTTCAAAGTGCTCACCACACATCTAGATGAGTTCCTTAGGGGGTCATTTCCAAAATGGGATCACTTGTGGGGGGTTTCCACTGTTTAGACACATCATAGGCTCTGCAAACGGAACAAGGCGTCCGATCTCAATTTCAGCCAATTTTAGGTTGAAAAAGTCAAACGTGCCCTTCCCTTCTGAACCCTGCCATGCGCTAAAACAGTGGTTCCTCCCCACATATGGGGTATCAGCGTACTCAGCACAAATTGGACAACAACTTTAGGGGTCCAATTTCTCCTGTTACCCTTGGGAAAATAAAAAAAATGTTGCTAAAATATCATTTTTGTGACTAAAAAGTTAAATGTTAATTTTTTCCTTCCACGTTGCTTCTGCTCCTGTGAAACACCTGAAGGGTTAATAATCTTCTTGAATGTAGTTTTGAGTAGCTTGAGGGGTACAGTTTTTAGAATGGTGTCACTTTTGGGTATTTTCTGCAATATAGACCACTCAAACTGACTTTGAATGTGAGGTGGTCCCTAAAAAAAATGGTTTTGTAAATTTTGTTGTAAAAATGAGAAGTCGCTGGTCAACTTTTAACCCTTATAAAAAATTTTGTTTCCAAAATTGTGCTGATGTAAAGTAGACATGTGGGAAATATTATTTAGTAATTACTTTGTGTCACATATTTCTCTATTTTAAGGGCATAAAAATTCAAAGTTGGAAAATTGCAAGTTATATGAATGAAATTTTACCACTAACATGAAGTACAATATGTCACGAGAAAATCTCAGAATCGCCTAGATCCGTTGAAGCGTTCCAGAGTTATGACCTCATAAAGGGACAGTGGTCAGAATTGTAAAAAATGGCCCGTTCATTAACGTGCAAACCACTCTTGGGACTTAAGGGGTTAATTAAGGGTACCAGGAGAAGTTGGACCCCACAGGTTGCTGTGCAATTTGTCCTGAGTACGCTGATACCCCACATGTGGGGGTAAACCACTGTTTGCGCACACGGCAGAGCTCGGAAGGGAAGTAGCTCTGTTTTACTTTTTCAACGCAAAATTGGCTGGAATTAAGATCAGACTCCATGTCGCGTTTGGAGAGCCCCTGATGTGCCTAAACAGTGGAAATTCCCCATAAGTGACACTATTTTAGAAACTAGACCCCCTAAGGAACCTATCTAAATGTGTGGTGAGCACTTTGAACCCCCAAGTGCTTCACAGACGTTTATAACGTAGAGCCATAAAAATAAAGTCATAAAAATGATCTTTTCGCCCCCAATATTTTATTTTCCCAAGGGTAACAGAAGAAACTGGACCCCAAGAGTTATTGTGCAATTTGTCCTGAGTACACTGATACCCCATATGTGGGGGAAAACCACTGTTTGGGCACATGGCAGAGCTCAGAAGGGAAGGAGCGCCAGATTTTACTGTTAGGCTAAGTGCACACGTACCGGAACTCTCGCGGAAATTACCTAGAGAATTCCGGAATTCCATTCCGCGGGAAAATCGCATTTTAAATTCCCGCGATTTTCCCGCGGAAAAACTAGCATTTTGCAAGCGTATTTAGCTTGCAGAATGCTAGCGTTTTCCAAGCGATCTGTAGCATCGCTTGGAGAACTGATTGACAGGTTGGTCACACTCATCAAACATAGTGTTTGACGAGTGTGACCAACTTTTTACTACTGAGGCCGCCTATGCGGCATCAGTAGTAAAAGATAGAATGTAAAAAAAAAAATAAAAAATGGTGTTATTCTCACCTTCCGACGTCCCGCGCATCCGTTCCCAGTAATCCCTTGCGAAAATGCTCGCGATGGCGCCCGTTCTCGCGGGATCGCGATGTCTCGCGGTAAATCGTGATGACGTCGCGCGAATGACCACAAGACTTTACGATCCCGCGAGAACGGACGCCATCGCGGGCATTTTCGCAAAGGATTACTGGGACCGGGAGCGTGGAGAGAGGCGGGAATGCTGCGCGGGACGTCGGAAGGTGAGAATAACAATATTTTTTAAATTCTATTTTTTACAGGGATATAGTACCCAAAGCCCGGAGGACAGTCTCCTCTCCTCCGGACCGTGGGTACCATCCGCAATTGTTCTGCTTACTTTCCGCATGGTGTGCACAGCCACATGCGGGAAGTAAGCGGAACAATGCATTCCTATGGGTGCGGGATCGCCACGATTCCGCAAATTAATGAGCATGCTGCGTTTACCGCAAAGCGATTCCGCCGCGGTAAAAACCGCAGCATTAGCACAGCATTGCGGAATCCCATAGGAATGCATGGATGCTTATTTTTCGCGTTTTCGCGGCAAAATCGCGCGGTTAAAACCGCCACGGAACCGCGAAAAATACGCCACGTGTGAACTCAGCCTTATGGTTTGCAGGTGCCATGACGCACTGAAAGAGCCCATGAGGTGCCAAAACAACTGAACCCCCCATAAGTGACCCCATTTTACGAACTACACCTTTCAATGAATTCATCTAGGGATGCAGTGATCATATTGACACCATGGGTGTGTCACAGAATTTTATACCATTGGGCAGCCATGCGGAGAAACTTGGGAGGGACGGAGCGCTATTTGCCTATTCAAGTGAATGGGTCTGTGTGCATGTCAGTGTGTTTCCACAGACCGTGTGTCCATGGGCAAAACACGCTGACATGTCTGTTCTTTTATGTCAGCACAGGCCACAAAACATCCAGCACACGTGTATACACATAACACATGGATGTCATCCATCTGACACGCACTGGAGCAGGGGAAGAAGCGTTACAGTAAGTGCTGTTCCCCGGCACCGGGTGCTGAACACGGCTCTCATCATTATCCCTTGCTTGTGCCGATCACCGGCAGAGCAGGGGAGAATGATGAGAGCGAACAGCGCTTACTCTAAAGGGGGTTTTACACATAGCGATATCGCTAGCGATATCGCTATAACGTCACCGATTTTGTGACGTTATAGCGATATCGCTATGTGTGATACTTACCTCCGACCGGCTCCTCCGCTGTCCATCGCTGATCGCGCGAGAATGTCCGGCTCCATTTCTCGTCGGGCGCTTCCTGCTGGGGCTTCCTGCTGTGACAACGAGCGCCTGGAGGCGGGCGGGAGGACGTCTTCATCGCTGTGTGTGAAAGGTGAGTATCGTGCGCTGCATCGCTGTGAGGTCTGCCTGTGTGACAGCTCACTAGCGATCATTTAGCGATGCCCCAGCGATCCTGACCGGTCGTATCGTTGTCGGGATCGCTGGTGCATCGCTAAATGTAAAAGGGCCTTAAGGCTTCTTCCCTGACAACCGTCCTCGTAGTACTGATGCGGCATACGCATGCCACACGTGACACAAGTATTACACACACGGACACTAATATCTCTGGAAATATCAGGACGTGTGAAAGAGGCGTTATAGCGGGTTTTTCTGTTTGGCTTCTGTCACACACTAAAAGATGCTTTTTATTGCAAAAAATAGTTCTTGCATCACCATATATTGAGAGCTATAATTTTTCCATATTTTGGTCCGCAGAGTCATGTGAGGTCTTGTTTTTTGCAGGACGAGTTGACGTTTTTATTGGTACCATTTTCGGGCACATGACATTTTTTGATCGCTTTTCATTCTGATTTTCGGGAGGCAGAATGAACAAAAACCAGCAATTCATGAATTTCTTTTTTTTTTTTGAGGGGGGGGGGGTTATTTTGTGAAATAATCATGATTTTTTTTAAAAAAATTTAATCTATCTATATTATTTATCTAATATATATACACACATATATATATACAAATATATATATACATATATATACATATACACATATATATATATATATATATATATATATACACATACACACACACACACAGCTCTTGTAAAAAATTAAGAGACCTCTGCAAAATTTTCAGTTTGTCTGATTTTTCTCTTTATAGGTATATTTTTGAGTAAAATGTAAATTGCTCTTTCAATCTATAAACTGACAAAAAACGAATAAGACGTTTTGCACAATTTGGCCAATGTCTGCCCTTCGACCAACGTCGAGGTGGTCTCATAAGACTAATGAGTCCCTCCCTATCTATATGATTACATCTCTTAGGCCGGGGTCACACTTGCGAGTGTGATGCGAGAAACTCGCGCGAGTCTCTCACATCAATACCCGGCACTGCTGCTGGCACTTAGGAGTGTGCAGCTGCATATTCTGAGCAGCCGCAGACTCTGGTCCCGAGTGCCGGCGGCAGTGCTGGGTATTGATGCGAGAGACTTGCACGAGTTTCCCGCATCACACTCGCAAGTGTGACTCCGGCCTTAGGCTGATGTCTGAATTCCTGGGTGAATGTGACACCTCTCTCAGTAATGACTGCATTTATGGGTAGGTAGGAACCTGCTGTAATTAAAATCACCACATCAGCCCAAGGCCGGGGTCACACTTACCGTATGAAAAATCGGTCTGAGTCCCCCTACTGAGAGTCGCAGGAGTGTAATGTGAGTATCCTGCGAATACAATCCGATTTCTCACACCTAGCATCTGATTTACATCCGAATGCATTGCGATTGTAATGCGATTTTAACATGAGCTTTCACATACAGCAATTCTGTCATTACACATCATTTTCAAACAAAATATTCCTCAAAACACACAGATATATATATTATATATATACACACACACACACACACACACACACACACACACACACACACACACACACATATATATATATACACACACACACACTTCTCTGGCAAAAATGTGCAGTGCGCAGGTGCCGGGAAAGATCAAAGAGTCATTGCCAACTCATGCAGATCTTGCACATGTGGGCCACTCATTTCGCCAGCATCACTGCGGATCTCTAGCTGAGTGTAGGCTTTTAGGCTTCAGATGCACACTGCACATGACTGGAACTTCAGAAGATGCCTTCTTCTGGTCATTCACAATACGATTCTGAAACCGGGAAGCGTATACCCAGCTACAGAGGTGCAGCCTAAGGCTGTGTGCACACGCTGCGGTTTTACCCGCGATTCCGCAGCGGTTTTAACCCTGCGGAACCGCTGCGGTTTCCGCAACAAGGTACAGTGCCATTAAAGTTAATGGTAAAACGAAACCGCTGTGCACATGGTGCGGTAAAAACCGCGCGGTTTCGCTGCGGAATACAATCCGCAGCATGTCAATTATTTCTGCGATTCCGCAGCAGTTCTGCACCCATAGACTTGTATAGAGTCTTTACAATCCGCAGCAAATTCGGCATATGTGCGGTTTTGGGTGTCAAAACCGCTGCATAGGGAAGTGATGTCAGGCGGGAGGAAGTGTGTGGGCGGAGTGTAGAGTAGGGAAAAAGCAGGAAGTCGCTGTCATGGAAGGCTACCGTCGCATGGGGATCGATGTGGGACGTCTGATCGATTTGGTATGTATGCATGTATGTATGTGTGTTTGTCTGTGTGTCTGTCTGTCTGTCTGTAGTGTGCGTCAGTCTGTGTGTCTGTCTGTGTGCGTCAGTCCCCATGCGACAGTAGCCCCACAATTGTGCTCAGTCGCCGTATGGGCCTGCTACCCCCATCCGGTTATAGGATGGGAGAGTAGTCCCTGCGGTGACCGAGCACAATTGTGCATGTAAAAAAAAAACTCACCATACAGCACATGTTGTTCCCCGAAGCCATTGCAGTGCTCCTGCAGTGTATCGCCGAGTTTTCCGGTGTTCGGCAGCTCCGGGACCTCGCTTTACGGCTCTTCTGCTGCGTTTGACCTTTCCCACGCAGCAGTGCCGTAAAGGAGGTTACCTGAGTCACTGAATTCAGGTAAACTCTGGGCACATGCGCAGTAACACACTACAGGAGCTGAGCTCCTGGCAGTGTGTTTCTGCAGCCATGGAGAATGGTCACATCACCTGATGTGACTGTTCTCCATGTCAGATCGTCGTGGGACACTCGTTTTATGGACTGCGACGGAACGGTAGGTATAGAATTGGTTTGTTGTTTTATTTTTTCTCTAGGTTGATCGAGGGCGTCGCATAGGATTGCGCGCAAAATAAATTTTTGGTCAAAAAAAACTGTTTTATTTCATTAAAAAAATTTTTTAAAATGTGTCTTTTTTCAAACTTTCTCTATGGGCTTAATAATGGATCGGCGTCTTATTGACGCTTCTCCATTATTAACTGGGGTTAATGACACCTGTCAATCAAAGGTGGCATTAACCCCTTTATTACCCCACATCCCGCCGCCGCGGTGCGGGAGTGAGAAGAGAGGGGCTAAGTGCCGGAATTGGCGCAACTTATAGATGCGCCATTTCTGGGGCGTCTGCGGCCTCATATTTGTAGCCGGGGGGGGGGCAATATCCATGACCCCTTCCTAGGCTATGAATATGAGCCCGCAGCTGTCTGCATAGCCTTTCTGGCCCTAAAATATGGGGGACCCCCACGTCATTTTCTTTTTGGGGGTCTCCCTGTTTTTGGAGCCAGAGAGGCTACGCAGACAGCTGCGGGCTCATATTCGTAGCCTGGGAAAGGGGACTTGGATATTAACCCCTTCCCAGGTTGTAAATATCAGCCCGCAGTTGTCTGCTTAGCCTTTCTGGGCCCAAAATATGGGGGACCCCCACGTCATTTTCTTTTTGGGGGTCTCCCTTTTTTTTGGAGCCAGAGAGGCTACGCAGACAGCTGCGGGCTCATATTCGTAGCCTGGGAAAGGGGACTTGGATATTAACCCCTTCCCAGGTTGTAAATATCAGCCCGCAGTTGTCTGCTTAGCCTTTCTGGGCCCAAAATATGGGGGACCCCCACGTCATTTTCTTTTTGGGGGTCTCCCTTTTTTTTGTAGCCAGAGAGGCTACGCAGACAGCTGCGGGCTCATATTCGTAGCCTGGGAAAGGGGACTTGGATATTAACCCCTTCCCAGGTTGTAAATATCGTCCTGCATGTTTTTTCTTTATTTTCTGGCCCTCCCTTTTTTTTTTTCCTTACAATTATTTTTATTAATGTTGGGGTTATTTGCTTTTCAACAGTTTAGGATTTAAAATGGATCTGCGTCTTATTGACGCTTATCCATTCTTAACCGTGCCTAATGTCACCTATCAGAAAAGGTGACATTAAGCCCTATTGTCGCCGCTACATGGTAGTGGGAAGAGAGTAGCTAGGCCAAAGTATTTCCGCATCTTATAGATGCGGACTTTCTTTGGCAGAGGCGGACTCATATGTACATGCGGGGTGGGGTCAAGATCCATATGCAAACATCGGTGGCATATCTAGAGCATGGCAGAATGCTGTAGCTAATCCTCTGATGGCGGTATATTCCCTAAATTTAAAATATCAACCATTTTGTGTTGGTTACAGCATGTTAACACATTACTGTCTATACATTTTAGGTCCGGGACTATCCAGCTGTCTGGGACCAGGCAGAGGAGACCTACAAGGAAGGACCGATATTATAGGGACCTGTGCAGGACAAAAATTTGCCGCCAGATGTTTTCCGACTGGGATCAATTCACGAATGCCGTACAGTCTCAAATTGGTAATTTGCAAACTTTTTATGATGTCTAATATTATATATATATTCGAAAATGTACTCAAGTTTTTCTTTTTGTTTGTTCTGTAGAGAAAGATCTTAAGCAGCGTTGGCGGTCGGTAAGGGACCGTTTTACCAAGTTTCTGGTTAACTGTTCCAAAAGTGGATCATCGCCAAGCAAGAAGCACTTTCCCTTTTTTGAAGAACTCCAGTTTGTGATATCAAGCAGGAATGTGCGGAGGTATTTTTTTGAAAAAGCCCCAAAAAAAACTTGTAATGTGTTTAGCCATGTGTATAGTAAAAATTGGGTGCGTTGCGTAATTAACGCTGCGTCATGTTACATCGTTCAATTGCCAGGATACAGATGTTACAGGAGTGTATTTCCGTAAATGCTTTCAACACTATGCGTTCAAAGATGTAGGGATGAGGACTACCTAACACGACATGTTGCACGTTTATTGTACAACGCAGCATGTCTAGCTAGCTTGCGTAGGCATTCTTGCTACGCAAGCTAAGTTTAAACGTCAAATTATAGCATCATGTTATTTGTCATGTCTTTATTGAAAACAGGCTTTATCACCATGGTGCAAAAAAAGGTAGCAGCACTTTTCGATGAGTGGGATGTTGGCTGTGTCCAAAGTGTAGCTTCTATGCCGCAAGGCTACATACCATACTAATGTTTTATTTTTTTTCTTTCCAGCACTCAAGGGAACATTGAACCGTCTAAACAGACCGAACAAGAGTCCGAAGATGGAGCAGGATCCTCTGGAGCTGGGGAGATCTGTTCACCAAGTGTCGAACCACCTTCTGCCGTTGCCACATGCTCTGCATCTGATGGAACATCTGCAACACCAGCTGCAGGAACATCTGGTTCGGCAGAACCTGTTGTTCAACACCGACCTGCCTGTCCGGTGGCAGGAGAGCCGACAAAAAAAAAAAAAAAAAATAATGAAGATCCTACTGTCAAGGCAGCGACGGATACTCTGGCGTTAATTAAAAAATCCACTTCAGAGGACCAGTATGATTTCTTTGCGCTGCAAATTGCAAGCCAAACTCGATCATTGCCACCGGACAGGCAGTCAATTTTCATGAGTGTGGTCCAGATGTCCCTAACGGCTCTAAAGCACCCTGCTCCGATCTTCAACTATGAACAGATTTGGACGGGGCTTTTTGGCCTATTCAGGGCCAGACAACAAGGCCCGCAACCTCCAGCCCCTGTGCGCCAAGACAGTGAACACCACAGCTTCACCCAGCAGTTGCAGGCAGCGGGAGACTCCACATCAGATTGCAGGCCTGGGTATGGCTATTACCCCCAGTACTACAACTTAAATTAAAGTTATCTTTTTGTTTTATCAGTTTTTGTTCTGTTGTTCTGAAATGGACTCATTTGTGTCCACAATGTTTTTTCAAATTGAAAAAAAAAGAGGTTGACATGTTTGTCAAATGGTATTTATCCATAAATAAATTTATACGTTTCCAAAATTATTTTGTTGTCCTTCTTGCTCCTTCCTATGATCTGTCTTTTCCAGTCTCTATGCTCTACCTTACGTTATGATTATTTGTCGTAGACTCTGCCCTGTTCTTCAGGTTACGTTCCCTAGCTCTTGTACCTTGCCTGTGTTCCTTGTGTACTTTTTTGTGTATGTTTTTGAAGGCACGTGCATTTTCACTGTCACCTTTTGGAACAAGCTTTGCCGTGACGTCTTGCATGCGTCTTCTGTACCTTAGCCATACATTGTCGCTGTGTGACCCTTGCATGCGCCTGGTTGTAACCGTGCCCTCCTCTCTGTGCCTCAGCCGTGTTTTCCATGCTTTCTTGCACTGTGCTTTTTGTGCTTCTTTATCAGAAGGCTTTTTCGATTATTGCTACCTTTAATCTCTGTTGTGTTCTGATCTGTATGAGCTGCGTTGAAACCTTACGTGTTGTCCGTACCCACCTGTTACTGCCTATGTTCTACTCTTTGCCCAGAAACCTTCCCCTGGCATGTGTCTCTTCAGGACGTTGTGTTGAATCCTGCCTTAGACCATGTCTTGAACTGACGCTCCTCCTTGAATGAACCCTTGAACCCTGGCTTGCCTGCCGGATGCACGTAGTCTGGAGTTGGCTGACACAGGTCCGGAGAGTGATGACTGCGGCCTGATGTCCGGAGATGATGTCCACATCATGATGTCCGGACCGGTTGATCGTTGCCAGATGTCAGGAGTCATATGCCACCTAACCCTTGTCTGAACCCAGGCGTGCCACCTAGCATAACATGCCTTGGATGTTGGCGTGCAGTCGCACGCACCTTGATGTGTATCACTCTGTCCTCATCATTAAGTATTTACACAGTTGTTACCCTAAGCTTTAATGACGAGAATAATAATCTTTAATAATAATCTTTATTTTTAGATAGCGGAAACATATTCCACAGAGCTTACAGTTTGCACACATTATTATCACTGTCCACAATGGGGCTCACAATCTAGATTACCTATCAGTATGTCTTTGGAATGTGGGAGGAAACCGTAGAAGCCGGAGGAAACCCACGCAAACACGGGGAGAACATACAAACTCATTGCAGATGTTGCCCTTGGTGGGATTCGAACCCAGGACTGCAAGGCTGCAACGCTAACCACTGAGCCACCGTGCTGCCCTGTGTCCACACTTGGTCTTGTCTTGTATCATGCACATACTCTTTTGTCAGACACACTTGTGTCTTCCTTGAGCCGGCCTTCTAGTTACAGCAGTCATAGTGCCTCACACAACTTTTATTGCCCCTGAGACACTCCATGTATTGGTGGTGGTTCCTCACAGTGTCAGCTCTCCCTGGTTGAGTGTGTGCCACAACCTAGATCGTCAACAGCAAAAGAGACCGTCATATTAACCTTAAACTATGGGATGTGTCTAAGTACATGTGTAAGTACGTGTGTGTGAGTGCATGTGAAGTACGTGTGTAAGTACGTGTGTGTGAGTGCATGTGAAGTACGTGTGTAAGTACGTGTGTGTGTGAGTGCATGTGAAGTACGTGTGTAAGTACGTGTGTGTGTGAGTGCATGTGAAGTACGTGTGTGTGTGAGTGCATGTGAAGTACGTGTGTGAGTACGTGCGTACGTGTGTGTGTGTGTGAGTGCATGTGAAGTACGTGTGTAAGTACGTGTGTGTGAGTGCATGTGAAGTACGTGTGTAAGTGCATGTGAAGTACGTGTGTAAGTGCATGTGAAGTACGTGTGTAAGTACGTGTGTGTGAGTGCATGTGAAGTACGTGTGTAAGTACGTGTGTGAGTGCATGTGAAGTACGTGTGTAAGTACGTGTGTGTGCATGTGAAGTACGTGTGTAAGTACGTGTGTGAGTGCATGTGAAGTACGTGTGTAAGTACGTGTGTGAGTGCATGTGAAGTACGTGTGTGCGTACGTGTGTGAGTGCTTGTGAAGTACGTGTGAGTACGTGTGTGTGAGTGCATGTGTGTGAGTGCATGTGAAGTACGTGTGTAAGTACGTGTGTGTGAGTGCATGTGAAGTACGTGCGTACGTGTGTGTGTGAGTGCATGTGAAGTACGTGTGTAATTACGTGTGTGTGAGTGCATGTGAAGTACGTGTGTGAGTACGTGTGTGTGAGTGCATGTGAAGTACGTGTGTGAGTACGTGCGTACGTGTGTGTGTGTGAGTGCATGTGAAGTACGTGTGTAAGTACGTGTGTGTGTGAGTGCATGTGAAGTACGTGTGTAAGTACGTGTGTGTGTGAGTGCATGTGAAGTACGTGTGTGTGTGAGTGCATGTGAAGTACGTGTGTGAGTACGTGCGTACGTGTGTGTGTGTGAGTGCATGTGAAGTACGTGTGTAAGTACGTGTGTGTGCATGTGAAGTACGTGTGTAAGTACGTGTGTGAGTGCATGTGAAGTACGTGTGTAAGTACGTGTGTGAGTGCATGTGAAGTACGTGTGTAAGTGCATGTGAAGTACGTGTGTAAGTGCATGTGAAGTACGTGTGTAAGTACGTGTGTGAGTGCATGTGAAGTACGTGTGTAAGTACGTGTGTGTGCATGTGAAGTACGTGTGTAAGTACGTGTGTGTGAGTGCATGTGAAGTACGTGTGTAAGTACGTGTGTGTGAGTGCATGTGAAGTACGTGTGTGCGTACGTGTGTGTGAGTGCTTGTGAAGTACATGTGTGAGTACGTGTGTGTGAGTGCATGTGTGTGAGTGCATGTGAAGTACGTGTGTAAGTACGTGTGTGTGAGTGCATGTGAAGCACGTGCGTACGTGTGTGTGTGAGTGCATGTGAAGTACGTGTGTAATTACGTGTGTGTGAGTGCATGTGAAGTACGTGTGTGAGTACGTGAGTACGTGTGTGTGTGTGTGAGTGCATGTGAAGTACGTGTGTGTGTGTGAGTGCATGTGAAGTACGTGTGTGAGTACGTGCGTACGTGTGTGTGTGAGTGCATGTGAAGTACGTGTGTGAGTACGTGCGTACGTGTGTGTGTGTGAGTGCATGTGAAGTACGTGTGTGAGTACGTGCGTGTGAGTGCATGTGAAGTACGTGTGTGAGTACGTGCGTACGTGTGTGTGAGTGCATGTGAAGTACGTGTTTCTAAGTACATGTGTGAGTACGTGTGTGTGTGTGTGAGTGCATGTGAAGTACGTGTGTAATTACGTGTGTGTGAGTGCATGTGAAGTACGTGTGTAAGTACGTGTGTGTGAGTGCATGTGAAGTACGTGTGTGAGTACGTGCGTACGTGTGTGTGAGTGCATGTGAAGTACGTGTTTCTAAGTACATGTGTGAGTACAGTGCAAAGCAAAATTGCAAACAAAAGGGTTGGACCAGGAAATTATCCTTTTTTTTTTTTGTTCAAACAAGTCTAAACTTTATTGACATGTGATGCTGTAAAAACGCAGACAATTCCAGATTTCAAAAACGCAGCAAAAACCGCATGTTTTCCGCAGCAAAACCGCAGCAAAACCGCAGCGCGGTTTCTGCCAGCACATGCGGTTTTTGGTGCGGAAAAAAACGCTGGATAATCCGCAACGTGTGCACGTAGCCTAAGGCCGGAGTCACACTGGCGAGGAATACGGGAGAGAGGCGCTAAAAGCACGCATTAGACACGGACAAATGATTCTCTATGGGGTCACTCGCACCAGGCGTATATTTCTCCTCCGTATCCTACGCTCCGTGCCACTCGCAGCATGCTGCGATTGTCAGCGTACTACGCCCGTAGTACGCCAATGCAAGTCTATGGGTGCGCAAAAAATACGCATTACACACGGAACACACGTGTGACCTGCGAGCAATACGCAGGTCTTTTGGCTGGTGAACAGGAAATGGGCCAATCCATCATCAGGAAGCCTAGACATGCAAATGAGCTCAAAAAGCGCTCCAGACATCCAGGAAGTACGCCTCCACGGAGTACAGCAGCAGCATGGCGTCCACATATATTAATGTAGAGATGCTAATTGTGCTGGTGCAGGAGCGTCCAGAAATATGGGACCCACGCAACGCAAATTATGCGAACCGCACAAGAAAGGAGGCGTTTTGGAGGCGCATCTTTCGCCAGATGTACCATGACTTTGGTGACAGACCACGTGATGAGCAGCATAAAATTCGTAATTGCAACCATAAAAATATAATTAACGTTAGCGCACGCTATAAAATGAATCTACAATCAGCCCCCCCCCCCTTCCTGTGCATGTACTTTTATTAGCCTCATGAGGCCGTTACATTAGGATGTGACACGTGGCTTCACACACCCATAATTAGGGGTTAGGCCACAAGCTCCTCATCCTCCTAGCCACTAAAATTAGTTTCAGGGGAGCTAATGAGACCCTGGGTATCGGCACAATTACATATGCCACCATGGGTAGAACGCACACCCCATAAGGCCCCATGCCTAGACTACTGTTTGAAAATGTGACCTCTCAAATATGTGATTTTGACAATCTTTCCTGTCACATTGCAGTGGAAGATGTGATGAAACAGTGGAGAAGCATCCGGGACCAGTACCGCCGGGAACGCCAGCAGCGGTCCAGGAGTGGGGATGCTGGCCATGTCAAGCGCAAATATATCTATGACCGGCTGAACTTCCTCGCCCCAATTCTGGCTCTGAGACCGTAAGTACATACCTCACACCACATGACACAAAAACATTACACAAATACTTTACAGGGACAAAAATATTGATGTATTTTTGCCTCTGTTCTATTTCCTAACAGAACTCAATCCAACCTTACGGATCGAGGAACGGCCTCAGAGGCAGAGCCCATTATAGATCCTGTAGGGGATGAGGTGGCTGGCCCATCTTCTCCCCCTACAAGAAGGATGGCTGAAGAGGAGGCATCACCAGAACACACAATGGCTGCCCTACACAACACACCACCAGGACGGTCTGCAGCTGCAACCTCACCCATCCTGGAAGAGATGGGCAACTTGAGCAGCAGCCCAACTGCCCAGATCAGGCCCTCCCCACAGGCTGCTCTAGCATCACGGCGAATAAGAAGGCGGCGCCAGGTCACCATTCAAGAGAGCAGGACCAATGTGGACACTGGGGTGCTGAATTACTTGTCCAGAGTCACTACAGATGATGGTGAGGAGGCCTATGCACGTAGCCTCACCCTTTATCTCCGTGCCCTTACCCGTGAGGTCAGGCTCCGTATTAGGGGGTGTATTCAGATCCTGCTTGATGCAAGCACCCCCCCCAATACCCCATATGAGGTGTTTGAATTTCTGGAGAGGTGGCAGCTCTCACCAAGAAATTTAATGCGCATGAGACCATCCACACAGGTGCTTGCTCAAGCAGGGTCTGAACAGCCACTAATACGTGGGCCAACACCTCAACCCCTTCCTCCCCCTACCCATCCTTCTATTCCGCAGCCCCAAATGTCTTCATCAAGCCAACCCCACCAATATGGCCACTTGTACCCACCCAGTGTTGGAGGCTGGTCCCAACCTGGTTGGGGACGATCTGGCTATCTTGGTTGGTATGAGCCACGGGCCTACCAGAGCCAACAAGAAGCCCCTCACCATCATCATTACTCTGGCCAGTATCACCAACAGGCCCAGGAGGCTGGACAACAGCATCATGGGCAACAGTATGGCCCCACACAGGGCGATGTTGGCCACAATGTCCAGCAGCACCCACAGGCTGTTCCTCCCCGTTCCCCTTCCCCTACATATGAGGATTTATGAATCAAAAATTTGGAGATGTCCAGTTACATGTAACTGGTGCTTCTAATCTAGACAAAAACAGGTGTTCTCCTTCACCAACATTTAGAACATAATTTAACACTCACATTTTTAAACAATGTTTTCCAAACATATGAAACAATCCATCATGACAGGCAACGCTACCTCACGCCTTTCACACAGATATTACATGTGTGTATAAAAGAGAATATTTAAATGCGCTATACTGTTACCTGAAAGGATGAAAATACACTAATCACTTGCTAATGCATAGGAAAGGCGTGCTTGCCTTTAGTTAAGTAGTCAACTTTGTTATTAGCATTCTCTAGTAAACCAATTTGAGGCGACCAGCATTCACAATATCACGCTCTCTCTATGTCTTAACAAGTGAGTTTTGTATTTTTTTCCTTTCCAGTATAGCATGCTTAAATATTGTCTGTTCTACAGACAGGTAATATCTGTGTGAAAGATGTGAGGTAGCCTTGCCTGTCATGGTGGAATCTTTCTATGATTGGAAAACATTATGAGGAAATGTGAGTGTTATCTTATTGACTTTATTTTGGTGATGGAGCTCACCCTTTGTTGCCTAATCCAGGTTAATGTAGGCATGCAGCAATGTTGTTATTGCATAATGTTTGTTGCAGTTTTTTTCTGTAATGTTAATGTTACACCAAGTTAAAGAAGGCCCAAAGGGTCATTTTGGCCATTGCCAAATTTGTGTTATGGCAAAATTATGTTTGCCTTTAAGCAAAACCAAAAAAAAAAAAGGCAAAACTAAAAATTTGTCTACTCTAGTTAACGTCTCTGTGTGATTTCTCACTATCCCTCACAACATACTAACAGACACCAACCAATGCAAAGAAACACTCATAGAATCATAAAAAGGCTTGAGTAATATATATTAAGACACACTTTGAAAAAAAAAAATTATAACAGACACAGCATTCTCTTGCCAAGAAGTTGCCCCCTCGGGTGAGATAAAGTAATTCGTGAATATATCACGCACTTTGAGGCCAGAGAGCGGTCTACGTTGAGGGATGATAGGTGGTCTCACCCTGCGCACATTGTCCGGCCTACGCACAACACCATCAGAGGAGGAACAATCATGTATCCTGGTGAAGTTATGCAGAACAACACAGGCTTTCACAACTTCATTCACATTTTGCTCACTCAACTGAATGGCAGACTGGAGTACCCGCCATTTGGCACAAAGAATCCCAAAGGAACACTCCACCAGTCGCCTAGCACGTGATAGGCGCAAGTTAAAAATTCTGCGCATGTGGTCAAGGTTGCGCCGGGGATATGGCCTCATGACATTACGTGATAACTGAAAGGCCTCATCTGCCACAAGGACATAAGGGACTGATTGTTCGGGAGAGCCTGGTAGCTGGCGTGGTGGTGGTAGATCCAACTGGTTGGTGCGTAGCCGCCGACCCATTATGGAAGTATTGAAGACTCGAGTCTCCCGTCCTTCCATAGGCCCCAATGTCAACAATTATAAACTTGTATTGAGGGTCTACCAGAGCCAACAATACAACAGAAAAGTATTGCTTATAATTGAAGAATTGGGAGCCTGAGTTCGGCAGCTTACGCACCATGATATGTTTGCCATCCAGGGCCCCAATACAATTTGGAAACTGGCAGTCCTCCTCAAAGTCCCTTGAAATCCTTAACCAGTCTTCCATCCTGGGCTCGGGTAGGACCACCTGATGGAGTCTTGTCCAGATTTCTGCACATGTAGACCTCACTATGCCTGAAATGGTTGACTTTCCAATGAGAAACTCATGGTGGAGGGCGGCATAAGACAGGCCAGTGGACAGGAAGCTGTAGAACAACAGAAATAGTCCAGGTTAGAATGGCTAAAGTAAAAAAAAATCAGTTACATGCCGACCAAACTTGGTAGGAAATGAGAGAGAACAACACACACATATTTGGTGGCACAATGACTAAGTGATATGCAGTACATATTAGATGTAACATTCTGCTGTGTCAGGTGAAACATATTTTGAGTAAGATGAGGGTATTAAACTTTGTCCAAGAAGGCCAAAAAACATAAATTAACACACACATTATGAACATAGAGAATGTGGTCGTGGAGTACATACCGTATTGTGAGTAGAAGTCGCTCCTCTGCAGATATGGCTTTGCGCATCCTAGTGTCCTGAAAGGTGATCCCAAGGCGCACTGTCTCCAAGAGGCGATCAAATGTGGAAATGCTCATTCGACAGTACTGGTAAAATTTGTCCGGATGCTCCCGCAGAGACGAATAGAGGCGGTGAAAATGACCTCTTGTGAGTCGTTGCCTCAAAAGTGGGTGTACCCACATGCGTCTCCTCCTCCGCGGATCCACTATCACAGGATATGGTTGGCCAAAGCGCCGTGACAAAAGCCAGGTAAAGAGAACCTGCTCGGCTGTATTGAATGTCAGACCCTCGGCCATGCTGCACAAAGAACACCAACACACATTGTGAAAGCAAGGTGAGAAATGTACAGAATGTAGGCAGCCACCTGTTTCTGAGTGTCTAAATAGGATGCAGGCTAATGATTTAAATTGTTTGCAGGCCTCAAAACCGTTAAATGTCCATTTTGCAAGGCTGCGAGAAAATCTCGCCATACGGATTGCATACGGATACACACATGCGCAAAATACGCGACCTCACCTTGCTTACGGATGACCTACGGACCACTATTTAGTGGTCATTGATCCGTATTGCGCATGTAAAATACTGACCGTATTTTGCGCAGGTTAGTGTGACTCCAGCCTAAATGAGCGGCACGCATATGAAAGATTTGCATGGGCTGGTGATGACGCCGGCTCGTGATACCATGGAGAAAGGGATAACTAGTCTGGGGAAATTAATGCCTCATCGACTAGTCAAAGCCCTAATTAGGATAAGAAATGGAGACATTATGTTTTTTTAAAACATTTATTTAACTGAACAACGTTATACAGGGCTGGTTAGGTAGGGAATTTACTCATACATGGGTGAATTCTTCTGAGTTGGAGAGCATGGATATGGAGGGCAAAGATATATTCACTCAGGTAGTAATTAGTGCAGATTTTACATCCAGAAGTAGTTGCATAATACAATACTAGCATTGAGAATGAGATGTTACAAAATCTCTTCCAAAAGCCATTGAGAAAATCCACAGTCAGGGCTGTGGAGTCCGTAACCAAACCACAGACAACTCAATTTGCCAGACTCCCAACCCCAAAGCATTGCCTCACTACTGAGCCTGTACATAAAGGACATCCACAGATTCATCTTAGCTAAAAGCCCAGATCCTTAGATCAGGAACAGAACAGACATTTATCGGACGTTTCATAACTCCACAGCACTGGTCACTACTGAGCCTATACATAAAGTGCAGCACAGATTCATCTCAACTAAAAGCCTTAGATCAGGAAAAGAACATTTAATATCTTTCCCAAATTCTTATGAAACATTTACAGCACAACTCAATTTACAGTGGGGAAAAAAAGTATTTAGTCAGTCAGCAATAGTGCAAGTTCCACCACTTAAAAAGATGAGAGGCGTCTGTAATTTACATCATAGGTAGACCTCAACTATGGGAGACAAACTGAGAAAAAAAAATCCAGAAAATCACATTGTGTTTTTTTTTTTCATTTTATTTGCATATTATGGTGGAAAATAAGTATTTGGTCAGAAACAAAATTTCATCTCAATACTTTGTGATATATCCTTTGTTGGCAAAGACAGGGGTCAAACGTTTTCTGTAAGTCTTCACAAGGTTGCCACACACTGTTGTTGGTATGTTGGCCCATTCCTCCATGCAGATCTCCTCTAGAGCAGTGATGTTTTTGGCTTTTCGCTTGGCAACACGGACTTTCAACTCCCTCCAAAGGTTTTCTATAGGGTTGAGATCTGGAGACTGGCTAGGCTACTCCAGGACCTTGAAATGCTTCTTACGAAGCCACTCCTTTGTTGCCCTGGCGGTGTGCTTTGGATCATTGTCATGTTGAAAGACCCAGCCACGTTTCATCTTCAATGCCCTTGCTGATGGAAGGAGGTTTGCACTCAAAATCTCACGATACATGGCCCCATTCATTCTTTCATGTACCCGGATCAGTCGTCCTGGCCCCTTTGCAGAGAAACAGCCCCAAAGCATGATGTTTCCACCACCATGCTTTACAGTAGGTATGGTGTTTGATGGATGCAACTCAGTATTCTTTTTCCTCCAAACACGACAAGTTGTGTTTCTACCAAACAGTTCCAGTTTGGTTTCATCAGACCATAGGACATTCTCCCAAAACTCCTCTGGATCATCCAAATGCTCTCTAGCAAACTTCAGACGGGCCCGGACATGTACAGGCTTAAGCAGTGGGACACGTCTGGCACTGCAGGATCTGAGTCCATGGTGGCGTAGTGTGTTACTTATGGTAGGCCTTGTTACATTGGTCCCAGCTCTCTGCAGTTCATTCACTAGGTCCCCCCGCGTGGTTCTGGGATTTTTGCTCACCGTTCTTGTGATCATTCTGACCCCACGGGGTGGGATTTTGCGTGGAGCACCAGATCGAGGGAGATTATCAGTGGTCTTGTATGTCTTCCATTTTCTAATTATTGCTCCCACAGTTGATTTCTTCACTCCAAGCTGGTTGGCTATTGCAGATTCAGTCTTCCCAGCCTGGTGCAGGGCTACAATTTTGTTTCTGGTGTCCTTTGACAGCTCTTTAGTCTTCACCATAGTGGAGTTTGGAGTCAGACTGTTTGAGGGTGTGCACAGGTGTCTTTTTATACTGAAAACAAGTTTAAACAGGTGCCATTACTACAGGTAATGAGTGGAGGAAAGAGGAGACTCTTAAAGAAGAAGTTACAGGTCTGTGAGAGCCAGAAATCTTGATTGCTTGTTTCTGACCAAATACTTATTTTCCACCATAATATGCAAATAAAATGAAAAAATAACAGACAATGTGATTCTCTGGATTTTTTTTTCTCAGTTTGTCTCCCATAGTTGAGGTCTACCTATGATGTAAATTACAGACGCCTCTCATCTTTTTAAGTGGTGGAACTTGCACTATTGCTGACTAAATACTTTTTTTCCCCACTGTATGTATTTTAGGAGTCTGTTCCTTTTACAACCAACTCCAACTCCACAAAAATGGACACAGACTAGTCCACAGCCTTGTGACCGCAGGTCAAATTGAACAATGCTGAGGATTTGATATCTGCAGCCTATTAATTTCTGTATGGTTAGTAATTAATCGGTTACAGTAACGTAGTGGAAATGGCCATGATTTGTAAACTTGTAGTAGGTCGGAGTCACACTACTGTACAACACGGCCAAGTGCTATGCGAGAAAACATCGCATAGCTCTCAGCCCAGTGTAACTCTAGGGAAAGCTCAGATCTGCAATTATTTTCGCATGCTATATCGGCATGCGAGAACAATCGCAGCATGACTCGGCTCACTCATACACATAAGTCTATGGGTGTGAGTGACAATGCACAGCACCCTGATATCACCCGAGTGCAGTGCGATATACGCCGACAGCAGAGATGGAGAAATTAATTTCTCCGCCTCCTCCGAAGCTGTGCTCCAATCCTCTCTGTGCGAGAGGATCAGAGCACAATAGCATTGATACTCGCTCGGCTCCTGCTCTGGTGTGAGCCAAGGGTCATTAGCATATTGCACACAGCATCACTAACATGTTTATCTCAAGCAAAATGTCCCAGTATTTATTGCAAAAATCACTTTTCATACTTTAAGGCCGGGGTCACACTGGCGAGGAATACGGCCGAGTGAGAGGTGCTAAAAGCACGCATTAGACACGGACCATAATTCTCTATGGGGTCCCTCGCACCAGCCGTATATTTCTCATCCGTATTCTACGCTCCGTGCCAATCGCAGCATGCTGCGATTGTCAGCTTACTACGCCCGTAGTACGCCAACGCAAGTCTATGGGTGCGCAAAAAATACGGATTACACACGGACCACACATGTGACTTGCGAGAAATACGCAAAGCAAAGCCGGCAATTCAGTGCGCTATACAGTAAACTCACACTGACAGGTTTAATAAAGAAACGAAAGAATAGATATAGACACATAGAAAGGGGTCTGGATACTTTCCGTACCCACTGTATCTTTAACCTTTATACCGTATTTCTGACTGCTGCGATCATCTGATCTCTTCTACTTTATACAGTAAAATACAAATGCATGTTCACACACACAGGAAATTACACATGCACGTGCATACACATGAAAATACACATGTACGCGCCCACAGAAAAATACACATACACGCTCACACACAGGAAAAATACACATACACGTTCACACACAGGAAAATACACAAGCACGATTATACAGGAAAATACACATGCATGTTCACATACCAAAATACACATGTATGCTCACACATGCAGGTTCACACAGGAAAATACAAATTCACACTCACACAGGAAAATACACCTGCATGCTCACACACAGGAAGATACATATACATGCTCGCTCACACAAACAGAAAAATACACATGCACGCACACACACACAGGATAAGACACATGCAGCTCACACACAGGAAAATACAAATGCGTACTCAAACACAGTGTGCACAGAGCACAACAGTGTGATGATCTCTCTGCTGTGCTCTGAACAGGTCGGTGAGGAGAGGCACTGCAGACACTCACCCCGGACCTCCCCTCCCTGGCATCATCTTCCCCATGCAGCTCCTGTCATCGCACTGTCCAGTGCGTGCGATGACGAGAAAATGAAGCCCACAGCTTACGCTCCGAGGTACAACAAAATGGCCGCAATCTCCTCCCACAGCTGTGACCTGGACAGCCCAGGGCGCATGCCTAGATCACAGCTAATCAGCAGGTGAAGCGGCCTCAATGCTAGAGATGTAGTAGCTGTTCGACCGCAGGCTCTTTTATGCCCGTGGCTGCCGTAAGTGAGGTGTGCAAGCGTCATGGTTAGACACCCCAACTAATTAAAATGTCAGCTAAATAGAAAAAATATAAATTAGTTTTGTATTAACCCCTTCACGACCAATGACGCCACATAGGCGTCATGAAACCTGGTTCAAATCTGACCAGTGACGCCTATGTGGCGTCATGACTTCAAAGCCCCCCTGCGGGTCGGGTGACCGGGGTCACTGAAAGGTCACCCGACCCGCAGATACAGGGGGCTTTGTAATTCACCACAGGGGGCGTGGCTTCGCCCCCACGTGGCTACGATCGCTCTGATTGGCTGTTAAAAGTGAAACAGCCAATCAGAGCGATAGTAATATTTCATCAATGAAAATTGATGAAATATTACAATCCAGCCATGTCCGATGCTGCTGTAGCATCGGACATGGCTGGAGACACCGATTCCACCACCCCCCCACAGGCGATCGCCTCCCCCGCAACTGAATGACAGCGGCGATCTGCCGCCGCTGTCATCATCTGCCCCCCTCCCATTCCCTCTGCTCCCCGCCAGCCTCCGATCCCCCCCTCACCCCCCCTCCGGTACCTCCGGTGTCCCCCCGTCCCTCCCGGTGTCCCTCGGGTCCGGATGATGGGCGCCGCCATCTTTGAAAATGGCGGGCGCATGCGCAGTGCGCCCGCCCGAATCTGCCGGCTGCAGATTCCATTCTTTCATTTTGATCACTCTCACAGTGATCAAAATGAAAGAAAAAGTAAATAAACCCCCGATTATCACCCCCATAGGTAGGCAGAACTAATAAATTAAAGATAATATTTTTTTTTTTTTTTTCCATGAGGGTTAGGGTTGGAAAGAGGGTTAGGGTTGGAAAGAGGGTTAGGGTTGGAAAGAGGGTTAGGGTTGGAATTAGGGTTAGGGTTCGGGGTCTGTTGGGGTTAGGGTTATGGTTAGGGTTGGAATTAGGGTTAGGGATGTGTTGGGGTTAGGGCTGTGGTTAGGGGTGTGTTGGGGTTAGGGCTGGAGTTAGAATTGAGGGGTTTCCACTGTTTAGGCACATCAGGGGGTCACCAAACGCGACATGGTGCAACCATTGATTCCAGCCAATTTTGCGTTCAAAAAGTTAAACGGTGCTTCCTCCCTTCCAAGCCCCGACGTGTGCCCAAACAGTGGTTTACCCCAACATATGGGGTATCAGCGTACTCAGGAAAAATTGCACAACAACTTTGGGGGTCTAATTTCTCCTGGTACCCTTGGGAAAATAAAAAATTGGGGGCTAAAATAATATTTTTGTGGAAAATTTTTTTTTTTTAATTTTCACGTCTCTGCGTTATAAACTTCTATGAAGCACTTGGGGGTCCAAAGTGCTCACCAGGCATCTAGATAAGTTACTTGGGAGGTCTAGTTTCCAAAATGGGGTCACTTGTGGGGGGTTTCTATTGTTTAGGCACATCAGGGGCTCTGCAAACGTAATGACGACCGCAGACCATTCCATCAAAGTCTGCATTTCAAAACGCCACTACTTCCATTCCGAGCCCTTACGTGTGCCCAAACAATAGTTCCCCCCCCATATATGGGGCACCAGCGTACTCAGGACAAACTGTACAACAACTTTTGGGGTCCAATTTATCCTGCTACCCTTGTGGAAAAAAAAAATTGCTGGCTAAAAATCATTTTTTTTGAGGAAAAAAAAATATTTTTTATTTTCACGTCTCTGCGTTCTAAACTTCTGTGAAGCACTTGGGGGTTCAAGGTGCTTACCACACATCTAGATAAGTTCCTTAGGGGGTCTAGTTTCCAAAATGGGGTCACTTGTGGGGGGGTTCCACAGTTTAGGTACATCAGGGGTTCTGCAAATGTAACATGATGCCCGCAGACCATTCCATCAAAGTCAGCATTTCATAATGTCACTACTTCCCTTCCGAGCCCCGACGTGTACCCAAACAGTGGTCCCCACCCACATATGAGGTATCAGCGTACTCAGAACAAACTGGACAACAACTTTTGGGGCCAATTTATCCTGCTACCCCTGTGGAAAAAAAATTGCTGGCTAAAAATCTTTTTTTTTTTGTGGAAAAAAAAATATTTTTTATTTTCACGGCTCTGCGTTATAAACTTCTGTGAAGCGCTTGGGGGTTCAAGGTGCTCACCACACATCTAGATAAGTTCCTTGGGGGGTCTAGTCTCCAAAATTGGGTCACTTGTGGGGGGGTTCCACAGTTTAGGTACATCAGGGGCTCTGCAAATGTAACATGACACCCGCAGACCATTCCATCAAAGTCAGCATTTCAAAATGTCACTACTTCCCTTCCGAGCCTCGACGTGTGCCCAAACAGTGGTTCCCCCCCACATGTGGGGTACCAGCGTACTCAGGACAAACTGGACAACAAATTTTGGGGTCTAATTTATCCTGGTACCCTTGTGAAAATAAAAAATTGCGCACTAAAAAATCATAAACTTTTGTGAAGCACTTGAGGGTTCAAGGTGCTCACTACACATCTAGATAAGTTCCTTAGGGGGTCTAGTTTCCAAAATGGTGTCATTTGTGGGGGAGCTCCAATGTTTAGGCACACAGTGGCTCTCCAAACACAACATGGTGTCCGCTAACGATTGGAAGTAATTTGCATTTTAAAAAGTCAAATGGCGCTCCTTCCCTTCTGAGCCCTGCCGTGTGCCCAAACAGTGGTTCCCCCCCACATATGGGGTACCAGCGTACTCAGGACAAACTGGACAACAAGATTTGTGGTCCAATTTCTCCTGTTAGCCTTGTGAAAATTAAAAATAGTGTGCTAAAAATCATTTTTGAGGAAAAAAAATTATTTTTTATTTTCACTGCTCTGTGTTATAAACTTTTGTGAAGCACTTGGGGGTTCAAAGTGCTCCCTACACGTCTAGATAAGTTCCTTAGGGGGTCTAGTTTCCAAAATGGGGTCACTTGTGGGGGAGCTCCAATGTTTAGGTGCACAGGGGCTCTCCAAATGCGACATGGTGTCCGATAACGATTGGAGCTAATTTTCCATTCAAAAAGTCAAATGGTGCTCCTTGCCTTCCTGGCCATGCCGTGCACCCAAACAGTGGTTTATGACCACATGTGAGGTATCTGTGCACTCAGGAGAAATTGCTCAACAAATTTTAGGATCCATTTTATCCTGTTGCCCATGTGAAAATGAAAACACTGAGGCTAAAAGAAAATTTTTGTGAAAAAAAGTGTTTCTTTTTTTTTACAGATCAATTTGTGAAGTACCTGGGGGTTCAAAGTGATCATTATGCATCTAGATAAGTTCCTTGGGGGGGGTCTAGTTTCCAAAATGGGGTCACTTGTGGAGGAGCTCCAATGTTTATGCACACAGGGGCTCTCCAAACACGACATGGCAACCGCTAAATATTCCAGCATATTTTCCATTCAAAAAGTCAAATGGCGCTCCTTCCCTTCTGAGCCGTGCCGTGTGCCCAAACAGTGGTTTATGACCACATATGAGGTATCGTTGTACTCCGGAGAAATTGCCCAACAAATTTTAGCATCCGTTTTATCCTGTTTCCCATGTGAAAATGAAAAAATTGATGCTAAAAGAAAATTTTTGTTGGAAAAATTAAAATGTCCATTTTTTCTTTCCACATTGCTTTAGTTCCTGTGAAACACCTGAAGGGTTAATAATCTTCTTGAATGTAGTTTTGAGTAGCTTGAGGGGTGCAGTTTTTAGAATGGTGTAACTTTTGGGTATTTTCTGCCATATAGACCCCTCAAAGTGACTTCAAATGTGAGGTGGTCCCTAAAAAAATGGTTTTGTAAATTTTATTGTAAAAATGAGAAATCGCTGGTCAACTTTTAACCCTTATAACTTCCTAACAAAAAAATATTTTGTTTCCAAAATTGTGCTGATGTAAAGTAGACATATGGGAAATGTTATTTATTAACTATTTTGTGTCACATAACTCTCTGGTTTAACAGAATAAAAATTCAAAATTTGAAAATTGCAAAATTTTCTAAATTTTCACCAAATTTCTGATTTTTTGACAAAAACGCAAAAATTATCAACCTAAATTTACCACTAACATGAAGCCCAATATGTCACGAAAAAACAATCTCAGAATCGCTAGGATCCGTTGAAGCGTTCCTGAGTTATTACCTCATAAAGGGACACTGGTCAGAATTGCAAAAAATGGCCTGGTCATTAAGGTCAAAATAGGCTTGGTCATGAAGGGGTTAAAAATTGATTATACAGTCATATGTTAAAGTTTGGGCACCCCTATTAATGTTAACCTTAATTCTTTTTAACAATTTTGTTTTTTGCAACAGCTATTTCAGTTTCATATATCTAATAACTGATGGACTCCGTTATATTTCTGGATTCAAATGAGGTTTATTGTACTAACAGAAAATGTGCAATCTGCATTTAAACAAAATTTTAAAAATTAAAATCATGGCACCTTCCCGCATGTGTAAAAAAGGTAAATACGCATCTGCTAGTTTGCATAATAGGTGCGGACGTTATGCAGCGTCAAAACCACAGCAGATCCGGAACGTGGGAATGTACCCTAATGCAGTGACATTGAGTACCGCGACAAGCAGAAGTCAATGGCTATGTGCACACGATGCGTTTTCACTTTTTTTAACGTTTTACTGACCTGCGTCGGTCTGCGCACGGCCGCCGCTAAGCTCCGCCCCCTGGCCGCTCCGACTATGGGCACATGACACTGCATGCGACCTGTGTACCCCATTTTTAGCAGTGGGTACGCAGGCCGTGCGCAGGTATGCGTTTGTCGGCGCATGCGTCCTTTTAACGGTGCGCCGAGCGCACCAAAATGCAACACTGTGCGTTTGGCGCAGGTAGGGTACGCAGGTCGCATGCAGCGTTATGCGCCCATAGGCGGAGCGGCGGGGGCGGAGCTTAGCGGCGGCCGTGCACAGACCGACGCAGGTCAGTGAAACGCTAGCATGAAACTAGCCTAAATGGTCCAAAAACGCAATGGAATACTTATTGCAATGTAATTCAATGACAATCCTGAAGTGTTGTGCACATGATCAGGAAATTTCTGTCCGTATTTGCTGCGTTTTATTTTCCGCAGCATGTCAATCCTTTTTGCGTTTCTACAGTGTGTTTTTGACTCATTGACTTCAATTGAGTCAGTCAAATCTGCAGCAAAAACACAGCTGTAAAAAGATTTGCATCTTTGCTGCATTTTTACTGCTTAGGCCTGTTTCACACATCAGTTTTTTCAAATCAGTCAAGATCCGCTGTTTTCCAAAAAAAAAGGATCTGCATGCGCGGTCGAAAATGGCGAACACGACGCACAAAAAAGTTACATGTAACGTTTTTGTGTGCGTCGCGGCCGCCAAAACACGACGCATCCGTCGCACGATGGATGCGACGTGTGGCCATATGTCGCAATGCGTCGCTAATGCAAGTCTATGGAGAAAAAACGCATCCTGCGGACAACTTTGCAGGATGCGTTTTGTCTCCAAAACGGCGCATTGCGACGTACGTCACACGACGCTAGTGTGAAAGTAGCCTTAGATAAAAGAGAAGCTAGAAATGTTTGGTGTCAATGAACTTGTAATGACCTGGAGAATCATAACGGCAGGTCAGTTTTAGCATTTAGTGAACCTAGCATAAAAGCCAAACAAAAAACAAGAGTGGGAATTCACTTTTTTTGCAATTTCACCGCACTTGGAATTTTTTTTTCATTTTTCTAGTACAGAACAAATGGTGTCGTTCAAAAGTACAACTCGTCGTGCACATAGCGCAAGTCAGCCTTTTTGTGACTTTCCTCTTGTGGTATCCTTGGGGTTGTAATGCGACCGCCATTCACCTGAATTACGCTGTGATGCACCATAGTAACAGCACATAGTGATCTTTGCCATGGGACACGTGTCGCGGCTAAAGTCAGTGTAGCCCAGGTCTTACAAGGTCAGGCACCCTAACAAAACATGCAACTGTCAAACTCCTTGCATACTAAGGCCTGTTCCACACTTCAGTCTTTTGGAATCAATCTCAATCCGTCAAATTGTGAAAAAAACGGATCCACTGCTGATTGCAAAAAACTGATGCACCAGATCAGTCTTTTTTACGGATTTGTTGCAGCATCCGTCACTGGATTCCGCCATGTGACGGACGGCGACGGATCCGTCGCCAATAGGCATCCATTCTACCAGACAACGGACGGCGACGAATCCATCACCGTCCGTCTTTTCTACACAGACAAAAAACGTTCTTCTGGACGTTTTTTCCGGCCGATGGACAGGTATTTTATGACGGATCCGTCGCACGGCGGACAAAACGGAAGGCCATCCGTCACAATCCGTCGCTAATACAAGTCTATGGGGAAAAAGACAGATCCGCCAGGCAAATCCGTCAGATCCGTTTTTTTCCGCTGACGGATTTTGACTGACGCTAGAAAACTTAACTGTGAAACAGGCCTAATCCATAAAAAATAAAATTACAACATTGTTACTGCAGTAATCGTACAGATCTGGAGAATCCTGTTTCCATGTTTTCGTTATCACACTATACTCTATAAAACAAAATTTAAAAAAATGATGGCAGAATAATTTTTTCACACCACTTGAGACATTTTTCCCCCGTTTTTCATTACATTATATGGTAAAATAGATGGTGTGATTCAAAGTACAACTGGTGCTGCACAATAACTAGCTCTAGTATGGCTATGTCGGAAAATAAAACAAAATAAGACTCTTGGAAGAGAAGGAAAAAGCGGAAGCGCAAACAATTAATCAATCACCGGGTCAGAAAAGGGGTTACATGCTACATCTAAACACTCATCAAAATCCTGTCAGGTTAAAGTGACCTAAAAGGCTTTCCACCATTTCCAGCTGCAGTGAACTCTGCGCAGGGGCTGACAAGGAGTTAGACAAGGATGAGAGAGAGATTTTAGCGGCTCCCGGGACGGTAGTTAAGGGTTAAAATGCTTCCCAGAGTGAAAATAGCAGACCGTCACTGCAAAAAAAACTTTGCAGGGTTCCTCTCATCCGCCCAGGAGGCGCTAAACTCTTAGCGGGTCCGTACAATAACGTGTGACGGACGACCGTCAGTCAAGATCTGCCAATAATGTAAGTCTATGGGTGTAAAAAACGGATCTGCCCCTTTTTTGGCAGATCCGTTTTTTAAAAATTGGCGGATCTTGACTGACGGGAAAAAACAGATGTGTGAAACAGGCCTTACAGTAACTGTTCTACTAATGCAGTACTAAGTTTAGCTTGCGCAATTTGCCAAGACGGTTGTATATTAATTTCCACCTCTTTATATGGATACCCTTTGCGAGTGCAATACATAAAGCCTGCCATTGAAACTACTGAACATTAGGTCCATGCTATTTATTTCGCTTCTTCTACAATTCAACAGATTTGCTGCTTATTTCTTTATATAGAAATATCATGAGCAGTGCCGCTAATCTTTATATAGAAATATCACGAGCAGTGCCGCTAATCTTTATATAGAAATATCATGAGCAGTGCCGCTAATCTTTATATAGAAATATCATGAGCAGTGCCGCTAATCTTTCTATAGAAATATCATGAGCGGTGCCGCTAATCTTTCTATAGAAATATCATGAGCGGTGCCGCTAATCTTTCTATAGAAATATCATGAGCGGTGCCGCTAATCTTTCTATAGAAATATCATGAGCAGTGCAGCTAATCTTTATATAGAAATATCAGGAGCAGTGCCGCTAATCTTTATATAGAAATATCACGAGCAGTGCCGCTAATCTTTATATAGAAATATCATGAGCAGTGCCGCTATTCTTTATATAGAAATATCATGAGCAGTGCCGCTAATCTTTATATAGAAATATCATGAGCAGTGCCGCTAATCTTTATATAGAAATATCATGAGCAGTGCCGCTAATCTTTATATAGAAATATCATGAGCGGTGCCGCTAATCTTTATATTGAAATATCATGAGCAGTGCCGCTAATCTTTCTATAGAAATATCAGGAGCAGTGCCGCTAATCTTTATATAGAAATATCAGGAGCAGTGCCGCTAATCTTTATATAGAGATATATGGAGCGCCGCTAATCTTTATATAGAAATATCATGAGCGGTGCCGCTGATCTTTATATAGAAATATCACGAGCAGTGCCACTAATCTTTCTATAGAAATATCAGGAGCAGTGCCGCTAATCTTTCTATAGAAATATCAGGAGCACTGCCGCTAATCTTTATATAGAATTATCAAGAGCAGTGCCGCTAATCTTTATATAGAAATATCATGAGCGGTACAGCTAATCTTTATATAGAAATATCAGGACCAGTGCCGCTAATCTTTATATAGAAATATCTTGAGCAGTGCCGCTAATCTTTATATAGAAATATCATGAGCGGTGCCGCTAATCTTTATATAGAAATATCATGAGCAGTGCCGCTAATCCTTATATAGAAATATCATGAGCAGTGCCACTAATCTTTATATAGAAATATCAGGAGCAGTGCCGCTAATCTTTATATAGAAATATCAGGAGCAGTGCCGCTAATCTTTATATAGAAATATCAGGAGCAGTGCCGCTAATCTTTATATAGAAATATCATGAGCGGTGCCGCTGATCTTTATATAGAAATATCATGAGCAGTGCCGCTAATCTTTATATAGAAATATCATGAGCGGTGCCGCTAATCTTTATATAGAAATATCATGAGCGGTACAGCTAATCTTTATATAGAAATATCATGAGCAGTGCCGCTAATCTTTATATAGAATTATCATGAGCGGTGCCGCTAATCTTTATATAGAAATATCATGAGCAGTGCCACTAATCTTTATATAGAAATATCAGGAGCAGTGCCGCTAATCTTTATATAGAAATATCAGGAGCAGTGCCGCTAATCTTTATATATAGATATATGGAGCGCCGCTAATCTTTATATAGAAATACCATGAGCGGTGCCGCTGATCTTTATATAGAAATATCATGAGCAGTGCCGCTAATCTTTATATAGAAATATCATGAGCAGTGCCGCTAATCTTTATATAGAATTATGAGCGGTGCCGCTAATCTTTATATAGAATTATGAGCGGTGCCGCTAATCTTTATATAGAAATATCATGAGCAGTGCCACTAATCTTTATATAGAAATATCAGGAGCAGTGCCGCTAATCTTTATATAGAAATATCAGGAGCAGTGCCGCTAATCTTTATATATAGATATATGGAGCGCCGCTAATCTTTATATAGAAATATCATGAGCGGTGCCACTGATCTTTATATAGAAATATCATGAGCAGTGCCGCTAATCTTTATATAGAAATATCACGAGCAGTGCAGCTAATCTTTATATAGAAATATCATGAGTGGTACAGCTAATCTTTATATAGAAATATCTTGAGCAGTGCCGCTAATCTTTATATAGAAATATCTTGAGCAGTGCCGCTAATCTTTATATAGAAATATCTTGAGCAGTGCCGCTAATCTTTATATAGAAATATCATGAGCGGTGCCGCTAATCTTTATATAGAAATATCATGAGCGGTGCCGCTATTCTTTATATAGAAATATCAGGAGCAGTGCCGCTAATCTTTATATAGAAATATCATGAGCAGTGCCGCTAATCTTTATATAGAAATATCATGAGCAGTGCCGCTAATCTTTATATAGAAATATCATGAGCGGTGCCGCTAATCTTTATATAGAAATATCATGAGCAGTACAGCTAATCTTTATATAGAAATATCATGAGCAGTGCCGCTAATCTTTATATAGAAATATCAGGAGCAGTGCCGCTAATCCTTATGTCGGGATCCCTCAGATACCTCTTTCATCTGAAGGACCGATGTTCTTGGGTGTAAGGCACCTTATGTCTCTAATTGATTGCTCCGTCGAGAAGAATAACACAGACACAAGCTGTATGATACAACTCGGGATGCCTGCCAAGACGCCTCTCCCCCCAGCCAGGCTTTTCCCTTCTTTTATAGTAAAAGAATTTAGATATCTACAGACATGCGCAATAAAGAAAAGAAAAATAGTTAAACAACTTGTCCTCCCACCACACAAATCACATAAGGAGGAAATATTCGACCTTGGTTAACAAGGGAGACATCTCCGAAAGAGAAAAGATAAAGTTCAGCATAAATTCATTTAACTCATTCAGTTCTTATCACTTATATAGAAATATCACGAGCGGTGCCGCTAATCTTTATATAGAAATATCATGAGCGGTGCCGCTAATCCTTATATAGAAATATCACGAGCAGTGCCGCTAATCTTTATATAGAAATATCATGAGCAGTGCCGCTAATCTTTATATAGAAATATCATGAGCAGTGCCGCTAATCTTTATATAGAAATATCATGAGCAGTGCCGCTAATCTTTATATAGAAATATCATGAGCGGTGCCGCTAATCTTTCTATAGAAATATCATGAGCAGTGCCGCTAATCTTTCTATAGAAATATCATGAGCAGTGCCGCTAATCTTTCTATAGAAATATCATGAGCGGTGCCGCTAATCCTTATATAGAAATATCAGGAGCGGTGCCGCTAATCTTTCTATAGAAATATCATGAGCGGTGCCGCTAATCTTTCTATAGAAATATCATGAGCGGTGCCGCTAATCTTTCTATAGAAATATCATGAGTGGTGCCGCTAATCTTTCTATAGAAATATCATGAGCAGTGCCGCTAATCTTTCTATAGAAATATCATGAGCGGCGCCGCTAATCTTTATATAGAAATATCATGAGCGGTGCCGCTAATCTTTATATAGAAATATCATGAGCGGTGCCGCTAATCTTTATATAGAAATACCAGGAGCAGTGCCGCTAATCCTTATATAGAAATATCACGAGCAGTGCCACTAATCCTTATATAGAAATATCACGAGCAGTGCCGCTAATCTTTCTATAGAAATATCATGAGCAGTGCCGCTAATCTTTCTATAGAAATATCATGAGCGGCGCCGCTGATCTTTATATAGAAATATCATGAGCGGTGCCGCTGATCTTTATATAGAAATATCATGAGCAGTGCCGCTAATCTTTATATAGAAATATCAGGAGCAGTGCCGCTAATCTTTATATAGAAATATCATGAGCAGTGCCGCTAATCTTTATATAGAAATATCACGAGCAGTGCCGCTAATCTTTATATAGAAATATCATGAGCAGTGCCGCTAATCTTTATATAGAAATATCACGAGCGGTGCCGCTAATCCTTATATAGAAATATCACGAGCAGTAATCCTTATATAGAAATATCACGAGCAGTGCCACTGATCTTTGTATAGAAATATCATGAGCAGTGCCGCTAATCTTTATATAGAAATATCATGAGCAGTGCCGCTGATCTTTATATAGAAATATCACGAGCAGTGCCGCTAATCTTTATATAGAAATATCACGAGCAGTGCCGCTAATCTTTATATAGAAATATCACGAGCAGTGCCGCTAATCCTTATATAGAAATATCACGAGCGGTGCCGCTAATCTTTATATAGAAATATCACGAGCAGTGCCGCTAATCCTTATATAGAAATATCACGAGCAGTGCCGCTAATCCTTATATAGAAATATCATGAGCAGTGCCGCTAATCCTTATATAGAAATATCACGAGCAGTGCCGCTAATCCTTATATAGAAATATCACGAGCAGTGCCGCTAATCCTTATATAGAAATATCACGAGCAGTGCCACTAATCTTTATATAGAAATATCACGAGCAGTGCCGCTAATCTTTATATAGAAATATCACGAGCAGTGCCGCTAATCTTTATATAGAAATATCACGAGCAGTGCCGCTAATCCTTATATAGAAATATCACGAGCGGTGCCGCTAATCCTTATATAGAAATATCACGAGCAGTGCCGCTAATCCTTATATAGAAATATCACGAGCAGTGCCGCTAATCTTTATATAGAAATATCACGAGCAGTGCCGCTAATCTTTATATAGAAATATCACGAGCAGTGCCGCTAATCTTTATATAGAAATATCACGAGCGGTGCCGCTAATCCTTATATAGAAATATCACGAGCAGTGCCGCTAATCCTTATATAGAAATATCACGAGCAGTGCCGCTAATCTTTATATAGAAATATCACGAGCAGTGCCGCTAATCTTTATATAGAAATATCATGAGCAGTGCCGCTAATCCTTATATAGAAATATCACGAGCAGTGCCACTAATCCTTATATAGAAATATCACGAGCAGTGCCGCTAATCCTTATATAGAAATATCACGAGCAGTGCCGCTAATCTTTATATAGAAATATCACGAGCAGTGCCGCTAATCCTTATATAGAAATATCACGAGCAGTAATCCTTATATAGAAATATCACGAGCAGTAATCCTTATATAGAAATATCACGAGCAGTGCCGCTAATCCTTATATAGAAATATCACGAGCAGTGCCGCTAATCCTTATATAGAAATATCACGAGCAGTGCCGCCTACCAGTGACCACGTTTCCCGCCAACCTGTGACCGCGCTTCCCGCCAATTTGTGACCACTAGCTACTGTGCGTAGGCGTAGTACGTCTCACGTTTTCCCGCCGAAATTGCCCGCAGTCTATGTCGCCTGCTCCAGCAGAACTGCGCAGTTACAAACACCGGCATGACAGATTCTATCGCGCAGTTCTCACTTGTGACATAATAAAACCTTTATCCTGCACGAACAGCTTCTAGGACAGAACACAAGAAGTCTCTACCCCCGCGCTGTAATGTAACCAGACAATAGTGGTATCCCCGCGCATTGCCCCGCTCCTCACCAGTTCCTGTAGGCGCCTTGCGATGTCTTACACACATGGCGATGAGGTGAACATCTCCAGCCAGTACTCCACCCTGCCCATGTTCATCCGCCCAGGCAGAACTAGTAACTACTGATGAATGATGGCCGCCTCATAGCCCCTGACTTATTATAGGGGGCGGGACTGTAATGACAGTGTGAGGGGAAGGCCGTCCTGTCACATCTCTGCATAATGGCTTCCTGCACCACTGCGCCCAATATAATATTGGCTGACAGCGCAGGGAAATATACACAGCCCCCTAAACTAATAACTGGCTCACTAATTCATTAACGTGTTAGGGTATGTGCACACACTGCAGATTCACCTGCGGTTTTTCCTGCGGTTTGACACCTGAACAATGGAATAGGTGTGAAACCGCAGCAGAATCCGCAGAAACAATTGACATGCTGCGGAAAAAAACACGCAGCTTTTCCGCAGGTAAAAAACCGCAGCGTGAGCACTGCGGTTTTTAAAACCCATAGGCTAACATGGTAAAGTACCATGTCTGCGGAACTGCTGCAGTTCTGCAGGGCCAAAACCGCAGCGTGTGCACATACCCTTATTCTCACATTCTTTAATGGGTAAATTGCAAAGTATTTGTAAAAATCAAGCAACTTTGCAAATTGCTTCTTATAAAAGGGATTTTCTGAGCAGCACAATAAAAATTAGCGTTGAGAAAAGCGACAGAGAATCTAGAGGGGACATGACCCAAGTGTACAAATTACTGTCCTGTCCACTCACTGGTGCTGGAAATACAAGAGACTGGTGGCAGCGTGCACATTGTCACCACTCCTCAGTCTGTGTTCACACACAAAGTGACTGCAGACTTTTCTTATTAGGCCGGGGTCACACTTGCAGGAAAGCACGAGTATCGCGTCTCAATGCCCGGCACTGCCGCTGGCACTCGAGACCGGAGTGTGCGGCTGCATGTATTTCTATGAAGCTGAGCGCTCCGGTCCCGAGTGCCAGCCGCAGTGCCGGGTATTGAGACGCGAGACTCGCGCGAGTTTCTCACAAGTGTGACCCCGGCCTTACTCTACAAATCCCTTTGCCGATACAACCATTTTCCGGTTTTGTGGGTTGCTTCTTTTGGACCTTTCATCCAATTAATATTTTTTATTATTTTTCCATCCACATAGCCGTATGAAGACTTGTTTTTTACAGTATTTTTTTTATGTGAATGACCCCAGTCATTTGACCAGAGATTGCATTGGAATTCAGGGAAAAAAATCCAAGTGCAATGAAAATGCAAAAATAAATGTGCACAATTCCAACATTGAGTTTAAGGTTTAGTTTTTCCAGCTTTCATGTTGCAGTAAAAATAACCTTACAATCCATGTCAGCATGATTACAGCAATACCAAACTTCCCCATTTTTTTTATTATTTTAGTAGTTGAAACAAAAATTCAGAAATTTGTACAAAAAATATAACTTTTTTTGTTTGTGTCACCATTTTTCGAGACCTGTCATCTTTCCATTTTTCTGTCGATGGAGTTGTGGGAGGCCTTGTTTTTTGCATGGCGAGCTAATACAATTTAATACCATTTTGAGATTAAAACGTTTTGATCTGTTCTCATTGCATTTGTTTGCGGAGTAGCGTGGACCAATAAAAGGCAATCCTGGTGCTTCAATCTTTTGTTCTCTTTACACATTTACCATTGGGATAATTCATTTTATATTTTGATAGACCTGACTGTTATGGATGCAACGATACCACATATGTGCATTTTTTAACCCCTTTCCGACATCGGGCGTAATAGTATGCCGATGTCGGTCTCCCTCCCTTTGATGTGGGCTCCAGCGCTGAGCCCAGATCTTTTCTGGCACATGCCAGCTGTTTTGAACAGCTCACATGTGCCTCTAACAGCCACGGGTGGAATCGCGATTTGTTATGATTAGGTAACCGAGGTGGATAGCAGGTGAATAGTCTAGGTAACCAGAGAGGTTGGTAGCTTAGTGGATTGCAGACCCCTAAACTGACGACACATCTAGAATTAGCCGTGGGATGTACCTACGATGCCCTAGACGCCTCGGCACAGCCAAAGAATTAACTAAGCCTCAAGAGAGAAATGGGAAAGCTAAACTGCCCCGCAGTAGAACCCCAAAGGAATAGATAGCCCCCGAACATATATTGCCGGTGAGACAAGTTGAGGCACAAAACACAGGCCAAAAATAGAGTAAGCAAATGATGGGACCCAAACTGTCTAGATAGAACAGGACAGAAAAGGATACTGTCTGCAATCACGTAAAAAACCCTAAGAAAAATCCAACACGTCTGATATGCAAAAATACTGAGGCCACATGACCTCTCCCCCACTAAATCAGAACTCTGGTGTGAACTGGACGCAAAACAAAGATACTGAAACAACGGGATTAGAGATACAGAAAAGGCTGACACAAGCTGTGGCATATGAAACAGAGTCCAGCACAGGTCCCAACAGGGAACCCGGCTGAACTCACACCAGCAGAGCAAAAATCAGAGAACAGCAAAAATAAATCAAAATGCAAAAAGATTCAAGCAGACAAATAACTTATCTGAAAGATGCAGGACGGAGCAGGAGGCAAGCAGACTTCCAAATTGCTCAGGAAGCAAACCAAATCACCGGCAACAACTGCGGGAAGGTTGCTCACTTAAATCTCTCCAGTCTGTAGCACCTAACCTCCAATCATCATCCTCAGGTGATTGACTTCTGTCAGCCAGACCAGCTCCATTACCAGCAGCAACCACCAGAGGGAGCCCACACTCAGAAGCCAGGTCAAAGGTGTTCACAACAGCAATCCACCCGTGGCTGTTAACCCATTAAATGCCGCTGTCAATCTCTGACAGCGGAATTTAACTTGTGCTTACCGATGGGTTGACATGAAAACCAGAGGTCTCCAGCAGACCTCTATGGTTGTCACTGCTGGATTGCCATGAGCACCACCAGTATGTAGCAGAACCGATCGGATTATGGCAGCTTCTAGTCTCCCATAGAGACTATTGAAGCATGCTAAAAGTTAAAAAAAAACTGTTTTAAAAATATTAAAAATGTAAGAATAAATAAATGTTTAAATTTCCCCCCCCATTCGCCACATTCAAAATAATAAAGCAATTAAAGAAATCAAACATACACATACTGCATTTGGTATCACCACATTCAGAATCACCCAATCTATCGATCTAAAGAATTAACCCAATCACTAAACAGCATAGAGAGAAAAAAAAGTCAAAACGCCAGAATTACATTTTTTTGGTCGCCGCAACATTGCATTAAAATGCAATAACGTGCGATCAAAACATTGTATCTGCACCAAAATGGTATTATTAAAAACATCAGCTTGGCACGCAAATAATAAGCCCTCATCCAACCAGAGATCACAAAAAATGGAGATGCTATGCTTATCTGAAAATGGCACATTTTTTTTTTTTAAATTTGCCCGTTTTCCAGTACACGATATGTTAAAGCCAATTCTGTCATTCAAAAATACAACTCGTCCCACAAAAAACAAGCCCTCACATGGCCATTTTGACCAAAAAAAATTAGAACGTTATGGCTCTGGAAAGCATGGGAGCAAGTAGTCATGAGCTAACGTGTTCACTGCTACTCGGTACTAGCCCGAGTATCACTGTACTCGGTGTACTCGGCGAGCACCGAGCATTTCCAGGATTGCACGGCGGGAACTCGGGTCTCCACCCAGTTTTTTTGGCGGACTTTACAGAACCAATCATGATGCAGGGATTGTGTCTGCCAGGCAATGAAAAGCCGCAGCCATCTTTGATGTGGTCATGCAGTGATTGGCTGGCCGCACAGCATCATCAGGGGTATAAGAGACCGGACGCTGCCCTGCTCGCCACATTCAGCTCCGGATTGAGATATTGTAGGTAGAGCTGCTGCCTTGATAGGGTCAGAATTGGGGATTTATTAGTGAGTGTGAGGTCTACCATCCTAAACAACTCAAATCCAGCTAAACCAACAGTCCGTCTAAGGACTAATTCCGGAATATATAGGTTCCAGTGTTAGGCAGGCAGGGTAGTGTACGTCACTGTATACACATCAGTGCAAGGCCTGCACTCACTGTATGTGTGTATATACATATCATTGCATATATCAAGAGGGTCCTGTGTTCTGGTGCTGCTGCTGGTACCTGTGGGATATATTGACCGTATATACCTAGCCCCAGGGGTAATTGGCTTTGAAAATTTTTGGGGCCAGGGCTAATAGAGCTTTTTTATTGCAAAGCAAAGCCAGATCATTTTCCTAGCATAGCATGAAAATCCAGCAATTTTAAAGGGGTCCCAAACATCCCATTTGAGTGTGCAGAGAAATATTTATTTTTTTATGTGGTGTGATTGAGTTTTTTTTTTTTTGAGTGTCTTAAACAATTTCTTAACACTATTTTGCTGAACCCCTCCAAAAATACAGACAGGCCACATATTTTACAGTGCGGTATATCTGTGACACGCCACATCCATCCGTCTGCTAAAAATGTTGATCTTTTTAGCCCTAAATTCATAAGGCTGTCTGGCACTGTACTTATATAAAACAGCACTATTTAGCCCAAAAATTAAAAAAAAAAACAGGCCACACATTTTTCGGTGTGATATCTGCATGCCGGCTCATATCTGTGTGTGCTCAAAGTTTGACCAGTTTACGGCTGTTTTCTTTTTTTTTGCCTGGGGTGTCAGAGGACTTATATACAGCAGTATTTACCACCAAAAAAATAATAATAAAAAAATGTTATATTGGTATCTCCGTGCCAGCTCATATTTGTGCGTGCTCAAAGTTTGGCCAGTTTACGGCTGATTTATTTTTTCGGTCCTGGGTATCACTGGACGTAGATACAGCAGTATTTAGCCAAAAAAAATTATAAAATTACAGACCACGCATTTTTCGGGGTGGTATCTGTGTGGCGGCTCATATCTGTGTGTGCTCAAAGTTTGGCCAGTTTACGGCTGTTTTGTTTTTTGGTCCTGGGTGTCACAGGACTTATATACAGCAGTATTTAGCACAAACAAATTTTATAAAATATACAGGCCAGAAATTTTTGGTTGTGGTATCTCCCTAACAGGCCTCATTTATCCTTTCCAAAAATTTGGCCAATTTAGGCCTATACATTGTATTTTATTTGCAGTCTGTTATGGTACTTATTAAATCTGAGAAGGCAACACATTTTAACCTAAAGTCCAGATAGGTAAAAGTGTGGTTTTCCAGCACCCGTATCACATACAAGTTGCCTCCCAAATCACCCATTTGTATTGAACGTGTCTAATATTCTAGTCCTTTTACAATGGGCAAGGCGCGTGGCAAGGGACGGGGAAGTGGACGTGATGGTGATGGTGCAGGCCGAGGGCGTGGGCAAGCTGAAATTGGGACACCAAAAACACCCACATCTTCTAGCTGGACCTTAGTGTCCAAAGTCCTAGGGGACCGCGGCAAGACAGCACTATTGAAGCCAGTGTGAAAAGGTTGCTAGTTGGATAGCGGATAATACTTCCAGTTACTTATCCACCACCACCTGCAGCGCCGTATTTACCACCAAGCTACCCGCGGGCACGTGCCTAGGGCGGGACGATGTGGGGGGGCGGCACCTGGGCAAATTTTTTTTTTATAATAGAGGTCTGGGTCGGATCCTCCCCTCAGCTCCCCTCTCCTCTCCTCTCCTCCTCTCTTGAAGACATCATACTCACCTCCTCGGCTCCAGCGGTGCCTGCAGCTCCCATGGTCTCCCGTGCCGGCATTCTTCCTGTGTGTGTGTGAGCGGTCACGTGATACCGCTCATTACAGTAATGAGTAATGAGTGTGCTAGGGACCGGACCATTATACCGTATCCAACACCGGATGGTAGGACTGTCCAGGAAGGTGCTATACTCTGTATAAGGCATTTGAATATACACTATTATGCTGCTATGCTGTGATGATATTTTGGTGTTGGATACGGTATAATGGTCCGTCCCTAGCACACTATTTTGGACTCATTTACCATATATTAGAGTGTTACTATATACCTATGTATGAGTCACTGTGTGTTTGTATATTCTTAGATACTATGATTATCGTGCACGCTTTCTTTGGACAAACCTACCCTGGGCCTCATGTATGATGCTGGAATAATCATGTTCCATCTTCTAGCCCTATTTTGCCTGTTTGTCTATGTAATATTTTAACAATTAAAGTTGTTCTTATCTTTTCTGACCTTGTGATTGTGTTGCTCTATTGTTTGTGATGCTCTAATCTGGGTATAGTCAGTGTGAAGGGAGGCGGAGAAGGTGAGCTGTGACATCGCTTATTGTGAATAGTGAATCCTGTGATATCGACACTTGTCATTGTAATCCTGACTGTAATGATAATGGGACTGCTGAAAAGTCCGCTGTATGAATCAGGAAGTGAGGGTCTAATAGTGACCTAATAGGTGTATGAGGAAAAACATTCGCAAAGTAAAAAAAATACTCTTAACATAAAAATCCGATTTAGACAATAAGTAATTTTCTGATGACCGTTCCCTTTTAGATGGAGCAGACTGTTGCTTTGTCAGTGATGGGGCTGGATATGATCACAGTCACCCATAGGAGAAGGCACGTGTCACTGTCTGGAGCCTTGCTAACAGCGCGTTCTCTTTCAGGTGCTGCTAGCTGCTGCGGTCTGTACGAAGGCCAGGAAGGCCATAGTGTCGCGACAGTTTGTGGAGATGACTCGCACTCGCATTGAAGGACTATTGGCTGCTTTCCCGAAATTAATGAACACAGGAAAACAGCACACCTTTGTGGAAACTGAAAGTGTGCGCTACGTATACCAGCCCATGGAGAAACTCTACATGGTTCTCATCACCACCAAGAACAGCAACATCCTCGAGGACCTAGAGACCCTGAGACTCTTCTCCAGAGTGGTACGTATGGCTCTGCAGACTCCACCATAACATCATACCATTACTGCTTCTCTGCAGGTTCAGGGAATGCTTCTGCTCTGATTGATCACGTCACATACTGTCTACACCAGAGTTGTGGAGTTGGAGTCGGTATAAAATAATCTGTCTCAGACTCGTAAAATATCTAATACATTGGGTGCAGTTTTCATAAGAATTTGGTAAAGTTAAAAAGTTATTAAGATGAGAACACAGCACGGGAAGGAGAGACAGCAGACAAGGGGGATAGCACATGGGGTAGACAGGTCAAAGAAGAGAGCACAGATGGGAGAAGTCAGCACATGGAGAAAGAGAGAGTGGATAGGTGGGTGAGCACAAGGGGGTGAGATTCTCAACGCTGCAATGCCTGCCCCCATCGTGACATTAACGCCCTCCTGATGTGATAGCATTGTGCCTCCATCTAGTGTCCTATAAATGTCTGTTCTGTTCCTGATCTAAGGATCTCGGCTTTTAGTGGAGATTAGAGTTGAGCGATACCGTCCGATACTTCAAAGTATCGGATCGGAATGGATCGGCCGATCTTAAAAAAAAGTATCGGTATCGCCGATTCCGATACCGGAAGTCCCATTCAAGTCTATGGGACTTCCGGTATCGGAATAAGAAAAACCCTATTTTTGCCATGTACAGCCTCTCTGGGGTCTGTACGGGCCTTTCGGGGGGCTGTGCCGGCCTGCCAGGGGGTCTGTGCAGGCTCCGGTGGTCTGTGCCGGCCTGCCGGGGGGCTGTGCCGGCCTGCCGGGGGGCTGTGCAGGCTCCGGTGGGCTGTGCCGGCCTGCCGGGGGGCTGTGCCGGCCTGCCAGGGGGTCTGTGCAGGCTCCGGTGGTCTGTGCCGGCCTGCCAGGGGGTCTGTGCAGGCTCCGGTGGTCTGTGCCGGCCTGCCGGGGGGCTGTGCCGGCCTGCCGGGGGGCTGTGCAGGCTTCGGGGGTCTGTGCAGGCATCGTCCGATGGGACTACAAGTCCCATCGGGCGATGCCTGCTACCATGACAGTGATTGACACATTAGCCAATGATGGGACAGTAGTAGTCCCATCATCCGGCTAATGTGTTGAATGTAAAAAAAAAAAAAAAAAAAATTACATGCTACATACATGCTACATACATACAACATGCATACTACATACATGCTACATTCATACTACATACATGCTACATTCATACTACATATATACTACATGCATGCAACATGCATACTACATATATACTACATGCAACATACATACTACATATATACTACATGCAACATACATACTACATATATACTACATGCATGCAACATGCATACTACATATATACGACATGCAACATGCATACTACATATATACTACATGCTACATACATACTACATATATACTACATATATACTACATGCATGCTACATACATACTGCATGCTACATACATACTACATGCTACATACATACCACATATATACTACATACATACTACATACATACTACATGCATGCTACATACATACTACATGCATGCTACATACATACTACATGCTACATACATACTACATATATACTACATGCATGCTACATACATACTACATGCTACATACATACTACATATATACTACATGCATGCTACATACATACTACATGCATGCTACATACATACTACATACATACTACATATATACTACATGCATGCTACATGCATACTACATGCTACATACATACTACATATATACTACATGCATGCTACATACATACTACATGCTACATACATACTACATATATACTACATGCATGCTACATACATACTACATGCTACATACATACTACATATATACTACATGCATGCTACATACATACTACATGCTACATACATACTACATATATACTACATGCATGCTACATACATACTACATGCTACATACATACTACATATATACTACATGCATGCTACATACATACTACATGCATGCTACATACATACTACATGCTACATACATACCACATACATACTACATATATACTACATGCATGCTACATACATACTACATACATACTACATACATACTACATGCTACATACATACTACATGCTACATACATACCACATATATACTACATACATACTACATACAATACATTCATACAATACATACATAGACATACAGTACATATAACATAGAGTAACATACTTACCAATACTTGTCACATTGTTCCCCGAAGCCATTGTCTTTTACGGAATAAATATTAACATAACAAACCACAAAAATACTCACCCACGATCCGAAGCAGTCCACGAGTGTGTCCCACGACGATCTTGGGTAGAGAACTGCAGCATCAGCTGTTGCTGCCGTTCTCTACGGGCTGCAGGAATCCAATGACGGAAGGTAGGTATCCTTCCGCACTGTATTCCTCCGCCACTTAAAAAAAAAAAAGTCCCTAGTCTCACTTTATGCCATTGCTGTGTGGGAAATTCCCACACAGCAATGGCATAAAGTGAGACTAGGGACTTTTTTTTTTTTTAAGTGGCGGAGGAATACAGTGCGGAAGGATACCTACCTTCCGTCATTGGATTCCTGCAGCCCGTAGAGAACGGCAGCAACAGCTGATGCTGCAGTTCTCTACCCAAGATCGTCGTGGGACACACTCGTGGACTGCTTCGGATCGTGGGTGAGTATTTTTGTGGTTTGTTATGTTAATATTTATTCCGTAAAAGACAATGGCTTCGGGGAACAATGTGACAAGTATTGGTAAGTATGTTACTCTATGTTATATGTACTGTATGTCTATGTATGTATTGTATGAATGTATTGTATGTAGTATGTATGTAGTATATATGTGGTATGTATGTAGCATGTAGTATGTATGTAGCATGTAGTATGTATGTAGTATGTATGTAGTATATATGTAGTATGTATGTAGCATGTAGTATGTATGTAGCATGCATGTAGTATATATGTAGTATGTATGTAGCATGTAGTATGTATGTAGCATGCATGTAGTATATATGTAGTATGTATGTAGTATGTATGTAGCATGCATGTAGTATGTATGTAGTATGTATGTAGCATGCATGTAGTATATATGTAGTATGTATGTAGTATGTAGTATGTATGTAGCATGCATGTAGTATGTATGTAGTATGTATGTAGTATGTATGTAGCATGCATGTAGTATATATGTAGTATGTATGTAGTATGTATGTAGCATGCATGTAGTATGTATGTAGTATGTATGTATGTATGTATGTAGTATGTATGTAGCATGCATGTAGTATATATGTAGTATGTATGTAGTATGTAGTATGTATGTAGCATGCATGTAGTATGTATGTAGTATTTTTTTTTTTTTTTTTAAACATTTAACACATTAGCCAGATGATGGGACTACTACTGTCCCATCATTGGCTAATGTGTCAATCACTGTCATGGTAGCAGGCATCGCCAGATGGGACTTATAGTCCCATCGGACGATGCTTGCACAGACCCCCGGACATCAGCACAGCCCCCCGGCAGGCCGGCACAGCCCCCCGGCAGGCCGGTACAGACCCCCACAGGGTGCACAGACCACCGGCAGGCCGGCACAGCCCCCCGGCAGGCCGGTACAGACCCCCACAGGGTGCACAGACCACCGGCAGGCCGGCACAGCCCCCCGGCAGGCCGGTACAGACCCCCACAGGGTGCACAGACCACCGGCAGGCCGGCACAGCCCCCCGGCAGGCCGGTACAGACCCCGGGCAGTCCACACAGCCCCCCGGCAGGCCGGCACAGCCCCCCGGCAGGCCGGCAGAGACCCCCGGAAGGCCCGAAATGACGGCGCATCATGATGCGCACACCGCGCATCATGATGACGTCAGGCTGTCAATCAACTTTGAACTTCCGATTCCGATGCCGACTTCCGATATTGAAAAAATATCGTAAGTCGGTATCGGAATTCCGATACAGCAAGTATCGGCCGATACCCGATACTTGCGGTATCGGAATGCTCAACACTAGTGGAGATGAATCTGTGCTGCACTTTATGTACAGGCTCAGTAGTGACCAGTGCTGTGGAGTTATGAAATGTCCTATAAATGTCTGTCCTGTTCCTGATCTAAGGATCTGGGCTTTTAGTGGAGATGAATCTGTGCTGCACTTTATGTACAGGCTCAGTAGTGACCAGCGCTGAGGAGTTATGGAATGTCCTATAAATGTCTGTCCAGTTCCTGATCTAAGGATCTGGGCTTTTAGTGGAGATAAATCTGTGCTGCACTTTATGTACAGGCTCAGTAGTGACCAGTGCTGTGGAGTTATGAAATGTCCTATAAATGTCTGTCCTGTTCCTGATCTAAGGATCTGGGCTTTTAGTGGAGACGAATTTGTGCTGCACTTTATGTACAGGCTCAGTAGTGACAAGTGCTGTGGAGTTATGAAATGTCCTATAAATGTCTGTTCTGTTCCTGATCTAAGGATCTGGGCTTTTAGTGGAGATGAATCTGTGCTGCACTTCATGTACAGGCTCAGTAGTGACCAGTGCTGTGGGTTGGGAGTTATGAAATGTACAGGCTCATTAGTGACCAGTGCTGTGGGGTTGGAGTTATGAAATGTCCTATAAATGTCTGTCCTGTTCCTGATCTAAGGATCTGGGCTTTTAGTGGAGGTGATCTGTGCTGCACTTTATGTACAGGCTCAGTAGTGACCAGTGCTGTGGAGTTATGAAATGACCTATAAATGTCTGTTCTGTTCCTGATCTAAGGATCTGGGCTTTTAGTGGAGATGAATCTGTGCTGCACTTTATGTTCCGGCTCAGTAGTGACCAGGGCTGTGGGATCGGAGTTATGAAATGTCCTATAAATTTCTGTTCTGTCCCTGATCTAAGGATCTGGGCTTTTAGTGGAGATGAATCTGTGCTGCACTATATGTACAGGTTCAGTAGTGACCAGTGCTGTGGAGTTATGAAATGTCCTATAAATGTCTGTTCTGTTCCTGATCTAAGGATCTGGGCTTTTAGTGGAGATGGAATCTGTGCTGCACTTTATGTACAGGCTCAGTAGTGACCAGTGCTGTGGGGTCAGAGTTATGGAAAGTCCTATAAATGTCTGTTCTCTTCCTGATCTAAGGATCTGGGCTTTTAGTGGAGATGGAATCTGTGCTGCACTTTATGTACAGGCTCAGTAGTGACCAGTGCTGTGGAGTTATGAAATGTCCTATAAATGTCTGTTCTGTTCCTGATCTAAGGATCTGGGCTTTTAGCTGAGATGAATCTGTGCTGCACTTTATGTACAGGCTCATTAGTGACCAGTGCTGTGGGGTTGGAGTTATGAAATGTCCTATAAATGTCTGTCCTGTTCCTGATCTAAGGATCTGGGCTTTTAGTGGAGGTGATCTGTGCTGCACTTTATGTACAGGCTCAGTAGTGACCAGTGCTGTGGAGTTATGAAATGACCTATAAATGTCTGTTCTGTTCCTGATCTAAGGATCTGGGCTTTTAGTGATGAATCTGTACTGTACTTTATGTACAGACTCAGTAGTGACCAGTGCTGTGGGGTCAGAGTTATGGAATGTCCTATACATGTCTGTTCTCTTCCTGATCTAAGGATCTGAGCTTTTAGTGGAGATGGAATCTGTGCTGCACTTTATGTACAGGCTCAGTAGTGACCAGTGCTGTGGAGTTTTGAAATGTCCTATAAATGTCTGTTCTGTTCCTGATCTAATGATTTGGGCTTTTAGTGGAGGTGATCTGTGCTGCACTTTATGTACAGGCTCAGTAGTGACCAGTGCTGTGGAGTTTTGAAATGACCTACAAATGTCTGTTCTGTTCCTGATCTAAGGATCTGAGCTTTTAGTGGAGATGAATCTGTGCTGCACTTTATGTTCAGGCTCAGTAGTGACCAGGGCTGTGGGATCGGAGTTATGAAATGTCCTATAAATTTCTGTTCTGTCCCTGATCTAAGGATCTGGGCTTTTAGTGGAGATGAATCTGTGCTGCACTTTATGTACAGGCTCAGTAGTGACCAGCGCTGTGGAGTTATGAAATGTCCTAAAAATGTCTGTTCAGTTCCTGATCTAAGGATCTGGGCTTTTAGTGGAGATGAATCTGTGCTGCACTTTATGTACATGCTCAGTAGTAACCAGCGCTGTGGAGTTATGAAATGTCCTATAAATGTCTGTCCTGTTCCTGATCTAAGGATCTGGGCTTTTAGTGGAGATGAATCTTTGCTGCACTTTATGTACAAGCTCAGTAGTGACCAGTGCTGTGGAGTTATGAAATGTCCTATAAATGTCTGTCCTGTTCCTGATCTAAGGATCTGGGCTTTTAGTGTAGATGAATCTGCGCTGCACTTTATGTACAGGCTCAGTAGTGACCAGCGCTGTGGAGCTATGAAATGTCCTATAAATGTCTGTTCTGTTCCTTATCTAAGGATCTGGGCTTTTAGTGGAGATGAATCTGTGCTGCACTTTATGTACAGGCTCAGTAGTGACCAGTGCTGTGGAGTTATGAAATGACCTATAAATGTCTGTTCTGTTCCTGATCTAAGGATCTGGGCATTTAGTGGAGAAGAATCTGTGCTACACTTTATGTACAGGCTCAGTAGAGACCAGAGCTGTGGGGTCGGAGTTATGAAATGTCCTATAAATGTCTGCTCTGTCCCTGATCTAAGGATCTGGGCTTTTAGTGGAGATGAATCTGTCCTGCACTTTATGTACAGGCTCAGTAGTGACCACTGCTGTGGGGTCGGAGTTATGAAATGTCCTATACATGTCTGTTCTCTTCCTGATCTAAGGATCTGGGCTTTTAGTGGAGATGGAATCTGTGCTGCACCTTATGTACAGGCTCAGTAGTGACCAGTGCTGTGGAGTTTTGAAATGTCCTATAAATGTCTGTCCTGTTCCTGATCTAAGGATCAGGGCTTTTAATGGAGGTGATCTGTGCTGCACTTTATGTACAGGCTCAGGAGTGACCAGTGCTGTGGGGTCGGAGTTATGAAATGTCCTATAAATGTCTGTCCTGTTCCTGATCTAAGGATCAGGGCTTTTAGTGGAGATGAATCTGTGCTGCACTTTATGTACAGGCTCAGTAGTGACCAGTGCTGTGGGGTCAGAGATATGAAATGTCCTATAAATGTCTGTTCTGTTCCTGATCTAATGATCTGGGCTTTAAGTGGAGATGAATTTGTGCTGCCCTTTATGTACAGGCTCAGTAGTGACCAGTGCTGTGGGGTCAGAGTTATGAAATGTCCTATAAATGTCTGTTCTGCTCCTGATCTAAGGATCTGGGCTTTTAGTGGAGATGAATCTGTGCTGCACTTTATGTACAGGCTCAGTAGTGACCAGTGCTGTGGGGTCGGATTTATGAAATGTCCTATAAATGTCTGTTCTGTTCCTGATCTAAGGCTCTGGGCTTTTAGTGGAGATGAATCTGCGCTGCACTTTATGTACAGGCTCAGTAGTGACCAGTAGAGTTGAGCAAAATGGGTCGAAAAATTTCAAAAGTCGACCACTTTTGGTAAAGTCGGGTTATATGAAACGAAACCCGACCCTAGGGTGAGGTCGGCCACGAGCTCGGCGACTTTATCGCCAAAGTCGCGTTTCAAAAGTTTGTTTTCCGCCCTTTTTCAGACAATCAGGATCCACGGACACTGTGGGCAACATGATGACATAAGCAGGGGTCACCACCATCTTTGAGAAGGGCATGCAAGTGATTGGCTTGCTTTGGGGGCGTCACAGGGGGTATAAAAGGGCGTGCACGCCAACCGCCATGTTACTCATGCTGATCTCAGAATAGGGAGAGCTGCTGCTGCTGCTGATTCTGTAGGGAGAGCGTTAGGCAGGGAAGAAGACACCAAAAACTGCTTCTGCTGCTAGCGATTTTGCCTGTACAACACACCAGTCACTGTGTGTGCAGTGCAAGTGGAGGCTATATTTTGCTGGATCAGCTGTGTTGGTTGTTAGGCTGCCTTATAAGGCTTCCTGATAGCTGCATTGCTGTTTTCCCACTGCTCTGCAAACTGCTTTTTTAAAAGCAATCCAAATTTTTTTTTTGTCCTGGTGAGGTACTGAGCGTGCATTTTTTCACACCATACAGCGGTGTACGCTCCTCACACAGTACCATGTAACGGCTGTTATCACGGCCACAGTGAAGCTATCTGTGTGTCACTCTGTAAGAATAAGTCGAGGACATGTTCCGTTCTTACAGACCTACACCTTCTATCTAGTTTTGTCTGCTTTTCAAACAGTTAAGTATATTTGCTGTTTGATCACATTCAAAACTATAGAGAGACAGCGTGTGTCAGTCCGTATACTTAAAAAACACGGAGCTTGACAATTTTACGGACACCGGACAGCGGTGTACATGCATGCTCCTCTCTCAGTACCGTGTAACGGCTGTTATCACGGCCACAGCGAAGCTATCTGTGTGTCACTCTGTAAGAATAAGTCGAAGACATGTTCCGTTCTTACAGACCTAGACTCTAGGGAGATTCCTATTCTGCCCAATTCTATATACACCTTGTAGTTTGTCATACACTAGCTAATTTCTGCCTGTGACATAGCGGTGTGATATTCACTGGGCCTCACACAATCCAACAGTGTCCACAAGTGTGTTCAGAAATGCTACATCTCCCCTGTCCTATAGTGACATTTTTCACACCTGCGACATTGAGCCTGTGACATAGCAGTGTGATATTCACTGGGCCTCAAACAATCCAACAGTGTCCACAAGTGTGTTCAGAAATTCTACATCTCCCCTGTCCTATAGTGACATTTTTCACACCTGCGACATTGAGCCTGTGACATATCGGTGTGATATTAACTGGGCCTCACACAACAGTGTCCACAAGTGTGTTCAGAAATTCTACATCTCCCCTGTCCTATAGTGACATTTTTCACACCAGCGACATTGAGCCTGTGACATAGCGGTGTGATATTAACTGGGCCTCACACAACAGTGTCCACAAGTGTGTTCAGAAATTCTATATCTCCCCTGTCCTATAGTGACATTTTTCACACCTGCGACATTGAGCCTGTGACATAGCCATGTGATATTAACTGGGCCTCACACAACAGTGTCCACAAGTGTGTTCAGAAATTCGACGTCTCCCCTGTCCTATATACACCTTGTACCTTGTTTTACATTACTATATAGTTTGTGGGATTTTGTGTACATTTTTACCAAAAATGAGGAAGGCTGGTGGAAGAGGCCGTGGAATTGGGCAGGGGTTGCCAGCTGGTAATGATGGTGTTGGTGGTGGATCAGATGGTAGTGGCAAAAGCAAAATAGGACCAAATGCAGGAGGTGTTTAGCCTGCATCATCGTCTGGCTCCACAAGGCCTCGAAGGCTTAGTTTTCTAGGAGTTGGCAAACCGCTTTTAAAGCCAGAGCATCAGGAAAAAGTTTTGGCTTACATTGCTGACTCAGCCTCCAGCTCTATCGCCTCCTCTTCTGAAGTTGTAAAAAATAAAAGCACTGAGTCATCATTGGAGGGTCATGTTCATGAACCACACCTTTCCTTGTGTCCTTCACCCCAACCAAGATTGAAGGATGACGCAGGCCATACAACTGATTACTCCATGGAGCTGTTTTCACATACCCTGCCTGGGTTATCCAGTGAAATGGTGAATTACCCAGGCAAAGATGAATCTGACATGGAGTGCACTGATGCACAGCCACTGATAGATGATTCTACTGGTACATTCAGTCAGAGCACTACATTGTCCTCGCAGTGTAATGAGCCAGATTCTGACCCTGATGAGACTCAGGTGCCCCTTCCCGCATACTATACCACCATACACGGTGACACAGAGGAAGGTGCACATGACATTGAAGAGGAGGTGATGGATGACCCAGTTGTTGACCCAGATTGGCATCCATTGGGGAAAGAGGGTGCTGCTTCCAATAGCTCAGATGAGGAGGAGGAGCATCCACAGCAGACATCGACATCGCAACAGCTGTTATCTGGCAGGCCCGAAGCACTCCAAAGACAGGATCCAAAAAACAAAAGAGTTGCTGGAGAGCTTGTCCAGATGGTCAAAATAGCACAGCATGCTAGGCCGCAAAATGTCTTCCAAAGTAGGAAGAGTGCAGTGTGGCACTTTTTTGAACAAAATCCTCATGATCAGGCCAAGGTTATCTGTAAGAAGTGCGCAAAGACCTTTAGCCGAGGGAAAAATCTGAAACATTTGAATACCAGTTGCATGCTTAGACATTTAACCAGCATGCACTTGCAAGCGTGGACACAACACCAACCTCAAGTACCACATGTGCAACTGATCACAAAGAAGGTAGTCAGCAACGCTACATTGTTTCCCCCACTGTAAGCCCACCGGTTAGCACAGCAGCAAATGTTGAGGTGTCGTTGCAAGGCCAAAGCAGTCAGGGAATCCCACTGTTATATCAACGAAAGACTGAATCTAGGCCATCAGAAAGAACACCAACTCCATCACCATCATCAACCCTCTCTCAGTCCGCCCTGTCCACCGCTAGTTCCACCATATGCTGCTCTCAAGTCCAGCTCACCCTCCCAGAGACTATGAGTAGGTCAAGAAAGTACTCAGTCTCTCATCCGCGTACACTGGGTTTAAACGCCCACATTGCCAAACTAATCTCGTTTGAGATGATGCCCTATCGGTTGGTGGAAAGCGCAGCTTTCCGCGAACTCATGGCCTATGCAATACCACGCTATGACCTACCCAGTCGCCACTTCTTCTCTCGCAAAGCCATCCCAGCCCTCCACCATCATATGAAAGACCGCATTGTCCATGCACTCAAGCAGTCAGTGAGTGGAAAGGTGCACCTCACAACAGATGCATGGTCCAGTCGGCATGGCCAGGGCCGTTACGTGTCCATCACTGCGCAGACGACGCCATCCTAAGCTTGAGCATCCCACTTATGCGTCTGCTCATGCAAACTTTGACGCACCTTAAGGAGCAGGCGTCTGCAGCCAATGTTGACGAGGAGGAAGAGGAAGAGGGAATCCTTGATGACATTCAGCCATTGTCTGCTCAGGGACCTCTCCTGGACGAGGTGGAGGAAGAAGAGGATGATGATGGGGATGATTACTTAGGGGAGGAGGATGCATCTCGTGGGGCAAGTGAAAATGTTGTTGTGGCGAGGTCTGGTACTGGGTTTGTGCGTGACTGGAGGGATGTGGATTTGCCAGAAAGTGCTCCTCCAACCGGCACTCGCAGTGCATCATTGACACCGGGAACATGTCAGATTATGCCTTGCAGATCCTAAAAAGGGACCCCCGCATTGCCAAAATGATGAACGATGACGACTACTGGTTGGCCAACATCCTGGATCCACGCTATAAAGGCAAATTACAAAACATCATGCCACACGAGAACCTTGATCTAATATTGGCTAATAAACAAGCAACTCTGGTAAACCGGTTGGTTGAGGCATTCCCAGCACACAGCAGCGGTGATGGTTCTCACACGAGCCGTACGGGCCGGGGGCAGCTTGGCAGAGGTGTTCGTGGTGCACACAGCAGAAGTGGCGTTGGAGACAGGGGTTTCATGACAATGTTGTGGACTGATTTTTCAAGTACCGCTCACACAACTGGTAATACTGCATCGATGGAAAGTGACAGGAGACAGCAGTTGTCAACTATGGTTACAAACTACTTTTCCTCCCATATCGATGTTCTCCCGTACAGGTCATTCCCCTTTGACTATTGGGCCGCTAAACTGGACACCTGGCCTGAATTGGCACAATATGCCTTACAGGAGCTCGCTTGCCCAGCTACAAGTGTGCTATCGGAAAGAGTCTTCAGTGCAGCTGGTTCAATCCTGACAGAAAAAAGGACCCGTCTGTCAACCCAAAATGTGGATGATCTAACCTTCATTAAAATGAGCCATGCATGGGTTTCCAAGGATTTTGTCCCACCTTCCCCTGAGGACACATAGGGTGACAGAAAAATGGCTTGCTTTGGTCCTCCTCTTCCTGGGACTTGAACAATTTCGCATTTTGCATCAGCTGAATGTCCAACATCAACATATGCCACTTTCTAAAACTCCCTAACTGTGCTGCCCCCCCCCATGGCCGGGGTCACCACCTAGCGCACGAAACCGTGCGAGTGCCGTTGCCCTGGACAGGTGGGTAGGCCGACTCTTGGGCGTGGGCACTGGCACAGGGTCCCTGATAGTGCAATCAAGTGTCTCTGACGGTGGTGGTGCACACCTGCCGTCAGACACACCGCCGTACTATGAGGGGCCCAGTGCCAGTACCGACGCCCACGAGTGGGCCCCCCTTGCTTGGACAGGGCCCCAGCATTTGCAATCTTTACCTCTCCCTGCTCCTCCGCTGTATAGTCTGGGCCGTCAAATCCATACTGGGCCTGACACCGTCTGAGCCTGCCTCCTGATCTATAGACATATAGACATTTTGAATGTGTACACTATGCTATCCATACATGTTATCCGGTGATACGGTACCCTTTCTCACCTCTGTGCAATCACGTGTAATCCATACTGGGCCTGACACCATCTGAGCCTGCCTCCTGATCTATAGACATATATTTTGAATGTGTACACTATACTATCCATACATGTTATCCGGTGATATGGTAGCCTTTCTCACCTTTGTGCAATCACGTGTAATCCATACTGGGCCTGACACCGTCTGAGCCTGCCTCCTGATCTATAGACATATATTTTGAATGTGTACACTATGCTATCCATACATGTTATATGGGGATATGGTACCCTTTCTCACCTCTGTGCAATCACGTGTAATCCATACTGGGCCTGACACCGTCTGAGCCTGCCTCCTGATCTATAGACATATATTTTGAATGTGTACACTATGCTATCCATACATGTTATCCGGTGATACGGTACCCTTTCTCACCTTTGTGCAATCACGTGTAATCCATACTGGGCCTGACACCGTCTGAGCCTGCCTCCTGATCTATAGACATATATTTTGAATGTGTACACTATGCTATCCATACATGTTATCCGGTGATACGGTACCCTTTCTCACCTTTGTGCAATCACGTGTAATCCATACTGGGCCTGACACCGTCTGAGCCTGCCTCCTGATCTATAGACATATATTTTGAATGTGTACACTATGCTATCCATACATGTTATCCGGTGATACGGTACCCTTTCTCACCTTTGTGCAATCATGTGTAATCCATACTGGGCCTGACACCGTCTGAGCCTGCCTCCTGATCTATAGACATATATTTTGAATGTGTACACTATGCTATCCATACATGTTATACGGGGATATGGTACCCTTTCTCACCTCTGTGCAATCACGTGTAATCCATACTGGGCCTGACACCATCTGAGCCTGCCTCCTGATCTATAGACATATATTTTGAATGTGTACACTATACTATCCATACATGTTATCCGGTGATATGGTAGCCTTTCTCACCTTTGTGCAATCACGTGTAATCCATACTGGGCCTGACACCGTCTGAGCCTGCCTCCTGATCTATAGACATATATTTTGAATGTGTACACTATGCTATCCATACATGTTATATGGGGATATGGTACCCTTTCTCACCTCTGTGCAATCACGTGTAATCCATACTGGGCCTGACACCGTCTGAGCCTGCCTCCTGATCTATAGACATATATTTTGAATGTGTACACTATGCTATCCATACATGTTATCCGGTGATACGGTACCCTTTCTCACCTTTGTGCAATCACGTGTAATCCATACTGGGCCTGACACCGTCTGAGCCTGCCTCCTGATCTATAGACATATATTTTGAATGTGTACACTATGCTATCCATACATGTTATCCGGTGATACGGTACCCTTTCTCACCTTTGTGCAATCACGTGTAATCCATACTGGGCCTGACACCGTCTGAGCCTGCCTCCTGATCTATAGACATATATTTTGAATGTGTACACTATGCTATCCATACATGTTATCCGGTGATACGGTACCCTTTCTCACCTTTGTGCAATCACGTGTAATCCATACTGGGCCTGACACCGTCTGAGCCTGCCTCCTGATCTATAGACATATATTTTGAATGTGTACACTATGCTATCCATACATGTTATACGGGTATATGGTACCCTTTCTCACCTCTGTGCAATCACGTGTAATCCATACTGGGCCTGACACCGTCTGAGCCTGCCTCCTGATCTATAGACATATATTTTGAATGTGTACACTATGCTATCCATACATGTTATCCGGTGATATGGTACCCTTTCTCACCTTTGTGCAATCACGCGGTTGACCTGCACTTACTGGGAAATCATCGTTCGCGGGTAATAATTGTAATCCCAGATCCCCATCACTAACGTTGTTCAGCGGGTTATCTGCACCTGTAAGCGACAAACGCTGGCCTTTTCAGTGTAGCGCACATGCAGCCACGGACATGTAAGGGCATGACACTCCAGTTATTGGCCAATCTCACGTGCCAGAGCCTCGCGTGTCCCTCTAGTAAGCCGGACTCGGACCGCGGGGCATGACGGAGTCTCGTTCGTTAACGGAATTAAGCTTGCAATGTGTGCATGTTTTTTGTTGCTGGATGGTTGAGGTTGCCTGTGTTGAGTCAAATTACGCCGTAGGCTCCACTCCCTTCTGGACATTCCTTTAAGGTTCAGCTTTGTAACCATACTGCCCACGTAAAACAAACACTTTGCCTTCATGAACGCTGTTTGGAGGGTCGTGACTCGTGGGAATAACGCCGCCCAATCAGTTAACCTGCTAGAGAGATCCTTCGTTGCTCCCAAGCATGACATCACACTCCCTAGGAGGAAGGTAATGCCACTGTGGCGACCGTACTCCTGGGGCGACACAAGTGCACTGATGCCCAGCCACTGCTCGATGAATCTGCTGGTACATTGACCCAGACCACTACATTCCCCTCGCACGCTACACGGCCTGAATCTGACCCTGATGAAACTCAGGTTACCCTTCCCATATACAGTTCCATCTTACACGGTGACAAAGAGGAAGCTGCAGATGAAAGTGAAGGTTCGGCCCACCCGCCGTCAGACACACCACCGTACAATCAGGGGCCCTATGCCAGTGCCGTCGCCAATGAGTGGGCCCCCCTTGCTTGCTCAGGATCACAGCACTTGCAAGGTTGAAATACTAGGTACAATAAAAATTCCAAGACAATAGTGCTTATCCTATCTCAATAGATTAGTTGTAATAAACCAGTTTATGCGCACAAATGGACAAATTAAAAGGACAATTCGGAAAACTGACCAAATCAAACCACGAAAAACCGAACTAGTATCCAATACAAGAATTTTTCGTTTTGATGATTAAAACATATACAATAAATATATATATGCAAAAAAGGATGAGATCCCAATACCAAAAAAGGGAATACTGGAAACCAATGAGGCATCAATAAATTTGCACAAAAAATAAGTATAATTGTAATTAAGTGTCCACAATAAAGTGCAAATGTAAAAAAATTATTATTAAATAACATATGTCATGATGAAATTTTTACCAAAATGTATACTAAGGTTTTACCAAAATGTATACAACATAACATAATTAGCATAGATAGAACATGCGGTCCAAATCTAAGTGAATTAATATGGGAAATGTCAATACGCCCAAAGTACAAGTGATTATAATGAACATTGAGGTATAGTAACAAATAATGGGCAGTAGATACCGATACTAAATAGTATAAGCATACATATTTCACTGCAGACTGGTGCCAGTATAATAGGAATAAGTATACAATTCCACAATTACTGGGAACCTGGCACTAACTGATATTAGGTACTTATTGTTACTTTTCTAAACATGTGTCCCTTATAATTGTATACAGTATGGCACGGCCACCTAGTTTGCAGCATATTGGTGCATATAGAGGTGGAGTTCATTAACCCCAACGATAATGGCACTAGTTTACAGTATATAAATGTGTATTGTGGAATTGTATACTTATTCCTATTATATTGGCACCAGTCTGCAAGGTTGAAATACTGTGCAGTGAGATGGAAGATGGGGACGACGAGGAGTCCAGACTAGTACAGGGATTCCCTAGCGAGGAGACTTATTTCATTGTTTTCAATGTTGGGACAGCAATTTTTGGGGAGCACTATACTCTGGAGAATGATAGATGGGGCCCACCATACACTGGAACATTCCAAAGGTGGACATCAGACACTGGAGCAGCATTTACAGGGCCCATTATACACTAGAGCATTAGAAATGGGGCCCATTATGTTTGGAGCATTATTTGGGCCCATAAGACAGTGGAGCTTCATCCATGGGGACCAACATATACTGTAGCATTATGTGGAGCTCATCATATACTGTTTCAAACATTATATGGGACCAATGATTCTGTATGGAGAAATAGATGGGCCTCGTCATGAGATGTAAAAAGTGAAGTATTTTTCATTGTACTATACCGCTATTTCTCTGCCGTATTGGAGCATCATGAGTTGTGGTATGTGTTAAAGGGGCGCTCTTTCGCCCAGGGCACATGAAAACCTGGAGCCAGCCCTACCCCCCCACAACTTTAGCCAAATAACCCCCATTTTTCAGTGCGTAACTTGTATTATGAAGTTAATTAAGGTTGACAAGCTTAAGTAAGAAGAATTGATGCTTTTGGCATTCAAATGGGCACTGTAGGTGTGTTTCCTGTCCTCCTCTCACTGCCGACTTTAATTCCCCATTGACTTACATTGGGTTTAGTGTTTCAGTCGGACGCCCGACTTTTCCCTATAGTCGGCCGATTTTGCTCGACCCGACTTTTGGAAAAGTCGGGTTTCATGAAACGAAACTCGACCCTAAAAAAGCAAAAGTCGCTCAACTCTAACCTCCGGTGTTCCAGTTCCATCCTGCTCCAACCCTTCCGTCCTCTAATACTGTCTCCTGTGTTCCTGCTCCAGCCATCCCTCCACGTTCCACTCTATTGTCTTACTCCATTCCTGTCCCCTGTGTTCCAGCTCTGTCCTGTCATCTACACTTCAGTCTCTCCACGTTCCAGTCTACAGTCTTACTCCACTCCTGTCCCCTGTGTTCCAGCTCTGTTCTGTCATCTACTCTTCAGTCCCACAATCCTACTCCAGTCCATCCTGAGCCGACCCTCTTGGTACCGGCTACCGTGGTACTCAAACCCCTGGGTCTGTTCCTAATGGTCCCTGTATAGGGGTCGGTTCCACCTGGCAGCTCGCCCAGGGCCCCTCGGTGCCACGGCCCAGAGGGTCCACTCCTGGAGTTTCCAGCTCCAGACCAGCCACGGTAACAGTACGATCAGGCCATGGACTACGCCGGTACTACTGCTGCTACCCAGAAAGAGTTACTCTTCCTGCGGGAGAATCAGGGATGCATTATGTCTGTCATAAAGTCTATGGACACCCGTTTGTCAGCCCTGCAGGTGGCCGATCTTGGAACTGCCACTTTACTGGCCAGTCTTCAACAGGAGCTGGGCCAGCAACAAGATACTCAAGCCCATATTTTGTCTCACATGGCCTCCTTTGATAGCCGCTTGTTGGCTCTACACTCTGCCGCTGCAGCTTTAACTCCTCCCTCCGCTCCTACAGCTCTCCCGACTCCCCGCCTCGCCAAACCGGCTCGCTTCACTGGGGATCCTAAGCTCTGCAGGGGGTTCTTAAATCAGTGTAGCCTCCACTTTGAATGGTTGCCGCAGCAATTTCCCTCTGACCGGGCCAAAGTAGCCTTCATTATGTCCCGTCTGGAGGGAGAGGCCCTGTCCTGTTGAATCCCCTCTGGGAACATGATGATCCCGTTGTCTCAAGTCTTCCGGTTTTCCTGGATACTTTTCGCAGGGTCTTCGATGAGCCGGGTCGGTTAGCTGCTCTCACCGAATCACTCTTTAACCTACATCAGGGTTCTATCACGGTCGGTCAGTACGCTATCCGCTTTCGCACTCCTCCGAGCTCGGCTGGAATAACACGGCTTTGGTAGGGGCGTTCTGGCGTGGTCTTTCAGGCAGAATAAAAGATGAACTTGCAGGATGAGATACCCCGACCACCTTAGAGGACCTTATCTCTCTGGCTACCCGCATTGACATACGCTTCCAGGAGCGCGCTCGGGAGTCAGCGAGACACAGGAGATCCACCAGGCCAGCTCCCTTTTTCACCCGTTCTGCCAGTCCTCGTTCGGCCGGGTCTTCTCCTTCCTCCTCGGTCGAGCCCATGCAGATAGACTGTCTCTACCTGGCCGAGTTGTGTGAGCAAGAGAGGCGGGCACGAGGTCTGTACCTTTATTGCGGAGTTTCATCGCACTATATCCGCACCTGTCCTAAGAGACAGGGAAACTCCTCCGCCTAGGTCAGGTAAGAGAGGCCTCCCTAGGTGACGATGATCCCTCTTAACCTCTTACTATTTCTGTGCTTATGGTTTCAGGGGAGAGACGTGGGTCCGAGGTGGCCTACGTGGATTCGGGCTCGGCAGGTAACTTCATTCGGCCAGAAGAGGTGGACAAATACCAAATTCCCGTGGTTGCTCTATCTAACCCTCTCCAGATTGCTGCGGTGGATGGAAAACCGCTACAGGTGACCGTCAACTTGGTTACTGAAGAAGTGGAGTTGCAAGTCGGTGCCTTACATCGAGAGAAGATAGCCTTTTACATTTTGCCTAAGCTCTCCCACGCCATTCTACTCGGTCTCCCATGGTTAAGGACTCATCAGCCTGTTCTCGACTGGTCTTCTGGGGAGATACTCTGCTGGGGGCACCCGTGCCAAGCTCACTGTCTGACTCCTGTCCACCTGGCGGCCGCTCCCCGATCACCCCCAGACCTTCCGGGTCTCCCTCCAGCCTACAGTTCCTATGCCGATGTCTTTGATAAGAAGGAAGCGGAGGTCCTTCCTCCACACCGGCCTTTTTACTGCCCAATTGAACTTGTTCCTGGTTCAACCCCCCAAGGGGCAGAATCTACCCCCTGTCTCCCGCTGAGACCACAGCCATGTCCGAATACGTCCGGGAGAACCTTGCCAAAGGTTTTATACGGAAATTCTCGTTGCCCGCGGGAGCCGGGTTTTTCTTCGTCAAAAAGAAGGACGGAACTCTACGGCCGTGCATTGACTATAGGGGCTTGAATGAAATTACCATCAAGAACAGGTACCCTCTTCCACTCATTCCAGAGCTGTTTGACCATCTCAGAGGAGCCCGGGTCTTCTCCAAGCTGGACCTCAGAGGAGCCTATAATCTGGTCCGTATCCGCGCTGGAGACGAGTGGAAGACGGCCTTCAACACTCGAGACGGCCATTACGAGTACCTGGTCATGCCCTTTGGTCTCTGCAATGCTCCTGCGGTGTTTCAAGAGTTCGTCAACGAGCTCTTCCAGGACCTCTTGTACTCCTGTGTGGTCGTGTACTTGGACGACATCCTCATCTTCTCGCCGGCTCTCTCGTCCCACAGAAAGAGTGTCCGCTTGGTGTTACAGTGTCTTCGGGAGAACCGCCTGTATACGAAGATTGAGATATGTCTCTTCGAACAGACCTCCCAGCCATTTCTGGGATACATTATCTCCGATGCTGAACTAAGGATGGACCCCAAGAAGTTGTCTTCCATTCTCAAATGGCCTCGCCCCGTCGGGGTAAGAGCTATACAACAATTTCTCAGATTCGCCAATTATTACTGGCAATTCATCTCTCACTTTTCCGCAATCACAAGACCTATTTCTGCTCTCACCCGTAAAGGGACTACTCCCAAGGATTGGCCTCCGGAGGCTGAAGAGGCCTTTCTGACCCTAAAAGGGGCTTTCTCCACGGCTCCGGTCCAGCATCACCCGGAGAGCAACCGACCTTTTGTACTCGAGGTGGATGCTTCCTCGACAGGTGCCGGGGCAGTATTGTCCCAGAGATCCGCCTCCGGTCGTCTGCACCCTTGTGGCTTCTTCTCGAAGGCCTTTTCTCCATCCAAGCGTAACTACTCGATCGGCGACCAGGAACTTCTGGCCATGAGGTCGGCCTTGGAGGAGTGGCGTCACCTCCTGGAAGGAGCTGTCCATCCCTTTGTCATCTTCTCGGATCACAAGAATCTGGCCTATCTCCAGTCTGCCCAGAGACTCAACCCTCGTCAGGCCAGATGGTCCTTATTTTTCGCCCGATTTGACTTCGAGCTCAGTTTCCGTCCCGGCAACAAAAATACCAAAGCCGACACTCTTTCCAGGGTCTTCCAGCCACACAAAACCACGGAGGAACCCTCGCATATCATTGACCCAACTAGGAGCATCACAGTGGCTCCAGTGAACTGGCTTGCTCCTCCTCCTGGCAAAATGCTTGTGCCTGAGAACCTCAAGCAAAAAGTCCTCCTATGGGGGCACTCCTCCAAACTGGCCGGCCATGTTGGGACTAAGAAGACCCTGGATCTTATCGCGCGTCACTACTGGTGGCCCACACTTCGCCAAGATGTACTCGATTTTGTGGCTTCTTGTCCATCCTGTGCAAAAACCAAAGTGCCACGAAGACCTCCATCCAGCTTGTTGCTACCGTTGCCCGTCCCTGCAGTTCCTTGGGAAAACATCGCCATGGATTTCATCACCGACCTACCCTGTTCTTCTGGCTGCACAGTCATCTTGGTGGTGGTGGATTGTTTTTCCAAGATGGCCCACTTCATGCCTCTGCCCGATCTCCCCTCGGCTCTGGAGCTGGCCAAAGTCTTCATCCACCAAATCTTCAGACTCCATGGACTACATCAACGCATTGTGTCGGACCGAGGGGTTCAGTTCACCTCCAAGTTCTGGTGATCACTTTGTAAGCTCATGAACATTTCCCTTGACTTCTCCTCGGTCTACCATCCACAGTCCAACGGGTAGGTGGAGCGTATCAACGAGACGTTGACTGGGTACCTACGTCATTTCTCCAACGCCCACCAGAACAATTGGGTTGACTTACTTCCCTGGGCAGAGTTCGCTTACAACAACCATGCTGGCGAGTCCTCGGCCAAGTCTCCGTTTTTCATTGTGTTCGGCAGACATCCTGGTGTGCCCCTTCCGATAACCCCTACCTCCGAGGTACCCGCGGCCAATGCTTTGTCCTCCGAATTTTCCAAGATTTGGGCCGAGACCAACACGTCTCTCAAGAAGTCCGCTGATCAGATGAAGAATTATGCCGACAAGAAGAGATTGGATCCTCCACCCTATCGTGCCGGGGACAAGGTCTGGCTCTCGTCCAAATTCATCCGGTTGAAACTGCCTTCCTTCAAGTTGGGGCCACGCTACATCAGTCCGTTTGAAATTCTTGGACGTATCAACGAAGTCGTCTACAAATTGAGGTTGCCTGCTTCGCTCCGGGTCCCGAACACCTTCCACGTCTCTCTCCTGAAACCTGTGGTGCTAAATCACTTCCACTCCTTGCCTGATTCTGGTCCTCAGCCGGTGGGTGCCGATGATGTCTTTGAAGTGGAGGACATTATCGCCATGAAGAAGGTTAGAGGTAGGACATTTTTTCTTATTGACTGGAAGGGCTTTGGTCCTGAGGAGAGATCCTGGGAACCTCGGGAGAATATCAATGCTCCTCATATCCTCAAGAGATTTCTTGCTAATCTCCGGGGAGAGCGGCTTAGGGGAGGGGGTACTGTCATGCCGTCTCTGCATACTCACCTGGCCATCGCTCCCACGCCGCAGCCCCTCGCTGCCCGACAACCACGGCAGTCACCTCTGACAGGCGTGCGGCCGACGGCGTCATTGCATGCAATGTGCATGCGCCATAGGCAGCTGCCGCGCCCAGGGGTGAACCTAGCATATCTGCTGCCTGAGGCGAACAGCAACATGACGCCCCCCTCCCCCCCGCACACAAAGTAAATTTTCATATCTATCCTGTGAAACTGAGTACAATAGTGGACATTTTGATTTAGATAAATAGAAAAAAAAGGTGTCCAAACACAAGGATGTCAGCGCCATCACACGCACATACGAGAACAACACAAAAGTATCCAAAACATGGGTCAATAATGGCAATGGTAGGCTTGGCACAGGGCCGGACTGGGACAAAAATGCAGCCCTGCCACACAAATCCCACTAGCCCACAAACTATAGCACTCATCACCCCGTTCAGTGAATTTTTGCTATACTTTGCTGTCCCCTCATCACTCTCTATAAGGAGTTATTTGAAGAGCCACATGTGAATGGCACCACAGTGCATATGACTGACACAGCTCCATTTACATGGTGCTCTTCAAAGCTATGTTTCCTAGGATCATGGGGGGTCCCAGCGGTCTGATCCACAACAAACAGAAAGTCATCCCCTATCCCCACATAATGCTCCATACAGTAATATGGGCCCCATATATTACTGCATACAGTATATTGGGCCCCAAATGTTATTTCATACAGTATAATGGGTCCCATATATTACTTCCTACAGCATAATGGGCCCCATATATTACTTAATACAGCATAATGGGCCCCATATATTACTTAATACAGCATAATGGGCCCCATATATTACTTAATACAGTATAATGGGCCCCATATATTACTTCATACAGTATAATGGGCCCCATATATGACTTCATACAGCATAATGGGCCCCCATATATTACTTAATACAGCATAATGGGCCCCATATATTACTTAATACAGTATAATGGGCCCCATGTATTACTTCATCCAATATAATGGGCCCCATATATTACTTCATACAGTATAATGGGCCCCATATATGACTTCATACAGCATAATAGGCACCATATATTACTTCATACAGTATAATGGGCCCCATATATTACTGCATACAGCATAATGGGCCCCATATATGACTTCATACAGTATAATGGGCCCCATATATTACTTCATACAGAATAATAGGCACCATATATTACTTCGTACAGCATAATGGGCTCCATATATTACTGCATACAGTATAATGGGCACCATATATTACTTCATACAGTATAATGGGCCCCATATATTACTTCATAAAGTATAATGGGCCCCATATATTACTTCATGCAGTATAATGGGCCCCATATATGACTTCATACAGTATAATGGGCACCATATATTACTTCATACAGTATAATGGGCCCCATATATTACTTCACACAGCATAATAGGCACCTTATATTACTTTGTACAGCATAATGGGCACCATATATTACTGCATACAGTGTAATGGACCCCATATATTACTTCATACAGTATAATGAACACCATATATTACTTGATACAGCATAATGGGCACCGTATATTACTTTGTACAGCATAATGGGCCCCATATATTACTTCTTACAGGATAATGGGCCCCATATATTACTTCATACAGCATAATGGGCACCATATATTACTTTGTACAGCATAATGGGCACAATGTATTACTGCATACAGTACAAAGGGCACCATATATTACTTCATACAGCATAATGGGCACCATATATTACTTCATACAGTATAATGTCCCCCATATATTACTGTATACAGTATAATGGGCCCCAAATATTATTTCATACAGCATAATGGGCCCCATATATTACTTCATACAGTAAAATGGGCCCCATATATTACTTCATACAGTATTATGAGCACCATATATTACTGCATACAGTATAATTGGCACCATATATTACTTCATACAGTGTAATGGGCCCCAAATATTATTTCATACAGCATAATGGGCCCCATATATTACTTCATACAGAATAATAGGCACCATATATTACTTCGTACAGCATAATGGGCTCCATATATTACTGCATACAGTATAATGGGCACCATATATTACTTCATACAGTATAATGGGCCCCATATATTACTTCATAAAGTATAATGGGCCCCATATATTACTTCATGCAGTATAATGGCCCCCATATATGACTTCATACAGTATAATGGGCACCATATATTACTTCATACAGTATAATGGGCCCCATATATTACTTCACACAGCATAATAGGCACCTTATATTACTTTGTACAGCATAATGGGCACCATATATTACTGCATACAGTGTAATGGACCCCATATATTACTTCATACAGTATAATGAACACCATATATTACTTGATACAGCATAATGGGCACCGTATATTACTTTGTACAGCATAATGGGCCCCATATATTACTTCTTACAGGATAATGGGCCCCATATATTACTTCATACAGCATAATGGGCACCATATATTACTTTGTACAGCATAATGGGCACAATGTATTACTGCATACAGTACAAAGGGCACCATATATTACTTCATACAGCATAATGGGCACCATATATTACTTCATACAGTATAATGTCCCCCATATATTACTGTATACAGTATAATGGGCCCCAAATATTATTTCATACAGCATAATGGGCCCCATATATTACTTCATACAGTAAAATGGGCCCCATATATTACTTCATACAGTATTATGAGCACCATATATTACTGCATACAGTATAATTGGCACCATATATTACTTCATACAGTGTAATGGGCCCCAAATATTATTTCATACAGCATAATGGGCCCCATATATTACTTCATACAGCATAATGGGCCCCATATATTACTTCATACAGCATAATAGGCACCATATATTACTTTGTACAGCATAATGGGCCCCTTATATTACTGCATACAGTATAATGGGCCCCATATATTACTTCATACAATATAATGGGCCCCATATATTACTTCATACAGCATAATGGGCACTGTTGTGAGTTCATTTTCCCCTTCATTACTGAGGCCCGAGGAACTCCCTCTTCTGGTAAAGGAAGGTAGTGAGCCTGATTATCAAACACCTGAGGCTGATGATGATGACTGGCTGAGTGGAGTTACTGACTGGATATAAGGCTGCCGATGCCCATCTGCCCTGCGGGTGATTTCTCTGTGGATCCTTGGAGACCAGTCTGAATTCCTGCTCCTCTAAAGCTAAGTTTGCTGCTCGGCCTTTTGCTTTGTGCTTTGACTTTGTTTTGCTTTGTTTTTCTGGATTTCTGCCATTCCCTGCTGGGGTGTGCTGAATTCATTTAGCTCTGTCTTCTGAAAATACCTGAGTGCTGATTTAGTTTTTGAAGCCTAGCTGCTTCAGGGCCTTTTTCATATCAGCTTGTTGGCTTATGTCTTTGATAGGGTTTTGGCAGATTGCAGACAGCAGCCTTCCTGTCCTCTCCTATCTAGGTAGTTTTGGGCCCCGTCTTTGCTCAGTCCATCTTTCTGTCTGTGTTAGTATTTTCATCTTGCTTCACCGTCATTATATTTTGGGGGCTGCCTATTGCTTTGGGGTCTGCTCTGGGGCAGTTTAGATTTCCCCTTTCTTTCTTTAGGCCTATGTAATTCTCCGGCTGTGATCGAGGGGTGTAGGGCATCGTAGGAACCCCCCACGGCTACTGCTAGTTGTGTTGATAGGTTCAGGGGTCTGCAATCTGATAGTTGCCAACTTCTCTGGTTTTCTGGACTTAGCTTGTATTTCTGCTTTTGCCTCCTATGGTGACTCATTCATAACAGAATCACCCGCCCCCTGGCTCAGTGGAGATAAAGCAATTGTCTGATCGTGTGGAGCAGCTCGCTGCGGAAGTGCGGGGAATTTCCGCCTACCTTGCTCATTCACATGCTGCTGAACCAAAGATTCCTACACCTGATGTATTTTTGGGGGATCGGTCTAAATTTTTGAATTTCAAAAATAATTGTAAATTATTTTTTGCCTTGAAGCCTAACTCGTCAGGGAGCTCAGCGCAGCAGGTTAAAATTGTCATCTCTTTGCTGCGTGGCGATCCCCAGGATTGGGCGTTTTCTTTGAAACCAGATGATCCTATTCTGACTAATGTGAACGCATTCTTTCAAGCTTTGGGGTTGTTGTATGACAAACCTAATGCCATTGATCAGGCTGAAAAGACCCTGCTGGCATTGAGTCAGGGTCGTGATTCTGCAGAATTGTACTGTCAAAAATTCCAAAAGTGGGCAGTACTTACTACCTGGAATGATAATGCCTTGGCTGCTCTCTTTCGGAAGGGGTTGTCAGAAGCCGTAAAAGATACTATGGTGGGATTTCCTGTTCCCTCTGGTCTTGACGATTCTATGTCATTAGCCATTCAGGTTGATCGGCGTTTGCGCGAACGCAAAGCTGCACGAGCGGTGTTGCCACCTGTTGAACAAATGTCTGAACCTATGCAATGTGATAGAGTTTTTTCCAGAGAGCAGTGTCAGGAGTTCAGAAGGCGTAATAAGTTGTGTTTTTTCTGTGGAGATGCCTCGCATATTATTTCTGTCTGTCCTAAATGAGAGAAACGCTTTGCACACACGTTTTCTGTTGGGGGTGTTCAACCTAAGTTTCTTCTGGCTATTACTCTGATCTGCTCCCTGTCCACATTTTCCGCCAAGGCTTTTGTGGATTCGGGAGCAGCCCTAAACCTAATGGACTTGGATTTTGCTAAACGTTGTGGATTTCCGATGACACCTCTGCAGACGCCTATCCCTTTGAGGGGGATTGATGCTACTCCTTTGGCTAAAAATAAACCCCAGTTTTGGACCCAGGTGGTAATGCGGGTTGCCCCAGACCATCAAGAAAATTGCAGATTTTTGGTGTTGCATAATCTGCATGATACTATTGTTCTGGGGTTTCCCTGGTTACAGATTCATAATCCAGTTTTGGATTGGAAATCTGTGTCTTTGGTGAGTTGGGGTTGTCGGTGTGCCTTTAGTGAGGCTCCGGTGTTTTCCACCTCTCCTCAGTCGCATGATGTTCCTGATTATTTGGCGGACTTTTATGATGTATTTAGTGAGAATGAGTCTGCGTCTCTGCCTCCTCATAGGAGTTATGACTGTGCAATTGAACTGAGCCCGGGGTGTAAATTTCCCAAGGGTCGGCTCTTCAATTTATCTGTACCCGAGCACGAGGCTATGCGATCCTATATTAAGGAGGCGTTGGAGAAGGGTCATATTAGACCATCCTCGTCACCCTTAGGTGCCATTTTTTTTTTTGTAGCCAAAAAGGATGGATCATTAAGACCTTGTATTGATTATCGTGCCCTCAACAAAATTACTGTTAAATATCAGTATCCGTTACCCCTGATTTCTGATCTATTCTCCAGAGTTAAAGGTGCTTGCTGGTTTACCAAGCTGGACCTCAGGGGGGCGTATAATCTTATTCGCATTAAGCATGGGGATGAATGGAAGACGGCGTTTAATACTCCGGAGGGACATTTTGAGTACCTGGTGATGCCTTTTGGGCTCACTAATGCCCATTCTGTCTTCCAGTGCTTCATGAACGATATTTTCCGAGATTTTGTCGATAAATTTTTGATTATCTATCTGGATGATATTTTGATTTTCTCCGAGGATTGGGATTCTCATGTGGAACATATTCGGACTGTGTTCCGGATCTTGAGGGAGAATTCCCTGTATGTCAAAGGATCTAAACGCCTTTTTGGAGTACAGAGTATTTCTTTTTTGGGATTTATTTTGTCCCCGTCAACTATTGAAATGGACCCGGCCAAGGTACAGGCCATTCACGATTTGGGTTCAGCCCACTTCTTTGAAGGCCCTCCAGAAGTTTTTGGGTTTTGCTAATTTTTATCAGAAATTTATAGCAAAATTTTCTAGTATTGCCAAGCCATTGACTGATTTGACTAAGAAGGGTGCTGATGTGTTAAATTGGTCTCCGGAGGCTGTTTCTTCCTTTCAGGAGCTGAAGCGAAGATTCACCTCCGCCCCGGTTTTACGGCAACCTGATGTCTCACTTCCATTCCAGGTAGAGGTGGATGCTTCTGAGATTGGTGCAGGAGCTGTTTTGTCCCAAAAGGATCCTGTAACATCTAAAATGAATCCCTGTGCTTTCTTTTCCCGAAAGTTCTCTCCATCTGAACGTAACTATGATGTGGGGAATAGGGAACTGTTGGCCATGAAATGGGCATTTGAGGAGTGGAGACATTGGTTGGAGGGAGCTAAGCATCAAGTCGTGGTCCTCACTGACCACAAGAATTTGATTTACCTAGAGTCGGCTAAGCGCTTGAACCCTAGACAGGCTAGGTGGGCCTTGTTTTTTACACGTTTTGATTTTGTGGTTTCTTTTCTTCCTGGAACAAAGAATGTCAAGGCAGACGCCCTCTCTAGGAGCTTCTTTGCTGATTCTCCTGTGGTGACCAAGCCTGCCACCATCTTAGTCGAAGGGGTAGTTCTTTCTGCCATCTCGCCCGATTTGAGACGTGCTCTGCAAGAGTTCCAGGAGGACAAACCTGAGCGTTGTCCCAGTGGAAAGTTGTATGTTCCTGACCAGTGGAAGAAGAGAGTGATGTCTGAAGTTCATTGCTCTGCTTTGGCTGGTCATCCAGGTATTTTTGGTACTAGAGATCTGGTGAGTCGGTTTTTTTGGTGGCCCTCCTTGTCTCGTGATGTCAGGAATTTTGTGCAGTCCTGTGGGACGTGCTCCCGGTCTAAATCGTGTTCTCGCTCTAGTGGGTTGTTGATGCCTTTGCCTGTCCCCAAGAGGCCATGGACCCATATTTCAATGGATTTCATCTCTGATATGCCTGTCTCTCAGAGGATGACTGTTATTTGGGTGATTTGTGATAGGTTCTCTAAGATGGTTCATCTTGTACCACTCCCTAAGTTGCCGTCTTCCTCTGAGTTGGTGCCCCTGTTTTTACAACAGGTGGTTCGTTTGCACGGGATTCCTGAGAACATTGTATCTGACAGAGGAGTCCAGTTTGTGTCTAGATTTTGGAGAACTTTCTGTTCCAGGCTGGGAATTCAGTTGTCCTTCTCCTCTGCTTTTCACCCTCAGACCAATGGGCAGACAGAGAGAACAAACCAGACCTTGGAGTCATATTTGAGATGTTTTATTTCTGCTGATCAGGATGATTGGGTTTCATTTTTGCCCTTGGCCCAATTTGCTTTAAATAATAGAGCTAGTTCTGCCACTTTGATGTCACCTTTTTTTTGTAACTTTGGGTTTCAGCCTCGATTTTCTTCAGGGCAGGTGGAGCCCTCTGCCTGCCCAGGTGTTGACACTGTGGTGGAGAGAATGCACCAGATCTGGGACCAAGTGGTGGATAAGTTGTCTCTCTCCCAGGAAAAGGCCCAGCGGTTTTCCAACCGACATAGGACCATTGGTCCCCAGTTTAAGGTTGGTGATATGGTGTGGTTATCATCAAAAAATATTGCTATGAAGGTGGCTTCTCCTAAGTTTAAGCCTAGATTTATTGGACCTTACAAGATTGTGGAGATTATTAATCCGGTCTCTTTTCGTTTGGCTCTTCCTGTCACATTTAAAATCCATAATGTGTTCCATAAATCTTTGTTGAAGAGGTTTGTTGAACCTGTTGTTCCGGGGGTGGCACCTCCAGACCCTGTATTGGTTGAAGGTAACATGGAATATGAGGTAGAGAAAGTACTGGATTCCTGTCTGGCTAGACGGAGACTCCAGTATTTGGTTAAGTGGAAGGGTTATGGTCAAGAGGATAATTCCTGGGTCTCTGCCTCTGATATTCATGCCAAAAGATTGGTGCGTGCCTTTCATCGGGCTCACCCTGATCGCCCTGGTGGCGTAGTTGAGGGTTCGGTGACCCCTCCTCAAGGGGGAGGAGGTACTGTTGTGAGTTCATTTTCCCCTTCATTACTGAGGCCCGAGGAACTCCCTCTTCTGGTAAAGAAAGGTAGTGAGCCTGATTATCAATCACCTGAGGCTGATGATGATGACTGGCTGAGTGGAGTTACTGACTGGATATAAGGCTGCTGACGCCCATCTGCCCTGCGGGTGATTTCTCTGTGGATCCTTGGAGACCAGTCTGAATTCCTGCTCCTCTAAAGCTAAGTTTGCTGCTCGGCCTTTTGCTTTGTGCTTTGACTTTGTTTTGCTTTGTTTTTCTGGATTTCTGCCATTCCCTGCTGGGGTGTGCTGAATTCATTTAGCTCTGTCTTCTGAAAATACCTGAGTACTGATTTAGTTTTTGAAGCCTAGCTGCTTCAGGGCCTTTTTCATATCAGCTTGTTGGCTTATGTCTTTGATAGGGTTTTGGCAGATTGCAGACAGCAGCCTTCCTGTCCTCTCCTATCTAGGTAGTTTTGGGCCCCGTCTTTGCTCAGTCTATCTTTCTGTCTGTGTTAGTATTTTCATCTTGCTTCACCGTCATTATATGTTGGGGGCTGCCTATTGCTTTGGGGTCTGCTCTGGGGCAGTTTAGATTTCCCCTTTCTTTCTTTAGGCCTATGTAATTCTCCGGCTGTGATCAAGGGGTCTAGGGCATCGTAGGAACCCCCCCACGGCTACTGCTAGTTGTGTTGATAGGTTCAGGGGTCTGCAATCTGATAGTTGCCAACTTCTCTGGTTTTCTGGACTTAGCTTGTATTTCTGCTTTTGCCTCCTACGGTGACTCATTCATAACAGGGCACCATATATTACTTCATACAGTATATTGGCCCCATATATTACTTCATACAGTATGATGGGCCCCATATATTACTTCATACAGTATAATGGGCACCATATATTACTTCATACAGTATTATGGCCACAATATTGTAACAACCCTGCTGGCGTCACTGCATGGCCTCCCATCCCCCGCACATCAACTTACTCACTGCTCCGGGTCATGCTGTGAATTCTGTCTGTTTCCAGTAATGTGCTCTGTGCCTCTGCTCTCCTGTATTTTTCCTGGCTATGTGTGTATAGGGGGGCGGCGCCAGAACGCTCTGGTTCTTATGCAGTCAGGGTGCACCTGTCTAATCTGTCCCTGACCAATCACCTAGAGGCCTTGACTATTTAGCTCCACCACACCCACTGAAACACTGCCTGTGCAATGTCTAATCTCAGTTAGTATCTTGCTGCTGAGGAAGCCAGGCCCTGTCCTGTGTATTTCCTCCTTCTCTGGAGGAATACTTCTTGTCTTGCTTTGTACCTTGTCTGCCTGCCAGGAGGCTGAATATCCTGGCCCTTGAGTCTTGGTCCCAGTACCTTTTCTGTACTCTGTCCTACCTTAGTCTCCCTTTCTCCTTGTCTGTGGCTTCCTTCCCTGCTGAGTCTTTCCTTGTGTCCTCTCTGTGCATCTGCACCCTTGCAACTCTGTCTGTGCATCTGCACCCTTGCAACTCTGTCTGTGCATCTGCACCCTTGCAGCTCTGTCTGTGCATCTGCACCCTTGCAGCTCTGTCTGTGCATCTGCACCCTTCCAGCTCTGTCTGTGCAGCTGCACCCTTGCAGCTCTGTCTGTGCATCTGCACCCTTGCAGCTTTGTCTGTGCATCTGCACCCTTGCAGCTTTGTCTGTGCATCTGCACCCTTGCAGCTCTGTCTGTGCATCTGCTCCCTAGCTGCTCTGCCTGCTCGGCTCCCTTGCTGCTCTGTTTGCTTGGCTCCCTAGCTGCTCTGCCTGCTCGGCTCCCTAGCTGCTCTGCCTGCTTGGCTCCCTAGCCGCTCTGCCTGCTCGGCTCCCTTGGAGCCCAGCCTACTCCGCACTCCTGCAGCTCCGCCTACTCCGCACTCCTGCGGCTCCGCCTACTCCGCACTCCTGCGGCTCCACCTACTCCGCACTCCTGCCTATATCCATACCTGCACCTCATGTGTGAACAGGTCCAAATCCTGTTCCAACATACACCACTCCCTCCTGCCTACACTTGCACCTGCTGTGTGAACAAGTCCCTACCTGTCCCTTCTCATACCACGCCAGTCTGTCCTGTGTCTCCAAGCCGTGCCTGCTTGCCCTGTGTCTCCAAGCTGTGCCTGCTTGCCCTGTGTCTCCAAGCCGTGCCTGCTTGCCCTGTGTCTCCAAGCCGTGGATGCTTGCCCTGTGTCTCAGCCTGCCTGTTAGTCACACCTGTCCAAGTGACTTGTCCCCGAGTGGGATCAGCAGCCACAGCCAGACACCACCCTGGAGTGGCACCCGACAGCTACCTGCCGCACAAGCCTGACCTCACCATCAGAGGCTCCAGTGAAGACCGAGGTAGCTGTCGTAGTCACGCCCCTTCCAGGGTAGTCTGGTTTGTGGCACAGTGGGGCCACAACGCCCCCGGCTCGTGCCATTCAGCCAAGGCGCGAGCGTGACAGTTTGCTCAGGCCATGGTCCCTGCTGAGTCCCTTTTCTTTCCGCTCACAGAGCATGATGAAATTTCTCCCTGCCAGTGTGAGCCACCGGAAGAGTTTGTTCCGCCTTGCGTGGTTCCAATTGTTGAGACTTCTGAACCACTCATAGTCTCCAAGGCCATCTATGAGCAGCTCCTGACCTATGAAGAGCACAACCCAACAGACCCGCCTAGGTTCTATGGGGACCCCAAAGAGTGCCAAGGGTACCTGAAAAAGTGCCTGCACTACATCCTGCAGAATGCAGCTTGTTTCCCCTCTGACCGGGTCAAGGTGGGATACATCATGTCCTACCTAGCTGGTGATGCCTTGATGTGGATCTGTCCCCTTTGGGAAGCAGGGGACCCTGTCGTCATGAGCCTGGGGGCCTTCCTGGTGGCCTTCTGTAAAGTGTTCGACATGCCTCGTCCAGCTGCTCTTGAAAAGTCTTCCCCTCCAAGCTTCCAGAGACAAGAGGAACCTGTGGAAGAATCGTCTCAACCACCTATGACCGTCCAGCCATCTCCTGTTCCACAGTCTGCCGATGCGGGATGCGGCCTCCCGTGCAAGATCCAAGAGGTCTAAAAAGAAGAAGCGGGCCAAGTTGCAGCCGGAATCTGGCCTCTGCCCTGTGAAGCCCGTACTCCAGAACCCTGGGCCAGTAGGAGAGGCTGCCCCTGGCGAGAGTCCTCCCTCTCTATTAAAGCCTATGACTGTTTCGTTGCCTTCTGGGAGCTTTGGGGTGTTCGAGCCACCAGCCATACAGAGTCGGTGTGTGATCTCCATTCAGCTCCAGAACCCGGCGTGGGCATCGTCTAAAGGTGGTCGAGCCCTCTTTGAGAACAGTCTAGTCCTGCAAGGACAACTACAGCTCCAGGTCGGAGCTTTGTATACGAAGAAGTTTGTCTTCCATTGGCTGTCTGGTATGCCCATGGGTCATTCTGAACCAGAGATCCTGATGCCCATTTATGTTTGGAGACCCAGCAAGGCACCACACTTGAAACAACCAAGTGACAAGAGGTGTCTGGTTCCCTTGCGTCGCATTCAGTCAGCAAGGTCGTCTTCTTCGCCTGGTTTGCTAGTCGCCGAGTCAAGGTGTGAGGATGCCTCTGAAGAGGGGGAGGCGGTCTCAGTCTCCTCACACATCCCCTGCGACTATACCAGTGTTATGCTCCCAAGAGCACCCCTGCCTCTTGATTGTCTTCCCCAGGATAAAGGGCTGAAGATGGATCCAGAGTGTATGCCTTCAGCTCCCCTGTGGCCTAGTGGTGAAGGTCCCAAGACAGAGCTTCACTCATCCTCTAACCATGAAGATGTGGTCCAGTTTTTTCAGGGTAACAGGCTGAAATGGCTCCCTGAATGTATGCCTCCAGCTTCCATGTGGCAGGTGGATGAAGAGGTTGGAACAGTGGCCTACGTATCTCCGTTTCTCACCCTCCTGGAGCAGGTCAAATTTTCTTTTGACAATGGGATGAAATTGGACTTATTGAAGGTGTCCAGTTTCCAGCTGGCCGGCTGATGTAGGGATCAAGTCTGAAGCTTCCAAGTCCCTACTTTCTGACAATCAGGAGGAAGAAGTCCTTGTATCCTCTGTGTTGGAAGCTGTTGGGCACCAAAAGACTGGGCACTCAGTGATTCCGGATGGCACGCCTACTTCACATCACCTGAAGGATGCCCTGTCAGCCTGGATTGTGTGTGGTCTAGTACTCCTTCTTCAGGTCATTCTGGCAGGCTTGAGGAAGAGGGGCCGTAAAGGGGGGGTACTGTAACAACCCTGCTGGCGTCACTGCATGGCCTCCCATCCCCCGCACATCAACTTATTCACTGCTCCGGGTCATACTGTGAATTCTGTCTGTTGCCAGTCCTGTGCTCTGTGCCTCTGCTCTCCTGTATGTTTCCTGGCTATGTGTGTATAGGGGGGCGGCGCCAGAACGCTCTGGTTCTTATGCAGTCAGGGAGCACCTGTCTAATCTGTCCCTAACCAATCACCTAGAGGCCTTGACTATTTAGCTCCGCCACACCCACTGAAACACTGTCTGTGCAATGTCTAATCTCAGTTAGTATCTTGCTGCTGAGGAAGCCAGGCCCTGTCCTGTGTATTTCCTCCTTCTCTGGAGGAATACTTCTTGTCTTGCTTTGTACATTGTCTGCCTGCCAGGAGGCTGAATATCCTGGCCCTTGAATCTTGGTCCCAGTACCTTTTCTGTACTCTGTCCTACCTTAGTCTCCCTTTCTCCTTGTCTGTGGCTTCCTTCCCTGCTGTGTCTTTCCTTGTGTCCTCTCTGTCTGTGCATCTGCACCCTTGAAGCTCTGTCTGTGCATCTGCACCCTTGAAGCTCTGTCTGTGCATCTGCACCCTTGCAGCTCTGTCTGTGCATCTGCACCCTTGCAGCTTTGTCTGTGCATCTGCACCCTTGCAGCTCTGTCTGTGCATCTGCACCCTTCCAGCTCTGTCTGTGCAGCTGCACCCTTGCAGCTATGTCTGTGCATCTGCACCCTTGCAGCTCTGTCTGTGCATCTGCACCCTTGCAGCTCTGTCTGTGCATCTGCACTCTTGCAGCTCTGTCTGTGCATCTGCACCCTTGAAGCTCTGTCTGTGCATCTGCACCCTTGAAGCTCTGTCTGTGCACTCTTGAAGCTCTGTCTGTGCATCTGCTCTCTTGCCGCTCTGCCTGCTCTGCTCCCTAGCCACTCTGCCTGCTCTGCTCCCTTGCCGCTCTGCCTGCCCGGCTCCCTTGCAGCCCAGCCTACTTCGCTCTCCGGCGGCTCTGCCTACTCCGCACTCCTGCGGCTCCGCCTACTCCGCACTCCTGCCTATATCCATACCTGCACCTCCTGTGTGAACAGGTCCAAATCCTGTTCCAACATACACCACTCCCTCCTGCCTACACCTGCACCTGCTTTGTGAACAGGTCCTTACCTGTCCCTTCTCATACCACGCCAGTCTGTCCTGTGTCTCCAAGCCGTGCCTACTTGCCCTGTGTCTCCAAGCTGTGCCTGCTTGCCCTGTGTCTCCAAGCCGTGCCTGCTTGCCCTGTGTCTCCAAGACGTGCCTGCTTGCCCTGTGTCTCAGCCTGCCTGTTAGTCACACCTGTCCAAGTGACTTCTCCCCAAGTGGGATCAGCAGCCACAGCCAGACACCACCCTGGAGTGGCACCCGACAGCTACCTGCCGCACAAGCCTGACCTCACCATCAGAGGCTCCAGTGAAGACCGAGGTAGCTGTCGTAGTCACGCCCCTTCCAGGGTAGTCTGGTTTGTGGCACAGTGGGGCCACAACCCCCCGGCTCGCACCATTCAGCCAAGGTGCGAGCGTGACACATATATTACTTCATACAGTATAATGGGCCCCATATATTACTTCATACAGTATAATGGGCCCCTTATATTACTTCATACAGAATAATGGGCCCCATATATTACTTCATACAGTATAATGGGCACCATATATTACTTCATACAGCATAATGGGCACCATATATTACTTCATACAGCATAATGGGCACCATATATTACTTTGTACAGCATAATGGGCACCATATATTACTGCATACAGTATAATGGGTGTAATGTACTGTAGATATGTTTCTGGAACATTCTAGAAAATCCCTCTGTCATGTAGCTGCAACCCCCCCTCTTCCCCCACAACACACACACCAGCGTCTTCCTGCGTGCAGCTCTGTGAAACCTGAAGCCTCAGTGTAGAATTCTTCTCCTCCCCCCTCCCTGCACAGCTAAAGGAAGTCCTTTGCCCTCTCAGGTCATGTGTCTGAAATAAAACTGTGAGAGATATTAAAATAGGCTAGCCTAGGCTCTGATCGCAACAGAAAAACTAAATGAACATTTCTGTGATCTGCGCGGACCTGGCTTCCCTACGGTAGCTCTTGCAAAATCCTAATCTCTCCAGAAACTGAGATATGGATTGCTCCCAAATGGAGGGTCTTAATTATGGCATGCTTGATGTTTTTGGATTCTATTTGGTAAATCACAGACAATGATGCCCTATGTGTGTTGGTACAGGCTTTTCTTGTTTAGATATAGTTATTCTAAGCTTTGTAGCCAAATCATAACTTGGAGAGAGGGAGGTTGGACCTCTCCAGACCGTCCATTTCGTTAGATCACAGACCCTAGGCTATAAGGTACTCCCTACCATATCCCAGGCAGTTCAGCTGGAGTCCTCCTGCCAGAGAGATGTGCCGATGAGTGGGGACATTTGGTTAAGTGCCCCTCCCCCAACCACATGGTCTGTCTAATACCAACTACGCACATGTGAGTGTTACTTTCTGTTCTTCCATCCACTTTGTTTTATATTTGTATTTGTACATATGTAATGTCTCAACTTTATAGCAACTTTTATCTATGTAATCACTGCCCGCATTCTTTTGGGAATAAATGATAAAATCTATTAGCTCTGTCTCCATGCTCTAAGAAACAAACTATGCGCCTTTTTTAGATAATCGCTACTAATTTCAGGGGTTTGCCATGGACCCTCTTAATTAACACTTTGATTAAGTAAAGCGTGGCTGGTGGCAGCGTGGTGTGCGCGGCTGGTGAGGCTAGCTGGCAGTACAGAAGGGTCTTATATTGCTGAATGAGTGGTTGAGGCCACAGCATTGATAATTCCCTTTCTGCAGTAGTCTAATTGCCCATGCACAACAAGCAGCCCGTCCGGCGACTAATTATCCTAGGTGCCATTTACCTGAGTGACCTGAGGGTAAGGGGGGCGCCGGAGAGCTGCGAGTTCCAAAGTGGAACTGAAAAAATGGGATATACATAAATCCCCGCAGTTCTTGGAAGGTTGTTAGCAGTGGTGGGGCAACCAAAATCCCCCCTTGCGGTAAATTGTTAGAGCAAGATTAGCTTGCTGTATATGTTTGTCACATGGTACCAGTGGCGGGATAACTAAGATAAGCCCCACTGTACCTGTGATAGCCATGTGTCGGCAGTGCGTTGCGTCCCTCCGTCCGCTGACATACCCGTGTCAGTGGTGGGTTTGTGACGTATTGGTGGAACAGGGTCCACTGTCCGTCGCAATTTGGCAACAGCGGTCCGCCCATTCTTCACAATGGGCACCATATATTACTTCATACAGCATAATAGGCACCATATATTACTTCATACAGTATAATGAGCCCCATATATTACTATATACAGTATAATGGGCCCCAAATATTATTTCATACAGCATAATGGGCCCCATATATTACTTCTTACAGGATAATGGGCCCCATATATTACTTCATACAGTACAATGGGCACCATATATTACTTTGTACAGAATAATGGGCACCATATATTACTGCATACAGTACAATGGGCACCATTTATTACTTCATACAGCATAATGGGCACCATATATTACATTATACAGTATAATGAGCCCCATATATTACTGTATACAGTATAATGGGCCCCAAATATTATTTTATACAGCATAATGGGCCCCATATATTACTTCTTACAGTATAATGGGCCCCATATATTACTTCATACAGTATAATGGGCCCCATATATTACTTCATACAGTATAATGGGCCCCATATATTACTTCATACAGTATTATGAGCACCATATATTACTGCATACTGTATAATGGGCACCATATATTACTTTATACAGTATAATGGGCCCCAAATATTATTTCATACAGCATAATGGGCCCCATATATTACTTCATACAGTATAATGGGCACCATATATTACTTCATATAGCATAATGGGCACCATATATTACTTCGTACAGCATAATAGGCACCATTTATTACTGCATACAGTATAATGGGCACCATATATTACTTCATACAACATAATGAGCACCATATATTACTTCATACAGTGTAATGGACCCCATATAATTCTTCTACCCAAACCCCGCTGTTCTGGTCTCCTCAGTGTATTCTGATCCTCCGCAGTGCTTGGCACAGGGACATCATTAACTTTACCTATATAATTGTCCACTTGGACTGATAGTAATAGTGATTTGTTTGTACCCTGTTGTCTGGCGCTGGCCCACTATATGGGGGTGCTCAGGGCATATGATTATACACCAGTAAAAAGGATGAGAGGCTCAATTTGACCAGTGCCACCTAGTTTCCTACCCCTCTTGTTCGACTGGTACTGTGGGCACACTGACTGGTACTGAGGAAAAGAAAGAACAGAGAGATAAAAAACACAGAGAGAAAGAAAGAACATAGAGAGAAAGAAAGAGGGGAAAGAAAGAAGAGAGAGAGAAAGAAAGAGGGGAAAGAAAGAAATAACAGAGAAAGAAAGAAGAAGGAAAGAAACAGAGAGAAAAAGAAAGATTCTATAAAGATACTATAGCAGCCCGGCTCACACTGTAGTGCCCACCTCAGCCTCCCGATGCAGGACATATCATGATCCGCTCACATGGCCGGCATCCCGAGTCCACGGCGATCCTGCTGTCTGCGCTGTTGGGGGAGGATACGGTGATGGATCTGAAGCATTCCCTGAAGTGCCTCCATGGTTCTGTCACAATCTCCTCCCAAAATTACCTAATTTTCAGTCAGCTTCTAGCACGTCACTTCCGGTGGAACGTCAAGTGCTCCTCGTGGCTCCGCCGTGTACTTCTGTGTCAGTGGGAAAAGTAAGCTCCCAGCCGGGGCAGTGGGGCAGAATCTCTCTCAAAATCGGGACTGTCCCGCTGGGAGGTATGAATGCTCCCCACCATACACCTTGTACACGTATGGCTCTGCATACATCATACACACACGGTTCCGCTTTTTATGCCTCATACACACACGGCTCCGTTCTGTACACCTCGCACACACATGGCTCCACTCAGTACACACATGGCTCCACTCCGTAAACCTCGTACACATGTGGCCACGCTCTGTAAACCTTGTACACAAATGGCTCCACTCCGTAAACCTTGTACACATGTGGCTTTGCTCCATACACCTCGTACACATGCGGTTCCGCTTCATACACCTCACACACACGTGACTCTGCTCCGTACACCTTGTACACGTGCGGCTCTGCTCCGTACACGTGTGGCTCCGCTCTGTACACCTCGCACATGCGCTGCTCTGCTCTGTACACCTCGCACACGCGCTGCTCTGCTCTGTACACCTCGCACACGCCCTGCTCCACTCCGTACACCTCGCACACGTGCTGCTCCGCTCCGTACACACGGCTCCACTCCGTGTACACATCTCTGCTCCGTACACCTCGTACACATGCAGCTCTGCTCCTTACACCTCGCACAATACGTGGCTCCACTCCGTACACCTCGCACACACACACAGCTCTGCACACCCCACACACTCGCGGCTCTGCTCCGTACACCTCGTTCATACACACGGCTCCGCTCCGTACACACACACGGCTCCGCTCCGTACACATCTCTACAACGTACACCTCGTACACATGCACCTCCAACACTCGCGGCTCCGCTTCGTACACCTTTTACACACACGGCTCCGCTCTGTACACCTTGTACACACGAGGCTCTGCTCCTTACACCTCGTACACACGCGGCTCTGCAAATGTTGCAAGGCTCATGTGACAGTATTTTTCCGGATGATCCCGCAGAGAAGAAGAGAGGCGGTGAAAATGACCTCTTGTGAGTCCTTGCCTCAAAAGTGGATGGACCCACATGCGTCTCCTCCTCGGATCCACAATCACTGGGTATGACTGGCCAAAGCGCCTGGACAAAACCCAGTTGAAGAGAACACGATCAGTTGGGGTGAACTGAAGTGTGTCTGACATGTTTGCTAACAACCAGCCAGACACCCACACAAGCACAGCACCAAAATGTGCAGATTGGAGGCTGCCACCTGATGTTGAGGCAATAAATAGGGTTGGTGCTGATGATTTAAATTATGTGCAGGCCTCAAAACCGTTAAATGTCCATTTTGCAAAGTTGCGACAGAAAAAAACGGTATACGGATCACATACGGATTACATACGGATGCTTACATGAGAAAAATACGCGGCCACACCCTGACAACGGATGCCATACGGAGCACTATTTAGGGACCATTTATGCGAATTACGGACGTAAAATACGGTCCGTATTTTTCTACCTTGAGTGTGACTTCAGCTTAATACAGATACTGAGAATTACATTCTGTATACAGGACAGGAGAAGTGGTACTGTGCAGTGTATATATGCAGAATAATACAGATACTGAGAATTACACCCAGTATACAGGACAGGAGAAGTGGTACTGTGCAGTGTATATATACAGAATAATACAGATACTGAGAATTACACCCAGTACACAGGACAGGAGAAGTGGTACTGTGCAGTGTATATATACAGAATAACTCAGATACTGAGAAATACACCTAGTATACAGGACATGACCGCATATGGCGAATCCAGTTTTTCTCTCTTCTCCCAAAAACCACCCCGACTCCTAGTATCCCATATTCTTAAAATAACACAGACTACCACTTTTCCTTTGGATAATTATGGCCACAGCGGCCAATTTATTAACAAACAATCAAATATTAACAATAAACATCCAAATATTAAATACAAATAATATGAGGGGAGGGTTCTTGGAGCTAAAAGATCTGGCTATAAAAAACCTTTTTGGCCCAAGACCAAAAACTAAACCACCATGTTACCCCCAGCCGTCCAACCCAGCTCAAGGGCACCGTAACTCCCGTTCCGGGAGACTCACCACCAGAGCTCCCGAGGTAAAAACCCCGTCCAGAGCCCATAACCAAAAAGCCAGATCCCCCATACCATTTTTTAAAACTGTCGGGAATATTACATCCAACTCCTTCCCCGACCAATCACCGTCAACTCCAAGAACCCCACCCCCGCCCCTTAGCCACTGTGACGACAGCAACAAGCAGCGCCTCGCATAGATTCCCACCAAAATGCCTCTGCTACTTTTTCCTCTTTTTTTTTTTTTGTTATCAATTACAAAAATCCCCTAACACCTTTAATTCAATCCTGCTGCCTAAAAAAGGGAGGGTGGGTGGGTCTTCTCTCCTTCAGATTCGTTGGTGAAGTGTGGCTTTCCCGCACTTTTCCCTGACCAGGCTGCCCCCCCCCACCCCAAACCCCTCCCCTGGCCCATCCCAGCCAACCATTATTGCCCGGCCAAAACAAATTCAAAAACCTACCCGCCCATTGCAGTCATGGGGGGCTTCCTTTAGGCTGTGCCCCCTCCAGCCCCCTTCTTGACCGCATATGGCAAATCCAGTTTTTCTCTCTTCTCCCAAAAACCACCCCGACTCCTAGTCTCCCATATTCTTAAAATAACACAGACTACCACTTTTCCTTTGGATAATTATGGTCACAGCGGCCAATTTATTAACAAACAATCAAATATTAACAATAAACATCCAAATATTAAATACAAATAATATGAGGGGAGGGTTCTTGGAGCTAAAAGATCTGGCTATAAAAAACCTTTTTGGCCCAAGACCAAAAACTAAACCACCATGTTACCCCCAGCCGTCCAACCCAGCTCAAGGGCACCGTAACTCCCGTTCCGGGAGACTCACCACCAGAGCTCCCGAGGTAAAAACCCCGTCCAGAGCCCATAACCAAAAAGCCAGATCCCCCATACCATTTTTTAAAACTGTCGGGAATATTACATCCAACTCCTTCCCCGACCAATCACCGTCAACTCCAAGAACCCCACCCCCCGCCAACCACGAACAGCCCTGACCACCTCAGGCTCGTGAGTTCCCCAAAACCACCAAGGCCCTCTCGATCCCCTCTTGTATTGCCAATGCCCTCAGATCAGCGCCGATAGAATTTAAATGAACCCCATCACCCAACCAAAAATTACCGACACCTGCCTCCAACTCAAAGTGCCTGACACTAATGCCCCCATTCCTAGACACAAACCCCGACACTGCCCGATTCAATTTGACCCTTGCCCTGTTAATGCCCTTTAAAGACCTAGCCTGCCTCTACTTTTGCCTCGGAACAACGTCCGACCATACAGTCAACACTTCCGGGAAAGATGCCCACAATCTTAAAAAATCGGAACGTATGTCCCTGATCAAGTCCCTCACCGGCCTGACCCCCAAATCGTTACCTCCAACATGTATGACGATAACGTCGGGGGCTCGGTCCAGGCGGACGGACCTGGCAAATTCCTGGAACACCCTGCTCCACACCATACCACGAAAACCCAACCACCGAACCAGAACCTGTCCCCTCCTAAAACCCAACTGCCTACCATCTGGCCTCGCATCAGCTCTCAGCGCACCCCAATACACATACGAATGTCCAAATATCCAGGCAAGCAAGGGGTCGCCACCTGAAAAAACATAACAGATTATAAAAAACAAATTACTTAACCGGAGCCACAACCACTGTTAACGTCGAACATATAGTAAGTAGCGATCCGACTGCCACCCGCCAATTCCTTTGATTGCCTCCGCCCCCAGACCAAGACCGTCCGCCTCAGTTGCCGCTCCGATCCTAAAAGAATGCGACCCGAACCTGTCCTGGGGAAGGCCCAACTCCAACAATCCCCTCTTCAAGACTGCAATGAACTGGAAGCGAGACAAATAGGTGCCATCCGCATGGCACAAAAGAGGCCCCGTCCTACCTGCCCACACATTCCAATATGATTCCAAACAACTACTTGGGCACATTAGTGCCCGACCAATGCGCCCCAAAACTACCCTTCTGCCCCTCCCCAGTTGATCAGTTTTTGAACGCCGGATCCAAAAAACGATGCCCCCTGACCAAAATTCCACATCTTCTGCCTGCAACCCACCAGGTGAAACCTTGCTGCATGACACCACCTCGCCAATCCGCATTGCTCCAAAAAAGGCCAAAGAAAAAGCCAACCTAAACAGCATCAACTCGAATCCTGAAGTACAAATACCCTCCAGGACTCTGCCTAAGCTTTCCAACGTAGTAAACAAAATAGGCCTTCGTTTATCACAAACTTTCTTACCCCTACGAAAGCCTTTCAACGCCTGTCTCACCAAAAAATTCTTCGTCACGTCCGTCATCCCCTGTAACTTGAAACCGAAAGCCAAGCCTGACACAAATTTGTTGACCTTAGCGGCGGACCAACCGCTGTCAGCCGCCTTCCCGACCAAAAACAATACCGCCAACATCCTATCCTCCTCGCTATCAACCCCATCCCATTCTGCCATCCACCGCTGCCATACTCGCCACGAGGATTCGTATGCCGACCAGGTTTGCTGAGATAACGATTCCCGGATTAGTCTTCCCGCTCTTCCAAAATCACCTTCCACAGCTGAGAAGGGCATTCCACGCCCACGACATCCGCTCCTGGTGCCAACTCTCGAAAACGCCCCCACTGAAAACGAGACAAAGAGTCTGCTATTGAGTTCGAAACACCGGGCACATGCACTGCTGAAATCCCTGCATTCAACTCCAGACAGCGAAGAACAAAACTCTAACCAATCTGATCACTGGGGGAGAAGAGGCCGACAAGCTATTAATCACCGCCACTACACTGGCGTTGTCGCAATGAAAACACACTTTCCGGTTCGCAAACATAGGACCCCACACGAAAACCGCCACCACAATAGGAAACAGTTCCAACAATGCCAAGTTTTTTGTATGGCCCAGCAACTGCCAGGCCTGAGGCCAACGCCCCATGCTCCACTTTCCTTTGCAGTAGGCGCCGTAACCAGAACCACCCGCTGCATCCGTATAAATCTCAAAATCAAAATTGCTCAACGCCTCCTCCTGCATTAGTGACCGACCATTGTAATTCTGCAAAAAACGCTGCCAAACCAACAAGTCCGCCCTATGCTCTTTATTCAAACGAACAAAATGGTGCGGAGCCTTTACTCCTGCCGTCGCACCTGCCAAGCGACGAGAAAAAATGCGGCCCATAGGCATGATCCTACAGGCAAAATTCAAACGCCCCAACACTGATTGCAACTCCTTCAGAGTCACTTTATGCAACTTCGCAATCCTATCCACCTCCTGCTTCAACAATGACAACTTGTCCTCTGGCAAACGACACTCCATCCTTTCCGAATCGATGATTATGCCCAAAAAACTTATAACGGTTTTCGGCCCTTCCGTCTTCTCTGATGCAAGCGGGACCCCAAAATGCTCTGCCGTCCAAACCATGGCTGCTAACGCATTCCTACACAACGGTGAATCCGGGGGACCAATAAAAAGAAAGTCATCCAGATAGTGAATGATCGATTCCACACCCGCGACATCCCTTACCACCCACTCCAAAAAAGTACTAAACATCTCGAACAACGAACACGAAATTGCACAACCCATCGGCAAACACCTGTCAAGGTAAAAATTCCCGTCCCAAAAACAACCCAACAGCGGAATGCTGTCTGCATGAACCGGCAATAACCGAAACGCGGACTCGATGTCCGTCTTTGCCAACAAAGCCCCTGACCCATAACGACGCACCCAATGCACCGCCGTATCAAAGGAGGTATACTCCACTGAGCACAACTCTCGGTCAATACCGTCATTGACTGACAAGCCCTTTGGGTACGACAAATGTTGAATCAAACGAAACTTGTTCGGCTCCTTCTTTGGCACTACCCCCAATGGGGAAACAACCAAACCCGCCACTGGAGCCGCGGGGAACGGACCCGCCATCCTGCCCAATTCCACTTCCTTATTCAATTTCGCATCAACCACCTCCGCATGCATTACTGCCGACCGCAAATTTTTTAACGAAAGCGGAACCACATGGCCGGGAGCCGGAATCCTAAAACCCTCAACAAAACCGTGCCAAAGAACACTAGCCTCTTCCCTAGATGGGTATCTATTTAGAAAGGGGGCCATCTTTTGAACTCTCACCGGGCTCTCCCCCTTGACCGGCACCCACGTTTGGCTTACCCTTCCCCTTCTTAAAACATTTTGAAGCCCCGTGGGAGCCACCGTTACAGTGGGAGCACGCATGCCTGAACTTGCAGTTGGTCCCATACTTGCACTGCCCATCATTAAATTGCCAGCACGTCCCTGACTTTTCTCTTCCTCCCTGGGTTGCCTGACCACCACTTCCGTGACCTGCCGGCTGACTACTACCGCCCCCGCTCCCGTGAAAGGACTGCCCATACCTCACTGGAGCCATCACCTTCAACCACAACCCGATATCTTTCTGGTCCCACTTTATCTCTGGCCTTACTGCCTTCCTCTGTCTAAACTGCTCGTCATATCGCAGCCACGCCTGCCCCCCGTAGATACGATGCGCCTCCCCAATAGCGTCTAAATAACAGAACAAGCCAGAACAATTATCCGGAGACTTTTCACCTATGACACTCGCCAAAATAGCGAATGCCTGCATCCAATTCACAAAAGTCTGTGGAATCAGACGCCACCTCCTCTTTTCCTCCTCTTCTTTCTTACTATCATCTTTTTTTCCCTTCTCCAGATTAAATTTTTCTAACGGAAGCAGGGAAAATATCTCAACATACTCGTCGCACCAAATCTTTTCCTTCACCTCTTTTTTCAAATGGGCACCCAGAGGCCCCTCAAAACACACATAAACCTCCCCCTTTGCCCTATCGTCCAGTTTTATCTTATCCCCCTTATCCGTTTCCGTCTGCACCGAGACAGATACCCCCGCCGATGCTCCCTCGTCACCTTCCACAGAGCGAACCGCCTCACCTACTGACTGAGTGACGGAACCACGCCCCGCTAACCATACACCCGCCGGGGATGGAGCTGCTTCTCCAATTACCCACCCTTCCAATCTCCGCAATACTTTTGACATAGTATCTAAAATATCCCTGAGTCCGGGCACCTCAGCTCCGGTAGGACCCCTACGCCCCCCCTGTTCCCTAACATCTCCTATCCTATCTCCAATCTCATGTAATACAGCCCCTGCGGGCAACAAACAAGACATAGAGCCATATTCACCAAGCTGCGCGGGTGCTGTGTCCCCGCCAGCCGGATATCCAGAATCCTGACGCCTTCCGTCCTCTGAAGCACGCTCGGCTGCTCAAGGCCCGCGCCCCTGGCCTCCTCGTCACCAGGGGGGACCCGAGCACGAGAATCCCGACGCTCCCTTGAACTCCCGCCCGAACGGGATCTGCGACGTTCTCTAGACCCGGACCAGCCTGACCGGTCCGTATGACACTCCAGCCGACTGCCGGGCATCCGGTCGGGGGTACCAGTCGCTCTCTCCACCCTCCATTCTGTCTTGGGGCCAGGTCGGGCGGTCTCCAACTGCCTCCTCCCGCCCGCCGCTCTCTCTGCCGTCCGCGCTGTGCTGGGGCCAGGTGGGGTGCCGTCCCGCTGCCCCCTCCCGCCCGCTGCTCCCTCTGCTCTCCCTGCTGTGGTGAGGCCAAGCAGGGCGTCCCCTCGCTGCCCCCGCCCGCACGTTGCGTCACTCCATCTGGCGCCCCAACTGCCAGGCACCCCGGAGCAGTCCGCATCACTGGGGGTACCTGCCGCCGCTCCACCAGGCGCCGTCCTTCCTGTCGCTGCCCGCTGCCGTCCCCCACGTGTGGCAGCAGACCTGCCGCGGCCTACTCCGTCTCCCTGGGGCCGGCTGGACGCTGCTGGGCCCCGCGATGAGTCGTCTCCAGCCCGTGACGTCACCTCCGGTCTCACTTCCTGCTCCTGGGCGCCCTCCGCTCTCCGGCTATAAGCGCCCACAGGCCGGCTGAGCGGATTCCTGCCGGGACGGACGCTAGGAGGGGAAGCGACCCCAGTGCCTGCGCCGCCCGCAGGGTCCCTGGAGGGGCTCCGCAGCCGTCGCCTGCTGCGCCGCGTCACCTCCGGCGACAGCCTTTCGGGGGGTCTGGTCCTTCTTCCTCACCGGCTGGTCCCTGGAGGGTCCGTTGCTCTGAGGATGGTGGAAAGCTGAGTTTGAAGCCATCCTCCCCTCCTGGACCGGGCGGCCTCTTGAAGTCTGGCCATCAGCTGCTCCACGGTCTCCATCTGGCTGCTTCGTTTAAGGTAAGGGTCTTCTCTCCTTCAGATTCGTTGGTGAAGTGTGGCTTTCCAGCACTTTTCCCTGACCAGGCTGCCCCCCCCACCCCAAACCCCTCCCCTGGCCCATCCCAGCCAACCATTATTGCCCGGCCAAAACAAATTCAAAAACCTACCCGCCCATTGCAGTCATGGGGGGCTTCCTTTAGGCTGTGCCCCCTCCAGCCCCCTTCTGGAGAAGTGGTACTGTGTAGTGTATATATACAGAATAACTCAGATACTGAGAATTACACCCAGTATACAGGACAGGAGAAGTGGTACTGTGCAGTGTATATATACAGAATAATACAGATAATGAGAATTACACACAGTATACAGGACAGGAGAAGTGGCACTGTGCAGTGTATATATACAGATACTGAGAATTACACCCCGTATACAGGACAGGAGAAGTGTTAATGTGCAGTGTATATATACAGAACAATACAGATACTGAGAATTACACACAGTATACAGGACAGGAGAAGTGGCACTGTGCAGTGTATATATACAGATACTGAGAATTACACCCCGTATACAGGACAGGAGAAGTGTTAATGTGCAGTGTATATATACAGAACAATACAGATACTGAGAATTACACCCAGCATACAGGACAGGAGAACTGGTAATGTGCAGTGTATATATAAAAAACAATATAGATACTGAGAATTACACCCAGTGTGCAGGACAGGAGAAGTGGTAATGTGCAGTGTATATACGTATACAGATCAATACAGATACTGAGAATTACACCCAGCATACAGGACAGGAGAAGTTGTACTGTGCAGTGTATAAATACAGAATAATACAGATACTGAGAATTACACCCAGTATGCAGGACAGGAGAAGTGGTACTGTGCAGTGTATATACAGAATAATACAGAAACTGAGAATTACACCCAGTGTACAGGACAGGATAAGTGGTACTGTGCAGTGTATATATACAGAATAATACAGATACTGAGAATTACACCCAGTATACAGGACAGGAGAAGTGGTACTGTGCAGTGTATATATACAGAATAATACAGATACTGAGAATTACACCCAGTATACAGGACAGGAGAAGTGGTACTGTGCAGTGTATATATACAGAATAATACAGATACTGAGAATTACACCCAGTATACAGGACAGGAGAAGTGGTACTGTGCAGTGTATATATACAGAATAATACAGATACTGAGAATTACACCCAGTATACAGGACAGGAGAAGTGGTACTGTGCAGTGTATATATACAGAATAACTCAGATACTGAGAATTACACCCAGTATACAGAACAGGAGAAGTGTTACTGTGCAGAGTATATTTACAGAATAACTCAGATACTGAGAAATACACCCAGTATACAGGACAGGAGAAGTGGTACTGTGCAGTGTATATATACAGAATAATACAGATACTGAGAATTACACCTAGTGTACAGGACAGGAGAAGTGGTACTGTGCAGTGTATATATACAGAATAATACAGATACTGAGAATTACACCCAGTATATAGGACAGGAGAAGTGGTACTGTGCAGTGTATATATACAGAATAATACAGATACTGAGAATTACACCCAGTATACAGGACAGGAGAAGTGGTACTGTGCAGTGTATATATACAGAATAACTCAGATACTGAGAATTACACCCAGTATACAGAACAGGAGAAGTGTTACTGTGCAGAGTATATATACAGAATAACTCAGATACTGAGAATTACACCCAGTATACAGGACAGGAGAAGTGGTACTGTGCAGTGTATATATACAGAATAATACAGATATTGAGAATTACACCCAGTATACAGGACAGGAGTAGTGGCAATGTGCAGTGTATATATACAGATACTGAGAATTACAGCCAGTGTACAGGACAGGAGAAGTGGTAATGTGCAGTGTATATATACAGAACAATACAGATACTGAGAATTACACCCAGCATACAGGACAGGAGAAGTGGTACTGTGCAGTGTATATATACAGATACTGAGAATTACACCCAGTGTACAGGACAGGAGAAGTGGTAATGTGCAGTGTATATATACAGAACAATACAGATACTGAGAATTACACCCAGCATACAGGACAGGAGAAGTGGTACTGTGCAGTGTATATATACAGAATAATACAGATACTGAGAATTACACCCAGTATACAGGACAGTAGAAGTGGTACTGTGCAGTGTGTATACAGAATAATACAGATACTGAGAATTACACCTAGTATACAGGACAGGAGAAGTGGTATTGTGCAGTGTATATATATACAGAATAATACAGATACTGAAAATTACACACAGTATAGGACAGGAGAAGTGGTACTGTGCAGTGTATATACAGAATAATACAGATACTGAGAATTACACCCAGTATGCAGGACAGGAGAAGTGGTACTGTGCAGTGTATATATACAGAATAATACAGATACTGAGAATTACACACAGTATACAGGGCAGGAGAAGTGGTACTGTGCTGTGTATATATGCAGAATAATACAGATACTGAGAATTACACCCAGTATACAGGACAGGAGAAGTGGTACTGTGCAGTATATATACAGAATAATACAGTTACTTAGAATTACACCCAGTATACAAAACAGGAGAAGTGGTACTGTGCAGTGTATATATACAGAATAATACAACTACTGAGAATTACACCCAGTATACAGGACAGGAGAAGTGGTACTGTGCAGTGTATATACACAGAATAATACAGATACTGAGAATTACACCCTGTATGCAGGACAGGAGAAGTGGTACTGTGCAGTGTATATACAGAATAATACAGATACTGAGAATTACACCTAGTGTACAGGACAGGAGAAGTGGTACTGTGCAGTGTATATATACAGAATAATACAGATACTGAGAATTACACCCAGTATATAGGACAGGAGAAGTGGTACTGTGCAGTGTATATATACAGAATAATACAGATACTGAGAATTACACCCAGTATACAGGACAGGAGAAGTGGTACTGTGCAGTGTATATATACAGATACTGAGAATTACACCCAGTGTACAGGACAGGAGAAGTGGTAATGTGCAGTGTATATATAAAAAACAATACAGATACTGAGAATTACACTCAGCATACAGGACAGGAGAAGTGGTACTGTGCAGTGTATATATACAGATACTGAGAATTACACCCAGTATACAGGACAGGAGAAGTGGTACTGTGCAGTGTATATATACAGAATAATACAGATACTGAGAATTACACCCAGTATACAGGACAGGAGAAGTGGTACTGTGCAGTGTATATATACAGAATAATACAGATACTGAGAATTACACCCAGTATATAGGACAGGAGAAGTGGTACTGTGCAGTGTATATATACAGAATAATACAGATACTGAGAATTACACCCAGTATACAGGACAGGAGAAGAGGTACTGTGCAGTGTATATATACAGAATAATACAGATACTGAGAATTATACCCAGTATACAGGACAGGAGAAGTGGTACTGTGCAGTGTATATATACAGAATAATACAGATACTGAGAATTACACCCAGTATACAGGACAGGAGAAGTGGCACTATGCAGTGTATATATACAGAATAATACAGATACTGAGAATTACACCCAGTACACAGGACAGGAGAAGTGGTACTGTGCAGTGTATATATGCAGAATAATACAGATACTGAGAATTACACCCAGTATACAAGACAGGAGAAGTGGTAATGTGCAGTGTATATATACAGAATAATACAGATACTGAGAATTACACCCAGTATACAGGACAGGAGAAGTGGTACTGTGCAGTGTATATATACAGAATAACTCAGATACTGAGAATTACACCCAGTGTGCAGAACAGGAGAAATGTTACTATGCAGAGTATATATACAGAATAACTCAGATACTGAGAATTACACCCAGTATACAGGACAGGAGAAGTGGTACTGTGCAGTGTATATATACAGAATAATACAGATACTGAGAATTACACCCAGTATACAGGACAGGAGAAGTGGCACTGTGCAGTGTATATATACAGATACTGAGAATTACACCCAGTGTACTGGACAGGAGAAGTGGTAATGTGCAGTGTATATATACAGAACAATACAGATACTGAGAATTACACCCAGCATACAGGACAGGAGAAGTGGTACTGTGCAGTGTATATATACAGATACTGAGAATTACACCCAGTGTACAGGACAGGAGAAGTGGTAATGTGCAGTGTATATATACAGAATAATAAAGATACTGAGAATTACACCCAGTATACAGGACAGGAGAAGTGGCACTATGCAGTGTATATATACAGAATAATACAGATACTGAGAATTACACCCAGTATACAGGACAGGAGAAGTGGTACTGTGCAGTGTATATATACAGAATAATACAGATACTGAGAATTACACCCAGTATATAGGACAGGAGAAGTGGCACTATGCAGTGTATATATACAGAATAATACAGATACTGAGAATTACACCCAGTATACAGGACAGGAGAAGTGGTACTGTGCAGTGTATATATACAGAATAACTCAGATACTGAGAATTACACCCAGTATACCGGACAGGAGAAGTGGTACTGTGCAGTGTATATATACAGAATAATACAGATACTGAGAATTACACCCAGTATACAGGACAGGAGAAGTGGTACTGTGCAGTGTATATATACAGAATAATACAGATACTGAGAATTATACCCAGTATACAGGACAGGAGAAGTGGTACTGTGCAGTGTATATATACAGAATAATACAGATACTGAGAATTACACCCAGTATACAGGACAGGAGAAGTGGCACTGTGCAGTGTATATATACAGAATAATACAGATACTGAGAATTACACCCAGTATACAGGACAGGAGAAGTGGTACTGTGCAGTGTATATATACAGAATAATACAGATACTGAGAATTACACCCAGCATACAGGACAGGAGAAGTGGCACTGTGCAGTGTATATATACAGAATAATACAGATACTGAGAATTACACCCAGTACACAGGACAGGAGATGTGGTACTATGCAGTGTATATATACAGAATAATACAGGTACTGAGAATTACACCCAGTATACAGGACAGGAGAAGTGGTACTGTGCAGTGTATTTATACAGAATAATACAGATACTGAGAATTACACCCAGTATACAGGACATGAGAAGTGGTACTGTGCAGTGTATATATACAGAATAATACAGATACTGAGAATGACACCCAGTATACAGGACAGGAGAAGTGGTACTGTGCAGTGTATATATACAGAATAATACAGATACAGAGAATTACACCCAGTATACAGGACAGGAGAAGTGGTACTGTGCAGTGTATATATACAGAATAATACAGATACTGAGGATTACACCCAGAATACAGGACAGGAAAAGTAGTACTGTTACAGTGTATATATACAGAATAATACAGATACTGAGAATTACACCCACTATACAGGACGGGAGAAGTGGTACTGTGCAGTTTATATATACCGAATAATACAGATACTGAGAATTACACCCAGTATACAGGACAGGAGAAGTGGTACTGTGCAGTGTATATATACAGAATAATAGAGATACTGAGGATTACACCCAGTATACAGGACAGGAGAAGTAGTACTGTTGCAGTTTATATATACAGAATAATACAGATACTGAGAATTACACCCACTATACAGGACGGGAGAAGTGGTACTGTGCAGTTTATATATACCGAATAATACAGATACTGAGAATTACACCCAGTATACAGGACAGGAGAAGTGGTACTGTGCAGTGTATATATACAGAATAATACAGATACTGAGAATTACACCCAGTATACAGGACAGGAGAAGTGGTACTGTGCAGTGTATATATACAGAATAATACAGATACTGAGAATTACACCCAGTATACAGGACAGGAGAAGTGGTACTGTGCAGTGTATATATACAGAATAATACAGATACTGAGAATTACACCCAGTATACAGGACAGGAGAAGTGGCACTGTGCAGTGTATATATACAGAATAATACAGATACTGAGAATTACACCTGTGATGTACCATGTCTGCAAGATATGTTTTCTGTTGCAATGTGCTAACAAATCCTCCATCCTAGGACATTGTAAACTCTCAGTAGTAGGAATTCCTTCCCCCCAGGTTTTATCAACCCTGCCACTTCCTCTGGAAGAGCAGGAATGTTAATTAGCTAGACCATCTTCCTCACACCATTTGCCTTCTCTCCTCTTCAGAGCGGGAAAAACTTCTTTGTTTGAAACGAATAAAACTATGAGAGACTATACCATAAGAACCAAATACCCTAGAGATATGAAAATCATATTTTTGTAACCTGAGCGGTCCCAGCTTCGAGACCGCGTATGTTTCGAAGTTCTACCCTGTCCAGAACATGAGATAGGATTTGCGCCCAAATGGACGGTCATATCGCATAGATGTTTGATGTTTTCTTGATGGGCTCATTACGCTGGGAAACATGATACCACTGATGAGTCCATACCAGCTTCTCCCCTAAAGTTATAGCTAATCTAAGTTTTGTAGCCAAAACATAACTTGGATAAGAGAGGTGGGATCAACCCAGAATGCACCTCTCTGTGATGTCACATAGGAAAGTCTATAAGGCATTTCCTGGGCAAACCAGCTCAGAACAGCTCAAGTCGTCGTGCTAGAAGGACCCCAATGAGCGGAGAAGTGCAGCTCCGCCTCCACCCACCTTAGCCGCATGGTCTGCCTAAGGAACAATATGGAACTGTGAGTGTAATCTCTTTGTTTTCTCCACTTTTATTTTATACCTGTACTGTACATATTTTATGTCTCAATTTTATAGCAACTTTTATGTGTAATCACTGTCCTCTTTCGGAAAATAAATGAAATTATTTAGATCTGTCTCCATGCTCTAAGAATCGAACTATACGCCTTTGATAGATAATCGCTACTAATTCAAGGGGTTTGCCACGGACCCTCTTAATTTAACACTGTGAATTAAGTAACCGTGACTGGTGGCAGCGCGTTGTGTACGGCTATTACGGCTTGCTGGCAGTCTAGAAGGGTCTTATATTGCTGAGTAAGGGGCTTCAGCCACAGCATTGATAATTCCCTTACTGCAGAAGCCTAATTGCCGGTTCACAACAGGCAGCCCGTCCGGCGACTAATTATCCTAGGTGCAGTTCCCTGACTGACCTGAGGGTAAGGGGGGCGCCGGAGAGCTGCGAGTTCCAAAGTGGAACTGAGAAAGTGGGATATACATAAATCCCCGCAGTACTTGGAAGATTGATAGCAGTGGTGGGGCATCCAAATTAAACTCCCCCTGCGGCAAATTGTAGAGCGAGATTAGCTTGCTGGATATTTTTGGTCACATGGTGCCAGTGTTGGGATAACTAAGATAAGCCCCACTGCGCCTGTGATAGCCGTGTGCCGGCATTGTGTCACGCCCCTCCGTCCGCTGATACACCCGTGTCAGTGGTGGGACTGTGACATAGTGGTGACACAGGGTCCGCTGTCCGTCGCGTTTTGGTGGCAGCGGGACTCCCGTTAGTGTCGCCCGTAAGTGGACGAACGGCGGTGGGCTGTTCGTCACATATTGGTGGCAGCGCGGTGGGATCATCCTAGAGCATTAGTGATTTGGTTTGAGCAATCATTCCTCTCACTAAAAACCTGCACGGTTCCTGCGGGAATCCTGCATCATAGGTTTTGGAGAACAGACTCAGTGGTTACTAGTTCTGAGACATTTGTGTGTACGTACAAGTATTCCCTCCCATTTCTTCGTTTTTCTTTTTCTATCTTTTATTTGGCAACCATGGCGGCAAAAGGAGAACCTTGGTACAACCGGCAGACAAAGGAAGTTCTTGCTGGGTTATGCACGTACCAAGGCCTTGACGCCACGAACAAAAACAGAGCTCAAATGATCGCGGCTCTAGTGCAGCTGGACAACGACCAGAATCCAGCGAGCGCAGAAGTTGGCCCAAGTGGCAATGGGGCTGCAGCAGAGGCTCCACTCCTGAGCGCTGGCCCCACATTCAACCAGGACGGGGTGGACCCCTATCTGCAAATGGCCTTGGACGCACTCCCCGCCGAAGACAGTGATGGGCGGGTGAGGCTGATCCAGCAATATCGGCAGGAGGCCCAAGCCGAGCGTCAAGCCCAGGCTGAGAGAGCTGAGCGCCGAGCGGAGGCTGAGAGAGCAGAGCAGCGAGCCGAGAGGGAGGCGCAGAGGGCCCATGAACTGGAGGTACTCCAGCGGGGTGGGAATGCCCCCACAGCCCGAAGCAGTGAGCCCAGCAGCGTGCAGACTCCTAAACCCCGGCCAGAGCATTTTCCCGTGATGGAAAAGGATGGGGACTTGGACACATTTCTGCGAGCCTTTGAGAAAGCCTGCAGACAGTACCAGCTGCCTAGAGACCAATGGGCAAGGTACTTGACCCCAGGGCTAAAAGGCAAAGCCCTGGAGGCATTTGCTTCTCTTCCGCCAGAAGCCGATGATGACTATGACGCCATAAAGCAGGCGCTGATCGCCAAATACCGGCTGACACCTGAGGTATACCGAAAGAAGTTCCGACACCTCCAACGTGGCCCACACGATAGCTACAGTGATGTGGTGCAAGGACTCAGGACCCACTTTGACCAGTGGATCCATGGACTGTCCGTTGAAACCTTTGAGCAGCTACGGGACCTGATGATCAAAGACCAGTTCCTGCATCTCTGCCCAGCTGAGGTCCGACAGTTCATCCTGGACCGCGAACCAACGAACGCGGACAAAGCGGCGCAGATCGCCGACAACCACGAGGCCAACCAGAAGCCCGAGACGCAGAGGCCAGTCGCCACCAGCTGGAAAGGGGGTAAGCCAGAAACCAACCCCAATGCCCCAGCTAGCCGTCCCTCCGGAGGCCTTGTCCCTGTTGCCAACAACAGGCCGGCTACTGACAGTCGCCTGTGTCACCACTGCCAGCGGCCTGGTCACTTCTTTTACACCTGTCCGAACAGGCCGAAGAACCCCCCAGCCAAGGCCCCCGGGCCCAACGCCTCTGTTCTTTTGGTGGGAGGTGTGGTTGGGAGGGCTGACGACAACGTTCAACCTGTTCAGGTGGGGGCCCGTCTTGCTACAGGCCTCAAGGACACCGGGGCTGAACGAACCCTCATCCGTCCTGGACTGGCGGCCCCTGAAGAGTTTGTTGAGGGGAAAACCCTGACTGTCACCGGGATTGGAGGCACCCGTTGTCCCTTGCCAGTTGGACGAGTTTTTCTTGACTGGGGTGCCGGGAGCGGGTTGAGGGAGGTGGGAGTGTCTGAAAATTTGCCCACTGATGTTTTATTGGGGACTGACTTGGGGAGGATGGTTGCATACTATGTCCCTGACACCCTTCCCCAAACTGATAATAAGGGTAACGTTAACCCTGATGATGTTGATGATGGGAAACTGAATGTGTTACCTGCTAATGCCTTGATGAGTAATGATGCAACTAACAACCATTCTTTCCCCAGGTACGATGCTGATGCTGATGTGAATGTACCAAAGCAAACTGATAACCATTCTTCTCCTAGGAAGGATGATGATGATGTTGATGTATCTGTGCCGACTGAACCCGTTAACCCTTTCTTTGAAGCGGTAGATGTGTCCACAGGTACCGAAATGCTCAGCCCCGTCACTCTGCGGAGTGAGACGGCTGAGGAACCCCTGGCAGGAGTAAGCAACGGTGCTCAAGGAAATGGGGAGGTGCATGGGGACCATGAGGAAGGTAATGCCATGCAGCTGACCAGTGCCACCGAGGAAGGTAACTGGCCCATAAGTAGCACTGCTCCTGAAGTGTTGGGGGTGGATGGGGAGGTAGAGCCCAGGGCAGCACCAGCTGGTGGGTCTGCAGAAATCCCCAGGGAGACAGCATACATAGCAGCTGTCACACGCAGTCAGAGTGCCCAGATCGCAGGTAACGCACTGTCTTCTGGACCCTCTGCTGCTACAGGAGAGACTGAACCAGAGGTGAACCCAGAGCCGGTTCCAGAGGGTCCCAGTAAAGAGGGGACCCTGACGTCACTTCTGGCAGCCTCCAGCATGGAGTTCCAGGCTGCTCTGCACTCAGATGCCAGCCTGGAGAAATTGAGAGGTCTCGCCGAGACGCCCACCTCCAAGTCTGATAAGGAGAGGGTGTTCTGGGAACGAGGAAGGTTGTACCGGGAGACAGTACCCGGAGATCCTAAAAAGGAGTGGTTGAGGGAAAGACAGCTGGTCGTCCCCTATCAGTTCAGAACTGAGTTGTTGCGGATTGCCCATGAGATTCCACTCGCTGGACACTTGGGGATCAGCAAAACAAAGGCACGGCTGTCTCAACACTTCTATTGGCCCAAGATGGGGACAGATGTAACACACTACTGCCGCTCCTGTGCCACCTGTCAAAAAGTGGGTAAGGCGGGGCCTGCTCTTAAGGCTCCCCTTATTCCTTTGCCGGTGATAGAGGAGCCTTTCCAGAGAATCGCGGTGGACATTGTAGGACCGCTGTCCGTCCCCAGCAGCTCCGGAAAGCGATACATTCTCACCGTGGTAGACTACGCTACCCGGTACCCAGAGGCAGTAGCTCTGTCTTCAACCAGGGCAGATAAGGTGGCTGACGCACTGGTGACCATCTTTTCAAGAGTAGGATTTCCCAGGGAGATGCTTACCGATCAAGGGCCCCAATTCATGTCTCGCCTAATGGAGGCTCTCTGTGAGAAAATGCAGGTGACGCACCTGGTATCGAGTCCGTATCACCCACAGACTAATGGTTTGTGTGAACGCTTCAACGGTACCCTCAAACAGATGCTCCGCATACTGGTTGAGACCCAAGGGCGCGACTGGGAGCGGTACCTCCCACACCTGCTGTTCGCTTACAGAGAAGTTCCGCAGGCCTCGACCAGGTTCTCCCCCTTCGAGCTCCTGTATGGCAGGCGAGTCCGGGGACCCCTTGGGTTGATAAGAGAATCCTGGGAAGATGAGCCAAACCCCACAGAAGTGTCCATCGTGGATTATGTCATGCGCTTCCGTGACAAGATGCAGACCTTGACGCAGTTGGTGCATGACAACATGACGCAGGCTCAGGCTGACCAGCAGCACTGGTACGACCAGAACGCCCGGGAGCGGACCTACCAGGTGGGTCAAAAGGTGTGGGCGCTGGTCCCTGTACCAACGGATAAGCTTCAGGCAGCCTGGGAAGGCCCGTACGTCGTCCACCAACAGCTCAACCCGGTCACCTACGTGGTCACGCTTGACCATGCTCTGGGTAGGCGCAAGGCCTTTCACGTCAACATGCTGAAGGCGCACTACGAACGTGAAGCTTGCGTCCTACCGGTCTGCAATCTGCCAGAGGATGGGGAGGAAGATTCCCTCCTGGACATGCTGGCCCAGGCCAAGGCCAATGGGTCCATTGAGGACATGGAGATAAGTGGTTCGCTCACCGTGTCCCAGCGGTTGCAGTTGATGGCCACCCTGGAACTCTTCCGGCCCGTGTTCACCAACCGTCCTGGGAGGACGGAGTTAGCGGTTCATGAGGTGGACACCGGGAATCACGCCCCATTACGGCGAACACCTTATCGGATCTCTGAAACGGTGCAACAAGTCATGCGCCAAGAGGTCGATGAGATGTTAAGGCTGGGAGTGATTCGACGGTCAAAAGGTGCGTGGGCTTCACCTGTAGTCCTCGTTGTGACGGGAGTATTCTCCAGAGCAAGGAGGGACAACAGGCCTGGGAATAATCCAACAGATTTATTGACCAAAAAACAGGAACAACACGAAGGTAATTTGCAGAGTCCCAAAATAAGTCCACAGGAAACTGATTCGGGGGCACCTCCCGACAATCCTTGTGCCAGATCACAAAACCATAGTCCTTTAAGAGTCCCAGAAATCCACCACGATCACACAGAGGCCGAAGCTTCCTCAGACAGCCTCATCCTTCTCTTTTAGCATCCAACTCACATCTGATCTTAAAGCAAGAATGTATTGTCAGGGCTCCTGGGATCAGTCCATCTGAAGGGGGGTAGGGGTCACACCTACTATTCAATGGTTTGGTCCATCAGAAGATTCTAGAAATGTAAGGGCTCCACTTAGTCTACAGGATGTGTATTGTAGGTTATCTTCTGCTTAGGAAAACAATAGCCAAAGTTCCACTAGCTGTTGACACAAGCCTAAATTAGATTATGGTCCAGGTACATCACAAGACATTGCAAAGTATTGGGGGAAGGAGACATGGTTAATTTACAGCAAATGAATCAGAGGAAAGTTAAATGACCTATTATACAAAATACAGGACAGGGCAAGACTACAAATCATGACAATCCCTTCCCCTCCTAATTTGTGTACGTACTAGGGACCTCTACAGGTCACTGGTTAAGTACACACAGGCATGGCGTAACTTACATGTGGCTTCATGCAGCCACGAATTGGCATCGTAGCTTTCCCACATCATTGCCCAGGAGAACAGCTGCAGGCAGACCACCCATCACCCCAACCAAACATCGCCTGACCCCAAAACCAAAGTTCAGATCCACAGTGGCTGTGGGAATAGTCATCCATTGTCCACCAGCCAGTTCAATGACAATTCCAGGTCCTCTATGGATTGCCTCAGGCCGAACCACTCGGGGATCAGCCAGCGTGAGGAAAGCCCCTGAGTCACAAAATCCAACAAGTCTTTGTCCATCCAGCACGACCTCCTGCAAGTGCTTACCTCGATGAGCTGAAGTCGTCATAGCTGCGGGTCGCACACCATAAACTCCTAGTGGTGCAACATGGGTGGGTGAGGCACTAGGCCAGTCCTCACTTAGTGGTGACACGTCTTCCTCCATGGCACTTGGCTGTACATAATTAATAATATGATTGGGTACAGGATCAATCCTCATTTGAACAGCTGGGCAGGAGGCTTGCAGATGCCCAGGCTGCCCACATCGATAGCATCTGTGCTGTGTCTCACTCCATCCAATGCGTCCTCTTGGGCGAGGAGTAAGGGAACCTGCCGGTCGGCTCCCACCTGAAGGTGCTGTAGGGGTTTGAGGACGATTCCTCCATGAGCTGGCTGGACATGAGGCCTGCAGATGCCCCGGATGCCCACAACCATAACACCTGCGCTCTGCTACTTCCTCTCCTCGTCGTATTCCAGAAAACGCAGTGGAAGCAACAGGAGGCACATTAACACAGGTATCAACACGAGGTGGTGGCTCAGAGGAACGGGGAACAATGGGGACAGAAGAACTGGGGGCCACCGGTGTTGTGGAGCTGGTAGGCCTCTCTCCATCCTCCAACAGAACTCTCCACCGAGGCTTGATGGTGAGAGCCTCATCAGCGAGAGATGCAGCTTCTTCCACTGTAGCAGGTTTCCTCTCACGCACCCATTCCCTGATCTCAGCGGGGCACTGGGCAAAAAATTGTTCTTTTAGGATAACCTGGAGACAGGTGTTCCAGGTTAAGGCCTCCTCTGCCTCCAGCCAGCGATTACATATTTGTTTGAGTCTGTGGGCATACATCTTGAAAGACACTTCCTCATTACAGGCTAAAGTACGAAACTGGGTCCTGTAAGTGTCTGGGGTCACAGCATAATGTTCTAGAACAGTCCGTTTAATCTCTGCATACTCACAGTTCCACCGAGGGTCCATAGCTCTATAGGCTGCGGCAGCTCCACCCTCTAAGAGCCCCACAAGATGTCGGACGCGCTCCCTTTCCGGGACTTCCATTAATCGACACTGATGCTCAAAGTCCAGGAAGAAGCCCTCAATGTCACCGGAAGCCTCATTAAACGGCTTGAAGTCTTTGCGGGACACTCTGGGGAGTTCCCTCATGGGGGATGCTGTGGGTACAGTCTGTCTGGAGCTTCTCGCTGCCTCCAAAGCGATCTCCCTCTCCAGCATTGCCCTCTCCTCCATCCTGCGCTGCCTCTCCTTGGCTGTGCGCATGACCTCCCTCTTATCTTCTATGGTAGCCTCTTCTCCCAGTAAGGCCATCTCCTCCTCGTACCACACAACCCACTGACTTTTTTGGGTATTTACCTCCGACTGCCGCCTTTCCTCTCTTTGCTGTGAGGATCCTTCCTCAGCATCATCTTGCAGGCGAACTGCTTCCAAAGCTTCAATCAGCTGCTCCTTGGAGAGTCCCTTGCAGCTGACTCCCAGTTCACGGGCCTTTGTTTGTAGGTTCTTTGCAGTCCAGTTCTTGTACTCTGAGGCTCTGGTTCCAGAAGTTGATGGGCCGTTGTCCTCCATTTCTTCTGCTCTGATCCCACCGCTGCCAACCAGTTTGTGACGGGAGTATTCTCCAGAGCAAGGAGGGACAACAGGCCTGGGAATAATCCAACAGATTTATTGACCAAAAAACAGGAACAACACGAAGGTAATTTGCAGAGTCCCAAAATAAGTCCACAGGAAACTGATTCGGGGGCACCTCCCGACAATCCTTGTGCCAGATCACAAAACCATAGTCCTTTAAGAGTCCCAGAAATCCACCACGATCACACAGAGGCCGAAGCTTCCTCAGACAGCCTCATCCTTCTCTTTTAGCATCCAACTCACATCTGATCTTAAAGCAAGAATGTATTGTCAGGGCTCCTGGGATCAGTCCATCTGAAGGGGGGTAGGGGTCACACCTACTATTCAATGGTTTGGTCCATCAGAAGATTCTAGAAATGTAAGGGCTCCACTTAGTCTACAGGATGTGTATTGTAGGTTATCTTCTGCTTAGGAAAACAATAGCCAAAGTTCCACTAGCTGTTGACACAAGCCTAAATTAGATTATGGTCCAGGTACATCACAAGACATTGCAAAGTATTGGGGGAAGGAGACATGGTTAATTTACAGCAAATGAATCAGAGGAAAGTTAAATGACCTATTATACAAAATACAGGACAGGGCAAGACTACAAATCATGACACTCGTGCCTAAAAAGGATCGAACCACCCGGTTCTGCGTGGACTACAGGGGGCTCAACGCCATCACAACCCCTGATGCCCACCCAATGCCGCGCATCGAGGATCTGCTCGAGCGGTTGACAAACGCCAACTACATATCCATCATGGATTTGAGTCGGGGATACTGGCAGATTCCCCTGAGCCCTGAGGCGCAGGAGAAATCCGCCTTTATCACCCCCTTTGGACTGTACGAGTCCACGGTCATGCCCTTCGGCATGAAGAATGCCCCTGCCACTTTCCAGCGGATGGTCAACCACCTGCTTCGGGGACTGGAGGAGTACGCAGTGGCGTACTTAGACGATATTGCCGTCTTCAGTTCCACCTGGGAGGAACACCTTCAGCACCTCCAGGAGGTGCTCAAGCGTCTTCACCAGGCAGGCCTGACCATCAAGCCGGGGAAGTGCCAGATAGGCATGCGCGAGGTCCACTACCTGGGGCACCGGGTAGGCGGGGGTTCCATGAGTCCGGAGCCAGAAAAAGTGGACGCAATCGTGTCCTGGCCCACCCCCAGGACCAAGAAACAGGTGAAGTCCTTCTTGGGCACTGCAGGGTACTATAGGCGGTTCGTACAGGACTATAGCGCCCTTGCCAAACCCTTGACTGACCTCACCAAGCAGAGGCTACCCCAAACAGTCAACTGGACAGATGACTGTGAGGCGGCTTTCCAAGCTTTGAAAGCAGCCCTGTGCAACTCTCCAGTGTTGAGAGCAGTCGACAGCAGTCGCCCGTTTCTGGTACAGACCGACGCCAGCGAGTTTGGCCTCGGTGCTGTGCTTAGCCAGGTCGACTCGGGGGACCAAGAGCACCCCGTGTTGTACCTGAGCCGGAAACTTTTGCCGAGGGAAGTGGCATACTCGACCATCGAGAAGGAGTGTCTGGCCATGGTGTGGGCACTGCAGCGTTTGCAGCCCTACCTGTATGGGCGCGCCTTCACGGTGGTAACCGACCACAACCCTCTGAGCTGGTTGCACACAGTGTCCGGAACCAATGGAAGATTGCTCCGCTGGAGCCTTGCCCTTCAACAGTACGATTTTACTGTAAAACACAGGAAGGGCAGTGAAAACGGCAATGCCGATGGGTTGTCCCGCCGGGGCGAACCCGCTGAGGTGCGCATGGCCGATTACCGAGAGGTAATGCCTCCTTAGCGCCCTCTTAAGGGGGGAGGTGTGATGTACCATGTCTGCAAGATATGTTTTCTGTTGCAATGTGCTAACAAATCCTCCATCCTAGGACATTGTAAACTCTCAGTAGTAGGAATTCCTTCCCCCCAGGTTTTATCAACCCTGCCACTTCCTCTGGAAGAGCAGGAATGTTAATTAGCTAGACCATCTTCCTCACACCATTTGCCTTCTCTCCTCTTCAGAGCGGGAAAAACTTCTTTGTTTGAAACGAATAAAACTATGAGAGACTATACCATAAGAACCAAATACCCTAGAGATATGAAAATCATATTTTTGTAACCTGAGCGGTCCCAGCTTCGAGACCGCGTATGTTTCGAAGTTCTACCCTGTCCAGAACATGAGATAGGATTTGCGCCCAAATGGACGGTCATATCGCATAGATGTTTGATGTTTTCTTGATGGGCTCATTACGCTGGGAAACATGATACCACTGATGAGTCCATACCAGCTTCTCCCCTAAAGTTATAGCTAATCTAAGTTTTGTAGCCAAAACATAACTTGGATAAGAGAGGTGGGATCAACCCAGAATGCACCTCTCTGTGATGTCACATAGGAAAGTCTATAAGGCATTTCCTGGGCAAACCAGCTCAGAACAGCTCAAGTCGTCGTGCTAGAAGGACCCCAATGAGCGGAGAAGTGCAGCTCCGCCTCCACCCACCTTAGCCGCATGGTCTGCCTAAGGAACAATATGGAACTGTGAGTGTAATCTCTTTGTTTTCTCCACTTTTATTTTATACCTGTACTGTACATATTTTATGTCTCAATTTTATAGCAACTTTTATGTGTAATCACTGTCCTCTTTCGGAAAATAAATGAAATTATTTAGATCTGTCTCCATGCTCTAAGAATCGAACTATACGCCTTTGATAGATAATCGCTACTAATTCAAGGGGTTTGCCACGGACCCTCTTAATTTAACACTGTGAATTAAGTAACCGTGACTGGTGGCAGCGCGTTGTGTACGGCTATTACGGCTTGCTGGCAGTCTAGAAGGGTCTTATATTGCTGAGTAAGGGGCTTCAGCCACAGCATTGATAATTCCCTTACTGCAGAAGCCTAATTGCCGGTTCACAACAGGCAGCCCGTCCGGCGACTAATTATCCTAGGTGCAGTTCCCTGACTGACCTGAGGGTAAGGGGGGCGCCGGAGAGCTGCGAGTTCCAAAGTGGAACTGAGAAAGTGGGATATACATAAATCCCCGCAGTACTTGGAAGATTGATAGCAGTGGTGGGGCATCCAAATTAAACTCCCCCTGCGGCAAATTGTAGAGCGAGATTAGCTTGCTGGATATTTTTGGTCACATGGTGCCAGTGTTGGGATAACTAAGATAAGCCCCACTGCGCCTGTGATAGCCGTGTGCCGGCATTGTGTCACGCCCCTCCGTCCGCTGATACACCCGTGTCAGTGGTGGGACTGTGACATAGTGGTGACACAGGGTCCGCTGTCCGTCGCGTTTTGGTGGCAGCGGGACTCCCGTTAGTGTCGCCCGTAAGTGGACGAACGGCGGTGGGCTGTTCGTCACAACACCCAGTACACAGGACAGGAGATGTGGTACTATGCAGTGTATATATACAGAATAATACAGATACTGAGAATTACACCCAGTATACAGGACAGGAGAAGTGGTAATGTGCAGTGTATATATACAGAATAATACAGATACTGAGAATTACACCCAGTATACAGGACAGGAGAAGTGGTACTGTGCAGTGTATATATACATAATAATATAGATACTGAGAATTACACCCAGTATACAGGACAGGAGAAGTGGTACTGTGCAGTTTATATATACCGAATAATACAGATACTGAGAATTACACCCAGTATACAGAACAGGAGAAGTGGTACTGTGCAGTGTATATATACAGAATAATACAGATACTGAGAATTACACCCAGTATACAGGACAGGAGAAGTGGTACTGTGCAGTGTATATATACAGAATAATACAGATACTGAGAATTACACCCAGTATACAGGACAGGAGAAGTGGTACTGTGCAGTGTATATATGCATATACTGAGAATTACACCCAGTGTACAGGACAGGAGAAGTGGTAATGTGCAGTGTATATATAAAAACCAATACAGATACTGAGAATTACACTCAGCATACAGGACAGGAGAAGTGGTACTGTGCAGTGTATATATACAGATACTGAGAATTACACCCAGTGTACAGGACAGGAGAAGTGGTAATGTGCACTGTATATATATACAGAACAATACAGATACTGAGAATTATACCCAGCATACAGGACAGGAGAAGTGGTACTGTGCAGTGTATATATACAGAATAATACAGATACTGAGAATTACACCCAGTATACAGGACAGTAGAAGTGGTACTGTGCAGTGTGTATACAGAATAATACAGATACTGAGAATTACACCTAGTATTCAGGACAGGAGAAGTGGTATTGTGCAGTGTATGTATATATAGAATAATACAGATACTGAGAATTACACATAGTATATATTACAGGAGAAGTGGTACTGTGCAGTGTATATATACAGAATAATACAGATACTGAGAATTACACCCAGTATACATTACAGGAGAAGTGGTACTGTGCAGTGTATATATACAGAATAATACAACTACTGAGAATTACACCCAGTATACAGGACAGGAGAAGTGGTACTGTGCAGTGTATATACACAGAATAATACAGATACTGAGAATTACACCCTGTATGCAGGACAGGAGAAGTGGTACTATGCAGTGTATATACAGAATAATACAGATACTGAGAATTACACCTAGTGTACAGGACAGGAGAAGTGGTACTGTGCAGTGTATATATACAGAATAATACAGATACTGAGAATTACACCCAGTATATAGGACAGGAGAAGTGGTACTGTGCAGTGTATATATACAGAATAATACAGATACTGAGAATTACACCCAGTATACAGGACAGGAGAAGTGGTACTGTGCAGTGTATATATACAGAATAATACAGATATTGAGAATTACACCCAGTATACAGGACAGGAGTAGTGGCAATGTGCAGTGTATATATACAGATACTGAGAATTACAGCCAGTGTACAGGACAGGAGAAGTGGTAATGTGCAGTGTATATATACAGAACAATACAGATACTGAGAATTACACCCAGCATACAGGACAGGAGAAGTGGTACTGTGCAGTGTATATATACAGATACTGAGAATTACACCCAGTGTACAGGACAGGAGAAGTGGTAATGTGCAGTGTATATATAAAAAACAATACAGATACTGAGAATTACACTCAGCATACAGGACAGGAGAAGTGGTACTGTGCAGTGTATATATACAGATACTGAGAATTACACCCAGTGTACAGGACAGGAGAAGTGGTAATGTGCAGTGTATATATACAGAACAATACAGATACTGAGAATTACACCCAGCATACAGGACAGGAGAAGTGGTACTGTGCAGTGTATATATACAGAATAATACAGATACTGAGAATTACACCCAGTATACAGGACAGTAGAAGTGGTACTGTGCAGTGTGTATACAGAATAATACAGATACTGAGAATTACACCTAGTATACAGGACAGGAGAAGTGGTATTGTGCAGTGTATATATATACAGAATAATACAGATACTGAAAATTACACACAGTATATAGGACAGGAGAAGTGGTACTGTGCAGTGTATATACAGAATAATACAGATACTGAGAATTACACCCAGTATGCAGGACAGGAGAAGTGGTACTGTGCAGTGTATATATACAGAATAATACAGATACTGAGAATTACACACAGTATACAGGGCAGGAGAAGTGGTACTGTGCTGTGTATATATGCAGAATAATACAGATACTGAGAATTACACCCAGTATACAGGACAGGAGAAGTGGTACTGTGCAGTATATATACAGAATAATACAGTTACTTAGAATTACACCCAGTATACAGAACAGGAGAAGTGGTACTGTGCAGTGTATATATACAGAATAATACAACTACTGAGAATTACACCCAGTATACAGGACAGGAGAAGTGGTACTGTGCAGTGTATATACACAGAATAATACAGATACTGAGAATTACACCCTGTATGCAGGACAGGAGAAGTGGTACTGTGCAGTGTATATACAGAATAATACAGATACTGAGAATTACACCTAGTGTACAGGACAGGAGAAGTGGTACTGTGCAGTGTATATATACAGAATAATACAGATACTGAGAATTACACCCAGTATATAGGACAGGAGAAGTGGTACTGTGCAGTGTATATATAGAGAATAATACAGATACTGAGAATTACACCCAGTATACAGGACAGGAGAAGTGGTACTGTGCAGTGTATATATACAGATACTGAGAATTACACCCAGTGTACAGGACAGGAGAAGTGGTAATGTGCAGTGTATATATAAAAACAATACAGATACTGAGAATTACACTCAGCATACAGGACAGGAGAAGTGGTACTGTGCAGTGTATATATACAGATACTGAGAATTACACCCAGTATACAGGACAGGAGAAGTGGTACTGTGCAGTGTATATATACAGAATAATACAGATACTGAGAATTACACCCAGTATACAGGACAGGAGAAGTGGTACTGTGCAGTGTATATATACAGAATAATACAGATACTGAGAATTACACCCAGTATATAGGACAGGAGAAGTGGTACTGTGCAGTGTATATATACAGAATAATACAGATACTGAGAATTACACCCAGTATACAGGACAGGAGAAGAGGTACTGTGCAGTGTATATATACAGAATAATACAGATACTGAGAATTATACCCAGTATACAGGACAGGAGAAGTGGTACTGTGCAGTGTATATATACAGAATAATACAGATACTGAGAATTACACCCAGTATACAGGACAGGAGAAGTGGCACTATGCAGTGTATATATACAGAATAATACAGATACTGAGAATTACACCCAGTACACAGGACAGGAGAAGTGGTACTGTGCAGTGTATATATGCAGAATAATACAGATACTGAGAATTACACCCAGTATACAAGACAGGAGAAGTGGTAATGTGCAGTGTATATATACAGAATAATACAGATACTGAGAATTACACCCAGTATACAGGACAGGAGAAGTGGTACTGTGCAGTGTATATATACAGAATAACTCAGATACTGATAATTATACCCAGTGTGCAGAACAGGAGAAATGTTACTGTGCAGAGTATATATACAGAATAACTCAGATACTGAGAATTACACCCAGTATACAGGACAGGAGAAGTGGTACTGTGCAGTGTATATATACAGAATAATACAGATACTGAGAATTACACCCAGTATACAGGACAGGAGAAGTGGCACTGTGCAGTGTATATATACAGATACTGAGAATTACACCCAGTGTACTGGACAGGAGAAGTGGTAATGTGCAGTGTATATATACAGAACAATACAGATACTGAGAATTACACCCAGCATACAGGACAGGAGAAGTGGTACTGTGCAGTGTATATATACAGATACTGAGAATTACACCCAGTGTACAGGACAGGAGAAGTGGTAATGTGCAGTGTATATATACAGAATAATACAGATACTGAGAATTACACCCAGTATACAGGACAGGAGAAGTGGCACTATGCAGTGTATATATACAGAATAATACAGATACTGAGAATTACACCCAGTACACAGGACAGGAGAAGTGGTACTGTGCAGTGTATATATACAGAATAATACAGATACTGAGAATTACACCCAGTATATAGGACAGGAGAAGTGGCACTATGCAGTGTATATATACAGAATAATACAGATACTGAGAATTACACCCAGTATACAGGACAGGAGAAGTGGTACTGTGCAGTGTATATATACAGAATAATACAGATACTGAGAATTATACCCAGTATACAGGACAGGAGAAGTGGTACTGTGCAGTGTATATATACAGAATAATACAGATACTGAGAATTACACCCAGTATACAGGACAGGAGAAGTGGCACTGTGCAGTGTATATATACAGAATAATACAGATACTGAGAATTACACCCAGTATATAGGACAGGAGAAGTGGTACTGTGCAGTGTATATATACAGAATAATACAGATACTGAGAATTACACCCAGTATACAGGACAGGAGAAGTGGTACTGTGCAGTGTATATATACAGATACTGAGAATTACACCCAGTGTACAGGACAGGAGAAGTGGTAATGTGCAGTGTATATATAAAAACAATACAGATACTGAGAATTACACTCAGCATACAGGACAGGAGAAGTGGTACTGTGCAGTGTATATATACAGATACTGAGAATTACACCCAGTATACAGGACAGGAGAAGTGGTACTGTGCAGTGTATATATACAGAATAATACAGATACTGAGAATTACACCCAGTATACAGGACAGGAGAAGTGGTACTGTGCAGTGTATATATACAGAATAATACAGATACTGAGAATTACAACCAGTATATAGGACAGGAGAAGTGGTACTGTGCAGTGTATATATACAGAATAATACAGATACTGAGAATTACACCCAGTATACAGGACAGGAGAAGAGGTACTGTGCAGTGTATATATACAGAATAATACAGATACTGAGAATTATACCCAGTATACAGGACAGGAGAAGTGGTACTGTGCAGTGTATATATACAGAATAATACAGATACTGAGAATTACACCCAGTATACAGGACAGGAGAAGTGGCACTATGCAGTGTATATATACAGAATAATACAGATACTGAGAATTACACCCAGTACACAGGACAGGAGAAGTGGTACTGTGCAGTGAATATATGCAGAATAATACAGATACTGAGAATTACACCCAGTATACAAGACAGGAGAAGTGGTAATGTGCAGTGTATATATACAGAATAATACAGATACTGAGAATTACACCCAGTATACAGGACAGGAGAAGTGGTACTGTGCAGTGTATATATACAGAATAATACAGATACTGAGAATTACACCCAGTATACAGGACAGGAGAAGTGGCACTGTGCAGTGTATATATACAGATACTGAGAATTACACCCAGTGTACTGGACAGGAGAAGTGGTAATGTGCAGTGTATATATACAGAACAATACAGATACTGAGAATTACACCCAGCATACAGGACAGGAGAAGTGGTACTGTGCAGTGTATATATACAGATACTGAGAATTACACCCAGTGTACAGGACAGGAGAAGTGGTAATGTGCAGTGTATATATACAGAATAATACAGATACTGAGAATTACACCCAGTATACAGGACAGGAGAAGTGGCACTATGCAGTGTATATATACAGAATAATACAGATACTGAGAATTACACCCAGTACACAGGACAGGAGAAGTGGTACTGTGCAGTGTATATATACAGTATAATACAGATACTGAGAATTACACCCAGTATATAGGACAGGAGAAGTGGCACTATGCAGTGTATATATACAGAATAATACAGATACTGAGAATTACACCAAGTATACAGGACAGGAGAAGTGGTACTGTGCAGTGTATATATACAGAATAACTCAGATACTGAGAATTACACCCAGTATACAGGACAGGAGAAGTGGTACTGTGCAGTGTATATATACAGAATAATACAGATACTGAGAATTACACCCAGTATACAGGACAGGAGAAGTGGTACTGTGCAGTGTATATATACAGAATAATACAGATACTGAGAATTATACCCAGTATACAGGACAGGAGAAGTGGTACTGTGCAGTGTATATATACACAGAATAATACAGATACTGAGAATTACACCCAGTATACAGGACAGGAGAAGTGGCACTGTGCAGTGTATATATACAGAATAATACAGATACTGAGAATTACACACAGTATACAGGACAGGAGAAGTGGTACTGTGCAGTGTATATATACAGAATAATACAGATACTGAGAATTACACCCAGCATACAGGACAGGAGAAGTGGCACTGTGCAGTGTATATATACAGAATAATACAGATACTGAGAATTACACCCAGTACACAGGACAGGAGATGTGGTACTATGCAGTTTATATATACAGAATAATACAGATACTGAGAATTACACCCAGTATACAGGACAGGAGAAGTGGTAATGTGCAGTGTATATATACAGAATAATACAGATACTGAGAATTACACCCAGTATACAAGACAGGAGAAGTGGTAATGTGCAGTGTATATATACAGAATAATACAGTTACTGAGAATTACACCCAGTATACAGGACAGGAGAAGTGGTACTGTGCAGTGTAAATATACAGAATAATACAGATACTGAGCATTACACCCATTATACAGGACAGGAGAAGTGGTACTGTGCAGTGTATTTATACAGAATAATACAGATACTGAGAATTACACCCAGTATACAGGACATGAGAAGTGGTACTGTGCAGTGTATATATACAGAATAATACAGATACTGAGAATTACACCCAGTATACAGGACAGGAGAAGTGGTACTGTGCAGTGTATATATACAGAATAATACAGATACTGAGGATTACACCCAGAATACAGGACAGGAAAAGTAGTACTGTTACAGTGTATATATACAGAATAATACAGATACTGAGAATTACACACACTATACAGGACGGGAGAAGTGGTACTGTGCAGTTTATATATACCGAATAATACAGATACTGAGAATTACACCCAGTATACAGGACAGGAGAAGTGGTACTGTGCAGTGTATATATACAGAATAATAGAGATACTGAGGATTACACCCAGTATACAGGACAGGAGAAGTAGTACTGTTGCAGTTTATATATACAGAATAATACAGATACTGAGAATTACACCCACTATACAGGACGGGAGAAGTGGTACTGTGCAGTTTATATATACCAAATAATACAGATACTGAGAATTACACCCAGTATACAGGACAGGAGAAATGGTACTGTGCAGTGTATATATACAGAATAATACAGATACTGAGAATTACACCCAGTATACAGGACAGGAGAAGTGGTACTGTGCAGTGTATATATACAGAATAATACAGATACTGAGAATTACACCCAGTATACAGGACAGGAGAAGTGGTACTGTGCAGTGTATATATACAGAATAATACAGATACTGAGAATTACACCCAGTATACAGGACAGGAGAAGTGGCACTGTGCAGTGTATATATACAGAATAATACAGATACTGATAATTACACCCAGTACACAGGACAGGAGATGTGGTACTATGCAGTGTATATATACAGAATAATACAGATACTGAGAATTACACCCAGTATACAGGACAGGAGAAGTGGTAATGTGCAGTGTATATATACAGAATAATACAGATACTGAGAATTACACCCAGTATACAGGACAGGAGAAGTGGTACTGTGCAGTGTATATATACATAATAATATAGATACTGAGAATTACACCCAGTATACAGGACAGGAGAAGTGGTACTGTGCAGTTTATATATACCGAATAATACAGATACTGAGAATTACACCCAGTATACAGGATAGGAGAAGTGGTACTGTGCAGTGTATATATACAGAATAATACAGATACTGAGAATTACACCCAGTATACAGGACAGGAGAAGTGGTACTGTGCAGTGTATATATACAGAATAATACAGATACTGAGAATTACACCCAGTATACAGGACAGGAGAAGTGGTACTGTGCAGTGTATATATGCATATACTGAGAATTACACCCAGTGTACAGGACAGGAGAAGTGGTAATGTGCAGTGTATATATAAAAACCAATACAGATACTGAGAATTACACTCAGCATACAGGACAGGAGAAGTGGTACTGTGCAGTGTATATATACAGATACTGAGAATTACACCCAGTGTACAGGACAGGAGAAGTGGTAATGTGCACTGTATATATACAGAACAATACAGACACTGAGAATTATACCCAGCATACAGGACAGGAGAAGTGGTACTGTGCAGTGTATATATACAGAATAATACAGATACTGAGAATTACACCCAGTATACAGGACAGTAGAAGTGGTACTGTGCAGTGTGTATACAGAATAATACAGATACTGAGAATTACACCTAGTATTCAGGACAGGAGAAGTGGTATTGTGCAGTGTATGTATATACAGAATAATACAGATACTGAGAATTACACATAGTATATATTACAGGAGAAGTGGTACTGTGCAGTGTATATATACAGAATAATACAGATACTGAGAATTACACCCAGTATACATTACAGGAGAAGTGGTACTGTGCAGTGTATATATACAGAATAATACAACTACTGAGAATTACATCCAGTATACAGGACAGGAGAAGTGGTACTGTGCAGTGTATATACACAGAATAATACAGATACTGAGAATTACACCCTGTATGCAGGACAGGAGAAGTGGTACTGTGCAGTGTATATACAGAATAATACAGATACTGAGAATTACACCTAGTGTACAGGACAGGAGAAGTGGTACTGTGCAGTGTATATATACAGAATAATATAGATACTGAGAATTACACCCAGTATATAGGACAGGAGAAGTGGTACTGTGCAGTGTATATATACAGAATAATACAGATACTGAGAATTACACCCAGTATACAGGACAGGAGAAGTGGTACTGTGCAGTGTATATATACAGATACTGAGAATTACACCCAGTGTACAGGACAGGAGAAGTGGTAATGTGCAGTGTATATATAAAAAACAATACAGATACTGAGAATTACACTCAGCATACAGGACAGGAGAAGTGGTACTGTGCAGTGTATATATACAGAATAATACAGATACTGAGAATTACACCCAGTATACAGGACAGGAGAAGTGGTACTGTGCAGTGTATATATACAGAATAATACAGATACTGAGAATTACACCCAGTATACAAGACAGGAGAAGTGGTAATGTGCAGTGTATATATACAGAATAATACAGATACTGAGAATTACACCCAGTATACAGGACAGGAGAAGTGGTACTGTGCAGTGTATATATACAGAATAACTCAGATACTGAGAATTACACCCAGTGTGTAGAACAGGAGAAGAGTTACTGTGCAGAGTATATATACAGAATAACTCAGATACTGAGAATTACACCCAGTATACAGGACAGGAGAGGTGGTACTGTGCAGTGTATATATACAGAATAATACAGATACTGAGAATTACACCCAGTATACAGGACAGGAGAAGTGGCACTATGCAGTGCATATATACAGATACTGAGAATTACACCCAGTGTACTGGAAAGGAGAAGTGGTAATGTGCAGTGTATATATACAGAACAATACAGATACTGAGAATTACACAAGACAGGAGAAGTGGTACTGTGCAGTGTATATATGCAGAATAATACAGATACTGAGAATTACACCCAGTATACAAAACAGGAGAAGTGGTAATGTGCAGTGTATATATACAGAACAATACAGATACTGAGAATTACACCCAGTATACAGGACAGGAGAAGTGGTACTGTGCAGTGTATATATACAGAATAACTCAGATACTGAGAATTACACCCAGTGTGTAGAACAGGAGAAGTGTTACTGTGCAGAGTATATATACAGAATAACTCAGATACTGAGAATTACACCCAGTATACAGGACAGGAGAGGTGGTACTGTGCAGTGTATATATACAGGATAATACAGATACTGAGAATTACACCCAGTATACAGGACAGGAGAAGTGGCACTGTGCAGTGCATATATACAGATACTGAGAATTACACCCAGTGTACTGGACAGGAGAAGTGGTAATGTGCAGTGTATATATACAGAACAATACAGATACTGAGAATTACACCCAGCATACAGGACAGGAGAAGTGGTACTGTGCAGTGTATATATAAAGATACTGAGAATTACACCCAGTGTACAGGACAGGAGAAGTGGTAATGTGCAGTGTATATATAAAAAACAATACAGATACTGAGAATTACACTCAGCATACAGGACAGGAGAAGTGGTACTGTGCAGTGTATATATACAGATACTGAGAATTACACCCAGTATACAGGACAGGAGAAGTGGTACTGTGCAGTGTATATATACAGAATAATACAGATACTGAGAATTACACCCAGTATACAGGACAGGAGAAGTGGTACTGTGCAGTGTATATATACAGAATAATACAGATACTGAGAATTACACCCAGCATACAGGACAGGAGAAGTGGTACTGTGCAGTGTGTATATATAGAGAATAATACAGATACTGAGAATTACACCCAGTATACAGGACAGGAGAAGTGGTGCTGTGCAGTGTATATATACAGAATAATACAGATACTGAGAATTATACCCAGTATACAGGACAGGAAAAGTGGCACTATGCAGTGTATATATACAGAATAATACAGACACTGAGAATTACACCCAGTACACAGGACAGGAGAAGTGGTACTGTGCAGTGTATATATACAGAATAATACAGACACTGAGAATTACACCCAGTACACAGGACAGGAGAAGTGGTACTGTGCAGTGTATATATACAGAATAATACAGATACTGAGAATTACATCCAGTATACAAGACAGGAGAAGTGGTAATGTGCAGTGTATATATACAGAATAATACAGATACTGAGAATTACACCCAGTATACAGGACAGGAGAAGTGGTACTGTGCAGTGTATATATACAGAATAATACAGATACTGAGCATTACACCCAGTATACAGGACAGGAGAAGTGGTACTGTGCAGTGTATTTATACAGAATAATACAGATACTGAGAATTACACCCAGTATACAGGACAGGAGAAGTGGTACTGTGCAGTGTATATATACAGAATAATACAGATACTGAGAATTACACCCAGTATACAGGACAGGAGAAGTGGTACTGTGCAGTGTATATATACAGAATAACTCAGATACTGAGAATTACACCCAGTATACAGGACAGGAGAAGTGGTACTGTGCAGTGTATATATACAGAATAATACAGATACTGAGAATTATACCCAGTATACAGGACAGGAGAAGTGGTACTGTGCAGTGTATATATACAGAATAATACAGATACTGAGAATTACACCCAGTATACAGGACAGGAGAAGTGGCACTGTGCAGTGTATATATACAGAATAATAGAGATACTGAGAATTACACCCAGTATATAGGACAGGAGAAGTGGTACTGTGCAGTGTATATATACAGAATAATACAGATACTGAGAATTACACCCAGTATACAGGACAGGAGAAGTGGTACTGTGCAGTGTATATATACAGATACTGAGAATTACACCCAGTGTACAGGACAGGAGAAGTGGTAATGTGCAGTGTATATATAAAAACAATACAGATACTGAGAATTACACTCAGCATACAGGACAGGAGAAGTGGTACTGTGCAGTGTATATATACAGATACTGAGAATTACACCCAGTATACAGGACAGGAGAAGTGGTACTGTGCAGTGTATATATACAGAATAATACAGATACTGAGAATTACACCCAGTATACAGGACAGGAGAAGTGGCACTGTGCAGTGTATATATACAGAATAATACAGATACTGAGAATTACACCCAGTACACAGGACAGGAGATGTGGTACTGTGCAGTGTATATATACAGAATAATACAGATACTGAGAATTACACCCAGTATACAGGACAATAGAAGTGGTAATGTGCAGTGTATATATACAGAATAATACAGATACTGAGAATTACACCCAGTATACAGGACAGGAGAAGTGGTACTGTGCAGTGTATATATACATAATAATATAGATACTGAGAATTACACCCAGTATACAGGACAGGAGAAGTGGTACTGTGCAGTTTATATATACCGAATAATACAGATACTGAGAATAACACCCAGTATACAGGACAGGAGAAGTGGTACTGTGCAGTGTATATATACAGAATAATACAGATACTGAGAATTACACCCAGTATACAGGACAGGAGAAGTGGTACTGTGCAGTGTATATATACAGAATAATACAGATACTGAGAATTACACCCAGTATACAGGACAGGAGAAGTGGTACTGTGCAGTGTATATATGCATATACTCAGAATTACACCCAGTGTACAGGACAGGAGAAGTGGTAATGTGCAGTGTATATATAAAAACCAATACAGATACTGAGAATTACACTCAGCATACAGGACAGGAGAAGTGGTACTGTGCAGTGTATATATACAGATACTGAGAATTACACCCAGTGTACAGGACAGGAGAAGTGGTAATGTGCAGTGTATATATACAGAACAATACAGATACTGAGAATTATACCCAGCATACAGGACAGGAGAAGTGGTACTGTGCAGTGTATATATACAGAATAATACAGATACTGAGAATTACACCCAGTATACAGGACAGTAGAAGTGGTACTGTGCAGTGTGTATACAGAATAATACAGATACTGAGAATTACACCTAGTATGAAGGACAGGAGAAGTGGTATTGTGCAGTGTATGTATATATAGAATAATACAGATACTGAGAATTACACATAGTATATATTACAGGAGAAGTGGTACTGTGCAGTGTATATATACAGAATAATACAGATACTGAGAATTACACCCAGTATACAGTACAGGAGAAGTGGTACTGTGCAGTGTATATATACAGAATAATACAACTACTGAGAATTACACCCAGTATACAGGACAGGAGAAGTGGTACTGTGCAGTGTATATACACAGAATAATACAGATACTGAGAATTACACCCTGTATGCAGGACAGGAGAAGTGGTACTGTGCAGTGTATATACAGAATAATACAGATACTGAGAATTACACCTAGTGTACAGGACAGGAGAAGTGGTACTGTGCAGTGTATATATACAGAATAATAAAGATACTGAGAATGACACCCAGTATATAGGACAGGAGAAGTGGTACTGTGCAGTGTATATATACAGAATAATACAGATACTGAGAATTACACCCAGTATACAGGACAGGAGAAGTGGTACTGTGCAGTGTATATATACAGATACTGAGAATTACACCCAGTGTACAGGACAGGAGAACTGGTAATGTGCAGTGTATATATAAAAAACAATACAGATACTGAGAATTACACTCAGCATACAGGACAGGAGAAGTGGTACTGTGCAGTGTATATATACAGATACTGAGAATTACACCCAGTATACAGGACAGGAGAAGTGGTACTGTGCAGTGTATATATACAGAATAATACAGATACTGAGAATTACACCCAGTATACAGGACAGGAGAAGTGGTACTGTGCAGTGTATATATACAGAATAATACAGATACTGAGAATTACACCCAGTATATAGGACAGGAGAAGTGGTACTGTGCAGTGTATATATACAGAATAATACAGATACTGAGAATTACACCCAGTATACAGGACAGGAGAAGAGGTACTGTGCAGTGTATATATACAGAATAATACAGATACTGAGAATTACACCCAGTGTACAGGACAGGAGAAGTGGTAATGTGCAGTGTATATATACAGAACAATACAGATACTGAGAATTATACCCAACATACAGGACAGGAGAAGTGGTACTATGCAGTGTATATATATACAGAATAATACAGATACTGAGAATTACACCCAGTATACAGGACAGTAGAAGTGGTACTGTGCAGTGTGTATACAGAATAATACAGATACTGAGAATTACACCTAGTATGCAGGACAGGAGAAGTGGTATTGTGCAGTGTATGTATATATAGAATAATACAGAAACTGAGAATTACACATAGTATATATTACAGGAGAAGTGGTACTGTGCAGTGTATATATACAGAATAATACAGATACTGAGAATTACACCCAGTATACAGTACAGGAGAATTGGTACTGTGCAGTGTATATATACAGAATAATACAGATACTGAGAATTACACCCAGTATACAGGACAGGAGAAGAGGTACTGTGCAGTGTATATATACAGAATAATACAGATACTGAGAATTACACCCAGTATACAGGACAGGAGAAGTGGTACTGTGCAGTGTGTATACAGAATAATACAGATACTGAGAATTACACCTAGTATGCAGGACAGGAGAAGTGGTATTGTGCAGTGTATGTATATATAGAATAATACAGATACTGAGAATTACACATAGTATATATTACAGGAGAAGTGGTACTGTGCAGTGTATATATAAAGAATAATACAGATACTGAGAATTACACCCAGTATACAAGACAGGAGAAGTGGTAATGTGCAGTGTATATATACAGAATAATACAGATACAGAGAATTACACCCAGTATACAAGACAGGAGAAGTGGTACTGTGCAGTGTATATATACAGAATAATACAGATACTGAGAATTACACCCAGTATACAGGACAGGAGAAGTGGTACTGTGCAGTTTATATATACAGAATAACTCAGATACTGAGAATTACACCCAGTATATAGGACAGGAGAAGTAGTACTGTGCAGTGTATATATACAGAATAACTCAGATACTGAGAATTACACCCAGTTTACAGGACAGGAGAAGTGGTACTGTGCAGTGTGTATCTAGCAAATAATACAGATACTGAGAATTACACCCAGTATACAGGACAGGAGAAGTGGTACTGTGCTATGTATATGCAGAATAATACAGATACTGAGAATTACACCCAGTATACAGGGCAGGAGAAGTGGTACTGTGCTGTGTATATATACAGAATAATACAGATACTGAGAATTACTCCCAGTATACAGGACAGGAGAAGTGGTACTGTGCAGTGTATATATACAGAATAATACAGATACTGAGAATTACACCCAGTATACAGGACAGTAGAAGTGGTACTGTGCAGAGTATATATACAGAATAATACAGATACTGAGAATTACACCCAATATACAGGACAGGAGAAGTGGTACTGTGCAGTGTATATATACAGAATAATACAGATACTGAGAATTACACCCAGTATACAGGACAGGAGAAGTGGTACTGTGCAGTGTATATATACAGAATAATACAGATACTGAGAATTACACCCAGTATACAGGACAGGAGAAGTGGTACTGTGCAGTGTATATATACAGAATAATACAGATACTGAGAATTACACCCAGTATACATGACAGGAGAAGTGGTACTGTGCAGTGTATATATACAGAATAATACAGATACTGAGAATTACACCCAGTATACAGGACAGGAGAAGTGGTACTGTGCAGTGTATATATACAGAATAACTCAGATACTGAGAATTACACCCAGTATACAGAACAGGAGAAGTGTTACTGTGCAGAGTATATATACAGAATAACTCAGATACTGAGAATTACACCCAGTATACAGGACAGGAGAAGTGGTACTGTGCAGTGTATATATACAGAATAATACAGATACTGAGAATTACACCCAGTATACAGGACAGGAGAAGTGGCACTGTGCAGTGTATATATACAGATACTGAGAATTACACCCAGTGTACAGGACAGGAGAAGTGGTAATGTGCAGTGTATATATACAGAACAATACAGATACTGAGAATTACACCAAGCATACAGGACAGGAGAAGTGGTACTGTGCAGTGTATATATACAGATACTGAGAATTACACCCAGTGTACAGGACAGGAGAAGTGGTAATGTGCAGTGTATATATAAAAAAAAAATACAGATACTGAGAATTACACTCAGCATACAGGACAGAAGAAGTGGTACTGTACAGTGTATATATACAGATACTGAGAATTACACCCAGTGTACAGGACAGGAAAAGTGATAATGTACAGTGTATATATACAGAACAATACAGATACTCAGAATTACACCCAGCATACAGGACAGGAGAAGTGGTACTGTGCAGTGTATATATACAGAATATTACAGATACTAAGAATTACACCCGGTATAAAGGACAGTAGAAGTGGTACTGTGCTGTGTGTATACAGAATAATACAGATACTGAGAATTACACCTAGTATACAGGACAGGAGAAGTGGTATTGTGCAGTGTATATATATATATATATATATATATATATATATATATATATATATATATATATATATATATATATATACAGAATAATACAGATACTGAGAATTACACACAGTATATAGGACAGGAGAAGTGGTACTGTGCAGTGTATATACAGAATAATACAGAAACCGAGAATTACACCCAGTATACAGGACAGGAGAAGTGGTACTGTGCAGTGTATATATACAGAATAATACAGATACTGAGAATTACACCAAATATACAGTACAGGAGAAGTGGTACTTTGCAGTGTATATATGCAGAATAATACAGATACTGAGGATTACACCCAGTATACAGGACAGGAGAAGTAGTACTGTTACAGTGTATATATACAGAATAATACAGATACTGAGAATTACACCCACTATACAGGACGGGAGAAGTGGTACTTTGCAGTTTATATATGTGACGAACAGCCCACCGCCGTTCGTCCACTTACGGGCGACACTAACGGGAGTCCCGCTGCCACCAAAACGCGACGGACAGCGGACCCTGTGTCACCACTATGTCACAGTCCCACCACTGACACGGGTGTATCAGCGGACGGAGGGGCGTGACACAATGCCGGCACACGGCTATCACAGGCGCAGTGGGGCTTATCTTAGTTATCCCAACACTGGCACCATGTGACCAAAAATATCCAGCAAGCTAATCTCGCTCTACAATTTGCCGCAGGCGGAGTTTAATTTGGATGCCCCACCACTGCTATCAATCTTCCAAGTACTGCGGGGATTTATGTATATCCCACTTTCTCAGTTCCACTTTGGAACTCGCAGCTCTCCGGCGCCCCCCTTACCCTCAGGTCAGTCAGGGAACTGCACCTAGGATAATTAGTCGCCGGACGGGCTGCCTGTTGTGAACCGGCAATTAGGCTTCTGCAGTAAGGGAATTATCAATGCTGTGGCTGAAGCCCCTTACTCAGCAATATAAGACCCTTCTAGACTGCCAGCAAGCCGTAATAGCCGTACACAACGCGCTGCCACCAGTCACGGTTACTTAATTCACAGTGTTAAATTAAGAGGGTCCGTGGCAAACCCCTTGAATTAGTAGCGATTATCTATCAAAGGCGTATAGTTCGATTCTTAGAGCATGGAGACAGATCTAAATAATTTCATTTATTTTCCGAAAGAGGACAGTGATTACAGATAAAAGTTGCTATAAAATTGAGACATAAAATATGTACAGTACAGGTATAAAATAAAAGTGGAGAAAACAAAGAGATTACACTCACAGTTCCATATTGTTCCTTAGGCAGACCATGCGGCTAAGGTGGGTGGAGGCGGAGCTGCACTTCTCCGCTCATTGGGGTCCTTCTAGCACGACGACTTGAGCTGTTCTGAGCTGGTTTGCCCAGGAAATGCCTTATAGACTTTCCTATGTGACATCACAGAGAGGTGCATTCTGGGTTGATCCCACCTCTCTTATCCAAGTTATGTTTTGGCTACAAAACTTAGATTAGCTATAACTTTATGGGAGAAGCTGGTATGGACTCATCAGTGGTATCATGTTTCCCAGCGTAATGAGCCCATCAAGAAAACATCAAACATCTATGCGATATGACCGTCCATTTGGGCGCAAATCCTATCTCATGTTCTGGACAGGGTAGAACTTCGAAACATACGCCGTCTCGAAGCTGGGACCGCTCAGGTTACAAAAATATGATTTTCATATCTCTAGGGTATTTGGTTCTTATGGTATAGTCTCTCATAGTTTTATTCGTTTCAAACAAAGAAGTTTTTCCCGCTCTGAAGAGGAGAGAAGGCAAATGGTGTGAGGAAGATGGTCTAGCTAATTAACATTCCTGCTCTTCCAGAGGAAGTGGCAGGGTTGATAAAACCTGGGGGAAGGAATTCCTACTACTGAGAGTTTACAATGTCCTAGGATGGAGGATTTGTTAGCACATTGCAACAGAAAACATATCTTGCAGACATGGTACATCACACCTCCCCCCTTAAGAGGGCGCTAAGGAGGCATTACCTCTCGGTAATCGGCCATGCGCACCTCAGCGGGTTCGCCCCGGCGGGACAACCCATCGGCATTGCCGTTTTCACTGCCCTTCCTGTGTTTTACAGTAAAATCGTACTGTTGAAGGGCAAGGCTCCAGCGGAGCAATCTTCCATTGGTTCCCGACACGGTGTGCAACCAGCTCAGTGGGTTGTGGTCGGTTACCACCGTGAAGGCGCGCCCATACAGGTAGGGCTGCAAACGCTGCAGTGCCCACACCATGGCCAGACACTCCTTCTCGATGGTCGAGTATGCCACTTCCCTCGGCAAAAGTTTCCGGCTCAGGTACAACACGGGGTGCTCTTGGTCCCCCGAGTCGACCTGGCTAAGCACAGCACCGAGGCCAAACTCGCTGGCGTCGGTCTGTACCAGAAACGGGCGACTGCTGTCGACTGCTCTCAACACTGGAGAGTTGCACAGGGCTGCTTTCAAAGCTTGGAAAGCCGCCTCACAGTCATCTGTCCAGTTGACTGTTTGGGGTAGCCTCTGCTTGGTGAGGTCAGTCAAGGGTTTGGCAAGGGCGCTATAGTCCTGTACGAACCGCCTATAGTACCCTGCAGTGCCCAAGAAGGACTTCACCTGTTTCTTGGTCCTGGGGGTGGGCCAGGACACGATTGCGTCCACTTTTTCTGGCTCCGGACTCATGGAACCCCCGCCTACCCGGTGCCCCAGGTAGTGGACCTCGCGCATGCCTATCTGGCACTTCCCCGGCTTGATGGTCAGGCCTGCCTGGTGAAGACGCTTGAGCACCTCCTGGAGGTGCTGAAGGTGTTCCTCCCAGGTGGAACTGAAGACGGCAATATCGTCTAAGTACGCCACTGCGTACTCCTCCAGTCCCCGAAGCAGGTGGTTGACCATCCGCTGGAAAGTGGCAGGGGCATTCTTCATGCCGAAGGGCATGACCGTGGACTCGTACAGTCCAAAGGGGGTGATAAAGGCGGATTTCTCCTGCGCCTCAGGGCTCAGGGGAATCTGCCAGTATCCCCGACTCAAATCCATGATGGATATGTAGTTGGCGTTTGTCAACCGCTCGAGCAGATCCTCGATGCGCGGCATCGGGTGGGCATCAGAGGTTGTGATGGCGTTGAGCCCCCTGTAGTCCACGCAGAACCGGGTGGTTCGATCCTTTTTAGGCACGAGGACTACAGGTGAAGCCCACGCACCTTTTGACCGTCGAATCACTCCCAGCCTTAACATCTCATCGACCTCTTGGCGCATGACTTGTTGCACCGTTTCAGAGATCCGATAAGGTGTTCGCCGTAATGGGGCATGATTCCCGGTGTCCACCTCATGAACCGCTAACTCCGTCCTCCCAGGACGGTTGGTGAACACGGGCCGGAAGAGTTCCAGGGTGGCCATCAACTGCAACCGCTGGGACACGGTGAGCGAACCACTTATCTCCATGTCCTCAATGGACCCATTGGCCTTGGCCTGGGCCAGCATGTCCAGGAGGGAATCTTCCTCCCCATCCTCTGGCAGATTGCAGACCGGTAGGATGCAAGCTTCACGTTCGTAGTGCGCCTTCAGCATGTTGACGTGAAAGGCCTTGCGCCTACCCCGAGCATGGTCAAGCGTGACCACGTAGGTGACCGGGTTGAGCTGTTGGTGGACGACGTACGGGCCTTCCCAGGCTGCCTGAAGCTTATCCGTTGGTACCGGGACCAACACCCACACCTTTTGACCCACCTGGTAGGTCCGCTCCCGGGCGTTCTGGTCGTACCAGCGCTTCTGGTCAGCCTGAGCCTGCGTCATGTTGTCATGCACCAACTGCGTCAAGGTCTGCATCTTGTCACGGAAGCGCATGACATAATCCACGATGGACACTTCTGTGGGGTTTGGCTCATCTTCCCAGGATTCTCTTATCAACCCAAGGGGTCCCCGGACTCGCCTGCCATACAGGAGCTCGAAGGGGGAGAACCCGGTCGAAGCCTGCGGAACTTCTCTGTAAGCGAACAGCAGGTGTGGGAGGTACCGCTCCCAGTCGCGCCCTTGGGTCTCAACCAGTATGCGGAGCATCTGTTTGAGGGTACCGTTGAAACGTTCACACAAACCGTTAGTCTGTGGGTGATACGGACTCGATACCAGCTGCGTCACCTGCATTTTCTCACAGAGAGCCTCCATTAGGCGAGACATGAATTGGGGCCCTTGATCGGTAAGCATCTCCCTGGGAAATCCTACTCTCGAAAAGATGGTCACCAGTGCGTCAGCCACCTTATCTGCCCTGGTTGAAGACAGAGCTACTGCCTCTGGGTACCGGGTATCGTAGTCTACCACGGTGAGAATGTATCGCTTTCCGGAGCTGCTGGGGACGGACAGCGGTCCTACAATGTCCACCGCGATTCTCTGGAAAGGCTCCTCTATCACCGGCAAAGGAATAAGGGGAGCCTTAAGAGCAGGCCCCGCCTTACCCACTTTTTGACAGGTGGCACAGGAGCGGCAGTAGTGTGTTACATCTGTCCCCATCTTGGGCCAATAGAAGTGTTGAGACAGCCGTGCCTTTGTTTTGCTGATCCCCAAGTGTCCAGCGAGTGGAATCTCATGGGCAATCCGCAACAACTCAGTTCTGAACTGATAGGGGACGACCAGCTGTCTTTCCCTCAACCACTCCTTTTTAGGATCTCCGGGTACTGTCTCCCGGTACAACCTTCCTCGTTCCCAGAACACCCTCTCCTTATCAGACTTGGAGGTGGGCGTCTCGGCGAGACCTCTCAATTTCTCCAGGCTGGCATCTGAGTGCAGAGCAGCCTGGAACTCCATGCTGGAGGCTGCCAGAAGTGACGTCAGGGTCCCCTCTTTACTGGGACCCTCTGGAACCGGCTCTGGGTTCACCTCTGGTTCAGTCTCTCCTGTAGCAGCAGAGGGTCCAGAAGACAGTGCGTTACCTGCGATCTGGGCACTCTGACTGCGTGTGACAGCTGCTATGTATGCTGTCTCCCTGGGGATTTCTGCAGACCCACCAGCTGGTGCTGCCCTGGGCTCTACCTCCCCATCCACCCCCAACACTTCAGGAGCAGTGCTACTTATGGGCCAGTTACCTTCCTCGGTGGCACTGGTCAGCTGCATGGCATTACCTTCCTCATGGTCCCCATGCACCTCCCCATTTCCTTGAGCACCGTTGCTTACTCCTGCCAGGGGTTCCTCAGCCGTCTCACTCCGCAGAGTGACGGGGCTGAGCACTTCGGTACCTGTGGACACATCTACCGCTTCAAAGAAAGGGTTAACGGGTTCAGTCGGCACAGATACATCAACATCATCATCATCCTTCCTAGGAGAAGAATGGTTATCAGTTTGCTTTGGTACATTCACATCAGCATCGTACCTGGGGAAAGAATGGTTGTTAGTTGCATCATTACTCATCAAGGCATTAGCAGGTAACACATTCAGTTTCCCATCATCAACATCATCAGGGTTAACGTTACCCTTATTATCAGTTTGGGGAAGGGTGTCAGGGACATAGTATGCAACCATCCTCCCCAAGTCAGTCCCCAATAAAACATCAGTGGGCAAATTTTCAGACACTCCCACCTCCCTCAACCCGCTCCCGGCACCCCAGTCAAGAAAAACTCGTGCCACTGGCAAGGGACAACGGGTGCCTCCAATCCCGGTGACAGTCAGGGTTTTCCCCTCAACAAACTCTTCAGGGGCCGCCAGTCCAGGACGGATGAGGGTTCGTTCAGCCCCGGTGTCCTTGAGGCCTGTAGCAAGACGGGCCCCCACCTGAACAGGTTGAACGTTGTCGTCAGCCCTCCCAACCACACCTCCCACCAAAAGAACAGAGGCATTGGGCCCGGGGGCCTTGGCTGGGGGGTTCTTCGGCCTGTTCGGACAGGTGTAAAAGAAGTGACCAGGCCGCTGGCAGTGGTGACACAGGCGACTGTCAGTAGCCGGCCTGTTGTTGGCAACAGGGACAGGGCCTCCGGAGGGACGGCTAGCTGGGGCATTGGGGTTGGTTGCTGGCTTACCCCCTTTCCAGCTGGTGGCGACTGGCCTCCGCGTCTCGGGCTTCCGGTTGGCCTCGTGGTTGTCGGTGATCTGCGCCGCTTTGTCCGCGTTCGTTGGTTCGCGGTCCAGGATGAACTGTCGGACCTCAGCTGGGCAGAGATGCAGGAACTGGTCTTTGATCATCAGGTCCCGTAGCTGCTCAAAGGTTTCAACGGACAGTCCATGGATCCACTGGTCAAAGTGGGTCCTGAGTCCTTGCACCACATCACTGTAGCTATCGTGTGGGCCACGTTGGAGGTGTCGGAACTTCTTTCGGTATACCTCAGGTGTCAGCCGGTATTTGGCGATCAGCGCCTGCTTTATGGCGTCATAGTCATCATCGGCTTCTGGCGGAAGAGAAGCAAATGCCTCCAGGGCTTTGCCTTTTAGCCCTGGGGTCAAGTACCTTGCCCATTGGTCTCTAGGCAGCTGGTACTGTCTGCAGGCTTTCTCAAAGGCTCGCAGAAATGTGTCCAAGTCCCCGTCCTTTTCCATCACGGGAAAATGCTCTGGCCGGGGTTTAGGAGTCTGGACGCTGCTGGGCTCACGGCTTCGGGCTGTGAGGGCATTCCCACCTCGCTGGAGTACCTCCAGTTCATGGGCCCTCTGCGCCTGGCGCTCGGCTCTCTCAGCCTCAGCTTGGCGCTCAGCTCTCTCCGCCTGGCGCTCGGCTCGCTGCTCTGCTCTCTCTCGAGCTTGCTGGATCAGCCTCACCCGCCCATCACTGTCTTCGGCGGGGAGTTCGTCCAAGGCCATTTGCAGATAGGGGTCCACCCCGTTCTGGTTGAATGTGGGGCCAGCGCTCAGGAGTGGAGCCTCTGCTGCAGCCCCATTGCAACTTGGGCCAACTTCTGCGCTCGCTGGATTCTGGTCGTTGTCCAGCTGCACTAGAGCCGCGATCATTTGAGCTCTGTTTTTGTTCGTGGCGTCAAGGCCTTGGTACGTGCATAACGCAGCAAGAACTTCCTTTGTCTGCCGGGTGTACCAAGGTTCTCCTTTTGCCGCCATGGTTGCCAAATAAAAGATAGAAAAAGAAAAACGAAGAAACGGGAGGGGGATACTTGCAAGTACACACTAATGTCTCAGGACTAGTAACCACTGAGTCTGTTCTCCAAAACCTATGATGCAGGATTCCCGCAGGAACCGTGCAGGTTTTTAGTGAGAGGAATGATTGCTCAAACCAAATCACTAATGCTCTAGGATTATCCCACCGCGCTGCCACCAATATGTGACGAACAGCCCACCGCCGTTCGTCCACTTACGGGCGACACTAACGGGAGTCCCGCTGCCACCAAAACGCGACGGACAGCGGACCCTGTGTCACCACTATGTCACAGTCCCACCACTGACACGGGTGTATCAGCGGACGGAGGGGCGTGACACAATGCCGGCACACGGCTATCACAGGCGCAGTGGGGCTTATCTTAGTTATCCCAACACTGGCACCATGTGACCAAAAATATCCAGCAAGCTAATCTCGCTCTACAATTTGCCGCAGGGGGAGTTTAATTTGGATGCCCCACCACTGCTATCAATCTTCCAAGTACTGCGGGGATTTATGTATATCCCACTTTCTCAGTTCCACTTTGGAACTCGCAGCTCTCCGGCGCCCCCTTACCCTCAGGTCAGTCAGGGAACTGCACCTAGGATAATTAGTCGCCGGACGGGCTGCCTGTTGTGAACCGGCAATTAGGCTTCTGCAGTAAGGGAATTATCAATGCTGTGGCTGAAGCCCCTTACTCAGCAATATAAGACCCTTCTAGACTGCCAGCAAGCCGTAATAGCCGTACACAACGCGCTGCCACCAGTCACGGTTACTTAATTCACAGTGTTAAATTAAGAGGGTCCGTGGCAAACCCCTTGAATTAGTAGCGATTATCTATCAAAGGCGTATAGTTCGATTCTTAGAGCATGGAGACAGATCTAAATAATTTCATTTATTTTCCGAAAGAGGACAGTGATTACAGATAAAAGTTGCTATAAAATTGAGACATAAAATATGTACAGTACAGGTATAAAATAAAAGTGGAGAAAACAAAGAGATTACACTCACAGTTCCATATTGTTCCTTAGGCAGACCATGCGGCTAAGGTGGGTGGAGGCGGAGCTGCACTTCTCCGCTCATTGGGGTCCTTCTAGCACGACGACTTGAGCTGTTCTGAGCTGGTTTGCCCAGGAAATGCCTTATAGACTTTCCTATGTGACATCACAGAGAGGTGCATTCTGGGTTGATCCCACCTCTCTTATCCAAGTTATGTTTTGGCTACAAAACTTAGATTAGCTATAACTTTATGGGAGAAGCTGGTATGGACTCATCAGTGGTATCATGTTTCCCAGCGTAATGAGCCCATCAAGAAAACATCAAACATCTATGCGATATGACCGTCCATTTGGGCGCAAATCCTATCTCATGTTCTGGACAGGGTAGAACTTCGAAACATACGCGGTCTCGAAGCTGGGACCGCTCAGGTTACAAAAATATGATTTTCATATCTCTAGGGTATTTGGTTCTTATGGTATAGTCTCTCATAGTTTTATTCGTTTCAAACAAAGAAGTTTTTCCCGCTCTGAAGAGGAGAGAAGGCAAATGGTGTGAGGAAGATGGTCTAGCTAATTAACATTCCTGCTCTTCCAGAGGAAGTGGCAGGGTTGATAAAACCTGGGGGAAGGAATTCCTACTACTGAGAGTTTACAATGTCCTAGGATGGAGGATTTGTTAGCACATTGCAACAGAAAACATATCTTGCAGACATGGTACATCACAATATACACCGAATAATACAGATACTGAGAATTACACCCACTATACAGGACGGGAGAAGTGGTACTGTGCAGTTTATATTTACCGAATAATACAGATACTGAGAATTACACCCAGTATACAGGAGAGGATAAGTGGTACTGTGCATTGTATATATACAGAATAATACAGATACTGAGAATTACACCCAGTATACAGGACAGGAGAAGTAGTACTATGCAGTGTATATATACAGAACAATACAGATACTGAGAATTACACCCAGTATACAGGACAGGAGAAGTGGTACTGTGCAGTGTATATATACAGAGTAATACAGATACTGAGGATTACACCCAGAATACAGGACAGGAAAAGTAGTACTGTTACATTGTATATATACAGAATAATACAGATACTGAGAATTACACCCACTATACAGGACGGGAGAAGTGGTACTGTGCAGTTTATATATACCGAATAATACAGATACTGAGAATTACACCCAGTATACAGGACAGGAGAAGTGGTACTGTGCAGTGTATATATACAGAATAATACAGATACTGAGGATTAAACCCAGTATACAGGACAGGAGAAGTAGTACTTTTGCAGTGTATATATACAGAATAATACAGAAACTGAGAATTACACCCACTATACAGGACGGGAGAAGTGGTACTGTGCAGTTTATATATACCGAATAATACAGATACTGAGAATTACACCCAGTATACAGGACAGGAGAAGTGGTACTGTGCAGTGTATATATACAGAATAATACAGATACTGAGAATTACACCCAGTATACAGGACAGGAGAAGTGGTACTGTACAGTGTATATATACAGAATAATACAGATACTGAGAATTACACCCAGTATACAGGACAGGAGAAGTGGTATTGTGCAGTGTATATATACAGAATAATACAGATACTGAGAATTACACCCAGTATACAGGACAGGAGAAGTGGCACTGTGCAGTGTATATATACAGAATAATACAGATCCTGAGACTTACACCCAGTACACAGGACAGGAGAAGTGGTACTGTGCAGTGTATATATACCGAATAATACAGATACTGAGAATTACACCCACTATACAGGACGGGAGAAGTGGTACTGTGCAGTTTATATATACCGAATAATACAGATACTGAGAATTACACCCAGTATACAGGACAGGAGAAGTGGCACTGTGCAGTGTATATATACAGATACTGAGAATTACACCCAGTGTACAGGACAGGAGAAGTGGTAATGTGCAGTGTATATATACAGAACAATACAGATACTGAGAATTACACCCAGCATACAGGACAGGAGAAGTGGTACTGTGCAGTGTATATATACAGATACTGAGAATTACACCCAGCATACTGGACAGGAGAAGTGGTACTGTGCAGTGTATATATACAGAATAATACAGATACTGAGAATTACACCCGGTATAAAGGACAGTAGAAGTGGTACTGTGCAGTGTGTATACAGAATAATACAGATACTGAGAATTACACCTAGTATACAGGACAGGAGAAGTGGTATTGTGCAGTGTATATATATATACAGAATAATACAGATACTGAGAATTACACCCAGTATACAGGACAGGAGAAGTGGTACTGTGCAGTTTATATATACAGAATAACTCAGATACTGAGAATTACACCCAGTATACGGAACAGGAGAAGTGTTACTGTGCAGAGTATATATACAGAATAACTCAGATACTGAGAATTACACCCAGTATACAGGACAGGAGAAGTGGTACTGTGCAGTGTATATATACAGAATAATACAGATACTGAGAATTACACCCAGTATACAGGACAGGAGAAGTGGCACTGTGCAGTGTATATATACAGATACTGAGAATTACACCCAGTGTACAGGACAGGAGAAGTGGAAATGTGCAGTGTATATATACAGAACAATACAGATACTGAGAATTACACCCAGCATACAGGACAGGAGAAGTGGTACTGTGCAGTGTATATATACAGATACTGAGAATTACACCCAGTGTACAGGACAGGAGAAGTGGTAATGTGCAGTGTATATATACAGAACAATACAGATACTGAGAATTACATTCAGCATACAGGACAGGAGAAGTGGTACTGTACAGTGTATATATACAGATACTGAGAATTACAGCCAGTGTACAGGACAGGAAAAGTGATAATGTACAGTGTATATATACAGAACAATACAGATACTGAGAATTACACCCAGCATACAGGACAGGAGAAGTGGTACTGTGCAGTGTATATATACAGAATAATACAGATACTGAGAATTACACTCGGTATAAAGGACAGTAGTAGTGGTACTGTGCAGTGTGTATACAGAATAATACAGATACTGAGAATTACACCTAGTATACAGGACAGGAGAAGTGGTATTGTGCAGTGTATATATATATACAGAATAATACAGATACTGAGAATTACACACAGTATATAGGACAGGAGAAGTGGTACTGTGCAGTGTATATACAGAATAATACAGAAACTGAGAATTACACCCAGTGTACAGGACAGGAGAAGTGGTACTGTGCAGTGTATATATACAGAATAATACAGATACTGAGAATTACACCCAGTATACAGGGCAGGAGAAGTGGTACTGTGCTGTGTATATATGCAGAATAATACACATAATGAGAGTTACACCCAGTATACAAGACAGGAGAAGTGGTACTGTGCAGTGTATATATACAGAATAATACAGATACTGAGAATTACACCCAGTATACAGGACAGGAGAAGTGGAACTGTGCATTGTATACATACAGAATAACTCAGATACTGAGAATTACACCCAGTATACAGGACATGAGAAGTAGTACTGTGCAGTGTATATATACAGAATAACTCAGATACTGAGAATTACACCCAGTATACAGGACAGGAGAAGTGGTACTGTGCAGTGTGTATATAGCGAATAATACAGATACTGAGAATTACACCCAGTATACAGGACAGGAGAAGTGGTACTGTGCTGTGTATATATGCAGAATAATACAGATACTGAGAATTACACCCAGTATAAAGGGCAGGAGAAGTGGTACTGTGCTGTGTATATATACAGAATAATACAGATACTGAGAATTACACCCAGTATACAGGACAGGAGAAGTGGCACTATGCAGTGTATATATACAGAATAATACAGATACTGAGAATTACACCCAGTACACAGGACAGGAGAAGTGGTACTGTGCAGTGTATATATACAGAATAATACAGATACTGAGAATTACACCCAGTATACAAGACAGGAGAAGTGGTAATGTGCAGTGTATATATACAGAATAATACAGATACTGAGAATTACACCCAGTATACAGGACAGGAGAAGTGGTACTGTGCAGTGTATATATACAGAATAGTACAGATACTGAGAATTACACCCAGTATACATGACAGGAGAAGTGGTACTGTGCAGTGTATATATACAGAATAATACAGATACTCAGAATTACACCCAGTATACAGGACAGGAGAAGTGGTACTGTGCAGTGTATATATACAGAATAATACAGATTCTGAGAACTACACCCAGTATACATGACAGGAGAAGTGGTACTGTGCAGTGTATATATACAGAATAATACAGATACTCAGAATTACACCCAGTATACAGGACAGGAGAAGTGGTACTGTGCAGTGTATATATACATTAAACATGGATGTGGAAACCACAAAAACACGACCAAAAGATCCTTTATCTTAATATAAATGTTTCTTTATTAGAAAGGACATGAAGGACAAGAAGGCAGACATGTGCAAAATGCAAACAAAAGTGCAAGTAGTGCCTGAAGACCGCCTGGACCAACACCAGACACAGAGGAAAGGTAGAGAGATATACAAATCTAATATACAAGAGGCATATAATGTGTTTGAGGGCAGATGGAGGCCAGAAATTTAAAGTATATCACAGAATTGCCCAGGAAACCTATATCACCTCAAAAGAGGCGCCAAATATAAGTAAGTATCCATAATTAAATGTATATATAGGGGGAATCACTACCTATATCCTGTGGAGTACACAACTAACCTCCTATCCACTATTGCCGTGGGCCCCCATGTAAACTGAGCCGAGAAGGAAATCCTTCTCATACCAGGCTAAACTGTTACACATCCATAGGGGAGGAAACTACCCCCAACATACCTCAATACGGTCCTCAAATGCCCAGGTGGTCCAGGGGTCACCCCAACGCGCGTTTCGGAGCCGATTGCTCCTTCCTCAGGGGGCATAAGTGTACCGCACTAATGGCCCGTATTTATATGCGCCTACCGGAAGTGGTGCGGGCGCGTCTCTGGCACATCCCGCGATGGGTGGCGCCTCCTACCCATGACGCGTCCGGATCTACGCGGGCCCACGTGATCCGGCACCCGACATGGGCGGAGCACCAACCCACACAGGAGTGGCGAGCGCGCCTGCGCAACCCAGTGATCATGCGGCGGCCATTTTTATATAGGGCGAAGCCTAAAGCAAACGTGCACAATGTTAAAAAACACATAATAAAGGGCCAAAACATCGGAATACCGCCATACCAGCATATAACATGCCTCATTAAACCAAAATGTTTGAACAATGTGACCAAAAACGGGAGAGGGGGGAGAAAGTGAAATAATGATTAAACCCATAAACAATCATCACTTCACAACACATCCCAAGAGAATGATCAATCCCACTACGTTGTACCGTATCAAAAAAATCCAGAGAATCATCACATATAATCTCTTAACGGGGAAACAAATCCCCGCTATCCATGTCCCAACTGGGATACAATAGGTATCCCACCCGGGACAACTGTGGGGATATCAATACATCATATGCTCCAAAATCAAGCTGATTTAACTAACAAGCATGCGACACACAAATGTATACAATAGATATCCCTATACAGCATCAATGAATGGAATAATGATGCAGATTAAATAGGGCCATATCTCTAAATGTAAATGAGCATATGCATATGTCAGTAACAAAAGAAAAAACCAGTGTCAAAACAAAAAACCAAAAACAGAGTTATTACATACAAAATAATAATTATCATGCACAAAAGTACAAAATTCCAAAGATACTGTATACATTAAAGTCCCAATAGACCATTATCAGTATCAAGTTCATCAACGATGGAAGAACACCTCCACCGTCCAAATTGTAGGGTCTTCTTGGTTTGAATGTGTCCGACTTCACATCACTCATCTTCTCGACTTCTCCCACAAATGATCAAGAATAACTTGGCCACTTCAGTCACATCACCAGGTGCGGTATATAAGAACACCGAGAATGACTCTAAAGTGAAGAACTAAAAACAAGCAAAGAATTAAAAAACAATACTAAAAATAAAAGAATAAAAACAACCACTGCTGCACACCCATATGCACCAGCACCGTCCCGTGCCAGACGGCCACCTCACAGGAATGGAATATAGGATAAACTCTCGTTTAATCCTTTTGGATATACCGTATTGAGAGTCCATATCCAACGAGTTTCTTTTTGGGCTAATCTTTGAGATATCTTACCTCCCCGAATCCCCACATCCACCATATCAATGCCTTTAACTCTCAAACCACTACTATCGCAATTATGATGTATTTTAAAATGCTTTGGTAGTGTTTTGAGCAGATGGATATCATCTTCACTTACCGCGGCTTGTATACCCAGGACATGCTCCCTTATCCGAACCTTCAGTTGTCGTGTAGTAAGTCCAATATAGATCAGGGGGCAAGGGCATGTGGCATAATAGATGACATTCCGGGACGTGCAAGTAATATTTTTAAGAATCTTATACTGTTTCTGTCCCGAAGAATCCAAGAAAGTGTCATCTTTAACCATATTAATACAAGCCACACAGCGGCCACATGCCATACTACCCCCCTTCCGGGACCGATTAAACTCATCCAAAAATGTCCCGGGGGAATCCCCTCTATAATGACTCCGAACTAAGTGATCCCGTAAATTTTTAGACCGCCTAAATGTTATTTGGGGTTTCTCGGGAATGATCTTGGCTAAAATTGGGTCTGTCTTCAAGATGTTCCAAGATTTATCGATAATCCTCCTTACTTGTTCTGATCGTGCATTGTAGTCAGTAATAAATCTCACTACATCTGGTTTTTTAGGCTCAACATTCATTTTATACAAGAGAGAGTTTCTATTACTATATTTAGCTCGTAAATAAGCTCTCTTAATAGATCTATTGCTATACCCTCTCTCTGCAAACCGACCCTTCAAATCCCTTGCCTGATTTTCAAACTCCACCTCAGTTGAGCATAATCGTCGGAGGCGCAAAAACTGGCCAACTGGTACAGACCGCACCATATGTGTCGGATGTGAGGAGGACGCGTGCAGGAGCATATTAGTGGCAGTAGGCTTCCTATAGATGGTGCTTTGTATAGTCCCCTCTACACCTCTACTCAATAGGACATCTAGGAACTCCACCCTATCTCTGTCAAATTTGGCAGTGAGATGTATATTGAGGCTATTTCCATTCAATTCAGAAATAAAGCCCTCAAGCGAAGTTGCATCCCCCTGCCAGATCACCAGGATATCATCTATGTAGCGCGTCCACAGGGGGACGCGCTCCATAGATGACAGCCGATCTGACATCAGGAGGTCCCTCTCCCACAACCCCAGGAAGAGGTTGGCATAGGAAGGTGCAAAGGCCGCCCCCATAGCCGTCCCCTGGAGCTGCAGGAAGAAGGACCCCCTGAACGTGAAAAAATTATGCGTGAGGGAGAACTCTAAGACCTCCATAACTAAGGCCCGCAGGTCCGGGGAAAAATTGGATGTTGATAGAAAGAATTTAACTGCTCGTAGCCCATCACCATGGCGAATGCTCGTGTACAACGATTCCACGTCCATAGTGGCTAAAAGTGTATCATCATCCAACGTAAGGCCATCCATTTTCCGCAACAACTGGTTCGTGTCCTTAAGAAAGGAAGGTAACTCCTCTACAAGCGGCTGGAGGAGGGAGTCCAGCCACTTGTTGACGCACTCCAAATAGCCCCCCCGCCCCGAAACTATAGGTCTTCCCGGAGGGGTCTGCATGTTCTTATGCGTCTTAGGGAGGAGATAAAAAGTCGGTACCAAAGGTTCGGCTACTATTAATGCGGTACAAAGCTCACCGGAAATGATGTCAGCTTCTCTCGCTCTAATGAGAATCCCCTTCAACTGTGTACAAAAGGCGGACAAGGGATTAAACGTCATCCTCCTGTAATGCACATCATTGGAGAGCTGTCGCATGGCCTCCTTCTCATACATCGTTTTCGGCCATAAGACGACGTTTCCTCCCTTGTCCGCCGGCTTGATCACTACGTCGGGGAGACTCTTCAAGTAACTCAATCGTAGCCTCTCCTCCCTAGTTAGATTGTCAGTTTTGATATATTTTGGCACCTTTAAAAATTCATTGCTGACCACCTTCACGAATAAATCTATGACACTACAATTCGAGAGAGGGGGGAACTTCTTGGAGCGCATCTGCAAGGATGGAGGTATCTTACCTCCCACCGTGGACACGTGTTCCTCAGCCAGTTCCTCAAGGATCCTCAAAGCTGATTGTTCTTTTTCTGTAGGGAACAATTTATGTAAATTATCATCATAGAAATACCGTTTGAATAACAAGGACCTAGCAAAAATATGCAGGTCCTTGATGGCCGTAAATCTATCAAAACCAGCTGTTGGTGAAAATGATAGGCCTTTATAAAGTAATGCACAATCAGATCTAGTGAGTATATGGTTACTCAAATTGATTACCTTATTATCCCTACTTGGGCCTTCCGCCGAATAATTTCTCATCCTTTTATATGTGCGGAAATTGTGATTTTTCATCCGCCCATAATTGCCCTTGGACCGAGTAACTATTGAAGAAGTGGAGGCCTCAGAGTGGGTGCCAAGCGAAGACATGGAAGTATTGGAAACACTCCGATGTAAGGATGACGAATTCCCAGAATATCTTTTCCACTGGTAGACCACCTTATCTTGGTAGTCCTTAAGATCTCTATTAAATTTAGAAGCCTGTGTATCCTTAATTTTCTTCACCACCATATCAACCAACTTTTCAAGGTCATCTTCATATACCTTCAATTGTTCACTCGTACAATTAGCTCTAAGATCTATCAACACCTGATCTATTTCCTTATCCAGACCATTGATTGATTTAGTATTGTGGTCCACCAGTAATTTCATTAGAGCCACTGAACATGTCCCGCAAGCGTCCTCCCAACCAGACACAAATTCACTGTCATCAATGGGGAAAGTGGGTAATACCCGAACTCGTAGACCCCTCGGTATCATGCCCTTGACAATATACTTTTCAAGAAAAATTCTATTCCACCAAATTTTGGTACGCTTGACAAGTAATTTCTTTGTGGATTCGAATAAAACATCATTCCTGTGATTGCAAGCCCGTGCACCACCTGTCCCATCCTGTCCAAAGAATTCATCCACTTGCCCCAGCCAGGATTTTTCCCTGGCCCTGTAGTCCATTAGACCTAGGTGAGACCCTGTGCAAAACACAGAACAGTATTGACAAAATGCAATGACCAAGGTGTATATGAGCATGTTAAGTATAAAATCATAACACACTGGTGCCCAAATATAGAACCGTCATGGATCAGTCGCTAATATACATTAAACATGGATGTGGAAACCACAAAAACACGACCAAAAGATCCTTTATCTTAATATAAATGTTTCTTTATTAGAAAGGACATGAAGGACAAGAAGGCAGACATGTGCAAAATGCAAACAAAAGTGCAAGTAGTGCCTGAAGACCGCCTGGACCAACACCAGACACAGAGGAAAGGTAGAGAGATATACAAATCTAATATACAAGAGGCATATAATGTGTTTGAGGGCAGATGGAGGCCAGAAATTTAAAGTATATCACAGAATTGCCCAGGAAACCTATATCACCTCAAAAGAGGCGCCAAATATAAGTAAGTATCCATAATTAAATGTATATATAGGGGGAATCACTACCTATATCCTGTGGAGTACACAACTAACCTCCTATCCACTATTGCCGTGGGCCCCCATGTAAACTGAGCCGAGAAGGAAATCCTTCTCATACCAGGCTAAACTGTTACACATCCATAGGGGAGGAAACTACCCCCAACATACCTCAATACGGTCCTCAAATGCCCAGGTGGTCCAGGGGTCACCCCAACGCGCGTTTCGGAGCCGATTGCTCCTTCCTCAGGGGGCATAAGTGTACCGCACTAATGGCCCGTATTTATATGCGCCTACCGGAAGTGGTGCGGGCGCGTCTCTGGCACATCCCGCGATGGGTGGCGCCTCCTACCCATGACGCGTCCGGATCTACGCGGGCCCACGTGATCCGGCACCCGACATGGGCGGAGCACCAACCCACACAGGAGTGGCGAGCGCGCCTGCGCAACCCAGTGATCATGCGGCGGCCATTTTTATATAGGGCGAAGCCTAAAGCAAACGTGCACAATGTTAAAAAACACATAATAAAGGGCCAAAACATCGGAATACCGCCATACCAGCATATAACATGCCTCATTAAACCAAAATGTTTGAACAATGTGACCAAAAACGGGAGAGGGGGGAGAAAGTGAAATAATGATTAAACCCATAAACAATCATCACTTCACAACACATCCCAAGAGAATGATCAATCCCACTACGTTGTACCGTATCAAAAAAATCCAGAGAATCATCACATATAATCTCTTAACGGGGAAACAAATCCCCGCTATCCATGTCCCAACTGGGATACAATAGGTATCCCACCCGGGACAACTGTGGGGATATCAATACATCATATGCTCCAAAATCAAGCTGATTTAACTAACAAGCATGCGACACACAAATGTATACAATAGATATCCCTATACAGCATCAATGAATGGAATAATGATGCAGATTAAATAGGGCCATATCTCTAAATGTAAATGAGCATATGCATATGTCAGTAACAAAAGAAAAAACCAGTGTCAAAACAAAAAACCAAAAACAGAGTTATTACATACAAAATAATAATTATCATGCACAAAAGTACAAAATTCCAAAGATACTGTATACATTAAAGTCCCAATAGACCATTATCAGTATCAAGTTCATCAACGATGGAAGAACACCTCCACCGTCCAAATTGTAGGGTCTTCTTGGTTTGAATGTGTCCGACTTCACATCACTCATCTTCTCGACTTCTCCCACAAATGATCAAGAATAACTTGGCCACTTCAGTCACATCACCAGGTGCGGTATATAAGAACACCGAGAATGACTCTAAAGTGAAGAACTAAAAACAAGCAAAGAATTAAAAAACAATACTAAAAATAAAAGAATAAAAACAACCACTGCTGCACACCCATATGCACCAGCACCGTCCCGTGCCAGACGGCCACCTCACAGGAATGGAATATAGGATAAACTCTCGTTTAATCCTTTTGGATATACCGTATTGAGAGTCCATATCCAACGAGTTTCTTTTTGGGCTAATCTTTGAGATATCTTACCTCCCCGAATCCCCACATCCACCATATCAATGCCTTTAACTCTCAAACCACTACTATCGCAATTATGATGTATTTTAAAATGCTTTGGTAGTGTTTTGAGCAGATGGATATCATCTTCACTTACCGCGGCTTGTATACCCAGGACATGCTCCCTTATCCGAACCTTCAGTTGTCGTGTAGTAAGTCCAATATAGATCAGGGGGCAAGGGCATGTGGCATAATAGATGACATTCCGGGACGTGCAAGTAATATTTTTAAGAATCTTATACTGTTTCTGTCCCGAAGAATCCAAGAAAGTGTCATCTTTAACCATATTAATACAAGCCACACAGCGGCCACATGCCATACTACCCCCCTTCCGGGACCGATTAAACTCATCCAAAAATGTCCCGGGGGAATCCCCTCTATAATGACTCCGAACTAAGTGATCCCGTAAATTTTTAGACCGCCTAAATGTTATTTGGGGTTTCTCGGGAATGATCTTGGCTAAAATTGGGTCTGTCTTCAAGATGTTCCAAGATTTATCGATAATCCTCCTTACTTGTTCTGATCGTGCATTGTAGTCAGTAATAAATCTCACAACATCTGGTTTTTTAGGCTCAACATTCATTTTATACAAGAGAGAGTTTCTATTACTATATTTAGCTCGTAAATAAGCTCTCTTAATAGATCTATTGCTATACCCTCTCTCTGCAAACCGACCCTTCAAATCCCTTGCCTGATTTTCAAACTCCACCTCAGTTGAGCATAATCGTCGGAGGCGCAAAAACTGGCCAACTGGTACAGACCGCACCATATGTGTCGGATGTGAGGAGGACGCGTGCAGGAGCATATTAGTGGCAGTAGGCTTCCTATAGATGGTGCTTTGTATAGTCCCCTCTACACCTCTACTCAATAGGACATCTAGGAACTCCACCCTATCTCTGTCAAATTTGGCAGTGAGATGTATATTGAGGCTATTTCCATTCAATTCAGAAATAAAGCCCTCAAGCGAAGTTGCATCCCCCTGCCAGATCACCAGGATATCATCTATGTAGCGCGTCCACAGGGGGACGCGCTCCATAGATGACAGCCGATCTGACATCAGGAGGTCCCTCTCCCACAACCCCAGGAAGAGGTTGGCATAGGAAGGTGCAAAGGCCGCCCCCATAGCCGTCCCCTGGAGCTGCAGGAAGAAGGACCCCCTGAACGTGAAAAAATTATGCGTGAGGGAGAACTCATACACTGTGCAGTGTATATATACAGATACTGAGAATTACACCCAGTGTACAGGACAGGAGAAGTGGTAATGTGCAGTGTATATATACAGAACAATACAGATACTGAGAATTACACCAAGCATACAGGACAGGAGAAGTGGTACTGTGCAGTGTATTTATACAGATACTGAGAATTACACCCAGCATACAGGACAGGAGAAGTGGTACTATGCAGTGTATATATACAGAATAATACAGATACTGGGAATTACACCCAGTATAAAGGACAGTAGAAGTGGTGCTGTGCAGTGTGCATACAGAATAATACAGATACTGAGAATTACACCTAGTATACAGGACAGGAGAAGTGGTATTGTGCAGTGTATATATATATACAGAATAATACAGATATTGAGAATTACACCCAGTATACAGGACAGGAGAAGTGGTACTGTGCAGTGTATATATACAGAATAACTCAGATACTGAGAATTACACCCAGTATACGGAACAGGAGAAGTGTTACTGTGCAGAGTATATATACAGAATAACTCAGATACTGAGAATTACACCCAGTATACAGGACAGGAGAAGTGGTACTGTGCAGTGTATATATACAGAATAATACAGATACTGAGAATTACACCCAGTATACAGGACAGGAGAAGTGGCACTGTGCAGTGTATATATACAGATACTGAGAATTACACCCAGTGTACAGGACAGGAGAAGTGGTAATGTGCAGTGTATATATACAGAACAATACAGATACTGAGAATTACACCCAGCATACAGGACAGGAGAAGTGGTACTGTGCAGTGTATATATACAGAATAACTCAGATACTGAGAATTACACCCAGTATACGGAACAGGAGAAGTGTTACTGTGCAGTGTATATATACAGAATAACTCAGATACTGAGAATTACACCCAGTATACAGGACAGGAGAAGTGGTACTGTGCAGTGTGTATATTGCGAATAATACAGATACTGAGAATTACACCCAGTATACAGGACAGGAGAAGTGGTACTGTGCAGTGTATATATACAGAATAATACAGATACTGAGAATTACACCCAGTATACAGGACAGGAGAAGTTGTACTGTGCAGTGTATATATACAGAATAATACAGATACTGGGAATTACACCCAGTATACAGGACAGGAGAAGTGGTACTGTGCAGTGTATATATACGGAATAATACAGATACTGAGAATTACACCCAGTATACAGAACAGGAGAAGTGGTACTATGCAGTGTATATATACAGAATATTACAGATACTGAGAATTACACCCAGTATACAGGACAGGAGAAGTGGCACTATGCAGTGTATATATACAGAATAATACAGATACTGAGAATTACACCCAGTACACAGGACAGGAGAAGTGGTACTGTGCAGTGTATATATACAGAATAATACAGATACTGAGAATTACACCCAGTATACAAGACAGGAGAAGTGGTAATGTGCAGTGTATATATACAGAATAATACAGATACTGAGAATTACACCCAGTAGACAGGACAGGAGAAGTGGTACTGTGCAGTGTATATATACAGAATAATACAGATACTGAGAATTACACCCAGTATACAGGACAGGAGAAGTGGTACTGTGCAGTGTATATATACAGAATAATACAGATACTGAGAATTACACCCAGTATACAGGACAGGAGAAGTACTACTGTTAGAGTGTATATATACAGAATAATACAGATACTGAGACTAACACCCAGTATACAGGACAGGAGAAGTGGTATTGTGCAGTGTATATATACAGATACTGAGAATTACACCCAGTATACAGGGCAGGAGAAGTGGTACTGTGCTGTGTATATATGCAGAATAATACAGATACTGAGAATTACACCCAGTATACAAGACAGGAGAAGTGGTACTGTGCAGTGTATATATACAGAATAATACAGATACTGAGAATAACACCCAATATACAGGAGAGGAGAAGTGGTACTGTGCAGTGTATATATACGGAATAACTCATATACTGAGAATTACACCCAGTATACAGGACAGGAGAAGTAGTACTGTGCAATGTATATATACAGAATAACTCAGATACTGAGAATTACACCCAGTATACAGGACAGGAGAAGTGGTACTGTGCAGTATGTATATAGCGAATAGTACAGATACTGAGAATTAAACCCAGTATACAGGACAGGAGAAGTGGTACTGTGCTATGTATATATGCAGAATAATACAGATACTGAGAATTACACCCAGTGTACAGGGCAGGAGAAGTGGTACTGTGCTATGTATATATACAGAATAATACAGATACTGAGAATTACACCCAGTATACAAGACAGGAGAAGTGGTACTGTGCAGTGTATATATACAGAATAATACAGATACTGAGAATTACACCCAGTATACAGGACAGGAGAAGTGGTACTGTGCAGTGTATATATACAGAATAATACAGATGCTGAGAATTACACCCAGTATACATGACAGGAGAAGTGTTACTGTGCAGAGTATATATACAGAATAACTCATATACTGAGAATTACACCCAGTATACAGGATAGGAGAAGTGGTACTGTGCAGTGTATATATACAGAATAATACAGATACTGAGAATTACACCCAGTATACAAGACAGGAGAAGGGGTAATGTGCAGTGTATATATACAGAATAATACAGATACTGAGAATTACACCCAGTATACAGGACAGGAGAAGTGGTACTGTGCAGTGTATATATACAGAATAATACTGATACTGAGAATTACACCCAGTATACAGGACAGGAGAAGTGATACTGTGCAGTGTATATATATAGAATAATACAGATACTGAGAATTACACCCAGTATACAGGACAGGAGAAGTGGTACTGTGCAGTGTATATATACAGAATAACTCAGATACTGAGAATTACACCCAGTATACAGGACAGGAGAAGTGGTACTGTGCAGTGTATATATACAGAATGATACAGAGACTGAGAATTACACCCAGTACACAGGACAGGAGAAGTGGTACTGTGCAGTGTATATATACAGAATAATACAGATACTGAGAATTACACCCAGTATACAAGACAGGAGAAGTGGTAATATGCAGTGTATATATACAGATACTGAGAATTAAACCCAGTGTACAGGACAGGAGAAGTGGTAATGTGCAGTGTATATATACAGAACAATACAGATACTGAGAATTACTCCCAGCATACAGGACAGGAGAAGTGGTACTGTGCAGTGTATATATACAGAACAATACAGATACTGAGAATTACACCCAGTATACAGGACAGGAGAAGTGGCACTGTGCAGTGTATATATACAGATACTGAGAATTACACCCAGTGTACAGGACAGGAGAAGTGGTAATGTGCAGTGTATATATACAGAACAATACAGATACTGAGAATTACTCCCAGCATACAGGACAGGAGAAGTGGTACTGTGCAGTGTATATATACAGAAACTGAGAATTACACCCAGTGTACAGGACAGGAGAAGTGGTAATGTGCAGTGTATATATAAAAAACAATACAGATACTGAGAATTACACTCAGCATACAGGACAGGAGAAGTGGTACTGTGCAGTGTATATATACAGATACTGAGAATTACACCCAGCATACAGGACAGGAGAAGTGGTACTGTGCAGTGTGTATATAGCGAATAATACAGATACTGAGAATTACACCCAGTATACAGGACAGGATAAGTGGTACTGTGCTATGTATATATGCAGAATAATACAGATACTGAGAATTACACCCAGTATACAGGGCAGGAGAAGTGGTACTGTGCAGTGTATATATACAGAATAATACAGATACTGAGAATTACACCCAGTATACAGGACAGGAGAAGTGGTACTGTGCAGTGTATATATACAGAATAATACAGATACTGAGAATTACACCCAGTATACAGGACAGGAGAAGTGGTACTGTGCAGTGTATATATACAGAATAATACAGATACTGAGAATTACACCCAGTGTACAGGACAGGAGAAGTGGTAATGTGCAGTGTATATATAAAAAACAATATAGATACTGAGAATTACACTCAGCATACAGGACAGGAGAAGTGGTACTGTGCAGTGTATATATATATACAGAATAATACAGATACTGAGAATTACACACAGTATATAGGACAGGAGAAGTGGTATTGTGCAGTGTATATACAGAATAATACAGATACTGAGAATTACACCCAGTATACAGGACAGGAGAAGTGGTACTGTGCAGTGTATATATATACAGATACTGAGAATTACACCCAGCATACAGGACAGGAGAAGTGGTACTTTGCAGTGTATATATACAGAATAATACAGATACTGAGAATTATACCCAGTATACAGGACAGTAGAAGTGGTACTGTGCAGTGTGTATACAGAATAATACAGATAGTGAGAATTACACCTAGTATACAGGACAGGAGAAGTGGTATTGTGCAGTGTATATATATATACAGAATAATACAGATACTGAGAATTACACACAGTATATAGGACAGGAGAAGTGGTATTGTGCAGTGTATATACAGAATAATACAGATACTGAGAATTACACCCAGTATACAGGACAGGAGAAGTGGTACTGTGCAGTGTATATATACAGATGCTGAGAATTACACCGAGTATACAGGGCAGGAGAAGTGGTACTGTGCTGTGTATATATGCAGAATAATACAGATACTGAGAATTACACCCAGTATCCAAGACAGGAGAAGTGGTACTGTGCAGTGTATATATACAGAATAATACAGATACTGAGAATTACACCCAGTATACAGGACAGGAGAAGTGGTACTGTGCAGTGTATATATACAGAATAACTCAGATACTGAGAATTACACCCAGTATACAGGACAGGAGAAGTAGTACTGTGCAGTGTATATATACAGAATAACTCAGATACTGATAATTACACCCAGTATACAGGACAGGAGATGTGGTACTGTGCAGTGTATATAGCGAATAATACAGATACTGAGAATTATACCCAGTATACAGGACAGGAGAAGTGGTACTGTGCTATGTATATATGCAGAATAATACAGATACTGAGAATTACACCTAGTATACAGGGCAGGAGAAGTGGTACTGTGCTGTGTATATATACAGAATAATACAGATATTGAGAATTACACCCAGTATACAGGACAGGAGAAGTGGTACTGTGCAGTGTATATATACAGAATAATACAGATACTGAGAATTACACCCAGTATACAGGACAGGAGAAGTGGTACTGTGCAGTGTATATATACAGAATAATACAGATACTGAGAATTACACCCAGTATACAGGACAGGAGAAGTGGTACTGTGCAGTGTATATATACAGAATAATACAGATACTGAGAATTACACCCAGTATACAGGACAGGAGAAGTGGCACTATGCAGTGTATATATACAGAATAATACAGATACTGAGAATTACACCCAGTATACAAGACAGGAGAAGGGGTAATGTGCAGTGTATATATACAGAATAATACAGATACTGAGAATTACACCCAGTATACAGGACAGGAGAAGTGGTACTGTGCAGTGTATATATACAGAATAATACTGATACTGAGAATTACACCCAGTATACAGGACAGGAGAAGTGATACTGTGCAGTGTATATATATAGAATAATACAGATACTGAGAATTACACCCAGTATACAGGACAGGAGAAGTGGTACTGTGCAGTGTATATATACAGAATAACTCAGATACTGAGAATTACACCCAGTATACAGGACAGGAGAAGTGGTACTGTGCAGTGTATATATACAGAATAATACAGAGACTGAGAATTACACCCAGTACACAGGACAGGAGAAGTGGTACTGTGCAGTGTATATATACAGAATAATACAGATACTGAGAATTACACCCAGTATACAAGACAGGAGAAGTGGTAATATGCATTGTATATATACAGATACTGAGAATTAAACCCAGTGTACAGGACAGGAGAAGTGGTAATGTGCAGTGTATATATACAGAACAATACAGATACTGAGAATTACTCCCAGCATACAGGACAGGTGAAGTGGTACTGTGCAGTGTATATATACAGAATAATACAGATACTGAGAATTACACCCAGTATACAGGACAGGAGAAGTGGTACTGTGCAGTGTATATATACACAGAATAATACAGATACTGAGAATTACACCCAGTATACATGACAGGAGAAGTGTTACTGTGCAGAGTATATATACAGAATAACTCAGATACTGAGAATTACACCCAGTATAAAGGACAGGAGAAGTGGTACTGTGCAGTGTACATATACAGAATAATACAGATACTGAGAATTACACCCAGTATACAGGACAGGAGAAGTTGCACTGTGCAGTGTGTATATACAGATACTGAGAATTACACCCTGTGTACAGGACAGGAGAAGTGGTAATGTGCAGTGTATATATACAGAGCAATACAGATACTGAGAATTACTCCCAGCATACAGGACAGGAGAAGTGGTACTGTGCAGTGTATATATACAGATACCGAGAATTACACCCAGTGTATAGGACAGGAGAAGTGGTAATGTGCAGTGTATATAAAAAAACAATACAGATACTGAGAATTACACTCAGCATACAGGACAGGAGAAGTGGTAAGTGGTACTGTGCAGTGTATATATACAGATACTGAGAATTACACTCAGTGTACAGGACAGGAGAAGTGGTAATGTGCAGTGTATATATACAGAACAATACAGATACTGAGAATTATACCCAGCATACAGGACAGGAGAAGTGGTACTGTGCAGTGTATATATACAGAATAATACAGATACTGAGAATTACACCCAGTATAAAGGACAGTAGAAGTGGTACTGTGCAGTGTGTATACAGAATAATACAGATACTGAGAACTGCACCTAGTATACAGGACAGGAGAAGTGGTATTGTGCAGTGTATATATATACAGAATAATACAGATACTGAAAATTACACACAGTATATAGGACAGGAGAGGTGGCACTGTGCAGTGTATATATACAGAATAATACAGATACTGAGAATTACACCCAGTATACAGGACAGGAGAAGTGGTATTGTGCAGTGTATATATATACAGAATAATACAGATACTGAGAATTACACACAGTATATAGGACAGGAGAAGTGGTACTGTGCAGTGTATATATACAGAATAATACAGATACTGATAATTACACCCAGTATACAGGACAGGAGAAGTGGTCCTGTGCAGTGTATATATAGAGAATAATACAGATACTGAGAATTACACCCAGTATACAGAGCAGGAGAAGTGGTACTGTGCTGTGTATATATGCAGAATAATACAGATACTGAGAATTACACCCAGTATACAAGACAGGAGAAGTAGTACTGTTACAGTGTATATATACAGAATAATACAGATACTGAGAATTACACCCACTATACAGGACGGGAGAAGTGGTACTGTGCAGTTTATATATACCGAATAATACAGATACTGAGATTTACACCCAGTATACAGGACAGGAGAAGTGGTACTGTGCAGTGTATATATACAGAATAATACAGATACTGAGGATTACACCCAGTATAGAGGACAGGAGAAGTGGTACTGTGCAGAGTATATATACAGAATAATACAGATACTGAGGATTACACCCAGTATACAGGACAGGAGAAGTAGTACTGTTGCAGTGTATATATACAGAATAATACAGATACTGAGAATTACACCCACTATACAGGACGGGAGAAGTGGTACTGTGCAGTTTATATATACTGAATAATACAGATACTGAGAATTAGACCCAGTATACAGGACAGGAGAAGTGATACTGTGCAGTGTATATATACAGAATAATACAGATACTGAGAATTACACCCAGTATACAGGAAAGAAGTGGTACTGTGCAGTGTATATATACAGAATAATACAGATACTGATAATTACACCCAGTATACAGGACAGGAGAAGTGGTACTGTGCAGTGTATATATACAGAATAATACAGATACTGATAATTACACCCAGTATACAGGACAGGAGAAGTGGCACTGTGCAGTGTATATATACAGAATAATACAGATACTGAGAATTACACCCAGTACACAGGACAGGAGATGTGGTTCTGTGCAGTGTATATATACAGAATAATACAGATACTGAGAATTACACCCAGTATACATGACAGGAGAAGTGGTAATATGCAGTGTATATATACAGAATAATACAGATACTTAGAATTACACCCAGTATACAGGACAGGAGAAGTGGTACTGTGCAGTGTATATATACATAATAATATAGATACTGAGAATTACACCCAGTATACAGGACAGGAGAAGTGGTACTGTGCAGTTTATATATACCGAATAATACAGATACTGAGAATTACACCCAGTATACAGGACAGGAGAAGTGGTACTGTGCAGTGTATATATACAGAATAATACAGATACTGAGAATTACACCCAGTATACAGGACAGGAGAAGTGGTACTGTGCAGTGTATATATACAGAATAATACAGATACTGAGAATTACACCCAGTATACAGGACAGGAGAAGTGGTACTGTGCAGTGTTTATATACAGAATAATACAGATACTGAGAATTACACCCAGTATACAGGACAGGAGAAGTGGTAATGTGCAGTGTATATATAAAAAACAATACAGATACTGAGAATTACACTCAGCATACAGGACAGGAGAAGTGGTACTGTGCAGTGTATATATACAGATACTGAGAATTACACCCAGTGTACAGGACAGGAGAAGTGGTAATGTGCAGTGTATATATACAGAACAATACAGATACTGAGAATTACACCCAGCATACAGGACAGGAGAAGTGGTACTGTGCTTTTATATATACAGAATAATACGGATACTGAGAATTACACCCAGTATACAGGACAGTAGAAGTGGTACTGTGCAGTGTGTATACAGAATAATACAGATACTGAGAATTACACCTAGTATACAGGACAGGAGAAGTGGTATTGTGCAGTGTATATATATACAGAATAATACAGATACTGAGAATTACACCCAGTATACAGGGCAGGAGAAGTGGTACTGTGTTGTGTATATATGCAGAATAATACAGATACTGAGAATTACACCCAGTATACAAGACAGGAGAAGTGGTACTGTGCAGTGTATATATACACAGAATAATACAGATACTGAGAATTACACCCAGTATACAGGACAGGAGAAGTGGTACTGTGCAGTGTATATATACAGAATAACTCAGATACTGAGAATTACACCCAGTATACAGGACAGGAGAGGTGGTACTGTGCAGTGTATATATACAGAATAATACAGATACAGAGAATTACACCCAGTATACAGGACAGGAGAAGTGGTACTGTGCAGTGTATATATACAGAATAATACAGATACTGAGAATTACACCCACTATACAGGACGGGAGAAGTGGTACTGTGCAGTTTATATATACTGAATAATACAGATACTGAGAATTACACCCAGTATACAGGACAGGAGAAGTGGTACTGTGCAGTGTATATATACAGAATAATACAGATACTGAGAATTACACCCAGTATACAGGAAAGGAGAAGTGGTACTGTGCAGTGTATATATACAGAATAATACAGATACTGAGAATTACACCCAGTATACAGGACAGGAGAAGTGGTACTGTGCAGTGTATATATACAGAATAATACAGATACTGATAATTACACCCAGTATACAGGGCAGGAGAAGTGGCACTGTGCAGTGTATATATACAGAATAATCTAGATACTGAGAATTACACCCAGTATACAGGACAGGAGAAGTGGTACTGTGCAGTGTATATATACAGAATAATACAGATACTGATAATTACACCCAGTATACAGGACAGGAGAACTGGCACTATGCAGTGTATATATACAGAATAATATAGATACTGAGATTTACACCCAGTATACAGGACAGGAGAAGTGGTACTGTGCAGTGTATATATACAGAATAATACAGATACTGATAATTACACCCAGTATACAGGACAGGAGAAGTGGCACTGTGCAGTGTATATATACAGAATAACACAGATACTGAGAATTACACCCAGTACACAGGACAGGAGATGTGGTATTGTACAGTGTATATATACAGAATAATACAGATACTGAGAATTACACCCAGTACACAGGACAGGAGATGTGGTACTGTGCAGTGTATATATACAGAATAATACAGATACTGAGAATTACACCCAGTATACAGGACAGGAGAAGTGGTAATGTGCAGTGTATATATACAGAATAATACAGATACTGAGAATTACACCCAGTATACAGGACAGGAGAAGTGGTACTGTGCAGTGTATATATACAGAATAATACAGATACTGAGAATTACACCCAGTATACAGGACAGGAGAAGTGGTACTGTGCAGTGTATATATACAGAATAATACAGATACTGAGAATTACACCCAGTATACAGGACAGGAGAAGTGGTACTGTGCAGTGTTTATATACAGAATAATACAGATACTGAGAATTACACCCAGTATACAGGACAGGAGAAGTGGTAATGTGCAGTGTATATATAAAAAACAATACAGATACTGAGAATTACACTCAGCATACAGGACAGGAGAAGTGGTACTGTGCAGTGTATATATACAGATACTGAGAATTACACCCAGTGTACAGGACAGGAGAAGTGGTAATGTGCAGTGTATATATACAGAACAATACAGATACTGAGAATTACACCCAGCATACAGGACAGGAGAAGTGGTACTGTGCTTTTATATATACAGAATAATACGGATACTGAGAATTACACCCAGTATACAGGACAGTAGAAGTGGTACTGTGCAGTGTGTATACAGAATAATACAGATACTGAGAATTACACCTAGTATACAGGACAGGAGAAGTGGTATTGTGCAGTGTATATATATACAGAATAATACAGATACTGAGAATTACACCCAGTATACAGGGCAGGAGAAGTGGTACTGTGTTGTGTATATATGCAGAATAATACAGATACTGAGAATTACACCCAGTATACAAGACAGGAGAAGTGGTACTGTGCAGTGTATATATACACAGAATAATACAGATACTGAGAATTACACCCAGTATACAGGACAGGAGAAGTGGTACTGTGCAGTGTATATATACAGAATAACTCAGATACTGAGAATTACACCCAGTATACAGGACAGGAGAGGTGGTACTGTGCAGTGTATATATACAGAATAATACAGATACAGAGAATTACACCCAGTATACAGGACAGGAGAAGTGGTACTGTGCAGTGTATATATACAGAATAATACAGATACTGAGAATTACACCCACTATACAGGACGGGAGAAGTGGTACTGTGCAGTTTATATATACTGAATAATACAGATACTGAGAATTACACCCAGTATACAGGACAGGAGAAGTGGTACTGTGCAGTGTATATATACAGAATAATAATACAGATACTGAGAATTACACCCAGTATACAGGAAAGGAGAAGTGGTACTGTGCAGTGTATATATACAGAATAATACAGATACTGAGAATTACACCCAGTATACAGGACAGGAGAAGTGGTACTGTGCAGTGTATATATACAGAATAATACAGATACTGATAATTACACCCAGTATACAGGGCAGGAGAAGTGGCACTGTGCAGTGTATATATACAGAATAATCTAGATACTGAGAATTACACCCAGTATACAGGACAGGAGAAGTGGTACTGTGCAGTGTATATATACAGAATAATACAGATACTGATAATTACACCCAGTATACAGGACAGGAGAACTGGCACTATGCAGTGTATATATACAGAATAATATAGATACTGAGATTTACACCCAGTATACAGGACAGGAGAAGTGGTACTGTGCAGTGTATATATACAGAATAATACAGATACTGATAATTACACCCAGTATACAGGACAGGAGAAGTGGCACTGTGCAGTGTATATATACAGAATAACACAGATACTGAGAATTACACCCAGTACACAGGACAGGAGATGTGGTATTGTACAGTGTATATATACAGAATAATACAGATACTGAGAATTACACCCAGTACACAGGACAGGAGATGTGGTACTGTGCAGTGTATATATACAGAATAATACAGATACTGAGAATTACACCCAGTATACAGGACAGGAGAAGTGGTAATGTGCAGTGTATATATACAGAATAATACAGATACTGAGAATTACACCCAGTATACAGGACAGGAGAAGTGGTACTGTGCAGTGTATATATACAGAATAATACAGATACTGAGAATTACACCCAGTATACAGGACAGGAGAAGTGGTACTGTGCAGTGTATATATACAGAATAATACAGATACTGAGAATTACACCCAGTATACAGGACAGGAGAAGTGGTACTGTGCAGTGTATATATACAGAATAATACAGATACTGAGAATTACACACAGTATACAGGACAGGAGAAGTGGTAATGTGCAGTGTAAATATAAAAAACAATACAGATACTGAGAATTACACTCAGCATACAGGACAGGAGAAGTGGTACTGTGCAGTGTATATATACAGATACTGAGAATTACACCCAGTGTACAGGACAGGAGAAGTGGTAATGTGCAGTGCATATATACAGAACAATACAGATACTGAGAATTACACCCAGCATACAGGACAGGAGAAGTGGTACTGTGCTTTTATATATACAGAATAATACAGATACTGAGAATTACACCCACTATACAGGACAGTAGAAGTGGTACTGTGCAGTGTGTATATACAGAATAACTCAGATACTGAGAATTACACCCAGTATACAGGACAGGAGAGGTGGTACTGTGCAGTGTATATATACAGAATTATACAGATACTGAGAATTACACCTAGTATACAAGACAGGAGAAGTGGTACTGTGCAGTGTATATATACAGAATAATACAGATACTGAGAATTACACCCAGTATACAGGACAGGAGAAGTGGTACTGTGCAGTGTATATATACAGAATAACTCAGATACTGAGAATTACACCCAGTATAAAGGACAGGAGAGGTGGTACTGTGCAGTGTATATATACAGAATAATACAGATACTGAGAATTACACCCAGTATACAGGACAGGAGAAGTGGTACTGTGCAGTGTATATATACAGAATAATACAGATACTGAGAATTACACCCAGTATACAGGACAGGAGAAGTGGCACTATGCAGTGTATATATACAGAATAATACAGATACTGAGAATTACACCCAGTACACAGGACAGGAGAAGTGGTATTGTGCAGTGTATATATGCAGAATAATACAGATACTGAGAATTACACCCAGCATACAAGACAGGAGAAGTGGTAATGTGCAGTGTATATATACAGAATAATACAGATACTGAGAATTACACCCAGTATACAGGACAGGAGAAGTGGTACTGTGCAGTGTATATATACAGAATAATACAGATACTGAGAATTACACCCAGTATACAGGACAGGAGAAGTGGTACTGTGCAGTGTATATATACAGAATAATACAGATACTGAGAATTACACCCAGTATACAGGACAGGAGAAGTGGTACTGTGCAGTGTATATATACAGAATAATACAGATACTGAGAATTACACCCAGTATACATGACAGGAGAAGTGTTACTGTGCAGAGAATATATACAGAATAACTCAGATACTGAGAATTACACCCAGTATACAGGACAGGAGAAGTGGTACTGTGCAGTGTATATATACAGAATAATACAGATACTGAAAATTACACCCAGTATACAGGACAGGAGAAGTGGCACTGTGCAGTGTATATATACAGATACTGAGAATTACACCCAGTGTACAGGACAGGAGAAGTGGTAATGTGCAGTGTATATATACAGAACAATACAGATACTGAGAATTTCTCCCAGCATACAGGACAGGAGAAGTGGTACTGTGCAGTGTATATATACAGATACTGAGAATTACACCCAGTGTACAGGACAGGAGAAGTGGTAATGTGCAGTGTATATATAAAAAACAATACAGATACTGAGAATTACACTCAGCATACAGGACAGGAGAAGTGGTACTGTGCAGTGTATATACAGTATACAGATACTGAGAATTACACCCAGTGTACAGGACAGGAGAAGTGGTAATGTGCAGTGTATATATACACAAAACAATACAGATACTGAGAATTACACCCAGCATACAGGACAGGAGAAGTGGCACTGTGCAGTGTATACAGTGGGGAAAAAAAGTATTTAGTCAGTCAGCAATAGTGCAAGTTCCACCACTTAAAAAGATGAGAGGTGTCTGTAATTTACATCATAGGTAGACCTCAACTATGGGAGACAAACTGAGAAAAAAAAATCCAGAAAATCACATTGTCTGTTTTTTTTTTCATTTTATTTGCATATTATGGTGGAAAATAAGTATTTGGTCAGAAACAAAATTTCATCTCAATACTTTGTGATATATCCTTTGTTGGCAATGACAGAGGTCAAACGTTTTCTGTAAGTCTTCACAAGGTTGCCACACACTGTTGTTGGTATGTTGGCCCATTCCTCTATGCAGATCTCCTCTAGAGCAGTGATGTTTTTTGGCTTTTCGCTTGGCAACACGGACTTTCAACTCCCTCCAAAGGTTTTCTATAGAGTTGAGATCTGGAGACTGGCTAGGCCACTCCAGGACCTTGAAATGCTTCTTACGAAGCCACTCCTTCGTTGCCCTGGCGGTGTGCTTTGGATCATTGTCATGTTGAAAGACCCAGCCACGTTTCATCTTCAATGCCCTTGCTGATGGAAGGAGGTTTGCACTCAAAATCTCACGATACATGGCCCCATTCATTCTTTCATGTACCCGGATCAGTCGTCCTGGCCCCTTTGCAGAGAAACAGCCCCAAAGCATGATGTTTCCACCACCATGCTTTACAGTAGGTATGATGTTTGATGGATGCAACTCAGTATTCTTTTTCCTCCAAACACGACAAGTTGTGTTTCTACCAAACAGTCCCAGTTTGGTTTCATCAGACCATAGGACATTCTCCCAAAACTCCTCTGGATCATCCAAATGCTCTCTAGCAAACTTCAGACGGGCCCGGACATGTACAGGCTTAAGCAGTGGGACACGTCTGGCACTGCAGGATCTGAGTCCATGGTGGCGTAGTGTGTTACTTATGGTAGGCCTTGTTACATTGGTCCCAGCTCTCTGCAGTTCATTCACTAGGTCCCCCCGCTTGGTTCTGGGATTTTTGCTCAACCTTCTTGTGATCATTCTGACCCCACGGGGTGGGATTTTGCGTGGAGCACCAGATCGAGGGAGATTATCAGTGGTCTTGTATGTCTTCCATTTTCTAATTATTGCTCCCACAGTTGATTTCTTCACTCCAAGCTGGTTGGCTATTGCAGATTCAGTCTTCCCAGCCTGGTGCAGGGCTACAATTTTGTTTCTGGTGTCCTTTGACAGCTCTTTGGTCTTCACCATAGTGGAGTTTGGAGTCAGACTGTTTGAGGGTGTGCACAGGTGTCTTTTTATACTGATAACAAGTTTAAACAGGTGCCATTTCTACAGATAATGAGTGGAGGAAAGAGGAGACTCTTAAAGAAGAAGTTACAGGTCTGTGAGAGCCAGAAATCTTGATTGCTTGTTTCTGACCAAATACTTATTTTCCACCATAATATGCAAATAAAAAAAAAAAAAAACAGACAATGTGATTTTCTGGATTTTTTTTTCTCAGTTTGTCTCCCATAGTTGAGGTCTACCTATGATGTAAATTACAGACGCCTCTCATCTTTTTAAGTGGTGGAACTTGCACTATTGTTGACTGACTAAATACTTTTTTCCCCACTGTATATACAGAATAATACAGATACTGAGAATTACACCTAGTATACAGGACAGGAGAAGTGGTATTGTGCAGTGTACATATAAACAGAATAATACAGATACTGAGAATTACACACAGTATATAGGACAGGAGAAGTGGTACTGTGCTGTGTATATATGCAGAATAATACAGATACTGAGAATTACACCCAGTATACAGGACAGGAGAAGTGGTACTGTGCAGTGTATATATACAGAATAATACAGATACTGAGAATTACACCCAGTATACAGGGCAGGAGAAGTGGTACTGTGCTGTGTATATATGCAGAATAATACAGATACTGAGAATTACACCCAGTATATAAGACAGGAGAAGTGGTACTGTGCAGTGTATATATACACAGAATAATACAGATACTGAGAATTACACCCAGTATACAGGACAGGAGAAGTGGTACTGTGCAGTGTAAATATACAGAATAACACAGATACTGAGAATTACACCCAGTATACAGGACAGGAGAAGTGGTACTGTGCTGTGTATATATACAGAATAATACAGATACTGAGAATTACACCCAGTATACAGGGCAGGAGAAGTGGTACTGTGCTGTGTATATATACAGAATAATACAGATACTGAGAATTACACCCAGTATACACGACAGGAGAAGTAGTACTGTGAAGTGTATATATACAGAATAATACAGATACTGAGAATTACACCCAGTATACAGGACAGGAGAAGTGGTACTGTGCAGTGTATATATACAGAATAATACAGATACAGAGAATTACACCCAGTATACAGGACAGGAGAAGTGGCACTGTGCAGTGTATATATACAGAATAATACAGATACAGAGAATTACACCCAGTATACAGGACAAGAGAAGTGGTACTGTGCAGTGTATATATACAGAATAATACAGATACTGAGAATTACACCCAGTATACACGACAGGAGAAGTAGTACTGTGAAGTGTATATATACAGAATAATACAGATACTGAGAATTACACCCAGTATACAGGACAGGAGAAGTGGTACTGTGCAGTGTATATATACAGAATAATACAGATGCTGAGAATTACACCCAGTATACAGGACAGGAGAAGTGGCACTGTGCAGTGTATATATACAGAATAATACAGATACTGAGAATTACACCCAGTACACAGGACAGGAGAAGTGGTACTGTGCAGTGTATATATACAGAATAATACAGATACTGAGAATTACACCCAGTATACAGGACAGGAGAAGTGGTACTGTGCAGTGTATAAATACAGATGCTGAGAATTACTCCCAGTATACAGGACAGGAGAAGTGGTACTGTGCAGTGTATATATACAGAATAATACAGATACTGAGGATTACACCCAGTATACAGGACAGGAGAAGTAGCACTGTTGCAGTGTATATATACAGAATAATACAGATACTGAGAATTTCACCCACTATACAGGATGGGAGACGTGGTACTGTGCAGTTTAGATATACAGAATAATACAGATACTGAGAAATACACCCAGTATACAGGACAGGAGAAGTGGTACTGTGCAGTGTATATTTACAGAATAATACAGATACTGAGAATTACACCCAGTATACAGGACAGGAGAAGTGGCACTGTGCAGTGTATATATACAGAATAATACAGATACTGAGAATTACACCCAGTATACAGGACAGGAGAAGTGGTACTGTGCAGTGTATATATACAGAATAATACAGATACTGAGGATTACACCCAGTATACAGGACAGGAGAAGTGGTACTGTGCAGTGTATATATACAGAATAATACAGATACTGAGAATTACACCCAGTATACAGGACAGGAGAAGTGGTACTGTGCAGTGTATATATACAGAATAATACAGATACAGAGAATTACACCCAGTATACAGGACAGGAGAAGTGGTACTGTGCAGTGTATATATACAGAATAATACAGATACAGAGAATTACACCCAGTATACAGGACAGGAGAAGTGGTACTGTGCAGTGTATATAAACAGAATAATACAGATATTGAGAATTACACCCAGTATTCAGGACAGGAGACGTGGTACTGTGCAGTGTATATATACAGAATAATACAGATCCTGAGACTTACACCCAGTACACAGGACAGGAGAAGTCGTACTGTGCAGTGTATATATACAGATTAATACAGATACTGAGGATTACACCCAGTATACAGGACAGGAGAAGTGGTACTGTGCAGTGTATATATACAGAATAATACAGATACTGAGGATTACAGCCAGTATACAGGACAGGAGAAGTAGTACTGTTGCAGTGTATATATACAGAATAATACAGATACTGAGAATTACACCCACTATACAGGACGGGAGAAGTGGTTCTTTGCAGTTTATATATACCGAATAATACAGATACTGAGAACTACACCCAGTATACAGGACAGGAAAAGTGGTACTGTGCAGTGTATATTTATAGAATAATACAGATACTGAGAATTACACCCAGTATACAGGACAGGAGAAGTGGTACTGTGCAGTGTATATATACAGAATAATACAGATACTGAGAATTACACCCAGTATACAGGACAGGAGAAGTGGTACTGTGCAGTGTATATATACAGAATAATACAGATACTGAGAATTACACCCAGTATACAGGACAGGAGAAGTGGTAATGTGCAGTGTGTATATACAGAATAATACAAATACTGAGAATTACTCCCAGTATACAGGACAGGAGAAGTGGTACTGTGCAGTGTGTATATACAGAATAATACAAATACTGAGAATTACTCCCAGTATACAGGACAGGAGAAGTGGTACTGTGCAGTGTATATATACAGAATAATTCAGATACTGAGGATTACACCCAGTATACAGGACAGGAGAAGTAGCACTGTTGCAGTGTATATATACAGAATAATACAGATACTGACAATTACACCCACTATACAGGATGGGAGAAGTGGTACTGTGCAGTTTATATATACAGAATAATACAGATACTGAGAATTACACCCAGTATACAGGACAGGAGAAGTGGTACTGTGCAGTGTATATATACAGAATAATACAGATACTGAGAATTACACCCACTATACAGGACGGGAGAAGTGGTACTGTGCAGTTTATATATACCGAATAATACAGATACTGAGAATTACACCCAGTATACAGGGCAAGAGAAGTGGTACTGTGCAGTGTATATATACAGAATAATACAGATACTGAGAATTACACCCAGTATACAGGACAGGAGAAGTAGTACTGTGAAGTGTATATATACAGAATAATACAGATACTGAGAATTGCACCCAATATACAGGACAGGAAAAGTGGCACTGTGAAGTGTATATATACAGAATAATACAGATACTGAGAATTGCACCAAATATACAGGACGGTAGAAGTGGTACTGTGCAGTTTATATATACAGAATAATACAGATACTGAGAATTACACCCAGTATACAAGACAGGAGAAGTGGTAATATGCAGTGTATATATACAGATACTGAGAATTACACCCAGTGTACAGGACAGGAGAAGTGGTAATGTGCAGTGTATATATACAGAACAATACAGATACTGAGAATTACTCCCAGCATACAGGACAGGTGAAATGGTACTGTGCAGTGTATATATACAGAATAATACAGATACTGAGAATTACACCCAGTATACAGGACAGGAGAAGTGGTACTGTGCAATGTATATATACACAGAATAATACAGATACTGAGAATTACACCCAGTATACATGACAGGAGAAGTGTTACTGTGCAGAGTATATATACAGAATAATTCAGATACTGAGAATTACACCCAGTATACAGGACAGGAGAAGTGGTACTGTGCAGTGTACATATACAGAATAATACAGATACTGAGAATTACACCCAGTATACAGGACAGGAGAAGTTGCACTGTGCAGTGTATATATACAGATACTGAGAATTACACCCTGTGTACAGGACAGGAGAATTGGTAATGTGCAGTGTATATATACAGAACAATACAGATACTGAGAATTACACCCAGTATACAGGACAGGAGAAGTGGTACTGTGCAGTGTATATATACAGAATAATACAGATACAGAGAATTACACCCAGTATACAGGACAGGAGAAGTGGTACTGTGCAGTGTATATATACAGAATAATACAGATACTGAGAATTACACCCAGTATACACGACAGGAGAAGTAGTACTGTGAAGTGTATATATACAGAATAATACAGATACTGAGAATTACACCCAGTATACACGACAGGAGAAGTGGTACTGTGCAGTGTATATATACAGAATAATACAGATACAGAGAATTACACCCAGTATATAGGACAGGAGAAGTGGTACTGTGCAGTGTATGTATACAGAATAATACAGATACTGAGAATTACACCCAGTATACAGGACAGGAGAAGTGGTACTGTGCAGTGTATATATACAGAATAATACAGATACTGAGAATTACACCCAGTATACAGGACAGGAGAAGTGGTAATGTGCAGTGTGTATATACAGAATAATACAAATACTGAGAATTACTCCCAGTATACAGGACATGAGAAGTGGTACTGTGCAGTGTGTATATACAGAATAATACAAATACTGAGAATTACTCCCAGTATACAGGACAGGAGAAGTGGTACTGTGCAGTGTATATATACAGAATAATACAGATACTGAGGATTACACCCAGTATACAGGACAGGAGAAGTAGCACTGTTGCAGTGTATATATACAGAATAATACAGATACTGACAATTACACCCACTATACAGGATGGGAGAAGTGGTACTGTGCAGTTTATATATACAGAATAATACAGATACTGAGAATTACACCCAGTATACAGGACAGGAGAAGTGGTACTGTGCAGTGTATATATACAGAATAATACAGATACTGAGAATTACACCCACTATACAGGACGGGAGAAGTGGTACTGTGCAGTTTATATATACCGAATAATACAGATACTGAGAATTACACCCAGTATACAGGGCAAGAGAAGTGGTACTTTGCAGTGTATATATACAGAATAATACAGATACTGAGAATTACACCCAGTATACAGGACAGGAGAAGTAGTACTGTGAAGTGTATATATACAGAATAATACAGATACTGAGAATTGCACCCAATATACAGGACAGGAAAAGTGGCACTGTGAAGTGTATATATACAGAATAATACAGATACTGAGAATTACACCAAATATACAGGACGGTAGAAGTGGTACTGTGCAGTTTATATATACAGAATAATACAGATACTGAGAATTACACCCAGTATACAAGACAGGAGAAGTGGTAATATGCAGTGTATATATACAGATACTGAGAATTACACCCAGTGTACAGGACAGGAGAAGTGGTAATGTGCAGTGTATATATACAGAATAATACAGACACTGAGAATTACTCCCAGCATACAGGACAGGTGAAGTGGTACTGTGCAGTGTATATATACAGAATAATACAGATACTGTGAATTACACCCAGTATACAGGACAGGAGAAGTGGTACTGTGCAATGTATATATACACAGAATAATACAGATACTGAGAATTACACCCAGTATACATGACAGGAGAAGTGTTACTGTGCAGAGTATATATACAGAATAACTCAGAAACTGAGAATTACACCCAGTATACAGGACAGGAGAAGTGGTACTGTGCAGTGTACATATACAGAATAATACAGATACTGAGAATTACACCCAGTATACAGGACAGGAGAAGTTGCACTGTGCAGTGTATATATACAGATACTGAGAATTACACCCTGTGTACAGGACAGGAGAATTGGTAATGTGCAGTGTATATATACAGAACAATACAGATACTGAGAATTACACCCAGTATACAGGACAGGAGAAGTGGTACTGTGCAGTGTATATATACAGAATAATACAGATACAGAGAATTACACCCAGTATACAGGACAGGAGAAGTGGTACTGTGCAGTGTATATATACAGAATAATACAGATACTGAGAATTACACCCAGTATACACGACAGGAGAAGTAGTACTGTGAAGTGTATATATACAGAATAATACAGATACTGAGAATTACACCCAGTATACACGACAGGAGAAGTGGTACTGTGCAGTGTATATATACAGAATAATACAGATACAGAGAATTACACCCAGTATATAGGACAGGAGAAGTGGTACTGTGCAGTGTATGTATACAGAATAATACAGATACAGAGAATTACACCCAGTATACAGGACAGGAGAAGTGGTACTGTGCAGTGTATATATACAGAATAATACAGATACAGAGAATTACACCCAGTATAAGGGACAGGAGAAGTGGTACTGTGCAGTGTATATATACAGAATAATACAGATACTGAGAATTACACCCAGTATACACGACAGGAGAAGTAGTACTGTGAAGTGTATATATACAGAATAATACAGATACTGAGAATTACACCCAGTATACAGGACAGGAGAAGTGGTACTGTGCAGTGTATATATACAGAATAATACAGATACTGAGAATTACACCCAGTATACAGGACAGGAGAAGTGGCACTGTGCAGTGTATATATACAGAATAATATAGATACTGAGAATTACACCCAGTACACAGGACAGGAGAAGTGGTACTGTGCAGTGTTTATATACAGAATAATACAGATACTGAGAATTACACCCAGTATACAGGACAGGAGAAGTGGTACTGTGCAGTGTATAAATACAGATGCTGAGAATTACTCCCAGTATACAGGACAGGAGAAGTGGTACTGTGCAGTGTATATATACAGAATAATACAGATACTGAGGATTACACCCAGTATACAGGACAGGAGAAGTAGCACTGTTGCAGTGTATATATACAGAATAATACAGATACTGAGAATTTCACCCACTATACAGGATGGGAGAAGTGGTACTGTGCAGTTTATATATACAGAATAATACAGATACTGAGAATTACACCCAGTATACAGGACAGGAGAAGTGGTACTGTGCAGTGTATATATACAGAATAATACAGATACAGAGAATTACACCCAGTATACAGGACAGGAGAAGTGGTACTGTGCAGTGTATATATACAGAATAATACAGATACAGAGAATTACACCCAGTATACAGGACAGGAGAAGTGGTACTGTGCAGTGTATATAAACAGAATAATACAGATATTGAGAATTACACCCAGTATTCAGGACAGGAGACGTGGTACTGTGCAGTGTATATATACAGAATAAAACAGATCCTGAGACTTACACCCAGTACACAGGACAGGAGAAGTGGTACTGTGCAGTGTATATATACAGATTAATACAGATACTGAGGATTACACCCAGTATACAGGACAGGAGAAGTGGTACTGTGCAGTGTATATATACAGAATAATACAGATACTGAGGATTACAGCCAGTATACAGGACAGGAGAAGTAGTACTGTTGCAGTGTATATATACAGAATAATACAGATACTGAGAATTACACCCACTATACAGGACGGGAGAAGTGGTTCTTTGCAGTTTATATATACCGAATAATACAGATACTGAGAACTACTCCCAGTATACAGGACAGGAAAAGTGGTACTGTGCAGTGTATATTTATAGAATAATACAGATACTGAGAATTACACCCAGTATACAGGACAGGAGAAGTGGTACTGTGCAGTGTATATATACAGAATAATACAGATACTGAGAATTACACCCAGCATACAGGACAGGAGAAGTGGTACTGTGCAGTGTATATATACAGAATAATACAGGTACTGAGAATTACACCCAGTATACACGACAGGAGAAGTGGTACTGTGAAGTGTATATATACAGAATAATACAGATACTGAGAATTACACCCACTATACAGGACAGGAGAAGTGGTACTGTGCAGTGTATATTTAAAGAATAATACAGATACTGAGAATTACACCCAGTATACAGGACAGGAGAAGTGGTAATGTGCAGTGTGTATATACACAATATTACAGATACTGAGAATTACACCCAGTATACAGGACAGGAGAAGTGGTACTGTGCAGTGTATATATACAGAATAATACAAATACTGAGAATTACACCCAGTATACAGGACAGGAGAAGTGGTAATGTGCAGTGTGTATATACAGAATAATACAAATACTGAGAATTACTCCCAGTATACAGGACAGGAGAAGTGGTACTGTGCAGTGTATATATACAGAATAATACAGATACTGAGGATTACACCCAGTATACAGGACAGGAGAAGTAGCACTGTTGCAGTGTATATATACAGAATAATACAGAAACTGACAATTACACCCACTATACAGGATGGGAGAAGTGGTACTGTGCAGTTTATATATATAGAATAATACAGATACTGAGAATTACACCCAGTATACAGGACAGGAGAAGTGGTACTGTGCAGTGTATATATACAGAATAATACAGATACTGAGAATTACACCCACTATACAGGACGGGAGAAGTGGTACTGTGCAGTTTATATATACCGAATAATACAGATACTGAGAATTACACCCAGTATACAGGGCAGGAGAAGTGGTACTGTGCAGTGTATATATACAGAATAATACAGATACTGAGAATTACACCCAGTATACAGGACAGGAGAAGTAGTACTGTGAAGTGTATATATACAGAATAATACAGATACTGAGAATTGCACCCAATATACAGGACAGGAAAAGTGGCACTGTGAAGTGTATATATACAGAATAATACAGATACTGAGAATTACACCAAATATACAGGACGGTAGAAGTGGTACTGTGCAGTTTATATATACAGAATAATACAGATACTGAGAATTACACCCAGTATACAAGACAGGAGAAGTGGTAATATGCAGTGTATATATACAGATACTGAGAATTACACCCAGTGTACAGGACAGGAGAAGTGGTAATGTGCAGTGTATATATACAGAACAATACAGATACTGAGAATTACTCCCAGCATACAGGACAGGTGAAGTGGTACTGTGCAGTGTGTATATATACAGAATAATTCAGATACTGAGAATTACACCCAGTATACAGGACAGGAGAAGTGGTACTGTGCAGTGTATATATACACAGAATAATACAGATACTGAGAATTACACCCAGTATACATGACAGGAGAAGTGTTACTGTGCAGAGTATATATACAGAATAACTCAGATACTGAGAATTACACCCAGTATACAGGACAGGAGAAGTGGTACTGTGCAGTGTACATATACAGAATAATACAGATACTGAGAATTACACCCAGTATACAGGACAGGAGAAGTTGCACTGTGCAGTGTATATATACAGATACTGAGAATTACACCCTGTGTACAGGACAGGAGAATTGGTAATGTGCAGTGTATATATACAGAACAATACAGATACTGAGAATTACTCCTAGCATACAGGACAGGAGAAGTGGTACTGTGCAGTGTATATATACAGATACTGAGAATTACACTCAGTGTACAGGACAGGAGAAGTGGTAATGTGCAGTGTATATATACAGAACAATACAGATACTGAGAATTATACCCAGCATACAGGACAGGAGAAGTGGTACTGTGCAGTGTATATATACAGAATAATACAGATACTGAGAATTACACCCAGTATAAAGGACAGTAGAAGTGGTACTGTGCAGTGTGTATACAGAATAATACAGATACTGAGAACTACACCTAGTATACAGGACAGGAGAAGTGGTATTGTGCAGTGTATATATATACAGAATAATACAGATACTGAGAATTACACACAGTATATAGGACAGGAGAGGTGGCACTGTGCAGTGTATATATACAGAATAATACAGATACTGAGAATTACACCTAGTATACAGGACAGGAGAAGTGGTATTGTGCAGTGTATATATATACAGAATAATACAGATACTGAGAATTACACCCAGTATTAAGGACAGTAGTAGTGGTACTGTGCAGTGTGTATACAGAATAATACAGATACTGAGAATTACACACAGTATATAGGACAGGAGAAGTGGTACTGTGCAGTGTATATATACAGAATAATACAGATACTGATAATTACACCCAGTATACAGGACAGGAGAAGTGGTACTGTGCAGTGTATATATAGAGAATAATACAGATACTGAGAATTACACCCAGTATACAGGGCAGGAGAAGTGGTACTGTGCTGTGTATATATGCAGAATAATACAGATACTGAGAATTACACCCAGTATACAAGACAGGAGAAGTAGTACTGTTACAGTGTATATATACAGAATAATACAGATACTGAGAATTACACCCACTATACAGGACGGGAGAAGTGGTACTGTGCAGTTTATATATACCGAATAATACAGATATTGAGATTTACACCCAGTATACAGGACAGGAGAAGTGGTACTGTGCAGTGTATATATACAGAATAATACAGATACTGAGGATTACACCCAGTATAGAGGACAGGAGAAGTGGTACTGTGCAGAGTATATATACAGAATAATACAGATACTGAGGATTACACCCAGTATACAGGACAGGAGAAGTAGTACTGTTGCAGTGTATATATACAGAATAATACAGATACTGAGAATTACACCCACTATACAGGACGGGAGAAGTGGTACTGTGCAGTTTATATATACTGAATAATACAGATAGAGAATTAGACCCAGTATACAGGACAGGAGAAGTGATACTGTGCAGTGTATATATACAGAATAACTCAGATACTGAGAATTACACCCAGTATACAGGACAGGAGAAGTGGTACTGTGCAGTGTACATATACAGAATAATACAGATACTGAGAATTACACCCAGTATACAGGACAGGAGAAGTTGCACTGTGCAGTGTATATATACAGATACTGAGAATTACACCCTGTGTACAGGACAGGAGAATTGGTAATGTGCAGTGTATATATACAGAACAATACAGATACTGAGAATTACTCCCAGCATACAGGACAGGAGAAGTGGTACTGTGCAGTGTATATATACAGATACTGAGAATTACACTCAGTGTACAGGACAGGAGAAGTGGTAATGTGCAGTGTATATATACAGAACAATACAGATACTGAGAATTATACCCAGCATACAGGACAGGAGAAGTGGTACTGTGCAGTGTATATATACAGAATAATACAGATACTGAGAATTACACCCAGTATAAAGGACAGTAGAAGTGGTACTGTGCAGTGTGTATACAGAATAATACAGATACTGAGAACTACACCTAGTATACAGGACAGGAGAAGTGGTATTGTGCAGTGTATATATATACAGAATAATACAGATACTGAGAATTACACACAGTATATAGGACAGGAGAGGTGGCACTGTGCAGTGTATATATACAGAATAATACAGATACTGAGAATTACACCTAGTATACAGGACAGGAGAAGTGGTATTGTGCAGTGTATATATATACAGAATAATACAGATACTGAGAATTACACCCAGTATTAAGGACAGTAGTAGTGGTACTGTGCAGTGTGTATACAGAATAATACAGATACTGAGAATTACACACAGTATATAGGACAGGAGAAGTGGTACTGTGCAGTGTATATATACAGAATAATACAGATACTGATAATTACACCCAGTATACAGGACAGGAGAAGTGGTACTGTGCAGTGTATATATAGAGAATAATACAGATACTGAGAATTACACCCAGTATACAGGGCAGGAGAAGTGGTACTGTGCTGTGTATATATGCAGAATAATACAGATACTGAGAATTACACCCAGTATACAAGACAGGAGAAGTAGTACTGTTACAGTGTATATATACAGAATAATACAGATACTGAGAATTACACCCACTATACAGGACGGGAGAAGTGGTACTGTGCAGTTTATATATACCGAATAATACAGATATTGAGATTTACACCCAGTATACAGGACAGGAGAAGTGGTACTGTGCAGTGTATATATACAGAATAATACAGATACTGAGGATTACACCCAGTATAGAGGACAGGAGAAGTGGTACTGTGCAGAGTATATATACAGAATAATACAGATACTGAGGATTACACCCAGTATACAGGACAGGAGAAGTAGTACTGTTGCAGTGTATATATACAGAATAATACAGATACTGAGAATTACACCCACTATACAGGACGGGAGAAGTGGTACTGTGCAGTTTATATATACTGAATAATACAGATAGAGAATTAGACCCAGTATACAGGACAGGAGAAGTGATACTGTGCAGTGTATATATACAGAATAATACAGATACTGAGAATTACACCCAGTATACAGGACAGGAGAAGTGGTAATATGCAGTGTATATATACAGAATAATACAGATACTGAGAATTACACCCAGTATACAGGTAAGGAGAATTTGTACTGTGCAGTGTATATGTACATAATAATATAGATACTGAGAATTACACCCAGTATACAGGACAGGAGAAGTGGTACTGTGCAGTGTATATATACAGAATAATACAGATACTGAGAATTACACCCAGTATACAGGACAGGAGAAGTGGCACTATGCAGTGTATATATACAGAATAATACAGATACTGAGAATTAGACCCAGTATACAAGACAGGAGAAGTAGTACTGTTACAGTGTATATATACAGAATAATACAGATACTGAGAATTACACCCACTATACAGGACGGGAGAAGTGGTACTGTGCAGTTTATATATACCGAATAATACAGATACTGAGATTTACACCCAGTATACAGGACAGGAGAAGTGGTACTGTGCAGTGTATATATACAGAATAATAGATACTGAGGATTACACCCAGTATAGAGGACACGAGAAGTGGTACTGTGCAGAGTATATATACAGAATAATACAGATACTGAGGATTACACCCAGTATACAGGACAGGAGAAGTAGTACTGTTGCAGTGTATATATACAGAATAATACAGATACTGAGAATTACACCCACTATACAGGATGGGAGAAGTGGTACTGTGCAGTTTATATATACTGAATAATACAGATACTGAGAATTACACCCAGTATACAGGACAGGAGAAGTGGTACTGTGCAGTGTATATATACAGAATAATACAGATACTGAGAATTACACCCAGTACACAGGAAAGGAGAAGTGGTACTGTGCAGTGTATATATACAGAATAATACAGATACTGAGAATTACACCCAGTATACAGGACAGGAGAAGTGGTACTGTGCAGTGTATATATACAGAATAATACAGATACTGATAATTACACCCAGTATACAGGACAGGAGAAGTGGCACTGTGCAGTGTATATATACAGAATAATCTAGATACTGAGAATAACACCCAGTATACAGGACAGGAGAAGTGGTACTGTGCAGTGTATATATACAGAATAATACAGATACTGATAATTACACCCAGTATACAGGACAGGAGAAGTGGTAATGTGCAGTGTATATATACAGAATAATACAGATACTGAGAATTACACCCAGTATACAGGACAGGAGAAGTGGTACTGTGCAGTGTATATATACATAATAATATAGATACTGAGAATTACATCCAGTATACAGGACAGGAGAAGTGGTACTGTGCAGTTTATATATACCGAATAATACAGATACTGAGAATTACACCCAGTATACAGGACAGGAGAAGTGGTACTGTGCAGTGTATATATACAGAATAATACAGATACTGAGAATTACACCCAGTATACAGGACAGGAGAAGTGGTACTGTGCAGTGTATATATACAGAATAATACAGATACTGAGAATTACACCCAGTATACAGGACAGGAGAAGTGGTACTGTGCAGTGTATATATACAGAATAATACAGATACTGAGAATTACACCCAGTATACAGGACAGGAGAAGTGGTACTGTACAGTGTATATATACAGAATAATACAGATACTGAGAATTACACCCAGTATACAGGACAGGAGAAGTGGTAATGTGCAGTGTATATATAAAAAACAATACAGATACTGAGAATTACACTCAGCATACAGGACAGGAGAAGTGGTACTGTGCAGTGTATATATACAGATACTGAGAATTACACCCAGTGTACAGGACAGGAGAAGTGGTAATGTGCAGTGCATATATACAGAACAATACAGATACTGAGAATTACACCCAGCATACAGGACAGGAGAAGTGGTACTGTGCTTTTATATATACAGAATAATACAGATACTGAGAATTACACCCAGTATACAGGACAGTAGAAGTGGTACTGTGCAGTGTGTATATACAGAATAACTCAGATACTGAGAATTACACCCAGTATACAGGACAGGAGAGGTGGTACTGTGCAGTGTATATATACAGAATAATACAGATACTGAGAATTACACCTAGTATACAAGACAGGAGAAGTGGTACTGTGCAGTGTATATATATACAGAATAATACAGATACTGAGAATTACACCCAGTATACAGGACAGGAGAAGTGGTACTGTGCAGTGTATATATACAGAATAACTCAGATACTGAGAATTACACCCAGTATAAAGGACAGGAGAGGTGGTACTGTGCAGTGTATATATACAGAATAATACAGATATTGAGAATTACACCCAGTATACAGGACAGGAGAAGTGGTACTGTGCAGTGTATATATACAGAATAATACAGATACTGAGAATTACACCCAGTATACAGGACAGGAGAAGTGGCACTATGCAGTGTATATATACAGAATAATACAGATACTGAGAATTACACCCAGTACACAGGACAGGAGAAGTGGTATTGTGCAGTGTATATATGCAGAATAATACAGATACTGATAATTACACCCAGTATACAAGACAGGAGAAGTGGTAATGTGCAGTGTATATATACAGAATAATACAGATACTGAGAATTACACCCAGTATACAGGACAGGAGAAGTGGTACTGTGCAGTGTATATATACAGAATAATACAGATACTGAGAATTACACCCAGTATACAGGACAGGAGAAGTGGTACTGTGCAGTGTATATATACAGAATAATACAGATACTGAGAATTACACCCAGTATACAGGACAGGAGAAGTGGTACTGTGCAGTGTATATATACAGAATAATACAGATACTGAGAATTACACCCAGTATACATGACAGGAGAAGTGTTACTGTGCAGAGAATATATACAGAATAACTCAGATACTGAGAATTACACCCAGTATACAGGACAGGAGAAGTGGTACTGTGCAGTGTATATATACAGAATAATACAGATACTGAAAATTACACCCAGTATACAGGACAGGAGAAGTGGCACTGTGCAGTGTATATATACAGATACTGAGAATTACACCCAGTGTACAGGACAGGAGAAGTGGTAATGTGCAGTGTATATATACAGAACAATACAGATACTGAGAATTTCTCCCAGCATACAGGACAGGAGAAGTGGTACTGTGCAGTGTATATACAGTATACAGATACTGAGAATTACACCCAGTGTACAGGACAGGAGAAGTGGTAATGTGCAGTGTATATATAAAAAACAATACAGATACTGAGAATTACACTCAGCATCCAGGACAGGAGAAGTGGTACTGTGCAGTGTATATACAGTATACAGATACTGAGAATTACACCCAGTGTACAGGACAGGAGAAGTGGTAATGTGCAGTGTATATATACACAAAACAATACAGATACTGAGAATTACACCCTGCATACAGGACAGGAGAAGTGGCACTGTGCAGTGTATATATACAGAATAATACAGATACTGAGAATTACACCTAGTATACAGGACAGGAGAAGTGGTATTGTGCAGTGTACATATAAACAGAATAATACAGATACTGAGAATTACACACAGTATATAGGACAGGAGAAGTGGTACTGTGCTGTGTATATATGCAGAATAATACAGATACTGAGAATTACACCCAGTATACAGGACAGGAGAAGTGGTACTGTGCAGTGTATATATACAGAATAATACAGATACTGAGAATTACACCCAGTATACAGGGCAGGAGAAGTGGTACTGTGCTGTGTATATATGCAGAATAATACAGATACTGAGAATTACACCCAGTATATAAGACAGGAGAAGTGGTACTGTGCAGTGTATATATACAGAATAATACAGATACTGAGAATTACACCCAGTATACAGGACAGGAGAAGTGGTACTTTGCAGTGTATATATACAGAATAACACAGATACTGAGAATTACACCCAGTATACAGGACAGGAGAAGTGGTACTGTGCTGTGTATATATACAGAATAATACAGATACTGAGAATTACACCCAGTATACAGGGCAGGAGAAGTGGTACTGTGCTGTGTATATATACAGAATAATACAGATACTGAGAATTACACCCAGTATACAGGACAGGAGAAGTGGTACTGTGCAGTGTATATATACAGAATAATACAGATACAGAGAATTACACCCAGTATACAGGACAGGAGAAGTGGTACTGTGCAGTGTATATATACAGAATAATACAGATACAGAGAATTACACCCAGTATACAGGACAGGAGAAGTGGTACTGTGCAGTGTATATATACAGAATAATACAGATACTGAGAATTACACCCAGTATACACGACAGGAGAAGTAGTACTGTGAAGTGTATATATACAGAATAATACAGATACTGAGAATTACACCCAGTATACAGGACAGGAGAAGTGGTACTGTGCAGTGTATATATACAGAATAATACAGATACTGAGAATTACACCCAGTATACAGGACAGGAGAAGTGGCACTGTGCAGTGTATATATACATAATAATACAGATACTGAGAATTACACCCAGTACACAGGACAGGAGAAGTGGTACTGTGCAGTGTATATATACAGAATAATACAGATACTGAGAATTACACCCAGTATACAGGACAGGAGAAGTGGTACTGTGCAGTGTATAAATACAGATGCTGAGAATTACTCCCAGTATACAGGATAGGAGAAGTGGTACTGTGCAGTGTATATATACAGAATAATACAGATACTGAGGATTACACCCAGTATACAGGACAGGAGAAGTAGCACTGTTGCAGTGTATATATACAGAATAATACAGATACTGAGAATTTCACCCACTATACAGGATGGGAGAAGTGGTACTGTGCAGTTTATATATACAGAATAATACAGATACTGAGAAATACACCCAGTATACATGACAGGAGAAGTGGTACTGTGCAGTGTATATTTACAGAATAATACAGATACTGAGAATTACACCCAGTATACAGGACAGGAGAAGTGGCACTGTGCAGTGTATATATACAGAATAATACAGATACTGAGAATTACACCCAGTATACAGGACAGGAGAAGTGGTACTGTGCAGTGTATACATACAGAATAATACAGATACTGAGGATTGCACCCAGTATACAGGACAGGAGAAGTGGTACTGTGCAGTGTATATATACAGAATAATACAGATACTGAGAATTACACCCAGTATACAGGACAGGAGAAGTGGTACTGTGCAGTGTATATATACAGAATAATACAGATACAGAGAATTACACCCAGTATACAGGACAGGAGAAGTGGTACTGTGCAGTGTATATATACAGAATAATACAGATACAGAGAATTACACCCAGTATACAGGACAGGAGAAGTGGTACTGTGCAGTGTATATAAACAGAATAATACAGATATTGAGAATTACACCCAGTATTCAGGACAGGAGACGTGGTACTGTGCAGTGTATATATACAGAATAATACAGATCCTGAGACTTACACCCAGTACACAGGACAGGAGAAGTGGTACTGTGCAGTGTATATATACAGATTAATACAGATACTGAGGATTACACCCAGTATACAGGACAGGAGAAGTGGTACTGTGCAGTGTATATATACAGAATAATACAGATTCTGAGGATTACAGCCAGTATACAGGACAGGAGAAGTAGTACTGTTGCAGTGTATATATACAGAATAATACAGATACTGAGAATTACACCCACTATACAGGACGGGAGAAGTGGTTCTTTGCAGTTTATATATACCGAATAATACAGATACTGAGAATTACACCCAGTATACAGGACAGGAGAAGTGGTACTGTGCAGTGTATATATACAGAATAATACAGATACTGAGAATTACACCCAGTATACAGGACAGGAGAAGTGGTACTGTGCAGTGTATATATACAGAATAATACATATACTGAGAATTACACCCAGTATACACGACAGGAGAAGTGGTACTGTGAAGTGTATATATACAGAATAATACAGATACTGAGAATTACACCCACTATACAGGACAGGAGAAGTGGTACTGTGCAGTGTATATTTACAGAATAATACAGATACTGAGAATTACACCCAGTATACAGGACAGGAGGAGTGGTAATGTGCAGTGTGTATATACAGAATATTACAGATACTGAGAATTACACCCAGTATACAGGACAGGAGAAGTGGTACTGTGCAGTGTATATATACAGAATAATACAAATACTGAGAATTACACCCAGTATACAGGACAGGAGAAGTGGTAATGTGCAGTGTGTATATACAGAATAATACAAATACTGAGAATTACTCCCAGTATACAGGACAGGAGAAGTGGTACTGTGCAGTGTATATATACAGAATAATACAGATACTGAGGATTACACCCAGTATACAGGACAGGAGAAGTAGCACTGTTGCAGTGTATATATACAGAATAATACAGATACTGACAATTACACCCACTATACAGGATGGGAGAAGTGGTACTGTGCAGTTTATATATACAGAATAATACAGATACTGAGAATTATACCCAGTATACAGGACAGGAGAAGTGGTACTGTGCAGTGTATAGATACAGAATAATACAGATACTGAGAATTACACCCACTATACAGGACGGGAGAAGTGGTACTGTGCAGTTTATATATACCGAATAATACAGATACTGAGAATTACGCCCAGTATACAGGGCAGGAGAAGTGGTACTGTGCAGTGTATATATACAGAATAATACAGATACTGAGAATTACACCCAGTATACAGGACAGGAGAAGTAGTACTGTGAAGTGTATATATACAGAATAATACAGATACTGAGAATTACACCAAATATACAGGACGGTAGAAGTGGTACTGTGCAGTTTATATATACAGAATAATGCAGATACTGAGAATTACACCCAGTATACAGGACAGGAGAAGTGGTACTGTGCAGTGTATATTTACAGAATAATTCAAATACTGAGAATTACACCCAGTATACATGACAGGAGAAGTGGTACTGTGCAGTGTATATATACAGAATAATACAGATACTGAGAATTACACCCACTATACAGGACGGGAGAAGTGGTACTGTGCAGTTTATATATACCGAATAATACAGATACTGAGAATTACACCCAGTATACAGGGCAGGAGAAGTGGTACTGTGCAGTGTATATATACAGAATAATACAGATACTGAGAATTACACCCAATATACAGGACAGGAGAAGTAGTACTGTGAAGTGTATATATACAGAATAATACAGATACTGAGAATTGCACCCAATATACAGGACAGGAGAAGTGGCACTGTGAAGTGTATATATACAGAATAATACAGATACTGAGAATTTCACCAAATATACAGGACGGTAGAAGTGGTACTGTGCAGTTTATATATACAGAATAATGCAGATTCTGAGAATTACACCCAGTATACAGGACAGGAGAAGTGGTACTGTGCAGTGTATATTTACAGAATAATACAGATACTGAGAATTACACCCAGTATACATGACAGGAGAAGTGGTACTGTGCAGTGTATATATACAGAATAATACAGATACTGAGAATTACACACAGTGTACAGGACAGGAGAAGTGGTACTGTGCAGTGTATATACAGAATAATACAGATACTGAGAATTACACCCAGTATACAGGACAGGAGAAGTAGTACTGTGCAGTGTATATATACAGAATAATACAGATACTGAGAATTACACCCAGTACACAGGACAGGAGAAGTGGTACTGTGCAGGTTATATATACAGAATAATATAGATACTGAGAATTACACCCAGTACACAGGACAGGAGAAGTGGTACTGTGCAGTGTATATATACAGAATAATACAGATACTGAGAATTACACCCAGTATACAGGACAGGAGAAGTAGTACTGTGCAGTGTATTTGTTAGCAGGTTGCGGAATGCAGCGACAGACAGGAGGCAGTACAAGGGTTAACAAGATGTAACAATTTAATAGAATAAGGTATTCACTCCTCTAGGGGGGTTAACCGCTTGGGCGAGTGATAGGTATAATAAATGTAAAACAATAGCAGTTCAATGAAGGAACTTATGTGTCCTGTATGCTCCATTGCAACCAATGGTCCCGCAGGACAGTGTGTCCAGCAGATTACTGCAAAATAAAAGAAGTACAAGCACTTAACACATGATGATATCTCTGTGTTATGTATACAATCAGTTTTGATTGGGCAAACTAGAATGAGTAAAAAAATGAGAAACAGAGGTGATAAATGGAAAATAAAAAGTGCAAAAAAAAACAAACTCTTTTACAAATGTTTATTTTCCCTTTTCTCTATAAAGGATAAAAAATAAAAAGGAAATATATAATGAATGGAAAAATTATATTAATGAAAAAGTAATAATAATGAAGAAAAAAAAATAAAAATAATGATACTGTAGATTGAAAACCACGTACTGAGCCTGCATGGGCTCCAAAGTGACCTCCTAGTTGCTCACAGGATATGATAGCTGAAAAGAAGAGTGATATAAATTTGTTTTATTCACTTGTTCTTATCATAGTGAGAGATCAGATCATGAAAGGTAATAAATATTAATCAGAACCCAGCAAAGAGGAAGGCCGATAGGAGAGTAAAGAGTCCACCAGGACAGAATGAAGCATCCAGTACATACAAAGTATAATATCTTGGCGTAGAAAGAGAAACACATTGTCCAACCAAAATAGAAACACGGAATTGTATGTCATAAGAACTACTGGACCCATTGTGCCCAGATAAATAATGGAAATCCAGTGCCCAGATAACACGTAAAAGAATAATAATAATAACTGTCTCATGAAGGACTTCAGATCACAATTTCAAGTGCAATCCCCAGGAGGTAGGCCAGGCATCCCATATATTTGCAAATGTGAAGTCCAAATGGAAGGGAAGGTATACTGCCCAAGCTAGTAGCCAGCTCGTAGGCCACTATGGTCGCTGCATACATGGTGTCTGGGTAAATATTAACAGGTCAGATGCTTGGATATGCAGAGGATGGAAGTGTGGCGCCCCTGAGGGTTCAGTTGCCACAGAGGTACTGCACCTCCTCCTGAGGTGTGGTACCCCACTATCCAGGTAAGGTGGAGACACCTGACCACACTCCAACACTCACACCAGTAGTGTAGCAGAGCAACCTTTGTGGCTCCCTGCTTGGAACACGAAGAGTGCTGGGAGGTGGGTGGAGCTTAGACTGCACAAGAGAGCTGAGAATATTAGGAAAGGGACAGTTGGTGAGAGAAGATCCCCTGAGAGGGATGGAGTGAAGAAAGTGCTGCAGCAGACTCCTGTGGCCTGGAGCTGCTGGCACAGGAAAGAGCCATAGAAAGCCTGATTCTTCAGAAGGAAGAAAGATTAGTGCGGAACGTAAGGAGAAAAGAACTAAGGACTAGGGTCAGAGCAGAGCCCTTCCTCAAGTTTGAAGCGCATGGCCGGAGTCCGGTCTCCGAGGTTGTATGGATACCGATGTTCCTGCAGCAGAAACCGGAGGAATTGAAGTCGTCACCACTTTATTCCCATTTAAGACTTGGAGGCACAACAGTAACGTGGGTGAGCCGGGACATGATAGCAAGGAGTCCCCGAAGCAGGCTACAGCTGTCTGCCGTGCAAGTAGAGTTCTAAGTAACATCAAGAAGGAGGAACTTGAGTTTCATACGCAACTAAAAGTACTTCAGATTAGGCGCTAGTGTGGAGTCAGAGAAGGCACATGTTGGAGGAGTGCTGGAAAGGTGTACTTTACCTTGCCTGGGAGTTGGCTGAGCCTCTGACCTGGAGGACATGGCACTGAAGTGCCCACCTGTGCGCACCAGACTGTGAGTAAAGCCTTTGGAACAACATGCCCTTGTGTCCTCCACTTATTCTTGTGCCTTGCACCCGGCACTGATACATCTACGTCTTTACACCATCTCCCCATTCACCACCTTCATCTACTCTGCCCAGGGACCACAGCTCCACCTGTGGGGAGCTTCAACATCTTTGCTGCACCACAACATCTGTCCCAGAGAAGCAACCCTGCAGCGCTGGTCAAACTGACCAGAGACCACAGGTGGCGTCACGAATCATCCACTTATAAACTTTAATCAGCCACGCTTAACCCCTCTTTTACATGGACGCCCAGGGCCACGGACCGGGTCACTGCCACTGTGACATCTCCCATTGAAATCAACCGGCCGAGTAACCCCACGGCCCTGGCGGGCGATCCAGAAGATGGCAATTTTCAAAGTGTTGCTCGATGTGAATATCCGTATCACAAATCCAAGCTGAAGCACTGGTCGGTTGAGGCCAAAATGACCTGGTATGGATGAAAAAGAGATAAACATAAGATTACAAATTGCCATCACTTCATCAGCGGAAATATGGGACCACAAATCAGCCAAGAAGCCAGTGAATAAGAGCTCAGTGGGTGCCAGACTGCCGCTCGAAAATCCACCTGGACTCAATTTGTAGAAGTCGTTTGTGATTACTTCCACCTCTTCCATTGTTGGTGTTCTTCTGTAGACCTACAACTTTAATATTGGAGGCTGCGCCCTTATGTAGGGCTAAAAAATGGGCAGCGACAGAAGGGTTTTACCCTTTCTAAGGTCGGCTGCCACCAGATGTATGGTGGAGATGTGCTTTTGAGCACTTTTCCTTAGCTCCTGTGACGTTTTCCTCACATAAACCTTGTTGCAAGGACAGATAAGTGCGTATATCACATCCCTTGTCTTACAATTGATATACAACTTTAATTTATGTTTTCTGAGGTTAAAAGGATTCAAGAAGGCATCCCGGGTTGGACTCATGAACGGGCAGACATTACAGTCTCCACATGGGAAAGACCCCTTAAGTGTAACACCCCTATTAAGTTTTATATTAGGCCTCGAAAAGTGGCTCTTGGTGAGGAGGTCCCGCAAATTTGGAGCTTTCCTTGCAGTAAGGAGAGGCCGTGCGCTACCCATCACGGAGGTCTGGCCATCTGTAGTTAAAATTGGCCAATGCCTGGATAGAATGCTCCTCACCTGGTGCCAGCTGTTATTGTAGTCAGTAATGAATCTTGGTCTAGAGTCCGCCTTATGAGTACGTGGGGAAGGAAGCAAAACTTGATTTTGTTGTCGTGCGTGCTGGAAGGCTGTGGATATGACACTCTTAGGGTAATCATGTTGTTTGAATCTATTCATGAGACCTTTAGCCTGGGAAAGAAAATCTTGATCAAGTGTACAGTTACGTCTGACTCTTTGAAACTGGCTGGTGGGCACACTCACCTTAGTGTGAACGGGATGAAAGCTGCTGTAATCCAGTAGTGAGTTAGTGGCAGTTGGCTTGCGGAACAAGTCAGTAGCCAAGCTTGAATCATGTATAGAGACCCTGAGGTCCAGAAAGGTGGCAGAGCTGGTAGAAAAAGAAAGTGTGAGGAAGATGTTATGAGAATTCCGGTTAAGGCCATCCAAGAACTGTGAGCATTCTGCTTCATGCCAATGATGAACATGTTCTTGGAAGCTCTTGGATGGCTAGACAATGTTCTCCTCTCACCATCCTAGAAAGACATTAACGTAGTCCGGTGCACAGCAGGCCCCCATCACCACTCCAGAAGTCTGGAGGAAGAATGTTCTGTCAAAAGAAATATACGGTAGTTGTGATGCAGAACTAAATGAAAGAAGTCAATGAGAAATGAATCTTGTCCATGATCAACATGATTACATTTGTCCAAGAAGAATTTGATGGCATTGATACCATCCTGGTGGTTGATATTGGAGTAAAGTGACTCAACGTTGCACGTCACGAGAAGAAATACCCAACCTTCACAATAAGGCGATTCTCATTGCTCGCACCTATCCTAATGTGAATCCTCTTGTGGGCTAAATCCTACATTTATATGGCACCCCGAAGAAGCTGGGGCTGATATTCTCATGGGTTCCTGACTGAGGCACTATGGGCAAAAGCAGTATCTGTGGCACATGTCATATTGTGGCTTTATAAGTATATAGCTGGGGGTTGCTCTCTCTGGGTACTATAGAGGATGGTTTAGCCTCTGGTATTACTACAGTCTGTGTTACGCGATTTTTGTGAGCACTCTAAGCACTTTATTTTTTTTTCTATATATTGTGAATGTTTGGATTAACTGCTCCCCCACCTCATTTTATTGTGTCAGGACTTAATATTGTGCGTGACATGTATCCCTCTATTATTAAGTTTCTTGTTTGAATAGTGATTTTTCTTATGTGTACTGATTTGCCTTATATGCAATAAAAAGAGTATATTTTTGTACTTCAATCTATTTGGGATCAGATTCCGTGTATCAATTGTTTGCAAGTTTAGTTAGGAGGGTCGATTGGGGATTATCCCTGGTCCTACTGATAAGCCTGAGGACCTATGATTCATAGAATGTTATTATGTATTCTGTCCTGACTTTGTTGTTGTTCATTTATATGGGAAGGTAGGATCCTGCTCTATTTAAAAACCCCTGAGGCGGAGGGGTGGAGCACTCAGTCAGAAAGCCTATGTATACAAATATTAAAATACTGACTGTCAATTCTAAACAGAAATCAGGTGTGTACAGGTGCTTACTCAAAGTAGCTATCTTCATATATATAACCAACAAATAAAGTAGCATAGATCTGTATGTCATTTTGGTGCTTGAATGCTTTCTCCCTTCGATCGGTTGTTGACAAAATTTCTTCCGCTTCCTGCCACTTTCTTGCTGGGGGCAACAGAGAGAGTTGAGCTTATTCTAGTTTGTATTTGCAGGCCGGCTAACTAGGTGCAGAAGCAAAAAGGATATACCATGGATATTTGCCTCCCGGAGAACATTTGGCAAGATTTTATTTTTTTCCATTCCATATTCAAATGCTTCCGAAAGGACTAGAAGCATCATGTTGATTTTTTTTTTGCAAAAGTAGGCAAATTTTAGATGTATTTGTTTCCATTGATGCTGAGATTATAAACTGTGTGTACTCATCAGTTTCATCACTTGACTAGACCTTCAGAGGGTCATTTATTCATAATGTTTTATCTTGTGTCCATTGCCATGATGGTGGCAGACGTGGCGTCTCTTCTTGTTGTAGTCCTGGGACACTTGGGTATATTATTGGTCTATATTTATGACTCAATAAGGAAAAATGGTCTTGACATCAAGGATCAACTTTTTTGTGGTCTTAGTGTTTGTAACCCTCTACATGGACTTATTCAATTAATGCATGATTTTATTCTTTTTCGGAATGTGACCTTTATTGGGAGGATTTATGACAGAACCATAATTTTCCTGCTTCAGCTCATTACTATGTCCTGCACCCTTCTCCTCTCCACTTGGCTTAGCATTTACTTCTGTCTGAAGATCGTAAACCTCAAAAACAGATGGTACATTGGTCTACAAAGAAGATTTCCCAAGATGTTCCCATGGCTCCTTCTCATTTCAATATTAGGATCTGTTCTCTATAGCTTTTCTTTGGCGTACTACTCTTCAACATTGTATACAGGGCAAAACAAAACTATCTTGTCATTTTATGTAAATGAAGAAAAGAGTTTTTATGTAAATCCCAGTCTGTGGGCCCCAATTTATGGTTACATTGTGATGTGTTTATTGTGGTTTTTCTTGCTTTTCAGCTCATCGTGTCCTATCATTTTTTCTATTTACCGACACATGAAAAGGATTCAAGTCTCTACTGCCGGATCCAGAATTCCCTCCCTTGAGCCTCATATTTATGCTGCTAAAACCATAATTTTGTTGATAATCTTGAATGCTTTTTATTTTTTTTCTTTGATTTTATGCATGCTCAATCCACGGAATCTACCATGGTATTACAGTGCTGTAATGGTATTGGACATCTGCCTTATTGCTTCATTAGTGATAGCAATAAGGAGCAACCATACAGTTCGAAACAAGCTGAAAGTGAGCATAATTACTCAGTTGGGCATGAGGGTCTTATCTATGGACTAAAATAATAAAAATGGTGGCATACATACAAGATACAACTGCAATGTTTTGCCAATGAGACAGACGAATTTGGTGCCTGTTACCACCCACAGTGGTGTTGTACCACTAATTTTGTAAATGAGCTGGAGGGGTCTGCCTGGCATTCACCCACTTTCCCAACATCTCTTCAAGGCAAATTGCATGGAGCGAGCTTGGACCCAGCTTTCATCGAAGCAGTCTAGCTCTGTGGATGCGTTGATGAATATTGACCGTGGTGAGACTCATTGCGTCGCACGCCACTTGTCAGACTCATCTTATATTTGTCAGTCTCCTCTTATTCATTAAGAGACATGCGCTTCTTAACCCCTTCACTCCAAAGGGTGGTTTGCACGTTAATGACCAGTCCAATTTTTGCAATTATGACCACTGTCCCTTTATGAGGTAGTAACTCTGGAATGCTTCCATGGATCCTGGTGATTCTGAAATTGTTTTCTCATGACATATTGTACTTCATGATAGTGGTAAAAAAATTTTTGCTATAATTTGGGTTTATTTGTGAAGAAAACGGAAATTTGGCAAAAATTTTGAATATTTTGCATTTTTCCAGCTTTGAATTTTCATGGCCTTAAATCACAGAGATATGCCACACAACATACTTAATAAGTAACATTTCCCACATGTTTACTTTACATCAGCACAATTTTGGAACCAAATTTTTTTTTGGTTAGGAAGTTATAAGGGTTACAAGTTGACCAGCGATTTCTAATTTTTACAACACCATTTTATTTTTAGGGACCGCATCACATTTGAAGTCACTTTGAGGGGTCTATATGATAGAAAATACCCTAAAGTGACACCATTCTAAAAACTGGTGCTCAAAACCACATTCAATAAGTCTATTAACCCTTCAGATGCTCCACAGGAATTTTTTCAATGTTTTTTAAAAAATGAACATTTAACTTTTTTTCACAAAAAAAATACTTCAGGTCCAATTTTTTTTATTTTACCAAGAGTAACAGGAGAAATTGGACCCCAAAAGTTATTATGCAATTTGTCCTGAGTACGCTGATAACTGTGTAAAATAATGCGTATTCTTGTAAAATACTCAGGACTAGTTACCAGATAAAAATGTAGTGGTTTATTTGGTTTCTTCCATCAAAGAAAAGATTATTACAGAAAAACATAAAAATAGGTGATTGTCCATTAGTTCATAGCAAAAGCTTGTCACCTTCTTTCTCTGGGATGGCAAATGGTAAAATGGCGTCTGGCTCTGTTCGGCTTCTCAAATAGCAAAGTTACATACCAGCTGTTCAGCTATGTCTGTGCAGAGATGACATCTTGCGTCTGTGTCTCATGATGGTGAGGGAAGGAGCGAGCGACCTCTACAGTTAGCCATGAATTATATACGTCTCTTGAAGCACGTGATCCAGGTATATATGGAGTTGTCCTGTACCATGAGCCAAGCTTACAAAAATAGCCTATGTCGTGTCAGCTAAAGCAATGTACAGAACTGAGTCTTATACGAAATTAACGGATTATTAATATTTAACAAACTGATCTATGGGGGAATCACTGTTTTGGCGCAAGACAGAGCTTGGAAGGGAAGGATCGGCGTTTGACTTTTTCAATGCAAAATTGGCTGGAATTGAGATCGGACGCAATGTCGCGTTTGGAGAGCCCTTGATGTGCCTAAACAGTGGAAATCCCCCATAAGTGGCCCCATTTTGGAAACTAGACCCCCCCAAGGAACTTATCTAGATGTGCGGTGAGAACTTTGAACCCCCAAGAGCTTCACAGAAGTTTATAACGTACAGCCGTAAAATTTAAAAATCATATTTTTTCCAGAAAAATGATCTTTTCACCCCCAATTTTTATTTTCCCAAGGGAAACAGGACCCCAAAAGTTATTGTGCAATTTGTCCTGAGTACGCTAATACCGCATATGTGGGGGTAAACCACTGTTTGGGCGCATGGCAGAGCTCGGAAGGGAAGGAGCGCCGTTTGACTTTTTCAAAGCAAAATTGGCTGGAATTGAGATCGGGCGCCAAGTCGCGTTTGGAGTGCCCCTGATGTGCCTATACAGTGGAAACACCCCACAAGTGACCCCATTTTGGAAACTAGACCCCCAAAGGAACTTATCTAGATGTGTGGTGAGCACTTTCAACCCCCAAGTGCTTCACAGAAGTTTATAACGCCCAGGCATGAAAATATTTTTTTTTTCCACAAACATGATCTTTTAGTCCCAAATTTTTTTTATTTCCCCAAGGGTAACAGGAGAAATTGGACCCTAAAAGTTGTTGTCCAACTTGTCCTGAGTACGCTGACACCCCATATGTGGGAGAACACTACTGTATGGGCACATGTTGGAGCTCGGAAGGGACGTAGTGACGTTTTGGAATGCAGACTTTGAATGCAATGGTCTGCAAGTGTGATGTCGCGTTTGAAGAGCCCCTGATGTGCCTAAACAGTGGAAACCCCCCACAAGTGACCCCATTTTGGAAACTAGACCCCCCAAGGAACTTATCTAGATGTGTGGTGAGCACTTTGAACCCCCAAGTGCTTCACAGAAGTTTATAACGCCCGGGCAAGAAAATAAAAAAATCATATTTTTTTCCACAAAAATGATCTTTTCGCCCCCAATTTTTTATTTTACCAAGGGTAGCAGGAGAAATTGGACCCCAAAAGTTGTTGTGCAATTTGACCTGAGTACACATTTACTCCATAAGTGGGGGTAAACCACTGTTTGGGCGCATGGCAGAGCTTGGAAGGGAAAGAGCACCGTTTGACTTTTTCAACGCAAAATTGGCTGAAATTCAAATCAGACGCCATGTCGTGTTTGGAGAGTCCCTGATGTGCCTGAACAGTGGAAACCCCCCAATGTTAACTTCAACCCTAACCCCAACACACCCCTAACCCTAATCTCAACCCTAACACTAGCCCTAGCCTTAACCCTAGCCCTAACCCTAGCCCTAATGGGAAAATGGAAATAAATACTTTTTTTTAATTTTATTATTTTTCCCTAACTAAGGGGGTGATAAAGGCGGGTTTGATATTCTATTTATAGCTGGTTTTTATGATTGGCAGCTGTCACACACTAAAAGGCGCTTTTTATTGCAAAAAATAGTTTTTGCATCACCACATTTTGAGAGCTATAATTTTTCCATAATTTGACCCACAGAGTCATGTGAGATCTTATTTTTTGTGGGACGAGTTGACATTTTTATTGGTACCATTTTCGGGCATGTGACTTTTTTTGATCACTTTTATTCCGATTTTTGGGATGCAGAATGAACAAAAGCCAGCATTTCATTAATTTCTTTCAGGGGGGGGCGTTTACACCATTCTGCGTGTGGTAAAATTGATAAAGAGGTTTTATTCTTCGGGACAGTACGATTACAGCGATACCTCATTTATATATTTTTTTATGTTTTGGTGCTTTTATACAATAAAAACAATTTTATGTAAAAAATAATTATTTTTGTATCCCTTTATTCTGTGAGCTATAACTTTTTTTTTTGCTGATGATGCTGTATGGTGGCTCATTTTTTGCAGGACAAGATGACGTTTTCAGCGGTACCATGTTTATTCATATCCGTATTTTTGATCGTGCGTTATTACACTTTTTGATCTGCGTTATGATGATAAAGCATTTTTTTTGCCTGTTTCTTTTCTTTTTTTTTGAAGGGGTTCACTAAAGAGGTAAACTAGTGGGACAGTTTTATAGGATGGGTCGATACGGACGCGGCGATACTAAATATGTGTACTTTTATTGTTTTTATTTATTTACAAAGAAAAAGAATTTATTAGGTAATATTTTTTTTTTTATTTATTAAAGAGTTTTTAAAAAATTATTTTTACACTCGTTTTTTTCTTTTTTTCTTATTTTTTTACTTTGTCCCAGGGCGGGACATTACTATATTGTGTCATATCGATGATCTGACACTTTGCACTGCACTGTGTCAGATCAGGTATCTGGCAGGCACTGCAGGCGGTTTCTCAGTGCCTGCTCTCAGCAGGCACTGAGTAAGTCGCCTCCCTGCAGGACCCGAAAGGCCCCCGTGGCCATCTTGGATCTGGGGGCCTGCAGGGAGGAGGTACTTGAAACAACGCGAGCACATCACGTTGTTCCGAGGGGCTCAGGGAAGCACGCAGGGAGCTTCCCTATGCCCTGGGTACACTGCGATCATGTTTGATCACAGTGTGCCAGGGGTTAATGTTCAGGGAGTAGTCCGTGACCGCTCCTGGCACATAGTGCTGGGTGTCAACTGACACCCGGCCGCAATCAGCGGCGCTCCCCCTTGGGCGCCGCTGATCAGCTATGACATACTATTCCGTCCAGGGACTTAAGTCCAAGGTCACATGGAAGGAATAGTACGTCCAATGTAACAAAGGGGTTAATAAGTCAGATGCATCTCCCTTCAGCAGGCCACTTTCATCAGTACTGGTATGAAAAATGTTGATAAATTGAGTCCTAAGTGTCTATTCTTAAAAGTTTGACAATGTTTTTATTTTTATTTTCCCATCACAATCTTTATTAAAATAAAGTAGAAACCATGTAATTTTAACAGCATGAATTAGGGCTATTCTGGACTCATGCTTCCTATTCTTTCAGGAAGTACACATATACTTTGGTAGCAATAAACTGACTCTGGCCATATCTTTTGTGTCAAAACATCCAATAAGCATGTGCAAAGAGGTTAGCTGTTATTGTAATCCTGCTTCTGATGATAATGAGACTTCTGAAAACTCTGCTGTGCAGAAAAGGAAGCCTAAGTCTAATAGCATGAGAAAAAGTAAATGTTAAAGGCAATCAGTCACCAATAGCACTGTCTTTGGTGGCATTATAATTGCAATTCATCCAAACTGAATTGAGAAATATTTGGGTTTGCAAACTTCAACGATTTTTGAAAAATTTGTAGAGAAAAAAAAAATTTTTTTGCTTTACTGGTACCTGAGGGGCTCCTATTGCCCATCCTCCATGTAAGAAGATACCAGCATTATATAGGACACCTTGTGGGTATTTAATGGAAGGTTATTTAAGCTAATCATTGGAGTGACTCTGGGACAAGCCCCCACCAATACAAATTTGCTAGACTATCTGCCAGCATCTGTCAGCCCTGAAAGGCTACATTGGACAGACTTGACAAAAGTCATTCCAACAACCAGATTATAGAGGAATTCCTGCCCAAATCCCTTACTTTGTACAGGAATTGGAACTTAATGTTAGGCCCACTGGGGTGCATTCATGCAGTGGCTGCTGACCAGAGGAGCGAGCCTGAGGCAGGGATGGTCAAACTTGTCTGGTCAATAAGGCTATCTTCACACGTTGCGGATTCCGCTGCGTTTTTTTCCGCGCGGAAATGCAGGTAAAACCGCAGGTAAAGTGACCTGCGGTTTTCCTGCGTTTTGGTCTGCGGTTTTGCCCTGCGGTTTCACACATCTACTATGGTAGAGGTATGAAACCGCTGTGGAAACCGCACAAACAATTGACATGCTGCGGTTTGTAAACCGCAGCAAAACCGCGCGGAAAAAAACGCACCGTCAGCACAGCGTTTTTGAAACCCCATAGGGTTTCATTGTACTGTACTTGGTCAGCGGAACTGCTGCGTTTACGCAGCGGCAAAACCGCTGCGGAAACGCAGCAAAAACCGCACCGTGTGCACATAGCCAAACAGGAGGGACAGAAACAGGGCCAGAATCTGGAGACAAAATGGTGCTCGAGGTTACAGTCAAGGTCAAATACCAAGTGGACAGTCAAAGTGAAGTCAGGCAATCAGTGTCAGAGGATAGATTTAGAACAAATTAAGTCCGGGTCACAAGTCAAGTGAAGATGAAGGTCAGAACAACAGGAAATAAATCAGGCAATAACTGGCAACTTCAAGCAATATGCTGGGAGTTTAAGTAGGATATAATGTTTCCTCACTAGCCTCAGCGGGCAGCTGATTACAGCTGTTGACCAGTTGGACAGCACACACATACATACTGCATGACTGGACATCACCACAGGTCCCAGTCACACCAGCATACCTGTAATAGATAATACAAATGGTTAGCACTCGGCCTGGAGGTTTGAGTTCACGGTGCTAGTGAAAAGGAACCGATAGTCCCCAAACTGAATAGAAAGTATAGAGTCACTGTACACGCTGGTTATGCTTAGTTTGAAGTAACTTTATTGATTGACGGTGAAGAAGCGACATCTGACATTTCGGCCACAATGGTCTTTATCACAAAAGTCGCTGAAATAATAAAATACATACAATAAAAATCAAGAATTATGTACAAAATATACAGAATATATAAATTCAGTATCATGTCTTCATGAGTCTCTATTTACATCTTCCCTGGCGGTAAGATATTGAACTACAATTTGTTCATTTTTTCCTTTTTTTTCTCCCTTTTTTCTAAAAAATATATTTTTTATTTTTTATTTTTTTTCATTTTATTTTATCTTATTTTTTCCCCTTTTTTTTCCTTTTTTTCAAATGTATTTCATTTTTTTCAATATATGTTTTATTTATTTATCTTTATTTTTCTTCCATTATTTCACCTTTTTCCCCACCCCCAAAAATTATTTTTTTTCCCCTTTTTTCCCCTTTTTTTTCCATTTTTCTTACATTTTTCCCATTTTTTATTTTTATTTTGATGTCATTACTATGAAAGCATCTCCTTTCCCGTTCCCTGTGCGTGTTCAACCATAGATCACATATCTATCATTTACATATCTTTTATTTGATTTTCATTCCTCGTCCTCTTTTCAGTTTGGACTCCTACGCAATATGCACCAGTATACCTGGCTGAACAGTGCCACTATGCAATATAGGCCATAGTATCTTCTATATCATCAATGCATACGCCACATACAGCGGCAACGGGAGAAAAAAGCAGGCATTGTTCTGGCATATCCATATTAAGATGTACACTATCATAAAATGCCATTCAAATGCCTTAGATCTGAATAAAAAAACTCGGTTTAATGTTTTTGCAAATTTAAGCAAATTTCAGAGCTATCTATTTCCATTTAGGTATACATTCTAGCCTAATAGAACAAAAGATTTCCATAAATTACAACAATATGTCTCGTGAATATGATGTTGACACAGATGATATTGGAATGATAAAGCGTGAGTTCTAGGCAGATTCATCAGTGGAATAGACCATCGTAAGTTATCATGTTCATAATGCTGAGTCCTAGGAATCCTGGAATCATGGTGGCAGATGTGATTTCTCTTCTTCTTGTAGTCCCTGGACACTTAGGCATAATATTGGTGTACATGAATAACTTGAAAAAGTCTCTTGGACTTAAGGATCAACTTTTCTGTGGTCTTAGTACTTGTTGCTCACTACATGCTCTTTTCTAAGTCTTGCAAGATTTTGTTCTGATTCTCTTTTTGGAAAATTTTCGGAAGTAATTGTCATTGTAGTGGTTAAGCTCACCGCTATGTACTGCATCATCCTTTTCTCCAATTTGCTTAGCGTTTACTCCTGTCTAAAGATTGTGAACCTCAAAAAGAGATGGTATCTTTGTCTACAAAGAAGATTTCCCAAGATTTTCCCATGGCTCCTACTCGTTTCAGTCTTAGGGTCTTTTTTCTGTAGCTTTCCAGTGGCGTACAGCTGTTCTGTATATTATGCATCAGAAAACGTAACTGTCGTCATTGTATGAAAGTGAGACAATAAGCTTTGTTTTATTCATCCTGGTCCCAGTTAGTTGTTACATTACGATATCTTTGTTGTGGTTTTTGCTGCTTTTCAACTTATCGTGTCCTATCATTGTTTATCTTTATAAAGACTTGACTTGAAAAGGATTCAAGTCTCTACTTCTAGAACTGGTATTCCTACCCTAGAGCCTCATATTAATGCTGTTAAAACCATAAGTTTGTTGGTTATTTTGAATGCTTTATATTTTCTTTCCTTAGTGTTACTTTTAGTCCGTGGACATAATCCTGAATTGTATTACGGTGCTAAAGCAATATTGGACATTTGTGTTATTGCTTCGTTAGTAATACTAATAAGAGGAAACCCCAAGGTTCAAAACAAGCAGAAAATGGCCATACTTACCCATCTAGGCATGAGGGTCTGATCTGTGGACTGAAGTACTGAAAACAAAGGCATACATAGAAGGGGATGAAGGGTCCCGCTGTCACTCTCATTGGCCACCACGATGTGACAATTTTTTTTATTTTTCTGTTGAAATGTTAGGGCAAGTTAGGATAGGATATGAGTTGAACTAGATGGACTTAAAGTCTTCTTTCAACCTTAATAACTATGTTACTATGTTACTATGATCTAGTCATGTGAGTACTTGTTTTTTGCAGGATGACTTGTACTTTTTAATGGCATTATTTATTTTAACATGTGATGTACTGCAAAGCGTGAACAAAATCTCAAGTGTGATAAAATAGCAAAAAAGGAGCATTTCTGCAATCATTTTTGTTTTTGTTATTTGCAGCATTCATTTTATGATAAAAATGAATGGCAGTATAATTTATCGGATCAGTGTGATTGAACAGACACCAAATTTGCATCGTTTTCACTTTTTTGTGCCCTGAGCCATTGTTTTTATTGATATCATGATGGAATAGATATGAAGCTTTGATCGCTTCTTCAAAAAAAAATTTCTGTTGTGGTGGACAAAAAAAAAAATCACAATTCTTACTTTTTAATTTTTTTCTCATTACTCCGTTTATAGATTGGAATAATTTCTTTTATCTTTTAAAAGATTGGACTTTACAGTTTTTGCAATACCAAATACAGATGCTTCTCACAAAATTAGAATATCATCAAAAAGTTTATTTACTTCAGTTCTTCAACAGAAAAAGTGAACCTCATATATCATATAGTCATTACAAACAGGGTGATCTAATTCACGTGTTTATTTCTGTTAATGTTATGATTATGGCTTACAGCCAATGAAAACCCAAAAGCCATTATGTCAGTATATTAGAATCTATATATATATATATATAATTGCCAGTTGTGACTTCCAGCCGCTGTCCCCGAATCCCATAAAGCACCGCGGCAGTGTCACTTGCGCCTGCGCAAGTGACATACAAGTCTCCGCTATTCCCATGCAGGCGCAGTAACAGCTGCGTCGTTACTAGGCATGCACGGGAATAGCGGTGATGTGTATGTCACTTGTGCAGGCGCAATTCGTGGCCTCAATAACAGCCACAACTGCACGCTCTACCCGCACATATGCGGTAACGACACAACGTTAATTTCACCGCACTCCAGATGCGATAGCATCTGGCCTATTTCTAGTACTTTATAACACCAGCTTGAAAAAATGATTTTAACCCCTTTCTGCCATGAGACATACTATCCCATCCATGTGCCCTGGGACTTAATTCCCAGGGACGGGATAGTACGTCATAGCGATCAGCGGCGCCCACGTGGTGAGCGCCACTGATCGTGGCCGGGTGTCAGCTGATTATCACAGCTGACACCCAGCACAATGTGTCAGGGGCAGTCACGGACCGCCCCCGACACGTTAACCCCTTGCACACCGCGATCAAACACGATCGCGGTGTACCGGGGGTTAAAGAGAAGCATCGGCAGGGAGGGGGCTCCCTCTGTGCTTCCCTGAGCCCCCCACGGCAGCGCAATGTGCAGTGCTGCTGCGGGGGGCTCCTTCCCTGCAGGCCCCCGAATCCAAGATGGCGATGGGGACCTTCGGGGGCCTGCAGTGAGCTGGCTTCCTCAGTGCCTGCAAAGCGCAGGCACGATGAAGCCTGCTGCACTGCCTGTGACAGATCGCTGATCTGTCACAGTGATCTGTGATGTGACAGATCAGCGATCTGTCACAGGACAGTGCTGTCACACCTGGGACAATGTAATAAAGTTAAAAAAAAAGTGTTAAAATAATTTTAAAAAAATTGCCAAATAAATTAGTAAAAAAAAAAAATATTCCCCCAATAAATTCATTTTTTGGAAATAAAAAAAAAAATTAAAAATTAAAGTACACATATTTGGTATCGCCACGTCCGTAACGACCTGCCCTATAAAACTGTCCCATTAGTAAACCCCTTTAGCGAACCCCTTAAAAAAATAAAAATAAAAAACGAAGCAAAAAATAATGATTTATTATCATACCGCCGAACAAAAAGTGCAATAACGCGCGAACAAAAAGACGCATATAAATATCCATGGTACCGCTGAAAACGTCATCTTTTCCCGGAAAAAATGAGCCACCATACAGCATCATCAGCAAAAAGATAAAAAAGTTGTAGCTCGCAGAATAAAGCGATGCAAAAATAATTATTTTTTATATAAAATAGTTTTCATTGCATAAAACCGACAAAACATAAAAAAGACCTAAGTTAGGTATCGCTGTAACCGTACTGACCCGAAGAATAAAGCTGCTTTATCAATTTTATCGCACGCGGAACGGTGTAAACGCACCCCCCCAAAAAGAAATTCATGAAACGCTGGTTTTTGTTCATTCTTCGTCCCAAAAATCGGAATAAAAAGCGATCAAAAAATGTAACGTGCCCGAAAAAGGTACCAATAAAAACGTCAACTCTTCCCGCAAAAAATAAGACCTCACATGACTCAGTGGGTCAAAATACGTAAAAATTATAGCTCTCAATATGTGGTGATGCAAAAACTATTTTTACAATAAAAAGAGTCTTTTAGCGTGTGACAGCTGCCAAACATAAAAACCGCCATAAATAGTAAATCAAACCCCCCGTTATCACCCCCTTAGTTAGGGAAAAATAATAAAATTAAAAGAAAATGTATTTATTTCCATTTTCCCATTAGGGTTAGAGCTAGGGTTAGGGCCAGGGCTAGGGTTAGGGCTAGGGTTAGGGTTAGGTGTTGTGAGCTCATCTGTACATTCACCTTTTGTGTCCGAGGATCTCCCTCTTCTGGTGAAGGAAGGTAGTGAGGCTGATTTGGATGAAAGAAACCAAACACCTGATCAGGTGGATTGTGACTGGGTAACAGGAACTTCAGATTGGATATAAGGCAACTGACGCCCTTCTGAGTGCTGGTGATTTCTCTGCTGGATTCTTGGAGACCAGTCTGATTCCTGCTTCCCAAAGATAAGTTTTTGCTCTGCTATTGAACTTATTAGTTTTGGTTTTGTTTACCTTGTTTTTTGAGTTCAGCCATCCCCGGCCGGGGATGTGCTGGATTCTTATTCCTTGATCAGTGTTCTCTTTTGCTCTGCTTTCAGAATAGAGTGCTGATATAGGGTTTGAAGTCTAGTGACTTCACGGTATTTTTTGCTTATCAGTTGTGTTGGTAATATTTTTAGCAGGGTTTTCTCGGATTGCAGACAGCAGCTTTTCTGACCTGTCCTTTTTAGTTAGCTTGGGCCCCATCGTTTGCTCAACCTATCTTTCTATCTGTGTTAGTGTTTTCATCTTGTTTCACCGTCATTATATGTTGGGGGCTGCCTATTGCTTTGGGGTCTGCTCTGGGGCAGTCAGTTTTTCCCTTTTCTCTCTTTAGGCTTATTTAGATCTCCGGCTGTGACGAGGTGTCTAGAATCACCGTAGGAACACTCCAAGGCTACTGCTAGTTGTGTGATAGGATTAGGGGTCTGCAATCCACTAGTTTCCAACCACTCTGATTTTCTGGGCTGAGCTTGTGTTTTGTTTTTTCCTCCTCGGTGACTCAATCATAACAGTTAGGGCTAGGGTTAGGGCTGAGATTAGGGTTAGGGGTGTGTTGGGGTTAGGGTTGGAGTTAGAATTGGGGGTTTCCACTGTTTGGGCACATCCTGATGCAACATGGCGTCTGATCCCAATTCCAGCCAATTCTGAGTTGAAAAAGTCAAATGGTGGTCCTTCCCTTCCAAGCTCTGCCATGCGCCCAAACAGTGTTTTACCCCCACATATGGGGTATCAGCCTACTCAGGACAAATTGCAAAACAACTTTTGAGGTCTAATTTCTCATGTTACCCTTAGGAAAATAAAAAATTGGGGCAAAAATATAATTTTTGTGGAAAAAAATGATCTTTTTATTTTCACGCCCGGGCGTTATAAACTTCTGTGAAGCACTTGGCGGTTCAAAGTGCTCACCACACTTCTAGATAAGTTCCGTGGTGGGTCTAGTTTCCAAAATGGGGTCACTTGTGGGGAGTTTCAATAGTTTAGGTACATCAGGGGCTCTCCAAACGCACATGACCCCCGCAGACCATTCCATCAAAGTCTGCATTCCAAAACGTCACTACTTCCCTTCCGAGACCCGACGTGTGCCCATACAGTAGTTTTCTCCCACATATGGGGTATGAGCGTACTCAGGACAAATTGGACAACAACTTTTGGAGTCCAATTTCTCCTGTTACCCTTGTGAAAATAAAAAAATTGGGGACTAATTGATCATGTTTGTGGAAAAAATACAATTTTTTTTATTTTCATGCCCGGTCATCATAAACTTTTGTGAAGCCCTTGGGGGTTCAAAGTGCTCACCACATATCTAGTTAAGTTCCTTAAGGGTCTAGTTTCCAAAATGGGGTCATTTGTGGGGAGTTTCCATTGTTTAGGTACATTAGGGGCTCTCCAAAGGCAACATGACACCCGCAGACCATTCCATCAAAGTCTGCATTCCAAGACGTCACTACTTCCCTTTTGAGCCCCGACATGTGCCCATACAGTAGTTTTCTCCCACATATGGGGTGTCAGCGTACTCAGGACAAATTGGACAACAACTTTTGGGGTCCAATTTCTCCTGTTACCCTTGGGAAAATAAAAAAATGGGGACTAAAAGATCATGTTTGTGGAAAAAATACGATTTTTTTATTTTCATGCTCGGGCGTTATAAACGTCTGTGAAGCACTGGAGGGGTCAAAGTGCTCACCACACATCTAGGCAAGTTCCTTGGGGGGGTCTAGTTTCCAAAATGGTGTCATTGGTGGGGGGTTTCCACTGTTTTGGTACATCAGGGGCTCTCCAAACGCGACATGGTGTCTGATCTCAATTCCAGCCAAAAACGTCAAATGGCGCTGCTTCCCTTCCGAGCTCTGCCATGCGCCCAAATAGTGGTCTACCCCCACATATGGGGTATCAGCATACTCAGGACAAATTTCATAATAACTTTTAGGGTCCTGTTACCCTTGGAAAAATAAGAATTGAGGGTGAAAAGATCATTTTTGTAGAAAAAATATGATTTTTTTAATTGTACCGCTGTACGTTATAAACTTCTGTGAAGCCCTTGTGGGTTCAAAGTTCTCACCACATATCTAGATAAGTTCCATGGGGGGTCTAGTTTCCAAAATGGGGTCATCTGTGGGGAGTTTCCACTGTTTTGGTAGATCAGGGGCTCTCCAAACGTGACATGGCGTCCGATCAGAATTCCAGCCAATTTTGCATTGAAAAAGTCAAACGGCGCTCCTTCCATTCTGAGCTCAGCCATGCGCCAAAACAGTGGCTTCCCCCCCACATATCAGGTATCAGCGTACTCAGGACAAATTGAACAATAAATTGTGCAGTCCAATTTCTCCTGTTACCCTTGGTAAAATAAAAAAAATTGAACCTGAAGTATTTTTTTTGTGAAAAAAAGTTAAATGTTCATTTTTTTTTAAATATTCAAAAAATTCCTGTGACGCACCTAAAGGGTGAAATGTGGTTTTGAGCACCTTAAGGGCTGCAGTTTTTAGAATGGTGTCACTTTTGGGTATTTTCTATCATATAGACCCCTCAAAGTGGCTTCAAATGTGATGTGGTCCTTAAAAATAAAATGGTGTTGCAAAAATGAGAAATCGCTGGTCAATTTTTAACCCTTATAACTTCCTAACAAAAAAAAATTTTGGTTCCAAAATTGTGCTGATGTAAAGTAAACATGTGGAAAATGTTACTTATCAAGTTTTTTGTGTGCCGTATCTCTGTGATTTAAGGGCATAAAAATTCAAAGTTGGAAAACTGCGAAATTTTCAAAATTTTTGCCAAATTTGTTTTTTTCACAAATAAACACAAGTTATTTGAATGAAATTTTACCACTAACATGAAGTACCATATGTCACGAGAAAACAATGTCAGAATCACCGGGATCCATGGAAGCGTTTCAGAGTTATTACCTCATAAAGGGACAGTGGTCAGAATTGTAAAAAATGGCCCGGTCATTAACGTGCAAACCACCCTTGGGGCTTAAGGGGTTAAAATCTGAAATGTTGGCCTATTGAAATGTATGTTCAGTAAATGCACTCAATAGTTGGCCGGGACGCCTTTGGCATCAATTACTGCTTCAATGCGTCATGGCATGAAGGCGATCAGCCTGTGGCATTGCTGAGGTGTTATGGAAGCCCAGGTTGCTTTAGCAGCCTTCAGCTCGTCTGCATTGTTGAATCTGGTGTCTCCCATCTTCTTCTTAACAATACCCCTCAGATTGGGTTAAGGTCAGGCGAGTTTGCTGGCCAGTCAAGCACAGTGATACTGTTGTTTTCAAACCAGGTATTGGTACTTTTCCCAGTGTGGACAGGTGCCCCAAGTCCTGCTGGAGAATGAATTTTCCATCTCCAAAAATCTTGTCGGCAGAGGGAAGCATGAAGTGCTCTAAAACTTCCTGGTAGATGGCTGCGTTGACTTTGGTCTTGATAAAACACAGTGGACCTACACCAGCAAATGACATGGCTCCCCAAACTATCTCCCCAAACTATCACTGATTGTGGAAACTTCACACTAGACCTCAAGCAGCTTGGATTGTGTGCCTCTCCACTCTTCCCCCAGACTCTGGGACCTTGATTTCCAAATGAAATGCAAATTTTACTTTTATCTGAAAGAAACACCTTGGACCACTGAGCAGCAGTCCAGTTCTTTTTTTTCCTTGGCCCAGGTTAGGCCAGGTTCACATAGCATTAATGCAGTCCATTCAACGCATGCATTAAATGGACTACTATTGTGCTCATGTTACTGATTGCGCTAGCGCAGCTTCTCCATCTGTGCTAGCTGTGACGGACCCTCGAGCGCTACAGACCGTATCCAATGGTCCGTCACAGCATGATTGGCACATCGCTAATGCATGCCAATTTTGACATGCGTTAGCGATGCGCCACGTTATGGCGGTTTATGGCAGCGTTAATGGACTGCCATAACGTTATGTGAACCCTTAGATGCATCTGGCATTTCCTATTTGTCATGAGTGGCTTGAGAGAAGAAATGCGACACTTGTGGTCCATGTCCTACTACATTGGTTTACAAAGAAGATTTCCCAAGATTTTCCCATGGGTCCTACTCGTTTCAATTTTAGGATCTGTTTTTTGTAGCTTTCCATTGGCGTACTACTATTCTCTATATTATGGATCAAAGAACGTAACTATGTCGTCATTGTATGAAAGTGAGACAACGAGCTTTTTTTTATCCATCCTGGTGTCAGTTAGTTGTTACTTTACGATGTCTTTGTTGTGGTTTTCGTTGCTTTCCAGCTCGTCGTGTCCTATAATTTTTTCTCTTTACCGACATATGAAAAGGAATCAAGTCTCTACTTCTAGAATTGGTATTCCTACCCTAGAGCCTTATATTAATGCTGTTAAAACCAAAACTTTGTTCATGATCTTGAATGCATTTTATTTTTGTTCTATATTAGTACACCTAGTCCATGGATATACAGTAATCCTGATTGGTATAGCAATATTGGACATTTGTGTTATTGCTTCTTTAGTGATACTAATAAGAGGAAACCCCAAAATGCGAAACAAGCTGAAAATGGCCATACTTACCCATCTAGCCATGAGGGTCTTATCGGTGGAATGAAGTACTAAACATAGATGCATACATAGAAAATAATGCTTGTGCCAGGTTTTGCTGGTTAGAACTTAGTGGGTTTGGTTCTTTATACTCCATCAGTTCTTTTTCATGACCAATCAACCCACTGCTTGTCCTTAAATTACAAAGTATGTTATTAATTTAAAAAATGCTATTTTCATCTTGTATTTATCGCTTATATTTTAGAATAATTTTATTGTATTTAAAACTAAAGTAATATTTATTATTCTTACCCAGCTAGGCATTTGGGACTTATCTGTGGACTAAAGTAATAAAAAAGAGGTCTACAGAAAAGATAGGGAGGCCGAGCATAAGATAGGTAGCCTAAATTCATAACATTTTGGGTTTTTTTTTCTGAGTTTGCTGAGTGGTCTTGTTTATTTATTTCATTTTGGGTTTTTCTATTGTATAACATTTCGGTGAATACTTAGTATCTAGTTAATATCTTTTTATTATGAATGTGCAAAAAAATGTGATTTTACCATTGTCTGTTGTCAAACTTGTTAGTTTCTCAAACAAATAAAATTATGTTTTTTTCTTTTTTTAATTTTTCGGCATGTTAGCATTAAAAAAAAATGTGTGTGATTTATAGAACTTCTTTATTAAAACATTTTAAATAAAAAGTAATAGTAACATTTCTTTTTTCTTTATCTTCTTCGGGGGTGAGAGAGAGTAGAGGGTTAGGGATTTTGTTATTTTTTTCTTTAAATGTATAATTATATTTCCCTGCAATGGGTTTTAACTCTGCGATTTATTTTTTTTGTAATAAACAGTAATGTATTCATGTATTGTATTGCATTACTTTTATATAAAGCATGTGGTTAAACTAAGATAATTTTGGGGGCTTTGTAAGGCTGCATTTACACTAAAAGATAATTGTGAATGAGTGTTTAAAAACACAAGTTTCCCAATTATCTTGCAGTATAAGCAGGCTGACGATCACCCAATGGGACAGCACCACACCTTACTAAACTCCCAGCTTACTGTAAAGAGTTGTCATTTAAAGTTTATACTTCCTTTAGTGTGCTACTCTTATTAAGGTCTTGTTCAGCCAGTTTGATTCCCATTTATGACCTCAGCCCTTGTGCAGACTATCCTTTTACCTGTCAATTTCATTCCGAAATATTGAAACCAGATTATAGACGCAAGTTGTAGAAACAAAAGGAGATGACTGCGGTGATCATTGCTAGATAATGTGAACAGTGTCTAAGAAGCAGTGCAGCAGACAATGTGTAAATCAGCAGGTTGCAAGCGGCGAGTTAACCAGCAGGTCTGTAGGTACATGTTGAAGAAATCACAGACGTTTGCAAAGATGAATGCAGCAAAATGTAAACCGTCTCTATGAAGCATTTTGAATGCTAGCAGAAAATTATGGTTTAACCATTAAAGGGGTTGTCCAGGCTTTTCACATAATCTCAGTGCATATCTGGGCTGCAGAATGCTGACAATAAGTAATTTACCTTCTGTGGCCAGTTTTCAGGGTTTGCTAGATATCATCTCTTGCTTGTAAGAAAAACATCCGGGGGGGTGTGTTCTGGCATTGATATGAGAACTGGTCGTTTCCTCCTACTCTACTAAAAACATGCCGTCTGTAGCAACAACCCCACCCTCCATAGCAACAGGCCCTCCCCGACCACATGAACAAGCCTTTCCCTCCTCACACAGTAACAAATCCTCCCTCTCTAGCAGCCTCAGTGCAGAGAGCAGAACCACCCAGCTGCTCCTCCCCCAGACACACGCTGAACAGTGATCTATGGAAAGTGAAACTAGTGAAGAGGAAAAGACCAGTTCTCATTTCAATGCCAGACCACACCCCCTCTGGACGTTTTTCTTACAAGCAAGAGCTGACATCTAGCAAACCCTGCAAACTGGCCACAGAAGGTAATTTACTTATTGTCAGCATTCTGCAGCCAAGATATGCACTGAGATTATGTGAAAATCCCTGACAACCCCTTTAAGTCTTGTAGAGTCTAGGTGTAAATTGCATAAATCACAGAAGTCAGAAGAGCTGATGGCAACAGTAGGCACTGGATGGTGGCAAGCTATTCTAAACAAACAGCAAATTAACACATTATATTCTCAACACTCAGATACAGGAGTTTGTCTAAATGGGCCTTAAAAGGCCTTTGGAGAAGATGTGTATGAGGAAAACCAGGCCACTTAGAAGTTTCAATGTGGAACACAAGGTCAAAGGTGACCTTAGGGAAAGAGTGTGGAATCTGACCCAAAAGATGATAAAGGTGTGTAACTTTCAACTTCTTCTAATTAATACTATGTGTTCTCATCTCCTCACACACTAGCTGTCTTTATTCTGTGAAATATGTCTCTCACTTTAAGGCTCTCTCTCCTATCCACAATCTCAACAAAATGGCAGCTTGAGCTTTTATACTGGCTACAAGTAAACAGTGACCTCATAGCTATAGTCCCTCAGTTGCTGTGTTGGAGGATGGCTGTAATGCACTAGAAAGTGGAAAACAAATCTAAAGGTGTTGAAATTGTAAAAAAAAATGCCATTTCACAATTGTTTTGTGCAATATGATTCACCAGGTCAGTACGATTATGCAGATAACAAACATGCATAGGTTTTTTAAAATTAAGTATTGAAGAAAAATTCTGAAATTTAAAAAGAATTTCTAATGTCACCATTTTCCAAAACCCGAAATGATTTAAATTTTTGGGATCTGGAGCAGGGCAAGGGTTTATTTTTTGCGCCCTGTGCTGACTTTTTTACTGATGCCATTTTGTGATAGATGTAATGTTTTCATCGTGTCTTATTGCATTTTATTGCAATGTTGCTGTAGCCAAAAAAGGTAATTATGGCGTTTTCTCCTTTCTCATTACTGATTGCATTAATTTATTTTATATTTATAGATCAGGCTTTTATGAATTCAGTGATACCAAATGTGTTTATTGTTAATTTTTTAACCCCTTAGTGACAGAGCCAATTTGGTACTTGATGACCAGGCCAAATGTTACAATGCTGACGACAGTCACTTTATATGGTTATAGCCAGGGGTGGGATTCAAATTATTAACAACAGGTTCTGTGTTTGTGTGTAGGAAAACCACACTCATTTTAAGCCTCACCCATTTTTAAGCCACCCATTTACACACTCCTTTTCCTCAAACATATACAAGTAGGGGCGCAGTCAAACAGTTGAAAAATGACAATTCTACTGTTCCAGTTTTTTTCTTTTGGGTCTTTAAGGCACAGTTTCTTGCACAGCCTGTAACACATTGGTTTCCATGAACGCAGGGTACCGATGGCAGCTTATACATGTGCGCACCGGCATCATTTATATGCTGCTGTCAGAGATTTGATGGTTAAATTGATGCAATCGGAGCTAGCTCTGGTCACTGCAGCTACAGGCACATGCCAACATCTGGCTAGTATGGAGCAGGCTCAGCTCCAGAGTTGGGTCGATTTTTCCCTCCATCGCTACGATGGAGGACAAAAATGGTCATAGGTCATAAGAAGTAAACAAAATGAGTAATCTTGGAACTTGTACACTGCGGCTTCTGATTCATACAAGAAGTAATTTTCTGAAGGAACAATCCCATTAAGAGCACTCAGTACATGGACAAGTCCACACTAATACAATGGTAGGGGGCTAGTCCCTATACAAAGGTGTCTTTTCAGATGTCAGACCCAATATAAGGCCGATTTGTCACTAAAACACAAACTGCACAGATTATTGCATAATTGCATAGATCTAATAGGCCTGATGAGGCTAGTATACTTGCTTTGAAAATTCTCATTTTTAAATATCAAGCAAGAGCACTGTCAAAAGACAGGTTACACCAGGGTTTGCAGAGTTATCACACCAGCCTCATCTCATATTAGGCTATGTGCGCCCGTTACGGATTTGCTTGTGGAAATTTCTGCATCTTTTGGCAGAAAATGCAGTGGAAAATCCATGCGTTTTTTGTGTGGATTTTATGCGTTTTTGATGCGGATTTATATGTCGATTTGCTTGTGGGTTTGTGTTTGAGTTATTAACATGCTTCATCCAAGATAGGCTCTATTCTAGATTCTCCACTCATACACTTGTCCTCCTTCTGACATCATTTCCTTTGACAAATCTGCTATGTTTTTGGCACCAAATCCGGAGCAAATCCGCAAACATTTTTACACCTGTGGTTTAGCTGCGGATTTGACTGACTTGATGGAAGTCAATGGGTGAAAAATACTGCAGATCCGCAAAAAGAATTGACATGCTGCGGGAAATAAAACGCTACAAATAAGGACAGAAATTTCCGCATCATGTGCACAACACTTCAGGATTCCCATTGATTAACCTTGCTTTAGTTATCCTTTGCGTTTCTGGTGCATTTCCGAGCAGAAAAAAAGGCTGCAGATCCGCAACAAATCTGCATCGTGTGCACATAGCCTTAATGTACGCATTTTGTAATGTGCAACCCGAGTGTCCGCAGCAGGGAGGCCGAGACTGCGGCATGGATACATCCCACACATTAGCTGCCACTTGTGATTGAGCCTTTGAATGAGCCTTTTAACGACCCCCCATTATAGTCAATAGGGACCATTCTGGTGCTACTTGTGACTATTCCAGGACAGATCAATTTACTTCATGAGATCAAGAACAGAAAGAAGTTAGTGCAAGGGAACCTAACTCTCCAGCTGGCACTGTATATGGGGCTTGGTCAGTATTTGGGTAGAAGGGGCTAACACTGTACATGGGGCTTGGTCAGTATCTGCGTAGAAGTGGCTGGCACTGTATATGGGGCTTGGTCAGTATTTGGGGTAGAAGCTCTGAGCCCACCCTATGTGCACAGGCAGGCCCGGATTGGTAATATGCCCAACCGGGCATTTTCCCGCTGGGCCGCTGTCATGTGGGCCGTGGGCGGCAGCGCCCACTCATCTGGCCGCTTGCCAGCTGATGCGGCCACTGGCTGTTGTTCTTGCCGCTGGCCCTCTACGGGCACGGCGGTTATAGTTTCCAACCCTCCCAGGATTTTTCCTTCCCGCACTGCAGGGAGATAAGTCGCCATGCCCCACCATCCTCGCCCTAGCTTGAGACCTCCCCCCGCCCCACAGCCACTCACAGCGTCGCTTGCCTGCTCTCTTCTCTGTACACAGGACCTGTGGTGAGGTCACAGGAGGGGAGGAGTCAGGGGTCACATGATCAGGAGCCTTTGTCCAGACCCTGATCATGTGACCCCTGACTCCGCCCCTCCTGTGACCTCATCACAGGTCCTGTGCGCACAGCCTTGCCTCTTGGTGTCTGCTGGACTCTGCTGTGCTGGTTGTCATGGTGCTGGATGAGGTAAGTATGTGTGGGGGCAGGAGGGGTTTACAGGGTGGATGTAGCAGAGCTGTGTGTGTATGAGGTGTAAGGAGCGGAGCCGTGTGTGTACGAGGTGTACGGAGCAGAGCTGTGTGTGTACGAGGTGTACGGAGCGGAGCCACGTGTGTACGAGGTGTGCGGAGCGGAGCTGGATGTGTACGAGGTGTACGGAGAGGAGCTGTGTGTGTACGAGGTTTACTGAACGGGGCAGCGTGTATGAGGTGTACAGAATGGAGCCGTATGTGTACGGGGTGTACGGAGAGGAGCCGCGTGTGTATGAGGTGTACGGAGAGGAGCCGTGTGTGTACAAGTTGGACGAAGCGGAGCCGCATGTGTACGAGGTGGACGGAGCGGAGCCGCGTGTGTACGAAGTGTACGGAGAGGAGCCGCACGTGTAGGAGGTGTACGGACCGGAGTCGTGTGTGTACTTGGTGTACGGAGCGGAGCTGCGTGTGTATGGGATATACGGAGCGGAGCCGTGTGTGTACGGAGTGGAGCCATATGTGTACGGGATGTACGGAGCGGAGCCAAGTGTGTACGAAGTATACAAAGCGGGCTTTTCCCACGGACACAGGAGTACACGGCGGAGCCCCGAGGAGCATTTTAGAACTCACACATGACGTTCCACCGGAAGTGATGTGCTGGAAGCTGACCAGAAATGAGATAATTTCATGAGGAGATTGTGACGGAACTAGGAATGCTTCAGTTCCATCACCATGTCCTCCTCCGACAGAGCGGACAGCGGGATCGCCTAGGACTCAGGGATGCCAGCCATGTGAGCGGATCATGATATGTCCTGCATCGGAGGCTCAGGTGGGCACTACAATGGGAGCCGGGCTGCTATAGTATCTTTATAGAATCTTTCTTTCTTTCTCTCTTTTTCTTTCTCATTCTCTGTTCTCTCTTTCCCTCATTTTCTTTCTCTCTCTGTTCTTTCTTTCTCTCTCTAATCTTTCTTTTTTCTTTCTCTCTCTCTGTTCTTTCTTTCCCCTCTTTCTTTCTTTTTCTTTCCTCTCTTTCTTTCTTTCTCTCAGTTCTTTCTTTCTTTTCTTTACTTCTTTCTATCTCTCTCTGTTCTTTCTCTGTCTCTCTCTGTTCTTTCTTTCTTTCCCCTCTTTCGTTCTCTCTCTGTTCTTCCTTCTTTCTCTCTCTCTCCTTTCTTTCTCTCTCTCTGTTTTCTTTTTTCTCTCTCTCTGTTTTCTCTCTTCCTTAAGTGCCAGTCAGTGTGCCCATAATGCCAGCCACTGTGCCCTCAGTACCAGTCAGTGTGATCAGCAGTGCTAAATGGGTGCGGTTGGGCATGGACATAGGTGTGACTAGTTGTGAAATGGGTGTGGCTGGGGCGTGGCCTAAAATTTGCTTGCGCTGCAGTCTTTCTCCCTCTTTCCTTTCTTCAAAAGTTGGGAGGTATGATAAGGGCGGCTATGACCAGTGGGTCTGGTTGCCCAGTTCTGCCAGGAATTCTGTCACCGTGTGTACAAAAGGGGACAGAGCTTTGGGAGGAATACTGTACCTAAAAGCAATAAATAGGACTGAGCTGAAATACCGGGCACAGCTGTTACTACATGTTATATAGTCGTGTTAATCTCCTCTCACTTCTTGTAACCTACAAGTGTACAAAGATATTATATATTCACCATGTGACTAGTGGGCCTGTGTAACTTCAAATGCCAGGGCTGAATTTTAGTCCCAGTCCGGCCCTGTGCACAGGGCTGGTAGTGATGTCCTCATGACACCTATGGGGTACACTGACTGCCATGGGGCCATGCTGGGTACAGTAGTGCCCCCACAGTGGTACAGATGTGGGCTGTGGCTCTGAGCCCATCCTATGTGTACAGGGCTAGTAGTGATTTCCTCCTGACACCAATGGGGTACACTGACTGTCATATAGGGCCATGCTGGGTACATGAGTGCCCCCACAGTTGTATACAGATGTGGGTTGTGGCTCTGAGCTCACCCTATGTGTACAGGGCTGGTTGTGATGTCCTCCTGACACCTACAGTCATATGTTAAAGTTTGGGCACCCCTATTAATGTTAACCTTTTTTCTTTATAACAATTTTGGTTTTTACAACAGCTATTTCAGTTTCATATATCTAAAAACTGATGGACTCAGTTATATTTCTGGATTCAAATGAGGTTTATTGTACTAACAGAAAATGTGCAATCTGCATTTAAACAAAATTTGACCGGTGCAAAAGTATGGGCACCCTTATCATTTTCTTGATTTGAACACTCCTAACTAGAGTTGAGCGACTTTTGGTTTTTTAGGGTCGCGTTTCGTTTCGTGAAACCCGACTTTTCCAAAAGTCGGGTCGAGCAAGATCGTCCGATTATAGGGAAAAGTCGGGGTCGTCCCGAAACACGAAACCCAATGTAAGTCAATGGGGAATAAAAGTCGGCAGTGAGAGGAGGACAGGAAACACACCAACAGTGCCCATTTGAATGCCAAAAGCATCAATTCTTCTTACTTAAGTTTGTCAACCTTAATTAACTTCATAATACAAGTTACGCACTGAAAAATGGGGGTTATTTGGCTACAGACTGTGGGGGGGGAGGGCTGGCTCCAGGTTTTCATGTGCCCTGGGCGAAAGAGCGCCCCTTTAACACATACCACAACTCATCATGCTCCGATACGGCAGAGAAATAGCGGTATAGTACAATGAAAAATACCTCACTTTTTACATCTCATGACGAGGCCCATCTATTTCTCCATACAGAATCATTGGTCCCATATAATGTTTGAAACAGTATATGATGAGCTCCACATAATGCTACAGTATATGTTGGTCCCCATGGATGAAGCTCTACTGTCTTATGGGCCCAAATAATGCTCCAAACATAATGGGCCCCATTTCTAATGCTCTAGTGTATAATGGGCCCTGTAAATGCTGCTCCAGTGTCTGATGTCCACCTTTGGAATGTTCCAGTGTATGGTGGGCCCCATCTATCATTCTCAGACGGTGTTAGGCCCAGTATGGATTGCACGTGATTGCACAAAGGTTAGAAAGGGTACCGTATCCCCAGATAACATGTATGGATAGCGTACACATTCAAAATATATGTCTCAGGAGGCAGGCTCAGACGGTGTTAGGCCCAGTATGGAGTGCACGTGATTGTACAAAGGTTAGAAAGGGTACCGTATCCCCAGATAACATGTATGGATAGTGTACACATTCAAAATATATGTCTCAGGAGGCAGGCTCAGACGGTGTTAGGCCCAGTATGGATTGCACGTGATTGCACAAAGGTTAGAAAGGGTACCGTATCCCCGGATAACATGTATGGATAGCGTACACATTCAAAATATATGTCTCAGGAGGCAGGCTCAGACGGTATTAGGCCCAGTATGGATTGCACGTGATTGCACAAAGGTTAGAAAGGGTACCGTATCCCCAGATAACATGTATGGATAGCGTACACATTCAAAATATATGTCTCAGGAGGCAGGCTCAGACGGTGTTAGGCCCAGTATGGATTGCACATGATTGCACAAAGGTTAGAAAGGGTACCGTATCCCCGGATAACATGTATGGATAGCGTACACATTCAAAATATATGTCTCAGGAGGCAGGCTCAGACGGTGTTAGGCCCAGTATGGAGTGCACGTGATTGCACAAAGGTTAGAAAGGGTACCGTATCCCCAGATAACATGTATGGATAGCGTACACATTCAAAATATATGTCTCAGGAGGCAGGCTCAGACGGTGTTAGGCCCAGTATGGATTGCACGTGATTGCACAAAGGTTAGAAAGGGTACCGAATCCCCGGATAACATGTATGGATAGCGTACACATTCAAAATATATGTCTCAGGAGGCAGGCTCAGACGGTGTTATGCCCAGTATGGATTGCACGTGATTGCACAAAGGTTAGAAAGGGTACCGTATCCCCAGATAACATGTATGGATAGCGTACACATTCAAAATATATGTCTCAGGAGGCAGGCTCAGACGGTGTTAGGCCCAGTATGGATTGCACGTGATTGCACAAAGGTTAGAAAGGGTACCGTATCCCCGGATAACATGTATGGATAGCGTACACATTCAAAATATATGTCTCAGGAGGCAGGCTCAGACGGTGTTAGGCCCAGTATGGATTGCACGTGATTGCACAAAGGTTAGAAAGGGTACCGTATCCCCAGATAACATGTATGGATCGCGTACACATTCAAAATATATGTCTATACATCAGGAGGCAGGCTCAGATGGTGTTAGGCCCAGTATGGATTGCACGTGATTGCACAAAGGTTAGAAAGGGTACCGTATCCCCAGATAACATGTATGGATAGCGTACACATTCAAAATATATGTCTGTACATCAGGAGGCAGGCTCAGATGGTGTTAGGCCCAGTATGGATTGCACGTGATTGCACAAAGGTTAGAAAGGGTACCGTTTCCCCGGATAACATGTATGGATAGCGTACACATTCAAAATATATGTCTATACATCAGGAGGCAGGCTCAGACGGTGTTAGGCCCAGTATGGATTCCACGTGATTGCACAAAGGTTAGAAAGGGTACCGTTTCCCCGGATAACATGTATGGATAGCGTACACATTCAAAATATATGTCTCAGGAGGCAGGCTCAGACGGTGTTAGGCCCAGTATGGATTGCACGTGATTGCACAAAGGTTAGAAAGGGTACCGTATCCCCGGATAACATGTATGGATAGCGTACACATTCAAAATATATGTCTCAGGAGGCAGGCTCAGACGGTGTTAGGCCCAGTATGGATTGCACGTGATTGCACAAAGGTTAGAAAGGGTACCGTATCCCCGGATAACATGTATGGATAGCGTACACATTCAAAATATATGTCTATACATCAGGAGGCAGGCTCAGACGGTGTCAGGCACAGTATGGATTTGACGGCCCAGATTACACAGCGGAGGAGCAGGGAGAGGTAAAGATTGCAAATGCTGGGGCCCTGCCCAAGCAAGGGGGGCCCACTCGTGGGCGTCGGTACTGGCACTGGGCCCCTCATAGTACAGCGGTGTGTCTGACGGCGGGTGTGCACCACCACCGTCAGAGACACTTGATTGCACTATGAGGGACCCTGTGCCAGTGCCCGCGCCCAAGAGTCGGCCTACCCACCTGTCCAGGGCAACGGCACTCGCATGGTGTCGTGCGCTAGGTGGTGACCCCGGCCATGGGGGGGGAGGCAGCACAGTTAGGGAGTTTTAGAAAGTGGCATATGTTGATGTTGGACATTCAGCTGATGCAAAAGGCGAAATAGGTGAAGTACCAGGAAGAGGTGGACCAAAGCAAGCCATTTTTCTGTCACCCTATGTGTCATCAGGGGAAGGTGGGACAAAATCCTTGGAAACCCATGCGTGGTTCATTTTAATGAAGGTTAGATCATCCACATTTTGGGTTGACAGACGGGTCCTTTTTTCTGTCAGGATTGATCCAGCTGCACTGAAGACTCTTTCCGATAGCACACTTGCAGCTGGGCAAGCGAGCTCCTGTAAGGCATATTGGGCCAATTCAGGCCAGGTGTCCAGTTTAGCGGCCCAATAGTCAAAGGGGAATGACCTGTGTGGGAGAACATCGATATGGGAGGAAAAGTAGTTTGTAACCATAGTTGACAACTGCTGTCTCCTGTCACTTTCCATCGATGCAGTATTACCAGTTGTGTGAGCGGTATTTGAAAAATCAGTCCACAACATTGTCATGAAACCCCTGTCTCCAACGCCACTTCTGCTGTGTGCACCACGAACACCTCTGCCAAGCTGCCCCCGGCCCGTACGGCTCGTGTGAGAACCATCACCGCTGCTGTGTGCTGGGAATGCCTCAAGCAACCGATTTACCAGAGTTGCTTGTTTATTAGCTAATATTAGGTCAAGGTTCTCCTGTGGCATGATGTTTTGTAATTTGCCTTTATAGCGTGGATCCAGGATGCTGGCCAACCAGTAGTCGTCATCGTTCATCATTTTGGCAATGCGGGGTCCCTTTTTAGGATCCGCAAGGCATAATCTGACATGTGGGCCAATGTTCCCGTTGTCAATGATGCACTGCGAGTGCTGGGTGGAGGAGCACTTTCTGGCAAATCCACATCCCTCCAGTCACGCACAAAACCTGTACCAGACCTTGCCACGCCAACATTTTCACTTGCCCCACGAGATGCATCCTCCTCCCCTAAGTAATCATCCCCATCATCATCCTCCTCCTCCTCTTCTTCCTCCACCTCGTCCAGGAGAGGTCCCTGAGCAGACAATGGCTGAATGTCATCAAGGATTCCCTCCTCCTCTTCCTCCTCATCAACATTGGCTGCAGACGCCTGCTCCTTAAGGTGCGTCAAAGTTTGCATGAGCAGACGCATAAGTGGGATGCTCATGCTTAGGATGGCGTCGTCTGCGCTTACCAGCCGTGTGCATTCCTCAAAACACTGAAGGACTTTACAGAGGTCTTTCAGCTTCGACCACTGCACACCTGTCAACTCCATGTCTGCTCTCAAAGTACCTGGCCGTGTATCCTCCCACAAATGCATTATGGCCTGCCTCTGCTCGCACAGCCGCTCCACCATGTGCAGGGTGGAGTTCCACCTTGTTGCAATGTCGATAATGAGGCGGTGGTTGGGAAGGTGGAGCAATCGATGCAGCTTCTGCATACGAACGGAGTGTACAGGCGACCGGCGGATGTGCGCGCACAGTCTTCGCACCTTCTGGAGCAGGGCTGTTAACTCCGGATAATTTTTGAGGAAGCACTGCACCACCAGGTTCAAGGTGTGAGCCAAGCAAGGTATGTGGCTGAGTTTTGAAAGGGCTATGGCTGCCACAAAATTACGGCCGTTATCACTAACTACCTTGCCTGCCTCAAGATGTACACTGTCCAGCCATGACTCAGTTTGTCGCTTCAAGTACTCGGCCAGCACCTCGGCGGTGTGTCTGTCGCCCAAACACATCATCTGCAACACAGCCTGCTGACGCTTTCCACTAGCTGCTCGATAGGGGGACACATCGTGTGCAACACTGCCAGCTGCAGATGGAGTGCTCGTACGACTGCGCTCTGTGGACGAGCTTTCGCTTCTGGAGGAGGAGGAGGGTCGAGCGCCTACAGCCAACTGTTTCCTATACCGTGGGCTAGGCAGCACTGTCCCACCACCGCTGTCCCCTGTGGACCCTGCATCCACCACATTAACCCAGTGCGCAGTGATGGACACGTAACGGCCCTGGCCATGCCGACTGGACCATGCATCAGTTGTGAGGTGCACCTTTCCGCTCACTGACTGCTTGAGTGCATGGACAATGCGGTCTTTCACATGATGGTGGAGGGCTGGGATGGCTTTGCGAGAGAAGAAGTGGCGACTGGGTAGGTCATAGCGTGGTACTGCATAGGCCATGAGTTCGCGGAAAGCTGTGCTTTCCACCAACCGAAAGGGCATCATCTCAAACGAGATTAGTTTGGCAATGTGGGCGTTCAAACCCAGTGTACGCGGATGAGAGACTGAGTACTTTCTTGACCTACTCATAGTGTCTGGGAGGGTGAGCTGGACTTGAGAGCTGCATATGGTGGAAGTAGCGGTGGACAGGGCGGACTGAGAGAGGGTTGATGATGGTGATGGAGTTGGTGTTCTTTCTGATGGCCTAGAATCAGTCTTTCGTTGATATAACAGTGGGATTCCCTGACTGCTGTGGTCTTGCAACGACACCTCAACATTTGCTGCTGTGCTAACCGGTGGGCTTACAGTGGGGGAAACAATGTAGCGTTGCTGACTACCTTCGTTGTGATCAGTTGCACATGTGGCACTTGAGGTTTGGTGTTGTGTCCACGCTTGCAAGTGCATGCTGGTTAAATGTCTAAGCATGCAACTGGTATTCAAATTTTTCAGATTTTTCCCTCGGCTAAAGGTCTTTGCGCACTTCTTACAGATAACCTTGGCCTGATCATGAAGATTTTGTTCAAAAAAGTGCCACACTGCACTTTTCCTACTTTGGCAGACATTTTGCGGCCTAGCACGCTGTGATCTTTTGACCCTCTGGACAAGCTGTCCAGCAACTCTTTTGATGTTTGGAACCTGTCTTTGGAGTGCTCCGGACCTGCCAGATAACAGCTGTTGCGATGTCGATGTCTGCTGAGGATGCTCCTCATCTGAGCTATTGGAAGCAGCACCCTCTTCCCCCAATGGATGCCAGTCTGGGTCAACAACTGGGTCATCCATCACCTCCTCTTCTATGTCATGTGCACCTTCCTCTGTTTCACCGTGTATGGTGGTATAGTGTGCGGGAAGGGGCACCTGAGTCTCATCAGGGTCAGAATCTGGCTCTGTACACTGCGAGGACAATGTAGTGCTCTGAGTGAATGTACCAGCAGAATCATCCATCAGCGGCTGTGCATCAGTGCACTCCATGTCAGATTCATCTTGGCCTGGGTAATTCACCATTTCACTTGATAATCCAGGCATGGTATGTGAAAACAGCTCCATGGAGTAATCAGTAGTATGGCCTGCGTCATCCTTCAATCTTGGTTGGGGTGAAGGACACAAGGAAAGGTGTGGTTCATGAACATGAGCCTCCAATGACGACTCAGTGCTTTTACTTTTTACAACTGAAGAAGAGGAGGCGATAGAGCTGGAGGCTGAGTCAGCAATGTAAGACAAAACTTTTTCCTGATGCTCTGGCTTTAAAAGCGGTTTGCCAACTCCTAGAAAACTAAGCGTTCGAGGCCTTATGTAGCCAGACGATGACGCAGGGTCAGCACCTCCTGCATTCGGTCCTATTTTGCTCTTGCCACTACCATCAGATCCACCACCAACACCATCATTACCAGCTGCCAACCCCCGCCCAATTCCACGGCCTCTTCCACCAGCCTTCCTCATTTTTGGTAGAAATGTAGACAAAATCCAACAAACTATATAGTAATGTAAAACAAGGTACAAGGTGTCTATAGGACAGGGGAGATTTTGAATTTCTGCAGACACTTGTGGACACTGGACACTTTTGGATTGTGTGAGGCCCACTGATATCTGAGCGCTATGTGACAGGCTCGATGGCACAGCTGTGACCAAAGTGACTAGAGGATAAGGGAGATTTTGAATCTCTGCACACACTTTTGGACACTGGACACTTTTGGATTGTGTGAGGCCCAATGAATATCTGAGCGCTATGTGACAGGCTCGATGGCACAGCTGTGACAAAAGTGACTAGAGGATAAGGGAGATTTTGAATCTCTGCACACACTTTTGGACACTGGATGGACACTTCTGGATTGTGTGAGGCCCACTGATATCTGAGCGCTATGTGACAGGCTCGATGGCACAGCTGTGACCAAAGTGACTAGAGGATAAGGGAGATTTTGAATCTCTGCACACACTTTTGGACACTGGACACTTTTGGATTGTGTGAGGCCCACTGATATCTGAGCGCTATGTGACAGGCTCGATGGCACAGCTGTGACCAAAGTGACTAGAGGATGAGGGAGATTTTGAATCTCTGCACACACTTTTGGACACTGGACACTTTTGGATTGTGTGAGGCCCAATGAATATCTGAGCGCTATGTGACAGGCTCGATGGCACAGCTGTGACAAAAGTGACTAGAGGATAAGGGAGATTTTGAATCTCTGCACACACTTTTGGACACTGGATGGACACTTTTGGATTGTGTGAGGCCCACTGATATCTGAGCGCTATGTGACAGGCTCGATGGCACAGCTGTGACCAAAGTGACTAGAGGATAAGGGAGATTTTGAATCTCTGCACACACTTTTGGACACTGGATGGACACTTTTGGATTGTGTGAGGCCCACTGATATCTGAGCGCTATGTGACAGGCTCGATGGCACAGCTATGACCAAAGTGACTAGAGGATAAGGGAGATTTTGAATCTCTGCACACACTTTTGGACACTGGACACTTTTGGATTGTGTGAGGCCCACTAATATCTGAGCGCTATGTGACAGGCTCGATGGCACAGCTGTGACCAAAGTGACTAGAGGATAAGGGAGATTTTGAATCTCTGCACACACTTTTGGACACTGGACACTTTTGGATTGTGTGAGGCCCACTAATATCTGAGCGCTATGTGACAGGCTCGATGGCACAACTGTGACAAAAGTGACTAGAGGATAAGGGAGATTTTGAATCTCTGCACACACTTTTGGACACTGGATGGACACTTTTGGATTGTGTGAGGCCCACTGATATCTGAGCGCTATGTGACAGGCTCGATGGCACAGCTGTGACCAAAGTGACTAGAGGATAAGGGAGATTTTGAATCTCTGCACACACTTTTGGACACTGGACACTTTTGGATTGTGTGAGGCCCACTGATATCTGAGCGCTATGTGACAGGCTCGATGGCACAGCTGTGACCAAAGTGACTAGAGGATAAGGGAGATTTTGAATCTCTGCACACACTTTTGGACACTGGATGGACACTTTTGGATTGTGTGAAGCCCACTGATATCTGAGCGCTATGTGACAGGCTCGATGGCACAGCTGTGACCAAAGTGACTAGAGGATAAGGGAGATTTTGAATCTCTGCACACACTTTTGGACACTGGATGGACACTTTTGGATTGTGTGAGGCCCACTGATATCTGAGCGCTATGTGACAGGCTCGATGGCACAGCTGTGACCAAAGTGACTAGAGGATAAGGGAGATTTTGAATCTCTGCACACACTTTTGGACACTGGATGGACACTTTTGGATTGTGTGAGGCCCACTGATATCTGAGCGCTATGTGACAGGCTCGATGGCACAGCTGTGACCAAAGTGACTAGAGGATAAGGGAGATTTTGAATCTCTGCACACACTTTTGGACATTGGACACTTTTGGATTGTGTGAGGCCCAATGAATATCTGAGCGCTATGTGACAGGCTCGATGGCGCAGCTGTGACAAAAGTGACTAGAGGATAAGGGAGATTGGATTGCTTTTAAAAAAGCAGTTTGCGGAGCAGTGGGTGAACAGCAATGCAGGAATGTCAGGAAGCCTTAGAAGGCAGCCCAACAACCAACACCACTGATACACCACTATATAGCCTCCCCTTGCACTGCACACACAGTGACTGGTGTGTTGTGCAGGCCAAATTGCTAGCAGCAGAAGCAGTTTTTTTGTCTTCTCAGCAGGACAAAAAAAAAAAATTGGGATTGCTTTTAAAAAAGCAGTTTGCGGAGCAGTGGGTAAACAGCAATGCAGGAATGTCAGGAAGCCTTAGAAGGCAGCCCAACAACCAACACCACTGATACACCACTATATAGCCTCCCCTTGCACTGCACACACAGTGACTGGTGTGTTATGCAGGCCAAATCGCTAGCAGCAGAAGCAGTTTTTTTGTCTTCTTCCCTGCCTAACGCTCTCCCTACAGAATCAGCAGCAACCTCTCCCTATACTAAGATCGGCAGAAGTAAGATGGCGGTCGGCGTGCACGCCCTTTTATACCCCCTGTGACTCCCACCAAAGCAAGCCAAACACTTGCATGCCCTTCTGAAAGATGGTGGTGACCCGTGCCTATGTCATCACGTTGCCCACAGTGTCCGTGGATCCTGATTGGCTGAAAAAGAGCGCAAAACAAACTTTTGAAACGCGACTTTGGCGCGTAAGTCGCCGACCTCGTGGCCGACCTCATCCTAGGGTCGGGTTTCGTTTCATGAAACCCGACTTTGCCAAAAGTCGGCGACTTTTGAATTTTTTCGACTCGTTTCGCTCCACTCTACTCCTAACTACTTTTTACTGACTTCCTGAAGCACTAAATTGGTTTTGTAACCTCATTGAGCTTTGAACTTCATAGCCAGGTGTATCAAATTATGAGAAAAGGTATTTAAGGTGGCCACTTGCAAGTAGTTCTCCTATTTGATTCTCCTATGAAGAGTGGCATCATTGGCTCCTCAAAACAACTCTCAAATGATCTGAAAACAAAGATTATTCAACATAGCTTTTCAAGGGAAGGATACAAAAAGTTGTCTCAGAGATTTAACCTGTCAGTTTCCACTGTGAGGAACATAGTAAGGAAATGGAAGAACACAGGTACAGTTCTTGTTAAGCCCAGAAGTGGCAGGCCAAGAAAAATATCAGAAAGGCAGAGATGAAGAATGGTGAGAAGAGTCAAGGACAATCCACAGACCACCTCCAAAGACCTGCAGCATCATCTTGCTGCAGATGGTGTCACTGTGCATCGGTCAACAATACAGCGCACTTTGCACAAGGAGAAGCTGTATGGGTGAGTGATGCGAAAGAAGCCGTTTCTGCAAGCACGCCACAAACAGAGTCGCCTGAGGTATGCAAAAGCACATTTGGACAAGCCAGTTACATTTTGGAAGCAGGTCCTGTGGACTAATGAAACAAAGATTGAGTTGTTTGGTCATACAAAAAGGCATTATGCATGGAGGCTAAAAACACAGTATTACAAGAAAAACACTTGCTACCCACAGTGAAATTTGGTAGAGGTTCCATCATGCTTTGGGGCTATGTGGCCAATGCAGGCATCGGGAATCTTGTTAAAGTTGAGGGTTGCATGGATTCAACTTGGTATCAGCAGAGTCTTGACAATAATGTGCAAGAATCAGTGACGAAGTTGAAGTTACGCAGGGGATGGATATTTCAGCAAGACAATGATCCAAAACACCACTCCAAATCTACTCAGGCATTCATGCAGAGGAACAATTACAATGTTCTGGAATGGCCATCCCAGTCCCCAGACCTGAATATCATTGAACATCTGTGGGATGATTTGAAGCGGCCTGTCCATGCTCGGCGACCATCAAACTTAACTGAACTGGAGTTGTTTTGTAAACAGGAATGGTCACAATACCTTCATCCAGGATCCAGGAACTCATTAATAGCTACAGGAAGCTACCAGAGGCTGTTATTTTTGCAAAAGGAGGATCTACGAAATATTAATGTCACTTTTATGTTGAGGTGCCCATACTTTTGCACCGGTCAAATTTTGTTTAAATGCAGATTGCACATTTTCTGTTAGTACAATAAACCTCATTTGAATCCAGAAATATAACTGAGTCCATCAGTTATTAAATATATGAAACTGAAATAGCTGTTGCAAAAACCAAAATTGTTATAAAGAAAAAAGGTTAACATTAATAGGGGTGCCCAAACTTTAACATATGACTGTATGGAGTACTCTGACTGCCATATAGGGCCATGCTGGGTACTGTAGTGCCCCCACAGTGGTAGGGCAGTGATGTCATCTGTACCTGGCAGCCTGCATCAGCGAGGTCCAGCAATAATGGTTTCTGTTTTCCACAGAGGCCCCTTTCCTCAGCACAAACCTGACACCAGACTCATGTCCGCCGCCAGCCACCAGCTGTAGCCCGGTGTTCCCGTCCTCATCAGTGGAGTCCATGGACACCAGAGCCGTGCTGTCCCCAGGAGGCTCCCTGGGGCTGGATGAGCCAGGCTCCAGCAGCCTGCGGGCAGTCTCCAGATCCCCAGGGACGTCACCGTCATGTCCAGGCTTGTGTGTGGGCCGTGGGTGGAGTAGTCAGTACTGATGCGGCCAGCATGAGAGGAAACTGAGAGAAGTTAGTGGCAGTACCGGATCGCGGCTCTGAATCTGCCCGGTTCGGGGAACCGGCTACTTTTTTAACAAGCGGTTCCATCGAACCAGGGAGAACCGGCCAAATTCCACCCCTGCATTAAAGTGAATTTAGAGGAATATTGAGAGGTTGGGAATTTATGTCCGGGGTCTGATCTCCAGGACCCTGCACTGATCGGCAGAAGGGGCACCATTAGAATCAAGCAATAGTGTGCCGGCGCCAATCATTCTACACAGGACAGCCGGAGAAACTGAACACAACGTCCCTTAGAGAATGAACGGAGCGTCTGTCATGGGGGAAGTACACCACCATGGAATACCACCTTACTTCCCCCACAACAGTGAGTGTCTGTGTATCCAAGCCGTCAATGTATCCAAGCAGTGTGACACTATATGCTGAGCTGCTGTATCTAATCCTATCAGTTGTGATGCTGTGTGCCGAGTCCCCATATTGTCATTATTTATTTTAAAGCAAAATTAATCCCAGGGGGTCAAATAAAGACCAGGTCACAGGCACACAATATATAGAATATACAACAAGTACAATGCACAGCGTGTTGCGTGTACCTGAGCCTGACCGCGTCCTCACAGCCCAACCCGCTCTCTGGGCACTCGCTGCAGGACGGGGGAGTGTCTCCTCGGTGATATGTGGTAACGGTAGTTCCGGGTTCTTTCTTTCTGGGATGCTCGGTGCTCCGGGGCCGGAGGTGAGCTCTGTGCTGCTGTGCAGTGTTCTGTGCTCCCTGTGGATGTGACGCGGTGATCCCCACATTGTGCTGGCAGGTCCTGCTCCGTGTATAGTCCTCAGTACCGGATCGCGGCTCTGAATCTCTCCGGTTCGGGGAACCGGCTGCTTTTTTAGCAAGCGGTTCCATTGAACCACGGAGAACCAGCCGAATCCCACCCCTGGTTATAGCTCTGGAATGCTTCAACGTATCCCACTGATTCTGAGAATTTTTTAGTGACATATTGTACATCATTTTAGTGGTAAAATTTCTTCAATATAACTTGTGCTTATTTATGAAAAAAACAGAAATTTGGCAAAAATTTAGAAAATTTTGCACTTTTCAAAATTTTAATTTTTGTGCCCTTAAATAAGAGAGTCATATTGCACAAACTAGTTAATAAATAACATTTCCCACATGTCTACTTTACTTCAGCACAATTTTGGAGATATAGCTTTTTTTGGTAGCAAGTTAATGTAGAGTTAAAAATTTACCAGCGATTTCTTATTTTTCCAGCAAAATTTACAAAAAATTTACTTTGGAACCAAATTTTTTTATTTTCACAAGGGTATCAGGAGAAAATGGACCACAAAATTTGTTGTGCAATCTCTCCTGAGTACATTGATACCCCGTATGTGGGGGAAAGCCATTGTTTGGGTGCATGGCAGGGCTCAGAAGGATCAGAGAACCATTTGACTTTTTGAATGCAAAATTGGTTGGGTGCCATGTCGTGTTGGAGACCCCCTGATGTACCTAAACAGTGGAACCCCGCAAATTCTAACGCCAACCCTAACCCCAACACACCCCTAACCCTAATCACAACCCTAACCATAACCCTAACCACAACCCTAACCCCAACACACCCCTAACCCTAATTCAACCCTAGACCCCGAGACCCTGGAGAATTTCTGATGCAGTGGGGCGCTATAATTTTATTTCTCAGCGCCGTTAAAAAGCAGCGCTGGGGAATAAGTACCCTTAACTGCCGCTATTAAAAGGTGTATCGGCAGTCGTTAAGGGGTTAAATGTTTAATTTTAGAATTTAAATCACAAAGGTAAAGTACTTACATTGCACACTACATAAGCAAAAAGCAAAATTTCATCAGGAATAGCAACATCATCTGTCCGGAAACATCAACTCTAAAAATCGGAACGGCAAAGAAAGTGAAATTCCTGGGATATCCACACTGTGGACCTACACGAGCATCCCCTCCAGTCCACAGGTTAACAGGCTTCCGTCTTAGCTGAAATCTTCCACAGGTTATGTATTGTTTAGAAAAAACAAATGCTTGCGTAACCAAGTGTTACACAAACTCCAACAAATTCTATTTGTCCAATATAGTATCTCTCTTTTGAGTGGTCAGCTCTTCAGATGTCAAATTACATGGGACAAATACATCACCGGATATGACATGCCAAAAATTCTCCAGATACTGGATATTCCACCATATTATCAACACAACATTTTTCACCAAACATTAATAGCGAAACTATGCAACAATTATAAACATACACTTTCCCACTGAAGGATATAAACATACACTGTTCTTACCAAACAGCGATAAAAGAGTTATGTGGTAATTGGGTGAGTAATATAAACATGCATGTTCTCATTAAATATTTTTAGTTATACAGTCCCCAGGTGTTGGGAAATTTTCAGAAAATACAAAGATAAACTACTACTGTCTAATATCTTAAGGCGGTCTTTAAAGAAAGGCTATCAATATGGATTCCTGATGGTCATTAACATCTTAGCACTACAATCCAACCTTGACCATTGGGAAACCAAATATCATTTATATGCAATGCTATATCCCAAGCGAATAGCTTCAGCAGATAAATGATACATTGCTATGAGAGAAGGATACAGCAGCATAAGCCAATACAAGCACAGATTATAGCAAAAATTACTCCTAATATATTGCGTAAATAGCCAAAATCGGGAAACCAGGAAAATAACCAATCCCACCATCATTACTTTGTGTGATGTAATCAACATCATCATGTAACTGATATAAAAGAGAATAAAACGCTCCAAATATACATTTCAAACACATATGGATGAATCACAAAAGTAATGCCTCATGCAGTATCCATAGCTGCGACTCTAACTGAATATAAGAAGCTGGAGAAAAAGAGTCAAGCAAATTTATATATTAAATATTGATTTTATTAAACCATAACAAGACACACATGTGAGATTCAGGACATGTAGTATAAAGTACAATGGTCAAAGGGTGAGTTGATCTGGAACAAAGGTAGAATCCCACGACAGGCTCAATGTAAATGGCCAAATGTAGCAATGACATTAGGGTAAATAAATACATACCATGTATATATTAACTAATTATCATATATAGTAAGGTGTAATATAGTGACACAGACGGCAGACCACTGCAAACTTACCCTAAAGTAACCAAGTGGTCTCATGTGGATGCTGACATGTTTACAGTCACTGTAAGGATAGATATCCCCATAAACAAAGGGTAATTGTAAATTACTGTCTTCTAACCTGCGACAGGCTCTTGAAATGATGGGTATGTGCTAATTTTTCTACTTGTGTGTGGGCACTGTGCAATATTTTATTCATGTTATATTGAGGTAATCTTGACATTCAGGTCTGCAGCACTTTGCAGCTCCCTTTTGCAGTGTATTTGTTGATTGTGGCTGCATCTGTTTTCATCTGGGGTAACTCTTATTTAGACAGTAATTTACAATTACCCTTTGTTTATGGGGATATCTATCCTTACAGTGACTGTAAACATGTCAGCATCCACATGAGACCACTTGGTTACTTTAGGGTACGTTTGCAGTGGTCGGCCGTCTGTGTCACTATATTACACCTTACTATCTATAATAATAAATGCCCTAACCAGCTTCCGGTTGTAACAACTTCCGTCCAGTTGTAACCGGTGACGTCACCACACACACACGCACGTTAACCCTCAACACACCACACCGCCTCAACACACACTCCTCTCACCTTTCACCTCCACTCATGTCCACTCACTCTTTCACTCCACATACGTTCCTTTCTCTCACTCCGTTTCTCATACTCACACCGTCATCGTCGCTGCCCCGACATCTTCCTCCGCCGCCGCGATCCAGGATCCAGACGTTCTCCAGGCCGCCGACATCGGGATCCAAAAAGATGGCGTCGGCGAAATCTCGCGAGATTACGCCGACGCCATTTTGGATCCCGATGTCGCCCATGCCAGCGACATGTTGCTGCGGCGACGCCATCTTGAATATTGCGGGACTTCACGAAAGCCAAGATAGCGTCCCGCAAGAACATGTCGGCGGCCTGGAGAACGTCTGGATCCTGGATCGCGGCGGCGGAGGAAGATGTCGGGGCAGCGACAATGACGGTGTGAGTATGAGAAACGGAGTGAGAGAAAGGAACGTATGTGGAGTGAAAGAGTGAGTGGACATGAGTGGAGGTGAAAGGTGAGAGGAGTGTGTGTTGAGGCGGTGTGGTGTGTTGAGGGTTAACATGGCAAGAGGTGTGAGGCTGTGTGCACACTCTGCGGATTTTGCTGCGGTTCCGCAGCGGTTTTGGCCGCTGCGGACCCGCAGCAGTTTTTGCTGCGGTGTACAGTACCATGATTCCCTATGGGAATCAAAAACCGCAGTGCAGACGGTGCGGAATTTTCCGCGCGGATTATCTGCGGTTTTCAATCCGCAGAAAGAATTGACATGTCAATTCTTTCTGCGGATTCTCCTGCGGTTTGCCATCTCCTCTATTGAGGAGATGAAAAACCGCAGGGCAAAACCGCAGAGCAATCCGCAGGTAAAACCGCAGGTCTTTTGACCTGCGGTTTCACCTGCGGATTTTTCAAAATCTGCGCGGATGAATCCGCACCTAATCTGCAGCGTGTGCACACAGCCTTAACGACGTCGGCGAAATCTCGCGAGATTTCACCGACGCCATCTTGCATTCGTGAAATTGCGTCATTTACCTCACGCCGACTTGCTGTGCGGACGCTTGGCATTGCCTGTACCACCATAACTACTGCTGCCTTGGTCCTATGCCTGTTTACTGCCGGTGTCTAATTACAGGGCCAATTTGCCTATACTGCCATAACTATTGCTACCTTGCTACTCTGCCGGTGTCTAATTACAGGGCTAATTTGCCTCTACCGCCATAACTACTGCTGCCTTGCTCCTCTGCCGGTGTCTAATTACAGGGCTAATTTGCCTCTACCGCCATAACTACTGCTGCCTTGCTCCTCTGCCGGTGTCTAATTACAGGGCTAATTTGCCTCTACCGCCATAACTACTGCTGCCTTGCTCCTCTGCCGGTGTCTAATTACAGGGCTAATTTGCCTATACCGCCATAACTACTGCTGCCTTGCTCCTCTGCCGGTGTCTAATTACAGGGCCAATTTGCCTATACCGCCATAACTACTGCTGCCTTGCTCCTCTGCCGGTGTCTAATTACAGGGCCAATTTGCCTATACCGCCATAACTACTGCTGCATTGCTCCTCTGCCGGTGTCTAATTACAGGGCTAATTTGCCTATACCGCCATAACTACTGCTGCCTTGCTCCTCTGCCGGTGTCTAATTACAGGGCTAATTTGCCTCTACCGCCAAAACTACTGCTGTCTTGCTCCTCTGCCGGTGTCTAATTACAGGGCCAATTTGCCTATACCGCCATAACTACTGCTGCATTGCTCCTCTGCCGGTGTCTAATTACAGGGCCAATTTGCCTATACCGCCATAACTACTGCTGCCTTGCTCCTCTGCCGGTGTCTAATTACAGGGCTTATTTGCCTCTACCGCCATAACTAGAGTTGAGCGACTTTTGGTTTTTTAGGGTCGCGTTTCGTTTCGTGAAACCCGACTTTTCCAAAAGTCGGGTCGAGCAAGATCGTCCGATTATAGGGAAAAGTCGGGGTCGTCCCGAAACACGAAACCCAATGTAAGTCAATGGGGAATAAAAGTCGGCAGTGAGAGGAGGACAGGAAGCACACCTACAGTGCCCATTTGAATGCCAAAAGCATCAATTCTTCTTTCTTAAGCTTGTCAACCTTAATTAACTTCATAATACAAGTTACGCACTGAAAAATGGGGGTTATTTGGCTACAAACTGTGGGGGGGGAGGGCTGGCTCCAGGTTTTCATGTGCCCTGGGCGAAAGAGCGCCCCTTTAACACATACCACAACTCATCATGCTCCGATACGGCAGAGAAATAGCGGTATAGTCCAATGAAAAATACCTCACTTTTTACATCTCATGACGAGGCCCATCTATTTCTCCATACAGAATCATTGGTCCCATATAATGTTTGAAACAGTATATGATGAGCTCCACATAATGCTACAGTATATGTTGGTCCCCATGGATGAAGCTCCACTGTCTTATGGGCCCAAATAATGCTCCAAACATAATGGGCCCCATTTCTAATGCTCTAGTGTATAATGGGCCCTGTAAATGCTGCTCCAGTGTCTGATGTCCACCTTTGGAATGTTCCAGTGTATGGTGGGCCCCATCTATCATTCTCCAGAGTATAGTGCTCCCCAAAAATTGCTGTCCCAACATTGAAAACAATCAAATAAGTCTCCTCGCTAGGGAATCCCTGTACTTGTCTGGACAGGTGCTGTAGCTTGCTTAACAGCTCGCCAGCCGTTCTCACGCCCAGTATGGATTACACGTGATTGCACAAAGGTGAGAAAGGGTACCGTATCCCCAGAAAACATGTATGGATAGCGTACACATTCAAAATATATGTCTCAGGAGGCAGGCTCAGACGGTGTTAGGCCCAGTATGGATTGCACGTGATTGCACAAAGGTTAGAAAGGGTACCGTATCACCGGATAACATGTATGGATAGCGTACACATTCAAAATATATGTCTATACAGCATGAGGCAGGCTCAGACGGTGTTAGGCCCAGTATGGATTGCACGTGATTGCACAAAGGTTAGAAAGGGTACCGTATCCCCAGATAACATGTATGGATAGCGTACACATTCAAAATATATGTCTCAGGAGGCAGGCTCAGACGGTGTTAGGCCCAGTATGGATTGCACGTGATTGCACAAAGGTTAGAAAGGGTACCGTATCCCCGGATAACATGTATGGATAGCGTACACATTCAAAATATATGTCTATACAGCATGAGGCAGGCTCAGACGGTGTTAGGCCCAGTATGGATTGCACGTGATTGCACAAAGGTTAGAAAGGGTACCGTATCACCGGATAACATGTATGGATAGCATACACATTCAAAATATATGTCTATACAGCATCAGGCAGGCTCAGACGGTGTTAGGCCCAGTATGGATTGCACGTGATTGCACAAAGGTTAGAAAGGGTACCGTATCCCTGGATAACATGTATGGATAGCGTACACATTAAAAATATATGTCTCAGGAGGCAGGCTCAGACGGTGTTAGGCCCAGTATGGATTGCACGTGATTGCACAAAGGTTAGAAAGGGTACCGTATCCCCGGATAACATGTATGGATAGCGTACACATTCAAAATATATGTCTATACAGCATGAGGCAGGCTCAGACAGTGTTAGGCCCAGTATGGATTGCACGTGATTGCACAAAGGTTAGAAAGGGTACCGTATCACCGGATAACATGTATGGATAGCGTACACATTCAAAATATATGTCTATACAGCATGAGGCAGGCTCAGACGGTGTTAGGCCCAGTATGGATTGCACGTGATTGCACAAAGGTTAGAAAGGGTACCGTATCACCGGATAACATGTATGGATAGCGTACACATTCAAAATATATGTCTATACAGCATGAGGCAGGCTCAGACGGTGTTAGGCCCAGTATGGATTGCACGTGATTGCACAAAGGTTAGAAAGGGTACCGTATCACCGGATAACATGTATGGATAGCGTACACATTCAAAATATATGTCTATACAGCATGAGGCAGGCTCAACGGTGTTAGGCCCAGTATGGATTGCACGTGATTGCACAAAGGTTAGAAAGGGTACCGTATCACCGGATAACATGTATGGATAGCGTACACATTCAAAATATATGTCTATACAGCATGAGGCAGGCTCAGACGGTGTTAGGCCCAGTATGGATTGCACGTGATTGCACAAAGGTTAGAAAGGGTACCGTATCACCGGATAACATGTATGGATAGCGTACACATTCAAAATATATGTCTATACAGCATGAGGCAGGCTCAGACGGTGTTAGGCCCAGTATGGATTGCACGTGATTGCACAAAGGTTAGAAAGGGTACCGTATCCCCGGATAACATGTATGGATAGCGTACACATTCAAAATATATGTCTATACATCAGGAGGCAGGCTCAGACGGTGTCAGGCACAGTATGGATTTGACGGCCCAGATTACACAGCGGAGGAGCAGGGAGAGGTAAAGATTGCAAATGCTGGGGCCCTGCCCAAGCAAGGGGGGCCCACTCGTGGGCGTCGGTACTGGCACTGGGCCCCTCATAGTACAGCGGTGTGTCTGACGGCGGGTGTGCACCACCACCGTCAGAGACACTTGATTGCACTATGAGGGACCCTGTGCCAGTGCCCGCGCCCAAGAGTCGGCCTACCCACCTGTCCAGGGCAACGGCACTCGCACGGTGTCGTGCGCTAGGTGGTGACCCCGGCCATGGGGGGGGAGGCAGCACAGTTAGGGAGTTTTAGAAAGTGGCATATGTTGATGTTGGACATTCAGCTGATGCAAAAGGCGAAATAGGTGAAGTACCAGGAAGAGGTGGACCAAAGCAAGCCATTTTTCTGTCACCCTATGTGTCATCGGTGGGACAAAATCCTTGGAAACCCATGCGTGGTTCATTTTAATGAAGGTTAGATCATCCACATTTTGGGTTGACAGACGGGTCCTTTTTTCTGTCAGGATTGATCCAGCTGCACTGAAGACTCTTTCCGATAGCACACTTGCAGCTGGGCAAGCGAGCTCCTGTAAGGCATATTGGGCCAATTCAGGCCAGGTGTCCAGTTTAGCGGCCCAATAGTCAAAGGGGAATGACCTGTGTGGGAGAACATCGATATGGGAGGAAAAGTAGTTTGTAACCATAGTTGACAACTGCTGTCTCCTGTCACTTTCCATCGATGCAGTATTACCAGTTGTGTGAGCGGTATTTGAAAAATCAGTCCACAACATTGTCATGAAACCCCTGTCTCCAACGCCACTTCTGCTGTGTGCACCACGAACACCTCTGCCAAGCTGCCCCCGGCCCGTACGGCTCGTGTGAGAACCATCACCGCTGCTGTGTGCTGGGAATGCCTCAAGCAACCGATTTACCAGAGTTGCTTGTTTATTAGCCAATATTAGGTCAAGGTTCTCCTGTGGCATGATGTTTTGTAATTTGCCTTTATAGCGTGGATCCAGGATGCTGGCCAACCAGTAGTCGTCATCGTTCATCATTTTGGCAATGCGGGGGTCCCTTTTTAGGATCCGCAAGGCATAATCTGACATGTGGGCCAATGTTCCCGGTGTCAATGATGCACTGCGAGTGCTGGGTGGAGGAGCACTTTCTGGCAAATCCACATCCCTCCAGTCACACACAAACCCTGTACCAGACCTTGCCACGCCAACATTTTCACTTGCCCCACGAGATGCATCCTCCTCCCCTAAGTAATCATCCCCATCATCATCCTCCTCCTCCTCTTCTTCCTCCACCTCGTCCAGGAGAGGTCCCTGAGCAGACAATGGCTGAATGTCATCAAGGATTCCCTCCTCCTCTTCCTCCTCATCAACATTGGCTGCAGACGCCTGCTCCTTAAGGTGCGTCAAAGTTTGCATGAGCAGACGCATATGTGGGATGCTCATGCTTAGGATGGCGTCGTCTGCGCTTACCAGCCGTGTGCATTCCTCAAAACACTGAAGGACTTTACAAAGGTCTTTCAGCTTCGACCACTGCACACCTGTCAACTCCATGTCTGCTCTCAAAGTGCCTGGCCGTGTATCCTCCCACAAATGCATTATGGCCTGCTTCTGCTCGCACAGCCGCTCCACCATGTGCAGGGTGGAGTTCCACCTTGTTGCAATGTCGATAATGAGGCGGTGGTTGGGAAGGTGGAGCAATCGCTGCAGCTTCTGCATACGAACGGAGTGTACAGGCGACCGGCGGATGTGCGCGCACAGTCTTCGCACCTTCTGGAGCAGGGCTTTTAACTCCGGATAATTTTTGAGGAAGCACTGCACCACCAGGTTCAAGGTGTGAGCCAAGCAAGGTATGTGGCTGAGTTTTGAAAGGGCTATGGCTGCCACAAAATTACGGCCGTTATCACTAACTACCTTGCCTGCCTCAAGATGTACACTGCCCAGCCATGACTCAGTTTGTCGCTTCAAGTACTCGGCCAGCACCTCGGCAGTGTGTCTGTCGCCCAAACACATCATCTGCAACACAGCCTGCTGACGCTTTCCACTAGCTGCTCGATAGGGGGACACATCGTGTGCAACATTGCCAGCTGCAGATGGAGTGCTCGTACGACTGCGCTCTGTGGACGAGCTTTCGCTTCTGGAGGAGGAGGAGGGTCGAACGCCTACAGCCAACTGTTTCCTATACCGTGGGCTAGGCAGCACTGTCCCACCACCGCTGTCCCCTGTGGACCCTGCATCCACCACATTAACCCAGTGCGCAGTGATGGACACGTAACGGCCCTGGCCATGCCGACTGGACCATGCATCAGTTGTGAGGTGCACCTTTCCGCTCACTGACTGCTTGAGTGCATGGACAATGCGGTCTTTCACATGATGGTGGAGGGCTGGGATGGCTTTGCGAGAGAAGAAGTGGCGACTGGGTAGGTCATAGCGTGGTACTGCATAGGCCATGAGTTCGCGGAAAGCTGTGCTTTCCACCAACCGAAAGGGCATCATCTCAAACGAGATTAGTTTGGCAATGTGGGCGTTCAAACCCAGTGTACGCGGATGAGAGACTGAGTACTTTCTTGACCTACTCATAGTGTCTGGGAGGGTGAGCTGGACTTGAGAGCTGCATATGGTGGAAGTAGCGGTGGACAGGGCGGACTGAGAGAGGGTTGATGATGGTGATGGAGTTGGTGTTCTTTCTGATGGCCTAGAATCAGTCTTTCGTTGATATAACAGTGGGATTCCCTGACTGCTGTGGTCTTGCAACGACACCTCAACATTTGCTGCTGTGCTAACCGGTGGGCTTACAGTGGGGGAAACAATGTAGCGTTGCTGACTACCTTCGTTGTGATCAGTTGCACATGTGGCACTTGAGGTTTGGTGTTGTGTCCACGCTTGCAAGTGCATGCTGGTTAAATGTCTAAGCATGCAACTGGTATTCAAATTTTTCAGATTTTTCCCTCGGCTAAAGGTCTTTGCGCACTTCTTACAGATAACCTTGGCCTGATCATGAGGATTTTGTTCAAAAAAGTGCCACACTGCACTCTTCCTACTTTGGCAGACATTTTGCGGCCTAGCACGCTGTGATCTTTTGACCCTCTGGACAAGCTGTCCAGCAACTCTTTTGATGTTTGGAACCTGTCTTTGGAGTGCTCCGGGCCTGCCAGATAACAGCTGTTGCGATGTCGATGTCTGCTGTGGATGCTCCTCATCTGAGCTATTGGAAGCAGCACCCTCTTCCCCCAATGGATGCCAATCTGGGTCAACAACTGGGTCATCCATCACCTCCTCTTCTATGTCATGTGCACCTTCCTCTGTGTCACCGTGTATGGTGGTATAGTGTGCGGGAAGGGGCACCTGAGTCTCATCAGGGTCAGAATCTGGCTCTGTACACTGCGAGGACAATGTAGTGCTCTGAGTGAATGTACCAACAGAATCATCCATCAGCGGCTGTGCATCAGTGCACTCCATGTCAGATTCATCTTGGCCTGGGTAATTCACCATTTCACTTGATAATCCAGGCATGGTATGTGAAAACAGCTCCATGGAGTAATCAGTAGTATGGCCTGCGTCATCCTTCAATCTTGGTTGGGGTGAAGGACACAAGGAAAGGTGTGGTTCATGAACATGAGCCTCCAATGACGACTCAGTGCTTTTACTTTTTACAACTGAAGAAGAGGAGGCGATAGAGCTGGAGGCTGAGTCAGCAATGTAAGACAAAACTTTTTCCTGATGCTCTGGCTTTAAAAGCGGTTTGCCAACTCCTAGAAAACTAAGCGTTCGAGGCCTTATGTAGCCAGACGATGACGCAGGGTCAGCACCTCCTGCATTCGGTCCTATTTTGCTCTTGCCACTACCATCAGATCCACCACCAACACCATCATTACCAGCTGCCAACCCCCGCCCAATTCCACGGCCTCTTCCACCAGCCTTCCTCATTTTTGGTAGAAATGTAGACAAAATCCAACAAACTATATAGTAATGTAAAACAAGGTACAAGGTGTCTATAGGACAGGGGAGATTTTGAATATCTGCACACACTTTTGGACACTGGACACTTTTGGATTGTGTGAGGCCCACTGATATCTGAGCGCTATGTGACAGGCTCGATGGCACTGCTGTGACAAAAGTGACTAGAGGATAAGGGAGATTTTGAATATCTGCACACACTTTTGGACACTGGACACTTTTGGATTGTGTGAGGCCCACTGATATCTCAGCGCTATGTGACAGGCTCGATGGCACTGCTGTGACAAAAGTGACTAGAGGATAAGGGAGATTTTGAATATCTGCACACACTTTTGGACACTGGACACTTTTGGATTGTGTGAGGCCCACTGATATCTCAGCGCTATGTGACAGGCTCGATGGCACTGCTGTGACAAAAGTGACTAGAGGATAAGGGAGATTTTGAATATCTGCACACACTTTTGGACAGTGGACACTTTTGGATTGTGTGAGGCCCACTGTTATCTCAGCGCTATGTGACAGGCTCTATGGCACTGCTGTGACCTAAGTGACTAGAGGATAAGGGAGATTTTGAATATCTGCACACACTTTTGGACACTGGACACTTTTGGATTGTGTGAGGCCCACTGATATCTCAGCACTATGTGACAGGCTCGATGGCACTGCTGTGACAAAAGTGACTAGAGGATAAGGGAGATTTTGAATATCTGCACACACTTTTGGACACTGGACACTTTTGGATTGTGTGAGGCCCACTGATATCTCAGCGCTATGTGACAGGCTCGATGGCACTGCTGTGACAAAAGTGACTAGAGGATAAGGGAGATTTTGAATATCTGCACACACTTTTGGACACTGGACATTTTTGGATTGTGTGAGGCCCACTGATATCTCAGCGCTATGTGACAGGCTCGATGGCATTGCTGTGACAAAAGTGACTAGAGTATAAGGGAGATTTTGAATATCTGCACACACTTTTGGACACTGGACACTTTTGGATTGTGTGAGGCCCACTGATATCTGAGCGCTATGTGACAGGCTCGATGGCACTGCTGTGACAAAAGTGACTAGAGGATAAGGGAGATTTTGAATATCTGCACACACTTTTGGACACTGGACACTTTTGGATTGTGTGAGGCCCACTGATATCTCAGCGCTATGTGACAGGCTCGATGGCACTGCTGTGACAAAAGTGACTAGAGGATAAGGGAGATTTTGAATATCTGCACACACTTTTGGACACTGGACACTTTTGGATTGTGTGAGGCCCACTGATATCTCAGCGCTATGTGACAGGCTCGATGGCACTGCTGTGACAAAAGTGACTAGAGGATAAGGGAGATTTTGAATATCTGCACAAACTTTTGGACACTGGACACTTTTGGATTGTGTGAGGCCCAATGAATATCTGAGCGCTATGTGACAGGCTCGATGGCACAGCTGTGACCAAAGTGACTAGAGGATAAGGGAGATTGGATTGCTTTTAAAAAAGCAGTTTGCGGAGCAGTGGGTAAACAGCAATGCCAGCCTGTCAGGAAGCCTTAAAAGGTAGCCCAACAACCAACACCACTGATACACCACTATATAGCCTCCCCTTGCACTGCACACACAGTGACTGGTGTGTTGTGCAGGCCAAATTGCTATCAGCAGCAGAAGCAGTTTTTTTTTCTTCTCAGCAGGACAAAAAAAAAAAATTGGGATTGCTTAAGCAGTTTGAGGCCCAATGAATATCTGAGCGCTATGTGACAGGCTCGATGGCGCAGCTGTGACCAAAGTGACTAGAGGATAAGGGAGATTGGATTGCTTTTAAAAAAGCAGTTTGCGGAGCAGTGGGTAAACAGCAATGCCAGCCTGTCAGGAAGCCTTAGAAGGCAGCCCAACAACCAACACCACTGATACACCACTATATAGCCTCCCCTTGCACTGCACACACAGTGACTGGTGTGTTGTGCAGGCCAAATCGCTAGCAGCAGAAGCAGTTTTTTTGTCTTCTTCCCTGCCTAACGCTCTCCCTACAGAATCAGCAGCAACCTCTCCCTATGCTAAGATCGGCAGAAGTAAGATGGCGGTCGGCGTGCACGCCCTTTTATACCCCCTGTGACGCCCACCAAAGCAAGCCAATCACTTGCATGCCCTTCTGAAAGATGGTGGTGACCCGTGCCTATGTCATCACGTTGCCCACAGTGTCCGTGGATCCTGATTGGCTGAAAAAGAGCGCAAAACAAACTTTTGAAACGCGACTTTGGCGCGTAAGTCGCCGACCTCGTGGCCGACCTCATCCTAGGGTCGGGTTTCGTTTCATGAAACCCGACTTTGCCAAAAGTCGGCGACTTTTGAATTTTTTCGACCCGTTTCGCTCAACTCTAGCCATAACTACTGCTGCATTGCTCCTCTGCCGGTGTCTAATTACAGGATCAATTTGCCTCTACCGCCATAACTACTGCTGCCTTGCTCCTCTGCCGGTGTCTAATTACAGGGCCAATTTGCCTCTACCGCCATAACTACTGCTGCCTTGCTCCTCTGCCGGTGTCTAACTACAGGGCCAATTTGCCACTACCACTTCATAACTACTGCTGGGCAATTACAGGGTCAATTAGTATCTGTTTACTCTACAATACTCCAGGACGCCTTCTTCACTGCCAGATAACTGCCAAATAGACTCCTTTACCTGTGCCAACATGAGTCATAACAAAAAGTATGCCAATGCCAGTGAAAGGAAAGCAGCTTTAGCACTACGACAAAAACAACGCCGTGCTAATGAGACTCCTGAGGAAAAACACCATCGCCTTGAGAAGATTAAGGCTTATAAACGCCGTCGCCTCACACACGAATCCCCTAACTCTAAATCCATAAGATTGGCTGAAGAAGCCTCTGCATGCCGTCACCGCCGACAACAGACAGCCTCTTCCTCATCATTATTATTAGACTCACAACAGGATGCTTCCACATCAGCATGTGGAACAATTTACTGCTACACTTCATCCCATATGCCGTTCACTGTCATAACTAATCAGCATTCTGTTTCTGCCCTATCAATACCACCATTCAATACCGATGCACAGTATGCCAATGCCAGTGAAAGGAAAGCAGCTTTAGCACTACGACAAAAACAACGCCGTGCTAATGAGACTCCTGAGGAAAAACAGCATCGACTTGACAAGATTAAGGCTTATAAACGCCGTCGTCTCACACACGAATCCCCTAACTCTAAATCTATTACATTGGCTGAAGAAGCCTCTCAACGCCATCACCGCCAACAACAGACGGCTTCTTCCTCATCATCTATAATAATAAATGCCCTAAGCAGCTTCCGGTTGTAACAACTTCCGTCCAGTTGTAACCGGTGACGTCACCACACACACGCACATGTTAACCCTCACACACCACACCGCCTCAACACACACTCCTCTCACCTTTCACCTCCACTCACGTCCACTCACTCTTTCACTCCACATACGTTCCTTTCTCTCACTCCGTTTCTCATACTCACACCGTCATCGTCGCTGCCCCGACATCTTCCTCCGCCGCGATCCTGGATCCAGACGTTCTCCAGGCCGCCGACATGTTCTTGCGGCGACGCCATCTTGGATTTCGTGAAATCCTGCGAGATTCAAGATGGCGTCGCCGCAAGAACATGTTGCTGGCGTGGACGACTCGGGATCCAAAAAGATGGCGTCGGCGAAATCTCGCGAGATTACGCCGACGCCATTTTGGATCCCGATGTCGTCCACACCGGCGACATGTTCTTGCGGCGACGCCATTTTGGATCGGCGAAATCCCGCGATAGTCAAGATGGCGTCGCCGCAAGAACATGTCGCCGGCGAGGACGACGTCGGGATCCAAAATGGCGTCGGCGAAAACTCGCGAGATTTCGCCGACGCCATTTTGGATCCCGACATCGTCCACGCCGGCGACATGTTCTTCCGGCGACGCTATCTTGACAATCGCGGGATTTCACGATACTCAAGATGGCGTCGCTGCAAGAACATGTCGCCGGCGTGGACAACGTCTGGATCCAGGATGGCGCCGGCGGAAGAAGATGTCGGGGATCGTGGAGCAGCGGCGATGACGGCGTGAGTATGAGAGACGGAGTGAGAGAAGGGGTCGTATGTGGAGTGAAAGAGTGAGTGGAGATGGTGAAAGGTGAGAGGAGTGTGTGTTGAGGAGTGTGTGTGTTGAGGGTTAACATGGCAAGAGGTGTGATGCTATCGCATCCTCCCGATGCGATAGCATCGGGCCATAATCTAGTATATAATAATTAGTTAATATACACATGGTATGTATTTATTTACCCTAATGTCATTGCTACATTTGGCCATTTACATTGAGCCTGTCGTGGGATTCTACCTTTGTTCCAGATCAACTCACCCTTTGACCATTGTACTTTATACTACATGTCCTGTATCTCACATGTGTGTCTTGTTATGGTTTAATAAAATCAATATTTAATATATAAATTTGCTTGGCTCTTTTTCTCCACTTTCTCATCATCATGTATCTGGTCTATCTGAGACTGCAAATCCTGGCTATTATCTGACAAGTTAAAACAACACATACCTATAAACTCTTGACACCCATGATAGTGAATTAATAACAAATAATCTATAGTTGCTCTATTCTGTAAGGCTACTTTCACACATCCGGTGTGTGGGGTCCGGCGGCGTGCGGCGAAAAGCCGGGCCGCCGGATCCGGCCTGCAGCCGTGACACCGGATGTGTATGCAGCGAGAGACATTATTTAAAGGAGCCGCAGGACGAGGTGGACAGAGGCAGCCGATGAGAGACAGCTGCTGAAAGGGAGGTGAGGGGAGGGGAGGAGAGGATAGGAGAGGGGAGAGGGGGGTGGAGAGAGAGAGACATGGGGGGTTAACACTTAGTGTCCAGGCGAGAGAATCTCTCTCTCTTGCCGGGCACTTGTGGGGTTAACCCCACAGAGAGATCTCTCTCTCTCACCCAGACACTGTGAATGTTAACCCCACAAGTGCCCGGCGAGAGAGATCTCTCACAAGTGTCCGGGTGACAGAGAGAGATCTCTCTCTCGCCGGGCACTTGTGGGGTTAACATTCACAGAGTCCGGGCATGCGCTGTGGAAAATGCCGGTCCGGCGCTGACAAAAAACGTTGCAGGGAACGTTTTTTGCAGATGCCGGACGGCTAATTTAACAACCGGACACGACGCATAACCATCCGGCACGATGCGGCGACCATGAAAGCTTATGGGACAAAACTGGATCCGGTGCTGGATCCGGTTATTAAAAATTTCGCCGCATCGTGCCGGATTACAAAAACCAGATGTGTGAAAGAGGCCTAAGATAGCTTTCTGGTAACTTTGTATATCTAATAATACAGTGGGGCAAAAAAGTATTTAGTCAGTCAGCAATAGTGCAAGTTCCACCACTTAAAAAGATGAGAGGCGTCTGTAATTTACATCATAGGTATACCTCAACTATGGGAGACAAACTGAGAAAAAAAATCCAGAAAATCACATTGTCTGTTTTTTTTTCATTTTATTTGCATATTATGGTGGAAAATAAGTATTTGGTCAGAAACAAGCAATCAAGATTTCTGGCTCTCACAGACCTGTAACTTCTTCTTTAAGAGTCTCCTCTTTCCTCCACTCATTACCTGTAGTAATGGCACCTGTTTAAACTTGTTATCAGTATAAAAAGACACCTGTGCACACCCTCAAACAGTCTGACTCCAAACTCCACTATGGTGAAGACCAAAGAGCTGTCAAAGGACACCAGAAACAAAATTGTAGCCCTGCACCAGGCTGGGAAGACTGAATCTGCAATAGCCAACCAGCTTGGAGTGAAGAAATCAACTGTGGGAGCAATAATTAGAAAATGGAAGACATACAAAACCACTGATAATCTCCCTCGATCTGGTGCTCCACGCAAAATCCCACCCCGTGGGGTCAGAATGATCATAAGAACGGTGAGCAAAAATCCCAGAACCACGCGGGGGGACCTAGTGAATGAACTGCAGAGAGCTGGGACCAATGTAACAAGGCCTACCATAAGTAACACACTACGCCACCATGGACTCAGATCCTGCAGTGCCAGACGTGTCCCACTGCTTAAGCCTGTACATGTCCGAGCCCGTCTGAAGTTTGCTAGAGAGCATTTGGATGATCCAGAGGAGTTTTGGAAGAATGTCCTATGGTCTGATGAAACCAAACTGGAACTGTTTGGTAGAAACACAACTTGTCGTGTTTGGAGGAAAAAGAATACTGAGTTGCATCCATCAAACACCATACCTACTGTAAAGCATGGTGGTGGAAACATCATGCTTTGGGGCTGTTTCTCTGCAAAGGGGCCAGGACGACTGATCCGGGTACATGAAAGAATGAATGGGGCCATGTATCGTGAGATTTTGAGTGCAAACCTCCTTCCATCAGCAAGGGCATTGAAGATGAAACGTGGCTGGGTCTTTCAACATGACAATGATCCAAAGCGCACCGCCAGGGCAACGAAGGAGTGGCTTCGTAAGAAGCATTTCAAGGTCCTGGAGTGGCCTAGCCAGTCTCCAGATCTCAACCCTATAGAAAACCTTTGGAGGGAGTTGAAAGTCCGTGTTGCCAAGCGAAAAGCCAAAAACATCACTGCTCTAGAGGAGATCTGCATGGAGGAATGGGCCAACATACCAACAACAGTGTGTGGCAACCTTGTGAAGACTTACAGAAAACGTTTGACCTCTGTCATTGCCAACAAAGGATATATCACAAAGTATTGAGATGAAATTTTGTTTCTGACCAAATACTTATTTTCCACCATAATATGCAAATAAAATGAAAAAAAAACAGACAATGTGATTTTCTGGATTTTTTTTTCTCAGTTTGTCTCCCATAGTTGAGGTCTACCTATGATGTAAATTACAGACGCCTCTCATCTTTTTAAGTGGTGGAACTTGCACTATTGCTGACTGACTAAATACTTTTTTGCCCCACTGTATATCTTCTAAGGCTCTACTGGTAGTACCAATATGGGTTCCCGATGGTCATTAATATCTTAGCACTACACCCATATGTGGCTGTACGGTACTGCTTAGCCACACCACGAGACTCGGGAAGGATGGAGTGCTATTTGACTCTTGGAGAACAAATTTTCAAAGAATATTTTGCGGACTCCATATACAAAGCCCTCAAATGCCAGAATAGCAGAATCACCCTCAAGTGACCATTTTTTGAAAATTACACCCCTCTGGGAATTTACACTACCGTTCAAAAGTTTAGGGTCACTTAGAACCTTCCTTATTTTTGAAAGAAAAGCACAGTTTTTTCCAGTGAAGCTAATAGAGTTGAGCGAAACGGGTCGGTCAAATTCATAAGTCATCGACTTTCGCTGAAGTCGGGTTTCATGAAACGAAACCCGACCATAGCGTGAGGTCGGCCATGAGGTCGGCGACCAGAGCGCCAAAGTCGCGTTTCAAATGATGCTTCCAGCGTCCTTTTTCAACCAATGATGGAGGACGCACACTGTGGGCAACGCGATGACATGGGCAGCGGTCACCACCATCTTTGAGAAGGGCATGCAAGTGATTGGCTTGCTTTGTGTGGCGTCACAGGGGCTATAAAAGGGCGTGCACACCGACCGCCATCTTACTTCTGCCAATCTTAGCATAGGGAGAGGTTGCTGCTGCTGATTCTGAATAAGGGAGAGCGTTAGGCAGGGAAGAAGAACAAAACAACTGCTTCTGCTGGTAGTGATTTCCACTTACAACACAACAGTTTGTGTGCAGTGACAGGGGAGGCTATATTTTGGTGCATCAGCTCTGTTGGTTATTAGGCTGCCTTATAAGGCTCCCTGATAGCTGCATTGCTGTTTGCACACTGCTGTGCAAACTGCTTTTTTAAAAGCAAAAATACTTTTCTTCCTCTTTTCTGCACAGTTACCAAGCGTTCATTTTTCCACACTTTTGTGTGCAGCAGTCCTGCTTATTAGGCTGCCTGCTGTCATACTTGGACTGAGAGCATGATTGTCAGCCTCCTAAAATCTCTAGGGAGATTCAAATTCTCCCCAATACTATATACTGTACACCTTGTGCCTTGTTTTACAGTACCATATAGCTGGTGGTATTTTGGGTACATTTTCCCAAAAATGAGGAAGTATGGTGGAAGAGGCCATGGAATTGGGCGGGGGTTGCCAGTTGGTACTGATGGTGGTGGTGGTGCATCTGCTGGTAGTGGCAAAAGCACAATAGCACCTAAGGCAGGAGGTGCTGAGCCTGCATCATCGTCTGGCTCCACAAGGCCTCGAAGGCTCTCTTTTCTGGGAGTAGGTAAACCGCTTTTAAAGCGGAGCTTCAGGAACAAGTTTTGGCTTACATTGCTGACACGGCCTCCAGCCCTATTGCCTCCTCTTCTGAAGTTTCAAAAAATAAAAGCACTGAATCGTCAGTGGAGGCTCCTGGTCAGGAACAACACCTTTCCTTGGGTCCTTCACCCCTACCAAAAGTGAAGGATGCGGCAGTTTACACTACAGATTACTCCATGGAGCTCTTTTCACATACCATGCCTGGGTTATCAAGTCAAATCGTGAATTCCCCAGTCCAAGATGAATCTGACATGGAGTGCACTGATGCACAGCCACTGCTAGATTTTTCTGCTGGTACATTCACTCAGAGCACTACATTGTCCTCGCAGTGTACTGAGCCAGAATCTGACCCTGATGAAACTCAGGTGCCCCTTCCCGCATACTATACCACCTTACACGGTGACACAGAGGAAGGTGCACATGAAATTAAAGAGGAGGTGATGGATGACCCAGTTGTTGACCCAGATTGGCATCCATTGGGGGAAGAGAGTGCTGCTGCCAATAGCTCAGAAGAGGAGGAGGAGGATCTGCAGCAGGCATCAACATCACAACAGCTGTTATGTGGCAGGCCCGTAGCAGTCCAAAAACGGGTTACAAAAACCAAAAGAGTTGCAGGACAGCTAGGCCAGACGGTCAAATTAGCACAGCGTGCAAGGCCTCAAAATGTCTTCCATAGAAGGAAGAGTGCAGTGTGGCACTTTTTTGAACAAAATCCTAATGATCAGGCCAAGGTTATCTGTAAAATGTGCGCAAAGACCTTTAGCCGAGGGAAAAATCTGAGAAATGTGAATGCCAGTTGCATGCTTAGACATTTAACCACTATGCACTTGCAAGCGGGAACGGACTACCAAACCTCACGTACCACATGTGCACCTGCTTCGAATGAAGGTAGTCAGCAACGCTACATCGCTTCCCCGACTGTAAGCCCACCGGATAGCACACCACCATCAGCAAATGTTGAGGTGTCGTCGCAAGGCCAAAGCAGTCACGGAATCACAATGTTATTGCTACGAAAAACTGAAACTAGGCCATCAGCAAGACCACCAACACCATCACCATCACCAACCCTCTCTCAGTCCACCATGTCCACCGCTAGTTCCACCATATGCAGCTCTCAAGTCCAGCTCACCCTACCAGAGACTCTGAGTAGGACAAGAAAGTACTCATCCTCTCATCCGCGTACACTGTGTTTGAACGCCCACATTGCAAAACTAATTTCGTTAGAGATGATGCCCTACCGGTTGGTTGAAAGCGAAGCTTTCCGCGAGCTCATGGCCTACGTAGTACCACGCTATGACCTACCCAGTTGGCACTTCTTTTCTCGAAAAGCCATCCCAGCCCTCCACCTGCATGTGAAAGACCGCATTTTCCATGCACTCAAGCAATCAGTGAGTAGAAAGGTGCACCTCACAACTGATGCATGGTCCAGTAGGCATGGCCAGGGCCGTTACTTGTCCATCACTGTGCACTGGGTTAAAGTGGTAGATGCAGGGTCCACAGGGGACAGCTGTGATGGCACAGTGCTGCCTAGCCCACGGTATAGGAAACAGTTGGCTGTAGGTGTTCGACCCTCCTCCTCCTCCAGAAGCGAAAGTTCGTCCACAGAGCGCAGTCGAACGAGCACTGCATCCGCAGCTGACAGTGGTGCACACGATGTGTCCCACTATCGATCAGCTAGTGGAAAGCGTCAGCAGGCTGTGTTGCAGATGATGTGTTTGGGCGACAGACACACGGCGGAGGTACTGGCCGACTACTTTCAGCGACAAACTGAGTCATGGCTGGGCAGTCTACATCTTGAGGCAGGCAAGGTAGTTAGTGATAACGGCTGGGATTTTGTGGCTGCCATAGCCCTTTCAAAACTCAGACACATACCTTGCTTGGCTCACACCTTGAACCTGGTGGTGCAATGCTTCCTCACTAATTATTCGGAGTTAACAGGCCTGCTCCATAAGGTTCGAAGACTGTGCTCGCACATCCACCGGTCGCCGGTACACTCCAGTCGTATGCAGAAGCTGCAGCGATTGCTCCACCTTCCCAAGCACCGACTAATTATCGACGTTGCAACAAGGTGGAACTCCACCCTGCACATGGTTGAGCGGCTGTGCGAACAGAGGCAGGCCGTAATGCATTTGTGGGAGGATACACGGGCAGGCACTTTGAGGGCAGACATGGAGGTGACAAGTGTGCAGTGGTCGAAGCTGAAAGACCTCTGTAAAGTCCTTCAATGTTTTGAGGAATGCATACGGCTGGTAAGCGCAGATGACGCCATCATAAGCATGAGCATCCCACATATGCGTCTGCTCATGCAAACTTTGACGCATATCAAGGAGCAGGCGACTGCAGCCGAGGATGATGAAGAAGAGGAGGAGGGAAGCCTTGATGACAGTCAGCCATTGTCTGTTCAGGGAACTGTCGTGGACGAGGTGGAAGAGGAGGATGATGATGGGGATGATTATTTAGGGGAGGAGGATGCTTCTCGTGGGGCAAGAGAAAATGTTGGCGTGGCAAGGTCTGGTACTGGGTTTGTGCGTGACTGGAGGGATGTGGATTAGCCTGAAAGTGCTCCTCCACCCAGCACTCGCAGTGCATCATTGACACCGGGAACATTGGCCCACATGTCAGATTATGCCTTGCAGATCCTAAAAAGGGACCACCGCATTGCCAAAATGATGAACGATGATGACTACTGGTTGGCCAGCATCCTGGATCCACGCTATAAAGGCAAATTCCAAAACATCATGCCACAGGAGAACCTTGACCTAATATTGGCTAACAAACAAGCAACTCTGGTAAACCGGTTGGTTGAGGCATTCCTAGCACACAGCAGCGGTGATGGTTGTCACACGAGCCGTAGGGGCTGGGGGCAACTTGGAAGAGGTGTTGGTGGTGCACACATTAGAAGTGGCGTTTGAAACAGGGGTTTCATGACCATGTTGTGGACTGATCTTTCAAGTCCCGCTCACACGACTGGTAATACTGCATCAATTGAAAGTGACAGGAGACAGCACTTGTCAACTATGGTTACAAACTACTTTTCCTCCCATATCGATGTTCTCCCTCACAGGTCATTCCCATTTGACTATTGGGCAGCTAAACTGGACACCTGGCCTGAATTGGCACAATATGCCTTACAGGAGCTCGCTTGCCAAGCTGCAAGTGTGCCATCGGAAAGAGTCTTCAGTGCTACTGGATCAATCCTGACAGAAAAAAGGACCCGTCTGTCGACCCAAAATGTGGATTATCTAACCTTACTTAAAATGAACCATGCATGGGTTTCCAAGGATTTTGTCACACCTTACCCTGATGACACATAGGTTGACAGAAAAATGGCTTTCTTTGGTCCGCCTCTTCCTGGGACTTGACCAATTTCGCCTTTAGCAGCAGGTGAATGTCCCACATCAACATATGCCATTTTGTAACCCTCCCTAACTGGGTTGCCACCTCCCCCCATGGCCGGCGTCACCATCTAGCGCACGCAACCGTGCGAGTGCCGTTACCCTGGACAGGTGGGTGGGCCGACTCATGGGCGCAGGCACTTGCACAGGGTCCCTCATAGTGCAATCAAGTGTCTCTGACGGTGGGGGTGCACACCCGCCGTCAGACACACCGCCGTACTATGAGGGGCCCAGTGCCAGTACCGACGCCCACGAGTGGGCCCCCCTTGCTTGGGCAGGGCCCCAGCATTTGCAATGTTTACCTCTCCCTGCTCCTCCGCTGTGTAGTCTGGGCTGTCAAATCCTTCACTGGGACTGCCACTACAAATTTGGTGAACTGATAGAAGATGATGGTTAAGACGTATCTATGACCTGTCCCACTGGCCGGGATCTAGCTTCAGATGATCAATGGCTTACATTTCTTATGGACATCGACTCACAATCAGATGCAGTGGTGGTTTCTCATCAGCTTTCACAGTTTTCCTACCCAGACGTGTGACATTCCAGCGCACATTTTTAAATGTGCCCTCTCATGCCAGTCCAAATGAATCGCCTACGGCCTGTGGCTTGTCTTTTGCACTCCAAAGTTACGTGACTTAGCATGATAGGCAGTGAGCACCATGTTTACATCTCTCCCTGTGATCAAAATTATATGGATATGATTAATGGCGATGGGATCAATGGTACTGCAATACAGCAACACTTTCTTCATAAAGAAAGGTTTTCGCTGTCTCCACACACTAATTAATTGAGGGTCTGCATCGCCTCTGAGAATTGTGCGGAAGTTTATCCTGTGAATAGGAATTCCTAGATTTCTGCAATCATTAGAATTTATGTCAGTAATTGTATGCATCTCATTTCCTATTGCGGAGAGTCTGGACTGTCTTACTGAGACAGAAATATATATGAAGATTTAAAAATACCACCAAAAGTGTATACTGGTGTACGCTTCATATACATTTCCTTCTACTTTTTAGATTGTTGTCTAATCCATACTGAGAACATGGAGATTTTAAATATTTAAACTATGCTATATATACCTGCTATCCAGTGATACTGTACCCTTTCTCAACTTTGTACAAGCTGGTCAAATCCATACTGTGCCTGAGACTATCTGAGCCTGCGTCCTGATCTATAGACATAGGTTTTTAATGTGTAAACTATGCTATACATACCTGTAATCCGGTGATACGTTACCCTTTCTCACCTTTGTCCAATCACGTCTAATCCATACTGGGCCTGAGACCGTCTGAGCCTGCCTCCTGATATATAGACCTACGTTTTTAATGTGTAAACTATGCTTTACATACAGTTGTGGCCAAAAGTATTGATACCCCTGCAATTCTGCCAGATAATACTCAGATTCTTCCTGAAAATGATTGCAAACACAAATTCTTTGGTATTATTATCTTCATTTAATTTTTCTTAAATTAAAAAACACAAAAGAGAATGAGGCAAAAAGCAAAGCATTGATCATTTCACACAAAACTCCAAAAATGGGCCAGACAAAAATATTGGCACCCTCGGCCTAATACTTGGTTGCACAACCTTTAGCCAAAATAACTGCGACCAATCGCTTCCGGTAACCATCGATGAGTTTCTTACAATGCTCTTGTCATGATCCAGTGTTGGATCTGGCGGTATTAAAAGCACAAAGTGAACTTTTTTTACTTTGGTTAAGTTCAAAGGTGTTTTGACTGTCCCCGGTGGTGGTTGTGGTATTGCACTTTGGGTTTTTGTGCACTTAATTAGGTATTAGGTGTGACACCCTATAAAGGTGTGCTAGAGGTGTGCAATCACTGCCTGTGATATTGTGAGTTTGTGTTCACTCTGTTTTTGGAGAGCCTGGAGGAAGGATGGAGCTGGTGAGGAGTCCTGCGCAGCTTAGCCAGGGGGGATGTGTTTCTGCTATGGTGTCTGGACGAAGGGCTGGCATGGCGTGGTGGAGTCGCAGTGATGGTGTCAGCGGGAAGTGTCTGCATGGGCTGGTGGAGTGGCGACTATGGAGAGTGGCACTCACCATGTGGGACTTGGCTGCTGAACTGGACTCAAGCATGCTCGACTTCGGGTCAGAAGCTGAACTCATCCTTGGGACTCTGGTTCTAAGCAGCTGCAACTGGTGGTGGACTCTGCTCCGAGGCTGCACTAAGGTGAAGGATCCTGTTATGGTGATGGATCCGGGTGGAGGAGAAGATGCACTCAGGTGGAGGGCTCTGTTGCTAGGAGCGCACGCAACAGAGCAAAGCTAAGTGGTGTTTCCCCTGTATTGTCTCTTTCCTCATGTGTGTTATTAGTGCAGTGGTGGGATTAGTCTCCGCACCGACCCATTCCCTAGTGAGGGTTTAGGGTCAGGGTGAGCAAGGGCGTTAAGGTACGCGTGCGGCGACAGGTGTGGAGCCTGTTTAGGGAATGTCAGGAGTGCAGGGACACTGGCTCAGGGGAGCTTAGGAGGTCTCCATTTCCCCATTCCCTATCGCAGGGCCCACCATTGTTATAGTTTCCCAGGTTCCCCCTTTATAATTTAAATGCGCCTTACTGGAGGCGGTGTTTCCAGAGATATATTTATAACATGTAATACCTAAATTCGCCAGGTGGAGGCGGCGTATCCACCTGCAAGTTTTATTATTTAAATGCGCCCCACTGGAGGCCGTGTATCCAGGGTCACGTGTGTTATGGGTCCGCCTTGCGGTATCATCTGCGCCCAGACACACATTGATAATGACAGCTCTGCTGGAATTTTAGTCCATTCTTCTTTGGCAAACTGCTCCAGGTCCCTGATATTAGAAGGGTGCCTTCTCCAAACTGCCATTTTTAGATCTCTCCACAGGTGTTCTATGGGATTCAGGTCTGGACTCATTGCTGGCCACCTTAGAAGTCTCCAGTGCTTTCTCTCAAACCATTTTCTAGTGCTTTTTGAAGTGTGTTTTGGGTCATTGTCCTGCTGGAAGACCCATGACCACTGAGGGAGACCCAGCTTTCTAACACTGGGCCCTACACTATGCTGCAAAATTTGTTGGTAGTCTTCAGACTTCATAATGCCATGCACACGGTCAAGCACTCCAGTGCCAGAGGCAGCAAAGCAACCCCAAAACATCAGGGAACCTCTGCCATGTTTGACTGTAGGGACCGTGTTCTTTTCTTTGAATGCCTCTTTTTTTCTCCTGTAAACTCTATGTTGATGCCTTTGCCCAAAAAGCTCTACTTTTGTCTCATCTGACCAGAGAACATTCTTCCAAAACATTTTAGGCTTTTTCAGGTAAGTTTTGGCAAACTCCAGCCTGGCTTTTTTATGTCTCGGGATAAGAAGTGGGGTCTTCCTGGGTCTCCTACCATACAGTCCCTTTTCATTCAGATGCCGATGGATAGTACGGGTTGACACTGTTGTACCCTCGGACTGCAGGGCAGCTTGAACTTGTTTGGATGTTAGTCGAGGTTCTTTATCCAACATCCGCACAATCTTGCGTTGAAATCTCTTGTCAATTTTTCTTTTCCGTCCACATCTAGGGAGGTTAGCCACAGTGCCATGGTCTTTAAACTTCTTGATGACACTGCGCACGGTAGACACAGGAACATTCAGGTCTTTGGAGATGGACTTGTAGCCTTGAGATTGCTCATGCTTCCTCACAATTTGGTTTCTCAAGTCCTCAGACAGTTCTTTGGTCTTCTTTCTTTTCTCCATGCTCAATGTGGTACACACAAGGACACAGGACAGAGGTTGAGTCAACTTTAATCCATGTCAGCTGGCTGCAAGTGTGATTTAGTTATTGCCAACACCTGTTAGGTGCCACAGGTAAGTTACAGGTGCTGTTAATTACACAAATTAGAGAAGCATCACATGATTTTTCGAACAGTGCCAATACTTTTGTCCACCCTCTTTTTTATGTTTGGTGTGGAATTATATCCAATTTGGCTTTAGGACAATTCTTTTTGTGTTTTTTCATTTAAGACAAATTAAATGAAGATAATAATACCAAAGAATTTGTGTTTGCAATAATTTTCAGGAAGAAACTGAGTATTATCTGACAGAATTGCAGGGGTGTCAATACTTTTGGCCACAACCGTACCTGTTATCCTGTGATACGGTACCCTTTCTCACCTTTGTCCAATCACGTCTAATCCATACTGGGCCTGAGACCGTCTGAGCCTGTCTCCTGATATATAGACCTACGTTTTTAATGTGTAAACTATGCTTTATATACCTGTTATCCAGTGATACGGTACCCTTTCTCACCTTTGTCCAATCACGTCTAATCCATACTGGGCCTGAGACCGTCTGAGCCTGCCTCCTGATATATAGACATAGGTTTTTAATGTGTGAACTATTCTACATATATACGTGTTACCCGGTGAAACTGTACCCTTTACCAACTTTCTAGAATCTTGTCGAATCCATACTGGGCCTGAGAACTGCTGCCGAGCTGTTAAGCAAGCTACAGCAACTGTGGTTTGGACATGTAATTTTTTGCATTTCTTCAGGAATGCCGGTTAGGCCTAATTCAGGAATTGCTGTTGACCTGCACTTACTGGGAAATCATCGTTCCCGGGGAATAATTGGAATCACAGATCCCCATCAGTAACGGTGTTCTGTTGGTTATCTGCATCTGTAAGCGACAAAAGCTGGTCCTTTCAGTGTAGCGCGCATGCAGCCCCGGACATGTAACGCCATGATAGACCATGATAGTGCCAGAGTCTCGCGTATCCCTCTAGTAAGCTTGACGCGTACCGCGGGGGCATGTCAGAGTCTCGTTTGTTAACGGAATAAAGCTGACAAATTGCTAGCACAACTACAAACGGACATACCACACCACACACACAATGGACAAATCTTTCAATATGTCCATTTTTTCTTGAGGTGGCATGGTTGTGGTTTCCCGGGTGGAGTTCAATTAAGCCGCAGGTTCCACTCCTGGTGGTGCCCTTTTGGACATTCCTTTAAGGTTCAGCTTTGCAATCATACTGCCCCCGGAAAGCAAACACTTTGCCTTTATAGACGCTATTTGGAGGTTCATGGGAATAACGCCGCCCGATTGCCAGTTGGCATAATTTATTGGTGGGAAGTCCGACGGTATATGATCGTGTTCGATTTCAGAATTATTTTTTTTTTGGTTGGTATTTTACATTTTTATTCCAGCCTTTCTTGACTTCATAAGGGAATGACAAGCCTATATCTGTGTCTCCTCCACCGCCTCCTTTTACTCCTCCACCTCTTTTCTAAATGTAGTTTCCCTTTTCCATATGTAATTTTTGTCTTCTGAGCATTTTCTCTGCTTTGGAACACCTTTTAAGGTGTTTTGTAATTGTTTTCTATGTGTTTGTATGTGTTTGTGTTTGCCTGCCATTGTTTTCAATGGGGTTCGACGAACATTCGACGAACTTGCCTCCTGTGTGACGAACCAAAACACTAGCGTGGTGGCTCAACACTACTCCTGATATATAGACGTACATTGTTAATGTTTAAACTATGCTATATATACCTGCTATCTGATGATACTGTACACTTTGTCTACTTTTTAAATTCTTGTCTAATCCATACTGAGCCTGTGAGCGTCTCTGTGTGACTGATGGAATATATATGGAGAGTGACAATTATCCTTTGACTGAATAGAGCTGTACATTTTTTGATACAGTGCCATATATCTGATGTTATTTTGTGTCTATTTTGTGCAAAATTTTGAAGTTTGGTGGAAGAGGCCGCGGACGTGGGCGCGGGGGGGGGCAGCTGGTGATGATGGTAGTGGTGCATCTGCTGGTAGTGGCAAAAGCACAATAGCAGCTAAGGCAGGAGGTGTTGAGCCTGCATCATGGTCTGGCTCCGGAACGCCTGGAATGATACCTTTTCTGGGAGTAGGTTAACCGCTTTTAAAGGCGGAGCATGAGGAACTGGTTTTGGCTTACATTGCCGAAACAGACTCCATCAAATATGCCCGCCTCTTCTGAAGTTTCAAAAAATGCAAGCACTGAGTGGTCAAGTGCTGGCTCCTGGTCAGGAAGAACCCCTTTCCTTGTGTCCTGCACCCCCACCCAAACTGAATGATGCAGCAGGCCACACTTCACATTAGTCCATGTAGCTCTCTCTATCGTACCATGCCTGGGTTATCAAGTCAAATCGTGAATTCCCCAGTCCAAGATGAATCTGACATGAAGTGTGGGTGGCCAGCCAGGGCAGTGGGGTTAATCGGTACTGGACCGGTGTCTCACAGGGATGTGTCACGGTGGTGGTGACCCGTTCCGTGGCCCTGGGCGTCCATGCAAAGGGGTGAATTACGTTTATAGGTGAATGATAAGTGATGCCACCTCTGGTTTCTGATTAGATTGACCAGCGCTGCAGTGTCGCTTCTGTGGGACAGATGTTGTGGTGCAGCTAAGATGTAGAAGACCTGCACAGGTAGGGCCGTAGTCGCAGGGCAGATGAAAGAGTTGGGAGATGGTGTACAGTGCAGGATGTAGCTGAGCCGTGCGCCAGGCGCAGGAGAAAGATGACAGACACAGTCGTGCAGTTCCTTTACCTGTACTTGGTAGGTGCTGTCCAGGACCCAGAGTACAGGTGGAGAAGGAGTTGGTCAGCCTGGAAGCCAATTTGGATTTCTCTCTCTTCAGATAGGTAGTGTGGCCTCCATTCTAGCGCTTATCTGAGGTACTCGCAGTGCTGAGTTCAATGAAGTTCCCCCTGTTGACTCTCTTTTGGAACTTTCTCGTATGGCTGGCAGCCGTTGCCTTTTCCTTCTGGCTCACACACGTCGATGCTGGGGCCTCCGAGCCTCAGTTGGGTACAGAGCATTTACAGCTGCTACTTCCTCCGGATTCTGCTGCAGGAACGTCAGTGTCCCTACAAACTCGGAGACCGGAATCCGGACCATGCGCTCCAGCTAGGAGTGAGCCTTAACTCTGCTCATCCTCCAGCTCCCCTTCTCACGTCCACACACTTCCCCTTCCCTGCACAGAATGGCCTAACTTACCTCCTCCTGACCACAGAGAGCAGCTCCTCAGCAGTCATGTTCAGAGGTCTCCCTGCTGGCATGGAGTGGGAAATGTGTTGTGTGTTGGTTTAACTGCCAGAGAGATACTTCGTTGCTCCCAAGCATGACATCACACTCCCTAGTAGGAAGGTAATGCCACTGTGGCGACCGTACTCCTGGGGACGCCACAAGTGCACTGATGCCCAGCCACTGCTAGATGATTCTGCTGGTACATTGACCCAGACCACTACATTCCCCTCACACTCTACACAGCCAGAATCTGACCCAGAGGAAACTCAGGTTCCCCTTCCCGCACACTATACCACCTTACACGGTGACAAAGAGGAAGGTGCAGATGAAAGTGCAGGTTCCTTGAGCTGGTGGGGGGGGCATACTCATGCCATACTATTAGAGGGGCCCTGTGCCACTGCCGTTGCCAACGAGTGGGCCCCCCCTGCTTGCTCAGGATCACAGCACTTGCAAAGTTGAAATACTTGCCTCTCCCTGCTCCACTGCCATGACGTCTTCTGCGTTTTCTGACAGTGATAGTCTGATCAGAGAGCGCAATGACATCACGTCTGTATGCCCTCTGCCTAAACAGCCAAGTGCAGTGAGATGGACGATGGGGACGACGAGGAGTCCAGACTAGTACAGGGATTCCGTAGCGAGGAGACTTATTTAATTGTTTTCAATGTTAGGACAGCAATTTTTGGGGAGCACTATACTCTGGAGAATGATATATGGGGCCCACCATACACTGGAGCATTCCAAAGGTGGACATTAGACACTGGAGCAGCATTTACAGAGCACATTATACACTAGAGCATTAGAAATGGGGCTCATTATGTATTGAGCATTATTTAGGCCCATAAAACAGTGGAGCTTCATCCATGGGGACCAACATATACTGTAGCATTATGTGGAGCTCATCATATACTGTTTCAAACATTATATGGGACCAATGATTCTGTATGGAGAAATATATGGGCCTCATTACTCTGTATAGCGCACTATGCGGTGGCCATAATACTGTATGGAGTAATATACTGTCCGTTTTTGGAACTATTAAAAATGGATATCAGTCATGAGATGTAAAAAGTGAAATATTTTTCATTGTACTGTAGGTGTGTTTCCTGTCCTCCACTCCCTGCCGACTTTGCTTCCCCATTGACTTGCATTGGGTTTCGTGTTTCAGTCGGCCTTCGACTTTTCACGATAATCGGCCAATTTCTTTCGACCCGAATTTTGTGAAAGTCGGGTTTCATGAAACCCGACTCGACCAGAAAAAAGGCAAAGTCGCTCATCTCTACCAGAGAGGTTGGTAACTATGCAGATTGCAGATCCCTGATCCTAACCACACAACTAGCAGCAGCCGTGGAGCGTACCTATGGTTAACCTAGACTCCTCATCACGGCCGGAGGACTAAATAAGCCTAAAGCAAGAAAAGGGGAAAACTAACTGCCCCAGAGCAGACCCCAAAAGAAAGACAGCCCCCACACATGTATTGACTGTGAAACAAGATGAAAACACAAACACAGGCAGGAAAATAGGCTGAGCAAACGATGGGGCCAAAACTAACTAGAAAGGAGAGGAAAGGAAAGACACTGTCTGCAATCTGCCCAAAACCCTACAAAATAATGTCCAACACTTCTGATAACAAAATTAACCCTGAAGTCACTAGACTTCTCCCACTATATCAGCACTCTGAAATATTCTGAGACAGAGCAAAAAGAGACCAAACTAATTAGGGACATAAAGCAAATTGGCAAATACAGATAAATAAGAGTGGAAATTCAGCACAGCCCCAGCCGGGGCTGGCTGACCACACAAAAAACTGAATAGAACAACAAAATCAAGTGTGAACATTAGCAGAAAAACTTAGCTTGAGCTGACTTGAACAGAGCTGAGAACCAAAACCTGACAAGCAGAAGGAATCACCAGCACAAGAGTAGGGCGTCGGCTGTCTTAAATCCAATCTGAGATTCCTGAGGTCCAATCTTCACCCTCATTATCAGGTGGCAGATCTCTACTGATTAAATCAGCCTCACTGCCTCCTGTTACCACCATAGGGAGCCTGGAAGGAGAACTCACAACTGGTAGACCAGAAAATGAACTCACAACACCTTTCACTCTCGAGGTAGACGCATCCTCTACCGGGGCTGGGGCAGTCCTTTTGCAGAAGTCTTCTTCAGGACGCCTAGTCACCTGTGGCTTCTTTTCTAAAGTATTCTCCGCAACTGAGCAAAATTACTCCATTGGTGACAAAGAGCTATTGGCCATTAAGTTGGCCTTGGATGTATGGAGATACTTACTAGAAGGTGCCATACATCCGTTCAAGATCTTCATGGATCATAAGAACTTGGTGTAAATTCAGTCTGCACAAAGGCTCAATCCCCGGCAAGCCAGGTGGTCTCTGTTCTTAGCCCTCTTTGACTTTGAACTTCATTTTCGGCCCGGCGATAAAAACGTTAAAGTGGATGCGTTATCAAGATCTTTCCAGTTGACTGATATTGAAGAGGAACCGTCTCATATCGTCGACCCGTCCAAGATAATTACCGTAGCTCCTGTCAAGTTGACCACATTACCTCCGGGAAGAACCTTTGTGGCTGAGAACAACCGTAAATGAGTGTTAAGCTGGGGACATTCGTCCAAGATTGCCGGCCAAGTTCGTGTCAAGAAGACTCTTTCTCTAATTTCCCGCTACTACTGGTGGCCATCCCTTTCCCAGGATGTCAAAGACTTTCCCACATCTTCAGAATTCATGGCTTCCCTCTGTACATCGTGTCAGACAGAGGGGTTCAATTCAACTCCCGTTTCTGGAGAGCTTTTTGTGGACTCATGAAGTTGACACTGGACTTTTCTTCTGCCTATCACCCCCAAACCAATGGTCAGGTGGAATGAACCAACCAAATCCTTATATGGGTTAGTTTACTTCCTTGGGCTGAGTTTGCCTACAATAACCACACCAGTTACTGGTGTGGTTATTGTAGGCAAACTCAGCCCAAGGAAGTAAACTAACCCAGTCGTTCTGATGAGCATTAGAAAAGTGCCGGAGATAAGATATAAGGATTTGGTTGGTTCATTCCACCTGTACAGAGGGAAGCCATGAATTCTGAAGATGTGGGAAATGAAAATCTTCGCCAATTCGGGAGCAGAGGGTAGACCGGGAAGAGGAATGAAGTGGGCCATCTTCGAGAATCGGTCTACAACCACCAGGATCACAGTACAGCCGGAGGAACGAGGCAAATTGGTAATAAAATCCATGGCTATGTGCTGCCATGGAGCCGAAGGTACTGGAAGAGGCAGCAGAAGGCCAGAAGGTGGTTGGCTGGGTACTTTGTTCTGGGCGCAGGATGGACAACAGGCCACAAAGTCTTTGACATCCTGGGAAAGGATTATCATCGTCTTCGGACAGCATCCCAGTGTGCCTCTACTGGTACTTACTTTCTCGGGGCTACCTGTGGCCGACTCTCTGTCCGTTGAGTTCTCCAGGGTATGGCAGTATACCAAAACCGCTCTTGAGAAAGCTCGTGACAGGATTAAACAACACGCTGATAAGAGGTGCCTGGACGTTCCTCCTTATCTCCCTGGTGACAAAGTGTGGCTTTCCTCTAAATATATTTGCCTCAAGGTAACTACATACAAACTTTGTCCTCGATATATTGGCCCTTTTGAGGTCCTCAGATGAATGATGTGGTGTACAAGCTGAAGTTACCTTCCTCGCTCCATATTCCCAATTCCTTCCATGTGTCCCTCCTCAAGCCCGTGGTACTCAATCAGTTTCATCCTTCTCCAGGCCACACACCCCAGCCTGTTGGCATGATGGACGAGTTTGAGGTAAATGACATTCTGTCCATGAAGAAGGTAAGAGGGAAAACCCTATTCTTAATTGATTGGAAGGGTTTTGGTCCTGAAGAGAAGTCATGGGAACCCAGGGAGAATATCCATGCACCCCAGATTTTGTCTAAGTTCTTCTCCAGCCTTAGAAAGAGGGGGTGTAAAGGGGGGTACTATCACGCTGCTCTCACCTGGGGGCGGGACCTTGCGCCTGACGTCACCACTTCTGGTGCCACAGACGCTCCGGGGGTCCCGTCGGGTGCGCACGCGCACCTCTCGCACCTATTTCCATGTTTGCACAACGTTGTTAGTGTGCTTGCGTGCTCTTCTCGGCTCTGACTGAAGCCATGTCATGCCTATGGTCCTGGAGGTCCTGACTCGGAAGTCCCAGCGCTCATACCCTATATCAGGCTACCTCTTCCTGTGGGAGGTGCCTGATTATTGTTGTGCTTCCTGGCTTGGTCTGTTTGGTCCTCGCTCGGCTGTGCGCTGTATTTGGGTCCTCTGCCTTGTGCTGCGTTCCTGCACTCTGCCTTGTGCTCCATTCCTGTACTCTGTCTTACCGTGCTTCCTAGCACACTCTCCGTTCCTGCACTCTGCCTTGTGCTCCATTTCTGCACTCTGCTTTGTTGTGCTTCTCAGCACACCCTCTGTCTTGCCTTGCACTCAGGCGTGCTTCCCAGCACGTACTCTGCCTAACCCTGTACTCTGGTGTGCTTTCCAGCGCACGCTCTGTTTAACCTTGTACTCTGGCATGCTTCCTTGCACGCGCCCTGCTCTGCCCGCACCCGGGCGTGCTTGTCAGTGTGCGCCATACGTGCTCCCTTGTACTCGTCTTGCACTATCCAGTATCTAGCACACTCCCGTGTACACGCCCTGTATTGTCCTGAACTCTCCGTACTTCTGTATACTCGCCCTGTACCGTCCTGTACCCTGCATACCCCTGTGTCCACGCTTTGCACATTCCAGTTTTCCGCACACTCCCAGTTGCATCTTGCAGACACACTCACTCGTGTCTCCTGTGAGCTGGCCACCTGGTTCCAGCAGTCGTGGTACCTTACCCCCTTGGGCTTGCCCCTGACACTCTCTGTATAGGGGGTGGTCCTCACAAGGTCAGCTCACCCTGGGAGGGTTGGTGCCATGACCCAGAGGGCCCACTCCAGGAGTCGTCACAGTTTCATTTGTTTATTGTATATACGTCTTCCCCCCCCTTTTTTTTCTGTGTAACAGTACATATGCATACCCTTGTTAGCTTTAATGAGCACAGCTGTTGGTATGCAAATTAAGCATGAATGAAAGCTTTACAAGGAACTATAAATTCATAGCCAAACTGCTAAGGCACTAGATCATGATTAAGACCCACAGGTCAAAATGTGTCGATCATTAGCGGCATTGAGCCAGTGTGTGTATTATGCTGGACATTATTTAAATGGAATTTTAACCTTTGTTTACATTAAAAGTTAAGTTTTATCTTTTGATTATTCGCTGGATGTTATTCTTCATTACTGGATCCTGCTGTGGTCGTGTAGTACTCGCAGGTACAGGGGATGCAGTGATGAGGTGTGAGATGGTTTGGGCTTTAATGTGTAACTTTTATATCTATAGATGCCTTTGGGACTGTGCTGAGCAACCAAGAAACAAGCTAACAATAATTGTCCTCGCAGGGACCAATCACAAGAATACACTGATAATGCGAACACGACTAACCCGGCAAAGGCCGGTCACTATATGGCCGCGGTATGGCCGACTACGGGTCCTTAGTTCCAATGTGTCACTTATCTTTCTGATGTCCGGCGGAGTGCTGTTTGGCGATGCTCTGGTGTTGCAGCCGCTGGGCCCAGCCGGCGAGGATCGCCCAACCAGCGAGGATCTGGTCAAGTCTTCAGGCGATCCTACACCTAGGCGAGATGGGGGCGCAACATGCCCTAGGCGAGTCCTTTGGCGGAGCAACCCCCCGTGAGGGCAGCGGGGTTCCGCCTGCTAACGGGATGAAGGAGGCCGCAGCCCCCGAGCAGGGGCGAGCCGCAGTTATGCGGAGTGGCGGCTGGTAGGCCGCGGGCACAGCCTGGGGCTGTGCGGAGAGTCCCACTGAGGGCGAGGGGCAGGCCCCAGCTGCGGGCTGCAGTGGGGCAGTGGCGGCTGCGGGCAGCAACGGATAGGCCGCAGCCGCGGGCTGGAGTGGAGTGGCAACGGCTGCGGGCAGCAGCGGGCAGGCCTCAACCGTGGGCTGGAGTCGGACGGCGGCAGCAAGCAGCAGCGGACAGGCCGCACCCGCGGGGTGGAGTCGGACGGCGGCTGCCACGTGCGGGAGCGGTCGGGCCACACCAGCGGGGTGGAGTCGGGCGGCGGCTGCCGCGGGTGGGGGCAGACGGGCCACACCCACTGGGTGGAGCCAGGCATTGTCTCTCTGTTGGACGGCTCTGTGTCGTCTCCCTGCAGTCCACCGTGAGTCTCCCTGCAGTCTCTCTGGTCGCTGCTCTCCCCGCTCTGCTCTGGCTCTGGCTTTTGCTCTGGCTCTCTGGCGCTTCTTGGCTTCCTTCCTCCTCCTCTCCCGTTCTGCTGACTCACTCCTCATGGCGTCCTCAGTCCTTTTTATACTGGCCCCTCCCCCAACCTCTCTGAAACTCTCTATGTCCCGTCCTCTAATTCTGTCCCCTGGAAACAGTTTCCCTAGGAACCTTGGTGACAGCCCCCTTGGTTCCGGCCCGGGCACACAGCGGGGACGGCTCCTCCTACACTCCCCCATCCTGTATGCTTGCCAGTCCTCGGGCGAGGGCTTAGGGAGGCCTGGGCTGGTTTTATGCAGTGAAAGTTTCTTTTGCCACACAAACTGGTCCTGTTCGTAGCATTTGGGGGGCTCTCCAGCTGTCGTTGGCTCGGAGCGCCGTGGTCTTCTGGGGTGGCGGAAAGTGGCGGGTCGACCGGGCCTGGTGGGTCGACTGGGTCCGCCTGAGTATCACCTCCTGAAGTGTCCGTTTGTACTGTCTGGGGTTCTTCTTCGTCGTCTTCATCCCAGACTGCTGGTGGGGTTCTGGGACCAGAGGAGGGTCCTCAGGTCGTGCAGGGTCTGCGGACGTACAGGGTCGTAACATATTGTGATGTACGATACGAGTGGGGAGGTCCTTGTCTTTTTCTGATTGTATCTCGAACACTGGCCCATTGGGGCTTATCTGGCACAATACCCGATAGGGATCCTCTTCCCAGCGGGGTTCTAACTTGTGCTGAGGGTGCTGATCACGCAAGAGTACTCGATCTCCGGCCTGGAAGTCAACAAGTTGAGGCAGCGCCCCCCCGGGGTGTTCCAGGTCCTGAAGTTTGGTGTGTACAATTCGGTGCAAGGTTTGCAACCGATGCCGATGGTTCCAGACCCACGAGGAGACCCCTGTCCATGGTTGTTTCTCTTCCGGATTCAACTCTACTTCCGTAATTCCTTTGCCTTCCCGACCGAATAGCAGCGAGTAGGGAGTGTACCCGGTGACTCGGTGCACCCGGTTGTTATAAACCCATACCAGTTCAGGGACGTATTCGGGCCAGTGGGCCTTACGGTCACTCTCCAGGGTGCGCAACATTTGAATCAATGTTCGATTAAATTGCTCGCAGACCCCATTCCCTTGTGGGTGATACGGAGTGATATGGGATTTGTCAATGGCATACAGTCGATGTAGTTCTTCCATGACTTTTCCCAGAAAGCACGCGCCTTGATCTGAATGGATCCGTTGGGGGCAGCTGTAAACTTGGATAAAGTTTTTGTAAATCGCATAGGCGGCTGATTCTGCAGTCTGATCTCGAGTAGGGGTCACCACGGCGAACTTGGTGAAATGGTCCACCATGACAAGACTGTGCTCATACCCTTGGTATGCCGGGCCAATGGTCATGTAGTCCATCATCAAGAGTTCGAGGGGCGCTGCTGTAACAATGGTCTGGACTGGAGCCCGCTGCGCAGGTGGTTTAGCTAGTTCACATAGGCGACAGGCACGGCAAACTTCTTACACGGCGGTCTGTAAGAGAGGGTGGTAGGCCTTTTGCTGCAGCCACTGAAATGTCTTTTGCGCCCCAAAATGTGCCCCCTTCTCATGGGCCTTCTCAAGCCCGCTGAGTTGGGCTCCCGATACCACGACCTGCCAAGTGATTGCTGATGTTGTCTGTGATACTGTTTTCCGGTACAATAGTCCTTCCTTGATCACCAATTTTTCCCACTGTCATAACATTAATAAGGTATACTGGGTTAAAGTTTGCCGCTGAGTGACATTAGGTAGTTAGCCCGTGGCCACCCACTGATGCAGGGGCCCAGTTTCTTCATCTTCCTGCTGCTGCTGGATCCATTTATCCCGGGACTGTTCTAGCATGCCCCCGGCGGGCCCTATGTGAGATTGTTCTTGGGTGAGGGCGGTGAGTTCGGCATGGGCCAGAGCGAATGGCGTTTCTTCTCCCTCTAGTTCGTCATCCCGACTTCGCCCTGGAGTTGTACGTCGGATCCTGGAGAGCGCGTCAGCATGTACATTCTCTGCTCCTCTTTTGTAAATGTTCTTGTATTTGAATTTGGCCATCCGGGCCACCCATCGTTGTTCCAGGGCCCCTAGTTTGGCATTTTCGATTTGGGCCAGCGGGTTGTTGTTGGTCCGTACTACCATCTCGGAGGCTGCCAGGTACTCTGCGAACCGCTCCGTCATGGCCCACACTACCGCGAGGAGCTCGAGCTTGAAGGAACTGTAATTGTCAGGATTATGTTTGGAGTCATGGAGTGATCGGCTGCCATAAGCTATCACTGTCTCACGGCCGTCTTGGACTTGTGACAATACAACCCCTAGCCCGTGGAGACTCCCGTTGGTGTGCAGTATGAACGGCTTTGAGAAATCCGCATAAGCTAACACCGGGGCATCCGAGAGTGCGGCCTTAAGATCTTGGATGGCCTCTTCCTGCGGTTCTTGCCACTGAATCTTCTATCCATTCGCTCCGGCAGGGGCTCCCTTTAGCAGGTCTTGCTGGGCTCGGGCTCGACGCACAAAATTCTTTACGAAACAACGGTAATATCCGGCCAACCCCAGGAAGACTCATACATCTTTTTTTTTACATACATTTTTATACATTTACATTTACATTTACATTTCATACATTTTTTTTTTTTTTGAGACGATTCTCAGGAGTAGGCCACCCCTGGATCGCGGCGACCTTTTCCCGACACGGTCTTACGCCTTCTACAGAGACGGTACGCCCCAGATATTCGATCTGCATCTGAAATAGGTGGCATTTCTGGGGTTTTATCTTCAACCCGTACTTCTGCAGCCGGCCGAGCACCTGCCCCAACAGCTGCAGGTGGTCCTCAAACGTAGCGGCATAGATGATGATGTCATCCAGGTATATCAGCGTGGCCTCAAAATTGAGATCTCCCAGACACCACTCCATCAACCGTTGAAAAGTCCCGGGGGCGTTGGCCAGCCCAAATGGCATCCGATTGAATTCGAACAGTCCCATTGGAAGGATAAATGCAGTCTTGGCTCGGTCTTCTTCCGACATTGGCACCTGCCAGTACCCGCTGGCCAGATCTAAGGTCGAGAAATATGTCGCTTTTCCCAAGGCGGATAGGGATTCTTCAATGTGGGGCAGCGGGTACGAGTCTTTGATGGTACAGGTGTTCAACTTCCGATAACCCACACAGAACCGCAAACTGCCATCTTTCTTGTGGACCAACACGATGGGGGCTGCCCAAGGGCTCTGGCTTTCTCAAATAACTCCTTTTTGCAGCATTTGGCCCAATAGAGTCTTTACCTCTTGATAGAGCTGTGGGGGAATCTGCCGATATCGTTCTCTAATAGTAGCTGCTCCTGCAGTGGGAATACCCTGCGTGATGGCCGTGGTACATCCGAAATCATCCTCATGTTGGGCGAATACCTCCTGATATTGGCCCAGAAGTGTTTTTACCTGGAGTATCTGGGCCGGGGTGAGACCAGAGAGTTCCGCTCGCATTTTTTCCAGGATAATTTGGCCCTTTTCTCTGGCCGAGGACCCGGGGGTTTGAATGGATCGGATGGATACTGCCCATGGGTCCCCCGTCTGCACATTTAGCTGGAACGCTGGAGCTGGGAGCACCTTCTCCAAGGGTCTCACTAGTTTTGCCATTTCGGCCCGTAGTTTCAGAACGATGTCTTGGTCTTCTATGTTAACGTACTGCACCAGGTCCGTCCCTTTCCATACGGTGGCCAGGATGCAGGCCACCAGGACTCCGGTGGGCAGGCGCTCCAAGAGTGTTGGCTATACCTGCATCTCCACTCCTTCCAGGAGCACAGGGGCCCGGATTGGTAAGGCCCCCACCGTCTGTCCTGACGTCAGAACGAGCGGAGGGGCTGCCGGAGCGATCACCTTCCCCAGCGCCTCCCCCTCCCGACAGTCCTGTCGGAGCGTGCGGGAGCCCCACTGGCTCAGAGTCTCTTGAGTGGGCTCTTTCAGGAGTGCGCTGTCTCAATATATTCATACCCAGGGTCACCGGGTGTTTTTCGTTGGCATCTCCCTGGGTCAGGGTCACTCCTCGGCGGCCGAGTGGTTTGCCGCATAAGGAAATCTGCATCCAGACTACTCCGACAACAGGAACTGGCAGCTGGTTGGCGGCTACCAGCTTTATCACGGACCCCCACTGGGGTCTTAGTGCTTGAGGGAAATGCCGCTGAAAATAAGTCTCTGGCATGGTCGTTACTTGCGTCCCTGTATCGACTAGGCATCGTACGGCACGGCCTTCAAGCTCTGCCCACACCACCGGACACCTTGCGACCTGATCCCCGGGACTTCCACCACCCCTCGTTGTGGTATCTGGCTCTGAGCTGCGTCCCCCCAGCTCAGATGACCGCCAGGGTGGGAATTCCCCACGCCGCGGGTACTCTCAGGCGAGGTGGCCAGGTTCTCTGTACTCATAACATTCCTGAGGCCGCAGGGGCCGACTGCCCCTGGGATTGCGGGGGCCCCAGTGTCCTGGGCCTGCCCCAAGCTGTTCACTCATGGCCTCAGTCCTTCTCTTCACCGTGGCCAGTTCGCCTCTGATATCCTTCAGCTCCCGTTTCATGTCTTCCACCCACTGTGGCTCTTCAATGGCATTCACGAAGACTTCCGTGCTCTGGACCTTTCCCATGGGGACTGTCAACCCCTGCTCCTGCTCCTGTGCACGCGCCTGACTCTCCACCTCGGAGAAAGTCATATGCGGGTTTACCCGGACCTGCTCCCGCACGGCCTGCTGAGTCAGAGGGTCTCAGAGTCCGGTCACTAAAAGGTCGCGTAGGGTGAGGTCGATGGGTCCCACCCCCATGCCGTCCTTCCGCTCTATGGCGGTGTATAATTCCTGAAGAGATTTCATGTACTTCCCCTTCCCCTTACATACGACTGAACAACTGGTGTAACGGGGTCTACCAAGCTGGGGTACCTCTTTCAGTACCACCCCGTGTTTTCGGAGGTCCGCTCTGCGTTGGCTGGAGTCTGAATGAATGACGCTGGCTGGAATTCCTTGGTTACATGGGTGCATATAAAAGATCACTGCTTCTCCATGTATTTCCAGTCTGACAACACTTTACTCACAGGACACAGAATATATCACACATTTACAGAGGGCCGGCCAATAGAAAAGCGGAAGGCCAGACATACATTACAAAAGTTGCAGGTGGCCGGAGCCTGCCGATGTTTACTGTGGGAATTACAAAGGTAGGGGCGGAAAAAAGGAGAATATCGTGTCCCCTCTGCCCAGGGGTGCAGCCTGTGAACTGATGCATTAGGGACATGCATCTCACATGGAACCTATTATACATACTGTGAGAATCATGTGGGAATAGTGGATGAGGGCAGGTATATCTCGCCCAGATTCCTTTCCTATGTGGCCTAGTCTGGTCAGTATCGCACCTGCTTGCTAATGAATAATGGGAGGTGCATATAAAAGGATGCCAGGTGGTTGTGTGAGTGTCTCAGCCTGGGAACACAGAGAGCCTGTCTGTGTGAGAGACACACGTGCGTGAAAGCAGTGCCCACTGCACCTGTGGTTTGGCTGGACGGGAGAAGCCCGCCAGTTGGTAGTTAGGTTGTCCATTGTTTAGTTAGTGCCGGACAGGCAAGGATTTGTTTTATGTTTTATTTCCTTTTGCATTGCTTTCACCGTTAATAAACCTGACCCAGGGTCAGTTACACCCGTATCCCAGCTCTGCGCCTGAGTTTCATGCTGAACGCACGTGACCTTTGACCCCAGCAAAGCCGATCCCGGAGTGTTTTATCACATTGTGGTGAAGAACGCGGGCATCACGTTGCAAGCATGAGCATGGAGGACGTGGTGAAAGTGCTGGTACAGTCCACCGCCGTCCAGCAAGAAGCTAATCGGGTGATGATGGCCCAGCTGAAGGAGTTGGTGGACAAGACAGCTACCGATCGTTCGCGTCTCCAGCAGGTGGCGCAGCGCCTGGCAAGCTTACCTGTTGTGAGTTCATTTTCCCCTTCGTCACTGAGGTCTGGTGAACTCCCTATTCTGGTAAAGGAAGGTAATGAGCCTGATTATCAGGCACCTGAGTCTAATGAGGATGACTGGCTGAGTGGAGTCACTGACTGGATATAAGGCTGCCGACCCCCTTCTGCCCTGCGGGTGATTTCTCTGTGGACTTCAAGGACACCAGTCTGATTCCTGCTTCCCTAAAGCTAAGTTTCTGTTTTGCCTGTTTGCATTTATGTTTTGTGTTTGTTTTCCTTGCTTTTCTGGATTCTGCCATTCCCTGCTGGGATGAGCTGAATCTCCTTTTGCCTGTTGCTCTGTCTTCAGAATATTCCTGAGTACTGACATAGCTTTTTTGAAGCCTAGCGTCTTCAGGGCCTTTTTCACTGTCAGTCTGTTGGCTCTTATTTTCATAGGGTTTTTCACGGATTGCAGACAGCAGCCTTCCTGTCCTTTCCTATCTAGGTAGTTTGGGCCCCGTCTTTGCTCAGTCTTTCTTTCTGTCTGTGTTAGTGTTTTCATCTTGCTTCACCGTCATTATATGTTGGGGGCTGCCTATTGCTTTGGGGTCAGCTCTGGGGCAGCTTAGATTTCCCCTTTCTTTCTTTAGGCCTGTTTAATCCTCCGGCTGTGATCGAGGGGTCTAGGGCATCGTAGGAACCCCCCACGGCTACTGTTAGTTGTTGTGATAGGATCAGGGGTCTGCAATCCGATAGCTGCCAACCTCTCTGGTTTTCTGGACTTAGCTAGCATTTTTGTTTTTGCCTCCTACGATGACTCAATCATAACAGAATCACCCGCCATACCGCAGATCCTAGGGTACTCAATAGCAGGAAAGAATTGTGTTAAAAAAAAAAAAAAAAAAAGGTGTGTGTATATTCTTTCCTCTATATCTCTGAGGCCGTAGGGGGATTTTTTTTCTCTCAATGGAGATAAAGCAATTGTCTGATCGTGTGGAGCAGCTTGCTGCGGAAGTGCTGGGAATTTCCGCCTACCTTGCTCGTTCGCATGCTGTTGAACCAAAGATCCCTACACCTGATGTATTTTTTGGGGATCGATCTAAATTTTTGAGTTTCAAAAACAATTGTAAATTATTTTTTGCCTTGAAGCCTAACTCGTCAGGGAGCTCCGTGCAGCAGGTTAAAATTGTCATCTCTTTGCTGCGTGGCGATCCCCAGGATTGGGCGTTTTCTTTGAAACCAGATGATCCTATTCTGACTAATGTGAACGCATTCTTTCAAGCTTTGGGGTTGTTGTATGACGAACCTAATGCTATTGATCAGGCTGAAAAGACCCTGTTGGCATTAAGCCAGGGTCGGGATTCGGCAGAGTTGTACTGTCAAAAATTCCGAAAGTGGGCGGTCCTTACTACCTGGAATGATGGTGCCTTGGCAGCCCTCTTTCGGAAGGGTTTGTCAGACACTGTAAAAGATACGATGGTGGGATTTCCTGTTCCCTCTGGTCTTGACGATTCTATGTCATTAGCCATTCAGGTGGATCGGCGTTTACGTGAACGCAAAACTACACGAGAGATGTTGCCACCTGTTGAACAAATGTCTGAACCTATGCAATGTGATAGAGTTTTGTCTAAGGCGCAACATCAGGAGTTCAGAAGGTGCAATAAGCTGTGTTTTTTCTGTGGAGATGCCTCGCATATTATTTCTGTTTGTCCTAAACGAGAGAAACGCTTTGCACACACATTTTCTGTTGGTGGTGTTCAACCTAAGTTTCTTCTGGCAATTACTCTGATCTGCTCCCTGTCCACATTTTCCGCCAAGGCTTTTGTGGATTCGGGAGCAGCGCTAAACCTAATGGACTTGGATTTTGCTAAACGTTGTGGATTTCCGATGACACCTCTGCAGACGCCTATCCCTTTGAGGGGGATTGATGCTACTCCTTTGGCTAAAAATAAACCTCAGTTTTGGACCCAGGTGGTCATGCGGGTTGCCCCAGACCATCAAGAAAATTACAGATTTTTTGGTGTTGCATGGTCTGCATGATGCCGTTGTTCTGGGGTTTCCCTGGTTGCAAATTCATAATCCAGTTTTGGATTGGAAGTCTGTGTCTGTGGTGAGTTGGGGTTGTCGGTGTGCCTTTAGTGAGGCTCCGGTTTTTTCCACCTCTCCTCAGTCGCATGATGTTCCTAACTATTTGGCGGACTTTTATGATGTATTTAGTGAGAATGAGTCTGCGTCCTTGCCTCCTCATAGGAGTTATGACTGTGCAATTGAACTAAGCCCGGGGTGTAAATTTCCCAAGGGTCGGCTCTTCAATTTATCTGTACCCGAGCACGAGGCAATGCGGTCCTATATTAAGGAGGCATTGGAGAAGGGTCATATTAGACCATCCTCTTCACCCTTTGGTGCTGTTTTTTTTTTTGTGGCCAAAAAGGATGGTTCTTTAAGGCCTTGTATTGATTATCATGCCCTCAATAAAATTACTATTAAATATCATTATCCGTTACCCCTGATTTCGGATCTATTCTCTAGAGTTAGAGGTGCTTGCTAGTTTACCAAGCTTGACCTCAGAGGGGCGTATAATCTTATCCGCATTAAGCAGGGGGATGAATGGAAGACGGCGTTTAATACTCCGGAGGGACATTTTGAGTACCTGGTGATGCCTTTTGGGCTCACTAATGCCCCTTCTGTCTTCCAGTGCTTCATGAACGATATTTTCCGAGACTTTGTCGATAAATTTTTGATTATCTATCTGGATGATATTTTGATCTTCTCCAAGGATTGGGATTCTCATGTGGAACATATTCGGACTGTGTTCCGGATCTTGAGGGAGAATTCCCTGTATGTCAAAGGATCGAAATGCCTTTTTGGAGTACAGAGGATTTCATTTTTGGGATTTATTTTGTCTCCGTCAACTATTGAAATGGACCCGGCCAAGGTACAGGCCATTTATGATTGGGTTCAGCCCACTTCTTTGAAGGCCCTCCAGAAGTTTTTGGGGTTTGCTAATTTTTATCGGAAATTTATAGCAAAATTTTCTAGTATTGCCAAGCCATTGACTGATCTGACTAAGAAGGGTGCTGATGTGTTGAATTGGTCTCCGGAGGCTGTTGCTTCCTTTCAGGAGCTGAAGCGAAGATTTACCTCCGCCCCGGTTTTGCGGCAACCGGATGTCTCACTCCCATTCCAGGTAGAGGTGGATGCTTCTGAGATTGGTGCAGGAGCTGTTTTGTCCCAAAAGGATCCTGTAACATCTAAAATGAATCCCTGTGCTTTCTTTTCCCGAAAGCTCTCTCCATCTGAACGTAACTATGATGTGGGGAATCGGGAACTGTTGGCCATGAAATGGGCATTTGAGGAGTGGAGACATTGGTTGGAGGGAGCTAAACATCAAGTTGTGGTCCTCACTGACCTCAAGAATTTGATTTACCTAGAGTCGGCTAAACGCTTGAACCCTAGACAGGCTAGGTGGGCCTTGTTTTTTACACGTTTTGATTTTGTGGTCTCTTTTCTTCCTGGAACTAAGAATGTCAAGGCAGACGCCCTCTCTAGGAGTTTCTTTGCTGATTCTCCTGTGGTGACCAAACCTGCTACCATCTTAGGTGAAGGGGTAGTTCTTTCTGCCATCTCACCCGATTTGAGACTTGCTCTGCAAGAGTTCCAGGAGGACAAACCTGAGCGTTGTCCCAGTGGAAAGTTGTATGTTCCTGACCAGTGGAAGAAGAGAGTGATGTCTGAAGTTCATTGCTCTGCATTGGCTGGTCATCCAGGTATTTTTGGTACTAGAGATCTGGTGAGTCGCTCTTTTTGGTGGCCCACCTTGTCTCATGATGTCAGGAATTTTGTGCAGTCCTGTGGGACTTGCTCCCGGTCTAAATCTTGTTCTCGCTCTAGTGGGTTGTTGATGCCTTTGCCGGTCCCCAGGAGGCCATGGACCCATATTTCAATGGATTTCATCTCTGATATGCCGGTCTCTCAAAGAATGACTGTTATTTGGGTGATTTGTGATAGGTTCTCTAAGATGATTCATCTTGTACCACTCCCTAAGTTGCCATCTTCCTCTGAGTTGGTGCCCCTGTTTTTGCAACAGGTGGTTCGCTTACACGGGATTCCTTAGAACATTGTATCTGACAGAGGAGTTCAGTTTGTGTCTAGATTTTGGAGGACCTTCTGTTCCAAGCTGGGAATTCAGTTGTCCTTCTCCTCTGCTTTTCACCCTCAGACCAATGGGCAGACAGAGAGAACAAACCAGACCTTGGAGTCGTATTTGAGATGTTTTATTTCCGCTGATCAGGATGATTGGGTTTCATTTTTGCCCTTGGCCGAATTTGCTTTAAATAATAGAGCTAGTTCTGCCACTTTGATGTCACCTTTTTTTTGTAACTTTGGGTTTCATCCTCGATTTTCTTCAGGGCAGGTGGAGCCCTCTGCCTGCCCAGGTGTTGACACTGTGGTGGAGAGAATGCACCAGATCTGGGACCAAGTGGTGGATAAGTTATCTCTCTCCCAGGAAAAGGCCCAGCGGTTTTCCAATCGACATAGGACCATTGGTCCCCAGTTTAAGATTGGTGATATGGTGTGGTTATCATCAAAAAATATTGCTATGAAGGTGGCTTCTCCTAAGTTTAAGCCTAGATTTATTGGACCTTACAAGTTTTTGGAGATTATTAATCCTGTCTCTTTTCGTTTGGCTCTTCCTGTCACATTTAAAATCCATAATGTGTTCCATAAGTCCTTGTTGAAGAGGTTTGTTGAACCAGTTGTTCCTGGGGTGGCACCTCCAGACCCTGTATTGGTTGAAGGTAACATGGAATATGAGGTAGAGAAAATACTGGATTCCCGTCTGGCTAGACGGAGACTCCAGTATTTGGTTAAGTGGAAGGGTTATGGTCAGGAGGATAATTCTTGGGTCTCTGCCTCTGATATTCGTGCCAAAAGATTGGTGCGTGCCTTTCATCGGGCTCACCCTGATCGCCCTGGTGGCGTGGTTGAGGGTTCGGTGACCCCTCCTCAAGGGGGAGGTACTGTTGTGAGTTCATTTTCCCCTTCGTCACTGAGGTCTGGTGAACTCCCTATTCTGGTAAAGGAAGGTAATGATCCTGATTATCAGGCACCTGAGCCTAATGAGGATGACTGGCTGAGTGGAGTCACGGACTGGATATAAGGCTGCTGAGGCCCTTCTGCCCTGCGGGTGATTTCTCTGTGGACTTCTAGGACACCAGTCTGATTCCTGCTCCTCTAAAGCTAAGTTTTCTGCTTTGCCTGTTAGCATTTGTGTTTTGTTTTTGTTTTCCTTGCTTTTCTGGATTCTGCCATTCCCTGCTGGGGTGAGCTGAATCTCCTTTTGCCTGTTGCTCTGTCTTCAGAATATTCCTGAGTACTGACATAGCTTTTTGAAGTCTAGCGTCTTCAGGGCCTTTTTCACTGTCAGCCTGTTGGCTCTTATTTTCATAGGGTTTTTCACGGATTGCAGACAGCAGCCTTCCTGTCCTTTCCTATCTAGTTAGCTTGGGCCCTGTCTTTGCTCAGTCTTTCTTTCTGTCTGTGTTAGTGTTTTCATCTTGCTTCACCGTCATTATATGTTGGGGGCTGCCTATTGCTTTGGGGTCTGCTCTGGGGCAGTTTAGATATCCCCTTTCTTTCTTTAGGCCTATTTAATTCTCTGGCTGTGATCGAGGGGTCTAGGGCATCGTAGGAACCCCCCACGGCTACTGTTAGTTGTTGTGGATAGGATCAGGGGTCTGCAATCCGATAGCTGCCAACCTCTCTGGTTTTCTGGACTTAGCTAGCATTTCTGTTTTTGCCTCCTACGGTGACTCAATCATAACAGGGAGCATTGGGGACTGCAGGGATCTGTACTGGGAGCAGTGGGGACCGCAGGGATCTGTACTGCGAGCAGTGGGGAGTGCAGGGATCTGTACTGGGAGCAGTGGGGACCACAGGGATTTGTACTGGGAGTATTGGGGACTGCAGGGATCTGTACTGGGAGCAGTGGGGACCGCAGGGATCTGTAGTGGGAGCAGTGGGGAGCGCAGGGATCTGTACTGGGAGCAGTGGGGACCACAGGGATTTGTACTGGGAGTAGTGGGGACTGCAGGGATCTGTATTGGGTGAGTGGTGACCAAAGGGATCTGTACTGGGAGCATTGGGGACTGCAGGGATCAGTACTGGGAGCAGTGGGGACCGCAGGGATCTGTACTGCGAGCAGTGGGGAGCGCAGGGATCTGTACTGGGAGCAGTGGGGACCACAGGGATTTGTACTGGGAGTAGTGGGGACTGCAGTGATCTGTATTTGGTGAGTGGGGACCGCAGGGATCTGTACTGCGAGCAGTGGGGAGCGCAGGGATCTGTACTGGGAGCAGTGGGGACCACAGGGATTTGTACTGGGAGTAGTGGGGACTGCAGTGATCTGTATTTGGTGAGTTGGGACCGCAGGGATCTGTACTGGGAGCAGTGGGGACCGCAGGGACTTGTACTGGGAGCAGTGGTGACCACAGGGATCTGTGCTAGGACCGATCCTTTTTAACCTTTTTATTAATGACTAGTGATGAGTGACTATGTTCTGAAAACGATCAGCAAACGTAAATTCCACACAAATATGGCACATTTTGATTCGTGAACGGAAACACAAGCAAATTTTTATAAAATCAGGAAAAATCGGTAACATTCGGTAAAAGTGCTGGAAAATATTTGCGTTGCCGCTAAAGTATTTTGAGCACTTTGGCTAGGATAGTGGTGGTGTATCAAGAGCGTGGGGCACTTGTTTGATGAGGGGAGGGGGTGAAAGCCCAGAGGAGCTGCGTGCTTGTAAACTTTTTTTTTCTAATTTTATGTGTGCTCATTGCAGTTTGCCAATCAGGGAGCAGGAAACACCCACAGTGTCCAGACACAACGGCTTGTGTCATTGGCTTCTGAAATTACATTGTCCCTCTCTATATAAAGAGTGGACATCTTGTTTTAGCGCCATTTTGTCAGTGTAACAGCGTAGAAAGGCTGCTCCTGATGCTTGGACTGTTTACTGATTTTATCTTGTTAGTTAGGGAGTTGTTTCTAAGTCAGATCGTTTAGATAGCTAGTGTCCTGTGTGGCTGTGAAATCGACCTTCCAGCACATTTTTTTTTCTTTTCTTGTGCCATTAGTGAGGTCCACAGACAAAGGCAGCAGGGCACATTTCATACAAGTGTGTTCTGCACGGCTTCTACTGTGCTCCATGCCCGAGTATTCCTTTAAAAATTATATTTCTCAGTTGCTAAACGTGATTCTTTCTTTCAACGTTCTTTTATTGAGTTAAAATGTAACAAGAGAACAGAAGTAGAAACGTCTTAAGATAAGTCATAGAAAATTAGAACAATGTGAAACAGAGTAGGAAGAACACATCTCGTATTATAAACAACATACACAATAGGTGAACATAAAAGGCTAGGAGGTCTTTATAATCAACTGAAAGGAGAAACTGATTTCTCATGCCTGGGTAATGAAGGAGGAGAAAGGTGTTGTTTCTACTCTCATTGGCCAACGAAAATAAGGCCGGGGTCACACTAGAGAGAAATACGGACGAGTGAGAGGCGTTAAAACCAATACACACGAACAAATGATTCTCTATGAGACAGCTCCCATCAGCCGTATATTTCTCGGGCGTATTCTACGCTCCGTGCCAATCGCAGCATGCTGCGATTGTCAGCGTACAACGCCCATAGTACGCCAATGCAAGTCTATGGGTGCGCAAAAAATACGGATTACACACAGACCACACATGTGACTTGCGAGAAATATGCAGGTCTTTGGCAGGTGACAGGAAATGGGCCAATCCATCATCAGGAAGCTTAGACATGCTAATTAGCTCAAAAAGTGCTCCAGACATCCAGGAAGTACGCCTCCACGGAGTACAGCAGCGTCATGGCACCACACTTCCTCAGTGTTGAGATGCTGATTGTACTAGTGCTGGAGTGCCCAGAAATCTGGGACCAACGTGATGCCCATTATGCCAACCGGGCAAGAAAGGAGGCGTCATGGAGGCGCATATGTCGCCAGATGTTCCACGATTTTGGTGATCGGACACGTGAGGAGCAGCAGCAAATGAGTAAGTACAACCAAAAAAAGGGTAGAAAATTACCTCACATCAAAAAAGGAATTTAGAATCAGCCCCCCCCCCCCCCCTCCTTCCTGTGCTTGGCCTTTTTGCCTCATGAGGCGTGTAGATTTTTATGTGATCCATTGTTAATAATAATAATAAATTTTATTTTTATAGCGCCGACATATTCCGCAGCACTTTACATTTCAGAGGGGATTTGTACAGACGATAGACATTACAGCATAACAATAATCACATACAGTAGATTATAGCAAATACCAAGAGGAAAGAGGGCCCTGCTCGCAAGCTTACAGTCTATGAGGAAAGAGGTAGACACGAAAGGTGGGTGGTAACAGTTGCCCTACCATTGTTTTACACTGACATAATTTGTCCCAGGCCACAAGCTCCTCATCCTCCTAGGCAACCAAGTTAAGAGTAGTTACTTAACCCCTGAACTATTGTGACCCTGTGTATCTGGCCTGGATGCCCCAATTATACATTATATGCCACCCTGATTATAAAGCCCACCCTAGAAGGCCACATGCCTAGGCTACTTGTAGCAAATTTTAGCTTGCAAATATGTGCAATTTAGAATATTTCCTGTCACATTGCAGTGGAAGATGTGATGAGATGCTGGCGCAGCATCCGCGACCAATACAGGCGGGAACATCAGCAACAGTCCAGGAGTGGTGATGCGGGCCACACAAAGCGAAAAAATATTTATTATGATCGCCTCTCCTTTCTCGCTCCAGTTCTGGATCTGAGACCGTAAGTAGATACCTCACACCACATTACACAGATACTTTACAGGGACAAAACAAATGTTTGGAATTTTGTCTCTATTTGATTTCATAACAGAGCTCAGTCTAACCTTACGGAGAAAAACTGGCTCAGATACAGAGCCCATCATCGATCCTGTGTCTGTAGGGGGAAGAGGTGGCTTTCCCATCTTCTCCCCCCCTAAGAAGCATGGGTGAAGTTTCCTCTCTGGAAAACCCAGTGCCTGCACCACAAACCCCACCACCAGGACCACATCCACAAGCAGGACCATCTGCTGCAGCACCATCCGCCATACAGGAGGAGCAGGGCAACATCAGCACCAGCCCATCTGCCCAGATCCAGGGTTCCCCACAGCCTGCTGGACCATCCCAGTGAGGAAGAAGAAGGCACCAGATCCCTGCCCAAGATACCCGTACCAAGGTGTTGACACAGGGGTACTGAACTATCTGGCTAGAGTCAACAATTATGATGGCGAGGAGGCGTACTCTCGCAGCCTGGCCTGTTATCTTCGGGCCCTTTCCTGTGAGGTGAAGCTACGTATTCTAGGATGTTTTCAGATCCTGCTTGATGCAAGCACACACCTCAATACCCCATATGAGTTATTTGAATATCTGGAGAGGTGGCAGCTTTCCCCAAGGAATCTGATGCGCCTTAGACACCCCACACACATGCTTGCTCAAGCAGGCTCTGAGGATCCTCAAATACGTGGGCCGAAACCACCCCCCCTTACTCCCCCTAGCCAACCTTTCCCACAGCAGCCACATATGTCTGCCTCTAGCCAACCTCACCAATATGGCCACTTGTTCCCACCCAGTGTTGGAGGCTGGTCCCAACCTGGTTGGGGACAACATGGCTATTTTGGTGGGTATGAGACACGGGCCTACCAGCCCCAACAAGAGGCCCCTCTACAATTTCAGTCTGCCCAGTACCCACCACAATCCCAGGAGGCAGTACACTACCCACATCATGGGCAACAGTATGCCCCCACACAGGGCAATGGCCAAGTTGGCCAAAGTAGCCAGCAGCAAACACAGGCTGGTCTTCCGCCTTCTCCTCCCCCGACCTACCAAAATTTGTAATGTAGCAATTTTGTTGTGTTTTTGTTTTTCTGAAAATGTTTTGGTTCAAAATTTTCACATATGCCAAAAGGCCACTTTGGGCCATTGCCACATTTATCATATGGAAATAATATGTGTTTCAAAACTAAAAAAAAAAGGCAAAAGTAAACATTTGTCTACTGCATTTTACGTCTCTGTCTCAATTATAAAAAAAAGGTGTCAGCATACTATCATATGCTTACCAAGGCAACTAAACAGTCAGAGAATCATAAGGGGTTTAAATATATATATTTATAGACAGACATAAACAAAAAAATTACAACATAGACACAGCATGCTCTTGCCAAGAAGTTTCCCCCTCAGGTGACATAAAATAATTAGTGAAAATATCACGCACTTTGAGCCCAGAGAGCGGTCTATGTTGAGGGTTGATAGGTGCTCTTGCTTTTTCGTTTTTTGCTCCCCTCCTTTCCAGAGTCATAACTTTTTTTATTTTTGGGTCAAAATGACCAAGTGAGGGCTTATTTTTTTGCTGGATGTATTGTACCTTTGCACAACACCATTAGTTTTACCATATCGTGTACTGGAAAACGGTGAAAAAATTGCAAGTGCAGTGAAATTGCAAAAAAGTGCAATCCCACAGTTGTTTTATTTTTTTTTAACCATGTTCACTAAACGCTAAAACTGACCTGCCATTATGATTCTCCAGGTCATTACGAGTTCATAGACACCAAACATCTTTAGGCTCTTTTTTATCTAAGTGGTGAAAAAAAATCAAAAGTTTGTTAGAAAAAAATATTGCACCGATACCCGTAGCTTTTCCATTTTTCGTGATCTCGGTTTGGGTGAGGGCTTATTTTTTGTGCACCGAGCTGCCGTTTTTAATGATACAATTTTGGTCCAGATACGATCATTTGATCACCCGTTATTGCATTGTAATGCAATGTCATGGTGACCAAAAAAACAATTCTGGTGTTTTGACCTTTTTTCTTGTTACGCCGTTTAATGATCAACGGTTAATGCTTTTTTTATATTGATAGATCGGGCAATTCTGATTGCGGCGATACCAAATATGTGTATATTTGATTTTTTTATTGTTTTATTTTAAATGGGCGAAAGGGGGGTGATTTGAACTTTTATATATCTTTTATTTTTTAAATATTTTTAATAACATTTTATTTAATGTTTTGCATGCTTCAATAGTCTCCATGGGAGACTAGAAACTGCAGTTGTCTGATCGGCTCTGCTACACACAGGCGTTGATCAGATCCCCTGTATGTAGCTCACTTGCTATGAGCGCTCATAGCAATCTGGCTATGGCAACCATAGAGGTCTGCTGGAGACCTCTGGTTGTCATGCCATCCCATTGGTCGGTGACCCGCGATCATGTGACGGGGTCACCGACTGGCGGGTTTAGTGAGGCGCAAACAGGGTGAGTCCGAGATCGGTGTACTATTACGCCTGATGTCGGAAAGGGGTTAAAAAAAAGTAATGCTCATTTATATATAATTAATATGTGAAAATATAATATTAGTTTATCCCCAAACGGTAAAAGCCATAAAAAATCTCGCCAGAATTGCACTTTTCCTTTTGCAATCACAACTCCATCAAATAATGCAAAGAAATTATCAAAGCATCATATATTGCCCAAAATGGTGCCAATAAAATGTATGCTTTCCAAACCACTATATAGTTAAATAAAAAAGCAACGAGTCTTGGAAAATGGTGAAACAAACCATTTTTTCTTTTACTAATTAATGATTTTTTTTCCCCTTAAATAGAAAAACGTACCGGCCTGAAGAATTACAGTATTTTTCCAGGTCATTTTTACTCTACAATTAAGGTCGTTGACCCAAAAAACAATGGCAGAATTGCCTTTTCTTTAACCACTTCACCTCATTGGGAATTCTTTTCCAGCCTTTCAGTACATTGTATGGTAAAAAAAATGTTGTAATTCAAAACTACAACTCGTCTGGTGAAAAACAAGCCCTCATATTTGTATGTGAATGGTGTAATTAAAACGCTATGCCTCTCAGAAAAAAGGGAGGATAAAACAAAAAACACGAAAATGGAGATTGGACATGTAGAGGTAAAGAGATGATAACTTACATGTTTGGCCCAGAGCTCCCGAAAGGCACAACATTGCCCAGACCAGCATCCTGTCATTGAGTTGTCAATCCAAATTAGGAAGGTCTGCAATTTGGATTTTGAATACAGTTCACCCTCCTTACACCAAACTGGGGAGAATTTATCTGAAGCAAGTTTGCTCCATATGTTACAGCTGTGAAAATGAGCCATATTCTGATGACATATCATTTCCTCCAGGGCCATAGGATGCAATAAAATCAAAAGAGGAACAATGTGAAAAATTTCATTTTAATTCAGAGTCATGGAAGAAAATTGCATTCGGTGAGTGCTATCAGTATGAGCAAATTATGTGGTGTAATGGACCAATGCAAAACCGGCTCACCCACCTCCAATTAGACAGTCTCAAACACTAAATGGAAAAAAGTAGTGGTACACTTGTCTAAAACATTTTCCTGCAGCCCAATTGTCTTTGTTGTATAAAATCCAGGCCCTCGCCTTTGGTGTATAAAATGTGCCCCACAAACATGCCGATGGCCCAAATAAGAGGAGTACCCTCTCCGCTGACAGTAGGAAGTCAGGAGTCAGAGGAGTGGTGTGCTCTTTCAGCAGCTGATGAGACAGGAGAAAAATCCTCTTTCTACTCTTAGGCTATGTGCACATGTAGCAGAAAATTTCTGCTGAAAAACCTGACTCCCTTCCCAGAAACCACGCGTTTTTTACCGCGCGTTTTCAAGACGCATAGAAATAGCCAGAAACATGGAAAAATCCGCGAAATTAATGAGCATGCTGCGTTTTTTACCATTTTTTTCGCGGTAAAAACACATCAGTATGCACAAAAAGTGTAAAATACATAGAAATGAATGGGAAGCTTATTTTTAGCGGTTTTATTGGAAAAGCCACTAAAAATACAGCTAAAAAAACGCTGTGTGTGAACACAGCCTTACACATTCTGGACTGGAGAAGATGATGAAATCATGCAGCTAAAAATGATGAGGAATGGAAACACAACATACAAAAGAATATTGGTTTAGACCGCTTCATGATGTGATGTCAAACCTGATGTATGTTTTGACCCATGGTTTCTAGAAGAGGGAGCTTGATCCTAAACAGGGTTCCTGCACACCTATACTGGATGGGACTGAACCACCAGGTCTTTAAGAGAAACATAGCATGAGTACCGTGTGGCCACTGCCGAGATGTACTTGGTTGCCAAGTTTGCACTTCTCTACAGTATATCTCCCCTATTATGTTTTTAGTTTATAATGTTGTCTACGTTACGTGCATGTCCCAAATCTATTGGTAAAGGCTTACAGGGATAGTATAAGAAGGACGATAAATCATCAATCTTCTAGTAAAGTATCTACACTAACTCAAAAACTGTAACCATTTTATTCCTTCATGAAATCACCAAGTTTTTTTTTTTAAGATTTTTGTTTTATTTTGCGAGCTGAGTCCCTCTGAGCTCTAGATCTGGATTCTTCTTGGTCTGTCTTCTTTATCACTGTAAAAGAGGTGGCAAAATTAAAGTAAAAAGATAACATAAGTTTATACAACATGTCAGCCACAGGGATCCCTTTATGGTGCCTACCACAACAAACCATTAAAACATATAGTAGTTACAAAATTTTGAAGGGATACACTTTAATGAGGTCATTGACAGTGATATGGGGACTATAACTCTGAAATACCCTTACATGCCTTTTTTGAATCCTACACCAGGCCTTACACACACAAAACTCTCTGTAAGTGATACTTTTCAGAGAAGGAATGGGAACCGAACTCCCAGTACAGATCCCTGCGGTCCCCACTGCTCCCGGTACAGAACCCTGTGCTCCCCACTGCTCCTGCTACAGATCCCTGCGGTCCTCCACTGCTCCCAGTACAGATCCCTGTGCTCCCCACTGCTCCCGCTACAGATCCCTGCGGTCCTCCACTGCTCCCAGTACAGATCCCTGTGGTCCCCACTGCTCCAAGTACAGATCCCTGTGGTCCCCACTGCTCCAGGTACAGATCCCTGCGGTCCCCACTGCTCTCAGTACAGATCCCTGTGGTCCCCACTGCTCCCAATACAGATTCCTGCGGTCCCCACTGCTCCCAATACAGATCCCTGTGGTCCCCACTGCTCCCAGTACAGATCCCTGCGGTCCCCACTGCTCCCAGTACAGATCCGTGTGGTCCCCACTGCTGACTTTATCCCATTTAGAGAACGTACCATTTATGACGACTCTGTTTCCTTTTTTTAGCCAGTTCCTTACCCATCTGCTTATAGTTTCCCTCAGTCCCTGCCTTTGTAGCTTCAGTATAAGGCTGATATGTGGTACAGTATTAAATGCCTTTGCAAAGTCCAGATAAATCACATCAGCCACATTCCAAACATCCAGACTTGCACTTACCTCCTCATAAAGACCCAACATGTTAGTTAGACACGACATGAATCCATGTTGGTTGTCAGTTATTACATTATTTTCTACAGTATATTTCTGCAGGTCATCTCTTATAATGTCCTCAAAAACTTTGCACACTACTGATGTCTGTTCAAAAAGGGGTGTGGTTTATCAAATCCTGCCTACAAGTGGGTGTTCCTACCCTGTATTGGAAACTCCTAGGGGGCAGGACTTCAAAAAACCCTATTATACCAACTAAGATATTGGTAAATGTTAATATACATTATTGCCCATCTTTGCAGGGTAATTGGAGTCTATTATACACATAACAGACAATCACCTGGCTGCCTTTGTATAAATTGACCTTTGGACTTTGACATGAAATCTCTGTTCTTCTCCTTTGAAGGTGAGTATCCCAAATTTTGTTTATGCCCTGTAAGTGAAAAATACAAAACATATATACATATGCCAAGAACTGGTTATTTTATCAGGATCACTGCATTGCTGACTCTACAGTCATGGAGCACAAATGGACATCTGAGGTTTTTAGATCCATCCAAAGAAGATGGTAGTTGAACCTGGACCTACATCTTCTACTGACTGAAGAAGAGGATATATAACCCTGAAATGCATCAGAGGGATCACTGTATATCACCAAGAACCAAGTCTAAGTTTATCAGATGTCTGAAAAGGCAAGCGGATCTAGATTACCATCCCATAAAATTTGGAAGAGGATTTAATTAGTCTATCATGAAGCTACCACTGATATGACACCTTCCCAATGATATCCTGAGATCCACCATGAAAAATATAAAAGCAATTGTCCATTTAAGCCTGGCAGTGGATAGGGTTAGCCTTCATGAAGCCACTACTGAGAGCAGGGTCGGACTGGGACAAAAAATCATCCCTGCCAAACAAACCACACCAGCCCACATACTCCAACACTCCACACCCCCGATCAGTGAATTGTGCTATACTTTGTCATGCCCCCCAACAATCCTCTTAAAGGCCTTATTTGAAGATCAACATGTGAATGGCACTGCAGTGCTCATGATCGACCACAGGTCCATTTGCATGGTGCTCTTTAGAGCTCCAGTTCTCGGGATCATGGGGTCCCAGTAGTTGGACCCCAGCGATTGGAAAGTCCTTGGGATAGGGGATTACTTGGGAAAATCCATTTAAATGGGTTTTCCAATATTTTTTTATTTTCCCATAGGAATACTGAAAATAATAAACCAGTATTGACCCTCCCGAAGTCCAATGTCGCCTCTCTGAGAACAGAACAGGACAGGAGAAGTGGTACTGTGCAGTGTATATATGTAGGGAAGTGGACTGACCTATGGACCTGTCTGCAGCAGGAAGGTAAATGTAAAATGTGCCGTAAAAGTGCTTGACGTGGACTGCTGTATAAGTGTGTGGGGAGACAGCTAGAGACAGTAGAAGATGGTAAAATACTGGGTTTGGCCACTAGGGGGAGACCAAGAACTGCAGGAAAGGGAGACGGTGCAGTACTGAAGTTTGGCCACAAGGTGGAAGCAGGGAACAGTGAGGAAAGGGCTTAACAACAGCTTAAGGCTACGAAACCGCAGAGTCATGGGGAGCGGAGTTACAGGAGCTCTAAAGGGGAATTCCCAGGGAGGGGAATATAAGAAGGCAGAGAGAGATCCAGAAGATAGCCAGTCCAGGAGGAGGAGCTCAGGAGAAAAGGAGACAGAAGGGAGAGAAGGACAGAAGAGGAAGCTCCAGAAGGGACTGAGGAGAAAGACGGTCAGGGGTTGGCCCTGACAGGAGAGCCGCAGACAGAGAAAGCCCGGGGGTACCAGACGGACAGACTCGGATAGGGGAAATGATGTGGCCCTGGGCCTAATGGCAGCCACAGTGAAAGAACCGCGAGAGATGTCACTGTAAGAGGAAAGAGAAGAAGGTGAAAGGTACCCGAGCCTGTGCGTGGAAGTTGTCGTGCAGCTGCTGTGTGGCGCTGCGGTCGTCGAGAGGACGGCCAATAAAGAGGACATGTTGAACGCACATCAGCCACTGTCTCAAGTCTGTTTGCAGCGGCAAAAAAGGGACCACCCCCCCGGTTGGCACACGTACCTACATATATACAGGACAGGAGGAGTGGTACAGTGCAGTGTGTACTGTATATACAGAATAATACAGATACTGAGGATTACACCCAGTATACAGGGCAGGAGAAGTGGTACTGTGCAGTGTATATACAGAATAATACAGATACTGAGAATTACACCCAGTATACAGGACAGGAGAAGTGGTACTGTGCAGTGTATATATACAGAATAATACAGATACTGAGAATTACACCCAGTATACAGGACAGGAGAAGTGGCACTGTGCAGTGTATATATACAGAATAATACAGATACTGAGAATTACACCCAGTATACTGGACAGGAGAAGTGGCACTGTGCAGTGTATATATACAGAATAATACAAGTGTGGGGTGCAGCACGAAAGCATCCCATAAGCAAAGCATCACAGAAGCTAAGCATCCAGCAAAACGGCAGTTATACATGGCAGTTAGTCAGGGCAGGAGTCAGGTAACCCACACTTTGCTCTCCCCTTTAACCATGTGCTTTATTTTTATCCTCCTGTGTTCCCTTGCCATCCACATTCACCACCCTATCCCCCCTCCATCACGACTCATACACATCAGCCCCTCTATACTTCCTTCTCCCATGTACAGCTCCTACGCACTCCTCACTTTCCTGAGAAACCTCAGCCCATCTTGCCCAAACACATCGCAGAAAAAAACTACTTACAATTCCAACAACTATTGGCTCTTTATCTTCCTTCTCCTACTGATTTCAGGGGACATCTCCCCCAACCCTGGTCCACCATCCCCCAACCTCAACCCCTACCCTACCTCATATCGAAACCACAATAATCTGATTAACATTACTTGCACTCCCTCATCTCAATCTTTTAATTGTGCCCTCTGGAATCCACGGTCTGCTTGTAACAAGCTTCCTATCCTACACAACTACTTTCTGAACAACTCTCTTAATCTGTTGGCCCTCACTGAAACCTGGATTCAGGATTCTGACACTGTCTCTCCTGCTGCCATTTCCTACGGTGGCTTACAATTCTCTCACTCCCCGAGACCCACAAACAGACCTGGTAGTGGAGTTGGCATACTCCTGTCCCCACAATGCACTTTCCAGGTCATCCCCCCAGTCCCATCACTCTTACTCCCTTCTTTTGAGGTCCACACCATCAGGCTCTTCCGTCCCCTCTCCCTCAGGGTAGCAGTCATATACCGGCCCCCAGGCTCACCCACCCACTTCCTTGACCACTTTTCAGCCTGGCTGCCACACTTCATGTCCTCTGAACTACCAACCCTCATCCTGGGAGACTTCAACATCCCCATTAACAGCCCTACTTCCACATCTGCATCCCAGCTTCTATCACTAACCACCTCTCTAGGCCTCTCACAGCTTTCAACCTCTGAGACACATAAGGACGGTAACACCATTGATCTGGTCTTCTGCCGGCTCTGTTCAATCTCCCACCTAAATAACTCACCGCTTCCACTCTCTGACCACAACATTCTCTCCTTCACGTTCACAAATCCTTGCCCACCCCAGCTCACTCCTATCTACCACACAGTCAGAAATCTACAAGCTATTAACCCTCAGACACTTTCAGATTCCCTACACTCATCTCTGTCCCCAATCTCCTCTCTTTCCTGTCCTAATCTGGCTGTTCATCACTACAATGACACTCTTAGAAGCACCCTTGACCAAGTAGCTCCCCTCACCCTCAGAACCTCCAAACACAGAGTAAAACAGCCCTGGCTCACATCGCAAACTCAACTTCTCCAGTGATGCTCCAGGAGTGCTGAACGCCTATGGAGAAAAACCCGCACACCAGAAGACTTCATCCACTTCAAATTTATGTTAAGAACCTATAACGCTGCCCTTCACCTTGCCAAACAGACCTACTTCACCACCCTGATCTCCTCACTAGCCAACAACCCCAAGAAACTTTTTGACACTTTTCACTCCCTCCTCAGGCCAAAAGCACAAGCCCCTATCACAGACATTTGTGCTGATGACCTGGCCTCCCACTTTACAGAAAAAATAGATAATATCCGTCAAGAAATCTGCTCCCAACCACCAAGTGCTGTGACTCCCATCCCTTCCAGCATCTCCCCTGGCTCACTCTCCACATTTGATCCCATCACAGAAGAAGAAGTCTCCAGACTCCTCTCTTCTTCTCGTCCGACTACATGCACTACCGACCCCTTCCCTCACATCTCCTCCAGTCTCTCTCTCCAGTCGTCACAACCCACCTAACTACATTCTTTAATCTCTCCCTCTCCTCGGGCATTTTCCCATCCTCCTTCAAACACGCCATCGTTACTCCATTACTAAAGAAACCTGCTCTTGACCCATCCTGCACAAACAACTACAGACCAGTCTCCAATCTCCCCTTCATCTCTAAACTTTTGGAACGCCTAGTTTACTCCCGCCTTACCCGTTACCTCTCCATTCACTCCCTTCTAGACCCTTCACAGTCCGGCTTCCGCCCCCTACATTCGACTGAAACTGCACTCAAAGTGACCAATGACCTTCTGACAGCAAAACGTAACGGTGACCACTCTCTGCTCATTCTTCTTGACCTATCTGCAGCTTTCGATACTGTTGACCACCATCTCCTACTCTCTAGGCTCCAGTCACTAGGCATTAAGGACACTGCACTCTCCTGGTTCTCTTCCTATCTCTCTGACCGCTCCTTCAGTGTTTTGTTCTCTGGCTCCACATCATCTCCTCTTCCTCTTGCTGTCGGGGTACCTCAGGGCTCAGTCCTTGGCCCCCTTCTTTTCTCTCTCTACACGGCCCCAATTGGACAGACCATCAGCAGATTTGGCTTTCAGTACCATCTTTATGCTGATGACACACAACTATACACGTCTTCCCCCGACCTTACCCCCGCTGTACTACAGAACGCCTGTGACTGTCTGTCCGCAGTCTCCAATATCATGTCCGCTCTCTATCTGAAACTCAACCTCTCCAAAACTGAACTTCTTCTGCTCCCGCCGTCTACTAACCTCCCTAAATCTGACATTTCCCTCTCCGTGGGTGGTACCACAATAACACCCCGGCAGCAGGCGCGCTGTCTGGGTATTATGTTTGACACCAATCTCTCCTTCACATCCCATATACAATCCCTTGCCCGCTCTTGCCGCTTACACCTAAAGAACATCTCTAGAATCTGCCCTTTTCTCACTATGGAAACAACAAAAACCCTCACTGTTGCATTGATCCACTCTCGCCTGGATTACTGCAACGCTCTATTAATTGGCCTCCCCGTCACTCGACTATCCCCTCTCCAGTCCATACTTAATGCAGCGGTCAGGATCGTCCATCTGGCTAATCGGTACTCGGACGCGTCCACTCTTCGCCAGTCCTTACATTGGCTGCCCATTCATTATAGGATCCAATTCAAAGTACTTGTTCTCACCCACAAAGCTCTCCACAGTGCGGCACCCCCTTACATCTCTTCTCTCATTTCTGTCTATCGGCCTAGCTGATGGCTGCGCTCTGCAAACGACTTTCGACTAACCTCTGCACTAATCCGTACCTCCCACTCCCGACTCCAAGACTTCTCCCATGCTGCTCCTATCCTCTGGAATGCTCTACCCCAAGAAATCAGGACTATCCACAATTTGCATAGTTTTAGGCGCTCCCTCAAAACACACCTGTTCAGAGCGGCCTATCACATTCACTAATCAAAGTCATTCTCTGTGTAAGTGTGCGTGTGTAGCCCATTCACTATCTCCATCCATCCTTCACTCCCGCAAGATGGCTGGACCTTCATTGTAAATACACCATTGTAAATACACACCTGTACTTTGTATCTCCCTCACCTCATTGTAGATTGTAAGCTCTCACGAGCAGGGTCGTCCTATTTCGTCTTATTTTGCTTTAATTATTGTATTGTTAACGTTGTTACTTATGACTTGTGTTTTGAAACTGTTAAACTGTAAAGCGCTGCGGAATATGTTGGCGCTATATAAATAAAGATTATTATTATTATTATTATTATTATTATTATTAATACAGATACTGAGAATTACACCCAGTACACAGGACAGGAGAAGTGGTACTGTGCAGTGTATATACAGAATAATACAGATACTGAGAATTACACCCAGTATACAGGACAGGATAAGTGGTACTGTACAGTGTATATATACAGAATAATACAGATACTGAGAATTACACCCAGTATACAGGACAGGAGAAGTGGCACTGTGCAGTGTATATATACAGAATAATACAGATACTGAGAATTACACCCAGTACACAGGACAGGAGAAGTGGTACTGTGCAGTGTATATACAGAATAATACAGATACTGAGAATTACACCCAGTATACAGGACAGGAGAAGTGGCACTGTGCAGTGTATATACAGAATAATGCAGATACTGAGAATTACACCCAGTATACAGGACAGGAGAAGTGGTACTGTGCAGTGTATATATACAGAATAATACAGATACAAGAATTACACCCAGTATACAGGACAGGAGAAGTGGCACTGTGCAGTGTATATATACAGAATAATACAGATACAAGAATTACACCCAGTATACAGGACAGGAGAAGTGGCACTGTGCAGTGTATATATACAGAATAATACAGATACTGAGAATTACACCCAGTACACAGGACAGGAGAAGTGGTACTGTGCAGTGTATATACAGAATAATACAGATACTGAGAATTACACCCAGTATACAGGACAGGAGAAGTGGCACTGTGCAGTGTATATACAGAATAATACAGATACTGAGAATTACACCCAGTATACAGGACAGGAGAAGTGGTACTGTGCAGTGTATATATACAGAATAATACAGATACTGAGAATTACACCCAGTATACAGGACAGGAGAAGAGGTACTGTGCAGTACATACATACAGAATAATACAGATACTGAGAATTACACCCAGTATATAGGACAGGAGAAGTGGTACTGTGCAGTGTATATATACAGAATAATACAGATGCTAAGAATTACACCCAGCATACAGGACAGGAGAAGTGGTACTGTGCAGTGTATATATACAGAATAATACAGATACTGAGAATTACACCCAGTATACAGGACAGGAGAAGTGGTACTGTGCTGTGTATATATGCAGAATAATACAGATACTGAGAATTACACCCAGTATACAGGACAGGAGAAGTGGCACTGTGCAGTGTATATATACAGAATAATACAGATACTGAGAATTACACCTAGTATACAGGACAGGAGAAGTGGTACTGTGAAGTGTATATATACAGAATAATACAGATACTGAGAATTACACCCAGTATACAGGACAGGAGAAGTGGTACTGTGCAGTGTATATATACAGAATAATACAGATACTGAGAATTACACCCAGTATACGGGACAGGAGAAGTGGTACTGTGCAGTGTATACATACAGAATAATACAGATACTGAGAATTACACCCAGTATACAGGACAGGAGAAGTGGTACTGTGCAGTGTATATATACAGAATAATACATATACTGAGAATTACACCCAGTATACAGGACAGGGGAAGTGGTACTGTGCAGTGTTAATATAGAGAATAATACAGTTACTGACAATTACACCCAGTATACAGGACAGGAGAAGTGGTACTGTGCAGTGTATATATACAGAATAATACAGATACTGAGAATTACACCCAGTATACAGGACAGGAGAAGTGGCACTGTGCAGTGTATATATACAGAATAATACAGATACTGAGAATTACACCCAGTACACAGGACAGGAGAAGTGGTACTGTGCAGTGTATATACAGAATAATACAGATACTGAGAATTACACCCAGTATACAGGACAGGAGAAGTGGCACTGTGCAGTGTATATACAGAATAATACAGATACTGAGAATTACACCCAGTATACAGGACAGGAGAAGTGGTACTGTGCAGTGTATATATACAGAATAATACAGATACTGAGAATTACACCCAGTATACAGGACAGGAGAAGAGGTACTGTGCAGTACATACATACAGAATAATACAGATACTGAGAATTACACCCAGTATATAGGACAGGAGAAGTGGTACTGTGCAGTGTATATATACAGAATAATACAGATGCTAAGAATTACACCCAGCATACAGGACAGGAGAAGTGGTACTGTGCAGTGTATATATACAGAATAATACAGATACTGAGAATTACACCCAGTATACAGGACAGGAGAAGTGGTACTGTGCTGTGTATATATGCAGAATAATACAGATACTGAGAATTACACCCAGTATACAGGACAGGAGAAGTGGCACTGTGCAGTGTATATATACAGAATAATACAGATACTGAGAATTACACCTAGTATACAGGACAGGAGAAGTGGTACTGTGAAGTGTATATATACAGAATAATACAGATACTGAGAATTACACCCAGTATACAGGACAGGAGAAGTGGTACTGTGCAGTGTATATATACAGAATAATACAGATACTGAGAATTACACCCAGTATACGGGACAGGAGAAGTGGTACTGTGCAGTGTATACATACAGAATAATACAGATACTGAGAATTACACCCAGTATACAGGACAGGAGAAGTGGTACTGTGCAGTGTATATATACAGAATAATACATATACTGAGAATTACACCCAGTATACAGGACAGGGGAAGTGGTACTGTGCAGTGTTAATATAGAGAATAATACAGTTACTGACAATTACACCCAGTATACAGGACAGGAGAAGTGGTACTGTGCAGTGTATATATACAGAATAATACAGATACTGAGAATTACACCCAGTATACAGGACAGGAGAAGTGGTACTGTGCTGTGTATATCTATAGAATAATACAGATACTGAGAATTACACCCAGTATACAGGATAGGCGAAGTGGTACTGTGCAGTGTATATATACAGAATAATACAGATACTGAGAATTACACCCAGTATACAGGACAGGCGAAGTGGTACTGTGCAGTGTATATATACAGAATAATACAGATACTGAGAATTACACCCAGTACACAGGACAGGAGAAGAGGTACTGTGCAGTATATACATACAGAATAATACAGATACTGAGAATTACACCCAGTATACAGGACAGGAGAAGTGGTACTGTGCAGTGTATATATACAGAATAATACAAATACTGAGAATTACACCCAGTATACAGGACAGGAGAAGTGGTACTGTGCAGTGTATATATACAGAATAATACAGATACTGAGAATTACACCCAGTATACAGGACAGGAGAAGAGGTACTGTGCAGTACATACATACAGAATAATACAGATACTGAGAATTACACCCAGTATATAGGACAGGAGAAGTGGTACTGTGCAGTGTATATATACAGAATAATACAGATGCTAAGAATTACACCCAGCATACAGGACAGGAGAAGTGGTACTGTGCAGTGTATATATACAGAATAATACAGATACTGAGAATTACACCCAGTATACAGGACAGGAGAAGTGGTACTGTGCTGTGTATATATGCAGAATAATACAGATACTGAGAATTACACCCAGTATACAGGACAGGAGAAGTGGCACTGTGCAGTGTATATATACAGAATAATACAGATACTGAGAATTACACCTAGTATACAGGACAGGAGAAGTGGTACTGTGAAGTGTATATATACAGAATAATACAGATACTGAGAATTACACCCAGTATACAGGACAGGAGAAGTGGTACTGTGCAGTGTATATATACAGAATAATACAGATACTGAGAATTACACCCAGTATACGGGACAGGAGAAGTGGTACTGTGCAGTGTATACATACAGAATAATACAGATACTGAGAATTACACCCAGTATACAGGACAGGAGAAGTGGTACTGTGCAGTGTATATATACAGAATAATACATATACTGAGAATTACACCCAGTATACAGGACAGGGGAAGTGGTACTGTGCAGTGTTAATATAGAGAATAATACAGTTACTGAAAATTACACCCAGTATACAGGACAGGAGAAGTGGTACTGTGCAGTGTATATATACAGAATAATACAGATACTGAGAATTACACCCAGTATACAGGACAGGAGAAGTGGTACTGTGCTGTGTATATCTATAGAATAATACAGATACTGAGAATTACACCCAGTATACAGGATAGGCGAAGTGGTACTGTGCAGTGTATATATACAGAATAATACAGATACTGAGAATTACACCCAGTATACAGGACAGGCGAAGTGGTACTGTGCAGTGTATATATACAGAATAATACAGATACTGAGAATTACACCCAGTACACAGGACAGGAGAAGAGGTACTGTGCAGTATATACATACAGAATAATACAGATACTGAGAATTACACCCAGTATACAGGACAGGAGAAGTGGTACTGTGCAGTGTATATATACAGAATAATACAAATACTGAGAATTACACCCAGTATACAGGACAGGAGAAGTGGTACTGTGCAGTGTATATATACAGAATAATAGAAATACTGAGAATTACACCCAGTATACAGGACAGGAGAAGTGGTACTGTGCAGTGTATATATTCAGAATAATACAGATACAGAGAATTACATCCAGTATACAGGACAGGAGAAGTGGTACTGTGCAGTGTATATATACAGAATAATACAGATACTGTGATTTACACCCAGTATACAGGACAGGAGAAGTGGCACTGTGCAGTGTACAGTATATATACAGAATAATACAGATACTGAGAATTACACCTAGTATACAGGACAGGAGAAGTGGTACTGTGCTGTGTATATATACAGAATAATACAGATACTGAGAATTACACCCAGTATACAGGACAGGAGAAGTGGTACTGTGCAGCGTATATATACAGAATAATACAGATACTGAGAATTACACCCAGTATACAGGACAGGAGAAGTGGTACTGTGCTGTGTATATATACAGAATAATACAGATACTGAGAATTATACCCAGTATACAGGACAGGAGAAGTGGTACTGTGCAGTGTATATATACAGAATAATACAGATACTGAGAATTACACCCAGTATAAAGGACAGGAGAAGTAGTACTGTGCAGTGTATATATACAGAATAATACAGATACTGAGAATTACACCCAGTATACAGGACAGGAGAAGTGGTACTGTGCAGTGTATATATACAGAATAATACAGATACTGAGAATTACACCCAGTATACAGGACAGGAGAAGTGGTACTGTGCAGTGTATATATACAGAATAATACAGATACTGAGAATTACACCCAGTATACAGGACAGGAGAAGTGGTACTGTGCAGTGTATATATACAGAATAATACAAATACTGAGAATTACACCCAGTATACAGGACAGGAGAAGTGGTACTGTGCAGTGTATATATACAGAATAATACAGATACTGAGAATTACACCCAGTATAAAGGACAGGAGAAGTAGTACTGTGCAGTGTATATATACAGAATAATACAGATACTGAGAATTACACCCAGTATACAGGACAGGAGAAGTGGTACTGTGCAGTGTATATATACAGAATAATACAGATACTGAGAATTACACCCAGTATACAGGACAGGAGAAGTGGTACTGTGCAGTGTATATATACAGAATAATACAGATACTGAGAATTACACCCAGTATACAGGACAGGAGAAGTGGTACTGTGCAGTGTATATACAGAATAATACAGATACTGAGAATTACACCCAGTATACAGGACAGGAGAAGTGGTACTGTGCAGTGTATATATACAGAATAATACAGATACTGAGAATTACACCCAGTATACAGGACAGGAGAAGTGGTACTGTGCAGTGTATATATACAGAATAATACAGATACTGAGAATTACACCCAGTATACAGGACAGGAGAAGTGGTACTGTGCTGTGTATATATACAGAATACAGATACTGAGAATTACACCCAGTGTACAGGACAGGCGAAGTGGTACTGTGCAGTGTATATATACAGAATAATACAGCTACTGAGAATTACACCCAGTGTACAGGACAGGAGAAGTGGTAATGTGCTGTGTATATATACAGAATAATACAGCTACTGAGAATTACACCCAGTATACAGGACATGAGAAGTGGTACTGTGCTGTGTATATATACAGAATAATACAGATACTGAGAATTACACCCAGTATACAGGACAGGAGAAGTGATACTGTGCAGTGTATATATACAGAATACAGATACTGAGAATTACACCCAGTATACAGGACAGGAGAAGTGGTACTGTGCAGTGTATATACAGAATAATGCAGATACTGAGAATTACACCCAGTATACAGGACAGGAGAAGTGGTACTGTGCAGTGTATATATACAGAATAATACAGATACTGAGAATTACACCCAGTATACAGGACAGGAGAAGAGGTACTGTACTGTGTATATATACAGAATAATACAGATACTGAGAATTACACCCAATATACAGGACAGGAGAAGTAGTACTGTGCCGTATATATATACAGAATAATACAGATACTGAGAATTACACCCAGTATACAGGACAGGAGAAGTGGTACTGTGCAGTGTGTATATATACAGAATAATACAGCTACTGAGAATTCCACCCAGTATACAGGACAGGAGAAGTGGTACTGTGCAGTGTATATATTCAGAATAATACAGATACTGAGAATTACATCCAGTATACAGGACAGGAGAAGTGGTACTGTGCAGTGTATATATACAGAATAATACAGATACTGAGAATTACACCCAGTATACAGGACAGGAGAAGTGGTACTTTGCAGTGTATATATACAGAATAATACAGATACTGAGAATTACACCCAGTATACAGGACAGGAGAAGTGGTACTGTGCAGTGTATATATACAGAATAATACAGATACTGATAATTATACCCAGTATACAGGACAGGAGAAGTGGTACTGTGCAGTGTATATATACAGAATAATGCAGATACTGAGAATTCCACCCTGTATGCAGGACAAGAGAAGTTGTACTGTGTAGTGTATGTATACAGAATAATACAGATACCGAGAATTACACCCAGTATACAGGACAGGATAAGTGGTACTGTGCAGTGTATATACAGAATAATACAGATACTGAGAATTACACCCAGTATACAGGACAGGAGAAGTGGTACTGTGCAGCGTATGTATACAGAATAATACAGATACTGAGGATCACACCCAGTATAGAGGACAGGAGAAGTGGTACTGTGCAGTGTATATATACAGAATAATACATATACTGAGAATTACACCCCGTATACAGGACAGGAGAAGTGGTACTGTGCAGTGTATATATACAGAATAATACAAATGCTGACAATTACACCCAGTATACAGGACAGGAGAAGTGGTACTGTACAGTGTATATATAAAGAATAATACAGATACTGAGAACTACACCCAGTAAACAGGACAGGAGAAGTGGTACTGTGCAGTGTATATACAGAATAATACAGATACTGAGAATTACACCCAATATACAGGACAGGAGAAGTGGTACTGTGCAGCGTATGTATACAGAATAATACAGATACTGAGGATCACACTCAGTATAGAGGACAGGAGAAGTGGTACTGTGCAGTGTATATATACAGAATAATACATATACTGAGAATTACACCCCGTATACAGGACAGGAGACGTGGTTCTGTGCAGTGTATATATAAAGAATAATACAGATACTGAGAATTACACCCAGTAAACAGGACAGGAGAAGTGGTACTGTGCAGTGTATATACAGAATAATACAGATACTGAGAATTACACCCAATATACAGGACAGGAGAAGTGTTACTGTGCATTGTATATATACAGAATAATACAGATACTGAGAATTACACCCAGTATACAGGATGGGAGAAGTGGTACTGTGCAGTGTATATATACAGAATAATACAGATACTAAGAATTACACCCAGTACACAGGACAGGAGAAGTGGTACTGTACTGTGTAAATATACAGAATAATGCAGAAACTGAGAATTACACTCTGTATGCAGGACAAGAGAAGTTGTACTGTGTAGTGTATATATACAGAATAATACAGATACTGAGAATTACACCCAGTATACAGGACAGGAGAAGTAGTACTGTGCAGTATATATATATACAGAATAATACAGATACTGAGAATTACACCCAGTATACAGGACAGGAGAAGTGGTACTGTGCAGTGTGTATATATACAGAATAATACAGCTACTGAGAATTCCACCCAGTATACAGGACAGGAGAAGTGGTACTGTGCAGTGTAAATGTACAGAATAATGCAGATACTGAGAATTCCACCCTGTATGCAGGACAAGAGAAGTTGTACTGTGTAGTGTATGTATACAGAATAATAGAGATACTGAGAATTACACCCAATATACAGGATAGGAGAAGTGTTACTGTGCATTGTATATATACAGAATAATACAGATACTGAGAATTACACCCAGTATACAGGATAGGAGAAGTGGCACTGTGCAGTGTATATATACAGAATAATACAGATACTAAGAATTACACCCAGTACACAGGACAGGAGAAGTGGTACTGTACTGTGTAAATATACAGAATAATGCAGAAACTGAGAATTACACCCTGTATGCAGGACAAGAGAAGTTGTACTGTGTAGTGTATATATACAGAATAATACAGATACTGAGAATTACACCCAGTATACAGGACAGGAGTACCACTTCTCCTGTCCTGTATACTGGGTGTAATTCTCAGTATCTGTATTATTCTGTACTGAAGTGGTACTCTGCAGTGTATATACAGTATACATAATAATACAGATACTGAGAATTACACCCAGTATACGGGACAGGAGAAGTAGTACTGTGCAGTGTATATACAGTATACATAATAATAATACAGATAATGAGAATTACACCCAGTATACAGGACAGGAGAAGTGGTGCTGTGCAGTGTAAAATGGTATAATCATATAGAACTCTTCTTGCTGTCTATCATCTACTGCCTTGTTATCCTGCAACAACTTTAATGGTATACAATTCTGCTTGCTGAATCCTTGCTATAATTCATCTGTTGCATTGTACTCAATATTTTCTGCTATATTTGCATGTTTGGGATCACTGTAGATATTATTTTGGGAAAGGTGTTATAGCATAGAGATGGAGCCAGGACTAGTGTCTTTGATCATCTATCCACCCTCTGGTGTGTTGAGCATCTGCTAATTTATCCCAAACCAGCTCCCACAATCCCTCTCTCCTGGCCCTGCAGTTTGGTCTATAAATTTAGAAGCATTCTAAGGGGTGCACACAGTGTGGGGTGCATGCATGCATCCCCTCCGCAAAGCATCCCAACAGCTAAGCATCTAGAAGAAGCAGTTAATCCATGGCGGTTAGTCAGGGCAGGAGACAGGTAACCCACACTTTGCTCTCCCATTTATCCATGTGCTATATTTCTATCCTCCTGTGATTCTTTGCCATCCACATTCATTGCCCCATCCCCCTCCATCACGACTCTTACACATCAGCCCCTCTATACTTCCCTGTTGTGAGTTCATTTTCCCCTTCACTACTGAGGCCCGAGGAACTCCCTCTTCTGGTGAAGAAAGGTAGTGAGCCTGATTGTCAAACACCTGGGGCTGATGATGATGACTGGCTGAGTGGAGTTAATGACTGGATATAAGGCTGCCGACGCCCTTCTGGCCTGCAGGTGATTTCTCTGTGGACTTCTAGGAAACCAGTCTGATTCCTGCTCATCTAAAGCTAAGATTTCTGCTTTGCCTTTTTGCATTAGTGTTTTGTTTTCCTTGCTTTTCTGGATTCTGCCATTCCCTGCTGGGGTGAGCTGAATCTCCTTTTGCCTGTTGCTCTGTCTTCAGAATATTCCTGAGTACTGACATAGCTTTTTTGAAGCCTAGCGTCTTCAGGGCCTTTTTACTGTCAGTTTGTTGGCTCTTATTTTCATAGGGTTTTTCACGGATTGCAGACAGCAGCCTTCCTGTCCTTTCCTATCTAAGCTAGCGTGGGCCCCATCTTTGCTCAGTCTATCTTTCTGTCTGTGTTTTGTTCTTTCATCTTGCTTCACCGTCATTATATGTGGGGGGCTGCCTTTTGCTTTGGGGTAAATTATTTTTTGCATTGAAGCCTAACTCGTCAGGGAGCTCCACGCAGCAGGTTAAAATTGTCATCTCTTTGCTGCGTGGCGATCCCCAGGATTGGGCGTTTTCTTTGAAACCAGATGATCCTATTCTGACTAATGTGAACGCATTTTTTCAGGCCTTGGGGTTGTTGTATGACGAACCTAATGCCATTGATCAGGCTGAAAAGACCCTGCTGGCATTGAACCAGGGTCGTGATTCTGCAGAATTGTACTGTCAAAAATTCCGAAAGTGGGCAGTACTTACTACCTGGAATGATAATGCCTTGGCTGCTCTCTTTCGGAAGGGGTTGTCAGAAGCCATAAAAGATACTATGGTGGGATTTCCTGTTCCCTCTGGTCTTGAAGATTTTATGTCTTTAGCCATTCAGGTTGATCGGCGTTTACGCGAACGCAGAGCTGCACGAGAGGTGTTGCCACCTGTTGAACAGATGTCTGAACCTATGCAATGTGATAGAGTTTTTTCCAGAGAGCAGCGTCAGGAGTTCAGAAGGCGTAATAAGTTGTGTTTTTTCTGTGGAGATGCCTCGCATATTATTTCTGTCTGTCCTAAACGCGAGAAACGCTTTGCACACACGTTTTCTGTTGGTGGTGTTCAACCTAAGTTTTTTCTGGCTATTACTCTGATCTGCTCCCTGTCCACATTTTCCGCCAAGGCTTTTGTGGATTCGGGAGCAGGTCTAAACCTAATGGACTTGGATTTTGCTAAACGTTGTGGATTTCCGATGACACCTCTGCAGACGCCTATCCCTTTGAGGGGGATTGATGCTACTCCTTTGGCTAAAAATAAACCTCAGTTTTGGACCCAGGTGGTAATGCGGGTCACCCCAGACCATCAAGAAAATTGCAGGTTTTTGGTGTTACATAATCTGCATGATACTATTGTTCTGGGGTTTCCCTGGTTACAAATTCATAATCCAGTTTTGGATTGGAAATCTGTGTCTGTGGTGAGTTGGGGTTGTCGGTGTGCCTTTAGTGAGGCTCCGGTGTTTTCCACCTCTCCTCAGTCGCATGATGTTCCTGATTATTTGGCGGACTTTTATGATGTATTTAGTGAGAATGAGTCTGCGTCTCTGCCTCCTCATAGGAGATATGACTGTGCTATTGAACTGAGCTCGGGGTGTAAATTTCCCAAGGGTCGGCTCTTCAATTTATCTGTACCCGAGCACGAGGCTATGCGATCCTATATTAAGGAGGCGTTGGAGAAGGGTCATATTAGACCATCCTCGTCACCCTTAGGTGCCGTTTTTTTTTTTGTAGCCAAAAAGGATGGATCATTAAGACCTTGTATTGATTATCGTGCTCTCAACAAAATTACTGTTAAATATCAGTATCCGTTACCCCTGATTTCTGATCTATTCTCCAGAGTTAAAGGTGCTTGCTGGTTTACCAAGCTTGACCTCAGGGGGGCGTATAATCTTATTCGGATTAAGCATGGGGATGAATGGAAGACGGCGTTTAATACTCCGGAGGGACATTTTGAGTACCTGGTGATGCCTTTTGGGCTCACTAATGCCCCTTCTGTCTTCCAGTGCTTCATGAACGATATTTTCCGAGGTTTTGTCGATAAATTTTTGATTATCTATCTGGATGATATTTTGATCTCCAAGGATTGGGATTCTCATGTGGAACATATTCAGACTGTGTTCCGGATCTTGAGGGAGAATTCCCTGTATGTCAAAGGATCTAAATGCCTTTTTGGAGTACAGAGGATTTCTTTTTTGGGATTTATTTTGTCCCCGTCAACTATTGAAATGGACCCGGCCAAGGTACAGGCCATTTACGATTGGGTTCAGCCCACTTCTTTGAAGGCCCTCCAGAAGTTTTTGGGTTTTGCTAATTTTTATCGGAAATTTATAGCAAAATTTTCTAGTATTGCCAAGCCATTGACTGATTTGACTAAGAAGGGTGCTGATGTGTTAAATTGGTCTCCGGAGGCTGTTTCTTCCTTTCAGGAGTTGAAGCGAAGATTCACCTCCGCCCCGGTTTTGCGGCAACCTGATGTCTCACTTCCGTTCCAGGTAGAGGTGGATGCTTCTGAGATTGGTGCAGGAGCTGTTTTGTCCCAAAAGGATCCTGTAACATCTAAAATGAATCCCTGTGCTTTCTTTTCCCGAAAGTTCTCTCCATCTGAACGTAACTATGATGTGGGGAATCGGGAACTGTTAGCCATGAAATGGGCATTTGAGGAGTGGAGACATTGGTTGGAGGGAGCTAAGCATCAAGTCGTGGTCCTCACTGACCACAAGAATTTGATTTACCTAGAGTCGGCGAAGCGCTTGAACCCTAGACAAGCTAGGTGGGCCTTGTTTTTTTACACGTTTTGATTTTGTGGTTTCTTTTCTTCCTGGAACTAAGAATGTCAAGGCTGACGCCCTCTCTAGGAGCTTCTTTGCTGATTCTCCTGTGGTGACCAAGCCTGCTACCATCTTAGGCGAAGGGGTAGTTCTTTCTGCCATCTTGCCCGATTTGAGACGTGCTCTCGAAGAGTTCCAGGAGGACAAACCTGAGCGTTGTCCCAGTGGAAAGTTGTATGTTCCTGACCAGTGGAAGAAGAGAGTGATGTCTGAAGTTCATTGCTCTGCTTTGGCTGGTCATCCAGGTATTTTTGGTACTAGAGATCTGGTGAGTCGGTCTTTTTGGTGGCCCTCCTTGTCTCGTGATGTCAGGAATTTTGTGCAGTCCTGTGGGACGTGCTCCTGGTCTAAATCGTGTTCTCGCTCTAGTGGGTTGTTGATGCCTTTGCCTGTCCCCAAGAGGCCATGGACCCATATTCAATGGATTTCATCTCTGATATGCCTGTCTCTCAAAGGATGACTGTTATTTGGGTGATTTGTGATAGGTTCTCTAAGATGGTTCATCTTGTACCACTCCCTAAGTTGCGGTCTTCCTCTGAATTGGTGTCCCTGTTTTTACAACAGGTGGTTCACTTGCACGGGATTCCTGAGAACATTGTATCTGACAGAGGAGTCCAGTTTGTGTCTAGATTTTGGAGAACTTTCTGTTCCAAGCTGGGAATTCAGTTGTCCTTCTCCTCTGCTTTTCACCCTCAGACCAATGGGCAGACAGAGAGAACAAACCAGACCTTGGAGTCATATTTGAGATGTTTTATTTCTGCTGATCGGGATGATTGGGTTTCATTTTTGCCCTTGGCCAAATTTGCTTTAAATAATAGAGCTAGTTCTGCCACTTTGATGTCTCCTTTTTTTGTAACTTTGGGTTTCATCCTCGATTTTCTTCAGGGCAGGTGGAGCCCTCTGCCTGCCCAGGGGTTGACACTGTGGTGGAGAGAATGCACCAGATCTGGGACCAAGTGGTGGATAAGTTATCTCTCTCCCAGGAAAAGGCCCAGCGGTTTTCCAACTGACATAGGACCATTGGTCCCCAATTTAAGGTTGGTGATATGGTGTGGTTATCATCAAAAAATATTGCTATGAAGGTGGCTTCTCCTAAGTTTAAGCCTAGATTTATTGGACCTTACAAGATTTTGGAGATTATTAATCCGGTCTCCTTTCGTTTGGCTCTTCCTGTCACATTTAAAATCCATAATGTGTTCCATAAATCTTTGTTGAAGAGGTTTGTTGAACCTGTTGTTCCAGGGGTTGCACCTCCAGACCCTGTATTGGTTGAAGGTAACATGGAATATGAGGTAGAGAAAGTACTGGATTCCCATCTGGCTAGACGGAGACTCCAGTATTTGGTTAAGTGGAAGGGTTATGGTCAGGAGGATAATTCCTGGGTCTCTGCCTCTGATATTCATGCCAAAAGATTGGTGCGTGCCTTTCATCGGGCTCACCCTGATCGCCCTGGTGGCGTGGTTGAGGGTTCGGTGACCCCTCCTCAAGGGGGAGGTACTGTTGTGAGTTCATTTTCCCCTTCACTACTGAGGCCCGAGGAACTCCCTCTTCTGGTGAAGAAAGGTAGTGAGCCTGATTGTCAAACACCTGGGGCTGATGATGATGACTGTCTGAGTGGAGTTAATGACTGGATATAAGGCTGCCGATGCTCTTCTGGCCTGCGGGTGATTTCTCTGTGGACTTCTAGGAAACCAGTCTGATTCCTGCTCATCTAAAGCTAAGATTTCTGCTTTGCCTTTTTGCATTAGTGTTTTGTTTTCCTTGCTTTTCTGGATTCTGCCATTCCCTGCTGGGGTGAGCTGAATCTCCTTTTGCCTGTTGCTCTGTCTTCAGAATATTCCTGAGTACTGACATAGCTTTTTTGAAGCCTAGCGTCTTCAGGGCCTTTTTACTGTCAGTTTGTTGGCTCTTATTTTCATAGGGTTTTTCACGGATTGCAGACAGCAGCCTTCCTGTCCTTTCCTATCTAAGCTAGCGTGGGCCCCATCTTTGCTCAGTCTATCTTTCTGTCTGTGTTTTGTTCTTTCATCTTGCTTCACCGTCATTATATGTGGGGGGCTGCCTTTTGCTTTGGGGTCTGCTCTGGGGCAGTTTAGATTTCCCTTTCTGTCTTTAGGCTATTTAGTCCTCCGGCTGTGATCGAGGGGCCTAGGGCATCGTAGGAGCCCCCCACGGCTACTGCTAGTTGTGTTGATAGGTTCAGGGGTCTGCAATCCGATAGCTGCCAACTTCTCTGGTTTTCTGGACTTAGCTAGCATTTCTATTTTTGCCTCCTACGGTGACTCAATCATAACACTTCCCTCTCCCATGTACAGCTCCCATGCACTTCTCACCTTCTAGAAAAACCTCAGCCCATCTTGCCCAAACACATCGCACAAAAAAAATTCTTACAATCCCAATAACTACTTGCTCTTTATCTTCCTACTCCTACTGATTTCGGGGGACATCTCCCCCAACCCTGGTCCATCATCCTCCAACCTCAACCCCTACCCTACTTCACATCAAAACCTTACTAACCTTATTAATATTAGTTGCACTCCTTCATCTCCTTCTTTTAATTGTGCCCTCTGGAATCCAAAGTCTGTATGTAACAAACTTCCTTTCCTGCACAATTACTTTCTGTACAACTCTCTTAATCTGTTGGCCATTACTGAAACCTGGATTCTGACAGTGTCTCCCCTGCTGCCATTTCCCATGGTGGCTTACAATTCTCCCATTCCCCAAGACCCACAAACAGACTTGGTGGTGGAGGTGGCATACTGCTGTCCCCACAATGCACTTTCCAGGTCATTCACCCTAGTTCCATCACTCTCATTCCCTTCTCTTGAGGTCCACACCATCAGGCTCTTCCGTCCCCTCTCCCTCAGAGTGGCGGTCATATACCGGCCCCCAGGCTCACTCACCCACTTCCTTGACCATTTCTCTGCCTGGCTGCCGCACTTGCCATTAACAGCCACACTTCCACATCTGCATCCCTCCTTCTATCACTAACCACTTCTCTCGGCCTCTCACAGCTCCCAACCTCTGAAACACACAAAGACAGTAACACCATTGACCTGGTCTTTGTCGGCTCTGTTCAATCTCCTACCTAGACAACTCATCGCCTCCCCTCTCTGAACACATGCTCAAAAATCCTCACCCACTCCAGGACACTCCTACCTACCACACATTCAAAAATCTACAAGTCATTAACCCTCTTACACTTTCAGACTCCCTACACTCATCACTGTCCTCATTCTCCTCTTTTTCCTGTCCTGATCTGGCTGTACATCACTACAACAACACTCTTAGAAGCACCCTTGACCAAGTAGCTTCTGTCACCCTCAGAACCTCCTAGCACAGAGTAAAACAGCCCTGGCTCACATCGCAAATCCGATTTCTCCAGCGATGCTCTAGGAGTGCTGAACGCTTATGGAGGAAAACTCACACACCAGAAGACTTCATCCACTTCAAATTTATGTTAAGAACCTATAACTCTGCCGTTCACCTCGTCAAACAGACCTATTACACCTCCCTGATCTCCTCACGATCCATCAACCCCAAGAAACTTTTTGACACCTTTCACTCCTTCCTCAGGCCGAAAGCACAAGCCCTTATCACAGGAGGAGAGATGAGCCTCTTAAAGAAGAAGATACAGGTCTGTGAAAGTCAGAAATCTTGCTTGTTTTTAGGTGACCAAATACTTATTATCCACCATAACTTAAAAAATAAATCATGCCAAATCGGACAAGGTGATTTTCTGGATTTGTTTTCTCATTTTGACTCTCACAGTTGTGGTCTACCTATGATGTCAATTACAGGCCTCTCATCTTTTAAAGTGTGAGAACTTGCACAATGGGTGGCTGACTAAATACTTTTTTCCCCACTGTATATAGCGTGGTAAGGAATATAGAGCCGTGTATATACTGTATAGTGTAGAAAAGTGGCAGTGTATATAGTGTGAATTCCACACTATATACACAGCGCCATATTATATAAACATCTCTACACTATATAGTATATACAGACAACAATATAACTAAGACAGCATTATATAATATTATGATGTATACATCAAATAGGAGACACACATATATCATAAAATGCTCAAAAAAATAAAGGGAACACTCAAATAACACATCCTAAATCTGAATGAATGAAATATTCTCATTGAATACTTTATTCTGTACAAAATTGAATGTACTGACAACAAAGTCACACAAAAATCATCAATGGAAACCAAATTTATTAACCAATGGAGGCCTGGATTTGGAGTCACACACAAAATTAAAGTGGAATGTAATGTCCTTAAAACAAGTCAAAATGAGGCTCAGTATTGTGTGTGGCTTCCACGTGCCTGTATGTCCTCCTTACTGTACAATGCCTGGGCATGCTCCTGATGAAGCGGCGGATGGTCTCCTGAGGGATCTCCTCCCAAACCTGGACTAAAGCATCTGCCAACTCCTGGACAGTCTGTGGTGCAACGTGACATTGGTGGATGGAGCGAGACATGATGTCCCAGATGTGCTCAATCGGATTCAGGTCTGGGGAACGGGTGGGCCAGTCCATAGCTTCAATGCCTTCATCTTGCAGGAACTGCTGACACACTCCAGTCACATAAGGTCTGGCATTGTCCTACATTAGGAGGAACCCAGGGCCAACCGTACCAGCATATGGTCTCACAAGGGGTCTGAGGATCTCATCTCGGTACCAAATGGCAGTCAGGCTACCTGTCAGGAACCCCGCACTGCACTTGCTCACTGAGCCAGTGCGCGTGTCCTGAGTACAAAGACTGTGCACAAAGATACCTGCGGAGTGGGGTCTCACTGGTGACAATGCATGCTCTAAGCTCACAGGACCTGAAGCATGTGACTGCTGGGGGCGTGGCCTCAGCGCCACAGAGCCAGGAGCTGCAGGGACACTCCTAGAAAGGTAACTACAGGGCAATGTTACCAAGGGGCATAGACAGAGACAGAAACCAGATGAAGTCAGGGTCAAAGCACGAGATAGCAATACAGTACCAAAGGGTTAGACAGAATGGATAGTCAGGACATAGCAATAGATCAGAAAACCAGAACGGGCAACAGACGTGTCATGGTCCAGTCCGGAGTTTATTTTCTGCTGTCTTCACTCCGGACTGGTCAAGCGGGAGTTAATCTCCTCAGCCTCGTTTTGGAGCTAGCTGGGCTATTTCAGTCTCTCACAGCCTGCTGACCAGTGTTAGTGATAGCTCAAGCTTCCAGTTTAGAGCCTCTGACCCTTGTACCTTGGTGATCCTCCTGCCTTTGACTGATATTCACGTGTATGACCCGGACTGATTTCTGACCCCGTCTCTTGGTATTCGTCTCTGCTGTTACGTTCCCTCTCTGGCATCTATCTCCCCGGCTTGTACCCCGACCACGTATTTCGTCTCACGTTTTGGACCTCAGGGAAGCATACAATCTCATCCGTATGCGGGAGGGGGATGAATGGAAAACTGCGTTTCTCACCTCTGAGGGTCTGTTTGAAAATTTGGTTATGCCCTTTGGTTTGACTACTGCACCAGCGGTATTCCAGAATTTAATTAACCATGTTTTTTCAGATTTTATTGGACGCTTTGTAGTTGTTTATCTTGACGATATACTCATATATTCTTCTGATAGACAAAGTCATATGGGTCATCTTCATGCGGTTCTCCAGAGGCTCAGGGAGAACTCACTCTTTGCCAAATTGGAGAAATGTTCATTTTTTTACTCAAGAATTGTCCTTTCTAGGGGTCATCCTGTCCGCTGAGGGGTTTCGTATGGACCCTAGGAAGGTACAGGCCATTGTGGATTGGGTGCAACCCAGAGATCTCAAGGGTCTTCAGCGATTTCTGGGGTTCGCCAATTGTTATAGAAAATTCATCAAGGGGTTCTCTCAAGTGGTCAAACCCCTCACTGATCTCACCCAAAAGGGGGCGGATCTCAAAAACTGGTCAGCTCCAGCTGTGGCGGCGTTTTATTTGCTAAAAGAACGTTTCATGACTGCTCCGGTACTGGTGCAACCTGACTTGTCTAAACCATTCATCATAGAAGTGGATGCCTCTGAGGTGGGAGTGGGGGCTGTGTTGTCCCAGGGACCCACCACATTAACTAACTTAAGACCCTGTGCCTTCTTTTCTAAAAAATTTTCCTCTGCTGAAAGGAATTATGATGTGGGTAACCGAGAGTTGTTGGCCATTAAATTGGCTTTTGAAGAATGGAGGCATTTTTTGGAGGGGGCTGTCAATCGTATCACTGTCATTACAGATCACAAGAACCTGTCTTACATCGAATCCGCCAAACGTCTGACTCCGAGACAGGCAAGGTGGTCACTTTTTTTTTCCCAATTTCAGTTTTCCATCACTTTCAGACCAGGTTCCAAGAATGTGAAGGCGGATGCCTTGTCTCGCAGCCTAGATTCGGTATCACCTCCTGAGCCTCCTTCCTCCATTCTTCAGCGCGGGGTGGTGGTGGCTGTGGTGTCCCCGAGATTGGAGCAAGAGATTCGTGAGGCCCAATCTCTTGCTCCTCCGTCCATACCTGAAAATAAGCTCTTTGTGCCTGTCCAGTATCGGTTAAGGGTGCTTCGGGAGTTCCACGACTCAGCTCTGAGTGGGCATCCTGGAATCTCGGCCACTCGTAAAGCCATCACTAGGCTGTTCTGGTGGCCCTCGTTGACTTCTGACATCACTGGTTTTGTGTCCTCCTGTGAAACTTGTGCCCGCGCTAAAGCCTCCCACAACCAGCCGGCCGGGGAATTGGTGCCACTGCCAATTCCGGATAGACCGTGGGCTCACCTGTCCATGGATTTTATCACCGATCTCCCACCCTCTAATGGAAAAACTGTGATCTGGGTAGATGTGGATAGGTTCAGTAAACAAGCACATTTTGTACCCTTAACGGGCCTTCCTAATGCTGAGACTCTATCTAGGCTATTCATTGAGGATGTGATTCGGTTGCATGGTGTGCCTGTCAGTGTGGTGTCTGATAGAGGGGTGCAATTCGTGGCAAAATTCTGGAGAGCTTTTTGTAAAAGGCTGGGCATCAGTCTCACCTTTTCATCGGCCTACCATCCCGAGACCAATGGTCAGACTGAAAGGACCAATCAGTCTTTGGAGCAGATCCTGCGGTGTCTTGTCACATCCAGACAGGATGATTGGTGCTCTGTGATACCTATAGCGGAATTCACCTTCAATAATCGTGTCAATTAGTCTACTGGTACTTCTCCTTTCTTCTGCAACTATGGGTTTCACCCTCATTTTGGTGATTTCTCCAGACTAGATTTGGAGTGTCCAGGGGCTGATTCGGCCTTCTTGCGGTTGGAGGAGGTTTGGAGTGAGATTCAGAGAAACATTGGGGAGGCTCAGGGCAAATATAAATTTTTTGCGGATAAACGATGCTCGGTGGGGCCGACTTATCAGGTGGAGGATTAGATATGGTTATTCACCAAAAACATAAGGCTGATTATTCCCTCTGCTAAGTTGGGTCCCAAGTTTATTGGTCCGTATGAGATTTTAGAGGTAATTAATCCTGTGGCCTTTCGCCTGCGTTTACCTCCGTCATTACGGATTCCAAATGTGTTCCATAAAGCGCTTCTGAAGCCGTCGGTGCCTTCCTCTGATGAATCTCCCTCGCACCAGCCGCCTGTTATGGTAGATGGTCAGACCGAGTACGAGGTGGAACAGGTGGTGAATTCTCGTATGCTCCGTCGTTCACTTCAGTACTTGGTCCATTGGAAAGGATACGGTCCTGAGGATCGGTCATGGGTGCCGGCACGTTCGGTCCATGCGGATCGGTTGGTCCGGGCCTTTCACACTCGTCATCCAGGGAAGCCTGGGGGTCCAGTGGCCCCCCATTGAGAGGGAGGTACTGTCATGGTCCAGTCTGGAGTTTATTTTCTGCTGTCTTCACTCCGGACTGGTCATGCGGGAGTTAATCTCCTCAGCCTCGTTCTGGAGCTAGCTGGGCTATTTCAGTCTCTCACAGCCTGCTGCTCCAGTGTTAGTGATAGCTCAAGCTTCCAGTTTAGAGCCTCTGACCCTTGTACCTTGGTGATCCTCCTGCCTTTGACTGATATTCACATGTATGACCCGGACAGATTTCTGACCCCATCTCTTGGTATTCGTCTCTGCTGTTACGTTCCCTCTCTGGCATCTGACTCCCCGGCTTGTACCCCGACCACGTATTTCATCTCACGTTTTGGACCCCGTGCTCATGTTCTGGCTTTCTGACTCTCGGCTTGGTATTTTGACTACGTGTATTGCTGCTCCTTCTGGTACGTCTGCTCCTGCTAGTTTCTGACTCGGTTCGTCTGACTATTCTCTCTCGTTACCTGTGGCACCTGTGCTGTTGCTCAGGGTTGCTGCTCTTAGTGTGTAACCTCTCTTCCCTCACCAGCTCCACCTGGTGGAGGTTTCACTACAAGACGGTACAATAGGGAGAAACTGTAACGGAGTAACGATAGCCAAGCCAGGAGGTCAGAACCAGAAAAGACAATAGTGCCAAAACGAGTACAGAGTGAGGGAACGGACCGGGTCATACACGGGAAGCAAACAAGCAACGCTGAATACACGCACACCAGGGGTCAGACACACCAGAACAACAGTATAGCTGACAGAGAACCGTGGTAAAGAGTGAGTATAAATACCCCTCCCAGATCCAGAAAGAGGCCACGAACACTTAACCCCGTGAGTACAGGGCAATAACCCTGTTCAAACCATGACACTACCTCTGTCGAGCCCATGTAGGGCTGTGCGGCCCTCAAAAGAAATGCCACCCCACACCATTACTGACCCACTGCCAAACCGGTCATGCTGAAGGATGTTGCAGGCAGCAGATTACTCTCCACGGTGTCTCCAGACTCTGTCACGTCTGTCACATGTGCTCGGGGTGAACCTGCTTTCATCTGTGAAGAGCACAGGGCGCCAGTGGTGAATTTGCCAATCCTGGTGTTCTGTGGCAAATGCCAAGCATCCTGCACGGTGTTGGGCTGTGAGCATAACTCCCATCTGTGGACATCGGGCCCTCAGACCATCCTCATGGAGTCGGTTTCTAACCGTTTGTGCAGATACATGCACATTTGTGGCCTGCTGGAGGTCATTTTGCAGGGCTCTGGCAGTGCTCCTCCTGTTCCACCTTGCACAAAGGCGGAGGTAGCGGTCCTGCTGCTGGGTTGCTGCCCTCCTACGGCCCCCTCCACGTCTCCTGGCACCGCCTCCAGCCTCCGGACACTACGCTGACAGACACAGCAAAGTGACCAAAACATCAGCCAGAAAGCATTGGTACTGAGATGTGGTCTGTGGTCCCCACCTGCAGAACCACTCCTTTATTGAGTGTGTCTTGATAATTGCCAATAATTTCCATCTGTTGTCTATTCCATTTGCACAATAGCATGTGAAATTGATTGTAAATCAGTGTTGCTTCCTAAGTGGACAGTTTCATTTCATAGAAGTTTGATTTACTTGGAGTTATATTCTGTTGTTTAAGTGTTCCTTTTTTTTTGAGCAGTGTAGTAGACACTGAGGCTGATGTACATAGGATAACATAGGAGGTACCACAACTGCTGAATATTTATCACATTGAAACTACTGTACTGTATATACAATATATAGCTGATACCAGTATCGGACTGGGGTCCCAAGGGCCCACCAGTAACATTGACTTTGGAGCGCCCTCTTTTCACCTGCATACAAATATTACACTATCCTCATTCACAAATTTACCTACATCTCTATATAATAATAAACTGGGTAGTTTGGTTAATGAATGATGAGATCCTGCTTTTTCTGTACAGAGTGAATCAAGTGAATTATGACAAGTACTGCCCATACAGTGGGGTTGGAGCCCCAGATCTGCACAGAGGCCCACCGGGGGATTCCCCCGTTACCCTATGGGCCAGTCTGAGTCTGGATGATACTGCGACTGCTGTGTATAGCTGTGGTATCACCTTTATATTGCATACGATACTGCAAATGCTGTATACACAATATATAGGTGAAACATATATATGAAAGTCTTACCTATATAATGTGTATACATCATTTGCAATATCACCTGTATATTGTATAGACTACTGTATACACGTTAAATAGGTGATACTGGTGTATATAGTTGCAGTATATATCTATATCCACACACACACACAGCGTGTGTGTGTATACTGAGACTATACACAGCTGTATCACCTATATAATGTATAGTAGTCTTTACATCATACAGGTGATACTGCAAATGCTGTATATACATTATATAGGTGTTACTGCTGTGTGTGTATATACTGTACATACATATATACACAACAGTATCACCTATATATAACGTATATACACATCAGTAGAAATATCGCCTATATAATGTAAAACGACTGCTGTATATACATTATATAGGTGATACTGTGATTATACACAGCAGTAGCAGCCAGTATCACTTATATATTGTGTATACGGCAGTCTGTAAGCGATACTGCTACTGATGTGTATATACGTTATATAGGTGATACTGTGGTGTGTATATATACTGTATATATATATATATATACATATATACACACACACACACATACACACACAGCAGTGTTACCTATATATAACGAGTATACATCAGTAGCAGTATTGCCTATATAATGTACATATTGTACATCTCTATATATAAAAATCAATGTGTGTTTGTGTATCACCAACCAACCATGAAGCATCTTTCATTTCACCAGAGCTGTTCAAAAGAAGCTAAGCTGTGATTGGTTGCTATGACCAACAGTTTTCCTTGCAACCAATCACTAAGCATCTCTCATTTCACCAGAGCTGGTTAAAAGTAGCTGAGCTGTGACTGGTTACTATGCGCAAGTTTTCCCACTTGACAGCACCTCAGCATACACTGACATGGTGGGAGAAATCTAGCATCCCTGGGAACATAAGCTCCAGCCCAGTCTGTCCACCAAAAAGTAGCAGTGAGTACATCACAGAAGTGAATCCCCCCTCCCGTGTGGTATCATTAAGTGACACATATGAATGTAGGAAAGTGCATGTATTAAATGTCATGTGGGTTTAATATTTTCTCACGGACACTTATGCATTATTGATGTGTTACTGTGCTCTGATGCTGTGAGTTTTTTAAAGTGCTACTTTCCCCATAATTCAACTGAATATACCCATATAACACGTAATGTTTTTCCCATAACAACCCATTGAATATGATACTATAATGCATACAGATGCTGTACATCCATGAGCAACTCAGCCGGACAAATTACAAGTTGACGGTGCATGAAAATGTGTATAAAGGTTTCTCTACTGTGCTAATGTATAAGGTTTGTGCCTGTCCATTGGTGAAAAGCATGACTGTGATATTTATGGTGGCAGATAAATGAGAATATCAGCCTGATCAGTAGAAAACCAGGGATCTTAGTGAACCTTGTTTCTGTGCAATTTCAGTATTCTCCTTTTACTGGGTTTGACGGGATGATGTGGGATGTTAGGGGTAGTAGTCCGGTAGCTCTGGCTGACGGGATGATGTGGGATATTATAGTGAATGTGGCTATGCGGAGTAGGCAGGGCTATACACTCAGCTTTATATATAGATATAATCATTATAATTTGTTATAACTATCCGTAGTTAGTTACTATGCCTAGGCAGCACCGGGCTCTTCAGCTAGTACAATATATAGGTGATACTGGCTGCTACTGCTGTACATAATTACAGTATCACCTATTTAATGTATATACAGCAGTCTATATACATTATATAGGTCGATACTGCTACTGTTGTGTATATATGTTATATATAGGTGACACTGCAGTGTGTGTTTGTGTATATATATATATATATATATATATATTTATAGCAGTATCACCTATATATAACAAGTATACATCAGTACATCAGTTGCAGTTTCACCTATATAATGTTTATACACTGCTGTACATACATTATAGGTGATACAGTGATTATATACAGCAGTATCACTTATATATTGTATATAGATCAGTCTATATTTATATATAAAATTGAATGTATGTGTGTATGTATGTGTGTATCACCAACCAATTACGACGAAGCATCTTTATTTTCACCAGAGCTGTTTAAAAGAAGCTGAGCTGTGATTGGATGCTATGAGCAACAGTTCTCCTTGCAACCAATCACTTAGCATCTTTCATTTCACCAGAGCTGTTTAAAAGAAGCTGAGTTGTGATTGGCTGCTATGAGCAACAGCTTTCCCACTCAACAACACCTCAGCAGACACTGACTTGTTTGGTGAAATCTAGCATCCCTGGAAACATAAGCTCCCAGCCATTGTCTGCCCCCCAGAAAGGAGCAGAGAGCACATGACAGAAATGAATCACTCCCTCCCATGCCCATATACCCATCACACATCCTCCATCCCATAGGCACATCTTCCCTCTTAAAGGGATCTCCGGTCTGGAAGTTAGGGCAAATCCCTAAGCACTCTGATACTGACCCCAGGGTCTCTTAAAGGGATCATTGGTATGGAAGTTAGGCAATTCCACTAAGCGCTCTGGTTCTGACCCCAGGGTCTCTTAAAGGGATCCCCAGTATGAAAGTGAGGGCAAATCCCCTCTGCTCTTTGGTACTGACCCCAGGCCTCTCTTAAAGTGATCTCCGGTATGGAAGATAGGGAAAATCCCTCAGCGCTCTGATTTTGACCCCAGGCTTCTATTAAAGGGATCATTGGTATGGAAGTCAGGGCAAATCCATCCAGTGCTTTGGTTCTGACCCCAGGCCTCTCTTAAAGGGATCCCCGGTATGTAAGCTAGGACCATTCCACTCAGCGCTGTGGTTCTGACTCTAGGATTCTATTAAAGGAAACATTGGTATACAAGTCAGGCAGGCCAGCATCAGACACAGATGGAGGCGCTCTCTGAGCATCGCGGTGGCGGCTTTTTCAAATCTCAAATATGGCCCTGCGTGCGCGTGTGGTTTCCTGCTTGCCCGAGCTGACAAGGGCAGCAGTCACGTGCACGCACGAACGAGGGCCACAGCCCCAGTCGTGCTCGCACACTGATGCTCAATCCAGGCCTGACTGAGAGACACCTTTCAAAAGATGTGCTGAGATTCACCGTGACCAATAGGAAAGACTCTGATGAGTTCTTTGTAATATCAATAAAGTGAGTAATTAAGGGTAATGATATTACCAGTATTTTTCTCCAACACTTTGTCCTTCCAGTGTGTTTCAGCATTGGGCTTTCTGAATGGCTGATAGTTCTCTAAAATTAGAACATTCATTATCACTTTTGAGCTCAGTTAACAAGAAAAAAAACAACAAAACAATTAGAGATGTGCATATCGATTTGTGGGATCTGGCAGCTAGGCAAGAGGCTCACAAATCTCTTACCCTCCAGCGTCCACGGTGTGAGATTTGATTTGTTAGGGTGGGTGCAAAGTCATCAGTCAGCATTCCCTCTTCTGATTAGAATGGCTAGAGCAACGTCATTGTTGTCATGAGATGCAAGTATAATGCTGCACTGGTCCTACTAATCAGAGGAGCCACCATGAACACTGGCAGGAAAGAGGAGAGTGTTCACTGCTCTGGAACGGCAGCCAAGGACTACTATTGTGGTCATTGGACAAGGGTCCTCAAAATCTTTTTGCTCAACCTCAACTCTATTGGATTGGAAATTGTGACACTAGTGTCACTTCTCACAGCCAAACCGTGAGTCAGAGTGGTCAAGGAGTCCAAGGTCTGAAGCCAGGAGGGTACGTCATAAACAGAAGACAAAAGTGTAGTTAGGCAACGTTCCGAGGTCAGAGTACTGGGAAGATAACGGATCAGAGCTGAAGGGGTTAAACAGGCGGATGGTCAGAATGAAGTTCAAGTTCAGGCAACAGGTCAAGCATACAGAACTCAAGGCACAGGAAATCACAGCACAAACCTCACAAGATCAATGTACATCTGGCAGTGTTCTGGGAAACTCAGCTCAGTTAAGAAGCATGGCCATCAACTGGAATAATGAACACATGAGACAGCTGATGCCCCACAGTCTCAGATTGGTTAGTCAGGCTGTCAATCAACACACTGACAGCTCAGCATGCCCCTGTACCAGATTGACAGCTTGGCCATCCAATCAAAGTTCTGACAGCTTCAGCACACCCCCATACCAGATTGGACGGCCGAGCTGTCAGTAACCACATCCCAGACACACTGAGGGGTGGAACCCTGACAGAAATATTGCATTTAGGAGGTATCTCTGTATGTTCACCACTTGACAGATTCTCTCCATGGAGGCCATGCAGATCTCTACTAATGCACCGACTTGGTTCTTCTCTACCTCGTACAATCTTAGCTTTGAAGAGTTCAATGGGTAGTCTACTCCGTGACTATTACTGAATTTACACTAAGGGCTCATGCTCACTTGCGAGACACTCGCACGATTCTCTTGCGAGTCTCTCGCATGAAAGCCTAGCACTCCTGCCGGCACTAGGACCGGAGCGTGCGGCTACATGTATTTCTATGCAGCCTCATGCTCTGGTCCGAGTGCTGGCGGCTGTGCCAGGTTTTCATGCAAGAGACTCGCACGAGAATCGTGCGAGTCTCTCGCAAGTGAGTATGAGCCCTTAGTTAATCACTACATCACTCTTCACTCTAATTCAGCCTGTTAAAAATTTCCTTTATCTTGAAAATGTCTCAAATTATTCTATTTTATGGTTTACTAGATGGCAGAATAACAACAATTTTCCATGATTAGCTACAAATACATAATCTATTGATATCTTATTATATTTATACCATTATTCTTGTCCCAGCTGACATCATGCTTTCTTTGGCTTCTGACTGGGGGTTTTCTAGATGGATAGTAGTTATCTAAGAAAGAAGCATATGTAGATTTTGAATAGGGTTCAGCTTGTATAATAAAGACCCCATTCTTACAACCCATTAACAAGACCTGGTCTATTATATATCTAGTTCATGATCTTAAACTTGAGCAAAGAGTTGCATGCTCTCCTGGTCTGGCGTCCAGTCTGGTCCTCAGCGGAAGCATAACAGGGAAGTCTTCACTTCTGTACCCTGTATCCCTCAGTCCTGAATCCTGGGGGCTTCTTCAGTTTACTATATGCCACATAGTCATGATGGGGCCTAATAAAAGCAAGAAACACCCTGGATACCAAGCCGAGGATGCTGGGTACAGAAATGAAGACTCTTCCTATTCTCCTTGACATTCTTTTCACCTAGTCATTCTCACACTATTCTGGATTTTCTCATTCTGTCCTGATCATTTTTATAGTTTTCCTGGTCACTCTGAAACTATTCTTCTGGATTTTTCTTCTTCTGTTCATAATTTTCATAATACATAGTAACATAGTAACATAGTAACATAGTTATTAAGGTTGAAGGGAGACTTTAAGTCCTTCTAGTTCAACCCATATCCTATCCTAACTTGCCCTAACATGTTGATCCAGAGGAAGGCAAAAAAAACCCATGTGGCAACAGTAAGCTTCACATTGGGGAAAAAAATTCCTTCCCGACTCCACATACGGCAATCAGACCAGCTCCCTGGATCAACGCAATAATATTCTCCTGTTATTTCTCACACTGCGTTCTTGTTTTTTTTTTTACTATTCTCTTGGTTATTCTCATATTACTCTCCTGATTATTCTAATTCTTTTTCCTGAATTTTCTCTATTCTTGTTCTTCTGGGCATACTCATATTATTGTCCTGCTAATTTTATTACTATTGTGTTATTCATTATCACACTACTGTATACTCTTAACTAGATGGGCATTTCCTGAAGGACATACATGGTGCTTGAACAGCGCTGCCAGCTTTACAGCAGTGTATCAGGTGTCGACTGTAAGAAAGTAAAGTTAGAATATGAATGTTGTGTATAGCGATGGCACAACCTGGGATGGGTTGTATATGAAGCCAATGGGGGTGATGTAGTGATGTCACCATCATATAATATTGGGTGCAGCCTAAAGAACCTGTGTGATGTCACCTGTCACCACCATTTGCTTCAAGGGGACGCTGGGACCCACAATGATGAAATGAACGGGGTCTGGACACTTGTGAAGAACAGGCAGACTGTCCTAGGCAGAGTCTGTATGTAAGAAATTGTGGCTGCTCTGTGTGATTTATTGGATTTCACTAGAAATTCTGACAGCAAGTTCTCACAGGTAGACTCTGCTAATGGAAAGTCTGTCTTTTTTTGGCAGATTTTAATAGGGATGGCCATAATGGAAACAAACTATTTTTATGTAGCTAATGAAGTCACATTTAGGGCTAGTACACACAGTCAGAATAAATAATCGGTGGAATTCGGATGTAAAAATTGGACTGTGTGTACTAGCCCTTATAAAGCAGTGTATAAGTGTACACATACTACAGTATGATTACTTACATATACTGTAGCTTTAAAATCAAAGGAAAGCGAATTAGAATGTTTTATGCCAAGTCAGAGAACAGGAAGCCTGTGCTAGTCCGGCACCACACACACCAGACGCTCTTACGCTTCATGCCCCTTTGACAATATGAAGTAAAAACGCAAACAACTTTGTAAATTGTAAATGGGAGGTGGCGGACACAGCTTTTAATAAATCAGAAACTCTCACATTTTAAAAATTAAAACCATTGAACTGGAACAGGAAGCAGGGTGCCACAGACTTTTGGCCTGCACTAGCGCCTTTCCATATAATTTTATCCACTCCGTTAAAATATACCGTCAGCTGTGACTTCATAACAATACATCAAGAATAAACACCCAAAATGAAACATGTAAACTATCTATATATATATATATATATATATATATATATTTATTTTCTTTTTTATATTATCATATATTCTTTATATAATACTGTATATACTTTATTTCTTTCTATTTTTATAAAGGGGGGTTACAATAAAATCCATAAATACAGAGTTCATAACAATACATGGGTTGGAGGGCAGGACAGAAAACACACCTGGTGGGAAGAGAAGAATTCTTATGCTGTACACGCTATCCAATGTCGGGAGCGATGTCAAAGGATGTGACAAGATCTGATTAGTCCTCAAGGCTACTCTCACACACATCAACGGTCTGCAGATACTCGTCCAAGCAGCTCCTGTATGTGTCTGTACCCTGATAGACTGGGCACCGAACAAGTGCTCGGTCAGTTGGAGAGATACTGCACCACTGTAAATTAGTCATTTCAGTATCGTGCTCGGCCATTCATTGACGCTAGCACTCAACCGCGGTAATGAAGGTCTATATGGCCATGGCCACCCACTCGGTCGAGCAGGTGGACGCAGCAGCCGCTCAGTGTAAGGTTGGCTTTCAATTGACAGCCACAGCAGCGATCGACCACGGCTGAGCCGCTGTCAATTGACAAGTGTGAAGGTACTGTAAGGGAATATACCAGGCCATGACAGCGGGAGGTAAGCTAGCCATACCAATTAAATTTAAATTAAAGGAAAAGCATGCAAGGACACCCCAATGATGAAAACGGCCGGGACTGGGATCTGCCATGCTCAGGAATGCCCCCTGCGATGTTGTATCCCACTGTCACACGCAGCAATTGCCGCCGTCACAGCGGGGTATTGCTGAAACGTCATGGATCGGATGCTCATTCAGTGTGATGGGGACCTTAGTAATGATAGTAACCATTTAATTGCAGCTGTACCCCTGAAAAATAAAAATGGACAAAAGCGCATATCGCGTTTTCATGGAAATATTTTGTGGACATTCTTGTGGTGCGAGTCATCTTAGGTTGGTAAAAGCCAGAGCGACTGGCATAGTACAGCCCCTCACAAGCCACTTTGGCATGGTGTTGCCCCTCAACAGCCACTATGATGTCAGGGCCTTTCAGGAGCCAGTCGGGCATGCGAGGCCTATCAGGGGCCACTTTAGTATGTCAAGCCCAAGACCCACTTTGTTGTGCGAGCCCCCTCAGAAGCCAGTCTGGTTTCCACTTTGGTGCCAATTAACCACTTTGGTGCCAATGAACCTCAGGAGCAAGTCTGGCATGCAGGGCCCTGCCTCTGGGTAGCCATTTTGGCCACTTGGTAGCCACTTTGATGTGCGTGGCCCCTTGTTAGCCACTTTGGCCCCTTGGTAGCCATTTTGGCATGCAGGAATCCTTGGTAGCCACTTTGGTGCACACAGTCCCTTGGTAGCCACTTTGGCCACTGGGTAGCCCCTTTGGCACATTCGGCACCTCAGTACCACTTTGACCACTTGGTAGCCACTTTGGCATATTCAGCACCTTGGTAGCCACTTTGGCCACTTGGTAGCCACTTTGGCACATTCGGCACCTCGGTAGCCACTTTGGCCACTTGGTAGCCACTTTGGCACATTCGGCACCTCCATAGCCACTTTGGCCACTTGGTAGCCACTTTAGCACATTTGGCACCTCGGTAGCCAATTGGTAGCCACTTTGGCACACTCGGCACCTCGGTAGCCACTTTGGCCACTTGGTAGCCACTTTGGCACATTTGGCACCTCTGTAGCCACTTTGGCCACTTGGTAGCCACTTTGGCCACTTGAAAACGAATAAGTCAAAATAAGCACAAATTATCTAAAATAGATACTGAAGACATGACTTCAATCCAAAGACTAAGGCATAGTGCCTATCAATAAGTGGAAAAAATGGAAATGCTCCCACTATGAATATAATAACCAGAGAAAAAAACGGAGCAAAAAAACACCATCCAATAAAAAGCAATAAGTACTTTATTGAATCATATAAGTAAAAAAAATTTTTTATATATAAATACATGCCAATAATAAGGCCTTTACAATAGGAAAAAAGGGAGAAATACTGCGGTCAATACAGGGGTACACATGATAACACTGCGACCAAAAATCATAAATGTGCACATCATCATTACAATGTAACAGGGCAAGTCCTATGCAATATCTCTGTACAAAGGAATGAGCAAGTATACAATAACATAGTACATGACAATAGTCAGATCAATATGCCCATGCATAATATTAATATTAAGAGTACCGCTTACCCATAGTCGCTGGTGCGTCAGTGTACCTCCCTGCAACCCCCTGACGCGTGTTTCGCGTTAGGTGCTTTCTCAAAAGGGGTACAGAGAAGTGCCATATCCCTAAGATTATATATAATGGTGCCAATTAGTGCCGGTATACCAGGCGCACGCGCCGATGACGTCACACGCCAGAAAAGTTTCCTCCCACCTCCGTGGCCGTCAATAAGCGGCGCGATGTAGGTGGAAATCCACCTCGGTAGCCACTTTGGCCAATTGGTAGCCACTTTGGCACATTCGGCACCTCGGTAGCCACTTAGGCCACTTAGTAGCCACTTTGGCACATTTGGCACCTCGGTAGCCACTTTGGCCACTTAGTAGCCACTTTAGCCATGTTGACACATGCTACCACTTTGCCTCGGGGGCCACTTTGGCACACTGGGCTTCTAAAGCCACTTTGGCGTCCGACTGACGGGATGGCAAACCTTGGCACTCCAACTGTTGGAGAACTACAACTTCCAGCCTCAACTGCTGCCTCAACTGCTGCAGGTTGCAAGGACTATCTCCTGGACTCAGAGGTGTGCAGACGTGCCTGTCTGCTCTCTGCCAGACTGTGGAGACAATAGGGCGCCTTGCTAGTGGCAGCCCATTGCAGCAGCTATTATTTTATTTTATTTTGTTTGTTACAGTCTTTTATACCTTTCCTGATGTCTTTTTGGACCTCTAATTTCAACCTTGGATCTATGCAACGTTTTCATCTCGTGGATTGCGACGTTCCTGCACGCTGGTCTGCTGTGGGATGGAAAATGCAGCACACCCCCACACTTTCTACTGCCGCTGGGCACACTGCATATGGTTTTTACCCGGATCCTCCACTACCACCCACAAGTCCCCTGCTGGCATGGCCACTTTGGGGTACGCAATATGGTCCATCTCAGCTAATACTACCGACGGATGTATGCTGCTGCCCACAGCCTGTGTCAGTGATACAGCCATATGTGCTCAGCGGAGAGCACCGTATACAGTATGCCACGGAGAGGTCTCCCGGGATGGATGGAATCACTGATCGGATGGTTGTCCCTAGGTCTGTCGCTAATCGAGTAGTGTATTCAAGGAGTCGTCTTCTGGAAATGCGCAGGACAAAGTCTTCTCCAGCAGTTGCAATACCACATGTTCCACGGGAAATGAGGAGACCTTTCAGAGGTTGCAGAGCAGGCAAGAAGACCAAGTCCTGGAGGAGAAGGTTTAAACCTGCAGTCCCATCCATCATCATGGGTAATGTACGATCGCTTGGTAACAAGTCGGATGAACTGCTGGCTCTGAGTAAGACCCAGAAGGAGTTCAGGGAATGCAGTCTCATGTGCTTTACAGAAACCTGGTTGCATGAGGACGTCCCGGATTCAAGTATATCGGTACCGGGGTTTCAAATGGTTCGGGCTGACAGGGACAGAGTGAAGTGCGGTAAGAAGAAGGGTGGAGGAGTGATACTGTACATTAACAACAGATGGTGTAATCAGGGGCATGTAACAGTAAAGGAGAGACATTGTTGCCCAAACATTGAACTATTAGCAGTGGGCCTCAGGCCTTACTATCTGCCTAGAGAATTCTCTCTTGTTATTGCAGTGGTGTCGTATATACCACCATCTGCAAATCCAGAGGCAGCTGGGGATGTACTGTCTGGGGTGATTGCCCGGCTTCAGACGAAACACCCTAACTCTCTAACTGTCATTTCTGGGGATTTTAATAGAGCCAAGATCTCATTACCTAAATTCTATCAATATGTCAAATGTTCTACAAGGGACAATTATATATTGGATCTCCTCTATGCCAGTGTTAAGGATGCTTACTCATCATCTGCATTGCCCCCCCTGGGGAAATCTGACCACAATCTCATACTATTGTCTCCAGCTTATCAACCAGTTGTCTGCAAACAACCAGCGACAATTAAACGGATAAGGAAATGGTCTCCGGCAGCTGAAAAGACTTTACAAGACTGCTTTGAATGCACAGACTGGGAGGTGTTATGTGCCAGGGAACCTAATGATGATGTTAATGAGGTTACCAGGAGAGTTACTGATTACATCAACTTTTGTACTGACAATATTGTACCTATTCATGAGGTTCGGTGTTTTGCAAACAATAAGCCTTGGATTACAAAAGAATTGAAACATCTACTAAACAGGAAAAAAAAAGCTTTTGAAAGGAAGGACAAGGAGGAAATGAAAATTGTTCAGAGAGACTTAAAGGGGAAAATTAGGATTGCCCGTGAAGCATTCAGAATTAAATTGGAAAATAAATTGTCACATAACAACTCCAGAGAAGTGTGGGCTGGAATGAAGCTTTTGACTGGGTTTAAGGCAAGGTCAGATCAGGGGGGTGGGGGGCTGATCATGGCTAATGAAATGAATGTTTTTTTCAACAGATTCAACAATAAATGTGCCATGTCAACAGAGGAGAGGGCCGGGGAGAGACGAGCAATATCAACTGGGGGGAGGAAGTCGGAGTCTTTCTTGATCTCCGAAAATGATGTGAGGGAACAGTTTAGTAAGCTGGTCATGGGTAAAGCAGCAGGGCCTGATGGTATCTGTCCACGTGTCCTCAGAGTGTGTGCGAATCAGTTGTGCACTGTCTTCCAGCACCTGTTTAACTGGAGCTTACAATCACAGAGAGTACCAGTTCTATGGAAGACTTCTTGCCTGGTGCCGGTTCCCAAGACTACCTTCCCGAGCTCCCATAATGACTATAGACCGGTGGCCTTAACATCGCATGTGATGAAGTCCTTGGAGAGAATTGTACTTGCCTACTTGTGTCCGAGGGTGTCTGCTTTTACGGACCCCCTTCAGTTTGCGTATCGGCAGAGTCTGGGGGTGGACGATGCTGTAGCGTATCTACTACAAACAGTACATTCCTTTTTGGACAATGATAGAACCACTGTGCGTGCCATGTTCTTCGATTTCTCCAGTGCATTCAACACCTTACAGCCACTATTATTACGTAAAAAGCTGGTTGAAATGGCGGTTGATGAGGGACTAGTGAATTGGATCATTGATTATCTGTCGGACAGGCCACAGTTTGTGAGGTTGGGGGCGGCCGTATCGGATAGTGTGCGGAGTAGTGTTGGAGCCCCTCAGGGAACGGTGCTGTCGCCATTCCTTTTTACGTTATACACAGCTGATTTTCAGTATAAATCAGACCTTTGTCACCTTCAGAAGTACTCTGATGACTCAGTGATAGTCGGAGGTATTGAGAGAGACCGGGGGGAGGAGGAATACAGAAGGGTGGTTTTGGACTTTGTTGACTGGTGCCAGGCTAACCATTTAGAACTCAACGTAAAGAAAACCAGGGAGCTGGTGTTGAGTTATGGAAGGTGCATGAAGGATTGCTTACCTATCACTATTGATGGTCAGGATGTGGAGATGGTGGAGAATTTCAAATATTTGGGGGTTCACCTGGACAGCAAGCTTGATTGGAGGTGCCATATGGAGAAGGTTTGCAAGAAAGGGATGAGTAGACTTTACTTCCTAAGGAAGTTAAGGTCGTTTAATGTGTGTAGCAAAATGCTTGAAATGTTCTACCAATCCATTGTGGCGAGTGCAATCTTTGATGCAATTATATGCTGGGGTAGTAGTGTGCGCACAGCTGACGCGAATAAGCTGAATAAACTTATCAAGAAGGCTAGTGCGGCGGTGGGTCTACAACTCAGGACTTTCGAGGAGGTATTAGAGGATAGAATTACTAAGAAATGCAAGGCTATAATGAGCAACAATACACACCCGCTCTATGAACTGTTTGCGAAGCAAAAGAGCACATTCAGCAAGCGTCTACTCCAACTAATGTGTAAAAAGGAAAGATATAGAAAATCGTTTGTTCCGACAGCTGTGGGGATGTTTAACAAATGTATAAGTGTAAAGCATCCCAAGACTAAATGAAGTTCAAAGTGTATGGGGGGGAATTGGTGAGTTACAAGTACCAGTCTATCCGCATCTGCTGTCCATATAGACTTATTTTGTAAAGTGTGTATTGTTCTTGTAATGTTCTTGATCTTTGTTCTGCTGCTGTAATACTGTAATTTCCTCCGGGATCAATAAAGTTTATCTAATCTAATCTAATCTAATGCTGGGAGTTGTAGTTTTACAACAGCTGGAGTGCCAAGGTTAGCCATCACTGGGTGGGGCTTTTCAGAAGCCATTGGCGCGCTGCGCCTTTAAGACCTTGAATCAGCGATCTGTCAGCTTCCATTAGCTAATATGGGTCATGTGTGGAAGCTGAATTTGCATAGCTGCCATCTTTGTAAGGTCAATGCACCTGTGCTGTGGCTTCAATCCATGTCAGTTGGGGGTCATGGAAAGGTCACCATTAATTCCTATGGGAAAATTTTTGCTTAAAATGCAATTTTTTTTAAAAACTACAAATCGGATCGACTCCAAAAATACAAAGCACACCTGTCCCTCCGAGGGCTTCGAAACGCCGCCTGAATGGGGTCTCTGCGCCGAGCGGTTCGGGCCGCATTAATTGCAGAAAATGCGGAGAAGAAGAAGTAGAATAATAACAATAAAATATAAGAAATCGGATTACGATATGTTGCTTGAACCTAGAGGTTCAAGCACCATAATTATGATTTAACTATTTTCTTGGTCATTCTCATATTATTCTCCTGGTCACGCTCACACTCTTTTCCTTGATGTTCTCATACTGTTTTAATAGTCATTTTCATTCTATTCTCTTGGTCCTCCTTGCACTTTTCTCCTGGTCATTCTCACACTATTCTTCTGGTAAGTCTTACTCAATTCTCCTACACTTTCTCATTCTATTCTCCTGATCATTCTCACACTATTCTCTTAAAGCAAAACAACCAGCAACCGTTACCTGTTGACTTTTTCTTCTCTTCATAATGTGGAGTTAAGACTTTCTTATTTTCCTCTGATCCTTTCTTATGGTTAGATTGATACCACACTAAAAGGAAATAGATGTTTGCTAAAAAAACCCTAATCATCTACCAATCAAATGTCATCAATTTAGCGCATACATGTATAGAGATGGTCAAGAGGTTGTGATTGTTTTGTAGAACTCATACCAGAATGGGCAAAAAAAACATGATTAGTGGTCCTTTCACCTAAGGACTTGGATTTAAATACCTTGGTCAAGGCAGAGGTTTTTTTGGCATTCTTCAGGAAACCAATACCCAGAGCACAAGTCCAACTGTCCTCCTAGCTAGACAACTCTTTTAATACTGAAATAGTATTTGTGACTACCACAGTTTATCAAACAGTAATGTTGGTGGTCTTGTCCAGCCTTTATGGCCATAGCATACCAAACCTCTAGTGTCTATATCAAGCAGGGCAATAACCTCACCACATAAAAGATGCTACTAATTATGGACATATACTGGATATTGAGAAGGGTAGGTCAAGGATTATACTTATGTAAACATAAATATGGGGTCATTCACAATCACACATATTCCCCCAAGTCCAAATATCATCACTATTGCCCCAAATAATGCCAGCTACATGACAATTAAAACTGCCTGCCATATGTCCATAACAGTACCATTCAGAAGTTGTACAAAGAAGCTACAATTGCATGCCCGATACAGTGCCAGTTTCATGTTCCATAATAGTGTTACATGCCTTAGATCAACGTAGCCACAAGCTTGTGCACTTGCCTTTGACCACTCCTCAAGTCCCATGATTTTGGAAGAGAAAGAGAGTACAGCTTCCTTAAAGGAGAGTAGTACGCCGCACAGCCAAAAGCCCACGGAGAAGCCCTTTGTCTCCTCCATGATTGGGTAGTGGAGGAGACTTGACAGAAGAAAATGGTAAAAACATGGCCATTTATTAGCTAGATGGACCAAAAGCTGAAGTCTTCAAGATGACCCTCATCCATGGCACCATAATGTTCTCTGATATAAACTGTGGTTTTCATTATAAGAAAAGATATCTTTGTATATCAAAGGTTGAAGAAGAGGGACTACCTTCCTCAGCATGTTGACAACCTGAATCTAGAAATTTAACAAAATCTCAAGATTGCAACATGCACCATTGTGAAGCCAACTAATGAGATATGGGTAAAAGAACAAACGGACATCAGGGCCTATATTCTCATGTACACCCCTATGGCCTCCACTTTGACACAATGTAATTGCTCGGGTTTTAGAGCTGGCTGTCCACTGTTTCTACCCTGCTCACTAGAACTGCTGCTTGTAGCCACCAAATCACCTACTGCAGAGGCTACCATTGCGGCCATGTTTGGGGCTGCAAAAATTAGGTTGGGGCCGCTATAACGGTTGGACTCATCTTTTTGATGTTACACTTTGGATACCACCAGGTATCAACTATTGTGAACGGGAGCCGCTGTGAGGTTCTTTCTTAGGGATTTAGTGCAGTAAATGTCTAAATCTGTGTATAGGGATTAAACCAAGGGATTCTTAAGATTCCTATATATCTTACATAACTTAGTATTTGAAAAGATTTGGCTTATACCAATATCAGTGGGATACGTCCTCCTCCATCCTTTTCCAGGAGGTTTCCGAGCTATTTGGTAGGTGTCTAAAAGAAATGCAAATGTATACAGTATATGTGAGACATAATTTTCCTTTTTAGAGGGTATTAGGCATAGTAGTATAGTTGCATTAAAACCTTGCTAGTGCTTTCTCCATTTTTCCCCATTTACCATCAGACCCTCTGCTATTATTGGTCGGACAAGTCTGGCCACCAATTAGTTTGTGTGTCATTGCCTACTATGTAAATACTCATACCTACCAGTGGTCTTCACCCTTCTTGAAAAAATCATAGATATATTTGATATCATGAGTCTTAAGACTTGTAACTTAGGAAAAGCTTTCTGCATAATCATTTTCCTTAATTCTGCCTAATACTCACTAAAGGACTTCCATCCTTCCCTGAGTATTCATAGCATGCCCCCACATATTCCCAGTAGTCACATCGGTACAAGAGGGAACACAGAGTCTCCGCTGCCACGTTCCAATGCCATGAATGTCACATGGCAGATGGGCGTCCTGATACAAATTTTGCAGGAGTGTTAATGATTTTGGTGATTGCCCTTGTACCTGTCTTCATTGAAGGTGTGAATGTGCATTTTATCTGGAAATCTTAATTAGCAGAAAAAAGGTGTATATGGACGAGTCTTATACATACCATAATTATCCTTGTCCACCTGGGAATATTCATCACAGTTAGTGTACCAGAATTGTTTTCTCCATCTTTGCCCGTTTCTGCTATAATCTCCTAAAATAAAATATATAAAATATAAATCAGTGTGTAACAGCCGGGTACTCGCCCCAGAGTGCAATGCCAGACCCCTCGCCCCTGGAGCTTAACATCAGGCCCATCGCCCCTTGTGTATAACATCCGGTCCCTTGCCCCAGGTGTATAACATTCAGCCCCTCGCCCCCGGTATATAATATCAGGCCCCTTGCCCCGGTGTATAACATCAGGCCCCTTACTCTTTGCTATATAACATTAAGCCCCTCTCCCCCAGTGCTTAACAGCTGGCCCCTTGTCCCCAGTATATAACATCTGGCCAGGTTTGGACTGGTCCACATGAGAACAGGAGAATCCTTCGGTGGGCCCCTGTGAAAGAGTTGGCCACCACCCTGTTATATGAGCAGTACTTGGCACAATGTACTGTACTTGAATCACTATGTACAGACAAAGGCAGCATCTAATTCATTTAACAATCAACCCAGTCTATTGTTATATAAATTTTGGATTGAGGATAATGTCACATTTGCATGTAGCTGAAAAGTGGAGCCTGGAGATAGTTACAGGTGGGCCCTTGGCACTGCAGTCGTACACAACATTTGGTCCCTCGCCCCCCGATGCTTAACATCCGACCCCTCGCCCTCTGGTGTATAACATCCGGCCCCTTGCCCTCTGGTGTATAACATCCGGCCTCTTGCCCCCAGTGTATAACATCCGGCCCCCCGCCCTCTGATGTATAACATCCAGCCCTTTGGTGTATAACATCTGGCCCCTCACCCCCCGGGGTACAATGTCTGGCCTCTTGCCCCCCCGGTGTATGATATTCGGTCTCTCACAACCGGTGTATAACATCAGGCCCCTTGCCGCCCGTGCTTAACATCTGGCACCTCGCCCTCGGTATATAATATCTGGCCCCATGCCATCGGTATGTAACATTAGGCCCCTTGCCCTCTGTTATATAACATTTGGCCCCTAGCCCTCAGGTGTATAACATCCAGCCCCTTGCCCTCTGGTGCACAACATCCGGGTCCTCCCCCTGGTGTATGACCTCCGGCCTCTAGCCCCCGGTGTATAACATCCAGCCCCATCGTTCTCAGGTGTACAATATCCAGCCCCTCCCCATGGGGTTATGACCTCCAGCCCCTAGCCCACAGTGTATAACATCCGGCCCTTCACCCTCCGGTGTATAACATCTGTCCGCTCGCTCTGTGGTATATAACATCGGCCCCTTGCCCACAGGTGTATAACATTCAGGCTCCTGGTGTAGAACATCTGGCTCCACCCCCCGGTGTATGCTACAGAGCGGAGGGCCAAGTGCTGAGGAGCAGAAGACAGAATGGTCACCAACGCTCTGCTGACTCCAATATTGTAGCATCCAGACCTCCTCTGGTATTAACATCAGCACTGACACTGCACTCCAGCCAGGAGCGTCATGGCTGAGCATCTGCATGCAGCCGTACATCATCAAGCACAATGCCAATTATCGGATGGAGTGGTGTAAAGCCACCATACTAGCATACAAGGCATTTTTGACAATTTTGTGGGAACAATTTGGAGAAGGCCCTTTTCTGTTCTGGGGAGTTTAGTGGAAGAAAATGACCGGCTGCACAGAGCCCAGGCCTCATCCCATCTAACACCTTTGGGTTGAACTAGAAGGAGATTGTGAGATTGGCATCTCCCTAACATCAGTGTCTGACCTCACAAATACTCTTTTGGATGAAAGGGCAAAAAGTCCCACAAAACCTTGTAGAAAACCTTCCCATAAGAGCGGAAGCTGTTCTATCTGCAGAGGGGCGACTCCATATTAATTTCTGTAGAAGGGGAGGTGTGAAATGCTCCTGTAGATGAAATATTGAAGGGTGTACATACTTTTCTCCAGATAGTAGAAAAAAGGATGGAGGGCACCATCACATATGAGCAGGACGTGGGATGTCAACCTGGAGTCTGTCAAAAAACTATTATGTATATAGAAGAAAAAGAAACATACTGCACACCAGGGATCACCAAATTAAGCAAGAAATATATCAAATTTATTCAAACAGCCTTAGAAAGACACACACCACAAATTAGTTAAAAACAAGGACAAAAAACCCCCCATAAGGTGTTTTGTCCTCCTGAACCCAAACCGGTCAGTCATGTAATGATCCTATATACAGTTGGTTACGAACTCATATGCCGTTATACTATAATCCAACATCTAAAATTTACGCAAACAACCATATATCCAACTCTATCGTGATATCAAATGGGACCAGACAGGGTTGCTCTCTATCCCCTCTCCTATTTGCTATTGCAATAGAGCCTCTAGCTCAAAAGATAAGGGATAATAAGAACATAAAAGGATTTGACGTTGGGCCCCGACAATTAAAAATCAATTTATTTGCAGATGACATTTTTCTCACTCTCACAGATCCAGTTACTTCCATTAAGGAAGTTCTGCACATTTTAGAAGACTTCTCCAAAATCTCATACTTTAAAATTAATCGAGACAAATCAAAAATAATGCAGTTTAACCTAAGCGAGGTTCAGATAAAAAGAATTAAAGAAGAATCACAATTTGGATGGGCGGAAGATGAACTAATATATTTAGGCATAACCATTACAAAAAAGATTAACACCTTAATAACTAGAAACATGGAATCTATTATTGAAACAGTAACAAAGGATATACTCTTTTTCACCGACAAAGACCTCTCGTGGATAGGTAGAACATTGATAAGAAAAACCATCACTCTCCCGAAAATTTTATACATATTTAGAAATTTACCCCTTGTAATCCGTAATACCCACATTATAAAAATACAATATTTAATCAACTAATTAATCTGGAACAACAATAAGGCAAGAACTCCTACAAAAGCACTTTGTAAATGCAAAACGAATGGAGGATTGGGCTTACCAAATATTTATGCCTACTATTGGGCCATTATTGCTAAACAGAGCCATTTTTGGTTAAATCAGGAAAACTCACCTGCTTGGTCTTGCCAAGAACTCTATTTAAACAATAATACTCATCCATGCATTACACTCTATGACAGTATTTTCAAAAAAAAATCACAATATGAACCGTCTCATCCAATCTTTCAAGCAATTATTACAGCCTGGAGGAAGCTAGCGTCAATTAAAAATAAAAACAGGAATACAACAAATTCACATCTTTTAAATAATTTGGATCTTTCCTTTATCACCTCTTTGCACAACAAACCGATCCCCCCACATTGGTCAAAATTAGGTTTAAATAAAATCAAAGACATTCATGATGGGGAAAAATTCTTCCCTTTCAAAGACCTCAAAAGTAAATATAAACTCGACGTAACGGATTTTTTATACTTTACGATGATTAAAGAGTCTGTATTGGATTTTCTTCTAAATAATAGATCAGTATCTGGAGCTTTAGTGAAACTCATGTGTAATCCTAATCATAAGATTTTTTGGAGCCTCAGATTTATCTATAATCATTTTAATGAGGACAATCATTTAAATAAGAACTCATCCATGATCAGGTGGGAAAACAATTTAAACTCCTCTTTTTCATTGGAAGATTGGGAAGACGCCACGAGTTTGTCTTATGCTTCAAATATCTATGTCCCTACACGAAACATATTTTAAAACCCTTTCCAGATGGTACTTCACTCCAGTAAGACTTGCACACATTGATAAAAGCAATTCTCCCCTGTGTTGGAGGAATTGCGGCCTACGAGGAAGCCTCTTACACATGCTTTGGGAATGTCCTAAAATTCAAAAATTATGGAAGCAAATTTCAAAATTAGTTAACAAATTGAACAATAAACCTATAATCTTGTCACCACAAATGGCACTTCTGTCATTAGGGAGGGAAGACATACACCCTTCAATAAAACCTCTCATTACACACGTCTTACTTGTGGTTAAAAACTCTATAGCATTTAATTGGCAGAAAACAGACCCTCCTCTTTACTCAGTAATAGAAGAAAGAATAAACTTGCATAAATCATTCGAATTCCAATTCGCAATTAATAATGACAGTCTATTTAAGTGTTCCAAAAAATGGAACTACTGGTCTAATCATTTCCCCTGACAATGTACTGATGTTTTGCATCCAGAATACTTCCTAACACAAGTAATACGAGTAAACTAAATAACATTGGACTATTGTATTTAATAGCTTTGTATATAGTTTCCCAAATTAGGGATTTTGTTGATAATTTGTGATTAATTTTGTGTTATCTTTGTAATTTTACCATGCCCAGAACTATTTACCAACCAGAGTTCTTTACCAATGTACCTGTCCTTTCCTGCCCTAACTCTTCATTTTCCCTTCCGCCTTTTCCCTATGGATATAACATATACACGTTTTCAATGTAATGATAAAAAGTTAATAAAAATGATTGCAAAACAAACTCATATATGCTATCACAATCTAATGAGCCAAACAATAAAGAAGGTTTATACATGTAGGCATATGCTGAGGAACAATAACCATATCACAGTAAGTACATAGATCCCCAAAGGCCAAATAGAGGAGAAAAATCTCCAGTACCCCACAATTACACAAAGACACAATAAACTGTAAAAATGGAGCAATAGATGTGAGGAGAACTCAAAATGTGACAAGTTGTATCTAATATGGCAACTGACCACTGAAACCCCACATGAGATAGATACGTAAAACAGTATATAGACCAAATGGATTTCATCACAGGGAATGCAGGTGGAATATATACATGTACCAAATTTAGTCAGAAAATGGTCCCTCACTCGCCAAAATAGACCTGTGCAGGTAAACAGAAATAAAGGCCAGGGCATAGTAAATAAAACATGACCAGAATGTTACCAAACCGGAGGGTCTGAGGTGCTAAGCCCAACGCATGTCGCCACTTCAGTGGCTTCATCAGGGGGGCTTTTTGTCCTTTTTAACTGTTTTTAACTAATTTGGGGTGTGTGTCTTTCTAAGGCTATTTGAATACATTTTGATATATTTCTTGCTTAATTTGGTGATCCCTGGTGTGCAGTATGTTTCTTTTTCTTCTTTATACATAGTACTTTTCTCCATATAGTGCAGTGTGAGTGCTCATCTCATACCTCTATAGAAGTGCTGGTGCCCCTTCCAGTAGGTGGATCTCTCGTGTTTGGATGGTGACTCATGAGGCTTTGGTGGTTTCTTGTTGGGGTCACTTCTATTGTCGTGTGCTGGAGTTGTATGATTGTCAGCGGATTTTCTCTCTCCGTTTCCTGTGAAATTTGATGGACTGAAAAGTCACGAGTCTGTGTATACAATATATGACAACTAATACTAGATAAAATGTAGAAAGCACCCCAAACTCTAAATAACTCAGTGATAAAAGATGAAAAGTTAATGAACCCCAAGTAATTTTTTCACAAGAGGGTGCTGATTTTTTCTTTTATCCAATATTCGGGGGCTCCTGTCTCGGGTTATCACCTCCTGCCAAGAAAAGAAATCATCACCCTGTGAACATATTTGTCATATAATTACTACTATATTATGTTACTGTAGCATCTTGAAACAGTTTTTTCCTTCTTGCTCCCAATTTTGTTAATGTAGGCTGTCATGCGGGCATTTTTACTCACACCTGACAATATTCAAGTCATAGTCCGTGTACCAGTATTTTTTTTCTGTGTCTTTGCTATAAACTGCTAAAATAAAATATATATTAAAAAATCAGTTTTCCACATCTGGTCCCTTGCCCGACGGTGTACAACATCCAGCCCCTCACCCCACAGTGTATAACGTTGGGCCCCTTGCCCCCTCGGTGTATGATATTCGGTCTCTAACCACCGGTGTATTACATCAGGCCCCTCGCCCCCCCATGTTTAACATCCGGCACCTTGCCACCCGGTGTATATTGTCCAGCCCCACTCCCCCGGTATGTAACATCTGGCCCCTCGTCCTCTGGTATATAACATCTGGCTCCTTATCCTTGGTATATAACATCCTGCTCCTTGCCCTCTGCTGTATAACATCTGGCATCTAGCCCTCAGGTGTATAATATCCATCCCCTCACCCCATGGAGTATAATGTCCAGCCCCTCACCCCACAATGTAAAACATCTGGCCCAACTGCCCCCACTGTATAACATCCCCATTGATCATGATTTATACTATCCAGCCCCATTACCCCCCTGTGTAAAAGATGTGACCCCTTGCTACTTGGTGTATAGGTCCGCCTTCAGTTCATTACTGCCCTTACTGGTGTGTGGGCCTGGTGAGCAGAAGCAAGAAGGAGTGGGCTGGACCGGGCCTCCCCTCTTTTTACTTTTGCTCACTGGGCCCCAGTGGCAGCATTCGTCTGCTTCAGTAACTGAATGTGCATCCTCGGAAGCTGTTTGGGTAAGAATACAAAGAGAGAACAACGGAAAGGGCACCATTGTAAGCGTTTACTACAGGCCACCTGGGCAAGCTGAAGATAAGGTTGAACTCTTTATGCATCGGATGGCAAAGTTCTCAAAAAAATATGAATTAGTGATCATGGGAGACTTTAGTTATGCAGACATTTGTTGGGAATCTCTCTCAGGCAAAAGTAACAGGTCCAGCAAATTCTTATCTTCTCTTGCTGACAACTTTATCTTCCAAAAGGTAGAGGAGAAAACAAGGGGATTTGCTAAAGGCCCCTTTACATTTAGCGATGCACCAGCGATCCCGACCACGATACGACCCGGTCAGGATCGCTGGAGCATCACTAAATGGTCGCTAGTGAGCTGCCAAACAGGCAGATCTCACAGCGATGCAGCAGCGATACAGCGGTCGTTACTTACCTTTCAGACGAGGCGATCCTGACGTCCTCCCGTCCGCGTCCACGCGTCACTCGTCGGCGCCAGCAGGAAGCCCAGCAGGAAGCGCCCAACGAGAAATGGAGCTGCGCGATCTCGTGCGATCAGCGACAGACATCGGGGGAGCCGGCCGGAGGTAGTATCACACATAGCGATATCGCTAGCAATATCGCTACTGCGTCATCAACTTGGTGATGCTTTAGTGATATTGCTAGCGATATCGCTATGTGTAATACCCCCTTAAGAGTGGCTGGGACTAGAGATGAGCGAACTTGTTAGGAAAACGTTCGCCAATCTTAAATTAGACATGAACGTAGCATCGGATTTGTGTTCACTTTCAAGAGCATTTTTCCTTAAAGTCGGCAAAATTTGGTCACAGTTCGGTAAATGATCGCGTTTCCACTAATGCTTTTGTTATTACTTTGGCTATGACAGTGCTGCTGTATGATGAGCGGAAGGACATGTTTGATGAGGAGAGCGGGTGTGTCTAGGTCTTTTTTCACATTTTTTTTGTTCTGTAATAACTTCACATGTGTACATTCCGGCAGCCAATCAGGGTGCAGAAACCATCCACAACATCAAAAGACAAGATGTTCTGTGATTGACTGACGAAGTCACATGTCCCTGGCCATATAAAAAGCTGACATCTTGTTTTGCTGGTGCCATTTTCTCAGTGTCACAGTTCAGAGAAGCCGCTCCTGATAGTGCTGCAGATGGACTTATCAGTTAGCTACATAGGATCCTGTAAAGATTGTGCAAAAATTGTGTGGCAGTCTCCAATGGCCCCATTTGATGATCCAATTGCTTGTGATAAAATTGTGTTTCAGTGAGAAAGCAGAAACCCATTTTTCGAGTATCAGCTGCCAGCACCGCCATCAGGGGCTTATCTACAGCATTCCGTAATGCTGTAGTTAAGCCCCCGATGTAACCTGAAAGAGAAGAAAAACGAGTTATATTATACAGTACTCACCCAGGGGCGGTCGCGGTCAGGTTTTGGTCCGATGGGTGTCACGGTCCAGCACCTCCCATCTTCTAACAGTGACGTCCTCTTCTTTGCTTCCCGTCGTGGCTCCTATGCAGGCGCACTTCTATACCCTGTTGAGGCCAGAGCAGAGTTCTGCAGTGCGCAGGCGCTGGGAAAGGTCAGAGAGGTCCGGCGCCTACGCACTGAAGGACAGGGCAGAGCAGTGCGCTTCAAAGACTGTTTTGCTGATTGCATTTCTCTGAGGTTTCCAACAGACTTGTTAAGTTTTATTCAGTAGTTATTCTGTTATGGACTTGAGTTTTCTCTGCACTTGTTTGAAGCACCATGTGTTTACAATATAGACTTTTTCTCCTACAAACTGTGTTATGTAGTGTCTTGCTCCACACAAAAAGACTCCTGAGTCCTCCAGTATAACTATTACACATTTGCACAAATGCCCCAAATTTTTTCATGTTGGATCAGCGGCCGGACGACATGGTATCCAAGCAGAATCCAGATCCTCATTACCAGACATTAACCACCTGGGGTGGAGGTGATCCTGATGAGACTTAGATATCAGAGGCGCACGTGGACTGTACTGTGGTGTCAGGGAAGGAAGAGGAGGAGGGTGACTCTCAGGGTGAAGAGTGTGAGAACAGAGAGTATAACAATGAGGTTGTAGCTCCTACTTGGTGTGAACTCAGAGGTACGCAGTTGAATAGCTCAGCAGAGGAGGTGAAGGAAGACGAGAAGGTTATGTTGCAACTTCCCACACAGACATGGAGTGATGCAATCACCACAAGTACTGCATCCTTAGCCACAACTGTGGCTTTGGCCAGCACTGGTCATGAGTGTGGAGTTTGCAGGGGCGGCAAAGGTTGCCTAGCCTGGGACTTTTTTGAGACCATAAAAGATGACCCAAATCATGTTATCTGCCGAATTTACAAACAAAAGACTCAGTAGAGGCATAAAATTCAAATAATTTGACAACTACATGCATGAATTGGCACATGCGCGATCAACATGACTTAGTGTGGGAATCTCACTGCGCTAAAATACCAACCATTGGCTGTCCCATCAACTACATCTGCTGCTTCTTTCTCCTCCATCACCGTGCCAAATGGTCTCACACTGGTGTCTGGCTACAGAAATGTCACTTGTTTACCTTCTATAGTCGAGGTGAGTGAAAGTTCGTCAGCTGTAACGGAAGTGGACATGACTGCTGTTTTGTGTCACCTAGCACATGTCACAGCCCCCGGCTCGCTCCTGTCTACTCACCTCCTCATTCCCGCGCTGCAGCCTGTCACCTTCCATCAGCCGCGGCGTCTTCCTCTGACGGGGCCGTGGCCAACGACGTCACTGCATTCTTTGCACATGCGCCGTAGGCCGCGGCCGCATCTCCCTCCAACTCCTTGTGCTCCGGCAGTGCCCTAACCCGGAAGCACCACTGGACCAATGGGAGACGGTCCTAGGGTATTTCAGGCCGCCCTCCTGTAATGGAGGCGCCTGATCCTTGTGTTTCACACCACATAAGGCCCTGTACCTGTGCTCGCCTCTTTCCTGTGCTTGCTTCTCTGCAGTCCCTGTTCTGTCCTGTTGCCTGTGCCTGTTTCCTGCCATCCAGCTGTCCGTGTCTACCTCCTGCCGTCCTACTCCGGTCCTGCCACCTGTGCCCTTGCTCCGTCCTGCTTTCCGTGTCTACCTCCTGCCATCCTACTCTGGTCCTGTCACCTGTGCCCTTGCTCTGTCCTGCTGTCCGTGTCTACCTCCTGCCATCCTACTCCGGTCCTGCCACCTGTGCCCTTGCTTCGTCATGCTGTACGTGTTCCTGCCGTCCTATTCTGGTCCTGCCACCCGTGTCCTACTCTGTCCGGGTGCTCCACGGTACCTCGCTCATAGTCCTACTCCAGTCCATCCCAAGCCGCCCCTCTTGGTACCGGCTGCCGTGGTATCCGAACCTCTGGGCCTGCTCCTAATGATCCCTGTATAGGGGTCGGCTCCACCTGGTTGCTCGCCCAGGGTTCCTCGGTGCCACAGTCTAGAGGGTCCACTCCTGAAGTCTAGTCTCGCCAAGCTTGGGCGTTAACAGTAGGATCAGGCCATGGATCCCGCCGGTACCTCTGCTGCCGTCCAAAAAGAGCTGCTCTTTTTGTGGGAGAACCAGGAGCGCATAATGTCCGTAATGAAGTCCATGGACTCTCGTCTGTCAGCCCTACAGACTGCCGATCCGGGAAATGCTACCCAGCTGGCCAGTCTCCAACAGGAGCTGGGCCAGCAGCGTGACAGTCAGACCTATATTCTAACCTATATGGCCTCTGTCGATAACCGTTTGGTGGCCCTCCAGTCAGCCGCCGTGGTGTCGACTTCATCTCCTGGCCCCACTTCTTTCTCATCCCCTCGCCTCACCAATCCACCCCGGTATAGTGGACACCCCAAACTCTGCAGGGGGTTCTTAAATCAGTGCAGCCTCCACTTTGAATTGCTACCTCAGCAATATCCCTCTGATAGGGCCAAAGTGGCATTTATTATGTCACATCTGGAGGGGGAGGCCCTGTCATGGCTAAACCCTCTCTGGGAATGGGACGATCCAGTGGTTTTGAGCCTTCCGGTCTTTCTGGATACCTTTCGTAGGGTCTTTGATGAGCCGGGCCGGTTAGCCTCTCTTACCGAGTCCCTTTTCAACCTCCACCAGGGTGCCCTCACTGTCGGACAGTATGCTATCCGTTTCCGTACGCTTTCCTCTGAACTAGGTTGGAATAACGCGGCATTGGTAGGGGCATTCTGGTGTGGTCTCTCCGGCAGGATAAAGGATGAGCTGGCAGGTCGGGATACCCCCACCACGCTGGAGGACCTTATCTCCCTGGCCACCCGCACAGACCTACGGTTTCAGGAGCGCGCCGGGGAGTCGGAGAGAGACAGGAGGCCCACGAGACCAGTCCCTTCTGCCAATCGGCCCTCTAGTCCACGCCCAGCCGGGGCTCTCACTACTCCTCCCTCCAAACCCATGCAGTTTGATCGGGTCAAGTTGGCTGAGTTACGTCAGAAGGAGAGGCGGGCTCAAGGTCTATGTCTCTACTGTGGAGGAGCTTCACATTTCATCCGTTCCTGTCCTGAGAGACCAGGAAACTCTTCCACCTAGGTCAGGTAAGAGAAGCCTCCCTAGGTGTTGATAATTCCTCTCAACCGCTCACTATGTCTGTTCTTTTGGTTTCGGGGCAGAGACGTGGGTCCGAGGTGGCCTACGTGGATTCGGGCTCAGCGGGTAACTTTATCCGGCGTGAAGAGGTGGACAAGTACCAGATTCCTGTGGTTATCCCAAAGAATCCTCGGCTAATTGCTTCTGTGGATGGCAGACGGCCAGGAGTCAGTCACTCTGGTCACTGAGGAGGTAGAGTTGCAAGTTGGAGCCTTACATCGTGAAAAGATGGCCTTCTATGTGCTGCCTTATCTTTCCCATGCGATTCTACTTGAACTTCCGTGGCTAAGGACACACTAACCGGTCCTCGACTGGTCGTCTGGGGAGGTACTCCGCTTGGGACACTCGTGCCATGCTCGGTGCCTGAACCCTATTCGTCTTGCTGCCCCCTCACAGCCACCTTCAGATCTCTCGGGGCTTCCCTCAGCCTACTGGTCCTACGCAGACGTCTTTGATAAGAAGGAAGTGGAGATCCTTCCCCCGCACCGGCCTTTTGACTGTCCGATCAAACTAATCCCGATTCCACCCCTCCTAGGGGCAGGATTTACCCACTATCTCCCGCAGAGACCTTAGCCATGTCCGAGTACATCCGGGAGAACCTCGCCAAAGGTTTCATACGGAAATCCTCCTCTCTCGCAGGAGCCGGTTTTTCTTCGTCAAAAAAAAAAGACGGTTCCCTGCGGCCGTGCATTGACTATAGGGGCTTGAACGACATCACCATCAAGAATAGGTACCCTCTTCCACTCATTCCGGAGTTGTCTGATCGCCTCAGAGGGGCTCGGATATTCTCCAAGTTAGACCTTAGAGGAGCCTACAATCTGATCCGTATCCACGCAGGCGACGAGTGGAAGACAGCCTTTAACACTCGAGATGGCCACTACGAGTACCTAGTCATGCCCTTTGGTCTGTGCAATGCCCCCACTATATTTCAAGAATTCGTCAATGAGATCTTCCGGGACCTCTTGTACTCCTGTGTAGTAGTTTACTTGGATGACATTCTTGTATTCTCGCCAGACCCTTCTTCCCATAGAAGGAGTGTTCGTCTGGTTCTTCAGCGTCTTCGAGAGAATCGCCTGTATGCTAAGATTGAGAAATGTCTGTTTGAACTGACCTCGTTGCCGTTTCTGGGCTACATCATCTCCGACGCTGGATTGAAGATGGATCCTGAGAAACTGTCTGCCATTCTCAAATGGCCTTGTCCCGTCGGAGTAAGGGCTATACAATGGTTTCTCAGATTTGCCAATTACTACAGGCAATTTATTACTCATTCTTCTTCAATCACCAAGCCTATTTCCGCTCTCACCCGAAAGGGGACGAGTCCCAATTCTTGGACTACAGAAGCTGAAGAGGCCTTTCTGACATTAAAACGGGCTTTTTCCATGGCTCCAGTGTTGTCCCGTCCCCATTGCAGCAGACCCTTCGTGTTTGAGGTGGATGCTTCCTCAACAGTAGCCGGGGCAGTATTGTCTCAGAAAACCGCCTCCGGTCGACTGCGCCCCTGTGGATTCTTTTCCAAGGCCTTCTCTCCATCTGAGTGTAATTATTCGATCGGCGACCATGAACTGTTAGCCATAAAATTGGCTTTGGAGGAGTGGCATCATCTTCTAGAGGGGGCTGTCCATCCCTTTTTGATTTACTCGGACCACAAAAACTTGGCCTATCTCCAGTCCGCCCAGAGACTCAATCCTTGACAAGCCAGGTGGTCCCTGTTTTTCGCTCACTTTAATTTTGAGCTCCATTTTCACCCTGGTGACAAGAACACCAAAGCTGATGTCTTATCCAGAGTCTTCCAGCTGTCCGAGATAGTGGAGGAACCTTCTCACATTATTGAACCCACTAAAATCATCACCGTGGCTCCCGTGAATCTGCTTTCTCCACCCCCAGGCAAGACTCTCATGCCGGAGGATGCCAAAAGAAAAGTCCTACTCTGGGAGTATTCCTCCAAACTGGCGGGTCACGCCGGAGCAAAAAAGACCTTCGCTCTCATTTCTCGGCACTACTGGTGGCTGACTCTCTGCCAAGACGTGGCTGATTCTGATTTCATTGTCTCTTGTCCTTCCTGTGCAAAAAACAAAGTACCATGATGGCCTCCGTCCGGCTTGCTGCTTCCATTGCCGGTTCCTGCGGTACCCTGGGAACACATCACCATGGATTTCATCACCGACTTGCCCCATTCATCCGGTTGTACAGTGATTCTGGTGATAATGGATCGCTTTTCCAAAATGGCACATTTTATCCCTCTGACTGGACTTCTTCCAGCTCCCAAACTAGCCAAAGTCTTCATCCATCAGATCTTTAGACTTTGGTCTACCTTGACGTATTGTTGGGATACCAATATAGCCTGAATATAGCAGTATATTATATAAATCAATCAATTACTTACATATAATATTTAATAATTCTACTATATATAGCAGCTAAAAGAATGGTAGACCATTCGAAATATTTAAGAGAAACCAACAGAACAGTATTCGAATTTAGGTCAATAAAGAAGTACCATATTGTAATCTAAATACAAAAATTCAGATAATAAGAGAAACAATATCTTTATTATAAAAGTATACCTTTATTAAAATAGGGTAACAATAGTATACAACCGTGTCCTCTGTGTACAATAAATAATAATAATTAAAATAAAGATTGAAGAAATACCAAAAGCATAGCAGGCTGGCAGGTCATTAATCCCAAATATGTACATATATATATATATATATATATATAAATGATCCTGATACATAAAAAATCTTTCTCATATAGATACGTGAAAATATAAGTGGGGAATTTGTATATAAACACCCTGAGAAAACGAAAATATATCTGATGTAAACAAAATGTCAATATCCCAAAAAATTCAAAAAATTGTCATCTTGATATGAAGTGCCAAGAGAACAATATAACTATTACAAATAGTTAAATAAAAAATTGTCATCTCAATATAAAGTGCCAAGTGCCAAGAGAACAATATAACTATTACAAATAGTTAAATAAGGTGCTTTTCAAACAAACAACATATACCTTGGAACCAAAATGCCAAGTGCAATATAAATAATAATCATTAAAAGTGCCAATGTGCATATAGTTAGGGTAAATAATGAGAGAGAATGAGAAAGGTGTATACCTGGAGCACAGCCTGCCGGTCACAGAGAAACACAGCCCCGACGCGCGTTTCGGAATTGATCCTTCGTCAGGTATACTTTTATAATAAAGATATTGTTTCTCTTATTATTATCTGAATTTTTGTATTTAGATTACAATATGGTACTTCTTTATTGACCTAAATTCGAATACTGTTCTGTTGGTTTCTCTTGACGTATTGTGTCTGACCGAGGATTCCAGTTTACTGCTAGGTTTTGGCGGGCACTTTGTAAACTCATGGATGTATCCCTGGATTTTTCATCCGCCTACCATCCGCAGACCAACGGTCAAGTGGAACGAACCAACCAGACATTGACTTTGTATCTACGTCATTTATCCAAAGCCCACCAAGATGACTTGGTGGACCTAATCCCCTGGGCAGAGTTCGCCTACAACAACCATACCAGTGAATCCTCAATAAAGTCGCCGTTTTTTGTCATGTTTGGAAGAAATCCAGGTGTTCCTCTCCCTGTAGCCTCTGCTTCCGAGGTACCTGCATCCAACTCTTTGTCCCTGGAATTTTCTGAGATCTGGGACGAAGCCAATAAGGCACTCAAGAGAGCTAGTGAGCGGATGAAGAATCACGCTGACAAGAGGAGATTGATTCCTCCACCGTATCGCATCGGGGATAAAGTCTGGCTCTCATCCAAGTATATCCAGCTAAAATTACCCTCATACAAGTTGGGTCCAGGGGCATACCGTCAATAGTAGCAGACCACGCAGCTGCTATGGGGCCCGGACAGGTGAGGGGGCCCGGATGGGTGAGGGGGCCCGCGACAGCGGCTGCGGTTTGGCAGCTGTGCTGTGCTGACACAGTACTATCTCCTTTAATTAAATGTAAGCGACGGCCGCTGTATACCCCCTTGAAGCTCCCCTTTCCTTGTTTCCTGGTCAGCAGTTGGCTGAAGGCTCGATTTTCATAAGAACGCCACGCCTCCTGGCAGCCAAAGAGCAGCACACGTGCATTGCAGAAAGCAGAAAACATTCATGAGCCTTTCTCACTCAAGACGGTGAGCCCGGCTGGGGGTGGATTTTTTTTGTTAAATGTGTCCCCTCACTGTGCTGGCAGCCTGGCACTTTACATTTACAATGGCTCTGGCTGCACTTTGCACCTTAGGGAGGGGGGCCTGGCTGCACTCGCTGTGGAGGGTGGAGGGGGCCCTGCATGTACTGCAGGTGTGTGTGTGTGTGTGTGTATATATATATATATATATACACACACACACACACCACTGAGCCACCAATGATTTATTCTGCCTTGCTAAATGTCTGTGTTATATATATTGACAATCAGCTACTTGTTGGCCAATAGCTGATAGCCCATTTTGGCATTTCTTATGCTCACAGGATGATCAGTATAGATTGTTTTGTGTGCATAGATTATTATTGTTCTCAGCAGCACATGCTGGTTACAAAGAATGATGTGTTACTGAGTGGGATTATTTTTAAGCCAGATTGAAAATCATTTTAGTGAAGTATATACGAGTTCCTGGACAGTACTTGGGCCCCTGTGCAGTATATATAAGCTTCTGGACAGTATTTGGACCCCTATACAGTATATATGGGCTCCTGGACATTATTTGGGCCCTTGTGCAGTATATATGAGTTCCTGGACAGTATTTGGGCCCCTTTACAGTATATATGGGCTCCTGGACAGTATTTGGGCCCCTTTACAGTATATATGGGCTCCTAGACAGTATTTGGGCCCCTGTGCAGTATATATGAGTTCCTGGACAGTATTTGGGCCCCTATACAGTATATATGGGCTCCTGGACATTATATGGGCCCCTGTGCAGTATATATGAGTTCCTGGACATTATTTGGGCCCCTGTGCAGTATATATGAGCTCTTGGACAGTATTTCGGCCCCTGTGCAGTATATATGAGTTCCTGGACAGTACTTGAGCCCCTATGCAGTATATATGGGCTCCTGGACAGTATTTGGGCCCCTGTGCAGTATATATGAGTTCCTGGACAGTATTTGGGCCCCTGTGCAGTATATATGAGCTCCAGGACAGTATTTGGGCCCCTGTGCAGTATATATGAGCTCTAGGACAGTATTTGGGCCCCTGTGCAGTATATATGGGCTCCTGGACAGTATTTGGGCCCCTGTGCAGTATATATGGGCTTCCTGGACATTATTTGGGCCCCTGTGCAGTATATATGAGTTCCTGGACAGTACATGGGCCCCTGTGCAGTATATATGAGCTCCTGGACAGTATTTGGGCCCCTGTGCAGTATATATGAGTTCCTGGACATTATTTGGGCCCCTGTGCAGTATATATGAGCTCCTTCCATTTTGACTTTTACAAGGAATACATCAAATTGGATGTAAGTGTTTTACTTTTTCTTTTCCTCAAATGAGAAAAAAAATCAAAGACTAGCTATAAAATTAATTGTTTGACCTATAACATGCATGCCTGGAGAGCACCTGTTGATTTTTTTTTCTTTTTTTTTTTTGGGGGGGGGCCCCATTCAGACTTTTGCTATGGGGCCCCATGATTTCTATGTACGCCCCTGGTTGGGTCCCCGGTACATCGGGCCTTTTGAGATTCTTGGACGTATCAATGAAGTTGCCTACTAGTTGAGGTTGCCTGCTTCGCTCCAAGTCCCGAACACCTTCCACATCTCTCTCCTGAAACCTGTGGTACTAAACCAGTTTCACTCCTCACCCTGTTCCGTTCCTCAGCCGGTTGGTATTGACAATACCTTTGAGGTAAGAGATATTCTTGCCATGAAAACAGTTAGGGGGAGGACCTTTCTCCTAATTGACTGGAAGGGCTTTGGTCCCGAGGAGAGGTCCTTGGAACCCCGGGAGAATATCAATGCTCCCCACATTCTCAGGAGATTTTTTGCCAATCACAGTGGGGGGGCGGCTTAAGGGAGGGGGTACTGTCACGGCCCCCGGCTCGCCCCTGTCTACTCACCTCCTCGCTCCCGCGCCGCAGCCTGTCACCTGCCGTCAACTGTGGCGTCTTTCTCGGACACGGCTGCGGCCGACGACATCACTGCATGCTTTGCGCATGCGCCGTAGGCCGCGGCCACATCTCCCTCCACCTCCTTGTGCTCCGGCGGTTCTCTAACCGGGAAGCACCACCGGACCAATGGGAGACAGTCCTAGGGTATTTCAGGCTGCCCACCTGTAGTGGAGGCGCCTGATCCTTGTGTTTCAAACCACATTAGGCCCTGTACCTGTGCTCACCTCTTTCCTGTGCTTGCCTCCCTGCAGTCCCTGTTCTGTCCCGCTGCCTGTGCCTGCCTCCGGTCATCCTGCTGCCCGTGCCTGTTTCCTGCCGTCCAGCTGTCCGTGTCTACCTCCTGCCGTCCTACTCCGGTCCTGCCACCTGTGCCCTTGCTTCGTCCTGCTGTCCGTGTTCCTGCCATCCTACTCCGTCCTGCCACCCGTGTCCTACTCTGTCCGGGTGCTCCGCGGTACCTCGCTCATAGTCCTACTCCAGTCCATCCCGAGCTGCCCCTCTTGGTACCGGCTGCCGTGGTATCCGAACCTCTGGGCCTACTTCTAACGATCCCTGTATAGGGGTCGGCTCCACCTGGTTGCTCGCTTAGGGTCCCTCGGAGCCACGGTCCAGAGGGTCCACTCCTGGAGTCTAGTCTTGCCAAGCTTGGGTGTTAACAGCACAACACATCTTTCACAATCCATCATAACGTCTCTCAGACAGGCAGGCCTGCACTTACTTTCAGTCAACTACCTGTGTTAGTTTCCTTACATTTTTGTACCAATAGTACTGTATGAAACTGATGTTTGTGCCATCTGAGTGTGGCTGGCAAAAAAACTGGAGGTGTTGCATGAGGTATCAGGGCTCCCAGCTGAGGAGGGCCCTGTGTGAAAAATTCCTCCATAGCATTGTAAAAGTCTCATTGTCAGTTATTGCAAATGCTTAATTGCAGTTGTTGCTGATAAGGGTGGCCCAACCAGTTATTAGGCTTAGGGAACAATCACTTTTTCATACAGTGTCTTGTAGGTTTGGATTTCTTTTTCTCTTAATAATAAAGACCTTCATTTATAAACTGCATTTTGTGATTACTTGTGTTATCTTTGTCTAATATTTACATTTATTTGGTGATCGGAAAAACTTATGAGTGGGGCAAAAAAATAAAAAATCAGGAAGGTGGCAAACACTTTTTCAAACAACTGTAGGTATAAATACATAAAAAAAAAAATATTCAAATACTCACCTCTCCCCATTTCCCGCTACTGCGGTCTTCGCAGCATCTTCTGACTTTCTGCAGTGCTTGGCACAGAGGGTAACATTGTAACAAGGGTGACCGGGGGGGGGGGGGGGGGGGGGAGTTGTGGCAAGTTATTTAACAGTACATCGACAGAGTCCACTGAGCAACTGGTCAGTAAGCTTCCCCCCCGATCCCTTGCAAATAGATAGACGGGACCGACACAACTTTTCCCACAGGATACCGTCTCTTCCTCTGGTCACAGAAGTCGAGGCAATTAAGGGTCTGGAAGGCAGCTTTACTCCAACAGGAAAAAGTAGCTTTTATTAAAAAAGGAAGAAAGAGGACAAAAAGGCAATTTCAACACTAGCTTCCTGCTCTCTCCCTGACACCTGCTGGGCCGTACCCACAACGTCCACAGTGGCCGATATTCGCAGGCGTCCAATCGCTGGCATCTGGATGCCTGAGACCCCTTCAGCGAAGGCCCTTCTCAAGTCCTGGGGGCCTGTGTTGTATTCCTTCAGTCAGTATAACTCCTTGATCCGGGGCAGCAGATCTTTCCCATCCAGAAGTCTGGCAATGCCCCTTCTGTAGCACACATCTGCCCTGGTCAATGTACCAAGGCTTTCTGGCTTGCAGACCAAGACTTCCTGTCTGCTCTGGAGGCTGCTGACCCAGCCCCCTAAGTTACTTAACTCTTGCCCTACTTCTAACACACAGTTACATACATTACAAAAGTAAACATTAGGACCAGGCAAACACAGCACATTACATTAAGAATACATAACATATTTATATAAGATGCACAGGGGAGTCACACGGAAGGACGAGAGGGCGCAACTGAGGGGATCAACCACCTCCTTACACTCACCCCTCCTTAAACATGGCCGTCCTCGGCCATGGCAACCTTGATAAAACGTAGTCCCATAATGGCCGGTTATCCCTTTAACATGGGCGGCCGAAGTCTTTGAGGTGGGCCTCATTCACACTCGACAGTCTATATTGTGGCCATAGTCCTTCTTGGGATGGTCTTCTCCTCCCTCCTTTCTGCGGACCTTTTAGTGATGGTAGGCTGCATGTCAAACATAGGTTAAAGTGGGGGCAAAGTTCAGGAGCACACAGTCCAGCAGCCACATCTGGAGTCCACTGCTACTAACCCCCATGGGGTTTTGGTCCCATGATCCAGTAAGGGAGGCACCAACGGGTGCGAAACAAACTGGGAAGAGGGGAAAACATACAAACATGGCCGTCAGCTGGTGGCCACATTAGACGCCATTGTCCTGGAGCGCCATCTAGGGCATACTGCCTCTTAGGGACGTGGAACAGTCCATTACTCTAGGTGCAACTGTCACAGATATCAAATTTTAAAGGGGCCGATCAGTTTGTACACGTCCGCTGAGTTGCATAGTGGGCTGCATTTGGCCCCTGCACCATGACATAGACATTAGACGAGGACCCACTGGAGGCAGGGTCCCCACTGTTCCGGCTACCCACTTCCTCCAGTGGTGGGCCTGTAGCTCCTTGAGCATCTGGCTCTGTTGACACATCTGCGGCCGCCTCACTGCCCTGAGGCACCACTCTCCTGTGTGGCCGGGGCAACTGCGTCCATAGCAGCCGGTTGTTCCACACCTGGGGTCTCCTGTGGTGGACCAGTCTCCCGGTCGGAGGCCATTCTTATGGCCACTGCGTAGGGCCCACGGGGTCCTTACTCCTTTATAAATTCCACATAATCCCCTTCCCGAAGTGGGCTATTGAACATGAGGGAGCCAGCATTTATGTAGACCTTGGCCCCGATCTCCAACTCTTGTACAAAGCCATAGCCCCTGTTCCGGTTTAGATACCTGTCGAGGCCACGGGTCATCCGGCCTGCTGCGGTTCCTCCACCGGGGCACTGCAGCTCATCATGGATGCAGTGCTCCCGCTGCCTTTTCTCCCGAATCACCTCATGAATCCACTCAGCATCCGTAGGCACATGAGGCTCCTCTGCATGCAGGTCGCGGCTGTCAGCTGGAACAGATGCAGCATGGGGAAGAACAGGCGCCAGCGCGGCCAGGGAAGATGACAAAGTAAGCTGCCTCCGGCGGGGTCAGCAGCCGGGACGAATCCAGGGAAGAAGGCGGAGCTATGGGCGGTGAGTAGGCTGAGAGCAAAGCAGTGGCATGGCTGGACAGGGATCCCTTATTCACCCTCACAGACGCTGTAGTCCTTTTGCACGGTCACCAGCATCGGTGATCACGGACGTCATGATCGCCTGCATGGCCGCCTCCAGGATCCTCTGCACTCCTCGGGATTCCCGCTGGGGCGTCATCAGGTCCACATCCTCCGCTGGTTGCTGACTTGGCTGCCGGCATGGGGGTCGCTCCTCCAGCTCTTCCGATCACCAGGCATGGAACCTCAGGCCCGTCTCCGCCTGGGCCTTGGAGTGCCTCCAATCCTGGCGGCTGATGCCACCGCCGTAGGACATACTCCTCCTCTCCATGTCAGCAGGTAATGGCATCTCATCCACTGACAGATAGTCCATCTTTTTTGGGTTCCAACCATTCGTGGGTGGAGTCATTCCTTGCTGCTCCACCAGTTTCTCCTGCTCACGCAGTAATGGCGGCAGCTCCTTCTTCTCCCGCACTCATTCTGGGCGGGCATCTGTCACAATGGGTGAGACCTTCTTTCTTCTGGCGTCAACTTTTCTGGGTGATGCCCACGATAAGCAGCCTTGTCTTTACTTTTCGCTCCAACAGCCGCCATCTTTTCGGCCATGGTCAGCGCCATTCCTGAGTCCACAATATCCGCCATCCGCAATCCTGTCATGGCGGGCAACACATCACAAGGCCCAATTTCAAAGTCACAAACCTCAGGATTGTGGTCATCCGACAGTTTCGTCTCTTCCAGTTTGGGCAGCACATCGCATATTTCTGATTCACAGTCCCGGACAGCTGCCATCTCTAATTCTTCTATGGCAGACACTTCAAAATCACGGTCGGCCACCATCTTTAATTCTCTCATGGCGGACGGCATTCCAAAATCACAAGTCTCACATATTCCATCCATCAGTCTATAGGCTGCGGGGGTCCAACCTGCCGCACTACACCAAGTGTAACAAGAGCGACCGGGGAGGGAAGTTGTGGCGAATCCACTGAGGATTCGGTCAGTGAGCATCCCCCCCGGTCCCTTGCACATAGATAGACAGGACCAACACAGCTTTTCCCCACAGGTTACCTTCTCTTCCTCTAGTCACAGCAGTCCAGGCAATTAAGGGTCCAGAAGGCAGCTGTACTCCAACAGGATAAAGTAACTTTTATTAAACAAGGATGAAGGATGGTCAAAAAGGCAATTTCAACACTGGCTTCCTGCTCTTTCCATGACACATGCTTCTGTCCTACCCACAACATCCACAGTGGCTGAGACTCGCAGTCGTGCAATCGTTGGCATCTGGATGCCTGAGACCCCATCAGCGAAGGCCTTTCCCAAGTCCTGGGGGCCTGTGTTGTAGTCCTTCAGTCCGTATAACTCCTTGATCCGGGGCAGCAGATCTCTCCCATCCAGAAGTCTGGCAATGCCCCTTCTGTAGCACACATCTGCCCTGGTCAACGTACCACGGCTTTCTGGCTTGCAGACGAATACTTCCTGTCTGCTCTGGAGGCTGCTGACCCAGCCCCCTAAGTTATTTAACTCATGCCCTACTTCTAACACACAGTTACATACATTACGTTACATACATTACAAAAGTAAACATTAGGACCAGGCAAACACAGCACAATACATTAAGAATACATAACTTATTTATATAAGATGCACAGGGGGGTCACACGGAAGGAGGAGAGGGTGCAACTGAGAGGACCGGCCACCTCTTTAGAACGTCATCGCGCCATCTGCCCTGAAATGTCACAGAGAGTCAAGATGCTGAAGAAACCGGAGCAGCGTGGAATGGGGAGAGGAGAGTATTTGAGGAGGGCTCCTGACTCATGGCCTGATAGTGAGCTGGTGTCCCAGACAGCGAGTGGGTCCCCTGTTCGTTGAGGACTCTGGCACTTGCCCGGGTGCGCTGGGTGGCGACGCTGGCCCTGCCCACTGCTCCCAGTGTATAACATCTGGCACTACTGTCCCTAGTGTATAACATTTGGCCCCATGCCTTCCCTCATTGTATAACAACCGTCCCCTCACCCCCTGATGTATAACCCCTGAACATCACGCCCAGTGAGGAATATCCGGCCGCTTGATCCTGGTGTATAACAACCGGCCTACCGCCCCCTGTGTATACTATTGACCCATAGACCCTGGTATATAAAATCCAGCCCCCTCAACCCCATTGTATAGCCTCCATCCCTCCGCTATGCTGTCTGCCTTTCCTACCATGTAACAGAGCGGCTGGTGGTGCAGACCTGAATTTGGAGCCACTGGTGTAACAAGTATGTTCATTATATTTCTTCACTCTAAATCACCCCCCATCACCTGTGAGTGGTAATATTGAAAAGTTTAAGGGACTGCAGCAACTCAGCCTTGAAGGGGAGACCCCGTTATGTTACAGGGCAGGGGCAGCAAGTGCTGAGGAGCAGAAGACAGAATGGTCACCAACGCTCTGCTGACTCCATAATTACAGCGTCCAGACCTCCTCTGGTGTTAACATCAGCACTGACACTGCGTCCCAGCTGAGAGAGTCATGGCTGAGCATCTGCATGCAGCCGTACAGTACATCACCAAGCACAATGCTGATCATCAGATGGAGTGGTGTAAAGCCACCATACTTCAGCATGCAAGGCATTTTTGACAACCTTGTAGGAACAATTTGGAGAATGCCCTTTTCTGCTCCCCATAAGGTCCATACAGACAGTTTAGTGGAAGAACATGACCTGCACAGAGCCCAGGCCTCATCCCCATCTAACACCTTTGGGATGAACTAGAAGGAGATTGTGAGACCGGTGTCTCCCCAACAACAGTGTCTGACCTCACAAATACTCTTTTGGATGAAAGGGCAAAAAGTCCCACAAAACCTTGTACAAAACCTTCCCATAAAAGTGGAAGCTGGTCTATCTGCAGAGGGGTGAATCCATATTAATTTCTATAGATGTAGAATGGGAGGTGAGAAAAGCTCCTGTAGATGAAATGTTGAAGGGTGTACATACTTTTTTCCATATAGTGCAGTGTGATTACTCATCTCATACCTCTATAGAAGTGCTGGTGCCTCTTCCAGTAGGTGGATCTCTTGTGATTGGATGGTGACTCATGAGGCTTTGGTGGTTTCTTGCCGGGGTTACTTCCATTGTCATATAAAGGAGTGGTATGATTGTCAGCGGATTTTCTCTCTCCATTTCCTGTGAAATATGAGGGACTGAAAAGTCACGAATCTTTGTATACAATAAAGTATTTGACAACAAATACTAGAGGAAATGTAGAAAGTACCCTAAACTTTAAATAACTCTGTGTTAAAAGCTGAAAAGTTAATGAACCCCGAGTACCTTTTTCACAAGAGGGAGCTGATGTTTTCTTATCTCCAATATTAGGGGTCTTCTGTCTCAAGTTATCACATCCTGCCAAGAAAAGAAATCATCACCCTGTGAACATATTTATCATATAACTAGAGGTGTGTCCGATGCTATCGCATCGGGAGGGAAGTGTGTGTGAGTACGTATGTGTGTACGTGTGTGTGTGTGTCTGAGTACATAGGTGTGTGTACATGTGTGTGTGCATGAATACATGTGAGAGTGTGTACATACATGTGTGTGCACGTGTCCCGCAGCTGCCTGCCCACCCACCTCCGTGCAGTCACAGCCGGAAGGAAAGAGGGTGGTTTGCGGCCTGTGCTGGAGATGTGAGTACATGTGTGTATATGTGAGTACGTGTGTGTGTATGTGAGTACGTGTGTGTGTGTATGTGAGTCCGTGTGTGTGTGAGTGTATGTGAATGCGTGTGTGTGAATACGTGTGTGTTTATGTGAGTACGTGTGTGTGTGTGAGTACGTGTGTGTGTATATGTGAGTACATGTGTGTGTATATGTGAGTACGTGTGTGTGTCTTTGTGAGTACGTGTATGTGTGTGTGTGTGTGTGTGTGTGTATGTGAGTACGTGTGTGTATGTGAGTACGTGTGTGTGTAAATACGTGTGTGTGTGTATGTGAGTACGTGTGTGTGTATGTGTGTGTTTTTATGTGAGTATGTGTGTGTATATGAGTACGTGTGTGTATGTGAGTGCGTGTGTGTATATGTGAGTACGTGTGTGTGAGTACGTGTGTGTATATGTGAGTACGTGTGTGTGTGTGTGTCTGAGTACATGTGTGTGTGTGTGTCTGAGTACATAGGTGTGTGTACATGTGTGTGTGCATGAATACATGTGAGAGTGTGTACATACATGTGTGTGCGCGTGTCCCGCAGCTGCCTGCCCACCCACCTCCGTGCAGTCACAGCCGGAAGGAAAGAGGGTGGTTTGCGGCCTGTGCTGGAGATGTGAGTACATGTGTGTGTATATGTGAGTACGTGTGTGTGTGTGTGTGTGTGTGTATGTGAGTCCATGTGTGTGTATGTGAGTCCATGTGTGTGTATGTGAGTCCATGTGTGTGTATGTGAATGCGTGTGTGTGAATACGTGTGTGTTTATGTGAGTACGTGTGTGTGTGTGTGTGTGTGAGTACGTGTGTGTGTATATGTGAGTACATGTGTGTATATGTGAGTACATGTGTGTGAGTACATGTATGTGAGTACGTGTGTGTGTCTTTGAGTACGTGTATGTGTGTGTGTGTGTGTGTGTGTGTGTGTATGTGAGTACGTGTGTGTGTAAATACGTGTGTGTGTATGTGAGCACGTGTGTGTATGTGTGTGTTTTTATGTGAGTATGTGTGTATATGAGTACGTGTGTGTATGTGTGAGTGCGTGTGTGTATATGTGAGTACATGTGTATATGTGAGTACGTGTGTGTGTGAGTACGTGTGTATGTGAAAACGTGTGTGTACATGTGAGTACGTGTGTATATGAGTACGTCTGTATATGTGAGTGCGTGTGTGTATATGTGAGTACGTGTGTGTATATGTGAGTACGTGTATGTGAGTACGTGTGTGTGTGTATGTGAGTGTGTGTGTGTATGTGAAAACGTGTGTGCACATGTGAGTACGTGTGTTTTTATGTGAGTATGTGTGTGTATATGAGTACGTGTGTATATGTGAGTATGTGTGTGTATGTGTGTGTAGGTGTGTGTATGTGAGTAGGTGTGTGTATGTGAGTAGGTGTGTGTATGTGTACGTACGTGTGTGTGTGTGTGTGAGTACGTGTGTGTACGTACATGTGTGTACGTACATGTGTGTACGTACATGTGTGTGTGTGTACATGTGTTTGTACGTACATGTGTGTGTATGTACGTGTGTGTGTGTGTGTGTGTGTGTGTGTGTGTACATGTGTGTGTGTGTATGTACATGGTGGGCAGGCAGTGGAGGGTCTGGCGGCATGGCCAGCAGCGGCGGGTCCAACGGCGGCGGTTCAACGGCGGCAGGTCCAGCTGCGGTGGGGTCTTGGCAGCGGCAAGCCAGCAGCTTGCGGCCTGTGCACAGGCCGCAAGCCTTGGTCTTTCCTGCTGGCTGGGACGGAGGTGGGTGGGCAGGCAGCGGCGGGTCCGGCGGGGGGGTCCGGCGGCGGTGGGTCCAGCAGCGGCGGGGTGTCCGGGCGGTGTCCCGCTGGTGGTACTGTGGAAAGTCCTGGTACCACCAGCGGGTGCCATATTGAAATACCCATCGCTTGGGTATTTGGCTACAATTACAATTGGCTAACCTTTGTATAAAAACTCCCATGTCCTCTTGATATGTAGCTTTTTGAAAAAGAACACAGGCATAGTGTTCAAAACGTGTTGCTACTTGGCATTCATGTGAACTAATGCCATGACTTTTTGCAATTTTTATGAATAAAATATGGATCTATTTAGAAGCTGGAACTTTTCCTTTTTTTCTTGAGCAAATGCACGCTAGACTACGTGTGTTCCGTATCTCCACACACCACAAGCTGCATCAGGTGAGCTGGTTAATTCTTTTTTCCTAAACTTTAAATAACTCAGCATTAAAAGCTGGAAAGTTAATGAACCCCGAGTACCTTTTTCACAAGAGGGTGCTGATGTTTTCTTATCTCCAATATTAGGGGTCTCCTGTCTCGAGTTATCACATCCTGCCAAGAAAAGAAATCATCACCCTGGGAACAAATTTGTCATATAATTATTACTATATTATGTTACTGTAGCGTTTTGAAACAGATTTTTCCTTTTTGCTCCCAATTTTGTTTGTGGGCTGTCATGCGGGCATTTTTACTCACACCTGACTATATTCAAGTCATAGTCATAGTCCGTGTACCAGAATTTTTTTTCTCTGTCTTTGCTATAAACTGCTAAAATAAAATATATATTAAAAAAATCAGTGTTCCACATCTGGTCCCTTGCCCGACGGTGTACAACATCCGGCCCCAACCCCGCCCCAGTGTATAACATCCAGCCCCTCACCCCACAATATATAAAATCCGGCCCCACCCCCCTCCCCCAGTGTACAACATCCAGCTCCTCACTCCACAGTGTAAAACATCCGGCCCACCTGCCCCCAGTGTATAACATCCCCATTGATCATGACTTATACTGTCCAGCCCCATTACCCCCTGTGTAAAACATCTGACCCCTTGCTACTCAGTGTACAGGGCCGCCTTCAGTTCATTACTGCCCTTACTGGTGTGTGGTGTGTGTAGTTATCCAAACATTTGTTGGGAATCTCTCTCAGACAAAAGTAACAGGTCAAGAAAATTCTTATCTTCACCTGCTGACAACTTTATCTTCCAAAAGGTAGAGGAGAAAACAAGGGGATTTGCTACCTTGGATCAAATCAGGGAGGGTATGGTTGAGGAGGTAACAGTGGCTAGGACTAGAGATGAGTGAACTTGTTAGGAAAACAATCGCTAATCTTAAATTCATCATGAACTTAGCACAATCGGATTTGTGTTCGCTTTCAAGAGCATTTTTCCTCAAAGTAGGCAAAATTTGGTCACAGTTTGGTAAACTAATGCTTTTGTTATTACTTTGGCTATGATAGTGCTGCTGTATGATGAGCGGGGGCACATGTTTGATGAGGGGAGCGGGTGTCTAGGTCTTTTATAACTTCATTCTTTTTTGTTCTGTAATAACTTAACGTGTGTACATTCTGGCAGCCAACCAGGGCGCAGAAACTGGGTCGCCCTCCAAGGGCTGTGGGGTACTCGGTACCGGGCCGGTGTCAGCGGGATGTGTCACAGCAGCGGTTACCCGGTCCGTGGCCCTGTGCGCCCAATTAATGGGCGAAATTGAATGGTAGAATGTAGTGAATGAAATAGTTTGTGACGCCACCTGTGATGTTCGGCAAGTGAGATGTTAGGCCGACGCTGCATGCAGATCCTCTGGGACTGGTGGTGTGTTGCAGCCAAGATGGTGAAGCTCCCCACAGGTGGAGCTGTAGCCCCAGGGCAGTGTAGATGTTGGGGAAGAGGAGAGGCACCAGCGGTGTAGAAGCTTTTACCCAGATGTAGCGGTGCTGGGTGCGTTGGTGCAAGAATGAATGGAGGACACCAGGGCTTGTAGTTCCAAAGCTTTACTCACAGTCTGTAGTACACACCGGTGCCTGCCTCCGTGCCATGTCCTCCGGGTCAGGGCCTCCAGGCAAGATGGAATGCTCCCTTCCAACATGTGCCTTTCTGAACGTCTCCTGTATAGCGCCTTTAAGTGCGAAGTACTCCTAGTACTGAGTTACACTGGAGTGCCTCCTGACAGATGTTCCCAAGAACTCTACTTGTATGGCAGACAGCTGTAGCCTGCTTCAGGGACTCCTTACTCCTGAGTCCCAGCTCTCTATCCAAGTTGCTGTTGTGCCCCCAAGTCTTAGATGGGTGTAGTGCATTTACAGCCCACTTCTCCACCGGTGTCTGCTGCAGAACCATTAGTGTCCGGACAACCTCAGGGACCGGGCTCCGGCCTTGTGCTTAGAACTTCTAGGCAGGGTTCTTCCTCTAACCCACGTCCTCTGTGTTCTCTTTTACTCCTACTCTCCGTACTTGTCTCTTTCTTTCTTATGGAAGATCAGGTTTCAGTTCAATGTCTTTCTCCTTCTTTCCTTTCCCGTGCCAGCAGACCCAGGTCACTGAGGTCTGCTGCAGCACCTCCTTCCTCCATCCTTCTCTCAGGGATCTTCTTTCCTCACTTCTCTCTGAGTGGCTTCCTCTCTCAGACTGACCTCCTGACTGACTGACTGAAATTCTAAACATTCCCGCTCTTTTATGTATTCTCAACTCCACCCGCCTCCCAGCACATTTTGTGTTCCAAGCAGGGAGCCACCAAAGGTGCTCTGCTAAACTCCAAGCAGGGAGCTGCAATGTGGCTTTGCTGAACTACTCTGTTGTGTGGGGTGCAAGTGTTGGAGCATGGTCAGGAGCCTCCAACTTACCTGGATGGTGGGGCACCACACCTCAGGAGGAGGTGCAGTACCTCTGTGGCGACTGAGTCTCAGGGGCGCCACAAAAACATCCACACATCTACAGCATCATAGCTTAATGGCATAATATTTAGATTACGGAGTACCAACAATGCAAAAGGTCAGGTAACAAAGAGAATGGAGAGGCACATACCCCTATGATGCCATTAAGCTATGATGATGTATATGTTTCCTTGCATGTGAATTGTGAAAAAATGCAATTTATACCCAGCTATATACTTTTGCACATATTTTTTGCATACGCTTTGTATATACTTTATTTATTCCTTTTCTAGTATCTATTTTATTTCAGTACATTGATGAAGGTCATAAAGACCGAAACGTCACTGTATGTACTGTACCCTATTAAATCACTATTTTTGTATCTAAATTCACGTGTGTGCCAAGTTTCTATACACAAGTTCACGGATTGGGACCCTACTTGTACACCACTATTACCAAGTTGTGCCAACGGTTATATTTACACAAGCTAATCCAAATTTTTTGTGATAAAACTGTGATTCACTGAGAAATAAAAAGGCCAGATTTCCACTTAAAAATTGTTAGGCCTAATATAGAGGTGCAGCCAGGAGGCCCAATTTGCTAATCCAAATTCTTTGGAATAAAACTGTCTTACAGTAAGGAATCAGGAGACCACGTTTCCTCTTAAAAATCATTAATTATTTCAGTGTTGTTCAGGCACATTATCTAAGAAAATAAATAGTGATTGTTAATTTAGTGACAGGTGAATGACACATATGGGCCTAAGGTTGTGAAACAGCAGGTTACAAGAGGGGAAGGGCACATACAACATGAGTTGGAAAAAGCAAGGTCGTGGTGGAATGGGGAATAGGCTTGGTTTTCGACTTGTACAAGGGCTAGATGTTAATGTTAATGAAAGCTCAACTGAACAAAGTCTTGTCCTATCCAAACACCACTGACAACATCTGTTACTAGATGGGCTATTCCACTCCCTTTCTTTGGTAGCATTACAGCGCTAAGCCTTGTAGATGAGGGCTAGAAAGAGCATGTGCTCCAGTGGATGGCAAGCGCTGAATCAAGTGGCCTCTCTGGCCATTCTGCAACCATGACAAGCACTGCATCCTCAGCCACAACTGTGGCTTTGGCCAGCAGCAGTCGCGAGTGTGCAGTTTGCAAGGGTGGCAGAGGGTGCCTAGCCTTTTTTGAGACTAAAAAAGATGACCCAAATCACATTATCTGCTAAATTTGCAAAAAAAAGACCCAGTAGAGGCAAAAAGTGCAATAATTTGACAACATGCATGAACCTGCACATGCGTGATCAATATCCCTTAGTGTGGGAATCTCACTGCACTAAAATGTGGCCTACCATGCCTCACCAACCATTGGCCGTCCCATCGACTACATCTGCTGCTTCTTTCTCCTTCGTCGCCATGCCAAATGTTCTTACACAGGTGTCCGGCTGCAGAAACGCCACTTGTTTACCCCCTACAGTCTGGGTGAGTGAAAGCCCATCAGCTGTTACGGAAGTGGACATGACTGCTGTTTTGTGTCACCTAGCACAACACATCTTTCACAATCCACCATAACATGTCCGCCTGCACCTCACTCACAGTCCAGCAGTTTGTCCTGTTCTCCGCACTCCACCCTCTCTCAGCACAGCAGCCAGCCCTGTTGTGGTCACGTAAAAGACTGTTTCCTCCTACACATGCGAAAGCTAAGAGCTTTAACTCCATGGAAATTCTGCCTTTCCACCTGGTGGATACAGAGAGTTTCGGAAAGGTGATGGCCATCACAGTCCTCCAGTACCAGTTGCCCATACGCCATTACTTCTCTTAAAAAGCTGTGCCTGTGCTACAACAGCATGTCACAGACATCACTCATTCCCGGAAAAAATCTATGTCTGCCAGGGTGCATTTCTCCACTGAGACCTTAATGAGCAAACATAGGCAGGGGTGTTACGTCTCGCTGACTGGGCACTGAGTGACTCTGGTGGCTGTGAGGGCAGGCAGTCAGGGTGCTGCTCCACAAGTCTTTGAATTCCCAAGACTTGAGGGACATACCTCTGTATCTAACACTTCCTCCACTGCTTCTGGCTCCTCCACCTCCTCTAGGGCCTCCACCTGTGCCATCAACCTCTCCCTTAATCAGACACCCGTTTCAACAAGGCAGACATAATCCCCCGCACCTCTGTAGTGCATAGCCATGGTTCCCCGCAATCAGGAAGGGTTCAAATTAATATGCCTTGGCAATTGCAGTCACATAGCTCAAGAATTGCTGACAGCTATTTAGGCCGAGTTAGACCAATGGCTGTCTCCACTAAACCTGGAGCCAGGGAAGGCCGGTGCAAAACCGGTGGCAGCCCTACTCCGCGGTAACCTCACACGTGAATTGCATGGCTCACATCCTCAACCTGGAGGCACAGCAATTTCTCCGCCACTATCCTGGCTTGGATGCATTGCTGCAGAAAGCACGGTCACTATGTGCTCATTTCTGACAATTGCACCCCGCAGGTCATCGACTTGCATCACTACAGAGGTCTTTCGGCCTACCGATTAACCTTTTGATTTGCGATGTTCCAACACAGCAGTATTACACTCTGTACATGTTGCAGCAACTGTGGCAGCAGCGATGAGCCCTGGTGCAGTATGTCCCTTTGCACAGCCTGGGCCAACACAGTAGGGACGTAGTGCAAATTGCGCTTGCGGAGTGGACACAGATGAAAGACCTCTGCACCCTTCTGCGCAGTTTCGAAATGGCTACTAAGATGGTTAGCGCTGACTATGCCGTCATCAGCATCACTATTCCGGTCATCTACATGCTGTAGCACACTTTGAATAGGTGTGCGTGAGGAGGTGGTGGTCCCAGATGAAGAGATGGAAGCAGAGGAGGATGTGGAAGGGATAACAATATCTCAAATTTCTGGACTGTTGCTGCACTGGCGGTTGCCATGGGAGGGTGGCTAACAGCGATGGAGGGGGGCTCGTCGTACCAGACAAACTGTCAGTGAAGGTGCAGGAGCCAAGGAACAAATGGAGGTGGACAAGGAGGAAGAGGTGATGGAAGTGTAAAAGTTAGGAAATGAAGATCATAATGATCCCCTTTATGCTGTCTGTGGTTGGCAAGAGATGATAGAGGAAGCAACCTTGAGTGTTACCACACACCATTGACTTGGCCCTCATGGAAGCGACTGACACATGAGCGCCTTCTTGCTGCACTATCTTTAACATGATTAAATTTAGCCAGATGCTTCCCCCATCCTTGGATAGGGATACGTACATGCTGGAGTCAGTGGCGTAGCAACTGTTTGTGGCGCCCGGGGCGGTCGAAAAATTTGCCGCCCCTTTGGTCGTTGATAATTCGGAAGCATCCGAAGAGCCCACACTACACTCAAAGATCTAATTTTTAGTCTGCTACTAACTCTGCTATTATTTCTAAATTTCTAGACTTTCAACTTCTTGCAGTTCTCTATATGTATGTATTAGCTTGATGATGCTGGATGAAGACCTAATGGCTTTTTTTAATACTAATTTTTAATAATGTGACAGAAAAAAAACAGAAAGTACAAATTATTTTGGCGGACAGGGGGCGGACACTGACAGCTTGGGGTCCCTGTGCAAGAAATGTGTCCGGGCCCCCCTCCTTTTATGGCGTCAAAGCTACGTGTGTGTATATATACATATATATATATATATATATATATATATATAGATTATTGATGTTATATAGCCACACACACACACACATACAGGTATATATTACATAGTCTCCTTTATTATGTATATCCCAATCCCCCACACCCCTCATTGTCCTCCTCCCCTCGCATCCCATTATTGTCCTCTCCCCCACCTCCATCATTTTCTTCTCCACCACTATCTTTGCTTTCTCCCCCACCACTCCCATCATTGCCCATTCCACCACCTCCATCATTTCCTCCTCCTCCACCACCCCCATTTATTGCCCTTTCCACCACCACCATCATTGCATTCTCACCCACAACCCCATCATTGCCCTCTCGACCATCACCCCATCATTGTCTTCTCCCCATCACTGCCTTCTCCATCACCCCATCACTGCCTTCTCCCCATCACTCCCATCATTGCCTGCTCCATCACCCCATCACTCCCATCATTGTCTGCTCCATCACCCCATCACTGCCTGCTCCATCACTCCCATAATTGTCTGCTCCATCACCCCATCACTGCCTGCTCCATCACCCCATCAGTGTCTGCTCCATCACCCCATCAGTGTCTGCTCCATCACCCCATCAGTGTCTGCTCCATCACCCCATCAGTGCCTGCTCCATCACCCCCATCACTGCCTGCTCCATCACCCCCATCACTGCCTGCTCCATCACCCCCATCACTGCCTGCTCCATCACCCCCATCACTGCCTGCTCCTTCACCCCCATCATTGTCTGCTCCTTCACCCCATCACTGCCTTCTAGACCATCACTCCCATCACTGCCTGCTCCATCATACACACAGACATACACACACAGAGACATACATACATACACACATACATACACACAAGACACCACCTCTCTCCTCTCACCTGTCCGCAGCATCGCCAGCGCTTCCTCCCTCACACAGCAGCGGCCGCTGAATGATGACGTCATTCAGCGGCGCTCCTCTGTGTGAAACAGGAAGCGCGGCCTCCGGGCAGGGAGCAGGACGGACCCTTGCCGCTCCGTTCCTGCTATTCACTCTTGCAGGCAGCGGAGCTGCCGTGATCGCATCGCTCCCTGCCCGCCGCTGCACTGCACTGCAGGGTGGAATTGCTGCTGCCGCGCCGCCCCCACACACATGCCGCCTGGGGCGGACCGCCCCCCCCCGCCCCCCCACGCTACGCCAGTGGCTGGAGTTTCGAAACACGCTTGTAGACAATCTTAAGAGTGGTTTCCCCCAAGACAGCAGTGAGGCACACAGTGTGCATTTCGCAGCAGGAGAAGTATAAGTGGCATAAGAAATTTCTGTGAGTTGTTTCACACATTTTTTAAACCGGCCCATGCACCAGAAGAACAGAGTAGAAGTCTAACACTTTGGAGAGTATTGTGTAGGAGGATCTGGAACTCAATATCAATGCCATTGGGGCATTTGGACCCTTTTGCATTTTGGCCTTCAAAAATTGAAGAGTGGCCTAAGCTCGCCTCCAAAATGTCATGATCACGTGTGTCAGGACGCAGATGATGTCGCAAGGCGAACCCATAACACACGTGACCCTGGATACACCGCCTCCAGTGGGGCGAATTTAAATAATAAAGCGTGCAGGTGGATACGCCGCCTACACCTGGCGGATTTAGGTATTACACGCCATGCATACATATATCTGGAAACACCGCCTCCAGTACGGCGAATTTAAATAATAAGGGGGGAACCTGGGAAACTTTAACAATGGTGGGCCCTGCAATAGGGAAAAGGGAATTGGAGACCTCCTGAGCTCCCCTGAGCCAGTGTCCCTGCACTCCTAACGTTCCCTATGCCGGTTTCGCACCGGGCGCCGCACGCGTACCTCAACGCCCTAGCTCGCCCTCACCCTAAACCCTCACTAGGGAATAGGTCGGTGCGGAAACTAATCCCACCACTGCACTAATAACACACATGAGGAAAGAGACAATACAGGGGGAACACCACTTAGCTTTGCTCTGTTGCGTGCGCTCCTAGCAACAGAGCCCACCACCTGCGTGCATCTTCCCCTCCACCTGGATCCATCACCATAACTGGATCCGTCACCATCGTGCAGCCTGGGAGCAGAGTCCATCACCACTTGCAGCAGTCCAGTACACAGAGTCCCAAGATGAGTCCAGCCTCTGCCAAGAATCCAAGCATGCTCGAGTCCAGTTCTCAGCAACCAAGTCGAACATGCTGAGTGCAACTCTCTTCCTAGTCGCCACTCCTCTAAGCCATGCCCGCACTTCCCGCCGACACCATAAACTGTGACTCCACCAGGCCATGCCAGTCCTTCCTGCAGACACCATTAGCTGGCACTCGTTCTCTCTGGCTGACTGCGCAGGACTCCAATCCAGCTCCATCCTTCCACCAGGCTCTCCAACAACTAAGCAAGAAATATCACCAGCCGTGAGTGAACACCCTGAGACCCATTTATATAGAGTGTCACACCTGAACCATAATTAAGTGCAACCTAACCTAAGGTGCAATACCACAACCACCACCGGGGACAGTCAAAACACCTTTGAACTTAACCAAAGTAAAAAAAGTTCACTTTGTGCTTTTAATACCGCCAGATCCAACACTGGATCATGACACAAAACCTTTGAGGTATTGTCATGCCTGGCAGCCAGCATTCTTTCAGAACATGTCTTCAGCGCTGCTGGTGGTGTCCTGACAGATAAGCGCAAGCGGCTGTCCCCCAAAAGTGTAGACAATCTAACTTTAATCAAAATGAACAAGTCATTACTCTTGCACCCCAGTCGCAGACTGGGCAGACTAATTGATGGTGTTGTTTTAGTGTTAATAATTGATCTTGCATTATTGCAGTCTGTGACACCTTTGTCGTGGCTTCTGTGCCTGCTGTTGCTACTGCTGCTGATGTTACAATTTTTTTAAATGTGGAGATTCCAACTTGGGTCTCCATTGGGTGGTTGCCTGTAGTTGAAGGTGTGTCAGAGGACTATTATACTATTTCTACTCTGTGGTATTTGATGCCACTTTAGTGGTGTGTGACAATAATTTTTTTTAAATGTGGAGACTACAAGTTGGGTTTCCATCTGGTGGGTTGCCTGTGGTGGAAGGTGTGTCAAAGGACTATTGTACTGTAAAGACACACACGCTGTGTCTTTGGTAAATGAAGCCTAGGGGGTGCTGCCCAAAGAACGTACTCCGACCAGGAGGCGTGTGGACACCGCGACATGCGATGTACACCAGAGCAGGACCTGGCAGGACTCGTGACTGCCAGGTAAGCAGCCGGGGGGGCGGAACCAACCCACGTGAGAGGATGGGAGCCGGCTGTCACAAGATGTGTCGGGGACATAGTCAGGAAAGCCGAGGTCAGAAGCCGGAGAGTAGCGTGAAAGCCGTAGGAAAAGACAGGAAAATGGTGAGGGGCGAGCCGAGGCCAGGAGCCAGACGGGTACGCAGGATCCAGATGGACAGACAGAGTGACATCAGGGACAAAGAGGTTAGAGTAGAACAGAATCACGAGACAGAAACAGAACAAGGGACAAGCCAAGTCATACACGGGTACACACACTCAGAAGAATCACAGTATCAAACAGAGAAACCTGGGTCAGCTGCTCAAGCCGAGTAACGGAAGTATCACTGACTCAGAGCCTGACAAGCAGCAAGCCTACATAGCCCTCTCTGCACCAAAGAGAGGCCAGACAAAGTTAACCCCAAGTAAACCAGGATGGGAGAGGAAACCTCATCCTGAATCATGACATGTACTGTTTCTGCTCTGTGGATATTATTGCCACTTTAGTGGTGTGTGACAATATTTTTTTTGAAATGTGGAGACTCCAAGTTGGGTTTCCATCTGGTGGGTTGCCTGTGGTGGAAGGTGTGTCGGAGGCCTATTATACTGTTTCTACTTTGTGGAAATTGATGCCACTTAACGGCGTGTGACAATTATTTTTTGAAGTGTGGAGACTCCAAGTTGGGTCTCCGTCTGATGGGATGCCTGTGTAAGTATGTCTCCCAGACAGGCAGGGCTGCACTTACTTTCAGTTAACTAACTGTGTTGCTTTCCTTACATTTTTGTACCAATAGTACTGTATGAAACTGATGTTTGTGCCATCTGAGTGTGGCTGGAAAAAAAAACTGGAGGTGTTACATGATGTATCAGGGCTCCCAGCTGAGAAGGGCCCTGTATGAAAAATTCCTCCATAGCAGTGTAAAAGACTCATTGTTAGTTATTGCAAATGCTTAATTGCAGTTGTTGCTGATAAGGGTGGCCCAGCCAGTTATTAGGTTTAGGGGACAATCACTTTTTCACACAGGGTCCTGTAGGTTGGGATTTCTTTTTCCCTTAATAATAAAGACCTTCATTTATAAACTGCATTTTGTGATTACTTGTGTTATCTTTGTCTAATATTTACATTTGTTTGGTGATCGGAAACATTTAAGTGTGCAAAAGAATAAAAAAATCAGGAAGATGACAAACACTTTTTCAAGCAACTGTAGGTATAAATACATCTACATATATAATCACCAGTTGGTCGCTGTCCCCGAATCCCATAAGGTACCGCGGCAGTCCAACTTGCGCAGGCGCAGTTTGTGAACAGCCTTGCGGACACGAGCTGCGCCTACGCAAGTGACATACGGTAGATACTCGATTATAAGCCAGCAAGCAAGCGGGAGAGGGGGAGCGGCAGGAGAGAGCAGCTTTGACAGCATACTCGCCCACTCCTGGCACGGTGGTTTCAACATTCCTGCATCTCTTTCTGTTTTCTCGGTTTCCAGCAGCACTTCCTGTATTCAGCGGTCATGTTTTAACGCTCATTAAAGTAATGAATATGGACGCGTCTCCACGCCCACAGGCGTGGAGCGCATACTCATTACTTTAATGAGTGGTACCACCTGACCGCTGAATACAGGTTTGTGTTGCTGGAAGCCGAAAAAACAGAGAGAGATGCAGGAATGTTGCAGCCACCGCGCGAGGAGGATGAGTGAGGACTGGGGAGGACGAGTGAGGATCGGGATGGGATCAGGGAGCCATGCATACAGTATGGGACCAGGAAGCCATACATAGAGGATGGGACCAGGGAGCCATGCATACAGGATGGGACCAGGGAGCCATACATGCCAGGAGAGGGACGAGGGGAGCCACACATACCAGGACAGGATGGGTGAGCCACACATACCAGGACAGGTCGGGGAGGAGCCACATACCAGGACAGGGATGGGGGAGCCACACATACCAGGACAGGGATGGAGGGGAGCCACATACCAGGACAGGGATGGGGGGAGCCACATACCAGGACAGGGACAGGGGGAGCCACATACCAGGACAGGACGGGGGGGAGCCACACATACCAGGACAGGATGGGGGGAGCCACACCGAGCAGGACAGGGACGAGGGGATCCATACATACCACGACAGGGATGGGGGAGCCACACATAGTATGACAGGGACGGGGGAGCCACACATAGCAGGACAGGGACGGGGGGAGCCATACATACCATGACAGGGACGGGGGGAGCCACACATAGCAGGACAGGGATGTTGGGAGCCACACATAGCAGGACAGGGACGGGGAGAGCCACACATAGCAGGACAGGGGGAGCCACACATACCAGGACAGGACGGGGGGGACAATGCATACCCGGCTTATACTCAAGTCAATAATGTTACCCAGTTTTCCGTGGCAAAATTAGGTGCCTCGGCTTATACTCGGGTCGGCTTATACTCGAGTATATGCTATATACGTCTCCGCTATTCCCACGCAGGCGCAGTAACAGCCTCGTCAATACTACGCATGCGCGGGAATAGCGGTGACGTGTATGTCACTTGCACAGGCGCAGTTTGTGGCCGCAATTCCCGTGCATGCGCAGTAACAGCCACAACTGCACGCTCTACACGCGCTGCTCCTGTCAGCACCACTAAGCATACACAGATGTTAATCTCCCCGCACTCCCGATGCAATAACATCGGGCCTATTTCTAGTAAAAAATAAATAATCAAATACTCTCCCCATTTCCCGCTACTGCGGTCATCGCAGCGTCTTCTGACTTTCTGCATTGCTCAGTACAGAGGGTGCAATGTACGTCATCGCGCCATCTGCCCTGAAACGTCACAGAGAGTCAAGACGCTGAAGAGACCGGAGCAGTGTGGAATGGGGAGAAGAGAGTATTTGAGGGGTGCTCCTGACACATTGGCCCGATAGTGTGCTGGTGTCAAGTGGGCCCCCCCATTCGTCCAAGGCTCTGGTACTTGCCCGGGTGCGCTAGGTGGTGATGCTGACCCTGCTCACTGCTCCCAGTGTATAACATCTGACCCCCTGCCCCAGGTATATTACATCCAGCCCCTTTCCCCTGGTGTATAACATTTGGCTCCATGCCTTCCCTCATTGTATAACATCCGTCCCCTTCCCCCTGCTGTATAACCCCCGGACCTCACGCCCCAGTGAGGAATATCCAGCCACTTAATCCTGGTGCATAACATCCGGTCTCCCGCCCCCTGTGAATACCATTGGCCCATAGCCCCCGGTACATAAAATCTATCCCCCTCACCCCATTGTATAACCTCCATCCCTCCGCTATGCTGTCTGCCTTTCCTATCATGTAACAGAGCGGCTGGTGGTGCAGACCTGAATTTGGAGCCACTGGTGTAACAAGTATGTTCATTATATTTCTTCCATCGTAAAACACCCCCATCACTTGTTAGTGATATTATGGATAAGTTTAGGGAACTGCAGCAACTCAGCCTCAAGAGGGAGACCCTGTAATGTTACAGGGCAAAGGCAGCAAGTGCTGAGGAGCAGAAGACAGAAGGGTCAGCAAGTTCTGCTGGCTCCATAATTGCAACATCTAGACCTCCTCTGGTATTAACATCAGCATTGACACTACTACCTCGCTGGGAGCATCATGGTTGAGCATCTGCATTCAGCCATACATCACCAAGCACAGTACCGATCGTTGGATGGAGTAGTGTAAAGCCACTATACAAGACACTTTTGACAACCTTGTGGGAAAATTTGGAGAAGGCTCTTTTCTGTTTCCCCATAAGTTCCATACAGACATGGTTGGGACAGTTTTGTGGAAGAACATGACCGGCTGCACAGAGCCCAGGCCTCATCCTCATCTAACACATTTGGGGTGAACTAGGAGGAGATTGTGAGACCGGCATCTCCCCAACATCAGTGTATGATCACACAAATTCTCTTTTGGATGAAAGGGCAAAAAGTCCCACAAAACCTTGTAGAACACCTTCCCATAAGAACGGGAGTTGTTCTTTCTGTGTAAGGGGCTGACATTGCTATGGACAGCAGAGACACGCTGCCCATTTAAGAGACAGTACCCCCTTGGCTGATGCGATGGTAGCTTCTGTTCTACCCTTCAAAAGACTGTTTTGGTTTGCTCTTCCAGCTATGGAGAGGGGAGGGGCTGTTTTCCCAGTGAGGGTTCTGAGCGGAGAGTCTGCAGGACACTGACGTAAGGAGAAAAGCATGCAGCTTGTAACTGGCTAAACTTGTGGGATTGTGTAGACTCTTCTGGGGATATCAAAGGTGATTTTACTGCATTGCTGCGAGGAGCCAGGAAGATATACAAGGAAGAATTCAGAGGAGGGAATTCACCGTTTCTAGGAACAGGTTCGGAATCGTCATACAAGGACAAGACCACCTTGCACAGAGCTTCGAGGGAGAACGTCGCATCATCTTGCAGAGAACTGCAGGGGGCCCCCAGGGAGGAACTGAGACACCAACTTGACTGTGTTAACCCTGTGTGCGCACATGTTTAGGGCTTAGGATAGGCTGCAATAGACAGAACACGGTAGCTGTGCTGCTGGAGTAGCAGCGGCCAGTCAGGCTATGGTTAGAGTAGCAGCATACTGTACTTTATTGTATTGTTTTGCCTCTTGAAAAATACACTGATGTGTAATAGTTGGTGCACCGTGCCATTTTTACGGCCCAGCTAGAGAATATCACTTTTGTAAATTGTTTTATGCCAATGCATACCCGTTTACACTTTCCTAACACTGCATTCCTTGCCTGTAAATAAATTAACCCTTTGCTATTTGCATCTCATCTTGTGTGCCGTAGTCTCCCTGCATTGTGGTGGTCCACCGGCCATCGCTTCATCTACAGAGGGGCGACTCCATATTAATTTCTATAGATGTAGTTTGGGAGTTGAGAAAAGCTCCTGTAAATGTTGAAGGGTGTACATGCTTTTCTCCATACAGAGCAGTGTGATTGCTCATCTCATAAATCTATAGAAGTGCTGGTGCCCCTTCCAGTAGGTGGATCTCTCGTGTTTGGATGGTGACTCATGAGGCTTTGATGGTTTCTTGTCTGGGTTAATTCCATTGTAGTGTAAAGGAGTGGTATGATTGTCAGCGGATTTTCTCTCTCTGCTTCCTGTGAAATTTGATGGACTAAAAAGTCACGAGTCTGTGTATACAATATATGACAACTAATACTAGAGTAAATGTAGAAAACGCCCCAAACACCAAAGAACTCAGTGATAACAGCTGAAAGTTAGATAATGAACCCCGAGTACCTTTTTCACATGAGGACACTGATTTTGTCTTATCTCCAATATTAGGGGGCTCCTGTCTCGGGTTATCATCACCTCCTGCCAAGAAAAGACATAATCACCCTGTGAACATACGTATTATATAATTATTACTATATTATGTTACTGTAGCGTCTTGAAAGAGTTTTTTGCTTCTTGCTCCCAATTTTGTTTACGTGGGCTCTCATGTGGGCATTTTTACTCACACCATAAGCATGCAGTGGTGTTGATGTTAATTCTTTCATATATATGTATATATGTATGACCTCCACCACCTAGTGACCTACACTACCCATCCTCCTATATTACTTCTGAAAGATATACATACATATATGTCTATCTACATCATCCGCTCTGATTTTTCACTTTTGAGCTAATCTGTGGCTCCAATACTGCTGCATCAGTCACTGCTGTTCAGCCCTGCTGTTCTGTGCTTCCAGTACTGCTACATTAGTCTCCACGTTTCAGCTAATCTCTACTAATCAACACTGCTATTCTGTTCTTTCAGTACTACTACATAAGTCTGCTCTGTTCAGCTCTGCTATTCTGTGCTTCCTGTAATGCAAAGTTAATGTCCTCCTTCCAGCTAAGGCTACTTTCACACATCCGTTTTTTTAAATCCGGCATGATGCGGCGAAATTTGTGAAAACCGGATCCGGAATTGGATCCGGTTTTTTGACATAGAATCTAATGATCGCCGCATCATGCCGGATGGACATGCGGCGCCTCCGGGTTTTGTCTGATACGGCAAACATGCGCCGTCCGGCGTCTGCAAAAAACGTTGGCTGCAACGTTTTTTTGCAGCGCCGGACCGGCTTTTTCAGCTGCGTATGCCCGGGCACTGTGAGTTTTAACCCCACAAGTGCCCGGCGCGCATCTCTCTCTCTCTCCCCCTCCCCTTCTCTCTCTCTCTCCATACGCTCCATACCTTTCTTTGGCTGGCTCTCTCGTCCCCTTCTGTCTCTCTGGCTGCTCTCTCGTCCCCCGCTGTCTCTCTGGCTGCTCTCTCGTCCCCCGCTCTCTCTTCGGCTGCTCACTCGTCCCCCGCTGTCTCTCTGGCTGCTCTCTCGTCCCCCGCTGTCTCTTCGGCTGCTCTCTTGTCCCCCGCTGTCTCTCTGGCTGCTCTCTCGCCTCCCGATCTCTCTCCGGCTGGCTCTCTCGACCCCCCGGTGCTGCGGCTCCTTTAAATGTCCTCAAGCCGCATCAGGGGCCGCATGTACATACGGTGTCATCGCTGCAGGCCGGATCCGGCGGCCCGGCTTTTCGCCGCAGGCCGCCGGACCCCTGACACCGGATGTGTGAAAGAGGCCTAATCTGGGCTTTCAGTACTGCTGAATTAGTCTCTACTATTTTACTCTGCTGTTCTGTGCTACCAGCTCTGGTTTACCAATCTCTGTCTTTCAAATTTGAGGCTCTAATAATACTGCATCATCAGTCTCTGCTTTTCAGCTCTGCTATTCTGTACTTCCAGGCAGTACATTAGTCTCTACAGTTCACCTCTGTTATTCTGTGCTTCCAGTACTACTACATTAGCTTCTACTGTTCAGCTCTGCTATTCTGAGATTCCAATACTACATTAGTCTCTGCTGTCCAAGTCTGCTATTCTGTACTGCTACAAAACATCAGTTCATGCTGCTGAGCTCTGCTAATCTGTGTGTTCACTACTGCTACATCAGTCTCTGCTGTTCAGCTCAGTTATTCTGTGTTTCTAGTTCTGCTACATCAGTCTCTGCTGTTCAGCTCAGTTATTCTGTGTTTCTAGTTCTGCTACATCAGTCTCTGCTGTTCAGCTCAGTAATTCTGTGCTTCTAGTTCTGCTACATCAGTCTCTGCTGTTCAGCTCAGTTATTCTGTGCTTCTAGTTCTGCTACATCAATCTCTGCTGTTCAGCTCAGTTATTCTGTGCTTCTAGTTCTGCTACATCAGTCTCTGCTGTTCAGCTCAGTTATTCTGTGCTTCTAGTTCTGCTACATCAGTCTCTGCTGTTCAGCTCATTTATTCTGTGCTTCTAGTTCTGCTACATCAGTCTCTGCTGTTCAGCTCAGTTATTATTTGCTTCTAGTTCTGCTACATCAGTCTCTGCTGTTCAGCTCAGGTATTATTTGCTTCTAGTTCTGCTATATCAGTCTCTGCTGTTCAGCTCAGTTATCATTTGCTTCTAGTTCTGCTACATCAGTCTCTGCTGTTCAGCTCAGTTATTCTGTGCTTCTAGTTCTGCTACATCAGTCTCTGCTGCTCAGCTCAGTTTTTATTTGTTTCTAGTTCTGTTACTTCAGTCTCTGCTGTTCATCTCAGTTATTATGTGCTTCTAGTACTGCTACATCAGTCTCTGCTGTTCAGCTCAGTTATTTGCTTCTAGTTCTGCTACATCAGTCTCTGCTGTTCAGCTCAGGTATTATTTGCTTTTAGTTCTGGTACATCAGTCTCTGCTGTTCAGCTCAATTATTCTGTGTTTCTAGTTCTGCTACATCAGTCTCTGCTGTTCAGCTCAGTTATTATTTGCTTCTAGTTCTGCTACATCAGTCTCTGCTGTTCAGCTCAGTTATTATTTGCTTCTAGTTCTGCTACATCAGTCTCTACTGTTCAGCTCAGGTATTATTTGCTTTTAGTTCTGCTACATCAGTCTCTGCTGTTCAGCTCAATTGTTCTGTGTTTCTAGTTCTGCTACATCAGTCTCTGCTGTTCAGCTCAGTTATTATGTGCTTCTAGTACTGCTACATCAGTCTCTGCTGTTCAGCTCAGTTATTCTGTGCATTCAGTATTGCTTCAAGAATCTCTTCTGTTCAGCACTGCTATTCTGTGATTCCAATAATTAGTCATTGTTGTGCCAGCTCTGCTACACTGTGCCACCAAATCAAACTCAGTTCTGCTGCATGACCTGCACATCAACTCCATACATGCAATATCTTAAAAAAACAGTCTACCTTCAGGAGTCTCGTCTTCATGCATTTCATTGTCTTCACATAGCTTATATAAGTCTCCTAAAACAGAAAGTTGAACCACTAGAGTTAATCGCAAGACCATCATCATGGATATTAGACCATGAAACTACTAAACACCAAAGATATTATTTGTTAACCTCAAGACCACCATAGCTGCTAGCATGTGACCTGAATCTGAAACTCTGACCACAAGGTACCAGGATTATTTTCTATGATCTTTAAGACCCCCATGACTGTGAATTTACTCTATAATTTGGTCCACTAGACACTAGGGAAATTATTTGTCAACCTCAAGACCATTATAGCTACTGTATCAGCCTGTGACCTGGATCTGAAATTGGACCATGATCCACTGTAGGGATCCGGACTGTGTTACCATTTTCCTGCCCTTGTAGAAAACAATTGTATGGTGTAATTAGTGTCATGCGGTTTTACAGGTAATAGTAATGTGCCTCTTATGTAAGGTATGATAATGTACAGCATGTGAAATGTTAATACATAATGTGAGTAGTGAATAGTACTAGATAAGCTTAGGATAGCTTATGTATGGTTTATATAGTAAGTGGTTTAGCAACAGCATAGGACATAGGATAGGTGCAATAGGTTTAGTCTATACTCTATAGGATAGGAAGGTATAGGAAATAGTTAATGATAGAACTAGCCCAGTGGATGGGAACTAGTCTTAATAAAAAGGAGAAACTTCCTGGTAGTGTAGGCATTAGAAAGATAGAGAAGTGCATAGAAAAGGTAATTTCAGGTGCAGGGGGGCTGCTAGGGGCTGGCTCCTGTCAGGTCCGGGGCCCAAAGTCTGGCATAGGGGCAGCCAAACACATTGTGCCCTCTGGCGTACAAAAATCTATATAAATACCTGCTGAACGACAAACTGCAAGTATGACTTTTTCCTCCTCTTCTTCTTCTTTGGTCTTAACTCTTTCTTCCCTTTTGACTATAGATTATAATAAAACATAATAACCAGTACGATATGAAGCTAAGTAGTGAGAGCAATTAGAGGGTCAATCAGTTTAAAAATAAGGCGCTCAAAAGGCAACAATCGGGGCATGGTGCAAATCCAACCTGGGACAAGATATGCAAGGCGTTTGTATGTTCTCCCTTTGTTTGTTGGGGTTTCCTCCGGGTTCACCGGTTTCCTTCCACACTCCAAAGACATACTGATACTGATCTAGATTGTGAGCCCCAATGGGGACAAGGTTGATAATGTCTGTAAAGCGCTGGGGAATTAATGGCGCTATATAAGTTAGTAAAATAACTAACTTATGGAAAAGGGTTAACCCAAACAGATCATGGAGCAACACTAATAATGTAGGGGAGAATATTTTTTACTTCTCTGTACTATCTTAAAAGGAGGATCACTTATTTTACAATATAAGTGCTTCTCACTTATTCCACAGCTGTTGATGTAAGAAGGGGCCAGGACGGTAGTCATGGCAGAGGACACCAGGACCTTGGTGTCCTGGCCTCCTCTCACAGGAAAATTGTCAGCTTCTATCAGCGTACCTGTTTGGGGTTCTAGTTCACCGTCAGGGATTCCACAGCGGTGTTGCGCAGCTCCAGTACACTACGCTTGCGTGCATAGGGTGTAAAGAACGGACACAGATACCGATTCAGATGCCAAACAAATGATTTTACTTTTCTCTTCAACGGTCCCGGGCACATCAGCAACATTACAGTCCACACAGCATTCCACCTGCACTTTCCCTTTCTTGCTTTCTTTGTCCCCACACACATTACGGAGTAGTAGCGCCCTAGGCGGTACTGCAGCATCACTTCTGTAGGACCTCACGACATAGGGGATCCCGTTCATCCGATCCGTTTTGCCCCAGACTTACAAGCTTCAGCCCTATTTAAGATCTGCCACATGGTGAATATTCTGCGCCCTTCACAACTCTTGGACCACCTAATTCTCTCCTTTCCTTGCTACTGTAAAACACCATAACTCCCGGGGTTCTTAGGTCTCATCCAGCACCCATCAGACTGTGCCCTTGTACTTTTCTTCCAACAGAATGTTTCGTAGCTACTATGTCGTCCTGGGCCTAGAGCACTTGTGGACACTTCGGGCGTCTGTGCCCTTCTAACCTGTTCCTATCTCCTACACTTACTTAACCCATAGCAGCTCCTCCTACATTTAACCATCTATGAACTTCCAATCAGCTATACTTAACAAGGCCCACTAGTATACCCCCATCTAGTGGCCCACAACAGAACTACACTTACCCATATCTAGGAACTCTATACTAATAGTGCCCTGCTCTAATGATCTAAAGGATGCACAAGCTTACCCTAATCTATACATAAATATGCAGAACATTATACAACACAATATGTTACAATATATTACAGCATGGTAACACATATACTGTATGATGTGGCAGTACCAGTAAAGCAAACAATGGTAATACACTATAAGTGTAGCAGTACCGAGAATAATGACATATATACATTAGGACTTCTTAAAGGGAGATGACCTTAAAGGGGACATCTTACTTCACTCCCCAACATCGACATCAACCAAGGGGCTCTACTTCCAAGGATGTAAAATTAAATGCAGATCATTAGGAGACCGTTCAAAAGGAGGGTTAAATTAGGGAGCAGATTGGAATCCTAAATACCCACAAGCTTTTCATGTCCTTCTGCTCAGTGTGTGTGAGTTGGTAAGTTTTTCCCCATGTTCTGCTATGTGATCCCATGATTAGAGATGGGCAGACACCTGGATGTTCGGGTCTAGAGGGTTTGGCCAAACAGTTACAAAAAGTTTGGGTTCGGGTGCCAGAACAGTACCCGGACCCGAACTCAGACCCCATTCATCCAGTATTTGCTGCGCTGTTATGTGCATGACAGCGCGGCAAACACCACTTCTGATCGGCGGGGAATTCGTCCTCGTTGGTCAGAAAGCAGAGGTTCCCATGCTGTTAAAAGACGGCAGGAACACTAAGCTGTGATCAACGACAATATACCATACCTTTTGGTCATTCTGTCCCACCCCATAATCCATGTCTGGGGGATAAACAGTTTTCAACCTGGACGGTGTCAAGATGCATCCGTCCAGGCTGAGAGCCAGTGGTGTGAACGGCTGCGAGCACAACCTTAGAGACCAGTGGTGATGTCATAGAAGTTATCTTTCCGGTCACTGAGGCTTCGCTCCAAGCCAAGCTGAACTGTAGTGACCTTGGTGACATCCCCACTAGCACCGTGAGAATTTTTCTCGCCGTCATTGTGGGGATCTCACCAAGATGATGGATAGGTATGGTATATTGTTTTTTTACTTTACTTTTATTACAGGAGAATGAGGGCGTCGCTGGAATTAGGCGTTTAAATATAAATAGAAAACTGTGTTAAGTCTTATCTAATATATAACGCTCAAAGTGTGTATGTATGTATGTATGTATGTATGTATGTGTGTATGTATGTGTGTATGTATGTGTGTATGTCTGGGATAGGCATCCGCACTGTCGCAGCTACAGCCACAAAATTTGGCACAGTCACACGTCTGGACCCCGAGAGCGTCCTAAGCTATGTTGTGAGGCGAAATTTTAAACCCGCGCGTTCCAATTCACCAAACAATTTTGCCCCTATCTACATACTGGGGAAAAAGTGTGTGCGCGTCAAGCCCCGCCCCTCATTATGATGTCATAATGCCACTATCTACATAATGGGGAAACAGTGTGTGCGTATCAAGCCCCGCCCCTCATTATGATGTCACAATGGTTGCCATGGCGACGCTGATGTCATAAAGCCCCGCAGCTCATTATGATGTCATAATGGTTGACTATGGGATGGAGGATGTGTGATGGGTATATGGGCACTGGACTATGGGATGGAGGATATGTATGATGGGTATATGGGCACGGGACTATGGGATGGAGGATATATATATGGGCACGGGACTATGGGATGGAGGATGTGTGATGGGTATATGGGCACTGGACTATGGGATGGAGGATATGTATGACGGATATATGGGCACGGGACTATGGGATGGAGGATATGTATGATGGGTATATAGGCATGGGACTATGGGATGGAGGATGTGTGATGGGTATATGGGCACTCAACTATGGGATGGTGAATATGTATGATGGGTATATGGGCATGGGACTATGGGATGGAGAATATGTATGATGGGTATATGGGCATGGGACTATGGGATGAAGAATATGTATGATGGGTATATGGGCATGGGACTATGGGATGGAGGATATGTATAATGGGTATATGGGCACGGGCCTATGGGATGGTGGATATGTATGATGGGTATATGGGCACGGGACTATGGGATGGAGGATATGTATAATGGGTATATGGGCACGGGCCTATGGGATGGTGGATATGTATGATGGGTATATGGGCACGGGACTATGGGATGGAGGATAATTATAATTTGTTATAACTAACCACAGTCAGTTACTATGCCTGGGCAGCGCCGGGCTCTTCAGCTAGTTTCAAATAAAGATCTTTATTCTGGCTGTGTCTTTAGTTACAACACAAGTATAGGATTAGTAATGGATGGGTGTCTTATAGAAGCCTCTTCATTACTAAGCTGTGGGCTTCATGTCACTTGACAATACAAAGGTGACATCAACCCCACAAATATTAACCCCACTTGCCACCGCTACAGGGCAAGTGGGAAGAGCCAGGCAAAGCGCCAGAATTGGCGCATCCAATAGATGTGCCTTTTTTGGGCAGCTGTGGACTGCTGTTTTTAGGCTGGGGGGCAATATACATAGGCCCTTACCATCCTGAGAATACTAGCCCCCAGCTGTCTGCTTTAGCAAGGCTGCTTGTCAAAAATGGGGGGGGACCCCAAGCCGTTTATTTTAAAGTATTTATTTAAATAATTAAAAAAAAAACAAAACAGCTATTATTGATAACTAGCCTTGCTGAAGCAGACAGCTGAGGGTTGCAGCCCCCAACTGTGAGTTTTGTCTGGCTGGTTAGCAAAAATACAGGGGAACACACGCCGTTTTTTTAAATTATTTATTTACTGTGAAGGAGCAGTAGATGAATACTCCCATCCGCCGCTCCTGCTCTAACTGTTATTAGTGGCTGCAGGTGTCGGATGATGGGATCAGTAGTCCCATCAGCTGACACCAGTGACCGGAAGTAAGCTTTATACCTCTGATCACAACTGAGCACTCCCGCTGTGCTTTGACAGCGTGGGAACCACGACTCTCTGACCGGCGGGAATGATTTCATAAGAAGCAGCGTTTGCTGCGCTGTCATGCACATGACAGTGCGACAAACACCCGGTGTTCGGGCAGCCGAACCCGAACAGTAACACGGACTTCCTGGTGAAGTCCATGTTTGTTGTCCGTGCCCAAACAGTAGGTGTTCAGTACGGACGCCTAACTTTACAGTTCGGGTTCACCCATCTCTACCCATGATTACTTATTACTTCATTAATGCTACTGCAATAGAGAAAACTTCTCGCATAAAAAATTCTCAATTTTTTCTGTGTTGATGGTTCTCATTTATGCTGAAATGCCTTGTATTTCAAAAGTTATTTTAGACAGGAGAAAGTGCATTGGGGGATACATTCATTGTTTTAGTTAGCATACTAAATGGACAGCATACTGCAATCAAAATGATTCAACGCCCATTGGAAATTCGGTTTATTAGAAAAATGTACAAATGTTCTACTTTTTGCAATAAACTAATCATTATCAATAGCATGAAACAAACTAATATAACAAGTGGTTTCTTCAAATTCAGCACTAAATGCCAATTCTGCTAACTACTCTAGTCTCAGAATTACTCCTCCCTCTTTCATGACAAGAATATTTAATAATTAATAGAACCCCTCCTCTGGCTGTTATGCCCGGCATCCCTTCTGACTGTTATGACCTACTGCCCCTCTAGCTGTTATGACCTGCTGCTCCTCTGGCTGTTATGATCTGCTACCTCTCTAGCTGTTATGACCTGCTGTCCCTCTGGCTGTTACGACCTGCTCTCCCTCTGGCTGTTACGACCTGCTGCCCCTCTGGCTGTTATGACCTGCTGCCCCTCTGGCTGTTATGACCTGCTGTCCCTCTGGCTGTTATGACCTGCTGTCCCTCTGGCTGTTATGACTTGTTACCCCTCTGGCAGTTATGACCTTCTGCCTTTCTAGCTGTTATGACCTGCGGCCTCTATAGCTGTGATGACATGCTGCCCCTCTAGCTGTTATGAGCTGCTTCACCTCTGGATGTTATGACTTGCTGCCCCTCTGGCTGTTATTACCTACTGTCCCTCTGGCTGTTATGACCTGCTACCCCTCTGGCTGTTATAACTTGTTGCCCCTCTGGTCGTTATGACCTGTGGCCTTTTTAGCTGTGATGACCTGCTGTCCCTCTAGCTGTTACAACCTGCTTCCCCTCTGGATGTTAATGTGGCGCCCCTGAGACTGTCGCCACAGAGGTACTGCACCTCCTCCTGAGGTGTGGTGCCCCACCATCCAGGTAAGGTGGAAACACCTGACCACACTCCAACACCTGCACCCCACACCACAAAGTAGTGTAGCAAAGCACCTTCGGCGGCTCCCTGCTTGGAGTATAGCAAAGCGCCCCTTTGTGGCTCCCTGCTTGGAACACGAAACGTGCTGGGAGGTGGGTGGAGTTTAGGTCGCACGAAAAAAGAGCGGGAAGAGTTGAGTCAGTCAGTCAGTCTTTCATTCAGTGAGTGAGTGAAGATGTAGAAGGACAGAGTGTGAGACAGAGAAGATCCCCGGGAGAGGGATGGAAGAGGGAATTGCTGCAGCAGACCACAGTGATCTGGCTCTGCTGGCACAGGAAAGAGACAGAGAAAGGAAGCTTGATTCTCCATTGGAAAGAAAGATTAGCACAGAACGTGAGGAGAATAAGAGAACAAGGACCAGGGTTAGAGGAGAAACCTTTTCAAGTTCTAAGCACAAGGCCAGGGTCCGGTCCCCGAGGTTGTATGGATACTAATGGTCCTGCAGCAGACACCGGAGGAATAGAAGTAGTGACCACTTTATTCCCACACAAGACTTGGGGGCACAACAGCAACATATTAGTGAGCCGGGACTTAGTAGCAAGGAGTCCCCGAAGCAGGCTACAGCTGTCTGCCGTACAAGTAGAGTTCATAAGAACATCTGACAGGAGGAATTCCAGTGTAACTCAGTACTAGGAGTACTTCATTCAAAGGCGCTATAAGAGGAGACGTTCAGAAAAGGCACATATGTTGGCGGAGTGTTGGGAGTATTCCATCTGGCCTGGAAGTTGACTGAGCTCCTGACCCGGAGGACACGGCACGGAAGTGGGCACCTGTTTGTACAACAGACTGTGAGTAAAGCTTTGGAACTACATGCCCTGGTGTCCTCCACTTATTCCTGCGCCAACCTGCCCAGCACTGCTACATCCCTCGGGCCTGACACTACACCATCTACGTGTCACTTCACCTACACTGCCCTGGAACTGCAGCCCTGCCTGTGGAGGGCTATAACATCACTGCTGCACCACACCATCTGTCCCAAAGGATCTGTATGCAGCGTTGGCTTACATCTCTATTGCCGAACACCACAGGTGGCGTCACGAATCACTTATAAACTTTCACTACCATCAGCACACTGAAACAACCCCTTTTACAATGGGCGCCCAGGGCCACGGGCAGGGTCCCAGCTGCCGTGACATCTCCCATTGAAGCTCATCGGGCCCGATACCGAGTACCCCACAGCCCTGGGTGTGAGGGCGACCCATTAAGACTTGCTGCCCCTCTGGCTGTTATGACCTGCTACGCCTCTGGCTACTATAACCTGCTGCAGAGGTGATGTTGTGTTGAGCTATTCACATTGTTCTTGTTTCATTGGTTTATTGCAATCAGCAGAAAGTTTGTGTTTATATTAAAATTTAAAGGAATTTAGATCCAAACCCACTGCCAAGTGTTATGGGTGAGAAAAACTCTTAAAAAGTATGAATATTAAAATATCCAGAAATTTTCTTTGCTCCCTAATGATTTGTGAGATCATGAACAGTTTAAAATTTTGGAGTAAAAAATAAAAAAATTACCACCGTCCAGTTCTTCGGTCTCATCTTCTTCATCACTGTCCATAAGGGGTATAACAAATTTCAGCGGCAAATAGTGCATGGTGTCATTCTTCACCTGAACGTCTGAGCCGTAGGGAATAAGAAGAACGATAAAAAAGAGTCATAAGCTAGAGTCATGGTCACATATAGTCGAACCCTCAAAATTGAAGGGGTTGTGTAGGATAGCAAAAACAAGACAGCTTCCTTTTTACAACAGCACCACAACTACTCACAGATTGTATGTAGCATCACAACTCAACCCTAGCCACTACAATAAGGCTGAGCAGCAGTACCAGATACAACCAATGGTCATGAGTGGCACTGTTTCGGGAAAAAAAAGGATCGGAGCTAGCTCTGGCCGCTGCTGGTACAGGCAGGTAACGACTGTATAATACAGCTGGCATTAGGGGATCGTCTTGCATTAGAAAAAAAATGTTTTTTTTTCCAAAAAATGTCCACTGAATGGGCCAAACTGCAATACCTGACCCAGCCTCTGGACAAGTGTGGCGCTGTTTTCAGAACCCCACAAAATCCTACACATACATCTACATAGATCTACGTCCTAATATGCTGCATCCTCACCACTAGTCGGCGGCATGAACAATCCTTCTATATTTCTTGGCAATTTATGGTAAAAGCCACAAGACCGTTTCTGGCAGCCGATTTCCCGTGTCTCCCAGAAGCACAGCTTTAAAAAAAAGCAAAAAAGCAAAAAAAAAGTTAGGATGACTCCCAGAAAATCAAAATCCATCAGTCTGCTGTGGTTACCTGGGAGCAGAGCATGATGGGAGCTCAGGTGGCAGTTATACAGCTGGAGCATGCAACGCGGCCGCACGGCAGACAAGTGACAGCGGCATTTGTGGCCTCTGGTGCCATGAAGCGGTGCCATGAAGCACTATGTCTTGCAGGCCTCCTCACCTTGCCATCTTACTTTATATCATACACACTGGGTTGGGGCTCAGGGTTGGCCCCAGTGGGCACTTTGGGTTGACCAGGCACATCACTATAGTAAATACCCCTGGGCCCTGGAGAGAAGGGGACATGTGGTGCAAAAGGTCTATTAAAGATGGTGATAGTTAAGGGCCCGGTTGGAGCTCTGGCATTGGGGCCCTCCAGCTTCACCCTGAAGCTGCGCCACTGTTTTCTGCAGCATTTATTTCTTATCATGGTCACCATTCGCCATCTTGTGGTTATTTTCATGTACTACAGAATAATATAAAATATTTCTCTCCACGTACGGAGCCGTCATCTCCATCCTCTACAGTAGGACAGGCCATTTACCTGAATTCTCACTTAAGTGCCAATGCAGAAACGTAAAGACCGATCTATAGATGGCAAAAGATCAGTTCCGCAATGTTATGTGAGCCAGCTGGGCATCACCTGGCACAATCATAAGATGGCCCACTGGCACATGTAAACAGCCCATCTACATGGGCCAATTAGGAGTAATCTGCAGTACCTGATATAACCTTCAGACAGAAGTGGTGCTGTTTGCATTTATTTATTTTTAAGAAAAGCAGCAGTTTTATTTTATTCTAACCCTTTTCAGGGGTGGCTAAATATCGCTGGGATATGGGATAATTGTATGATTAGTGAGTGTGTAAACTGTGGGCTCTCATCAATCCTAAAACTAAGGGGGCGTAGCGTAAGTTACCAGGGCAGGGGCAAGTATTGAGGCCCCTAACATCCCTGATCCTACCTCCTTGTGGCTGCAAAAAAAAATTATAGTTTATACTCTCCTAATTCGAGCAACCGCGACATATTCTTTCCTGCATACAAGAGCGTGGCAGCACCGACTGTGCAATATAGTGACATCACGGCAACTTACCCAGGACGCTGACATCTTGCACACCTACAGTGACCTAAGTTTCCTTGCTTTACCATGTGATCCATATGTATTGGCATCATGTTCGTAGTGGTGCTCGTCTGGAGACCTGGGTCCCCATGCCAGAAGTTCAGGGGTTAATTGGGGTTGATTTTTACAAACTCATGTCATAGAACGGGCATTTTTTTTGGCAAGTCCATCCCCATCACCAGTCCAAAGCATGAGAATTAAACAAAAGTCTCTCTGATGCAGGAGGACTGAACCTTTCTGGGGTCCATACGAAATCCTTCAGCCGACAAGGTGTACCCCAGAAAGGACAACTCCTGGACCAAAAACAAACATTTCTCTGATTTTTTGTTTTTCTGTAAGGGGGTGACTTGGCACGTCACGTGCCGCCCCTCCTTTGATTGCTGTGCTCATGTAGTACATGCGGCACCTTGACGGTTATTCATGTTGAGGTGATCAATGTTCATATATACTGTAATGCTAATGTAATGTGAGGTCTTCTGCAGTTTATTAATGTGCACTGTAATGTACTTGCCTTGCCTTGTAATGTGTTGTGTATTGTGCCTTAGCTTAGGGATAGATTAGTAGGTAGTGCAGGATTATAGGGGATTAGCATAGAGTGGGACACATTAGAGTTAGAATATAGGATAGATGTAAGAGTAGGAAGGTTCAGGCAGCAAAGAGAGTTAAGTTGATGGAGGGGCACAGTGCAGAGCAACATGCATCAGGGGGAGTTATAGAAAGAGATACCTCCTGATTAAGTTCAGTTGCAACCTGGGGCTTCCTGCCCTGAGAGCAAGGGGCATATTGCTTATGGAACAAACTCAGACTGAGAAGAGAAAGCTGTTATGGAGGAGAGAAGTCCCAGGATAGGGACCAAAGGGGACGGCCACCAGTGAACAAGAGGTCAATTCAAAGAGGATTCAGGGTTTCTGAGCTGGCAGGTGGAGCTGAGAGAGCATACCTAGCACCTCTTCCTAAGGAAGCCGGACCTGAGACTGAGGGGAACTGGTGAGCCTGGAACACATGTGGGACAAAGTAAGTGCAGAAGTTGGAAGAAGTTGTAAGGAAGAATCAGGACAGTCTGAAGGACAGGGAGAGTGAGCAGATTTCTGTTGGAGAGAGACCCCATCTTTGAAGTGATTTGCAAAGCCAACAAGGTAGCAGCTGAAAAGAATATGACCGAGCCTGTGAGTGTGCTGTGGAGAATGTTACACTTGCTGTTCAAAGAACTTTATTTGAATTTTCATGAGAAAGGTGCCGGTGTGCTCACTGACCGTTACATGGTGAAGTCGCCCATGGCTACCACCCCAGGCCACCTTGCTGCATTAGCAAAGAGATAGTTTTCCCGGAGTCTTTGGAGAACAGCACAAAGATGACCTATGTGGGCCTGCTTCTCCACAGAGTACACCAGAATATCATTAAGATACACTACCATGAAGCACTCAATAAAGTCAGAAAAGACATGGTTGCTGAAATTTTGGAAAACAGCGGGCGCATTAGTCAAACCAAAAGGCATAACCAAATTTTCGAACAGCCCATCAGAGGTAAGAAATGCAGTTTTCCACTCATCCCCCTCCCGTATACGGATAAGATTGTATGCCCCCCGGAGATCCAATTTAGAAAACCACTTAGCCCCAGACAGTTGGTTGTATAAATCAGGGATAAGTGGGAGGGGGTACGTATTTCTCACAGTGATCTTTTCACCTCTCGGAAATTGAGGCATGGGCGCAAACCACCATCTATTTTTTTGTACAAAAAAGATCCCCGCCGCCACAGGGGACACAGATGGGAGAATGTGCCCCTTGCAAAGACTCTCAGAGATGTATTCTTTAATGGCCATTTGCTCAGGACCGGATAAATTATGCAAATGGGCCTTGGGCAATTTAGCATCAGGAACAAGATCACAGGTACAATCAAATGGGCGGTGTGGTGGCAAAACCTCAGCCTCTTTTTCAGAAAACACATCCGCAAAGCCCTTCAGGTACTCCCGAATTCCCCCTCAGACAGACGGATGACATAGACATAGTAGCAAGACAACCTTTAGAACAATTAGGTCCCCCACAATATCTCGGGACCCCCAATAACTGGGTTACGAAGCTGCAACCAAGGAAACCCCAACAGCAGGCCAGCAGGGAGATTTTCCAAGACAAAATAAGAAATGCACTCCTGGTGTAGGGCCCCCACCTTGAGGATGAACTCCTCAGAGATTAAATTAACCCCACCCTTGGTGAGAGGTGTAGAGTCAATGGCCATGATTTTAATGGGAATCACCAACCTGGCCACCAGTTTAGAGTCAATTAGGTTCATGGATGACCCACAGTCCACAAAGGCCGAAGTGGGAGTGAAGCAGTTCTCAACACCAAGTTCCACTTTTAACAGTACTTTAAGGAATGAAGAAAAAGGTACCTGTGAGTCTGGACAACCTCCTAGAAAGTTACCCAGACAGTTTTCCCTACACCTTTGGGACTAGGAGGACAGAAGGGACAATCCTTCCAATGTCCTGGAGCACCGCAGTAAAAACAAAGTTTGCCTTCCCATCATCTTCTCCTCTCCCTTTCCTTGAAGGTGATGGCCCCAACTTCCATGGGCTCAACAGGTTATGAGGGTTCCAGTTTAACCAGAAGGAAAGGAGCCTCCCGTTGCACGACTCCTCTCTCTCACAAGCTCCGATCCATGCAAACAGCCTGAGTCATGTCCTCTTCCAGAGAGCTGGGAGGAGGATGAAGAGCCAGAGCATCCTTTAAATGATCAGACAGTCCCCTCTGGAACTGACACCTAAGTGCCGAGTCTTTCCAGGACACCTCTGGGGACCATCGCCGAAATTCCAAACAGTACCATTCGGCAGAGAGCTTTCCGTGATATAGACCCATAATAGTGTCCTCTGTCAATCTGGCTTGGTCTGGTTCATCATAGATGAGGCCCAGAGCCCCAAAGAACATATCCACAGACATTCTCTCAGGGGCGGTTGGGGATAAGGAAAAAGGCCAAGACTGCGGACCCTCCCTCAGTAAAGATATAATTTTCCCCACCCACTGACTCTCATCCCGTGAAGACCGGGGTCTAATGGAAAATAACAGTTTGCAACCCTCCCTGAACGTGTGGAACTTATCTTTCTCACCAGAGAAGGTGTCAAGGAGTTTCACTGAAGGTTCAGGAGAGTGCAGAGACACATCAGTCACCTCACCAGACTTACTGACAGAGGGAGTCCCTTGGGTTATCTTAACTGACTCAGTCATCACCCTCTGCACCCACTTCTGATAAGTAACTAAGGTCCTGTGTTCCACAGATAACTCCTGCATCACTTGAGTAAGGTTGGCCACTTGGTCCGCCAGAGTACAGAGCAGATCCATACCAGAGAAAAAAAAAGTGCAAAATCCCCTTTAAACGTAGTGGTCAGTGTGCACGCAACCTTCACCAGGGGGCGCTGGTAAGTGAAAAAGGGTTGCACTCACCGTGCAACCCTAGCACCACAGTGCAGATGTGCAGGCCGCCACTAGGAGGTGGCAGAGTAGTCAACCAGGCCGGGGCAGCAACAAACAGGAAGACTAAATACCTGATGTCACAACAATGCACGTAGTCAGAGACAAGCCAGAAGTCAGAGCCAGAGGGGAACGCAGTATCCAAGACGTGAGATGGAAAAGGGAGTTAGGGTACAAGCCAGTGAGTCATAAGTTGGTCGGTAACGTGGTATCAGAGACAGAAAAACAGGAAGCGGGGTTCAGAGTTCAAGCCGAGTCATACACTGTAAGGAAGCCACCAAACGTACACAAAGTCAGGGATAAGGAATGGGTCAGACACTAAAACGGGAAGTCAGAGGCAGAAGGATCACTAGGGTATACGGGTCAGCTGCTCTAGCCTGGAAGCATGAACTATCACTAATGTCGCCTGCAGGCCGCAGGAAACTGAAATAGCAAAAACATTAAAAATAAGGCAGAGGGGATTAACCCCCGCATGACCAGTCCAGGGAGAGGATAGCAGAAAACAAACCTCGGACTTGATCATGACACAGAGCAGTTGGTCAGAAGATTATTAGTGATGATGCAACAAAGCCCTGCTGTAAAGCAAAGCTAGCTGTGACTTGAGATAATGCAGCAGAGTTCAGTAACTTAGCAGTAATAACTCAGGTACACGTTTGGCAATAGTGTAGTGCCCATTGATACTGTAAAGCTGGCTATGACAGGAGGCACATTTGTGGCAAGATAGCAGAGCCCTGTGATGTAGCAGAGCATATGTTAGTAGGCATACTTGTGACAGAACTGATGGAAGGAAGGTGTCTGCGGTGTTGGCGTGAATGCCAACTACCTGAGTACTCAGCTGGCCTTTCAGGCCTAAGGATGCAAACTCTCACCTACATAGTGGAGAATGGAAGCAAAGCCTGCCGGTAGATTGAAAGCATTACCATCTTTGTGTGTCTATCTGTCTCTCCCCTGCTCTGCTCCTCCCTCTTCTTTTTAGCTGATTTTCATAGTGGATAATGGTGGGGGGTAGAAGAGTTGTGGATCTTAAGTGGAGAAAGAAGCATAATTCTCTGCTAAGATGCCTCCTTTCACAAATTAAGGTGACATTTGAGATCAGTGTCTGTTTTTCTTTTTTATTCATAACAGCGCCACTCCTTTCCATTGGCAGTGTCTGGTATTGCAGTCCCACAGTATAGCACCAGCGCGGAGGAGGTTAGCTCAGATCAGCGCTGGGTTTTCTCTTGTGAGAGCATCTGGCAAGCACCCTGGTGTTAGACTATTTAAAATTAACTAAGAAATAAAAGATTCTCGTTGCTCCACACATTCCTGATGTAAATGTCCTCGCGCTTCGGGTTCAGGGCGTTCAAGCGCACCTAATGCATAAATGTCACATTTGCAGAGCTTTTAAATCACTCAAGTCTTAAAGAGCCTCATATTTCAATATTACAGGGGCGCTCCAGTGGAAAACAGACACGGCAAGCTAAGTGGGTGTGTGCCAAGGTGAAGAGGCGCACTCATGCATGCTGCAGGGAATATTGCCGAGTCCTTAACCCCAATACTGCTGCCGCGTTAACGCGTTTCATGCAGTAATGGCCGGTTACACATTACGCAGCATTATTCTTCTTTACAATTCTGAGTTATGTAACTGGAAAGATGGAGAAACCATGGCACAGAATGCCTTGGAGTGTAGTGGATTTTTGCTACGGGCACATAAATCTAGTGAAGAAGTCTTCATTTTCCATTCCTAACCCTCAGGACAGAACATTAATATATTGATATCAACCGATTGAAGGTGCTCTAGCTTACCAGAAGTTGGACAGCACCATACATTGTGTAGTTGCAGTGGCATTACTATGGGCCCCAGTGCAAAATTTGGACCTGGGCCCTCTTCTCCATGTAAGGGCCTTTGTAGAGTTCTAGATCCTACAAATACATAAGTGTAATCCTGGCACTTTCCTGTAATACTGTCTCCTGTCCTGGCTCCTTACTATACTAATGTTCCCAGTCCAGTCTCCTTCCAATAATATTGTCTCTCATCCAAGGCTCCTTCCTGTTATAATATCTACTGTCCTGGGCCTCTACCTGCTATAGTGTCCCCCATCCTGGTAAACTTCTCCCTTCCTGACGTAATATCCTATTTTATGGACCACTTCCTGGTATAATGCTCCCTTCCTCGCTTAATATCCTATCACATGGCCCCTTCCTGGTATAATGTCTCCTGTCCTGGGCCCCTTACTGTAATAATGTATCCATCCTTGCCCGTTCCTTCAACAATGACCCCTATCCTGCCATTATGACCCCAACCCTATGCACCTTCCTGGTATAATGACCCCGAACTTGGACCCCATTCTGGTGTAATGACCCCCATTGGACCCCTTCCTGGTATTTTGACACCCATTCTGGGCCTATTCCTGGTATAATGAACCCCATCCTAGACCCCATTTTGGTATAATGTCCCCCACACTGACCCCTTCCTTGTATTATGACCCCCATTCTGGTATAATGACCCACATTCATGACACCTTCCTTGTATTATTTCTGCCATTCTGGGCACCTTCCTGGTATAATGACCCTGATCCTGGACCCTATTATGATGTAATAACCGCCATCCTGGGTAATTTCTTAGTATAATGACCCCATTCTGGTATAATGACCCCCATACTTGACCCTTTCCTTGTATTATGACCCCCATCCTGGGCTCTTTCCTGGTATAATGAACTCTATCCTGGACCCCATTCTGGTATAATGACCTTCATCATTGACATCTTCCTTGCATTATGACCCACATCCTAGGCCCCTTCCTGGTATAATGACCCTAAACCTGGAACCCATTATGGTATAATGTACCCCACACTTGACTCCTTCCTTGTAATATGACCCCCTTCCTGAACCCCATTCTGGTATAATGACCCTTATTCTTGACACCTTGCTTGTATTATGATTCTCATCCTAGGCCCCTTCCAGGTATAATGACCCCGATCCTAGACCCCATTCTGGTGTAATGACCACCATCCTAGGTCATTTCCCAGTATAATTTCCCCCCTTATACTACAGTCTGCCTATAGGGGATGGGTGGTGCTTTATACTACTGTCTGCCTATGGGGGGAGTGCTGCCTTATATTACAGGCTGCCTATAGGGGGTTGGGGGGGTGCTGCCTTACATTACAGTCTGCTGATGGGGGGCTGCAATATACTATTGACTCTGCCCATGGGGGGGCTGCATTATACTGTAGAGTCTGCCTATGGGGCTGCATTATACTATATTGAGGACTATCTGGTGTATTATACTATATGGAGGCTATCTAGGGGGCCATCATACAATGTGGAGATTATTGGGGGGGCCATCATACAGTGTTGGAGCCACTGGGGGATACTAAGGGGTCAGTATGTATACAGTAAGGGGGCATATTACTGTGTATAGGGGAGCTGTACGGGGGGGACTCAGGACATTAATAAATGTAAAGTGGGCACTTATTGTTATAGGGGAACTCAGGTTACAGTGACTGTCAAACGGGGCACACAGAGGGCAATATTACATTCTAGGAGACAATATGTGGGTACTGTTTTCAAGGGCAATTGCACCCAGCATTACTATATTATAGAGGGATGCTTTAGAATTTAGAGGTCACACAGAACCACACAGTAGGTGCAGTAATAGGGACAACATACAGCTGCAGCGGCTCAGCATTGGGGTATCAGGTGCAGTAATAGGGACACATATGGCAGCAGCGGCTCAGCATTGGGTTATCAGGTGCAGTAATAGGGACACATACAGCAGCGGCTCAGCATTGGGGTATTAGGTGCAGTAATAGGGACACATATGGCAGCAGAGGCTCAGTATTGGGGTATCAGGTGCAGTAATAGGGACACAAAAGGCAGCAGAGGCTCAGCATTGGGGTATCAGGTGCAGTAATAGGGACACATATGGCAGCAACGGCTCAGCATTGCGGTATCAAGTGCAGTAATAGGGACAAATATGGCAGCAGAGGCTCAGCATTGGGGTATCAGGTGCAGTAATAGGGACACATATGGCAGCAACGGCTCAGCTGTTATGATTGAGTCACCGTAGGAGGCAAAAATAGAAATGCTAGCTAAGTCCAGAAAACCAGAGAAGTTGGCAGCTATCGGATTGCAGACCCCTGAACCTATCAACACAACTAGCAGTAGCCGTGGGGGGCTCCTACAATGCCCTAGGCCCCTCGATCACAGCCGGAGGACTACATAGCCTAAAGACAGAAAGGGAAATCTAAACTGCCCCAGAGCAGACCCCAAAGCAAAAGGCAGCCCCCCACATATAATGACGGTGAAGCAAGAAGAAAGAACAAAACACAGACAGAAAGAGACTGAGCAAAGATGGGGCCCACGCTAGCTTAGATAGGAAAGGACAGGAAGGCTGCTGTCTGCAATCCGTGAAAAACCCTATGAAAATAAGAGCCATCCAACTGACAGTAAAAAAGGCCCGGAAGATGCTAGGCTTCAAAAAAAGCTATGTCAGTACTCAGGAAGATTCTGAAGACAGAGCAACAGGCAAAAGGAGATTTAGCTCACCTCAGCAGGGAATGGCAGAATCCAGAAAAGCAAGGAAAACAAAACACTAATGCAAAAAGGCAAAGCAGAAATCTTAGCTTTAGATGAGCAGGAATCAGACTGGTTTCCTAGAAGTCCACAGAGAAATCACCCGCAGGCCAGAAGGGCGTCGGCAGCCTTATATCCAGTCATTAACTCCACTCAGCCAGTCATCTTCATCAGCCCCAGGTGTTTGACAATCAGGCTCACTACCTTTCTTCACCAGAAGAGGGAGTTCCTCGGGCCTCAGTAGGAAGGGGAAAATGAACTCACAACACTCAGCATTGGGGTATCAGGTGCAGTAATAGGGACACATATGGCAGCAACGGCTCAGCATTGCGGTATCAAGTGCAGTAATAGGGACAAATATGGCAGCAGAGGCTCAGCATTGGGGTATCAGGTGCAGTAATAGGGACACATATGGCAGCAGCGGCTCAGCATTGCGGTATCAGATGCAGTAATAGGGACACATACGGCAGCAGAGGCTCAGCATTGCGGTATCAGGTGCAGTAATAGGGACTCATACGGCAGCAGAGGCTCAGTATTGGGGTATCAGGTGCAGTAATAGGGACTCATATGGCAGCAGAGGCTCAGTATTGGGGTATCAGGTGTAGTAATAGGGACACATATGGCAGCAGAGGCTCAGTATTGGGGTATCAGGTGCAGTAATAGGGACACATATGGCAGCAGCTCAGCATTGCGGTATCAGGTGCAGTAATAGGGACACATATGGCAGCAGAGGCTCAGCATTGCGGTATCAGGTGCAGTAATAGGGACACATACGGCAGCAGAGGCTCAGCATTGGGGTATCAGGTGCAGTAATAAGGACACATATGGCAGCAGTGGCTCAGCATTGGGGTATCAGGTGCAGTAACAGGGACACATATGGCAGCAGCGGCTCAGCATTGGGGTATCAGGTGCAGTAATAGGGACACATGGCAGCAGCGGCTCAGCATTGGGGTATCAAGTGCAGTAATAGGGACACATATGGCAGCAGAGGCTCAGTATTGGGGTATCAGGTGCAGTAATAGGGACACATACGGCAGCAGCGGCTCAGTATTGGGGTATCAGGTGCAGTAATAGGGACACATACGGCAGCAGCGGCTCAGCATTGGGATATCAGATGCAGTAATAGGGACACATACGGCAGCAGAGGCTCAGTATTGGGGTATCAGGTGCAGTAATAGGGACACATACAGCTGCAGCGGCTCAGTATTGGGGTATCAGGTGCAGTAATAGGGACACATACAGCAGCAGCGGCTCAGCATTGGGGTATCAGATGCAGTAATAGGGACACATACGGCAGCAGAGGCTCAGTATTGGGGTATCAGGTGCAGTAATAGGGACACATACGGCAGCAGCGGCTCAGCATTGGGGTATCAGGTCCAGTAATAGGGACACATACAGCTGCAGCGGCTCAGCATTGGGGTATCAGGTGCAGTAATAGGGACACATATGGCAGCAGCGGCTCAGCATTGGGGTATCAGGTGCAGTAATAGGGACACATACGGCAGCAGAGGCTCAGTATATACAGGTGCTGCTGGGCTGCAGTGGGGTGACTGGCTGGTGTATACAGGTGCGGCAGTGGGGTGGCTGGCTGGATGGTCTACTGAGACTGACAGGGCAGTTTGGGGAGGAGTCCAGAGAAGAGGAGCGGAGAGGACCAGACTGTGTGAGTCAGCAGAACGAGGGAAAAGGAGGTGGAGACTTGGGGACGGCCAGAGAGCTAGAGCCACGAGTAGGTTCCAGAGAGGAGGACAGCGACAGGAGGGTGACTCTCGGTGGACCGAAGGGAGACGGCGCCGATCTTACCGACAAAAGAAGACTGCTGCCTCACTTCAACTCTCGGCCGCGGCCTACTCACTGCTGCCCGCAGCCACTGCCCGCAGCCACTGCCGCTTCACTCCTGACCATGGCGGTGACTCCTCCTTTGCCGCCCGCAGCTGCCACTGCCCCGCTCCAGTCCGCGGTAGAGACTGGGCCTGTGCCCGCTGCGGATCCTCCAGTGCGGCCTCAGACTGCGCCTGTGGCCTATCAACCGCCACTTGTCACTGCCGCTGCCAGTCCCTGTCAGGGAGTTGCAGCCTCCACTCTCCCACTCCCAGGCGGTATCCCACTGCCTCCACTGGGGGACATCCCGCCAAAGATCTCTCCGTGGGCCTGTTGTGCCCCTACTCCTGGGCGTCGGAAAGCCCAAAGACTACGCCAGATCTTCAGTGGCTGGGCCCAGTGGCTGCCACGCAGACACACCGTGGAACATAACGCTGAGGGACGTCAGGACGGATAAGTGATACATAGTGACTAAGGACCCATAGTCGGCCATTCAGCGGCCATATACTGACCGGTCTTTGCCAGATTAGTCATGTTCTCCCAATCCTTGTTTATGTGTATTGGCTCCCTGCGAGGACAACTACTGTTATTCTGTTGGTTGCGTAACAATAGCCCTAGCGGCATTTATCTATAAAAGTTAACGTTTAAAGTCATTTTTGTCTCGCGTCTCGTCACTGCATCCTGCGTACCTGCTATTACCACTGGGCACTCGACAGAGCGTGAGAGGAGAAGCAGGAAGGCTAGAAGGCATCAGAGAGCGAGAGCTAGAAGAAGAGACCAACGACTGGAGGGACCGGCGAGACACTCACCGCAGACAGGAGAGAGACGACACCGAGTCGTACAGCAGAGAGACACTGACTGCCCGACTGCGCTCCTGGCGGCCGCCACAGCCTGCGACTGCAGCCTACCCGCTGCCACCCGCGGCCACCGCCGCTCAACTTCAGCCCGCGGCTGCGGCCTGTCCGCTGCTACCCGCGTCCTCCACGGCTCAACTCCAACCCATGGCTGCGGCCTGCCCACTTCCGCCCGGGGACTCCGCGGTTCGATTCCAGACCGCGGCTGCGGCCTACCCGCTGTCGCCCGCGGCCATCGCGGCTTGACTCCAGCCCGTGGCTGCAGCCTACCCGCTGCCGCCCGCAGCCTCTGCGGCTCAACTCCAGCCCGCGGCTGCGGCCTACTCGCCGACGCCCTTGGCCACCGCAGCCCGATCCCAGCCCTGTGGTTGCGGCCTGCATGCCTCGGGCTCCAGCCAACGCCATCCCGCCTCCGCTGGGAGGCGCAATGCAGAGGAACTCTTCAGGGGCCTGTAGTGCCCCCACTCTGCCTCGGCATAGGAACGCCCGAAGCCTGCTCCAAATCCTTGTCCGCTGAGCCCAGCGGCTGAAACGCCGAAGAAGCATCGACCACCACTCTGCCGGACATCAGAGGAGGATAAGTGACATGTTGTAGTTAATAACCTATAGTTTTCTGGACCCGTAGTCCGCCACACCGTGGCCCTATAGTTACCGGTCTCGACCGGATAGTCGTGTTCGTGTTACCTGTGTATTCTTGTTTTGATCCCTGCGAGGATAATTGCTGTTAGCTTGTTGGCTACTCAAGATAGTCCCCATAGGGACAAATATATATAAAAAGTTACACCCTAAGTTCATCCCGTCTCGTCACTGCATCCCGCGTACCTGCGAATACTACTTATACAGGTGCTTCTGGGCTGCAGTGGGGTGGCTGACTGGTGTATACAGGTGCTGTTGGGCTGCGGTGGGGTGGCTGGCTGGTATATACAGTGCTGCTGGGCTGCAGTGGGGTGGCTGGCTGGCTGGTATATGCAGTGCTGCTGGGCTGCAGTGGGTGGTTGGCTGGTATATACAGTGCTGCTGGGCTGCAGTGGGGTGGCTGGCTGGCTGGTATATGCAGTGCTGCTGGGCTGCAGTGGGCTGGCTGTCTGGTATGTACAGTGCTGCTGGGCTGCAGTGGGGTGGCTGGCTGGTATGTACAGTGCTGCTGGGCTGCAGTGGGGTGGTTGGCTGGTATATACAGTGCTGTTGGGCTGCAGTGGGGTGGCTGGCTGGTATATACAGGTGCTGCTGGGCTGCAGTGGGGTGACTGACTGGTGTATACAGGTGCTGCAGTGGGGTGGTTGGCTGGCTGGTGTATACAAGTGCTGCTGGGCTGCAGTGGGCTGGCTGGCTGGTAGTACAGTGCTGCTGGGCTGCAGTGGGGTGGTTGGCTGGTATATACAGTGCTGTTGGGCTGCAGTGGGGTGGCTGGCTGGTATATACAGGTGCTGCTGGGCTGCAGTGTGGTGACTGGCTCGTGTATACAGGTGCTGCAGTGGGGTGGTTGGCTGGCTGGTGTATACTGGTGCTGCAGTGGGGTGGTTGGCTGGCTGGTGTATACAGGTGCTGCAGTGGGGTGACTGGCTGGTGTATACAGGTGCTGCAGTGGGGTGGTTGGCTGACTGGTGTATACAGGTGCTGCTGGGCTGCAGTGGGCTGGCTGGCTGGTATGTACAGTGCTGTGGGCTGCAGTGGGCTGGCTGGCTGGTATGTACAGTGCTGTGGGCTGCAGTGGGGTGGTTGGCTGGTATATACAGTGCTGCTGGACTGCAGTGGGGTGGCTGGCTGGTATATACAAGTGCTGCTGGGCTGCAGTGGGGTGACTGGCTGGTGTATACAGGTGCTGCAGTGGGGTGGTTGGCTGGCTGGTGCATACAGGTGCTGCTGGGCTGCAGTGGGAAGCGAGGCAGATAGGTGATGATATATATAGGTGATGCTGGGCTCAGTGGGCTGGGGCTGGACCTGGTGATGATATATACAGGTGGTGCTGGGCTCAGTGGGCTGGGGCTTTACAGGTGGTGGTGCTGGACTCAGTGGGCTGGTGCTGGACCTTGGACCTGGTGATGATATATATACAGGAAATGCTGGGCTCAATGGGCTGGGGCTTTACCTGGTGATGATGTATATACAGGTGGTGGTGCTGGGCTCAGTGGGCTGGACCTGGTGATGATTTATATACAGGTGCTGGGGGGGTGATGTATATACACCAGCCCCCAGTACCTGTATATATCAGCCCCAGCACCTGTGTATACACCAGTACCTCCATATACATATAAAATACAAATCCATTATTATAAATAAAACATATCACTGTTTTACTTTTTTATTTAAAAATAACAAACACAGTTATACTCACCTAATGCCCAATTCCACCAAAGCCCCTGTTCTTCTGTAATAAAACAAAACTAAAAACAACCATATACCATACCTGTCCATCATTCTGTCACACGCCTAATCCATGTCTGAGGGAGGAAGCTCTAGCAGAGGTCACACTGTAGTCACAGAAGGCTGTATCTCCCAGCTCTTAAAGGCAGGGAGAGGGACATGTATTGTTGCACTTACGAAGTCATTTTCCCCAATTGAACCTCCTTAGTGTTCTCTACAATAATCCATTAATGGCCACCATAAAGCAAGATACCAACACATTTTTCCCACAAATACATGACACCCTCACAGTTAATGCCTCAACACTTGTTTTTCCACAATGCTAATATAATTACAAATGGTAGCTTTGTATTATGGTTTATTCAAGTTAGAGCAATCCACCTTGATAGTACTATAACATGAAGCAGACTTACCATGTGCAAACCTCTTATGGATAATGTGTTTCTGTGGATCTGTAGAATTGAATTCCCAGATATTTCTGATTAACCCCTCTACCCCCAAGGGTGGTTTGCACGTTAGCTCCCGGGCCAATTTTTACAATTCTGACCACTGTCCCTTTATGAGGTAATAACTCTGAAACGCTTCCATGGAGCCCGGTGATTCTGACACTGTTTTCTCATGACATATTGTACTTCATGCTAGTGGTAAAATTTCATTCATATAACTTGCATTTATTTGTGAAAAAAGCAGAAATTTTGCGAAAATTTTGAATATTTCGCAATTTTCCAACTTTGAATTTTTATGCTCTTAAATCACAGAGATACGGCACACAAAAAACTTGATAAGCAACATTTCTCACATATGTTTACTTTACATCAGCACAATTTGGGAACCAAAATTTTTTTTTGTTAGGAAGTTATAAGGGTTAAAAGTTGACCAGCGATTTCTCATTCTTGTAACACCATTTTATTTTTACGGACCACATCACATTTGAAGCCACTTTGAGGGGTCTATATGATAGAAAATACCCAAAAGTGACACCATTTTAAAAACTGCACCCCTCAAGGTGCTCAAAACCAGATTCAAGAAGTTTATTAACCCTTCAGGTGCTTTACAGGAATTTTTTGAATGTTTAAAAAAAAAATGAACATTTAACTTTTTTTCACAAAAAAAATTACTTCAGGTTCAATTTTTTTATTTTACCAAGGGTAACAGGAGAAATTGGACTGGAAAAGTTATTGTGCAATTTGTCCTGAGTACACCGATACCTGATATGTGGGGGGAACCACTGTTTCAGCGCATGGCAGAGTTCGGAAAGGAAGGAGCGCCGTTTGACTTTTTCACTGCAAAATTGGCTGGAATTCAGATCGGACGCCATGTCAAGTTTGGAGAGCTCATGATGTGCCTAAACAGTAGAAACCCCCCACAAGTAACCCTATTTTGGAAACTAGACCCCCCAAGGACCTTATCTAGATATGTGGTGAGCACTTTGAACCCCCAAGGGCTTCACAGAAGTTTATAACGTACAGCCATACAATTAAAAAATCATATTTTTTCCGCAAAAATGATCTTTTCACCTCCATTTGTTATTTTCTCAAGAGTAACAGGACCCCAAAAGTTATTGTGCAATTTGTCCTGAGTACGCTGATACCCCGTATGTGGGGGTAAACCACTATTTGGGCGCATGGCAGAGCTCGGAATGAAAGCAGTGCCATTTGACTTTTTTGGCTGGAATTGAGATTGGACGCCATGTCGTGTTTGGAAAGCCCCTGATATTTTCTTCCTGTTTATGTTTTTATTTATATTTTCTGTATTGTTTTAGAGTTATGGTTAAGATACTGACATTCAATGTGAGAGGATTGAATAGTCCGGTCAAGAGATATCTCACGTGGAGAGAGATTGGGAGCAGCAAAGCAGACATCATCTGTCTCCAAGAGGTGAAGCTAGCCAGGGAAGGACACCCTAAATTCGAAAATAAAAATTTCCCACATATATTTAAATCTCTAAATGAGAAGAAAAGAGCAGGGGTTGTGGTTTTAATTAAAAACACAGTTTCATTCGAAATTATCAGTGAGTACTCTGATTGCGCAGGCAGATATTTGATACTTATCTGCTTGATTGACAATCAACTAACAACACTTGTGAACATTTATGCTCCCTGTAATGGACAAATGCGTTTCTTCAATGGCCTGGACAAAAAAATTCAAGAAGTAAAAAGAGGTGCCACCGTCTTAGTAGGTGATTTCAATATTGTTCCAGATGGTTCATTAGACTCTACTTCTCCCACTAGATCCTCATTCCCTCAACTCAAGCAGTGGCTTTGTAATCATGAATATTTAGATGCTTTTAGGTGTCTCAACACTTCATCTTTGGAATATACTTACTTTTCAGAGGCACACAAATCTTTTTCTAGAATCGATTTATTTTTAACAGACACATTTTCAATATCAAAATTTAAAAAAATAGAAATTCTACCCAAAACATTTTCAGATCACTCCCCAATGGTTGCTGAAGTTTCTCTTGGTAGATCGGCCAAATTTAGATCCCAATGGAGATGTGATTCATCTCTCCTATTCAACCCAAATCAAAAAAAGGAAATAGAATTGGCTTTAAACAACTATTTTATTGAGAATGACATCAACAATACATGCCCATTTACTTTATGGAATGCTCACAAAGCAGTGATCAGAGGTGTAATGACCCATCTAGCCTTCAAAAAAAAAAAAAAAATAAAGAAAGAAAAATTACATAAAATACAATCAGACCTAAAAAATCTAGAAGAAATCTTACAAAAATCAGCTCACCCACCACCCAATATCCATTCGGAAATCCTAAAATTAAGATTAGATCTGAGATCGGAGTTATTCAACGAATACGATAAGTATGCTAATTCCATGAGGTCCAACTTTTATTCATCGTACAACAAACCGACTAAATTAATGGCACAAAAATTCAGAACAATTAGAATCAAAAGTAGAATTAATAGAATTAAACATGACGGCTCCATACTAGAACACCCCAAGAAAATTGTAGATGCCTTTGCAGAATATTATTTTTCTATCTATAATCTAAATTCAGATCAGGAAACACATCAACCTGATAGCCAAGGAATTGATGATTTCCTTACATCTTTAAACTTGCCTAAGGTTACCACCCAACAATTATTAAATCTAGAGGCCCCCTTTTCTGCGTCGGAAGTTTCAGAAGCCATTAAATCACTTAAAAAGAAAAAAGCTCCGGGACCCGATGGATATACTAATGAATATTACCAAACCTTCGAATCTATTTTAACCCCCTATTTGGTCCAAGTTTTTGATAAAGCATCTTTGTCCGGCGCATTTCCACCTGAGATGTTACGGGCCAACATAATACTAATACCCAAGCCCAAAGGTGACCTGGAGTCAGTTAAAAATTACAGACCCATTTCATTAATAAACACAGATGTCAAATTATTTTCAAAAATTATAGCAAATAGACTAAAAAACATCCTCCCAAGTATTATCCATAAAGATCAGCTTGGATTCATTGAGGGACGCCAGACAATTGACGGTACTAGGAGAACACTGAATCTGATAAATTTCATCAAGAAGAAAAAAATTTCCCACGCAGCAATGGCATAAAGTGAGACTAGGGACTTTTTTTTTTTTTAAGTGGCGGAGGAATACAGTGCGGAAGGATACCTACCTTCCGTCATTGGATTCCTGCAGCCCGTAGAGAACGGCAGCATCATCTGATGCTGCAGTTCTCTACCCAAGATCGTCGTGGGACACACTCGTGGACTGCTTCGGATCGTGGGTGAGTATTTTTGTGGTTTGTTATGTTAATATTTATTCCGGAAAAGACAATGGCTTCGGGGAACAATGTGACAAGTATTGGTAAGTATGTTACTCTATGTTATATGTACTGTATGTCTATGTATGTATTGTATGAATGTATTGTATGTATGTAGTATATATGTGGTATGTATGTAGCATGTAGTATGTATGTAGTATGTATGTAGCATGCATGTAGCATGCAGTATGTATGTAGCATGCATGTAGTATATATGTAGTATGTATGTAGCATGTAGTATGTAGCATGCATGTAGTATATATGTAGTATGTATGTAGCATGTAGTATGTATGTAGCATGCATGTAGTATATATGTAGTATGTATGTAGCATGTAGTATGTATGTAGCATGCATGTAGTATATATGTAGTATGTATGTAGCATGTAGTATGTATGTAGCATGTAGTATGTATGTAGCATGCATGTAGTATGTATGTAGTATGTATGTAGTATTTTTTTTTTTTACATTTAACACATTAGCCGGATGATGGGACTACTACTGTCCCATCATTGGCTAATGTGTCAATCACTGTCATGGTAGCAGGCATCGCCAGATGGGACTTGTAGTCCCATCGGACGATGCTTGCACAGACCCCCGGACATCAGCACAGCCCCCCGGCAGGCCGGCACAGCCCCCCGGCAGGCCGGTACAGACCCCCACAGGGTGCACAGCCCCCCGGCAGGCCGGCACAGCCCCCCGGCAGGCCGGTACAGACCCCCACAGGGTGCACAGACCACCGGCAGGCCGGCACAGCCCCCCGGCAGGCCGGTACAGACCCCCACAGGGTGCACAGACCACCGGCAGGCCGGCACAGCCCCCCGGCAGGCCGGTACAGACCCCGGGCAGTCCACACAGCCCCCCGGCAGGCCGGCAGAGACCCCCGGAAGGCCCGAAATGACGGCGCATCATGATGCGCACACACCGCGCATCATGATGACGTCAGGCTGTCAATCAACTTTGAACTTCCGATTCCGATGCCGAATTCCGATATTGAAAAAATATCGGAAGTCGGTATCGGAATTCCGATACAGCAAGTATCGGCCGATACCCGATACTTGCGGTATCGGAATGCTCAACACTACTGATGACATTATACTAAGTTTGTCGAATCCATTGAACTCAATCAAAGCGGTTTTATCAACTATTGAAAGTTTTTCTAGGATTTCATTCTACAAAATAAACGAGACCAAATCGAAAATACTAGATTTTTTTCTTAATGATTTTACTATCTCAAACATTAAAAAGATTTCCAGGTTTGATTGGGAAAAAGAAGATATTTCTTATTTAGGTATCTCTATAACCAGAAACTTTAGAAAAACAGTGGAGACAAACATGCAGAATATTATTAAAAAAACACAAAACGAACTAAACAGTCTCTCGAGCCAGGAAATATCATGGGTAGGCAGAATAATTTTATTTAAACTCTTTACCCTTCCAAAAATCCTTTATACCTTCAGAGCAATCCCATTATTTATCCCACTAAAGTATCTCAGAAAGCTCCAATCCATTATAAACAAATTCATATGTAACAAGAAAAGAGCAAGGGTGGCATCACACATCTTAACTAGAAGTAAACTAAATGGGGGCCTAGCTCTCCCAAATATGATTAATTATTACTATGCAAATCTTATCAAACAATCCTTTTTTTGGGTAAATACAAACAACGCTCCAGCATCAGTAGACTTGGAGAAGCATTCCAATAAAAACAAAACTCTTTTAAAGACAATCCTGGAATGTCTTACGTCATCCTCCCCTTCACATTTTGATTCCCCAACAATTTCTGCAACCCTTTCAGCATGGAAACAACTAGCTAAACCCCAAATTAAGAAAAATCAGAGCCAAAGGTTTGTTCAGTTGAAAAATGTTCCTATAAAATTTCTCGGTCTGTTAGTGGAGAAGGAAATTCCGACAGATTGGAATAAAATAGGTATTAAGGTGATAGGGGACTTGTACGATGGGAAGGAATTTTTAAGCAACGAAACATTAAAGACTCAAAAAAATTTTTTTTCCCAGGATTTCACTCTCCTTTCTCTACTAAAAAAACACATATTAAAATTTATGAGGAAAAAATCATATATAACGGACTCTACTAGTCTGCTACTTTGTAACCCTAATGTTAAACTCCACTGGAGATCGAGAAATATCTACGACTTCTTAAATGGTTCTGAGGATTTAGAGAAAACTCCATATATGTTAAAATGGGAGAATGATAGAATCATAGAATCATAGAATCGTAGAGTTGGAAGGGACCTCCTGGGCCATCTGGTCCAACCCCCTGCTCAAAGCAGGATTCGCTAAATCATCCCAGTTAGATGTCTGTCCAGCCTCTGTTTGAAGACTTCCATTGAAGGAGAACTCACCACTTCTCGTGGCAGCCTGTTCCACTCATTGATCACTCTAACTGTCAAAAAGTTTTTTCTAATATCTAATCTGTGTCTCCTCCCATTCAGCTTCATCCCATTGCTTCTAGTCTTTCCTTGTGCAAATGAGAATAAAGTTGATCCTTTTACAATGTGACAGCCCTTTAGATATTTGTAGACAGCTATTAACATTTCTGTCTCTATGGAACAATGGAAACAGGCCTTTAAAAGGACTTATTCATCCAATATTTGCGCATCTCTACATGAGTCCTTCTATAAAATGATATCTAGGTGGTACTTCACGCCATTAAAGTTAGCCAGAATATTCCCTGGCAGATCTCCAGAATGCTGGAGAGACTGCGGATTTATAGGTTCAATTTTACATATTTTCTGGGAATGTCCTAATATTAGACCTCTATGGTTGGAAATTTCTAGGTTAATTAATGAGGTGACAAAACAAAAAATAACCCTGACACCACAAATGGCACTATTGTCCTTAAATCTTGATGAGATCCATCCTTCCCATATCCCAACAGTCATTCATTTATTTCTTATAACAAAGAATGCCATAGCATCTCTATGGAATGAAAATGCAACACCTAAACTCAGCGATATTACAGATAAAATGTCCCTGCACTGTTCATACGAAAAAAGTCATGCTTTGGCAAATAACTATTTCACAACATTTAGTAAAAGATGGAAATCCTGGATGTACTTTGCCTCAGGTCAAAATTTACCTGAAATCGCTTGCTCCTGATCTCTCCTATTTTGTGATTCAGTTAATTGGTTATATTATTTTATAAAAGCGAACATTTCCCTCTCTAAACAGAAATAAAGATATATAAACACTACTCTAGTTTAATGTAGGAATATTAAGTTGTACCTCTAATATATAACTACTGTTAAGGTATAGGTATAGGTATTGTATTAAATGTAGGACTATCTAGTTGTACTTCTACTATACTACTACTGTTAAGGTATATAATATTTATTTATTTGATACTCCTACTGTATAAACTCAAGGCATTACAATACTGCTATATTTGCATACCCTACGGCTGTAGGCATGATGTAAAATACTACTGTTAACTTTATGAAAAACTTAATAAAGTTGTTTGAAAAGGAAAGCCCCTGATGTGCCAAAACAGTGGAAACCCCCCAATTCTAACTCCAACCCTAACTCCAACACATCCCTAGCCCTAACCCTAACCTTAGCCCTAACCCTAGCCCTAATGGAAAAATGGAAATAAATACATTTTTTTTATTTTACCATTTTTCTCTAACTAAGGGGGTGATAATGGGGGGTTTGATTTACTATTTATAGAGGGTTTTTATTTTTGGCAGCTGTCGCACGCTAAAAGACGCTTTTTATTGTAAAAATAATTTTTGCATTACCACATTTTGAGAGCTATAATTTTTCCATATTTTGACCCACCGAGTCATGTGAGGTCTTATTTTTTGCGGGACGAGTTGACGTTTTTATTGGTACCATTTTCGGGCACGTGACTTTTGTTATCGCTTTTTATTCCGATTTTTGAGACCCAGAATGAACAAAAAACAGCGTTTCATGAATTTCTTTTGGAGGGTGCGTTTACACCGTTCCACGTGCGGTAAAATTGATATAGCGGTTTTATTCTTCGGGTCAATATGGTTGCAGCGATACCTCATTTATGTCTTTTTTTATGTTTTGGTGGTTTTATGCAATGAAAACAATTTTATATAAAAAATAATTATTTTTGCATCGCTTTATTCTCCGAGCTATAACTTTTTTATTTTTTCACTGATGATGCTGTGTGGTGGCGCGTTTTTTGCAGGACAAGATGACGTTTTCAGCGGTACCACGGTTATTTATATCTGTCTTTTTGATTGCGCGTTATTGCACTTTTTGTTCAGCGGTATGATGATAAAGCTTTATTTTTTGCTTAGTTTTTTATTTTTATTTTTTAAGGGGTTCAATAAAGGGGTTAACTAGTGGGACAGTTTTATAGGGCGGGTCATGACGGACGCGGCGATACCAAATATGTGTACTTTTATTGTTTTTTTGCTTTTTTATTTTATTAGGGAATTTTTTTTTTTAATTCATTTAACGATTTTTTTTATAAATTATTTTTCCACTTTTTTTTTAAACTTTATTACAATGTCCCAGGTGGGACATAACTGTCATGTGACAGATCGCTGATCTGTTACATCACAGATCGCTGTGACAGATCAGCGATCTGTCACAGGCAGTGCTGCAGGCTTCCTCATGTCGGCGCTTTGCAGGCATGAGGAAGCCACCTCCCTGCAGGCCCCCGAAGGTCCCCGCCGCCATTTTGGATTTGGGGACCTGCAGGGAAGGAGACCTCCGCAGCAGTGCTGCACATCGCGCTGCTGCGGGGGTCTCAGTGAAGCACGGAGGGAGCCCCCTCCCTCCCGATGCTTCCCTAAACCCCCGGTACACTGCGATCGTGTTTGATCGCAGTGTGCCAGGGATTAACGTGTCGGGGGCGGTCCGTGACCGCCCCTGACACATTGTGCCAGATGTCAGCTGTGATAATCAGCTGACACCCGGCCGCGATCAGATGCACTCCCCCCGTGAGTGCAGTTGATAGCGCTAGATGTACTAATCTGTCCTTGGGACTTAGGTCCCAGGTCACATGGACGGAATAGTACGTCTAATGTAGGAAAGGGGTTAATCAAACTGTAGAGAAAAGGTTGTATTGAAAAGGGTTATAGGAAGTTTCGCCCCCAGCAGTTCGCCCCCGCACATTTCGCCCCTATCATTTTGCCAAATGCTGGGGATGAAATGTGCGGGGGCGAAATGTACCCGGTGGTGAACTGCGGTGGGCAAATTGCTGGGGGCGAAATATCCAAATCCCATTGAAAAGATATAATCACATTTAAAAAAAAAAAAAAAAATTGTATGTGGGCTGCTTTGGTTGGTGTGCCAAGGCTGATTTTCAGTCCCAGTCCGGCCCTGACCCAGCCCCATGTTCTGTGGGTGAAAATTTTAACTGGACTGGCGGTAGCAAACCTCAATCTTTGTGGGGTCACTGATAAAATTTTTGTTGTTCATTTACTTCCTATTTTACTATGATTGCTATGGTGACAGAACTCCTTTAAGCCATTTCCTTATCCACATTTGTTTGCAGGCAATTGTACTGCCGACGCTGCTGTGCAGATCCTCTTGGATGGTGACAGGGCAGCAGAGATGGTTAAGGTCTCCACAGGTAGAGCTGTATCCCAGGGCAGCTTAGATGTAGGTGTTAAAGGTGATGTTGGTAGATATGATGCAGGGTAGGTGACGCAGGAATGATCAGAGGACACAAGTGAGGTGCAGCTCCAAAGCTTTACTCACTGTTCTGATGCGCATATGCCCGCTTGGCGCTGCGTCCTCCAGGTGAGGGGTCCAGCAAACTCCCAGGTAGATCAGTATTCACCTTCCCATGACTCCCCTTAGTATATGCCTATCCTGGCCATCTCACTGTGTTGGCTTTCTGCCTCTCCTGCCCAACACCTCAAAGTCAGTGGCCCAGGTCAGCAGCCGTGGACCTTGTCAGGTGACGTCCTCTCTGCGTCCCCTTGCTCCTTTATGGCTGCCTTTCCGGAGAAGATAACTGTGGCCTGTGGCTGAAGTACCTACTGGTGCCTCGGCCTCCTGCTTGCTAGTTGAGTCCGGTGAATTCTGCACTAGGCTCAGGGGCCGATACCCCCTTGCAACATGGTCTCTCCAATACTGGATCGGGCCCCACAGGAGGCCTCCGCACTTCCCGTGCCTCTAAGACCCCTTCTGCTCTCTGGGAGCTTCTTTCTGTCTCTTTCCCTCCTTCTGCAGCTCATCTTGACAGGGAGCTGCTTCACCACACTCTGCTCAATTTCCTTCCCCTCTCTCAACTGTCAACTAAACTCCTCCTCTCTTCCTATCAACTCCACCCACCTCCTAACACCCTTAACTACCCAGACAGGGATGAGACTATCCTTCCGTAGGGTACATCCAGGGTGCCCTGCTGCTAGAGTGTGTGTTGGGTGCAGGTGTTAGAGTCCTGGGTGGTGCTCCCTCCTTTAATGAGAGTGGGGTACCACACCTCTGGGTGAGGTGTAGTGCCTCTGTGGTGACTGAACCCTCAGGGGCACCACAGTCATGTTCAGACCCGAACCAAACTTTTTACTGTATGTTTGTAGAAGGGAAGTGCCCCAATAAATGTATTTATTGTATATTTGAGATATATACACATATGATAATGTGTGCAAACTGTAAAGCGCTGCGGAATATGATAGAGCTATATAAAAATAAAGATTTCAACCCCTGGCAAAAATGATGGAATCACCGGCCTTGAAGGATGTTCATTCAGTTGTTTAATTTTGTAGAAAAAAAGCAGATCACAGACATGGCACAAAACTAAAGTCAATTGAAATTGTAATTTTTTGGCTTTAAGAACCAAGCATAGGGAAAAATTATGGAATCACTCAATTCTGAGGAAAAAATTATGGAATCATGAAAAACAAACCAACAAAAAAACACTCCAACACATCACTAGTATTTTGTTGCACCACCTCTGGCTTTTATAACAGCTTGCAGTCTCTGAGCATGGACTTAATGAGTGTCAAACCGTACTCTTCATCAATCTGGCTCCAACTTTCTCTGATTGCTGTTGCCAGATCAGCTTTGCAGATTTTCTTCAACTTCCACCAAAGATTTTCAATTGGATTGAGATCCGGACTATTTGCAGGCCATGACATTGACCTTATGTGTCTTTTTTCAAGGAATAGTTGCAGTTTTTGCTCTATGGCAGGATGCATTATCATCTTGAAAAATTATTTCATCATCCCCAAACATCCTTTCAATTTTTGGGATAAGAAATGTGTCCAAAATATCAACATAAACTTGTGCATTTATTGAAGATGTAATGACAGCCATCTCCCCAGTGCCTTTACCTGACATGCAGCCCCATATCATCAATGACTGTGGAAATTTGCATGTTCTCTTCAGGCAGTCGTCTTTATAAATCTCATTGGAACGGCACCAAGCAAAAGTTCCAGCATCATCACTTTGCCCAATGCAGATTCGCGATTCATCACTGAATATGACTTTCATCCAGTCATCCACAGTCCACGATTGCTTTTCCTTAGCCATTGTAACCTTGTTTTTTTCTGTTTAGGTGTTAATGATGACTTTTGTTTAGCTATTCTGTATGTAAATCCCATTTCCTTTAAGCGGTTTCTTACAGTTCGGTCACAGATGACGCCATTTTCCTTTCATTCGTTCCTTATTTGTTTTGTTGTGCATTTCCTGTTTTGGAGACATATTGCTTTAAGTTTCCGGTCTTGATGCTTTGATGACTTCCTTGGTCTACCAGTATGTTTGCCTTTAACAATCTTCCCATGTTGTTTGTATTTGGTCCAGATTTTAGACACAGTTGACTATGAACAACCAACATCTTTAGCAACATTGCGTGATGATTTACCCTCTTTTAAGAGTTTGATAATCCTCTCCTTTGTTTCAATTGACATCTCTGGTGTTGGAGCCATGATTCATGTCAGTCCACTTGGTGCAACAGCTATCCAAAGTGTGCTCACTCCTTTTTAGATGCAGACTAACAAGCAAATCTAATTTGATGCAGGTGTTAGTTTTTGGAATGAAAATTTACAGGATGATTCCATAATTTTTTCCTCAGAATTGAGTGATTCCATAATTTTTTCCCTATGCTTGGTTTAAAAAAGTAACCATTACTGACTACCACATTTTTGTTCTTGATTTCTTTTAGTGTTTCTTAAAGCCAGAAAGTTGCCATTTGAATTGACTTTAGTCTTGTGCCATGTCTGTGATCTGCTTTTTTTCTACTAAATTAAACAACTGAATGAACATCCTCCAAGGCCGCTGATTCCATAATTTTTGCCAGTGGTTGTATACCTACATACACATATAATATATATCCCTCCAACAGGATGTTTTTCCCTCCACACAAATGAAGGTGCTCATGTCTATATTATTCCCTAAACCAGAATGTCCAGTCTAGGCATATCAAAGAAGGTGGACAGTTGTCCATCTGATAGCATCTTACATGTTAATTAACCATGCCAGATTAGGCAGATAGCATCTCCTCAAAATAAAGCCCCTTCACACATAGCAAGATCGCTAGCGATATCGCTAAAGCATCACCGATTTTGTGACTAGCGATCTCGCTACATGTGACACGTACCTCCGACCCGGCTTCCCGCTGGATATCGCTGATTGCACAAGATCGTCCTGGCCCATTTCTTATCGTCGGCTTCCTGCTGGCGCCGACGAGCGACGCATGGACGTGGGCGGAAGATGTCATCAGAGCTGCGTGTGACAGGTAAGTAACGACCGCCGACCGCTGCTGCATCTCTGGTGAGATCTGCCAGTTCGGCAGCTCACTAGCAACCATTTAGTGATGCACCAGCGATCCTGACCGGGTCGTATCGTTGTCGGGATCGCTGGTGCATCGCTAAATGTAACAGGACCTTAAGGGTTCTGAGAGATTCATTGTTTGGACAAAAGCTACTTGCTAGACATTTGGCCTGATAGGATTATATCAATGCAAATGTCCTCCACATCAAAGAATCTTACTGCTGAGAACTATCAGGAATGCGTGTGCACGCAGGAGCGTGCCCGATTGTATATAAAAAGCCAGTGGCTGTAGCACTGGCCCTCTCTTGCTTCCTGGGATGATGATGGACACACTTGGATAGGTAGTATCTCTAACCTTTTCTTACTAGACCCTGTACTCCTCTTAGACCTTATGGATAGTGGGCCATAGTTGGGAGGGCTGATATTGCATGCGTGATTTGGGTAATTCGGGCAGTTAATTGTGAGTTTTTACTGTGTGATATTGTGGTGATATTACTGTATTCGTGCTGTAGTATCTGTATATGTGTGTATATATATATATTTATAGTCGCCAGCTTGGGTATAAATACTGTATATATGTATGTAATAGACTGTAGACTTGTGTGTATAATAAATATCCTTTACTGATACACTGTTTTGTCTCAGCTAGTATATAATATAAGGAAAAGATAACGCTGAGGCATTATTAAGTGGATATTCTTTATTAATAGTCAAGTTCGATGTTAATAGTTAATATCGGACCTCAATAGAGGTGCAGAGAGAGTTCCTCCTTTAACTATAAGTTTAGTTATTTTAGGCGCAAATCACGCCCCTTTAACAATGTTTAAAGAACATACACATCCACTGGTTCGCTCACCTCTACTTAAGATATACACTATCGAACTTGGTTTGTGGGAAATTTTGTTGATTTTAAATAAAATAAAAAAATTGTCCTGATACACTGTTGAAATTTGGTCCCTCAGTATTCAATCCCCATCAGTCACTTTTTCTGCAGGTGTGGTGTCCCCACCTTGTACCAGAACGTGTCCTGGAATATCACCCATGCCATTACCAATGCTCTTACTGGAATTATCCACTTAAGGACCAACACATGGACAAGCATTTGTGGCCAGTGATGCTACATTTCCCGGCACACTGGATGAACACTGTGGAGGCTTGGGCTGAGTCCCACCCTGGCACAGCACATGTGCTCCCGGCACCAAAGATTGCTGGCCCTACTTCTATCAGGGTTTCCTCCACCTCCTACACCAGTTCCTGCTCCTCCTCATCCTCCATCTCTGATGTTATTGTGGCGCCCCCAGGAGTATGGCCGCCACAGTGGCTTTGCCTTCCTCCAAGGGAGGGTAATGCCAGGCTTAGAGGCAATGATGGGACTCTCTCGCAGTCAATCTATGCATGCAACACAGTTCCACTCCAGGCCAGCAGGGGGAACTCTGAACCGGGATTAAGGGGAGGAGTGCTCTCTGAGGGCCAAGAGGAAGGGGTGGTTAGTTAGTCTGCGGAGGGTGAAGTGTGCAGACGTGTGGAAGGAGCGCTGAGATAGAGCGGAGAGGACGAGCTCATCTCGGGAGAGAGCGCATGAACTGGAGCCTGGTCTCCACGGTTGTACGGATACTAACAGTCCTGCAACAGACACCAGAGGAGTAGGAGGCTGTAAATGCCCTGCTCCCATCGAAGACTTGAGGGCACAACAGCAGCTTGGATAGTGAGCCGGGACTCAGGAGAGAGGAGTCCCCGAGAGAGGCTACAGCTGTCTGCCATGCAAGTGAGGTTCTTGTGAACATCTGTCCGGAGGAACTCCAATGTAACTCAGTACTGGGAGTACTTCATTCGAATAAGCGCTAGTAAGGTGACTGCACAACCCATCTGCTGAGAGAGAATCCCTGAGTTGCTTCCAGGCTAGCCTGCTCCAATACCATCTGTAATCAGGACCCTGGACTGCAGTTACCAAGTAAAGGTACAGAAATTGCACCCCGCTGTGTCTTGTCTGCTTCCTACCTTTCCGGCACTGCTACATCCCTGTGCCGACCACATCTACACTGCCCTGGACTACAGCTTCACCTGTGGGGAGCTTTTACATCCTTGCTGCACCATACCATCAGTCCCAGCGGATCTGCATGCAGCGTCGGCTTAATACCTCCCTTGCCGAGCACCACAGGTGGCGTCACAAACTATTCATCTAATTACATTCCACCATTCACATCTTCCTATTACTTGGGTGCCCAGGGCCACGGTCCGGGTCACCGCTGCTGTGATACATCCCGCTGATACCGGCCGGGTACCGAGTACCCCACAGCCTTGGGAGGGTGACCCAACTTGGCGTCACAAACAGGATACGGAGCCCGGTACCCCCAGGTCCTGTGTGCCATAGACTGTTTGTGTAAAAGACTGTGTGTGAAATTGTCGCCAATTGCCACCATTGCTGCGCTGCTTGGCGCGCGTGGGAAGAAGGGGCAGGACTTCGTGGGAGGAGCCTGCCACAGAGCGCAAAGAAGTGAAGTGCCGCGCGGGAAGAGAGGACAGCGCGCGAGAAGAGGAGGAGCTGAGGCCTACAGCCCGGAGCATCAGGCCTGCGAAGCGGTCGTCGGTGAGCTCACGCAACCCCCGGCCCTGGCTAACGTTAACTAGGGGGGAGGAAGAGAATGTTCGCGCCGCACAACAATGCAGCAGCGGACGCAGTTGCCAACCCCGCAGCGCCGCAAGAAGGAGCGCCCGCCGCAGCGGTCTCCATAATGCCGCTGTCTATGCCCTACATACCGGGAGCGGCCTGGCTACCGCAGTACTCGGGTGAGTCACATACCCTGAGTGAATTTAAAGAGAGACTGTGCAGTTTGTTTAAAGTTTGCCCTCTGTCTGAGAGCCAGAAAGTGAATATCCTGATTGGACAGCTAACGGGTGCAGCGCAGAGAGAAGTGAAAGCCTGGCAGGACACTGATAAAGAGACTGCTGCAAAGATCCTGGCCAAGCTGAGAAGCACCTTTGACACTTGCGCTGCAGCTGAAATCAAGATGAGGTTCTTTGACTGTAAACAGAAGGCACAGGACAGTATAAGGGACTATGCTCTCAACCTGCAGGAGGCGCTGCGAGCAGTTAAGCAAGTTGATCCTGACAATGTGAAGGAGGAGAATAAGCTGTTAAAGGAGCAGTTCATTGAAGGACTCCTATCCAGTACCCACAGAGGACAGTTGCATATCATAACCCTGCAAAACCCTGATCTGGACTTTGCTGATTTTAAGGACAGGGCTATTCAGGTACTGCAGGAATCCACTGACAGCCGTCCAGCGCCCCCTAGGCGCCCAGCGATCACTTACCACCAGGAAGCAACATCTTTCCCTTCCATCCCTGTAGAGGCTGATGCACAGACTCTGGATAAAGATCCAACTGAGGAGCTGCGTCTTCAGATCCAGGAGTTGACCAAAGGGATGGCTGCACTTACCAAAACCGTGCAGTCCCTTCAGGTGGCATCCAAGGAAAAGATCCAGCTTGCTTCCAGTCCAGAGGATGTCCCATGGCTCCGGAGGAGGAGAACCCCGCCACTTTGAGGGAGGAACAACGATCGCTATGACCAGGACGGACGTCCCATCTGTCGTCGCTGCTACAAGGCCGGTCATCTTGCAAGATTTTGTTGTTTAAACGAGCAACCACTGGGGCAGAGGGCCAACCCCCAGGAGTAGGACCACAAGGCCCAAGGAACTGGTGAGCCAAGTATGTGGGAGGGAGACCGATCCTTCCTGTGGTGATTGACGGCATCCTCATTAACGCTTTGCTGGACACTGGCTCCCAGGTGACCACTATGCCGTACATTCTTTACAAGAGGTATTGGGCTGATTCAGAACTTACCCGTGGCCCAACTGATGAACTGACAGTAGTTGCCCGTAATGGTCAGTCTTTGCCGCAGATTGGATGTAAAGAGATTACTGTTAAAGTCGTCGGGTAGAGCTAAAATCTCAAGGTCTGATAGTTGTTGATATTTATCGATGTGAATGTAATCCCATGATGACTCTTGGTTCAAATGTAATTGAAAACTGTCTGTCCGAGGTTATTGTTTTGTTGCAACAGGTGGCTGAGACTGCGGGTTCCAGTGAACAACGAGTCCTGCAGAAGGAGATCAGAGCCCTGATGCAAAGACAACAGGTAGAACTCTCTGGTGGAGAAATTGACAGTGTCAGAGTGAGGGATCCCTTCCCCATTGCAATACCCCCAAGATGTGAAATGTTGGTTTGGTGTCGGGCAGCTATAGGTCTTAGAGGGAGAGATTACCAGGCATTGGTAGAACCAGTATACTCCGATAGCAGGCCCACTGTCCTGACCGCCAGATGGGTGGTTGATGTACGAAAGGGGAGAGTACCTGTACGCCTTTTGAATTGTGGGGAGGAGGAGGCCACGATACCTCGGTACGCCACAGTTGCTAAGCTGCTCACTGTCAATAACAACTCTTTGCAGGCAGCAGAGCCCATGGTCTCATCCGATCAGGTGGAGGACAATGGCTCTGTGAAGCAGATGGAGGAGTGGTGCCAGCAACTGCAGGTGGGAACTGACTCTACGCCCTCCTACCAGAAAAATGGGGTATACAGAGTGACACAAGAGTATGAGCGGGTATTCAGAAAACACCCACTAGATTTTGGGCAGGCAAAAGGGGTTCAACATCATATCCCCACTGGAGACGATCCACCCATAAAGGAGAGGTACCGACCTATACCCCCAACACAATACCAATGTGCTAAGAGTATGTTGAGGAAGATGAAGAAAGCAGGTGTTATCAGAGACAGTTGCAGCCCATGGGCAGCTCCCATAGTTTTTGTAAAGAAAAAGGATGGTACCATGAGAATGTGTATTGATTATAGGAAAATTAGCAGCATTTCACATAAAGACGCCTACCCACTACCTAGAATTGAGGAATCATTAGCTGCACTTAAAACTGCTAATTACTTTTCCACCTTAGATCTCACTAGTGGGTATTGGCAGGTTCCTGTGGCAGAGGCAGACAAGGAGAAAACAGCATTTACGACTCCAATGGGTCTCTGTGATTTCAATTATATGCCATTCGGGCTCTGCACAGACCCCGGAACATTTCAACGGCTGATGGAGTGCTGCCTGGGACACATGAACTTTGAGACAGTCCTGTTGTATCTGGATGATGTCATTGTTTTCTCCAAAACCTATGAAGATCATCTGGAACATCTGGCTGAAGTGTTTGAAGCTTTGTCCAATTTTGGCCTGAAGGTGAAGCCTTCCAAATGCCACTTCCTGAAACCCAAGGTACAGTACCTCGGTCATGTGGTCAGTGCAGAAGGTGTGGCACCAGATCCTGACAAGGTCACAGTCATCCGGGACTGGCCGAAGCCCAGCAACCTTCATGAAGTACGCCAATTTCTTGGACTGGTAGGCTACTACCGAAGATTCATGAAAGGCTTTACTGAAATAGCCACCCCTATGCAAAATCTTCTGGTGGGACAGTCCAAGAAGACCAAACAGAAAAATTCCACCTTTGAATGGACAGAGGAGTTGGAAAGGTCCTTCACCAGATTGAAGATGGCTCTCACAGGTGATGAAGTTCTGGCCTGCCCAGATTATGACAAACCCTTTGTGTTGTACACTGATGCCAGCAACGTGGGACTAGGAGCCGTATTGTTGCAGGTACAGAATGGGAAAGAAAGAGTGATCTCCTACGCCAGCAGGAAGCTGCGCCCCACTGAAAGGAACCCTGACAACTACAGTTCTTTCAAGCTGGAGTTCCTTGCCATAGTCTGGGCTGTCACCGAAAGGTTCAAACATTACCTAGCATCCGCCAAGTTCACTACCTTCATGGACAACAACCCGTTGACGCACTTGGACACTGCAAACTTAGGCGCACTGGAACAGCGATGGATGGCTCGGCTATCTAACTATGAGTTTACCATCAAGTACCGGGCAGGGTACAAGAATGCCAATGCTGATGCGCTGTCCAGAATGCCTAACCTACCAGATGCAGGAGGAGACACTGAGGCTCTTGAGGAAATAGAGTTACCTCCCTTCCACTGGCCACTTGCGGCCCAGCGCGCTCAAGGAGTGAGAAACAGACGGTCTGGCTTGAAGGAGGTCACCCTGAATCCATTGCCCCATCATGACTGGGCAGAAACGCAAGATAGTCACCCTGCAGTCCGCCTGGTGAAGGAGCTACAGTCACAACCTGACTCACGCCCAGAGTCGGATGCTCCTGAAGAAACCCAGCAGTTGTGGAAGGAAAGAGGTCGGCTGTTCATTTATGAAGGAAAGCTGTGTCGGAGGAGTATCAATGCCCGCACTCATGAGCTGGTTTGGCAGATGATAGTCCCAAAGAGAGAGGCATCAATGGTCCTGGAAGCATACCACAATGGAGCTGGACACTTCGGATGGAAGAAGTTGGAAGCATTGCTCCGAGAGAGGTTCTACTGGGCTGGTATGAGGAAAGCCATTGAGAGGTGGTGCCGGGAGTGTGGACAATGTAACCTGCGCAGAAAGGATCGAAACAGCCAGAGAGCTCCTCTACAGCCAATCATCACCAAACAGCCCCTTGAGATGGTAGCCCTGGACCATGTGAAGCTGGTTCCAAGCCGGTCAGGCTACATCTATGCTCTTATCATTGTGGACCACTACTCAAGATTCCTGGTAGTTGTGCCTGTCAAAGAGCAGACAGCCAGGACAGAAGTCAGAGCCTTCCAACAGCACTTCTGTAGACCACATGGATATCCTGAAAGAGTGCGTACAGATCAAGGTCCAGCTTTCGAGGCGGAAGTGTTCCAAGAATTCTGTAACCTGTATGGTTGTAAGAAGATCCGGACAACACCGTACCACCCGCAGACCAATGGCATGTGTGAGAATATGAACCAGGTAGTGATTGACCTACTGAAGACTTTGCCCTTGGAGGAGAGGAATCTGTGGCCAGAAAAGTTGCCAGATCTGGTGAACCTCTACAACCATATTCCAGTGAATTCCACCAACTGTACCCCAGCTTACTTAATGAGAGCAAGACCTGGTAAGCTACCTATTGATTTGGACAAGGGAGTCCTTACGCCCGAAGTAACGTCACCAGATGCTGACTGGGATACAGAAAGACAACAACAGTACAGAAGAGTTCATAAATACGTGGAAAAGAGTCTAGCCCAGGCAAGACAAAAGCAGGAAAAGCTTTACAATCAAAATGCACCTGCCGTTCCTTTGTCGCCGGGAGAACAGGTCTTAAAAAGGAAGAGAAGATTGCACAAATTGGATGATCAATGGGAAGCTGAACCTTATACCATTCTGCCTTCAAACTTTGATAATACCAAGGTATGCCTTATTAGCAAAGATGGAGGCGAAACCTCAGCAGCAATATCAAGAGATCATCTTAAACTATGTCCTGATCTGCTGAAGAAAAGAGTGGAGAAACCAGATAACATCCAACTCATAGAGGAAGAAGCGAAGGTCAGCAGAATACTGGGGGAATTCCCTGCGAATTGGACTAAAGTAAATTATGCTATAGTGGTGCCGGTGTTGACATTTCCCCAATTGGTAGCACAGGAAGACGTAACTCAGGGAAATCCTTAGGATCAGGAAAATCAGGCAGCAGATGCCACACCAGCAGTGGAGCCAGAGAACCCTCGCCCTGCCAGTGGTGAACCTGTTATGCTCCTGGTGACTCTAAGACTTCACAGACATTCTAGGATCCCTGTGCTAGGCAGAACCCCTAGTAGTGTATCCAGTACATTACCCACTACACCAGTATTATGCAGGTCTTCCCGCATTACACAAGAGATACCACCCATCAGATATCGTATATAGATAAATGTAAATGTTGAAATTGTATGTGTATATATGTAACTGTTTTTCAAGTTTTGTGCCTACAGGTAACCTGTAAGAGTTTCCTTTAGATTTGCCAGTTTTATTTTATGGACATTGTACCACAGGACTTGTGTGGTCAAAAAATTTCCTGTATATAGTTCACCATTTGCCCAGGAATGGACCATGGACATTCATGCTTGGACTTATCATCATAGGACCATTTTTGAAGCACTTGGTTTTTGTAACTTTTTAATTTTTAACTCTTGTACAATTATTATTGTCTAACTGTTTATATTTTTCATGTTTTTGTTCAGCCCAGGAGTGCTGACTTGCACTAGGGGGAATGTGGCGCCCCCAGGAGTATGGCCGCCACAGTGGCTTTGCCTTCCTCCAGGGGAGGGTAATGCCAGGCTTGGAGGCAATGATGGGTCTCTCTCGCAGTCAATCTATGCATGCAACACAGTTCCACTCCAGGCCAGCAGGGGGAACTCTTAACCGGGATTAAGGGGAGGAGTGCTCTCTGAGGACCAAGAGGAATGGGTGGTTAGTTAGTTAGTCTGTGGAGGGTGAAGTGTGCAGACGTGTGGAAGGAGCGCTGACATAGAGCAGAGAGGACGAGCTCATCTCGGGAGAGAGCGCATGAACTGGAGCCTGGTCTCCACGGTTGTACGGATACTAACAGTCCTGCAACAGACACCAGAGGAGTAGGAGGCTGTAAATGCCCTGCTCCCATCTAAGACTTCAGGGCACAACAGCAGCTTGGATAGTGAGCCGGGACTCAGGAGAGAGGAGTCCCCGAGAGAGGCTACAGCTGTCTGCCGTGCAAGTGAGGTTCTTGAGAACATCTGTCTGGAGGAACTCCAGTATAACTCAGTACTGGGAGTACTTCATTCGAATAAGCGCTATTAGGGAGACTGCACAACCAATCTGCTGAGAGAGAATCCCTGAGTTGCTTCCAGGCTAGCCTGCTCCAATACCATCTGTAATCAGGACCCTGGACTGCAGTTACCAAGTAAAGGTACAGAAATTGCACCCCGCTGTGTCTTGTCTGCTTCCTACCTTTCTGGCACCGCTACATCCCCGTGCCGACCACATTTACACTGCCCTGGGACTACAGCTTCACCTGTGGGGAGCTTTTACATCCTTGCTGCACCATACCATCAGTCCCAGCGGATCTGCATGCAGCGTCGGCTTAACACCTCCCTTGCCGAGCACCACAGGTGGCGTCACGAACTATTCATCTAACTACATTCCACCATTCACATCTTCCTATTACTTGGGTGCCCAGGGCCACGTTCCGGGTCACCGCTTCTGTGACACATCCCGCTGATACCGGCCCGGTACCGAGTACCCCACAGCCCTGGGTGGGCGACCCATATATCAGAACACGTTGTCCACATGAGCCGGAAGCTCTGCAGCACTGCGTCAGTGAAGCGGCTTTAAGTACCCTCATCTTGGCATGCTTAGCATATCATTTTCCGCAAGGAGATACGATACTTCTTGGATATTGGTCAGAAGCCTCTCACACAGCCAAACCACATCTCACACTTTGCACTGACGAGGTGCAGTACCCCGAAGCACACTGTCTGCAAATTGAGATTCTGGTTTTGGCTTTTATCCTAAGTCATGTAACAAGGCTAGTTAAAGGATCAACATTGACTTTTAAGATTGCTACTTCCAATAGGTGGCACTAGAGTTCTAGTCCTCTTCCTCTCTGAAGAAACAATTTAGATATTTCCCAGAGGAGCATTGTGGCTTTGAGTCTCCTCATCTCAGCATGCTTAGCATGTCAATCTCCGCAAGGAGTAACAATACTTCTTGGTTAAATTTTTTTTACAAACATTTTAATTCAGAACCAATTTTTTTTATTTTCACAAGTGTAAAAAGAGAAAAGGAACTACAAAATTTGTTGTGCAATTTCTCTTGAATATGCCGATACCCCATATGTGGGGGTAAACCACTGTTTGGGCACACGGCAGGGCTTGGAACGGAAGGAGCACCATTTGACTTTTTCAATGTAGAACTGGCTGGAATTGAGATCGGACGCCATGTAGCTTTGGAGAGCCCCTGATGTGCCTAAACAGTGGAAACCCTCAACAAGTGACTCCATTTTGGAAACTAGACCCCTTAAAGAACTTATCTTGATGTGCGGTGAGTATTTTGAACCTCCAAGTGCTTTACAGAAGTTTATAACATAGCGCTGTGAAAATAAAAAAAATAAAAAAAATTTCCACAAAAATTATCTTTTCGCCGCCAAATATCTATTTTTACAATAGTAACAGAAGAAATTATACCCACAACGTTGTGAAATTTGTCCTGAGTATGCCCATACCACATATGTGGGGGGAAAACCACTGTTTGGGCGCACGACAGGGCTCAGAAGGGAAAGAGCGCCGTTTGACTTTTTCAATGCAGAATTGCCTAGAATTAAGATTGGACGCCATGTCGCGTTTGGAGAGCCCCTGATGTGCGTGAAACCCCCCCACAAGTGACCCCATTTTGGAAAATAGACCACGACGGAGCTTATCTAGATGTGTGGTGAGCACTTTGAACCCCAAAGTGCTTCACAGAAGTTTATAACGCAGAGCCGTGAAAATAAAAAATCATTTGTTTTCCTCAAAAATGATTTTTTAGCCCACTATTTTTTATTTTCACAAGGGTAACAGAAGAAATTGGACCACTAAAGTTGTTGTGAAATTTGTCCTGAGTATGATGAGATCCTATATGTGATTGAGCGCATGGGAGAGCTCTGAAGATAAGGAGCGCCGTTTTGGAATGCTGACTTTGATGGAATGTTCTGCGGGCGTCATGTTGCATTTGCAGAGCCCCTGATGTGCCTAAACAGTAGAAATCCCCACAAGTGACCCCATTTTGGAAACTAGACCCCCCAAGCAGCTTATCTAGATGTGTGGTGAGCACTTTGAACCCCCAAGTGCTTCACAGAAGTTTATAACACAGAGCCGTGAAAATAAAAAAATCATTTTTTTTCCACAAAAGTGATTTTTTTAGCCCCCAATTTTTTTATTTTTCCAAGGGTAACAGGAGAAATTAGACCCCCAAAGTTGGTGTGCATTTTGTCCTGAGTACGCTGATGCCCTATATGTTGGGGTAAACTACTTTTTGGGCACATGTTGGGGCTTGGAAGGGAGGGAGCACCATTTCACTTTTTGACCGAAAAAATGGCTGGCATCAATGGTGGTCACGTTTGGAGACCCCCTGATGTGCCTAAATAGTGGAAACCCCTCAATTCTTGCTCCAAACCTAACCCAACACACCCCTAACCCTAATCACAATCCTAACCCTAATTCTAACCCTAACCCTGATTCTAACCCTTACCCTAACCCTAATGGAAAATAGAAAGCATATTTTCTTTATTTCATTATATTTCCCTAACTAAGGGGGTGATAAACACAGGGAGGTTATTTACTCTTTTTTTTTTTAATTTTCATCACTGTGATAGGGTTTATCACAGTGATCAAAATGTAACTGTAATGATGTGCGATCACATCAGAGGAGAGAGAAAGTAAATGCAAAATCGTTTTTTTTTTTGCTGTCGCCGTTATACAGTTAATAACGGTGATGGCAAAAGCGGGGTGAGTAAAAACCGACCCGAATCATGTTCTCTAGGGTCTCGGCTACCCCCGGCAGCCGAGACCCCGGAGAAAATCCGACTCTTGGGGGTGCTATACACTTTTTTCACAGCGCCGTGAATTCAGGGCATTGTGGTTTAAGTACCCTTAACTACCACCGTTAAAAGGTGTATCGGCAGTCATTAATGGGTTAATTGAAAGAATGACACAGACTCCTTTAATGATTCTAAATTAAACCATACTCATGTCTTTGCCCATTCTATTGAATCCCTTGTCTCATGTAATAAAACAAAAATAACAACCATATCCCTCACCTGTCCATCGTTCTGTCCCACAACGTAATCCATGTCTGGAGATAAAGTGTTTTCAACCTGGACGGTGCCAAGATGCAACGGTCCAGGCTGAGAACCACAGATGAATAAGCTGCTGCGAGTGCAACATCAGTGACTAGCGGTGATGTCATCGAGGTTTCCTCCGGTCACTAAGGCTGCGTTCCCAGCCAGGCCACTGAACTGTGTTGACCTCGGTGAGATCACCATTAGAACAGTGAGAAAAAGTCTCACGGTGCAGTGCTGATCTTAGTGAGGTCACTGCAGTTCAGGGGATCAGCTGGGAATGCAATCTGCTGTAACCTCGCTGTCACCGCTAGTCCCTGAGGCTGCGCTCACAGTAGTTCTTTCCTCAGTGGTTCTCAGCCTGGATAGTACAAATACAAAAATAAAATTTTAAAATTAAGAAAGTAAACACAACATTCAAACGTCAGATCCATCAGAATCTAAAATTATTTAGCCCATATAGTAAAAACTGTAAAAAAACCACAAAGGCTAAAGCACATGAATCGCCTTTTTTGGTTGACAAACACTTTAAAAAATGCACTAGAAAGATATTAAAACATCTTGTGCCCCCAAATATGGACCCTGTTTTAAGGCTTGCTGTGCTTTCTCAAGGCTATGCAGGGTATATTCACACAGCAAACATGCTCCCAACTGCTGATTCTGTCTCTGAGATCAGTGTCCCTTCTTTATCTCAAGTTGACTTTGCAAAGGCATGAGGAGCTCTGTGGAAAGTTTGGACCACTGTTCCCTGCCTGGTCTCTGCCACGCGATATACGATGTACCCAGTACTATAACTACAATCTGATGGACCCCAGTGCAAGATTTGAACCTTGGCCCCTCTCTCATCCTGATTATATACACATACAGTGGGTTCGGAAAGTATTCAGACCCCTGTCCTAGTCACGCCCCTTCCAAGGTAGTCTGGTTTGTGGCACAGTAGTGCCAAAACCCCCTCGCTCGCGCCAACCTGCCAAGGCACCAGCATGACAGATATCATGGATGAAAACCTCTTCCAGAGTGCTCTGGACCTCAGACTTGGCTGAAGGTTCACCTTCCAACAAGACAATAACTCTAAGAACACAGCTAAAATAACAAAGGAGTGGCTTCAGAACAACTCTGTGACCATTCTTGATTGGCCCAGCCAGAGCCCTGACATAAACCCAATTGAGCATCTCTGAAGAGAACTGAAAATGGCTGTTCACCATCCAACATAATGGAACTGGAGGGGATCTGCAAGGAAGAATGGCAGAGGATCCCAAAATCCAGGTGTGAAAAACTCATGGCTGTACTAACTCAAAAGGGTGCTTCTACTCATTACTGAGCAAGGGGTCTGAATACTTATGACCATGTGATATTTTAGATTTTCTTTTTTAATAAATTTACTAAAATTTCTACATTTCTGTTTTCTTTTAGTCAAGATGGGGTGCAAAGTGTACCGCCATAACTACTGCTGCCTTGCTCCTCTGCCGGTGTCTAATTACAGGGCCAATTTGCCTCTACCGCCATAACTACTGCTGCATTGCTCCTCTGCCGGTGTCTAATTACAGGGCCAATTTGCCTCTACCGCCATAAGTACTGCTGCCTTGCTCCTCTGACTGTTCACTGCCTGTGTCTAATTACAGGGCCAATTTGCCTCTACCGCCATAACTACTGCTGCCTTGCTCCTCTGCCGGTGTCTAATTACAGGGCCAATTTGCCTCTACCGCCGTAAGTACTGCTGCCTTGCTCCTCTGACTGTTCACTGCCTGTGTCTAATTACAGGGCCAATTTGCCTCTACCGCCATAACTACTGCTGCCTTGCTCCTCTGCCGGTGTCTAATTACAGGGCCAATTTGCCTCTACCGCCATAACTACTGCTGCCTTGCTCCTCTGCCGGTGTCTAACTACAGGGCCAATTTGCCACTACCACTTCATAACTACTGCTGGGCAATTACAGGGTCAATTAGTATCTGTTTACTCTACAATACTCCAGGACGCCTTCTTCACTGCCAGATAACTGCCAAATAGACTCCTTTACCTGTGCCAACATGAGTCATAACAAAAAGTATGCCAATGCCAGTGAAAGGAAAGCAGCTTTAGCTCTACGACAAAAACAACGCCGTGCTAATGAGACTCCTGAGGAAAAACACCATCGCCTTGAGAAGATTAAGGCTTATAAACGCCGTCGCCTCACACACGAATCCCCTAACTCTAAATCCATAAGATTGGCTGAAGAAGCCTCTGCACGCCGTCACCGCCGACAACAGACGGCCCTTCCTCATCATTATTATTAGACTCACAACAGGATGCTTCCACATCAGCATGTGGAACAATTTACTGCTACACTTCATCCCATATGCCGTTCACTGACATAACTAATCAGCAATCTGTTTCTGCCCTATCAATACCACCATTCAATACCGATGCACAGTATGCCAATGCCAGTGAAAGGAAAGCAGCTTTAGCACTACGACAAAAACAACGCCATGCTAATGAGACTCCTGAGGAAAAACAGCATCGACTTGACAAGATTAAGGCTTATAAACGCCGTTGTCTCACACACGAATCCCCTAACTCTAAATCTATTACATTGACTGAAGAAGCCTCTACACGCCATCACCGCCAACAACAGACGGCTTCTTCCTCATCATTATTAGTAGACTCACAACAGGATGCTTCCACATCAGCATGTGGAACAAGTTACTACCACACTTCATCCTATATGCCGTTCACTGACATAACTAATCAGCAATCTGTTTCTGCCCTATCAATACCACCATTCAATACCAACGCACAGTTTCTTCACATACAAGCTGCAGTTAGCCCGCAGAAAGTGCAACCAAGACAAATATACGTTGGTCTCAAAACTAGGCGCACCCCATCGGTTGGACATGCACTTCTACTACAACCTCACATTTTCACTAATGATGAAAATAGTATTACCGAACACAGCTGTGGTGACATGACCCATGTATGTGAGCATTGCGAAGCTTTGCATTTTGTAGCAGAGATACCTTCTGATAACAACTTTACGCTCTGCTGTCAGAAGGGTAAAGTCCATGTACCCATACTACAATACCCTGATGTCTTTACATGTTTGCTGAAAGGGCAAAGTGAATTTAGCAAAAATTTCATGGATAATATTCGAAGTATTAACAGTTCCTTTGCTTTTGCCTCCATGGGTGCAAATATTTCACCACCTCCTGGATATGGCCCATACTGTTTCCGCATACATGGCCAGATCTATCATAGAACTGGAACACTACATCCCTCAGATGACCAGCAATGCGCATTTGCCCAACTTTACATTCTCGATACCACTACTGCAAACGAACAACGCTTACGATGTAAAGAAAATCAAAAATGTCATCCTACATTGATGAACATTATTGCCCTTCAAATCCAAACTATTAATCCTTTTGTGGAAGCTTATCAAATGTTACGTGATGTGGAAGAACAAGAAAAAATTAAATCTCTACAAAACGGAACTGTCATGCCAAACATCACAAGATCGTACTCAAGACCCTCGACGCTACAATAATCCCACTGTCAGTGAAGTAGCAGTCGTGTTTTAAAATGACAATGGTGAGCCACCTTTCAATAGAGACATATTAATTCATTTAAAACCTGATCCCCATAACCCTTTAGCTCCAAAAACACAACAAATTAGTATTCTCCATAGCAATTTGGATGCCCTCCTCTATCCAATATTTTTCCCTTATGGAGACCAAGGATGGCATGATGCACTCAAACAACAAGGCAAAAGTTTGAGGAGGATCACTCAACTCCAATACTATTGCTATATGTTATCTGTCAGAAATTACTTTAATCCACTCCTCAATGGTGGTAAGCTAACACAGCAATATTTAGTAGATGCTTATGTCAAAATCGAAGCTAATCGCCTACATTACATCCGCAAACACCAAAAAGATTTAAAAGTGGAGGATTACTGCCTCCTTCAAGAACATCTACTCAAAAAATCGGTTCAAAAGGGCATCCCTATTGGGAAAACCGTCATTTTACCATCTTCTTTTAAAGGCAGTCCAAGAAACATGCAGCAGCGCTACCAGGATGCTATGGCTATTGTTACAAAGTATGGTCGACCAGATCTATTTATCACCATGACATGTAATCCTAAGTGGAATGAGATTACTACACATTTAGAACCGTGGCAGCGTGTTGAACACAGACCAGACTTGGTTGCACGTGTCTTTAAAATTAAACTGGAATCCCTCTTAAAAGACATTAGCAGTGGATTATTTGGAAACGTCACTGCAATGGTCCATGTCATTGAATTTCAGAAGCGTGGTCTCCCAAACGCTCATATTTTAATTATTCTTGACAGCCTGTCTAAATTACGGACTGAGGCGGACATAGACAATATAGTCTGGGCTGAAATACCTGATGAAACAATCTACCCTCAGCTCCATAACATTGTTCTTCAACACATGATTCATGGTCCCTGTGGAGAACACAATCCTAATTCTCCCTGTATGGATCTTGGAAAGTGTAGCAAAGGTTTCCCAAAACAAAACCAACCATATACCATCAAAGAAAAGGATGGCTATCCCACTTACCGCAGACCCATTGGCAAAACATATGAACACCATTCTAAGACGATTGACAATTCATGGGTAGTTCCATATAACCCATTTTTACTCACCAAATACAAGTGCCATATTAATGTAGAAATATGTGCTTCCATTCAAAGTGTAAAATATTTATTTAAATACGTTTACAAAGGACATGACAAAGCCAACCTTGAAATTTCCCAAAATAACATCCAACATGATGAAACACACCAATTTACGGATACCAGATATGTTAGTGCACCTGAGGCTGCATGGCGGATATTTGCTTTTCCTATGCATAAACAATCTCATGCCATCATTCGCCTAGCCGTACATCTGCCTAATTCTCAACCACTCTATTTTCATGAGAATGACTCTGCAGACAACATCCATCAAAAGCTCAATTCCAATTCTACACTTATGGCGTATTTCAACCTTAATAAGATCGACCACAATGCACATAACTATTTCTACAGCGAAATTCCAGAACACTACGTTTGGAAACAAGGCACATGGGAACAAAGAAAACGAGGGGGTCTCACAGTTATTGGAAGAATGTATACTGTTAGTGTGAAAGACCAAGAACGCTATTATTTACGTTTGTTGTTACTGCATGTAAAAGCTGCTACCAGTTTTGACAGCATTAAAACCGTCAATGGAGTTATGCATGAAACCTTTAAGGATGCTGCGTTAGCACTTGGATTATTATTCGATGATAGCATCTGGAGACATACTTTAACAGATGCTTGCATTCTTAACATGCCTTCCCAACTTAGAGACATGTTTGCTTATATCTGTATTTTTGGCCCCCCCAGTAATCCACTTGAATTGTGGAATGAATTTAAGGACCATTTTTTACAAGACTATTGTCATACATACCACAGCAACACTGAAGAGTGTATCGATTGTGAAGGATATGCTATGAAAGATGTCCAAGATGTCCTCATAGTCCATGGAAAAACTTTTGCTGATTATAATTTACCACGCCCAGCAAAAAATATTAAACAACTCCTTAAACAATATGATAAGGATTATGAGTTAAAAAAAGCTGCAGAGATGAAAGAAACTCTTAATCAGGAGCAACTTTTTGCCTATGATGTCATTACTGAAGCTTTACAAAATAGCAGTTTAATACCAAAGTGCTTTTTTCTCGATGGACCTGGTGGCAGTGGAAAGACCTACCTATACCATCTACTTACACATCATTTAAGAGGACAAGGAGAAATTGTGTCACCTGCAGCAACTACAGGAATAGCATCTAACTTGATACAAGGAGGCCGAACAATCCACTCTCTCTATGGCATACCTATGCCGATCAACGAAACATCTGTTTCCAGGATTAAAAACGATACAAATGCAGGAAAACATTTACAGAGTACAAAACTTTTTATTATTGATGAGTGCACTATGGTCCAAAAACATGCATTGAATGTGATAGATAGACTTCTACGTGACATCATGACAACAAATGTTGCTGAAAAAAATAAAACACCATTTGGAGGTAAAGTTATTGTTCTTGGAGGAGACTTCAGACAATGTCTTCCCGTCATCGCTCATGGAACAAGAATAGACATTGTAGATTCCTGCATTAAATATTCAAAACATTGGCAACATTTTACCAGACTACCGCTAATTAACAACATGCGCTCCACTGATCCTGAATACAGCACTTGGTTGCTTAAACTTGGAAATGGTGAGCTGTCTAATGAACATAACCTTGGAGAGGATGTCATTGAAATTCCTCCAGACATGCTTTGCACTGGCTCTATAGTAACCGAGATCTTTGGAGACCATATTTGCATTGATGTTAATGACAAACAAAGCCTCAACACTGCTGCATCACATGCTATACTATGTCCAAAAAATGAGGACGTAGACTTTCTGAACTGTAAAGTAATGGATCGCATCAGTGGTGATTATACTGTATATACAAGTGATGATTCTGTCGATGCTGATGAGGCAGAGGAATGTGAAAACTACCCAGTTGAATTTTTAAACTCTCTGACACCATCAGGAATGCCATCACATCTCTTAAAACTTAAAATTGGCACCATTGTGATGCTATTAAGAAACCTAAACACCAAGAAAGGTCTCTGCAATGGCACTCGCCTCATTGTCATTGCCTTACTCCGCAACATCATACAGGCTAAAGTGATTACTGGCACAGCTGAAGGAGACATTGTGTTTATTCCACGCATTGATTTGTGTCCTTCAGAAACTGGGTTACCCTTTAAATTAAAACATCGACAGTTTCCTCTAAAACCTGCTTTTGCTATGACTAGAGTTGAGCGAAACGGGTCGAAAAAATTCAAAAGTCGCCGACTTTTAGCAAAGTCGGGTTTCATGAAACGAAACCCGACCCTAGGATGAGGTCGGCCACGAGGTCGGCGACTTACGCGCCAAAGTCGCGTTTCAAAAGTTTGTTTTGCGCTCTTTTTCAGCCAATCAGGATCCACGGACACTGTGGGCAACGTGATGACATAGGCACGGGTCACCACCATCTTTCAGAAGGGCATGCAAGTGATTGGCTTGCTTTGGTGGGCGTCACAGGGGGTATAAAAGGGCGTGCACGCCGACCGCCATCTTACTTCTGCCGATCTTAGTATAGGGAGAGGTTGCTGCTGATTCTGTAGGGAGAGCGTTAGGCAGGGAAGAAGACAAAAAAACTGCTTCTGCTGCTAGCGATTTGGCCTGCACAACACACAAGTCACTGTGTGTGCAGTGCAAGGGGAGGCTATATTGTGGTGTATCAGTGGTGTTGGTTGTTGGGCTGCCTTTTAAGGCTTCCTGACACGCTGGCATTGCTGTTTACCCACTGCTCCGTAAACTGCTTTTTTAAAAGCAATCCAATCTCCCTTATCCTCTCGTCACTTTGGTCACAGGCAGCTGTGCCATCGAGCGTGTCACATAGCGCTCAGATATCAGTGGGCCGCACACAATCCACAAGTGTCCAGTGTCCAAAAGTGTACGCAGAGATTCAAAATCTCCATTATCCTCTCGTCACCTTGGTCACAGGCAGCTGTGCCATCGAGCGTGTCACATAGCGCTCAGATATCAGTGGGCCGCACACAATCCACAAGTGTCATGTGTCCAAAAGTGTACGCAGAGATTCAAAATCTCCATTATCCTCTCGTCACTTTGGTCACAGGCAGCTGTGCCATCGAGCGTGTCACATAGCGCTCAGATATCAGTGGGCCGCACACAATCCACAAGTGTCCAGTGTCCAAAAGTGTACGCAGAGATTCAAAATCTCCATTATCCTCTCGTCACTTTGGTCACAGGCAGCTGTGCCATCGAGCGTGTCACATAGCGCTCAGATATCAGTGGGCCGCACACAATCCACAAGTGTCCAGTGTCCAAAAGTGTACGCAGAGATTCAAAATCTCCATTATCCTCTCATCACTTTGGTCACAGGCAGCTGTGCCATCGAGCGTGTCACATAGCGCTCAGATATCAGTGGGCCGCACACAATCCACAAGTGTCCAGTGTCCAAAAGTGTACGCAGAGATTCAAAATCTCCATTATCCTCTCGTCACTTTGGTCACAGGCAGCTGTGCCATCGAGCGTGTCACATAGCGCTCAGATATCAGTGGGCCGCACACAATCCACAAGTGTCCACTGTCCACAAGTGTACGCAGAGATTCAAAGTCTCCATTATCCTCTCGTCACTTTGATCACAGGCAGCTGTGCCATTGAGCGTGTCACATAGCGCTCAGATATCAGTGGGCCGCACACAATCCACAAGTGTCCACTGTCCACAAGTGTACGCAGAGATTCAAAATCTCCATTATCCTCTCGTCACTTTGGTCACAGGCAGCTGTGCCATCGAGCGTGTCACATAGCGCTCAGATATCAGTGGGCCGCACACAATCCACAAGTGTCCAGTGTCCAAAAGTGTACGCAGAGATTCAAAATCTCCATTATCCTCTCGTCACTTTGGTCACAGGCAGCTGTGCCATCGAGCGCGTCACATAGCGCTCAGATATCAGTGGGCCGCACACAATCCACAAGTGTCCAGTGTCCAAAAGTGTACGCAGAGATTCAAAATCTCCATTATCCTCTCGTCACTTTGGTCACAGGCAGCTGTGCCATCGAGCGTGTCACATAGCGCTCAGATATCAGTGGGCCGCACACAATCCACAAGTGTCCACTGTCCACAAGTGTACGCAGAGATTCAAAATCTCCATTATCCTCTCGTCACTTTGGTCACAGGCAGCTGTGCCATCGAGCGTGTCACATAGCGCTCAGATATCAGTGGGCCGCACACAATCCACAAGTGTCCAGTGTCCAAAAGTGTACGCAGAGATTCAAAATCTCCATTATCCTCTCATCACTTTGGTCACAGGCAGCTGTGCCATCGAGCGTGTCACATAGCGCTCAGATATCAGTGGGCCGCACACAATCCACAAGTGTCCACTGTCCACAAGTGTACGCAGATATTCAAAATCTCCATTATCCTCTCGTCACTTTGGTCACAGGCAGCTGTGCCATCAAGCGTGTCACATAGCGCTCAGATATCAGTGGGCCGCACACAATCCACAAGTGTCCACTGTCCACAAGTGTACGCAGAGATTCAAAATCTCCATTATCCTCTCGTCACTTTGGTCACAGGCAGCTGTGCCATCGAGCGTGTCACATAGCGCTCAGATATCAGTGGGCCGCACACAATCCACAAGTGTCCAGTGTCCAAAAGTGTACGCAGAGATTCAAAATCTCCATTATCCTCTCGTCACTTTGGTCACAGGCAGCTGTGCCATCGAGCGTGTCACATAGCGCTCAGATATCAGTGGGCCGCACACAATCCACAAGTGTCCAGTGTCCAAAAGTGTACGCAGAGATTCAAAATCTCCATTATCCTCTCGTCACTTTGGTCACAGGCAGCTGTGCCATCGAGCGTGTCACATAGCGCTCAGATATCAGTGGGCCGCACACAATCCACAAGTGTCCAGTGTCCAAAAGTGTACGCAGAGATTCAAAATCTCCATTATCCTCTCGTCACTTTGGTCACAGGCAGCTGTGCCATCGAGCGTGTCACATAGCGCTCAGATATCAGTGGGCCGCACACAATCCACAAGTGTCCACTGTCCACAAGTGAACGCAGAGATTCAAAATCTCCATTATCCTGTCGTCACTTTGGTCACAGGCAGCTGTGCCATCGAGCGTGTCACATAGCGCTCAGATATCAGTGGGCCGCACAGAATCCACAAGTGTCCAGTGTCCACAAGTGTACGCAGAGATTCAAAATCTCCATTATCCTCTCGTCACTTTGGTCACAGGCAGCTGTGCCATCGAGCGTGTCACATAGCGCTCAGATATCAGTGGGCCGCACACAATCCACAAGTGTCCAGTGTCCAAAAGTGTACGCAGAGATTCAAAATCTCCATTATCCTCTCGTCACTTTGGTCACAGGCAGCTGTGCCATCGAGCGTGTCACATAGCGCTCAGATATCAGTGGGCCGCACACAATCCACAAGTGTCCAGTGTCCAAAAGTGTACGCAGAGATTCAAAATCTCCATTATCCTCTCGTCACTTTGGTCACAGGCAGCTGTGCCATCGAGCGTGTCACATAGCGCTCAGATATCAGTGGGCCGCACACAATCCACAAGTGTCCACTGTCCACAAGTGTACGCAGAGATTCAAAATCTCCATTATCCTCTCGTCACTTTGGTCACAGGCAGCTGTGCCATCGAGCGTGTCACATAGCGCTCAGATATCAGTGGGCCGCACACAATCCACAAGTGTCCAGTGTCCAAAAGTGTACGCAGAGATTCAAAATCTCCATTATCCTCTCGTCACTTTGGTCACAGGCAGCTGTGCCATCGAGCGTGTCACATAGCGCTCAGATATCAGTGGGCCGCACACAATCCACAAGTGTCCAGTGTCCAAAAGTGTACGCAGAGATTCAAAATCTCCATTATCCTCTCGTCACTTTGGTCACAGGCAGCTGTGCCATCGAGCGTGTCACATAGCGCTCAGATATCAGTGGGCCGCACACAATCCACAAGTGTCCACTGTCCAAAAGTGTACGCAGAGATTCAAAATCTCCATTATCCTCTCGTCACTTTGGTCACAGGCAGCTGTGCCATCGAGCGTGTCACATAGCGCTCAGATATCAGTGGGCCGCACACAATCCACAAGTGTCCAGTGTCCAAAAGTGTACGCAGAGATTCAAAATCTCCATTATCCTCTCGTCACTTTGGTCACAGGCAGCTGTGCCATCGAGCGTGTCACATAGCGCTCAGATATCAGTGGGCCGCACACAATCCACAAGTGTCCACTGTCCACAAGTGTACGCAGAGATTCAAAGTCTCCATTATCCTCTCGTCACTTTGGTCACAGGCAGCTGTGCCATTGAGCGTGTCACATAGCGCTCAGATATCAGTGGGCCGCACACAATCCACAAGTGTCCACTGTCCACAAGTGTACGCAGAGATTCAAAATCTCCATTATCCTCTCGTCACTTTGGTCACAGGCAGCTGTGCCATCGAGCGTATCACATAGCGCTCAGATATCAGTGGGCCGCACACAATCCACAAGTGTCCAGTGTCCAAAAGTGTACGCAGAGATTCAAAATCTCCATTATCCTCTCGTCACTTTGGTCACAGGCAGCTGTGCCATCGAGCGCGTCACATAGCGCTCAGATATCAGTGGGCCGCACACAATCCACAAGTGTCCAGTGTCCAAAAGTGTACGCAGAGATTCAAAATCTCCATTATCCTCTCGTCACTTTGGTCACAGGCAGCTGTGCCATCGAGCGTGTCACATAGCGCTCAGATATCAGTGGGCCGCACACAATCCACAAGTGTCCACTGTCCACAAGTGTACGCAGAGATTCAAAATCTCCATTATCCTCTCGTCACTTTGGTCACAGGCAGCTGTGCCATCGAGCGTGTCACATAGCGCTCAGATATCAGTGGGCCGCACACAATCCACAAGTGTCCAGTGTCCAAAAGTGTACGCAGAGATTCAAAATCTCCATTATCCTCTCGTCACTTTGGTCACAGGCAGCTGTGCCATCGAGCGTGTCACATAGCGCTCAGATATCAGTGGGCCGCACACAATCCACAAGTGTCCACTGTCCACAAGTGTACGCAGATATTCAAAATCTCCATTATCCTCTCGTCACTTTGGTCACAGGCAGCTGTGCCATCAAGCGTGTCACATAGCGCTCAGATATCAGTGGGCCGCACACAATCCACAAGTGTCCACTGTCCACAAGTGTACGCAGAGATTCAAAATCTCCATTATCCTCTCGTCACTTTGGTCACAGGCAGCTGTGCCATCGAGCGTGTCACATAGCGCTCAGATATCAGTGGGCCGCACACAATCCACAAGTGTCCAGTGTCCAAAAGTGTACGCAGAGATTCAAAATCTCCATTATCCTCTCGTCACTTTGGTCACAGGCAGCTGTGCCATCGAGCGTGTCACATAGCGCTCAGATATCAGTGGGCCGCACACAATCCACAAGTGTCCACTGTCCACAAGTGAACGCAGAGATTCAAAATCTCCATTATCCTCTCGTCACTTTGGTCACAGGCAGCTGTGCCATCGAGCGTGTCACATAGTGCTCAGATATCAGTGGGCCGCACAGAATCCACAAGTGTCCACTGTCCACAAGTGTACGCAGAGATTCAAAATCTCCATTATCCTCTCGTCACTTTGGTCACAGGCAGCTGTGCCATCGAGCGTGTCACATAGCGCTCAGATATCAGTGGGCCGCACACAATCCACAAGTGTCCAGTGTCCAAAAGTGTACGCAGAGATTCAAAATCTCCATTATCCTCTCGTCACTTTGGTCACAGACAGCTGTGCCATCGAGCGTGTCACATAGCGCTCAGATATCAGTGGGCCGCACACAATCCACAAGTGTCCAGTGTCCAAAAGTGTACGCAGAGATTCAAAATCTCCATTATCCTCTCGTCACTTTGGTCACAGGCAGCTGTGCCATCGATCGTGTCACATAGCGCTCAGATATCAGTGGGCCGCACACAATCCACAAGTGTCCACTGTCCACAAGTGTACGCAGAGATTCAAAATCTCCATTATCCTCTCGTCACTTTGGTCACAGGCAGCTGTGCCATCGAGCGTGTCACATAGCGCTCAGATATCAGTGGGCCGCACACAATCCACAAGTGTCCACTGTCCACAAGTGTGTGCAGAAATTCTAAAACTCCCCTGTCCTATAGACACCTTGTACCTTGTTTTACATTACTATATAATTTGTTGGATTTTGTCTACATTTCTACCAAAAATGAGGAAGGCTGGTGGAAGAGGCCGTGGAATTGGGCGGGGGTTGGCAGCTGGTAATGATGGTGTTGGTGGTGGATCTGATGGTAGTGGCAAGAGCAAAATAGGACCGAATGCAGGAGGTGCTGACCCTGCGTCATCGTCTGGCTACATAAGGACTCGAACGCTTAGTTTTCTAGGAGTTGGCAAACCGCTTTTAAAGGCAGAGCATCAGGAAAAAGTTTTGTCTTACATTGCTGACTCAGCCTCCAGCTCTATCGCCTCCTCTTCTTCAGTTGTAAAAAGTAAAAGCACTGAGTCGTCATTGGAGGCTCATGTTCATGAACCACACCTTTCCTTGTGTCCTTCACCCCAACCAAGATTGAAGGATGACGCAGGCCATACTACTGATTACTCCATGGAGCTGTTTTCACATACCATGCCTGGATTATCAAGTCAAATGGTGAATTACCCAGGCCAAGATGAATCTGACATGGAGTGCACTGATGCACAGCCGCTGATGGATGATTCTGCTGGTACATTCACTCAGAGCACTACATTGTCCTCGCAGTGTACAGAGCCAGATTTTGACCCTGATGAGACTCAGGTGCCCCTTCCCGCACACTATACCACCATACACGGTGACACAGAGAAAGGTGCACATGACATAGAAGAGGAGGTGATGGATGACCCAGTTGTTGACCCAGATTGGCATCCATTGGGGGAAGAGGGTGCTGCTTCCAATAGCTCAGATGAGGAGCATCCACAGCAGACATCGACATCGCAACAGCTGTTATCTGGCAGGCCCGGAGCACTCCAAAGACAGGTTCCAAACATCAAAAGAGTTGCTGGACAGCTTGTCCAGAGGGTCAAAAGATCACAGCGTGCTAGGCCGCAAAATGTCTGCCAAAGTAGGAAGAGTGCAGTGTGGCACTTTTTTGAACAAAATCCTCATGATCAGGCCAAGGTTATCTGTAAGAAGTGCTCAAAGACCTTTAGCCGAGGGAAAAATCTGAAACATTTGAATACCAGTTGCATGCTTAGACATTTAACCAGCATGCACTTGCAAGCGTGGATACAACACCAAACCTCAAGTGCCACATGTGCAACTGATCACAACGAAGGTAGTCAGCAACGCTACATTGTTTCCCCCACTGTAAGCCCACCGGTTAGCACAGCAGCAAATGTTGAGGTGTCGTTGCAAGGCCACAGCAGTCAGGGAATCCCACTGTTATATCAACGAAAGACTGATTCTAGGCCATCAAAAAGAACAACAACTCCATCACCATCATCAACCCTCTCTCAGTCCGCCCTGTCCACCGCTACTTCCACCATATGCAGCTCTCAAGTCCAGCTCACCCTCCCAGACACTATGAGTAGGTCAAGAAAGTACTCAGTCTCTCATCCGCGTACACTGGGTTTGAACGCCCACATTGCCAAACTAATCTCGTTTGAGATGATGCCCTTTCGGTTGGTGGAAAGCACAGCTTTCCGCGAACTCATGGCCTATGCAGTACCACGCTATGACCTACCCAGTCGCCACTTCTTCTCTCGCAAAGCCATCCCAGCCCTCCACCATCATGTGAAAGACCGCATTGTCCATGCACTCAAGCAGTCAGTGAGCGGAAAGGTGCACCTCACAACTGATGCATGGTCCAGTCGGCATGGCCAGGGCCGTTACGTGTCCATCACTGCGCACTGGGTTAATGTGGTGGATGCAGGGTCCACAGGGGACAGCGGTGGTGGGACAGTGCTGCCTAGCCCACGGTATAGGAAACAGTTGGCTGTAGGCGTTCGACCCTCCTCCTCCTCCTCCTCCAGAAGCGACAGCTCGTCCACAGAGCGCAGTCGTACGAGCACTCCATCTGCAGCTGCCACTGTTGCACACGATGTGTCCCCCTATCGAGCAGCTAGTGGAAAGCGTCAGCAGGCTGTGTTGCAGATGATGTGTTTGGGCGACAGACACACCGCCGAGGTGCTGGCCGAGTACTTGAAGCGACAAACTGAGTCATGGCTGGGCAGTGTACATCTTGAGGCAGGCAAGGTAGTTAGTGATAACGGCCGTAATTTTGTGGCAGCCATAGCCCTTTCAAAACTCAGCCACATACCTTGCTTGGCTCACACCTTGAACCTGGTGGTGCAGTGCTTCCTCAAAAATTATCCGGAGTTAACAGCCCTGCTCCAGAAGGTGCGAAGACTGTGCGCGCACATCCGCCGGTCGCCTGTACACTCCGTTCGTATGCAGAAGCTGCAGCGATTGCTCCACCTTCCCAACCACCGCCTCATTATCGACATTGCAACAAGGTGGAACTCCACCCTGCACATGGTGGAGCGGCTGTGCGAGCAGAGGCAGGCCATAATGCATTTGTGGGAGGATACACGGCCAGGCACTTTGAGAGCAGACATGGAGTTGACAGGCGTGCAGTGGTCGAAGCTGAAAGACCTTTGTAAAGTCCTTCAGTGTTTTGAGGAATGCACACGGCTGGTAAGCGCAGACGACGCCATCCTAAGCATGAGCATCCCACTTATGCGTCTGCTCATGCAAACTTTGACGCACCTTAAGGAGCAGGCGTCTGCAGCCAATGTTGATGAGGAGGAAGAGGAGGAGGGAATCCTTGATGACATTCAGCCATTGTCTGCTCAGGGACCGCTCCTGGACGAGGTGGAGGAAGAAGAGGAGGAGGAGGAGGAGGAGGATGATGGGGATGATTACTTAGGGGAGGAGGATGCATCTCGTGGGGCAAGTGAAAATGTTGGCGTGGCAAGGTCTGGTACAGGGTTTGTGCGTGACTGGAGGGATGTGGATTTGCCAGAAAGTGCTCCTCCACCCAGCACTCGCAGTGCATCATTGACACCGGGAACATTGGCCCACATGTCAGATTATGCCTTGCGGATCCTAAAAAGGGACCCCCGCATTGCCAAAATGATGAACGATGACGACTACTGGTTGGCCAGCATCCTGGATCCACGCTATAAAGGCAAATTACAAAACATCATGCCACAGGAGAACCTTGACCTAATATTGGCTAATAAACAAGCAACTCTGGTAAATCGGTTGCTTGAGGCATTCCCAGCACACAGCAGCGGTGATGGTTCTCACACGAGCCGTACGGGCCGGGGGCAGCTTGGCAGAGGTGTTCGTGGTGCACACAGCAGAAGTGGCGTTGGAGACAGGGGTTTCATGACAATGTTGTGGACTGATTTTTCAAATACCGCTCACACAACTGGTAATACTGCATCGATGGAAAGTGACAGGAGACAGCAGTTGTCAACTATGGTTACAAACTACTTTTCCTCCCATATCGATGTTCTCCCACACAGGTCATTCCCCTTTGACTATTGGGCCGCTAAACTGGACACCTGGCCTGAATTGGCACAATATGCCTTACAGGAGCTCGCTTGCCCAGCTGCAAGTGTGCTATCGGAAAGAGTCTTCAGTGCAGCTGGATCAATCCTGACAGAAAAAAGGACCCGTCTGTCAACCCAAAATGTGGATGATCTAACCTTCATTAAAATGAACCACGCATGGGTTTCCAAGGATTTTGTCCCACCTTCCCCTGATGACACATAGGGTGACAGAAAAATGGCTTGCTTTGGTCCACCTCTTCCTGGTACTTCACCTATTTCGCCTTTTGCATCAGTTGAATGTCCAACATCAACATATGCCACTTTCTAAAACTCCCTAACTGTGCTGCCTCCCCCCCCATGGCCGGGGTCACCACCTAGCGCATGACACCGTGCGAGTGCCGTTGCCCTGGACAGGTGGGTAGGCCGACTCTTGGGCGCGGGCACTGGCACAGGGTCCCTCATAGTGCAATCAAGTGTCTCTGACGGTGGTGGTGCACACCCGCCGTCAGACACACCGCTGTACTATGAGGGGCCCAGTGCCAGTACCGACGCCCACGAGTGGGCCCCCCTTGCTTGGCCAGGGCCACAGCATTTGCAATCTTTACCTCACCCTGCTCCTCCGCTGTGTAATCTGGGCCGTCAAATCCATACTGTGCCTGACACCGTCTTAGCCTGCCTCCTGAGACATATATTTTGAATGTGTACGCTATCCATACATGTTATCCAGGGATACGGTACCCTTTCTAACCTTTGTGCAATCACGTGCAATCCATACTGGGCCTAACACCGTCTGAGCCTGCCTCATGCTGTATAGACATATATTTTGAATGTGTACGCTATCCATACATGTTATCCGGGGATACGGTACCCCTTCTAACCTTTGTGCAATGACGTGCAATCCATACTGGGCCTAACACCGTCTGAGCCTGCCTCATGCTGTATAGACATATATTTTGAATGTGTACGCTATCCATACATGTTATCCGGGGATACGGTACCCTTTCTAACCTTTGTGCAATGACGTGCAATCCATACTGGGCCTAACACCGTCTGAGCCTGCCTCATGCTGTATAGACATATATTTTGAATGTGTACGCTATCCATACATGTTATCCGGGGATACGGTACCCCTTCTAACCTTTGTGCAATGACGTGCAATCCATACTGGGCCTAACACCGTCTGAGCCTGCCTCATGCTGTATAGACATATATTTTGAATGTGTACGCTATCCATACATGTTATCCGGGGATACGGTACCCCTTCTAACCTTTGTGCAATGACGTGCAATCCATACTGGGCCTAACACCGTCTGAGCCTGCCTCATGCTGTATAGACATATATTTTGAATGTGTACGCTATCCATACATGTTATCCGGGGATACGGTACCCTTTCTAACCTTTGTGCAATCACGTGCAATCCATACTGGGCCTAACACCGTCTGAGCCTGCCTCATGCTGTATAGACATATATTTTGAATGTGTACGCCATCCATACATGTTATCCGGGGATACGGTACCCCTTCTAACCTTTGTGCAATGACGTGCAATCCATACTGGGCCTAACACCGTCTGAGCCTGCCTCATGCTGTATAGACATATATTTTGAATGTGTACGCTATCCATACATGTTATCCGGGGATACGGTACCCCTTCTAACCTTTGTGCAATGACGTGCAATCCATACTGGGCCTAACACCGTCTGAGCCTGCCTCATGCTGTATAGACATATATTTTGAATGTGTACGCTATCCATACATGTTATCCGGGGATACGGTACCCTTTCTAACCTTTGTGCAATGACGTGCAATCCATACTGGGCCTAACACCGTCTGAGCCTGCCTCATGCTGTATAGACATATATTTTGAATGTGTACGCTATCCATACATGTTATCCGGGGATACGGTACCCCTTCTAACCTTTGTGCAATGACGTGCAATCCATACTGGGCCTAACACCGTCTGAGCCTGCCTCATGCTGTATAGACATATATTTTGAATGTGTACGCTATCCATACATGTTATCCGGGGATACGGTACCCCTTCTAACCTTTGTGCAATGACGTGCAATCCATACTGGGCCTAACACCGTCTGAGCCTGCCTCATGCTGTATAGACATATATTTTGAATGTGTACGCTATCCATACATGTTATCCGGGGATACGGTACCCTTTCTAACCTTTGTGCAATCACGTGCAATCCATACTGGGCCTAACACCGTCTGAGCCTGCCTCATGCTGTATAGACATATATTTTGAATGTGTACGCTATCCATACATGTTATCCGGGGATACGGTACCCCTTCTAACCTTTGTGCAATGACGTGCAATCCATACTGGGCCTAACACCGTCTGAGCCTGCCTCATGCTGTATAGACATATATTTTGAATGTGTACGCTATCCATACATGTTATCCGGGGATACGGTACCCCTTCTAACCTTTGTGCAATGACGTGCAATCCATACTGGGCCTAACACCGTCTGAGCCTGCCTGATGCTGTATAGACATATATTTTGAATGTGTACGCTATCCATACATGTTATCCGGGGATACGGTACCCTTTCTAACCTTTGTGCAATGACGTGCAATCCATACTGGGCCTAACACCGTCTGAGCCTGCCTCATGCTGTATAGACATATATTTTGAATGTGTACGCTATCCATACATGTTATCCGGGGATACGGTACCCCTTCTAACCTTTGTGCAATGACGTGCAATCCATACTGGGCCTAACACCGTCTGAGCCTGCCTCATGCTGTATAGACATATATTTTGAATGTGTACGCTATCCATACATGTTATCCGGGGATACGGTACCCCTTCTAACCTTTGTGCAATGACGTGCAATCCATACTGGGCCTAACACCGTCTGAGCCTGCCTCATGCTGTATAGACATATATTTTGAATGTGTACGCTATCCATACATGTTATCCGGGGATACGGTACCCCTTCTAACCTTTGTGCAATGACGTGCAATCCATACTGGGCCTAACACCGTCTGAGCCTGCCTCATGCTGTATAGACATATATTTTGAATGTGTACGCTATCCATACATGTTATCCAGGGATACGGTACCCTTTCTAACCTTTGTGCAATCACGTGCAATCCATACTGGGCCTAACACCGTCTGAGCCTGCCTCATGCTGTATAGACATATATTTTGAATGTGTACGCTATCCATACATGTTATCCGGGGATACGGTACCCCTTCTAACCTTTGTGCAATGACGTGCAATCCATACTGGGCCTAACACCGTCTGAGCCTGCCTCATGCTGTATAGACATATATTTTGAATGTGTACGCTATCCATACATGTTATCCGGGGATACGGTACCCTTTCTAACCTTTGTGCAATGACGTGCAATCCATACTGGGCCTAACACCGTCTGAGCCTGCCTCATGCTGTATAGACATATATTTTGAATGTGTACGCTATCCATACATGTTATCCGGGGATACGGTACCCCTTCTAACCTTTGTGCAATGACGTGCAATCCATACTGGGCCTAACACCGTCTGAGCCTGCCTCATGCTGTATAGACATATATTTTGAATGTGTACGCTATCCATACATGTTATCTGGGGATACGGTACCCCTTCTAACCTTTGTGCAATGACGTGCAATCCATACTGGGCCTAACACCGTCTGAACCTGCCTCATGCTGTATAGACATATATTTTGAATGTGTACGCTATCCATACATGTTATCCGGGGATACGGTACCCCTTCTAACCTTTGTGCAATGACGTGCAATCCATACTGGGCCTAACACCGTCTGAGCCTGCCTCATGCTGTATAGACATATATTTTGAATGTGTACGCTATCCATACATGTTTTCCAGGGATACGGTACCCTTTCTAACCTTTGTGCAATGAAGTGCAATCCATACTGGGCCTAACACCGTCTGAGCCTGCCTCATGCTGTATAGACGTATATTTTGAATGTGTACGCTATCCATACATGTTATCCGGGGATACGGTACCCCTTCTAACCTTTGTGCAATGACGTGCAATCCATACTGGGCCTAACACCGTCTGAGCCTGCCTCATGCTGTATAGACATATATTTTGAATGTGTACGCTATCCATACATGTTATCCGGGGATACGGTACCCTTTCTAACCTTTGTGCAATGACGTGCAATCCATACTGGGCCTAACACCGTCTGAGCCTGCCTCATGCTGTATAGACATATATTTTGAATGTGTACGCTATCCATACATGTTATCCAGGGATACGGTACCCTTTCTAACCTTTGTGCAATCACGTGCAATCCATACTGGGCGTGAGAACGGCTGGCGAGCTGTTAAGCAAGCTACAGCACCTGTCCAGACAAGTACAGGGATTCCCTAGCGAGGAGACTTATTTGATTGTTTTCTATGTTGGGACAGCAATTTTTGGGGAGCACTATACTCTGGAGAATGATAGATGGGGCCCACCATACACTGGAACATTCCAAAGGTGGACATCAGACACTGGAGCAGCATTTACAGGGACCATTATACACTAGAGCATTAGAAATGGGGCCCATTATGTTTGGAGCATTATTTGGGCCCATAAGACAGTGGAGCTTCATCCATGGGGACCAACATATACTGTAGCATTATGTGGAGCTCATCATATACTGTTTCAAACATTATATGGGACCAATGATTTTGTATGGAGAAATAGATGGGCCTCGTCATGAGATGTAAAAAGTGAGGTATTTTTCATTGTACTATACCGCTATTTCTCTGCCGTATCGGAGCATGATGAGTTGTGGTATGTGTTAAAGGGGCGCTCTTTCGCCCAGGGCACATGAAAACCTGCAGCCAGCCCTCCCCCCCCACAAATTTAGCCAAATAACCCCCATTTTTCAGTGCGTAACTTGTATTATGAAGTTAATTAAGGTTGACAAGCTTAAGTAAGAAGAATTGATGCTTTTGGCATTCAAATGGGCAATGTAGGTGTGTTTCCTGTCCTCCTCTCACTGCCGACTTTTATTCCCCATTGACTTACATTGGGTTTCGTGTTTCGGGACGACCCCGACTTTTCCCTATAATCGGACGATCTTGCTCGACCCGACTTTTGGAAAAGTCGGGTTTCACGAAACGAAACGCGACCCTAAAAAACCAAAAGTCGCTCAACTCTAGCTATGACCATTAACAAATCCCAAGGACAGACCCTCAATCGAGTTGGCATTTTTTTGCCCGAACCTGTATTTGCCCATGGACAATTGTATGTTGCATTCTCCCGAGTAAAGCAACGCAGCAACGTTAGGGTCAAAGTGGTGGATACACCACTTCAAGGACAATTGCTACCTAATAGCCCAAAAATCTTCACTAGAAATGTCGTTTACAAAAATGTCTTACTTTAAACTATTTAAGTTGGTCCTGGAATTGATAGATATATAGATATATAAATAATAGTTACATTCTAAATAGATATAGATAATAGACTTCTAAGACTTCTATACATAGCTTGATATATGTTATATATATAAATATTTTAAGCAGATAGATATATCTTACACTAATTATCTCTTTCACATATATGTCATAGACATATTTAAATCCATAAAAATATACATAGGTATAGGTATATATAGATTAAAAAAAAAAAGGCAAAATCAAAAAAAATTTAGGCAAACATACGTAGATTTCAACTACATAGCTAACACATACCTACATAACTTAGGTAATAATAATTAATTTTTTATTTATTAATAGAGTACTATTATTTCAATAGCACTTTACATACCGTACATCAGTAATACTGTCCTTCTTGAGGCTCACTATGTAAATATCTTATCCACATAAAAACATAGGTGTGATACATCTATCTACTATAATAAATGCGCTAAGCAGCTTCCGGGTTGTAACAACTTCCGTCCAGTTGTAACTGGTGATGTCACAGCACACCTCTTGCCATGTTAACCCTCAACACACCACTCCTCCTCAACACACACTCCTGTCACCTTTCACTATCTCCACTAACGTCCAGTCGCAGGATTTTAGAATACTCAAGATGGCGTGGCCGCAAGAACATGTCGCCGGCGTGGACAACGTCGGGATTTAGGATGGCGCCGGTGGAAGAAGATGTCGGGGATCGTGGAGCAGCGATGATGATGGTGTGAGTATGAGAGACGGAGTGAGAGAAAGGGTCGTATGTGGAGTGAAAGAGTGAGTGGAGATGGTGAAAGGTGAGAGGAGTGTGTGTTGAGGCGGTGTGGTGTGTTCAGGAGGAGTGTGTGTTGAGGGTTCACATGGCAAGAGATGTGTCACTATCCTCCCGATGCGATAGCATCGGGCCTTAATCTACTATAATAAATGCGCTAAGCAGCTTCCAGGTTGTAACAACTTCCGTCCAGTTGTAACTGGTGACGTCACAGCACACCACTTGCCATGTTAACCCTCAACACACCACTCCTCAACACACACTCCTCTCACCTTTCACTATCTCCACTAATGTCCACTCGCAGGATTTGAGAATACTCAAGATGGCTTGGCCGCAAGAACATGTCGCCGGCGTGGACAACGTCGGGATCAAGGATGGCGCCGGTGGAAGAAGATGTCAGGGAACGTGGAGCAGCGATGATGACGGTGTGAGTATGAGAGACAGAGTGAGAGAAAGGGTCGTATGTGGAGTGAAAGAGTGAGTGGACGTGAGTGGAGATGGTGAAAGGTGAGAGGAGTGTGTGTTGAGGCGGTGTGGTGTGTTCAGGAGGAGTGTGTGTTGAGGGTTCACATGGCAAGAGGTGTGTCACTATCCTCCCGATGCGATAGCATCGGGCCTTAATCTCCTATAAAAATGCCCTAAGCAGCTTCCGGTTGCAACAACTTCCGTCCAGTTGTAACCGGTGACGTCACCGCACATCTCTTTCCATGTTAACCCTCAACACACACACTCCTCTCACCTTTAACAATCTCCACTCACGTCCACTCACTCTTTCACTCCACATACGACCCTTTCTCTCACTCCGTCTCTCACACTCACGCCGTCATCGCCGCTGATCCACGATCCCCGACATCTTCCGCCGGCGCCATCCTGGATCCAGACGTCCTCCACGCCGGCGACATGTTCTTGTGGCGACGCCATTTTGGATCGGCGAAATCCCGCGATAGTCAAGATGGCGTCGCCACAAGAACATGTCGCCGGCGTGGAGGACATCGGGATCCAAAATGGCGTCGACGCCATTTTGGATCCCGACGGCATCCACGCCGGCGACATGTTCCTGCGGCGATGCTATTTTGGATCGGCGAAATCCCGCGATACTCAAGATGGCGTTGCCACAAGAACATGTCGCAGGCGAGGACGACGTCGGGATCCAAAATGGCGTCGGCGAAAACTCGCGAGATTTCGCCGACGCCATTTTGGATCCCGACGTCATCCACGCCGGCGACATGTTCTTCCGGCGACGCCATCTTGAGTATCGCGGGATTTCACGATACTCAAGATGGCGTCGCCGCAAGAACATGTCGCCGGCGTGGACAACGTCTGGATCCAGGATGGCGCCGGCGGAAGATGTCGGGGATCGTGGAGCAGCGGCGATGACGGCGTGAGTATGAGAGACGGAGTGAGAGAAGGGGTCGTATGTGGAGTGAAAGAGTGAGTGGAGATGGTGAAAGGTGAGAGGAGTGTGTGTGTTGAGGGTTAACATGGCAAGAGGTGTGATGCTATCGCATCCTCCCGATGCGACAGCATCGGGCCATAATCTAGTAGTACTATAAGCACAAGAAGTGCCCGCACAAATAATAACACATAATATATGATAAAATTAAAATTAAATTGTATTATACCATATCACATAGATAATAGATCACCTCACCAGGAATAGAATAGCAATAATTAAATACTGTAAAAATATTAAAAGGTAGAGTACCCGTATTCACAGCCATTTTGGATAGAAGCAGCGGAGGGGGAGTAATTTAATCTAGAAAAAAAACACTTTTTTGGAGTATTCTATAACACTAAAATGTACCGCAAAGTACATAATACTCAATGGATCACACAATATATTCAATATATATTTTTAAATGGACTGTACAGCCCTAATCCCTGTCTCTAGACTGAATTCTGTCACTCTCCCTGTTTCTGTGACTCCCCGTCCCTAGGCTAAATGCAGATTGTATGTGATACAAACGATTAGCCCTTACAAGGACTGTTAGTGTGATGGCCCAGCTTCAGCACTAGTATGAACGGTACAGGCCTCTGATTCTTTATACTGTGCGCACACAGGCCTAGACAATCACTCTCTCCCTCCCTTACAAAGTGTCACAGAGCTGTGCAGTGGGGTCAGTAGTATGCCGAGCCAGGCGGCGCCTGTTCTTTTATAACCCCTGATGATGTCACACAGCCAGCCAGTCACAGTAATGCCACAACCAAGATGGCTACAGCATCATCAGTGATGTGCAGGCAATCAGCGCCTTCTTATTGGCTGTGTAACAGGCGCCAAAAATTCGGGGCGGGAATTTGAGTTTTACATCGAGCAATGCCAAATGCTCGCTGATTAACGAGTACATCCGAGCACCGTGATACTCGAGTGACAACCAAGTATCACCGAGCATGTTCACTCATCCCTAATGGTAACCAACAGCCTGTTCCTCACATACTAATGTTCTTCACTGTTGTGGAGTCTCACACTATCTGTACAGTTTCTTCAGCATTGGCTTTCTTTCCCCATCGCTATGAGCGGTGATGTCCTCTTACTATTCAGATTCACTATGAAATGGCTGCTGCAATTCCTGCATTTTGCTTTTATACTGTCTCTGATAGTTACTCCTGTTTGGCTGCACTTTTTGTCATATTTTTTACATTCTTCATGGCCATCCTTTCTGGACTATCCAATTTCTAGGGCATCGTAAATGATGTCATGTACATGGGAGACCAGTTAGAATTCATTAGATGCCACTAGGAGACTGGAGTGGGTAACATGGAGGTAAAGTGGTGCAGCTAGTTTTGCATACTGAAAGTTGTGGACAATGAGAGCCTTAAACTGCAAATGTACAGACAGTGGTCCATATCCTGGGGAAATTTCAAAAAAGTATTTGGGGGACGCTGCATAAAGGTATTATAATTGGGGGCACCTCTTTAAAAAATCACATGTGTAAAAAAAAAAAATACAAAAAAAAACTTTAAGGGAGTTTGGGACTTTCGAGAGAATTATTAAAATTATTTAATTGCTTCACAAAGGGAAATTAAGCAACTTTTTAAACACTTTCTACACTTGTTACACAAGTATAAGATCACCTGCTCCTGGCTCTGACAGTTGTCTGTGCTCTTCCCCCTCCCTTCTCTCAGTATTAGAAATAATAGCAAGGAGGCAATTGTATACATATCTTCATAATATGGAAAGGGGAGAAAGTTTCTACAGTCTCCAGGAGGGTAGAGAAAAGAGTCTATAAAGAAGGAAGCACATGAAATCTAAATATAGGCAGCACTGGTAGCTCAGGGGTTAGGAGTGTGAACCCCAATGAGAACAATGATGAGATTTCATGTAAAGCAATGTGGAATATGATAAAATAGGTAAAATAAAAAAAAATACAAAACTAAGATGAATAAAGTGCAGGATAAAAGCTGTGCTGATATACAGTCATTACTGAAAGTGTTGGCATCCTAGAAATTGTCCCAGAAAATTATTGCAATTACACGTTTTGTTATGCACATGTCTATTTCCTTTGTGTATATTGGAACAACACAAAAAAAGAGAAAAAAGGCAAATTTACATAATTTCACACAAATACCCACAAATAGTCCTGACAAATTTGTTAGCACTTTTCCAAAATTGTGGGTAAACAAGCTTGCTTCAAGCATGTGGTGCTCGTTCACCTGTGTCAAATAACATGTGTGGGCATATATGAAAATCACACCTGGAACCCGATAAAATGGGGAGAAGTTGACTCAATTTTTGTATTGTGTGTCGGGGTGTGCCACATTAAGCATTGAGAACAGAAAGAGGAGAAGAGAACTGTCGGAGGACTTGAGAACCAAAATTGTTGATCAATAGCAAGAATCTTAACCCCTTTCTGCCATGTGACGTACTATCCCGTCCATGTGCCCTGGGACTTAATTCCCAGGGATGGGATAGTACGTCACCGCGATCAACGGCGCTCACAGAGTGAGTGCTGCTGATCGCGGCCGGGTGTCAGCTGATTATCACAGCTGACACCCGGCATTATGTGTCAGGGGCGGTCACGGACCACCCCCGACACGTTAACCTCTTTCACACTGCGATCAAGCATGATCGCGGTGTACCGGGGGTTAAAGGGAAGCATCGGCAGGGAGGGGGCTCCCTCCGTGCTTCCCTGAGCCCCCCACAGCAGCGCAATGTGCAGCGCTGCTGCGGGGGTCTCCTTCCCTGCAGGTCCCCGGATCCAACATGGCGACGGTGACCTTCGGGGGCCTGCAGGGAGCTAGCTTCCTCAGTGCCTGCAAAGCGCAGGCATGAGGAAGTCTGCTTCAATGCCTGTGACAGATCGCTGATCTGTCACAGCGATCTGTGATGTGACAGATCAGCGATCTGTCACATGACAGTGATGTCCCCCCTGGGACAATGTAATAAAGTTAAAAATAAAAAGTGTAAAAATAATTTTAAAAAAATCGCTAAATAAATAAAAAAAAAAAAATATTCCCTAATAAATTCATTTCTTGGAAATAAAAAAAAGTACACATATTTGGTATCGCCACGTCCGTAACGACCCGCCCTATAAAACTGTCCTATTAGTTAACCCCTTTAGTCAACCACTTAAAAAATAAAATTAAAAAACGAAGCAAAAAATAATGATTTATTATCAAACCGCCGAACAAAAAGTGCAATAACGCGCGATCAAAAAGACGCATATAAATATCCATGGTACCGCTGAAAACATCATCTTGTCCTGCAAAAAACAAGCTGCCACACAGCGTCATCAGCAAAAAAATAAAAAAGTTATAGCTCGCAGAATAAAGCGATGCAAAAATAATTATTTTTTATATAAAATTGTTTTCATTGCATAAAAGCGCCAAAACATAAAAAACGACATAAATGAGGTATCGCTGTAACCGTACTGACCCGAAGAATAAAACCGCTTTATCAATTTTACCGCACGCAGAACGGTGTAAACGCACCCCAAAAAGAAATTCATGAAACGCTGGTTTTTGTTCATTCTGCGTCCCAAAAATCGGAATAAAAAGTGATTAAAAATTGTCACTTGCCCGAAAATGATACCAATAAAAACGTCAACTCGTCCCGCAAAAAATAAGACCTCACATGACTCGGTGGGTCAAAATACGGAAAAATTATAGCTCTCAATATGTTGTGATGCAAAAACTAATTTTGCAATAAAAAGCGTCTTTTAGCGTGCGACAGCTGCCAAAAATAAAAACCGCCATAAATAGTAAATCAAACCCCCAGTTATCACCCGCTTAGTTAGGGAAAAGAAATAAAATAAAAATGTATTTCCATTCTCCCATTAGCGTTAGGGCTAGGGCTAGAGTTAAGGCTGAGATTAGGGTTAGGGGTGTATTGGGGTTAGGGTTGGAGTTATAATTGGGGGGTTTCCACTGTTTGGGTACATCAGGGGCTCTCCAAATGCAACATGGCGTCTGATCTCAATTCCACCCAATTCTGAGTTGAAAAAGTCAAATGGTGCTCCTTCCCTTCCAAGCACTTCCATGCACCCAAACAGTGTTTTACCCCCACGTATGGGGTATCAGCATACTCAGGACAAAATGCAAAACAATATTTGGCATCTAATTTCTCCTGTTACCCTTAGCAAAATAAAAAATTGGGGGCAGAAATATCATTTTTGTGGAAAAAAATATGATTTTTTTTATTTTCACGCCCGGGCGTTATAAACTTTTGTGAAGCACTTGGGGGTTCAAAGTGCTCACCACACATCTAGATAAGTTCCGTGGGGGGTCTAGTTTCCAAAATGGGGTCACTTGTGGGGAGTTTCAACAGTTTAGGTACATCAGGGGCTCTCCAAAGGCAACATGACACCCGCAGACCATTCCATCAAAGTCTGCATTCCAAAACGTCACTACTTCCCTCCTGAGCCCCGACGTGTGCCGATACAGTAGTTTTCTCCCACATATGGGGTATCAGCGTACTCAGGACAAATTGGACAACAACTTTTGGGGTCCAATTTCTCTTGGTACCCTTGGGAAAAAAAAATTGGGGACTAAAAGGTCATGTTTGTGGAAAAAATACGATTTTTTTATTTTCACCCCCAGGCATTATAAACTTCTGTGAAGCAGTCGGGGGTTCAAAGTGCTCACCACACATCTAATTACATTCCTAGGGGAGTCTAGTTTCCAAAAAGGAGTCATTTGTGGGGGGTTTCCACTGTTTTGGTACAACAGGGGCTTTCCAAACGCGACATGGTGTCCGATCTCAATTTCAGCCAAAAACGTCAAATGGCGCTGCTTCCCTTCCGAGCTCTGCCATGCGCACAAATAGTCGTCTACACCCACATATGGGGTATCAGCGTACTCAGGACAAATTGCACAATAACATTTAGGGTCCTGTTACCCTTGGAAAAATAAGAATTGAGGGTGAAAAGATCATTTTGTGGAAAAAATATGATTTTTTTAATTGTAAGGCTGTACGTTATAAACTTCTGTGAAGCCCTTGTGAGTTCAAAGTTCTCACTACATATGTAGATAAGTTCCTTGGGGGGTCTAGTTTCCAAAATGGGGTCACTTGTGGGGAGTTTCCACTGTTTAGGTACATCAGGGGCTCTCCAAACGTGACATGGCGTCCGATCTGAATTCCAGCCAATTTTGCATTGAAAAAGTCAAACGGCGCTCCTTCCCTTCTGAGCTCTGCCATGCCATACCTGAAATGTGGTTCCCCCCATATATCAGGTATCAGCGTACTCAGGACAAATTGCACAATAACTTTTGCAGTCCAATTTCTCCTTTTACCCTTGGTAAAATAAAAAAAATTTTGAAGTTTTTTTTTTGTGAAAAAAAGTTAAATGTTCATTTTTTTTTTAAATATTCAAAAAACTCCTGTGAAGCACCTGAAGGGTTAATAAACTTCTTGAATGTGGTTTTGAGCACCTTAAGGGGTGCAGTTTTTAGAATGGTGTCACTTTTTGGTATTTTCTATCATATAGACCCCTCAAAGTGGCTTCAAATGTGATGTGGTCCGTAAAAATAAAATGGTGTTGCAAAAATGAGAAATCGCTGGTCATCTTTTAACCCTTATAACTTCCTAACAAAAAAAAATTTTGGTTCCAACATTGTGCTGATGTAAAGTAAACATGTGGAAAATGTTACTAATTACGTTTTTTGTGTGCTGTATCTCTGTAATTTAAGGGCATAAAAATTCAAAGTTGGAAAATTGTGAAATTTTCACATTTTTGCCAAATTTCCGTTTTTTTCACAAATAAACGCAAGTTATATGAATGAAATTTTACCACTAACATGAAGTAAAATGTGTTGCGAGAAAAAATGTCAGAATCACCAGGATCCATGGAAGCGTTTCAGAGTTATTACCTCATAAAGTGGTCAGAATTGTAAAAATTGGCCCGGTCATGAACGTGCAAATATCCCTTGGGGGTTAACGGGTTAAGGTTACAAGTTCATCTCCAGAGATTTTGATGTTTCCTTGTCCACAGTGTGCAACATAATCAAGACGTTTACAACCCATGGCACTGTAGATAATCTCCCTAGACATGGACGGTAGAGAAAAATTGATGGAAGTGTCCGATGCAGGATAGTCCGGATGATGGATAAGCAGCCCTGTTCTGCCTTCCTCCACGTATGATGCTATGTGGATTTCAGCATACGGCTAAACCCTCGTCCAGTTCCCAGTAAACAGATTATTGATTCTTAAGTCTATATTTATTGAGGTGATGATATGAACGGTGTGTCAGTACTGGCAAGTCACACAAACAACAGCATGATACAGGGTGCAATTGACATCAGTACCTGAGACATTACAGAAACCAAACAGTAACAGCATAATACAGAGATGCAGTAATCATAACTATCAGTTCATGCTGCTAGCACTATTTTACTCTATATAGAAATGCATCTATCTGTATGCAGTGCAAATAGCATAATGACTAGTGGTAGTGCGTACCAGAGACTGATTTGTGTTTATATCCCCTCCTGGTCCGCCGCCTGGTTCGCTTTCTGCTGATGATAAAAAATCACTCCCAGAAGTGTAGTCAACTCCCCATGAATGTTCCTGTGGCATCCCAGTGTTCTTTTGGACCCGCGACACCTGACTTTTTTTCTTTTTCCCTGTCATCATATACAGGCGCTGTGACGCCTGTTGATCTACTCTGCGCGGGCGCACTGATTCCGTGCTTCCTGTGTTAATACAGGAGCGTCCTACGCCTCATTGTTTCTGCTATACAGAATGGTCATGCGCAATTCATTCTAATTGTTTATGCGCAATGACGTCTTCATGCCCCACATGACATGGGTTTCCTACTACACCCACTGTGATTACAGCAGTCATGTGCGGTACATCTCTTGGTATCCTGGCCCTGGGCTGTGGGTGTGCCACACACCGGTGGGTTATTAAATAATTATTTTCATTGTATTTAAGGTCGATTGGCCATAATGTGTTTCAGTTCCCCTGACGAAGCCTCACTTGAGGGGGCGATACGCGTGGGGCTACATCTGCGGTCCACTTAGACCCTTGGGAGCAGTGGGTTCCTGACTCTCTCCTGGTAATATGCTGACACTGGGGTTTTTTTGGAAGGTGTCTTCATTGTTTGAGCTTTCCTACTGGGTTCATATTGTCCACCGGTTATTAGACTGGTGAGACAGTTTGTATTTTTCCTTGATCTCCCCTTGGGATCATTCTCCCTTTGGGATTATTATTCTATCAAGCCTTCCAGGTCCTATTGGACTGGTTACATTTATATGTATTGCTTTAGCCTCATGAGCCGCTAGGAGAGGGGTTATTTGGGGGTCTTTTACTGTCTACTCTCATGCATGGGAGTCATTATTGAATCAATTTTTCTCTGTGGACAGTTCTATGTTTTTAAGTGTGTTTTAATTGTAATTGTGTGCCAATAAAATTGTTTTGATTTATATTTTCTATATATATTTTTCTGTGGTGTGCATTATTCCAGTAGTGCTTTTTTCTTCTTTAGTTATGGTCTTTGTTGACTACTTGGTTGCACCCCTATATTACACATATATTCATTTATATAATGCGGTGCGCCAAAATACTTTTTCTCTTTGCATATGGTTTCTTGGTCCATCTCTTTTGATGGGTTTTCTCTTACGGCTGCACGCTTCCTATTAAGGAAAAAGTTTTATGTGCTAAATTATGCATGTGCTATTTATTTTATACATATATTCTTTTCTTTTTTTGTGATTCTTTTTTGCCCATCGGTGTGCTTCACTTAGCAGCTTATCATGGACTGGGATGCCCGGGAGGCTGCTTGGTGGGCCCAATCCTCTAATATTTTTTCCTCTGCTGAGGATACTACACCTGGTTCTGATTTTTCTAAATGCTCTTCTGAATTAACTATGGCACATAGGTGTGGTATCAGACTATGGTGAAATATTCGCAGTTTGGAGGAGTACATCAAGTCCAATATTGTGCCTCGGGGACTTAGGGTTCCCATTTATCCAGCCTGGGAACCTTCTATGAGTTTTTGCAATACAAGGGAACAGGGGCTCTTACGCTGTTCCAACATTATGATGAATATGCTTTTGGAGCATGATAGGGAATTATTGGCCAGTACTAAACCTAGGATTAAGGAATTGGAGGCCCAATTGACCACGTTTGATGATGGCACACAAGTGCAGCCGTTTAAAGTGAAATTGAAGGATACCCTTGATAAATACGATCAGGGCATTATGTTAAAAAAAAATCCAAATTTGCAAGGGATCGCAAGGATTTTGACTCACAGGAGGCCTTTCAATGGAGGCATAAAGGCAATCAAAGGCAGGTGTCGCGGGTCCAAACAAACACTGGGATGCCACAAGAACCCTCATGGGGAGTTGACTACACTTCTGGGAGTGATTTTTTATCATCAGCCAAAAGCAAACCAGATGGCGAACCAGGAGGGGACATAAACACAAATCAGTCTCTGGTACGCACTACCAGGTTCAGGGGCCGCCGACCTCAAATGCAGAAACAAAACAGGAACTTCCGCAAGTGATGCCTCCATCTGGCCCCAATGTTGGTACTCCGGATATACAGGTATCGTGTGATGTGTTACAAGTCATTAATTTTTCAGATCAACGTATTGACCCCAGTGGAACTTTCAGTTTTGCAGAGAGGTCTAACTTTTTCACCTGTTCAGGCTTTAGATAAGTTTACTCTAATCAAAGATCTATATTTATTCTGCAGGTGTTTGGTTCTCCGGGTTCTACACAATAGGCCACAAATTATGGAGGGTTTTGATCAAACTGACCAGCAGGTGTTCCGTGATCTACTACAGTTATTGCAGGAAAATACTACGGAGCCTGGTAAGACTAACTTTCCTCATAAAAATAAGTCCACCACAGCTCCGCCCTTTGCTCTTGTACCTGTGATTCGTGTATTTTTTGAACTTGTGAAAAAGGATATTTCATTGCTTCATTCACGTCCTACGATACCTGATAATCTTAATACTCTTGAGAAACGGGCCATTAATAATCTCAAAGCCAATAAGGCCTTCCTGATTAAGGAAGCAGATAAAGGGGGCAATGTGGTACTCTGGCCACATGCCCTTTATCTGGAGGAGGCCCATCGCCAGTTGGGCAATACTAGATTCTATAGGAAATTGCCATCTGATCCCACTGGGGTATTTTCCAGTAAGTTCAGAAGTTTATTGGAGTGGGCTAAGGATCTAGGTATTATTACCAACCAAGACTTCCAATTCCTGTGGGTTGAGCACCCAGTGACAGCTACATTCTACATGCTGCCAAAGGTCCACAAAAATCTGGACAAGCCCCCTGGCCGACCCATCGTGGCCAGTATTGGCAGTTTGTGTGAGAAGGCTTGTATATACTATTTTTTACAACCGTTGGTTAGGCATTTTGCTCTCGTTTATACAGGATTCTTTTCACTTTATTATGAACTGTAAGGATGTCACACTGCCAGCGAGTGCCTTGCTGGTGACCTGTGACGTCGAAGTCCTATACTCTAACATCAGTCATGATGACGGCATTCTAGATGTCCTGTTCTTTCTTGATCAACTGGGGCATTTAGACAGAATGCATGATTCTTTGGTGGTGGATCTTCTTGAATTTGTCCTCAAGCACAATTATTTTCTATTCTATTGATCCTACTACCTCCAGACCTCAGGAGTGGCTATGGGGGCGAGGTGTGCCCCGGCTTTTGCCAATCTATTTCTAGGTTGGTGAGAAGCCACTATGGTCTACCACCCTCTTGAATTGTATAATTATAAGGTACGCCACTGGTCATGCTTTTTCGACAACGTCTTTGTTTGGTTGGGCACGGAAGAGGAATGTCGCGCATTTATTGAGCTGTTAAACAACAATGTGCTTAACATCTTTCTGACATATTCCATGTCTTCCTCCTCAGTTACTTTTTTGGACTTAGAAGTTTCCATTGATAAAGGTGCCATCTCCACCAAGCTGTTTCGTAAGCCTACGGCTACCAACAGTCTTCTGGATTTCAGGAGTTTTCATCCATTGCACACGAGGAAGGGGGTCAGTTCCTGAGGACCAGGTGTAATTGCACACAGGATGAGGATTTTCGTTCTGAGGCATTGAAGCTCACGGATCGCTTCAGGCAACGGAATTACCTCCGCAGAAGCATCTCTTTGGCGTTTCAGCGGGCCAATGCCCATACACAGAATGCCCTTTTGGAAGCAAGTAACAAGGTACAAGATAGTAGGCCGCGGTTTATTACGAATTATAACACCCATTTGGCACAAGTAAGGAATATCCTACAAAGACACTGGGGTATCTTAACCACGGACCTGCAGACATCCAGTATTGTCAGTGATAGGCCACGCCTTACAGCAAGGAGAGCTCCCAATTTGAGAGATATCTTGACTAGGAGCCATTACTCTAGACAGACCATTAGGTTTAATGGTGGCGTCATCCTTAAAGGGTCATGTGCCTGTGGTGATTGTAATATTTGTCCCCATATGAGTTCCACCAGGGATTTTTTTACTAATCCGGTTGATGGTACAAGACACAAGCTTAAATCATACATCAACTGTAAAACTGCCTGTGTGATATACGTTTTAATTTGCCCCTGTCAACGTCTCTATGTTGGCCAGACGTCTCAAGAGTTGCGACGCAGGGTGGAAAAAACATTTTTCAACTATTAATCTGGCTTCTAGTGATTTCAGCAAAGGCAAGACCCTGACACTGGTGGTGGACCACTTTTTGGCCCACCATTCTGGCCAAACTAATAACATACAAGTTAATAGACTGGATAGAGTTTTCAGATCCAATAAAGGTGGCTGTCCTAGGAAGCTTTTGCTTCAAGTCGAATCGAGATGGCTCTTTAACCTTGGTTCTGTTTCCCCCACAGGTTTGAGCAAGTTACTCTTCACTGGATTCCTGGGTTAGGTTGGATCTGGTACATTCGGGTTACCTCATTTGGGACTTGTTATTTATTCCGTTTTTTGGCTGCTAATTCGTTTTGGACATTCTGATCATTACATTGGAGGAATCTCATTTGGGAGCTCCTGCTCTTTTTGGTATTGATGATGGGACATCATTGGCAATGCCTTTTTTTACTTTATATTGTCATCAGCTATTGTTCCTGTTCATGGTTCACAGGCCCTCATTGGCTTACATTACACATGTGGGGTCTTGGTTTTTCGTATGGTTCATTCCATGGTGGGACAGGGGATGTAGATTGTCTCATTGGCTCAAGGGGACACATACAGTTGTGGCCAAAAGTATTGACACCCCTGCAATTCTGTCAGATAATACTCAGTTTCTTCCTGAAAATGATTGCAAACACAAATTCCTTGGTATTATTATCTTCATTTAATTTGTCTTAAATGAAAAAACACAAAAAGAATTGTCCTAAAGCCAAATTGGATATAATTCCACACCAAACATAAAAAAGAGGGTGGACAAAAGTATTGGCACTGTTCGAAAAATCATGTGATGCTTCTCTAATTTGTGTAATTAACAACACCTGTAACTTACCTGTGGCACCTAACAGGTGTTGGCAATAACTAAATCACACTTGCAGCCAGTTGACATGGATTAAAGTTGACTCAACCTCTGTCCTGTGTCCTTGTGTGTACCACATTGAGCATGGAGAAAAGAAAGAAGACCAAAGAACGGTCTGAGGAATTGAGAAACTAAATTGTGAGGAAGCATGAGCAATCTCAAGGCTACAAGTACATCTCCAAAGACCAGAATGTTCCTGTGTCTACCATGTGCAGTGTCATCAAGAAGTTTAAAGCCCATGGCACTGTGGCTAACCTCCCTAGATGTGGACAGAAAAAAAAAATTGACAAGATATTTCAACAGAAGATTGTGCGGATGTTGGATAAAGAACCTCGACTAACATCCAAACAAGTTCAAGCTGCCCTGCAGTCCGAGGGTACAACAGTGTCAACCCGTACTATCCGTCGGTGTCTGAATGAAAAGGGACTGTATGGTAGGAGACCCAGGAAGACCCCACTTCTTACCCCGAGACATAAAAAAGCCAGGCTGGAGTTTGCCAAAACTTACCTAAAAAAGCCTAAAACGTTTTGGAAGAATGTTCTCTGGTCAGATGAGACAAAAGTAGAGCTTTTGGGGCAAAGGCATCAACATAGAGTTTACAGGAGAAAAAAGAGGCATTCAAAGAAAAGAACACGGTGCCTATAGTCAAACATGGCGGAGGTTCCCTGATGTTTTGGGGTTGCTTTGCTGCCTCTGTCACTGGACTGCTTGACCGTGTGCATGGCATTATGAAGTCTGAAGACTACCAACAAATTTTGCAGCTTAATGTAGGGCCCAGTGTGAGAAAGCTGGGTCTCCCTCAGAGGTCATGGGTCTTCCAGCAGGACAATGACCCAAAACACACTTCAAAAAGCACTAGAAAATGGTTTGAGAGAAAGCACTGGAGACTTCTAAGGTGGCCAGCAATGAGTCAGACCTGAATCCCATAGAACACCAGTGGAGAGATCTAAAAATGGCAGTTTGGAGAAGGCACCCTTCAAATATCAGGGACCTGGAGCAGTTTGCCAAAGAAGAATGGTCTAAAATTCCAGCAGAGCATTGTAAGAAACTCACTGATGGTTACCGGAAGCGGTTGGTCGAGGTTATTTTGGCTAAAGGTCGTGCAACCAAGTATTAGGCTGAGGGTGCCAATACTTTTGTCTGGCCCATTTTTGAAGTTTTGTGTGAAATGATCAATGTTTTGCTTTTTACTTCATTATCTTTTGTGTTTTTTCATTTAAGACAAATTAAATGAAGATAATAATACCAAAGAATTTTTGTTTGCAATCATTTTCAGGAAGAAACTGAGTATTATCTGACAGAATTGCAGGGGTGTCAATACTTTTATCCACAACTGTGCATGCATATTTTTCCATTTGGATTCCTTGGGATATTTTGCACAGGTGTTGGTGTTCCATTGTGGGTCACCATGAATGGCTTATTTAGGGCCATTTTATGTTATTCATGGGCAGATTTTTAAATGTGCCTTTTTAGGCTTTTGGTGCTAAGTATATTATTTATATTTCTAACTGAATATGTATATTTATACTAGTATTTTGATGCTTATAGCAACTTGCTAATTATGTTGATAATAATAAAATTTACTTGAAGCATTTATATATTCATATCTGCCTGTGATTCCACAATTTGTGTCTTCTTTATTCCATGCTTGTTTTATGTTTGCATGTATGGTATGGTTGCCTTCCCTTCCCCCAGGGGTTGTATGTGCATGTATGCTTATGCATAGTGGATAGCTTTATTTCATATTTGATTAGTGTCTTAAGTGTGATTTTTCTACCACATTTGTGGGTTTACCATCATCTGTGCACTTTATCTCTTTTGATATGTGTTTTCTTTTTCAAGATGGCACTATTGTGCCCTGTGGTATGTGTTTTTTCATTTGATATATATATTTTTTTCACCGCATTTTGATGGTATGCCTGAGTTTTATTATAATTTTTTTTGCAGGCTCACCAACACCGCATGGTTCAACTTGGCACGGTTATAACTTCCATATTACATTATATAAGTTTGGTCACTACGGTGGCCATTTGCTATCTAATGCGTTAAACGCCTTGATACAGACGGGGTTAAGTCCCTATAATCTATGCCATGCCAGCTTCTATCCCACCCAGTTGCAACTTTCTGCCTTGGGGAGATCTGCCTGCGTTCCACCTCATGCAGGTGTATTGAGTCCTGTGGTTCATCACACGCAGGCGCTTTGACGTCCTACATTTTTATATGAATGCTGGCTTGATTCCCTCATCTCTTTGTTTTAATTTTGGAGGTCATGCGCAGTTTACTCTGGATATAAAGGGACTTTTTTTTTTTCCCTGTCATCATATACAGGCGCTGTGACGCCTGGTGATCTACTCTGCGCGGGCGCACTGATTCCGAGCTTCCTGTGTTAATACAGGAGCGTCCTACGCCTCATTGTTTCTGCTATACCTAATGGTCATGCGCAGTTTATTCTAATTGTTTATGCACAATGACGTCTTCATGCCCCACATGACATGGGTTTCCTGCTATGCCCACTGTGATTACAGCAGTCTTGTGCGGTACATCTCTTGGTATCCTGGCCCTGGGCTGCGGGCGTGCCACACATCGGTGGGTTATCAAATAATTATTTTCATTGTATTTAAGGTCGATTGGCCATAGTGTGTTTCACTTCCTCTGACGAAGCCTCACTTGAGGGGGCAATACGCGTGGGGTTACATCTGCGGTCCACTTAGACCCTTGGGAGCAGTGGGTTCCTGACTCTCTCCTGGTAATATGCTGACACTGGGGCTTTTTTGGAAGGTGTCTTCATTGTTTGAGCTTTCCTTCTGGGTTCATATTGTCCACCGGTTATTAGACTGGTGAGACAGTTTGTATTTTTCCTTGATCTCCCCTTGGGATCATTCTCCCTTTGGGATTATTATTCTATCAAGCTTTCCAGGTCCTATTGGACAGGTTACATTCATATGTTTTGCTTTAGCCTCATGAGCCACTAGGAGAGGGGTTATTTGGGGGTCTTTTACTGTCTAATCTCATGCATGGGAGTCATTATTGAATCAATTTTTCTCTGGGGACACAGTTCTATGTTTTTAAGTGTGTTTTAATTGTAATTGTGTGCCAATAAAATTGTTTTGATTTATATTTTCTATTGTGGTGTAATGACCCCTGTGTCCGCTAGGGGGCGCTGTGTGGATGTCCCAAGAGAGAGGATGAGTGGCAGAATATGGAAAGACCGTTATGTATCTCAAGGTGAGTGGCCTTGAGATGGAGACTGATACATGTGTTGAGCAGCAGGGATACTGCTGCGGTGCTGTGTTATTGTGTCAGAGAGAAGTCTCCAGGTAACTAGGGAGACGGGTGGACCTAGTTACCTACAAACCCACCCAGGGGGTGTGTTTAGTACACTATAGTAAAATATTGTGAGTGTGTCAAGGCCTGTGATGAGGTCATAGCCATGTGACCCTGTGGGTGTGGCTATGGACCATATATGGTGGCCAGGGTAGGTCACAGGGGGTGAATGCAGGGACCTGGTTGGTCCAGAGCGGAAGGTCCCGCGAGGAGAGTTGTCTCCTGGCTCACAGCATGTGAGGTGGCTGTGAGCAATGGCGATGTGTGTCTGAGAGTTCCCTGGAGGGAACGAACGTGCGAGATGGTGAAGCCGCATGAGGAACCCTGACGTGGGTGAGATAACTCTGAGGCTAAAGAGCCTGTGAAATGGACATTTGCATAACCTGTGTGAGTACAGGATAACCAGAGTGAAGCTCTGTAATGGACGCTAAGCTGATGTCTATTGCTGCTGTGGGTTTATGATGGAGGAATAAACCGCATGGACTATGTTATGGTTTTATGAAAACACGGTGCCGGATGTGTTTTATTCGCTGCGTAGCGAGTGATCCCCTAACTGAATGACAGCGCTACCTCACAATATATATATTTTTCTGTGGTGTGCATTATTCCAGTAGTGCTTTTTTTCTTCTTTAGTTATCACTCAAAAAGCCCGAGAAAGATGTCTGCATATATTCTTCTACCCAGGAAGCTAAAGGGTCGGTTCTAAGCAGAACATACTATTTCTTAAAAGAAAAATACTCATGTATACAGAAACAGAAAAAATGGGTAACCGATGACCTCTATTTGCTATGAACAAATAGTTAAAAGAGGATATGTATTGTGGAGAACAAGGATATCTATTCTGGGAATTTGACAACTAGGCTGAAATGTGTTTACATATGGAAGGAGAATTATCCTTTCCCGTACCCAGATTCTAGACCCATTTTTAATTCCCATTTGTAAAATATTTTGTATATTTTTATAAACACTGCCTATCTTTCCAGATTAAATATACATTTTAATAGTTCTGTTCCTTTTGTTCTGTAAACCGCACCCCGAAGCCATACGCTACCTGTACAGGTGTTCAATCGGTCTGTATAAACTATTGGTGGTGGCAGCCAGTAGTTACTTTTGTTATTGTAGAGCTGGCAGTGACCATACTAGAGTATATACATATTCCATGCGTTGGAATCTGAGGTGTGTATACCATTCTCTCACTGTTTCCCAAAAACTGGCCTAGTAGTGATAACAGTTGGCCAATTGTGTAATTGTCCCGAAGATAGGGGGCACCAGAGGGCTATTTGCGACAAAAATGGTAACAGTAGGCTGGGTCTGCACGACTCCCCGGCTGTGATCTTTGACAATTGGTGGGATATTACAGAGCATCAGTGACTGGATTGAGGAATCATTTCTTTCAATGAAAACTTGCACTGTTCTTGTATATGTCTGACATCCATGTCCACTCCTGAGGTCTTATGTGTGCAGTCAAACCTGAAAAACGACGGCCTTGTTGATGCTGGTATTCAACAACTGCCTGCTTCTGCTCACAAATCCATTCTAACATATGCAGTGTAGCGTTCCAAAGCATGGGGACATCACACACCAGTCAGTGAGCCAGAATCTGCAATCGCTGCTGAAGCACAGCAAGGGCGGCTGAAGCTGGAGCTGACTTTCTAAAATGTGAACACAGGCGGCGTACTTTAACGAGCAGATACGGCAGCTCCGGATAGCTTTTTAGAAAACATTGAACAACGATGTTCAGCACATGGGCCGTGGTTAGGTGTACTTACCCAGTAACTGCATTGTTGAGGGCACGGGTAATGTTGTGGGACACATGCTTGTGTAATGCCGGGACGACACAGCGGGAGAAATAGTGGCGGCTGGGGACAGAGTACCTTGGGATGGCCGCTGCCATCAGGTTGCAGAAAGCTTTCATCTCCACGAGCCTAAAAGGCAACATTTCGAGCGCAAGCAGATGTGAAATATGAGAATTGAGTACTGTGGCCTGTGGGGCGTTGGCTGCATATTTCCGCTTATCTTCCAATGACTGGGGTATGGACAACTGAAGGCTGCGCTGCAACAAGGATGTGGACGTGCTTGATGATGGTGCTATTTGACTGTGGACAACAGCAGGTGTAGGGCAGGAGGCATCTTCTCATGCTCCGTGAACAGGGGATTGGCTTGCATGCACAACAGTGGAAGAAGCAGTGGTGTAAACCGCAGACACTGTTCCTGGAACCTGGGGTTGGGCCCACAAAGTCGGGTGCTTTGCTGCCATGTGCCTGATCATGCTGGTGGTGGTAAGGCTGGTAGTTTTGCTAACCCTGCTGATGCTGGCGTGACAGGTGTTGCAAATCGCCTGTTTGGGGTTATCAGCAGAGTCTTTAAAAAATAACCTGACTCGGGAAGACCTAACAATTGGACTGGCAGCTTCCGTCAGGTTGGTGTTAACGGGGAATGGTTGCATGCCTTGTGTCTGCAGCCGCCACACTGCTTCTTCCTGCCTGAAGTAGTGCGACCCCTACCTCCCCATGTGTGCTGCTATCCTCGCTCTGCATGTCCTCCTGCCAGGTTGGGTCTGTTACTACATCATCCACCACCTCATCTTCCACTTCCCCACCCTGGTCGTCCCCCTGACTTTCTGGCAATTGTGTCTCATCAACGTCCACCTCTTGTGACCGTGGCTGCTCAAAGATTTGTGCATCGCTACATGGAATATCATCTTGCCCGGATTCAGTGGACAGGGCGAGAGGCACGAATCTCCAAATGTCCGAGTCTGGGATCAGTTGTCTCAGGGCACTCAGCATGATGGGAGGAAGTAGGATCAGGGTCAGGAATATGCAGTCCAGATTCACGGCTACTGTGACTTGACCGTGTTGAAGACAAGGTGCTGATGGTGGTGGATAAGTATCTGGAAGTATTATCCGCTATCCAACCAACAACCTTTTCACACAGCTCGGGCTTCAATAGTGCTGTCTTGCCGCGGTCCCCTAGGACTTCGGACAATAAGGTCCAGCGAGAAGATGTGGGTGCTTTTGGTGGGCCAATTTCAGCTTTCCCACGGCCTCGGCCTGCACTATCACCATCACGTCCACTTCCCCGTCACTTGCCACGTGCCTTGCCCATTGTAAATGGACTAGAATGTTATACATGTTCACTACAAAAGGGTGATTTGGGAGGCAACTTGTATGTGATATGTGTGCTTGAAAACCACACTTTTACCTATCTGGACTTTAGGAAAAATGCTTTTTGCCTTATCAGATTTAATAAGTACGTCGCGAACAGACTGCAAAAAAAACCCAATGTTTTGGCCTAAACTGGGCAAACTTTGAGCACGCACAGATATTAGCTGGCATGGAGATACCACACCTAAAAATGTGTGGCCTATATTTTTTTGCTAACTACTGCTGTATATAAGTACAGTGACACCCAGGCCAAAAAAAGGAAAACCGGCCTAAACTGGCCAAACTTTGAGCATACACAGATATAAGCTGGCACGGCCATACCACTATGGCAAATGTGTTTTTTTTTTTGCTAAATAGTGCTGTATATAAGTACAGTTTCACCCAGGACAAAAAAAGAAAAATGCTGTAAACTGGCCAAACTTTGAGCACACACAGATATGAGGCGGCACGGAGATACCACACCAAAAAATGTGTGGCCTGTATTCCAACTACACCTGGGGCTAGCTATATACGGACAATATATCCTACAGGTAGCAGCAGCAGCACCAGAACACAGGAAGGAAATGGACCCTCTTGATTTATGCAATGATCTATACACACATACAGTGCCTGCAGGCCTTGCACTAATGTGTATAGTGCAATATACACTACCCTGCCTAACTAACACTGGAACCTATATACTCCAGAATTATTCCTTAGAAGGACTGTTGGTTTAGCTGGATTTGAGTAGTTTAGGATGGTAGACCCCACACTAATAAATCCACAATTCTGACCCTATCTTGGCAGCAGCTCTCCCTACATTATCTCAATCCGGAGCTGAATGCGCAGAGCAGGGCGGCGTCTGGTCTCTTATTCCCCTGATGATGCTGCACGGTCAGCCAATCACTGCACAAACACAACAAAGATGGCTGCGGCATTTCATTGCCTGGCAGACAATCCCTGCATTGTGATTGGTTCTGTAAAGTCCGCCAAAAAAGCTGGGTGGAGACCCGAGTTCCCGCCGAGTAATACTGGAAATGCTCGGTGCCCAACGAGTACCCCGAGTACCTTGGTACTCGGGCGAATAACAAGTAGTTCGCTCATCACTAGTCATGACCACATAGTAACTGAATAATACCACATACAAGGAACAAATTGTAAACACAGAGGCAGAAGAGCATCTGGTAATGTTCCTCAGCTCTTACCCTGGGAAGTGGCATATGCAACTGTGGAGGACGAGTGTCTCGCTATAGTGTTGGCCCTGCGGAAGCTGCAGCTCTACCTATACTGGTGCAACTTCACCTTAGTGACTGATCACAACTCTCTCAGCTGGCTGCATCGGATGGCTCGTGACAACGGTAAACTACTGTGGTGGAGCTTGGCTCTACAACAGTATGATTTTACCATTCAGCACAAAAAGGTAGCGATCATGGCAATGCTGACGAGTTGTCCCACCTGAGGGATTCTGAGGAGGTAGGCTTGGGAGAAGATCTGTAAATTAGTCTCCGATGCAACCTCAAAAGGAGGAGGTGTGATGGATAAATTAAAATCTCCAGGAGAAAGAGCCTATGCTTCACTGAATACATGTTTAACATAGGGAAAGAAAGGAAATTATGTGTAGTAGCTAGGAGGTGATGAAACTCATTAAAACCCCCTTTTAAGCTGGGACTGCCTGCGGTGACCAAATGGTTAAAACAGGATATCTATTGTGGAGAACGGGATACCTGTTCTGGGAAAACAACTACTAGGCTGAAATGTGTTTACACATGGGAGAGAGACTATCTTTTCCCGGGCCCAGATTCTAGACATGCCATCTCTGATGGTCAGATATGAATATTGAGGAGTGTATCGATTCGATAGACAGCTCAATTGAATTGATATTGATGGGATATACATTTTCAACTTCAGGACTATGTTGCAATAAAATGTAAGTTAATTATGTAAAAATCATACAATGTGTTTATCAGTATTTTATTTTAAGATTCTGCCTCTCACAGTTGAAGTGTATTTACGATAAGAATTGAACGTAGGTGTGAAAACTTGCAAAATCGGTAGTTTATCAAATGCTTATTTTTCCCCACTGTATATATTTTTTCCACAGTAGTTAAAAGCCATTATGTTATTTTCTACAGTGCCATTTGAGGGCACTTTGATTGGAAATATCTGGGTAGTGCCTTGCCAAAGCCTTCTTCCATTACATAGTTGCGCAACTACAAAGTTCAGCAAGCCTTTCAATAGAGGTACACTATACTGTACAGTGGGTATGGAAAGTATTCAGACCACTTTAAATTTTTCACTCTTTGTTTCATTACAGGCATTTGGTAAATTCAAAAAAGTTCATTTTTTTTCTTATTTACACTCTGCACCCCATCTTGACTGAAAAAACAGTAATGTGGACATTTTTGTAAATTTATTAAAAAAGAAAAACTGAAATATCACATGGTCATAAGTATTCAGACCCTTTGCACAGTACTGAGTAGAAGCACCCTTTTGTGCTAGTACAGCCATATGAGTCTTCTTGGGAATGTTGCAACAAGTTTTTCACACCTGGATTTGGGGATCCTCTGCCATTTTTCTTGCAGATCCTTTCCAGCTCCGTCATGTTGGATGGTGAACGTTTGTGGACAGCCATTTTCAGGTCTCTCCAAAGATGCTCAATTGGATTTAGGTCAGGGCTCTGGCTGGGCCAGTCAAGAATGGTGACAAAGTTGTTCTTAAGTCACTCCTTTGTTATTTTAGCTGAGTGCTTAGGGTCATTGTATTGTTGAAAGGTGAACCTTCGGCCATGTCTGAGGTCCAGAGCACTCTGGAAGAGGTTTTTCATGCAGGATATCTCTGTACTTGGCAGGACATCTCTGTACGTGGCCACATTCATGTTTCCTTCAATTGCAACCAGTCGTCCTGTCCCTGCAGCTGAAAAGCACCTCCATAGCATGATGGTGCTACCACCATGCTTTACTATTGGGATTGTATTGGGCAGGTGATGAGCAGTGCCTGGTTTTCTCCACACATACCACTTAGAATTATCACCAAAAAGTTCTATCTTCATCTCATCAGACCAGAGAATCTTTTTTTTTCATAGTCTGGGAATCCTTCATGTGTTTTTGTAACAGGGAGCAGGGAGATTGTCGTGGCTGATCATGGTTGCTCTGTCACCCTCTTGTCTCCTGCCACATACACACAATGTCCCCTTTGTAGCATACCATTCTTTCCACTTTCAGATCCATCAGGGTCCCGTCTGATCTGCTGAGGATTTCCTTCTGACAGTTTTCAAACAGAGACAGAGTCCAGTCCAACTTAAAATAAACGATTTTACCAGGTTCCAACCTCAGTACATCCTGCTCAGTCACAGAAGCAAATTAGAGTTCATCGCAGAATACATCCTTTTCTTTCTTTTTGCTTTCCCTCACTTCTTTCGGAATGCCCCAGGGTCGTACAGACTTGTCCGGTACCGCAGGGTTCCGTTTCACCCCAGACATAAGGGCATCTGCCCACGTAGTTAGCTGCCACATATTGGAGCTGCCCTGCATTCCTTTACTGCTGTGACCTTTGGCCCACAGGCCCTGGATGACTGGGTTACTTGCTTAATGTTACATTGCCAACTGCCCTATCCGGACTCCCAGGCCCTACTGGCTAAAATGGGTGAAAACTCACTCACTTACCCACAGTTAGCCCCTCCTATGTTAACAATTTCCTAACCTACTCTATATGTGCTAATGTGTCCCCATCTAGTGGGTTAACTTCATCACTGCACTTTCCCTGCATGCAATCACATGTACGTTGTATTACACATAACCACACATTGAGATATATATATATATATATATATATATATATATCAATCAGACATATTACCAGCTGCTTAAGGGGGTGGGGCATAAACCCCTGTACCCCTTACATCTTTTAACAAACTCTATGCGGGCTTTCATATGTCTGGCACTGAGGTGAGGCTTCCGTCGAACCACTCTGCCATAAAGGCCCGACTGAGGGCTGCAATGATAGTTGACTTTGTGGAACTTTCTCCCATCTCACTACTGCATCTGTGGAGCTCAGCCACAGTGATCTTGGGGTTCTTCTTTTCCTCTCTCACCAAAGGCTCTTCTCTCACGATTGCTCAGTTTAGCTGGATGGCCAAGTCTAGGAAGACTTCTGGTGGTCCCAAACTTCTTCTTCCATTTAAGGATTATGGAGGTCACTGTGCTCTTAGGAAACTTGAGTACTGCAGAAATTCTTTTGTAACCTTGGCCAGATATGTGCCTTGCCTCAGTTCTGTCTCTGAGCTCCTTGGCCAGTTCCTTTGACCTCATGATTCTCATTTGGTCTGACATGCACTGTGAGCTGTGAGGTCTTATATAGACAGATGTGTGCCTTTGCAAATCAAGTCCTATCAGTTTAATTAAACACAGCTGGACTCCTATGATGGAGTAGAACTATCTCAAGGAGGATCACAAGGAAAGTATGTGACTTAAATATGAGTGTCTAGGCAAACAGTCTGAAAACTTTTGACCATGTGAAATTTCAGTTTTTCTTTTTTAATAAATTAGCAAAAATTTCTACATTTCTGTTTTCTTCAGGCAAGATGGGATGCAGAGTGTACATTACTGAGAAAAAAATAAACTTTTTTGAATTTTCCAAATGGCTGGAATTAAACAAAAAGTGAACAATTTAAAGGGGTATGGATACTTTCTGTACCCACTGTATATGCTAGGCTTATGTCCCTCTGTACTTTGCTACATCACAGTGTCTTGGAAATAGGAAGACACTCATACTCATTGACGGAAACATGAGTTGAAGAGTGGAGGACAGATATTTGTGAACAAGGCTGATGGAATCATATGGGCTTGTTTGAGAAATAAGATAAGAAGACCAAAACTGAACCCCAAGTGATAACAAGATTCAAGAGATGTGTCTATTTAGGACATTTTATAGCATCTCATTTGCATTTGTCTCGAGAACTGAGCCTGGTCGTGCACTTTTAGGAATGTAGCATGCAGTTTTCTCCATTAATTTACTTGGGAACTCCAAAAATTGGTGCACTCAGCAATTTTTGGAGCTCCTATACATGAATATAGAGACCGATTTGATGTGATGGATCTAAGCTTTGCTTTTTATACTTCTACAGTTGTGTCTGGAGAGGTAATAGTTAATTTTTTCCTGTCATCCCACAGCTGTCCTGGGCTTTTTCAGCTCTTAAAATTTCAATTGAAGGGATTCATTGGAGCAAACTGTAATTCAATTATCACATAACTTTATCATTATCACTTAACTTCAGTAGGCAAGCTTTGAGTTGTAGAGTGAAGGTGACCTCAGAACGTGAGGAGACGCCTGATTCTACAGGCTTAGAAGGCTTCCTAAAATTTCATGTAGACTATATATAGTCACCGTCTGAGCCCTTGGTCAAGATGGGCAATTCTTGAGCAAAATGGGCAGGTGGTGCTGATGCAGCAGCAGGATACATGCTTTATGATTAATTTATGTTGAAGAAGTGATGAGCTGTTGAGCAGATGCTGAACTGTTGTAGCTGAGCTAGAGCAGTGAGGACACATGTTGCAGGGCTGGAACAGCGAAGACTGATATAACAAAGCTGGGACAGTATTGATTGATGTAGCAAAACTGGAACATGTCATGCTCGCCATGTCTGTTATGTCTGCCATGTCTGTTTTACCTCATGACCCTGGAGCGGTGTGCACGCGCATCTCATGTCTGCTATCCTGCTTGTTCCCTAGAGCAGTGTGCACTCTCACCTCATGTCTGCTGAGCTGCAAGATGCCTGCGTTTCTGCTTTGCCTTCTGTGATCTTCGCGTCATGTCTAGAATCCCTGATCATGTGTCTTTCCTAGGATCCTGCACTGTCTGGTTCTGCAATCATCTCGTCATGTCTGAAACCTTGATCATGTGACGTTTCCTAAGATCCTGCACTGTCTGGTTCTGTGATCATCTCGTCATGTCTGAAACTCTGATCATGTGACTTTTCCTATTATCCTGCACTGTCTGGTTCTGCAATCATCTCGTCATGTCTGAAACCTTGATCATGTGACGATTCCTAGGATCCTGCACTGTCTGGTTCTGTGATCATCTCGTCATGTCTGAAACCCTGATCATGTGACTGCGCTCTGTGATCCTGGAGCATCTGAACTAGGAAGTTCTCCCCTGGTCCTGACCCGGAAGAGGAGGTGCTGTGCCCTATATTAGACCGCCCCTTCCTATGCTCAGGGCCTGAGTATTGTGTCCCTGCATGGCTGCTTGGTCTGTGGAGCACTCCCTCTATTCTGTGCCCTTGCACTTGCTCTGTCGTGCGTCTCTGCACACGCTCTGTGCTCGTACTCCGTCTCTTGTCCCGTGCCTTGTCTTTTGTTTGTCCGTTGTGCCATGTTCGTCCTTGTCCTGCTTAGACTTGTAGTCCTTCTGTTATTCTCTGCCTTGCCTGTTTCTGCCATGTCTTGCCTTCGCTATGCTCTGCCTTGTGTTTTCTCCTCGGTTCTCTGTCTCTGCCTGTTATTCCCGCTCTCTCTGCTATGGTGCTCTGTAGTGCTCCCTGGCACACGCACCATTCCTCCTCTCTTTCCTTTTGTGCTCTTTTCCATGTCTAGTCCCAAGGCTCTGCCTTGGCCCGGCTCTGGGCTTCAGCCTACGCTCCGCTGCTAGACTCTTTCCTATTATGCTCTCTTGCACGTTTCTAGGCTAGTCCCAAGGTTCTCCCTTGGCCCGGCTCTGGGCTTCGGCCTACGCTCCGCTGCTAGCTCTGTTCTTGCTCTGACCTGATTCCGTGTTCTGCCTATGCTTCCGTTCCTGGTTCCGTACACTGCCTAAGCTCTGTCTTGTTTCTCGTCTTGTCTTCCCTTGCTCTGTTTCTTCGTGTGCCCTTTGCATGCGCCTGGCCTTCCTAGCCTCCTGTTTTTGCCTCAGCCGTGCCCGCCCTAGCCGTGCCCGCCTGCTTGTGCCTCAGCCGTGCTCGTCGGTCAGTGACAGCTGTGTCGCCTGCCATGCCTCAGCCAGGTTCGCTGAAGTCTTGCCCGGCTGTCAGTGCCGCAGCCCGATCAGCTAGCAAGTGCCCCAGCCGTGCCCTCTGTGCTCCCTTGCACTTCACGCTGTTTCCACACTGTGCTCTGCGTGCTCTCTAAAGCACGCGCAGGCCCTCGCCTGCCCATGGCATACCTCCCCGTGCTTCTGTAAAAGTATGCGCAGGCTTTGCCATGTCCCCTGTCATGCCCTCTTGCATGCACAGATCCTAACCCGGTCCTTGAACCCTGACCCTGGCATGCCTCTCTGCACGCGCAGGACTCTGCCTCGCCTGACCCTGGCGTGCCTCTCTGCACGCGCAGGACTCTGCCTCGCCTGACCCTGGCGTGCCTCTCTGCACGCGCAGGACTCTGCCTCGCCTGTCCCTGGCATGCCTCTTTGCAAGCGCAGGACTCTGCTTTGTTAACTTGTGCCTTGGCGTGTCTCTACACACGCACTCTGTCTTCTACCTTGTGCTTTGGCGTGTCTCACACGCACTGTCTTGTACCTAGTGCTTTGGCGTGTCTCTACACACGCACCCTGTCTCGTTTTGTGAACCCTGGCGTGTCCCCTACACACGCACCTTGCTTTGCACCTCGCTTTGAACCCTGGCGTGTCCCCTGCACACGCACCTTGTCTTGCACCTAGCCTTGGACCTTGGCGTGTTCCCTAACACGCACCATGCCTGGATATCTGACGTGCCTCCTTGCCTGAACCCTGGTTTGCCTGCCGGATGCCCGGAACCTGCCGATTGCTGCCAGAGATCGTAAGATGGATGACTGCGGCCTGATGTCCGGAGCTGATGTCTGCAGCCTGATGCCTTGATCATGTCGATTGTTGCGAGCGGTCCGGAGTCCGATGTGTTATGATTGAGTCACCGTAGGAGGCAAAAATAGAAATGCTAGCTAAGTCCAGAAAACCAGAGAAGTTGGCAGCTATCGGATTGCAGACCTCTGAACCTATCAAAACAACTAGCAGTAGCCGTGGGGGGCTCCTACGATGCCCTAGGCCCCTCGATCACAGCCGGAGGACTACATAGCCTAAAGACAGAAAGGGAAATCTAAACTGCCCCAGAGCAGACCCCAAAGCAAAAGGCAGCCCCCCACATATAATGACGGTGAAGCAAGAAGAACAAAACACAGACAGAAAGATAGACTGAGCAAAGATGGGGCCCACGCTAGCTTAGATAGGAAAGGACAGGAAGGCTGCTGTCTGCAATCCGTGAAAAACCCTATGAAAATAAGAGCCAACAAACTGACAGTAAAAAGGCCCTGAAGACGCTAGGCTTCAAAAAAGCTATGTCAGTTCTCAGGAATATTCTGAAGACGGAGCAACAGGCAAAAGGAGATACAGCTCACCCCAGCAGGGAATGGCAGAATACAGAAAAGCAAGGAAAACAAAACACTAATGCAAAAAGGCAAAGCAGAAATCTTAGCTTTAGATGAGCAGGAATCAAACTGGTTTCCTAGAAGTCCACAGAGAAATCACCCGCAGGCCAGAAGGGAGTCGGCAGCCTTATATCCAGTCATTAACTCCACTCAGCCAGTCATCATCATCAGCCCCAGGTGTTTGACAATCAGGCTCACTACCTTTCTTCACCAGAAGAGGGAGTTCCTCGGGCCTCAGTAGTGAAGGGGAAAATGAACTCACAACACCGATGCCATTTTGCCTTTACCTGTACCTAGGCGTGCCACCTGGCACGTACCATGCTATGGACCTTGGCGTGCCCACACACGCACTTTGCACGTTTTGCTTGTTTTCACGTTTTTGCACTGAATGTGATCCTGAAGATCTTAATGAAGATACCTTGCACTTACCTCTTGTCTTGTCTTGTTTCCTGCTTGTCTCTGGTCGTCAGACACTCCCATAGTCCCCCTGATCCGGCCGTCTGGTCCAAGCAGTGGTGGCTCACCGCCTTGGTCTTGCGCCTGACACTCCATGTATAGGGGGTGGATTCTCACAAGGTCAGCTCGCCCTCGGTGGGTGGGTACCATGACCCAGGGGGTCCACTCAAAAAATGGGCTCAGCAGGAGCTGAGTCCGTCACAGAACAACAATGTCTGATGTACAGTAGAAGAGCTGGAACAGCAGATACTAATATAGCAGTATTGTAACAGAAACTACTTTAGCAGTAATGGAATATCGATGCCTGGAAAAGCAGAGATGTGTTAGCAAAGGTGGTTTAGTAAACAGAGCTAGGACAGCATAATTGTGGTTGGAAGAGTAGTATAGTTGTAAGAAAGAAAACTACCTGAATACTCATGCAGTGATCCTCCACCTGAGCCGGTTTAAATGATGCAGGCAAATGAGTTTACAGATGCGCAATGAGTTACAACCTGATGCAAAGAAGAGCTGGGGAGACTGGCAACTATAGAAAAGTGATGTAGTGATCACTTCTGGAGCTGGGAGAGGTAAGTAGCAAGGGTTCCCATTTTTGGCTTCAGGAAAAATTTGCTTCTGGAAAAAGGGAAAACCTCAAGATCCATAGATGAGTTGGCAAATCTCCTGAAAACTACCTTACTTTCTCCCAGATGTCTCTTGGGAACAAGTGTTTGGAAGGTTTCCTGTGTCTCCTGTTGGAATGCTTCCTAATTAATATCAATTGGCATGGAGAAGTGTGTCCCCAAAAGGGGCCATGGAACCTGAGAATATTTCCACACTTTTTTTCACTCTGCCCTTTTATTGTCATTCATGATATTAATTTTTCGTTCTTCCCATTATGTTCCATCACATGAAACATTTCATGCGCCATTGGCCTGGCTGTAGATACATTAGTGCTCATTTATGTCCAGTAAGGCACCATAATTAATCGCATGTACGGAAACGTGCACATTGTGTCTACACACAAGAGGCTATGATCAATTTACATGATTTCAACAAACATAGCAATTAATTTCCACTGTTCTTCATTCCCCCTGAGGCTGAAACTAAATGCAGAGTAAGATCACAGGATAAAGCGATGACAAGTCCGTTCCCTCCGGAAGAAACTCTGTGGAGAGTTCAACCTATTTATTACAACTTTATAATTATAGAGTCCGTAGTGACAACTGAAGTAGTGATTTTATTTTTTAATCCCGTCCCCATGCTTCACAAGTTTTCATTTGCTTTAATTAAAGGCCTTGATGTTGCCACAGTCCCCGGAGTCATTAGGCAAGCTCAAGCTTCAAGGATAACAAGGCCAGAGGTGACAAACTGCCATTTTGCCCCCGTGGAGAAACACAAAGTGAAGCGCTACGAACTGGGGGCAGATGGGATTAACCCTCAGAAGCTAATTATGACAAACTGAATTTAGTAACTGTATATTGGCGGGTAATGATGAGAAAGCTTCTGTGGCTGCCATCGGGAAGCAGAATTCACTATGCTCTTCTGAAGTGCTGTCCAAGGGACAACTGAAGTGACAGGATGACAGTGATGTCTTTCCGAAGGTGAGACTTTTGATGGTGACCTGATTAAAGGATCTGATAAAACCCAGGTGATCGGCACAAGGGGGCACGTGCAGTGCATAACATAAAGTTGTATTATTTCTTTTCAAGCTTAGGAAATTATGGAAATGAATTTGTAAGTTTCCAATAGTTTTTGAGATTTAGCCACTTGTAAATTTGTTTTGAGAATGTCTCAAGGAGGTTCTTCACCATGGAAAATTCTTACTTATTAGAAGGGTCCCTTGACAATAAGCTGATCACAAAATGATCTCCCTGCTGAATCCTTCAGTGATCTGTAGGAAATCCTTACAGAAAGTGTTCAATTTTTCTGCATCACCCCTACATGATACATAAAACATTACACACTGTCCATTCAAACCATTGGGCAGGTCCTCCAGAATGAAAGATACTTTTGGGAGAAGTTCTCCTCTCTGGCCAAAAGATGTAAAGGTCTTGAATAAGAGATCACCATTAGAATTTACTGATAGGGTTTATGATAGAATTCCACAAATCGATTTACACCACCCAGGCTACTGGCCACTACAAAGCCATGAGAAGTGCCTCTTAGCCAGCCCGGCACAGCATAACGTGCATCACAATTAGCGCCCGGCCGATTAATCAAAAGAACAATGGATGGTGTCAAGTAAGAAGTAGTTCTCGTACCTCTAGTGGTGACAGTTGGCCGATACAGCGGGTCATTTGAATCGTAAACCATATAACTCATCTAGGCTATATTGTATGTAATGGGTCACTTGAATGATGGAGCTGTACTGTGAAGTAGCTGGACAAGCTAAAGAAAAGGGAGATAGAGTAAAGAAGTTTTCACCCAAACCCTTCCCATTGTTGAGGTGAATCTTACGCCATGAAAGTACTGCATGAATGTGTGATTTGGAAATAACAGCAGTGGCCACTAAACAGTTGATGGAGCTCTGCTGCTCAGTTCAGTTCTGTAACAGCTTACATCTAGCCACCAGTGGGAGTGCCACTAACACGATATTGATGACCTATCCCATGGATATGTCAAAAGGAGAAACATTACCCCTTAGACCTCAAAGGTGGTGTAAGAATCCTTTAATGTCAATTGACACTGTTGCATGTGTCGTTGAAATTTGCAAGTCCTTATATGTTATGCCTGTTGCATCCCTATTGGAGATGTTGGGACTGTTCCGCGTCCCTGTGGGCACTGTTGCACTTCATTAAGAAAGCCCTGCTCACGGTAAGCGGGTAAAGTCTGTTTTTTGCCAAAAGCTGAAGATTAGTATGTGAAATCGGCTTAGGGGACTGCGAACTAGGTAGAAGATTCTTTTGTTTTTTTGCTGCACCTGTTGTGCCCCTTCTGCTGGAAAAAAAAGCCGAGACTGTCTGGATGGCCTGGACCATGGGAAATATCTAAAAAATGTGTGTTTTCCTTGCTGATGGGAAAGCCTGCTCCCCTTAATAAATGGGGAGCTCTACCTCAGAAAGATTGACGGCTTTGAAGAACGGGCCGCATTTGGTGAATATATCGTATTTAATGTATATATTAGTGGACTTAACCCTGAGGACTGTGGGCCGGGTTTGCATTTTCAGAAAAGTTGGACCACTGTGCGCCATTGTAAATTCTTTAGAATGTTTTACGATACGATACGATACAATACACTTTATTGATCCGGGGGAAATTACGGTATTACAGCAGCAATACTAACAGCAGTACATAAAATATTAGGACACAAATCTTGCACAAGTATGCCAACATTACGTAACAAATAAATGTGGGTAGTTCAGGTATATAAGTCACTGTTAATTGACATTAGTACACCTGCAATCAGTCATTGTTGTCTACCACCCGTAGGAAATTATTATACACCCCCATAGCAATAGGTACAAACGATTGACTGAATTTCTCCGTCTTACACTTTAGTAGGATTAGACGGCTGCTGAATGTGCTCTTCTGCTTCAAGAACAGCTCGTATAGTGGGTGTGTATTATCAGCGTCGGACTGGAACGCCTTGGGCCCACCGGAGAAAATCATTCTTGGGGCCCATTATGTAGCTACATAGAAATAAATACAAGACCGCCAATTGTGCCGTAAAACACCCTAATATCTGGGTATAGGGTATAATATAAGGTAGTACACCTCTTAATTATGTAGCAGGAGTTGCGGTAGCCTCCCTCATAGAATATAAAGCAGCCCCCTCAAAGTTTAAGGCAGCCCCCTCATAGAATATAATGTAGCCCCCTCATAGAATATAATGCAGCTCCCTCATAGAATATAATTAAGCCCCATCACAGAATATAATGCAGCCATCTCATAGAATATAGCCCCTTTATAGAATATAATGTAGCCCTCCACAGAATATAATGCTGCCCCCCTCATAGGGTATAATGCTGCCCTCCTCATAGGGTATAATGCACCCCCTCATAGGGTATAATGCTGCCCTCCTCATAGGGTATAATGCTGCCCTCCTCATAGGGTATAACGCACCCCCTCATAGGGTATAATACACCCCTTCATAGGGTATAACACTCTCCCCCTCATAGGGTATAATGCACCCCCTCATAGGGTATAATGCACCCCCTCATAGGGTATAATGTTGCCCCCCCACAGGGTATAATGCTGCCACCCCCTCATATATATAATGCTATAAATATATATATAGATACATATAGATATAGATACATATAGCTATAGAGATTGATAGAGATAGATAATAGATAGATATAGAGATAGATAGATATATAGAGATAGATGATAGATAGAGATAGATATAGAGATAGATAAATAGATAGATATATATGAAAAAGGCACAGCAGCACCCTGTGAATGCCAAGACATGATGTCAATGGAAATAACAACTTCCAAACGCTCTGTCCCTCAGCAAGATGTACTTACAAAAGCGAAGGTTCTTAGCGCATGATTTGGCCAATTCATGTGTGCCCGTCAACCGTGGCAAGGTGACACTTCTCTGACGGGTCATGTCTAAAGCCTTCCATATCCTACTGTATATGCCACTTTCTGGTTAAGAAACCTACTATAATGGACAAACATGTCTCTCCTGGGCTGCAAGCCTCCAATTTGAATGGGCAAGTAGAACTGGTTGAGAACACCTGCAGGTTAATGGGAGGAGTGCAAGTGTTAGAGCAGAGGGAGTCACACCCCCCAAAATAGCATTTGGAAGTTGTTATTTCCATTGACATCATGTCTTGACATTCACAGGGTGCTGCTGTGCCTTTTTCATATATGTTTTGCAGTCACTGCAGCTTGCACCTATTCACACTTAGGCTACTTTCACACATCAGGTTTTCGGCGTCAGGCGCGTTCCAGCGTCGTGCCGGAGTGCCGGTTCCGGCAAATGTTTAGTAAAACTGGATGTGACGGATCCGGTTTTCTGCCGGATCCGTCTTGCGCTTGACAGCCAAAACCGGATCCGTCTCATCCGGTTCATCCGGTTTTCGATCCGTTTTTCGACGGATTACGCCGGATCCGGTTTTTAAAATCGCCCCTTGTGGCCTTCCGAAAGGGATTGGCTACTGAAAAACTATATATAGCGTGTTCCTACAGACCTTCTTTGACAGGTTGTAAAGGAGAAAGTGCAGGTTACTGGCGAAGATGGATGTTGTGATTGGAAATATTTTGAAGAATTTGGCGGATTTTACAGCGGAGGCGAATCGTTTGAGGGTGATTGTTCTGGAGAAGGAGAGAGCGAGACGTAGACGACGTTTGTGGATCCACCCCATCACAGCCAAGAGAATGACGCGTGGGGTCTATTATACACTCTGCATGGACCTTAGACGAAACCCGGATACATTTTTTGGATATGTTCGGATGAAAATGGAGAATTTTGATTCCTTGGTGGAGCGCATTGCACACCTCATAAGAAAATCGGACACCTATTGCCGCTTCTCTGTTTCACCCGCAGAGCGTCTGATGGTGACTTTAAGGTAAGCCACTTTCACTGCAATCTTGTTGGTGGTAGTTTGTATCTCCAAGTGTTATAGCTGAGTTTTGGTATGTAATGCTGTGATTTTAAACTAATTGATTGTTTTTTAATTCCCCACAGATTTCTTGCTACTGGAGAATCCCTTTTGTCACTGCATTTCCAGTACAGACTCGGGATTTCCACCATATCTGGAATAGTGAAGTACACATGCCGTGCACTGTGGGACTCCTTAGCTGAAGAGTTTTTACCAGAGCCCACAACAGAGAGGTGGATTGAAATTTCAGAAAAGTTTCAACAGATATGTCAGTTTCCGAACTGCTTGGGCGCTGTGGACGGGAAACATATCCGCATTGTAAAGCCAGCCGGATCGGGATCGGAATATTTCAATTACAAGAAATATTTTTCAATTGTCCTCATGGCCATCGCGGAATACAAATTTATTGCTGTTGATATTGGGGCCTATGGCTCCTCCAATGACTCTCAAGTTTTCAAACTGTCTGCCATGGGGCGTAAACTGTATGGAAACACCTTCCAGTTCCCACCCCCTAAACCGCTGCCGCAAACATCTGGTCCACCTATGCCATTTGTCTGTGGATGAAGCCTTCCAGCTGTCAGAACACCTTTTGAAACCGTATGGCAGCAGAGGATTGTCAAGAACAAAACGCATTTTTAATTACCGCCTCACAAGAGCAAGAAGAATGGTTGAATGTACCTTTGGTATTCTGACAGCCAAATGGCGGGTCCTATTGACTGCAATCAACCTCAAGACAGAAACTGTGGACGAGGTGATCAAAGCTTGCGTGGTACTCCACAATTTTGTTATCTGCAAGGAACCCATTTCCATTGAGGACACCTCTGAAGAAACCACCTTGCAAGATTACCATGACATTACCACTAGAAGTTCTGTGACAGTTTCAGTAATGAGGGACAATTTTTCACTATACTTTACGTCACCTCAAGGCAGAGTACACTGGCAGGATGACAGAGTGTGAAAGATTTGTGCCCTTAACCAAACTTGTATACCTTCTGTACCAACAGTATATACCTTTGCCAACCAAAGTTGGCTATCTTGTCATGGTCTTACTATTTTTACCTTTAGGCCACAGGTGTGTACCTGGTTGTGTTTTATGCAAAGTATTTCACCTTTTAACAAAATTTGTGTACATTGTTAGGAAATCACCAACAATAAACACAACTTTTTAGGTGAAATACTTTGCTTCAAACACAACCAGGAACACAACTGTGGCAAAAAGCTAAAATTTACCCACAGTTATATACCTGGTTTTGAATACCTTTTTACCTTTGAAATACCCTGTATTTAACCTTTTTTTTAAACATATTTCGCCGCAGAAAGAAATGACAGACAACCATTGTAAAACGATAATTTAACTTTTATTTAAAATATTTCTTTTTTTGTAAAATGTTTTTAAAGTGCAAAAAACTTTTTTAATAAAGGTTTTAAACCCAATGGGCATTTTTATTAAAAAACACACATTACAAATCTGTGTAGTGTGGGGTGGAAATACTGCTGGAGGGGCTGTGGGACACTTCGACACTGGGAGTGTGGAGAGAGGACTGGGATCGTGGTGGGGAAGGAACAGTTAGAGGTGAAGGTGTGGAAAAAGCTACAGAATGGGTGGACATGTGGGAGGCAGAAGAGGTGGTGGGCGGTGGAGTGGAGGGATGGGCAGGGACTGTAGGAGCAGATGATGTTGATGGAAAGTTGTATGGGGAAGGAGCTTGGTACGGTGAAGGAGTTTGGTACGGGGCAGGTTGCTGGAAGTGGGGAGATGTCTGGTACTGGGGAGGTTGCTGGTACTGGGGAGGTTGGTGGTACTGGGTAGGTGGCTGGTATGTAATAGAAGGGGGAGGATGGAAAGTGGCTGGAGGGGGTGCAGGTGGAGGAACTACTGGGGTGGGAGGAGGAGGTTGGGAGGTAACGTGCTGGAGAGCACCGTGGCATGAATGCATTACATGCATCTGCTGGGTAGAAGAGAGCGTTTCCATGCGCTCCACAACAGACCTGAAAAAGGTGTGGTTTGGTGAAGATCTTGCTTCTGAATGCATGGTTTGCAGAAGTGTCTTCAGTTCACCTCCAGAATGCTGGAGTTGATCTGCTGAAAGCCTGCGGAGATTTGCTCTGACAAGACTTTTAGACAGTTCTGGAAAGATGCATTCAGATGCAAGAACTCTGGCGCATAAGTCTTTTCCTGACCCCTCTGCCGCTGCTGCCCAGTACCCGCAGGTGTACTAGAGGTGGCAGGGGCAGAAGGGTGGGGTAAAGGGAAAGCGATCTCCTCACCAGCAGCTTCATGTAATGTAGGCGGCCACGATGCTCCTGTGCTGGTGGATGGGACAGATGGGTCGAATGTGTGGGAAGGCTGGGAAGGTGCAGATGTACCGTGGCGGTCGAAGTGTCCCTCGGTGCCGGTCTCCTCAGGGATCGCCTCAGAAGGGTCCAATCGTGCAGGCTCCCGAGTGCTGCTCACTGTGCTGTGGAATAAAGAGAAAAAAAAACAATTAAAATAGTGACATGGTATGGCCCTGGCTGAAAAAAAAAAGTTACATCTAAACATTTTTTTGTCACATGTGGTGTGTAATATTTACCTTCTGGTGACCATTGTATCCCGGAGGAACGACAGGGCTCGTGCGTACTTGTACTTGCTCCTGCGTCCTCCAGATCCACTCGGGGCCCGCATCTCTTTATTGAACTCCTTCTTGAAACGATCCCTCACAGACCGCCACCGCTTCACAATTCTCTCCCCTGAAACGAGAAAGGACAAAGTGGTTAGTATACAACATCAGTGTTTCCCAAACTCCAGTCCTCATGGTCCCCAGGGGTCATGTTTTCAGGATTTCCAAAGTAAATAGAAATCCTGAACACATGATCCGTGGGGACCACGAGGACTGGAGTTCGGGAAACACTGGTTTACATCAAGCAACCGGTACTGTATATACTTACGCTCTTTAATCTGGGCCCGAGCTTCGAGGTCCTCCCAGCGGCCCACAAGGAGCGAACAGATTTCCTCCCAGAGTCGTCGGGTAACGATCAGGTCAGCATGGCGGCGGTCAGCCATATTCCATATCAGCTCCCTTTCTCTGACGAGATCGATGAGGTGGTCCACATCAATTCCTCCATCCTCATCGTCTGAGTCGGGAGCACGCTGTGAAGGCTGTTAAAGTAAAATAGAAAAATAGCAAAATTAGTCCCCACACTTAAGACATGAAATAAAAAGTGTACCAAAATTTAATTTAAATATTATACTTACACGCTGGTGACCGCCGCGTTGCTGTCGCCGACGACCCTGGGAGGCACTGCGAGGACCTCTTGGCCGAGCACCAGATTGGGAAGACTAGAGAAGAAAAGAAAAAAATTTATGTGTTTGGATGTAGGCATTTGTTTGCTGTGTGTGGTCTGCAGAACATTGTTTTCTATGTGTTGTGTGTAGTGTGATGTTGTGTTTCTGCGTTTGATGCAAAAAACTTACCAATTGTGAGCCCACTCCAGGTGTCTGTCCACCCCTTCCTTCTTCTTCTGAGAGCTCCTCTTCAGCTTGTGATTCCTGTTTTGAAATAAAAGGCAATGAATAGACATATATTACAGAGATGATGGATTTTTGAAATAAAAACTTACTGTCAAACGCTGACGATGCGAGGGAGGGCTCCCAGAAGAAGATGTGCTGTCCTCTTGCTGGCCAGACTCCATGACTGTGGGTGGTGCTGTTGCTGCTGCCAGTGCTGCCACTGCTGCTGCTGCATCTCTTGGGCAGCTGTTGAATAAAGAGAAACAAAGGGCCAATGAATATCTTGAATGGGGGATTTGATAATTACCGTCTCTCATCTGCTGCTGGACTCCCCTCCCGTTGTTCAGCATGCTGCTCCATTTGGGGTGGTGGTGGTGCTGATGGTGCTGCAGTGGTCTCCTGCCTTCTCCTTCGCCCGGTTGCTGTCTTGGGTGGCATGTTGGGTGTGGCTGAGGGTCCCACTGTCATGCTTTTATATATGTGTCTTGTGGGCAGAGCTACTGAGCATGCTCAGACCCAAAAAAACGGATCCGGCGCATTGCGGCGCTCATAGGCTTTCATTGTGTGAAAAAGCCGGACACGCCGGATCCGGCGTATCCGGCTTTTTCGCCGGAGACAAAAAACGTAACAGTAAAACGTAAACGTTCCAGACGCCGGATTGCGACACATTGCCGGATCCGGCGAAAACCGAATGAAACACATGGCCATCCGGCCCGATCCGGCGCAAATGCAAGTCAATGGAGGGGAAACCGGATCCGACATTGCATTTCGCCGGATCCGGTTTTTGTCAAAAGTGCCGGATCGCGCCTGACGGCGAAAACCTGATGTGTGAAAGAGGCCTTAGGAGGTGCTGGTCAGGTTTTTTGTGTAGATATAGAGATAGATAGATAGATAGTCTACCTATATCTATCTCTATCTATCTATTTCTATCTAAGGCAGATATAGAGAGATAGATCGATAGATAGATAATAGTTAGACAGCTATAGAAAGATAGAAGGATAGATATAGAGATAGATGGACAGAAGATAGATAATGGATAAATAGATAGAGATAGATATAGATAGCTATAGAAAGATTGATAGATAGATATAGAGATAGATGGATAGATAGATAATGGATAAATAGATAGATATAGCGATAGATAGTGATAGAGATATATAGATAGATATAGAGATAGATAAAGAGAGAGATCAAGAGATAGATAGATAATAGATAGATAATAGATAGAAAGACAGATAGAAATATATAGATAATAGAGAGATAGAGAGATAGATAAATAGAGATAGATAATAGAAAGATAGAGATATATAGATATAGAGATAGATATAGAGATAGCTACATATACAGTAGATAGATATAGAGATAGAACGATACATATAGATAGAGGAGATAGATATAGATAGAAAAAAACAAACAAACTACAATACTCACCTCTCCTCCTCGCTCCCACGCTGATTCCAGCGGCGGCTGTGCTTCAGTATGAGGAGCTGCCGTCTGCCAGACACACAGCGGATGCGCTATGGTAACGTCATCGCGCATCGGCTGTGAGTCAGAAGCAGAGGGGACTGATCGGAGAGAGACGCGTCATCTGTCGCTCTCTCTTCCATTACAATTAACGGCGGCCCCAGCCCTCACTTACTGGGCGTGGGAAGCAGTGAATATTCATTTCTCTTTAGCAGCGGGGACAGGGGCTCCTGCCTCCTGTTACCCGCTGCTCCTACCAGGGCCCTCTGGAGAATCCTCCGGTTCTTTTGTGGGCCAGTCCGACCCTGTGTATTATTGTTCATTATAGCCCTTTACTTCTTCTGAATCCTATCCTCCACTACCTCCTCAAAAGAGTAAAGATGGAGGCCAACAGCTGCTTGCCTTCTTGATAAGTTTGTTGAGCTTATTAGTGTCAGCTACTCGCACACCGCTGCCCCAGCATATGATAGCAAAAAAGATGGCGCTTGCTGCAACGGACTGGTAGAACATTTCCAGCATTTTACTGCACACATTGAACGACCTGAGCTTCCACAGAAAGTACAGTCTGCTCATTCCCTTCTTGTGAACCTTCTCTGTGTGACACCTCCAATCAAGTTTGCTGTCAAGGTGAAAACCCAAATATTTGTAGGTCTCAACCATCTCCAACTCCTGGGCAGCAATAGTGATCGGTAAGTAATCATCCTTTTTCCTTCTATAACTCACCACCATCTCCTTGGTTTTCTTTACATTTAGTTCTAGACAGTTAGTCTGGCACCAATCTACAAAGTCAGAAACCACCCTTCTATATTCCCCTTCCCCCCGGCCCCCCACAGTGCCCCCTACAATACTGAGTCATCTGAGAATTTTTGGAGGTGACAGAGATCTGATTTATACTGAAAGTCCGCTGTATACAATTTGAAGAGGAAGGGTGACAGCACTGTACCCTGAGGGGCTCCCACCCTGCTCCCTACACTGCCAGATACCACCTCCCCCATCCTTACAAACTGTGGCCTCTCCGTCAGGTAGTCATTTATCTAGTTCACCATCCCCTGATCCACTGCCATATCAGTCACCTTATGTAGTAAGAGCGGCTGTAAGGTATTGAAAGCACTAGAGAAGTCAAAGAACATGGAGCGCACTGCAGTTCCATCATTGTCCAAGAATGAATGTACTGTATGTAGCAGAGACACTACAGCATCATCCACCCCTAATCTCTGCTGGTACGCAAACTGTAGGGGGTCAGAAAAAGCCCTCACCCTCAGGCGCAAGAAGGCGAGTATTATTCTCTCCAAGGACTTCATAGCATGCGATGTTATTAATCTTTATTATTAATCTTTATTTTTATATAGCGCTAACATATTCCACAGCGCTTTACAGTTTACACATATTATCAACGCTGTTCCCCTTGGGGCTCACAATCTAAATTCCCTAACAGTATGTCTTTGGAATGTGGGAGGAAACCGGAGTACCCGGAGGAAACCCACGCAAACACGGGGAGAACATACAAACTTAAGGCCACTGGACGATATTCTTGTAGGGAAGTTGGAAAAGTGGTCTTAGGAACCGGCAACAGGCAGGTGGTCTTCCACAGTTCTGGTACAGCCTGTGATTGAAGGCTCCAGTAAAACAGGGTCTGGAAGACAGTACACAGTTGGTTTGCACACGCTCTGAGGACACGTGGACTGAGGCCATCAGGCCCATCTGCTTTGCCAATAACTAATCTACTAAACTGTTTCCCCACATGTATAGTGTAAATATTGAAATCTGTTTGGTCGGGATGACCAAATTTTAGGAAAGGAGAAATGTAAGGGATTGAGCAGAATATCCCTTTAATGCCACCTTCCCTTTAAGGAGTTCTAAAGTAATATATAGAGTAATATATATTGTAAATAATGTACAGATCTCATGATGTTTTGGTACTGCTACAGTATGGTGTATTACCCCATGTTCATTGGTACTGCCATTTTATGTGTTACCATGATATATTATATTATATTATATTATATTGTATTGTATTGTATGCCATATATTGATGAATAGGGTAAGCCAGTGCATCCTTCGCGTTCAATAGTGGAGGGCACTGTTAGTATATAGTTCCATAGAGTGGGTAAGCATAGTTCTGTTGTGGGCCACTAGATGGTATACTAGGGTATACTAGTGGTTCTTGTTAGGTATAGTTGATAGGTTCACATAATGGTTAACTGTAGGAGGAGCTGCTATGGGTTAAGCAAGTGTAGGTTATAGGAATTAGTCAGAAGTCGAGCACGCCCAACAAGTCCACAAGGGCTCTAAGCCCAGAATGCCATAGCAGCTACGCAACATTGTGGAAAAGCAGAAAAGCACAGGCACAGTCAGACAGGTGCTGGATAAGATCGGAGCACTCGGGGAAATTACAGTTTATGACAGCAGTAAGAATGGAACGGAAGTAGTGGTCCAAGAGTCGTGCAGGGCGCAGAGTATTCACCATGTGGCAGATCTTAAATAGGGCTGAAGCCTACAAGTCTGAAGCGAAGCGGATGAATGGGATCGCCTATATCTTGAGGTCCTACAGGAGTGACACTGCAGTACCGCCAAGGGCGCTAATACCCTGGAATGTGTGTGAGGATACAGAAAGTAAGCAAGGGAAAGTGCAGGAGGAGGAATGCTTTGTGAACTGTAATGTAACTGATGTGTCCGGGACCATTGAAGAAGAAAGTAAAATTGTAGATTTGGCATCAGAACCAGTATCTGTGTCCGTTATTTCAACCCTGAGCACTGGAACCAAGTGTGCAGGAGCTGGGTCGCATCGCAGTGGAATCCCTGACCATGGACCAGCACCCCAAACAGGTACGCCGGTAGAAGCTGATGGTTTTTCTGTGGGAGGAGGTCAGGACACTAGAGCCCCGGTGCTGCGACTACCATCCTGGCCCCCTCTTACACCGTCATGCTTCAGTAGAGCCTACTGAAGACTCCCTTCTCTTTATATATTCCAAGCAATTTGCTGTTTCAAGTCTCTTCTTGGGACTAAAACCCTCAAATAACCATAAAAAATGTAAAAAAAAATACCCTCAACTATAAAAATAGAAAACCCTAAAAAATTTAAAGGTATTTGGTTAGTGTTGTGTACATAAAATATCAATATATCAAAATATAAAATGAATGAACCCATAACGAAATGCTGAAAGCAAAAAACAATTTTAACATCAGAATTGCTGTTTTACAATTGTTAATGTGTAAGATAGTCAGGGTGGTAGTCATGGCAATGGGCTGGTCTGTTCACACACCCTGGCACCCCACAGATGAAATGTAAAGTCCTTTCTGACCCCAGCACACTTACAGGTTCTGTCAGATTCCCCTCCGCTGCTGTCATGTCGGCTCTGCATCCATGAGCTCCACAAATTACTTCAGAGACAAGGTCTTTTTCCATCAGCTTAACTTTACTAGACAGCAGCATATTCATTACACGGGCAGCACAATTCACACAGAGCCATGTATTTTGCACTTTCCCTGCCTTCTGGGCAGACTCTGTTCCTTTTGTACTCTCTCTCCTTTTCCTCCCAGCATTCGCTACGTATCTCTAGTCAAACTCTGTTCTGTCCTTGCCTTCCTTTTACCTGCCATCTAGGCAGCCTTTTTGAACAGTTCGTGTCCTATCTGTGCCTTCCACGTCAACAGCTCCCTGTCAGCCCCTAGTCCGGTTCCAATTGAGAAACGTGCCAGGAATGCTATCTTAGCTGCTCCTGCTCCAGTCTTAGACCCTAGGTCCATCTTGAGGATGATCCTATTGAGCTGGTGCCTGTATGCACTATTCTCCAGCCTGGGGCCCCTTCCTGCAACAGCAGCTTTATCCCCATGGCCTGCAACTCTCTGCTCCACTGCTTCTCACATGCCCTGCCCTGGGCAAGGATGCCCGGGCTACTGCCTCTAATCAAGAAGTCCTTCTCCTATATCCCTGTGGCTCTGCACTGCTCTGTGGCTCCTCCCAGCTACTTAACCCTTATGCTGCCTGTACCTTACTAACAATCCTATCTATTCTATGCTATCCTATCTCTATGATACCCCCCTCTACTCTAATCCCCTATGGTCCTATACTATCCTTAAGCTTAGGCACAATACATAACAAATGCACCACATTACAGTACATGACAATAACAGTAGGAAGCCACACATTACATTAATAAACAATGAGGTGCTGCACGCAATTCTGTGAGCAGCTACTAGGGGAGAGGAGGCTCGTGAGGGTCCCCACCACCTCCTTACAAATGTTCCCCTAAAAAATTGCAATAAAAAGAGACGAAAATGTCATAATTACCCAAAAATGGAATCAATGAAAAGACAGCCTACCATGCAGAAAACAAGCCCCTATACAGATCCATCGATGGAAAAATTAAAAGGCCACAGGTCACAGAAGAAAAAGCCCTCATATGGGTAAGTTGGCACAAAAATAACAAAAAGTCATAGACAAAGGGGAGGAAAAAATGAAACCCAAAAGTGAAAAATGGCTCTGAAGAAAAGGGGTTCAAAAACAGAAAATCCAGAATCATCTGAAGAATATTCACCAGATAATGTAGGCGGGGAGGGTGTACCGGATGTATTCCAAGGGCAGGCCTCCCGATGTGCGGTAGCATTTTCTCATACTCTTTTTTTTTTTGGAGAGCTAAATTTAATTTGTTGGTTTTGAGATATCCTGGATTCTCACCTCCGCAGATAAACATAAATGTGACCAAAATAACTGCAGGCAACATCATTAAAATTGTCTTCGTCTTGTTTTCTCTGCAACCAACACAAAATCGGAAAGATTGATACCACACAGGAGCGTCATCCACCCTGGGCGGTGAAAGCTCTGTATACTATTTGATCCTTTTGACAACTTTAATACTCAAAATACTCAGGCTTTCTTATTGTAAAGGCCTCCGGGACGCCTGTCCATGTATCCTCTCTGCATAATATAGAGATGCTTCTTTAACCCTTTCATGACTGTGACTGTTTTGGGTCTTGGTGCCCACAGCAAAATCTCACTTTTTGGTATGCAGTTATTTAGAGCTGATTTTTTTTTTATTTCTTAGTTTACCCCAATTTTTATTTTTATTGCTTTCTTACTATTGATTATTGCAGTTGATATAGTATCATTGTGTCTTTTTTTTTTTTAAAGGAAAAAGCAAAACATCTCTATATTTTTCCAAATAAATCCACTAGCTCCCTCATACTTGGTAATGAAAAACACATTTTTGTGATGAACTACAGTGCCAAAGTTACGGGCTTACTTGATGAAGTGGATTTTTTAAGCCATAGGTCATGTTGATCAGCACCGACAAAAGGTGATGATGCAGTAGGTTTGACTAGCAGCATGGCACATGGAATAGCAGAGATGTGTAGGCAGTCTGCAACTTTGCTGCTAGAGTGCAGAAGCAGAAAGGAGCAGCAGAGTGAAAGGCGTGAATAGCAGTGAGGCTAAGTGCACACGTACCGGAACTCTCGCGGAAATTACCGCGAGAATTCCGGAATTCCATTCCGCGGGAAAATCGCATTTTAAATTCCCGCGGAAAAACTAGCATTTTGCAAGCGTATTTAGCTTGCAAAATGCTAGCGTTTTCCAAGCGATCTGCAGCATCGCTTGGAGAACTGATTGACAGGTTGTCACACTCATCAAACATAGTGTTTGACGAGTGTGACCAACTTTTTACTACTGAGGCCGCCTATGCGGCATCAGTAGTAAAAGATAGAATGTAAAAAAAAATAAAAAATGGTGTTATTCTCACCTTCCGGCGTCCCACGCATCCGTTCCCAGTAATCCTTTGCGAAATATGGTACCCAGAGCCCGGAGGACAGTCTCCTCTCCTCCGGACCGTGGGTACCATCCGCAATTGTTCTGCTTACTTTCCACATGATGTGCACAGCCACATGCGGGAAGTAAGTGGAACAATGTATTCCTATGGGTGCGGGATCACCGCGATTCCGCAAATTAATGAGCATGCTGCGTTTTTTACCGCAAAGCGATTCCGCCGCGGTAAAAACCGCAGCATTAGCACAGCATTGCGGAATCCCATAGGAATGCATGGGATGCTTATTTTTCGCGGTTTCGCGGCAAAATCGCGCGGTTAAAACCACCGCAGAAACGCGAAAAAAACGCCACGTGTGAACTCAGCCTAAGGCCGGAGTCACACTGGCGAGGAATACGGGTGCGTGAGAGGCGCAAAAAGCGCGCATTAGACACGGACCAATGATTCTCTATGGGGTCACTCGCACCAGGCGTATATTTCTCCTCCGTATCCTACGCTCCGTGCCACTCGCAGCATGCTGCGATTGTCAGCGTACTACGCCCGTAGCACGCCAATGCAAGTCAATGGGTGCGCAAAAAATACGGATTACACACTGACCACACGTGTGACCTGCGAGCAATACGCAGGTCTTTTGGCTGGTGACAGGAAATGGGCCAATCCATCATCAGTAAGCGTAGACATGCAAATGAGCTCAAAAAGCGCTCCAGACATCCAGGAAGTACACCTCCACGGAGTACAGCAACAGCATGGCGTTCACTTACATAAATGTGGAGATGCAAATTGTGCTGGTGCAGGAGCGTCCAGAAATATGGGACCCACGCGACGCAAACTATGCGAACCGCACACGAAAGGAGGCGTCATGGAGGCGCATCTGTCGCCAGATGTACCATGACTTCGGTGACAGACCACGTGAGGAGCAGCAGAAAATTCGTAAGTGCAACCATAAAAATATAATTAACGTTAGCGCGCGCTATAAAATGACTCTACAATCAGCCCCCCCCTTCCTGGGCATGTAATTTTAGCCTCATGAGGCCGTTACATTAGGATGTGACACGTGGATTCACACAGCCATAATTAGGGGTTAGGCCACAAGCTCCTCATCCTCCTAGCCACAAAAATTATTTTCAGGGGAGCTAATGAGACCCTGGGTATCGGCCCAATTACATATGCCACCATGGGTAGAACGCACACCCCATAAGGCCCCATGCCTAGACTACTGTTTGAAAATGTGACCTCTCAAATATGTGATTTTGACAATCTTTCCTGTCACATTGCAGTGGAAGATGTGATGAAACAGTGGAGAAGCATCCGGGACCAATACCGCCGGGAACGCCAGCAGCGGTCCAGGAGTGGGGATGCTGGCCATGTAAAGCGGAAATATATATATTATGACCGGCTGAACTTCCTCGCCCCAATTCTGGCTCTGAGACCGTAAGTACATACCTCACACCACATGACACAAAAACATTACACAAATACTTTACAGGGACAAAAATATTGATATATTTTTGCCTCTGTTCTATTTCATAACAGAACTCAATCCAACCTTACGGATCGAGGAACGGCCTTAGAGGCAGAGCCCGTTATTGATCCTGTAGGGGATGAGGTGGCTGGCCCATCTTCTCCCCCTACAAGAAGGATGTCTGAAGAGGAGGCATCACAAGAGCACACAATGGCTGCCCGACAAAACACACCACCAGGACGGTCTGCAGCTGCAACCTCACCCATCCTGGAAGAGATGGGCAACTTGAGCAGCAGCCCAACTGCCCAGATCAGGCCCTCCCCACAGGCTGCTCTAGCAACACGGCGAATAAGAAGAAGGCGCCAGGTCGCCATTCAAGAGAGCAGGACCAATGTGGACACTGGGGTGCTGAATTACCTGTCCAGAGTCACTACAGATGATGGTGAGGAGGCCTATGCACGTAGCCTCACCCTTTATCTCCGTGCCCTTACCCGTGAGGTCAGGCTCCGTATTAGGGGGTGTATTCAGATCCTGCTTGATGCAAGCACCCCCCCAATACCCCATATGAGGTGTTTGAATTTCTGGACAGGTGGCAGCTCTCACCAAGAAATTTAATGCGCATGAGACCATCCACACAGATGCTTGCTCAAGCAGGGTCTGAACAGCCCCTAATACGTGGGCCAACACCTCAACCCCTTCCTCCCCCTACCCATCGTTCTATTCCGCAGCCCCAAATGTCTTCAGCAAGCCAACCCCACCAATATGGCCACTTGTACCCACCCAGTGTTGGAGGCTGGTCCCAACCTGGTTGGGGATGATCTGGCTATCTTGGTGGGTATGAGCCACGGGCCTACCAGAGCCAACAAGAAGCCCCTCACCATCATAATTATTACTCTGGGCAGTATCACCAACAGGCCCAGGAGGCTGGACAACAACAGCATCATGGGCAACAGTATGGCCCCACACAGGGTGATGTTGGCCACAATGTCCAGCAGCACCCCCAGGCTGTTCCTCCCCGTTCCCCTTCCCCTACATATGAGGATTTATGAATCCAAACTTTGGAGATGTCCAGTGACATGTAACTGGTGCTTCTAATCTAGAGAAAAAAACAGGTGTTCTCCATCACCAACATTTAGAACATAATTTAACACTCACATTTGTAAACAATGTTTCCCAAACATATGAAACAATCCATCATGACAGGCAACGCTACCTCACGCCTTTCACACAGATATTACATGTGTGTATAAAAGAGAATATTTAAATGCGCTATACTGTTACCTGAAAGGATGAAAATACACTAATCACTTGTTAATGCATAGGAAAGGTGTGCTTGCCTTTAGTTAAGTAGTCAACTTTGTTATTAGCATTCTCTAGTAAACCAATTTGAGGCGAACAGCATTCACAATATCACGCTCTCTCTATGTCTTAACAAGTGAGTTTTGTATTTTTTTCCTTTCCAGTATAGCATGCTTAAATATTGTCTGTTCTACAGACAGGTAATATCTGTGTGAAAGATGTGAGGTAGCCTTGCCTGTCATGGTGGAATCTTTCTATGTTTGGAAAACATTATGAGGAAATGTGAGTGTTATCTTATTGACTTTATTTTGGTGATGGAGCTCACCCTTTGTTGCCTAATCCAGGTTAATGTAGGCATGCAGCAATGTTGTTATTGCATAATGTTTGTTGCAGTTATTTTCTGTTATGTTAATGTTACATCAAGTTAACGAAGGCCCAAAGGGTCATTTTGGCCATTGCCAAATTTGTGTGATGGCAAAATTATGTTTGCCTTTAAGCAAAAACCAAAAAACAAAAAGGCAAAACTAAAAATGTGTCTACTCTAGTTAACGTCTCTGTGTGATTTCTCACTATCCCTCACAACATACTAACAGACACCAACCAATGCAAAGAAACACTCATAGAATCATAACAAGGCTTGAGTAATATATATTTAGACACACTTTGAACCAAAAATAATTAGAACATAGACACAGCATTCTCTTGCCAAGAAGTTGCCCCCTCAGGTGAGATAAAGTAATTAGTGAATATATCACGCACTTTGAGGCCAGAGAGCGGTCTACGTTGAGGGATGATAGGTGGTCTCACCCTGCGCACATTGTCCGGCCTACGCACAACACCATCAGAGGAGGAGCAATCATGTATCCTGGTGAAGTTATGCAGAACAACACAGGCTTTCACAACTTCATTCACATTTTGCTCACTCAACTGAATGGCAGACTGGAGTACCCGCCATTTGGCACAAAGAATCCCAAAGGAACACTCCACCAGTCGCCTAGCACGTGATAGGAGCAAGTTCAAAATTCTGTGCCTGTGGTCAAGGTTGCGCCGGGCATATGGCCTCATGACATTACGTGATAACTGAAAGGCCTAATCTGCCACAAGGACATAAGGGACTGATTGTTCGGGGGAGCCTGGTAGCTGGCGTGGTGGTGGTAGTTCAAACTGGTTGGTGCGTAGCCGCCGACCCATTATGGAAGTATTGAAGACTCTAGAGTCTCCCGTCCTTCCATAGGCCCCAATGTCCACAATTATAAACTTGTATTGAGGGTCTACCAGAGCCAACAATACAACAGAAAAGTATTGCTTATAATTGAAGAATTGGGACCCTGAGTTCGGCGGCTTACGCACCCTGATATGTTTGCCATCCAGGGCCCCAATACAATTTGGAAACTGGCAGTCCTCCTCAAAGTCCCTTGAAATCCTTAACCAGTCTTCCATCCTGGGCTCGGGTAGGACCACCTGATGGAGTCTTGTCCAGATTTGTGCACATGTAGACCTCACTATGCCTGAATTGGTGGACTTTCCAATGAGAAACTCATGGTGGAGGGCGGCATAAGACAGGCCAGTGGACAGGAAGCTGTAGAACAACAGAAATAGTCCAGGTTAGAATGGCTAAAGTAAAAAAAAATCAGTTACATGCCGACCAAACTTGGTAGGAAATGAGAGAGAACAACACACACATATTTGGTGGCACAATGACTAAGTGATATGCAGTACATATTAGATGTAACATTGTTCTGTGTCAGGTGAAACATATTTTGAGTAAGATGAGGGTATTAAACATTGTCCAAGAATGCCAAAAAACATAAATTAACACACACATTATGAACATAGAGAATGTGGTTGTGGAGTACATACCGTATTGTGAGTAGAAGTCGCTCCTCTGCAGATATGGCTTGGCGCATCCTAGTGTCCTGAAATGTGATCCCAGGGCGCACTGTCTCCAAGAGGCGATCAAATGTGGAAATGCTCATTCGACAGTACTGGTAAAATTTTTCCGGATGCTCCCGCAGAGACGAATAGAGGCGGTGAAAATGCCCTCTTGTGAGTCGTTGCCTCAAAAGTGGATGTACCCACATGCGTCTCCTCCTCCGCGGATCCACTTTCACAGGATATGGTTGGCCAAAGCGCCGTGACAAAAGCCAGGTAAAGAGAACCTGCTCGGTTGTATTGAATGTCAGACCCTCTGCCATGCTGCACAAAGAACACCAACACACCTCGTGAAAGCAAGGTGAGAAATGTACAGAATGTAGGCAGCCACCTATTTCTGAGTGTCTAAATAGGGTGCAGGCTAATGATTTAAATAGTTTGCAGGCCTCAAAACCGTTAAATGTCCATTTTGCAAGGCTGCGAGAAAATCTCGCCATACGGATTGCATACGGATTGCATACGGAGACACACATGCGCAAAATACGCAACCTCACCTTGCTTACGGATGACCTACGGACCACTATTTTGTGGTCATTAATCCGTATTACGCATGTAAAATACGGAGCGTATTTTGCGCAGGTTAGTGTGACTCCAGCCTTAGGCTGTGTTCACACACAGCGTTTTTTTAGCGGTTTTTACCATATCGTTTTCACTATAAAACCGCTATAAAACCGCTAAAAATAAGCTGCACAGTCATTTCTATGCATTTTCCACTTTGTGTGCACATTGATGCGTTTTTTACCGCGAAAAAACCGCATCGCGGTGAAAACCGCAGCATGCACATTAATTTTGCATATTTTTCCGCGGTTTAGGCTTCTCCCATGTTTTTAGAAACCGCTGCGGTAAAAAACGCATCAAAAATGCATCAAAACCGCCGCGGAAAAATAGGTGCGGTTTCTGGGAAGGGATTCAGGTTTTTGTGCAGAAATTTTCTGCAACGTGTGCACATACCCTGACAGTTTTGTAACCCGGTAACTTGATTTAGCAGAAATGAAAGTGTTAGCAGCTGAGTTCATTACCAGGTACTGTAATTTAGCAGAGTTCAAGGTGTGAACAGCACTAGAAATGTAGGATGGAGCATGCAGTGGTAGCTGGTTGCTGGATCACAGTCTGGAGCAGCTGAACTGATAAACAGGCACCTGACTTGGGCATAACCAATTGGGATGTGTGACTGAACTCCAGGTAAGAACAAGGTAGCAAAACAAATTGTTACCTGAATACTTGGTGGTCAGCAGCCACCAGAACTGTCCTTAAAAGTCCTTGGATGATGAAATCAGAGGTGATCACTGGGTCACCATAGTGACTTGGCACAGACTAGCACAGAAGAAACCAGCCACACGTGAAAGAAGCAAAACCTGACACTGGAGCCGGGACATATAAATAACTACCAGGAACAAAAACTCTAGGAGGAGATGAATACATTTGCTGTAATGTAATGCTGTAATGTTGGCGTTGCATCCCCCACCACTTCAGCACTGCCACTGATAGAACAATAACAAATGATATCTCATCTGACTGTTACTTGACTGCTGTAGTCCGTCGCTAACACTAGCAGTCCAATGTGTTAGAGTTCTCCAGGTGAAGGTGACGGGATCTTTTAGCTGGAGATAATCTGTTCATAGAATCATAGAATGGTAGAGTTGGAAGAGACCTCCTGGGCCATCTGGTCCAACCCCCTGCTCAAAGCAGGATTCGCTAAATCATCCCAGTCAGATGTCTGTCCAGCCTCTGTTTGAAGACTTCTATTGAAGAACTCACCACCTCTCGTGGCAGCCTGTTCCATTCATTGATCACTCTAAGGCTGTGTGCACATACAGTGTTTTTTTTATCAGTATTTTTAGCAGATTTGCAAATAAAACCGCTATAAAACCACTAAAAATAAGCTTCCCATTCATTTCTATGCATTTTGCACTTTTTGTGCATACTAATGCGTTTTTTACCGCGAAAAAAACGCTTCACGGTAAAAAACGCAGCATGCTCATTTATTTTGTGGATTCTTCCACATTTCTGGCTATTTCTAGGCGTCTTGAAAACGCGAGGAAAAAAATGCATAAAAACCGCACATTTTTTTGCGCAAAAACCGCACGGAAAACGAGCAGAAAAAAAGCGCAGTTTCTGGGAAGGGAGTCAGGTTTTTCAGCAGACATTTTCTGCTACGTGTGCACTTAGCCTAACTGTCAAAAAGTTTTTTCTAATATCTAATCTGTGTCTCCTCCCATTCAGTTTCATCCCATTGCTTCTAGTCTTTCCTTGTGCAAATGAGAATAAAGATGATCCTTCTACAATGTGACAGGTAGATCTCTACAGGTTCTGGTTCAGAAATTCTGGGAAGAGATTTTGGAGATGTTTCAGAATGTGAAACGCCATACTCCAGCTTTTCTTTCTTAGACCATTGCTTAACACGCAAGTCTACTCGAGTGGCAAGGGAAATCATGTCATTGAGGGAGGATGGAAAATTTTCAACCAGTTATTTAATCTTTAATACAGCTGGAAATACCAGCATAATAAACAGCCAGAAGACAGTTATTGTTGCAGGTTGTCACGGAGAACACTGGGGAAGTCAGGCAGATCCCACCGCTGTTACCAGTTTTTTAGGGATGACACTGGGGAGATCACGTAGATCACACTGCTACCACCAGTTTGTCAAGGGATGCAACTCTGCTGCCTCCAATTGTCAGGACAATTACACAATTGGCTGATGAGTGATGGACGAGGCAACGGCTGCTTCCACTACTAGGCCAGTTATTGGGGAATTCACAGTGAGCATAAGGAATATACACCTGCTATTCCAACCCATGTAATATATATATATATATATATATATATATACTCCACTATGGTTACTGTCAACTCCACAATAACAAAAACTAACTACTAACTACCACTACCAATTGTTTATACAGGCCAATTGTACACCATTAAAGGAGAGTTAGGCATCAAAGGTGCGGTTTACAGAGCAAAAGGAACAGATAAAAAATTTGATATACAGTGGGGAAAAAAAGTATTTAGTCAGTCAGCAATAGTGCAAGTTCCACCACTTAAAAAGATGAGAGGCGTCTGTAATTTACATCATAGGTAGACCTCAACTATGGGAGACAAACTGAGAAAAAAAAATCCAGAAAATCACATTGTCTGTTTTTTTTTCATTTTATTTGCATATTATGGTGGAAAATAAGTATTTGGTCAGAAACAAGCAATCAAGATTTCTGGCTCTCACAGACCTGTCACTTCTTCTTTAAGAGTCTCCTCTTTCCTCCACTCATTACCTGTAGTAATGGCACCTGTTTAAACTTGTTATCAGTATAAAAAGACACCTGTGCACACCCTCAAACAGTCTGACTCCAAACTCCACTATGGTGAAGACCAAAGAGCTGTCAAAGGACACCAGAAACAAAATTGTAGCCCTGCACCAGGCTGGGAAGACTGAATCTGCAATAGCCAACCAGCTTGGAGTGAAGAAATCAACTGTGGGAGCAATAATTAGAAAATGGAAGACATACAAGACCACTGATAATCTCCCTCGATCTGGTGCTCCACGCAAAATCCTACCCCGTGGGGTCAGAATGATCACAAGAACGGTGAGCAAAAATCCCAGAACCACGCGGGGGGACCTAGTGAATGAACTGCAGAGAGCTGGGACCAATGTAACAAGGCCTACCATAAGTAACACACTACGCCACCATGGACTCAGATCCTGCAGTGCCAGACGTGTCCCACTGCTTAAGCCTGTACATGTCCGGGCCCGTCTGAAGTTTGCTAGAGAGCATTTGGATGATCCAGAGGAGTTTTGGGAGAATGTCCTATGGTCTGATGAAACCAAACTGGAACTGTTTGGTAGAAACACAACTTGTCGTGTTTGGAGGAAAAAGAATACTGAGTTGCATCCATCAAACACCATACCTACTGTAAAGCATGGTGGTGGAAACATCATGCTTTGGGGCTGTTTCTCTGCAAAGGGGCCAGGACGACTGATCCGGGTACATGAAAGAATGAATGGGGCCATGTATCGTGAGATTTTGAGTGCAAACCTCCTTCCATCAGCAAGGGCATTGAAGATGAAACGTGGCTGGGTCTTTCAACATGACAATGATCCAAAGCACACCGCCAGGGCAACGAAGGAGTGGCTTCGTAAGAAGCATTTCAAGGTCCTGGAGTGGCCTAGCCAGTCTCCAGATCTCAACCCTATAGAAAACCTTTGGAGGGAGTTGAAAGTCCGTGTTGCCAAGCGAAAAGCCAAAAACATCACTGCTCTAGAGGAGATCTGCATGGAGGAATGGGCCAACATACCAACAACAGTGTGTAGCAACCTTGTGAAGACTTACAGAAAACGTTTGACCTCTGTCATTGCCAACAAAGGATATATCACAAAGTATTGAGATGAAATTTTGTTTCTGATCAAATACTTATTTTCCACCATAATATGCAAATAAAATGAAAAAAAAAACAGACAATGTGATTTTCTGGATTTTTTTTTCTCAGTTTGTCTCCCATAGTTGAGGTCTACCTATGATGTAAATTACAGACGCCTCTCATCTTTTTAAGTGGTGGAACTTGCACTATTGCTGACTGACTAAATACTTTTTTTCCCCACTGTATTTAACCCTGAAAGATAGGCAGTGTTCATAAAAATATACAAAGATGATACAAAATGGGAACAAAACAATATGGTATATACAATTACATGACATTAAAAGGAATAATGAAAGAGAATTACTAAACCTGATGTTGCAGGAATGGCTCTTATTTTTATGGAGGGAAACACGCTGATTGGGAAAATGAAACACTCACACAGCGAACTATATCTTCAATAATTACCAAGACAAAACCCAAAATTCTAATTTTATTAGATCAAGGTTACACCCTCATACCTCCCCTTCTTGAGCTCATGTGCGGGCTGGTTGTGGGATGTGCTAGGTCAATTAGAATTTTATTTTATGTTATCCCTAACTTTTGGGATATCTTTCCGCCTGAAGGTCCCAGGAGGTAGGTATTGTCATCATGTTTCTTATCGCAATTTTATCTCTCTATAGAGACGAAACATGGCCTGGATAGCACCATGCATCGGACCACTAACCACTATTAAGTCGGAGGGATTCTACCGCCCTTACGGTGATGTGAATAAATGAGCTATGTACGTCCCTGCACTGCGACGCTGAAAATAAATATCCCAAAAATATCTGTCATGAGGGTATAACATCTCCCTGGAAGACGTGGAGTTAGAAGGTCACGTCGTGTAAGGTCTTTAGACATGGTGTGATTCATGTTTTATTTTAAATGGATTTCCTTTCCTTCAGTGCTGAGAGGATTAAGGACTCTTTCCATGCTGGCAGAGACCATACAGCCTGGTTGTTCTCAGCTGCAACTGCTTATCATTTACTCTCTCTATATATAATGATTCATCTTCCTGTGCTGTGTGCTAAAGCTGAGTAGTTGTAGTGGAAGTTGTAGTAGTAGTGATCTGTTGTTTGCTGCTGTAAGTGAGAGTTGTATCCTGGTACCTATTTCTGTTTAGTTTATTCCTCCCTGTCCCTATCCTTCTCCCTATTGTTGGTGAATGTTTTTGTATGATAGCGGTTTTCTCTTATTTCTGTTTTGTCTTTGTGTTATGTTTACCTTACATTTCTGTCCCATGCCTCTTGGGGGTGAAGGAGGGTACGGATCAGGGTTTAACATGAGCATAGTAAGTTTAGAGACCTGGGCCTCTCTACCTTCAAGAGTACCCCCCGGGACAGGGATAATTAGGTTCCCAGTTCCAGGGACAGTTTGAGGTCCCGCTTCCTTATTAAAGACCATCACAACATGACAATATCTGATCAATGCAAAGTTTTTTGATCAAAGGAAATTCTTTCATTGGGAGCATACTTCCCAGCCTCTGCGTAAACGAATCTCAGCCTTGGTGTCTTCCCAGCAAATCTCCCTGCTCAACATAAATGTTTCACTGCAGAATGATCCTACTTCAACGGAGATGGAAGTGTCAGCTCTCTCTCTCACCTCATAAGTTATAATTATTTTTTCTCTCCTCTAGTTAAAATTAGTTTCTCTCTTTCCCAGCCACAATAAATTCCATATGTTCAATGTGAGGGTGAGATGTCCCCTGTCCGGAGATGTCATGGATTTTAGTTAGCTCCCTTTAACTTACATCAAGTTGCAACACAAGTTCAGGAAAAATCATCCGTGTCCCACAGCAACAATGTTGTGATTACTGCATCTTTGAGAGCCATAGTCTAGGTATTCTGTTAATTGCTCACCAGGTAAGGTGGATCCTCTAAGCCCATGTCCGGGTGGGAACACCGATCCTAGACATTGATGCAGCAGGCAGGTAAGGTATGTGGGAAACAAAGACTAAAAGTACTGGAGGCCACAAGCAGACAGGACACTGGAAAAAAGAATGGAGCAGGTGCTAGAAGCACTGGAGGCCGAAGGCAGACAGAATATTGGAGGAGCAGATAATGGTGCACAGTCATTCTTAATACAAAGATACAGGTGTGTGTCCTGGTGGGCCGTATATGGTCCTAGGCTGATAATCACATGGGATCATGCCGATCAACTTGCAAAACCCGACGTGGAGCACAGCAGAGAGCAGTGGTCATAGGAAAAAGTAATGAATCACTGCCGAGCTTGGGCAAATGCGTAACACAGTGTAAATGTTTGGCATGTGGCCAGTGAGGCCTTTGATTGTCTGCAGCAGTCAGATGACATACATACAGGATGTCATCACTTTGCACCACAGGATGGATGGTTGTATAGAGACAGAGGATGCATCTTAGAAAAAACAGTAAAAAATGAGGCCATGACTGACATCATTTTTCAGCATTTGGCTCATTTTAAAGGTGATGGAAACCTTTAACATGGAAAAAAAACTTACCGTATTTACGCTTGCAGTTACGTTTCATTTTAAGATCCCTTGATATATAATTATTACCTTGGGCCAAGTTTTAGATTTTTATGTTGTGGGAGTGTCTCTCCCAGTAATATAGGCTGTATAAGATATCTATATGTATCCAGAGAGCTGTTGAATTCATTTACTCCTGTATTAGCACAACTTTTATCCTGCGCTTGCTTCATCTTTATGCGCTTTCCTCCTTTTCTATACCCTGATTTTTTTTCTGCTCTCCATAAAACTTGAGATGCTTTTTTCCCTGTCTACCACATATTTTTGTATATCTTTCCCTCTTGCTATCTCTAACTCTGAGAAAAGGCAATGGAATTAAAAAGAACGTCAGGACCAGAAGCACAGTCACTAATAGATCTGTATCAGTTTTGCAAAAGCACTGAACCAGATATAGGACTTAAAAGCACTCTGAAGCAATGAAATGATAGAGCATTATTAATGAAGAAAGTTGCTTAATTTGACATTTAGGAAGCAAATCTGTTAAGGTATACATATCCTTTAAGCATCCAGGATAATACTACAAGTCCTTGATTTCTTGATCTTTAGTCCACCTTTTTAATATTAATGTAGAGATATTGCATATAAAGGACTACAAAGTGCCATTGTTAGCCCCCTGCATCAGAGGCATGAAACCAGGGTCTTTTTGTCTGATCAAAGCCTCTAACTACAACAATGGAAACAGAAGTAGAGTAATTCCATCTATAATCAATATTTGCTTAGCTGCAAAGTCAATAGATGCATAAGTATAAGCACCCATTCATTTTATGGTATTGAGCAAAAACCCCAGCTATCTCACACAATGTGTCCACTCATAAAACAAAATTCTGTCCACCCATCAACTATAACTTGGAAGAGGTCAATTCCTGAAAGACCGGAATGTCCTCACAATTCAGATAGTCCCTTGAGGACTGAACGGCTCGATCTTGACTCCTCGATGATTCAACAGGTCAGCCAACTAGGAAGCTTGGGAAATGCTTTGATGAAATTTCCATGATCAGTTGGTCCATTAATGGATTTCACAAAATGTTCTCATAAATCTTAAAAAGCATTATTGATCCTTAATGATGTTCAAATGATGCCATGAAGGTGCCCGCAAAGTGCCTTGGTGGTGCCCTAATGAATAGTTTATGTTATTCCGATTTATTTTACAAACCTAATGGTTTTCTGCTGACAATAAAATTCGAACTTTCAATTCATCATTGGAAGAAGCGATAACCTAGGAGTCTTTACTTAATGCTTCAATAACAAGGTATTTCAATAAATTATTAAATGTGGATTACCTCCTGACTAGTGTTGAGATTCCGATACTGCAAATATCGGGTATCGGCCGATATTAACTGTATCGGAATTCCGATACTGAGTTCCGATACTTTTTGCATATCGAATACCGGAATCGGAAGTTCCCATAATGCTATGAGCCAGTTTGATTTGATTCAGCCAATGACAATCCTCAGAAGTGTGGGCACATCCTGTTAGGCATGTAGGCATGTTAACTAATGGCATGGCTGTGATTGGCTGCGAGCAGACCACCCAGCTTCTCCTCCCCAGACACATGCTGAACAGTGATCTATGGAAAGTGAAACTAGTGAGGGAGGAGGAAACGACCAGTTCTCATTTCAATGCCAGAACACACACCCCCTGGACGTTTTTCTTAGAAGCTAGAGATGATATCTTGGAAACCGTGCAGACTAGCCACAGAAGGTAAATTACTTATTGTCAGCATTCTGCAGCCTAGATATGCACTGAAATTATGTGAAAAGCCCAGACTACCTGTTCTGTTATGTATTTCCGCCAAGTTGGATTACCCGCCAGGGCTGGTGGGGTACTCGGTACCGGGCCCGTTGGTTTCAATGTGAGATGTGACGGTAGCTGTGACCCGGTCCGTGGCCCTGGGCGTCCATTGTAAAAGGGAAATGTTGAACGTGTGGATGATGATTAAAGTTTATGAGTGAATGATTCGTGACGCCACCTGTGGTATTCGGCAATGAAGATGTTAAGCCGACGCTGCAGACAGATCCTCTGGGACAGATGGTGTGGTGCAGCTTTGATGTTGTGTGTTGCGGCCCTCCACAGGTAGGGCTGTAGTCCCAGGGCAGAGTAGATGGAGAGGTAGTGAAGAGACATAGATGGTGCAGTGCCAGGCATAGAGATGTAGCAGTGCTGAGTGTGTTGGCGCAGGAATAAGCGGAGGACACCAGGGCATGTAGTTCCAAAGCTTTACTCACAGTCTGTTGTGCATACAGGTGCCCGCATCCGTGCCGTGTCCTCCGGGTCAGGGGCTCAGTCAGCCTCCGAGCTAGATGAAGCACTCCGTTCCAACACTCCGCCAGCATATGTGCCTTTTCTGAACGTCTCCCTCTATTGCTACACAACCCCTTTAACATAGTCAATATCTTTGTAACTCCGAACGTCTTAAAAAAAAAAATTAATTCCTGCTATTCCATTTGATTGGGCTAAACCTCTATGCCTTTAATGTCTCCTCCACCTCCCCCAATACATTCTCCATTATTCTTAGTTGTTTTCCTTCATGTAGAATTAACCTACACGGAAAATAAGGGTTTATTTTCATTCCGATATTTCTGTCCCATTGACTTGCATTGGTTTCCGGTATCGGAATCAGCGATATCCGATGCTTTTTGGGTATCGGTCTGATCCAGTCCGATCCGATATTTCCCGATATCACTCAACACTACTCCTGACTCCATGTTACAGAGATACGTCCGGTGGGGATCTTAGGAAAAAAATTAGAAATCTACTGATTGAACAAAAAACATTCTTCTGTGTCTAGATCAATTTCTACTTGAGCACCAAGTGTTTAGCTATCTTGTCCAAGTTCATGTTCTAGTGGGTGGCCATTGTTTTTGTTAATGCTGGTGTCTAGTTTATAGGCAATGGATGTGTAAGGGTGGTGGACTCTACTATTGCCTTCCTATCCCTGAAGACACCATTTATACTTTGCTTTATATTATAATGTGAATAGTGACATGTGGTTTTAAATATATTCTGTAATGTATAGAGTGTGATAAGCATACTGTCATGCCCTCAGCCACGGGTCCGGTCTCTCATGGACAGGGAGACCGGCGCTCATCAAACGGCACTATGCATCTCACCCGTTCTGCTCCTGCTCTGGGTCCGGTCACCGCTGTGCATGGAGACCGGCGCCTGTCATGCAGCTCCACTGATACTGCTCACCATGTCCGTGGCTCCAAACGATCGGCGGCTCCTTTCCCTGCTAGGAATCTGCATCCCCTTTGCAGGTCTCCTGGAAATGCTCTTAGGAGGAGCGCCCTGCTTCCTGCACATACTTAAAGCAGCAGGGCGCCTGTTTTCTGTTAGGGCTGTCTGTGCTGTGATGCTCTGGGCATAAAAAAGAGAACAGCATATCGGCTGACGAACGGTGGATACCGTGTCACTGCAGGCAGCACGCGCACAATCCTTAGACGTCTGTAAGGACGCTGTGCAGCATTGCGCCCACATATATTGCTACTTACCAGCGGCCACATTTATTTGCTAACTGATGAAGGCCACTTGAGGCTGAAACATTTTTGTTGTTTATTTTGGCTGCCTTAGCCCCTTTACCCCCAAGGGTGGTTTGCACGTTCATGACCGGGCCAATTTTTACAATTCTGACCTTTATGAGGTAATAACTCTGGAACGTTTCCATGGATCCCGGTGATTCTGACATTGTTTTCTCATGACATATTGTACTTCATGTTAGTTGTAAAATTTCATTCAAATAACTTGCGTTTATTTGTGAAAAAACGGAAATTTGGCAAAAATGTGAAAATTTCACAATTTTCCAACTTTGAATTTTTATGCCCTTAAATCACAGAGATATGGCATACAAAAAAACGTAATAAGTAACATTTCACATATGTTTACTTTACATCAGCACAATTTTGGAACCAAATTTTTTTTGTTAGGAAGTTACAAGGGTTAAAAGTTGAACAACGATTTCTCATTTTTACAACACCATTTTATTTCTACGGACCACATCACATTTGAAGTCACTTTGAGGGGTCTATATGATAGAAAATACCCAAAAGTGACACCATTCTAAAAACTGCACCCCTCAAGGTGCTCAACACCACATTCAAGAAGTTTATTAACCCTTCAGGGGCTTCACTGGAATTCTTTGAATGCTAAAAAAAAAATGAACATTTAACTTTTTTTCACAAAAAAAATTACTTCAGGTCCAATTTTTTTTATTTTACCAAGGGTAACGGGAGAAATTGGACTGCAAAAGTTATTGTGCAATTTGTCCTGAGTATGCTGATACCTGATATGTGGGGGGAACCACTTTTTCTGCGCATGGCAGAGCCCAGAAGGGAAGGAGCGCCGTTTGACTTTTTCAATGCAAAATTGGTTGGAATTCAGATCGGACGCCATGTCACGTTTGGAGAGCCCCTGATATGCCTAAACAGTGGAAACCCCCATAAGTGACCCCATTTTGGAAACTATACCCCCCAAGGAACTTATCTAGATGTGTGTTGAGCACTTTAAACCCCCAAGGGCTCCACAGAAGTTTATAACGTACAGCCATACAATTAAAAAAATCATATTTTTTCCACAAAAATGATCTTTTCACCCTCAATTTTTATTTTTCCAAGGGTAACAGGACCCCAAAAGTTATTGTGCAATTTGTCCTGAGTACGCTTATACCCCATATGTGGGGGTAAACCACTATTTGGGCGCATGGCGAAGCTCGGAGGGAATCAGCGCCATTTGACTTTTATGGCTGGAATTGAGATAGGACGCCATGTCGCGTTTGGAAAGCCCCTGATGTGCCAAAACAGTGGAAACCCCCCACAAATGACCCCATTTTGGAAACTATACCCCCCAAGGAACTTATCTAGATGTGTATTGATCACTTTGAACCCCCAAGGGCTTCACAGAAGTTTATAACGCCCGGGCATGAAAATAAAAAAATCATATTTTTTCCACAAACATGATTTTTAGTCCCCAATTTTTTATTTTCCCAAGGGTAACAGGAGAAATTGGATGCCAAAAGTTGTTGTACAATTTGTCCTGAGTACACTGATACCCCATATGTGGGAGAAAACTACTGTATGGGCACACGTCAGGGCTCGGAAGGGAAGTAGTGACGTTTTGGAATGCAGACTTTGATGGAATGGTCTGCGGGTGTCATGTTGCCTTTGGAGAGCCCCTGATGTACCTAAACAGTGGAAACCCCCCACAAGTGACCCCATTTTGGAAACTAGACCCCCCAAGGAACTTATCTAGATGTGTGTTGAGCACTTTAAACCCCCAAGGGCTCCACAGAAGTTTATAACGTACAGCCATACAATTAAAAAAATCATATTTTTTCCACAAAAATGATCTTTTCACCCTCAATTTTTATTTTTCCAAGGGTAACAGGACCCCAAAAGTTATTGTGCAATTTGTCCTGAGTACGCTTATACCCCATATGTGGGGGTAAACCACTATTTGGGCGCATGGCGAAGCTCGGAGGGAATCAGCGCCATTTGACTTTTATGGCTGGAATTGAGATAGGACGCCATGTCGCGTTTGGAAAGCCCCTGATGTGCCAAAACAGTGGAAACCCCCCACAAATGACCCCATTTTGGAAACTATACCCCCCAAGGAACTTATCTAGATGTGTATTGATCACTTTGAACCCCCAAGGGCTTCACAGAAGTTTATAACGCCCGGGCATGAAAATAAAAAAATCATATTTTTTCCACAAACATGATTTTTAGTCCCCAATTTTTTATTTTCCCAAGGGTAACAGGAGAAATTGGATGCCAAAAGTTGTTGTACAATTTGTCCTGAGTACACTGATACCCCATATGTGGGAGAAAACTACTGTATGGGCACACGTCAGGGCTCGGAAGGGAAGTAGTGACGTTTTGGAATGCAGACTTTGATGGAATGGTCTGCGGGTGTCATGTTGCCTTTGGAGAGCCCCTGATGTACCTAAACAGTGGAAACCCCCCACAAGTGACCCCATTTTGGAAACTAGACCCCCTAAGGAACTTATCTAGATGTGTGGTGAGCACTTTGAACCCCCCCAGTGCTTCACAGCAGTTTATAACGCCTGGGCGTGAAAATGAAAAAATCATATTTTTTCCACAAACATGATCGTTTAGTCCCCAATTTTTTATTTTCCCAAGGGTAACAGGAGAAATTGGACCCCAAAAGTTGTTGTCCAATTTGTCCTGAGTACGCTGATACCCCTAATGTGGGAGAAAACTACTGTATGGGCACATGTCGGGGCTCGGAAGGGAAGTAGTGACGTTTTGGAATGCAGACTTTGATGAAATGGTCTGCAGGTGTCATGTTGCGTTTGGAGAGCCTCTGATGTGCCTAAACTGTTGAAACTCCCCACAAGTGACCCCATTTTGGAAACTAGACCGCCCACAGAACTTATCTAGATGTGTGGTGAGCACTTTGAACCCCCAAGTGCTTCACAGAAGTTTATAATGCTCAGACATGAAAATAAAAAAAATCATATTTTTTTTTCCACAAAAATGATATTTTTGTACCCAATTTTTTATTTTCCTAAGGGTAACAGGAGAAATTGGACCCTAAAAGTTGTTTTGCAATATGTCCTGAGTAGGCTGATACCCCATATGTGGGGGTAAAACACTGTTTGGGCGCATGGCAGAGCTTGGAAGGGATGGAGCACCATTTGACTTTTTCAACGCAGAATTGGCTGAAATTGAGATCAGACGCCATGTTGCGTTTGGAAAGCACCTGATGTGCCCAAACAGTGGAAACCCCCGATTCTAACTCCAACCCTAACCCCAACACACCCCTAACCCTAATCTCAGCCCTAACCCTAGCCCTAACCCTAGCCCTAACCCTAGCCCTAACTCTAGCCCTAACCCCAATGGGAAAATGGAAATAAATACCGTACTTTTTTTTATTTTATTATTTTTCCATAACTAAGGGGGTGATAACGGGGGTTTGATTTACTATTTATGGCAGATTTTTATGTTTGGCTGCTGTCGCACGCTAAAAGACGCTATTTATTGTAAAAATAGTTTTTGCATCACCACATTTTAAGAGCTATAATTTTTCCATATTTTGACCCACCGAGTCATGTGAGGTCTTATTTTTTGCGGGACGAGTTGACGTTTTTACTGGTACCATTTTCGGGCACGTGACATTTTTTGATCGCTTTTTATTCTGATTTTTGTGATGCAGCATGAACAAAAACCAGCATTTCAAGAATATCTTTTGGGGGGTGCGTTTACCCCGCTCCGCGTGCGGTAAAATTGATAAAGCGGCTTTATTCTTCGGGTCAGTATGATTACAGCGATGCCTCATTTATGTCGTTTTTATGTTTTGGCACTTTTATGCAATGAAAACAATTTTATGCAAAATATAATTATTCTTGCATTGCTTTATTCTGCGAGCTATAACTTTTTTATTTTTTCGCTGATGATGCTGTGTGGCAGCTCGTTTTTTGCGGGACAAGATGACGTTTTCAGCGGTACCATGGTTATTTATATCCGTCTTTTTGATCACGTGTTATTTTACTTTTTGTTCAGCGGTATGATAATAAAGCATTATTTTTTGCTTTGTTTTTTACTTTTATTTTCTAAGGGGGTTCGCTAAAGGGGTTAACGAATGGGACAGTTTTATAGGGTGGGTCGTTACGGACGTGGCAATACTAAATATGTGTCCTTTTATTGTTTTGTTTTTTTTATTTCCAAAAAAATGAATTTATCATGGAATATATATATATTTTTTCTTAATTTATTTAGCGATAATTTATAAATTATTTTTACAATTTTTTTTTTTTTAAACTTTATTACATTGTCCCAGGGGCGGCATAACTGTCATGTGTCATATCGCCGATCTGACACATCACAGATCGCTGTGACAGATCAGCGATCTCACACAGGCACAGCACAAGGTTTCCTCATTCCTGGGACAGTTTTATAGAGTGGGTCATTATGGACGCGGCAGTACTAAATATGTGTAATTTTATTGTTTTGTTTTTTTATTTCCAAAAAATGAATTTATCAGGGAATATATATATAATTATTTTTACACTTTTTTTTTTTTTTTTTTACTTTATTACATTGTCCCAGGGGTGACATAACTGTCATGTGTCATATCACCGATCTGACACATCACAGATCGCTGTGACAGATCAGCGATCTCACACAGGCACTGCACAAGGTTTCCTCATGCTTGTGCTATGTAGGCAGTGAGGAAGCCGGCTCCCTGCAGGCCCCCGGAGGTCCCCGTCACCATATTGGATCCGGGGACCTGCAGGGAAGGAGGCCCCCGTAGCAGCGCTGCTCTTTCCGCTGCTGTGGGAGTCTCAGGGAAGCACGGAGGGAGCCCCTCCCTGCCGATGCTTCCCTAAACCCTCGATACACTGTGATCATGTTTAATCGCAGTGTGCCAGGGGTTAACGTGGCGGGGGCGGTCCGTGACCGCCCCTGACACATAGTGCCAGGTGTCAGCTGTGATAATCAGCTGACACCCGGCTGCGATCACTGGCGCTCACCCAGTGAGCGCCGCTGATCGCTATGACGTACTATCCGATCCTTGGGGATTAAGTCCCAGGGCACATAGACGGGATAGTACATCATATGTCAGAAAGGGGTTAAATACAACTGCATCTATTCAGAAGTTGAGTGCCAAGTTTTTCTTACTTTGCTCTGGGCATAAAAGGCATTCTCCCCTTAAGGGAGGTGCCTGGGCAATGTGTTCATTCTGTAGAATCGTTGCCTCCTGCTCAGGCCACACTCTGCTGTGCTCTGCAATCTGAGGACTGTTGCATTGTATTATACTAATACTTCTGTTTCCACAGAATCCTCTGCTGGCAGTTCCCTATCCTGGATCCCTCGGGACACTCCAGATCCCACTCCAGGCTGACCAAGCTTCTCCTCGCGGAACCATCCAGATACCACTACTGTCTGGATCAGCCTTTCCGAGGTTATACGGAGCTTCCGGGATTCTCTCCAATACAGAGCCAGAATTCCACAGTTTCTTCTACCTGGTCTGTACGGGTCGGCCCCCTGGTGTTGTGATGGGGGGAATCCCTGTATAGGGGTATACCTTGCCCGATGCTCCACTACGAGGTATCGTGTCGTGATCCAGAGGTCCTCCTCTCAGGCACCTTTTCTGTTTTGTTAGACTTCTTTAACCCCTTTCTGACATCAGACGTACTATCCCGTCCATGGGACCCGGGCCGCTATGCCCATGGATGGGATAGTACGTCTAGCGCGATCAGCGGCGCCCACGTGGTGAGCGCCGCTGATCGCGGCCGGGTGTCAACTGATTATCACAGCTGACACCCGGCACTATGTGAGAGGGGCGGTCACGGACCGCCCCTGACACGTTAACCCCTTGCACACCGCGATCAAACATGATCGCGGTGTACCGGGGGTTAAAGGGAAGCATCGGCAGGGAGGGTGCTCCCTCTGTGCTTCCCTGAGCCCCCCACAGCAGCGCAATGTGCAGCGCTGCTGCCGGGGGCTCTTTCCCTGCAGGCCCCCGAATCCAAGATGGCGACGGGGGCCTTCGGGGGCCTGCAGGGAGCTGGCTTCCTCAGTGCCTGCAAAGCGCAGGCATGAGGAAGTCTGCAGTAGTGCCTGTGACAGATCGCTGATCTGTCACAGTGATCTGTGATGTGACAGATCAGCGATCTGTCACAGGACAGTGATGTCCCACCTGGGACTATGTAATAAAGTTAAAAAAAAATAAAAAAAAGTGTTAAAATAATTTAAAAAAAATCGCCAAATAAATTAGAAAAAAAATATATATATTCCCCCAATAAATCCATTTTTTGGAAATAAAAAAAACAAAACAATAAAAGTACACATATTAGGTATCGCCGTGTCCGTAACGACCCACCCTATAAAACTGTCCCATTAGTTAACCCCTTTAGCGAACCCCTTAAAAAATAAAAATAAAAAACGAAACAAAAAATAATGATTTATTATTATACCGCCAAACAAAAAGTGTAATAACGCGCGATCAAAAAGACGCATATAAATATCCATGGTACCGCTGAAAACGTCATCTTGTCCCACAAAAAGCGAGCCACCATACAGCATTATCAGCGAAAAAATAAAAAAGTTAAAGCTCGCAGAATAAAGCGATGCAAAAATAATTATTTTTTATATAAAATAGTTTTCATTGCATAAAACCACCAAAACATAAAAAAATGACCTAAATGAGGTATCACTGTAACCGTACCGACCCAAAAAATAAAAGCGCTTTATCAATTTTACCGCACGCGGAACGGTGTAAACCAGGGGTCCTCAAACTTTTTAAACAGGGGGCCAGATCACGGTCTCTCGGACCATTGGTGGGCCGGAATATAGTTTAAACAAAATTAGCACCAAATTCATATGCACACTGCACATATCTTATTTAGAAATCATAAAACAAAATAGGAACAAATACAATATTAAAAATGAAGAAGTAAAGTTAAATCATCAAACTTACCGATTCTTTTGGGTTCTTCGAATATCCTACACTTCGAGTCAATTTTTTCTCTTTGTTGATATCATTGTTTCCTAGGGATTCAAAATTGCTATTAGTAAAATACCAACATATATACAGCGCTACAAAAACAATATACCAACAATAAAATTGCCCATATAGAGACATACAGACTGCACTGCCCAGCAATGCAGCCTGATCAGTGCCCAGCAATGCAGCCTGATCAGTGCCCAGCAATGCAGCCTGATCAGTGCCCATATTGCTGGAACTCCACTTTTACCTCAGGCTCAGACTAGTGTGGTGCAAGAATTCCCAAGAGGCAGCATTGGTCCCTAAAAGGCAGGTAAATGTCCCCAGTAAGCAGCACAGGTCCCAAATAGGTAGCACAGGTCCCCAATAGGCAGGTAAATGTCCCCAACAGGTAGCACAGGTCCCCAATAGGCAGGAACAGGTCTCCAATAGGCAGGAACAGGTCCCCAATGGGCAGGAACAGGTCCCCAATAGGCAGGAACAGGTCCCTAATAAGCAGATAAATGTCCCCAATAGGCAGCACAGGTCCCCAATAGGCAGGAAAATGTCCCCAACAGGTAGCACAGGTCCCCAATAGGCAGGTACAGGTCCCCAATAGGCAGGTACAGGTACAGGTCCCCAATAGGCAGCACAGGTCCCCAATAGGCAGGTAAAGGTCCCTAATAGGCAGCACAGGTCCCTAATAAGCAGGTAAATGTCCCCAATAGGTAGGTACAGGTCCCCAATAGGCAGGTAAATGTCCCCAATAGGCAGGTACAGGTCCCCAATAGGCAGGTACAGGTCCCCAATAGGCAGGTACAGGTCCCCAATAGGCAGCACAGGTCCCCAATAGGCAGGTACAGGTCCCTAATAGGCAGCACAGGTCCCTAATAAGCAGGTAAATGTCCCCAATAGGCAGGTACAGGTCCCCAATAGGCAGGAACAGGTCCCCAATAGGCAGGTACAGGTCCCTAATAGGCAGCACAGGTCCCCAATAGGCAGGTACAGGTCCCTAATAGGCAGCACAGGTCCCCAATAGGCAGGTACAGGTCCCTAATAGGCAGCACAGGTCCCCAATAGGCAGGTACAGGTCTCTAATAGGCAGCACAGGTCCCCAATAGGCAGGTACAGGTCCCTAATAGGCAGCACAGGTCCCCAATAGGCAGGTACAGGTCCCTAATAGGCAGCACAGGACCCTAATAAGCAGGTAAATGTCCCCAATAGGTAGCACAGGTCCCTAATAGGCAGGTAAATGTCCCCAATAGGCAGGTACAGGTCCCCAATAGGCAGGTACAGGTCCCCAATAGGCAGCACAGGTCCCCAATACGTAGCACAGGTCCCTAGTAGGCAGGTAAACATCCCCATTTTGCAGCACAGGTCCCCAATAGGACCCGGAGTTTAAAAAAAAACAAAAAAAAACAGTACTCACCTATGTCCCCCGCTGTTCTGAAGAGGCGCCCGCTCGTCTCAGTCTTCTTCCGGCACAGGCGGCGTGACGTCATTAGGCCGCGCAGCCGGCGTGATGACAATCACGTCGTCTCTGTGGTCTCTGCTTGAGGGCTTCACAACGCCTTTCCTCGGCGCCTCGTCCCGCCCGCGAGTTTGCACTCTAGTTCTTTAGTGGGCGTGTCAGGGGGGGTGGCAGTGTTTGTGAGCTGCAGCGCTGATTGGTTCATCACGGCTGCAGCGCTGATTGGTTCACCACGGCAGTGAGGGCGGTGCAATCAATGCGGTTAATGTCAGCCTAGCCAGGGGCCGGGTAAAAGTCCTTCGCGGGCCGCATGTGGCCCGCGGGCCGTAGTTTGAGGACCCCTGGTGTAAACGCACCCCCCCAAAAGAAATTCATGAAACGCTGGTTTTTGTTCATTCTGCGTCCCAAAAATCGGAATAAAAAGCGATCAAAAAATGTCACGTGCCCGAAAATGGTACCAATAAAAACGTCAACTCGTCCCGCAAAAAATAAGACCTCACATGACTCGGTGAATCAAAATATGGAAAAATTATAGCTCTCAATATGTGGTGATGCAAAAACTATTTTTACAATAAAAAGCGTCTTTTAGCGTGTGACAGCTGCCAAACATAAAAACCGCCATAAATAGTAGATCAAACCCCCGTTATCACCCCCTTAGTTAGGGAAAAATAATAAAATTAAAAAAATTTATGTATTTCCATTTTCCCATTAGGGTTAGGGTTAGGTCCAGGGCTAGGGTTAGGGTTAGGGCTAGGGTTAGGGTCAGGGCTTGGGTTAGGGCTAGGGCAAGGGTTAGGGCTAGGGTTAGGGCTGAGATTAGGGTTAGCGGTGTGTTGGGGTTCAGGTTGGAGTTAGAATTGGGGGTTTCCACTGTTTGGGCACATCAGGGTCTCTCCAACTGCAACATGGCGTCTGATCTCAATTCCACCCAATTCTGAGTTGAAAAAGTCAAATGGTGCTCCTTCCCTTCCAAGCTCTGCCATGCGCCCAAACAATGTTTTACCCCCACATGTAGGGTATCAGCCTACTCAGGACAAATTGTAAAACAACTTTTGGGGTCCAATTTCTCCTGTTACCCTTAGGAAAATAAAAAATTGGGGGCAAAAATATCATTTTTGTGGAAAAAAATTATTTTTTTATTTTCACGTCCGAGCGTTATAAACTTCTGTGAAGCACTTGGGGGTTCAAAGTGCTCACCACACATCTAGATAAGTTCCGTGGGGGGTCTAGTGTCCAAAATGGGGTCTCTAGTGGGGAGTTTCAATAGTTTAGGTACATCAGGGGCTCTCCAAACGCACATGACACCCGCAGACCATTCCATCAAAGTCTGCATTCCAAAACGTCACTACTTCCCTTCCGAGCCCCGACGTGTGCCCATACAATAGTTTTCTCCCACATATGGGCTATCAGTATACTCAGGACAAATTGGACAGCAACTTTTGGGGTCCAATTTCTCCTGGTACCCTTGGGAAAATAAAAAAAATGGTGACTAAAAGATCATGTTTGTGAAAAAAATACGATTTTTTAATTGTACGGCTGTATGTTATAAACTTCTGTGAAGCCCTTGGGGGTTCAAAGTTCTCACCACACATCTATATAAGTTCCTTAGGGGGTCTAGTTTCCAAAATGGTGTCAATTGTGGGGGGTTTCCACTGTTTTGGTACATCAGGGGTTTTCCAATCGCGACATGGTGTCCGATCTCAATTCCAGCCAAAAACGTCAAATGGCGCTGCTTCCCTTCTGAGCTCTGCCATGCGCCCAAATAGTGGTTTACCCCCACATGTGGGGTATCAGCGTACTCAGGACAAATTGCACAATAACTTTTAGGGTCCTGTTACCCTTGGGAAAATAAAAATTGGGGGTGAAAAGATCATTTTTGTGGAAAAAATATGATTTTTTAATTGTACCGCTGTACGTTATAAACTTCTGTGAAGCCCTTGTGGGTTCAAAGTTCTCAACACATATCTAGATAAGTTCCGTGGGGGGTCTAGTTTCCAAAATGGGGTCACTTGTATGAGGTTTCCACTGTTTAGGTACATCAGGAACTCTCCAAACGTGACATGGTGTCCGATCTGAATTCAAGCCAATTTTGCATTGAAAAAGTCAAACGGCGCTCTTTCCCTTCTGAGCTCTGCCATGCGCCGAAACAGTCGTTCCCCCCCACATATCAGGTATCAGCGTACTCAGGACAAATTGCACAATAACTTTTGTAGTCCAATTTCTCCTGTTACCCTTGGTAAAATAAAAAAAATTGAACCTGAAGTATTTTTTTTGTGAAAAAAAGTTAGATGTTCATTTTTTTTTAAATATTCAAAAAAATTCCTGTGACGCACCTAAAGGGTTAATAAACTTGAATGTGGTTTTGAGCACCTTAAGGGGTGCAGTTTTTAGAATGGTGTCACTTTTGGGTATTTTCTATCATATAGACCCCTCAAAGTGGCTTCAAATGTGATGTGGTCCGTAAAAATAAAATGGTGTTGCAAAAATGAGAAATCGCTGGTCAATTTTTAACCCTTATAACTTCCTAACAAAAAAAAATTTTGGTTCCAAAATTGTGCTGATGTAAAGTAAACATGTGGGAAATGTTAGTTATCAAGTTTTTTGTGTGCCGTATCTCTGTGATTAAAGGGCATAAAAATTCAAATTTGGAAAATTGCGAAATTTTCTAAATTTTCACCAAATTTCCATTTTTCTCACAAATAAACGCAAGTTATTTGAATGAAATTTTACCACTAGCATGAACTACAATATGTCACGAGAAAACAATGTCAGAATCACCGGGATCCATGGAAGCGTTTCAGAGTTATGACCTCATAAAGGGACAGTGGTCAGAATTGTAAAAATTGGCCCGGTCATGAACGTGCAATGGGGGTGAAGGGATTAATAAATATCTTTGGATTCAGGAAGCTCCTTTCCTGTCTCTTGAGTATCGGATATACCGCTACCATTGCACCATCAGTGGTCTAGTGAGTCCACTATACATCGTCACGCCCTGTGGGCATAGCACATTATACTGTAGGTGTAACCTGGTTTAACAAATATTGTTAGCATAATAGGCATAATGTGCAGTAGGAACACAGGAAGTGTAAAGTATAAGATAAGTCATGCATAATTTAGGTTTTAGGACATAAGGTAGTGACCATAGGATAAGCTAGACTTTGGTAATCAGTATAAATGTAATATGTTTAATGTCCGCAAATGCATAGTGTTGGTAAAAGTATATCTGTCAGCTACAGACATAGTTAAGGTTCGGGACAAGCCCATAGTGGGAGGGGCAAGCCCTAGTTAAAAGGGATTCTTCCTAATAGCACATCAGATAGGCAAGTACCATAACTAAGGTCAAGATCAAGTTACAGTGGGCAGTCAGCTATCGTTTGGGACAGTGGGAAGCCTTACTGGAATCCCTTGTGGACATTCCTGCAATGTCTTGAGCTGAAGGCTCGGTACAGGTACTAGGAAAAGTGCCTTATCCTCTGGTGTACAGGGGACGATGGACATGGAACAGCATGAAGGGAAGGTAATGAATCCCAGGTGCAGCCCAATACAAGTGAATGAGGTGACCTCATTCACTTGTATTGGGCTGCAATGCAGCAGCAACTCTTAGCCAATCTTGGCCCTGCAATATGTGTTGTGGCCAGTGTCATCATAAGGCCCTAGCCCAAGGGGCTTTCTAATTTTGGAGATTTACGGCATGCCCACCATTCTGATTTCATTGGCATGCTGAAGAGGCCAAGTGTTGAAGTCTATACCCCCATGTGGAGGAACTAAATCTGGGAACCCGACTGTGTAGGCAAAAATTTGGAGATTGTCTCAAATTTGTCCAAGAAATTGAATTTATTCAATATGAATCAAATGTCCATCATTATGTTCTGGTGTCTCTGCAGACGCCAGAGAATAATAAACCACGAAAAAAAAATTACACCAGACCGGTCCACCTCTGTCCCGACTTGTATCCCCATTCTGGACTTCTTCTGTCCGGTCTTCACTGCACCATCTTTTTTCCCCTTCATCTTCAGTGCCTCCTGTACTCATGAAGTGCATGGCATACATACTGTAATTTTTTTCCACTCACTGCCTCTTTATAAAATCCAGAGCAAATCTCCATTTCATGCCTAAAATAAATGCACATATGCAAAAAAATAAAATAAGTAAAGAAAAAAACAGGAATATTTTTAGTTTTCCTGCTGTTCGGTGTGAAGATTTTCTGACAGCAATGTATTGTAACATCATTATCCAGGGTCCCTGGGTGAATTAGTTGAATATTTCCATCTGATGCTGACAGAGAGCAAACCCAATTTAAATCACCCCAATTAGTCAGATATTTGTGGTAGGAGCTAGAGGTAAGCAATGAAGGATTAAAATAAATCAGGCAATTATCAGCTATTTTATATTTTTCTTATTGAGAGGAGAGACTTGCCGTAATACATTAATGCCGTATAAAATGAATAGGAGGCTTTACAGATGCCAAAAAGGCGTAGATGTAAAATGGAGCGCGGCATAAATTAGAGCTTGCAGTACTGATTATCATATAAAAAAGACACAAGACGGAAAATTACAGACTTGAAAAATCAGAAGCTGACACCAGCATTACAAATGAGGAGAACAAGCAAAAGTGTACAAATGGCAGGAAATTGTTCCAGCCGAATGTGTCATTATATTGTTATGCTTATTGTTAGGTACTTATGAAAATTTCATGTAGAGCTGCGTAAATAATGCTCCCATCGTCAGGGAAAGACGGATCTGTAGGGAATTAATTCCTGACTGAGCCTTAGGGGTGAGAAGTCCCTTAATGCAGTACCTGTTCACTTTTAACAAAGTAACAGATTTGTTTCTATTTAAATCCCACCCATGAGTACATGACACACCCCCATAAGGACAGCCCATGCTTATTCCATTACATTGACAGTGCAATAATAGTTTTCTCAATAGAGTGCCTCTAATAAAAAGAAAGGTGCCCCTTCATAAATAATGTAAAGAAAATATTCCAGCTAAATAGCCCCAGAAAAATCCTACCACGTTTTGCTTAAGTAGAGTGCCCTCCAATATATAAAGGTGTCACCAAAGGGCTAACATTGTCCTTCAGTGTCTGCTGGGAGATTCACATTATCAGTTTAAAAAAGGGACCCCAAATGAGAGGCCCCCCAAAACATAAGTCTCTGCAAAGTGTCTGAAATTAGTAGAGTAAGTAGATCTCCACCAGTAAAAACACTGCCAGCTCAGTGATTCAGTAATAGCAAACCCCCCAACCCCTGAGGAGTACAGGACATGCCCCTTATAATGAAAAATACGTGTGTGTGTGTGTATAGGAAAAAAACTAGTCAGTCTTGGGGAGTAAAGGGAAGAAGCCGCCGAGAATCTGACTCGGACTAGTGATCCCAGCACATAGTTCCCAGGCGGCTTTTAAAAGAGTAAAATACAAAGGGTTGTAATAATGCAGCCAGATTCTGAGTCATGCTGCCCATTGTTCACACAGCATGAATGTCTTTAATGTGCTACAGTGCCATTAAAGGGTTCCAAAAATAAATAACAACAGTTATTTAAAAGGTTAAAAGGTACGCAGATGCAACAGCGCAGACAATGAGGAGACAGTGGTGCTGAAACCAACAGCTAATTACTCGATTACCACAATCAGAGGGACCTTCAACACAATATCAGGGGATAGCACAAATGGTGAAAATGCAACAAGTTCTGTTACAATAAGAGTACAGTAATTCAGATGAATAGGAAAATGACACAATGCTATTTATACTATCGTTCTATTATTACCATTAAACAACTGTTATCGTCAGTGATATCTTAGTCTTAATACCCCAACCCAGGGGTGGGTTTGGCTGGTGATAGGGGGAAAGTGCCCCCCAGGCCAATTGCACAGCAGGTCTTTAGGGCCACCCCAGCCATCTGCTCCTTCAGCAGCTCCTAGGTGGCACCGCACCTTTAAATGTTCTGACTGACGGCATCAGAGGTTCCTACGCAGCATGCTTTGCGTGGGCACATCCTGTTATCACTCATTTGCCCCCTCTCTCTTGCCTCATGTGGTACCTGGATGAGGTACCTATGTGTTGATATATTAATGTTATACTATTGTGATGTGCTGTGTTTGCATTGTCTTAACCTGTTCATTGTAATATGTTCATTGTACTCTGATGGTAGATTAGGACTAGCAAGGGGTTAATTGAGGGAGGCTGGGTCAGCAGCCTCAAAGGATTGCCCTGGCAGGACATGCTCCTCTGCTAGAAGTGGACTGTGCCCCTGGACTAGAGCAGAGCCGCAAAGGACTGCCGGGCAGCAGCAACAGGCATAAGGACTTCACAGGTGCCCACCTATGGACTTTTGGCTCCGGAGAACCGAGTGGGAGTCACTGCCTCTGCTGCTGCAGCCGTTGTCAAAGAAGCAACATCTGAGAATAGGGACAGTTTAGGAATTGTTATCTTCTCTACTTCATCTCTATTGAACAAGTTGCCACTGTTGGGCTCTAAAAGGTGTAACGTCTGGTACATCCAGAGGACGCCGTTCCAGCATGGAGAGCCGCAATGTGACAGAGGTAACCAACTGTGACCTGGGACTGGGATTAGAATTGTCTTTTCATGTGCAAGGGGCCAGGGTGCTCACTGACTGTGACCTGGTGAACTCTCCCATTACTACCACCTGTGCCACCTTGCTGCACTGTCACAGAGGAGCTGCATGAAGGGGATTCTCAGCTGTTTTCTCTGCAATCCAGGACTGTGCAAAGCAGGACTGCTAGCTCCACCTTCCTCTTACTGTGCTGTGTTTCAGGACTGCTGGCTCCGCCTTCCTCTTCCAGTTCTGCATTTCAGGACTGCTAGCTCCACCTTCCTCTTACTGTGCTGTGTTTCAGGACTGCTGGCTCCGCCTTCCTCTTCCAGTTCTGCATTTCAGGACTGCTAGCTCCACCTTCCTCTTACTGTGCTGTGTTTCAGGACTGCTAGCTCCACCTTCCTCTTACTGTGCTGTGTTTCAGGACTGCTGGCTCCGCCTTCCTCTTCCAGTTCTGCATTTCAGGACTGCTTGCTCCACCTTCCTCTTACTGTGCTGTGTTTCAGGACTGCTAGCTCCACCTCCCTCTTTTTGTGCTGTGCTTCAGGACTGCTGGCTCCGCCTTCCTCTTCCAGTTCTGCATTTCAGGACTGCTAGCTCCACCTTCCTCTTACTGTGCTGTGTTTCAGGACTGCTGGCTCCGCCTTCCTCTTCCAGTTCTGCATTTCAGGACTGCTAGCTCCACCTTCCTCTTACTGTGCTCTGTTTCAGGACTGCTAGCTCCACCTCCCTCTTTTTGTGCTGTGCTTCAGGACTGCTGGCTCCGCCTTCCTCTTCCAGTTCTGCATTTCAGGACTGCTTGCTCCACCTTGCTCTTACTGTGCTGTGTTTCAGGACTGCTGGCTCCCTCTTCCTCTGCTGCATTTCAGGAGTTCACTCCTTCTGTACAAGGAGCTCCTGGCCCTTGAATTAATGGTAAGTTGAATGTTTGTGACAGGTGGTGACAGGTTTTTAGGGTATGGGTTACTGTGCACTGTGGTGGGCTGGATGAAGTACTAATATTTTGGTGGTCTGCAGCAATGTATAATATTAGGGGCTGGGATGATCTCCAGCAATGTATATTATGGGGGATCAGCAATAATGTATTTTATGAATGCCTGGGTTGCTATAGCCATGTATATTATGGGGGTCTACAGCAAGGTGTATTATGGGGGTCTATGGCAATGTACATATATTATGGGGGTCTGCAGCAATGTACTGTATATTATTGGGGTCTAAGTGGGTCTGCAGCAATCTATATTATGGGGTCTACAGCAATGTATGTAATAGGTGGCTGAGGGGGTATGCAGCCATATATATTATAGGGGGTTCTGCAGCAATGTACAATATGAGAGGCTGGGAAGGGTCTGTTACAATGTATATTATGTGGGACTGGGGGGTCTGCTGCAGTATATATCATGGGAGTCTACAGCAATGTATAATATGAGGGTATTGGGGTCTGCTGCAATGTATATTAATGTATATTATGTGTGGGTGGGGGGTCTGCTGCAATTCATATTATGGGGAGTCTGCAGCAATGTATATTATGTGGGGCAGTTCGATCTTCTTCTATGTATTTTATGTTGGGCCGTGCATATAACTACAGATCCCAGAGCTACATTTTGGGCTTACAGTGCAGAGGACCCCCTCCTCTGTGACACATACCAGCCATTTACAACAACGCCGGACACTGTATCACAATATGTATGTATATATATATATATATATATATATACACATACATACATATATATTGTAAGATGGCTGCCGGAAAAGTCCTTGAGGCGAGATATGTGTCATTGCAGTTATTAGCTGCGGTGATGTGAGCTCGGAAGTATGCTCCAGGTATAGTGCTGAGAGAGTTGTTTGGATCACTCCAGGGCCAGGTTTTAAGAATGGTCATAAGAGCTGGGTGGGAATGATTGCTCACGTATCCCCACCGCAGGGGCGTGGTTTGGCTAGTAAAATTGAGACCAGTTGCCTCATTCAGTATCTGTGGCTGAAGGTGTGGACACCTCCATGTGTGTGTTGCTAGAGGCACTAAGCTGAGCGGGCATACCCACAGTGCTATATTGACTGGTTATTTTCTGTTTGTTACTTTGTGCTAGGAAAGGCTGTTCATTTGTTTCTTTCTAGTTTATGCCGTTATAAATAAACTTGCTTGGATATTCCAGTACAACCGCTTCCTGTGCCTACCTCAACTGCAACCAATTGAGTACAGATCCCAACAATTGGTGGAAAAATGCGGACATGAATCCCAAGAGGCAGTGTGACTGCGGATACCGCATGTCCTGGCTTCAGTCTGTTGCAAGCCAGACAAAATGGAGGACCTGCTGAAATACCTGGTCCAGTCGCAGCAGTAGCAGCAAGAGACCAACAGACTATTGTTACAGCAGATCCAGCAGAGCTAGCCGGAGCAACGGCAGCAGATGCAGTTTCTGGCAACTGCCATCCAGGACAATATGAGCTCCCGAACCCCCGGTCTGGCTGATGACGCCCACTTCCAGAAGGTGGTAAGAAGAGGGTTGCAATAGATGACCCGGGGGATGGCGTTGAGGCATTCATGACTTTTTGAGAGGGTGGCGGAGCCGGAGAAAATGTCTCTAGAGCAGTGGGCCGAGGTTCTGGCGCCATATTTGACCGGTGAACCGCAGATAACGTATTATGACTTGGCATGGCAGGACACACAAGAATATGCCAAGTGAAAGACTGAGATCTTGGCATGCTTAGGAGTGACTTTGACTGTCAGGGCGCAATGGGTGCACGAGTGGGCATATCGCAGTGACAAACCTCCCCTGTCCAAAATGTTTGATTTTCTATATCTAATCCAAAAATGGCTACAACCTGAATTCTCTTCCCCAGCACAGATGGTGGAGAAGGTTGTTATGGACAGGCTGATACACTCCCTACCCTGGCTGATGCAATCCTGGGTTGCGCGGGGAGATCCCCGTAATGCAGATGACCTAGTGAGCTTGGTGGAGAAGTACCAGGCTGTCGAGAGGTCCTTGGGGAAGCAAATGGGCAGGGCATCTCAATACTGGGGTTCCCAAAAGCGGGACGGACACCCAAAAGGTGGGAGCTAGAGCCACACCTGGGGGCTGGCCAAAAGTACTGGAGTTAGTGCCCAAGGACCCTTCCCATAGTATAGTGTGTTGGAGGTTTCATAACCCTGGCCACATAGCCGCCCGTTGTCCCATGAGTCTGACCACTGAGCCAATGGACTGCAGCATAGGACAGCGCTGCTCGTATTTGGCCTATCCGGCCTGCAGTGATGTTTACCAAGCGGGAGAGAGGGGCAATAGGCATGCCCCATGACAGTAAACGGGGTGGGCCACAATTCCACATCAGCTGATTCTGTGAAAGAGGCTGGGCATCCGCTGTATATATGGCAACGAGAAGGACTACCCTGTGGCCCAGGTGGTCATAAAAACAAACTGTGGCACTGATTCCCATGAGGTCGGCGTGGTCAAAGACTAATTGCACCGTATTATAATAGGGCGGGACTTTGTGTTGTTTTAAGACTTGTGGGGGGAAAAGGAGGACGTCTGGTTGTCTGGACAACAGCCAGGTTGCTCCCAAAGAAACCTCGTCGCAGGCTGTAAATTACAGGTTTCCGTTTTGTGTGCTGGTTGGCAATGAGGATGAGGCAGCATCCACTGAGGCCAATGTCCCTGAGCTGGAGGTGTCCGGGGGAAACTTTGGGACCACCCAACTCAGGGATTTAACCTAAAAGGGGCATTTGATAGTGTAACTGTACTTAATGGTGTTGTGCAAGGGCCAGGGGACTGATACTCACTACCCACATTTTGCCATAAATGGAGAGATGATATATCACGTCACCAAGCTGAGAGGGGATGTAATTGAGCAGTTACTGGTGCCAGGGCCATACAGCCGCAGAGTGTTAAATATGGCCCATACACTTATATTAGGTGGTCACCTGGGCGTAGAGAAAATGCAGGAACAGATCCTCCAGAAGTTCTACTGGCCCGGTTGTCACCGTGATATTGATAGGTTTGGTTGTCTCTGGTAAAGCATCCGGCCTGTGTGTACTGATCTCGTCGAAGCTCCAACTTCCTTCATTTCCGCAGTCCAACTGACTCCTGCCCTAAAAGCATCGGTCCAGGCTATAAGTCACCACAACTTTCCTTTCTTGCACTAGCCCACTGCTATGACACACAGTGGTCGGGGGTAATGTGGGCTGCAGCTCTTGAACATTGCGTGGCTGCCAAGCTATCCGGGCCTATAGCCCATGTGGACACTAGGGCACCCTGGCCCCGTCTGACCTAACTTCCTACAAGCTTCCCTCTTACTACCTGGCAGCCCCTCCTACAATTAACCCTCTTATCATCATCCTATCAGTTATACCTATAAGGCCCACTAGTATGCCCCCCCATCTAGTGGCCCACAACAGAATTACGCTTACCCATATTTATAGAAAATATATACTAGAGTGCCCTCCTCTAATGTCCCCCAAAAGGATGCACTGACTTACACTAACTGTACATGATCATTGGTCAAACACAAGGCAATAAAAAACAGTCCTCTAAAGAATGGTAACACAGATATACTTGGGGCAATACCATAAGAGATGAGCAATAATACATTTTTCAATGTAGCAGTTCCGCAGGCATTTATCACAGACATTATGAATTAGCAATATGTACATTCGAAGGGTAATCCGAGGAAGGGAGGCAAGAAAGACATTATATCTCACCCCCTTACAGGGCTGTCAGGCACGGGGGGGCAGGAAGGGGCTGTCTGTCAGGTGCAGGGGGGCAGGAGGGGGCTGTTAGGCACCGGGGGGCAGGAGGGAGCTGTCAGGCACAGGGGGCAGGAAGGGGCTGTCAGGCACAGGGGGGGACTGGGGTGAGTGGAGGGATCAGAGGTCCGGGGGGTGGAATCGGATGGCAGGGGGGGCGGAGGGCAGCAGAGGGGAGTACTAGATGGCAGTCAAGCGGCGGCAGGGCAGCAGGCAGGGACCTTGCTCTAACTTCCACAGACAGGATGAGGCTGAAGAGCGAGGGCAGCCATAGTTCACTCCGCCCCTCCACATCTGATTGGAGGGATAACGTCACATGGACGCTAGCTCCAATCAGATCTGGTGGGTGACACAGAGGTCACCAGAGAGATCGTAGCCACGGCAGGGGCAAAGCCACCCCCCTGGGTTTAAGTACAGGTCCTGGCATATCTGCAGGTCAGGTGATATTTCAGTGACCCCGGTCACCCGACACACAGGAACGCGATCTCGCCATGATGGCTATGTGACGTCACAGGATGGGAAGGCACACAGTTTCATGATGCCTACGTGGCGTCACAGGTCGGGAGGGGGTTAAATAAACTTGCTTGGACATTCCAGTACAACTGCTTCCTGTGCCTACCTCAACTGCAACCGAGTGAGTACAGATCACTATTATATATATATACACTCACTGGCCACTTTATTAGGTACACCTGTCCAACTGTGTGTTAAGACTTAATTTCTAATCAGCCAATCACATGGCGGCAACTCAGTGCATTTAGGCATGTAGACATGGTAAAGACAATCTCCTGCAGTTCAAACCGAGCATCAGTATGGGGAAGAAAGGTGATTTGAGTGCCTTTGAACGTGGCATGATTGTTGGTGCCAGAAGGGCTGGTCTGAGAATTTCAGAAACTGCTGATCTACTGGGATTTTCACACACAACCATCTCTAGGGTTTACAGAGAATGGTCCGAAAAAGAAAAAAAATCCAGTGAGCGGCAGTTCTGTGGCCGGAAATGCCATGTTGATGCCAGAGGTCAAAGGAGAATGGGCATACTGGTTCGAGCTGATAGAAAGGCAACAGTGACTCAAATTGCCACCCGTTACAACCAAGGTAGGCAGAAGAGCATCTCTGAACGCACAGTGCGTCGAACTTTGAGGCAGATGGGCTACAGCAGCAGAAGACCACACTGGGTACCACTCCTCTCAGCTAAGAACAGGAAACTGAGGCTACAATTTGCACAAGCTCATCGAAATTGGACAGTAGAAGATTGGAAAAACGTTGCCTGGTCTGATGAGTCTCGATTTCTGCTGCGACATTCGGATGGTAGGGTCAGAATTTGGCGTAAACAACATGAAAGCATGGATCCATCCTGCCTTGTATCAACGGTTCAGGCTGGTGGTGGTGGTGTCATGGTGTGGGGAATTTTTTCTGGGCACTCTTTGGGCCCCTTGGTACCAATTGAGCATCGTTGCAACGCCACAGCCTACCTGAGTATTGTTGCTGACCATGTCCATCCCTTTATGACCACAATGTACCCAACATCTGATGGCTACTTTCAGCAGGATAATGCGCCATGTCATAAAGCTTGAATCATCTCAGATTGGTTTCTTGAACATGACAATGAGTTTACTGTACTCAAATGGCCTCCTCAGTCACCAGATCTCAATCCAATAGAGCATCTTTGGGATGTGGTGGAACGGGAGATTCGCATCAGGGATGTGCAGCCGACAAATCTGCGCCAACTGTGTGATGCCATCATGTCAATATGGTCCAAAATCTCTGAGGAATGCTTCCAGCACCTTGTTGAATCTCTGCCACAAAGAATTGAGGCAGTTCTGAAGGCAAAAGGGGGTCCAACCCCTTACTAGCATGGTGTACCTAATAAAGTGGCCAGTGAGTGTATATATATATATATATATATATATATATATATGGTAATCTTGGGTGTGTTCCCATATATATGTACTAAACTTTGTTTTGCTATGGTGTTAATATTTGTTGTAGATAGCTTGTGTGTATTCTCATACTTATGCAGTAAGCGATTCTGTTCCCATATCTATGTAGAAAGCTTGTTTATGTTCCTGTATCTATGTAGTTAGCTGCTTTCTGTTCCTATATCTATTTAGTAAGCTTGATTCTCTTCCCATATCAATGTAGTAAGCTCAGTTCTGTTCCTGCATCTATGTAGTCAGACTGCTTTTGCTACCATACTGTATCTTTCAAACCTACAACAACAACAACAACTGAGTTCAGAATGCCCAGCCACTTAGCACTTTCAAACTACAATATAAAGCACACAAAAAAGATTTTTCCGTGCAAGAATGTTTTTATTTTTATTATTCATAAATATATTCCATAAAAGTTAAACATACAAAATGAGTATACGTAAGGTGGTAGATCCAGGGCCAGAAACATCTGACACATAACAATTATTGCCCCATCAGAAGGGTCACCAACAGAGTAGTGATTAATATAGGGATAGGTACATAAATAGAAAGGTACACCCCAGAATCAAAACAGGCAATGTATGGGTGAAAAGTGCCACAGGCAGGACCGTCTGACCACCCACATGAGTAAGGAATTTTCCGCGGCATTACATTAGTGGCGTTTTCCACAGTATAGTTAGAAGGGATCAGGACAGATAGGTGGCTATTGTAGCCAAAACAGTTATATACACCTTTTGGTTTTTCTGTTTTTCTCCATGATTCATGGTTGGAATAAACCAGAGGTGAATACGGTATAGGTTAGTGACTGGGCCTTTTTTTACCCATACATTGCCTCAGTTGTTGTTGTAGGTTTGATTAATTTCTTGAGTTGCCCATATTGATTTGTCTAGTTTCATAATTGATCAATAAAAGGTATGATAACCCTTGTTAAAACCCTACTGTATCGTTGTTCTGTCAATGTATCTATGTGGGAAGCTTGGTCTTGTTCCTTTATCTTTGTAGTAAACTTGGTTTTGATTCTGTATCTATGTAGGTGCACTGTACTACTAGATTTGTATTTGGGTTACTGATTTTCCATTTCTGAGACAGACAACTAGTTATTATGTTGTTATATCACTGTAATACGCTGCACCAAATACATCTAATGCAAAATATATGACAATACTAATTCGTAGTCTATCTGAATGATCGAGCGGTTACTAACAGCTCGGTATTATACGGGTATATAGTATTGAAAATGTGTGTGTGATCCCGATATGAAAACAGCAACAACCACTGCTTTTTAAAGTGTGAGCTGTTTTATACCGCAGCCTGAGGTAAGCAGGTTAAAGATTGGCTGATGCACTCGTGGTCCAGTGCAATGTGCTTGCCTCCCCAGGCTAAAATTTTCCAGCCAGCTCCTACCCCAACCTAAGGGCCATCACTGTCACTACTGGGTCTGTCACCATCATGACTCTCTAGGTAATGCAGAATGTCACACAGGCCCTAACAGGGGTCAACGATACTACGCTTGTTCATGTGGCATCCCAGGAGTTCGGTTGCTACAATGGCCTTGCCTCCCTCCAGGGTGGAGTGATGTCATGCCTGGAAGCAAGGAAGGGATCCCATTAACAGGTAGTTTCAGCATACAACGTAGTTCCTACTCCAGGCCAGCAGAGGGAACTCTAAACCTGACTTCTGAGGAGCTGCTCTCTGGTCAAGCAAGAAGTTAGTAGGAGTTAGTGCCTGAGCAGAGTCAAGAGAGGACGTGCGGAGAGAAGCTGGGGACTGGAGCCATAGCTGAGTTCACCCCCAGGCTTGAGCGCCAGAGACCGAACCCCGGAGTCCGAGGCTGTGTGCGTACTAAATCCCCAGCAGCAGAATCCAGAGGACAGAAGACCGCAGATCCTCTGTCCACAACTGATACTCGATGAAACAGCAACACGTGGGAGCCAGAGACGCCAGATAGGAGCAATGCCTGAAGCAGGCTCCAGCTGCCTGTCATGCGAGTGGAGTTCTACCTAAGTAGCAGACAGAGAGAGAAACTTGAATAGAGTTCACAGCAGCAAGTACCTCAGAGAATAGCGTTAGAAAGGAGGCCTCACAACCAACCTGAATAAGGAGATTCCCAGATTGCTTTCAGGCTGACCTTCTCCAGAACCATCTGTAACCTAAGCCCTGGACTGTACCTACACATCTCAGTAAAAGGTAAAGGAAACTGCACTCTGTTGTGTCTTCTAATTATTCCTGCGTCAATTATCCAACTCTGCTACAACTATCATCATCAAACACAACATCTTTACTACCACAACTGCCCTGGGACAAAGCTCTGCCCGTGGGGAGCTATACCAACTCTGCTGCATCACCATCAGTCCCAGAGGACCTGCACTGCAGTGCTTGTCGCCTCTGACCAGAAACCACGAGTGGCATCACAAACACTTATTACTAACTCTTTATTTTTCCCCTGTAAATATCCCCCTTTTACTGGACGCCCAGGGCCACGGACGGGGTCAACGCTGCCGTGACACTGCCCCTATGAGAAGCCACCCGGTACCAAGTACCCCACGGCCCTGGCGGGCGATCCATACACTTGTCACAGCGGCTGCCATTGTTCCCTGAAGCACGGCCCCGATCCCCACTTTGTACCAATCATCTATGCTGGAAGTGATGGTTCACACGAATGCCCCTTCACCCTAACCTAGCCATCTTTCTCTCTGCCCTGGTTCTGCTCGCCCGAGTTTCAACTCAGGTCTGGTCTCTCAGCTCTTTTACTCAGATCTGGTTTCTTTACTCATGTCTGTTCTATTTTTGATAACCACCACTTTTCCCAAAATGAGATTCCATCTGAAAATGATGCCTCATGAGTGATTTATATAGCATACTTTCATCACATTTTTATCTTTTTCATATGCACAAAAAATATCTCTGCTTTTGCTTCTGCTGACTGGCATTGAGTTCCGTTTTTCTAATTTGCACTGTATGGTTATAAATGTTTCATAGTAAGGCTATGTTCCCATGTGGCGTTTTTGCAGCATTTTTTTCTGTAGCAAAACCAGCTCTCTTGGCATCACAGAAGATGCAGAAAAAAGCAGGTTTTGTTTGTTTTTTCTTGCGTTTTTTGCTGTTTTTTGGGCATTTTTTTGCTACGTTTTTGTCAGGGTACATTTAAATGTCTCTTGTTCATGCTGATAAAATTTAGTGACAAAAAAAATCTGATTCTACTTCATAAGATTTTGGCATAAAAAACCCCAGCAAAACCTGATACCTGTGTTTTTACAGCAGTTTTTCACCACCCATTACTTTCAATTGGTGAAACACGCTGAAAAAAAAGTGACGTGCTTGATTCTGGAAAAACCAAGCAAAGGCACAAAATACTAAGGACAAAAAAGCAAGCTGTGTATGTGAGAGTTCTGAAATCTCATAGACATAGCTGGTACTGTAAAACACAGTTGAAAATTTGCATAGAAAAGTATAAAAAAAAAGCATAAACAACGCCTAGTGTGAACATACCCTAAGGCTTTGACTTATCAATGCTGATAGTATCTGACTGTGGAGACACATGCCACATTAACATGGGCACTCAGGTCCTAATCAGATCCCCAAACATAACCCAATTGGAACACTACCCCTAGTGGTGGATCAGACAAGGTTTTTTTTAATGTTTTCTTTAATCTCACTTTTGTTTTTCCAAAGAAACTGCAAATTTACTTTTGTACACTGATTCGAATGACATGGCAAAAACAGAAAAAAGCAACATTGAAATGAAAGGCTGTCAATTATCTCTCATTATGCAATTATATTAAACACATTTCTACTACTGTAAGTCTACAATATTACCTATGTGACCATGCAGTGAATATTTTATCAGAATATTTCAAATCTATAAATCGTCCAGTCAGATTTGCATTTTTTGGGGTTTTATCTTGATGTAATGTGTTGAGATCACCACTAGATGGCAGACCATCACAAGGCATTGCTATAAATTGAGCTCTGCCAGAAAAGGTAATTCTAGACTATTACAGTGACAAAAACACCACTAGACAAGATATAGTAGTAGGAATTTCACTGGAGTAAAGGCAACTTAACCCTTCGGTTACTTTGTCCTTGTTTTTTTCCCTATACATGTATGATATGTTAGTAGGCGGGCTTTAAGGGACATTTCATTTGCATCAGGAGGTAAATGACCATACAATAGACAAGCACTGCAACAAAGCCCACAAAGACACAACCTCGTATAATAGAAGGGGAGGGCAAAAAGTGCTATAAATCACCATGGAAAAAAAGAGCTAGTTAGCAGAGAAAATCGGTGGCTTTCTCAACAGCACACCTCGTGGTCTGGCATGGTATTACAAGAAGATTTTTTTTTTTTAAATATAAAAGGCATTTTTACTTGAGAATGAAATTTTCCATCCCTCTCCATTCAGTGCAAGTGATGACTGTGTTACACAAGAGGCACTGATGCTAATTTCACAGCACTGCAATGTATCGTATCAAGCAATTACTGATTTAAGTCCCCTAAGAAAATTAATGAAAAACTTAAAAGTTATTTAAAAATATATGTCTATAAATATAAATGTATAAAAAATACAATTTCCCCTGAAAATAAATTGTGAAATGTAAAAATAAAATATTAAAATAGCTATGTCAATGCTGAAATAATACAAAAAAATAAACATTGTCAGAATTGCTGTTTTTTTTTGTCAATCCACCTCCCAAAAAAGTGGAATGAAAGGAGATCAGAAAGACACATGGAATCCAAAAAGTCATGGGTCTCAAAATATGGTCACTGAAGCCCAATTTGTTGCCAAGTTTTATTTTATTTTTGTAGTAAAACAAAACTATATACATTTGGAATCAACATAACTGTACTCAGTGTTTTATCAGCAGGAGATTATCTTTAGAGGACTAGGTGTCTTGTGCCTTCTAGTCCAACCACACCCCCACACTGATTGACAGTATATGCAATGTACACAGAAGCAGCCAATCAGTGGTGTGCGCAGGGTTATGCAAACAAAGTAGCCAATCAATGATGTGGGCGGGTTATACACAGCTTAGCATTTAGAGCTCTGCTAGATGTGGAGCAGAGAAAACTGATTCTATCACAGCTACTGCACCCAGTAAGTTACACATTGCTGGAATCAGGGTCTCTGCCCCTACATCTTGCTGCTATCACATTACATAGCAAAACCTGCTGACAGATTTCATTTAATGAGTTATGAATTCATTTTTCACAATATTGTGTAGCATCAGACAGGCAGGTATACTTTACCATATGCCATGTGATTCATAATTTTCATCCTCTGTTTTTCCTGCATATTATATGTTTTTGTATTAAATTACGTATAATTAAACTTTTTTTTTCTGCTTGTGTTGAGCAATTAAAAGTATGTAACAGTGATGGATGTGCAGGAAAGGTAAGAGCAGATCTCGGGTATTTCATAGTCCTTATATAATATTCTAATGAGAATCATTGATAGCATTGTGTATTGTGATTAATCTGTTAATTAACTGAGCAGCAAGTGTCTCATTTCACTGCAGTGCCCCCGCAGGCGAAATGAAGCATGAAACACTTTTGAATGGAAGGATAGATAAATATTGTAGAGATACAAGTGCTTCTCACAAAATTAGAATATCATCAAAAAGTTAATTTATTTCAGTTCTTCAATACAAAAAGTGAAACTTATGTATTATATAGTCATTATTAGAGTTGAGCGAAATGGGTCGGTCAAATTAAAAAATCGCCGACTTTAGCTAAAGTCGAGTTTCGCCGATCGAAACCCGACCTTGGTGTGAGGTCGGCCATGAGGTCACCGAGCGCTAAAGTCACGTTTCAAATAATGATTCCAGCGCCTTTTCTCAGCCAATGATGGAGGACGCACACTGTGGGCAACGCGATGACATGGGCAGCGGCCACCACCATCTTAGAAAAGGGCATTGAAGTGATTGGCTGGCTTTGTGTGGCATCACAGCGGGTATAAAAGGCCGTGACCGCCGACCGCCATCTTACTTTTGCCGATCTTAGAATAGGGAGAGGTGCTGCTGCTGATTCTGAACAGGGAGAGTGTTAGGCAGGGAAGAAGAATAAAAAAACTGCTTCTGCTGATAGCGCTTTTCACTGTACAGTTAGTGTGCAGTGAAGGGGGAGGATTTTTGCTTTTGTGCAGCAGCGTTGGTGGTGATTAGGCTGCCTTTTAAGGCTACCTGATAGCTGCATTGGTGTGTGCACACTACTGTTCAAACTGCTTTTTTCAAAGCACTCCAACTTTTATTATTTTGTTCTGGTGAGTTACCGAGCATTCATTTTTTCACACACCGTATAGCGGTGTATGCTCCTCACACACTACCGTGTACTGGCTGGTATCACGGACAAATACAAGCCAAGCCATCTGTGTGTGACTCTGGAAAAACAAGCCGAGGAGATTTTCCATTTTTCCAGGCCTACACCTTATAGAGCTGTCCACTTTTCAAACAGTTTCGTATATCTGCTGTTTGAATACGGTCAAAACTATACAGAGACAACATGTGTCACTCCGTATAAAAATAGACGGAGATTGACAATTTTCCATACAGACACCGTATAGCGGTGTACGCTCCTCACACACTACCGTGTACCGGCTGGTATCACGGACAAATACAAGCTATCTGTGTGCGACTCTGGAAAAACAAACCGAGGAGATTTTCCATTTTTCCAGACCTACACCTTATAGAACTGTCCACTTTTCAAACAGTTTTGTATATCTGCTGTTTGAACACGGTCAAAATTATACAGAGACAGCGTGTGTCAGTCCGTATAAAAATAGACGGAAATTGACAATTTTCCATACAGACACCGTATATAGCTGTCCGATTCTCAAACAGTATTGTATATCTGCCGTTCGCTTTACAGTCACATCTATACAGAGTCAGCGTGTGTGTGTGACACTCCGTAAATACATATACGGAGATTGTTAGTTACACAAAAAACGTATACAGCTGTACACTTCTGATACAGTTCCGTATATATGCTTGTTGGATTACAGTCAAATACATACTGGGAGAGTGTCATTGACTAACAAAATATATACATAGATTTAATTTTTTAATACACCTTACACACCTGGACGCTCCTCATACAGTACCATCTCTCTGGTATTTTTGGTACATTTTCCCAAACATGAGGAAGTATGGTGGAAGAGGCCGCGGACGTGGGCAGGGGGGCGCAGCTGGTAATGATGGTGGCGGTGCATTGGCTGGTTCTGGCAAAAGCACAATAGCAGCTAAGGCAGGAGGTGTTGAGCCTGCATCATCGTTGACCCAAGAAGGCCTGTAAGGTTCCCTTTTCTTGGAGTAGGAAAACCGCTTTTAAAGCCGGAGCATCAGGAACAGGTTTTGGCGTACATTGCCGAAACAGCCACCAGCTCTATTGCCTCCTCTTCTAAACGGTCGAAACCTGCAAGCACAGAGTCCTCAGTGCAGGGTTCTGGTCAGGAAAAACACCTTTCCTTGTGTCTTTCACCCCCACCAAACGTTAAGGATGCGGCAGCCCACATTTCAGATTACTCTATGGAGCTCTTTTCACATACCAGGCCTGAATTCCCCAGTCCAAGATGAATCTGACATGGAGTGCACTGATGCACAGCCACTGCTAGATGATTCTGCTAGTACATTGACCCAGAGCACTACATTGCCCTCACAGTCTCCTGAGCCAGAATCTGACCCTGATGAAACTCAGGTGCACCTTCCCGCATACTATACCACCTTACACAGTGACACAGAGGAAGGTAAAGAGGAAGGAGCAGATGACTTTGAGGAGGAGGTGATGCATGACTCAGTTCTTGACCCGGATTGGCATCCATTGGGGGAGGAGGGTGGCGCTGGCAATAGTTCAGATAAGGAGAAGGATCCGCAGCAGGCCTTGACATCGCAGCAGTGGTTATCTGGCAGGCCCATAGCTTTCCAAAAACGTGGACCAAAAACTAAAAGAGTTGCAGGACAGCTTGGCCAGACGGTCAACTTAGCACAGCGTGCAAGGCCAGAAAATGTATACCATAGTAGGAAGAGTGCAGTGTGGCACTTCTTTGTCCAAAATCCTACTGATGAGGCAAAGGTTATCTGTAAGAAGTGCGGAAGGACCTTTAGCCGAGGTAAACAACTCAGAAATGTGAATACCAGTTGCATGCTTAGACATTTAATCAACATGCACTTGCAAGCGTGGACGGACTACCAAACCTCAGGTAGCACATGTGCACCTGCTCCGACTGAAGGTAGCCAGCAACACTCCATCGCTTCCCCCACTGTAAGACCACCGCCACCGTTAAGCACACCAACAGCACTAAATGTTGAGGTGTTGTCGCAAGGCCATAGCACTCAGGGAATCACAATGGTTTTGCAACACAACACTGAATCTAGGCCATCACCACCAATACCATCACCAACCCCCTCTCACTCCGTCCGGTCCACCGCTACTTCCCCCATATGCAGCTCTCCAGTCCAGCTCACCCTACCAGACACTCTGATTAGGACAAGAAAGTACTCATCCTCTCATCCGCGTACATTGTTTGAACGCCTACATTGCCAAACTAATCTCATTAGAGATGATGCCCTACCGTTTGGTTGAAAGTGAAGCTTTCCGCGAGCTCATAGCCTATGCAGTCCCACGCTATGACCTACCCAGTCGGCACTTCTTTTCTCGAAAATCCATCCCAGCCCTCCACTTGTATGTGAAAGACCGCATTGTCCATGCACTCAAGCAATCAGTGAGTGGAAAGGTGCACCTCACAACAGATGCATGGTCCAGTAGGCATAGCCAGGGCCGTTACGTGTCCATCACTGCGCACTGGGTTAATGTGGTGGATGCAGGCTCCACAGGGGACAGCAGCGGTGGAACAGTGCTGTCTAGCCCACGGTATATGAAACGGATGTAGGCTTTCGACCCTCCTCCTCCTCCATAAGTGAAAGCTCGTCCACAGAGCGCAGTCGCACGAGCACGCCATCCGCAGCTGGCAGTGTTGCACACGAGGTGTCCCACTATCGAACAGCTAGTGGTAAGTGTCAGCAGGCTGTGTTAAAGATGATGTCTTTGGGCGACAACAGACACCGTGGAGGTACTGGCCGACTACTTGCAGCGAAAAACTGAGTCATGGCTGTGCACTCTACATTTTGAGCAAGGCAAGGTAGTCAGTGATAATGGCCATAATTTTGTGGCAGCCATAGCCCGTGCAAAACCTACACACATACCTTGCCTGGCTCACATTTTGAACCTTGTGGTGCAGTGTTTCCTTAATAATTATCCGGAGTTAACATCCCTGCTCCATAAGGTGCGAAGACTGTGCTTGCACATCCGTCGCTCAAACGTCCACTCATATGCAGAAGCTGCAGCGATTGCTCTACCTCCCCAAGCACCGCCTAATCATAGACGTTGCAACCAGGTGGAACTCCACCCTGCACATGGTTGAGAGGATGTGCGAACAGAGGCAGGCTGTAATGCATTTGTGGGAGGATACATAGACAGGCAGTTTGAGGGAAAACATGGTCAAAGCTGAAAGACCTCTGTAAAGTCATTCAGTGTTTTGAGGAATGCACACGGCTGGTAAGCGCAGATGACGCCATCATAAGCATGAGCATCCCACTTATGCGTCTGCTCATGCAAAGTTTGACACACATTAAGGATCTGGCGTCTGGAGCAGAGGAGCAACAGGAGGAGGAGGGAAACCTTGCTGACAGTCAACCATTGTCTGGTCAGGAAACTGTCCTGGACGAGGTGGAGGAAGAAGAGGAGGAGGAGGAGGAGGATGAGGGGGATGATTATTTTGGGCAGGAGGATGCTTCTCAGGGGACAAAAGAAAATGTTGGCGTTCCAAGGTCAGGTACAGTGTTTGTGTGTGACTGTAGGGATGTGGATTTGCCAGAAAGTGCTCCTCCACCCAGCAGTGGCAGTGCATTATTGACACCTGGAACATTGGCCCACATGTGCGATTATGCCTTGCGGATCCTAAAAAGGGACCCTCGCATTGCCAAAATGATGAAGGATGATGACTACTGGCTGGCCAGCATCCTCGATCCACGCTAGAAAGGTAAATTACACAACATCATGCCACAGGAGAACCTAGAGAAAATATTGGCTAACAAACAAGCAACTCTGGTAAACTGTTTGTTTGAGGCTTTCTCAGCACACAGCAGCGGTGCTGGTTCTCCCACGAGCTGTAGTGGGCACAATGGAAGAGGTGTTCGTGGTGCACACAGCCGAAGTGGCGTTGGAGACAAGGGTTTAATGACCATGTTGTGGAATGATTTCTCAAGTACCGCTCACACGACTGCTATTACTGCATCGATTACAAGTGACAGGAGACAGCAGTTGTCAACTATGGTTACAAATTACTTCTTCCATAAAGATGTTCTCCCTCACAGGTCATTCCCCTTTGACTAATGGGCCTCTAAACTGGACACCTGGCCTGATTTGGCACACTATGCCTTACAGGAGCTCACTTGCTTTGCTGCTGGTGTGTTATCTGAAAGAGTCTTCAGTGCTGCTGGATCAATCCTGACAGAAAAAAGGACCCGTCTGTCGACCCAAAATGTTGATGATCTAACCTTCATTAAAATGAACCTTGCATGGGTTTCAAAGGATTTTGTCCCACCTTCACCTGATGACACATAGGTTGCAAGAAAACTTCCTCGCTTTTATCCTCCTCTTCCTCGGACTTGCCCAATTCCGCCATTTGCAGCAGCTGAATGTCCAGCCTACACATCAACATATGCCATTTTTTAAACCTCCCTAACTGGTCTGCCCACCCCCCCAAGGGCTGGGGTCACCACCTGGCGCACCCGGGCAAGTGCCGTTGCTCTGAACAGGTGGATGGGCCCACTGATGGCCGACGGCCCTGGCACAGGGCCCCTCATAGTACTATACAGTGTCTCTGATGGTGGGGGGGCCCACTCGCCGTCAGAGACACCAGCGTACTATGAAGGCCCCATGTGCCAGTACCGTCGCCCATGAGTGTGCCCCCCCTGCTTGGTCATGGCCACAGCACTTGCAAGTTACAATACTTCTCCCTGCTCCACCGCTGTGTAGTCTGGGCAGTTAAATCCTTCACAGGGATGGCCACTAGAAATTTGGTGTATTGATCGATGATGGTTAAGATGTAGCTATGGCCTGTCCTGCTGGCCTCTACCTTCAGATGATCAATGGCTACCATTTGTAATGGACGTCAACTTACAAGCGGATGCAGTGGTGCTTTATGATCACAGTTGTGATAGTCAGACATGTGACATTCCTGCCACCATTTTTCAATGTCTCCTCTCATGCCAATCCAATAGAATCGCCTTTGACCTGTGGCTTCTGTCTTTTGCACTCCAAAATGACCAGACACATCATGATAGGCAGTGAGGACCATGTCTACATCTCTCCCTGTGATCACAATTTGATGGAGACGAGTAACGGTGATGTTATCCACGCTACTGCGATAAAGCAATCCTTTCTTCACAAAGAACCGTTTTCGCTGTCTCCACAGACACAGTAATTGAAGGTCTGCATCGTCTCTGCAACATCTACCGGGAGGTTTTCCGACAATGAGTAATTCACAAATTTCTGCTAACACTCAACTTTCAGTCTGTACTTGTATCCATGTAGTTTCCAGTAGTGGAGAGTCTGGACTGGCTTACTGAGATTGAAATATGTATGAAGATTTAAAAGTACCACAACACTGTATACTGTTGTATGCTTCGAATACCTTTCCCTTTTTCTACTTTTTAAATTCTGGTGTAATACATAGTGAGCCTGTGAGCGTCTGTGTACGACTCATGAAATATATACGGAGATTTACTGTTATCCCTGGACTGAATAGAGCTGTACGCTTCTCATACAGTACCATATATCTGCTGGTATTTTGGGTCCATTTTCCAAAACATGAGGAAGTATGGTGGAAGAGGATGCGGATGTGGGCGTGGAGGGCCACCTGGTACTGATGGTGGTGGTGGTGCATCTGCTGGTAGTGCCAAAAACACAATAGCAGCTAAGGCAGGAGGTGTTGAGCTTGCATCATGGTGTAGCTCTGTAAGGCCTGTAAGTCTCCCTTTTCTGGGAGTAGGTAGACTGCTTTTAAAGCCGGAGCATCAGGAACTATTTTTGGCTTACATTGCTGAAACAGCCTCCATCTCTATCGCCTCCTCTTCTGAAGTTTAAAAAAATGCAAGCACTGAGTCGTCAGTGTAGGCTTCTGGTCAGGAGCAACCCCTTTCCTTGTGTCCTTCACCCACACCAAAAGTGAAGGATGCGGCAGCACACACTTCAGATTACTCCATGGAGCTCTTTTCACATACCATGCCTGGGTTAATTAAAAATAGGGCCCATCATATACTGGAGCATTCCAAATGGGGGACATCAGACACTGGAGCAGCATTTACGAGGCCCATTATACACTGGAGCATTAGAAATGGGGCCCATTATATATGGAGCATTGTTAGGGCCCATCATACACTGGAACATCATCCATGAGGCCCATCATATACTGCAGCATTCCAGATCGGGGACATCAGACACTGGAGCAGCATTTACGGGGCCCATTATACACTGGAGCATTAGAAATGGAGCCCATTATATATGGAGCATTATTAGGGCCCATCATACACTGGAGCATCATCCATAAGGCCCATCGTATACTGGAGCATTATAAATGGGGCAGATCACACACTGGAGCAGCATCTATGAGGCACATTACACACTGGAGCATTAGAAATGGGGCCCATTATATATGGAGCATTATTTGGGCCCATCATACACTGGAGCATCATCCATGAGGCCCATCATATACTGGAGAATTCCAAATGGGGGACATCAGACACTGGAACAGCATTTACGGGGCTCATTATACACTGTATCTTTAGAAATGGGGCCCATAATATATGGAGCATTATTAGGGCCCATCATACACTGGAGCATCATCCATGAGGCCCATCATATACTGGAGCATTATAAATGGAGCAGATCACACACTGGAGCAGCAACTATGAGGCACATTATACACTGGAGCATTAGAAATGGGGCCCATTATATTTGGAGCATTATTTGGGCCCATCATACACTGGAGCATCATCCATGAGGCCCATCATATACTGGAGCATTCCAAATGGGGGACATCAGACACTGGAGCAGCATTTACGGGGCTCATTATACACTGGAGCATTAGAAATGGGGCCCATTATATATGGAGCATTATTTGGGCCCATAAGACACTGGAGCATTATCCATGGGGCCCATCATATACTGGAGCATTCTAAATGGGGCAGATCAGACACTGGAGCATCATCTATGGGGCACATTATACACTGGAGCATTACAAATGGGGCCCATTATATATGGAGCATTTTTTTGGCCCATCATACACTGGAGCATCATCCATGAGGCCCATCATATACTGGAACATTCCAAATGGGGGACATCAGACACTGGAGCAGCATTTAAGGGGCTCATTATACACTAGAGTATTAGAAATGGGGCCCACAATATATGGAGCATTATTAGGGCCCATCATACACTGGAGCATCATCCATGAGGCCCATCATATACTGGAGCATTATAAATGGGGCAGATCAGACACTGGAGCAGCATATATGGGGCACATTATACATTGGAGCATTAGAAATGGGGCCCATTATATATGGAGCATTATTTGGGCCCATCATACACTGGAGCATCATCCATGAGGCCCATCATATACTGGAGCATTCCAAATGGGGGACATTAGACACTGGAGCGGCATTTACGAGGCTTATTATACACTGGGGAATTAGAAATGGGGCCCATTATATATGGAGCATTATTTGGGCCCATAAGACACTGGAGCATTATCCATGGGGCCCATCATATACTGGAGCATTCTAAATGGGGCAGATCAGACACTGGAGCATCATCTATGGGGCACATTATACACTGGAGCATTACAAATGGGGCCCATTATATATGGAGCATTTTTTGGGCCCATCATACACTGGAGCATCATCCATGAGGCCCATCATATACTGGAACATTCCAAATGGGGGACATCAGACACTGGAGCAGCATTTAAGGGGCTCATTATACACTAGAGTATTAGAAATGGGGCCCACAATATATGGAGCATTATTAGGGCCCATCATACACTGGAGCATCATCCATGAGGCCCATCATATACTGGAGCATTATAAATGGGGCAGATCAGACACTGGAGCAGCATATATGGGGCACATTATACATTGGAGCATTAGAAATGGGGCCCATTATATATGGAGCATTATTTGGGCCCATCATACACTGGAGCATCATCCATGAGGCCCATCATATACTGGAGCATTCCAAATGGGGGACATTAGACACTGGAGCGGCATTTACGAGGCTTATTATACACTGGGGAATTAGAAATGGGGCCCATTATATATGGAGCATTATTTGGGCCCATAACACACTGGAGCATCGTCCATAGGGACCATCATATACTGTAGCATTATGTGGAGCTCATCATATACTGAATGGAACATTATATGTGACCAATTATTCTGTATGAAGAAATATATGGGGCTCTGTTATGAATGGGTCACCGAGGAGAAAAAAGCAAAACAAGCTAAGCCACAGAAAACCAGAGTGGTTGGTAACTATGCAGATTGCAGATCCCTGATCTTACCACACAACTAGCAGTAGCCGTGGAGCGTGCCTATGATGAACCTAGACACCTCGTCACGGCCGGACTACATAAGCCTAAAGCAAGAAAAGGGAAAACTAACTGCCCCAGAGCAGACCCCAAAGGAATAGATAGCCCCCACACATGTATTGATGGTGAAACAAGATGAAGGCACAAACACAGGCAGGAAAATAGGCTGAGCAAATGATGGGGCCCAAACTAACTAGACAGGAAAGGAATGGGAAGACACTGTCTGCAACCTGCAAAAAACCCTACAAAAATAATGTCCAACACTTCTGATAGCAAAATTAACCCTGAAGTCACTAGACTTCTCCCACTATATCAGCACTCTGAAATATTCTGAGACAGAGCAAAAAGAGACCGAACTAGTAAGGGACAAAAAGCCAATTGGCAAAATACTGATAAATAAGAGTGGAAATTAAGCTCAGCCCCCAGCCGGGGCTGGCAGACCACATAAAAAACTGAATAGACCAACAAAATCAAGTGTGAACATTAGCAGAAAAACAGCATTAGATGACTGGAACAGAGCTGAAAACCAAGAGCTGACAAGCCAGAAGGAATCACCAGCAACTGAATAGGGCGTCAGCTGTCTTAAATCCAATCTGAGAATCCTGAGATCCAATCGTCATCCTCATTCTCAGGTGGCAGATCTCCACCGATCAAATCAGCCGCACCACCTCCCGTCACCACCAGAGGGAGTCCAGAAGGGGAACTCACAACTGGTGAACCAGAGAATGAACTCACAACAGGGCTCATTATTCTGTATGGCGCACAATGTGGTGGCTATCATACTGTATGGAGTAATATACTGTTCTTTTTATGAGCTATTGTAGAATTTAAAATAGATCAGTCATGTCATGTAAGCAGTGAAGTATTTGTAATTGTACTATACCTATATTTCTGTGCTGTATCGGAGCATCATGAGTTGTGGTATGTGCTAAAGGGGCGCACTGACACTCTTTGGCCCAGGGCACACGAAACCTGGAGCCATCTCTACCTCCCCACAACTTTATCCAAATAACCCCCAGTTTTCAATGTGTAACTATTATTATGAAGTAAATTAAGATTGACAAGCTTCAGTAATAAGAATTGATGTTTTTGGCATTGAAATGGGCACTGTAGGTGTGTTTACTGTCCTCCACTCCCTGCCGACTTTGCTTTCCCATTGACTTGCATTGGATTTCGTGTTTCAGTCGGACCCCGACTTTTCCCTATAGTCGGCCGATTTCATTCGACCCGACTTTTGCGAAAGTTGGGTTTCATGAAACCCCACTCGACCCTAAAAAATGCAAAGTCGCTCATCTGTAGTCATTACATACAGAGTGATCTATTTCACGTGTTTACTTCTGTTAATGTTGATGATTATGGCTTACAGCCAATGAAAACCCAAAAGTCATTATCTCAGTAAATTAGAATACTTTATTACACCAGCTTGAAAAATGATTTTAAAATCCAAAATGTTGGCCTACTGAAATGTATGTTCAGTAAATGTACTCAATACTTGGTTGGGACTTATTTTTCATCAATTACTGCATCAATGAAAATCATATCAAGAAAAATAGCACCAATAGTTTGTTTCAACCAATGACTTTGTCACCTCATAGGCCACATGACTGCCTGATTGACCTCCTGCCGGGCACCTCACCTCCACGAGGCTGAATTTACCCCCTGTCCCAGGCTGAGACTCAAGCTATGTCCAAGTATATACAGTGGGTACAGAAAGTATTCAGACCCCTTTAAATTTTTCACTCTTTATTTCATTGCAGCTTTGTTCCTCACTAGTTTCACTTTCTATAGATCACTGTTCAGCGTGTGTCTGGGGGAGGAGCAGCTGCTCTCTGCACTGGGGCTGCTAGAGGGGGAGGATTTGTTACTGTGTGAGGAGGGATAGGCTCGTTCATGTGGTCGGGGAGGGCCTGTTGCTATGGATGGTGGGGTTGTTGCTATAGAGGGCATGTTTTTAGTAGAGTAGGAGGAAACGACCAGTTCTCATTTCAATGCCAGAACACCCCCCCTGGACGTTTTTCTTACAAGCAAGAGATGATATCTAGCAAACCCTGCCAACTTGCCACAGAAGGTAAATTACTTATTGTCTGCATTCTGCAGCCCAGATATGCACTGAGATTATGTGAAAAGTCCGGACAACCCCTTTAATGAGGAAAAAAATGAACTTTTTTGAATTTGCTAAATGGCTGTAATGAAACAAATAGTGAAAAATTTAAAGGGGTCTGAATACTTTCCTTACCCACTGTAGAAGTGAACCTCGCTAGGGGATTTATCCAGAAATCCTCATCTCCGGCCAGAGCTGGGTTTTTGTTTGTGAACAAGGATGGATCTCTGCAACCCTGCATTGACTACAGGGGCTTAACCAAATCACGGTAAAAAATAAGCACCCACTACCCCTGATCTCTGAGCTGTTTGATCACCTGAAAAGTTCCAGAGTCTTCACGAAGCTTGACCTAGGAGGGCCATACAACCTGGTTAGAATTTACCAGGCAGACGAGTGGAATACGGCTTTCAACACCCGGGATGGCCATTGTGAGTATCTCATTATGCCGTTTGCACTCTGTAATGCCCCAGCCGTCTTCAAAGAACTGGTGAATGACATCTTTCGTGACCTCCTCTGTACATGTATGGTAGTATACTTGAATGACACCTTGGTATTTTCTCCTGATCTGCCAACACACAGGAAGGACGTTCGCCAGGTTCTACTAAGGTTAAGAACTAATCGTCTCTACGCCAAGTATAAAAAGTGCGTCTTCGAACAATCCTTCTTTCCGTTTCTGAGACCGGTCTGAAAATGGATCCCGAGAAGGTATCTGCTGTCATGAAGTGGCCCCATCCAGATGGTCTTAAGGCTATCCAGCGGTTTATTGAGTTTGCAAATTATTATCGCCAATTCATTTTGCATTTTTCTTCCTGGACTGCTCCTATTTCTGCCCTGACCCGCAAAGGAGCCAATCCTAAGGAATGGACTCGTGAAGCAGAAAATGCCTTTGTATCCCTCAAGCAGGCATTCTCCTCGGCTCCGGTGCTGCATCGCCCAATCCATAACAAGCAGTTCTACAGGGGCAGGAGCTGTTCTCACTCGGAAGTCTTCATCTGGTTGCATGATGTCCTGAGGCTTTTTCTCAAAAACTTCTCGGCACCAGAACGTAATTACTCTATTGGCGACAGAGAACTGCTCGTGATTAGTGATGAGCGAGTATACTCGTTGCTCGGGTTTTCCCGAGCATGCTCAGGTGTCCGAGTATTTTGGCGTGCATAGAGATTTAGTTTTCGTCGTCTTAGCTGAATGATTTGCGACATGTAGACAGGCTGAATACATGTGGGAATTCACTAACAAACAGGCATTCTACACATGTATTAAAGCTGTTTAGCAGTTTGAAATTATGCAGCTGAGATGACTAAAACTAAATCCCCGAGCACGCCAAAATACTCGGAGGACATCCGAGCATGCTCAGGAAAACCCAAGCAACGAGTATACTCGCTCATCAATACTCGCGATCAAGTTGACTCTGGGGGAATGGCGGTACTTGCTGGAAGGAGCTTTGCATCCTGTGGCAATTTACACTGACCACAAGAATCTGGCTTATCTGCAGTTTGCTCAGTGGCTTAACCCCCGTCAAGCGAGGTGGTCTTTGTTCTTCTCTCACTTCAACTTCACACTCCACTTTCGTCCGGCTGATAAAAACTTTAAGGTGCACGTGCTCTCCAGGTCCTTCCAGGTCTCCGACCAGGAGGAGGAGCTTAAACATATCATTGAGCCCTCCAAAATAATCACAGTCGCTCTGCTAGACTTATTTGTTCTACGCTCTGGTAAGACTTAAGTGGCTGAACCTGACAGGAAGCGAGTTCTTCTCTGGGGACATTCTTCTAAGGTGGTGGGCCATGCCGGACAGAAGAAGATTACTCCTTACCCCTGAAAACTATTGGTGGCCGACTCTGCGCAAAGATGTTGCAAATTTTGTCTTTGCTTGTCCTTCGTGTGCCCAAGATAAGACTCCCAAACAGCTTCCAACCGGTCGGTTGCTTCCCTTGCCTGTGTCATCTGATCTCTGGCAACATATCTTCAATGGATTTCATCATGGATCTGGCAGTGTTGGCTGGATGTACGATCATCTGGGTGGTTGTTTTTTCAAGATGGCTCATTTCATCCCGCTATCTGGTCTTCCATCTGCACCAGTACTGGCAAAAGAATTCACTCTTCAGATCTTTCATCTCCATGGTCTACCGCTTCACATTGTCTCGATAGAGGAGTCTAGTTTACCTCTCGTTTCTGGGGGGGCCCCCTGTAAGCTACTGGATGTTACTTTGGATTTCTCATATTCTTACCATCCTCAGTCAGTCCAATGGCCAAGTAGAACGAGTCAATCAGATCTTGGCTAATGTTCTCCAGCATTTTGTCAATGCTCATCACAGTGACTGGGCTGAGCTCCTACCTTGGGCCGAATTCTCTTACAATTACCACGTGACTGAGTTTTCGGCCAAATCTCCATTTTTTTGTGGTCTACGGTCAACACCCCAAGGTGCCATTCCCTGTGGCTGTAACCTCCGATATTCCTGCTGTCGATTCCCTGGTCAGGATCTTTTCTGAGATCTGGGAAGACACCAAAGCATCTTTGTAAAGCCTCCAAACAGATGAAAAGACACGCTGATAAGAGACGTCTGGATTCACCTCTGTTTCATCCTGGAGATAAGGTCTAGCTATCCTCTAAGTATATCCGTCTCAAGATACCATCCTATAAATTGGGTCCTCGCTTCACTGGTCCCTTCAAGGTGTTGAAAGAAATTAATCCAGCAGTCTACACACTGAAACTCCTGGCCTCCTTGTGAACCCCAATTCCTTCCATGTGTCTGTTCTCAAACCTGTTGTCCTCAGTTCTTTCATCAAGGTTCCTGGTGCCACTCCGACTCCTGTCAGCGCTGAGGACGTTTTTGTGGTAGAGAACATTTTGGCAACCAAGAAAGTAAGAGGGAAGACCTTCTTTCTTGTGGATTGGAAGGGGTTTGGTCCTGAGGAGAGATCCTGGGCGCCCAGGGAGAACATCCATGCCCCTCTCCACCTGGAGAGATTTCTGACTGGCTTGAAAAAGACGGGGCAAAAGGGGGATACTGTAGCGCCTGCATCTCTGCCTGCAGTCCCTCTCTCTCTGTCAGAGACATCAGCGTACTCACCGCCAAGGCTCCCATCCTGCTCCTTCTGGATCTGCTGTCCATGGTGTGTGCACTCTAGTAGGTCTCCAGGCACTGTACTTAGAGCGCATGCACACTTCCCCTTTAATGGGCCACGCGCATTTCTCTAAAGTGTCCCCAGCCAACAGCTGGAGGTCTCTTACTATTTAAAGTGCCTCCTCCAACATGGAGGTGCCTGTGCAATGTTGTGAGTTTCTTCCTAACTTGCTTGTCAGTTCTCAGGTCCCAGTACTTGCATCTCAGCCTGCAACACCAGCCAGTGATTCCATCAACGGTAGCATAGTCTTCTGCACCCGCCAGTGCTTCCTTCAACGTTAGCCGAGTCTGCTGCACCCACCAGTGCTTCCTTCAACGGTAGCCGAGTCTGCTGCACCTACCAGTGATTCCTTTAATGGTAGCTGAGCCAGCTGCACCCGCCAGTGCTTATCTCTCCTTCAGACTGTCCTATCTGCATCTGCGGTTCCTGTCATCTTCTCTGCCTACATGCATCTGTTGGACATTCCCTTAGGCCATTCCAGCTAACCCGTTCCTAGGGGTCAAGTGCCATCTACCCAAGGTCAGTCCTGGAGTAGCACCTGGATCATCTCCCATCTCTCTCCACGGACCGCGGTATCATTAGATTGGGTCAGATTGGGCGAGGCTCCTTGTCACATCCCTCCAGGTCTTCCTTGAGCTTTGGCACAGTGACTCCACCACCCAGCCCATTACAGTTTGCTCCTGCACACTAAGTGTTAAGAGGGGTTTAGCAGCTGTTTTAAGGGCTGGATTTTTTAGAACAACCTTAGAGCGGTTGGGGGGGGGTTGTTCTGTGGTTTAAATAGTCAGCCTGCTGAGGCTTTCAGTATTCAGTGTGTCTGGAGAGGCTAACTCCAGAGAGGTGCTCATGTTGGTGCTGAACCATGTGTTTGGCTAACCCTGAGCAGGCAGATCCTTGCAGACATATTGACTGTGATATATCACTTTGTTTTGTTTTTGCTGTTTTACCCAAATGACCTTGATTATTTTTACTTTACCATAGTTTATGCCACATGTATACAATAAACCAGTGAAGGACTTAAATAGACAGTGTTCCTGTGTTTTCCTCTGCGTGCAGCTGAGTTAGCTGCGCTACCACAGGTCGTGTTTTGAATGTGGGCAACGTTCCAGGAAAACGTATAGTGACTGTGGACAAACTGCATGTCCTGGGTAAAAGTGGCCATATGCCAGGAAACGATGATAGACAGCATGGAGGAGCTTATCAAGCACCTAGTCCAGGTCCAACAGCAGCAGCAGCTTCACCAGCAACAGTAGGTACAACAGCAGCAGCTGGCGCAAACAGAAACAAATAAATTGTTGGTGCAGCAGCTCCAACAGCAGTAGCAGCGATAGCAACAGGAGGTGCTTATTTGGCAAATGGAACTCCTCGCATAGGCCATTCGTTGGAGGCTGACAGTCCTTTCCCCAACTCCAGGTGATGACTCATACATCCAGAAAGCGGTAGGATGAGCCATGCAAAACATGACCGCAGGAGATGTTGTGGAGGCATATTTGACTGTTTTTTAATTGGTAGCAGAGCGGGAGAAACTGCCTCCAAAGCAGTGGGCAGAGGTGCTGGCTTCCTATTTAACTGGTGAGCCCCAAAAAGGTGTATTATGACCTGACATTTAAGGATGCACAGGAGTATGCCATATTAAAAACTGAAATCTTGGAGTGACTATGTCGATCAGAGCACAAAGGTTCATCACTGGACATATTATGGTGACAAACTCTCTTGCTGCCAAATGCATCTTGTTCAGAAGTGGATGGAGCCGGATTCCTCCACTTCAGCCCTGTTGGTTAAGTAGGTTGTCATGGACAGATTTATTCACTTCCTTCCTAGGCCGGTGCAGACCTGGGTTGTCAAGGGAGACTTCCTAGAATCCGGATGACCTGGTTGGCCTCGTGGAAAGGTACCAGGTGGTTGAAAGATCCTTAAAGAAGCCACTCAGGTGGTGTTGCTTCCTCATACTGGAATTCTCAGAAGGAGTCCAAATGTCAAAAGAGGGGTAGTAGAGCCACAACTGGGGTTAATCTGAAATCCCAAAGGGTGGCTGAGGGGTTGTCAAACGCCACTGGAAAAGACTTACTTTGTTGGAGAATACATGGTCTTGGAACTATAGCCACCCATTGGCCTATGTTCTCCTAACAAATGGACTGCAGCATTGGGAGGTGCTGTTCATATTATGCATAGCCCGCTTACAGTGTGGACTATCAGTCCGATGAGGGTCCACAGTCATGTCCCGTAACAATAAATGGGGTATTGGTGTCAGTACTCTTGGACTTGGGTAGTTTGGTGACCCTGGTAAGGGTCACATTCCCCCAAGAGTTGTTCTCCTGAAAAAACATGGGCATCTTCTATAGTCACGGGGACGCTAAGAACTACCCCAATGCCAGAGTGACTTTAAAAACTGGTGGTTAAGGACCTGCTACATCCAGTGATAAAGGGTGAGACTTTGAGTTCCCCCTGTGTGTCGTTGCTAGTGACAAGGACGAGACGGTGACCAATGAGGCTGAGATTCCTGAGTTGGGGGTTTCTGGTGGGAATTTTGGGTCTGCCCAATTGCAGGATCTTATGTTAAAAAGTGCATTTGACAATGTATGATAAATGGGGTTGCTCAAGAGCCTGGGGCCGACACCAGGTTTCCATATTTCACTATAAATGAACTGCTTCTTTGGGACACTACATCGAGAGGGGAAGTGATAGAGCAGTTGTTGGTACCGGGTCCCCATAGGCCTAGGTTATTAGATCTTCCCCATTCTCATGTCTTGGGTATCTGGGAGTAGGAAAAACTCAAGAGTGAGAAAAACTATTTCTCTAGCGAAGATACCTGTTAAAATAAAACTTCACATTTATTTTTTACAAAAATGTGACATGCTGGCAGACCACCTAGTACCCCAAAACAAATTACTGGGGTACTAGGTGATCTACCAGCATGTCACATATTTTACATGTAAGAAATAAACATGAAGTTTTATTTTATCAAGTGTCTTCGCTGGAGAAATTGTTTTTTTTCCTTCATCCTTGGTGGTGTATCTGGGGCGAGAGCGGCTCCGTGCGGAGATCGTATCCACAACAAGGTGCAGCAGAGAACACAAGGTGAGCTGACTATCCCACTCCCTTTTCCCATTACCTATAAAACTCAAGAGCGGGTCCTTTAGAGATTTTAATGGCCTGAATGTTTTAGAGACAGTTAGCTGCTCCCGTATGCCACTTCCTCAGTCCCCTAGTGCCGTTGCCCATTACAGAGGTCCCATTTGACCAAATTGCCATGGACCTTGTAGAGCCCTTAGTGAAATCCACCAGGGGTCACCAATACATTCTGGTGGTGATGGACTATACCACACGTTACTCAGAAGCGGTACCAATGTGAAACTCCTCCGTCAGGAATACAACTCGAGAGCTAGTCCATATTTTCTCCAAGATGGGCCTGCCAAAGGAGATTTGTAAGGACCAAGAAACTCCTTTTATGTCTAAAGTTGTGAGAGAGTTGTGGAAAGCTCTCACGATTATCCAACCCCGGATGTCAGTGTACCACCGCAGGTGGACGGCTTGGTGGAGAGATTCAACAAGACCTTTAAATCTATGCTTAAGAAGTTTGTGGAGAAGGATGGCTGAGACTGCGAATGCCTACTACTGTACTTACTGTTCTTCATTAGAGATGTCCCCCAGGCCTCTATGGGGTTCCCACCGTTCAAATTGCTACACGGACAGCATCCTCTGGGATTTCTGGACATTGCAAAGGAGACCTGGAAAGTGGAGGTAACACCCCACAGAAGCATCATCAAACATGTGGCCCAGATGCAGGACAGGATCGTGAGGGTGATGCTAATTGTGAGGGAGAGCCTCCTTCACGCACAAGAGGCCCAGGCAAGGGTCTTCAACTGATCAGCGAGACTGAGACAGTTTGGCCCTGGAAACTGGGTGCTGGTGTTGATCACTATGGTTCAAAGTAAGTTCCTGGCCAAGTGGCAAAGGCCATATGAGGTGTTTGAAAAGTTGATTGATGTCAACTACAGGGTCCACCGACCAGGGAGAAGAAAGCCATACCAGGTGTACCACATTAGCCTGCTAAAACCATGGCAAGACAGGGAACCGGTGGAAGCTCTGTTCCTGGGGGCAAATCCTGAAGCCAGGGTCGAGGATGTCACAGTGGCAGAGACATTGTCACCATCCCAAAAGCAACAGTGCCAAGAGCTTCTTCAGTGGAACTGGGACCTGTTTTCAGAGTTGACAGGTTGTACGAAGGTTGTGGAGCATGAGATCATGAGGGAACCGCATGTGAAGATGAACCAAAACCATATCTAATTCCCGAATCCAGCCGAGAGGTGATCTCCAAGGAGGTGAGGAGAATGTTGAACCTGGGTTGTCATCAAGGAATCAAAGTGGCTGGCCAGCCCAATTGTCCTGGTAACGAAGCCTGATGGAGAGTGGCGTTTTTGTAATGATTACAGGAAGCTAAATAAGGTTTCCAAATTCGACTCGTACCTGATTCCCCCCGTTGATGAACTCATTGAGATATATCACCACTTTGGACCCAATGAAAGCTTACTGGAAAATTCTCCTGTCCCTAAGTGCCAAGGAAAGACAGCCTTTTCTTCACTTGATGGGTGCTTTCAGTACACCAGGATGCCATTCAGTCTGCAAAGAGCCCCAGCTACCTAGCTACTTTCCAGAGAACCATGGACCGTATCCTAGCATCTCACAAAAATTACGCCGCAGCTTATCTGGATGACATCGTGATCTCCAAGCCGGATTGTGGAAGTCACCTTTAGATGGTCCAGGCTGTACGGAATGCCCTGTGGAAGGCAGGGTTTACCATAAACCCAAAGAAGTACGCCATGGGGAAAGAAGAGGCAAAATACTTGGGCTACATCGTCGGAAGGGGCTAAAAATTAAGGAGGAAGCAGTCCAAAATTGGCCGCAATTGGTCTCCAAGAAGCAAGTTCAGGTGTTTCTGGAAATTGTGGGATACTATCCGCAATTTATCCCGAATTTCGCCCCCCTGACTGATCTTCTAAAAGGCATGCAGACGTCGATGGCCAAATGGTACTCTGAAAAGGATATGGTGTTCCAGGAGTTGAAGCTCACCCTATGTAAACAGCCGGTTTTGGTTGCACTTGACTTCACTAAGGAATTCATGGTTCAGACAGACACCTCCGAGGTTGGTTTGGGAGCTGTGTTGTCTCAGGAAATAGATGGGGATGAATATCCATCCCTATACCTGACTAGAAAACTCTCCTCCTATGAAAAGAACTATGCCACATTAGAGAAAGAGTGCTTGACCATTAATTGGGCAATTGACATGCTGAGATACTGCCTGTTAAGGGCCTGTCACACTAAGCGATATCGCTAGCAATATCGCTATAACTTTTGACGTTATAGCGATATTGCTAGCGATATCGCTGTGTCTGATACTTACCTACAACCCGCTCCCCCGCTGGTTATCGCTGATTGCGTGAGAACGTCCAGGACTGTTTCTTGTTGTCAGCTTCCTGCGGCGCTTCCTGTGGAAAGACGAGCGACAAGCGTGGAGCCGGGCGGGAGGACGTCAGGATCGCCTCGTCTGACAGGTAAGTAGCAACCCCTGTCCCCAGCGATGTTGCTGGTGAGATCTGCCTGTGTGGCAGCTCACTAGCGACCACTTAGCGATGCACCAGCGATCCTGACCGCGTCATATCGCTGGTCGGGATCGCTGGTGCATCGCTAAGTGTGACAGTACCTTTAGACTGGAAGTTCAGGGAGGTATCAGATCATGTGTCTCGGAGATAGATGAGGGAAAGGAAGGGGAAGAATTTCTTGGTGACTAGGTGGTTGCTAGCTCTCCAGGACTTTAGTTTTCATGTGGATCATAGGCCCTGGAAACTACATGGTAACGCAGATTCTCTGTCCAGATTTTCCTGTTTAGTAAGTAAAGATGCCAAACACCCGGTTTTGGGCGAGGGGGGGAGGTATATGTGACAAAGTCACTTGCAAAGTTCTGAAGGGGAGATATGTTTCACTGAGGCTATTAGATTCAGTGATTTGAAACCCAGAAGGTTTTCTCCAGCACACTAAGTGTTGCAAAGGTTAAGCAGCCATTTTAAGAACTGGGTTTTTTAAAATAACCATTGAGAGGTTGGGAGGTTGTTCTCCATACCTCCTCCCCAGGGTATGGCCTGGGGATAAATTAGTTGGTCTGCTTAGGCTTTCCGTGTTCAGTGTGTCCGGAAAGGCTAACTCCAGAGAAATGTTCGTGTTGCTGAACTGAACTGTGTGTTTGGTTAACCCCGAGCGGGTGGATCCCTGCAGACATATTGACTGTGATATACTGTTTTGTTTTTCCTGGTTTGCCCAAAAGAACATGTTTATTTTTACTTCACTGGTTTATTGTATACATGCGGCATAAACCATGGTGAAGGACTTAAAGAGACAGTGTTCCCATGTCTTATTCCATGTACAGCTGAGTGATCCGCACTACCAGAACAGATAGATAGATAGATAGATAAAAGATACATAGATAATAGATAGAAAAATGATAATTAGATAGATAATAGATGATCGGTAGATAATAAATAGATAATAAATAGATTATAGATAGACAAATGATAGATTGATAGATGGATATAGTAGATGATAAATAATTTATAGATAATAGATATATATATTTCCTTGTAGATTGTAAGCTTGCGAGCAGGGACCTCACTTCTAATGTCAATGTTTAAATTGTCTTAACTTGTATTGAATTTATTGTCTGTACATGTCCCCGCTTAATTGTAAAGTGCTGCGAATATGTTGGCGCTATAGAAATAAAAATTATTATTATTATTAAACAATAGATAGATAGATAATAGATAGTTAGATGATAGATAGATAATAGATAGATGATAGACATATAGAACATTGCATAGAATTTATAGATATACAATAACGCTAAGTATCTTCTCAGGTCCCTTTCTCACCATTCAGCCTCTTCCTTGCAGTCAGACTGACAATTTTGGCTTTTCACATAATTAAGCTGAAGGTAACAGCACTTTTAACATCAGTTAACAAAAGCAAAGCTGTTACAATAACAATAAAGAGGTGCAAACGGTGGCGGGCTCAGCAGATACATGTCATTTCTTCTATTCGCATTCGTTCAATGTGAAGCCAGAGATGGGTTCACTGTTCGGAAACATCTGAATCGCTGTGTACCTGGTGTCCTGCACTAGCCATATTTAGGCCATCTGTATAGAAACCCTTTTGGGGAAATAAAAGTGTATAAATTCCTTGCAGTTTTCAAGACCTCTGCTTGCTGTCAATAAAATACGGACCTGCACTGTTTACTTACAGGGAATAACAACCCTTCATGGTCATGATCACACATGGCTTATTATAAGACGCAGCTCTTGTACATACAAGTTACATAGATTGAAGAAAGAGCTCCACCCATAAAGTACAGCCTTCCTCCACCAATTGTACATTGTCACTAATTTATCTATAACCCATAATGTTGTGTGTACTGAGGAAATCATCCGGCCTTTGTATAACATCTGTTATAGTGTCGGCCATTACTGTCTCTTGTGGTCGGCATTCCACAGTCTGACTGCTCTAAGGGTACCGTTACACCTAGCGATGCACCAGCGATCCCGACTAGCGATATGACGCGGTCAGTGTCGCTGGTGCATCGCTATGTGGTCGCTAGTGAGCTGCCACACAGGCAGATCTCACCAGCGACATCGCTGGGGACGGGGATCGCTACTTACCTGTCAGACGCGGCGATCCTGCGTCCTCCCGCCCGGCTCCACGCGTCGCTCGTCGGCGCCACAGGAAGCGCCGCAGGAAGTGGCCGACGAGGAATGGTCCAGCAGCTTCTCGCACGATCAGCGATAACCAGCGGGGGAGCCGGTCGGAGGTAAGTATCACATGCAGCGTTATTGCTAGCAATATCGCTGCTACGTCACAAAATCGGTGACTTTACAGCGATATTGCTAGCGATATCGCAGTGTGTAACGGGGGCTTAACTCTAAAGAACCTTTTCCTATGTAACTGCCTTGCCTTTCTTCCACCCATCGTGAGTGCCCCCTAGTCCTTAGTATGGTCTTTGGAAAGAATAAGTCATGCACCATCCTCTGTACTGACCACACATATATAAATGAGATCACCTCTGAGGCGTCTTTTTTCTAAGCTAAAGAAGCTCAATGTCATGCCCGTCATGTCTATTATGCTGCATGACCCCTGGAGCATTGTGCACGTGCACCTCACTGTTATGTCTGTCGGGTCTGTTATGCTACATGACCCCTGGAGCAGTGTGCACACGTACCTCACTGTTATGCCTGTCAGGTCTGTTATGCTGCATGACCGCTGGAGCAGTGTGCACTCGCACCTCATCTCATGGCTGCCTGCCATTGCTGGGGCGCACTCGTGCTCTACCTCATAGCTATACGCCATTGCTTGTGCGCGCATGAGCTTCATCTCATGGCTGTGCGCCATCGCTAGTGTGCATGCGTACCACCATGGCTGCATGCCTTTTCTGTGTGCATGTGTGCTTTACCTCTGGAGGTAAAGGAGGTAAACCCCTGGAGGGTTCAACCATAACTCCCAAGCAGCATGCCCGCTGTCTTGGGGTCATATTCGACACTGAACTTTCCTTTACTCCCTACATCCGATCACTCAGTCGCTCTTGTCACCTGCATCTTAAAAACATCTCCAGAATCCGACCTTTTCTCACCTTTGAAACTGCTAAGACTCTTACTGTCGCTCTTATTCATTCTCGTCTGGACTACTGCAACTCTCTTCTGATCGGTCTCCCTCTTACCAAACTTTCTCCTCTCCAATCCATCTTGAACGCGGCAGCCAGGGTCATATTTCTGTCCAGCTGCTTCACCGATGCCTCCATCTTGTGCCAGTCATTACACTGGCTACCTATTCGCTACAGGGTCCAGTATAAACTCATCTCTCTCACCCACAAAGCTCTCCACTGTTCTGCACCGCCTTATATCTCCTCTCTCATCTCTGTCTATCGCCCTACACGTGCCCTCCGTTCTACAAATGACCTAAGACTAACATCCCCCGTAATCCGAACCTCGCACCTCCGTATCCAAGACTTCTCTCGTGCTGCTACAGCTCTCTGGAATGCACTTCCCCAGACGATCAGACTGATACCTAGCCCCGACCTATTCAAGCGCGCTTTGAAAACTCATCTCTTCAAACAAGCCTACCACATCAACTACTCAGCAAACTAACTTTGCCCTGTTCCCTCCTTCCAAATATTATTCTAAATCTGCACCCTACTATTCATCTGTCTCCACATCCTCCATGCACACGATAACTGCACTTGATACTTGTCTATTGCACTTAAACACACGGGCTGATGACCGGATCATGCAGCTTTATATGAAAATCCCTATTTATTATAATTGCCAGACCTGAATTAACAAGCACTTCTCACCTACTGTGTCCCCCCATTTCCTTGTAGATTGTAAGCTTGCGAGCAGGGACCTCACTCCTAATGTCACTGTTTGAATTGTCTTAACTTGTATTGAATTCATTGTCTGTACATGTCCCCGCTTAATTGTAAAGTGCTGCGGAATATGTTGGCGCTATATAAATAAAAATTATTATTATTATTATTATTACCTCATGGCTGCATGCCGTTGCTGTGTGCGCGCCTGTCTCTGCTCTGCCTGCTGCAGTACTCTCTATGGTCCTGGAGGACCGAATCCAGCAATCTTCTCTATAGTCCATGAGGACCTGATCCAGCAACCTTCTCTATGGTCCTGGAGGACTCGACCATGTGATCCTCTCTATGGTCCAGGAGGACCTGACCCAGCAATCCTCTCTATAGTCCTGGAGGACCCAACCACGTAATCCTCTCTATGGTCCAAGAGGACCTGACCCAGTGATCCACTCTATGGTTCTGGAGGATCTGACCCGGAAGTCCTCCCCCATGGTCCTAACCTGGAAGTCCAAGTGCTAATGCCCTTTATCAGACCACCCCTTCCTATGGTCGGGGCCTGAGTATTGTGTTGCTTCCCTGCTAGGCTGTTTGGTCTGCTCGGTTGCTCCCTGTATTCTGTGCCACTGCACTCTGCCCTGTTGTGCTTCTTTGCACACGCTCTGTGCTTGTACTTTGGCGTCCTGTGTTTGTCCTTGTCCTGTACTTCGTCTGGTGTCTGGTGTTCTGTACCTGGCTCTGTATCTAGCCTTGTGTGCCCAAGTAAGGGGGTGGCATTGCTATGGACCGTAGAGACAAGCTGCCAATTTAAGAGACAGCACCCCCTTTTTTTATAGCAGTGGGACATTCTGCGCTTCCCTGCTGTAAAGACTGTTTGGTTTCGCCTGCCTGACTAGAGAGGGGAGGGGCTGATTTTCAGTGTATAGGAGAGACCCTAGGAGATGTGCCTGCCTGGAGCTGTGACCTTTAGTCTGCGACTGTGACTTTGTACACTATTCTGGGGATTAAAAGGTGGCTTTCCTGTCTTGCCATGAGAAGCCACGAAGAAAAGACAAGAAATGAATCCAGAGGAGGGAATCCACCGTTTCTATGAGCATCACTGCACCTGCACAAAAAGGAAAAGACCACGTTGCACAGAGCTTCCAGGAAAGACGTGCGCACCATCTTGCAAAGATTCAGGGGCCCCGGGAATGGACTGAGATACCAACGCTACTGTGAGTGTTAACCTCTTCTGTGCACATGCTAGGGCTTAGGATAGGCTGCAATAGATTGGGCATGGTAGCCGTCTGGCCAGGTTAGAAAAGGCCAGATAGGTTATAGATAGTATAGCATCATACATGACTTTACTGTGCTGTCTTGCCATTTGGATAAATAGCAATCTGAAATATAATCCTTCAAGGGTTCTCAAATAAACTCATATATTAAATCCCTAAAACGATACTTTATTGTTTAAAAACCACAAATGTGGTACACACCAGAAAAAATGTGACAGAAGTTGAAAATTAGTGTTCAAACATAGCCCACACTAAGGTAACCCCTACGAGTCCCTAATTCGTTACTAAGCTGTACCCTGCCTGGCTGCGGAGGTTGGCACCCTAAGGGGGGAACGTTGTGGCGCCCCCGCTCACGATGGCTATCCCTGGCCAGGCATGAGCTCTTTAGGTCAAATATAGCGATGTGGATATATATGCCTGGTCAGTGGAGCGTTTACTGTGTGTATGGGGTTAAACCTCAGAGATGACAATATGTCTGGGGTGCAGTGATTGGTGATTGCCGTGAGACTCTCTGTCTAAGGACATGTGACTGGTGGGTCAGCAGTGACGCTGTATGCACGCCAGGTGCAGTAACCAATCTAAGCCAGGATGACTGGAGAGCTCTGGGGAACCCTGTGTGTGAGGACACGTGATTGGTCATCATGACGGTGCATTAGAGATCCGTTAGCCGATTGGGGCAGCAGTAAATGGGTGGTGCTCAGAGATGCAATGGGATTGGAGTGGGCGGAGCTTAGGCTCTGCGCGGCAGGCTTAAAGAGTGGAGCAGTATGGAACATCGGTAAGCTATTTGCACCTTTATGGGACACGAATTATCGCAGCATCAGGCCTCCTGATGAGCTCTGGAAGGCGAAACGCGTTGAGGCATTAACTATTTGATGGCAGGTGGCGACAAACGCAGATAAGTACCGCTGTTGCAGCTCTGCGTTCCCTATATATTTCTAACAGTGGGAGACTGTTGATGGCCTTTATAGTCATTTTTCAATCATCTTTTTGGGCTATGGCTTATTATTGAGTCAATGTAAAAGATGCCTCTCTTGGTTATGAATCTTTTGTACAAGATTTAGGCATTATCTGAACTGAGTTATCCCACTGGGTTGCCTTATGGCTGTCTGCTTTTTTGTGGGACTTCAATATGACCACCTAATGCCATGTGTGTTTTAAATTTATTTTAACCTCTTTTCTTGGGACACAGGGTCCTCTATAGAGTAGGTTTGATCTCTGTTTAGAATTAGGGGTTCCCTTGTATCGGGTAGAAGGGACCACTAGTGGCTGTAGGGTTTGTTAGGGCCCCCAGGGATAGCCATCGTGAGCGGGGGCGCCACAACGTTCCCCCCTTAGGGTGCCAACCTCCGCAGCCAGGCAGGGTACAGCTTAGTAACGAATTAGGGACTCGTAGGGGTTACCTTAGTGTGGGCTATGTTTGAACACTAATTTTCAACTTCTGTCACATTTTTTCTGGTGTGTACCACATTTGTGGTTTTTAAACAATAAAGTATCGTTTTAGGGATTTAATATATGAGTCCATTTGGATAAATACACTGAGCTGTAATAGTTGGTGCTCCGTGCTGTTTGACGGTCCATCTAAAGAATATTATCCTTGTAAATTGTCTGTTTCCATAGCATACCCCTGTTTCTGCATTTTCCTATACACTGCATTCCTTGCCTGTAAATAAATTAACCCTTTGTTGTTTGCACCTCATCTTGTGTACCGCAGTCTCCCTGCATTGTGGTGGTCCCCTGGCCATCACTTCAAGTGGCGCTGTGAGCAGGGTTACTGTCACCAAGATGCAGGCAGCAGGCGGCAACGGCGAGAGTGCTAGTGTTAGTGGGGATGCTGTGGGCATTGGTGGAACCCCTGCAAGGACACTCCCTATGGGCACCATATTTAGTGTGCTTCAAAATTTGACAGCAATAATATGCCCTTGTCTGATTGGGTGTCCCGGCTGCAAAGCACCCTGAAGATTTATAACATTAGCACAGACCTTGAAGTGAACATTGCGTTGACTGCCTTGGAGGGAGTGGCCCGTAAAAACGTCGGTCTACAGCTGGAACTCACCCGTAGTACCCTGAAGGAGCTAGTGAAATTCTTGGAAGAGATCTACGGCGAGACTGCTAGCGCAGGACACCTTCGCGCCAAATTTTTCTCTAGACTGCAGCGGGAAGAGGAAGAGATCTCCCAGTATGCGACAGCACTGCAAGAAGTGTTGGCAGAAGTGCAGAGGAAAGAGACGGATGGGCTCAGTGTCATGGGCTCCAAAGATCGGATACTCCGGGAACAATTTATTCTGGGACTGCATAACACATCCTTGAGGAGAGCACTGTCAGAACGGGTCTGTGCAGATCTGGCTCTTTCATTCTGTCAATTCCTGGCAGAAGCAGTGTCCCGAAGGAAGGAAGACAGCTACGCGACTGGTGTGTTGGGTGTCCAGGGTGCCAATACCAGAGGGGACCCAAATCATCAGGAGGCGCTGGTCCAGGTAGTGCGAGACTTGCAGTGGTCTCTTGTCGGTATGCAAGACAAATTAGCCTGGATGGAGCAAAGAATGGGAGAACAACAGTCTGACCCATCGTACTGATATAACCACTCTTCAGCCCAACCCATAGGGGATCAGTGGGTGCAGGCTCCCTCCCGTCAGACATCCGAGACACAAAGACAGGCTTGGGGTGCCCCTCGGCGGAGAGGATGTATCCAATGCTGGGAATGTGGAGGATAAGGGCACCTTGCCAGAGACTGCCGGAATTATGCTCAAAGCCAGCCACAGCCACCGTTAAACTACCAACCTCCGCAGTAACGCAGCATTCTGCGGGGGAAGCAAGAAGAGAATGAACACTTGATTGCTGGGAGTCCCATCCTGCATGCTGAATTTGAGGGTGTTCCAGTGGATTGCTTGATAGATACTGGGTCACAAGTAACAACGATGCCAGAATCATATTTCAAACAGCACTTTCAGGCCATGGCTAACCCAGAGATGGAGACATTGATCCGGTTGTTTGCTGCCAATCAACAGCCGATCCCGGTCGCAGGGATCGTGTGGATGAATATTCAAATCTGTGGGCAAGAAATAGGGAAAAATGGGATCCTGCTAGTCCCTGAGCCCATCAAAGAAGATGTGCCTGTAGTACTGAGAATTAATATCCTACGAGAACTTGATCAGATGATGTTCACCAAACGGGGACCCAGCTATTGGAAGAAGGCTGCCACGCACTTCAGCGATTGATCCGTGTCTGCGGGACGCAGAAGAGTGTGCCGTCTTATTGGGCGGTAGGGGTCATCAGGGCCCCTGTAAAGGAGTCTTTAATCCTGCCTCCCGAGCGAGAAAGTATATTACACCTTCCAGTGGGGACTCATCGCAACCTTGACGGGCTGTAGGTAATAGTTCAGCCTGTGGTAGGCGGAGGAGCGGACCAAGAAGTCATGATAGCTCGTATGATAGCTGTGGTCCAGCGAGGACCCATCCCCATAAGAGCTTTGAACGTGGGCCCCGGGGAGGTCACCTTGCAATGGGGGAAAGATTTGGCCCGGGTGTACCTACACAAGAATGAAGTGGTGAGTCAGAAGGAGATGTCTTTATTGCCAATCGAAGGTGCAGGGTGGACCCTGGCAGTCGCTGCGGGGCCCAAAGAGAAGCCATACTCAGAGTGGAACGGAAGGGTCATCCTTGATCAAATGGAAGTGGATGTGAAGGCTTTTGGCCCTGAGCGTGTGTGGGCGATAGAAGCTATGCTGTGGGAAAATCAGGCTGCATTCGCCCGTTACGCCGAAGATTTTGGCTGTACTGAAGCGATCACACACAAGATATTGACCGGGGACGCTCGTCCAATTCAAGAACGATACCGGCAAATCCCACCCAAGATGTACCAGGAGGTAAAGACATTACTGAGGCAGATGCTGAATTCAGGGGTAGTGCAGAGTAGTCAGAGCCCTTGGGCGGCCCCGGTGATGCTCGTCAAGAAGGATGAGACCATCCGGTTCTGTGTAGATTACAGGAAACTCAATGCCTGCACTGTGCGAGACTCATATCCGTTTCCCCGCATCGAGGAATCCTTGACAGCGTTGGGGAAAGCCAAGTGCTTTTCCACCTTGGACCTAGCAAGCGGATACTGGCAAGTGGCCCTGGCAGAGAAAGACAAGGAAAAAACTGCCTTCATCCTCCCTATGGAATTGTTTGAGTTGAACCAGATACCCTTAGGGCTCTCCAATGCTCTGGGCACATTTCAACGGCTGATGGAAAAGTGTTTGGGAGACTTAAACTTTGAGGCTACACTGATCTACCTGGATTACATCATTGTGTTCTCTGCCTCGTTCGAAGACCATCTTGCCTGGCTTGGACAGGTACTCGGAAGACTGCAGACTCATAACCTGAAGGTGAAGCCAAAGAAGTGCCACCTCTTCAAGAGAGAGATCGAGTACCTGGGCCACATAGTGTCACAAGACGGAGTTCTGCCTTCACCAGAAAAAGTGGCTGCTATCCAGAAGTGGCAAGCTCCTCGAACCGTGCGGGAACTCCAGGCCTTCCTTGGACTCGCCGGGTACTACCGACGGTTTGTCAAAGAATTCGCAAAGGTGGCGGGTCCTCTGAATGAACTGCTGAGGGGGACCTCCAGAGTGCCAAAGACCCAGTGCATCCCCTGGGACCAGAGATGAGATGAGGCTTTCCAGGCTATAAAGAATGCTCTTACTTCAGCCCCGATTTTGGCCTACGCAGATTTTCAACCGTTCCTGTTGTACACAGACGGTAGCCTTCATGGACTTAGTGCAGTACTTTCCCAAATACAGGATGGACATGAGAGAGTCATGGGGTATGCCAGTAGGTCCCTGCGAGATAGTAAAAGAAACCCCCATAATTACAGCTCTTTCCAGTTAGAGCTCCTGGCCCTCGTGTGGGCCATGACAGAGATGTTTGCGGGCTTCCTGGCAGGGACCAAGATTCAATTTCGAACGGACAATAATCCCCTGGCCCACCTTGAGAATGCTAAATTGGGGGCCCTAGAACAACAGGGTGTGGCTCACATGGCCACGTTTGACTTAACCATCCGTTATCGCTCTGCTACCGAAAATGCAAATGGCAATGGCCTGTCACGAGTGACGATGGAAACTCCAATGGGGGATCTCGATGAACAACTCAAAGAGGAAGAAACCACAGATTACCGTAAGTTAAGGACCTACTGGTTGCGGTCCAGTCACGTAGGGAGGCCTGCGCACTACCCCGATCTCTGGGGAGAACCAATGAAGAATGGGGAAATGTTCAAGTTGAAGACTGAGGGCTGAGACAGATGAAATGCTGGGTAGCACAGAAGATGAAGCCAGGCAAACAAGAGAGAGATAGTCTGGATGCTGAGATGAAGAGTGTCTTACACCAGTGGGATAGGCTGGAGGTGCGAGAGTCGGTGCTATATTGCAAGAGGTAACAGACGAAAGATACCAAAGTAAGGTGGCAGGTGGTCATCCCAGGAGGAATGGTCCAAGAAGTGGCTAAAGATGTACACAAATTCAAAGCCCACTTCGGGTCCACAAAGACCTACCAGTGGTTACAGCGGCACATGTACTGCCCCGGGTTGGAGTCCGTGGTAGAAGAGGTTTGTCGGCAATGTCTGGTATGCAACCTCATTAAGAGTACTGAACAAAGGGTCACCCATCCAGACCATACATACTAAGGAACCGCTAGAAGTCCTGATGATCGGCTAACTCCTCGTGGGACACTCAGCTCGGGGGCCACAGTACTGTTTGGTGTTGACCGACCATTTCTCCAAGTTCGCGGTAGTCACCCCGACTAGAGATCAGACTGCCGAGTCGGCGGCATGGGCCATCTGTCAAGACTTCATCCAAGTGTATGGGTGCCCAAAGCGCATCCACTCTGACCAAGGTGCATGTTTCCAAGGCAAGGTGATGGAAGAACTGTACCGTTTGTATGGCATTGAGCGGTCCAGGACCACCCCTTACCATCCTAAAGGCAACGGAGCATGTGAACGCTTCAACCGGACCTTACTTCAAATGCTGAGTTTGTTGGAAGAGGACAAGAAGGCATGCTGGCCAGATTTCCTGCCAGAGTTGGTTTGGACCTGCAACAATCAGGTCCATTCCACCACGGGTTACACCCCCTATCTGCTGCTGTTTGGAAGAGCTGGACAAGAGATTATTGAATTGAAGTTGGAACAGCCAGAGGAGCTGATGGAGCAAAACGTCACTTCTTTGGTGAAAGAACATCAGAAACGACTGCAAACAATATGGCGGTTGGTGGGTCAGCAGCTACAGGACAAAGAACAAAAGGGCCGTAAACCGATTCAAGAGATACCGCTCTGGTCCAGGGACCGAGTATTAGTCAGAGACAAATGCCCCAAGGATAAACTAAACGAGAGATGGGAAATACAGCCTTACAAAGTCATCAAGCGAGTGTATGCTGATGGTCCGGTCTACAAGGTGCGGTTTGAGAATGGGGTGTTCGCCCGTAGAGTGCTTCACAGAAATATGCTATGGCTATGCCGGTCCGAGGCCTGTCCTGTACCAGTGCCGCTTGAGGGTGATGCTCCACCTTCTGAACCTGTCTTGCCTGCTGGTGAAATCAATGATGAATGGTGGATTGGCCCTGACACTGTGGGGGGCCCTCAGCCGGACAGAGATGGTAATCTTCCGGAGGAGTCATTGCCGCCACATGACGATAAGTCCAGACAAGAGCCTACTACAACTCCTGCAGCAAGTATTCCTCTGGAAGATAGTCAAGACATCCGGAGATCCCAGAGGTCTACTGCAGGGGTTCCACCAGCCCGATACATAGAACAGTGTTCTCTGTTTCTAAACTTGTGTTTTCTCCCCTATAGGTGCTGTTCTGCATTGCAAGGGTCTCTATTCCACTGCAACCTTGGTGCTGTGATGGTCGAGGATGACCATCTTCAAGTAGGGAGGCATGTAAGGGGGTGGCATTGCTATGGACCATAGATACAAGCTGCCACTTTAAGAGACAGCACCCCCTTGGTTAGGACAGTGGGACATTCTGCGCTTCCCTGCTGTAAAGACTGTTTGGTTTTGTCTGCCAGACTAGAGAGGGGAGGGGCTGCTTTTCTGTGTGTAGGAGAGATTTCTGTAGGAAGGAGATGTGCCTGCCTGGAGCTGTGAGGAAAAGAACATTTAGTCTGCAACTGTGACTTTGTAAACTATTCTGGGGATTAAAAGGTGGCTTTCCTGTCTTGCCGTGAGAAGCCAGGAAGAAAAGACAAGAAAGGAATCCAGAGGAGGGAATCCACCATTCCTAGGAGCATCACTGAACTTGCACACAAGGAAAAGATCACCTTGCACAGAGCTTCCAGGAAAGACGTGCGCCTCATCTTGTAAAGCTTCAGGGGCGCTGGGAATGGACTGAGATACCAGCGCTACTGTGAGTGTTAACCTCTTCTGTGCACATGCTAGGGCTTAGGATAGGCTGCAACAGATAGAGCACAACAGTCTTGTGGCCAGGTTAGAAAAGGCCAGATATGTTATAGTTAGTGTAACATCATACATGACTTTACTGTGTTGTCTTGCCATTCGGATAAATACACTGAGCTGTGATAGTTGGTGCTCCGTGCTGTTTGACAGCCCATCTAAAGAATATTATCCTTGTAAATTGTTTCCATAGCATACCCCGGTTTCTGCATTTCCTTTACACTGCACTCCTTGCCTGTAAATTAACCTTTTGTTGTTTGCACCTCATCTTGTGTACCACAGTCTCCCTGCATTTTGGCGGTCCCCCGGCCATCGCTTCACCTTCCCTGTACTCTGTCTTATTGTGATCCTTTAGCCTGCAGAGCTCCTGCTTCAGCCGCAGCCTGCGGTTCAGCATGGCGATTTCTTCCTCCAGCTGCTGACGGTCCATCACAGAAGCAGGGCCGGAGCCTTTGACTACTGCGCCGGGGAAGGCAAGCTCCTCTTCCTCGCGCTCTTCAGGCCTCCGTCCTTCTTCCATCATGGCGTCCTGGTGTTCTGGCTTCTCTCTGGGCTCCTTTCCTGTCACAGGGCTTTGCTCCTCCTTCCTGGGGCGGCGTCTTCTTCCTCTGCCTCCATACCAAGCCAGTATACGAACCCCTCTGGGGGTGGGCTATGTTGCTATTGCATAGAAGTTCAGGCAGGGGAGGCCCAGGACAGTTCGCACTCTTTTCTTAGGGCCACCCATGTTGTCACGCCCTTCTTCACCGTGCCGGCGGCCATTTTGAGAGTCCATTTTACAGTTTATCATTTTGGTTCTTTTGCACATTTTCAGCAATTTTAAGTCCAATAAATCTTCAGCACACAGGACCTGGTGGTACCGGGCTTCGTCATCCTGTTCGAAACGCCAAAATTGGCTCGCCCCCAGAGGCCATGGGGTACTCGGTGCCGGGCTTGTTGATTACAATGGGAGATGTCACAGTGGCGGTGACCCGGTCCGTGGCTTCAGGCGGTCAATGTAAAAGGGGTAGTGTGATGGGGATAAAGTTGATGAGATGATTCGTGACGCCACCTGTGGTTTCTGGTCAGTTTGACCAGCGCTGCAGGGTTGCTTCTCTGGGACAGATGGTGTGGTCCAGCAATGATGTTGAAGCTCCCCACAGGTGGAGCTGTAGTCCCAGGGCAGTGTAGATGAGGTTGGCAAGTGGGGAGATGGTGTAAAAAAGTAGATGTAGCAGAGCCGGGTTTAAGGCGCAAGAATAAGAGTAGGACACAAGGGCATGTAGTTCCAAGGCTTTACTCACAGTCTGGTGCACACAGATGCCCGCTTCGGTGCCGTGTCCTCCAGATCAGGGGCTCAGCCAACTCCCAGGCAAGGTAAAGTACACCTTTCCAGCACTCCTCCAACATGTGCCTTCTCTTAACATCTCCACACTAGTGCCTAATCTGAAGTACTTCTACTTGCATATTAAACTCAAGTTCCTCCTTCTTGATGTTACTTTAAACTCTACTTGTACGGCAGACAGCTGTAGCCTGCTTCGGGGACTGCTTGCTATCATGTCCCGGCTGCAGCAGCTTCACTCCATCCCTCTCAGGGGATCTTCTCTCACAGACTGACCTTTTCCTAATCTTCTCCTGCTCTCTTGTGCAGTCTAAGCTCCACCCACCTCCCAGCACTCTTCGTGTTCCAAGCAGGGAGACACAAAGGTTGCTCTGCTACACTACTGGTGTGCGTGTGGGATGTGAGTGTTGGAGTGTGGTCAGGTGTCTCCACCTTACCTGGATAGTGGGGTACCACACCTCAGGAGGAGGTGCAGTACCTCTGTGGCGACTGAACCCTCAGGGGCGCCACACTTCTCTCCGGCGCCGTCCGTGTGGTCCTGATGTGGCACATGTGCGTGCGACACACGGTTGGACACGGATAGCTCCGGTACCGCTTTTTCCGGTACCGGAATTATCTGGACGTGTGAAACTGCCCTAATGGCCAACTATAGGGGAAAAAAACACATTTGTAAAACAGTGGACAAACTTTTTTTTCTATAACAAGAATTATTTTTCATTCTATATTGATTTAAAGGAAAAAAACATTACTAATAGGTATTAATTAAAGGGATGAATTTACTATTTCGTCCTTTGGTTACTTTGTTTTTTCACTGAGTGCAGAGATTATGAACAGTCACTATGTAAAAGCCAAATATAAGGAAAAAAATACATCTGAAAAAGAGTGAATAGAAATTATCCTCTCTAAGGTCGGGATCACACATGCGAGGAATACGGCCAAGTCTCGCAGTGCCGGGTATTAACATGTGAGACTCGGCCGTATTCCTCGCATTTGTGATCCCGGCCTAACAAGAACTATTTTCCATTCTTTATTGATTTAAAGGAAACAAAACATGTAATAATAAGTGCCAATTATAGGGAACTTGTCAGGATGATTTTATCATTCAAACTAGTATTGTACAATATGGCTGTATTGGTCCTAATACAATAATAAAAATTAGACCTATTTTGTAGTAATCCAATGTGATATTGCTGAGAAATCAAGAATTAAAAATATGCAAAATTGCTTGGTAGTACTTCGGGAGCATGCCAGGTATGCTGAGCTCACTGACACCGCCCCAATGCGTTTCCAGCCTTGAACTACAAGACACATTCCATTTAAATTGTACCTATTACTATATTTTTTCCTTTATCCCTGCTGTTCTGCTTGCATTTACTATACCCATGTACTGTTTCGGGTCAATATGACCCAACCTATTAAAAAGCTTGATTTTAGCTACTATTTGAATACCTATTTAATTATTAAAGGGAATCTGTCATCTCATTTTTGGCCTATAAGCTGCGGTCACCGCCATCAGGGGCTTATCTGCAGCATTCTGTAATGCTGTAGATAAGCCTCCGATGTAACCTGAAAGATAAGAAAAACAAGTTAGAATATACTCACCCAGGGGTCCGGTGCAGTCCAATGGGTGTCGCGGTCCGGTCAAGCACCTCCCATCTTCTAGCGATGATGTCCTCCTTACTTCTCCCTCGGTTCCTGCGCAGGCGTATTTTATCTGCACTGTTGAGGGCAGAGTAAAGTACTGCAGTGCGCAGGCGCTGGGAAAAGTCAGAATGCTGCAGATAAGCCCCTGATGGCAGTGGTCGCATCTCATAGGCCAAAAATGAGGTGACAGATACCCTTTAATTCTTATCGAAGTGAATATGATCTGAGTGGCAGTACTGAGAATGGCCATTACACTATATATAGAGCTGTGGTTTTTCTGGTTCTCCAGGACCTGCTAGTAGAAGGTGTCAGAACCCATCGATCTGATAGCTTTGACAAACCCTTAAGATAAGGAGTCAATATTTTAGCCCTGGACAACCACTTTAAATTAGCAAAAAGAAAATATTATTTTTTTTGCCTTTATTAGTCGCCAGTTTGGAAAAAAAACAGCATTAATCCTGAACGGCAGTAAAACCTGCTCCATGTTGTGCATACATTACCAGATTTTGTTTTTAGTGCATTTCTCCGGTGAAACATTTGCAGAAGAAGCGATTCCATTCTCGCTTTTCATGCCGTGATGTATCCAAGTGATGTTATTAGAGCCTAGCTTGTTATATGAGGTCTGTTCAATGCGTCCCCGGGAAGATAAAACAATGTGCCTGTAATGAGCAAGAGAAGCGCCAAAGTATCGCCCCCGAATATTTACATCCAGACGCCGGCAATTTAGGCTGAAGTTTCCGACTTCTATCAGCGCAAACTATTGGGTTTGTTATCACGACTCGCTCAGCTGTCACCAAAAGTCAAGGGCAAAGGAGAAGAAAAGAAGGAAAGGGAGAAGATGGGAAGCCACTACGTTGCCGAATCCCAGGAAAGCATATTATGTTCTTGGGCCCATCTGAAGAAAAATGGGGACAGCTGGAAAGGAGCACGAATGGAACCCAAAGTTACATACTGTGAACTCCATCACAGATTCCATCCAAATCTCAAATACAATAATCACCACCCCCGAGGAGTTGTCCAAAAGGTCTAAAAAGAGGATTTCCTATATAACAAGCCAGGAAGCCAGGTTTTTCTAACATGTTGTCGTTATGTAGTGAATTTCTGTTTATAGAAATTGATAAGGACCCAACTCTGTGGATAAAGGCCATTGTCGGGGACATTTTTTTTTAAACATAAATTTAATATATTTGGGGTAAAAATTATTTTTGATGTTGGGATTCTTTAAAAGTTTTGCACCGTTTGCCTTCTATGGCCTGTATGTTGCTGTCTGCAGTATGAGTTAACTGAGAATCTATCAGTGAGCTTGTGCTGAATGTAGAGCTTGTAACACTTTTATCTGCCTTTTTCTGAACTCACCATAGCTGACTGATGACCACATCAAAGTTGATTCTTCAGGCAAATAAAGAGCTTGTAAAAGAAAAATGGTGCAGAATTTTTAATGTAAAAAATGACTTTTAGACCCACATACATGCATTAAGTAAAATAATGTCTCCAAAGGTGGACAACTCCTTTAATACAACATTAATCGAGTATGTTGTATAAATCCCTGCACTATATATGGCCAATATATTTCACATATTCTTCAAAGATCAGAATGGGGCTCGCTACAGCGCCACATAGGCCAGAGTCACACTTGCGAGTGCAATGCGATAAACTCATGCGAGTCTCTCGCCTCATTACCCGACACTGCCGCCGGCGGTTCGGACCGCAGCGTTCTGCTGCATAGAAAGACATGTGGCTGCACACTCCAGTGCCGAGTGCCGGCGTCAGTGCTGGGTATTGAGGCAAGAGACTGTGCACAAGTTTCTCACATTGCACTCACAAGTGTGACCCCGGTTATAGAACGAAACTCACCACCATGGCTTTTCTATAAGACAGTGATTTTTGCTGGATCTGCAGTTCTTTCATTGATCGTTGTATATAATTCATGTTTTTAATACCAGTAAAGGGCTTCGGAGAATAGTCCGCTGGATTCCCTGTCTCCATATAAAAGGCGGTTTAACTCAATTACCCCCGTGAAAGTCTCGGCCCGATGAATAATTAGCTCAAACACCGAGAACCTGCCTAATAAGATTCTAAATGAACGGTCAAAAATGATGTCATTATGTCTCCGCAATGTAGAGGTGATGAAGTTTTATGTCCACCTGCAGAACGATGATGGGAGCGTACGTGGAGTGGCGGATGCTGTGCAAATCTGAAAATTGGGTTTCTCCTCTGCTCATGGTGGAGAACACTGAATTATGAATTTCAAGGCTTCCCTTTGCTCTTGTCTGTAGATATTTACGTCTCTGGATAGTAAATCTGGAGTGGATGATCTTGATGACGTCTTTGTTTGCTTAGTATATGAATATGGGTTATGTAATGGCACTCAGGCTGAAAATCCATCAAGTGAGGATCAGCAAATACTGTATATATTAACCCTACAGAGTAGGAATTGTAGCTGGAGTGAAGAAGAAATGACCATAAGACATGAATATACTTCCATCATCATACCCATCTGACGTATATGTGGACCTGACTTTCTCTCAAGGGTAATTGTGGCATCTACTTGGAGAAACACTCTTGCTGTCAATGTTGTTGGTGGCACTTTAAGGGATGCTATTTTCTCCTGTGGGTGACCTCCACCACCCACTACTTTAGCAGACTTTTGTCATCTTCCATTCTCTTGATGATGTGGCCTGCTGCTTCAAAGTGGATGGCATCCAATCTTCTTCCCACTCCACTATCTGCCTGAGGACTTTCAGTTCATCTCTGAACCACCAGGAGGTGAAATATGGAGGAGGATGTCCTACTCCTCTGGTCTCTGTGAAGGTGACATGTCCAGGCATCTGCTGGAGAACTTATGGCTCATCTCCGAACCACCACTGAGTGGAATATGGGTAAGGATGTCCTACACCTCTGGTCTCTGGTCTCCACAGAGGAGACATATAGCTCATCTCTAAACCATCACAGAGTGGAATATGTATTTGGCTTTAACACCCCTCCAGTCTTAATGGAGAAGGTGTAGGGAAGGTGACCTGACGGACGGACTGACTGGTCAGATTTAAAAAGGGAAAACAGCTAGGAAAGTGTAGGTGACGTGCAGTACCTTGAACTGACATTAGAGGGCAGGGAGGAGTGTGAGCATAGGACTTGACATCAGTTTAGGGCTAAGAAACCGTTGGTCATGGGGGGCGGAGTTATAGGGAACCGGGAAAGTTATAAATTTGACAGGAGGGTTCCGGAAAGTTCCAGTCCCCAGGGGGAGCTCAGGTGACGAAGAGACTGTGACAGTTGCTGCACTGTGAGGAAAACCCAACCAGGGGGACTGAGGAGAAAGGAAGTCAGGGGGGTGGTCCTGATATAAAGTACCGCAGTATAGATGAGGCTCCGGGTGTAGGACACCGTATTTGGAACAACGTTTGACCAGTAAAATTACCGTTGGTGCACAGGCCTACGGCGGCCACAGTGACGGAGGTGTCAGAAGCGTCGCAGAGTGTAAAAGGGGAAAGTACGTACATATACGTCCCCGGAGAAAGTACGGTGTCGCAAGGTGTTCTGTAACCGGAGCGCTGTAAAGAGAAGTGTGGTGTGCTGTGAGGCCGTCTGGCGGACGGCGAGAGAGAGAATTAACTTGGACCTGTTGCACCCGAAACTTGCCTCCAGCTTGTGTCTGTATGTCACTGCGCGGTATACAGAGGGACCACCCCCCAGCCCGGCCCAGCAACCCTACACTTGGCGTAGTCGGCAGGATCAATGCCGCTAATACAATATCTTCTGTGGCAGGTCTGCCTCTGAGGAATGGGAACGGACTAGGACTGCACTGTGTGGATTATAAACACCTGGGGATTACAAATCACCAACCTGTGGATTACAAATTTGGAGCGCTGTGGCGTATCTGAGTTGCCAGCAGAGGATTCGGGGCGGTATCAGGTCCGGAGCAAGATGGCGGTGCTGCTTCAGCGCAGAGGAGAGATCCAGGTGTTTGCCGTTGTCCCCAATGGACTGGGGCCCCCTCCTACGTACCCTTGGGGATGGCGATATGTACTAGGAGGCCGATGCTCCCACATACTCGACCCTGACAAGTGGGTGGAAAGGCCTGCCGTCACCCCACCCAGCAGAGGGAGTGGCACAGAGGAAAAGATTGTCTGCGGCTGTTTGGCGCCATTCGATTGCTTCCCACTGGACGGGATGCGACGCTGTGGTTGTAGTGGCATCGGCCGCCTGGAGTGGCGATGGCGGCGGGAGGTCGAGCTCCGCCAGAAGATCTATACCACGGAGTCACGAACAGCCAGTCCGGTCTCGGGTGGAGGAGCGGAGCCATGGCAGATCCCATGGGAGCGGCCACCCAAGATACCAGCAGAGAGACCCTCCGTGGAACCTCTGGCCCTGGAGGCCAGCCTCACCAGTTGGTGGAGTGAAGAGCAGAGACTGCGGGAGCAGCCGCGGGAAGATGTGACGGAGACCGCGGCGCCGGGGAAGGTGAGAGTTCCCCTGCCTTTGCCAGTGGCTCCGCAAGCGGCCCCCACCACTCAGCCGTAGCGCGCGGCCTCCTGTGATCCCGAAAGTCTGGCCAAGGAAGATCCCACTGTCTATGTGGAGCTGAGTGGGGCCTCCACTCCCAGCCCCGAGCCACCCCACCCGGTGATGCCACGCCCGGTGTCGCCGGTACGGAGCCTGTTTCCCGAAGACGCTGTTGCATCCCCCCTGCAAGTGACGACATCCTCCCCAAAACCAGCTGTTACTCCGGTTATGCCGGCTCCGGCTGAAGCTCCGGATGCAGTCCACCCTGCGGCCACGGTTATGCCGGCATTAGAACTGGCTGCGGCCTATTTGTCAGGCCCTGTGGTCCAACATCCGGAAAACCTGTCTGCCCCTATCCGCCACCCGGCCCCAGCGGCTGCTGGGCTGCAGACATCACCAGCCACCTCTGCCCTGTTTTCGTCCCCAGCTAAGTCCCGCCCACCGGACTCCCAGGCTCACACCGGACCCTCCGTTTGGGTCGCAGAAGTGGTAAAAAAGAAGAAAGGCAGGAAGCAGGAAGTATGGAACCTGCTTCATGCAAAGGGGGAGGCTGGCATGGCGGCGACACGATCTTTGGGATGGCTTGTGTATACGAATATATCCAGGGGGTATGGGCTCATACACGATCTGGCTGCCGGCCAGAAGGTTTATATTAATGTGGCCTCTATTCGTCACGGCCGGGCTCTACACAAGGGGGACTTGGTGTCGTGCTGCAAAGAGTACTGTCCCCGCGGCTACTATGCGGTAGCTGTGATTGCTGAATCTGAAGGTCACGAGCCCCCGTAGAAAGAACTCACAGGACACTCCTTACGTCCCGGAAGGTCCACGGCTGTGGGGCCCTCGCTGCTGGCCACTAGGAGGTGGCTTGAACTTTCGAAATTTCGTTGCACTGTTGTGCAAATCACAAGGACAGTTTGCGTCAAAGTTAATGGGAAAAAAAAAAAGTTTAATATAAAAGTTGAGGTTTTGTTTGTATTAAGCCTGGAAAAGCGGGGATGTGATGAGAGAGAAAGTATCCATGTTAAAGGAAGGGGAGGAGAAAATCTGTTATGTTTATGTTTATTATATGTTGGTTTTAATAAGCAATAGAAAAAAAACTGTAAGAAAATGGGGTACTTGTGATATTATAGAATTGTTCTGATGTATGATATGCACAAGAAAATGTGACAGGTCCGGGTAAGGGAATGTCTGTGTGACCGAAGGAAGCATGAAACCGAAGGGGTCTATGAGTTGAGAGGGTCTGGGAGACCGGGACGCCGACCATGACTGGTAACTAAGAGAAAGACAAAGAGATGGAAGATGTGAAGCAGACAGTAGTTCTAGGTCAGGTCCCAGACACCACGGACACCCCAGAAAGAGGAAGGTGGGCGCCGGCGATGATCTGGTAGGTGTAAAGCCTCGATCATGGCGTACCAGATTGTGAAAAGTGACAATAGACAAAGGAAGGGGGAGTGTAGGGAAGGTGACCTGACGGACGGACTGACTGACTGGTCAGATTTAAAAAGGGAAAACAGCTAGGAAAGTGTAGGTGATGTGCAGTACCTTGAACTGACATTAGAGGGCAGGGAGGAGTGTGAGCATAGGACTTGACATCAGCTTAGGGCTAAGAAACCGTTGGTCATGGGGGGTGGAGTTATAGGGAACCAGGAAAGTTATAAATTTGACAGGAGGGTTCCAGAAAGTTCCAGTCCCCAGGGGGAGCTCAGGTGATGAAGAGACTGTGACAGTTACTGCACTGTGAGGAAAACCCAACCAGGGGGACTGAGGAGAAAGGAAGTCAGGGGGGTGGTCCTGACATAAAGTACCGCAGTATAGACGAGGCTCCGTGTGTAGGACACCGTATTTGGAACGACGTTTGACCAGTAAAATTACCGTTGGTGCACAGTCCTACGGCGGCCACAGTGACGGACCTGTCAGAAGAGTTGCAGAGTGTAAAAGGGGAAGGTACGTACATATACGTCCCCGGAGAAAGTACTGTGTCGCAAGGTGTTCTGTAACCGGAGAGCTGTAAAGAGAAGTGCGGTGTGCTGTGAGGCCGTCTGGCGGACGGCGAGAGAGAGAGAGAATAAACTTGGACCTGTTGCACCCGAAACTTGCCTCCAGCTTGTGTCTGTACGTCACTGCGCGGTATACAGAGGGACCACCCCACAGCCCGGCCCAGCAACCCTACAGAGGCACATAGCCAAGCTTTCGACTTGTCTCCGAACCATCACAGAGTGGAATATGGATAAGGAAGTCACACCCCTCTAGTCACTGCAGAATAGAAACATATCCAGGCATCTGCTGGAGAACTTCTGGCTCATTTCTGAACCATAATGGAGTGGAATATGGATGAGGATGACCAAGTCCTTCGGTCTTCACAGAGGAGACACATAGCCAGGCATCTGCAGAAAAATTTTCAGCTCATTTCTGAACCAGCATGGAGTGATGAGTATTGCCCACCCCATCAGTATCTGCAGAGGATACACATAGCCAGCATCTGCTGGAGAACTTCTGGCTCACCTCTGAACCAGCACAGAATGGAATATGAGCAAAGACATGACATCTCATCCCTCCAGTCTCCAGGCTCCATGGAGCAGAAACATGGCCAGGCATCTATCTGCCAGGGAACTACTGGCTCTTCTCCAAACTAGCATGGAGTGGAATATGGATGAGAATGTTCCACTCCTCTGTCTCTGTCAAGGAAACAAAGCCCAGGGATCTGCCGGAGAACTTTCAACTCGTCTCCTAACCATCATGGAGTGGAATATGGATGAGGATGCCCAACTCTTTCATCTCAGTGGAGGAGACACATAGAACGGCATCTGTCAGGGAACTTTTTGCTCAACTCCAAACCAGCATAGAGTGGAATATGAATGAGGATTTCCTGCTCCTATGGTCTCCATGCTGGAGACACGTACCCAGACATCTGTTCATGAGCTTAGCCTGTACATATAGGCGACAGCAGCATTTAAGCATTTGGAAATGAAGTGGCAGGTGACAGATGACCCTCCCAAATGGGGGAGAGGAGTGTCCCTCCCGATGCCTAGTACCACCTTCTGATAGTACAATTGCGTGCTCCTGATGGTGTTTTCTGTTGAAGGCCACCATGTCATATTTGAACACCTTCATAACGGACCGGAAATTTTACAATATGCTGCTATATTACAGTATTTTAGTGTACTGTATAAATAAAAAAGGTAAAAAAATCGATGAAAAATATACAAATAAACAAAAAAAACTAAGGTTCACATCATCCTCCCACCCATTTTTTTTGGGCCAAAATGGATAGAAAGTCTAATAAAAAAATGAACATGTTTGATATTGCAGGCAGTTGCAGTTCAAATTAATAAAATATAATATTTATCCTATACAGTGAAAAAAATTGAAATAGGAGAATTGTTGCTTTTTGGTATCTTTGTCTCATAAAAAAATGGAATAAAAAGAAATTAGAAAGTCATAAGGACCCCAAAGTGGTAACGATAAAAACTACAGCGCCTATCACAAAAAAACAAGTTTTTATATATTTCCATCCACAGAAAAATAAAAAAGTTTGAGTTCTTGGAAGGCGAGGAAGAAAAATCAAAGTAAGGAGAAGCCCAGTGGGACTATGTGGAGGATATGGACAGGTCATGCTTGGCATTGTTTGAGGTTGTTTAGCAGCATACTGTGACTAGCAGTGTACGGGGTTCGCACCTGATTGTCTTTATCAGGGGTGAGATTTGTTGGGTGACCCGAAACAGAGCCAATCAGAAGATTTGGCTAAAAATATAATTTTGATTTGACCAATACTAACCGTACTATAGGGATGTAAAAAAAAAAATAAATAAAATACGGGAACGACCGGAGCGACCTCAATTCATAATTCATAGTATTGAGTTTATAGAGAAGGCAAAACAAGGTTCTGAGTAATATAATCCTGCAATATATATCGGTCAGAAGAAAACAACTAAGTAAGACTGATGAGCGCTATAGGACTCCAGCCATAAAACAGTAACAAGCCATATTGATCACATTGTAGTAAAAAAAAGAGAAAATATGCCTGTAGATCATTAAAAAATATATAAGAGGTGAGGACGCTGACCAAGTTTTGTTTTCCAAAACAGTTTATAAAATGTTCATGCGTCGCCCCTCACACCCAGAGCAGCGGGGTACTCGGTACCGGGCCGGTGCCAGGGGGATGTGTCACAGCAGCGGTGACCCGGTCCGTGGCCCTGGGCGCCCAATATCAATGGCGGTGATGTCAATAGTGTTATAGCTTAATTGTTCGTGACGCCACCCGTGGTGTTTGGCAAGTAAGATGTTGAGCCAATGCTGCGTGCAGATCCACTGGGACTGATGGTTTGGTGCAGCAAAGATGGTGTAGCTCCCCACAGGTGGAGCTGTAGTCCCAGGGCAGTGTGGGTGCAATGAATGAGGAGAGGCGCAGAATGGTATAGATGCTGGTACCCAGATGTAGCGGTGCTGAAGGTGTTAGCGACGAATGAATGGAGGACACCAGGACTTGCCGTTTCAAAGCTTTACTCACAGTTTGTGGTACCCACTGGTGTCTGCCTCCGTGCCGTGTCCTCCGGGGTAGAGACTCAATCAACCTCCCGGGCAAGTCAGGGTTCTCCTCTCCAACACTCTGCCAACATGTGCCTTTCCTGAATGACTCCTCTATTGCGCCTTTTAGTGTGAAGAACTTCAGTACCGTAGTTCTCTGGAATTCCTCCTGTCAGATGTTCCTAGAACCTCACTTGTATGACAGACAGCTGTAGCCTCTATCGGGGATTCCTCTCGGAGTCCTGGCTCGCAAATCGGTTGCTGTTGTGTCCCAAGTCTTGGATGGGAGTAGTGCATTTACAGCCAACTACTCCACCGGTGTCTGCTGCAGAACCATTAGTGTCCATACAACCTCGGGGACCGGGCCCCGGCCTTGCGCTGAGAACCTATAGGCAGGGTTCCTCTTCCAACCCACAACTCCTCTCTGGTCTCCTACTCCTTCGTTCCGCGCTGTTCCTTCTCTCTCTTATGGAAGCTTAGGTTGCAGGTCTACGTCTTTCTCCTTCTCTTCTCTTTCCCGTGCCAGCTGGCTCAGATCACTGAGGCAGCTGCAGCACTCTTTCTAAACCGAACTCAAAACTAACTTCAGAACTGAACTCCTCTCGCCTGACCTCCCGTCAGACTGACCTACTATCCTCAACTTTCCCTCTCTTTTATACTAACTCCACCCACCTCCCAGCACATCTCGTGTTACGAAGCAGGGTTCCATGAAGGGTGCTCTGCTACCCCCAGCCTGAAGCTGCTAGGTGGACCTACTGAACTATCCTGTGTGTGGGATGCAGGTGTTGGAGTGCAGAAAGGAGTTCCCAACTTACCTAGTTGGTGGGGCGCTACACCTTAGGAGAAGGTGCCTTACCTCTGTGGCGACTGAGCCTCAGGGGTGCCACATTCATACATATTAAAAGGCTGTTCTTGGGTGAGGACAATTATGACTGTGTACTTTGTAATGCAGCAGGGTTGATGCAGTGTGATAGACAGGCAGTAACCACAGTAAAGTTCCAAAGCAAAAGTCTCTTTAATGTTCAGAATACTCACAAAGTAGAAAACAAAAGGATATCCTCCGGATTGCAGCTAGGAAGCAAGATAGTCCATCAGATTGCAACCAAATAAACATGCCAGTCCACCTCCGAGACTTGTTGCCATGTGTGACTACACAGCTGTGTACACTGTGGGTGCCAGGTCTTTCAGCTACCTTGGCTGTTTGGCTCCACTTGCCTGTGTTGCCTTACGCAGGTGGAGCTCTGCAGAGCCTTCTGCTCTGCACTTTTGCAAAAAACAAACTGAACTGACACTGACCTTGACACGCCCAAACCCTTTACTACAGGGGTTTTAACTGGAATTTTTGTCCATGGGCCACAGGGAGAACTTGGGCTGGGGAAATGAAACAGACTACCCCACTACCATCCTGAAGTCCGTTTCAAAAAAACAAAAGCTCAGAGCAGGTTTTACTTAAATCTGTGAAAGCAGGTGAAGGAATGCAGTGACAGACAGAAGGCAAAGCAAGAGTTAACAAATTAAACAGTTTAATTGAACAAGAGGTTAACTCCTTGCAGGGAGAAAAATGGTTAAAGGAAAAATGTGCAGAAAAAACAAGTGCAGAATAAGAGCAGTCTTTTTAGAAAGAACTTATCGTGTCCTCTGTGCTCCTCCATGGCAGATGATCCCGCAAGGAGTTGCAGCGTCAGCAACGGCTAAAACAATGTCCAAAGAGAGGTCCTTTACGTGACGGTCTGTCTTCTGAGGGCAGCAGTTGGTGTCCAGTACCTTCCGCTGAGCCCCTAGTCCATGTGGCCGCAGCACTCCCATAGTCAAACGTGAATGGCTGTGAAGCAAGTGGCAGTGAAGACCGCAATAGTCTATCCGGTACTTGGCTCTTCTTTCTCTGCACGTGCGCAGTACTCACATCTATCTCTGGCAGTTACTGAGCGCACAGTACCTCACTGCGCAGCGGATCCACTGCAGACGGCGGGGACCAACTGACGCGTCCTGTCGTGGCGCCAGTACTCGGGGAACGGAGCTCGCTGCTCGCCGGTCACTCCATCAGAAACTTTGCCATTTTGGTCTACAGGTCATTTGTGATATTGCAGCTCCCATAACCTCTTTACACTCCATGTCACGGAGGGGGCATGCCCAATCTGCACAGTGCAGATGCCGGCTGTGTTGTACAGCCGGCATCTGCCTCTAATAGCAGTGATTGAATCAAGCTCCGATTATTGTAATTAATGTAACTCCTATCTATCACTGACATTCATTTTGGTACTAAATCTGCAACAATGTAGGGTGCCATTGTGATATCATGACAGCCAGCCCATATCACTGCAATCTTCATAGGAGACTGTGATTTACACTATATACTTCAGTACAATAGTGTTGAAGTATATTAGTCAATTGATCACAGGTTCAAGCACCTTAAAAAGAAAAAAGTATAAAGTAAAGCACAAAAGGTTTAAATCAATAAAATGAACAAAAATTTTAATCGCTGTTTTTCCCATGCTAAAAGTGACAAAAAAATACCACGTATCTGATATTGCTGTGTATATATAAGTCTGATTGCTGAAAATATAAAAAGATTTATCCAATGTGGTAAAATGAAAAAATGTGAAAAAATGAATGAAAAGGTCAACATTGCTGTTTTTTGACTACTGCACCGGCCATAAAAAGTGATCAAAACATGGTATATACTCCAAATTAATGTCACTAAACTACAGCCCAGCGTGCAAGAAAACATGCCCTCACACAGCTCCATCAACGGAGAGAAAAATAAGTTATGTCTCAGAAAGCGACAACACAAATGATTTTTTCAACATCATTTTTTTCAAACCACTAAAACTGTAAAAAAAACAACTTTTATACTAAATCTAAAAATAATGATACTGACTTGAAGAATTATATTGTCGGGTTACTTTTACCACATTACAAACTATGTTCATGGAAAACTCAAAAAACATTGATGGAATTGCGTTTTTGACAATCATGACGTCCACAAGAGTGTATGCAAAATGTGACCAAGTCCATGCAGTATTTCTACAGACAAACACGAGGATCTTTTGGAAAACAATGACTTGCGGTCCTCAATAATAAATCTATAGTCTTTTGTAATTAGAATGATCGGCAGACGTGGGCCATGTGCACAATCCTGCTTTATCTGATCTCTCCATTTTGTAACAAGCGCGTTTGTGTCATGTTTTCTTCCAAACTCAATTGCTGTATAATTTAATTTATGAATCTTAATCCAAGATTAGATTTTCTTGACATTACTGCCGTAGGGATTTAGTAAATGAGTTACAAGAACTGCAGAATGGACTCAAACTGCGGACAGCAATGATGTGGGTGAATTTCTATGTGCACAGATAGAGTCTCAATGTTGAAAAATTCAGCACAGAAGGTAGACCTATTTCTCCAGGTCCAAGACCAATGATCGATTATTTTTTCTGCTTCCCTTATTAGTCAGTTTTGGAGAAATGTGGTAACTAAGGCAAATTTGGGTAAGGATCATGCAACTAGATATTTGAGGAAGAGCAGATTTTCAAGGTTGCCCAGATGGCACACACTATCCTCTTTGGCTGAGTTCTCGGGTACATGAAAGAGAGCTGGTGGTGGTCATCATTCTGAACATTCAAAGTGAGATCATCCAGGGCTGTGAGCCAAGTCCAGTGACTCAAGTTCCTGCTGTATACACATGTTTCTCAACGCAGTGATGCTAGAGCATTGCCCCCATCCCTTATGGGAAACATGCAAAAACATGTAAATCAAGAGCCGCGGAGACACCATCACATGTTTCTCAACGCAAGCAATGACTAGCCAGGTCTTTTACCGGGAAGGAACAACCACGGGAAGGGCAGTCTCCAATGAAGGAAACCACCTATGCCAAAACATGGTATCCATCCACAGACAGCTGTTTCGGGGTATTGCCCCTCATCAGTGTGGAGTAGGAAACTGGCTAGTAGGAGCAATGCCTAGTAAAAGACTGTGAAAGATGAGGATGAATGAACTCATGGAGATCAACATCCAACACTGCGGAGACACCACCAAATGTTTCTCAGCGCAGTGATGCTAGAGCATTGCCCCCATCCCTTATGGGAAACATGCCAAAACATGGTATCCATCCACAGACAGTGTGTGGAAGTGTGTAAGTGGGTTGTGTAAGGAGTTAGCAGGTGTGAGTTTTATTGACTGGCGTGTTGCGATGTTTGGAATTGGTGCATGTGGTCGTGTGAAAAATAGAATCCTATGGTTAATTATGACTTGTGTGATGCAGAGTTTGTGGGATGTGAGCAATTTAGGAATTTTCAAAGAGAAGAATGTATCTGTGAATAAGTGTGTCGGGCTGATCCTTTCTAGATTATACTTGATTTATAAATTAGACAGCGAAGGCGGTGGTGGTTCTGATGCAGAGGGTGTCTGGAAATTTAAAAAATGGCAGCACCTGATCATATATCTGTGAATTTTAGTGATGTTTATTGATGTTCAGGATGTCTTTTGTGTATACCCTTGGTTTGTTATACTAAAATAAATATGAACCATGATGATGAGAGTTGAAACAACGACGTTTAAGTTGATGAGCTTATATTGAGTTGTTTATAACTAACCTGAATGGTTTAAAAAAAAAAAAAAAGAGAAAACAGCTGTCTGTGGATGGATACCATGTTTTGGCATAGGTGGTTTCCTTCATTGGAGACTGCCCTTCCCATGGTTGTTCCTTCCCGGTGAAAGACCTGGCTAGTCATTGCTTGCGTTGAGAAACATGTGATGGTGTCTCCGCGGCTCTTGATTTACATGTTTTTGCATGTTTCCCATAAGGGATGGGGGCAATGCTCTAGCTTCACTGCGTTGAGAAACATGTGATGGTGTCTCCGCAGTGTTGGATGTTGATCTCCATGAGTTCATTCATCCTCATTTTTCACAGTCTTTTACTAGGCATTGCTCCTACTAGCCAGTTTCCTACTCCACACTGATGAGGGGCAATACCCCGAAACAGCTGTCTGTGGATGGATACCATGTTTTGGCATAGGTGGTTTCCTTCATTGGAGACTCCCCTTCCCGTGGTTGTTCCTTCCCGGTGAAAGACCTGGCTAGTCATTGCTTGCGTTGAGAAACATGTGATGGTGACTCCGCGGCTCTTGATTTACATGCTTTGTAGCAGTGTCGTCCAGCGGCAGTGTCCTGCGCCGCGCTGCAGTTGCAGCCCTTCTTGGCATTCGCAGTAGCGACGCCACACACACTGTAGGCCTAGACGGACGCAGCCCCTGTCTTTAGTTCCTGCTCCTGTGACCTTATACCGTGTGTGCATTTACCTGAGGCCTGTGACTAACAGGCTCAGCCTTTTGTATGTTTTTGTTGCGGCGCCTCTGTGAGTGAACAGAGCCCGCTCTGCGCACTTCGGGTGAAGTTGAACCCATGCGCATTATATCGCCATATTGCTCGTCTGCCATTACTCAGCAGCGGTTGTAACACCTACTGCACGGTGGACCCCGAGCGGTGAACGCACTTTACTAATATTTTTATTTAGTGCGTTCCGCCGTTCCTAACATATATATACTGTATATATAGTAAGATGGCCGCCAAACGAGTCCGGGGAGTTATGTGTCATCGTGGCTATTAGCTGTGTTGATGTGAACTCGGAAGCATGCTCCAGCACATATGCTGAGAGAGTTATCAGGCTATTCCAGGGCCATGTTTTATGAGCAGTTGTAAGGAAGAAGACTGGGTAATTCTGTAATGCTGTAGATAAGCCCCCGATGTAACCTGAAAGATAAGAAAAACACATTAGATTATACTCACAAGAGGGGGCGGTCTGGTCCGATGGGTGTTGCGGTCCGGTGCGACGACTCCCATCTTCATACGATGCCGTCCTCTTCTTCCCTTCCTGTAGTGGCTCCAGCGCAGGTGCACTGCTCTGCCCTGTTGAGGGCAGAGCAGAGTCCTGCAGAGCGCAGGCGTTGGGAGAGGTCTGGCGCCTGCGCACTGCAGTATTCTGCTCTGCCCTCAACCGGGCAGAGGAGTGCGCCTGCGCTGGAGCTAGTACAGGAAGGGAAGAAGAGGATGGCATCGTACGGACTGCCCCCTCAGGTGAGTATAATCTAACTCGTTTTTCTTATTTTTCAGGTTACACCTGGGGCTTATCTACAGCATTAGAGAATGCTGGCAGCTGAAAAAAAAGGGTGACAGATTCCCTTTAAAGGGAGCCTGACAGCGCCTGAACAGTAGCTGTTACTGTTCTGCAGCACAGGACTAGGGTAGGAGGGGGGAAAACTGACCCTGCACGGCGACTAGGCTGATGCCCTACGATGGAGTGGGTGACCCATTCCTTGTGAATAGACCCACTGACAATCCTAGACTAATCTCAAGCGAAGACCTATATATAGGGGAAAGGGGGTCCCTGAAAGATATAAGAACTGGGTACAAAAACGGGTCACCTTCTAACAGAAAACACAAAGAAGACTGCAGAAACAAACTGAAAACAGAAACTAAGAAAAGCAGAACCAGAGGTCCCAGAACTGCACTAATTAAGCACACAGAAAGCAAAGCAAAGCTCCAAGCCAGACTTCAAGCGGATTAACATTGTTGTCCAGCAAGGAATGGGAGACAGGTGCAGGCTAATAAAGGGTGATACAGTCACCTGACCAAAGGAAACCCTGTACCAGGGGAAAAAGACCAGCAGCCAGAACACCATAAGAAAATGGCGGATAGTTACAAACTGAGCAGATTTTAACAGTAGCAGCTCTTGGAAATCGCTGACAGCTGCTATTGCGCATGTGTGGGTGGGACCATCTTGGTGGAGGATATTTGTTTTCTCAAGCACGATGGCATCGCCGGCACCTGCGCAAAAGCAGCTACTGGATCTCTATACAAACCGATAGCTGCTACTGCGTAGGCGCAGCGGGCGCCATTTTCAAAATGACTTTTTTCTCCCTCACTCAAGTAAATCTGCAAAAGGGATTAAGTGCACAGTAACCATGAGATTATGTTGCATCACAAGGGCCACGGCTGGCACCTGCCTGCAGAAGCATTTTTTTTTATTCAGTATGTCTTGGTATTTATTATGCAAACTAGGGGGCAGATTAGTGAAGTATCAGTGACCAGTCAGTAGTCTGCATTTTGAATATACAACTCTGGCAAAAATCAAGAGACCACCACATCAAAACCCTGTCATGGACAGATCATTCTCCAGACCTGAACCCCATTGAAAACCTCTGGAATGTACGGTAATCAAGAAGAAGATGGATAGTCACAAGTCAAACAAAGAAGAACTGCTTAAATTTTTGCGCCAGAAGCAGTGTGAAAGACTGGTGGAAAGCATGCCAAGACGCATGAAAGCTGTGATTAAAAATCATGGTTATTCCACAAAATATTGATTTCTGAACTCTTCCTGAGTTAAAACATTAGTATTGTAGTTTCTAAATGATTATGAACTTGTTTTCTTTGCATTATTTGAGGTCTGAAAGCAATGGGCTTTTTTTTTTTAATTTTGACCATTTTTCTTTGTCAGAAAAAAAATAAAAAATTATTGCTTGAAAATTTGGAGACATGTTGTCAGAAGATTATAGACTAAAAGAACAATTTACATTTTACTCAAAAATATACCTATAAAGAGAAAAATCTGACAAACTGAACATTTGAAAGTGGTCTCTTAATTTTTGACAGAGTTATATAATCAGAGCACCACATACATGAACCCCGCCTTAGAGCACGAGCATATCATTAACACAAAACTGAAAATAAAGATTAAGAAACAACCTTAAGATGGATTTCATCAACCAAGGTATCATTTTATTCAGTTTAACGACGACGACCTGACACTGTGTGTAGGTTACTGTGAACAACCGTTCTGACAGGTTCCCTTTAATACAATAGAAAAACAAAACTTAATATTTGCTACAGAAAACTTTGTTTGCAATTACAGAGGTTAGACGTTTCTGTAGTTCTTTTTTTTTTAAAATTCGTTTATTAAACCACACACATTTAGAACAAAATGTTAAGCATGATACATAGTATATATATGCTCAGGTAACATGAAGATGTAAAGCATAATATGTGTATCAATTGTGTGTGAATAAAGCAGATATAATATCAAGTGAATCACAGTAATGTTGTGTTATTGTACCAGTAATAAAAAACCTGCCTAGCTTCTAAGGCCATGTGCACACGATGCAGATTTGCAGCGTTTCCGCAGCGGATTTTACCGCGCAGAAACGTTGCATATCCGCATTGTGATGTACAGTACCTTTAAAATGAATGAAAAAAAAAAAAACGCTGTGCAGACGCTGCGGATTTTTCCGCGCGGTTTTCCTGCGGTACAAAATCCGCAGCATGTTACTTCTTTTGTGTGGTTTTCTATCTCCCCTGTCACCAAATCCGCAATGGAAAACCGCACAAAAACCGCATGAAAAATGGAAGAAATCCGCAGGAAAAATGCAGGTCATTTGACCTGCGGTTTTCTTCCATTCTGCACGGAAAAATCCGCAGGGCTCAAAACTCCGTCTGCACTCAGCCTAAACCTACCTACATCTACCAAAACGTAAACAGTTCCGCAGCCTACTTTTATACAATAAACGGTTTACTGTGCGACATCCCCGCCCTGCAAAGTGAGGTGAGAGGAGTTCCACCTCTCCCAAATCTTTCTGAATTTGCCCGGGCATCCTCTATTCTGATACAGCGTACGTTCATATGGGATAATTGAGTTTACCAGATTGATCCAGGATCCAAGAGAAGGGGGTGAATTCCCCATCCACCGTAATGCTAGTATCTTCCGTGCCATGAACAGTGTCTCCCGTAGAAAAATCCCACATAATGACCCCATGTTTCCTCATCCCACACTCCAAACAAACAAATCAGTGGTTCAAGGGGAACAGGGGTTTGTACCAAGGATGTTAATAAAGACGTCACCCCCCTCCAGAATTGCGCAACAACAGGACAGCACCAGATCATATGAATAAAGTCTGCATCTATTGAATGACATCTTAGACATTCCGATGACGGGTACCAGCCCATCCTAAAGAGTCGAAGTGGAGTCAAATATGATTGATTAATAATATACAATTGTATCATCCTGTTGTTGGCAGACGGAGATACCCAGATTGGTGACTCCAGGATTTCTTCCCATTCCTCACCCAGTGTACCCGGGATGAGTCTCTCCCATTTTTTTAACAGCAAGAGCAAAAAGGGCCGGGGAAAGGGGACACCCCTGACGAGTTCCTCTATGCAGTGAAAATGATTCAGATATGGAATTATTTACAATAACCCGGGCCTTGGGCTTCATGTATATAACATTAACCCATTTTTTGGAATCTTTCACCAAATCCATACCTCTGCAAACATGCACGGAGGAAAGGCCATTCAAGCGAGTCAAAGGCCTTGGCCGCATCCAGCGATGCCAATGCTCATTCATTATCTGGTACCAGAGAGATATATTGAACCACTGACTGGACTCGTCTGATATTTATGGAAGTATTCTTACCCGGCATAAAACCCGTCTGATCAGGGTGTACAAGATCTAATATGACTGAATTTACTCTTTTGGCTAAGATTTTTGTAAAAATTTTATAATCCACATTTACTAGTGATACAGGCCTATACGATTCACAATCTAAAGGATCCTTCCCCTCCTTTTTAAGAACTATTATATTGGCCTCGTAAAAGGACTCCGGCATGCATCCCCCCTCCGAAATCCCACGAAACACTGTCAAGAAAAGGAGTGCCCGTATATCCTGATATTTCCTATATAGCTCCACAGGAAATCCATCCGGCCCAGGGGCCTTCCTGGAGGCCATGTCTTTTATGGCATCCTCTACCTCCTCCAGAGTAAACTCTGCATCCATAAAGGCCTGTTGGGAAGGACTTAGCATAGGAAATTCTATATCTAACAAATAATTTAGACACTCCGAGCCATCCACATCAGTCTTAGAATTGTATAATGAGCCATAATAGTCAGAAAAACATTTTAGTATCTCTTCAGTTTAGAAAACCAAAGTACCATCTAAGTCACGAATCTGTAGAATTGTGTTAGTGGCATTATGCTGTCGTACTAAATATGCCAGAAATTTACTCGCCTGATTCCCCATTTCAAAATAAGACTGCCGGGTAAAGAATAATTTACGTTTCGTTTTAGTGTCAGTGTATTGAGCATATAACCTTTGAGCAGTGAGCCATTCTACCCTGTTACTGTTAGTTTGATCCAATATATACGCTGCCTCTGAATCTTTCAGACGTCGCTCCACCTCGCCATCCTCCTCCGATGTCACTCGATTAATGTGAGAAATTGTAGAGGATAAACAAACCCGTAAATAGGCTTTAAGAGCATCCCAGAATACATTAATGTTTCGGGGTTCGGGGTGAGATGAGACGAACTAACGTAATTGATCTATCGTTCTATCAGGGGATGTTATCAACTTCAGCCAAAAAAGGGTTCAACTTCCATGTTATCCTATTAGTCAATGGCCCAAATTTAAGCTTGAGAATAACTGGGCTATGATCCAAAATCCCCCTACTTCCATGTTTGATATCATCCACCCACGCTGCCAGACTGCTGGACCCAAAAATATAGTCTATACGAGACAGAGAGCATTTAGGGAGGAATGGCAAGTATACTCCCTTGTCTCTGGATGGCGCACCCTCCATAAATCGAGCCACCCACTACCCGCCATGAATTGTGACAGTTGGGATGTGCCCCGTGACAGTTGGGATGTGCCCCGTGACAGTTGGGATGTGCCCGGGTGGGGACCCCACCCTGTATTCCATCACCCAGTCTCAATTTATCCAAATGGCTGCTCATGACTAAATTGAAATCTCTCATACAGATGACATGTGCGTCTGGGTAATTCAAAGCAAAGCTCAATGCCTTCTGAACAATTGATATATTGGCCGGAGGGGGATTATAAATACAAAGAATGACATATTTCTGAGAATTAATCAGTGCGTGCACAAACACAAATCGTCCCTCAGGGTCTTTCTGGGCCTCCCTAACCTCCCACCTAACATCTTTATGAACCAACAGTGAAACTCCCCTTGAGTAGCTGGTGTGAAAAGCATGTATAAACCATTGCACCCACGGTTTCTGTACCCATCGAACCGTATCTCTGGTCAAATGCATCTCCACCAGAGCCACAACGTGAGGACGGTAATGTCTGATCTGTGAGAACGCTTTAATTTTTTTCCGAGGGGTTTTTATGCCTCTTATATTCAAGGTCATACAAATCAGCTCAGAACCCATTCCCGTCTATCTGGATATAATGCATGATGATGCCTGAACCAGGTGCAGAGAACCCACACAGGTAGCAGAATTTGGCGTCGGCTGCGGCCTCTATCTAAACAGTTATAAAAAATAAAACTTTTGAAAAAGAAATAGCAAAACAGGAACCTAATAACATAGGCGTACAGTCTTACGCCCCCCATCAAAAGATAAACAAGGGGATACCATCACTGTATACAGCGTCCGGTATAGCTGGCATCTGGGAACTCGCCGGGAGAGCTCCAGTTAGACCGTTGATTGAGAGGATTCAAGGTAACAGCCGCCACATTAGGAATCTTTCACAGGGGATCCCGTATGTGACCGTAGCCACTCAGTCGCCTCCGCCGGATCCGTAAAAAATACGGAGGAGCCCTCATGGACAATTCGGAGCCGGGCCGGATATATCATCAAATATACAATGTTCCTGTCCCTTAACCGCTTCTTGACCTCGAAGAATTGTGCCCGTTGCTTTTGCAGTTCCATGGAGAAATCCGGAAAGATGGAAACGACAGCATTGTTGAACTTGATAGGACTTTTCAGGCATGCGAGATGCAGAATGGTATCTCTGTCCTTGCAATTGAGCAGGCGTGCCAGGAATGGCCAAGGCGGGGCCCCCGGAGGCAGGGGTCTTGTGGGGACCCTGTGAGCTCTTTCAACAGCGAACATTGAGGAGAATTCGTCCCCCAAGGAGGTCTTAAGCCAATCCTACAGAAACTGCTCAGGATGCTGACCTTCCGAGCGCTCAGGCAGTCCAACAATACGCATTCTATTTTCCAAATCATCTGCCTTCTGCTTCCAAGCATTCATGGAGCCCGCCACCTTTGTTAGTTTAGCCTCCATGGGTGTAATGGTATCTTCCACCTTAGACACCCTTGTCTCCACCTTCATAATGCGTCCCCTCATAGCTTGTATATCCTGACGGAGTCTCCCCACCTCCATATAAACATCCTCAATTCTCTGTCAGGGATGTCCTGGTCAACGAGATAGCCTGCATCAACTGCTCCGATGCCTGTTTAAGGGTCAATTCCTCCTGTTCTGTCTCCTCCTCACCCCCAGAATGGGGATTTTTGCGCTGAGCTTGAGAGGATGTGCTCCTATTATGTCGCCCACTTTCAGCAGGGTCAGCTCTAGCAAATTCCTTCAGGTTTTCCGCTGCTCCCATTCCTTTAAGTCGGCTCATGATTGTCACGCTCGCGCCTTGGCTGAATGGCGCAAGCCCCCACTGTGCCACAACCCAGACTACCCTGGAAGGGGCGTAACTATGGCAGCTACCTCGGTCTTCACTGTAGCCTCTGATGGTGAGGTCAGGCTTGTGCGGCAGGTAGCTGCTGGGTGCCACTCCAGGGTGGCATCTGGCTGTGGCTGCTGATCCCACTCGGGAACAGGACACCTGGACAGATGCGAGTGACAAGCAGGCTGAGACACAGGGCAAGCCGGCATGGCTTGGAGACACAGGACAGGCGGGCACGACTTGGAGACACAGGGCAGGCGGGCACGGCTTGGAGACACATGAAAGGCGGGCACGGCTTGGAGACACAGGACAGGCGGGCATGGCTTGGAGACACAGGACAGACTGGCGTGGTATGAGAAGGGACAGGTAGGAACCTGTTCACACAGCAGGTGCAGGCAGGAGAGAGTGGTGTATGTTGGAACAGGATTTGGACCTGTTCACACAGGAGGTGCAGGTATGGATATAGGCAGGAGTGTGGAGTAGGCAGAGCCGCAGGTGTGCGGAGTAGGCTGGGTGGCAAGGGAGCCGGGCAGGCAGAGCGGCAAGGGAGCCGTGCAGGCAAAGCGGCTAGAGAGCCGTGCAGGCAAAGCGGCTAGAGGAGTCGTGCAGGCAGAGCAGCTAGAGGAGCCGTGCAGGCAGAGCGGCTAGAGGAGCCGTGCAGGCAGAGCGGCTAGAGGAGCCGTGCAGGCAGAGCGGCTAGAGAGCCATGCACAGATAGAGCTGCAAGGGTGCAGATTCACAGACAGAGCTGCAAGGGTGCAGATTCACAGACAGAGCTGCAAGGGTGCAGATTCACAGACAGAGCTACAAGGGTGCAGATTCACAGACAGAGCTACAAGGGTGCAGATTCACAGACAGAGCTGCAAGGGTGCAGATTCACAGACAGAGCTGCAAGGGTGCAGATGAACAGACAGAGCTGCAAGGGTGCAGATGAACAGATAGAGCTGCAAGGGTGCAGATGAACAGATAGAGCTGCAAGGGTGCAGATGAACAGATAGAGCTGCAAGGGTGCAGATTCACAGACAGGTAGGACACAAGGAAAGACACAGCAGGGAAGGAAGCCACGGACAAGGAGAAAGGGAGATTAAGGTAGGACAGAGTACAGACAGGGTACTGGAACCAAGACTCAAGGGCCAGGATATTCAGCCTCCTGGCAGACAGACAAGGTACGAGGCAAGACAAGAAGTATTCCTCCAGAGAAGGAGGAAATACACAGCACAGGGCCTGGCTTCCTCAGCAGCAAGATACTAACTGAGATTAGACATTGCACAGGCCATGTTTCAGTGGGTGTGGTGGAACTATATAGTCAAAGGCTCTAAGTGATTGGTCAGGGACAGATTAGACAGGTGCACCCTGACTGCATAAGAACCAGAGAGTTCTGGCGCCGCCCCCCAATACACAAATAGCCAGGAAACATACAGGACAGCAGAGGCACAGAGCACAGGGCTGGCAATAGACAGAATTCACAGCATGACCTGGAGCAGTGAGTAAGTTGATGTGCGGGGGATGGGAAGCCATGCAGTGACGCCAGCAGGGTTGTTACAGTACCCCCCCTTTACGGCCCCTCTTCCTCAAGCCTGCCAGATGACCTGAAGAAGGAGTATGGGACCACACACAGTCCAGGTTGACACAACATCCTTCAGGTAGGGTGGAGTATGTGTGCCATCAGGAATCCCAGATTGACCGGTTTCTTGGTGCCCAAGGGAATCAGTTTCCAACACAGAGGGTACAAAGACTTCTTCCTCCAGTTTGGCAAAAAGCGGGGCGCTGGCAGCTTCAGACTTCGCCCCTACATCAGCCGGACAGCTAGAAACTGAAGACACCTGCACAGAGTCCATTTTTAGCCCATTATCCAAAGAAAAGTGAATCTCCTCCAGGTGAGTGAACAACGGAGACACGTAGACCACAGTTCCCACCTCAGCATCCACCTGCCATATGGAAGCTGGAGGCATACATACAGGGAGCCATTTCAACCTGGTACTCAGAAAAAACTGGACCCCCTTTTTCAGGTTATAGGATGAGTAATGCTCCCTCTTGGGACCTTCACCCACTGGCCATAGAGGAGCCGAGGGCATCCACTCGGGATCCATTTTCAGCCCTTTATCCAGGGGAGGACAATCAAGAGACAGGGATGCTCCTGGGAGCAAATCACTGGTATAGTCGCTGGAGACGTGTGAGGAGACTGACACCACTTCCCCTTCTTCGGAGACGTCATCACCCCTTGATTCGACGACTAGCAGACCAGATGAAGAAGGTGACCTTGCTGACCGACTCTGACACAAGGGAACCAGACACCTCTTGTCACTTGATTGTTTCAAGCGCGGTGCCCTGCTAGGTTTCCAGACAAAAACGGGTACTAGAATCTCTGGATCAGAATGACCCATGGGCATACCAGTCAGCAAGTGGAAGATGAACTTCTTCATGTATAAATCTCCGACCCGGAGCTGTAGTTGTCCTTGCAAGACTAGACTTTTCTCAAGTAGGGCTCGGCCACCTCGAGACAACGCCCATGCCGGCTCCGGGAGCTGTATGACAGAGACCACACACTGACTCTGTAAGACTGGCGACTTAAACACACCAAAGCTCCCTGAAGGCAGAGAAACAGTCAAAGAGTTTAATGGAGAGGGAGTACTCTCGCCAGGGACAGCCTCTCCTACTGGCCCAGGGATCTGGAGTACAGGCTTCACAGGGCAGAGGCCAGATTCCGGCTGCAACTTGGCCCGCTTCTTCTTTTTAGACCTCTTGGATCTTGCACGGGAGGCTGCAGCGGCAGACTGTGGAACAGGTGATTGCTGGACGGTCATAGGTAGTTGAGACGTTTCACCCACAGGTTCCTCTTGTTTAGTCTGTCTCTGGAAGCTTGGAGGGGAAGACTTTTCAGGAGCAGCTGGACGAGGCATGTCGAACACTTTACGAAAGGCCACCAGGAAGGCCCCCAGGCTCTAGACGATAGGGTCCCTTGCTTCCCAAAGGGGACAAATCCACATCAAGGCATCACCAGCTAGGTAGGACATGATGTGTCCCACCTTGAATCGGTTAGAGGGGAACCAAGCTGCATGCAGCAGGATCTGGCTTGGAGACACAGGACAGGCGGGCACGGCTTGGAGACATAGGACAGGCGGGCACGGCTTGGAGACACAGGACAGGCGGGCACGGCTTGGAGACACAGGACAGGCGGGCACGGCTTGGAGACACAGGACAGGCGGGCACGGCTTGGAGACACAGGACAGGCGGGCACGGCTTGGAGACACAGGACAGGCGGGCACGGCTTGGAGACACAGGACAGGCGGGCACGGCTTGGAGACACAGGACAGGCGGGCACGGCTTGGAGACACAGGACAGGCGGGCACGGCTTGGAGACACAGGACAGGCGGGCACGGCTTGGAGACACAGGACAGACTGGCGTGGTATGAGAAGGGACAGGTAGGGACCTGTTCACACAGCAGGTGCAGGCAGGAGGGAGTGGTGTATGTTGGAACAGGATTTGGACCTGTTCACACAGGAGGTGCAGGTATGGATATAGGCAGGAGTGTGGAGTAGGCAGAGCCGCAGGAGTGCGGAGTAGGCTGGGCAGCAAGGGAGCCGGGCAGGCAGATTGGCAAGGGAGCCATGCAGGCAGAGCGGTTAGAGAGCCGTGCAGGCAGAGCGGCTAGAGGAGCCGTGCAGGCAGAGCGGCTAGAGGAGCCGTGCAGGCAGAGCGGCTAGAGGAGCCGTGCAGGCAGAGCGGCTAGAAAGCCGTGCAGGCAGAGCGGCTAGAGAGCCGTGCAGGCAGAGCGGCTAGAGAGCCGTGCACAGATAGAGCTGCAAGGGTGCAGATTCACAGACAGAGCTGCAAGGGTGCAGATGCACAGACAGAGCTGCAAGGGTGCAGATGCACAGACAGGGAGGACACAAGGAAAGACACAGCAGGGAAGGAAGCCACGGACAAGGAGAAAGGGAGATTAAGGTAGGACAGAGTACAGACAGGGTACTGGTACCAAGACTCAAGGGTCAGGATATTCAGCCTCCTGGCAGGCAGACAAGGTACGAGGCAAGACAAGAAGTATTCCTCCAGAGAAGGAGGAAATACACAGAACATGGCCTGGCTTCCTCAGCAGCAAGATACTAACTGAGATTAGACATTGCACAGGCCATGTTTCAGTGGGTGTGGAGGAACTATATAGTCAAGGGCTCTAAGTGATTGGTCAGGGACAGATTAGGCTGACTGATTAAAGTTATTTTCTGCTTTTTCTTCTCCATCTGGTCAGACCATCATGCTGACATCTCCCAGCCATGACTCGTCATAATGATCACCGCAGCCCTGAAAATAACAAGGTCACATACATTGTATGCATACATGTGTCTCCCCTGAATACAGATATATAACCCACCATTAATATACTATTAGACATCCACCAATCAAAATACAAAGTGACAAGCAGAACTGTGCCACCCCATTAACTATAATCTCAGCCACCAAATAAATATAAATTATTCAGTCTCTGTGACTCTCCCCAATTAGCTGTAAGGCTATGTGCACATAGCAAAAAATATTTTTTTTTGTCTATTGATTCATGTCTGTTTCTTTCCAGACTTTTTAACTGCTTTTAAACAAGTGTTTGTTTGTGTTGCTCATTGTAATACAGAAATTTGTTAAACTTGAATATTTGGCTTGGTGGTGATCCCTGTATTTTGGTGCATACACTTTTCTCTTGTGTGGCTTCAAGGCTATGTGCACATGCTATGTTTTTATTGCAGAAGATATGCAAAGTGAATGAGATCTCTGAAGTCTCATTGACACGTTGCTCATTTTTTCAGTTTTAGAGCAGATTAAAATCTGCTTAATGTCAATTATTGCAGCGTATTTCACCAATACTAATGAGTGGGGTAAAATATGCAACAAAAGCGTGGCAAAAATGTGGCAAACAAAATATTTTACACAGTGTTCTTCCTGCCGACACATTAGGATATGCAGCAAAATTTTCCCCTACAAATCCTGAACATGTGCACATAGCCTTAGTCCCTGTGTCTCTCCTACATTCACTATAAGTCATTGATAGTGTCATAATGAATTTAGGGGTAGGAGAAAACATCAGGTACTTAACATCTTCCACCACCTTCCAATTTATTACAAGTCCCTGACAGCGTCTTATCCCATCTTTCAATTCATTATAAAGTGTCCTATGCACTTTACCCCTTCTCTCCCAATTTCCTCAACATCCCATCATTGCCCTCTCTCACGCATCCATCATTGTCCGCTCCTCCACATCCCATCATTGCCCTCTCCCACACATCTATCATTGTCCTCTCCTCCATGTCCTATCATTGTTCTCTGCCCCACATCCTATCATTGTCCTCTCCCACACATTCCATCACTGCCCTGTCCCACACCCCCATCCTCCTCATTGCCCTATCAACAGTGCATTAAAATTTTTTTTAAATACTCTCTCACCACTTTGTACATTCCGCCGAGGCATCGCTGCTTCTTTATTTTTCGGTGGCAACTTTCTCTCTGGCACAGGCGCATGCTGCATGCTGACGTCACCAAACTGCGTGCGCCTGTGTCAGAGAGAAAGTACGGGGCAGGAAGCAGAGGACAGATTCCTACAGCTCCGCTGCCGTTTTCCTCTGTTGACAGAAGAGCTTCAAGGATCGTTCCCTGCTTGCCGCCTATGATGAGGGAAATCTGGCCATTGGCTCCCTGGAGCCTTAGGCTCTGAGCAAGAGGCCAGATTGCCCTCAGTATTACTGCCCTGCAAGGGCCTTCATCCACCTACTGGCACGGCTAAATGTGCTCCCCTGTAAGAAAGTGATAGTAGGTGATTAAGGTATGGAAACCTCTTGGTCAGAAAGCCCTAGTTAGAAGCTGTTAGCCTTTCAACCAAAATTAAACAATGTTTATCCCTGTTCCCTTGAGGTTAAAAGACTCCGGTGAACATAGCCACAACCATGCCATAGATAGACCTATCATGAATAGACCAAAACCCCAATTAAAATGTGGCTTATGTTTTGGTTTTAGCTTTTTTTTTTTTCTTTTTTTTTAATCTTCCTTACTGATAATTTGGTATCGACTCTGGAGCATTTTAGAAAATTACAAAGGAGCTATCATGTGTCTGTTTTCAAACCCTTGAGTCAGTGGTTTACGATTGACTAAGGCCTCTTTCACACATCAGGTTTTCGCCGTCAGGCGCGATCCGGCGCTTTTGACAAAAACCGGATCCGGCGAAATGCAATGCCGGATCCGGTTTCCCCCCCATTGACTTGCATTAGAGCCGGATCGAGCCGGATGGCCATGCGTTTCATCCGGTTTTCGCCGGATCCGGCAATGTGTCACGATCCGGCGTCTGGAAAAAACGGCTACTGTAACGTTTTTTGTCTCCGGCGAAAAAGCCGGACACGCCGGATCCGGCGTGTCCGGCTTTTTCACACAATGAAAGCCTATGAGCGCCGCAATGCGCCTGATCCGGCGACAGCCGGATCCGGTGGCCGGATCCGTTTTTTTTGGTCTGAGCATGCTCAGTAGCTCTGCCCACAAGACATATATAAAAGCAAGACAGTGGGACCCTCAGCCACACCCAACATGCCACCCAAGCCAAGAACCAGGAGCAGGAGAAGGCAGGAGACATCTGCAGCAGCACCATCAGCACCACCACCACCACGCCAAATGGAGCAGCAAATGGAACATGCTGAGGAGGGGAGTCCAGCAGCAGATGAGAGACGGTAATTATCAAATCCCCCATTCCTCCAAACTAGGGCCATGGAATATCAAGATATTCATTGGCCCTTTGTTTCTCTTTATTCAACAGCCGCCCAAGAGATGCAGCAATGGCAGCAGCAGGAACACCACCCACAGCCATGGAGTCTGGCCAGCAGGAAGACAGCACATCTTCTTCTGGGAGCCCTCCCTCGCATCGTCAGCGTTTGACGGTAAGTTTTTATTTCCAAAATCCATCATCTCTGTAATATATGTCTATTCATTGCCTTTTATTTCAAAACAGGAATCACAAGATGAAGAGGAGCTCCCAGAAGAAGAAAGAAGGGGTGGACAGACACCTGGAGTGGGCTCACAATTGGTAAGATTTTGACATCAAACGCAGAAACACAACATCACACTACACACAACACATAGAAAACAATGTTCTGCAGACCACACACAGCAAACAAATGCCTACATCCAAAGACATAACATTTTTTGTTTTCTTCTCTAGTCTTCCCAATCTGGTGCTCGGCCAAGAGGTCCTCGCAGTGCCTCCCAGGGTCGTCGGCGACAGCAACGCGGCGGTCACCAGCGTGTAAGTATAAATATTTTTGCTTTGTTTTTTTGCACTTTTTATTTCATTTCTTTTGTGGAGGCTAATTATGTTATTTTTGTCTTTTTCTTTAACAGTCTTCACAGCGTGCTCCCGACTCTGACGGTGAGGATGGAGGAATCGATGTGGACCACCTCATCGATCTCGTCAGAGAAAGGGAGCCGCTCTGGAATATTGCTGACCGCCGCCACGCTGACCTGATTGTTACCCGGCGACTCTGGGAGGAAATCTGTTCGCTCCTTGTGGACCGCTGGGAGGACCTCGATGCTCTGGCCCAGATTAAAGAGCGTAAGTATATACAGTACCGGTTGCTTGATGTAAACCAGTGTTTCCCGAACAACAGTCCTCGTGGTCCCCACGGATCATGTGTTCAGGATTTCTATTTACTATGGAAATCCTGAAAACATGACCCCTGGGGACCATGAGAACTGGAGTTTGGGAAACACTGATGTTGTATACTAACCACTCCTTTCTCGTTTCAGGGAACAGAATTGTGAAGCGGTGGTGGTCTGTGAGGGATCGTTTCAAGAAGGAGTTCAATAAAGAGATGCGGGCCCCGAGTGGATCTGGAGGACGCAGGAGCAAGTACAAGTATGCACAAGCCCTGTCGTTCCTCCGGGAAACAATGGTCACTAGAAGGTAAATATTACACACCACATGTGAAAAAAAAATGTTAGATGTAACTTTTTTTTTTTCAGCCAGGGCCATACCATGTCACTATTTTAATTGTTTTTTTTTCTCTTTATTCCACAGCACGGTGAGCAGCACTCGGGAGCCTGCACGATTGGACCCTTCTGAGGCGATCCCTGAGGAGACCGGCACCGAGGGACACTTCGACCGCCCCGATACATCTGCACCTTCCCAGCCTTCCCACACATTCGACCCATCTGTCCCATCCACCAGCACAGGAGCATCGTGGCCGCCTACATTACATGAAACTGCTGGTGAGGAGATCGATTTCCCTTTACCTCACCCTTCTGCCCCTGCCACCTCTAGTACACCTGCGGGTACTGGGCGGCAGCGGCAGAGGGGTCAGGAAAAGACTTATGCGCCAGAGTTCTTGCATCTGAATGCATCTTTCCAGAACTGTCTAAAAGTCTTGTCAGAGCAAATCTCCGCAGGCTTTCAGCAGATCAACTCCAGCATTCTGGAGGTGAAGACACTTCTGCAAACCATGCATTCAGAAGCAAGATCTTCGCCAAACCACACCTTTTTCAGGTCTGTTGTGGAGCGCATGGAAACGCTATCTCCTACCCAGCAGATGCATGTAATGCATTCATGCCACGGTGCTCTCCAGCAAGTTACCTCCCAACCTCCTCCTCCCACCACAGTAGTTCCTCCACCTGCACCCCCTCCAGCCACTTTCCATCCTCCCCCTCCTATTACATACCATCCACCTCCCCAGTACCAGCAACCTCCCCAGTACCAGCAACCTCCCCAGTACCAAACTCCTTCCCCGTACCAAACTCCTTCCCCATACAACTTGCCATCAACATCTGCTCCTACAGTCCCTGCCCAACCCTCCACTCCACCGCCCACCACCTCTTCTGCCTCCCACATGTCCACCCATTCTGTAGCTTTTTCCACACCTTCACCTCTAACTGTTCCTTCTCCACCACGATCCCAATCCTCTCTCCACACTCCCAGTGTCGAAGTGTCCCGCAGCCCCTCCAGCAGTATTTCCACCCCACACTACACAGATTTATGATGTGTTTTGTAATAAAAATGCCCAGTTGGTTTCAAACCTTTATTAAAAAAGTTTTTTTAACTTTAAAAACAGTTTACAAAAAAAAAATATTTTAAATAAAAGTTAAATTATTGTTTACACTGGTTGTCTGTCATTTCTTTCTGCGGCGAAATATGTTTAAAAAAAAGGTTAAATACAGGGTATTTAAAAGGTAAAAAGGTATTCAAAACCAGGTATATAACTGTGGGTAAATTTTAGCTTTTTGCCACAGTTGTGTTCCTGGTTGTGTTTGAAGCAAAGTATTTCACCTAAAAAGTTGTGTTTATTGTTGGTGATTTCCTAACAATGTACACAACTTTTGTTAAAAGGTGAAATACTTTGCATAAAACACAACCAGGTACACACCTGTGGCCTAAAGGTAAAAATAGTAAGACCATGACAAGATAGCCAACTTTGGTTGGCAAAGGTATATACTGTTGGTACAGAAGGTACACAAGTTTGGTTGGGCACAAATCTTTCACACTCTGTCATCCTGCCAATGTACTCTGCCTTGAGGTGACAAAGTATAGTGCAAAATTGTCCCTCATTACTGAAACCGTCACAGAACTTCTAGTGGTAATGTCATGGTAATCTTGCAAGGTGGTTTCTTCAGAGGTGTCCTCAATGGAAATGGGTTCCTTGCAGATAACAAAATTGTGGAGTACCACGCAAGCTTTGATCACCTCGTCCACAGTTTCTGTCTTGAGGACCCGCCATTTGGCTGTCAGAATACCAAAGGTACATTCAACCATTCTTCTTGCTCTTGTGAGGCGGTAATTAAAAATGCGTTTTGTTCTTGTCAATCCTCTGCTAGAGTACGGTTTCAAAAGGTGTTCTGACAGCTGGAAGGCTTCATCCCCTACACAGACAAATGGCATAGGTGGACCAGATGTTTGCGGCAGCGGTCTAGGTGGTGTGAACTGGAAGGTGTTTCCATACAGTTTACGCCCCATGGCAGACAGTTTGAAAACTTGAGAGTCATTGGAGGAGTCATAGGCCCCAATATCAACAGCAATAAATTTGTATTCCGCGTCAGCGATGGCCATGAGGACAATTGAAAAATATTTCTTGTAATTGAAATATTCCGATCCCGATCCGGCTGGCTTTACAAAGTGGATATGTTTCCCGTCCACAGCGCCCAAGCAGTTGGGAAACTGACATATCTGTTGAAACTTTTCTGAAATTTCAATCCACCTCTCTGTTGTGGGCTCTGGTAAAAACTCTTCAGCTAAGGAGTCCCACAGTGCACGGCATTTGTACTTCACTATTCCAGATATGGTGGAAATCCCGAGTCTGTACTGGAAATGCAGTGACGAAAGGGATTCTCCAGTTGCAAGAAATCTGTGGGGAATTAAAAAACAATCAATTAGTTTTAAATCACAGCATTACATACCAAAACTCAGCTATAACACTTGGAGATACAAACTACCACCAACAAGATTGCAGTGAAAGTGTGCTCTGATGCGAGCACATCCAATAAATGTGGCTTACCTTAAAGTCACCATCAGATGCTCTGCGGGTGAAACAACTTTTAAAGGAAGTAGGCGGCATATTATCTAACAGTACGTACTTAATTCTTTGCTTTGTATTTGTGGCTTATTTTACTCACTCTGGGATCTCTTTCTATTTCAGCACACTTTCCCCTCTGTAGGAAATTCACACTCTGCCCTACCCTCCGGTTCTTTAGGAGAAACGTGAAGCTCTCAACGGCCTTTCAAACAGCTCTCCATTACCCGCTTTAGAGAACATGTTAGTTTTTTTTATAGGGGGGAGGGGGCGACAGAGACATGGGTTTATTGGTACAAAAGTTATGAGAATTAGCAGGGACCTGGTGTTCCGGAGGGGCACAGGGAATGGTAGCACCAACTGTTGCATGGACAGAGGCATTAGGTCCGGCTTTAGGGAATGGGGCACCTTGCATGTCATTTTTAGCTAATAGGGCTCAAGGATCGGAGGCATCAGGATCAGTGGTTTCAGGGGTAGGTGCTTTGTAGGATGGGACGGCTATTTCAGGGCAGTTGCCGGTAGATAAGGAGACAGAAAATTTAGTTAGGATTGATGATGCTGCAAAAGGGGAGGTGTATGCTTGTTTTGAGGGACCGCTGGGGGCACACTTAAAACAGGAGATAAGAGAAAAAATATGGAAAACCGAGTATGTTGATATTTTTTCTCTTCTGCCTTTAGAATATTTTAATCTGGATAGAGTTAAAATGGACAACACAAAAATGAGAATGAGGAGATAAGAAGGTACCGATTAGTCCCACGTACCTTCTTCAATTGGCTTTAGGCGTTTGCCATTTTGGCTACTGTGATAGGGGGAAAAGGCATTTGAGAATTGTTCGGCTCTGTTTTGCTACATGGACGCCATCGGGGAAGCACATAGTATGTGAGGAGCAAGGGTGGTTGTAGTATTACAAACAATTTCCTCAGCGGAAAGCAGTGAGGTCCAACATTCGGTGGGACCACAAAGACATCAGTTTGTGATTAAGTGTAACTGCCCTTAATAGGATAGGTCAGGGGACTCAGTCCTTTCCAGGGAACACCGGCAGTTATGGACAGTCCAGGACACCCGGTGGCTATGCAGAAAGGACTGTGCTTCATTTTTAATGAAGGAACCTGCAAGTTTTAGGGGAGGTAAATAAAAGGATAGCTCTGAAAAAAAGTGATGCCAGTTCTACTGGCATAGATGCAGCATTTTCTAAATAGGTACCCGGATACGGTGGCATTCGAGTTGTCAGATGCAGGTTTTAAAATTCTGTTTGTTGATAATAAAGTATTCTACAAAAAAAATCTAAAATCAGCGTTATATTTTCCGGAAGTAGTGTCAGAAAAATTAAAAAAGGAAGTTTCCTTAGGTTGAATGGATGGGCCTTCCTCAGAGGTTTCCTTTAGTAATCTTAGTGTTTTTTGTCATTCCCGAAGGGTACCTCAGCAGTCAATGATGGTATAGTTCCAGAGTTATGTTCAGTGGTCTACACCTCATTTGATAGAGCAGTGGAGTGGATTCAGTTTTTTGGGAAAGAGGCGCTGTTGGCAAAAACCGATATTGAGGCAGCTTCTAGGCTATTACCGGTCCATCCTAATGGTATGCACTTGTTGGGCGGCTTTTGGGATGGAGGTTACTTTGTCAACCGGTGTTTGCCAATGGGGTGTTCCCTGTCCTGTGGATATTTTGAATCTTTTAGCACATTTTTTAGTGCATGGTGAAGGATGTTTCGGGAGTAAAATCTTGCATACCCTACCTATATGACTTTTTGTGCATTGGCCCAGTGGGTTCATTTGAATGTTCATTGTTGTTGCATACCATGGAAAATATAGACCAAAAAATTGGTGTTCCTTTGGCACAAGAATAAACGAAAGGGCCGGTGACAGTGCTGAGCTTCTTGGGCATTGTCATTGATAGAAGGGCTATGGAGTGTAGGTTGCTGCAGGAGAAGTTGGTAGACCTTATGGCGCAGGTGCAGAGTTATCAATTGCATTAGGTAATGCTAAAAGAATTACAGTAATTTCTTGGCAAATTAAATTTTGCGTGTTGCATCATGTCAATGGACAGGGTATTTTGACAAAGGTTGGCAATGGCAATACCGAGGATGAGGGCCCCGCATCATTTTATCAGGCTGAAAAAAATTGAGGGAGGATTTACGAGTTTGGGAAAGATTCTTATGTCATACAATGGGACATCTTTGTGGATGGAACCGGTCATCGGCACAGATGAACTGGATTTGTTAATGGATGCAGAGGAACAGTGTGGTGTTGGAATTTATTACCAGGGTAGTTGGGTTGTCAGTAAGTGGTCAGAGAAATGGCAGGCATTCGGTTTGGTAAAAAGTGTAACATTGCTCAGGCTGTTCCCCATCATAGTGTCCTTGACACTGTGGGGAGACAAGTTCAAAAACCAAAAGTTAAAATTTCGATGTCACAATATGGAGGTGGTGTCTGCAGTTAATTCATTGACTGATTCATCTCCCCAAGTGGTTAGGGTCCTTCAACACCTGATATTGTTGGGATTATTCCTAAATGTATGTGTAGTGGCAGAATTTACCCCAGTTATCTTAAATTCAATTGTTCATACAATTTTTCATTTGCAGTGGGAGCGATTTTGGGAATTGGCACCTCTGGCAGACGTGACGGGCTCATCATGTCCTGCGGAGCTGCGGAATCTGCCATTCGAGCAGCAAGAGGATTGATTACCTCATTTTTGTCAGGCGGGACATGATCTGCTTTTTCTCGAGCTTGGAAGGTGTCATGTCCGCCATGTCTGTTTTGCCTCATGAACCCCTGGAGCGGTGTGCACGCGCATATCGTGTCTGCTATCATGTGTGATCCCTGGAGCTGTGTGCACACTGTGAGAATCATGTGGGAATAATGGATGAGGGCAAGTATATCTCGCCCAGATTCCTTTCCTATGTGGCCTAGTCTGGTCAGTATCGCACCTGCTTGCTAATGAATAATGGGAGGTGGATATAAAAGGATGCCAGGTGGTTGTGTGAGTGTCAGCCTGGGAACACAGAGAGCCTGTCTGTGTGAGAGACACACGTGAGTGGAAGCAGTGCCCACTGCAACTGTGGTTTGGCTGGACGGGAGAAGCCCGCCAGTTGGTAGTTAGGTTGTCCATTGTTTAGTTAGTGCCGGACAGGCAAGGATTTGTTTTATGTTTTATTTCCTTTTGCATTGCTTTCACCGTTAATAAACCTGACCCAGGGTCAGTTATACACGAATCCCAGCTCTGCGCCTGAGTTTCAAGCTGAATGCACGTGACCTTTGACCCCAGCAAAGGCGATCCCGGAGTGTTTTATCACATTGTGGTGGAGAACGCGGGCATCACGTTGCAAGCATGAGCATGGAGGACGTGGTGAAAGCGCTGGTACAGTCCACCGCCGTCCAGCAAGAAGCTAATCGGGTGATGATGGCCCAGCTGAAGGAGTTGGTGGACATGACAGTTACCGATCGTTCACTTCTCCAGCAGGTGGCGCAACGCTTGGCAAGCTTACCTGAGCTTAACCTGGAAGCCGAGTCGAGAGTGATTCACGTGAGTCGGTACTGGCAGAAAATGACGACCGAAGATGACGTCGAGGCATACCTGATCACGTTTGAACGGACAGCGGTGCGAGAAAAATGGCCGAAGGCACGATGGGCCGGCCTGATTGCCCCGTTTCTTTCCGGTGAGGCCCAAAAGGCTTATTATGACTTAGAGCCTGAAGCCGCGCAGGACTTTGACAAACTGAAAGCCGAGATCTTGGCCCGGCTGGGAGTGACGACCGCTGTCCGTGCACAGAGAGTGCATCAATAGACTTATCAGCCGGATAAACCACCGCGGTCACAGATGTTCGACCTGATCCACGTGACGAAGAAGTGGCTACAACCCGAGGTGTTGACAGCGCCAGAGATAATCCAGAGAGTCGTCATGGACAAGTACTTGAGAGCTCTACCGCCAGCCCTGAAGAAGTGGGTAAGCCATGGAAATCCTACGACGGCAGATCAACTGGTGGACCTGGTTGAACGTTACTCCGTGGCGGAAGGACTCTGAGACGACGCTACCCCACCTCGTTCTTCATCATCTCCACGTGGAACCGGTAAGACTGTTCCAGGGAGTACGGGAGATGGAAAATTCCCTAAGACAGTGGGGGAGGAAAACGGGACTGCCCGCACTGCGAGGCCGAGAGTAACGAACTATGGTCTAAGCAAGGGGCCCGTTAGGTGTTTCTGCTGCCAAGAGATGGGACATATTGCTGCGAACTGTCCGGTCACTACTGAACCCATGCAGTGCGACATCACAGACTCTAAAAACCGCATGTCTATGGTTGCACGGGTAGTGAGTGTGAATGCCGGTCAAAAGGATGTGGAAAAACACTTGTGTGATTTAACTGTTGATGGCAAAAATGTGGTGGCATTGTTAGACTCGGGAAGTGTGGTGACTCTGGTGAAGGCCAGTCTGGTGTCAGCCCCGACTGGACCATCAGACAAATTTTCTGTAACGTGTGTGCATGGAGACACCTGTTCGTACCTCACCACAGTCATATGCATTACAACTTCCTATGGGTCTGTGCAACATAAAGTGGGACTCGTCCCGGCGTTATTGCATGATGTTATCCTGGGCCGGGATTTTCCCCACTTCTGGCAATTGTGGGAGAATCAGTTGATACCCCAGGGTAATAGTGTACATGATTCTTCTCCCAGGGCACGTGTGGGTCCCGAACCCCTGGAAGAGGTCTCCCCGGAAGACTCTGGGGAAGAGTCTGCGGGAAATGACCTGCCGTTCCCGTTTTCAGTCATGGCAGGTGATACGGAGGAGACCGGGGAAGAGGAGGAGGCCGACAGCCGTCCACCTCCCCGTTTGCCGGATTTAGAAGTTCAGAAAGATGACTTCCAAAGCGAGCAAATAAAGGATCCTACCCTTTCTCAGGCTAGGACAAATGTAAAAGTGATAAATGGGGTACCCGTAGAACCTGGCTCTAGGCTGGCATATCCTTACATGGTTCTGGAGAATGATTTACTCTATCAGATAGAGAAAAAGGGGGAAGACACGGTGCAACTATTAGTCGTGCCAAAACCCTACCGGTGGCAGGTGCTGGACCTGGCCCACGGACATGTGATGGGAGGTCACCTGGGAGTCCAGAAAACCACCGAAAGGATATTACACTGTTTTGTTTGGCCAGGCATGCATCACGATATCCGTGTATATTGTGAGTCTTGTCCTGACTGCCAAGCCTCTGCACCTAAGCCCCGGTTCTGTAGCCCTTTGGTACCCCTACCTATTATTGAAGTCCCGTTTGAGAGGATTGGGATGGATTTAGTTGGGCCCCTTCCACGGTCTGCACGTGGACACCAACATATCCTGGTCATCTTGGATTATGCCACTCGTTACCCGGAGGCCATCCCTTTGCGTAACACGGCCACCAAGACGATTGCCAAGGAACTGGTGCATGTGTTTAGTCGGGTCGGTATACCAAAACAGATACTCACCGACCAGGGGACCCCCTTTATGTCCAGGGTAATGAAGGAGCTCTGCCGATTGTTACAAATCGAACCGTTACGCACATCCGTGTATCACCCTCAAACAGACGGGTTGGTCGAACGGTTCAATAAAACTCTGAAGCAGATGCTGAGAAAGGTGATAGACAAGGATGGGAAGAACTGGGACTATTTACTTCCGTATTTGCTTTTTGCCATCAGGGAAGTACCCCAGTCTTCCACGGGATTCTCGCCTTTCGAGTTATTGTACGCCCGACGTCCTCGCGGACTGTTAGACGTTGCAAAAGAAACCTGGGAGGGTCAGGTCACTCCGTTTAAAACAGTGATAGATCACGTCACACAAATGCAGGACCGTATTGCGGCTGTTATGCCTATCGTCAAAGAACACATGATACAGGCTCAAGGAGCCCAAAAAAGAATCTATGATAGGGGCGCCAAGATCCGTACGTTTGCACCCGGAGATAGGGTGTTGATCCTGGTCCCCACGGTGGACAGTAAGTTCCTGGCAAAGTGGCAGGGCCCCTTTGAGATCAAGGAAAGAGTTGGTGAAGTAAACTACAAAGTATACCAGGCAGGTAAACGGAAACCTGAACAGATTTATCATGTAAATCTGATAAAGCCCTGGAAAGATCGGTCTGCCTTGTCAGCGGAGCTGGCCCGTCCTCTCTGCTCGCATTCCGTACCGGAGGTACGGGTTGCAGAGACTCTCTCGGAGCGGCAAAAGACTGAGGTCAGGCAGTTTCTACTTCACAACCAAAAGTTTTTCTCAGAAAAACCCGGGGACCCTGGATACCCCGCCTCCAGTGGGGCGCATTTAAATAATAATACGTGCAGGTGGATACGCCGCCTCCACCTGGCGAATTTAGGTATTACACGTTAATAAACATTCTGGAAACCCCGCCTCCAGTATGGCGAATTTAAATAATAAGGGGGACCTGGGAAACATTAACAATCGTGGGCCCTGCAATAGGGAAAAGGGAATTGGAGACCTCCTGAGCTCCCCTGAGCCAGTGTCCCTGCACTCCTAACGTTCCCTATGCCGGTTTCGCACCGGGCGCCGCACGCGTACCTCAACGCCCTAGCTCGCCCTGACCCTAAACCCTCACTAGGGAATAGGTCGGTGCGGAAACTAATCCCACCACTGCACTAATAACACACATGAGGAAAGAGACAATACAGGGGGAACACCAGTTAGCTTTGCTCTGTTGCGTGCGCTCCCAGCAACAGAGCCCTCCACCTGAGTGCATCTTCTCCTCCACCTGGATCCTTCACCATAACAGGATCCTTCACCTTAGTGCAGCCTTGGAGCAGAGTCCAAAACCAGTTGCAGCTGCTTAGAACCAGAGTCCCAAGGATGAGTTCAGCTGCTGACACGAAGTCGAGCATGCTTGAGTCCAGCTCAGCGGCCAAGTCCCACATGGTGAGTGCCACTCTCCATAGTCGCCACTCCACCAGTCCATGCAGACACTTCCCGCTGACACCATCACTGCGACTCCACCACGCCATGCCAGCCCTTCATCCAGACACCATAGCTGACACTCTTCCCCCCTGGCTAAGCTGCGCAGGACTCCTCACCAGCTCCATCCTTCATCCAGGCTCTCCAAACTCAGAGTGAACACAAACTCACAATATCACAGGCAGTGATTGCACCCCCTAGCACACCTTTATAGGGTGTCACACCTGATCCCTAATTAAGTGCACAAAAACCTAAAGTGCAATACTGCTAACCACCACTGGGGACAGTCAAGACACCTGGGAACTTTCCAAAGTAAAAAAAGTTCACCCAGTGCAATTAATACCGCCAGATCCCACACTGGATCATGACAGTACCCCCTCCTTAATGAGGGGCCTCTGGACCCTCAAGACCACCCCTCATTAGGAAAACACCTACAGCGGGGACGCCCAGACCCTGAGTTCACCCCACCATTCCCTGACACTTCAGGTTTATGACAAACGCACCGCTGGCATTGGCAATAAAGTTCATTTTGGAGGCACCACTCATCTCCACAGTGCCGACCTGGGGAACGAGTTTATGTATGTGTATGTTTGTTTGTTATGAGCTGATCAGGCTCCACAACACACTTCCACAAGATGTTATTTGGTGGCACACATACACGCTTGTTCACACACAGGTCCGGACCTGAACGTTTATTACACACATTAGTTTGTCAAAAAATTGGTGAACTCATTCAGGACCTTACAACAGAGGCGTCCCCCTGTGTCACCACACTCACACCCCCACTATTCACCAAGGGACACCACCCTCCAACCCTTTCACCATGAGGACTGCGCCTCCTAGGGTTGGTTTAATGGCGAGGTTTGAGATTTGTCCCTACTCCCCCGCAGCACACCTGCTGCACACACCAGGGGGAGAAGGGGACCGGGAAATGGAGGAAATATACTCTCGCTGGTCGCCTCCACACGACCAGGAGGGGGCGGCATTGAAGATCTGGCATGAGCCCCGCGGACTATACACCAATCTGCTCCCTACAGGGACGTACCCCTTCACCTCGGGGAATACCAGGCAGCTCCGTGGGGCACCATTCCTCCCACCTGCCTGGGTGCGTCCCCTGTATGAACAAGTCCCGCTCCCCAGCAGCGACTACACACCAAGTCTGCTCACCACAGGGATGTACCCCTTCACCTCGGGGAATACCAGGCAGCTCCGTGGGGCACCATTCCTCCCACCTGCCTGGGTACCTCCCCGTGCGAGAGCAAGTCCCGCTCCCCAGCAGCGACTCTAGGGGCTTTTGCCAGACCCGCAATTTGCCAAAGCCGCCATTTTTTTTTCCCTCTGGTTATCTGAGCAGAGGCCCCAGACCGTGATAACTGCTGCTGCAGCGGCTCTAAACACCTTGCCGCTCACCATTCACATCAGTGAGGCCCGGCAGCAATTACTCAGCGGTCTCCACATGGCCAAAGCTCACCAGAAAAAAAAAAACTGCATGGCCTGTGATAATGTCATGATCACGTGTGTCAGGACACAGATGTTACCGCAAGGCGGACCCATAACACACGTGACCCTGGATACACCGCCTCCAGTGGGGCGCATTTAAATAATAATACGTGCAGGTGGATACGCCGCCTCCACCTGGCGAATTTAGGTATTACACGTTAATAAACATTCTGGAAACCCCGCCTCCAGTATGGCGAATTTAAATAATAAGGGGGACCTGGGAAACATTAACAATGGTGGGCCCTGCAATAGGGAAAAGGGAATTGGAGACCTCCTGAGCTCCCCTGAGCCAGTGTCCCTGCACTCCTAACGTTCCCTATGCCGGTTTCGCACCGGGCGCCGCACGCGTACCTCAACGCCCTAGCTCGCCCTGACCCTAAACCCTCACTAGGGAATAGGTCGGTGCGGAAACTAATCCCACCACTGCACTAATAACACACATGAGGAAAGAGACAATACAGGGGAAACACCACTTAGCTTTGCTCTGTTGCGTGCGCTCCCAGCAACAGAGCCCTCCACCTGAGTGCATCTTCTCCTCCACCTGGATCCTTCACCATAACAGGATCCTTCACCTTAGTGCAGCCTTGGAGCAGAGTCCAAAACCAGTTGCAGCTGCTTAGAACCAGAGTCCCAAGGATGAGTTCAGCTGCTGACACGAAGTCGAGCATGCTTGAGTCCAGCTCAGCGGTCAAGTCCCACATGGTGAGTGCCACTCTCCATAGTCGCCACTCCACCAGCCCATGCAGACACTTCCCTCTGACACCATCACTGCGACTCCACCACGCCATGCCAGCCCTTCGTCCAGACACCATAGCTGACACTCTTCCCCCCTGGCTAAGCTGCACAGGACTCCTCACCAGCTCCATCCTTCATCCAGGCTCTCCAAACTCAGAGTGAACACAAACTCACAATATCACAGGCAGTGATTGCACCCCCTAGCACACCTTTATAGGGTGTCACACCTGATCCCTAATTAAGTGCACAAAAACCTAAAGTGCAATACTGCTAACCACCACCGGGGACAGTCAAGACAACTGGGAACTTTCCAAAGTAAAAAAAGTTCACCCAGTGCAATTAATACCGCCAGATCCCACACTGGATCATGACAACATGACATCGTAACGGAACCTGGTGTCACAGTTCACGTAAAGCCCTACCGAATCCCGGAAGCGCGCCGTGAAGCCGTTTCCCGAGAAGTGAAGGCAATGTTAGCGTTAGGTGTCATTGAGGAATCGCACAGTGCTTGGTCCAGCCCGATTGTGCTAATTCCTAAACCGAACGGCACCATCCGGTTCTGCAATGACTTCAGGAAACTGAATGCGGTCTCAAAATTTGATGCCTACCCCATTCCCCGGGTCGACGAGTTGATAGATCGGTTAGGAAAAGCCCGGTATATTACGACCCTAGACCTAACAAAGGGGTATTGGCAGATCCCTCTGGTGGAGGCTGCCAGAGAAAAGACAGCATTTGCTACCCCAGAAGGTCTATTTCAGTATGTGTATATGCCGTTTGGTCTGCACGGAGCACCGGCGACCTTCCAGAGACTGATGGATCGAGTCCTGAGGCCACATAGGCAGTACGCTTCGGCCTATTTGGACGACATTGTCATTTACAGCTTGGACTGGGAGACTCATCTCCAGAAAGTACAAGCTGTGATTGACGACCTGTGGGAGGCAGGTCTAACCGCGAACCCTAAGAAATGTCACATCGGGCTATAAGAAGCCCGGTATTTGGGGTATGTAATTGGGAGGGGTGTTGTTAAACCCCAGGTTGATAAGATTCAGGCGGTTCAGGACTGGGCACAACCTGTCAACAAGAAGCAGGTGCAAGCCTTCCTGGGGATCGCCGGTTATTATCGCCGGTTCATACCCAATTTTGCAGCCATCGCTACCCCCTGACGGATCTTACAAAAGGGAAAGACTCCGTCATGATTAAATGGAGTTTAGCGGCTGAAGAAGCCTTCCATAGCCTAAAACGGGCACTTTGCTCTCAGCCCGTACTGGTGACTCCGGACTTCCGCAGTGAGTTTGTGGTACAAACGGATGCCTCTGATACCGGTATCGGGGCCGTACTCTCACAAGTGAGGGACGGAGTGGAACACCCAGTCCTCTATCTCAGCAGGAAGCTGAATAAACACGAGCAAAGGTATGCAGTCGTAGAAAAAGAGTGCCTCGCCATTAAGTGGGCTCTAGAGGCCCTCAAATATTACCTGGTGGGCCGAAAGTTCAGGCTGATCACTGACCATGCCCCTCTCAAGTGGATGCACTTGAACAAGGAACGGAATAGCCGGGTGACCCGGTGGTTCCTTGCCCTGCAGGCCTACACTTTTACGGTGGAGCACCGCCCAGGGGTACAGATGGGAAATGCAGATGCCCTGTCCCGAGTGCACTGTTTGGCGGGTGTCATTGCTCGACCGGAGTGGTCTGAGCAGAAGGGGGGGATATGTGAGAATCATGTGGGAATAGTGGATGAGGGCAGGTATATCTCGCCCAGATTCCTTTCCTATTTGGCCTAGTCTGGTCAGTATCGCACCTGCTTGCTAATGAATAATGGGAGGTGGATATAAAAGGATGCCAGGTGGTTGTGTGAGTGTCTCAGCCTGGGAACACAGAGAGCCTGTCTGTGTGAGAGACACACGTGAGTGGAAGCAGTGCCCACTGCAACTGTGGTTTGGCTGGACGGGAGAAGCCCTCCAGTTGGTAGTTAGGTTGTCCATTGTTTAGTTAGTGCCGGACAGGCAAGGATTTGTTTTATGTTTCTATTTCCTTTTGCATTGCTTTCACCGTTAATAAACCTGACCCAGGGTCAGTTATACATGAATCCCAGCTCTGCGCCTGAGTTTCATGCTGAATGCACGTGACCTTTGACCCCAGCAAAGGCGATCCCGGAGTGTTTTATCACAGCACTTACATTGTGACTGTTGGGCTGCAAGATGCCTGCATTTCTGCACTGTCTGGTTCTGTGATCTTCTTGTCATGTCTAGAATCTCTGCTCATGTGTCCTTCCTAAGATCCTGCACTGTCTGGTTCTGCAATCATCTCATCATGTCTGAAAACTTGATCATGTGACGTTTCCTAAGATCCTGCACTGTCTGGCTCTGCAATCATTTCGTCATGTCTGAAACCTTGATCATGTGACGTTTCCTAAGATCCTGCACTGTCTGATCCTGCAATTATCTCGTCATGTCTGAAACTCTGATCATGTGACCCTTCCTAGGATCCTGCACTGTCTGGTTCGGTGATCATCTCGTCATGTCTGAAACTCCGATCATGTGACTGCGCTCTGTTATCCTGAGTATCTGAACCCGGAAGTGCTCCCCTGGTTCTGACCTGGAAGAGGAGGTGCTATTCCCTATATCAGACCGCCCCTTCCTATGCTCAGGACCTGAGTATTGTGCGGTGTCCCTGCATGGCTGCTTGGTCTGTGGGGCGCTCCCTCTATTCTGTGCCCTTGCACTCTGCTCTGTCGTGCATCTCTGCACACGCTCCGTGCTCGTACTCCATCTCTTGTCCCGTGCCTTGTCTTATGTTTGTCCGTTGTGCCATGTTCGTCTTTGTCCTGCTTGGACTTGTAGTCCTTCTGTTATTCTCTGCCTTGCCTGTTTTCGCTATGCCTTGTTTCGTACCTTGCCTTGCTCTGCTTTGTTCCTCCCTATGGTCTCAGTCTTTGCTTGTTCTGCCTCGCTCTCTCCTATGGTGCTCTGTAGTGCTCCCTGGCACACGCACCATTCCTCCTCTCTTTCCGTTTGTGCTCTTTTCCATGTCTAGTCACGGCTCTGGGCTTCGGCCTACGCTCCGCTGCTAGACTCTTTCCTATTATGCTCTCTTGCACGTTTCTAGACTAGTCCCAAGGTTCTCCCCTGGCCCGGCTCTGGGCTTCGGCCTACGCTCCGCTGCTAGCTCTGTTCTTGCTCTGACCTGGTTCCGTATTTCTGCCTATGCTTCCGTTCCTGGTTCTGTACTCTGCTAAAGCCCTGCCTTGTTTCTCGTCTCGTCTTCCCTTGCTCTGTTTCTTCATATGCTCTTTGCATGCGCCTGGCCTTCCTAGCCTCCTGTTTGTGCCTCAGCTGTGCCCGCCCTAGCTGAGCCCGCCTGCTGGTGCCTCAGCCGTGCTCGTCGGTCAGTGACACCTGTGTCGCCTGCCATGCCTCAGCCGGGTTCGCTGGAGTCTTGCCCGGTTGTCAGTGCCGCAGCCCGTTCAGCTAGCCAGTGCCCCAGCCGTGCCCTCTGTGCTCCCTTGCACTTCACGCTGTTTCCGCACTGTGCTCTGCGTGCTCTCTAAAGCATGCACAGGCCCTCGCCTGCCCATGGCATACCTCACCGTGCTTCTGTAAAAGTACGCGCAGGCTTTGCCATGTTCCCTGTTGTGCCCTCTTGCACGCACAGGCCCTAACCCTGTCCTGGAACCCTGACCTTGGCGTGTCTCTACACACGCACTCTGTCTTGAACCTTGTGCCTTGGCGTGTCTCTACACATGCACTGTCTTGTACCTTGGCGTGTCTCCAAGCACGCACCCTGCCTTGAACCCTGGCGTGTCTCCAAGCACGCACCCTGCCTTGAACCCTGGCGTGTCTCCAAGCACGCACCCTGCCTTGAACCCTGACGTGGCTCCAATCACGTACCCTGCCTTGAACGTTGGCTTGCCTGCCGGATTCCTGAAACCTGCCTACCGTTGCCATAGGTCCGGAACCAGATGACTGCGGCCTGATGTCCGGAGCTGATGTCCGCTGCCTGATGCCTGGACCCTGTCGGTCGTTGCCAGTAGTCCGGAGTCCGATGCCATCGCACCCCGTCTTGAATCCTGGCGTGTCCTAGCATGCATCCCTTCTTGGAACTCTTGTGTGATCCCTATCACGTATCCTGTCCTGGACCCTGGTATGTTTTCGTGCACGTATTATGCCTGGAACATTTGGCGTGCGCTTGCACGCATCCTGCCGTGTTTCACTGTTTGTGCCCTGCACCTGATTCCCTGTTATGCCTTGCACCTGAATAAAGTGTGACTCCACGTTTGAGGAAGAAACTGTGTGACTTCACTTTATGTTTGGTATCCTGTCCGTCCTGTTGTCAGACACTCAATAGTGTCTCCTTGAGCCGGCCGTCTGGTCCAGCAGCCGTGGTGGCTCACCCCCTTGGTCTTGCCCCTGACACTCCCTGTACACGGGGTGGGTTCTCACTAGGTCAGCTCGCCCTAGGTGGGTGGGTGCCACGGCCCAGAGGGTCCACTCTAAAAAGGAAAACAACTCAGCATAAGCTGACGCTCGTCACAGAATGTTTGGGAGAATTGGAAGGCATCTCTGGGAGAAGTGGTTTGTGAGGAAGGTCTTTTGCTGCTCTTAGTGTGTAATTGGTGGGATGAAGGTTGGTGTCAAGAATAAATAGGCTTATGGCTGGGTTGGCTTTTGGCTTTAAGGCTAGAGGCATGGGTAATGTAACAAAATCATTCTTGGTGGTACAGGCATTAAAAAGTTGGAGGAGGGGTTGGAAAGTAATCGATAGGAGACAGCCGTTTCTTATATTTTGTTGGTACTTTTGGGTAGGCAAACTGATGTGGCCTGCACGTCTCCTTGGGAAAGTTGTCTGTTCAAGTTAGTGTTTTTGTTGGCCTTTTTTGATGCATTATGGCTGTGTGAGCTCGTTAGCGCCTCCAGGTCAAATAAAGGGGGTCTGGTAAATGAAAATGTGGACTTAAATGATGACAGAATTGAACTGGCTGTTCGGGCTTACAAATCGGATCATGACGGGAAAGGGTACAAAGTAGTGATTTTTGGGGTTCTGCTTTCTGCAATGTGCCCAGTAAAGTGTTTAATCGAATCCAGGACAGGTAGAATAAGATCAGATGCTCCTCTATTGGTGCATGCTGATGGGTCATTTTTATCTTGGTTTCAATTTGTGACCATTTTTAGATGCTGTTTGAAATCTGGGGGGTGTCACCCATTGACTATAGTGGTCATTGATTCCGAAAAGGGGCGGCTACTGAAGTTGCAAGGAATGGGCTCAGTGATTAGGTGGTTATAAAGATTGGTAGGTGGGAATCCTCGAGATTTAGGTCTTACATACATCTTACCTGGCTGCGAGTTGTTGTGGTTAGAGATGAGCGACTTTGCCTTTTTTCGGGTTGAATCGGGTTTCATAAAACCCGACTTTCGCAAAAGTCGGGTCGAACGCAATCGGCCAATTATCGTGAAAAGTTGAAGGCCGACTGAAACACAAAACCCAATGCAAGTCAATGGGGAAGAAAAGTCGGCAGTGAGTGGAGGACAGGAAACACACCTACAGTACCCATTTTAATGCCAAAAACATCAATTCTTATTACTTAAGCTTGTCAACCTTAATTTACTTTATAATAATAGTTAGGCACTGAAAACTGGGGGTTATTTGGCTAAAGTTGTGGGGGGGTAGGGCTGGCTCCAGATTTTCGTGGGCCCAGAGCCAAAGAGTGTCACTGGGCTCCTTTAACACATGCCACAATTCATGATCCTCTGATACGGCAGAGAAATAGCGGTATAATACAATGAAAACTACTTCACTTCTTACATCACATGACTGATATCTATTTTAAATTCTCCAATAGCTCCAAAAACGGACAGTATATTACTCCATACAATATTATGGCCACCGCATAGTGCGCCATACAGAGTAATGAGGCCCATATATTTCTCCATACAGAATCATTGGTCCCATATAATGTTCGATACAGTATATGATGAGCTCCACATAATTCTACAGTATATGTTGGTCCCCATGGATGAAGCTCCACTGTCTTATGGGCCCAAATAATGCTCCATATATAATGGGCCCCATTTCTAATGCTCCAGTGTATAATGGGCCCTGTAAATGCTGCTCCAGTGTCTGATGTCCACCTTTGGAATGCTTCAGTGTATGGTGGGCCCCATATATCATTCTCCAGAGTATAGTGCTCCCCAAAAATTGCTCCCAACCTTTAAAACAAATAAGTCTCCTCGCTAGGGAATCCCTGTACTCTGGGCTCCTCGTCGTCCCCATCTTCCATCTCTCTACACTTGGACTGTTTAGGCAGAGGGCGCACAGACTTGATGTCATCGCGCTCTCTGACCAGAATGTCACTGTCAGGAAACGCGGAAGACGTCATGGCGGTGGAGCAGGGAGAGGTAAGTATTTCAACTTTGCAAATGCTGTGATCCTGAGCAAGCAGGGGGGCCTACTCGTTGGCGACGGCACTGACACAGGGCCCCTCATAGTACTGCGCTACTGGTGTGTCTGATGGTGGGTGGGCCCCACTGGCAGAGACACTTTTGCGTACTATGAGGGGCCCTGTGCCAGTGCCGTCGCCCATGAGTATGCCCCCCCACCTGCTCAAGGAACCTGCACTTTCATCTGCACCTTCCTCTTTGTCACCGTGTAAGGTGGTATAGTATGCAGGAAGGGGAACCTGAGTTTCATCAGGGTCAGATTCGGACTGTGTAGAGTGCGAAGGGAATGTAGTGGTCTGGGTCAATGTACCAGCAGAATCATCTATCAGGGGCTGGGCATCAGTGCACTTGTGGCGCCCCCAGGAGTACGGTCGCCACAGTGGCTTTACCTTCCACCTAGGGAGTGTGATATCATGCTTGGGAGCAATGAAGGATCTCTCTAGCAGTTAAACCAACACACAACACAGTTCCCACTCCAGGCCAGCAGGGAGAGCTCTGAACCTGACTGCTGAGGAGCTGCTCTCTGTGGTCGGGAGGAGGGAAGTTATGGCAGTCTGTGAAGGGAAGGGGAAGTGTGTGGACGTGAGAAGGGGAGCTGGAGGATGAGCAGAGCTAAGGCTCACTCCTAGCTGGAGCGCATGGTCCGGATTCCGGTCTCCGAGTTTGTAGGGACACTGACGGTCCTGCAGCAGAAACCGGAGGAAGTAGCAGCTGGAAATGCTCTGTTCCCAACTAAGGCTCGGAGGCCCCAGCAGCGACGTGTGTGAGCCAGAAGGAAAATGCTACGGCTTCCTGCCATACGAGAAAGTTCCAAAAGAGAGTCAACACGGAAACTTCAGTGAACTCAGTACTGCGAGTACCTCAGATAAGTGCTAGGACGGAGGCCACACTACCTATCTGCAGAGAGAGAATTCCTAATTTGCTTCCAGGCTGACCAACTCCTTCTCCATCTGTACTCTGGGTCCTGGACGGCACTTAGCAAGTACAGGAAAGGAACTGCACGACTGTGTCTGTCATCTTTCTACTGCGCCTGGTGCACGGCTCTGCTACATCCTGCACTGCACACCATCTACCAACTCTTTCATCTGCCCTGCGACTATGGCCCTACCTGTGCAGGGCTTCTACATCTTAGCTGCACCACAACATCTGTCCCAAAGAAGCGACACTGCAGCGCTGGTCAATCTGATCAGAAATCACAGGTGGCATCACGTATCATTCACCTCTAAACATTATTCACCCCTTTGCATGGACGCCCAGAGCCACGGACCGGATCACCACCACCGTTAAACATCCCTCTGAGACACAGGCCCGGTACCGATTAACCCCACTGCCCTGGCTGGTGACCCACACTCCATGTCAGATTTATCTTGGACTGGGGAATTCACAATTTGACTTGATAACCCAGGCATGGTATGTGAGAAAGAGCTACATGGACTAATGTGAAGTGTGGCCTGCTGCATCATTCACTTTTGGTGGGGGTGAAGGACACAAGGAAAGGGGTTCTTCCTGACCAGGAGCCAGCACTTGACAACTCAGTGCTTGCATTTTTTGAAACTTCAGAAGAGGAGGGCATATTTGCTGGAGTCTATTTTGGCAATGTAAGCCAAAACCAGTTCCTGATGCTCTGGTTTTAAAAGCGGTTAACCTACTCCCAGAAAAGGTAGCCTTCCAGGCCTTCCGGAGCCAGACCATGATGCAGGCTCAACACCTCCTGCCTTAGCTGCTATTGTGCTTTTGCCACTACCAGCAGATGCTCCACCACCATCAGTACCAGCTGGCCCCACCACGCCCACGTTCGCGGCCTCTTCCACTATACTTCCAAATTTTGGAGAAAATGTATCTAAAATAATATCAGATATATGGTACTGTATCAGAAGCGTACAGCTGTATACAGTCAAAGGATAATTGTAAATATCCGTATATATTTCATGAGTCACACAGAGATGCTCACAGGCTCAGTATGGATTAGGCAAGAATATAAAAAGTAGAAAAAAGATACAGTATCATCAGATAGCAAGTATATATAGTATAGTTTAAACATTCTAAATCTCCGTATATATTTCAGGAGGCAGACACAGACTCTCTCAGGCTCATTATGGATTACAACACAATATAAAAAGCCGTAAAACGGTAATGGATCTGAAGCATACAGCTGTATACAGTGTAGGGGTCATTGATAATCTCAGTATTTATTTCCAGAGTCAGAAACAGACTCTCACTTGGTCAGTTTGGATTGGACCAAAATATAAAAAACAGTAAATGGGTAATGTATCACAAGCATAGAGCTGTATACAGTGTTGGGGTAATTTTTAAATCTACATATAAATTGCAGGAGTAACCCACAGACTCTCACACACTCAGGATGGATCACACCACAATATAAAAAGAAGATTCGCAAGAAATAATCACACATAATGGGCCAATGTTCCAGTTGTCAATGATACCCTTAGAGTGGTGGGTGGAGGAGGACTTTCTGGCAGAAAGGGTACAGTATCACCAGATACCAGGTATACATAGCACAGTTTAAACATTAAAAATGTACGTCTATATATCAGAAGTAGTGTTGAGCCACCCCGCTAGTGTTTGAGTTCAGTTCCTCGAACAGGAGGCAAGTTCGTCGAATGTTCATCAAACGTTCGACGAACACCATCGAACCCCATTGAAAACAATGGCAGGCAAGCACAAACACATACAAACACATAGAAAACACATACAAAACACCTTAAAAGGTGTCCCAAAGCAGACAAAATGCTCAGAAGACACAAATAACATATGGAAAAGGCAACTACATATAGAAAAGAGGTGGAGGCGTAAAAGGAGGAGGAGGAGACACAGATATAGGCATGTCATGCCCTTATAAAGTCAAGAAAGGCTGGAATAAAAATCTAAAATACAAAAAAAATTCTAAAATCGAAGACGATCATATACCGTCGGACTTCCCACCATAAATTATGCCAACTGCCGATCGACCCTCTGAACAGCGTCCATGAAGGCAAAGTGTTTGGTTTCCGGGGGCAGTGTGGTTGCAAAGCTGAACCTTAAAGGAATGTCCAGAAGGGCACCACCACAAGGAGTGTAGCCTGCGGCTTAATTGGACTCCACACGGGCAACCTCAACCATGCCAGCCACGGAAAGGATGGACAGATTGCAAGCTTTCTCGATTCTGTGGGTGGTGGTGCATGGCCGTTTTTAGTTGCGCTAGTGATTTGTCAGCTTAATTCCGTTAACGAACGAGACTCCGGCATGCCCCCGTGGTCTGCGTCCAGCTTACTAGAGGGACATGCGAGGCTCTAGCACGCGAGATCAAGCAATAACAGGTCTGTCATGCCCTTCCATGTCTGGGGCTGCACACGCGTTACACTGAAAGGACCAGCGTGTGTCGCTTACTGGTGCGGATAACTCGCTGAACCCCGTTAGTGATGGGGATCTGGGATTCCAATTCTTCCCTGCGAACGAGGATTTCCCAGTAAGTGCAGGTCAAACGGAATTCCGGAATTAGGCCTAACCGGTATTCCAGAAAGAATGTGCAAAAATTAAGTGTCCAAACCGCAGGTGCTGTAGCTTGCTTAAAAGCTGGGCTCCTCTGCTGAGTAGCACACAGTGCTTACATAAACAGGCGGCATAGCTAGGTTCACTGGTGGGCTCCTCTGCTGAGCAGAAGACACAGGTACTAGGCCCAAAGTATTGACTGGGCTAAATGGGGTTAAAAAATGGTTCTTACATAAACAGGTGGCACAGCTTGGTTCACGGGTGGGCTCCTCTGCTGAGCAGTAGACACAGTTACTAGGCCCAAAGTATTAACTGGGCTAAATGCAGTCAAAAACTGGTTGTTTCATAAACAGGCGGCATAGCTAGGTTCACGGGTGGGCTCCTCTGCTGAGTAGCAGACAGTGCTACAAGGCCCAAAAGGATTTTCTGGACAAGATGTGGTAAAAAATTATTAGAAACACACACGGTGTAGCTCCTTGCAGGTGTACTACACCGCTGGCTACCAGACACTGCTACTATGCCATGAAACTTTATATTAACATTGAAAACCATTATTAATGTGAAAATAAAGTTATGCTTTTGGTGAACTAACCGTTCTCGAACGAAACTTCGAACAGCCGAATTTTAAGCAAAGTGTTCGAGTTCGACGAACGGCTCGAACACCGCCCAAAACAGCTCGAATTTGAACTTGGCGAACAGTTCGACTCGAACACCGCTCATCTCTAATCAGGAGGCAGACTAAGACGGTCTCAGGCCCAGTATGGATTCGACAAGATTGTAGAAAGTTGAGAAAAGGTACCGTATCACCGGATACCAGGTATATATAGCATAGTTTACACATTAAAAATCTATGTTTATATATCAGGAGGCAGACTCAGATGGTCTCAGGCCCAGTATGGATTCGACAAGATTGTAGAAAGTTGAGAAAGGGTACAGTATCACTGGATAGCAGGAATATATAGCATAGTTTAAACATTAAAAATCTCTGTGTATATTTCCGGAGTCCGACAAAGACACTCACAGCCTCAGTATGGATTAGACAAGAATCTAAAAAGTAGAAAAAGGGTAATGTATTCGAAGCGTACAGCAGTATACACTCTTAGGGTATTTTTAAATCTTCATATATATTTCAGTCTCAGTAAGACAGTCCAGACTCTCCGCAAGAGGAAACGAGATGGATACAAGTACAGACGGAAAGTCGAGTGATTGCAGAAATTTTGGAATTACTAATCACGGGAAAAAGTCCCGGGAGAATTCTCAGAGGCGATGCTGACCCTCAATTACTTTGTCTGTGGAGACAGCGAAAACAGTTCTTTGTGAAGAAAGGGTTGCTGTATCGCAGTACCGTGGATCCCATCACCGTTACTCATCTCCATCAAATTGTGATCACAGGGAGAGATGTAGACATGGTCCTCACTGCCTATCATGATCTGTCAGATAACTTTGGAGTGCAAAAGACAGAAGCCACAGGCCGTAGGCGATTCTATTGGATTGGTATGAGAAGACACATTTAAAAATGTAACATAGTAACATAGTAGCATTGTAACATAGGGAAACTGTGAAAGCTGATGATAAACCACCACTGCATCTCATTGTGAGTCGACGTCCATAACAAATGGAAGCCATTGATCATCTGAAGATAGAGCCCAGCAGGACAGGGCATAGCTATGTCTTAACCATCATCTATCAGTTCACCAAATTTGTAGTGGCAGTCCCAGTGAAGGATTTAACAGCCCAGATTACACAGCGGTGGAGCAGGGAGAGGAAAGTATTGCAAGTGCTGGGGCCCTGAGCAAGCAGGGGGGCCCACTCGTGGGCGGCGGGATTGTACTATGAGGGACCCTGTGCCAGTGCCGTTGCCCAAGAGTGGGCCCACCCACCTGTCCAGGGCAACGGCACTCGCATGGGTGCGTGCGCCAGGTGGTGACCCTGGCCCTGGGGGGGAGAGGCAGCACAGTTAGGGAGGTTGAAAAAATGGCATATGTTGATGTTGGACATTCAGCAGCTGCAAATGGAGGAATTGGAGAAGTCCGAAGAAGAGGAGGACAAAAGCGAGCCATTTTTCTGGCAACCTATGTGTCAGCAGGGGAAGGTGGGACAAAATCCTTTGAAACCCATGCACGGATCATTTTGATGAAGGTTAGATCATCAACATTTTGGGTCGACAGACGGGTCCTTTTTTCTGTCAGGATTGATCCAGCAGCACTGAAGACTCTTTCGGATAACACACTAGCACCAGGGCAAGAGAGCTCCTGTAAGTCATATTGTGCCAATTCAGGCCAGGTGTCCAGTTTACTGGCCCAATAGTAAAAGGGGAATGACCTGGGAGGGAGAACATCGATATGGGAGAAGTAGTTTGTAACCATAGTTGACAACTGCTGTCTCCTGTCACTTTCAATCGATGCAGTATTACCAGTCGTGTGAGCGGTACTTGAAAAATCAGTCCACAACATTGTCATGAAACCCCTGTCTCCAACGCCACTTCTGCTGTGTGCACCACGAACACCTCTGCCAAGCTGCCCCCGTCCTGTACGGCTCGTGTGAGAACCATCACCGCTGCTGTGTGCTGGGAATGCCTCAAACAAATGGTTTACCAGAGTTGTTTGTTAGCCAATATTAGCTCTAGGTTCTCCTGTGGCATGGTGTTTTGGAATTTATTATTATTTTTATTAATATTTATTTATATAGCGCCATTGATTCCATGGTGCTGTACATGAGAAGAGGTTACATACAAATTACAGATATCACTTACAGTAAACAAACTAACAATCACAGACTGATATAGAGGGGAGAGAGGACCCTGCCCTTTCGGGCTTACATTCTACAGGATGGTGGAGAAGGAGACAGTAGGTTGGAGGGTTGCAGCAGCTCCAGTGATGGTGAGGCGGTAGCTCCAGTAGTGGTGAGGAGGTAGCGGGGTCATTGCAGGCTGTAGGCTTTCCTGAAGAGATGGGTTTTCAGGTTCCGTCTGAAGGATCCGAGTGTGGTTGATAGCCGGACGTGTTGGGGCAAAGAATTCCAGAGGATGGGGGCTATTCGGTAGAAGTCTTGGAGGTGGTTGGGTGAAGAGCGAATAAGTGTGGAGGTGAGAAGGAGGATCGGAGATTACGTGAGGGAAGATATCGAGAGATTAATTCAGAGACATATGGAGGAGACAGGTTATAGATGGCCTTGTAGGTCAGTATTAGTAATTTGAATTGGATACGCTGAAGGAATGGAAGCCAGTGAAGAGATTTGCAGAGGGGAGAAGCAGAGGAGTAGTGAGGAGAGAGATGAATTAGTCGGGCAGCAGAGTTAAGGATGGACTGGAGAGGTGCGAGGGTGTTAGCAGGGAGGCCACAGAAAAGGATGTTGCAGTAGTCGAGACGTGAGATGATGAGGGCATGCACAAGCATTTTAGTCTACTGAGGGTTGAGGAAGGGACAGATTCTGGAAATATTTTTGAGCTGGAGGCGGCAGGAGGTGGAGAGAGCTTGGATGTGCGGTTTGAAGGACAGGGCAGAGTTTGCATTTATTGCGTGGACCCAGGATGCTGGCAAACCAGTAGTCGTCATCGTTCATCATTTTGGCAATGCGGGGGTCCCTTTTTAGGATCTGCAAGGCATAATCACACATGTGGGCCAATGTTCCAGGTGTCAATGATGCACTGCGAGTGCTGGGTGGAGGAGCACTTTCTGGCAAATCCACATCCCTCCAGTCATGCACAAACCCTGTACCTGACCTTGCCACGCCAACATTTTCTCTTGCCCCCTGAGAAGCATCGTCCTCCCCTAAATAATCATCCCCATCATCCTCCTCCTCTTCCTCTTCTTCCTCCACCTCGTCCAGGAGAAATCCCTGAGCAGACAATGGCTGACTGTCATCAAGGCTTCCCTCCTCCCTCTTCCTCTTCCTCCTCGGCTGCAGACACCTGCTTCTTAATGTGCGTCAAAGTTTGCATGAGCAGACGCATAAGTGGGATGCTCATGCTTATGATGGCGTCGTCTGCGCTTACCAGCCGTGTGCATTCCTCAGACACTGAAGGACTTTACAGAGGTCTTTCAGCTTTGACCACTGCACACCAGACAGCTCCATGACTGCCCTCAAACTGCCTGCCCGTGTATCCTCACAAATGCATTACAGCCTGCCTCTTTTCGCACAGCCTCTCAACCATGTGCAGGGTGTAGTTCCACCTTGTTGCAACATCGATAATTATGCGGTGCTTGGGAAGGTGGAGCAATCGCTGCAGCTTCTGCATACGACTAGAGTGTACTGGTGACCGGCGGATGTGCGAGCACAGTCTTTGCACCTTATGGAGCAGGGCTGTTAACTCCAGATAATTGGACTGGGGAATTCACGATTTGACTTGATAAACCAAGCATGGTATGTGAAAAGAGCTCCATGGAGTGATCTGTAGTGTGGCCTGCCGCATCCTTCACTTTTGGTAGGGGTGAAGGACACAAGGAAAGGTGTTGTTCCTGACCAGGAGCCTCCACTGATGACTCAGTGCTTTTATTTTTTGAAACTTCAGAAGAGGAGGAGATAGAGCTGGAGGCTGTGTCAGCAATGTAAGCCAAAACTTGTTCCTGAAGCTCCGGCTTTAAAAGCGGTTTACCTACTCCCAGAAAAGGGAGCCTTCGAGGCCTTGTGGAGCCAGATGATGATGCAGGCTCAACACCTCCTGCCTTAGGTGCTATTGTCACTATCAGCAGATGCACCACCACCACCATCAGTACCAGCTGGCAACCCCCGCCCACGTTCAAGGCCTCTTCCACCATACTTCCTCATTTTTGGGAAAATGTACCCAAAATACCACCAGCTATATGGTACTGTAAACCAAGGTACAAGGTGTATATAGTATTGGGGAGAATTTGAATCTCCCTAGAGATTTTAGGAGGCTGACAATGATGCTCTCAGTCCAAGTATGGCTGCAGGCAGCCTAATAAGCCGAACTGCTGCACACAAAAGTGTGGAAAAATGAACGCTTGGTAACTGTGCAGAAAAGAGGAAGAAAAGTATTTTTGCTTTTAAAAAAGCAGTTCGCACAGCAGTGTGCAAACAGCAATGCAGCTATCAGGGAGCCTTATAAGGCAGCCTAATAACCAACAGAGCTGATGCACAAAAATATAGCCTCCCCTATCACTGCATACAAACTGTTGTGTTGTACAGTGAAAATCGCTACCAGCAGAAGCAGTTGTTTTGTTCTTCTTCCCTGCCTAACTCTCTCCCTTATTCAGAATCAGCAGCGGCAACCTCTCCTATGCTAAGATCGGCTGAAGTAAGATGGTGGTCGGCGTGCATGCCCTTTTATAGCCCCTGTTACGCCACACAAAGCAAGCCAATCACTTGCATGCCCTTCTCAAAGATGGTGGTGACCGCTGCCCATGTCATCGCGTTGCTCACAGTGTGTGTCCTCCATCATTGGCTGAAAAAGGGCGCTGGAAGCATGATTTGAAACACGACTTTGGCGCTCTGGTCGCCGACCTCATGGTCGACCTCACGCTATGGTCGGGTTTCGTTTCATGAAACCCGACTTGAGCGAAAGTCAGCGACTTATGAATTTGACCAACCCATTTCGCTCAACTCTAGTTGTCGTTTATCTGTGTGTTAAAAAAATCGGTGATTTGGTGATTTATGTTTGATTTTGATTTCTTCACAGAAGAAGGGACTCAACTGTTGTGGATTATGGGCCGTTCATTTGTGTTTTGGTCAGCAATATGAGCATCGGTTTGGCCGACGGTCAGGCAGCTGGGAATTGCAAGGGAGGGTGCCATACTCTGGTGGATTGGTAATCGGGGCATGATGTGGAGGCAATTTCTTCCAGAATTCCATTTGTTTGTGAGGCTAGATAGAGCCCTGGATATATTAGGGTTGCATATCAGGGACAATGACTTGGGATGGAGGCCATTTAGAGAATTAGTAAGGGACATCAAATTGACCTATTAAGGTTATGGGCAATGTTTCCCAAGGTGACCAAGGTATGGTCTGGTACTATCCCGAGAAAGGTATGGCGGGGCTAGGTCTGTGGTTAAGATCAATAAGGTGAGGATAAAGGTCAATAGAGTGGTGGGCAGTTTTATGGCGAGGTATGGCGGTGTAGTGGTGCAGCATGTGAATTTGGAATTAGGTGAAGGGGAATTCTGGAGGTGGGATGGGGTGCATCTTATTGCGGTGGGACTAGAGGCATTGAGCTCGGTTTGAGGTTATGGAGGGACGTAAATGCTTGAGGGGTGCGAAACATTTATGTCGGTGGCAAAAGGAGAGGAGGGTTCTCGAATTTGGTGGATGTGGTTAGCGGCGGATCGGTAGGGGGGAACCCTCAATCTTCTGGACCCCCCAGGTAGAATCTATTCAGTGGCGGCAGGTAGTGGAACCCCTGTGTTTAAGGGCTGGAATGGTTCATTGGTGGTGGAATAGTTTAATAATGCCAGGTTAGTTAAGAGCTGCCTCTGAGCTGATACTAAATGGCTAGAAGTAAAATATTTAGCCTGAGCAGTTGGTTATGTACATACTGCCTGTCACAGATCAGGGGCTTTGAGGACCATCCTCCAAGTTTAGTCTGTTATAATTGTTGCTTGTTATAATAAAGGCTGCTGTGGCCATTAAAATCCATGCTGCTCTGTAGTTTGGTTAAGGGGATTGGGATAGAAGGAGGGGGAAGTATATGTAAAGGGCACATCACGCATGACTTGCCAATACCCTTTGTCAAGTTAGGCAGGGAATTTAGATAGATAAACACAACTGGGGACTTGATAGGTTCCCTTTAATACGCATAACTTCATTTATGGACATCTGTGGTTTGATTTATTTGCCTGTGTGGATTGAATGTGTTGTTAACAACATCGGGTGAGAATTACATGGCTTGCTAGATGTCCCCAATCCTGGGGCCATCCTGGTATAAATGTAGGGTTGAGCAGGTTCTCAGGATGCAGTGACGAGACACGAGACAAGGTATGACTTGTGAAATCAACTTTTATAACTTGGAGCCGCTGGGGCTATGCTGAACAAGTAATAGGGGTAACAACAATCTGTCCTCGCAGGGACTCAACAAAGTAAACAATACTTTTCTTATATTCAATGTGACTAACCCGGCTAGTCCGGGCATCGAAGGCCACGTATGGCACAAACTATGGGTCCTTATTTCCTATAGTTCACTTATCCTTCCAGACGTCGCTCGGGTTCACAGGTGCGGCCGCTTAGAGGTCACTGAATGCGGCTGCCTTGACGACTCGTTGTTCCAGGAAGATTTGAGCTTGACAGGCCTTGAAGAAACTGTGTTGATGGGGCACAACAGGCCCTGAAGGATCTGTGCTGGTGGGGCACAACAGGCCCTGAAGACTCTGTGCTGGTGGGGCACAACAGGCCCTGAAGAATCTGTGCTGATGGGGCCCAACAGGCCCTGAAGGCTCTGTGCTGGTGGGGCACAACAGGCCCTGAAGACTCTGTGCTGGTGGGGCACAACAGGCCCTGAAGAATCTGTGCTGGTGGGGCTTTCAGGACATCTTTTACCGGCTCTCGTCTCACAGTGCAGTAATGACGCAGTTCCCCAAATGACGTTCGGCTGGCCTCTGCTCAGGGTCCTCTTGTAGACGGGACGTGGGCCTCTATTGCTGCCTATGGCGAGGTGGCGTCCACTGAGGCTGGTGATGGCAGGGCTGCAGCTGAGGAAGGAGACAGGGGGGCAGTGTCCAGGCCGCTGCAGCCATTTTACGTGACGTCGCAGCGGTGACTTGAGGTAACGGACCTGTCTCAAAAAGGCGGGGGACTACGGGCGTGGCTGTGTGCGACCGTGGGCGGGGAGTGGCCTCCGGTAAAAGTCTCTCACGTTTCTCTTGTCGGTGAGTGTGTAGCTTCCTCCTCACAGACTCCTGACGGTGTCCCTTACACACACCGCTCATCACCCCATCTCTCTCTAAGTCACTCGGCTTCTCTCCTCCTGTCACACACTCTGCCAACTGCCACCTGAGCGCGCCCCCTCCTCCCTTTGTCCTCGCCCCGCCCCCTGTTGCACTGACACCTTCAGTCGTGTGTCTCCCTTTGTTGTCCCCCCAGTGTTCCTTCAGGAACCCTGATGGCGGTCCCCTGGGTTCCGGCCCAGTCACTGTCTGGGAGTCCTCCTCCCCACATTCTCCCACCCTGTAAGCTCGCAAAGTTCTCGGGCGAGGGCCTTAGTTTATTGAGATCGGTCTGTAAGGGTTTCAATGTTCGTTGCCATAAGAACTGATCTTGCTCATATCGTTCAGGGGGTTTGCTGGCTGTTGACCGCTGGGAGCGTCTCAGTTCAACTGGGGTGGAGTCTTCTGGGGTGGTGGAGATTGGTGGGCTGATTGATGCAGGTGGGCTAATTGTGTCAGCTGGTTCATTACTGAGTGGAAGGCCTCTGGGCTCTGGGGGAAAATCTTCGTCGTTGTCCGGGTCCCAACATATAGATGATGGTTCAGATGTCGACGGGGCAGGCTCCAGTTGCTTTGGGTCGGTGGAAGTACACGGGCGTAACATATTACGATGCACAATACGAGTGGGCAGTGTTTCATCCTCCTCGGGTCGTATTTCGTCCACAGGTCCTTCCGGGTGGACTCTCTTCCCAACGCGGCTCTAGCTTGTTCTGGGGGCGTTGATCTAGTACAAGCACACGGTCCCCGCTTTGGAGGTGAGGAGGTGGGGTTGCATTTTTCCCTGGGTGCTCCCAGTCTCGGAGCTTGGTGTGTACAATTCGGTGAAGAGTCTGCAGCCAATGGCGATGATTTCGGACCCAAGACGACACTCCGGTCCAGGGCTGAGGTTCTTCGGGGTCCAACTCCACCTCCGTGATCCCTTTACGCTCTCATTCAAACAACAGGGAGTAGGGGGTATAGCCAGTAACTCGATGTACCCTGTTGTTATAGACCCATACTAATTCAGAAACATATTCGGGCTAACTGGCCTTCTTGTCACTCTCCAGAGTAAGCAACATCTGAATCAATGTCCGATTAAATCGTTCACATGCCCCATTTCCTTGCGGGTGATACGGTGTGGTCCGGGATTTGTCAATTCCATAGAGGTGATGTAGTTCTTCCATAACCTTTCCCAAAAAACATGCTCCCTGATCAGAATGTATCCATTGAGGACAGCCGTATAAAGTTTCTACAAATTGCGGAGGCAGCTGACTCTGCGGTCTGATCCCGAGTGGGGGTGACCACAGCGAACTTGGTGAAATGATCTACCATAACGACGCAGTGTTCGTATCCCTGAAATGCAGGCCCAATGGTCAGGTAATCCACCGTCAGGAGTTCAAGGGGCGCTGAGGTCACAATAGTCTGTGTTGCGGCTCGCTGAGCGGGTGGTTTGGCCTATTCACATAAGCGGCAGGTCCGGCAAATTTCATCCACAACAGCTGGTAAGCGTGGGTGGTAAGCTTTCTGTTGCAGCCACTGCAAGGTCTTTTTGATCCGAAGTGGGCCCTTTTTCGTGAGCCTCCCGAGCCAGTACGTGAAATTGGGCTCCTGGCGTAATCACCTGCCAAGCCGTCATTGAGGTTGTTTGTGATGTTATTTTACGGTACAATAGTCCCTTTCGGCTAACCAATCTCTCCCATTGTCGCAACATCAGCAACAGGTCTTGAGTCAAACTTTATCGTTGAGAGTCAGTGGGTAATTGCCCAGCGGCGACCCACGTCCTGAGAAGGCCAACCTCTTCGTCTTCTTGTTGTTGTTGTATCCACTTATCCCGGGATTGTTCTAACATGCCCCTTGGGGTCTTGGGGGAAGATATTTTTTGTTGTCAGTTATGAGCACGGCAGCAGTGAAAGCGATTTCCTCTCCTAATTCTTCCTCTAGGTCCTGTCCTGGAGTTGTATGTCGTATCCTGGAGAGGGCGTCTGCATGGACATTCTCGGCCCCTCTTTTGTAGATAATCTTATAATTGTACTTTGCCATCCGGGCCACCCATCGCTGTTCCAGAGCTCCCAATTTGGCGTTTTCCAAATGAGCCAGCGGGTTGTTGTCAGTTTGCACCACCACCTCGGAGCCCGCTAGGTACTCTGCGAATCTCACCATCATAGCCCACACCACTGCGAGGAGCTCGAGCTTGAAAGAGCTGTAATTGTCAGGGTTACGCTCGGAGTCATGGAGTGAGCGGCTTCCGTACGCGATCACCCTCTCCTGGCCATCTTGAACCTGCGACAACACAGCCCCCAGCCCGTGAAGACTCCCATCAGTGTGCAAGATGAACGGTTGTGAGAAATCTGCGTAAGCCAACACTGGGGCATCCAAGAGCGCAGCCTTGAGGTCTCGGAAGGCCTTTTCCTGAGGGTGTTGCCACTGGATTCTTCGCCCATTGGCACCAGCGGGAGCCTCCTTCAGCAGGTCGTGCAGGGCTCGAGCTCGACATGCAAAATTCTTTACGAAACGACGGTAATATCCGGCTAACCCCAGAAAAGCCCGCACATCTTTTACCATCTCGGGGGTAGGCCATTCCTGGATAGCAGCAACCTTCTCCCGGGATGACCTCACACCCGCTGCCGAAACGACATGACCCATATACTCAATCTGGGAGCGAAATAGGTGGCATTTCTGAGGCTTCACCTTCAACCCGTACTTTTGCAACTGGCTGAGTACCTGTCCCAACCGATTTAGGTGGTCCTCGAAGGTGGCGGCTTAGACGATGATGTCATCCAGGTAGATCAACGTGGCCTCAAAATTGAGATCTCCCAGACACCGCTCCATCAATCGCTGAAAGGTCCCGGGGGGCATTGTCCAGCCCAAACGGCATTCGATTAAACTCAAACAGTCCCATGGGCAATATGAACGCCGTCTTGGCTCTATCTTCTTCTGACATGGGCACCTGCCAGTACCCACTGGCCAAATCCAGGGTTGAAAAATATGTTGCCTTCCCCAAGGCGGACAGTGATTCTTCTATGCGGGGCAGTGGGTATGAGTCTTTAATAGTGCAAGCATTCAGTTTATGATAATCCACACAGAATCGTAGTGTACCATCTTTCTTCCGGACCAACAAGATTGGAGCCGCCCAGGGGCTTTGACTTTCCCGTAATACCCCTTTTCGCAGCATCTGGGCCAACAAAGTTTTCACCTCTTGATAGAGTTGTGGCGGAATCTGTCGATGTCGTTCCCGGATAGGGGCCGCTCCCGCTGTGGGGATTTCATGAGTGATGGCGGTGGTACACCCAAAATCGTCCTCATGACTAGCAAATACTTCATGTTACTGTCCAAGCAATGTTTTTATCTGTAAGAGTTGGGCTGCAGTTAACCTAGAAAGCTCGGCTCGCATCTGCTCCAAAATATTTCGACCCTTTCCCTGTGCCGAGACTTCGTGGGCCTGTAAGGTTCGAATTGTTACTTCCCAAGGATCCTCGGGGTGTACTTGCAATTGAACCGCCAGAGCGGGCAGCACTTCTTCTAAAGGCCTCTCTAGTTTGGCCAGTTCAGTCTGTGCTTTCAGAACGGTGTCTCGGCCTTCAAGGTTAACGCAACGTACCAGGATGGCTCCTTTTTGCACCCTAGCCAGGGAACGGGCCACCAGTATGCCAGGAGGTAAGCGCTCCGAGTGACACGTCCACCTGCACCTCCACACCCTCCAAAGGTATCGGGGCTCGAATTTGCAGGGCCACCACAGTCTGTCCAGGAGGTAGCACAAGCAGGGGAGCTGCTGACGTGATGACCTTGCCCAGAGCCTCGCCCTCCTGGCAGTCCTGATGCACCCGCGCACCTCGCACCAGCTGCTGGAATACCTGTACCTGAGCTGTGCGAGAACCCCACTGCTTCAGAATCTTCTGTGTGGGATCATTTAGTAGTAAGTTGCCGAACTCTCGTAAAATATTCATGCCTAGGGTGATGGGGTGCCGCTGATCAGCTTCTCCTTGAGTTAGCACCACCCCTCTGCGACAAAGGGATTTACCGCACAACGTCACCTGCACCTACACTACCCCGGGAACCGGGACCGGCAGTTGGTTGGCGGCTATTAGTCTGATCATGGGCCCCCACTGAGGTCTTGCTGCCTCCAGGAAGTTTTGTTGAAAGTACGTTGCGGGCATGGTGGTTACTTTTGACCCCATGTCCACCAGAAACCGGACGGCCCGGCCCTCCACTTCTGCCCATACCACCGGACACTTTGCTACCAAATCTTCGGGACTTCTACCACCTCTAGTTGTGGTTTTCGGATCCGAGCGGCGTCCTCCCAGCCCGGAGCCCTTTAGTTTAATGTCTGCCGGGATGGGTATCTCTCATGCCGCGAACACTCTTGGGCGAAGTGGCTTGGTTCTCCACATTCAAAACACCGGGCCTGTGTAGGCTGACCACCCCGCGGGGGGCGTGATCCCCAGGGGCCGGGGCTAAAACTAGGTCGTCCAGTTCTGGTTTCGGTCCTTCTCTTTACTTCGGCCAACTCGCCCTTAATATTTTTTAACTCTTGCTTCATCTCCTCCACCCACTGAGGCTCCTCGACTGCGTTCGCGGAGGCCTCCACACCTCGGACCTTCCCGACGGGAATTGGCATTCCCTACTCTTGCTCTCGAACCCGTGCCTGACTTCCCACCTCTGAAAAGTCTATTCGGGGATTCATTCTGATCTGCTCCCGCAAAGCCTGCTTTATTAATGGATCTCGCAAACCAGTCACCAGTAGGTCACGTAGGGTAATGTCAACAGGTCCTATCCCTACCCCGTCCTTTCTTTCAATAGCCGTATGCAATTCTTGGAGGACATTCATGTACTGAGTGATCGTCTCCCTCTGCCTGCATCCGACTAAACAAACGGGTTCTTAACTCTCCCACATTAGTAGGGTCCCCATGGGTCTGTTCTACTATCTTTAACAATTTTTCAAAAGTGTTGCAGTGTCCCGGAAGTTTCAACATCACTGACCTCCACACCTCCCCGTCTAGTGCCATGAGTGCCACTTCGGCTTCCAGATCAGGGGTCATTTGGTGCATCCGAAAGAGCCCCCGCATCCGCTCTGTCCAGCTCCATAGCATAGTATTGGAGCCGGAAAATCTAGGCAGGTTGTTCAGCATGGCCCCCAATGAAACCCTGATGGAGGTCCCCTGGGTTCCGGCCCAGTCACTGTCTGGGAGTCCTCCTCCCCACATATATGTCCCCCATCCTTGGCCCCTCGTGGTATACATGTCTCCCATCCTGGATCCTATGCCACAATGCATTTCAGCTGAATGTGCATCCTTGGAAGTACATCAAGCTGAAATATGCATCCTGCATGGGCACAGTCGCAATCGCACCCTCTGTGGCCATGATAGTTATGTCCTAGTTATGTCCCTTGTTCCAGAGGTGCCTCTCTGCCGCTGCCCCTGTCTTTGTTGACAAGCTGTATCTATGACGTCACTTCTACAGCTCACGTGACCACTATAGCCAATCACTAGGCTCAGAAATTTTGCCAATGTAGATGGTACAGCTGTGTTTATTTTCTACAGCTGGAACTCAATGGTCAAAAAATGAAGGTGTTGTGATCGTCTATAATGATCTAGAGTAGTAAAAGTGTTAGGCCGGGGTCACACTGGCGAGGAATACGGCCGAGTGAGAGGCGCTAAAAGCACGCATTAGACACGGACCAATGATTCTCTATGGGGTCCCTCGCACCAGCCGTATATTTCTCATCCGTATTCTACGCTCTGTGCCAATCGCAGCATGCTGCGATTGTCAGCGTACTACGGCCGTAGTACGCCAATGCAAGTCTATGGGTGCGCAAAAAATACGGATTACACACGGACCACACATGTGACCTGCGAGAAATACGCACCCGGTGTCTTTTAGCAAAGCCGGCAATTCAGTGCGCTATACAGTAAACTCACACTGACAGGTTTAATAAAGAAAGAAATAATAGATATAGACACATAGAATACATATATATATATATTTATAAATATATATATATATATATACACGCATTCTATGTGTCTATATCTATTCTTTCATTTCTTTATTAAAACTGTCATAGGGCCCCATTATATGTCCATTTTGCAAGCCTGCGAGAAAATCTCGCCGTACGGATGCCATACGGATTACATACGGATGCTGACATGCGCAAAATACGCGACCACACCTTGATTACGGATGACATACGGAGCACTGTTTAGGGGTCTGTCATCCGTATTACGCATGTAAAATACTGACCGTATTTTGCGTCGGTTAGTGTGACCCCGGCCTTAAGCTAAAATGTCTTGTGGTATAGGGCATTGAATGTGTTATGATAAAATCCCTGGTGATCTAGAGTTGTGAAGATAATATGATAAAGTCCATGACGTTCTAGAGCAAGTAACGGTGTTATTATAATGTCTCTGATGATCTTGAATAGTAAACGTATTATGGTAAAGTCCTTTGTGGTCTATAGCCTTGAATGTGTTAAAATATGGAAAAAAGTATTTGATACACTGCTGATTTTGCACGTTTTTTCACCTACAAAGAATGGAGAGGTCTGTAATTTTTCACTTCAAGTGTGAGAGACAGAATCTTAAAAAAAAAAAATCAGAAAATCACATTGCATGATTTATACATATTTAATTAGCATTTTATTGCATGAAATAAGTATTTGATACAGTAGAAAAACAGAACTTAATATTTGGTACAGAAACCTTTGTTTGCAATTACAGAGGTCAGACATTTATTGTAGTTCTTGACCAAGTTTGTATACAGCAGGGATTTTGGCCCCTTCCTCCATACAGATCTTCTCCAGATCTTTCAGGTTTCGGGGCTGTCTCTGGGCAACATTGAGTTTCAGTGCCCTCCAAAGAGTATCTATTGGGTTCAGGTCTGTAGACTGGCTAGACCACTCCAGGACCATGAAATGCTTCTTATGGAGCCACTCCTTAGTTGCCCTGGCTGTGTGTTTTAGGTCATTGTCCTACTGGAAGACCCAGCCACGACCTCTTTTCTTGCTCTTACTGAGGGAAGGAGATACATAATCCCATCCATTCTCCCTTCAATATGGTGAAGTCATCCTGTCCTCTTTACATAAATGCAGCCACATCCTTACCCCATGAGGAGAGACCTTACATGGAGCCCCAGACTGAGGAAGATTGACAGTCATCTTGTGTTTTTTCCATTTTCTATTAATTGTACCAACAGTTGTTGCCTTCTCACCAAGCTGTTTGCTTCTTGTCCTGTAGCCCATCCCATCCTTGTGCAGGTCTACAATTTTGTCCCTGATTCCTTAGACAGCTCTTTGGTCTTGGCCATGGTGGAGAGGTTGAAGTGTGATTGAGTGAATGAACAGGTGTCTTGTATGCAAGTTAAACAGGTGCAACTAATACAGGTAATGAGTGCAGTGTAGGAGGCTTCTTTAAAAAAATTAACAGGTCTGCGAAAGCCAGAATTCTTGCCGGTTGGTCAGTGATCAAATACTTATTTCATGCAATAAAATGCAATTTAATTATGTAAAAATCATACAATGTGATTTTCTGGCTTTTATTTTTACATTCTGTCTCTCACAGATGAAGTGTACCTACGATAAAAACTACAGACCTCTCCATTCTTTGTAGGTTGGAAAACTTGCAAAATTGGCAGTGTATCAAATACTTATTTTTCCCACTGAATGATAATGTCCCTTGTGATCTAAGGAAGTGTTTCTCAACTCCAGAAATCAAAACCACCGTACAGGTCATAATTTATGGATATGCTATAGAGAGAGCCTGCCACAATTTCTCATGCTGTTAATTCTATCACCTGTGCAATTTTGAGGAAATCCTGAAGACATGACCTGTTAAAAAACAGTGAAGGTTTTACGATAAAGTCCCTGGTGGTCTAGACCAGTGAATTGATTAAAGGTACTGTCACACTTAGTGATGTACCAGCGATCCCGACAAGCAATATGACGCGGTCAGGATCGCTGGTACATCGCTAAGTGGTCGCTAGTGAGCTGCCACACAGGCAGATCTCACCAGCGACATCGCTGGGGACGGGGGTCGCTACTTACCTGTCACACTAAGCGATCCTGCGTCCTCCCGCCCGGCTCCACGCGTCGCTCGTCCTCACAGCAGGAAGCGCCACAGGAAGCTGACGACGAGAAACAGTCCTGGACGTTCTCGCGCGATCAGCGATAACCAGCGGGGGAGCGGGTCGGAGGTAAGTATCAGACACAGAGATATCGCTAGCAATATCGCTATAACGTCACAAGTTATAGCGATATTGCTAGCGATATCGCTTAGTGTGACAGTACCTTAACAGTAAGGTGGTTTCAAATCAAAAAGCTTTACATGCTCCACTCACAGTAATAACTGAGGACACCCTAATACAAAAGTGAAGGCAAAAAACTGAAAATAAGATAAACAACAAAGATGCCACCAGGATAAATTGCCAATAAAAACCAATTACAATTTTTATTAATTCATTATAAATATAACATTAAATAAATAAAAGTGAACAAGGTGATCTGCTAGCCATGCAGGGACTGCATACAATATGTAAACAGATAAGTAAAGTGCATGTAGGGTCTGTATAGAGTGAAGCCAATAGTGCAATTATAAATTAGAGGATAAAGTGCTCCAGATTGCACTACATACAAGGCAAAGAGATGTATAAAAGGCACTTACATCAGAGTGTAGATTAGTTTGTATGGCATCCCTGCCACCCCAACGCACGTTTCACTTCTTCAGCAGGAAGAGAGTGACTTAGCAGTTCACTGTGTTCACATTTATTTATTTACTAGATTAAGGCCCGATGCTATCGCATCGAGAGGATAGTGACACACCTCTTGCCATGATAACCCTCAATACACACACACCTCCTCAACATACACTCCTCTCACCTTTCACCATCTCCACTCACATCCACTCACTCTTTCACTCGACATTACGACCCTTTCTCTCACTCCGTCTCTCATACTCACACTGTCATCGTCGCTGCTCCATGATCCCCGACATCTTCTTCCGCCGGCGCCATCCTGGATCCCGACGTTGTCCACGCCGGCGACATGTTCTTGCGGCCATGCCATCTTGAGTATTCTGAAATCCTGCGAGTGGACATTAGTGGAGATAGTGAAAGGTGAGAGGAGTGTGTGTTGAGGAGTGGTGTGTTGAGGGTTAACATGGCAAGAGGTGTGCTGTGACGTCACCAGTTACAACTGGACAGAAGTTGCTACAACCCGGAAGCTGCTTAGCGCATTTATTATAGTAGATTAAGGCCCGATGCTATCACATCGAGAGGATAGTGACACACCTCTTGCCATGTTAACCCTCAATACACACACACCTCCTCAACACACCACACCGTCTCAACACACACTCCTCTCACCTTTCACCATCTCCACTCACGTCCACTCACTCTTTCACTCCACATACGACCCTTTCTCTCACTCCGTCTCTCATACTCACACCGTCATCGTTGCTGCTCCACGATCCCCGACATCTTCTTCCGCCGGCGCCATCCTGGATCCCGACATTGTCCACGCCGGCGACATGTTCTTGCGGCCATGCCATCTTGAGTATTCTGAAATCCTGTGAGTGGACATTAGTGGAGATAGTGAAAGGTGAGAGGAGTGTGTGTTGAGGAGTGGTGTATTGAGGGTTAACATGGCAAGAGGTGTGCTGTGACGTCACCGGTTACAACTGGACGGAAGTTGTTACAACCCGGAAGCTGCTTAGCGCATTTATTATAGTAGATTAAGGCCCGATGCTATCGCATCGGGAGGATAGTGACACACCTCTTGCCATGTGAACCCTCAACACACAGTCCTCCTCAACACACCACACCGCCTCAACACACACTCCTCTCACCTTTCACCATCTCCACTCACGTCCACTCACTCTTTCACTCCACATACGACCCTTTCTCTCACTCCGTCTCTCATACTCACACCGTCATCGTCGCTGCTCCACGATCCCCGACATCTTCTTCCGCCGGCGCCATCCTGGATCCCGACATTGTCCACGCCGGCGACATGTTCTTGCGGCCATGCCATCTTGAGTATTCTGAAATCCTGCGAGTGGACATTAGTGGAGATAGTGAAAGGTGAGAGGAGTGTGTGTTGAGGAGTGGTGTATTGAGGGTTAACATGGCAAGAGGTGTGCTGTGACATCACCGGTTACAACTGGACGGAAGTTGTTACAACCCGGAAGCTGCTTAGCGCATTTATTATAGTAGATTAAGGCCCGATGCTATTGCATCGGGAGGATAGTGACACACCTCTTGCCATGTGAACCCTCAACACACAGTCCTCCTCAACACACCACACCGCCTCAACACACACTCCTCTCACCTTTCACCATCTCCACTCACGTCCACTCACTCTTTCACTCCACATACGACCCTTTCTCTCACTCCGTCTCTCATACTCACAATGTCATCGTCGCTGCTACACGATCCCCGACATCTTTTTCCGCCGGCGCCATCCTGGATCCCGACATTGTCCACGCCGGCGACATGTTCTTGCGGCCATGCCATCTTGAGTATTCTGAAATCCTGCGAGTGGACATTAGTGGAGATAGTGAAAGGTGAGAGGAGTGTGTGTTGAGGAGTGGTGTGTTGAGGGTTAACATGGCAAGAGGTGTGCTGTGACGTCACCAGTTACAACTGGACAGAAGTTGTTACAACCCGGAAGCTGCTTAGCGCATTTATTATAGTAGATTAAGGCCCGATGCTATCGCATCGAGAGGATAGTGACACACCTCTTGCCATGTTAACCCTCAATACACACACACCTCCTCAACACACCACACTGCCTCAACACACACTCCTCTCACCTTTCACCATCTCCACTCAAGTCCACTCACTCTTTCACTCCACATACGACCCTTTCTCTCATTCCGTCTCTCATACTCACACCGTCATCGTTGCTGCTCCACGATCCCCGACATCTTCTTCCGCCGGCGCCATCCTGGATCCCGACATTGTCCACGCCGGTGACATGTTCTTGCGGCCATGCCATCTTGAGTATTCTGAAATCCTGCGAGTGGACATTAGTGGAGATAGTGAATGGTGAGACGAGTGTGTGATGAGGAGTGGTGTGTTGAGGGTTAACATGGCAAGAGGTGTGCTGTGACGTCACCAGTTACAACTGGACGGAAGTTGTTACAACCTGGAAGCTGATTAGCGCATTTATTATAGTAGATTAAGGCCCGATGCTATCGCATCGGGAGGATAGTGACACACCTCTTGCCATGTGAACCCTCAACACACACTCCTCCTGAACACACCACACCGCCTCAACACACACTCCTCTCACCTTTCACCATCTCCACTCACGTCCACTCACTCTTTCACTCCACATACGACCCTTTCTCTCACTCCGTCTCTCATACTCACACCATCATCATCGCTGCTCCACGTTCCCTGACATCTTCTTCCACCGGCGCCATCCTTGATCCCGACGTTGTCCAAGCCGGCGACATGTTCTTGCGGCCACGCCATCTTGAGTATTATCAAATCCTGCGAGTGGACATTAGTGGAGATAGTGAAAGGTGAGAGGAGTGTGTGTTGAGGAGTGGTGTGTTGAGGGTTAACATGGCAAGTGGTGTGCTGTGACGTCACCAGTTACAACTGGACAGATGTTGTTACAACCTGGAAGCTGCTTAGCGCATTTATTATAGTAGATTAAGGCCCGATGCTATCGCATCGGGAGGATAGTGACACATCTCTTGCCATGTGAACCCTCAACACACAGTCCTCCTGAACACACCACACCGCCTCAACACACACTCCTCTCACCTTTCACCATCTCCACTCACTCTTTCACTCCACATACGACCCTTTCTCTCACTCCGTCTCTCATACTCACACCGTCATCATCGCTGCTCCACGATCCCAGACATCTTCTTCCACCGGCGCCATCCTAAATCCCGACATTGTCCACGCCGGCGACATGTTCTTGCGGCCACGCCATCTTCAGTATTCTAAAATCCTGCGACTGGACGTTAGTGGAGATAGTGAAAGGTGACAGGAGTGTGTGTTGAGGAGGAGTGGTGTGTTGAGGGTTAACATGGCAAGAGGTGTGCTGTGACATCACCAGTTACAACTGGACGGAAGTTGTTACAACCCGGAAGCTGCTTAGCGCATTTATTATAGTAGATAGATGTATCACACCTATGTTTTTATGTGGATAAGATATTTACATAGTGAGCCTCAAGAAGGACAGTATTACTGATGTATGTAAAGTGCTATTGAAATAATAGTACTCTATTAATAAATAAAAAATTAATTATTATTACCTAAGTTATGTAGGTATGTGTTAGGTATGTAGTTGAAATCTACGTATGTTAGCCTAAATTTTTTTTGTTTTTGCCTTTTTTTTTTAAATCTATATATACCTATACCTATGTATATTTTTATGGATTTAAATATGTCTATGACATATATGTGAAAGAGATAATTAGTGTAAGATATATCTATCTGCTTAAAATATTTATATATATAACATATATCAAGCTATGTATAGAAGTCTTAGAAGTCTATTATCTATATCTATTTAGAATGTAACTATTATTTATATATCTATATATCTATCAATTCCAGGACCAACTTAAATAGTTTAAAGTAAGACATTTTTGTAAACGACATTTCTAGTGAAGATTTTTGGGCTATTAGGTAGCAATTGTCCTTGAAGTGGTGTATCCACCACTTTGACCCTAACGTTGCTGCGTTGCTTTACTCGGGAGAATGCAACATACAATTGTCCATGGGCAAATACAGGTTCGGGCAAAAAAATTCCAACTCGATTGAGGGTCTGTCCTTGGGATTTGTTAATGGTCATAGCAAAAGCAGGTTTTAGAGGAAACTGTCGACGTTTTAATTTAAAAGGTAACCCAGTTTCTGAAGGACACAAATCGATGCGTGGAATAAACACAATGTCTCCTTCAGCTGAGCCAGTAATCACTTTAGCCTGTATGATGTTGCGGAGTAAGGCAATGACAATGAGGCGAGTGCCATTGCAGAGACCTTTCTTGGTGTTTAGGTTTCTTAATAGCATCACAATGGTGCCAATTTTAAGTTTTAAGAGATGTGATGGCATTCCTGATGGTGTCAGAGAGTTTAAAAATTCAACTGGGTAGTTTTCACATTCCTCTGCCTCATCAGCATCGACAGAATCATCACTTGTATATACAGTATAATCACCACTGATGCGATCCATTACTTTACAGTTCAGAAAATCGACGTCATCATTTTTCGGACATAGTATAGCATGTGATGCAGCAGTGTCGAGGCTTTGTTGGTCATTAACATCAATGCAAATATGGTCTCCAAAGATCTCGGTTACTATAGAGCCAGTGCAAAGCATGTCTGGAGGAATTTCAATGACATCCTCTCCAAGGTTATGTTCATTAGACAGCTCACCATTTCCAAGTTTAAGCAACCAAGTGCTGTATTCAGGATCAGTGGAGCGCATGTTGTTAATTAGCGGTAGTCTGGTAAAATGTTGCCAATGTTCTGAATATTTAATGCAGGAATCTACAATGTCTATTCTTGTTCCATGAGCGATGACGGGAAGACATTGTCTGAAGTCTCCTCCAAGAACAATAACTTTACCTCCAAATGGTGTTTTATTTTTTTCAGCAACATTTGTTGTCCTGTTGTCACGTAGAAGTCTATCACATTCAATGCATGTTTTTGGACCATAGTGTACTCATCAATAATAAAAAGTTTTGTACTCTGTAAATGTTTTCCTGCATTTGTATCATTTTTAATCCTGGAAACAGATGTTTCGTTGATCGGAATAGGTATGCCATATAGAGAGTGGATTGTTCGGCCTCCTTGTATCAAGTTAGATGCTATTCCTATAGTTGCTGCAGGTGACACAATTTCTCCTTGTCCTCTTAAATGATGTGTAAGTAGATGGTATAGGTAGGTCTTTCCACTGCCACCAGGTCCATCGAGAAAAAAGCACTTTGGTGTTAAACTGCTATTTTGTAAAGCTTCAGTAATGACATCATAGGCAAAAAGTTGCTCCTGATTAAGAGTTTCTTTCATCTCTGCAGCTTTTTTTAACTCATAATCCTTATCATATTGTTTAAGGAGTTGTTTAATATTTTTTGCTGGGCGTGGTAAATTATAATCAGCAAAAGTTTTTCCATGGACTATGAGGACATCTTGGACATCTTTCATAGCATATCCTTCACAATCGATACACTCTTCAGTGTTGCTGTGGTATGTATGACAATAGTCTTGTAAAAAATGGTCCTTAAATTCATTCCACAATTCAACTTGATTATTGGGTGGGCAAAAAATACAGATATAAGCAAACATGTCTCTAAGTTGGGAAGGCATGTTAAGAATGCAAGCATCTGTTAAAGTATGTCTCCAGATGCTATCATCGAATAATAATCCAAGTGCTAACGCAGCATCCTTAAAGGTTTCATGCATAACTCCATTGACGGTTTTAATGCTGTCAAAACTGGTAGCAGCTTTTACATGCAGTAACAACAAACGTAAATAATAGCGTTCTTGGTCTTTCACACTAACAGTATACATTCTTCCAATAACTGTGAGACCCCCTCGTTTTCTTTGTTCCCATGTGCCTTGTTTCCAAACGTAGTGTTCTGGAATTTCGCGGTAGAAATAGTTATGTGCATTGTGGTCGATCTTATTAAGGTTGAAATACGCCATAAGTGTAGAATTGGAATTGAGCTTTTGATGGATGTTGTCTGCAGAGTCATTCTCATGAAAATAGAGTGGTTGAGAATTAGGCAGATGTACGGCTAGGCGAATGATGGCATGAGATTGTTTATGCATAGGAAAAGCAAATATCCGCCATGCAGCCTCAGGTGCACTAACATATCTGGTATCCGTAAATTGGTGTGTTTCATCATGTTGGATGTTATTTTGGGAAATTTCAAGGTTGGCTTTGTCATGTCCTTTGTAAACGTATTTAAATAAATATTTTACACTTTGAATGGAAGCACATATTTCTACATTAATATGGCACTTGTATTTGGTGAGTAAAAATGGGTTATATGGAACTACCCATGAATTGTCAATCGTCTTAGAATGGTGCTCATATGTTTTGCCAATGGGTCTGCGGTAAGTGGGATAGCCATCCTTTTCTTTGATGGTATATGGTTGGTTTTGTTTTGGGAAACCTTTGCTACACTTTCCAAGATCCATACAGGGAGAATTAGGATTGTGTTCTCCACAGGGACCATGAATCATGTGTTGAAGAACAATGTTAAGGAGCTGAGGGTAGATTGTTTCATCAGGTATTTCAGCCCAGACTATATTGTCTATGTCCGCCTCAGTCCGTAATTTAGACAGGCTGTCAAGAATAATTAAAATATGAGCGTGTGGGAGACCACGCTTCTGAAATTCAATGACATGGACCATTGCAGTGACGTTTCCAAATAATCCACTGCTAATGTCTTTTAAGAGGGATTCCAGTTTAATTTTAAAGACACGTGCAACCAAGTCTGGTCTGTGTTCAACACGCTGCCACGGTTCTAAATGTTTAGTAATCTCATTCCACTTAGGATTACATGTCATGGTGATAAATAGATCTGGTCGACCATACTTTGTAACAATAGCCATAGCATCCTGGTAGCGCTGCTGCATGTTTCTTGGACTGCCTTCAAAAGAAGATGGTAAAATGACAGATTTCCCAATAGGGATGCCCTTTTGAACCGATTTTTTGAGTAGATGTTCTTGAAGGAGGCAGTAATCCTCCACTTTTAAATCTTTTTGGTGTTTGCGGATGTAATGTAGGCGATTAGCTTCGATTTTGACATAAGCATCTACTAAATATTGCTGTGTTAGCTTACCACCATTGAGGAGTGGATTAAAGTAATTTCTGACAGATAACATATAGCAATAGTATTGGAGTTGAGTGATCCTCCTCGAACTTTTGCCTTGTTGTTTGAGTCCATCATGCCATCCTTGGTCTCCATAAGGGAAAAATATTGGATAGAGGAGGGCATCCAAATTGCTATGTAGAATACTAATTTGTTGTGTTTTTGGAGCTAAAGGGTTATGGGGATCAGGTTTTAAATGAATTAATATGTCTCTATTGAAAGGTGGCTCACCATTGTCATTTTGAAACACGACTGCTACTTCACTGACAGTGGGATTATTGTAGCGTCGAGGGTCTTGAGTACGATCTTGTTTAATAGCCATAGTGATGTTTGGCATGACAGTTCCGTTTTGTAGAGATTTAATTTTTTCTTGTTCTTCCACATCACGTAACATTTGATAAGCTTCCACAAAAGGATTAATAGTTTGGATTTGAAGGGCAATAATGTTTATCAATGTAGGATGACATTTTTGATTTTCTTTACATCGTAAGCGTTGTTCGTTTGCGGTAGTGGTATCGAGAATGTAAAGTTGGGCAAATGTGCGTTGCTGGTCATCTGAGGGATGTAGTGTTCCAGTTCTATGATAGATCTGGCCATGTATGCGGAAACAGTATGGGCCATATCCAGGAGGTGGTGAAATATTTGCACCCATGGAGGCAAAAGCAAAGGAACTGTTAATACTTCGAATATTATCCATGAAATTTTTGCTAAATTCACTTTGCCCTTTCAGCAAACGTGTAAAGACATCAGGATATTGTAGTATGGGTACATGGACTTTACCCTTCTGACAGCAGAGCGTAAAGTTGTTATCAGAAGGTATCTCTGCTACAAAATGCAAAGCTTCGCAATGCTCACATACACGGGTCATGTCACCACAGCTGTGTTCGGTAATACTATTTTCATCATTAGTGAAAATGTGAGGTTGTAGTAGAAGTGCATGTCCAACCGATGGGGTGCGCCTAGTTTGAGACCAACGTATATTTGTCTTGGTTGCACTTACTGCGGGCTAACTGCAGCTTGTATGTGAAGAAACTGTGCGTTGGTATTGAATGGTGGTATTGATAGGGCAGAAACAGATTGCTGATTAGTTATGTCAGTGAACGGCCTATAGGATGAAGTGTGGTAGTAACTTGTTCCACATGCTGATGTGGAAGCATCATGTTGTGAGTCTACTAATAATGATGAGGAAGAAGCCGTCTGTTGTTGGCGGTGATGGCGTGTAGAGGCTTCTTCAGCCAATGTAATAGATTTAGAGTTAGGGGATTCGTGTGTGAGACAACGGCGTTTATAAGCCTTAATCTTGTCAAGTCGATGCTGTTTTTCCTCAGGAGTCTCATTAGCACGGCGTTGTTTTTGTCGTAGTGCTAAAGCTGCTTTCCTTTCACTGGCATTGGCATACTGTGCATCGGTATTGAATGGTGGTATTGATAGGGCAGAAACAGATTGCTGATTAGTTATGTCAGTGAACGGCATATGGGATGAAGTGTAGCAGTAAATTGTTCCACATGCTGATGTGGAAGCATCCTGTTGTGAGTCTAATAATAATGATGAGGAAGAGGCCGTCTGTTGTCGGCGGTGACGGCGTGCAGAGGCTTCTTCAGCCAATCTTATGGATTTAGAGTTAGGGGATTCGTGTGTGAGGCGACGGCGTTTATAAGCCTTAATCTTCTCAAGGCGATGGTGTTTTTCCTCAGGAGTCTCATTAGCACGGCGTTGTTTTTGTCGTAGTGCTAAAGCTGCTTTCCTTTCACTGGCATTGGCATACTTTTTGTTATGACTCATGTTGGCACAGGTAAAGGAGTCTATTTGGCAGTTATCTGGCAGTGAAGAAGGCGTCCTGGAGTATTGCAGATTAAACAGATACTAATTGACCCTGTAATTGCCCAGCAGTAGTTATGAAGTGGTAGTGGCAAATTGGCCCTGTAGTTAGACACCGGCAGAGGAGCAAGGCAGCAGTAGTTATGGCGGTAGAGGCAAATTGGCCCTGTAATTAGACACCGGCAGAGGAGCAAGGCAGCAGTAGTTATGGCGGTAGAGGCAAATTGGCCCTGTAATTAGACACCGGCAGAGGAGCAAGGCAGCAGTAGTTATGGAGGTAGAGGCAAATTGGCCCTGTAATTAGACACCGGCAGAGGAGCAAGGCAGCAGTAGTTATGGCGGTAGAGGCAAATTGGCCCTGTAATTAGACACAGGCAGTGAACAGTCAGAGGAGCAAGGCAGCAGTACTTATGGAGGTAGAGGCAAATTGGCCCTGTAATTAGACACCGGCAGAGGAGCAAGGCAGCAGTAGTTATGGCGGTATTGGCAAATTGGCCCTGTAATTAGACACCAGCAGAGGAGCAATGCAGCAGTAGTTATGGCGGTAGAGGCAAATTGGCCCTGTAATTAGACACCGGCAGAGGAGCAAGGCAGCAGTAGTTATGGCGGTAGAGGCAAATTGGCCCTGTAATTAGACACCGGCAGAGGAGCAAGGTAGCAGTAGTTATGGCGGTAGAGGCAAATTAGCCCTGTAATTAGACACCGGCAGAGGAGCAAGGCAGCAGTAGTTATGGCGGTAGAGGCAAATTAGCCCTGTAATTAGACACCGGCAGAGGAGCAAGGCAGCAGTAGTTATGGCGGTAGAGGCAAATTGGCCTTGTAATTAGACACCGGCAGTAAACAGGCAGATGACCAAAGCAGCAGTAGTTATGGCGATAGAGGTAAATTGACCCTGTAATTAGACACTGGCAGAGGACAAAGGCAGCAGTAGTTATGGCAGTATAGGCAAATTGGCCCTGTAATTAGACACCGGCAGAGGACAAAGGCAGTAGTTATGGCGGTATAGGCAAATTGGTCCTGTAATTAGACACCGGCAGAGGAGCAAGGCAGCAGTAGTTATGGCGGTACAGGCAAATTGGTCCAGTAATTAGACACCGGCAGTAAACAGGCATAGGACCAAGGCAGCAGTAGTTATGGTGGTACAGGCAATGCCAAGCGTCCGCACAGCAAGTCGGCGTGAGGTAAATGACGCAATTTCACGAATGCAAGATGGCGTCGGCGAAATCTCGCGAGATTTCGCCGACGTCGTTAACACCTCTTGCCATGTTAACCCTCAACACACCACACCGCCTCAACACACACTCCTCTCACCTTTCACCTCCACTCATGTCCACTCACTCTTTCACTCCACATACGTTCCTTTCTCTCACTCCGTTTCTCATACTCACACCGTCATCGTCGCTGCCCCGACATCTTCCTCCGCCGCCGCGATCCAGGATCCAGACGTTCTCCAGGCCGCCGACATGTTCTGGCGGGACGCCATCTTGGATTTCGTGAAATCCCGCGATATTCAAGATAGTGTCGCCGCAACAACATGTCGCTGGCGTGGACGACATCGGGATCCAAAAAGATGGCGTCGGCGAAATCTCGCGAGATTACGCCGACGCCATTTTGGATCCCGATGTCGCCCACGCCAGCGACATATTCTTGCGGGACGCCATCTTGGATGTCGTGAAGTCCCGTGATATTCAAGATGGCGTCGCCGCAACAACATGTCGCTGGCATGGGCGACATCGGGATCCAAAATGGCGTCGGCGTAATCTCGCGAGATTTCGCCGACGCCATCTTTTTGGATCCCGATGTCGTCCACGCCAGCGACATATTGTTGCGGCGACGCCATCTTGAATCTCGCGGGACTTCACGACATCCAAGATGGCGTCCCGCAAGAACATGTCGGCGGCCTGGAGAACGTCTGGATCCTGGATCGCGGCGGCGGAGGAAGATGTCGGGGCAGCGACGATGACGGTGTGAGTATGAGAAACGGAGTGAGAGAAAGGAACGTATGTGGAGTGAAAGAGTGAGTGGACATGAGTGGAGGTGAAAGGTGAGAGGAGTGTGTGTTGAGGCGGTGTGGTGTGTTGAGGGTTAACATGTGCGTGTGTGTGCGGTGACGTCACCGGTTACAACTGGACGGAAGTTGTTACAACCAGAAGCTGGTTAGGGCATTTATTATTATAGATTTAATGTTATACTTATAATGAATAAATAAAAATTATAATTGTTTTTTATTGGCAATTTATACTAGTGGCATATTTGTTGTTCATGCTTCACTCACAGGTTTCTTATCCAGTTCCTACAGAACTCCCTAAAACATGGAGGGCTCTGTATATTTGCCCATTTTACAACCCGTAAAAGTGTCCCTGTTACTTTCTAGGATCAAATGGAAATACCTGAAAAAGGGAAGAAAATCTAATACATAACGCTCAATGTGGGTGTGTATGTACAGTATGTGTGTATGTCCCGGATTGGCATATGCACCGTCGCAGCTACAGCCACAAAATTTTGCACAGTCACACATCTGGACCTAAAGAGCGTCATAGGCTATGTTGTGAGGCAAAATTTTCACCCCGCACACTCCAATTCTCCAAACTATTTTGCTCCTAGCTACATAATGGGGAAAAAGTGAAAGGAAAAGTGTTGGAGGCAAATTGACAGCTGCCAGATGTGAACAAGGGGGACTGAAAGAATGAGAGCGATGGCGCCAAAGAGTATATACCGTACAGTTGCTAAGGTGGGGCCCTGACATGGGATACTCACCACACATGGGGATATGAACACACACACAAAATGCGCCACACACTACCACGTGCTTCAACACATATACCACCCTCAGCACACATTTCACCACACATACACCAACCTCGCCACATAAAAGTCACAACACAAAAGTCGCCACTCAAAACTCGCCACGCTGTTCCAGAGCTGTTTAAGGGTGTGTGCACACGCTGCAGATTCTGCTGCGGATCCGCAGCGGTTTTGGTCCTGCAGATCCGCAGCAGTGTCTGCTGCGGTGTACAGTACCATTAAAATCAATGGAAATTAAAAACCGAAGTGCAGACGGTACGGATTTTTCCATGGCAGGTGTCAAACCGCAGGCTAAACCGCAGGTCTTTTGACCTGCGGATTTACCTGCGGTTTTTGACAGATCCGTGCGGAAAAATCCGCAGGACAATCCACAGCGTGTGCACGCACCCTAAAAGTTGAAAAATGAGCTGTGATTGGTTGCTATCAGCAACAGTTTTCTTTGTAGACAGTTGTGGTAACTGAGGCCTAATATTCTTATCATTTCTATGGTGTTATCGTCCTTCTGCAAAGCTGGAAATAACACAATTTATTACCGTGCCAACACAGACCACCCTCTGACACAGACTGCAGGGGGAGCCCAGTATCACACAGGATAGGATTAGATACACGGCTCAGCAGTCAGCATCACATGATAGAATTAGATACACAGCTCAGCAGTCAGTATCACACAGGAGAGGATTAGATACACAGCTCAGCAGACAGTATCACACAGGATAGTAATAGATACACGGCTCAGCAGACAGTATCACATAGGATAGGATTAGATACACGGATCAGCAGTAAGTATCACACAGGATAGGATTAGATACGCAGCTCAGCACACAGTATCACAAAGAATAGTATTAGATACACGGCTCAGCAGACAGTATCACACAGAATAGGATTAGATACACTGCTCAGCAGACAGTATCACACAGAATAGGATTAGATACACGGTTCAGCAGTCAGTATCACACAGGATAGGATTAGATGCACGGTTTTTATGTGCAATATAATCATTATAATTTGTTATAACTAACCACAGTTGGTTACTATGCCCAGGCAACGCTGGGCTCTTCAGCTTGTTCTGTATAAAACTCTTCTTTTAACTCTTCTTAAGCCGAAAATTATCTTGATTCTTACCGGCACAAACCTATAGATGCATACATTAGGATGATCAGAAATTATATGTATGGCCCAGTACTAGAAAGTTCTCTGGAGGCAGGTTTTCTTTGCAGCATTGTGACCTTTTCAGAGACAATTATCAGGCGCACTTCTTCTTTCTCAGGAATATTTCTTATGATTAAATGTAAAATCCAGAAGCCATTTTTCTGCGCTCAATTTTGCTCATCGCATGGCCTCATCTATTATCTCCTTCCTAGAACTTCAGAGACATTAACTCTTCCTGCACAGGCTCTGCCAATAAATGCGATTGATGCCCCTCTGCCAGTTGAAAAAAATTGAGATTGAAACCAGGGGCTGCACTACTCTCCTTTCATTTATACCGAATTGATAGATATAATTAGGTGCTCTTGTAAGAAGCATTGTGACCGCAACACCTTTCATCTCCCGCATAATATTCCTTAGCTAAACACTGTGACTCACTGTGATGAATATCAATTCTCAATGTAGCCTAGGGACATATGGAAAAGTGAAAGAGAGAGAGAGCCGAGCCGAACCTTGTCATTCCTGCTTAGATTTAACTACTGATGCCAACTCATTGGAATATCAAGCAGAATGATGAAAATTGGAGCAGTCTGAGATCTTCCCTCCCACACTTTTCTTCTCCACACCTTCTCTGTTGAAATTATGTAACATGGGTAAGTCCACAATCCCTCATCTCCTCCCTGGAGATCTTTCAATCATTTTGACACAGGACTTAAAAAAAGCTACTTGATTTGCTGTGCTCTTTTTCTTTAGAACAACATGAAGACTTGTCCAGTTGTCCAGTGGAACACAATAAAAAATTTAGGTCAACTTGACATGACACTCAGAAAAAGTTACTCAATCTGAAAAATTTCTACCACATTCCATTTGACTAGTCAAGTCCTCTTGTTGATCTAAAGAAAAGGGGCACTGGGAAATAGATACCTGATATGCAGTGCTCCTTTATTTTTGATCAACACAAATGTAACACCCCTTTAGGGCTACCATGGTACACTGGGTGTTATGGGGGGTCTCACCTCTCTAGGGCGCTGTGCCTCCACCCGAATCTTGATTAGAGCTCTCTCTCTGGGGCTGCAGAAGGACAGTTATCTTCTGCCAGGGGCTGATTCAGGAAACCCCTGCCACAGCTCAGTACACACTCAGGGAACAGGAGTAAAACCGTCAGATTTATTGCTATGCAGCAGAATTGAGGTGGGTTTAAAGGAATAACATACAATACAATTAACAGTGCTCTATAAAAGTCATATACACATCACAGTCTACTTCTACTCTGACCCTGCAAATATAACATAGCAGGTTCCCCCTCTTTCGTATTAACTCAGTCCAAACGTTGGGGCCCAGTTGCCGTAGATGTTGGCGCAAAAAGTAGAACCATGGGTGCACTTAGATGAATATTACTGTCAATAGTCTGGGTTGTAGTGTACTCACTGTAAATAGCGCTGGTAGAACCACAAGTCTCAGAAGGGCACTCACTGTGTGTCTCAAACGGTCGGAGGATTCTCTGGACACCAGCTGGGGGCGGCAGGATTTAGGCCTTTATGCAGTGGGAGTGCCAGCAGAACTCTCTGGATCTTTGCTCTTTCCAGCAGCGCGGGTCTCTCAGCGGGGGCCGCCACACTCTGCAGCTTAGAGGAATGCAGATCCCCACTGCTCTGTTTCTCACAGCAAGCTGCCCCACTTCTCCTTCTCTCCACATTTACTTTCACTTTCTTCCCAGCTTCCTCCCCCAAGTCCCTCCTCCTCCAATCCTCTCTCCTTCTATCATCTGACTGAAACAAGGGTCCCTGGGAATTGTAGTCCACTGCCACTCAGGGGAGGGGAAAAACGATTAATGTCTGTAGGTCCCTTTTTAACAGCCGCTGCAAAACTCTTCTTAGTGTCTGTAAGCTCCAGTATGCCGGTAGATGCTCTGACAGTTCCCTGTGCAGGTGTTACATTCTCCCCCTGGTGAGTGATTGAAAGTGTCCCATCACGATATGAGGACTCACCACCTGAAACATGAAGGGGGGTTAAGTCATCCTGACTAACACCAAATTTACATGCACACAAACCACCACCTGGACACATGGGAGATACCGGGAAATAAGGCCAAACAGAATTTGAATTACCTGAACACATGGGAGATACTGGGAAATAAGGCCAAACAGAACTTGAATTAGGGTGTATCAGCCTGGGGACCTCAGTGGTATGTCCCATTCTATCATAGGTCAGCATCATGGGTGGCCTAATGTCCCGTTTGGGACGAGTGTGTACCGAGGGGGCCCCCTCCTCAGCCCCCAACTCTTGTCTCTCCAAAACGGGCTCCTCCGGATGGATCTCTTCATTCAATAAATGTCCTTCTTCTGAACTAGCCTCCTGACAAATGTCCTTTTTTCGTGTTTCCACTTCAGGAGTCTGGTTTACAGGGCCCGAGCCAATGGGGCATTGGTCCTCAGTCCATCGGTAGCTCCATTGACCGTCGGTTTCCCATTCATCCCCAGACTCGCTGTCACTTCCTCCTGAGGCAACCCCAAGCTGGGGTGGTGGTTCACCCCTACGACTTCTCCTATTGCCCGGAAGGGTGGTATGACCTCCTTGGGTTGGCAACGGTGGTAAAGGGATGTTTTTTCCCACAGGCAACAGATGGTGTCGATGATAGGTTTTGACAGCTCCGCCCCCTTTCTTGGGCTTTACTCTCTAGGCCGGGACACCGGGCAGCTTCTCCATCACCACATAAGGGTCAGGACACCACCGATCAGCAAGCTTGTGCTTCCCAGGAAGGCCCAGAAGTTGGATAAGGACTCCAGGCAGTAAAACTTGTTCTCGAACTCTACAGTCATAGTAAGTCTTATTGTGCCTCCCTGACCAACCAGAGGCCTGCTCTGCCAATCTGTAAGTTTTTTTCAAATCTTCTTGTAGCTGGGACACATATTTTAAGTAGGTCATCCCATTAGAACTGCCAAAGGATGTCCCAAAACTAATATCCACTGGTAGCTGGGCTTGTCTTCCAAACATGAGGAAATAAGGCGAGTATCCAGTTGTCTCATTTGTGGTGCAGTTGTAGGCATGAACCAACTGACTCACATGCTTGCTCCAGTGTCCCTTCTTCCTGGGATCCAAAGTGCCTAACATATTCAGAAGGGTGCGGTTGAACCTCTCTGGTTGAGACTCCTCTTGGGGGTGATATTGGGTGGTTCTGGATTTCTTGATCCCACAAATGGTGCATAGCTCCTTGATTAGTCTACTTTCAAAATCTCTTCCTTGATCGGTATGGATGCGGGCTGGCAGCCCGTAATGTACGAAGAACTTCTCCCATAGTGTTTTTGCCATAGTAATTGCTCTTTGATCTTCAGTGGGGTAGGCTTAGGCGAAATGGTCAGTGACCACTAACACATTACTGACATTGCTTTCATCAGGCTCGATGGAGAGGAAATCAATGCACACTAGCTCAAGTGGGCCATCACTGGTAATGTTCACAAGGGGGGCTGTTCTCAAAGGCAAGGTTTTTCTCAACACACACCGGGAGCATGATTTGCAGTATTCTTCAATATCCGCTTCCATCCGAGGCCAGTAAAATCGGTCGGCCACAAGACCCGTGGTCTTCTCGATGACAAGATGTCCATGATCATCATGCAGGGACTTCATGACCATCCTCCGAAATTGGGTGGGTAACACCAGCTCTCTATGGACTCCTCCCTTCTGGCGCTTTGCCTCCCAGTATAGTAGTCCATTTCTTACTACTAATGACTCTAGCTGCAGAGTCAGCAGGACAGACTCCTCTGTTCTTAATGCATTCTTTTCGGGCCTCCAGCACCTCTTAACCCACCATCGGACTACCCCAACCGACCGATCCTCCTGCTGCGCCTTTCTAACTTGATTACGAGTCAGTTGAGGAAGAGAGTCTGGGGTTACATTTGTCACTCGGCAGTACAACAACAGGAGCGCTTCACTGGATTCTCGCAAGAATTTAGCACAGCACTGCATAGAGAGGGCATTAGTTTGATGTCCATGGCACAGAGTCTTCACCTCCGAGGCTGGGACCTCTATCCATCCTCCCTCTTCTTCCTCAATTGAGGGTTCCCTAGGCAGGCGAGAGAGGGTGTCTGCATCAATGTTACTGATCCCTGGTCGATATTTTAAGCTGAAATCATACAAAGAGAGTGCGGCAAGCCACCGGTGCCCCGTGGCATCCAGTTTTGCTGTGGTTCTAATGTAGGTTAATGGATTGTTGTCAGTATGAAACACGAAGTGTACCCCATAGAGGTAGTCATGCAGCGTGTCCACTACAGCCCATTTCAGAGCCAGAAACTCCAGTTTGTGAACTGGGTAGTTGCGTTCACTGGGAGTCAATCCTCGACTAATGTAGTAAACGGGACGCAGACAGCCATCATGGTCCTGGTAGAGAACCCTTCCTAGTCCATCGAGAGGAGCATCTACATGTAACACATATGGTTTACTGGGGTCTGCATAGGCCAACACTGGAGTTTGGGTCAAACATGACTTCAGTTTCTCAAATGCCTCATCGCATACAGGTGTCCATCTTTCCCCAAAAAGTTCATTAACTCGGAAGTAGACCCTCTTTCTTGACTTGAGAGAGCTGTCCTCCCGGAAGGGGAATACCCTTGGGTAAGGGCAGTTATCGGCTTCGCAATCCGAGAGTACTGGGGTACAATTCTTCGGTAATATCCACAAAATCCTAAAAAGGACCTAAGCTCCTTCAGTTTGGTGGGCTTAGGCCAGTTTACAACCGCCTCCACTTTGGCGGGATCAGTGGAAATTCCTTCTCTGCTGACTATGTGCCCCACATATTTCACAGTCGTCTGGCAAATCCTGCACTTGTCAATGGACAACTTCAACCCAGGCTCCTTCAACCGATCCAGCATCTTGAACAACCGCTGGTTGTGTTCTTCCAGAGTCTTCCCAAAAACAATAAGATCATCTATTTAAACCAGGACCTCACGTAAGTGCATGTCCCCCAAGTGCGGTCTTCTCTTGATCTTCTTTTGACATGGGTATCTGATAGTAGCCACTCCGGAGATCTAACACAGAAAACCATTGGCTCCCTTGCAGACAATCTAAAGCTTCATCGATTCAGGGCACAGTGTACTGGTCAGGGACCGTACGTTTGTTTAAAGTACGATACTCCACACACATCCGAATAGCTCCATTTTTTTCGAGCTATCACGATAGGGGAAGCATAGGGGCTACTAGACTCTATGATGACTCCTGTGTCTATCATACCGCGTAAATGCCACCTGACATCTTCGATATCCGCCGGGGCCAATCTTCGGGATCTCTCTCGGAAAGGCGGTTGATCCTTCAACCGAATGCGATGTTCTACTCCTTGGGCGAGGCCCATGTCCCATTTGCCCAAAGAGAAAACTGCCCCCGCATCATCATGCCGTCAATGACCAGCCTCCTTTCTTCTCCTTTCAGCTCACTTCCTTCAAAACAAGGGTCAAAGCTTTCAGGCTGTAGTTCCCTCTTCTCCTCCTCAGTTCTCACATAGGCTTCCAAACAGACTGGGTGGATGGATAGGGTCTGCGAGTAATTTTCTCCCCCAACATCCTGACACCACTGAGCTAACGTACGGAAGATGTTAGCATTTGTTCCCACTATGACAGGTGTTGGTCTCTCATCTGCCTCCGGGCAGATTATCACTATGATGGGTATCTTTTTATCCACTCCAACAACAGTCTTTGGGAATTTAAGGGTCATGGACACATACCCTCTGTAGGGGTAGCTGTGCTCAATCAGTCCACACACCACGAGTCCAGACAAGGGTTTCAGAGGCACGTTGGATAAATATCTCTTATACCATCCTTTGAAGATGATGGACTCTTGAGACCCGCTATCCAGCAATACTGTACAAGGTTGACCATTGATATATGCAGGGACATGTGGGGCTGGTCCCACTAAACCTTCAGGCAGTGTTTTCGATGAGGCACTATTGGATGGAGTGGTAGAGTAGGTCTTAGCTGCTGATGGGGGCGCAGTATGGGGTTCTACTGGCCCCCTTTCCCATTTCACGACTGCCTCTGAGTGTGATGGGGAAGATGTGAAGAGTTCTTTGAGCTCCACCTCTTCGGACACTGACGAGCCATATGGCCTGGACTCCCACAGACAAAGCACCCTCCTGGTTTCCTGCTCTTTACAGAGATCATCATTCTCGCTTCCTGAAACCAGGGTTTGCTTCTCGGCTACCTCCGCAGCACTTTGTAGCCGCTGTATTGTCTTGGCCTGGGCACTTAAAAATTGTATAATCTGCTCCCCATTTCTCGATGACTTTCAGCAGTTCCACCTCTCGGCAGTCGGCTGCTGGCTTCAGGGCAACAGTAGTCATCCGAGGGGATGTCTTCTCTCTTGCGGCCAAAATAACCTCCTCCTTGCGAACTTCCTTAAGCAGCTCATGAAAAGAACCAGGAATCTTCTCTCTATCACAAGACCTCATCCGCTGGGCAATCGGATCATGCGTGAGAGCTCCTCTGAGTACTTGTTCCAGATGACACTGGTCAACTTCTTTAGGGCTGACTCCACCTTTAGATACTATTCTATGAACCAGCTTGTCTAGTCGGTAGAGATAGTAGGACATCTTCTCATCTGGCAGTTGGTAGGTGGTACGGAGTTTATAGAGAAGATCAGTAGCATCTTCAGGGGATCCAAAAGCATCTTCTAAACCACTCATATAATCTTGATAAGTTGCTTGTGGCTGGCTCCGCCAAGCAGCCTGCACCACTTCCATAGCAGTACCCCTCAAACTTTCTACTATTCTCTGCTTCTTTACGACATCAGTGCACTGCCACTCTTCTAAGTACAGCAAAGTGACATCCCTCCAAGTATCATATCCTTCTTCTCCAGCAGGGGTGGGGAGAGCTCCCGAGAAAGTTCTTAGACGACGGTAGTTCCCTTCTGGCTGCATCTTTGCAAACTGACTGACTAAAGGCCCCATCTCACTAAGCAATCTTGGTAGCGAGATCGCTGCTGAGTCACAACTTTTGTGATGTAACAGCGATCTCACCAGCGAGATCGCTGTATGTGACAGCGATCAGCGAGTGGCCCCCCTGCCGGTATCGCTGATCACTGGAAGAAACCATTGGACATTTCTTTGGTTGCTGGTCTCCCGCTGGCCCGCACACATCGCTGTGTGTGACAGGCGGGAGACCAGCGATCAGGTGTAAAAAATAATAAAAAAATAAAAAATATAGCTATTCTCACCTTCCGATGTCCCGCGCAGTCTTCCGGCCTCTCTCCATGCTCCAGTCCCAGTGATCCTTTGCACGAATGACCATGAGACTTTGTTATCCCTCGAGACCGTGACATCTCGCGGTCATTCGTGCAAAGGATCACTGGGACCGGAGCGTGGAGAGAGGCAGGATGGCTGAACGGGACGTTGGAAGGTGAGAATAACTATATTTTTTATTTTGATTCTATTTTTTACAGTGATGGCCAGCGATGCCGGGCGCTCGGCATCGCTGTGCTGATCGCTGGTGAAGCTGTCTGTGTGACAGCTCACCAGCGATCACATAGCGACTTACTAGCGATCCTGACACCTTGATATCGGTGTCGGGATTGCTGGTAAGTCGCTTAGTGTGATGGGACCTTAACTTTTCCATAGCTGTCATAAGCACATCAGCAGGGGCCGCTGTCTCTTCCTGACTGGCTCTAAGTGGAGTAGAGGGCGGACCTTCACTAGTCTTTCTAGGCTGAGTGGTTGCTTCCTTTTGCCGAGTCTCCACTTCGGACTCAGTAGGCCAAGTGATCCTCCATTGTCGACCATACTCTGGGGACACGGCTATCATGGATGGGAAATATTCTTTCCTCAAGATCTGCCCAGTTGAGATCAGGGCTGTGGGTAACTGTCCCCCCTTTTCCTTCCTGCGGTCGACCACTTTATGGTCGGCAAGTTCAGTGAGTCGGTTAACTATTTTCAGAATCTCTTCATCAGACGCATCACGGAGCTCACCACTCACTGCAAAGCTTTGTTTATCTGTAACATCCATCTCTTCATACCACAAATACACTTCTTGCTCTGTTAAAGTCTCCATAGTAAATACTCCTGAATTAGTTCTGGAATCTCAGCAGTGCCTCCACTGTAACACCCCTTTAGGGCTACCATGGTACACTGGGTGTTATGGGGGGTCTCACCTCTCTTGGGGCGCTGTGCCTCCACCCGAATCTTGATTGGAGCTCTCTCTTTAGGGCTGCAGAAGGACAGTTATCTTCTGCCAGGGGCTGATTCGGGAAACCCCTGCCACAGCTCAATACACACACTCAGGGAACAGGAGTAAAACCGTCAGATTTATTGCTATGCAGCAGAAATGAGGTGGGTTTAAAGGAATAACATACAATACAATTAACAGTGCTCTATAAAAGTCATATACACATCACAGTCTACTTCTACTCTGACCCTGCAAATATAACATAGCAGGTTCCCCCTCTTTCGTATTAACTCAGTCCAAACGTTGGGACCCAGTTGCTGTAGATGTTGGCGCGCAAAGTAGAACCATGGGTGCACTTAGATGAATATTACTGTCAATAGTCTGGGTTGTAGTGTACTAACTGTAAATAGCGCTGGCAGAACCACAAGTCTCAGAAGGGCACTCACTGTGTGTCTCAAACGGTCGGAGGATTCTCTGGACACCAGCTGGGGGCGGCAGGATTTAGGCCTTTATGCAGTGGGAGTGCCGGCAGACCTCTCCGGATCTTTGCTCTTTCCAGCAGCACGGGTCTCTCATCGGGGGCCGCCACACTATGCAGCTAAAGGTACTGTCACACTTAGCGATGTACCAGCGATCCCGACCAGCGATATGACGCAGTCAGGATCGCTGGTACATCGCTTTGTGGTCACTAGTGAGCTGCCACACAGGCAGATCTCACCAGCGACATCGCTGGGGACGGGGGTCGTTACTTACCTTTCACACTACGCGATCCTGACGTCCTCCCTCCCGCTCGGCTCCACGCTCGTCGCTCGTCTCTCCACAGGAAGCGCCGCAGGAAGCTGACGACGAGAAGCGGTCCAGGATGTTCTCGCGCGATCAGCAATAACCAGCGGGGGAGCGGGTCGTAGGTAAGTATCAGACACAGCGATGTCGCTAGCAATATCGCTAGAACGTCACAAGTTGTAGCGATATTGCTAGTGATATCGATTAGTGTGACAGGCCCTTTAGAGGAATGCAGATCCCCACTGCTCTGTTTCTCACAGCAAGCTGCCACACTTCTCCTTCTCTCCAGATGTACTTTCAATTTCTGCCCAGCTTCCTCCCCCAAGTCCCTCCTCCTCCAATCCTCTCTCTCTCCTTCTATCATCTGACTGAAACAAGGGTCCCTGGGAATTGTAGTCCACTGCCACTCAGGGGAAAAACGATTAATGTCTGTAGGTCCCTGTTTAACAGCCGCTGCAAAACTCTTTTTAGTGTCTGTAAGCTCCAGTATGCTGGTAGATGCTCTGACAGTTCCCTGTGCAGGTGTTACACAAAGACTTATTCACTTGTCTAGTGGAACACAGCAGAAATTTTAGAATCAACTTGACATAAGACTTAGAAAAAGGTACTTGATTTGCAGTGTTCTTCTTCTTTTATTCAACTCAAAGACTTTCCCAAATGTCCAATGGAACAAAATAGACTTTTCGTATCTTGTGAATCTCAAACAATCTCATTAAAATAATTTTCTAACTCCAGGATGATCATCAAATTGAATTTGCTTGAGAATTTCTTCACCCACCATATAATCCATTTTAAAGCTATCCAGTTCCTTCTTCTCCTAATATTTCTGCTCTACTAAAGTGAGACTCTCCAATTCCTGCAGAATACATTAACTACATTAACACAATATCTGGAAAGGTAGAGAGGTGAGAGAATGGAGTTGACTCTAGGCAGTAAAAGTCTTTTGAGTTTTATATGGTTACCCTTAAACTACCTGATTATGATATTGCATAAATAGCAATTCCCACACGTGATGCTAAATTGCTAAATGGGTGACTATCAATTATGCTTGCCAACTTTTCCTAAACTCCATCTGGGAGGCAAATAGATTACTAAGATTGCAAAGAGTTTCAAGAAGTAATCATACCCCTTTTGGTGACACCCCTTCCATGCCCATTCCTCGCCTGTCCACAAACCAGTCTCTCGAAATGGAAAAAAATAGCTAAAGAGGTTTGCTCCTATTTTACCTGCAGGAACACAGTAGCTCCATCATTTCTATAATGGCTACCGCAGGGTAGTTCACATCCGCTTTCTATTATTTGGGGTGGATTAGTAGTACCCTGTCATGGCCACTATAGTTTTGATGGAAATGCAGCATCCAGACGCTACTAATGTAACATCTGATTGGCGGGACAACAAGGGTGGCACCCCCACTGATCACAAAGTAATAGACTATCCTACAGATGGTTCATTAATGCAGATGTAGTGGCCGACCTCTTTAAAATTGATAATTTCAGTTGTACTGAGACAGGTTCTGGGTGGAGACAGTAAGATTCTTAAAGGTGTGGTAGATCGGCTGAGTCAGCTGTACTAGCAGGTAGACAAAGCAACACTGTCTCTTTAAGTCTCTTTGTAACGCTCATGCCCTGACTGGAAGTCACAAGTGTGGATTATGGCCCCACTGTGCCACAAACCATACTACCCTGGAGGGGCTTGACTAAGCAGCTACTTTGGTGTTCACTGGAGGCTCTAGTGATGAGGTCAGGCTTGTGCGGCATGTAGCTGCCAGGTACCACTCCAGGGCGGGGACTGGCTGTAGCAACTGATCCAACTGGGGACAGAACATTAATGACAGGTGTGGGCAAATACAGACGAGCGCGACTGGTACTCTGGTGGGCACGGCTGACATTCTGGCAGGCAGGTGGGCACGGCTGGCACTCTGGCAGGTGGGCATGGCTGGTACTCTGGCAGGCAGGCGGGCATGACTGGCACTCTGGCAGGAGGGCACGCATCAGACTAGAGGAACCGAACGGGTAGGGCAGAAACACAGGCAGGTACGAGTAGTAAAACAGAACAGGTAGGAACCAGTTCAGACTGGAAGGACAGGAACTGTTAGGAACCAGTTCAGACTAGAAGGACAAAGACCTGCTGGATGCGGAACGAGAGCAGAGCAGAATCACAAGGTGTGGAATGGAAGAAGAGCAGAAGCACAAAGTGCGGAATGGTAGCAGAGCAGAACCGCAAGGTGCGGAACTGGAGCAGAGCTGCAGGTTGCGGAGCGGCGAGCAGAACAGAGCCGCAGGATGCGGAAAGCAGAACAAAGCCGTAGGTTGCGGAGCGGTGAGCAGAGCAGAGCCGCAGGTTGTGGAGTGGAGCAAAGATGCAGGTTGCGGAGCATAGAGCAGAGCAGAGCCGCAGGATGCGGAGCAGTGAGCAGAGCCGCAGGATGCGGACCAGAGCAGAGCAGCAGGATGCGGACCAGAGCAGAGCCGCAGGATGCGGAGCCGCAGGATGCGGACCAGAGCAAAGCCGCAGGATGCGGACCAGAGCAGAGCCGCAGGATGTAGGGCAGAGAGCAGAGACGCATGATGCGGAGCAGGGAGAAGAGCCGCAGGATGCGGGACAGGAATAGAGCAGAAAGAGTAGACACAAGGCTACACACAGATAAGGATATTAACAGGTACAAGAAACGGACTTAGTACAGACAAGGACGGACATGGGAACAAGTTCAGGACAAAGGATTCAGGCCTGAGTATGCTGCCCTCAGGGAGGCAGAAAACAAGAAACAAAGATCACAGAAACAGGTCTGGGTATGCAACCCCCAGAGAGGTGGAAAACAAGACTGGAACGACCAGGCAGCTTGGCAGCAAAGTACAGACTGACAGAGTTTGTTGCACAGGCATCTACCTATGGGTGGAGATGCCTTAAGTAGCCGATACCTCTTGGCAATAGGCTGGGAACATATTAGGAGAATGAACACTGTCTCTATATGACTCAGGAAGTGGTACAGCAAGCAAGGACATGAGGTTCACAGCAAGGAGCCGGCAGAGGACAGAACTCACAGCATGGCCCGGAGTGGTGAGTAAGATGGGAGATGGGAAGCCAAGCAGTGATGCCAGCAGGGATGTTATATTCTTACTGGTTTATTATTAGGGGTGCTACATAAGCCAGTGCAGAGTTAGCAAAAATAAACAAGGCCTTTCTGGCCTAAAAAAAAAAAAAACATAACATACAGTCCTGTCCATGTTGTCGCAGGGATCCACACATTCAGGAAAAATGAACTGGTTCAGCTTCCTTGTCAGGACGCATAGCACTGGAGTTCCACTCTCCAGGCCTACTGAACACCTAATGATTCAAAAGGCTGGCTATTTATATCCCAGACCACACCCTGGGGTGGAGATATGGTAAAACACCTTCCACCCGCTCTATGGTTGTTCATATAAATTGAGGAGAAAGAAACTTCTATGTTTCAAATCACTGAAGCTAATAGTTCAGTGAAACATATCTCCCTTCTTTGAAAGTGACTTTGTCACATATCCTCCCTCTTCCCAAAGGTGGGGATTTTGGCACCTTTACTAACTAAACAGGGAAATCTGTACAGGACATCTGCTTTACCATGTAGTATCCCAGGCCTGTGCTCCACATGAAAACTAATGTCCTGGAGAGCTATAAACCACCTAGTCATCAGGTCATCCTTCCCCTTCCTTTCCCTCATCCATCTCAGGGGCATATGATCTGATACTGTGAGGGAGGAGATTCGTTGGATGTAATGAAGAGCCAGAGGCAGAGAAGGAGTTAACAGGATTTACTGAACAGGTAGTTAAACAAGGAATACTCCACGCAGGGAGGTAAGACTAGTAGCGGCAACAAAAGGAAATGCACAGAAACACAATGCTCGAGAGAAAGATATACAAAAACAAGGTAACTTATCGCTGGCAGTTCTTGCAGGGAGAGGGCTGGAATATCTCCCGACAGAGTCGCAAGTCGTGGACAATGTCTCTGGCTCTGTTACGGAGGAACGAGAAGCACTGTTTCCCGACGGTTGTGATGTATCCTGTCCCGCTTGGCTTGAGTATGCTGGAATGTAGAAACAGTCCTTTGTGTATATTCTTCAGAGATGGTGCCGAACACGAACCGTGGGCATGCTCACATACTGCGGCAGCAGGCGGTCCTCTGGAGTAGCCTCTACGAACGGAGCAAGTAGGCTTATCTGCAACTGTGGGCAGGAAAGAGCTGTCCAGAAAGGCAGGGTCAGAAGATAGCTCAGTCGTGACACAGTCAATTTTAGATTAAGTACGCAGGGGGGATGGATGGCGTGGAATTAGCAGTCGAAGCAGCGGAGACGGGAGTCAACCTTCTCTTGTCGCTTTCCCACCAAGTCTGACCTGTTCCTGCGCTCAGTCTTTTTATATTCCCCGCTCCCCATGCTTTCCAGCGTGAAGGTCATTCCCTCCCTTTAGAACCCTCCCCTGGCAACAGTGGTGACAGTTCCAATAGTTCCGGCCTCAAAGGGCACCAGAAACTGCTGACTCTGCCTCGGCTCATCTTCTTACACCACTACCCTGAACTTCCGGCCTAACAGGCAGTATCTCAGCGTGTCAATTGCCCATTTGATGGCCAAGCACTCTTTCTCAACAATGGCATAGTTTTTCTTCACAGAGGTAAAGTTTCCTTCTCAGGTATAGGGCTGGATGTTCATCCCCATTTATTCCCTGGGGCAACACAGCTCCTAAACTAACCTCGGCGGCTTTTGTGTGGACCACAAACTCCTTAGTGAAGTCACGTGTCATCAAGACCGGCTGTTTGCATAAAGCAAGCTTCAACTCTTGGAACACCATCTCTACTAAAATGGACCATTTGGCTATCGACATCTTCGTACCCTTAAGAAGATTATTCAGGGGGGAGGCTATCATGGAGAAATTAGAGATTGCCTATAGCAGTGATGGCGAACCTTTCTGAGACCGAGTGCCCAAACTGCAACCTAAAACCCAATTATTTATGACGAAGTGCCAAATCATGCCAAATGCCCCATCATGATCCCCTTCTTGTAATAATATGCCCCATCATGATCCCCTTCATGTAGAAATGCCCCATCATGATCCATTTCATGCAGAAATATGCCCCATCATGATCCCTTTCATGTAGAAATATGCCCCATCATGATCCCCTTCATGCAGAAATATGCCCCATCATGATCCCCTTCATGCAGAAATATGCCCCATCATGATCCCCCTCATGCAGAAATATACCCCATCATGATCTCCATCATGCAGAAATATTCCCCATCATGATCCCCTTCATGTAGAAATTGCCCACTTCACCACCTCCATCATTTCCTCCTCCCCATCACCCCATTATTGCCCTGTCCCCATCACTGGCCCTTTCCGCATCACTCCCTTCATTGGCCCTCTACCCATCATTGACACACACAGACACACCACACACAAACACACACCACACACAGTGGCCACACTCACCTCTCCGTGCGTCGGCAGCTTCCTTCCTCTCATTTCCTGTCACACATTGAGCGGTGCGACCGCGGCTGGATGACATCATCATTTAGCTCCACGGCCGCGCCGCTCAATATGTGAGGCACAGAGGTGGATTAAGGGTAGCCAGGGCCCCGGGCTGTTCTGACTCTGTGGCCCCGCCTGTCATGTGACGGGGTCGGAAAGTTACTAAAATACTTAAATAGTGAGGTAAAATACTCAGCAAATACACAATGTGTGTACGAGGCCTCACAAATACTGAGGTAAAAAACACCAAATACTCAGCGTGTGCACGAGGCCTTACAAATACTGGAAGGCTTCTACCCAACATCTAGCCCCGACTCACCTGTACCTAACATCAAAACCAACTAATAGTCTGCAATCACCTGCTGACCTGGACCCATGACCTGTTAGAGAAGTTACTTCACATGAGTCACACAGAGCCTTCTCCTTCATGAACTTCCCCAGATAATAGAAGAAGCAGCCTCCGATGTGCAGCCTGTGGCCGAATACACAGGAAAAGATGCTCCTCGTCACAGGCTGTGCCCAACATGGCAGCTGAGGGGTTAACGCCACAGACAAGTTGCCATCTTCTCACACACTGGACACAACGCTGCATCTGGCGATGAACAAGCGCACGTTGCGCAATGTTAGTCATGTCCCAGATGTTCAGCATATGGAGGACCAAGAGGGGACCAAAAAAAGACCCCAGGATTGAAACAGGAGCATGGGAAAGTGGACGGCGGTCGGAGGGGCAGGGTTTATATAGGGGTCGGAGTAAGTAAATATATATATACAGTATATATACACACACACATATTACTACATGCGGGCAGCGCACACATGCACAATCCATAGGTTGTTTATCTTTCAACTGGTCAAAACATTTCTCTCAGTAGGCCAAGAAAGAAATGTGGCAGGAATAAAGTACACCTCATAGTAACTTATATGTGAGGCAGAGGTGACAAGACCTGCCATCTTTGTGCCCACCTTTCTAGAGGTGCCCACTGCCCACATATAACAATTTTGACGGAAACAGACGACTTCCACTATGATGATTGGTTACCGGCCGACCGACCACACCCATTTCACAACTAGTCACACCCATGACCACGCCCCAACCACTCCCATTTAGCACTGCTGATCACACTGACTGGTACTGAGGGCACAGTGGCTGGTACTGTGGGCACACTGACTGGTACTGAGCAAAAGAAAGAAAGAACAGAGAGAGAAAAAGGAAAACAGAGAGAGAAAGAAAGGAGAGAGAAAAAAACAGAGAGAAGGAAAGAAAGAAGAAAGAAGCAGAGAGAGAAAGAAAGAGAGAAACAGAGAGAGAAAGAAAGAGAGAAGCAGAGAGAAAGAAAGAGGGGACAGAAAAAAGAACAGAGAGAGAGAAAAAATGAAAGAGGGGAAAGAATGAAAGAACAGAGAGGGAGAGAGAAAGAAAGAGGGGAAGAAAGAAAGAACAGAGAGGGAGAGAGAAAGAAAGAGGGGAAAGAAAGAACAGAGACTGAAAGAAAGAAAGAAAGAAAGAAAGAAAGAAAGAAAAAGAAAGAGGGGAAAGAACAAAGAGAAAAAAAGAGAAAGAAAGGGGAAAGAAAGAAACAAAGAACAGAGAGGGAGAGAGAAAGAAAGAGGGGAAAGAAAGAACAGAGAGCGAAAGAAAGAACAGAGAGAGAAAGATAGAGGGGAATGAAATAGAGAGAGAGAAAGAAAGAAACAGACAGAAAGAAAGATTCTATAAAGATACTATACCAGTCTGGCTCACATTGTAGTGCCCACCTGAGCCTCCTGGTGCAGGACATATGATCCACTCACATGGCCGACATCCCCGAGTCCAAGGCGATCCTGCTGTCCGCACTGTCGGAGGAGGACATGGTGATGATCTGAAGTATTCCCTGAAGTGCCTCCATGGGAACCATGGAGGCACTTCAGGGAATGCTTCAGATCATCACCATGTCCTCCGACGACAATGCGGACAGCAGGATCGCCTTTGACTCGGGGATGTCGGCCATGTGAGTGGCGGAACATCACAATCTCCTCTCGAAACTACTTCATTTCCGGTCAGCTTCCAGCATGTCACTTCCGATGGAACGTCATGTGCATGTTTTCAAGTGCTCCTTGGGGCTCCGCCGTGTACTCCTGTGTCCGTGGGAAAAGTAAGCTCATGGTCGGGGCAGTGGGGCAGACTCTCAAAATCTGGGACGGTTAGGAGGTATGAATGCTTCCCATCATACATTTTGTACACGCATGGCTCCGCACACCTCATACACACATGGTTCCGCTTTGTATGCCTCGTACACACACAGCTCTGCTCCGTACACATCGCACACACACGGCTCCAATCCGTAAACCTCGTTCACACACGGCTCCGCTCTGCACACCTCATACAGACGTGGCTCTGCTCTGTACACCTCGTACACACGCGGCTCCGCTCCGTACACACGTGGCTCTGCTCCATACACCTTGTACACACGTGGCTCTGCTCCGTACACATGCTGCTTCCCTCCATACACCTCTTACACACACGGCTCTGATACATCCACCCTGTAAACCCCTCCTGACCCCCCACATACTTCCCTCATCCAGCAACAATGACAACCAGCACAGCAGAGTCCTGCATACAGGACCTGTGATGAGGTCACAGGTGGGGAGGAGTCACGGGGTCACATGATCAGGGGTGTCTGAGGCCCCTGATCATGTGATCCCTAACTCCTCCCCTCCTGTGACCTCATCACAGATCCTGTGCGCACAGAGCAGGGATTTATCAGTGAGGTGCTGCGGTGGCAGGTGGGTCTGTCTGGGAGGGCGAGAATGGGGTCAGTGCATGGGGTGATGGCGCTATGGTGGCAGATTACAATAGGGCAATTTACCTTGGGCTGATGGGCCCCCCCACACCACTGGGCCCTGGGCTACCGCCCAGATTGACCTCATTATAATCAGCCACTGGTGAGGCAGGAAGCTGCAGCTCCAGAACAGTGAGGCGAGACCGCGTGCCAGCTGAGAGGGCTCTGCGTGCCATCTCTGGCACGCATACCATAGATTCACCATCAATGGCCTATAGTATCCCACAATTTTCAGAAACGCCAGAACCTATTTCTTGGAGTTTAGTTGTGGCCAATTTTGGATTGCCTCCACCTTATTTACTTGTGGCTTTTATTTTGCCCCTTCCGAGGATGTAGCCCAAGTATTTTGCCTCCTCATTCCCCATTGTGCACTTCTTTGGGTTTATGGTAGACCTTGCCTTCCTCAGTGCATCCAGTACCGCTGAACCTTCTGAAGGTGATTTCCCCAATATGGGCTGAGTATCACAATGTCATCCAGATAAAGAGAAGGCTGGTAGTGCAATAAGAGACTGCACTGCTGTGGTAGAATTCAAGGTATCTTTATTGCCAATGTGTTTCCTGAGCCAGTCCCAGGTCACTTCATCAGGGCATGTTACAGAAGTTCATTGCAGGGGTATATATACACATAAAAAAAAAGGGGGGGGAGGCGCCAAGAATAGTGAGGTGACACGCTGACGTGTCACCTCACTATTCTTGGCGCCTCCCCTTTTTTTTTTTTTTGTGTATATATACCCCTGCAATGAAATTCTGTAACATGCCCTGATGAAGTGAGCTGGGACTGGCTCAGGAAACGCGTTGGCAATAAAGATACCTTGAATTCTACCACAGCAGCGCAGTCTCTTATTGCACTACCAGCCTTCTCTTTGTACCAAGTCCTTGGACCTCGTGCAGACTGCTGCAGCTGTTTTATGCGTTTATAGGTGTTGTGACTCTCACAACCCTATAAGGTGAGCCTAACACTTGCTGTGCACTCATCTACTTTCCATACAGACCTACGCATTGGAAGCACCCTGTCTCCCCCTTTTAATGTCATCCAGATAAGCTGAGGTATACTTTTTTGTGAGAGGCTAGGATCTGGTCCATGACACTCTGTAAGGTAGCTGGGGCTCCTTGAAGACTGAAAGGCATCCTGACTGAAATCACCTGTAAGGTGTAGAGAAGGCCAGCTTCTCCTTGGCACTTGGGGACAGGATAATTTGCCAGTGTACCCATTTGTTACGTCCAGGGTGGTGATATATCTGGCTGACCCTAGCTTCTCAATGAGCTCATTGACCCAGGGCATCGCATATGCGTCTAATTTGAAAACCTCATTTAGCTTCCTGTAGTTATTACAGAAACGCCACTCTCCTTTCGGCTTCAGCACAAGGACAATGGGGCTGGACCACCCACTCTTTGATTCCTCTATGACGCCCAGGCTCAACATCCTCCTCACCTCCTTCGAAATTACGTCACGGTGGGCTTTGGGGATTCAATATGACTTTTCATTCACCCGCACATGCTGTTCCTTCAAAATCTCATGCTCAACAACCTGTGTACATCCTGGCAGCTCGGAAAGCAGGTCTGGGTTCCGCTGAAACAGTTTTCGGCAATGTTGTTTCTTGGCAGGTGACAGTGTCTCTGCCACTGTGACAGCCTCGACCCTGGCTTCAGGATTGGCCTCCAGGCATGTATCCTCCACTGGTCCGCTGTCTCGCCACGGTTTGAGCAGGTTGATGTGGTACACTTTGTATGGCTTTCTTCTCTCTGGCTGGTGGACCTTGTAGTTTACATCACTTAATTTTTTGGCCACCTCGTAAGGTCCCTTTCACTTGGCCAGAAATTTACTTTTGACTGTGGGTACCAATACCAATACCAAATCTCCAGGGCTAAACTTTCTCAGCCTTGCTGCCCAATTTTAGATACTTGTCTGGGCTTATTGTGCTTGAAGGAGTATCTCCTTCACAATCAGCAACCTTTGTGAGACGGTCCTGCATCTAAGCCACATGTTCGATGATGCTCCGCTGGGGTGTGACCTCTGCTTTACAGGTCTCCTTTGCAATATCCAGAAGTCCCCATGGGTGCCGTCCGTATAGCATCTTAAGCTGCAAGAACCCATAGAGCCCTGTGGTACTTCACCTGATAGAGAACAGGTACGGCAGTCGGCAAACCCAGTCTCAGCCATCCTGGTCACTGATCCACTTAAGCATGGATTTCAAGGAATTGTTGAACCTCTCCTCCAGGTTGTCTATACGAGATTAGTACACTGACGTCCTGCGTTGCATAATCTGGAGGGCCTTATACAACTCCATCATCACATTGGACATAAAAGGAGTTCATTTTTCCTTTGGCAGACCTGTCCAGGAAAAAAATATGGACTCGCTCTTGGGCTATACTCAAACACTGTGAAAAAAGCTTCCACATCACCCGGGGTCATTTTTTGCGTCGCTCATCTTACAACCTTCCGTATGGATGTATCATCACCTGGACTTGGATGAGGGGCTGCTGGTCTCCCTCGAACCACTTCTGCAAGCAACTCAATCTACTGCTGTTGTCGGTGCTGGTCTTGTTGCTGCTGCTGCTGCTGTTGCTGAGGCTGCTGAATCTGTTGCATAAGCAGCTGTCTTGTTTCCTGCTGGCCTAAGGAAAAATGAAACATAACATATAGCACAGTCTGTCTTGTTGCGTCCTTCAGGAAAAATCAACATACACTGGTTCAGCTTCCTTGCCAGAGCATATAGCACTGGAGTTCCACTCTCCAGGCCTAGTGAACACCTAATCACTCAAAAGACTTGGTATTTATATCCCAGACCACACTCTAGAGTGTAGATATGGTGAGTTCGTTCTCACCAGTTGTGAGTTCCCCTTCTGGACTCCCTCTGGTGGTGACGGGAGGTGGTGCGGCTGGTTTGATCGGTGGAGATCTGCCACCTGAGAATGAGGATGATGATTGGATCTCAGGATTCTCAGATTGGATTTAAGACAGCCGACGCCCTATTCAGTTGCTGGTGATTCCTTCTGGCTTGTCAGCTCCTGGTTTTCAGCTCTGTTCCAGTCATCTAAAGCTAAGTTTTTCTGCTAATGTTCACACTTGATTTTGTTGGTCTATTCAGTTTTTTGTGTGGTCTGCCAGCCCCGACTGGGGGCTGAGCTGAATTTCCACTCTTATTTATCAGTATTTTGCCAATTGGCTTTTTGTCCCTTACTAGTTCGGTCTCTTTTTGCTCTGTCTCAGAATATTCCAGAGTGCTGATATAGTGGGAGAAGTCTAGTGACTTCAGGGTTAATTTTGCTATCAGAAGTGTTGGACATTATTTTTGTAGGGTTTTTTGCAGGTTGCAGTCAGTGACTTGCCTTTCCTTTCCTGTCTAGTTAGTTTGGGCCCCATCATTTGCTCAGCCTATTTTCCTGCCTGTGTTTGTGCCTTCATCTTGTTTCACCATCAATACATGTGTGGGGGCTATCTATTCCTTTGGGGTCTGCTCTGGGGCAGTTAGTTTTCCCTTTTCTTGCTTTAGGCTTATGTAGTCCTCCGGCCGTGACGAGGCGTCTAGGAACATCGTAGGCACGCTCCACGGCTACTGCTAGTTGTGTGGTAAGATCAGGGATCTGCAATCTGCATAGTTACCAACTTCTCTGGTTTTCTGTGGCTCAGCTTGTTTTGTTTTTTTTTCTCCTCGGTGACCCATTCATAACACTCCTGGCAAAGGAGTTTCCCCAGTGGTTCCACCTCCAGGTACCGTGTTGCATAGTCCATCGCGACCAGTATATATTGGTGCCTCCTGGAGGACTTACCTTAGGGCCCGACAAGGTCCATGGCAATCTGGTCAAAAGGGACTTCTATAATAGGCAATGGCACTAAGGGACTCTGGAAGTGGGATATGGGAGCAGTTAGCTGACAGGTAGGGCAGGACTGGCAGTAATTAACAATCTTTGTAACACCCAGGCCAGTAGAACCTCTGAAGGACATGCTCTTGAGTTTTGTCTACTCCCACATGCCCATCCAAGACATGAAAATGGGCCAGGTCTAGTATCCTACACCTTTAGAGACTTGATACTAACAACTGCTCTATCACTTCCTCTCTCAGTTTAGTGCTCCGATATAGCAGCTCTTCATTTAAAGCGAAATGTGGAAACCTGGTGACAGCCCCAGCTCTTGAGTGACCCCATTTATCACAGTCGCATTGTCAAGTGCCCCTTTTAATGTAAGATCCCGCATTTGAGCATTCCCAAAATTCTCCCCAGAAACTCCAAAATTCAGGAATCTCGGCCTCATAGGTCACCGTCTCATCCTCGTCACCTTCAAGGACACACAGTGGGAACTCATCTGTCTCCGACTGTGATGGGGATTCATCATGGTTGAACGGCTCCTGACTGAGACACCTGGTACCCTGCCTTCCCCAGAACAAGCTAAAATACTGCTCTATTATTACCAGGTGTCCTTAACCACTCCGACCTCATGGGACGAGGGGAAGAGTCTTGAGGAGATCATTTGCATATTCCCAGTGCCTTCTGGGATAAGTGAAGAGTCTCCGCAAGCTCAACGATCACTGGGTTTTGGCCGTTGCAGCTGAAAAGAGGAAATCGGAAAACCAGGGGAAGAGTCTTGAGGAGATCATTTGCATATTCCCAGTGCCTTCTGGGATAAGTGAAGAGTCTCCACAAGCTCAACAATCACTGGGTTTTGGCCGTTGCAGCTGAAAAGAGGAAATCGGAAAACCAGGGGAAGAGTCTTGAGGAGATCATTTGCATATTCCCAGTGCCTTCTGGGATAAGTGAAGAGTCTCCACAAGCTCAACAATCACTGGGTTTTGGCCGTTGCAGCTGAAAAGAGGAAATCGGAAAACCAGGGGAAGAGTCTTGAGGAGATCATTTGCATATTCCCAGTGCCTTCTGGGATAAGTGAAGAGTCTCCGCAAGCTCAACGATCACTGGTTTTTGGCCGTTGCAGCTGAAAAGAAGAAATCGGAAAACCAGGGGAAGAGTCTTGAGGAGATCATTTGCATATTCCCAGTGCCTTCTGGGATAAGTGAAGAGTCTCCACAAGCTCAACAATCACTGGGTTTTGGCCGTTGCAGCTGAAAAGAGGAAATCGGAAAACCAGGGGAAGAGTCTTGAGGAGATCATTTGCATATTCCCAGTGCCTTCTGGGATAAGTGAAGAGTCTCCGCAAGCTCAACAATCACTGGGTTTTGGCCGTTGCAGCTGAAAAGAGGAAATCGGAAAACCAGGGGAAGAGTCTTGAGGAGATCATTTGCATATTCCCAGTGCCTTCTGGGATAAGTGAAGAGTCTCCGCAAGCTCAACGATCACTGGGTTTTGGCCGTTGCAGCTGAAAAGAGGAAATCGGAAAACCAGGGGAAGAGTCTTGAGGAGATCATTTGCATATTCCCAGTGCCTTCTGGGATAAGTGAAGAGTCTCCACAAGCTCAACAATCACTGGGTTTTGGCCGTTGCAGCTGAAAAGAGGAAATCGGAAATTTGGAATTTTGGCTCATCTTTCATCGTTTTTAAGAAATCTCAAGATGGAAGAGGCCAGGAGCCATTTGGTGAGCTGCATTTCTTGCTACATGTTCACAGATTTACCAGTGGAAAAGCCAAACTTCACATGCCACAAATGCAAGCTTGTGTCCCTGTTGGAGGAAAAGTTGCAAAATCTCGAAGAGAGGTTAGCTACGTTGAAGATCATTAAGGAAGGTGAAGAGTTCTTGGACAGAGCGGAATTATCTCTTCATGTTACAGAAAGAGAAGAAATTCGAAGTGCACCTGAAGAAACAGAGGAATGGAGACATGTGACCCAGAGAAGCAGGAGGATCAGGAGGCAGTCAGCACCCATACTGCTCAGAAACCAGTACCAGGCTCTCACGCAGGAAAACGATGAAGAAATACATCAGGATAAGACTTTACCAACAAACAGCAACCTTGTACGCCTTCAGAGTCCTCCTGGATGGAGAAAGAAAAATGTTGTGAAGAAGAAATGGAGAGTGGTGGCCATGGGGGATTCCCTGTTGAGAGGAACAGAGGCCGCTATCTGCAGACCGGATATAACTTCAAGAGAAATGTGCTGTCTTCCAGGTGCAAAAATTAAAGATGTGTCTGACAGGATACCAGGACTCTTCAGACCTACAGATGACTACCCATTCCTGCTACTACATGTGGGGACAAATGACACCGCAAGAAACGACCTGGAAACCATCTGCAGAGACTTTGAAGACTTAGGCAAGAAAGTGAAAGAACTGGGAGCGCAGGTGGTCTTCTCTTCCATCCTCCCAGTGGATGGCCATGGAACAAGGAGGTGGAATAAGATTCTGCAGGTGAACAACTGGCTACGTCGATGGTGCCGTCAGCAACGATTTGGATTTCTCGATCACGGAGTGAACTACTTATACGATGGACTACTTGCTAGAGATGGGGTGCACCTTACGAAGACTGGAAAGCATGTATTTGGAAGTCGCCTTGCTACACTTGTAAGGAGAGCTTTAAACTAGAACAACATGGGAAGGGAAGCAAAAGACCAGAAAAAGCCATACACCTGACAAATGCTATTGAGAACTCTGCTATTAGAAGTGGAAAGGAAGAACAAAGACAAAAGAATCTAATTAATAAAAATATTGGAGAAAGAGAAACCAATCACAAACTAAAGTGTTTCTATACTAATGCACAAAGCATGGGCAACAAACAAGGAGAATTGGAACTACTAACACAGGAAAAGAAATATGATGTCATTGGAATCACTGAAACTTGGTGGGACAATACACATGATTGGAATACAAGACTAGAAGGATACAACTTATTTGCAAGAAACAGACTTGATAAACGAGGAGGAGGTGTCGCATTGTATGTTAGAAACGCGTATATCTGCACAGAGATTGAAGCTTCAGAGATTGGGAGTTCTGTGGAAACTGTTTGGGTAAGAATACAAGGACAGAACAATGGAAAGGACACCATTGTAGGCATTTACTACAGGCCGCCTGTGCAAGCTGGAGATATGGATGAACTCTTTATGCATCAAATGGCCAAGTTCTCCAAAAAATATGACATAGTTGTCATGGGAGATTTCAACTATCCAGACATTTGTTGGGAATCTCTCTCAGGCAAAACTAACAGGTCAAGGAAATTCTTATCCTCTCTTGCTGACAACTTTATCTTCCAAAAGGTAAGGGAGAAAACAAGGGGAACTGCTACCTTGGATCTAATCCTTATAAACAGGGAGGAAATGGTTGAGGAGGTAAAAGTGGCTGGGACCCTAGGAGGTAGCGACCATGCTATTTTAGAATTTTGGATAACTAGAGGCGGAAGACCTGTGAAGACTCAGACGTCAAGGTTAGATTTCAGAAAGGCAGATTTTAAAGGATTCAGAAAGAGAATTGGAGGGATCCAATGGCTGGATATCCTTAAAGACAAAAATGTCCAGGAAGGATGGGAAATCTTGAAAAATGAAATTCTCAAAGCACAGTTGTTAACAATTCCGAAAAGAGGGAAGAATAGGAAGCATTTAAGGAAACCAGGATGGATGAACACAGAACTTAAGCACATGCTAAAAAGGAAGAAAACAATGTTTATAAAATGGAAAGAGGGAGGCATATCTAAAGAAGAATATAATGCTGTCTGTAGAACCTGCAGGGCACAAATCAGATTATCTAAAGCTGAAAATGAATTGAGGCTTGCAAGAGATGTCAAAAGCAATAATAAAGGATTTTGGGGATATGTCAAAAGTAAAAGAAAAGTCAAAGATGCTATAGGATTTTTACAGGATGAAAATGATGAAATGGTAAGACAGGATGTTGAGAAGGCTGAACTTTTAAATTCCTATTTTGCATCTGTTTTCTCTCAGAAAGGAAATGTAACATCAACTGTTATTCACTGTCCTATTAAGGGAATAGAAGAATCCAGGATATCTATAAACAGAAAGATAGTGAGGAAACACTTAGCTAACCTAAATGAATTCAAGTCTCCAGGTCCAGATGAATTACACCCCAGAAGTACTGAAGGAGATAGCAGAAGAAATTTTTGAACCGCTCTCCATAATCTTTGAAAATTCTTGGAGAACAGGAGAAGTGCCAGAAGACTGGAGAAGAGCAAATGTTGTTCCTATCTTCAAAAAGGGGAAGAAGGTGGACCCAGGCAACTATAGGCCGGTGAGTCTGACTTCTATACCAGGAAAGATCTTTGAACAAATTATTAAACTACATGTATGTCAATACCTGGATAAGAATGAAGTGATTAAACAGAGTCAGCATGGGTTTGTAACTAATAAGTCATGTCAGACTAACTTAATTTCCTTCTATGACGGTATCACTGATTGGGTGGATCAAGGAAATGCTGTAGATATAGTATATCTTGACTTCAGCAAAGCATTTGACAAAGTCTCTCATACAATCCTTATTGAAAAAATGACTAATTATTGAATGGACAAGGCAACTGTTAGGTGGATTCATAACTGGCTTAGTGATCGGACCCAAAGAGTGGTCATAAATGGCTGCACATCCAGTTGGAAGAATGTCTCAAGTGGGGTACCACAGGGCTCTGTCCTGGGCCCTGTATTGTTCAACATCTTTATCAACGATTTAGATGAAAGAATTGAGGGTAAACTGATTAAATTTGCTGATGACACAAAGCTAGGAGGGATAGCTAATACTAGAGAAGAGAGAGAGAGGATTCAAAAAGATTTAAATAAACTGGAGAAGTGGGCAGCAACTAACAGAATGGTTTTTAACAGGGAGAAATGCAAAGTACTATATCTGGGCAATAAAAATGAAAAAAGCATATATAGAATGGGAGGAATAGGGCTAAGTGACAGCACATGTGAAAAAGACTTGGGTATACTAATAGATCACAGACTGAATATGAGTCAACAGTGTGATGCAGCAGCAAAAAAGGCAAATGCAATGCTAGGATGTATTAACAAAAGCATACAGTCTAGATCACGTGAAGTCATTATTTCCCTCTACTCCTCTTTGGTCAGACCTCATCTGGAATATTGTGTCCAGTTTTGGGCACCACATTTTAAAAAAGACATCAACAAACTGGAGCAAGTTCAGAAAAGAGCGACCAGAATGGTGACCGGTCTGCAAACCCTGTCTTATGAGGAAAGGTTGCAGGATTTGGGAATGTTTAGTTTGCAAAAGAGAAGACTGAGAGGAGACTTAATAGCTGTCTACAAATATCTAAAGGGCTGTCACATTGTAGAAGGATCAACTTTATTCTCATTTGCACAAGGAAAGACTAGAAGCAATGGGATGAAACTGAATGGGAGGAGACACAGATTAGATATTAGAAAAAACTTTTTGACAGTTAGAGTGATCAATGAGTGGAACAGGCTGCCACGAGAAGTGGTGAGTTCTCCTTCAATGGAAGTCTTCAAACAGAGGCTGGACAGACATCTGACTGGGATGATTTAGCGAATCCTGCTTTGAGCAGGGGGTTGGACCAGATGGCCCAGGAGGTCCCTTCCAACTCTACGATTTTATGATTCTATGATTCTATGATTCTATGACTCAGCCCCACAATTCATATTTATAGTCACTCTGGCAATGGGGCAGTCTTTAACATGTTTTCCGGTGAGCAACTGATGGGCGAGTATGACCTTTAGCCTTAACAGCACCTCCGCATGCTGCAGTCCATCTGTTCATAGGACAATAGGAGGCTATATGTCCAGAACCGTGACAACTCCAGCAGAGAAAGTCTTTACCAGCGGCTTTTGGCGACTCCTCAGCGACCCCTTGAGACCTTGAACTCTTTCCAGTGGTGATTGTACTACCCCTCTTTTTGCATTCTGACTCCCTCTGGGTACAGGGATGCAACATTACCTGGCTTCCTTTGGGTCCTGTCAACCACCTGGTACCTTTCCACTAGGCCCACCAAGTCATCCGCATTTCGGAGGTCCCCCTGGGCAACCCAGGTGTGCATCTGCTTTAGACGTGAATGGATAAATCTGTCCAATATGACCTGCTCTGCCATCTGGGCTGGGGTGGAGGACTCCACCTGCAACTACTTCTGTATCAGAAAGATGCAGCACATCGAATATTTGGGAGCGTGGGGGTTTATCTCTGCAATATGCCCAGTGATGGACCCTTTGAGCTCGGACAGAGTCACCCCTGAGGGTGCCAGAATCTCAGTTTTTAGTTTGGCATATGCCTTGGCATTTTGTAAAGCCAGTTAGATAGGGGGCCAGCATCTCCGCTCACTGTTTTGGCAGCAGCTTTTCCCTCTCTGCCATCCTTTCAAACACTGTGAAAAAAGCTTCGACATCACCCGGGGTCATTTTTTGCGTCGCTCATCTTACCACCTTCCATATGGATGTGTCATCACCTGGACTTGGATAAGGGGCTGCTGGTCTCCCTCGAACCGCTTCTGCAAGCAACTCAATCTACTGCTGTTGTCGGTGCTGGTCTTGTTGCTGCTGCTGCTGCTGTTGTTGAGGCTGCTGAATCTGTTGCATAAGCAGCTGTCTTGTTTCCTGCTAGCCTAAGGAAAAATGGAACATAACATATAGCACAGTCTGTCTTGTTGCGTCCGTTCAGGAAAACTCAACATACACTGGTTCAGCTTCCTTGCCAGAGCATATAGCACTGGAGTTCCACTCTCCAGGCCTAGTGAACACCTAATCACTCAAAAGACTTGGTATTTATATCCCAGACCACACTCTAGTGTGTAGATATGGTGAACAACCTCCCACCAGCTCTATGGTTGTTCACAAAAACCCAGTCCTTAAAATGGCCTATTGACCCCTCTTAACACAGATGGCTGGAGGAAACTTCTAGGTTTCAAATCACTGAAGCTAATAATCTCAGTGAAACATTTCTCTCCTCCAGTACATTTCCAGTGACTTTGTCACAAATTGTTATTATCAAGTTTTGAAACTCCCAATCACTGAGGGTCTGACCGAGGGGAACTGCATTGATCTGGAGAATTAGGACTCTGAAAAGCCAAGTGTGAATGGAGCAGTGGTTGATCATGGACACTGCCACTACATTCATTCTCTTGAAAGTCAACCAGGCACCGCACTTGACAATCTCTGCCAGTCCTATTAAGTCATGCAACAGCAAAAAATCCGAACAACAAATGTCCAATAATGAAATAAAATAAATATTTTATTCACAAAATTTAATAACATACAAAAAATGGTGGGAAAACAAATACATATATTTAACAAGGACCCTTACAGCAAATATAGATCTAGATTAAAAACTAAACCTTTAATAGAGCCTAAGTTGAAGACAAAACAACCACACAGTAAGGAATGGAACAAAGCTGATGTTTTCGTTTAGACCAAGGGGGTGGATGGTATTTAATGTCCACATCCATCTTGTTTCCATTTGCACCAATCTCTGACTAATGTGACCTCCCCGTATTGATGGTGGAATTTTGTCTATGCCCCTGATTCTTAGGCATGGTGGATCGCAGTCATGATATTGCTTAAAGTGCTTAGGAATGGTTTTCAGAAATGTTATTTCATCTTCATTTTTCGCGGCTATAATGCCATTGACATGCTCACGTACTCGAACCTTCAACTAGTTTATCCCAAATGTTTTTGGACCGATGGTATGTGATGCTTCGTTCCTTGGTGAGATATTTGGATACTGTCTTATCCACTGTAAGGATTGGCCATGCCTTAGCCAAGGCATCTCTCATTCTCTGGTTTTAGGTGTGATAGTTAGAGATAAAACGAACCAAGCATCACATACCGTCGGTCCAAACTAGTTTAGAGACTTTTTTTTGCAGCTGAAACAAAAGAAAGGATCCTTTCAATGTGGACACTGTGTGGCCTGTCCGAATATCAACAGAACAGATAAATTTAGTGACTCCTCTGGCCAAAGAACCTTCACCATTAACCATTACATTGATTGTGAGACAAAAGCGGTAATCTATTACGCAGTTTGCCCATGCCCGAAAATAACGATAATCCCTAATTGAATGGAACTCATCCCCTACAAATACTGATTATCACACAACATTTCTTCTACATAAAATAGAAATACACAGGGATGTGAATAAAATGATTTCCTTTATTCAAATATCACTATCAATAATAAAAGGGATACTGATTTTACAAAAATGCAGGGGCATTCCACCATAGAGTACCAGCTGTGCACACCATTCTAAAAAGACTTTACATGACACCAATGCCACAAAAATAAGATAATTAAACCCGCTAAAAAAGGCACCATTCATATAACCTTAATGCAATGATAAGATTTGGGAGATCATATTCATATATATCCTCATCCTGCAAATATCTCCTACATATAAAATAATATCAAATGGCTGTTACTGCCATATATTTATTACACGTGTCCCGTTATATAAGTTCATAATATGCCTAAAATGGCCACAATTATGTGGAGATATATTATAAGGAAAAATGTATAGCGCCCAACAATTGCATTTTACTCATGAAAACATGAAAAAAAGTGTGCCTGTATCTGGACCCAATAAAAGGTCCATATTAGCGGAGCCTAACGCTATAAATGACCATGATACAAAAAAAGGGTAAAGAACCTTTACCTATGAAGTGCACGTGGAAACTCCCGGCGTCCTTGCTGCCCCGACGCACATTTCGAAATCCTTCGTCAGCAGGCTTCAAAACATTCTGTTTACTGTATATACAATTTATCTGTTATCACTATTCCCATTTAGCTATCCACTTTTATATATGTTGTCCCAACATATATGGGTTTTTATTATTATCTCTTTTCTTCATTTAATTTTTATATATCTTTCCATATAATTTTAATTTTTTTCTATAATTTCTATTATTTCTAATATTGTTATTTTTTGCATAAATGTCCTATAATTATTCCCGCTTCTTTTCCTATATTTTTTTCTTATTTTTCACTTCCTTTGATTTCCTTTAATCACTTTCACATTATATCACATCATATCACGTATTTCTCTTTTTTATCTTCCTTTTCTATTAACCTGTCAGGACCTTTGGGTCACCAGACTGTATTCCACCAATGACGCTTGTTCATTAGGATCTTCTGTTCCTCTTTTTTGTTTACCTTGCAGGACCTTCTGGTCACCTGACTCATGCCCACCAATGACGGAGGGCCAGGAGGAACGCACGCTGATGTCAGTGTCCCAGGGATCTCAGCCTGCCGCATCCACGTCCCCTGTGACCGCGCTGTCCATTCGTGGCTGCGGGGACCACGTGGGTTGGGGGGATGGGATCTCCTGGCGGCGTCTGATGGCGGCGCACGTCATAACATTCTGCTCCCTCTCTCATTGGTTTCCTATCAGATAAATACCTACCTATTCATGGATGACGCCACCCCCTGATGAAGGCAAATGCCGAAACGCGCGTCGGGGTCGGGCGCCTCCTAGGAATCCAGCACCACTGACACCAGGTACTTATTGGGCACTTCTTTGGCATGTATTGTTTTATCTTTGGCACAATGCATTTAAGATAGGCGTTCAAAGCAGCCATTGTGCCTTTTACCCCATATGCCTGCATATGCATTATTTATTGTATTTCTATTGGTACCTTCCCTGCATCTGCACTTTATATACTGAGTGTTACGTTCTAGACCTTTTCTTATCAATGACACTTCACAAATACTGGTATATTTTAATTATTTGTAAACTGTTTTTGCATTTGCACTTTAATTATTGCATCAATATTTTTTGTGAATTGGTCTTTTTAAACCTGGTAATTGCTTTATATATATTCTTATTTATACTTTTCAGCACTTTGGCACTTTATTAATATAGTTATATTTGCACATTTTTTCATTGAATGATCCTTTTTGATTGCAATCATTTATTACATTCATGTGCTATATTGTGGTGCCATACGGATTCCTAGTTTTTGCCCTTTCCGTTTGGTATTTGTTTTCCCACCATTTTTTGTATGTTATTAAATTTTGTGAATAAAATATTTTTTTTATTTCATTATTGGACATTTGTTGTTTGGATTTTTCGCTGTTGTATGATTCAAATCTCCGATTTGTCCTTTTTCTGATTTTGTCCAACTGTGCACCTATCTGATAGCTTTAGTCTACACTCCACAATATGTATACTTCAAATTGATATGCACACGTGCCTTGGATTTTTGTTGAATTCAGTCCTATTAAGTGCACAGATTTTTTTTTTTTACACTGAGGCATATAGCATTTAAAAAGGGGTTGTCTGAGTAGGCGACAACCCGTTTAGACAAGTTTGAGGGTAAATTAATCTAATAATCACCAAAAAAAGAGATGGAGCAAACAAACACCAACTTTTTCTACCCCATGTGGTAAGAGAAGAGGTTGTGTCAATTTAGTACCAGATTGGGGCTTTCACGGGTTTACCGCAACACAGAGGAGCCAGAAGACTGCAGCATCTGATTTCTCCTACTCCTGCACTGATTAGAAGCATTTCACATTTTTATTAAGGTGTAAGTTTATTTTGGCAGTGAGGGGTTAACTGAGAGCTCCTGGAAGCTTTCCTGAATTGAGGCTTTCAGCTGTGCACTGTTGTCCACTCCCATTTCATATACAATCTCGATCCTGGCTAGCACTCATTGTCAGAGTAGCTTATGCTACATAGCTGGAGGTTGTTGGTTATTATTGGAGAAGGCGTTTGGTGGATTTATCAGTGACTGTTGCTAGGATTTGAGTGTGTGATAGTGTAAGGAGGAAGACCAGGCTGCGGGTACCTGTGCTGAGCTGGATCCAGAACTGTTGTGGCTACATCTCATGTTGCCCGGGGGAAGGAATAGGGGACCAGACAAGCCCCATGGCCCTGAAAGAGGGGGCATGTTAAGAGGGAGGACAGAGCAGAAAGCACGCAAAGCAGACAGTAGTTTACCACCATCAGGAAGAGTGCAGGGCAGGGAGAAGTGTGCTCTCTGCTCTGAGCAGCAGCATCATGATGTACTGCGACCAAGATCTCCTGAGCGCTTCAGCAGGACAGTGAGTGTGGGAAGCACCATGCACCAGGCCAAGCATAAGATCTTGCGCATATAAAGAATCGTGGGATGGTTATAGGACATTGAAGTGCGGTTTCCTATGCTAGCTAGCATGCATCACCCCAAGGTCGGTACAGAGACCTCTGCAGCTTTTCCCGCTTTGATTGCGTGAGCTTATGGACTAGGGGCTCAGCGGGTAAAACCGGAGACCTCTCGCTGCTGCCACAAGACTGATCGCTAACCTTGGACCCCATCTGAGGACCCTACACTGGCTGAAGCCAGTACTAATACCCCCATCGGACTATGGACTAAGGACCCCACCAGGAGCTACAATAAGTGTTGCTTGAAACTTAGACTGTCGCACTCATTTTGCTTGTTTCATTTAACCCTTATTGTTCCAATAACTCTTTGCCACTGCTTATTAAGTCCCTGCGAGGAGGATTACTTTAACCTTTACTGTTAAAAGAATAAATAGTATTGTTATACTGTACTGCTCTGCAATCCCGGCATACTGCATTTCAGCACCTGCTTACAATAATTCCCTTTCTTCTCCTACTTTGGTTTAACCCCATCCTCCACTCCCTGGTACAGTCCTCTGTTATATGTGTGATTACATTTGTATGTTTGGTAATTTTCATTACCCCTATTCATATTACTTTTTTAGTCTGCTCAGTAGACTATGGTACATTGCTATTCCCCTCTTACCTGGGTGAGGGAAGGGTACAGACTGAGGGCATATTCAGGAGCTAAGTCAAGGTGTGTGGCCCTGGCATCTTCATTATCAGAAGTTATCTGAGGCAGGGTGAGCTAGGGCGCCCCTAGAGTTAGGGACAGATAAGGAGCCCCTGGTCCAGTGACATGTGACATGTGAGTTGTGACAGGGGTTCATTGAAAATTTTGCTCTGGGGCCCCTTTTCTTCAATATTCAGCATTGCTGATTTATTAAAATAGGAGATCAGTTTGCCACTGGTGTGGCCAAAGATTGATTGTCATTTGTCAGGTGTTGAGATGATCCCTTCTCTGTAGTGCAGTACACAAAGCCTATCATGGAATGTTGGACAGGGGTTGTGACATCAAGAAGCACATAACATTTTGTTACTTTAGTCCATATTTAGCTTATTTATAGCAATTTTTATCTTAGAAAACTTTTAACAAATTGAGCATTAGTAAACTAAAGAAGGAAAAGTATATTTTTCAAGTACCATAAAACTTTTGATGAGCCGCTGCCTGTAAATCTGAAGAAATGCAAACTTGCCATTCTCAGAAACACGGGTGCCAGGTTTTTATTAGCAAAAAAATTGCTGAATATGTCTACAGCAGCAACTCTGCTTGTCTAATCTAAGAAGATAAATGAATCTATATGGGGAAAAGGATTATTATTTTAATTTAATGGTAATACGTCTAAATTACTTAGACCAGCTTCATATCTATAAAATAAGAGACCTTACAGTTGGCTCCATTTTCTGGTATTAACTGTACATTTGCATCTTGGTTAATGGTAAAACTAAAGAGGAAGAGCTCTCTTCCAGGTATAGTGCCTGATGAGGCAGAAGACTCTTCTGCTACAAAAGAAGACACAGGTGTTGTAAAAGGTACAAAATCTTCAAGTGATGGCTATTTCTTCATCTCACCATATGGACACGTTTCATGACTGCTATGAGTCCCATGTTCGGGAGGGGACAGATTGAAAAAAGTGGAGGCTGTTAGGGGACCGAGTCAATAAAAAGCCTTCTCTTTCAGGCTTAGACTTCTCCTCCACCTTCCCTCTTTGATGTCTCACCCTCTGGCTCCAAATAAGCCCCAAGTGACATCATGATTTTGAAGGGAAAGATATGTCATGATATAGTGCAAGGCTTATAAAGCACTAGTGGTGCAGAAGAGTGAAGGAGAATGAAGATTAGGGCAGAGACACACTGCCGCATTTCTCGTGTGAGAATCGCATCGTAAGACTCGCACTGGCTGTCGGCTCTCCTGACCTGAGTTTGACAGCTGCATATTAATCCATTGTGCTGTCATTCTCCAGTCAGGAGAGGTGCCGACCAGTCCGTGCAGTGCGATGCGTTTATCGGACAAGAAATACGGCAGTGTGTCTCTGCCCTTAAAGTCAAGATTGGGACCGGTGAGAGGATGCAAGCAGGCAGAGGACTTGGTGAGGAGCTGTGGCACCTGGACAGGTAGAGGTTGAGGTGAGTTCAATATTTTTTAAACCTTTCTATTTATTATACTCTGGGGTCTGGAGTGATCTCCGAGCATATATGAAAAATCTTTTATCAGGAATTTGATTTGTGTCAAATAATATTGAAGCAAATTGAATTTGGCAAATTTTGGCAAATGAAATTTTGCTCATCTCTAATATCAGATGAAGGGCAATTTTGAATTAGGTCTCATAAGTGCATAAGCCAATTTAAAAACACATTTGGAGGAACTTTTTAAACTAGTTATGAAGTAAAAAGTGCAAATTTTTACTATTCTGCCATTTAAAAATAGAAATGGTATGAGAATAACGTCTGTAAAGAACTGTGGAATTAATGGCGCTATATAAATGAATAAAATAAATAAAAATAAGTTAAGTTAGACAGAGTCAGGGCTGAACTAGGTCAAAAAAGCAGCCCTGCCACATAAACCCCACCAGCCCACATTCTATAACACTTCCCACACCTGATCAGTGGATTTTGATATATTTTGTCGTGCCCTTCAACACTCCTCTTAAAGGCGTTATTTGAAGAGCCATGTGTGAATGTTGCCGCAGTGCCCATGATTGACCACTTCTTTAGAGCGTCGGTTCTCGGGATCATGGGTGTCCCAGTGGTCGGACCCCAGCGACTACAAAGTTCTGGGGATATATATACTACCTGAAGAGCCCGGCGCTGCCCGGGCATAGTAGCTAACTGTGGTTAGTTACAAGTACAACACATCATACATATCCACCATCCCATAGGCCCGTGCCCATATACCATAGTCAACCATTATGACATCATAATGAGCGGCAGGGCTTGCAACCTATGATGACATCAGCGTCGCCATGGCAACCATTATGACATCATAATGAGGGGCGGGGCTTGATACACACACACTGTTTCCCCATTATGTAGATAGGGGTATTAAGACATCATAATGAGGGGCGGGGCTTGACACGCACACACTTTTTCCCCATTATGTAGACAGGGGCAAAATTGTTTGGTGAATTGGAACGCGCAGGGTTAAAATTTCGCCTCACAACATAGCCTAGGACGCTCTCGGGGTACAGACGTGTGACTGTGCCAAATTTTGTGGCTGTAGCTGCGACGGTGCGGATGCCAATCCCGGACACACACACACACATACATACACACACATACATACATACACACTTTGAGCTTTATATATTATATATATATATATATATATATATATATACATATATATATTTTTTTTTTTTATCCCACAGGAATACTGACAAAAATAAACCAATATTAACGCTCCCAAAGTCAAATGTCGCCTCTCCGACAACGGGACAGGAATGGTACTGTGCAGTGTATAAAGCTCTGGCAAAAATCAAGAGACCACTGCAAAATTTTCAGTTTGTCTGGTTCTCCTCTTTATTTTTGAGTAAAATGTAAATTGCTCTTTTATTTTATAAACTACTGACAACATGTCTTCGAATTTCCAAGCACTAAATTTTGTATGCATTTTCAAAAAATGAAAATAGTCAAAATAACAATAAAATGCAGTGCTTGCAGACCTCAAATAATGCTAAGAAAGCAAGTTCATATTCATTTAAAAACAACAATACTAATGTTTTAACTCAGGAAAAGTTCAGAAATCATTATTTTGTGGAATAACCATGATTTTTAATCACAGCTTTCATGCGCCTTGGCATGCTTTCCACCAGTCTTTCACACTGCTTTGGGGTGACCTTATGTCACTCCTGGTACAAAAACGTAAGCAGTTTGTCTTTGATTGATGGCTTGTGACTATCCATCTTCCTCTTGATTACATTCCAGTGGTTTTCAATGGGGTTCAGGTCTGGAGATTGGGCTGGCCATGACAGGCATTTGATGTGGGGGTCCGTCATCCACACATTGATTAACCTAGCTGTGTGGCATGGCACATTGTCCTGCTGGAAAAAACAGTCCTCAGAGTTGGGGAACATTGCCTGAGCAGAAGGAATCAACTGTTTTTCCAGGATAACCTTGTATGTGGCTTGATTCGTACGTCCTTCGCGAAGATTAAGGCCGGCATCACACTAGAGAGGAATACGGACAAGTGAAAGGCGTTAAAAACACGCATTGCACACGGACCAATGATTCTCTATGGGGCAGCTCCCATCAGCCATATTTTTGTCGCGTATAGTTAACGGTCCGTGCCAGTCGCAGCATGCTGCGATTGTCAGCGTATTACGCCCGTAGCATGCCAATGCAAGTCTGTGGGTGTGCAAAAAACACGCATTACACACGGATCACACGTGTGATTTACGAGAAACAAGCACTCGGTGTTCTTTAGAAAAGCTGGCAATTCAGTGCACGATACAGTAAAATCACACTGACAGGTTTAATAAAGAATGGAAAGAATAGATACACATAGAATGTGTGTATATATATATATATATATATATATATATATATATATACACACATGTCATACAGGCACACACATATATAGATATATATATATATATATTTATATTTCATAGAGTTCTACATAGCAGAATAGCCGCTAATTCAGTAGCCGGCTTCTGTACAATCATTCCCCAACCCGACATGAAATGACACATGGTTTACATACAGTAACCATTTCATTTCATGCTTTTTTTATATCTCTTTCATTAGTAATTAGATGAGGGTTTGTGTGTTAAATTTGGGAGGTGTAGGTGTTAATTTAAGGGGTTAATTCGTTGTAAAAAATTGTGTGGGCTCCTACGGTAATTTCACAACCAGAGAGGTAAAGCAGGTGAGTGAGGGCAGATTTAACTAGCCTTGAGAGGGACCATTTTTTTTGGCCCCCCTGGCTACAAATATCTGCCCCCAGACACCCCAGAAAAGGCGCATCTATAAGATGTGCCTATTCTGGCACTTATCCTCTCTATTCCCATTGCCCTGTAGCAGTGGCTAATGGGTTAATACCAAAGGGTTACTGTCACCATTCTATTGGAAGGCAACATTAAGCCGATTTATAATGGAGAGGTGTCAATTAGACACCAATCCATTATTAACCCCAGACTATGAAAGTGTTAAAAAACACACAGACATTAATTAAAAAGTATTTTAATGAAATAAAGACACCTAGTTTTTGACAAATTTTTATTGCTATTCCAAAATAAAACCATGACCTGCAAAAAATATAACATGAAAAAATCAACAATATCCTTACCTCTCCGCCGTTTAGTCATGTCCCATGATGTAATCCTTCACAAGGGGTTAAATAGTTTACAATGAGGACCGGTGCTAATGTGACCAGCCCCACTGTAATCTACTACAGAATGAATTAATTCAGCTCTGCGCAGCCTCACTGGCTGCCTGGAGATGAACTAATTACCGTGGGAAAGTTTCGGACTTTTTCCCACGCTTATTAGTTCACTTCAGGTCAGCCAGAGGACTCCCGCTGACGTCACTGACAACGGATGACATATGAATCACTATTTTGGGTCCATTTATGCTTAAAACAAACATAGCCTCAACATGCGTGGCCAGATCCCTATTCCTATGGCTACGCACACTTGAGGATCATTTGACACAGGGCACCTCAAGAAAGGAAATACTCGACTCCCTACCCCTCCTTCAGAAGGCAATGGGGTTCCTAGCTGACGCCTCTGCTGAGTCTGTCTAGGTAGCGGCAAAATCCGCCGTCCTCTCCAACTTATTTAGGAGACCACTATGGCTAAAATCTTGTGGGGGGGACACTTTACCTCCAAATCCAAACTATGCATCATTCCCTTCCAGGGCCACTATGGGTTCGGACCTGTTCTGGAAGATATCCTAGACAAGGCTATGGATAAGAAAAAATCTCTTCCCGAACAAAAAAATCCTTAAACATTTTTTTCGACCCCCCCCCCCTCATGACCAACCCTCACAAAGAGAGTTCAGAGGAAAAAGGAAAACAGGGAGATGGAGTTATTCCAAGGGAGGCAAGGGCAAGAACATCCTTGTCCCACACCAGCAACAAACCCCAGACAAGCAATGACGGCACTCCTGTAGGTGGTCAACTCTCGCTCTTCTTCACCCAGTGGCAGTCCATCTCCACAAACCAGTGGGTCCTCTGTACCATACGAGATGGACTGAGGATAGAATTCGAGAGTCCTCCCCTGCAATGCCTGAGAGTGACCTCCCTACAATCACCACATCTCCAAGACTCCCTACTAAAGGACCTACAAGACTTGCTTTGTACAAATGTGATCTCCCAGGTGCCAAAACAAGAAGGAAGAGGCCATTACTCGCGTCTCTTCCTAGTAACAAAACCCTCGGGGAAAAACAGGATCATCATAAACCTAAACGAAGCGGTCCAATACAGGCGATTCATAATGGAATCAATCAGGTTGGCAATCCCGTTCATCGGATGGAACTGGGTAATGGCGACAGTGGATCTGAGGGATGCATACTATCATGTGCCAATCCACCCAGAGCACAGGAAATTCCTCAGAGTCGCAGTCTCTCTTGGTCACCGGATCAGCCATTTCCAATTCAACGTCCTACCCTTCGGCATTTCATCAGCACCGTGGGTATTTACCAAATTCATGGTGGAAGCAGTGATTTTCATCCGTAGCCAGGGAGTATGCATTATCCTATGACAGAAAAAACGGGAACGTTCCACCTGCTAAAAATGCTAACTTTTATTTCACAATTAAAAATATAGTACATCGGCTGTGATAAAGATCCATTTAGGATCGAAACGCGTAGCTGATGATGTAGTGCTCCACAGCACATCTATCTGCTTGTGAGGAGAACGCCGATGTACTATATTTTTAATTGTGAAATAAAAGTTAGCATTTTTAGCAGCTGGAACATTCCTGTTTTTTCTGTCTACAATCAACATTTGTTGGGTCCAGACGAAGTTCCGTGCTGCGGCTGTGGTTAGTGAGCTGGCTAGGGCTCCTTATAGCCCATTTTTCTCTATTTATGCATTATCCTATACCTCGACGACATTCTTACCATTGCACCATCTGTCTCTCGTCTGAACACAGGTATGGCAAAGACCCTGGAAATATTGAAATCCCTTGGTTGGATCACGAACCTGGAAAAATCAGAGAGTCATCCTTCCACAAGGAAGAAGTTTCTGGTGGTCCTTTTGGACTCGGGGAAAAAAAGACATCCTTTCTACCCAGGGATCGTCAAGTCGACCTTGTCCACAGGATAACCAGACTCAAGGACCAGAGGGCACCAACCCTAAGAGAATCAATGTCTGTCCTAAGATTTCTGACTGCATGTTTCCAGACGGTTTCCTGGGCTCAAGCCCATACACGAGTTCTACAAACTCACGTACTTCTATATTCCAGAAGACGTCAGAATCCATTGACCAAGAGGATCCCACTCCCCGTTCATGTAAAATTGGTCCTGAGGTGGTGGTTGAACTATCAAAACCTTCAGAAGGGGGTCATCTGGGACCAGCTTCCCCTGAAAACACTCCATTTGCATGCCAGTCAACAGGGTTGGGGTGCAGTAGTAGTGGGATCCTACTTCCAGGGATGATGGCCCCCAAGCATCAGCACCAGTTCCTTGAACCTGAGAGAGAGAAAAGCTGTAGAAGAGGCACTAAAAGCCTCATCAACACTGATCCAAAATCACCACGTCCGTGTCTATTAGGACAACATAACCACAATGCCCTACCTCCGGCACCAGGGAGGCATGAAGTACGCCGGTCTAAAAATAATAGCAGCCAGAATTTTTTCCTGAGCAGAAAAACACCTACTATCAGTCACAGCAGTACACCTGAAGGGGTCAGACAATACCCAGGCAGACTTCCTCAGCAGGAAAGACATCCATCCAGGGGAGTCGTACCTGGACCAAGCGGTCTTCTCATCTCTGACCACATGATGGGGGACTCCCGAGATAGACCTATTTGCCAACAGACAAAATGCGAAAGTGAAGACATTCTTCTCCCTCTACCCTCTTCTCCCTCTACCAGATGGATGGTGCACAGAGAATAGATGCTTTCTCCCAACTGTGGGATTTCGATCTCGCATAAGCTTTTCCACCCATACCCATGCTGGCAAAAACATTACAAAAAATCTGGACAGACCAAGTCCCCACAAACTTAGTCGCCCCTCTGAGGCCAGGGAGGAGCTGGTACAGTGCCCTACTGGACATGGCTCAGGAAGGCCCCTGGCTTCTACACCAAAAAGTCGACCTCCTTCACCAGGGTCCTCTACTTTACCCGGATCTACGTAAATTGAACCTGGCAGCATGCTTACTGAGGCTGAAATCCTTAGAGCCAAAGGACTCTTGGATAAAGTAATCCAAATCCTCTAGAAAAGTAGAAAGCCAATAACCAACGCCATCTATGCCAAGGTCTGGAAAAGATTTTCATCTTGGTGTTCCCCAAACACCCCGATTCATTTTCTCCCAATGTAGCGCAAATCTTAGATGACTGGAGAAAATATAATTAGTCTTACTAGTAATTCGGTTTCTAGGAACCTTCCACGACAGCACTAATTTCCCTCCTTATCTGATGTTCTTATTGGATGAATTCTGCAATTTGTGGTAACTATACATGCTAGTGTGCCCAGGAAAACACTGGTGGTTGCAGGAAGGGGAGGGGTATTTAACCTCTTTGTGTTCCTGTCCCCTATTAGGGCGGGGAGACATCCTCTGATGTTGCTGTCATGGAAGGTTCCTAGAAACCAAATTACTGGTAAGACGAATTCTATTCTACTTTTACATGACTTGAGCCCTGCTGATTTTTATAAAACTGTGTAGTGGTCTCTTAATTTTTGCCAGAGCTGTATATTCAGGAAAAGAGGAGAGGTACTGTGCAGTGTATATACATAGGACAGGAGGAGTGGTACTGTGCAGTGTACATATACAGGACATGAGGAGTGGTACTGTGCAGTGTATACATACAGGACAGGAGATGTGGTACTGTGCAGTGTATATACATATGACAGGAGAAGGGGTGTAAGCAGGTACAGGAATACAGTAACGCAGGGATTGCAGAACAATGCTGTATAACAATGTTATTTCATTTTTAACAAAAAGAATGGCATTGGTCGCCTCAGGAAGTTAGTAAACAATAAACAGTAAACATGGGTATTAGCGGGTTAGCGCGACAGTCTGGTATTTACATGTCACTTATAGTCTTCTCTGGTCCTCATCCACACACAGTCTGATGGGAGTTGGAGTACCGGCAATGGCTGCGCGGTGCCCTCAAATGAAATCCACAAATCACGGTCCAGCTTCTGGTGGCAACGGGCGGTCACCGCTTTTGCCCACTGAGCCCCTAGTCCTTAAATTTGTGCAGCAAAAGTGGGGAGCACTGCAGGAGTCTCTGTCCAACACGTGTGCTGCTACGTGTTTGTCAACAATGGACAATACACCTGAGGGTTCTGCACCAAGCACCTGCTCCTCCGCATGAGTACTTCACTCTGCTTAGCTGGGTGCACGGAGCTCTGCACACTCACTGACTTACTGGAGCATTCGCCTAAGCTCTGCTGGGGCACGACTCCGCGCTGTCTCTCACGCTGTGGAGCGCACCGCACACCTTCTCCCGCTCTCACTGCCGGCGGGAAAACTCTGTCTCTTTTACGAGCTATTGAAGAAAAAAAAAGTTAATCAACTCACCCATATTGGCAGCAGTTCCAACTTCCAGATCCCGCACGGACTGGGCTGAGCGGCCTCAGAGGAAATAATCAAAGAAGCAGGTGAATTCCAGCAGGATCCCAAGAAAGTCCTTATTCACTTAAAATATAACTGTTTTTCGTGCTCATAAAAGTGGGAACAAAGCCAGTATTCCACTAAATACTGTAGATAAGCCCCTGATGTCGGTGCCGGCAGCTGATAGGCGAAAAATAGGGTGACAGATTCCCTTTAACCCCTTAAGCCCCAAGGGTGGTTTGCATGTTAATGACCGGGCCATTTTTTACAATTCTGACCACTGTCCCTTTATGAGGTAATAACTCAGGAACGCTTCAACGGATCTAGGCGATTCTGAGATTGTTTTCTTGTGACATATTGTACTTCATGTTAGTGGTAAAATTTCATTGATATAACTTGCGTTTAATTGTGAAAAAAATGGAAATATGGAAAAAATTTTGAAAATATTGCAATTTTCAAACTTTGAATTTTTATGCCCTTAAAATAGAGAAATATGTGACACAAAGTAATTACTAAATAACATTTTCCACATGTCTACTTTACATCAGCACAATTTTGGAAACAAAATTTTTTTTTATTAGGAAGTTATAAGGGTTAAAAGTTAACCAGCGATTTCTCATTTTTACAACAACATTTACAAAACCATTTTTTTTAGGGACCACCTCACATTCAAAGTCACTTTGAGGGGTCTATATGGCAGAAAATACCCAAAATTGACACTATTCTAAAAACTGCACCCCTCAAGCTACTCAAAACTACATTCAAGAAGATTATTAACCCTTCATGTGTTTCACAGGAGCAGAAGCAACATGGAAGGAAAAAATGAACATTTAACTTTTTAGTCACAAAAATGATCTTTTAGCAACATTTTTTTATTTTCCCAAGGGTAACAGGAGAAATTGGACCACAAAAGTTGTTGTCCAATTTGTCCTGAGTGCGCTGATACCCCATATGTGGGAGAAACACTGTTTGGGCACACAGCAGGGCTCGGAAGGGAAAGGGCACCGTTTGATATTTTCAACCTAAAATTGGCTGAAATTGAAATCGGACGCCATATTCCATTTGGAGAACCCATGATATGCCTAAACAGTGGAAACCCCTCACAAGTGACCCCATTTTGGAAACTAGACCCCCTAAGGAACTCATCTAGATGTGTGGTGAGCACTTTGAACCCCCAAGGGCTTCACAGAAGTTTATAACGCCCGGGCATAAAAATAAAAAATCATATTTTTTCCACAAACATGATCATTTAGTCCCCAATTTGTTATTTTCCCAAGGGTATCAGGAGATATTGAACCCCAAAAGTTGTTGTCCAATTTGTCCTGAGTGCGCTGATACCCCATATGTGGGGGAGAAACACTGGTTGGGCACACAGCAGGGCTCGGAAGGGAAAGAGCGCCGTTTGATATTTTCAACCTAAAATTGGCTGAAATTGAAATCGGACGCCATGTTCTGTTTGGAGAAACCATGATATGCCTAAACCATGGAAACCCCCCACAAGTGACCCCATTTTGGAAACTAGACCCCCTAAGGAACTCATCTAGATGTGTGGTGAGCACTTTGAACCCCCAAGGGCTTCACAGAAGTTTATAACGCCAGGGTGTAAAAATAAAAAATCATAGTTTTTCCACAAACATGATCGTTTAGTCCCCAATTTGTTATTTTCCCAAGGATATCAGGAGATATTCGACCCCAAAAGTTGTTGTCCAATTTGTCCTGAGTGCGCTGACACCCCATATGTGGGGGAGAAACACTGGTTGGGGACACAGCAGGGCTCGGAAGGGAAAGAGCGCTGTTTGATATTTTCAACCTAAAATTGGCTGAAATTGAAATCGGACGCCATGTTCCGTTTGGAGAACCCATGATATGCCTAAACAGTGGAAACCTCCCACAAGTGACCCCATTTTGGAAACTAGACCCCCTAAGGAACTCATCTAGATGTGTGGTGAGCACTTTGAACCCCCAAGGGCTTCACAGAAGTTTATAACGCCCGGGTGTAAAAATAAAAAATCATATTTTTTCCACAAACATGATCGTTTAGTCCCCAATTTGTTATTTTCCCAAGGGTATCAGGAGAAATTGGACCACAAAATTTGTTGTTCAATTTGTCCTGAGTGCGCTGATACCCAATTTGTGGGGGAGAAACACTGTTTGGGCACACGGCAGGGCTCGGAAGGGAAAGAGTGCTGTTTGACATTTTCAACCTAAAATTGGCTGAAATTGAAATCGGATGCCATGTTCCGTTTGGAGAACCCATGATATGCCTAAACAGTAGAAACCCCCCACAAGTGACCCCATTTTGAAAACTAGACCCCCTAAGGAACTTATCTAGATGTGTGGTGATCACTTTGAACCCCAAAATGTTTAGCTAAAGCTTATAATGCCCGGGCGTGAAAAAAAAATAATAATTTTTTTTTCCACAAAAATGATCTCTTAGTCCCCAATTTGTTATTTTCCCAAGAGTATCAGGAGAAATTGAACCCCAAAAGTTGTTGTCCAATTTGTCCTGTGTGCGCTAATACCCCATATGTGGGGGAGAAACACTGTTTGGGCACACGGCAGGGTTCGAAAAGGAAGTAATGACATTTTGGAATGCAGACTTTGATGGAATGGTCTGCGGGCGTCATGTTCCGTTTGCAGAGCCCCTGATGTTCCTAAACAGTGGAAACCCCCCCTTTCTTTGGTGTGGTCCCTTTGCAGTAGGTGGGGGCTATCATAGCGCCAGTGCTCAGTGGGGGAAGGGATAGCAGAGTGCGCTGCTCACCTATCTGCGTGCTGCCCTGGGTTCACGCCAAACTGCTCTGCTGCGCCCGCTTTCTCATTTTTTCTCCGCCTCATTCGAGCTTCCCTCAGGCAACAGGTGAAGGTCCCCCTCGCTAAAGTTCCCCCCAGAAGCAGGGAATGCAGCGTTAACAGTTCCAGACCCGGCACGCAGGTACCCGCTCTCTGGTCGTCCCCCTTACACTCTAACGTTGGTACTGACCAGAGTCAGACAGAGAGAGGCTCAGGCGTGCTGTTCGAGCAGCGGCGGTCTTTTCAAACTTCTGCATAGGCCCAGGGCTGTGCTGACGCACTGACACAGGCCCCGCAGCTCTTGTCAGCGCATGCACTAAGAGAGCACGCGCACCAGGGCCTGTGCAGAAGTTCTAACCCCTTTATCCCCAAGGGTGGTTTGCATGTGAGGGTAAACAACTGTTTGGGCACATGGCGGACGCTTCATATTGCAAAAAATAGTTTTTGCATCACCATATTTTGAGAGCTACAGTTTTTCGATATTTTGGCCCACAGAGTCATGTGACATCTTGTTTTTTGCGGGATGAGCTGACGTTTTTATTGTTACCATTTTCAGGCACATTACATTTTTTGATTGCTTTTTATTCTGATTTTTGGGATGCAGAATGAACAAAAGCCAGCAATTCCTGAATTTCTTTTTTTTTTTTTTGGGGGGGGGCACCTTTATGCCGTTCCGTTCATAGTAAAACTGGCAAGGCAGTTTTATTCTTTGGGTTAGTATGATTACAACAATACCTCATTTATATCTTTTTTATGTTTTGGCGCTTTTATACAATAAAAACTAAATATATATATAAAAAAATAATTAATTTTGCATTGTTATATTCTGAGAGCTATAGCTTTTTTATTTTTTTGGTGATGGAGCTGTATCGGCTTGTTTTTTGCGGGACAAGATGACGTTTTCAGCGGTACCATGTGGGTCGCCCTCCCAGCGCTGTGGGGTACTCGGTACCGGGCCGATGATCTTCAATGGGAGATGTCACGGCAGCTGGGACCCGGCCCGTGGCCCTTGGCGCCCATTGTAAAAAGGGGAAAGTTTATAAGTGATTCATACAAAAAGGGTGGGGGAACAGGAAAGCCGGCAACTTAAGGGGGGATAAGAATAATCTCACGAAGAAAGAGAGAGAAGCCCTGAAAAATTTGGGTAAGAATAGTGAAATAGTAATTCGGGCAGCCGATAAGGGGGGCGGCATAGTGATACAAAACACCAATGATTATAAAAAAGAAGCATTAAGATTATTGTCGGACACTAAATACTATGAGAAAGTAAAAAATAACCCGTACCCCACATTAACAAAAATACACAATCAAAAAATAAACATGGCATTCCAACAGGGGATAATTAATAAGGACTTAAAGAAGTTTCTAATAAAAAGGCAACCCCCCATTCCATTCCTATACCACTTGCCCAAGATTCATAAAAGCTTGGACAATCCCCCTGGGCGACCAATAATCTCAGGAATTGATTCCCTGACAAGTAACCTTGCCACCTATATTGATAGAAATTTACAGAAATACGTGGTGAAATTAGAAAGCTATATTAAGGATTCTACGGATATGATCAGGATTTTGGGAAGAATCACATGGAAAAAATCATATAGATTTGTCACCATGGATGTTACATCATTGTACACGAATATAGGTCATGAAATAGGATTACTCTGTATTGAATACTACCTAAAAAGAGACATACAATTGGATATAAGGAACATCAACTTCATTCTGGATGGCCTAAATTTCATATTAAACAATAACTTTTTCACCTTTGATGGTGACATGTACCATCAAAAGTATGGTACAGCTATGGGTTCGAAAACAGCTTGTTCGTACGCTAATCTTTTTATGGGTCTTTTTGAAGACATACATATATATGGAAACAAATACAAGAATGGCTTGGTTTTATATAAAAGGTTTATTGATGACTTATTCCTGATCTGGGACACGGAAGTTGGTGACATGGAGGAGTTTTTCAGTGACATCATTAATAACCACTGGGGGATAAATTTTGAACGAACAATACATGAAGAAAGCATCAATTTCCTGGACCTAACAATTTTCTCTGATGGCACAAGGATACATACAAAAACATACTTTAAGCCTACGGACAGGAATTCATATATTGACTTCAGGAGTGGACATTACACAAAATGGCTGCGTAATATACCGGCCAATCAATTTAGAAGGATTAAGAAGAATTGCACTTCCAAGGATGACTACGCTTCTCAATCTGAAATACTCAGAAAAAGATTCCTAGAGAAAGGATACCCAAAAAAATTGATATCCAGCACACAAAAGCACAGTGGAGAAATCCCGCAAGAAACCCTCCTTATACAGAAAGACAGAAAAGGGACAGAGAAGAATAAAGCATTTAATTTTATAACGACTTATAATAATTGTCACAAGTCAATCAAAAAATGCCTTCATAGACACTGGCACTTACTTCTAAGTGATCCAATATTAAAATCCATTGTACCTGATAGACCAGGAATTACTTTCCGCAGGGCGCCAAACATTAAAGGGATAATAGCTCCTAGTAGGCTCAAACAGAAGACAACCACGAATTATGCCAAAGTACTGCAGAAAAAGACATCAAAATGTAGAAAAAATAGATGCCTTTGTTGTCGGAGCATCCAACAGACAAGCAGCTTTAAATCCGCATCAACGAATGAATCCTTTACCATTAAACATGACATGAATTGCTCTACAGAGTTTGTAATTTACCTGCTTGAGTGTCCATGTGGCATGCAGTATGTTGGCAGAACTATCAGACCACTTCATGAGCGGCTAAACAAACATCGTTCAAATATAAAGAGTGGGTATAGAGCACATGGAGTGTCATTCCATTATGACACGTATCATAACAGAGATGCAACAGCAATCAAGATAACCCCGATCGATCATATAGCAGTGAATATACCCAACAGATTCGAGATGCTCAAAAAACGTGAAAAATATTGGATGTTTAAACTGGACACATTAAAACTGAGAGGGCTAAACATAATTTCAGAACTAATATAAATTATAATCCCCCAACCCCCCCCCTCTCTTGGTCACATCCTGAGTGGGTAAGAAAGGCGCACCATAGTAGGAGGAATTCCTGCATCCTTATGTCACACACTTAAGCAAACCTCACTTTATTTTTTCATTCTATCTTTTTTCATTTTATTTATTTTTTCATCTGACTACTTTTTTGATCGCATGGGTATATCTAAACACTTAATGTCTCACATACACCTAATGACACATTTATTTTGTTTAAATATATATCAAAGTTGGTATCCTATCTAGAATTTCACAATTCCCTAATTTAATATGCATAAGCTCATAACAATTTATAATTTTTCCTGATATTACAAAAGACAATGTCATTTATGCCTGCATGGAGACCTGTGACTTGAACCCAGGTGTGCTAGACCAAAAGACACACGTTTCATGGGTGACACCACCACAATTAATATATAAAATAGTGACCATAACTATACGGAAGATGATAGATACTTTCTTCAGGCCATTTTTAATAATACGATTATATAATAGTAATTTTTAGATAATTCTTTATTGATAATAAATAATAAAAATAAAAATGAAAATAAAAATAAGTTTTTTAAAAGCAGTTAATTTTAGAAATAATCCATTTTATTTAATAGTGGCATCGCTCCTTGATTCCCTCCTACAAAACAAAAATAAAGAAAATTGTTCATTGCAATTTTTTATAATAATTTTTTAACAAACCATAGTATCACATATTTAACAGGATAGTTTTGTGAAAAAATAGTTCATAGAACCTATGTTCCAAAGGCACTGATACCAGCAGAGCGGTGGCGCTCAACATAAGTCACAAGAGAAAAAAATGAAACCAGTAAACACATGGGTTCTACTACCCTGAAAGTCAGGAGATAATATTTTTTAAAAAAAATTTTTTTGTTTTTGCATTGACAGTCTGGATACTTTGGCAATGTTTCCGCTGCAATTTTTATGAAGGTCTTTATATCATTTTACTGGTAGGATTTTTATGTACATTTTAGCAAGTATTTTGAAGGATTTTCTTGTTTTATTATGTTATTTGTGTGAAATTGTGCCAAAAATGCTGGCCCCTCCCCCAGTGATGACCATTATGACATCATATGTAAACAGAACACACCCATAATTGCTAATGGAAGGGGCTATAAATTCCCTGCTCCTATGGCTGGTGTAATATCCCTGAGGAAGGTGCCAGGAAGGGCGCCGAAACGCGTAGGAAGGAATAAAGCAGTACTTTGTTACTACATCTTGCATCCCAGGTTATTTTGTGGATTCAGCAGCGCGGACTGTGGCACATCTTGCTTCCCATATTCTCTATAAGTGATTCATGACGCCACCTGTGGTGTTCGGCAATGTATATGTAAGCCGGCGCTGCAGACAGATCCTCTGGGACAGATGGTGCGGTGCAGCAGTGATGTTATAGCCCTACACAGGCAGGGCTGTAGTCCCAGGGCAGAGTAGGTGAAGTGACACTTAGATGGTGTAGTGTCGGGCGCAAGGGATGTAGCCGTGCTGGCGTGTTGGCGCAGGAATAAGTGGAGGACACCAGAGCATGTAGTCCCAAAGCTTTACTCACAGTCTGTTGTGCATACAGGTGGCCGCCTCGGTGCTGTGTCCTCCAGGTCAGGAGCTCAGCCAACTTCAAGTACTCCCTTTCAACACTCCGCCAACATATGTGCCTTTTCTAAACGTCTCCTCTTATAGCGCCTTTGAGTGAAGTATTCACAGTACTGAGTTACACTAGAGTTCCTCCTGTCCGATGTTCCTATGAACTCTACTTGTACGGCAGACAGCTGTAGCCTGCTCCGGGGACTCCTTGCTACTAAGTCCCGGCTCACTATCATTGCTGTTGTGCCCCCAAGTCTTGTGTGGGAATAAAGTGGTCACTACTTCTATTCTTCCGGTGCCTGCTGCAGGACCATTAGTATCCATACAACCTTGGGGACCGAAACCCCGGCATTGTGCTTAGAACTTGGGAAGGGTTTTCTCTTCCAACCCTGATCCTTAGTCCTTCTATTCTCCTTATGTTCCGTACTAATCCTTCTTTTCAATGGAGAATCAAGTTTCCTTTCTCTGTCTCTTTCCTGTGCCAGCAGACCCAGATCACTGTGGCCTGCTGCAGCACTTCCTTCTTCCATCTCTCTCCCGGGGATCTTCTCTTTCTCACTCTCTGTCCTTCTACATCCTCACTCACTGACTGAATGAAAGACTGACTGACTGACTCAACTCTTCCCGCTCTTTTTTGTGAACTAAACTCCACCCACCTCCCAGCACATTTCGTGTACCAAGCAGGGAGCCACCAAGGGATGCTATGCTACACTCCAAGCAGGGAGCCCTTTGTGGTGTGGGGTGCAGGTGTTGGAGTGTGGTTAGGTGTCTCCACCTTACCTGGATAGTGGGGTACCACACCTCAGGAGGAGGTGCAGTACCTCTGTGGCGACTTAACCCTCAGGGGTGCCACACATGTTTATTTATATCCGTCTTTTTTATCGCATATTATTCCACTTTGTTCGACGGTATGATGATAAAGCATTGCTTTCTTGCCTTTTTTTATGGTGTTCACTAAAGGGATTAACTAGTGGGACAGTTTTATAGGTTGGGTCATTATGAACGCGATACCCAATATGTGTACTTTTATTGTTTAGATTTTTTTCATTCAAATATTTGTTTATTGATATAATAAATATTGCTTTATTTATTATTTTTTATTTTTTTTATATTTTTACAATTATTTAAACTTTTTTTAACTTCATTCTTACTTTTATACTTAGTCCCACTATGGGACACTCATTTTTTGAAGACTGATTGCTTATATGGCATGCAGATGAAGCAGCACTCTGTGCACACTTACCTGACAGACTTCCTGACATGCACTGCGCATGACAGGAAGTTTCTCACCTGTGGTAACCCGGATGTCGTCATGATGACATCGGTTTAACATAGCAGCGATCAAGACCCCACGTCATGCCGCGGGCTCTCCGATCCAAAGGCAGAGGGGCTGTCAGCCCCTCTGTCAACACTGGAATGCTGTGATTATGTTTGATCACAGTGTTCTGGGGTTTAAAGTGCCGGGAGTAGACTGTGACTGCTCCTGGCACTTAGTGGCGGGTGTCAGCTGTGAGAATCAGCTGACACCTGGCCACAATCGGCTGCGCTCCCCTATGAGCGCGGCTGATCACCATGAGGTGCTATCTAGTCCATGGTCTAATTGTGCCGGGGCACATGGATGGGATAGTACGTCAGCTGGCACAAAGGGGTTAAAGGGCCAGTGGCCCATTTTGAAGCTCAGAGCCGCCAGCCCTTTAACCCCTATGTCATCTCCTTTCCAGCAAAGGGAGCAAAAAATTAAAAAGTAATCTTAAAACAGCTTAAATGAAACCCAATAAAATCCTAAATGGAAAATGCGTTCAGGCACACGGAGATTGTAATTTCACTGATTTTTCAACTCAAACATTTTAAGGCTGGCCATATTACTTTTCGAGCTGAAACTATAGCAAATGATAAAGTATTATTTGAATTAATACGTACTTAACAAAACAATAATAACCGAAAAAGTCATAACATACAGTATATCTGATTTCTTGGAGGTCCTTTAAAGTATATGAGAAGTCATTGTCTACATCTACCAATCACAGATTTTCCTTACTCCTACAAAAAGTTGAGTAGTCACAAAGATTACTTTTTACTTTTTCTATTATGAGAATAAAAATCATGAAACTGGAATTTCTTGAAAACTATCAATGCAATTTGAAAATTATTACCTAGGACTAGTTTTCCCGAGCTGAGGCTCATTACAAAGAAGATCTGAAAGAAAGCTCTCCTTATATTTCACCACAAAAGAAACAGAAAAAAAAATCATCTTTTTAGAAGTGGAAAAAGAATCTATGAATTGGAATGAAAACGAAGAAAATGTTGTCTCCCTTTATTTTTTAATTCATTCTTGATCTCGGGGAAGACAGATATAATCTGGAGTCTGTTCATGTAAGAACTACTAAAGTCGTACTTGGCCCACATCATAAAACTTAACAGAAATAAAACTCAAACGCCTTAAAATTTACAGCACAGAAAGAGAGAGAAGCTTTCACATGCATTACGGGGTTCAACAAAGCTCAGCAAAGAAGAGTATTTCAAAAAAGATAAGTGACAGGAGAAGTAATGAGTAAAAAATCCCATGGAGCTTTCCTGAATTCATGACAAAGGAGAAATAACAATCTCCAGTTTAGAGGTGAGTTATTTTTTTTATAATATGTAGATTACTCTGAATCTTAGATTTCATTGGCATGTATGGAAATCAAAGAGAATATCTTGTTATTCTTCTAGACCATCTGCACAATCAGCCAGTAAGCCATGAATGCACCTTAAATGACTGTCAGACGAACGATAGTTTGGTCCCATCGATCAGCCGGCAGCTATATCAGTTATCTCTACCATATATGAGGACAAGCTTGGGCCAGCACATTTTTGTTCTCTATGAGAGTGCCACTGCCAGACATGTCTGGTGGTGACTTACTCACATGGAGGGCAAAAGAGTCTGCAGTCCGAAATCAGACATTCCAGATTCTTAGCTTTCCCGACAATCATCTGTTTGGAGTTCCCATACACATTAGACTGTTGGCCGACTTGTCGATTTCATTGTGTTTTGGAGGACTGCATTCATAGCTGGCGATCTTACTATGCTTTAATAATAAGATCTTATTCAAGAGAAATTAATGTAAGCCAAATTTAGGTTGGTAGAGACTTCCATTTAAGCTGTAGAAATTGAGTGAACAAGACCTTCCTAGGCCAGCCATATGACAGATGATTGTGCTTGCTCATTGCCCTCCCAACTGACATCTATAAAAATCAATGTAAGCAACTGAGCTTAGCTGACTTTGACTGAGATCCAAGAATTCAAAAAGTGGGTATCCTAGAGATGCCAAGGCATAACTAGAAAATACTGGTTGCAAAAGAATGAAAAAACTTGGGAAGATGGGTGGGCAAAGGATGCGCTGCTTATGTTTTCTTTAAACCCTACTGATAATTCAGTACTTTTCTAATAATAGAAGATGTTCCTCTTCTCCACCAAGTTCTTTTAAGAAAACTAAGATTTGACCTCTATACTATGTTTTTTTTATAAATTAACTTAGTAGTTACTATCTTTTTAACTCATCACATTGATGGAAACCTTATGAAATGGTATCAAGTTTTGTGTTTTCTCCTTATTTGAAGACTGCATGTCTATAACCATGGAAAAAGATAGGGAGACGTCCAAACCAGGCCTAAGTCTTAAAAGTAGTAGCAAGAACTTCCTCACCAGTCTTTAGAATCTAATGTGATAATTAGAGATGAGTGACTTTGCCTTTTTTAGGGTCAAGTCGGGTTTCATGAAACCCGACTTTCTCAAAAGTCGAGTCGAACGAAATCAGCCAACTATCGTGAAAAGTCGAAGGTCCGACTGAAACACGAAACCCAATGCAAGTCAATGGGGAAGCAAAGTCGGCAGGGAGTGGAGGACAGTAAACACACCTACATGCCGGACCGCTTTTTTAAAGTGCACGAAAACTCTCTCACTCCCCGGACTCTGCACATGTCATCTCGTTTCCCACAGTGTACGTCCTTGCTCATTCGCTGAAAAAAAAGTCACGTGCAAGAATTCTGTGAAATCCGACTTTGGCGCTCAGGTTGCCGACCGCATGGCCGACCTCACGCTATGGTCGGGTTTCGCTCGGCGAAACCCGACTTTGGCGAAAGTCATAGAATCATAGAATCGTAGAGTTTGAAGGGACCTCCTGGGCCATCTGGTTCAACCCCCCGCTCAAAGCAGGATTCGCTAAATCATCCCAGTCAGATGTCTGTCCAGCCTCTGTTTGAAGACTTTCATTGAAGGAGAACTCACCACTTCTCGTGGCAGCCTGTTCCACTCATTGATCACTCTAACTGTCAAAAAGTTTTTTCTAATATCTAATCTGTGTCTCCTCCAAAAAGTCAGCGACTTTTGAATCTGACCGACCTGTTTCGCTCATCTCTAGTGATAATCTGTAAAGCAACCAATTAGAGATGAGCAAAAGGATTTACAGGACTGGGTAGTCCATGTCTACTGGACCTCCTCGTACCTGTTAGCATTTCTGGTGCTTTTTTTGTTTTGCAGCCCAGGGTCAATGTCTTACATCACTCTGTTATGCCACATTGATGTTGTCACGTTGGATATACTCATCAGAAGAGACACCAGGGAAGACGGCAGATAGGAGAAAGTTTTGTTAAGGTTGGTAGTCCACTGACGCTGGACTAGGGTCCTGCAACTCTTTTTGGTCAGTTCTACAACCAATGCAGGGCCAACATCTATAACTTTAATAGACTTCTAAATAGTGTTACACTGTGCTACCTTGGTGGAAAAATAGAAATGAGTTCTGAGATCACCTTATTTTCTGTAGAAGATAATTGCAGTAAATGTCACGTACACAGGTTATAGTAAAAAGTTTGGGAATTGATACCAATTGTAGTTTCCAGAAAGAAAATCATTTGTGGTTAATATTAATTGAGGAAGTCTTTTGCCTGCACAGCACTCTGTGTGGTTAGGAGTGGTGCTGCAAGTCTGATTTATCAATTACACATAACATGATGAGGATGCAAAAAACATAGGAAGTAGCAGAATCCTTAAATGCCCTATTTACTATTATGGTCAATCTCACAAGTATTTTTTATGTGCATGTAGAGGAAGCTTTCCTAGAACATTTATCAAATTACTCTATCTATGCTTCTTGTATAGTGTATCATGGGGTAATACAAAGCTCTAAGTCTAGATGTAATGTCCTCCATAATGTGTTGTTCATAGGTGCTAATGTAAAGATTTCAGCAGCCGTGAGGTCTAGAATTTGCTAGCAAATTTGTCTGTGTGTTCCGCTCAGATAATAGTTAATTGTCTAGGGAGATAGCCTAGCCCAGTCCATTTAGTTAGAAATGGCCACAAGCTAAAATTTCCATTAGAATGGTGATGACCACAACAGTTTGTAGAATACAAATTACCCACTGCTTACTAAAGCAAAAATCAAACAAGTTCACAAAGGTGATTTAAAAAATAATAACAAGGAAATAAAACTTTACGAGATTGCTAGATGTACACTAAGATATTGTACAAGTCTGCAGTTCCACTAATGATCACACGGCTCTTCTTTAAACATTGACCCAATTCTACAAATTGAGGTCCCATGTGCAAATGCTAGAGCATTGTGCTATATAGTCTCTGTTCAGGGCAGGTCTAGCACATGTAAGCACAAGGCTAGGCCCACATATATGATGGATCATGCCCACGTGTAGTGTATATCCCTCTCATGGGAGCGTAAAACAGTCCCCAAACAGGACACAGTAAGGGTATGTGCACATGTTGCGGTTTTTGATGCATTTCCGCGGCGTTTTTGGACGTGCGGGATTTCCTCAAATCCGCAGTGCGTTGTGCACACAATGTTAGTCAATGAGAAAATCAAAAATGCTGTGCACACAATGCGGAAAAAAACACGCAGATTTGCAGCATTTTATTTTCCGCAGCATGTCAATTCTTTATGCGGATCTGCAGCGTTTCTGCACCCATTGACTTGCATTGAGTTGGGCACTTCAACAGCAAAACCGCAGCTTTAAAAAAGATATGTGGTTTTGCTGCAGATGAAACGCTGCAGATCGGGAGGAGGGAAGAGTGTGGGCGGAGTGTGGGCAGTGACTGTGTGCATGTATGGTGTGTGGGCGGTGACTGCGTGCGTTTATTGTGTGTGGGGTCTGCAGGGGCTGTGTGGGGGTCTGCGGGGCTGTGTGGGGGTCTGGCGGGGCTGTGCGGGGCGTCGGGCGGGGCTGTGCAGGGGTCTGGCGGGGCTGTGCAGGGGTCTGCGGGGCTGTGCGAGGGTCTGCGAGACTGTGCGGGGGTCTGGTGGGGCTGTGTGGGGGTCTGCGGGTCTGTGTGGGGGTCTGCGGGTCTGTGCGGGGGTCTGACGGAGGTCTGCTGGGGCTGTGTGTGTCTGTGTTTGTGTGTGTGTGTGCAGGCATTGTCCGATGGGACAACAATTCCAATCTGGCTATGCCTGCTACACTGACAGTGATTGACACATTAGCCAATGATGTGACAGTAGTAGTCCCATAATCCGGCTAATGTGTTGAATGTAAAAAAAAAGTAAAACAAAAAAACACATACACAAAACAAAAAAACACATACTTACCATCTACACCTAATCCCCGAAGCCCTTGCTCACCTGAAAAAAATTAAAATAATAAACAAACAATGTACTCCTTGTGTCCAACGTAATCCAATTAATACGATTGTCCCACAACAATATCCTGTGGAGAGCTGTCACATTAGCTGATGCAACTGCTCTCCAGGGGCTCCAGTGGTACAATGATGGAGATAATCCTCTGTTTTGTATCCCTCTGCTGCGGACAGGTCACCTGAGTTCACCTGTCACTTTGTGGCACTATATCGTGAGAATTATTTCCGGTGGCACAGTGCTGGAGGGTTAACTCCGGTCAGTGTGTCATTGGAGGTCTATAGAATGGTCACTTCTGCTGATGTGACAGCTCTATAGGGGAGATCGTCGTGGGTCAATTGTTATTAATGGGATTACGTCAGATAGGGAGTATATTGTTGTTTGTTTTTTTAATTTTTTTACAGGAGACGATGGCTTCCAATGGATTTAGGCGGACAATAAAAATAACGAAAAACTGTGGCATGTTTTATTTCATTAAAATACTTTATTCTTATGTGTGTGTTTTTTTAACCCTTTCTTACTATAAGATTAATAAAGGATAGGTGTCTTATTGACGCCTCTCCATTATTAACTGGGCTTAATGTCACCTTACAATAGCAAGATGACATTAACCCCTTATTAACCCATATGCCACCGCTACACAGCAGTGGGAAGAGAGGGGCTAAGTTCCAGAATTGGCGCATTGCACAGATGCTCCGCTTCTGGGGTGGCAGCGGACTGGTATTTGTAGCCAGGGGGGCAATATCAATGGCCCCTTCCTTGGCTATGAATATCAGCTCGTAGCTGTCTGCGTAGCCTTTCTGGCCATAAAATATAGGGGGACCCCATGTCATTTTTTAGGGGGGTCCCCCTGTTTTAATAGCCAGTATAGGCTATGCAGACAGCTTCGGGTCGATATTCATAGCATAGGAAGGGGTCATGGATATTCCCCCCCCCGGCTACAAATACCATCCTGCATCTATGGATAAATCTATGGATAAATCTATGGATATATCAATGGATATATCTATGGATATATCTATGGATAGATATGGATATATCTATGGATGTCTATGGATGTATCTATGGATATATCTATGGATAAGTCTATGGATATATCTATGTCTATGGATATGTCTATGGATATATCTATGGATAGATATGAATCAAGAAAAATAGGCAGCACTCCAAATTAAATGTGAAAAAAGTGGATACTTTACTGATCCTCAGGTCTTTAACCCCTTTCTGCCATCCGATGTACTATCCCGTCCATGGGACCCGGGCCCCTATGCCCATGGACGGGATAGTACGTCGGCGCGATCAGCGGCGCCCACGTGGTGAGCGCCGCTGATCGCGGCCGGGTGTCAGCTGATTATCACAGCTGACACCCGGCACAAAGTGTCAGGGGCGTTCACGGACTGCCCCCGACACGTTAACCCCTTGCACACCGCGATCAAACATGATCGCGGTGTACCGGGGGCTAAAGGGAAGCATCGGCAGGGAGGGGGCTCCCTCCGTGCTTCCCTGAGCCCCCAACGGCAGCGCAATGTGCAGCGCTGCTGCGGGGGGCTCCTTTCCTCCAGGCCCCCGAATCCAAGATGGCGACGGGGGCCTTCGGGGGCCTGCAGGAAGCTGGCTTCCTCAGTGCCTGCAAAGCGCAGGCATGAGGAAGCCTTCTGCAGTGCCTGTGTCAGATCGCTGATCTGTCACAGTGATCTGTGATGTGACAGATCAGCGATCTGTCACAGGACAGTGATGTCCCACCTGGGACTATTTAATAAAGTAAAAAAAAATAAAATAAATAAATTAGAAAAAAAAAAAAAAAATTCCCCCAATAAATCCATTTTTTTGAAATAATAAAAAAACAAACAATAAAAGTACACATATTAGGTATCACCGCGTCCGTAACGACCCGTCCTATAAAACTGTCCCATTAGTTAACCCCTTTAGCGAACCCCTTAAAAAATAAAAATAAAAAACGAAGCAAAAAATAATGATTTATTATCATACCGCCAAACAAAAAGTGTAATAACGCGCGATCAAAAAGACGCAAATAAATATCCATGGTACCGCTGAAAACGGCATCTTGTCCCGCAAAAAACAAGCCACCACACAGCATCATCAGCGAAAAAATAAAAAAGTTATAGCTCACAGAATAAAGCGATGCAAAAATAATTATTTTTTATATAAAATAGTTTTCATTGCATAAAACCGACAAAAACATAAAAAAAGACCTAAATGAGGTATCGCTGTAACCGTACTGACCCGAAGAATAAAACCGCTTTATCAATTTTACCGCACGCGGAAAGGTGTAAACGCACCCCCCCAAAAGAAATTCATGAAACGCTGGTTTTTGTTCATTCTGCGTCCCAAAAATAGGAATAAAAAGCGATCAAAAAATGTCACGTGCCCGAAAGTGGTACCAATAAAAACATCAACTCGTCCCACAAAAAATAAGACCTCACATGACTCGGTGGGTCAAAATACGGAAAAATTATAGCTCTCAATATGTGGTGATGCAAAAACTATTTTTACAATAAAAAGCGTCTTTTAGCGTCTGACAGCCGCCAAACATAAAAACCGCCATAAATAGTAAATCAAACCCCCCGTTATCACCCCCTTAGTTAGGGAAAAATAATAAAATTAAAAAAAAGTATTTATTTCCATTTTCCCATTAGGGTTAGGGCTAGGGTTAGGGTTAGGGCTAGGGTTAGGGCTAGGGCTAGGGTTAGGGCTCAGATTAGGGTTAGGGGTGTGTTGGGGTTAGGGTTGGAGTTATAATTGGGGGGTTTCCACTGTTTGGGCACATCAGGGGCTCTCCAAATGCAACATGGCGTCTGATCTCAATTCCAGCCAATTCTGAGTTGAAAAAGTCAAATGGTGCTCCTTCCCTTCCAAGCTCTGCCATGAGCCCAAACAGTGTTTTACCCCCACATGTAGGGTATCAGCCTACTCAGGACAAATTGCAAAACAATTTTTGGGGTCCAATTTCTCCTGTTACCCTTAGGAAAATAAAAAATTGGGGGCAAAAATATCATTTTTGTGGAAAAAAATGATTTTATTTTCACGTCCGAGTGTTATAAACTTTGTGAAGCACTTGGGGGTTCAAAGTGCTCACCACACATCTAGATAAGTTCCGTGGGGGGTCTAGTGTCCAAAATGGGGTCACTTGTTGGGAGTTTCAATAGTTTAGGTACATCAGGGGCTCTCCAAACGCACATGACACCCCCAGACCATTCCATCAAAGTCTGCATTCCTAAACGTCACTGCTTCCCTTCCGAGCCCCGACGTGTGTCCATACAGTAGTTTTCTCCCACATATGGGGTGTCAGCGTACTCAGGCCAAATTGGACAACAACTTTTGGGGGTCCAATTTCTCCTGTTACCCTTGGGAAAATGAAAAAATTGGGACTAATTGATCATGTTTCTGGAAAAAATACGATTTTTTTATTTTCATGCCCGGACATTATAAACTTCTGTGAAGCCCTTGGGGGTTCAAAGCGCTCACCACACATCTAGAAAAGTTCCTTAGGGGGTCTCGTTTCCAAAATGGGGTCACTTGTGGGGGTTTCCACTGTTTAGGTACATTAGGGGCTCTCCAAAGGCAACATGACACCCGCAGACTAGATTTGAGCGAAACGGGTCGAGCAATTTCAAAAGTCGCCGACTTTTGGCAAAGTTGGGTTTCATGAAACGAAACCCGACCCTAGGATGAGGTCGGCCACGAGGTCGGCGACTTACGCGCCAAAGTCGCGTTTCAAAAGTTTGTTTTGCGCTCTTTTTCAGCCAATCAGGATCCACGGACACTGTGGGCAACGTGATGACATAGGCAGGGGTCACCACCATCTTTCAGAAGGGCATGCAAGTGATTGGCTTGCTTTGGTGGGCGTCACAGGGGGTATAAAAGGGCGTGCACGCCGACCGCCATATTACTTCTGCCGATCTCAGTATAGGGAGAGGTTGCTGATTCTGTAGGGAGAGCGTTAGGCAGGGAAGAAGACAAAAAAACTGCTTCTGCTGCTAGCGATTTGGCCTGCACAACACACCAGTCACTGTGTGTGCAGTGCAAGGGGAGGCTATATAGTGGTGTATCAGTGGTGTTGGTTGTTGGGCTGCCTTCTAAGGCTTCCTGACATTCCTGCATTGCTGTTTACCCACTGCTCCGCAAACTGCTTTTTTAAAAGCAATCCAATCTCCCTTATCCTCTAGTCACTTTTGTCACAGCTGTGCCATCGAGCCTGTGACATAGCGCTCAGATATCAGTGGGCCTCACACAATCCAAAAGTGTCCAGTGTCCAAAAGTGTGTGCAGAGATTCAAAATCTCCCTTATCCTCTAGTCACTTTGGTCACAGCTGTGCCATCGAGCCTGTCACATAGCGCTCAGATATTCATTGGGCCTCACACAATCCAAAAGTGTCCAGTGTCCAAAAGTGTGTGCAGAGATTCAAAATCTCCCTTATCCTCTAATCACTTTGGTCACAGCTGTGCCATCGAGCCTGTCACATAGCGCTCAGATATTCATTGGGCCTCACACAATCCAAAAGTGTCCAGTGTCCAAAAGTGTGTGCAGAGATTCAAAATCTCCCTTATCCTCTAGTCACTTTGGTCACAGCTGTGCCATCGAGCCTGTGACATAGCGCTCAGATATCAGTGGGCCTCACACAATCCAAAAGTGTCCAGTGTCCACAAGTGTCTGCAGAAATTTAAAATCTCCCCTGTCCTATAGACACCTTGTACCTTGTTTTACATTACTATATAGTTTGTTGGATTTTGTCTACATTTCTACCAAAAATGAGGAAGGCTGGTGGAAGAGGCCGTGGAATTGGGCGGGGGTTGGCAGCTGGTAATGATGGTGTTGGTGGTGGATCTGATGGTAGTGGCAAGAGCAAAATAGGACCGAATGCAGGAGGTGTTGAGCCTGCGTCATCGTCTGGCTACATAAGGCCTCGAACGCTTAGTTTTCTAGGAGTTGGCAAACCGCTTTTAAAGCCAGAGCATCAGGAAAAAGTTTTGTCTTACATTGCTGACTCAGCCTCCAGCTCTATCGCCTCCTCTTCTCCAGTTGTAAAAAGTAAAAGCACTGAGTCGTCATTGGAGGCTCATGTTCATGAACCACACCTTTCCTTGTGTCCTTCACCCCAACCAAGATTGAAGGATGACGCAGGCCATACTACTGATTACTCCATGGAGCTGTTTTCACATACCATGCCTGGATTATCAAGTCAAATGGTGAATTACCCAGGCCAAGATGAATCTGACATGGAGGGCACTGATGCACAGCCGCTGATGGATGATTCTGCTGGTACATTCACTCAGAGCACTACATTGTCCTCGCAGTGTACAGAGCCAGATTCTGACCCTGATGAGACTCAGGTGCCCCTTCCCGCACACTATACCACCATACACGGTGACACAGAGGAAGGTGCACATGACATAGAAGAGGAGGTGATGGATGACCCAGTTGTTGACCCAGATTGGCATCCATTGGGGGAAGAGGGTGCTGCTTCCAATAGCTCAGATGAGGAGCATCCACAGCAGACATCGACATCGCAACAGCTGTTATCTGGCACGCCCGGAGCACTCCAAAGACAGGTTCCAAACATCAAAAGAGTTGCTGGACAGCTTGTCCAAAGGGTCAAAAGATCACAGCGTCCTAGGCCGCAAAATGTCTGCCAAAGTAGGAAGAGTGCAGTGTGGCACTTTTTTGAACAAAATCCTCATGATCAGGCCAAGGTTATCTGTAAGAAGTGCGCAAAGACCTTTAGCCGAGGGAAAAATCTGAAAAATTTGAATACCAGTTGCATGCTTAGACATTTAACCAGCATGCACTTGCAAGCGTGGACACAACACCAAACCTCAAGTGCCACATGTGCAACTGATCACAACGAAGGTAGTCAGCAACGCTACATTGTTTCCCCCACTGTAAGCCCACTGGTTAGCACAGCAGCAAATGTTGAGGTGTCGTTGTAAGGCCACAGCAGTCAGGGAATCCCACTGTTATATCAACGAAAGACTTATTCTAGACCATCAGAAAGAACACCAACTCCATCACCATCATCAACCCTCTCTCAGTCCGCCCTGTCCACCGCTACTTCCACCATATGCAGCTCTCAAGTCCAGCTCACCCTCCCAGACACTATGAGTAGGTCAAGAAAGTACTCAGTGTCTCATCCGCGTACACTGGGTTTGAACGCCCACATTGCCAAACTAATCTCGTTTGAGATGATGCCCTTTCGGTTGGTGGAAAGCACAGCTTTCCGCGAACTCATGGCCTATGCAGTACCACGCTATGACCTACCCACTCGCCACTTCTTCTCTCGCAAAGCCATCCCAGCCCTCCACCATCATGTGAAAGACCGCATTGTCCATGCACTCAAGCAGTCAGTGAGCGGAAAGGTGCACCTCACAACTGATGCATGGTCCAGTCGGCATGGCCAGGGCCGTTACATGTCCATCACTGCGCACTGGGTTAATGTGGTGGATGCAGGGTCCACAGGGGACAGCGGTGGTGGGACAGTGCTGCCTAGCCCACGGTATAGGAAACAGTTGGCTGTAGGCGTTCGACCTTCCTCCTCCTCCTCCTCCTCCTCCAGAAGCGAAAGCTCGTCCACAGAGCGCAGTCGTACGAGCACTCCATCTGCAGCTGCCACTGTTGCACACGATGTGTCCCCCTATCGAGCAGCTAGTGGAAAGCGTCAGCAGGCTGTGTTGCAGATGATGTGTTTGGGCAACAGACACACCGCCGAGGTGCTGGCCGAGTACTTGAAGCGACAAACTGAGTTATGGCTGGGCAGTGTACATCTTGAGGCAGGCAAGGTAGTTAGTGATAACGGCCGTAATTTTGTGGCAGCCATAGCCCTTTCAAAACTCAGCCACATACCTTGCCTGGCTCACACCTTGAACCTGGTGGTGCAGTGCTTCCTCAAAAATTATCCGGAGTTAACAGCCCTGCTCCAGAAGGCCGGTCGCCTGTACACTCCGTTCGTATGCAGAAGCTGCAGCGATTGCTCCACCTTCCCAACCACCGCCTCATTATCGACATTGCAACAAGGTGGAACTCCACCCTGCACATGGTGGAGCGGCTGTGCGAGCAGAGGCAGGCCATAATGCATTTGTGGGAGGATACACGGCCAGGCACTTTGAGAGCAGACATGGAGTTGACAGGTGTGCAGTGGTCGAAGCTGAAAGACCTCTGTAAAGTCCTTCAGTGTTTTGAGGAATGCACACGGCTGGTAAGCGCAGACGACGCCATCCTAAGTATGAGCATCCCACTTATGCGTCTGCTCATGCAAACTTTGACGCACCTTAAGGAGCAGGCGTCTGCAGCCAATGTTGATGAGGAGGAAGAGGAGGAGGGAATCCTTGATGACATTCAGCCATTGTCTGCTCAGGGACCTCTCCTGGACGAGGTGGAGGAGGATGATGATGGGGATGATTACTTAGGGGAGGAGGATGCATCTCGTGGGGAAAGTGAAAATGTTGGCGTGGCAAGGTCTGGTACAGGGTTTGTGCGTGACTGGAGGGATGTGGATTTGCCAGAAAGTGCTCCTCCACCCAGCACTCGCAGTGCATCATTGACACCGGGAACATTGGCCCACATGTCAGATTATGCCTTGCAGATCCTAAAAAGGGACCCCCGCATTGCCAAAATGATGAACGATGACGACTACTGGTTGGCCAGCATCCTGGATCCACGCTATAAAGGCAAATTACAAAACATCATGCCACAGGAGAACCTTGACCTAATATTGGCTAATAAACAAGCAACTCTGGTAAATCGGCTGCTTGAGGCATTCCCAGCACACAGCAGCGGTGATGGTTCTCACACGAGCCGTACGGGCCGGGGGCAGCTTGGCAGAGGTGTTCGTGGTGCACACAGCAGAAATGGCGTTGGAGACAGGGGTTTCATGACAATGTTGTGGACTGATTTTTCAAATACCGCTCACACAACTGGTAATACTGCATCGATGGAAAGTGACAGGAGACAGCATTTGTCAACTATGGTTACAAACTACTTTTCCTCCCATATCGATGTTCTCCCACACAGGTCATTCCCCTTTGACTATTGGGCCGCTAAACTGGACACCTGGCCTGAATTGGCCCAATATGCCTTACAGGAGCTCGCTTGCCCAGCTGCAAGTGTGCTATCGGAAAGAGTCTTCAGTGCAGCTGGATCAATCCTGACAGAAAAAAGGACCCGTCTGTCAACCCAAAATGTGGATGATCTAACCTTCATTAAAATGAACCATGCATGGGTTTCCAAGGATTTTGTCCCACCTTCCCCTGATGACACATAGGGTGACAGAAAAATGGCTTGCTTTGGTCCACCTCTTCCTGGGACTTCACCTATTTCGCCTTTTGCATCAGCTGAATGTCCAACATCAACATATGCCACTTTCTAAAACTCCCTAAAAAAATAAATAAATAAATCTTTATTTTTATATAGCGCTAACATATTCCGCAGCGCTTTACAGTTTGCACACATTTTCATCACTGTCCCGGGTGGGGCTCACAATCTATATTCCCTATCAGTATGTCTTTGGAGTGTGGGAGGAAACCGGAGTGCCCGGAGGAAACCCATGCAAACACGGGGAGAACATACAAACTCCTTGCAGATGTTGTCCTTGGTGGGATGTGCTGCCTAACTGTGGGATGTGCTGCCTCCCCCCCATGGCCGGGGTCACCACCTAGCGCACGACACCGTGCGAGTGCCGTTGCCCTGGACAGGTGGGTAGGCCGACTCTTGGGCGCGGGCACTGGCACAGGGTCCCTCATAGTGCAATCAAGTGTCTCTGATGGTGGTGGTTCACACCCGCCGTCAGACACACCGCTGTACTATGAGGGGCCCAGTGCCAGTACCGACGCCCACGAGTGGGCCCCCCTTGCTTGGGCAGGGCCCCAGCATTTGCAATCTTTACCTCTCCATGCTCCTCCGCTGTGTAATCTGGGCCGTCAAATCCATACTGTGCCTGACACCGTCTGAGCCTGTCTCCTGATGTATAGACATATATTTTGAATGTGTACGCTATCCATACATGTTATCCGGGGATACGGTACCCTTTCTAACCTTTGTGCAATCACGTGCAATCCATACTGGGCCTAACACCATCTGAGCCTGCCTCCTGAGACATATATTTTGAATGTGTACGCTATCCATACATGTTATCCGGGGATACGGTACCCTTTCTAACCTTTGTGCAATCACGTGCAATCCATACTGGGCCTAACACCGTCTGAGCCTGCCTCCTGATGTATAGACATATATTTTGAATGTGTACGCTATCCATACATGTTATCCGGGGAAACGGTACCCTTTCTAACCTTTGTGCAATCACGTGCAATCCATACTGGGCCTAACACCGTCTGAGCCTGCCTCCTGATGTATAGACATATATTTTGAATGTGTACGCTATCCATACATGTTATCTGGGGATACGGTACCCTTTCTAACCTTTGTGCAATCACGTGCAATCCATACTGGGCCTAACACCGTCTGAGCCTGCCTCCTGAGACATATATTTTGAATGTGTACGCTATCCATACATGTTATCTGGGGATACGGTACCCTTTCTAACCTTTGTGCAATCACGTGCAATCCATACTGGGCCTAACACCGTCTGAGCCTGCCTCCTGAGACATATATTTTGAATGTGTACGCTATTCATACATGTTATCCGGGGATACGGTACCCTTTCTAACCTTTGTGCAATCACGTGCAATCCATACTGGGCCTAACACCGTCTGAGCCTGCCTCCTGAGACATATATTTTGAATGTGTACGCTATCCATACATGTCATCTGGGGATACGGTACCCTTTCTCACCTTTGTGCAATCACGTGCAATCCATACTGGGCCTAACATCGTCTGAGCCTGCCTCCAGAGACATATATTTTGAATGTGTACGCTATCCATACATGTTATCCGGGGATACGGTACCCTTTCTCACCTTTGTGCAATCACGTGTAATCCATACTAGGCGTGAGAACGGCTGGCGAGCTGTTAAGCAAGCTACAGCACCTGTGGTTTGCACACGTAAGTTTTTCATTTTTTCAGGAATGACGGTTAGGCCTAATTCCGGAACTGCGGTTGACCTGCACTTACTGGGAAATCATTGTTCGCGGGTAATAATTGTAATCAGTGATCCCCATCACTAACGTTGTTCAGCGGGTTATCTGCACCTGTAAGCGACAAACGCTGGCCTTTTCAGTGTAGCGCACATGCAGCCACAGACATGTAAGGGCATGACACACCAGTTATTGGCCAATCTCATGTGCCAGAGCCTCACGTGTCCCTCTAGTAAGCCGGACTCGGACCGCGGGGCATGACGGAGTCTCGTTCGTTAACGGAATTAAGCTTGCAATGTGTGCATCTGTTCTGTAGCTGGCATGGTTGAGGTTTCCCAGGTGGAGTCGAATTTAACCGTAGGCTCCACTCCTGGTGGTGTCCTTCTGGACATTCCTTTAAGGTTCAGCTTTGCAACCATACTGCCCAAGTAAAACAAACACTTTGCCTTCATGAACGCTGTTTGGAGGGTCATGACTCGTGGGAATAACGCCGCCCAATCAGTTAACCTGCTAGAGAGATCCTTCGTTGCTCCCAAGCATGACATCACACTCCCTAGGAAGAAGGTAATGCCACTGTGGCGACCGTACTCCTGGGGGCGACACAAGTGCACTGATGCCCAGCCACTGCTCGATGAATCTGCTGGTACATTGACCCAGACCACTACATTCCCCTCGCACGCTACACGACCTGAATCTGACCCTGATGAAACTCAGGTTACCCTTCCCATATACAGTTCCATCTTACACGGTGACAAAGAGGAAGCTGCAGATGAAAGTGCAGGTTCGGCCCACCCGCCATCAGACACACCACCGTACTATCAGGGGCCCTGTGCCAGTGCCGTCGCCAACGAGTGGGCCCCCCCTGCTTGCCCAGTATCACAGCACTTGCAAAGTTGAAATACTGTGCAGTGAGATGGAAGATGGGGACGACGAGGAGTCTAGACTAGTACAGGGATTCCCTAGCGAGGAGACTTATTTGATTGTTTTCAATGTTGGGACAGCAATTTTTGCAGAGCACTATACTCTGGAGAATGATAGATGGGGCCCCACCATACACTGGAACATTCCAAAGGTGGACATCAGACACTGGAGCAGCATTTACAGGGCCCATTATACACTAGAGCATTAGAAATGGGGCCCATTATGTTTGGAGCATTATTTGGGCCCATAAGACAGTGGAGCTTCATCCATGGGGACCAACATATACTGTAGCATTATGTGGAGCTCATCATATACTGTTTCAAACATTATATGGGACCAATGATTCTGTATGGAGAAATAGATGGGCCTCGTCATGAGATGTAAAAAGTGAGGTATTTTTCATTGTACTATACCGCTATTTCTCTGCCGTATCGGAGCATGATGAGTTGTGGTATGTGTTAAGGGGGTGCTCTTTCACCCAGGGCACATGAAAACCTGCAGCCAGCCCTCCCCCCCACAACTTTAGCCAAATAACCCCCATTTTTCAGTGCGTAACTTGTATTATGAAGTTAATTAAGGTTGACAAGCTTAAGTAAGAAGAATTGATGCTTTTGGCATTCAAATGGGCACTGTAGGTGTGTTTCCTGTCCTCCTCTCACTGCCGACTTTTATTCCCCATTGACTTACATTGGGTTTCGTGTTTCGGGATGACCCCGACTTTTCCCTATAATCGGACGATCTTGCTCGACCCGACTTTTGGAAAAGTCGGGTTTCACGAAACGAAACGCGACCCTAAAAAACCAAAAGTCGCTCAACTCTACCGCAGACCATTCCATCAAAGTCTGCATTCCAAAACGTCACTACTTCCCTTCCGAGCCCTGACGTGTGTCTATACAGTAGTTTTATCCCACATATGGGGTGTCAGCGTACTCAGGACAAATTGGGCAACAACTTTTGGGGTTCAATTTCTCCTGTTACCCTTGGAAAAATAAAAAAATTGGGGACTAATTGATCATGTTTGTGGAAAAAATACGATTTTTTTTATTTTCATGCCCTGGCATTATAAACTTCTGTGAAGCCCTTGGGGGTTCAAAGTGCTCACCTCACATCTAGATAAGTTCCTTAGTGGGTATAGTTTTCAAAATGGGGTCATTTGTTGGGGGTTTCCACTGTTTAGGTACATTAGGGGCTCTCCAAAGGCAACATGACACCCGCAGACCATTCCATCAAAGTCTGCATTCCAAAACGTCACTACTTCCCTTCCGAGCCCCGACGTGTGCCCATACAGTAGTTTTCTCCCACATATGGGGTATCAGCATACTCAGGACAAATTGGACAACAACTTTTGGGGTCCAATTTCTCCTGGTACCCTTGGGAAAATAAAAAAATGGTGACTAAAAGATCATGTTTGTGGAAAAAATACGAATTTTTTATTTTCACGCCCGGGCGTTATAAACTTCTGTGAAGCACTGGGGGGTCAAAGTGCTCACCACACATCTAGATAAGTTCCGTAGGGGGTCTAGTTTCCAAAATGGTGTCATTTGTGGGGGGTTTCCACTGTTTTGGTACATCAGGAGTTTTCCAAACGCGACATGGTGTCCGATCTCAATTCCAGCCAAAAACGTCAAATGGCGCTGCTTCCCTTCCGAGCTCTGCCATGCGCCCAAATAGTGGTTTACCCCCACATGTGGGGTATCAGCGTACTCAGGACAAATTGCACAATAACTTTTAGGGTCCTGTTACCCTTGGAAAAATAAGAATTGAGGGTGAAAAGATCATTTTTGTGGAAAAAATATGATTTTTTAATTGTATGGCTTTATGTTATAAACTTCTGTGAAGTCCATGGGGGTTCAAAGTTCTCACCACACATCTAGATAAGTTCCTTAGGGGGTCTAGTTTCCAAAATGGTGTCATTTGTGGGGGGTTTCCACTGTTTTGGTACATCAGGAGTTTTCCAAACGCGACATGGTGTCCGATCTCAATTCCAGCCAAAAACGTCAAATGGTGCTGCTTCCCTTCCGAGCTCTGCCATGCGCCCAAATAGTGGTTTACCCCCATATGTGGGGTATCAGCGTACTCAGGACAAATTGCACAATAACTTTTAGGGTCCTGTTACCCTTGGAAAAATAAGAATTGAGGGTGAAAAGATCATTTTTGTGGAAAAAATATGATTTTTTAATTGTATGGCTTTGTTATAAACTTCTGTGAAGCCCATGGGGGTTCAAATTTCTCACCACACATCTAGATAAGTTCCTTAGGGGGTCTAGTTTCCAAAATGGTGTCATTTGTGGGGGGTTTCCACTGTTTTGGTACATCAGGAGTTTTCCAAACGCGACATGGTGTCCGATCTCAATTCCAGCCAAAAACGTCAAATGGCGCTGCTTCCCTTCCGAGCTCTGCCATACGCCCAAATAGTGGTTTACCCCCACATGTGGGGTATCAGCATACTCAGGACAAATTGCACAATAACTTTTAGGGTCCTGTTACCCTTGGGAAAATAAAAATTGGGGTGGAAAGACCATTTTTGTGGAAAAAATATGATTTTTTAATTGTACCGCTGTACGTTATAAACTTCTGTAAAGCCCTTGTGGGTTCAAAGTTCTCACCACATATCTAGATAAGTTCCTTGGGGGGTCTAGTTTCCAAAATGGGGTCACTTGTAGGGGGTTTCCACTGTTTAGGTACATCAGGGACTCTCCAAACGTGACATGGCGTCCAATCTGAATTCCAGCCAATTTTGCATTGAAAAAGTCAAACGGCGCTCCTTCCATTCTGAGCTCTGCCATGCACCGAAACAGTCTTCCCCCCCCACATATCAGGTATCTGCGTATTCAGGGCAAATTGCAAAATAACTTTTGCAGTCCAATTTCTCCTGTTACCCTTGGTAAAATAAAAAAAATTGAACCTGAAGTATTTTTTTTATGAAAAAAAGTTAGATGTTCATTTTTTTTTAAATATTCAAAAAAATTCCTGTGACACACCTAAAGGGTTAATAAACCTCTTGAATGTGGTTTTCAGCACCTTAAGGGGTGCAGTTTTTAGAATGGTGTCACTTTTGGGTATTTTCTATCATATAGACCCCTCAAAGTGGCTTCAAATGTGATGTGGTCCTAAAAATAAAATGGTATTGTAAAAATGAGAAATCGCTGGTCAACTTTTAACCCTTATAACTTCCTAACAAAAAAAAATTTTGGTTCCAAAATTGTGCTGATGTAAAGTAAACATGTGGGAAATGTTAGTTATCAAGTTTTTTGTGTGCTGTATCTCTGTGATTTAAGGGCATAAAAATTCAAAGTTGGAAAATTGCAAAATTTTCAAAATTTTCGCCAAATTTCCGTTTTTCTCACAAATAAACGCAAGTTATTTGAATGAAATTTGACCACTAACATGAAGTACAATATGTCACGAGAAAACAGTGTCAGAATCACCGGGATCCATGGAAGTGTTCCAGAGTTATGACCTCATAAAGGTACAGTGGTCAGAATTGTAAAAATTGGCCCGGTCATGAACGTGCAAACCACCCTTGGGGGTGAAGGGGTTAAAGACGGGTCACCGTCGAAACGTCGCCACCTGAGGATCAGTAAAGTATCCGCTTTTTTCACATTTAATTTGGAGTGCTGCCTATTTTTCTTGATTTATTAAGAGGTTGTTTGGACACTGCTGAATTGGTTCTGCAGTGTAATTGTCACGTCCGCCATGTCTGCCATGTCTGTTTGTCTCAAGAACTCCTGGAGCGATGTGCATGCGCATGTTTTGTCTGCTGTCCTGCATGTTCGCTAGAGCTGTGTGCAGACTCACCTCATGTCTGAGCTGCAGGATCCCTGTGTTTCTGCTCTGCCTTCTGTGATCTTCTCGTCATGTCTGGAGTCCTTGATCATGTGATGTTTCTTAAGATCCTGCACTGTCTGGTTCTGCAATCATCTCGTCATGTCTAGAATCCCAGATCATGTGTTCTTCCTAGGATCCTGCACTGGTTGGTTCGGTGATCATCTCGTCATGTCTGAAACCCTGATCATGTGACGTTTCCTAAGATCCTGCACTGTCTGGTTCTGCTATCATCTCGTCATGTCTAGAATCCCGGAAGTGCTCCCCTGGTCCTGACCTGGAGGAGGAGGTGCTATGCCCTATATCGGGCCGCCTCTTCCTATGCTCAGGGCCTGATTATTGTGTTGCTTCCCTGCAAGGCTCTGGGTCTGTGGGGTTGCTCCCTCTATTCTGTGCCCTTGCACTTTGCTCTGTAGTGCGTCTCTGCACACGCTCCGTGCTCGTATTCCGCCTCTTGTCTTGTGCCATGTCTTGTGTTGTCTCTCGTGCCATGTTTGTCTTTGCCTTGCTTTGCCTTGTAGTCCTTCTGCTGTTCTTTGTCTTGGTCTGTTTTGCTATGTCTCGCCTTGGCTTTGCTTTGACTTGTAGTCCTTCCTGCGTTCTCTGCCTCGCCTGTTTTGCCATGTCTTGCTTTTGCTATGCTTTGACTTGTAGTCCTCCCTGTGTTTTCTCTGCCTTGCTATTCCTTGCTTTGTGTTCCTCCCTATGGTCTCAGTCTTTGCTTGCTCTGCCTCGCTCTCTCCTATGGTGCTCTGTAGTGCTCCCTGGCACAGGCACCATTTCTCCTCTCCTTAGTGCTCGTTTCTTTGTCTAGTCCCAAGGTCTTCCCTTGGCCCGGCTCTGGGCTTCTGCCTACGCTCCGCTGCTAGACTCTGTCCTCCCTCTGACCTGGCTCTGTTTCTGCTTGTGTTCCTTGCCTTGTTCCCTGCCTTGTACTTGCATTGAACCCCGGCGTGGGTTCCCCTTGGCCGTCTCCTGTGCCGTGGTAAGTGCCACGTGTTTGTGTACAGCCGTGTGCACTGGCCAGTGTGGCGTGCCCCCTGCGTGGCTCCTAGCACGCACCCTGCCTTGAACCCTGGCGTCGCTTCTAGCACGCACCCTGCCTTGAACCTTGGCATGTCTCTACACGCACCCTGTCTTGTGCCTTTGCGTGTCTCAACACGCACTCTGTCTTGTACCTTGAACCTTGGCGTGTCTCTACACGCACTCTGTCTTATACCTTGTACCTTGGCGTGTCTCTACACACACTGTCTTATTCTATGCTTTGGCGTGGCTACACACGCACCCTGTCTCGTTTGCGAACCTTGGCGTGTCCCCTACACACGCACCTCGCTTTGAACCCTGGCGTGTCCCCTACACACGCACCTTGCCTTGCACCTAGTCTTGAACCCTGGCGTGTCCCCTACACACGCACCTAGCCTTGGACCCTGGCGTGTCCCCTACACACGCACCTAGCCTTGGACCTTGGCGTGTTCCCTAAACACGCACCCTGCTTGGATATCTGTCGTGCCTCCTTGCCTGAACCCTGGTTTGCCTGCCGGATGCCCGGAACCTGCCGACCGTTGCCAGAGGTCCGGAACCAGATGACTACGGCCTGATGTCCGGAGCTGACGTCCGCAGCCTGATCCCTGGACCCTGTCGGTTTGCCAGCAGTCCAGAGTCCGATGCCATCTTGCCATTACCTGTGCCTAGGCGTGCCATCTGGCACGTACCATGTTATGGACCTTGGCGTGCCCACGCGCGCACCTTGCACGTTTTGCTTGTTTTCTCTGTATGTGATCTTGTGTTATTCTAATGAAGATACCTTGCACCTACGTCTAGTCTCGTCTTGCTTCCTGCTTGTCCTTGTCGTCAGACACTCGTCTAGTGTCCCCTGAGCCGGCCGTCTGGTCCCAGCAGTCGTGGTGGCTCACCCCCTTGGTCTTGCCCCTGACACTCCCTGTATAGGGGGTGGATTCTCACAAGGTCAGCTCGTCCTCGGTGGGTGGGTGCCACGACCCAGAGGGTCCACTCAAAAAATGGGCTCAGCAGGAGCTGAGTCTGTCACAGTTAATCAGGCCATGGACTCCGCTGGTACCTCGGCTACCCGTCTGATGACCCATCTGTTATAGGATCTGCTCTGTCTCCTGGACTCTCCTGAATATGGCGGTACCCCGGCCACTCTTCTGATGTAAATCAGACCTGGCCCTTGACCTCTGGACTCATTTGGAAATGATGGCAGCCAGAGTAAGAAGACTTGCTTGTCTAACCGCAGTCCTCCCCACTGGATCTTCATGTCTTGTTAGCGGCTCCTGTGTCTTGACCGGTGCAGGTGTCCGTTTCAGATGTCGGATCAACATTGTTGGAGTGGTTTTGTACTAAACTCTGGTTTCTGCCGAAGAAAATTTTTTTTTTTTTTTTTTCTTCTTTCCAGCCCCGGTGAGAGGGGGCTTAAAGAGGGGGGTACTGTCACATCCGCCATGTCTGTTTGTCTCAAGAACTCCTGGAGCGATGTGCATGCGCATGTTTTGTCTGCTGTCCTGCATGTTCGCTAGAGCTGTGTGCAGACTCACCTCATGTCTGAGCTGCAGGATCCCTGTGTTTCTGCTCTGCCTTCTGTGATCTTCTCGTCATGTCTGGAGTCCTTGATCATGTGATGTTTCTTAAGATCCTGCACTGTCTGGTTCTGCAATCATCTCGTCATGTCTAGAATCCCAGATCATGTGTTCTTCCTAGGATCCTGCACTGGTTGGTTCGGTGATCATCTCGTCATGTCTGAAACCCTGATCATGTGACGTTTCCTAAGATCCTGCACTGTCTGGTTCTGCTATCATCTCGTCATGTCTAGAATCCCGGAAGTGCTCCCCTGGTCCTGACCTGGAGGAGGAGGTGCTATGCCCTATATCGGGCCGCCTCTTCCTATGCTCAGGGCCTGATTATTGTGTTGCTTCCCTGCAAGGCTCTGGGTCTGTGGGGTTGCTCCCTCTATTCTGTGCCCTTGCACTTTGCTCTGTAGTGCGTCTCTGCACACGCTCCGTGCTCGTATTCCGCCTCTTGTCTTGTGCCATGTCTTGTGTTGTCTTTCGTGCCATGTTTGTCTTTGCCTTGCTTTGCCTTGTAGTCCTTCTGCTGTTCTTTGTCTTGGTCTGTTTTGCTATGTCTCGCCTTGGCTTTGCTTTGACTTGTAGTCCTTCCTGCGTTCTCTGCCTCGCCTGTTTTGCCATGTCTTGCTTTTGCTATGCTTTGACTTGTAGTCCTCCCTGTGTTTTCTCTGCCTTGCTATTCCTTGCTTTGTGTTCCTCCCTATGGTCTCAGTCTTTGCTTGCTCTGCCTCGCTCTCTCCTATGGTGCTCTGTAGTGCTCCCTGGCACACGCACCATTTCTCCTCTCCTTAGTGCTCGTTTCTTTGTCTAGTCCCAAGGTCTTCCCTTGGCCCGGCTCTGGGCTTCTGCCTACGCTCCGCTGCTAGACTCTGTCCTCTCTCTGACCTGGCTCTGTTTCTGCTTGTGTTCCTTGCCTTGTTCCCTGCCTTGTACTTGCATTGAACCCCGGCGTGGGTTCCCCTTGGCCGTCTCCTGTGCCGTGGTAAGTGCCACGTGTTTGTGTACAGCCGTGTGCACTGGCCAGTGTGGCGTGCCCCCTGCGTGGCTCCTAGCACGCACCCTGCCTTGAACCCTGGCCTCGCTTCTAGCATGCACCCTGCCTTGAACCTTGGCGTGTCTCTACACGCACCCTGTCTTGTGCCTTTGCGTGTCTCAACACGCACTCTGTCTTGTACCTTGAACCTTGGCGTGTCTCTACACGCACTCTGTCTTATACCTTGTACCTTGGCGTGTCTCTACACGCACTGTCTTATTCTATGCTTTGGCGTGGCTACACACGCACCCTGTCTCGTTTGCGAACCTTGGCGTGTCCCCTACACACGCACCTCGCTTTGAACCCTGGCGTGTCCCCTACACACGCACCTTGCCTTGCACCTAGTCTTGAACCCTGGTGTGTCCCCTACACACGCACCTAGCCTTGGACCCTGGCGTGTCCCCTACACACGCACCTAGCCTTGGACCCTGGCGTGTCCCCTACACACGCACCTAGCCTTGGACCCTGGCGTGTCCCCTACACACGCACCTAGCCTTGGACCTTGGCGTGTTCCCTAAACACGCACCCTGCTTGGATATCTGTCGTGCCTCCTTGCCTGAACCCTGGTTTGCCTGCCGGATGCCCGGAACCTGCCGACCGTTGCCAGAGGTCCGGAACCAGATGACTACGGCCTGATGTCCGGAGTTGACGTCCGCAGCCTGATCCCTGGACCCTGTCGGTTTGCCAGCAGTCCGGAGTCCGATGCCATCTTGCCATTACCTGTGCCTAGGCGTGCCATCTGGCACGTACCATGTTATGGACCTTGGCGTGCCCACGCGCGCACCTTGCACGTTTTGCTTGTTTTCTCTGTATGTGATCTTGTGTTATTCTAATGAAGATACCTTGCACCTACGTCTAGTCTCGTCTTGCTTCCTGCTTGTCCTTGTCGTCAGACACTCGTCTAGTGTCCCCTGAGCCGGCCGTCTGGTCCCAGCAGTCGTGGTGGCTCACCCCCTTGGTCTTGCCCCTGACACTCCCTGTATAGGGGGTGGATTCTCACAAGGTCAGCTCGCCCTCGGTGGGTGGGTGCCACGACCCAGAGGGTCCACTCAAAAAATGGGCTCAGCAGGAGCTGAGTCCGTCACAGTAATGGGATCTACCCAAGCTGGGGTACCTCTTTCAGTACCACCCCATGTTTTCGGAGGTCCGCTCTGCGTTGGCTGGAGTCTGAATGAATGACGCTGGCTGGAATTCCTTGGTTACATGGGCGCATATAAAAGATCACTGCTTCTCCACGTATTTCCAGTCCGACAACACTTTACTCACAGGACACAGAATATATCACACAGATACAGAGGTCAGGAAAAGCGGCAGGCCAGACATGCATTACAAAAGCTGCAGGTGGCCGGAGCCTGCCGATGTTTACTGTGAGAATTACAAAGGTGGGGGGAGGGTGGACAAAAGGAGAATATCGTGTCCCCTCTGCCCAGGGGCGCATCCTGTGGGCTGATGCATTAGGGACATGCATCTCGCATAGAACCTATTATACATACATATAACTGCACAACATATTCTGGGTGCTGAGTGGTTCTGTAACACGGCTCCCCTTTTCAGCGACGCAATCGGCATACACAGTCTGATCCTCAACGGATCGGTTTGGGGATGACCAAAGTTTATGGCGTTGGTACAAGTTCCGTTTGTCAACTTAGTCCATCAGCATTACCATTTTGTTTGCCGGGTCTGTGGTGGATGGTGAAGTCCAGAGGTTGTAGGGCTAAACTCCACCGCAGCAATCTGGCGTTGTGTCCGGAGACCCGATTAAGCCAGACTAGGGGATTATGGTCCGTTAGGAGGGAAAACTGTCGTCCATACAAATATGATTGCAACTTCTTGAGTGCCCATACTACTGCCAGGCACTTCTTCTCGATGGCCGCATAGCTTACTTCATGGGGCAGTAGTTTCCGACTCAGGTAAGCTACCGGGTGTTCTTGGCCGTCCGGCCCGACTTGTCTCAGTACTGCCCCCAATCCAAACATAGAAGCATCTGTGTGAACAAGGAAACGTTTAGTTGGATCGGGTGCGGCCAATACAGGGGTATTGGTGAGGACGTCGTTGAGTTGGCACTCACACTCTGAGGTCTAGGTTACCTGGCGGGGTTGGTTCTTACGGGTCAAATCAGTGAGGGGCTTGGCTACGCTGCTGTAATTGGGAACAAATTTCCTGTAATACCCCGCTGTCCCTAGAAATGCCATGACCTGGGTTTTAGTGCGTGGGATGGGCCATTTGGCTATGGCCTCAATCTTGGCTGGTTCTGGTCGCTGTTTCCCACTTCCCACCCAATGCCCTAAATACTGAACCTCTGCTTTGCCCACATGATACTTGTTTGGGTTCAGGTTGATTCTGGCCTGGTGGATCCTGTCCAATATTGTCTCTAGGTGATTTAGATGCTCTTCCCATGTCGCACTGTAGATGGCGATGTCGTCCAGGTAGGCACAAGCATAGTCCTGGAGACCATCCAGAAGCCGGTCAGCCAGCCTTTGGAAGGTCGCTGGGGCATTCTTCATCCCAAATGGCATAACTCGAAACTGGAATAAGCCGAACGGGGTGACAAATGCCAACTTGGGAATAGCGTCAGGACTAAGGGGAATCTGCCAGTAGCCTTTGCATAGATCAATGGTGGTCAAATACTTTGGGCACTAACACTGCGGGGGATGCCCAGGGACTATCTGACTCTTCAATGACCCCTAAACCAACATCTCTTGTATCTCTTGTCGCATCCCCTCTCGTACAGACTCAGGGACGCGGAAGAGGTTTTGTCGCAGGGGGGTCTGATCCTGGGTCTCAACCTTGTGTTGTGCCAGGCGAGTGCACCCCGGTCTCTCTGAAAACATCCTCTGTTGCAGCCTCAACAACACCTCCGCCTGCTGTCTCTCCCGGGGGCCTAGGTCTTCACCCAAGTGTACCTGGTCCCATGTTTTAAACTGAGTCCTTTCCCCTAAGACATCCGGCAAGGGAAGTCCAGCTAAATCCTCTGCTTCAGGTGCACAGATGGCCACTACCTCTTCAGGGCGCTCCCGGTAGGGCATCAGCATATTCACTTGGAACATGCGGATAACCCTGGGGTCGTCACAATCGGCGACATTATAGGTTGTGTTGGCTATTTTCCCCACTACCTGGTAGGGCCCCTGCCATGCAGCTTGAAACTTATTCTGCTTAGTGGGCTCTAACACCAGGACCTTCTGTCCTATTTCCAAAGTGCGCTCTCTGGCCCTCCGATCGTACCATATGTGCTGGCGCCGCTGTGTCGCCTGCAGGTTCTCACGTACAACCTGGGTCAGCTCCTGTAGGTTGGTCCCGGAATTCCAGCACATAGGGTACAATAGGTACCCCTTCTATGAGGCACTCCCCTTCCCAGTGTTCCAGCACTAAGTCTAGGGGTCCCCTTACCCGTCTCCCGTATATCAGCTCGAACGGGGAGAACCCCGTGGATTCTTGGGGCACCTCTCGATAGGCAAACAGGAGGTGTGGCAAGAATTTCTCCCAGTCCCTGTAGGTCCTGGTAAAAGTCCCAATGAGCTGTTTTAATGTCCCGTTAAAGCGTTCACACAACCCATTGGTTTGCGGGTGGTACAGGGCACTTCTAATGGACTTTACGCAGCACAGCTTCCACAGTTGGTTGGTCACCTCTACTGTAAACTGGACGCCCTGGTCCGAGATAATCTCCCGGGGAAATCCAACCCGTGAGAATACCTGGAGCAGGGTGGCCGCCACCGTGTATGTTAGGTAACGCAACCGCCTCTGGATATCATGTGGCATAATCTACCACTGTCAATATATACTTTTTCCCGGACGGACTGGGTTTGGCTAACAGCCCTATCAGATCGACCGCTACTCGGCTAAATGGTTCCTCCACAATGGGGAGGGGGCATAATTTGGCCTTGCATCGATCCCCCCTCTTGCACTGACAACTGTCACAGGTCTGGCAGTACTGACGAACATCATAGGTTACCCCGGGCCAAAAGAAGTTTGTGTCAGACGATGCCTGGTGCGACTGACGCCGAAGTGCCCGGCCAAGGGTATATCATGAGAGATTCGCAGTAACTCCTGCCTATACTTCTTGGGAACTACCAGCTGTTGTTTTATAGTGGGGCTCGTCCCTGTGTGGTGCTGCTCTGTGACCCGGTAGAGGAGTCCCTGCTTTCATACAAACTGTTCCCCTTCCAGTACTCCTCTCCCCTCCTGTGCCTTCCCACGATATCCCTCTAATGTAGGATCCTCAAGTAACTCCCTCTTAAATTCATCTGGGGTGGCCCAAGAAATGTGTCTGGCTATGGGAATACGTGCAGGGCTGGGATGTCTTACCTGGGCCTCCTCTGAGTGTGATTCCGCCTCCGCAGCTCGAGCTTGTCTCCGGGTGGTCACAGGATAGGTCTCAGCCAGAGGGGCCACCGAGAATGCAGACAACATGGGCCCCAAGTCATTTCCCAGCAAGACGTCTGCAGGCAAATCCTCCATCAAGCCGACCTCAACAAGGCCATCCCCGACTCCCCAGTTCAGGTGAATCCTGGCAGTGGATAGTCGATGTTTAGCTCCCCCTGCTACACGGACTGCCACTGTCCGGTCCGTCTTCTCTTGGTCCCGGACGAGATGATGAGGCTTCACAAGGGTCAAAGTTGCCCCGGAATTTCTTAGTCCCTGCATACGTTTCCCATTAACCCACACGACCTGTCGATGTTGTTGTCGATTATCTGCCTGGGCTGCCTGCACGGGGTCTACTTCATGCAGCACTTCCTCCATCTCATCCACCCCTTGGTTAATTGTAGCCCCCAATGCCGGGTCAGCTTCGCCTTTGTAGCAGTGTACAGCAGCCCGGCTGAAGGTAGCTGTTCCCGCCTTTGGCCACTGGGTATGCTGAGTCCGGTTGGGGCATTGTCTTTGCAGGTGGCCCAGCTGACGACAGGTGTGGCGTCGCGCCCCAGGGGGACTGTGGTAGGCCGGGTTTCTAGGTGGTGCCCCTACAATCTTCGGTGGTTTGTGGCCCTCCAGGTCCATGGGCGGGCCCCTAGTGACCACCTTTGATCCGGACAACTGCTGCCTCCTGGCATCATGATGTTCATCGGGCAGACGAGCGGCTTCCTCAAGAGTCGTTGGCCGCCTGTCCCGAAGCCATTCCTGTGTCTCGGGGTTTAGTCCATTAAAGAATCGTTCTAACAGGAAGAGCTGGAGTACGTCCTCCTTAGTGGTTGCTTGGCTCCCTTGTACCCACTGTAGCAGTGACCACCGAAATTTACAGGCCCATTCAGCGTGGGTATCGGTTCCGCGTTTTATAAGTACGCGGAACTTTTGGCGGTAGGCCTCTGGTGTCAGCGCATACCGGGCCAAGATCACTTCTTTGATCCGCTCATAGTCCATACAGTCCTCATCAAGTACCGTGCGATAGGCGTCTGCTGCCCGGCCTGTCAGCTTGCTCGCCAGAATCTGAACCCGTTCCTCCAGCTTCACTTGATGAAGGGCACACTGCCGCTCAAAGTCCTGCAGAAAGCCATTAATGTCTTCCTCTGCCTCCCCCAACTGTCGGAAGGCATTATACTGGATCTTTTTGTGGCTTACTGTTGAAGGTACCTGGTCGAAGGCCAGAGCTCCCCCTGCTCGCTGACTCTCCTCTCTCCGCTCTGCCATCGCCATCTTGGCCAGCTCCACTTTGTTCCGCTCCGCCATCTCCATCTTGGCTAGCTCTATCCTGGTCTGCTCGGCCATCTTTTCCTTCAGATCAGTGCACACATCAGCCATCACCTCTCGTATGATCTCTACTGCAGGGTTTAGGCCATAGAACGCCAGTCTGTTCTTTACCTCCCTCTGGAATTCGGTCTCCTCCACATTCACATTGGGGGGCGCTGCTCTGTCATGTTCCATGATGGCTGCTATCAAATCTGCTTTTGTTTTGTTGCTGGCGATCAACCCTCGGGCTTCCACCAGATCTTTTAGTGTAGTCCTCTTTAACTTCTGGTAGTTATTTTCCATTCATTCCTTTCCTCCTGTAGAAGGGGTATCAAATCCCGCTGTCTGCCACCAGTGTAACGGGGTCTACCCAAGCTGGGGTACCTCTTTCAGTACCACCCCATGTTTTCGGAGGTCCGCTCTGCGTTGGCTGGAGTCTGAATGAATGACGCTGGCTGGAATTCCTTGGTTACATGGGCGCATATAAAAGATCACTGCTTCTCCACGTATTTCCAGTCTGACAACACTTTACTCACAGGACACAGAATATATCACACAGAAACAGAGGGCAGGCCAATAGAAAAGCGGCAGGCCAGACATGCATTACAAAAGCCGCAGGTGGCCAGAGCCTGCCGATGTTTACTGTGGGAATTACAAAGGTGGGGGGAGGGCGGACAAAAGGAGAATATCGTGTCCCCTCTGCCCAGGGGCGCAACCTGTTGACTGATGCATTAGGGACATGCATCTCATATAGAACCCATTATACATACATATAACTGCACAACATATTCTGGGTGCTGAGTGGTTCTGTAACACGTAACACTGCACCAATTGTATAATTTTGGTAGTGCTGCCCTTTTTTGATTTATGGATAGATATGGATATATCTATGAATATATCTATAGATATATCCAGATATATCTATGGATATGTCTCTGAATATATCTATGGATATATCTATAGCTATATCCATAGATATATCCATGGATATATCCATAGACTTATCCATAGATATATCCATAGACTTATCCATAGATATATCCATAGACTTATCCATAGATATATCCATAGACTTATCCATAGATATATCTATAGATATATGCATAGACATATCCATAGATATTTCCATAGATATATCCATAGACATATCTATAGATATTTCCATAGATATATCCTTAGACATATCCATAAATATATCCATAGATATATCCAGATATATCTATGGAGCTGTCTATGGAGCTGTCTATGGATATGTTTATGGATATGTCTTCTGCCTCATGGCCAAACTGTAAGCGTTGGGTGCCCAGACTGCCATCCCATGGTGTCTGTTTACCGTTACTCACGTTTAGTGATGTCCACAGATAGCTTAAACTCGACTGAAAGAGCACGTTTGAAGAGTCCGGTAGAGGGTTTATTCTCAGCTGAATCCTTGCATAATGCACAGTTACAGTAGGTAAAAAGAGACTTTCTTTGTACAAAGCTGTATAAACTTGTGTCTCTAAGATGGATAAAGACTCAAAGATGGAGAAGAAGGGAGGGGTTACAGAAATGAGAGTCACATGCAAGGGGGAGGAGAAAACCTCTAAAAGGGACAGATCTAAATACAGCAATGAAAACAACAATATGATTAAATGCAGTACTGTCTGTATGATTCAAAATCATGGGACATGACACTCCCCGTCTGAAATCTTTAGATTTCATGATGATTCAACTTGACATGATGTGTTACAATGATGATCAATGGCGTCCTAGAAACCTGGAAGACAAAGAAAGAAACACAACATGCAAAATAAACTGTAACAGTTGTAAGTCCAATTCTTGGTTGATGATGTGAAGTCCTCAACGGATGGATTGTCAAGTTCATAGGAGAACCTATCATCAGATTGGGGAAGCCTCAACATGCAAACACTTCCACTAACCCAAACAATCCAAAGATGAAAGTTCAAGTTCTTTACACCTAAGGTGTATGTTGGTATGCTCTCCATCGTGAGCTGTGTCCTGTTTAATGTCCCACAACAGACCAAGACTACGTTGCATGGGAAAAACATCGGAACCCAGATTGAGGTCCTTCGGGTTTGTTGCATAGTCTTCGGATGGGAATGCTTTCATTATCTCCTGATTGTTGGAGATAATCTTGTGCAGTCTGAGGTTTGCTGCAGACAGCATTTCCTGTGTTTTGGACAGGAGATCAATTGCTTCTTCACTTCTGCGCAAAGACTTAAGTCTGTCATTAACGTAGAAGTTCCTTTCTATAAATGGTCGGGCATCCGATCCATATTCTCTCTCACCTTGTTGGGTTGTCCATCTTGGTCCAGAGATTGCCACAGCAGGTGAGGGACTGTTGCAGAAGATGTGTACCTTCGTCGGATAATCTATCACCTCGTTGTGGATGTCAATGTCCTTGTGCCATAGGAAGCTGAGGTAGTTTCTACTGTCTTCCGTTATGATGAAAGGGTGAAAGATTTTTTGGATGTCGGTCATTACTGCAACGGGGTCTTGCCCGAAGCGAACCAGTACTCCTATGAGACTGTTGTTCAGTTTGGGTCTGGTGAGGAACAGGTTATTGAAAGAGATACCTTCATATTGACCACTGGAGTCGAAAACCACTCTGATTTGATTGGGTTTGCGAAGATGGTAGACGCCAAAGGATGGAAGGTACCAGCATTCTTCCCCTTCCTTTAGTTGTGAAACAGGCTCTGCATGATCTCTATCAAAGATAGTCTGCATAAAGTCAATTAAATGTTTTTCCATCTCTGGTTTCTTCTTTAAAGTGTGTTTTAAAGATGTGAGTCTTGCAGTAGCTTGCTGCAGACTGTTTGGCAACCTTGACCTTGGAGAACAAAGGGGTAAGGGTGCTGTCCAGTTGTTGGAGTCATCCTGGGTGGATTCCTTGTCCATGACCTTGATGAATTAATTTTCCTCTCTTGCTGGTGCCAACTTGTTATCTTCATTTGTAGAATCAAGCACCGCTGACCCGAGGTTGTTGTCGCAGGACAAGAACATGTTCATGTTGTCATGGGTTTCTTGCTGCTGCTTACAGTCACTCAGTGTTTCTTTTGCCCAGTAGTGATGTGGGCATGGTTGATGTTATGTACTGTGAACATTTGCCAAGACATGAGTCTTACATGAGTAAATCTTTGTAGGCCTCTTCATCTTATCTATACAGAGGTTGCCTATGATAACCCAGCCTAGATCAAAGCGTTGAGCAAATGGAGCATCATGCGGTCCATTGATCTGCTGATGTACCTTGTGCAGTCAGAGAATGTCCCTACCAAATAGGATCAGGATATCTGCACTGTTGTCAAGAGCTGGTATCTTGTTGGCTACCGTCATTAGATGAAGGTGGTGAAGAGCAGCCTCTGGCGTTGGAATCTCCTCTCTATTGGATGGTATCTGGTTGCACTCAACTAGTGTGGGCAGAGGTATCTCTACGTTGTTCTCAAGTGAAGATACTACTTCTCCCAGAGACCTCTGTAACACCACTGCAAGTACCCAAGGTGTAGGTTTAAGCATTTCCCTTTAAATCAAACAAATCAAAGAGCTCTGACCTTGCAAGTGATTGGTTGCTTTGATTGTCCAGGATGGCATACACCCTTGTGCTCTTTTCGGGCTGACCCTTAGGATATACGTTCACAAGGCATATCTTTGTGCAAGACTTGTCCCAGAGGTCTTTTCCTCAAACTTCTGAGCATGAAGATGATACCTTGGTAGGACTTGCTTGTTCTGTTTCTTCCCCGCCATAGCTTGTGGTGGGTATGGAAGGTGTGAGCTGTGCAGAGGAAGGTTGGGATGGATGGAGTGCTTGCACGTGGTCCTCACTGTCACATTCCAAACACTTAAAAATAATTTTACAGTCCTTAGCAAAGTGTTCAGCAGAAGCACAACATCTGCAACATACACCAAATGTCTTTAGAAGTTCCTTGCGCTCTTGGAGCTGCTTCTTTCTGAAGCCAATGCACTTCTTTAGGGGATGTGGCTTCTTATAAATGGGACACATACAATTAGGATCTTCGACCTTGTCCCCTATTGTCTGGAGCTGATGTAGGTGTGGAAAGAATGTCTGTCTTTTTCGCTGATACTGGGCCTCCTTGGATTTTCAGGTTAGTATGTGGACCCTCATAATTAGGAGGGGTTGGACTGGGTCCTCTGGGTTCTACATAGGAAAAACTTGGGTCGGTCTTATGCTCCGCGATATCCTTGATAATTTCACAGAAGTAGGAAAATGGAGGAAAGGAGACTTGATTGGCTCTTTTGTTCTTTGACCCAATAGTGGCCCACTTCTCTTGTAAATTGTATGGCAGCTTAGAAACTATTACGTTAACACCCCGAGCGGTATCCAGGTAGCTGAGACCAGGTAGGTGCGTGTCTGCCTTGGCTAACTGGAGCTCTAGGAGCAGGTCACTGAGCTCTAGGAATTTTGAACTGTCCTTGCTGGATATTTTGGGGAAATCCTGTAGACGCTTAAACAGTGCATTCTCTATGGCTTCAGGACTGCCAAAGCTACGTTCTAGTCTTTCCCATGCAGCCATGAGACCATCTGCTGGATTACTGATGTGGACAGGTCTGAGCCTCTTGACCTGCTCCGTGCATTGAGGTCCGAGCCACCTGATTAGCAAATCCAGCTCTTCAGCAGCAGTGATGACAAGGTCACTAACTGCGGCTTTAAAGGTACATTTACAACCTCTGTAATTCTCAGGCTGTTCGTTGAACCTTGTGAGACCGGTGTTGGTGAGTTCTCGGCGTATCATGTACCTCGCAAAATCGTCCAAGTCTGTTCTTTCTGACTTTGCTGGCTGAGTGATGCTGTTAGCGTGGGTCTTAGCTTCTTGGTTCAAGAACATGGGAAGATACGGAGTGGTGTAGGCGTTTAGACCAGCAACCGGTTTGTGGTATATGATCTCTGTTGTATGCGTGACTGGAACCACACAGTTATCAGGTGCGCAGTGCCTTGTCGGCATGTTAGGTTGCATGTAGACGATGGCGTATGGCATTTGCTGAGGTGTAAGGTCAGGCCGTGTATTGACACATGAAGAAGGTTCGGGTTTGAATGTTTGTGGTCCATTGGATTGACCTTGGAAGCTGCAGGCGGATCAACGTCCTGATGCTCTAGAGAGAGGTCGGTGCTGACGGGAATGTTGGTGGTGGTCAGGGGTTCGTTGGTTTGGCTCAGCACGCAATTTCTTGTGTGCTTAAGTGGGTCTTCCGTGTCGAGTTCGTACGAATTGAGGCTGCCTTGGCTCGCAACTAGAGCCTGCTCGAAGACCTGTAGCCATGCCACGGCTGCTGCATGTTCGTATTCCTTCTGCAGGACTTCTATTTCCACCTTCTCACGTGCAGATTCACCCTCCATCTCTGCTTTCTTGCGTGCAGATACCGTTTCCTTCTCTGCTTTCTTTTGGGCGAAAATGGCTTGCACTTTTGTAGATTCTGCTTCGGCATGCGCTCTTATGAGCTGCTCGCTGAGCATTGAGTAACTTGATGAGCTTGAATTGATTGAGTGCTTTGAGCTCCTAGCAGACCTGGATCTGTGCGATGTCACTTGACATTTGTGGGATTTTTGCTTCTGTTTTGTTCACGATGTTGCGCACGGTGCTATCTCATTCAGCATTGAGCTGTTCGAAGACCTGTCATTCCTTTAGTGACTCTGAGGTATTTAATTTCAGTAGAGTTGAGATGTAGTTTTTGCAGGTGTCTTTGTAAGACTGGTATGCAGAGTACAATTGTTCAAGGGATCCCTCTGGTGGTAACTCATGAGAGGCATACTGGGAGATTCTGTTAATGTGACTCTGCAGTCTTTGCCATAAGATGGATATATTACAAGAAAGTTCATGTTTAATGACTTTAAGGTTCTCTATAGCTTTCAGTGATGGATTACCAGAGCGCCTGGGTCTGTTAGTGGCCTGAGTCCTCATATACAGATATTGCAGACTTTCCTTCAGCCATTTTAACTCACAGGCAGATGAGATCTGTGTATTATGAGCTGCTACAGTCTCTGCAGTGAATGCTGGGGGAGGGGCTGTGCTGCACACAGGCTGATGGAATCTATATGATGTAAGCAGATCTTCTAACGTCTGTTTTGACTTGTAGAAGCTGGAGAAGACTTTACAGATGTAACTGCAGGAGTCTCTTTTTACTATTCTGCCTCATGGCCAAACTGTAAGCGTTGGGTGCTCAGACTGCCATCCCATGGTGTCTGTTTACCGTTACTCACGTTTAGTGATGTCCACAGATAGCTTAATCTCGACTGAAAAGAGCTCGTTTGAAGAGTCCAGTAGAAGGTTTATTCTCGGCTGAATCCTTGCATAATGCACAGTTACAGGAGGTAAAAAGAGACTTTCCTTGTACAGAGCTGTATAAACGTGTGTCTCCAAGATGGAGAAAGACTCAAAGCTGGAGACGAAGGGAGGGGTTACAGAAATGAGAGTCACATGCAAGGGGGGAGGAGACATCCTCTAAAAGGGACAGATCTAAATACAGCAATGAAAACAACAATATGATTAAATGCAGTACTGTCTGTATGATTCAAAATCATGGGACATGACAATATGTCTATGGATATGTCTATGGATATATCTACAGATAACTCTATGGATAGATTTGGATATTTCTATAGATAGATATATCTATATCTATCTATCCCATATCTATCTATCTATCTATCTATCTATCTATCTATCCCATATCTATCTATCTATCCGCGCCAATTCTTTGGAATGCACTTCCCAGGTCAATACGATTAGTCCCCAATCCCCACAATTTTAAGCGTGTCCTGAAAACGCATTTATTCAGACTGGCCTATCGCCTCAACACATTAACCTAACCTATCCCTGTGTGGCAGAGCCAAAAATTTTACCATAACCAGGTTCCCAGCATCATGTTCCCACATGCTTTATGCATCCATTAGCCCTCTGTGTCTGTACTGTTACACACTTAACATTATGGCTGGTCCATACAATCAGGGTAACTGTTACCACCCACCTTTCGTGTCTCCCTCTTTCCTCATAGACTGTAAGCTTGCGAGCAGGGCCCTCACTCCTCTTGGTATTTGTTATAATCTACTGTATGTGATTATTGTTATGCTGTAATGTCTATTGTCTGTACAAATCCCCTCCGAAATGTAAAGTGCTGCGGAATATGTCGGCGCTATAAAAATAAAATTTATTATTATTATTATTATTATCTATCTATCTATCTATCTATCTATCTATCTATCTATCTGTAATGGAGTGTGGGTTGGACAAATGTAAAAGAGGAGGTTGGACCAGAAATGACATCACAAATCTTTTTTTCTTGTTAAATATTATATCTTTATTTAGCTTGCAAAAACGCATACAGTCCATATGGAAAAAAACGCATTAAAATCCGCATCAAAAACGCACTGATTTTTACCTGCGTTTTCTGCCAAGAGGTGCAGATTCTGTGCAGAAAATTCTGCAGGCAAATCTGCACATACCCTAACTGTGAAGAATGTCAGTCAATGAAGCAGTGAACCAAGAGTGGTCCATCTGAGAGATTGGTTGTGGATCACTGCCTACGCCCTGAAATATGCTTCGACCTGCAGTGTGTTTTGAGTGGGTTGGAGAAATTGCTTTAGAAAAGTAACCCCAGATACTTTGCAAGAGGTTACTGACCACTACATGACTAATCTAATTGGGGCAAGAAGGAACATCCTAAAAAGTTTGGGACTCTAGGATGCATGCAACCAAGTACACCTTGACATGATCCCAGCTATTAAGCAAATTGTGGTTTTGGACAGTGAAAACACTCTTGACCTCTGCTGTGGCCTGAAATTTTGTGGGAAACTATGGCCTGACCTTTTAAGTTGTATTTTGTCCAGACTTGTTAGACTGATGAACTCCTTCTGTGAATTATATTAACAAACTTTTATTATCCATAAACACCAGTGTGCTTGGTGTGTAACTGCCAAGCTCTGTACCTCAGTTCTGAGGTAGAACCATCAAACTTTGTGCCACCAGTCTGCATATAACGACCAAGCTTGTGCCCTCATTGAGGGAAAGTAATCTTAATGCTGAGTAGTTTTAAGTTGCAAAAAAGATGTGTCAGTAATTATATAATTTTCATAGGGATATTGACCTTGTCATCAAAGGCTACAAATCAGTGTTGACCCACTGAAGCTCCTCATCCACTTTAGGTAGCTGTCATTGCAATGATGGCTCAGCTAATAGTTTGGCAGCCAGCTATCTCGCTCTGCTCTCACATTCAAAGTAGAGCTCCTGTGTTCTTGTGGCACCCCTGAGGGTTCATTCGCCTCAGAGTTACTGCACCTTACCCAGGAGTGTGGTACCCCACTCTCAAGTAAGGAGGGAGCACCACTCATGACTCTAACACCTGCACCCAACACAGACTATAGCAACAGGGCAGCCTAGACGTACCCTAAGGGAGGATAGTCTCATCACTGGCTTGTCTAGTAAAAGGTGTTGGGAGGTGAGTGGAGATGGTAGGAAAAGGGGACGAGCTTAGAAAGCACAGAACAGTGCAGAGAGAGTGAGTCAGACATCAGGAGAAAGTGAAAGTAAGCAGACATGCTGTGAGGCAGATCCCAGTCAGGAGCTGCAGAAAGAGGGAAAGAGACAGAAAGAAGCTCCTGGAGAGCAGAAGGGGTCTTAGGGGCACGGGAAGTGCGGATGCCACCCGAGGGGCCCATTCCAGTATTGGAGAGACCAGGTTGCATGGTGGTACCGGTTCACTAGCCTATTGGAGAAATAATCAGACTCAACTAGCAAGCCGGAGGTAGAGGCACCTGTTGTGAACGAGTCACCGTAGGAGGCAAAAACAGAAATGCTAGCTAAGTCCAGAAAACCAGAGAAGTTGGCAGCTATCGGATTGAAGACCCCTGAACCTATCAACAACAACTAGCAGTAGCCGTGGGGGGTTCCTAGGATGCCCTAGACCCCTCAATCACAGCTGGAGAACTACATAGCCTAAAGACAGAAAGGGAAATCTAAACTGCCCCAGAGCAGACCTCAAAGCAATAGGCAGCCCCCAACATATAATGACGGTGAAGCAAGAAGAAAAAACACTAACACAGATAGAAAGATAGACTGAGCAAATGATGGGGCCCAAGCTAACTAGATAGGACAGGATAGAAAAGCTGCTGTCTGCAATACGCCAAAAACCCTATCAAAACAAGAGCCAACAGACTGACAGGGAAAAAGGCCCTGAAGACGCTAGGCTTCAAAAAGACTATGTCAGTACTCAGGTATTTTCTGAAGACAGAGCAAAAAGACACAAAGGAATTTAACTCACCCCAGCAGGGAATGGCAGAATCCAGAAAAGTAAGGCAAAATAAAACCAAAACACAAATGCAAAAAGCAAGGCAGAAAACTTAGCTTTTGAGGAGCAGGAATCAGACTGGTCTCCTAGAATCCCTCAGAGAAATCACCAGCGAGGCAGAAGGGTGTCGGCTGCCTTATATCCAGTCAGCAATTCCCGTCACCCAGTCATCCTCTACCAGCTCAAGTGTTTGGTAATCAGCCTCACTACCTTCCTTCACCAGAAGAGGGAGTTCATCAGACCTCAATGGTGAAGGGGAAAATGAACTCATAACAGTACCTCCCCCTTGAGAGGGGTCACCGAACCCTCATCCATGCCACCAGGGTGATCAGGGAGAGCCCGATGAAAGGCACGCACCAATCTTTTGGCATGAATATCAGAGGCAGAGACCCAGGAATTATCCTCCTGACCATAACTCTTCCACTTAACCAAATACTGGAGTCTCCGTCTAGCCAGACGGGAATCCAGTATCTTCTCTACCTCATATTCCATGTTACCTTCAACCAATACAGGGTCCGGAGGTGCCACCCCAGGAACTACTGGTTCAATAAACCTCTTCAACAAGGACTTATGAAACACAATATGGATTAATGATCTCCAAAATCTTGTAAGGTCCAATAAATCTAGGCTTAAACTTAGGAGAAGCTACCTTCATAGCGATATTTTTTGATGATAACCAAACCATATCACCCACCTTAAACCGGGGACCAATGGTCCTATGTCGGTTGGAAAACCGCTGGGCCTTTTCCTGGGAGAGAGATAACTTATCCACCACTTGGTCCCAGATCTGGTGCATTCTCTCCACGACAGTGTCAACACCTGGGCAGGCAGAAGGCTCCACCTGCCCTGAAGAAAATCGAGGATGAAACCCAAAGTTACAAAAAAAAGGTGACATCAAAGTGGCAGAACTAGCTCTATGATTTAAATCAAATTCGGCCAAGGGCAAAAATGAAACCCAATCATCCTGATCAGCGGAAATAAAACATCTTAAATACGACTCCAAGGTCTGGTTTGTTCTCTCCGTCTGCCCATTGGTCTGAGGGTGAAACGCAGAGGAGAAGGACAACTGAATTCCCAGCTTGGAACAGAAAGTCCTCCAAAATCTAGACACAAACTGAACTCCTCTGTCAGATACAATGTTCTCAGGAATCCCGTGCAAGCGAACCACCTGTTGCAAAAACAGGGGCACCAACTCAGAAGAAGATGGCAACTTAGGGAGTGGTACAAGATGAACCACCTTAGAGAACCTTTCACAAATCACCCAAATAACAGTCATTCTCTGAGAGACAGGCATATCAGAGATGAAATCTAATGAAATATGGGTCCATGGCCTCCTGGGGACCGGCAAAGGCATCAACAACCCACTAGAGCGAGCACAAGGTTTAGACCGGGAGCAAGTCCCACAGGTCTGCACAAAATTCCTGACATCACGAGACAAGGTGGGCCACCAAAAAGACCGACTCACCAGATCTCTAGTACCAAAAATACCTGGATGACCAGCCAATGCAGAGCAATGAACTTCAGACATCACTCTCTTCTTCCACTGGTCAGGAACATGCAACTTTCCACTGGGACAACGCTCAGGTTTGTCCTCCTGGAACTCTTCCAGAGCACGTCTCAAATCGGGCGAGATGGCAGAAAGAACTACCCCTTCGCCTAAGATGGTAGCAGGCTTGGTCACCACAGGAGAATCAGCCAAGAAGCTCCTAGAAAGAGCGTCAGCCTTGACATTCTTAGTGCCAGGAAGAAAAGAGACCACAAAATCAAAACGTGTAAAGAACAAGGCCCATCTAGCCTGTCTAGGGTTCAAGCGTTCGGCCGACTTCAGGTAAATCAAATTCTTGTGGTCAGTGAGGACCACGACTTGATGTTTAGTTCCCTCCAACCAATGTCTCCACTCCTCAAATGCCCATTTCATGGCTAACAGTTCCCGATTCCCCACACCATAGTTACGTTCAGATGGTGAGAACTTTCGGGAAAAGAAAGCACAGGGATTCATTTTAGATGTTACAGGATCTTTTTGGGACAAAACAGCTCCTGCACCAATCTCAGAAGCGTCCACCTCTACCTGGAACGGGAGTGAGACATCAGGTTGACCCAAAACCGGGGCAGAAGTGAATCTTCGCTTCAGCTCCTGAAAGGAAGAAACAGCCTCTGGAGACCAATTCAACACATCAGCACCCTTCTTAGTCAGATCAGTCAATGGCTTGGCAATACTAGAAAATTTTGCTATAAATTTCCGATGAAAATTAGCAAAACCCAAAAACTTCTGAAGGGCCTTCAAAGAAGTGGGCTGAACCCAATCATAAATGGCCTGTACCTTGGCCGGGTCCATTTCAATAGTTGACAGAGACAAAATAAATCCCAAAAATGAAATCCTCTGTACCCCAAAAAGGCATTTCGATCCCTTGACATACAGGGAATTTTCCCTCAAGATCCGGAACACAGTCCGAACATGTTCCACATGAGAATCCCAATCCTTGGAGAAGATCAAAATATCATCCAGGTAGATAATCAAAAATTTATTCACAAAGTCTCGGAAAATGTCGTTCATGAAGCACTGGAAGACAGAAGGGGCATTAGTGAGCCCAAAAGGCATCACCAGGTACCCAAAATGACTCTCTGGAGTATTAAACGCCATCTTCCATTCATCCCCATGCTTAATGCGGATAAGATTATACGCCCCCCTGAGGTCAAGCTTGGTAAACCAGCAAGAACCTTTAACTCTGGAGAATAGATCCGAAATCAGGGGTAATGGATACTGATATTTAATAGTAATTTTGTTGAGGGCACGATAATCAATACAAGGCCTTAATGAACCATCCTTTTTGGCCACAAAAAAAAACCCAGCACCTAATGGTGAAGAGGATGGTCTAATATGACCCTTCTCCAACGCCTCCTTAATATAGGATCGCATAGCCTCGTGCTCGGGTACAGATAAATTGAAGAGCCGACCCTTGGGAAATTTACACCCCGGGCTCAGTTCAATTGCACAGTCATAACTCCTATGAGGAGGCAAAGACGCAGACTCATTCTCACTAAATACATCATAAAAGTCCGCAAAATACTCAGGAACATCATGTGACTGAGGAGAGGTGGAAAAAAACGGAGCCTCACTAAGGGCACACCGACAACCCCAACTCACCACAGACACAGATTTCCAATCCAAAACTGGATTATGAATTTGCAACCAGGGAAACCCCAGAACAATGGTATCATGCAAATTATGCAACACCAAAAATCTGCAATTTTCTTTATGGTCTGGGGCGACCTGCATTACCACCTGGGTCCAAAACTGAGGTTTATTTTTCGCCAAAGGAGTAGCATCAATCCCCCTCAAAGGGATAGGCGTCCGCAGAGGTGTCATAGGTAGTGTTGAGCGATACCGTTCGATACCCAAAAATATCGTATCGGATGGTATCGCCAGATCCAAAAAAAATATCGGGTATCGCCAATTCCGATACCGTAAGTCCCATTCAAGTCAATGGGACTTCCGGTATTGGAATTTAAAAAAGCCCTTTATTTCCTTGTTGGCTAATTCTACATAAATGAAAACAAATAAGAGTCATGTAGAATGTATTGTGGGAGGTGGAGGAGACATTAAAGGCATAGTGGTTTATTCAAATCACATGGCATAGCATTAATTCCAATTTTTTTTTCAAGACGTTCGGAGTTAAAAAGATATTGACTATGTTAACTTATTTATGTTTTGTCAGATATGTATGTTTCACAACTTCCATGCTCTTCACCTTCTTTTCTACTTCTCCCACACTTTCTCCTTCATGATCCGCAGCCGTAGCATTTTTTTCATCAACTTTTTCTTCACCTTATTCATCTTCTTCACCTTCTTCCCATTAATTTTTTTTTTCCATTCTTCATATTCTTCTTATTCAGCTATTATTAATTTTCATATGCTATTTCTTCATCTTCTTCCTATTCTTCTTTTTCTTCATTTTCTAATGGTGACAGGCATTCCTGTAGTACTTATCTATAAAAGTTATAAGATTACACCTTACGTTCTGCCTGTCACAAAAGATTTACAACAGGATTTGTCCGCGTTCAGATTGGCCTACAGCAGCAGGCATTTTCCAGGGGCACCACGAGGAGGAACGGACTCACCCCCATTTACTGCTTAGTCTTCTTCTGCTTATAATTTTGATTTCTTCTATGCTGATTTTTAGTCTTATGCTTAATGTTCTTCTGCTTTCTGTTCTTCTGCTTTTGCTTCTTCTGCTTCTTGTTCTTCTGTCTTTTGTTCTGTATCTTGGTGGTTGTCTTCATGTTCTTTGTCCTCTTGGTCTTATTATTTAGGGCATATTTCTGGTCTTCTTTGGTGTGGTCTTCAGGGTCGTCGTCATCAGGGTCGTCGTCATGGAGATCAATAAGGATTACCAAAGACAATTTCAAAAAGCTTGATCTTGGAAATGTAGCAGAAGGTACAAGAAGGCTGAGAAACTGGCGAGAACCAGCTGACAGCACTGGAACCCCTAGTGGCAGCAGAAGGAACAATAGCCAATGGCACTACCGAGGACCAACTGACGGTGAGGGACCACGGTTACTATGCAGGAGGTACCTGTGCTAAAAAGCACTACCAAGGACCAGCTGACGGTGCTGGACCTCGGATACCGAGATGGAGGCACCTAGGCCAAAGGCTCTGGCGAGAACCAGCTGACAGTGCTGGCACCCGGATGGGTAGCAGAAGGAACAAGAGCCAATGGCACTACCAAGGACCGACTGACGGGGCTGGACCACGGTTACTAAGCAGAAGGTACCTGTGCTAAAAAGCACTACCAAGGACCAGCTGACGGTGCTGGACCTCGGATACCGAGATGGAGGCACCTAGGCCAAAGGCTCTGGCGAGAACCAGCTGACAGTGCTGGCACCTGGATGGGTAGCAGAAGGAACAAGAGCCAATGGCACTACCGAGGACCGACTGAAGGGGCTGGACCACGGTTACTAAGCAGAAGGTACCTGTGCTAAAAAGCACTACCAAGGACCAGCTGACGGTGCTGGACCTCGGATACCGAGATGGAGGCACCTAGGCCAAAGGCTCTGGCGAGAACCAGCTGACAGTGCTGGAACCCGGGTGGGTAGCAGAAGGTACCCATCCAAAGCAAAGTAGCCAGGCCGCAAGCCGGCCGCAGTTACCGAAACCCACAGTCCTACAGGGGGTCCATGTCCCATTGGCACTACGGATCCAGCCTTCAGTGCCAGTTCCCGCAGCCCACATAGGAGTCACCTAAACTGCAGGAACAGTAGAGTCGGCTAACCCAGCCGCAAGATGACAGGACAACGGATTGGTGGCATAGTGACCTTGACACTACCAGGAAACAGCTGGCGTGCTGGAACCAGGCTGGGCCACAGGGAGTACCCGTGCCAAAGACACTGCCGAGAACCAGCTGACGGTGCTGGAACCCAGATGAGTAGCAAAAGCTACAAGAGCCAATGGCACTACCGAGGAACAGCTGACGTTGCTGGACCACGGTTACTAGGCAGGAGGTACCTGTGCTAGAAAGCACTACCAAGGACCAGCTGACGGTGCTGGACCTTCGGATACCGAGATGGAGGCACCTAGGCCAAAGGCTCTGGCGAGAACCAGCTGACAGTGCTGGAACCCGGGTGGGTAGCAGAAGGTACCCATCCAAAGCAAAGTAGCCAGGCCGCAAGCCGGCCGCAGTTAACAGGACCCCCAGTCCTACAGGGGGTCCATGTCCCATTGGCACTACGGATCCAGCCTTCAGTGCCAGTTCCCGCAGCCCACATAGGAGTCACCTAAACTGCAGGCACCGTAGAGTCGGCTAACCCGGTCGCAAGACGACAGGACAACGGATTGGTGGCATAGTGACCTTGACACTACCCGGAAACAGCTGGCGTGCTGGAACCAGGCTGGGTCACAGGGAGTACCCGTGCCAAAGACACTGCCGAGAACCAGCTGACGGTGCTGGAACCCAGATGAGTAGCAAAAGCTACAAGAGCCAATGGCACTACCGAGGAACAGCTGACGTTGCTGGACCACGGTTACTAGGCAGGAGGTACCTGTGCTAGAAAGCACTACCAAGGACCAGCTGACGGTGCTGGACCTTCGAATACCGAGATGGAGGCACCTAGGCCAAAGGCTCTGGCGAGCACCAGCTGACAGTGCTGGAACCCGGGTGGGTAGCAGAAGGTACCCATCCAAAGCAAAGTAGCCAGGCCACAAGCCGGCTGCAGTTACCGAAACCGACAGTCCTACAGGGGGTCCATGTCCCATTGGCACTACGGATCCAGCCTTCAGTGCCAGTTCCCGCAGCCCACATAGGAGTCACCTAAACTGCAGGCACTGTAGAGTCGGCTAACCCGCCGCAAGACGACAGGACAACGGATTGGTGGCATAGTGACCTTGACACTACCCGGAAACAGCTGGCGTGCTGGAACCAGGCTGGGCAACAGGGAGTACCTGTGCCAAAGACACTGCCGAGCACCAACTGGCGCTTTTGGAACCCAGGGACAATCATGGTGAAGGCCGAGGCCTACTTGGTGGTAGTTTTAGATTGTTTGTAGGCTACAACAGACTGTCAACGTGCTCCAATTAGGCATCTGTCTCCACTCTGTTTCCAGGATTTAACGTGACCACCAACACCGCCAGTTTATGCGTACAGTAGCCGTCTGCCCAATCCACACGTGTTCCTGTGTTACTGGGGTTCTGTAATGTCAGCAGATCCCCTGATGTGTGTCTGCCAATGTCTCCTGCTCTGTCCACATTCCCACCATTTGCAGTGGGAAGGTGGACAGCGCAGGAGACAGTGCCGGACACACATTGGGGGATCAGCTCACGTAACAGAACACCAGGAACACAAGAACAAGTGTTTAATGCGTGGACGGCAACTGTGAGCAGGAATTGGCGGTGTTGGAGGTCAGGGGAAATACTCGAGACAGAGTGGAGACAGAGGCCAAATCAGAGAATATTTAAATCTGAAGTAGTTACAATTTGGAGGTAGCAGCAGTTTGCCCTCCACACAGCAGGGGATCAGCTTACGTTACTGACCCCCACTTTCACATGAACGAGTGTTTTTTTTCTGTGTGGACAGCACTTCTGAGCACCAACTGGCGTTGTTGGAGCCCAGGGACAATCATGGTGCAGGCCGAGGCCTACTAGGAGCCAGGTGCAAATCGTAGGTATTTTGACTTTGGAGGGAGCAGGACACTGTGCCCTCCACACAGCAGGGGATCAGCTGACGTTACCGAACCCCACTTTCACAAGAACAAGCGTTTTTTTCTGTGTGGACAGCACTTCCGAGCACCAACTGGTGTTGTTGGAGCCCAGGGACAATTATGGTGCAGGCCGAGGCCTACTAGGAGCCAGGTGTAAATTGGAGGTATTTTGACTTTGGAGGCAGCAGGAGAGTTTGCCGTACACACAGCAGGGGATCAGCAGACGTTACCGAACCCCACTTTCACATGAACAAGTGTGTTTTTCTGTGTGGACAGCACTTCTGAGCACCAACTGGCGTTGTTGGAGCCCAGGGATAGTCATTTTGTAGGCTGAGGCCTACTTGGAGGCAGTTTTAGATTGTTTGTAGACTACAACAGACTGTCAACGTGCTCCAATTAGGCATCTGTCTCCACTCTGTTTCCAGGATTTCACATGACCACCAACACCGCCAGTTTATGCGTACAGCAGCCGTCTGCCCAATCCACACGTGTTCCTGTGTTACTGGGATTCTGTAATGTCAGCAGATCCCCTGATGTGTGTCTGCCACTGTCTCCTGCTCTGTCCACATTCCCACCACTTGTAGTGGGAAGGTGGACAACGCAGGAGACAGTGCCGGACACACATTGGGGAATCTGCTCACGTAACAGAACACCAGGAACACAGGAACAAGTGTTTAATGCGTGGACGGCAACTGTGAGCAGGAACTGGCGGTGTTGGAGGTCAGAGGAAATACTAGAGACAGAGTGGAGACAGAGGCCAAATCAGAGAATGTTTAAATCTGAAGTAGTTACAATTTGGAGGCAGCAAGAGTTTGCCCTCCACACAGCAGGGGATCAGCTGACGTTACCGAACCCCACTTTCACATGAATGAGTGTTTTTTTCTGTGTGGACAGCACTTCCGAGCACCAACTGGCGTTGTTGGAGCCCAGGGACAATCATGGTGCAGGCCGAGGCCTACTAGGAGCCAGGTGTAAATCGGAGGTATTTTGACTTTGGAGGGAGCAGGACACTTTGCCCTCCACACAGCAGGGGATCAGCTGACGTTACCGAACCCCACTTTCACATGAACAAGTGTTTTTTTCTGTGTGGACAGCACTTCTGAGCACCAACTGGCCTTGTTGGAGCCCAGGGACAATCATGGTGTAGGCCGAGGCCTACTTGGAGGCAGTTTTAGATTGTTTGTAGGCTACAACAGACTGTCAACGTGCTCCAATTAGGCATCTGTCTCCAGTCTGTTTCCAGGATTTCACATGACCACCAACTCCACCAGTTTATGCGTACAGCAGCCGTCTGCCCAATCCACACGTGTTCCTGTGTTACTGGGGTTCTGTAATGTCAGCAGATCCCCTGATGTGTGTCTGCCACTGTCTCCTGCTCTGTCCACATTCCCACCACTTGTAGTGGGAAGGTGGACAGCGCAGGAGACAGTGCCGGACACACATTGGGGAATCTGCTCATGTAACAGAACACCAGGAACACAGGAACAAGTGTGGAATGCGTGGACGGCAACTGTGTGCAGGAACTGGCGGTGTTGGAGGTCAGGGGAAATACTAGAGATAGAGTGGAGACAGAGGCCAAATCAAAGAATGTTTAAATCTGAAGTAGTTACAATTTGGAGGCAGCAGCAGTTTGCCCTCCACACAGCAGGGGATCAGCTGATGTTACCGAACCCCACTTACACATGAGCGAGTGTTTTGTCTGTGCGTACAGCACTTCTGAGCACCAACTGGCGGTGTCGGAGCCCAGGGAAAATCAGGTAGTAGGCCGAGGCCTACTTGGAGCCAGGTGTAAATCTGAGGTTGTTTGACTGTGGAGGGAGCAGGACACTTTGCCATACACACAGCAGGGGATCAGCTGACGTTACCGAACCCCACTTACACATGAGCGAGTGTTTTGTCTGTGCGGACAGCACTTCTGAGCACCAACTGGCGGTGTCGGAGCCCAGGGAAAATCAGGTAGTAGGCCGAGGCCTACTTGGAGCCAGGTGTAAATCTGAGGTTGTTTGACTGTGGAGGGAGCAGGACACTTTGCCATACACACAGCAGGGGATCAGCTGACGTTACCGAACCCCACTTACACATGAGCGAGTGTTTTGTCTGTGCGGACAGCACTTCTGAGCACCAACTGGCGGTGTCGGAGCCCAGGGAAAATCAGGTAGTAGGCTGAGGCCTACTTGGTGGCAGTTTTCGATTGTTTCTAGACTACTACTAACTGTCAACGTACTCCAATTAGGCCTCTGTCTTCACTCTGTTTCGAGTATTTCCTCTGGCTTCCAACCACGCCAGTTACTGCTCTGAAATGCCGTCTGCACAAGCCACTCTTGTTCCTGTGTTACTGGGGTTCTGACGTTACTGAACCCCACTTACACATGAGCGAGTGTTTTGTCTATGTGGACAGCACTTCTGAGCAACAACGGGTGTTGCTCTAGCCTAGGAAATAAAGTTCAGGTCATAGAAACATGAACACAACAGGAGACCTGGATTCTGTTGCCAGCCAATTATTTATTCTGGAAGAGGACTGGCAAATTCAGGTGAGATCCAGGCCTTGTTCATTTTCAGAAAAGTAAGCCGGTCAACATTATCGGCGGATAGTCGCGTGCGACGGTCTGTTACCACACCACCTGCAGCACTATAGACACGTTCCGATAATACACTGGCAGCAGGGCAAGCCAGCACCTCCAATGCATACTGGCTAAGCTCTGGCCATGTATCCAGCTTAGAGACCCAATACTTGAACGGGGAAGAGCCGTCTGGGAGTACACTAACAGGGCAAGACAAGTAGTCTATCACCATCTGACGGAAACGTTGTCTCCTGCTGACTGGAGCCGTCTGTGATGGTGTAGCCGTTTGTGGCGGTCCCACAAAACTTTTCCACATTTGGGCCATACTGGCCTTGCCTTGTCCTGCGGCACTGCCTCTGCTACCTCTTTGTGCAGAGCTTCCTCCACTGCCTCTACCCACATGGCTGCTTTGAAAAGCACTACCAGCAACACTTGTGGGGGGAATGGAGAACATGATGGCCTGCACAAGTGTTTCTTGGTACTCCCGCATTTTACGCTCCCGGTTCAACTGTGGTATGAGGCTTTGTAAGTTATCCCGGTAGCGAGGATCTAGGAGGGTGTACACCCAATAATCAGCCGTGTGGAGAATGTTGGCGATGCGGCGGTCATTTAACAAGCACCGCAGCATGAAATCAACCATGTGCTGCAGACTGCCAACTGGACCTGAAACGCTGTCCCCAGCTTGAGGCAGCATTTCAGCCTGCTCAGCATCACCCCACCCTCGCTGTACACACTGACTACTAGAGCCTTGTGTACCTCCCTCCTCTGGAGAGATGTGTTCCTCCTCCCCCATTGACTCCTCGTCATCCTCCTCACTAAGTGTCCCCTGCCTGGGCCTTTGTGTGGAAGCACGTTGCGCAGACTTGCCAGAAGCAGATGGCAATTCAGACTCCTCATCCTCGACCTCTTCAAAAACCTCCTCACTTAGTGCTTGTAAGGTTTTTTGAAGCAGACAGATAAGGGGGACAGTTATGCTGACTAGTGCATCATCTGCACTGGCCATCCGCGTGGAGTCATCGAAGGCACGCAAAACTTGGCAGATGTCCCTCATAGTGGCCCACTCAGTGGTGGTGAAGTGTGTCCGGCGCACAGTGCGACTTGTTTGCGCCTGATGCAGCTGGTACTCCATTACTGCTGCCTGCTGCTCACACAACCGCTCCAACATATGTAACGTTGAATTCCACCTGGTGGGGAGGTCACATATGATGCGATGTTCTGGCAGGCGGAATCGGCGTTGCAGAGATGCAATGCGCGATCTTGCCATGCTGAAACGCCGCAAGTGAGCACACTCTAGGCGAACCTTGTGCAGCAGTGCATCAAGATCCGGATAGTCCCTCAGAAAGCTCTGCACGACCAAATTGAGCACGTGTGCCAGACATGGTATGTGATTGAGGTTGCCTAGGCCCAGAGCTGCTACTAGATTTCGGCCATTGTCACTCACTACCAAACCTGGCTGGAGATTCGCTGGCACAAACCACACATCGCTCTCCTGCTTGTTGGCATTCCAGAGCTCCTGTGCTGTATGGCTCCGATTCCCCAAAGAAATTAATTTAAGGATGGCCTGTTGACGTTTGGCCACACCTGTGCTCATATCTGGCCTAACAGGCTCATGCAGTGCTGATTCCGAGGAACTAGAGTAGGAGGAGGACTCAATATGTACAGACTGCATTCCTGCAATCCTTGGAGTTGGCAGAATACGTACAGAGCCACTCTCCAGATCTGTACCCGGCTCCACAACATTGACCCAATGGGCAGTGAGGGAAAGGTATCGTCCCTGTCCATGGCTACTGGTCCACGCATCGTGGTCAGGTGGACCTTGCTACTGACGGCGTTTAGTAGCGCATTTTTAATTTTTCCCTCCACATGCTTTTGCAGGGCAGGGACGGCTTGCCTGCTGAAATAAAAGCGGCTGGGCACATTGTATTGTGGAACTGCCAATGACATCAAGTTCTGGAAGGTGTCAGTCTCCACCAGCCTGAATGACAGCATCTCAAGGGCCAGTAGTTTGGCAATGCCGGCATTCAGTGCCAGTGCTCGGGGATGGTTTGCCGAGTATGGCCGCTTTTTCTCCCATGCATGTGCTACCGATTGCTGGTGAGTGGCCTGGGAGTGTGCTGATGACTGAGAACGTGGTTCAGTGGGTGGAATTTCACTGGGTTTCTGGACAAAAGTGGCAGAGGTTCTTCCATGGCGTTCCAGTGAGGAAGCCGAACCAGCTGTGTGTGAGCTGGAGGAAGAGGCCCCAACACGAGCTGAAGAGGTGGTATGTGCTGCTGAAGGTTGGCCTACATCTTCAGTGTGTCTGTGTAACTCCACCTCGTGCTTGGTTTCCACATATTTGTGGTATTGAGGTTGCTCACATTTTTCCCTCGTTTAACTTTCTGATGACACAGCTTGCATTTGACAAAGCAAATGTCATCTGAAACTGTGTCAAAAAAAGACCACGCACCGCAAGTCCTGGGAGCGCCCGTTTTCTGTTTTGGAAGAGGATTGCTCCTCACGGGTGCCAAAGTGGAGGCTACAGGCAACCAAGTCTGCCCCCACCCTCTCCCTCCTCTTTTGGCCGTTCGGGGAATCTCTTCCTCAGAGCTGCTCCCACCACCTTCCTGTGGCTGACGCCATGATAGGTCCCCTCTTCAAGCACCGGCTGGTCCTGGGTTGTCTCGCCAGCACCGTACGCACCAGAAATTGGCAACTGAGTCTCATCATCATCAGATGAGCACTGAGGTGTGCTGACAATAGGCACTGGCCCACCCGCCTCTTCAGATTCAGAGGGACAAAGCAGTTGCGCATCACTGCATACTCCCTCTTCTTCACGCTCTAGAATGCTGCTTGGCTGGCCACCTCTTTCCAAGCCAACAGATTCTGAGAACAGAAGTAAAGATTGAGATGGCTCCTGTCCAGGGCTCTCAGACTGCCTGGGCAATTTGGCAGGTGGTGAAGAGACAGATGGTTGCTCTTCAGTGCTCTGGCCCTGGGAGGATGCGGAAGTCATTGAAGTGGATGCGTTAGCTGCCATCCATCCGACAACGGCTTCAATTTGTTCATCACGCAGCAGTGGGGTACGGCGAGGTCCTACAAAGCTGCGCCTGAAGGACTGTTGCCTGGTAAAAGTGGGGGATGCCGGCTCACTGGTGGCCGCAGCAGACACCGAATCCCCACATCCTCTCCCTGCTGAATCCCCCTGTCCTCTCCCTGCTGAAACTCCACGGCCACGACCACGTGCCTTACTCCCTGCCTTCTTCATCTTGGTAGACTGATAAAGATAGGCAGAAAAGTAAAAAAGGGGTGGCTTAGTGTTCTTATTCCTGAACACCTGCTAACCAGTATAAGAAACACTAATTTGGCTAAGAGTGTGTGTACTACACTTTAATATGATCTAATGTGGCCTACACAACTCTAAAGTGGAGTGTTTGGTAAACTTTATTTCCTTTTTTTTTTTGGGGGGGGGGGGAAGAAAAGGATGTGACCAAAGTTTGAAAGCTATAGTATCACAAACTTTTTGGAGCGATTACAATGCAGGAAGCTAACCTACAATGCAATTGATGAGGCTCCAAAAAATAGGGTGATACTAGTCTGGCTGGCCCTGAAGGGCACAAGCCAGCAAAAAGGCTCCTCTATCTAATCCTATATAGTGTTTGCAACCAACCAATGACAATGGATGCGGATGGAAGCACACTGATATAGGAGCAAAAATCTGGACAAATTAGCTGCAAAAAAAGGACTATGTATGAGGCAGTGAGTGACGCACGCTGAGCGGACTACAACGAGCGGTGGCTGTAGAACACACTGCAACGTGAGCTGCATTCACACACAGAGAGACCTATCAGACAGCCAAAAACAGTGCAGAGAAATGGGCTATAGCACTGAAAGGCTGCTGAAAGGCTCTGCTGTCCACTCCTTTAGTGTTTGCAACCAACGTATATGGATACGTATGGAAGCACACTATACAGGAGAAAAAAAAAGCAGCAATAAAAGAAAAATGTGTATGAGGCAGAGACACACGCTGGGCGGCCTACAAGCAGATGTGCCTGCAGGACACACTACACAGCGTGGGTCTGCACTCACACAGCCCTTGCAGACAGCTATTAAAACAGCGCTGCTGGGCTACAAAAATGCTACAGTGGTGGATTATGTAGCCTGGGAAGAGCAATAGATATGTTTGATGATCGCTATTTCTAACTGTCCCTCACAGTCTTCAACAGCAGCCTGTCCCTAACTGAATTCACAGCAGAGTGAACCTGAAATGGCGGCTGCTGCGGTTTTTATAGTGCATCATGACATCATTTCAGCAGCCAATCACAGCCATGCCAGTAGTTAACATGCCTACATGCCTAACAGGATGTGCCCACACTTCTGAGGATCCCCTTTGGCTGAATCAAATCGAGCGGGCTCCTAGCATTATGGGAACTTCCGATTCCAGTATTCGATATGAAAAAAGTATCGGAACTAAGTATCGGAATTCCGATACAGCGAATATCGGCCGATACCCGATACTTGCGGTATCGGAATGCTCAACACTAGTCATAGGAAATCCACAATGTTTAGCAAAATCCAAGTCCATTAGGTTCAGGGCTGCTCCCGAATCTACAAAAGCCTTGGCGGAAAATGTGGACAGGGAGCAGATCAGACTAATTGCCAGAAGAAACTTAGGTTGAACACCACCAACAGAAAACGTGTGTACAAAATGTTTCTCTCGTTTAGGACAGACAGAAATAATATGCGAGGCATCTCCACAAAAAAACACAGCTTATTACGCCTTCTGAACTCCTGACGTTGCTCCCGGGACAAAACTCTATCACATTGCATAGGTTCAGACACTTGTTCAACAGGTGGCAGCACCTCTCGTGCAGTCCTGCGTTCACGTAAACGCCGATCAACCTGAATGGCTAATGACATAGAATCGTCAAGACCAGAGGGAACAGGAAATCCCACCATAGTATCTTTTACGGCTTCTGACAAACCCTTCCGAAAGAGAGCTGCCAAGGCATTATCATTCCAGGTAGTAAGGACCACCCACTTTCGGAATTTTTGACAGTACAATTCTGCAGAATCTCGACCCTGGCTCAATGCCAACAGGGTCTTTTCAGCCTGATCAATAGCATTAGGTCAACCCCAAGGCTTGAAAAAATGCGTTCACATTAGTCAGAATAGGATCATCTGGTTTCAAAGAAAACGCCCAATCCTGGGGATCGCCACGCAGCAAAGAGATGACAATTTTAACCTGCTGCGCGGAGCTCCCTGACGAGTTAGGCTTCAAGGCAAAAAATAATTTACAATTATTTTTGAAATTCAAAAATTTAGACTGATCCCCAAAAAACACATCAGGAGTAGGGATCTTTGGTTCAGCAGCATGTGAATGAGCGGAAATTCCCCGCACTTCCGCAGCGAGCTGCTCCACACGATCAGACAATTGCTTTATCTCCATTGAGAGAAAAAAAAAATTCCCCCTACGGCCTCAGAGATATAGAGGAAAAAATATACACTTTTTTTTTTTTTTTACAATTCTTTCCTGCTATTGAGCACCCTAGGATCTGCGGTATGGCTGGTGATTCTGTTGTGAACGAGTCACCGTAGGAGGCAAAAACAGGAATGCTAGCTAAGTCCAGAAAACCAGAGAAGTTGGCAGCTATCGGATTGCAGACCCCTGAACCTATCAACAACAACTAGCAGTAGCCGTGGGGGGTTCCTACGATGCCCTAGACCCCTCGATCACAGCCGGAGAACTACATAGCCTAAAGACAGAAAGGGAAATCTAAACTGCCCCAGAGCAGACCCCAAAGCAATAGGCAGCCCCCAACATATAATAACGGTGAAGTAAGATGAAAAAACACTCACACAGATAGAAAGATAGGCTGAGCAAATGATGGGGCCCAAGCTAACTAAATAGGACAGAATAGAAAAGCTGCTGTCTGCAATCCGCCAAAACCCTCTCAAAAACAAGAGCCAACAGACTGATAGGGAAAAAAGCCCTGAAGACAGAAAGGGAAATCTAAACTGCCCCAGAGCAGACCCCAAAGCAATAGGCAGCCCCCAACATATAATGAAGGTGAAGCAAGAAGAAAAAACACTAGCACAGATAGAAAGATAGACTGAGCAAATGATGGGGCCCAAGCTAACTAGATAGGACAGGATAGAAAAGCTGCTGTCTGCAATCCGCCAAAAACCCTATCAAAACAAGAGCCAACAGACTGACAGGGAAAAAGGCCCTGAAGACGCTAGGCTTCAAAAAGACTATGTCAGTACTCTGGTATTTTCTGAAGACAGAACAAAAAGACACAAAGGAATTCAGCTCACCCCAGCAGGGAATGGCAGAATCCAGAAAAGCAAGGCAAAATAAAACACAAATGCAAAAAGCAAGGCAGAAAACTTAGCTTTTGAGGAGCAGGAATCAGACTGGTCTCCTAGAATCCCTCAGAGAAATCACCAGCGAGGCAGAAGGGCGTCGGCTGCCTTATATCCAGTCAGCAATTCCCGTCACCCAGTCATCCTCTACCAGCTCAGGTGTTTGGTAATCAGCCTCACTACCTTCCTTCACCAGAAGAGGGACTTCATCAGACCTCAATGGTGAAGGGGAAAATGAACTCATAACAGGCACCTGTAGGTGTTTGAGACACAAGCCACAGTTATCTTCACCAGAAAGGCAGCCACAAGGGAGCAGGTGAACACAGAGAAGACGTTACCCGACAAGGTCCACGGCTGCTGGCCTGGGACACTGACTGTGAGGTGTTGGGCAGGAGAGGCGGACAGCCAACACGGTGAGATGGCCAGGATAGGCATATACTGAAGGGCATCCTGGAAAGGTGTATCCTGATCTACCTTGGAGTTTGCTGGACCCCTCACCTGGAGGACGCAGCCCCAAGCGGGCACCTGAGCATGCCAGAACAGTGAGTAAACCTTTGGAACTGCACCCAGCTGTGTCCTCTAATTTTTCCTGCATCACCTGCCCTGCACCACATCCAAAAACATCACCTTTAATACCAACATCCAAGCTGCCCTGGGATACAGCTCTAGCTGTGGAGAGCCAAACCATCTCTGCTGCCCTGTCACCATCCCAGAGGATCTGCATAGCAGCATCAATCCTCTGACCGAATACCACAGGTGGCATCACGAACACTTTATCACAAACTTTATCATAAACTTTATCTCCTTTTAAATATCCCTTTAAATGGACACCCAGGGCCACGGACCGGGTCACCGCTGCCATGACACATCCCCTTTTAGAAGCGGCCCAGTACCGAGTACTCCCCGACCCTAGCGGGCGATCCATTCTCCATGAGAAAGCTGCTGCCTGACTCCTCTGATGGCGGCTTACCTCCTAGAGAACAAAAGTAAAGGTATTCCGAAAATAGACATGCTGAATCCATGTCTTCCCTGACAATCATTTGTCAGAGGCCGCAATAGATATTAGACTGTGGGTGAGTTCAGCATACATTAGTCTAATGTGCTTGAGGCCCATAACAGTCTCACCAAAACAATGTTTCCCATCCTCCCCCATTGATAGGGAATTGCTCTTTTGAGTGCCAACAGATCCTCATTGTGATGTCCGTCTGGTGCGAGTCTGTACTGCAATTGAGACAGCACCCCGAGCAACCCCGAGACCCTTTACCCCTATACAGGGATCTGGAATTACAGCAGAGCCCAGGAGGTAACTGTCTGTATAAGAGCAGCGAACCAGAGCAGGACGGTCACCAGACAGGGATAAATTAACGGGGCAGAAAGAGTAGTCTAAACCAGGCGGGTGGAAGAGGTACAAAATCGGCAGGCTAAAGCAGAGTCGAAATCCAGACCAAGGTCAGAGTCATTAACCGTGAGGGCAGCAGAGGTACAAAATCGGCAGACAGTAGCAGAGTCAAAATCCAGGCCAAGGTCAGAGTCTTAAACCAGGAGCGCAACAGAGGTACAAAATTGGCAGGCAGTAGCAGAGTCAAAATCCAGGCTAAGGTCAGAGTCAGCAATAGCAAATTACACACTAGCAAACTGGGGAAACCAAGACTATCTCTGGTGGCCTGCAAGACAGGCCCCAAGGTATTTGAAGGGCTATCCCTCACAGGCTCACAGTCTGATGACCTCAATTGGACCGCCCGCAGAACCAGGCCAGATGGCGATGCACCAACCCCTTCATGACTGACAGAGGAGCGGAGCCTGTGCCCATCAGATGCCTTCGCAGTAGCCCCTTCTCTGTCACCACCATCACCCACGGGCGAACCACAGCGCCTCCCAGTGGCCGAGGCAGGAACAGCTGGCCTCGAGTCTGATGGTGACGTGATAGTCCGACGCCTCCCAGTGGCCAAGGCTGGAACAGCAGTCCCTGAGTCTGACGGCGACATGACACTCATTAGAGAAGGAGTTGTCCAGATAAGAAAACCTTTACCTTGACTGCATCGAGGTTGTGATGCAAGGAAGTATATTGTTTTGAAGAGTAATGATCACAGCAGCACCACAAATTTCCTACACCATGGTGCCAGCTTGCAAATATTTTTCTGCCCTCAATAAGGGGCATGGTCATCTAGAAGCCAGGGAAGAGCCCAAATAATTGAACCAACCATAGTCATGTCTATATTATGCAGAAAGTTTGCCTTGTTTTGGGTTCTTCACTTATCTCTGCTACCCTAATAAGTTACATCCAATCAGTCTATCAGTAACCACTTATAACCACTTACCTCATATTTAATTGCCACTAGTCCCCTAAGTATTTGGATTTTTTTTTTTTAAATTAGTGGTAATTTTTATGGTTTTTACTAAGGGGGTGTGGCTTACAGGTTTCCTTGGGGGTGTGTCTTTAGATCACCCAGGCCGCCCCCTGGAAGAAACCATATGAATTAGCACTACATAAAGAGGTCCATATCTCTGAAACCGTTTGGTGGTATTTAGAAAATCCAAAATTGAATTACTCGGGAGCAGAGGGAATGAAATGAGGGCACTTTTCCAAATCTTTGAGAAGATTAGTGATGAGGACAAGCTGAGCAGATAGGATCATGGCATGAAATATTTTCATTGCTGCTTACCAAATTATGAACAGCAAATCCTAGGAATTACCGTTATATGAAAGCCCCAAGACTCCTGGTGGCCACCTGGCTATAGACTGTACATTTGCCTTTATAGCTTACAGCGCAGTACATGTCTTTTCTGTTACAAACACGAGGGTAATTTTGCCGCACAGTTTGGACACCATCCATCTGAAATCCTTTGCGTGTCTTTGTTTCCAAACACGATAAAATTCCACATTTTCTCCGCAGCCACAAAAGAGCTGTAAAGAGTCCTCAATAAAACCACACATCCCATAAGTGATGTGAAAGTAAGTTCTTTCTCATTTTCTTTCCCTTTTTTCTCCCATGTGTGACTGCTAATGGAGTCAGTCCAATAAATAATTGATTCTCTGTACATTTCTAATAATGAGAAGAGGCCGACTTTAATCCTAGTATTGAATGAACCCTTGATTCCGAACTCTCTCGGATTTCTAGACAAGTATATTCATTAAACACCTAGAAATGACGATGTGGAATTTTCTTCCTGAAAGGTTTGTTCCGTAAAGTGTGCACCGTGGTTTGTAAAAGAGTGTGTAATTCTCAAGGTACGTGCATTGAGAACCCTAGAAAAAATGTCTTTGGTGTAAAAATTAAAGGAAAATCAACATGAAATCTTATTTTTCTGAAATCAAAAGTGAGAAAATTATTTTGCTCCTGTCAAGAAGGAGAACCCAGATCCTTAAAATGGTTATTCCCATCTTCATAAACAAGTATTGTCAGATAGCCCATGTAGATAGAAACAACTTTGCAATTTACTGCTTATTAACATTTTCAGCCTTTCTTGAGATATTATCACTTTCATTTTGTGTCCTTCTCTCGCTGCCATGGACACCAACCACCGTTGCTTGACAACAAAACATGCAAAGGCCTTACATGATCTTTTATATTGAGCTTGTAAGTGCTGTTTTGAAGCTGGCTAGGAATACTGCAGTGTATGGCTAGCTTCTAATACTGGACAGCTTCCGTGCAGAGCTTACAACCTAGAGAGCTGCGGTGGTCGGTCTACTAGGCAATGAACTGTAAATAAAAGAAAAGTGTAAATATCTCTAGAACTATTACAAATTTTAATATGAAGTAAATTGCAAAAGTGTTTGTTTTTACATGCACGATCCAACAATATCCACCTATGAAAATGGGTAAAAACCCTTTAACGTGACTTTCATGTCGAAAATCCCAACTTATTTCTAAACCTCCAATACCAAAAGAAGTTGACAACAATGGGCGGTGTTTCTTCTTTCTTCTCCACCCCATCCATGGCCCCGGTCCGCGATCTTCTCCATTGTTCGCACGTGCACAAAGAAATATTTGCTTTGCACACGTGCAGTATGCTTTGCCCAACTGCGGGCAAAGCCAAAAATCCTTACTGACTCATGCGCAGTAATGATTTTCGGCTTTGCCCGCAGTTGGGCAAAGCATACTGTGCGTGCGCGAAGCAAGATTGATTTGCACACGGGCGAATGATGGAGTAGAATACCGGAGAAGATCGCGGACGGGGGCCACGGATGAAGTGGAGAAGAAAGAAGAAACACAGCCCATCGAACCGGACCCAGGCCATTTACATAGGCCTACAAAAATTTTTTTCAATAAAGAATTTCTAATTTTTAAGGAGCTGTAACGTTTCCCTTTGTTTCTATATGGTTATTACGAATACTTAAAAAGTTCATACAGTAAAGGGGGTTTTACACATAGCGATATCGCTAGCAATATCGCTAAAGCGTCACCGATTTTGTGACGAAGCAGTGATATTGCTAGCGATATAGCTAATGTATGTGTGATACTTATATCCGACCGGCTCCCCCGCTGTCTGTCGCTGATTGCGCGAGATCGGCAGGGTACATTTCTTGTTGGGCTCTTCCTGCTGGCGCCAACGAGCGACGTGTGGACGCAGGCGGGAGGACGTCAGCATTGCTGCATGTGAAAGGTAAGTAACGACCGCTGCTGCGTCGCTACGTTGCTGTGAGATCTGCCTGTTTGGCAGCTCACTAGCGACCATTTAGCGATGCACCAGCGATCCTGACTGGGTCGTATCGTGGTCGGATTGCTGGTTCATCGCTAAATGTAAAGGGGCCTTAAGTCTCTGTAGGCTTTCATGCTTAACCCCTTCCCAACCAATGATGCTACATAGGCGTCATGGAAACCTGTGCCAATCTGACCAGTGACGCCTATGTGACGTCATGACTTCAAAGCCCCCCTGCTGGTCGGGTGACCGGGATCACTAAAAGGTCACCCAACCCACAGATACAGGGGGCTTTGTTCTTCACCACAGGGGGTGTGGCTTCGCCCCCACGTGGCTACGATCGCTCTGATTGGCTGTTAAAAATGAAGCAGCCAATCAGAGCGATAGTAATATTTCATCAATGAAAATTGATGAAATATTACAATCCAGGAATGGCCGATGCTGCAGTAGCATCGGACATGGCTGGAAACCCTGATCCGACCCCCCCACGACTCACGGGGCCGATCGGCCCCCGATACCGACTGATGGCGGCAATGTGCCACCGCCGTCATCATCTGCTCCCCTCCCCCTTCTCTCGGCTCCCCCCACCTTCTGACCCCCCTCACCCCCCGGTACCTCCGATGTCCCTCTCCGGCTCCCGGTGTCCCGCTGTCCTGCTTCATGGGCGCCGCCATCTTGGAAAATGGTGGGCGCATGCGCAGTGCGCCCGCTGGCTGCAGATTCATTCATTTTGATCACTGCGATAAACTCTCAGAGTGATCAAAATAGAATGAAAAGTAAATAGCCCCCCCTTTATCACCCCCATAGGCAGGAACAAATAATAAAAGAAAGAAATTATTTTTATTTTTATTTTTCCGTTAGGGTTGGAAATAGGGTTAGGGCTAGGGCTAGGGTTAGGGTTGGAAATAGGGTTAGGGTTGGAATTAGGGTTAGGGTTGGAATTAGGGTTAGGGTGGACTTAGGGTTAGAGTGGAATTAGGGTTAGGGTTGGAATTAGGGTTAGGGTTAGAACTAGGTTTAGGGTTGGAATTAGGGTTAGGGTTGGAATTAGGGTTAGGGGTGTGTTGGGGTTAGGGTTATGGTTAAGGATGGGATTAGGGTTAGGGATGTGTTGGGGTTAGGGCTGTGGTTAGGGGTGTGTTGGGGTTAGGGTTGGAGTTAGAATTGAGGGGTTTCCACAGTCTAGGCACATCAGGGGGTCTCCAAACGTGACATGGTGCAACCATTGATTCCAGGAAATTTTGCGTTCAAAAAGTCAAACGGAAGTCCCTCCCTTCCAAGCCCCAACGTGTGCCCAAACAGTGGTTTACCCCAATATATGGGGCATCAGCGTACTCAGGAAAAATTTCACAACAAATTTGGTGGTCTAATTTCTCCTGTTACCCTTGGGAAAATAAAAAATTGGGGGCTAAAAAATTATTTTTGTGGAAAAAAAATGATTTTTTTTATTTTCACGTCTCTGCATTATAAACTTCCGTGAAGCACTTGGGGGTTCAAAGTGCTCACCAGACATCTAGATAAGTTCCTTGGAAGGTCTAGTTTCCAAAATGGGGTCACTTATGGGGGTTTCTACTGTTTAGGCACATCAGGGGCTCTGCAAACGTAACGACGACCGCAGACCTTTCCATCAAAGTCTGCATTTCAAAACATCACTACTTCCATTCTGAGCCCTTACTTGTGCCCAAACAATGGTTCCCCCCATATATAGGGTACCAGCGTACTCAGGACAAACTGGACAACAACTTTTGGGTCCAGTTTCTCCTGTTACCCTTGTGAAAATAAAAATTTGCGAGCTAAAAAATGATTTTTTGAGGAAAAAAAATGATTTTTTATTTTCACAGCTCTGCGTTATAAACTTCTGTGAAGCACTTGGGGATTCAAGGTGCTCACCACACATCTAGGTAAGTTCCTTGGGCGGTCTAGTTTCCAAAATGGGGTCACTTGTGGGGGGTTTCCACAGTTTAGGTACATCAGGGGCTCTGCAAATGTAACATGATGCCCGCAGACCATTCCATCAAAGTCAGCATTTCAAAATGTCACTACTTCCCTTCCGAGCCCAGACGTGTGCCCAAACAGTGGTCCCCACCCACATATGGGGTATCAGCGTACTCAGGACAAACTGGACAACAACTTTTGGGGTGCAATTTATCCTGTTACCCTTGTGAAAATAAAAAATTGCGCACTAAAAAATAATTTTTTGAGGAAAAAAAATATTTTTTATTTTCACGGCACTGCGTTATAAACTTTTGTGAAGCATCTGGGGGTTCAAAGTGCTCACTATGCATCTAGATAAGTTCCTTAGGGAGTCTAGTTTCCAAAATGGGGTCATTTTTGGGGGTGCTCCAATGTTTAGGCACACAGGGGCTCTCCAAACACGACATGGTGTCCGCTAACGATTAGAGGTAATTTTCATTTCAAAAAGTCAAATGGTTCTCCTTCCCTTCTGAGCCCTGCCGTGCGCCCAAACAGAGGTTCCCCCCCACATACGGGGTATCGGTGTACTCAGGACAAACTGGTCAACTTTTATGGTCCAATTTCTCCTGTTACCCTTGTGAAAATAAAAAATAGCGTGCTCGAAAAATCATTTTTGAGGAAAAAAAAGATTTTTTATTTTTACTGCTCTGCATTATAAACTTTTGTGAAGTACTTGGGGGTTCAAAGTGCTCACTACACATCTAGATAAGTTCCATAAGGGGTCTAGATTCCAAAATGGTGTCACTTGTGGGGGGTTTTCACTGTTTAGGCACACAGGGGCTCTCCAAACGCGACATGGTGTCCGATAACGATTGGAGCTAATTTTCCATTCAAAAAGTCAAATGTTGCTCCTTCCCTTCCGGGCCCTGCCGTGCGCCCAAACAGTGGATTATGACCACATATAAGGTATTGGTGTACTCAGAAGAAATTGCCCAACAAATTTTAGCATCCATTTTATCCTGTTGCCCATGTGAAAATGAAAAAACTGAGGCTAAAAGAAAATTTTTGTGAAAAAAAAGTACTTTTTTTTACAGATCAATTTGTGAAGCACCTGGGGGTTCAAAGTGATCACTATACATGTAGATAAGTTCCTTGGCTGGTCTAGTTTCCAAAATGGGGTCACTTGTGGGGGAGCTCCAATGTTTAGGCACGCAGGGGCTCTCCAAACGCGACATGGCAACCGCTAAATATTCCAGCATGTTTTCCATTCAAAAAGTCAAATGGCGCTCCTTCCCTTCTGAGCCCTGCCATGCACCCAAACAGTGGTTTATGACCACATATGAGGTATCGGTGTACTCAGGAGAAATTGCCCAACAGATTTTAGGATCCATTTTATCCTGTTGCCCATGTGAAAATGAAAAAATTAATGCTAAAAGAAAATTTTAGTTGGAAAAATTAAAATGTCCATTTTTTCTTTCCACGTTGCTTTAGTTCCTGTGAAACACCTGAAGGGTTAATAATCTTCTTGAATGTAGTTTTGAGTAGCTTGAGGGGTGCAGTTTTTATAATGGTGTCACTTTTGGGTATTTTCTGCCATATAGACCCCTCAAAGTGACTTCAAATGTGAGGTGGTCCCTAAAAAAAAATGGTTTTGTAAATTTTGTTGTAAAAATGAGAAATCACTGGTCAAATTTTAACCCTTATAACTTCCTAACAAAAAAATGTTTTGCTTCCAAAATTATGCTGATGTAAAGTAGACATGTGGGAAATGTTATTCAGTAACCACTTTGTGTCACATAACTCTCTGGTTTAATAGAATAAAAATTCAAAATGTGAAAATTGTGAAATTTTCAAAATTTTTGCCAAATTTCTGATTTTTTCACAAATAAACGCAAAAATTATCGAACTAAATTTACCACTATCATGAAGCCCAGTATGTCATGAAAAAACATTCTCAGAATCGCTAGGATCCGTTGAAGAGTTCCTGAGTTATTACCTCATAAAGGGACACTGGTCAGAATTGCAAAAAATGGCCTGGTCATTAAGGTCAAAATAGGCTTGGTCATGAAGGGGTTAACGGTTACAACTATACATTCTTTTTAACTTATTTACATTACTAGATTAAGGCCCGATGCTGTCGCATCGAGAGGATAGTGACACACCTCTTGCCCTGTTAACCCTCAATACACACACCTCCTCAACACACACTCCTCTCACCTTTCACCATCTCCACTCACGTCCACTCACTCTTTCACTCCACATACGACCCTTTCTCTCACTCCGTCTCTCATACTCACACCGTCATCGTCGCTGCTCCACGATCCCCGACATCTTCTTCCGCCGGCGCAATCCTGGATCCCGACGTTGTCCACGCCGGCGACATGTTCTTGCGGCCACGCCATCTTGAGCATTCTGAAATCCTGCGAGTGGACGTTAGTGGAGATAGTGAAAAGTGAGAGGAGTGTGTGTTGAGGAGTGGTGTGTTGAGGGTTAACATGGCAAGAGATGTGCTGTGACGTCACCGGTTACAACTGGACGGAAGTTGTTACAACCCGGAAGCTGCTTAGCGCATTTATTATAGTAGATTAAGGCCCGATGCTATCGCATCAGGAGGATAGTGACACACCTCTTGCCATGTGAACCCTCAACACACACTCTTCCTCAACACACCACACCGCCTCAACACACAGTCCTCTCACCTTTCACCATCTCCACTCACGTCCACTCACTCTTTCACTCCACATACGACCCTTTCTCTCACTCCGTCTCTCATACTCACACCGTCATCGTCGCTGCTCCACGATCCCCGACATCTTCTTCCGCCGGCGCCATCCTTGATCCCAGCGTTGTCCACACCGGCGACATGTTCTTGCGGCCACGCCATCTTGAGTATTCTGAAATCCTGTGAGTGGACATTAGTGGAGATAGTGAAAGGTGAGAGGAGTGTGTGTTGAGGAGTGGTGTGTTGAGGGTTAACATGGCAAGAGATGTGCTGTGACGTCACCAGTTACAACTGGACGGAAGTTGTTACAACCCGGAAGCTGCTTAGTGCATTTATTATAGTAGATTATAGTAGATTAAGGCCCGATGCTATCGCATCGGGAGGATAGTGACACACCTCTTGCCATGTGAACCCTCAACACACACTCCTCCTCAACACACCACACCGCCTCAACACACACTCCTCTCACCTTTCACCATCTCCACTCACGTCCACTCACTCTTTCACTCCACATACGACCCTTTCTCTCACTCCGTCTCTCATACTCACACCGTCATCGTCGCTGCTCCACGATCCCCGACATCTTCTTCCGCCGGCGCCATCCTGGATCCCGACGTTGTCCACGCCGGCGACATGTTCTTGCGGCCACCCCATCTTGAGTATTCTAAAATCCTGCGAGTGGACGTTAGTGGAGATAGTGAAAGGTGAGAGGAGTGTGTGTTGAGGAGTGGTGTGTTGAGGGTTAACATGGCAAGAGGTGTGCTGTGACGTCACCAGTTACAACTGGACGGAAGTTGTTACAACCCGGAAGCTGCTTAGCGCATTTATTATAGTAGATGTATCACACCTATGTTTTTATGTGGATAAGATATTTACATAGTGAGCCTCAAGAAGGACAGTATTACTGATGTATGTAAAGTGCTATTGAAATAATAGTACTCTATTAATAAATAAAAAATTAATTATTATTACCTAAGTTATTTAGGTATGTGTTAGCTATGTAGTTGAAATCTACGTATGTTTGCCTAAATTTTTTTTGTTTTTGCCTTTTTTTTTTAATCTATATATACCTATACCTATGTATATTTTTATGGATTTAAATATGTCTATGACTTATATGTGAAAGAGATAATTAGTGTAAGATATATCTATCTGCTTAAAATATTTATATATATAACATATATCAAGCTATGTATAGAAGTCTTAGAAGTCTATTATCTATATCTATTTAGAATGTAACTATTATTTATATATCTATATATCTATCAATTCCAGGACCAACTTAAATAGTTTAAAGTAAGACATTTTTGTAAACGACATTTCTAGTGAAGATTTTTGGGCTATTAGGTGGCAATTGTCCTTGAAGTGGTGTATCCACCACTTTGACCCTAACGTTGCTGCGTTGCTTTACTCGGGAGAATGCAACATACAATTGTCCATGGGCAAATACAGGTTCGGGCAAAAAAATTCCAACTCGATTGAGGGTCTGTCCTTGGGATTTGTTAATGGTCATAGCAAAAGCAGGTTATAGAGGAAACTGTTGACGTTTTAATTTAAAAGGTAACCCAGTTTCTGAAGGACACAAATCGATGCGTGGAATAAATACAATGTCTCCTTCAGCTGAGCCAGTAATCACTTTAGCCTGTATGATGTTGCGGAGTAAGGCAATGACAATGAGGCGAGTGCCATTGCAGAGACCTTTCTTGGTGTTTAGGTTTCTTAATAGCATCACAATGGTGCCAATTTTAAGTTTTAAGAGATGTGATGGCATTCCTGATGGTGTCAGAGAGTTTAAAAATTCAACTGGGTAGTTTTCACATTCCTCTGCCTCATCAGCATCGACAGAATCATCACTTGTATATACAGTATAATCACCACTGATGCGATCCATTACTTTACAGTTCAGAAAATCGACGTCATCATTTTTCGGACATAGTATAGCATGTGATGCAGCAGTGTCGAGGCTTTGTTGGTCATTAACATCAATGCAAATATGGTCTCCAAAGATCTCGGTTACTATAGAGCCAGTGCAAAGCATGTCTGGAGGAATTTCAATGACATCCTCTCCAAGGTTATGTTCATTAGACAGCTCACCATTTCCAAGTTTAAGCAACCAAGTGCTGTATTCAGGATCAGTGGAGCGCATGTTGTTAATTAGCGGTAGTCTGGTAAAATGTTGCCAATGTTCTGAATATTTAATGCAGGAATCTACAATGTCTATTCTTGTTCCATGAGCGATGACGGGAAGACATTGTCTGAAGTCTCCTCCAAGAACAATAACTTTACCTCCAAATGGTGTTTTATTTTTTTCAGCAACATTTGTTGTCCTGATGTCACGTAGAAGTCTATCTATCACATTCAATGCATGTTTTTGGACCATAGTGCACTCATCAATAATAAAAAGTTTTGTACTCTGTAAATGTTTTCCTGCATTTGTATCGTTTTTAATCCTGGAAACAGATGTTTCATTGATCGGAATAGGTATGCCATATAGAGAGTGGATTGTTCGGCCTCCTTGTATCAAGTTAGATGCTATTCCTGTAGTCGCTGCAGGTGACACAATTTCTCCTTGTCCTCTTAAATGATGTGTAAGTAGATGGTATAGGTAGGTCTTTCCACTGCCACCAGGTCCATCGAGAAAAAAGCACTTTGGTATTAAACTGCTATTTTGTAAAGCTTCAGTAATGACATCATAGGCAAAAAGTTGCTCCTGATTAAGAGTTTCTTTCATCTCTGCAGCTTTTTTTAACTCATAATCCTTATCATATTGTTTAAGGAGTTGTTTAATATTTTTTGCTGGGCGTGGTAAATTGAAATCAGCAAAAGTTTTTCCATGGACTATGAGGACATCTTGGACATCTTTCATAGCATATCCTTCACAATCGATACACTCTTCAGTGTTGCTGTGGTATGTATGACAGTAGTCTTGTAAAAAATGGTCCTTAAATTCATTCCACAATTCAACTTGATTATTGGGTGGGCCAAAAATACAGATATAAGCAAACATGTCTCTAAGTTGGGAAGGCATGTTAAGAATGCAAGCATCTCTTAAAGTATGTCTCCAGATGCTATCATTGAATAATAATCCAAGTGCTAACGCAGCATCCTTAAAGGTTTCATGCATAACTCCATTGACGGTTTTAATGCTGTCAAAACTGGTAGCAGCTTTTACATGCAGTAACAACAAACGTAAATAATAGCGTTCTTGGTCTTTCACACTAACAGTGTACATTCTTCCAATAACTGGGAGACACCCTCGTTTTCTTTGTTCCCATGTGCCTTGTTTCCAAACGTAGTGTTCTGGAATTTCGCGGTAGAAATAGTTATGTGCATTGTGGTCGATCTTATTAAGGTTGAAATACGCCATAAGTGTAGAATTGGAATTGAGCTTTTGATGGATGTTGTCTGCAGAGTCATTCTCATGAAAATAGAGTGGTTGAGAATTAGGCAGATGTAAGGCTAGGCGAATGATGGCATGAGATTGTTTATGCATAGGAAAAGCAAATATCCGCCACGCAGCCTCAGGTGCACTAACATATCTGGTATCCGTAAATTGGTGTGTTTCATCATGTTGGATGTTATTTTGGGAAATTTCAAGGTTGGCTTTGTCATGTCCTTTGTAAACGTATTTAAATAAATATTTTACACTTTGAATGGAAGCACATATTTCTACATTAATATGGCACTTGTATTTGGTGAGTAAAAATGGGTTATATGGAACTACTCATGAATTGTCAATCATCTTAGAATGGTGTTCATATGTTTTGCCAATGGGTCTGCGGTAAGTGGGATAGCCATCCTTTTCTTTGATGGTATATGGTTGGTTTTGTTTTGGGAAACCTTTGCTACACTTTCCAAGATCCATACAGGGAGAATTAGGATTGTGTTCTCCACAGGGACCATGAATCATGTGTTGAAGAACAATGTTATGGAGCTGAGGGTAGATTGTTTCATCAGGTATTTCAGCCCAGACTATATTGTCTATGTCCGCCTCAGTCCGTAATTTAGACAGGCTGTCAAGAATAATTAAAATATGAGCGTGTGGGAGACCATGCTTCTGAAATTCAATGACATGGACCATTGCAGTGACGTTTCCAAATAATCCACTGCTAATGTCTTTTAAGAGGGATTACAGTTTAATTTTAAAGACACGCGCAACCAAGTCTGGTCTGTGTTCAACATGCTGCCACGGTTCTAAATGTTTAGTAATCTCATTCCACTTAGGATTACATGTCATGGTGATAAATAGATCTGGTCGACCATACTTTGTAACAATAGCCATAGCATCCTGGTAGCGCTGCTGCATGTTTCTTGGACTGCCTTCAAAAGAAGATGGTAAAATGACGGTTTTCCCAATAGGGATGCCCTTTTGAACCGATTTTTTGAGTAGATGTTCTTGAAGGAGGCAGTAATCCTCCACTTTTAAATCTTTTTTGGTGGTTGCGGATGTAATGTAGGCGATTAGCTTCGATTTTGACATAAGCATCTACTAAATATTGCTGTGTTAGCTTACCACCATTGAGGAGTGGATTAAAGTAATTTCTAACAGATAACATATAGCAATAGTATTGGAGTTGAGTGATCCTCCTCTGACTTTTGCCTTGTTGTTTGAGTCCATCATGCCATCCTTGGTCTCCATAAGGGAAAAATATTGGATAGAGGAGGGCATCCAAATTGCTATGGAGAATACTAATTTGTTGTGTTTTTGGAGCTAAATGGTTATGGGGATCAGGTTTTAAATGAATTAATATGTCTCTATTGAAAGGTTGAAAGGTGGCTCACCATTGTCATTTTGAAACACGACTGCTACTTCACTGACAGTGGGATTATTGTAGCGTCGAGGGTCTTGAGTACGATCTTGTTTAATAGCCATAGTGATGTTTGGCATGACAGTTCCGTTGTGTAGAGATTTAATTTTTTCTTGTTCTTCCACATCACGTAACATTTGATAAGCTTCCACAAAAGGATTAATAGTTTGGATTTGAAGGGCAATAATGTTCATCAATGTAGGATGACATTTTTGATTTTCTTTACATTGGTAAGCGTTGTTCGTTTGCGGTAGTGGTATCGAGAATGTAAAGTTGGGCAAATGCGCGTTGCTGGTCATCTGAGGGATGTAGTGTTCCAGTTCTATGATAGATCTGGCCATGTATGCGGAAACAGTATGGGCCATATCCAGGAGGTGGTGAAATATTTGCACCCATGGAGGCAAAAGCAAAGGAACTGTTAATATTTCGAATATTATCCATGAAATTTTTGCTAAATTCACTTTGCCCTTTCAGCAAACGTGTAAAGACATCAGGATATTATAGTATGGGTACATGGACTTTACCCTTCTGACAGCAGAGCGTAAAGTTGTTATCAGAAGGTATCTCTGCTACAAAATGCAAAGCTTCGCAATGCTCACATACATGGGTCATGTCACCACAGCTGTGTTCAGTAATACTATTTTCATCATTAGTGAAAATGTGAGGTTGTAGTAGAAGTGCATGTCCAACCGATGGGGTGCGCCTAGTTTTGAGACCAACGTATATTTGTCTTGGTTGCACTTTCTGCGGGCTAACTGCAGCTTGTATGTGAAGAAACTGTGCGTTGGTATTGACTAATGGTGGTATTGATAGGGCAGAAACAGATTGCTGATTAGTTATGTCAGTGAACGGCATATAGGATGAAGTGTGGTAGTAACTTGTTCCACATGCTGATGTGGAAGCATCCTGTTGTGAGTCTACTAATAATGATGAGGAAGAAGCCGTCTGTTGTTGGCGGTGATGGCGTGCAGAGGCTTCTTCAGCCAATGTAATAGATTTAGAGTTAGGGGATTCGTGTGTGAGACGACGGCGTTTATAAGCCTTAATCTTGTCAAGTCGATGCTGTTTTTCCTCAGGAGTCTCATTAGCACGGCATTGTTTTTGTCATAGTGCTAAAGCTGCTTTCCTTTCACTGGCATTGGCATACTGGGCATCGGTATTGAATGGTGGTATTGATAGGGCAGAAACAGATTGCTGATTAGTTATGTCAGTGAACGGCATATGGGATGAAGTGTAGCAGTAAATTGTTCCACATGCTGATGTGGAAGCATCCTGTTGTGAGTCTAATAATAATGATGAGGAAGAGGCCGTCTGTTGTCGGCGGTGACGGCGTGCAGAGGCTTCTTCAGCCAATCTTATGGATTTAGAGTTAGGGGATTCGTGTGTGAGGCGACGGCGTTTATAAGCCTTAATCTTCTCAAGGCGATGGTGTTTTTCCTCAGGAGTCTCATTAGCACGGCGTTGTTTTTGTCGTAGTGCTAAAGCTGCTTTCCTTTCACTGGCATTGGCATACTTTTTGTTATGACTCATGTTGGCACAGGTAAAGGAGTCTATTTGGCAGTTATCTGGCAGTGAAGAAGGCGTCCTGGAGTATTGTAGAGTAAACACATACTAATTGACCCTGTAATTGCCCAGCAGTAGTTATGAAGTGGTAGTGGCAAATTGGCCCTGTAGTTAGACACCGGCAGAGGAGCAAGGCAGCAGTAGTTATGGCGGTAGAGGCAAATTGGCCCTGTAATTAGACACCGGCAGAGTAGCAAGGCAGCAGTAGTTATGGCGGTAGAGGCAAATTGGCCCTGTAATTAGACACAGGCAGTGAACAGTCAGAGGAGCAAGGCAGCAGTACTTATGGCGGTAGAGGCAAATTGGCCCTGTAATTAGACACCGGCAGAGGAGCAAGGCAGCAGTAGTTATGGCGGTATAGACAAATTGGCCCTGTAATTAGACACCAGCAGAGGAGCAATGCAGCAGTGGTTATGGCGGTAGAGGCAAATTGATCCTGTAATTAGACACCGGCAGAGGAGCAAGGCAGCAGTAGTTATGGCGGTAGAGGCAAATTGGCCCTGTAATTAGACACCGGCAGAGGAGCAAGGCAGCAGTAGTTATGGCGGTAGAGGCAAATTGGCCCTGTAATTAGACACCAGCAGAGGAGCAATGCAGCAGTAGTTATGGCGGTAGAGGCAAATTGATCCTGTAATTAGACACCGGCAGAGGAGCAAGGCAGCAGTAGTTATGGCGGTAGAGGCAAATTGGCCCTGTAATTAGACACCGGCAGAGGAGCAAGGCAGCAGTAGTTATGGCGGTAGAGGCAAATTGGCCCTGTAATTAGACACAAGCAGAGGAGCAAGGCAGCAGTAGTTATGGCGGTAGAGGCAAATTGGCCCTGTAATTAGACACCGGCAGAGGAGCAAGGCAGCAGTAGTTATGACGGTAGAGGCAAATTGGCCCTGTAATTAGACACCAGCAGAGTAGCAAGGCAGCAATAGTTATGGCAGTACAGGCAAATTGGCCCAGTAATTAGACATCAGCAGTAAACAGGCAGAGGACCAAGGCAGCAGTAGTTATGGTGGTACAGGCAATGCCAAGCGTCCGCACAGCAAGTCGGCGTGAGGTAAATGACGCAATTTCACGAATGCAAGATGGTGTCGGCGAAATCTCGCGAGATTTTGCCGACGTCGTTAACACCTCTTGCCATGTTAACCCTCAACACACCACACCGCCTCAACACACACTCCTCTCACCTTTCACCATCTCCACTCACATCCACTCACTCTTTCACTCCACATACGACCCTTTCTCTCTCACTCCATCTCTCATACTCACACCGTCATCGTCGCTGCCCCGACATCTTCCTCCACCGCCGCTATCCTGGATCCAGACGTTCTCCAGGCCGCCGACATGTTCTTGCGGCGACGCCATCTTGGATTTCGTGAAATCCCGCGATATTCAAGATGGCGTCGCCGCAAGAACATGTCGCTGGCGTGGACGACATCGGGATCCAAAATGGCGTCGGCGTAATCTCGCGAGATTTCGCCGGCCCCATCTTTTTGGATCCCGAGTCGTCCACGCCAGCAACATGTTCTTGCGGCGACGCTATCTTGAATATCGCGGGATTTCACGAAATCCAAGATGGCGTCACCGCAAGAACATGTCGGCGGCCTGGAGAACGTCTGGATCCAGGATCGCGGCGGCGGAGGAAGATGTCGGGGCAGCGACGATGACGGTGTGAGTATGAGAAACGAAGTGAGAGAAAGGAACGTATGTGGAGTGAAAGAGTGAGTGGACGTGAGTGGAGGTGAAAGGTGAGAGGAGTGTGTGTTGAGGCGGTGTGGTGTGTTGAGAGTTAACATATGCGTGTGTGTGGTGACGTCACCGGTTACAACTGGACGGAAGTTGTTACAACCGGAAGCTGCTTAGGGCATTTATTATTATAGATGTATTCTCTATAACGGACAGTGATCTGACCTCTGGTACTACGAGTGGATCTACGCAGTACAGGTATCTCCGATGACCTGACCTGTTCTCTAGTGACTACTGCTGGTGCAGCGAGTGCACTAGTCACTACGCTATAAGTGGACCTGTGTAGTATTTGTATTCTGGACTGCCTTCTCCTGACTCTTAGACTCACCATGAGACTGACAGATTCATTCAGCAGGCAGATTTCCGCATTCCAATGCAGATGTGGCTTCTGTTACTGGAGCCTTTTCATTAAGAGTCTCTGCTCCACCCAGTGCAGTAGGCTGGTGAAAGGTTAGGACTGGTACTACGATAACAGGATTCAATTGTGTTCACGACAGTGTAAGAGAATGGTCAGCCATAATATACTAAGCGGCCATGTTGTCTCTAGCAGCCATTTTGTTGAAAGTTAGAGAAGATTCAACTTTTACAAAAGAGCTAATAAAATGTACTAAATGGAGGATGGAAAATGAGATCATGTCTCCTAGCAACCTCAGCCGATGTGCGTAGAGGAAGATTGGATCAATCAATAGGGTCACAGGTCACCAAATATATGGCCAGTATGCTTATACGTGATAGTGTGGTAGCGAAGTGTAGAGTAGTTAAAATGTCAGGATGTAAGAATTTGGGGACCTAGACTGGAGACAAAGATTAGATTTTAGGACAGTAGCCATAGATACCAATGACTTATGGGTTTTAGTGTTGCTTGAAGAAATGTTAATTAATATCTTCATATTATGTCATTATATTCTCTGTTCTATACCACGTTTCTGAGGATTACCATGAAAACGCCTTAGAATTATAATGTTAACGCCCTCTGCGGCAAAATGCAGCTTTCTTTGTTCTGATAATGTATAAGAAGCCCCTGTTACTGTCGATCGGGGCCATTCCATCGCCATCATGCCACTGTGCCTCACCATGGCCAGGGCACAGAGCCTTATCATCGCCAGACTTCCTAGCGAATCTCTGCCTGTCTGTATTCCTGTTTTTGCCCGCATATTCCAACTCCTGTTATTCTGTATCTGTTTTGCCGTGTATCTCCGAATAAACCTTCAACCTCAGCTTGATAAGAGATCGTCTGTGGAACTTCTTCCCGAGTCCCGACTCTTCCAGCTCTCAATAGAACTTTTTCTTACAAGTGGCGATTGCCAGCCAGGAGGAGCAGCTCCGGAGAGTGGCCTCCAGAAGAACCTTTGTGGAAGAAGTTGCACATGAGAGTTTGAGGTGGGAAGAGGAAGAGAAAAAATAAAAGAAACGCGTGTGGCCACACGTGAAACCGATCAAAGTAAGCCAGCCTGAAGGAGAACCTCTCGTGATCGCTCCGAGACCACCTGCCCGATTTTTTTATAAGAAAACCACGGACAAAGAAAAAGACTATAAAAAGATGAGTAACTAAGAAGAAGCTATCTACAAGGACGTGAGAATTTTTTTGTGCCTGGTAGCAAGAAGCTTTGAAAGGGCGTGGGGAGACGCCTGGCAAGCTAACGAGTGAGGCTGGAATCACGGCTGCACCTCTTTTGATATCTGGTCGACCCAGCCTGCAGGAGGTCTTCCATTCGAGAGGTGTGAGTATCTAACTTTGCTTAAATTGCATTTGTTGATACTAGGACAGAGTAAAACTCGTCCTTGTAGACCACTGTAAATATGGAGTGGTTACGGAAGCAGGCAGAGAAATATGCTGGCACACCCCAGTTGGAGGGGGTTAATGTGGAAACCACGTGGCTAAATTGTATGCGATGGTTTACCACAGAAAACAGGGAACTAGATAGAAAGAATTCGCTAGGGAAAAGTAACAGCTGGGTATCGGCTTTGTGTAAGACAGTCATAACCTTTGATCAGGCTCTTGATAAACAGTCTACACCACAATATGCTAACATGATCACCCGGGGAGGGGCAGCGTATAGGGAGAGATTAGAAAAGCTGAGTGAGATGCTGGAGCTAGCACGGAAGCACAGAGAGGAGGGGTGCGAGCAGCAGCAGCAGCAGCTGAGAGCAGTTATGTCACAGATGGACACTGCAGCTTCGAGACACAGTGCTGATGTAAATACAGTTGTAGACTGGAAAAGAGAGTTAGGAGAATGAGTGAAGTAGTACATAACAAGATATAGTGTCCCAACAGCTCCAGCTTATGCAGACACAGTTGAGGAAAGATATATTGTCCCGACAGCTCCAGCACATGCAGACCCTAGGTTAGGTGTGATGCTGCTTCAACCCCAAGAAAAAAAAAAAATCCCTGGCCCATCTTAAATTTGTAAAAATTTTTTTGCCTAATTGGGAGGAAGGTAAGGGAGTGTTTTGTTAGGACGATGCAGTCCGAGGTGAAGGGTGATGAGTCCAATGTTTTTGTGTACCATTCACCTTGGGTTGATTCACCTGTTGATTCAGGGAGGCCAGGAGTTCCGGGGGGTATGCGCAGCTGCCGAGAATGGGCAGGTCCCGTTCGGCAGAGCCCCCACGGGATCCCATGAGAGGTCCTCCCTTGTGTTATTTTTGAGGACAGTTGGGACACTTTAAACGTTTTTGTTCCAACTTTGTGCCGGGGCATATATCCCGAGAACCCCGGGAGCCATTTAACTCCCAACATCCCAGGGAGTTCTCTAGACCACCTTTCGGAGTTAGACCTCCGTATCCAGCAGTGAATGACCCTAGGCAGTATCAGCAGTACAACGGTCTTCAAATGGTTAACCCAGTCTCACAGGAGCCTTCTGCTCCTGCTCCTTCCCCAATGGCTTTCACTCATCCGCACCCAGAGGTCCATGCTATTCAGGGAGGGGTCACTCCTCCTCGTCCCTATGCTCCTCTGATTAAGGAGCTGCGGGAACATGAGGACCGGACCCTGACCAAGGATCTCTTTGGGGCGGAGGTGGCAGCTGTTGGACGGAAGCCGTGTCCAGATGGGGATGATGGATATTTCGGGCTTCCCACGGCAGGTAACACTGATTGATAGAGTGCTCCCCCTGTTCCCCTTACCCTCCTTGCCCCCCTTTCCCTGGGCAAGGACGGTAGACCTTATGTCAAGGCGAGAATAGAGGGGCTGCCATGGGAAGACATCCTCATCGATACAGGAGCCTCAGTTACAGTAACACGACACAAATTGCAGTCACCCCCTGGACTGCTTGAGACTACCACGTTGGTAGGATTTGAGGACTCCTGTATTCAATCAGTAAAAAGTCGTCCAGTAAACCTGAGATTTCAGGACACAGGGGGATCGAAGCAAAGGGGTCTTCGATGCGCTTTTTGGGTAAACCCACAGTTACGGTACACTATTTTGGGAACTGATGTTTTGGGCGCAATGGGAATTGTTGTTGATTTATGTAACAACGTTTTGTGGCGGAACAAAGAAGCCACTATCTGTTCTGTAATTGTCCCTGTGGAGGAGGAGAAGAGTCATAAATTACCCATTGCTAGTTTCAGAGTATGTACTGGTGAAAATGTTGAAAATGCTGACAATGATGCATTAAAGAATGAATTGAAGCAAAAGTTCCCTGAATTGTGGATCTCAAAGAAAACGGATTGTGGGTTAATGCAAACTCAGGTTAAAATTGATGGTGAAAAACTGCCACCTTTCCAGCATCAGTACCGTATTACTGAGGACGCCATCCCTTACATAAGGGTTGCGGTCAGTGAACTGGAGAAGCAAGGTGTTGTTGTGAAAGGTAATTCTCCATGTAATAGTCCTATTCTACCTGTAAAAAAGGAAGATGGCAGTTTTCGAATGGTGGTAGACCTGAGACTAGTAAATAAGTACACTCCCTCAGCTGCTCATCTTGTTGCATCTGTCCCTGAAGTTATGTCGCAGCTGAGGAGTGATTGTAAAGTATTTTCTTGTTTAGACATTGCAAATGGCTTTTTCTCAGTACCCCTAACACCTGAATCTGCACTCCGCTTCGCATTCACTTTTGAGAATGTGCAATACCTGTTCACGCGGCTGCCCATGGAATTTCACAGTTCTCCTGTGTATTTCCATCAGGCATTAGCTCAGATGTTAGAACCCCTCAGCTACGGAGACAAAGTCTTGCAGTATGTGGATGATTTATTGATTCAAACTGTCGATGAATGTGAACACACAGAAACCCTTGAAAATGTTTGTCAGGCTTTACAAGAGGCAGGACTCAAAATGAGTCTAGATAAAGTAGAATTGATGAAATCAGAGGTTAAATTTCTGGGTGTGTCTGTCTCAGCAGAAGGAAAGAAGCCCATGCATGATAGGGTTAAAGCTATTCAAGCTGTTCCCCTACCAACTAATATTACTGAACTCAGAAAATTTTTGGGTCTTATTAATTTTTCCAGAGAATTCATTGAAGATTTTGCTTATTTGGCTAAACCACTGTATGATTTATTGAAAAATGTTGATAATGACTTTGACCCTGTTAATGTAGAGGGAACCGCCTTACAGGCTTTTGAGGGATTGAAGCGCGCCCTTACGGCAGCTGCTGCATTGATTAACCCTGACCCTTCCCAGCCTTTCTACATTCAGACTCACACCGGTGATATCTCTATTTCTTCTGTGCTCCTACAAAAATGGCCCAAAGAAAGCCCAGAAGTGTCTAGTCAGTTGTATGCCCTAGGTTATTACTCCAGGTTGCTGACCCCCGTGGAAAAAGGATTCACTCAGTGCATGAAGCACCTACTGGGCGTGCACTGGACTATGAATCAAGTGAAGCATATAGTGGGATTTGCTCCTTTAATTCTACAAACCCCGCATGTCACTTTAAAAAACTTTGCTGAAGGGAAAAGCTTCAGGTATTAATTCACAGAGAATGGCCCAATGGATCATTGATTTTGAGACTAGAGACTTACAAGTTGAAGTAGGTGAGAAATATCACTTAGCCCAGATGATGCAATATGCAGGAAAAAGTCACGATTGTCAAATTGAACAGGCTAATGTTACTCCCTCTCATTTCCGAGCAGACTTTCAAGAGGGAATCCCCTGTGCCTATATTGTCGGAGCTCGCTATTGGCATGAGGGGCATTACGTCACAGGCTTCGCTGTGTGGTTTCCAGCTAAGCCATTGCTGCTGCAGTATAAACTCCCTGGTCATTTCTCCGCTCAAAGAGCTGAGTTGGAAGCAGCTCTACAGGTCATTCTCGTGTGTCCAGAGCCAATGAATATCTTCAGTGATAGCGCATATGTTGTGTCGTCACTCACTCTATATCTTAATGTATGGGCCCTTAGGGGGATGGTTGATTCTCAGAACAAGCCCTTGCAGCATGCAGACATTCTAAAACAAATTGAGCAACGGGGTAAAGAATTCCCAAAATTATGGTCCTTCTGTAAAATCAAAGGACACCAGAGGTTGATTCCTGACCCCCACATCCTTGGCAATGCATATGTAGATCACGCGGCCAAGGAGGCTGCACTCACAGCCGATGACAAATATCCTCAAGAAGTCATCGCTGCAGTCACTGAGAAACCCCGAGAGCCCCCCCTTGTCTTTTCTCCTCTGTAAGATCTCGTAAAGGCACAGGAGAAGGATGGAGACCCATCCCTGTTCAATTCCCTTGAGTCCCTGCCCATTGAGGGGGAGTGCTTGTATTACAAACGGGTTAATGACAAACTTGTGCCTTATATCCCAACTACAATGATTAAGTCTTTGCTCAAATTTTCAAGCTAAAAAGGTGATTAAAATGGTTCATATCAATCAGTGTAGACTTCTTAATTATTTTACTGAGATTTCTGGTAAGGACTGATACTCCACTCTTTTTTTCTATTTTCTCCAGGACCGCTGAAGATTTTCATATTTGACTCCTGGGACTATGAACCTATTGGATGATCAGGAGAAGATGTTTCACACTATACAGTGGGACTCTGATAGTGTGAGAGGGGGAGAAGATCAGGAAAATCCAGAAGACAAAGAATGAGAAGAAAAAGACCAAAAGACTTGACTATTGTGCAACTTATTTTTTTCAGGACTATTTGAATTATTTTTTTATTTTGTGTTTGTGCTATTTTTAGGGACTTTTGCCTTACACACACGTGCATAAAGTGCTGAATTACCTCAATATTCTTATTTTCAGTAATTCACCCATGAATATTACAGTACTGTATGTTGTACTCTGGATAGAGTACAAGAGGGGGACTTGTAAGAGAATGGTCAGCCATAATATACTGAGCGGCCATGTTGTCTCTAGCAGCCATTTTGTTGAAAGTTAGAGAAGATTCAACTTTTACAAAAGAGCTAATAAAATGTACTAAATGGAGGATGGAAAATGAGATCATGTCTCCTAGCAACCTCAGCCGATGTGCGTAGAGGAAGATTGGATCAATCAATAGGGTCACAGGTCACCAAATATATGGCCAGTATGCTTATACGTGATAGTGTGGTAGCGAAGTGTAGAGTAGTTAAAATGTCAGGATGTAGGAATTTAGGGACCTAGACTGGAGACAATGATAAGATTTTAGGACAGTAGCCATAGATACCAATGACTTATGGGTTTTAGTGTTGCTTGAAGAAATGTTAATTAATATCTTCATATTATGTCATTATATTCTCTGTTCTAAACCACGTTTCTGTAGATTACCATGAAAACGCCTTAGAATTATAATGTTAACGCCCTCTGCGGCAAAATGCAGCTTTCTTTGTTCTGATAATGTATAAGAAGCCCCTGTTAGTGTCGATCGGGGCCATTCCATCGCCATCATGCCACTGTGCCTCACCATGGCCAGGGCACAGAGCCTTATCATCGCCAGACTTCCTAGCGAATCTCTGCCTGTCTGCATTCCTGTTTTTGCCTGCATATTCCAACTCCTCTGTTATTCTGTATCTGTTTTGCCGTGTATCTCCGAATAAACCTTCAACCTCAGCTTCGAGAAGGATTGTCTGCAATTTTATCCGGCTCTTCCACCTCTCTCGATAAGAACATTTTCTTACAGACAGAGGAAATTCTCCAAGGATAGTATGGATCTTCTCTTCCACCTCTACTGTGTGCCAAGGGGTGTCTTGGACTTCCTTTTAAGCCCCCGTTACACATAGCGATATCGCTAGCAATATCGCTAGCAATATCGCTATAACGTCACTGGTTTTGTGACGTAGCAGCGATATTGCTAGCGATATCGCTATGTCTGATACTTACCTGCAACTGGCTCCCCCGCTGCTCATCGCTGGTCGCGTGAGAACGTCCTGGACCATTTCTCATCGGGTGCTTCCTGCTGGGCTTCCTGTGACGCCGACGAGCGACGCGTGGACGCGGGCGGGAGGACGTCAGGATCGCTGCGTCTGACAGGTAAGTAGCGACCCCCGACCCCTGCTATGTCACTGGTGAGATCTGCCTGTGTGGCAGTTCACTAGCGACCACGTAGCGATGCACCAGCGATCCATATTGTTGTCGGGATCGCTGGTGCATCGCTAAGTGTAACGGTACCCTTAGTCTTACAGTTGATCAGGGCACACTTTTAGATGATCTATTGAGACTGCCTCTGTGGTTTCGCCTCCATTCTTGCTGATGAGGCATACATTGGTGTCATTAAAGTCTGAAGGTATAACGGTGTATGGCTCAGCCTCCCACTGGTCATCTAATTTGTGAACTCGTCTCTTTATTTTGAGTACTAGTTCTCCTGGTAACAAGAGAACTGCAGGGGCGTGTTGATTGTAATTCCTTTCCTGCCACTGTCTTGCCTGGGACAAACTTTTCTCCACACATTCTTGCACTTTGCGGTGTTATTGTTGCCGCTCCGTATCCTAGTCTGCATCTGGTGATGTCGTCTCAGGTGTTAAGACTCCCATGTCCAAATCAATGAGTAACTTGCCAGGTCTTGCCCTCATCAGGTAGGCCGGAGTGTAATTGGTGGAGTTTACCGGTATATGAGGTAAGGTCTTCAATAGATCAATTACCACCTGGTTCATTTTCTCACATATGCCATTTGTCTGTGGATGGTACGGCGTTGTCCTGATTTTCTTGCAACTGTACATGTTACAGAACACTTCTGCTTCAAAGGCTGGACCTTGGTCAGTGAGCACTTCTCAATGGCTCTTCTCATGCCAACCCAGTAGAATCTTTCCCGAAGTAGGATCTCCAACTTCTTCCAACCGAAGTGTCCTGCTCCTTCGTAGTACGCCTCCAAGACCATCGGCGCACCCTGCTTCGGGACTACAACCTGCCAGACCAGTTCGTGTGTGCTCGAGTTGATGTTCCTCCGACACAGCTTACCCTCATAGATGAACAGCTTGCCGCTCTCCTTCCATACCTGCTGTGCTTCCTATGGGGCATCTTGACCAGGGTGTGAATCAGCTTGTGTCAGAAACTCCATTACTAGGCAAATGGCTGGGTCACTATCTTGCGTCTTTGCCCACTCATGATGGGGTAATGGGTTCAACGTAGACTCTCGTACGATATGGTGCTTATTCCTCCCCAATTGGGAGCACTAGGTCGCAACTGGACGTGGAAGGCTGGTAACTCAATTTCTTAAAGTTCTTTTGGATTTTCTTCCCTGTCTGGTGAATTGGGCATCCTGGACAGTGCATCAGCATTAGTGTTCTTATGTCCCGCATCAGGTACTTGATGGTAAACTCGTAGTTGGACAGGAGGGCGTCCATTGCGGCTCAAGTGCACCTAGCTTTGCCTTTTCAAGGTGGGTTAACGGATTATTGTTTGTGTAGATGGTAAACTTCGCTGAAGGCAGGTAGTGCTTGAAGCGCTCCGTTACCGCCCCGACTATGGCAAGGAACTCCAGTTTAAAGACTGTAATTGTCGGGGTTCCTCTCAGTGGGACGAAGCTTCCTGCTGGCATAGGCAATCACTCTCTCTCTGCCTTTCTGCACTTGTGACAGCACTGCTCGCAATCCCACATTGCTGGTGTCAGTGTAAAGTACAAATGGTTGATCATAGTCAGGGTAGGCCAGGACCTCATCTCCTATGAGGGCCAATTTCAACCTGATGAAGGACTCTTCTATCCTTTTGTTCCACTTGAATGGAAGACTCTTGTTCTTAGCCTTCTTGGATTGGCCCACTACAAGAACTTGCAGGGGTGCAACTATTTTGGTCAAGTCCTTGATGAATCTCCGGTAGTAGCCTACCAACGCAAGAAACTGCCTTACTTCATGAATGGTGCTGGGTCTTTGTCAGTACCGGATAACAGTGACTTTGTCAGGGTCTGGTGCCACACCTTCCACGCTTACCATATGGCCTAGGTACTGCACCTTGGGCTTCAAAAGGAGACATTTGGACGGCTTTACTTTCAAACCAAAGTTGGACTGGGTTTCGAATACCTCGGCTAGGTGCTTCAAATGGTCTTCGTAGGTTTTGGAGAAGACGATGATGTCATCCAGGTACAGCAGATTGGTTTCAAAGTTATTATGTCCGAGGCAGCATTCCATTTGACCAGCATTCCGACCTTTGACGCCTACGTAGGCGTCATGCAATAAATAGCCCCCCTGCGGGTCGGGTGACCGGGGTCACTGAAAGGTCACCCGACCCGCACACAAAGGACCCTTCAGAGTTAACACCTGGGGGTGTCGCTTAGCCCCCACGTGCCTACGATCACTCTGATTGGCTGTTAAAAGTGAAACTGCCAATCAGAGCGATTGTAATATTTCACCAATGAAAATTGGTGAAATATTACAATCCAGCCATGGCCGATGCTGAAATAGCATCGGACATGGCTGGACACTGAGACCCGACCCCCCCCACACCGACTGACGGCACCGATCGGCTGCCGCCGTCATAATCTGCCCCCCGCCTTCCCTCCGCCCCCCAGCCCTCCGATCACCCTTCCAATCACCCCCTCTCATCCTCCTTTGTGCCTCCGACCTCCCGCTATCCGTCCCAGTGTCCAGCCATCCAGCGTCATGGGTGCTGCCATCTTGGAAGATGGCGGGTGCATGCGCAGTGCGCCGAATCGAATCTGCAACGCTGCAGATTCATTCATTTATTTTGATCACTATGATAAACTTTCCTAGTGATCAAAATAAAAAAAAAGTAAATCACCGCCATAGGTAGGGACAAATAGTAAAATAAAAAAAAAATATTTTTTTTTATTTTTCCATTAGGGCTAGGGTTAGGGCTAGGGCTATGGTTAGGGCTAGGGCTAGGGTTAGGGTTAGGGCTAGGGTTAGGGTTAGGGCTAGGGCTAGGGCTAGGGCTAGGGCTAGGGTTAGGGCTAGGGTTAGGGCTAGGGTTGGAATTAGGGTTAGGGTTAGAAATAGGGTTAGGGTTGGACTTAGGGTTAGGGTTGGAATTAGGGTTAGGGTTGGAATTAGGGTTAGGGTTGGAATTATGGTTAGGGTTGGAATTGGGATTATGGTTGGGTTGGGGTTGGGATTACGGTTAGGCTTGTGGTTAGGGTTAGAGTTGGGATTTTGTTAGGGATGTGTTGGGATTAGGGTTGTTGTTAGGGTTATGATTAGAGTTGGGATTAGGGTTAGGGGTGTGTTGGGGTTAGGGTTGGAGATAGAATTGATGTGTTTCCACTGTTTAGGCACATCACGGGGTCTCCAAACGCGACATGGAGCCACCATTTATTCCAGCCAATTTTGCGTTCAAAAAGTCAAACGGTGCTCCCTCCATTTGGAGCCCCGACATGTGCCCAAACAGTGGTGTACACACACTTATGGGATATCAGGGTACTCAGGAAAAATTGAACAACAACTTTGGGGGTCTAATTTCTCCTGTTACCCTTGGGAAAATAAAAAAATGGGGGGCTAAAATAATTATTTTTGTGGAAAAAAAAGGATTTTTTATTTTCACGGTTCTGCGTTATAAACATCTGTGAAGTACTTGGGGGTTCAAAGTGCTCACCACACATCTATATTAGTTCTTTGGGTGATCTAGTTTCCAAAATGGGGTCATTTGTGGGGGTTTGCACTGTTTAGGTACATCAGGGGCTCTGCAAACGTAACATGACGCCCACAAACCATTCCATCAAGTCTTCATTTCAAAGCGTCACTACTTCCCTTCCGAGCCCCAACGTGTGCCCAAACAGTGGTCCCCCCCCACTTATGGGGTACCAGCGTACTCAGGACACACTGGACAACAACTTTTGGGGTCGAATTTATCCTGTTACCCTTGTGAAAATAAAAAATAGTGGACTAAAAATCATTTTTTGAGGAAAAAAAATATTTTTTTTATTTTCATGGCTCTGCATTTATAAACTTCTGTGAAGCACTTGGGGATTCAGAGTGCTCACTACACATCTAGATAAGCTCCTTGGGGGTTCTAGTTTCCAAAATGGGGTCACTTGTGGGGGTTTCTATTGGTTAGGCACACAGAGGCCCTGCAATCGCAACATGACGCCCGCAGAACATTCCATCAAAGTCTGCATTCCAAAATGGCGCTCCTTCACTTCTGAGCTCTCCCGTGCTTCCAAACGGTGGTTCCCCCCCACATATGGGGTATCAGTGTGCTCAGGACAAATTGCACAACAACTTTTGTGTTCAATTTCTCCTGTTAGCCTTGTGAAAATAAAAAATAGCAGGCTAAAAAATCATTTTTGAGCAAGAAAAAATTATTTTTTTATTTTCACTGCTCTGCGTTATAAACTTCTGTGAAGCACTTGGGGGTTCAAAGTGCTCACTACACATCTAGATAAGTTCCTTCGGGGATCTAGTTTCCAAAATGGGGTCACTTGTGGGGGAGCTCCAATGTTTAGGCACACAGGGGCTCTCCAAATGCGACATGGTGTCCGCTAACGATTGGAGCTAATTTTCCAATCAAAAAGTCACATGGCGCTTCTTCCCTTTTTTTTTTACGGATCAATTTGTGAAGCACCTGGGGGTTCAAAGTGCTCACTATGCATCTAGATAAGTTCCTTGAAGGGTCTAGTTTCCAAAATGGGGTCACTTGTGGGGGAGCTCCAATGTTTAGGCACACAGGTGCTCTCCAAACGCGACATGGCAACCGCTAAATATTCAGGCATATTTTCCATTCAAAAAGTCAAACGGCGCTCCTTGCCTTCTGAGCCCTGCCGTGCGCCCAAACAGTGGTTTATGACCACATATGAGGTATCGGTGTACTCAGGAGAAATTGCCCAACAAATTTTAGGATACATTTTATCCTGTTACCCATGTGAAAATGAAAAAACTGATGCTAAAAGAAAATTTTGGTTGGAAAAATTAAAATGTCCATTTTTTCATTCCATGTCGCTTTAGTTCCTGTGAAGCACCTGAAGGGTTAATAATCTTCTTGAATGTAGTTTTGAGTAGCTTGAGGGGTGCAGTTTTTAGAATGGTGTCACTTTTGGGTATTTTCTGCCATATAAACCCCTCAAAGTGACTTCAAATGTGAGGTGGTCCCTAAAAAAATGGTTTTGTAAATTTTGTTGTAAAAATGAGAAATTGCTGGTCAACTTTTAACCCTTATAACTTCCTAACGAAAAAAAATGTTGTTTCCAAAATTGTGCTGATGTAAAGTAGACATGTGGGAAATGTTATTTATTAACTATTTTGTGTCACATAACTCTCTGGTTTAACAGAATAAAAATTCAAAATTTGAAAATTGCAAAATTTTCAAAATTTTTGCCAAATTTCCATTTTTTTCACAAATAAACGCAAAAATTATTGACCTAAATTTACCACTAACATGAAGCCCAATATGTCACGAAAAAACATTCTCGGAATCGCTAGGATGCTTTGAAGCGTTCCTGAGTTATTACCTCATAAAGGGACATTGGTCAGAATTGCAAAAAATGGCCAGGTCATTAAGGTCAAAATAGGCTGGGTCATGAAGGGGTTAACTGCTGAAATGTTCCTGGCGCATTGCTGAGCTCAAACGGGATGTAGTTAAACTCGTAGAGGCCTATTGGTAAATGCTGTCTTCTCTTTGTCTGCCTCTGCTACGGGAACCTGTCAGTACCCACTGGTGAGATCTAAAGTAGAGAGCAGCTAGTGATTCCTCGATTCTAGGTAATGGGTAAGCGTCCTTATGTGTAATGCTGTTAATCCACCTGTAGTTTACACACATTCTCATAGTACCATCTTTCTTTTTAACAAGGACTAATGGAGCTGCCCAGGGGCTACAACTATCTCTGATTACCCCAACCTCCGTCATCTCCCTTAACATACTTTTGGCACATTGATAGTGTGCTGGGGGTATAGGCGGGTACTTTAATGGGCGGATAATCTCCAGTGGGGATATGGTGTTAGACCCCTTTTGCCTGCACAAAGTCTAGAGGATGTTTGCTGAAGACCCGTTCAAATTCTCAAGCCACCCGGTAAGTCCCATGTTTTTGGTGCAAAGGGGTGGAGTCAGTGCCTACATGTAGCTGCTTATGTGGCGCCCCTGAGGCTCAGTCGCCACAGAGGTACTGCACCTTCTCCTAAGGTGTAGTGCCCCACCATCCAGGTAAGGTGGGAACTCCTTTCCACACTCTAACACTCGCACCCCGCACAACAGGGTAGTTCTGCACAACCACATTGCGGCTCAGTGCTTAGAGAGTAGCAGAGCACCTTTGGTGGTTTCCTGCTTGGAACACTGGATGTTCTGGGAGGTGGGTGGAGTTAAGATACATAAAAGAGTGTGAAAGTGTAGGATGAGAGAGTCAGTCTGACAGAAGGTCAGTCGGGTAGGAAGTCACTCAGACAGGAGTGAGGATCCCTGGAAGAAGGGATGGAGGAAGGAGTGCTGCAACTGCCTCAGTGATCTGAGCCAGCTGGCACGGGAAAGGAAAAGAAGGAGAAAGACGTAGAACTGAAGCCTAAGCTTCCATAAGAAAGAAAGAAAAGTACGGAACGAAGGAATAGGAGAACAGAGAGGACGTGGGTTAAAAGAGGAACCCTGCCTATAGGTTCTCAGCGCAAGGCTGGGGCCCGGTCCCCGAGGTTCTATGGACACTTATGGTTCTGCAGCAGACAGCGGTGGAGAAGTTGGCTGTAAATGCACTACTCCCATCTAAGACTTGGGGCACAACAGCAATTGGATAGAGAGCCGGGACTCAGAAGAAGGGAGTCCCGAAGCAGGCTACAGCTGTCTGCCGTACAAGTAGAGTTCATGGGAACATCTGTGAAGAGGAACTCCAGAGTACCACGGTATTGGAGATCTTCACACTTAAAGGCGCAATAGAGGAGACGTTCAGGAAAGGTACATGTTGGTGGAGTGTTGGAGGGGAACTTTCCATCTTGCCTGGAGGTTGGCTGAGTCTCTGACCCGGAGGACACGGCCCGGAGGCAGGCATCCTTGTGTACCACAGACTGTGAGTAAAGCTTTGGAACTACATGCCCTGGTGTCCTCCATTCCTTCCTGCGTCCGTCTGCCTGACACTGCTACATCCCCTGCGCCGGACACTACACCACCTAAGTGTTCCCACATCTACACTGCCCTGGGACAACAGCCCTGCCTGTGGAGGGCTATACCATCATCACTGCACCACGCCATCTGTCCCGGAGGATCTGCATGCAGCGTCGGCTTAACACCTCCCTTGCCGAACACCACAGGTGGCATCACAAACTATTCCATTAACTACATTCCACCATTATAAACTCCCTTTGATTACTTGGGCACCCAGGGCCACGGACCAGGTCACCGCTGCTGTGACACATCCCCCTGACACCAGCCCGGTACCGAGTACCCCACAGCCCTGGGAGGGCAACTCACTTACACTAATCCTCCAGCTGCCCTTCAGAGCCATTGTCTTCCACCTGGCTGGACGGAAGCAAATTTTCTGCTGCCTCTATTGCATTGTTACTGACAGTGAACAGCTTAGCAAGGGTAGCATACCGAGGTAAATGGACCTCTCTTTCCCCACAATTAAAGATGCGTTTTGGTACTCTCCCCTTGCGGACACCAACTACCCCTCTGACTGTCAGGATAGTGGGTCTACTATCAGAGTACCTTGGATCTACCAGGGCATGGTAATTTTGACCCCTGAGGCCTATTGCTGCCCGACACTAAATTAACATTTCACTTCTGGGGGGTACTGCAATGGGGAAAGGATCACTTACTCTGACACTGCCGACTTCTCCACCAGATAGCTTTACCTTTTGTCTCTGTTTCAGGGGCCTGATCTCCTTTTGCAGGACCTGCTAATGACTGGAGCTTGCGGTCTCAGCTACCTGTTGTAACAAAACAATAATTTCTCCAAGACAATTTTTAATTACATTAGTGCCTAAAGTGATCATAGGATGGCATTCTCGTTTGTCAATATCAACTATAATCAAAACTTGAGCCTGCAATTCTACTCGGCCAATCTTGATGGTCACCTCTTTATATCCCATCTGAGGCAAGGGGTGACCATTGCTGGCAAGGATGGCAAGGTCTTTATCTGGGCTGTGAGTAATGTCGGAATCAGCCCAGTACTGCTTAAAAAGAACATATGGTATCGTTGTTACCTGGGAGCCGGTGTCCAATAAAGCGTTCATCGGGAAGCCATCAATCACTACGTACTTGTCTCGCCAACTTGGTGGGCCTGGTCGTCTTACCTCCCCGGGGGTCGGACCTTTGCCCCAGGGGTTGCTTCTTTAAATAACAGAATCTTGCTATGTGTCTTGACTTGTTGCAGCGGCGACAGATGGGCTGTCTGCCCTCGTGGTAACGATTGCTATCTCTTCCTCTGGTTGGTGGGATTCTCCACTGCTGTCGCCACGGGACCTCATCCGAACTGGAGGCCAGCTGGATCTTCTTCTTTGGAGCCACTTGTATGGACTGCACAGTTTTTGTGAGTGCAGCAACACTTTTGGTCAGTTCATTGACCTGGAGACGTAGGTCTGCAGCAGAGTCATCATCTTGGGCTGGTGTGTCGGTCTCAATAGAGGTCTGGGGAAAGGATGGTGCCTCCTGTTGGTATGTAATTGCTGGGCACCTAGAGGGCTCTGTGCCGCTAGGATTTGGTTCATGCAGGACTTTAAAGTGTTCAAAATCCAGTTCAGGATTTTGTAGGGCCATTTTGTGCAGCTATGTCATTTGATTGTTAGACTGGAGTCCCTCTATAAACTGCTCCATTAGTCATCTATCTTCATCTTGTACACTGTCAGGGTCAACCTGCTTTACAGCCCGTAGCACCTCCTGAAGGTTAAGGGCATAGTCCCTTATATTATCCTGCTCCCTTTGTTTGCACCTGAAGAATCTCATTTTTATCTCTGCTGCAGGGCAGGTGTCAAAAGTGTTCTTCAGTCTGGCCAATATTTGTTTGACAGTTCCCTTATTGGTGTCCGGCCAGGACTTTAATTCCCTCTGGGCTGCACTAGTTAACTGGCCAATGAGGATACTGACTTTTTGACTTTCAGACAGGGGGTACACTTTGAACAAACTACATAGTCATTGTTTAAAATCGCTCATGGTGTGCGACTCTGTGGCGCCCCCAGGAGTATGGTCGCCACAGTGGCATTACCATCTGTTACCACAGCTGGTCAGGAGACAAATCTCCAGGAGTGGACCCTCTGGACCGTGGCACAGAGGGGCGGCTCAGGAGGGACTGGAGTAGGAGTGCGGGACTGAAGCGTAGACAACAGAGCGGGATCACTGGAGACTAGACCGGAGTAGGACTGCAGGACTGGAGCATAGACAACAGGACGGAGCAGGAACACGGGAGGCAGGACTGGAGTAGGACTGAAGGACTGGCGTGTGGATGGCTGAATGGAGCAGGAACACCGGAAGCAGGACTGGAGAAGGACTGAAGGACTGGAGTGTGGATAGCAGAGTGGAGCAGGAACACCGGAGGCAGGACTGGAGTAGGACTGAAGGACTGGAGTGTGGATAGAAGGGTGGAGCAGGAACACCGGAGGCAGGACTGGAGTGTAGATAGCTGGACCCACGGAGCACCGGACTGCGGGGCTACTGCAGGGACCACGGAAGGCAGGACTGCGAGACTGCAGAGAGCACACGAGGAAACAGGGCCCAGTGTGCTAGCAAACACAACGATCAGGCGCCTCCCTCAGGGGGGAGCGGTCTGATATGGCCCTGTCAGGTCTGCATTTGGGCCGTAGGTGCTTCCGGGTCAGGGCATTGCCAGAGCACAAGTAACAGGAGGGAGGCGTGGCAGCGGCCTATGGCGCATGCGCATTGCTTGCAGAGACCCCGTCGGCCTCGAGCTTCTCAGAAGGGACCGCTGTGGCTATCGGGGGGCGGGGGGCTGCAGCGTGGGAGCGGAGGCCGGGTGAGTATGCGGATGTGGCGTGACACCTTCCTCCTAGGGAGGGTGATGTCATGCTTGGAAGCAATGAAGGATCTCTCAGGTAAATCCAGCACACAGCACAGTTCCCACTCCAGGCCAGTAGAGGGAGCTCTGAACCAAACTGCTGAGGAGCTGCTCTCTGGGGCCAGGAAAGGGAAGTTAGTTCAGTTTGTGTGATGAAGGTGAAGTGTGTGGATGTGGAAAAGAGGAGCTGGAGGATTGAGCAGAATTCAGGCTCACTTCTAGCTGTAAGCGCATGGTCCGGAGTCCGGTATCCAAGGTTGTATGGATGCTGATGGTCCTGCAGCAGAAACCGGAGGAACGAGAGACTGTAAATGCTCCATTCCCAACTAAGACTCGGAGGCACAGCAGCAACTTGTATGCACCAGAAAGAGGAGACTATGGCTGCCTGCCATACGAGGGGAGTTCTAAAAGAGAGCAAGCAAGAGGAACTTCAGTGTAACTCAGTACTTCAAGTGCCTCAAATAAGCGTTAGGAAGGAGACTACACAACCCATCTGCATAGAGAGATTCCAAAGTTGCTTCCAGGCTGATTAACTCCTGTTCCATCTGTAATCTGGATCCTAAACTGCACTTACAAAGCAAAGTAAAAAGGTAAAGGAAACTGCACCCTGCTGTGTCATTGCCTTATTCCTGCAACCCCTTCAGCACTGCTACATCTCTGTGCCTAACACTGCACCCTCTTCCTCAACACTTATTACTACTGCCCTGGGACTACAGCTCTACCTATGGTGAGCCCTTACATCTTGCTGCCTTATACCATCTGTCCCAGAGGATCTGCCTGCAGCATCGGCTTAACCCTTTCATTGCTGAGCACTAGAGTTGAGCGACTTTTGGTTTTTTAGGGTCGAGTTTCGTTTCGTGAAACCCGACTTTTCCAAAAGTCGGGTCGAGCAAGATCGTCCGATTATAGGGAAAAGTCGGGGTCGTCCCGAAACACGAAACCCAATGTAAGTCAATGGGGAATAAAAGTCGGCAGTGAGAGGAGGACAGGAAACACACCTACAGTGCCCATTTGAATGCCAAAAGCATCAATTCTTCTTACATAAGCTTGTCAACCTTAATTAACTTCATAATACAAGTTATGCACTGAAAAATGGGGGTTATTTGGCTAAAGTTGTGGGGGGGCGGGCTGGCTGCAGGTTTTCATGTGCCCTGGGCGAAAGAGCGCCCCTTTAACACATACCACAACTCATCATGCTCCGATAATGTAAAATACTTCACTTTTTACATCTCATGACGAGGCCCATCTATTTCTCCATACAGAATCATTGGTCCCATATAATGTTTGAAACAGTATATGATGAGCTCCACATAATGCTACAGTATATATTGGTCCCCATGGATGAAGCTCCACTGTCTTATGGGCCCAAATAATGCTCCAAACATAATGGGCCCCATTTCTAATGCTCTAGTGTATAATGGGCCCTGTAAATGCTGCTCCAGTGTCTGATGTCCACCTTTGGAATGTTCCAGTGTATGGTGGGCACCATCTATCATTCTCCAGAGTATAGTGCTCCCCAAAAATTGCTGTCCCAACATTGAAAACAATCAAATAAGTCTCCTCGCTAGGGAATCCCTGTACTAGTCTGGACTCCTCGTCGTCCCCATCTTCCATCTCACTGCACAGTATTTCAACCTTGCAAGTGCTGTGATCCTGAGCAAGCAGGGGGGGCCCACTCGTTGGCGACGGCACTGGCACAGGGCCCCTGATAGTACGGTGGTGTGTCTGATGGCGGGTGGGCCGAACCTGCACTTTCATCTGCAGCTTCCTCTTTGTCACCGTGTAAGATGGAACTGTATATGGGAAGGGTAACCTGAGTTTCATCAGGGTCAGATTCAGGTCGTGCAGCGTGCGAGGGGAATGTAGTGGTCTGGGTCAATGTACCAGCAGATTCATCGAGCAGTGGCTGGGCATCAGTGCACTTGTGTCGCCCCCAGGAGTACGGTCGCCACAGTGGCATTACCTTCTTCCTAGGGAGTGTGATGTCATGCTTGGGAGCAACGAACGATCTTTCTAGCAGGTTAACTGATTGGGCGGCGTTATTCCCACGAGTCATGACCCTCCAAACAGCGTTCATGAAGGCAAAGTGTTTGTTTTATGTGGGCAGTATGGTTGCAAAGCTGAACCTTAAAGGAATGTCCAGAAGGGCACCACCAGGAGTGGAGCCTACAGTTAAATTCAACTCCACCTGGGAAACCTCAACCATGCCAGCTACAGAACAGATGCACACATTGCAAGCTTAATTGCGTTAACGAACGAGACTCCGTCATGCCCCGCGGTCCGAGTCCGGCTTACTAGAGGGACACGTGAGGCTCTGGCACATGAGATTGGCCAATAACTGGTGTGTCATGCCCTTACATGTCCGTGGCTGCATGTGCGCTACACTGAAAAGGCCAGCGTTTGTCGCTTACAGGTGCAGATAACCCGCTGAACAACGTTAGTGATGGGGATCACTGATTACAATTATTACCCGCGAACAATGATTTCCCAGTAAGTGCAGGTCAACCGCAGTTCCGGAATTAGGCCTAACCGTCATTCCTGAAAAAATGAAAAACTTACGTGTGCAAACCACAGGTGCTGTAGCTTGCTTAACAGCTCGCCAGCCGTTCTCACGCCCAGTATGGATTACACGTGATTGCACAAAGGTGAGAAAGGGTACCGTATCCCCAGATAACATGTATGGATAGCGTACACATTCAAAATATATGTCTATACATCAGGAGGCAGGCTCAGACGGTGTTAGGCCCAGTATGGATTGCACGTGATTGCACAAAGGTTAGAAAGGGTACCGTATCCCCGGATAACATGTATGGATAGCGTACACATTCAAAATATATGTCTATACATCAGGAGGCAGGCTCAGACGGTGTTAGGCTCAGTATGGATTGCACGTGATTGCACAAAGGTTAGAAAGGGTACCGTATCCCAAGATAACATGTATGGACAGCGTACACATTCAAAATATATGTCTATACATCAGGAGGCAGGCTCAGACGGTGTTAGGCCCAGTATGGATTGCACGTGATTGCACAAAGGTTAGAAAGGGTACCGTATCCCCGGATAACATGTATGGACAGCGTACACATTCAAAATATATGTCTATACATCAGGAGGCAGGCTCAGACGGTGTCAGGCACAGTATGGATTTGACGGCCCAGACTACACAGCGGAGGAGCAGGGAGAGGTAAAGATTGCAAATGCTGGGACCCTGCCCAAGCAAGGGGGGCCCACTCGTGGGCGTCGGTACTGGCACTGGGCCCCTCATAGTACGGCGGTGTGTCTGATGGCGGGTGTGCACCACCACCGTCAGAGACACTTGATTGCACTATGAAGGACCCTGTGCCAGTGCCCGCGCCCAAGAGTCGGCCTACCCACCTGTCCAGGGCAACGGCACTCGCACGGTGTCGTGCGCTAGGTGGTGACCCCGGCCATGGGGGGTGAGGCAGCACAGTTAGGGAGTTTTAGAAAGTGGCATATGTTGATGTTGGACATTCAGCTGATGCAAAAGGTGAAATAGGTCAAGTCCCAGGAAGAGGTGGACCAAAGCAGGCCATTTTTCTGTCACCCTATGTGTTATCAGGGGAAGGTGGGACAAAATCCTTGGAAACCCATGCGTGGTTTATTTTAATGAAGGTTAGATCATCCACATTTTGGGTTGACAGACGGGTCCTTTTTTCTGTCAGGATTGATCCAGCTGCACTGAAGACTCTTTCCGATAGCACACTTGCAGCTGGGCAAGCGAGCTCCTGTAAGGCATATTGGGCCAATTCAGGCCAGGTGTCCAGTTTAGCGGCCCAATAGTCAAAGGGGAATGACCTGTGTGGGAGAACATCGATATGGGAGGAAAAGTAGTTTGTAACCATAGTTGACAACTGCTGTCTCCTGTCACTTTCCATCGATGCAGTATTACCAGTTGTGTGAGCGGTACTTGAAAAATCAGTCCACAACATTGTCATGAAACCCCTGTCTCCAACGCCACTTCTGCTGTGTGCACCACGAACACCTCTGCCAAGCTGCCCCCGGCCCGTACGGCTCGTGTGAGAACCATCACCGCTGCTGTGTGCTGGGAATGCCTCAAGCAACCGATTTACCAGAGTTGCTTGTTTATTAGCCAATATTAGGTCAAGGTTCTCCTGTGGCATGATGTTTTGTAATTTGCCTTTATAGCGTGGATTCAGGAGGCTGGCCAACCAGTAGTCGTCATCGTTCATCATTTTGGCAATGCGGGGGTCCCTTTTTAGGATCTGCAAGGCATAATCTGACATGTGGGCCAATGTTCCCAGTGTCAATGATGCACTGCGAGTGCTGGTTGGAGGAGCACTTTCTGGCAAATCCACATCCCTCCAGTCACGCACAAACCCTGTACCAGACCTTGCCACGCCAACATTTTCACTTGCCCCACGAGATGCATCCTCCTCCCCTAAGTAATCATCCCCATCATCCTCCTCCTCCTCCTCCTCTTCTTCCTCCACCTCGTCCAGGAGAGGTCCCTGAGCAGACAATGGCTGAATGTCATCAAGGATTCCCTCCTCCTCTTCCTCCTCATCAACATTGGCTGCAGAAGCCTGCTCCTTAAGGTGCGTCAAAGTTTGCATGAGCAGACGCATAAGTGGGATGCTCATGCTTAGGATGGCGTCGTCTGCACTTACCAGCCATGTGCATTCCTCAAAACACTGAAGGACTTAACAGAGGTCTTTCAGCTTCCACCACTGCACACCGATCAACTCCATGTCTGCTCTCAAAGTGCCTGGCCGTGTATCCTCCCACAAATGCATTATGGCCTGCCTCTGCTCGCACAGCCGCTCCACCATGTGCAGGGTGGAGTTCCACCTTGTTGCAATGTCGATAATGAGGCGGTGGTTGGGAAGGTGGAGCAATCGCTGCAGCTTCTGCATACGAACGGAGTGTACAGGTGACCGGCGGATGTGCGCGCACAGTCTTCGCACCTTCTGGAGCAGGGCTGTTAACTCCGGATAATTTTTGAGGAAGCACTGCACCACCAGGTTCAAGGTGTGAGCCAAGCAAGGTATGTGGCTGAGTTTTGAAAGGGCTATGGCTGCCACAAAATTACGGCCGTTATCACTAACTACCTTGCCTGCCTCAAGATGTACACTGCCCAGCCATGACTCAGTTTGTCGCTGAAAGTACTCGGCCAGCACCTCGGCGGTGTGTCTATCGCCCAAACACATCATCTGCAACACTGCCTGCTGATGCTTTCCACTAGCTGCTCGATAGGGGGACACCTCGTGTGCAACAGTGGCAGCTGCAGATGGAGTGCTCGTACGACTGCGCTCTGTGGACGAGCTTTCGCTTCTGGAGGAGGAGGAGGAGGAGGGTCGAACGCCTACAGCCAACTGTTTCCTATACCGTGGGCTAGGCAGCACTGTCCCACCACTGCTGTCCCCTGTGGACCCTGCATCCACCACATTAACCCAGTGCGCAGTGATGGACACGTAACGGCCCTGGCCATGCCGACTGGACCATGCATCAGTTGTGAGGTGCACCTTTCCGCTCACTGACTGCTTGAGTGCATGGACAATGCGGTCTTTCACATGATGGTGGAGGGCTGGGATGGCTTTGCGAGAGAAGAAGTGGCGACTGGGTAGGTCATAGCGTGGTACTGCATAGGCCATGAGTTCGCGGAAAGCTGCGCTTTCCACCAACCGAAAGGGCATCATCTCAAACGAGATTAGTTTGGCAATGTGGGCGTTCAAACCCAGTGTACGCGGATGAGAGACTGAGTATTTTCTTGACCTACTCATAGTGTCTAGGAGGGTGAGCTGGACTTGAGAGCTGCATATGGTGGAAGTAGCGGTGGACAGGGCGGACTGAGAGAGGGTTGATGATGGTGATGGAGTTGGTGTTCTTTCTGATGGCCTAGAATCAGTCTTTCGTTGATATAACAGTGGGATTCCCTGACTGCTGTGGCCTTGCAACGACACCTCAACATTTGCTGCTGTGCTAACTGGTGGGCTTACAGTGGGGGAAACAATGTAGCGTTGCTGACTACCTTCGTTGTGATCAGTTGCACATGTGGCACTTGAGGTTTGGTGTTGTGTCCACGCTTGCAAGTGCATGCAGGTTAAATGTCTAAGCATGCAACTGGTATTCAAATTTTTCAGATTTTTCCCTCGGCTAAAGGTCTTTGCGCACTTCTTAGGCTACTTTCACACATCAGGTTTTCGGCGTCAGGCGCGATCCGTCGTCGTGCCGGAACGCCGGATCCGGCAAATGTTTCGTAAAACCGGATGTGACGGATCCGGTTTTCTGCCGGATCCGTCTTTTTCTTGACAGACAAAACCGGATCCGTCTCATCCGGTTCATCCGTTTTTCTATCCGTTTTTCGACGGATTACGCCGGATCCGGTTTTTAAAATTGACCCTTGTGGCCTTCCGAACGGGATTGGCTACTGGAAAACTATATATAGCATGTTCCTACAGCCCTTCTTTGACAGGTTGTAGAGGAGAAAGTGCAGGTTGGAGAGAAGAGCAAGTTACTGGCGAAGATGGATGTTGTCATTGGAAATATTTTGAAGAATTTGGCGGATTTTATAGCGGAGGCGAATCGTTTGAGGGTGATTGTTCTGGAGAAGGAGAGAGCGAGACAGCGGCGCATCAGGCATCGTAGACGACGTTTGTGGATCCACCCCATCACAGCCAAGAGAATGACGCGTGGGGTCTATTCTACACTCTGCATGGACCTTCGACGAAACCCGGATAAATTTTTTGGATATGTTAGGATGAAAATGGAGAATTTTGATTACTTGGTGGAGCGCATTGCACACCTCATAAGAAAAGCGGACACCTATTGCCGCTTCTCTGTTTCACCCGCAGAGCGTCTGATGGTGACTTTAAGGTAAGCCACATTTATTGGATATGCTCGCATCAGAGCACACTTTCACTGCAATCTTGTTGGTGGTAGTTTGTATCTCCAAGTGTTATAGGTCAGTTTTGGTATGTAATGCTGTGATTTAAAACTAATTTATTGTTTTTTAATTCCCCACAGATTTCTTGCAACTGGAGAATCCCTTTCGTCACTGCATTTCCAGTACAGACTCGGGATTTCCACCATATCTGGAATAGTGAAGTACACATGCCGTGCACTGTGGGACTCCTTAGCTGAAGAGTTTTTACCAGAGCCCACAACAGAGAGGTGGATTGAAATTGCTGACAAGTTTCAACAGATATGTCAGTTTCCCAACTGCTTGGGCGCTGTGGACGGGAAACATATCCGCATTGTAAAGCCAGCTGGATCGGGATCGGAATATTTCAATTACAAGAAATATTTTTCAATTGTCCTCATGGCCATCGCTGATGCGGAATACAAATTTATTGCGGTTGATATTGGGGCCTATGGCCGCTCCAATGACTCTCAAGTTTTCAAACTGTCTGCCATGGGGCGTAAACTGTATGGAAACACCTTCCAGTTCCCACCACCTAGACCGCTGCCGCAAACATCTGGTCCACCTATGCCATTTGTCTGTGTAGGGGATGAAGCCTTCCAGCTGTCAGAACACCTTTTGAAACCGTACTCTAGCAGAGGATTGACAAGACCAAAACGCATTTTTAATTACCGCCTCACAAGAGCAAGAAGAATGGTTGAATGTACCTTTGGTATTCTGACAGCCAAATGGCGAGTCCTATTGACTGCGATCAACCTCAAGACAGAAACTGTGGACGAGGTGATCAAAGCGTGCGTGGTACTCCACAATTTTGTTATCTGCAAGGAACCCATTTCCATTGAGGACACCTCTGAAGAAACCACCTTGCAAGATTACCATGACATTACCACTAGAAGTTCTGTGACGGTTTCAGTAATGAGGGACAATTTTGCACTATACTTTATGTCACCTCAAGGCAGAGTACACTGGCAGGATGTGAAAGATTTGTGCCCTAACCAAACTTGTGTACCTTCTGTACCAACAGTATATACCTTTGCCAACCAAAGTTGGCTATCTTGTCATGGTCTCTATTTTTAGCTTTAGGCCACAGGTGTGTACCTGGTTGTGTTTTATGCAAAGTATTTCACCTTTTAACAAAAGTTGTGTACATTGTTAGGAAATCACCAACAATAAACACAACTTTTTAGGTGAAATACTTTGCTTCAAACACAACCAGGAACACAACTGTGGCAAAAAGCTAAAATTTACCCACAGTTATATACCTAGTTTTGAATACCATTTCACCTTTTAAATACCCTGTATTTAACCTTTTTCACCGCAGAAAGAAATGACAGACAACCAGTGTAAAATAATTTAACTTTTATTGAAAAATGTTTTTTTTAGTAAACTTTTTTAAAATTTTAATAAACTTGTTTAGCTTTGAAACCATAAAACGGGTCATTTTTATTTAAATACACACATTATAAATCTGTGTAGTGTGTGGTGGAAATACTGCTGGAGGGGCTGCGGGACACTTCGACAATGGGAGTGTGGAGAGAGGACTGGGATCGTGGTGGGGAAGGAACAGTTAGAGGTGAAGGTGTGGAAAAAACTACAGAATGGGTGGACATGTGGGAAGCAGAAGAGGTGGTGGGTGGTGGAGTGGAGGGTTGGGCAGGGACTGTAGGAGCAGATGATGTTGATGGCAAGTTGTATGGGGAAGGAGTTTGGTACGGGGCAGGTTGCTGGAAGTGGGGAGATGTCTGGTACGGGGCAGGTTGCTGGAAGTGGGGAGATGTCTGGTACGGGGCAGGTTGCTGGAAGTGGGGAGATGTCTGGTACGGGGCAGGTTGCTGGAAGTGGGGAGATGTCTGGTACTGGGGAGGTTGCTGGTACTGGGGAGTTTGCAGGTACTGGGGAGGTTGCTGGTACTGGGGAGGTTGCTGGTACTGGGGAGGTTGCTGGTACTGGGGGGGTTGCTGGTGCTGGGGAGGTTGCTGGTGCTGGGGAGGTGGATGGTGCTGGGGAGGTGGATGGTGCTGGGGAGGTGGATGGTGCTGGGGAGGTGGATGGTATGTAATAGGAGGGGGAGGATGGAAAGTGGCTGGAGGGGGTGTAGATGTAATAGGAGGGGGAGGATGGAAAGTGGCTGGAGGGGGTGTAGATGTAATAGGAGGGGGAGGATGGAAAGTGGCTGGAGGGGGTGTAGATGTAATAGGAGGGGGAGGATGGAAAGTGGCTGGAGGGGGTGCAGGTGGAGGAACTACTGTGGTGGGAGGAGGAGGTTGGGAAGTAACTTGCTGGAGAGCAGAGTGGCATGAATGCATTACATGCATCTGCTGGGCAGGAGAGAGCGTTTCCATGCGCTCCACAACAGACCTGAAAAAGGTGTGGTTTGGCGAAGATCTTGCTTCTGAATGCATGGTTTGCAGAAGTGTCTTCACCTCCAGAATGCTGGAGTTGATCTGCTGATAGCCTGCGGAGATTTGCTCTGACAAGACTTTTAGACAGTTCTGGAAAGATGCATTCAGATGCAAGAACTCTGGCGCATAAGTCTTTTCCTGACCCCTCTGCTGCTGCCGCCCAGTACCCGCAGGTGTACTAGAGGTGGCAGGGGCAGAAGGGTGGGGTAAAGGGAAAGCGATCTCCTCACCAGCAGCTTCATGTAATGTAGGCGGCCACGATGCTCCTGTGCTGGTGGATGGGACAGATGGGTCGAATGTGTGGGAAGGCTGGGAAGGTGCAGATGTACCGGGGCGGTCGAAGTGTCCCTTGGTGCCGGTCTCCTCATGGATCGCCTCAGAAGGGTCCAATCGTGCAGGCTCCCGAGTGCTGCTCAACGTGCTGTGGAATAAAGAGAAAAAAAAACAATTAAAATACTGACATGGTATGGCCCTGGCTGAAAAAAAAATTTACATCTAACATTTTTTTTCACATGTGGTGTGTAATATTTACCTTCTGGTGACCATTGTTTCCCGGAGGAACGACAGGGCTTCTGCGTACTTGTACTTGCTCCTGTGTCCTCCAGATCCACTCGGGGCCCGCATCTCTTTATTGAACTCCTTCTTGAAACGATCCCTCACAGACCGCCACCGATTCACAATTCTGTTCCCTGAAACGAGAAAGGAGTGGTTAGTATACAACATCAGTGTTTCCCAAACTCCAGTCCTCATGGTCCCCAGGGGTCATGTTTTCAGGATTTCCATAGTAAATAGAAATCCTGAACACATGATCCGTGGGGACCACGAGGACTGGAGTTCGGGAAACACTGGTTTACATCAAGCAACCGGTACTGTATATACTTACGCTCTGTAATCTGGGCCCGAACATCGAGGTCCTCCCAGCGGCCCACAAGGAGCGAACAGATTTCCTCCCAGAGTCGTCGGGTAACGATAAGGTCAGCGTGGCGGCGGTCAGCCATATTCCAGAGTGGCTCCCTTTCTCTGACGAGATCGATGAGGTGGTCCACATCGAGTCCTCCATCCTCACCGTCAGAGTCGGGAGCACGCTGTGAAGGCTGTTAAAGAAAAAGACAAAAATAACATAATTAGCCTCCACATAAGAAATGAAATAAAAAGTGCAAAAAAACAAAGCAAAAATATTTATACTTACACGCTGGTGACCGCCGCGTTGCTGTCGCCGACGACCCTGGGAGGCACTGCGAGGACCTCTTGGCCAAGCACCAGATTGGGAAGACTAGAGAAGAAAACAAAAAATGTTATGTCTTTGGATGTAGGCATTTGTTTGCTGTGTGTGGTCTGCAGAACATTGTTTTCTATGTGTTGTGTGTAGTGTGATGTTGTGTTTCTGCGTTTGATGCAAAAAACTTACCAATTATGAGCCCACTCCAGGTGTCTGTCCACCCCTTCCTTCTTCTTCTGGGAGCTCCTCTTCATCTTGTGAATCCTGTTTTGAAATAAAAGGCAATGAATGGACATATATTACAGAGAAGATGGATTTTGGAAATAAAAACTTACCGTCAAACGCTGACGATGCGAGGGAGGGCTCCCAGAAGATGATGTGCTGTCTTCCTGGTGGCCACACTCCATGCCTGTGGGTGGTGTTCCAGCTGCTGCCATTGCTGCTGCTGCTGCTGCATCTATTGGGCGGCTGTTGAATAAAGAGAAACAAAGGGCCAATGAATATCTTGATATTCAATAGCCCTAGTTTGGAGGAATGGGGGATTTGATAATTACCGTCTCTCATCTGCTGCTGGCCTCCCCTCCTCAGCATGTTCCATTTGCTGCTCCATTTGGGGTGGTGGTGGTGCTGATGGTGCTGCAGTGGTCTCCTGCCTTCTCCTGCTTCGCTTGGTTGCTTTCTTGGGTGGCATGTTGGGTGTGGCTGTGGGTCCCACTGTCTTGCTTTTATATATGTCTTGTGGGCAGAGCTACTGAGCATGCTCAGACCAAAAAACCGGATCCGGCCGCCGCATTGCGGCGCTCATAGGCTTTCATTGTGTGTCCGGCTTTTTCGCCGGAGACAAAAAACGTTACAGTAGCCGTTTTTTCCAGACGCCGGATCGCGACACATTGCCGGATCCGGCGAAAACCGGATGAAACGCATGGCCATCCGGCGCGATCCGGCGCAAATGCAAGTCAATGGGGGGGAAACCGGATCCGGCATTGCATTTCGCCAGATCCGGTTTCTGTCAAAAGCGCCGGATCGCGCCTGACGGCGAAAACCTGATGTGTGAAAGAGGCCTTACAGATAACCTTGGCCTGATCATGAGGATTTTGTTCAAAAAAGTGCCACACTGCACTCTTCGTACTTTGGCAGACATTTTGCAGCCTAGCACACTGTGATCTTTTGACCCTCTGGACAAGCTGTCCAGCAACTCTTTTGATGTTTGGAACCTGTCTTTGGAGTGCTCCGGGCCTGCCAGATAACAGCTGTTGCGATGTCGATGTCTGCTGTGGATGCTCCTCATCTGAGCTATTGGAAGCAGCATCCTCTTCCCCCAATGGATGCCAATCTGGGTCAACAACTGGGTCATCCATCACCTCCTCTTCTATGTCATGTGCACCTTCCTCTGTGTCACCGTGTATGGTGGTATAGTGTGCGGGAAGGGGCACCTGAGTCTCATCAGGGTCAGAATCTGGCTCTGTACACTGCGAGGACAATGTAGTGCTCTGAGTGAATGTACCAGCAGAATCATCCATCAGCGGCTGTGCATCAGTGCACTCCATGTCAGATTCATCTTGGCCTGGGTAATTCACCATTTCACTTGATAATCCAGGCATGGTATGTGAAAACAGCTCCATGGAGTAATCAGTAGTATGGCCTGCGTCATCCTTCAATCTTGGTTGGGGTGAAGGACACAAGGAAAGGTGTGGTTCATGAACATGAGCCTCCAATGACGACTCAGTGCTTTTACTTTTTACAACTGAAGAAGAGGAGGCGATAGAGCTGGAGGCTGAGTCAGCAATGCAAGACAAAACTTTTTCCTGATGCTCTGGCTTTAAAAGCGGTTTGCCAACTCCTAGAAAACTAAGCATTCGAGGCCTTATGTAGCCAGACGATGACGCAGGCTCAACACCTCCTGCATTCGGTCCTATTTTGCTCTTGCCACTACCATCAGATCCACCACGAACACTATCATTACCAGCTGCCAACCCCCCGCCCAATTCCACAGCCTCTTCCACCAGCCTTCCTCATTTTTGGTAGAAATGCAGACAAAATCCAACAAACTATATAATAATGTAAAACAAGGTACAAGTTGTCTATAGGACAGGGAAGATTTTGAATTTCTGCAGACACTTGTGGACACTGGACACTTTTGGATTGTGTGAGGCCCACTGAATATCTGAGTGCTCTGTCACAGGCTCGATGGCACAGCTGTGACCAAAGTGACTAGAGGATAAGGGAGATTTTGAATTTCTGCACACACTTGTGGACACTGGACACTTTTGGATTGTGTGAGGCCCACTGATATCTGAGCGCTATGTCACAGGCTCGATGGCACAGCTGTGACAAAAGTGACTAGAGGATAAGGGAGATTTTGAATTTCAGCAGTCACTTGTGGACACTGGACACTTTTGGATTGTGTGAGGCCCAATGAATATCTGAGCGCTATGTGACAGGCTCGATGGCACAGCTGTGACAAAAGTGACGAGAGGATAAGGGAGTTTTTGAATTTCAGCAGACACTTGTGGACACTGGACACTTTTGGATTGTGTGAGGCCCAATGAATATCTGAGCGCTCTGTCACAGGCTCGATTGCACAGCTGTGACCAAAGTGACTAGAGGATAAGGGAGATTTTGAATTTCTGCACACACTTGTGGACACTGGACACTTTTGGATTGTGTGAGGCCCACTGATATCTGAGCGCTATGTCACAGGCTCGATGGCACAGCTGTGACAAAAGTGACTAGAGGATAAGGGAGATTTTGAATTTCAGCAGTCACTTGTGGACACTGGACACTTTTGGATTGTGTGAGGCCCAATGAATATCTGAGCGCTATATGACAGGCTCGATGGCACAGCTGTGACAAAAGTGACGAGAGGATAAGGGAGATTTTGAATTTCAGCAGACACTTGTGGACACTGGACACTTTTGGATTGTGTGAGGCCCAATGAATATCTGAGCGCTATGTGACAGACTCGATGGCACAGCTGTGACAAAAGTGACGAGAGGATAAGGGAGATTTTGAATTTCTGCAGACACTTGTGGACACTGGACAGTGGACACTTTTGGATTGTGTGAGGCCCACTGATATCTGAGCTCTATGTGACAGGCTCGATGGCACAGCTGTGACCAAAGTGACTAGAGGATAAGTGAGATTTTGAATTTCTGCACACACTTGTGGACACTGGACACTTTTGGATTGTGTGAGGCCCACTGAATATCTGAGCACTCTGTCACCGGCTCGATGGCACAGTTGTAACTAAAGTTACTAGAGGATAAGGGAGATTTTGAATTTCTGCACACACTTGTGGACACTGGACACTTTTGGATTGTGTGAGGCCCACTGATATCTGAGCGCTATGTCACAGGCTCGATGGCACAGCTGTGACAAAAGTGACTAGAGGATAAGGGAGATTTTGAATTTCAGCAGTCACTTGTGGACACTGGACACTTTTGGATTGTGTGAGGCCCAATGAATATCTGAGCGCTATGTGACAGGCTCGATGGCACAGCTGTGACAAAAGTGACGAGAGGATAAGGGAGATTTTGAATTTCAGCAGACACTTGTGGACACTGGACAGTGGACACTTTTGGATTGTGTGAGGCCCACTGATATCTGAGCGCTATGTGACAGGCTCGATGGCACAGCTGTGACCAAAGTGACTAGAGGATAAGGGAGATTTTGAATTTCTGCACACACTTGTGGACACTGGACACTTTTGGATTGTGTGAGGCCCACTGAATATCTGAGCGCTCTGTCACAGGCTCGATGGCACAGCTGTGACCAAAGTGACTAGAGGATAAGGGAGATTTTGAGTTTCTGCACACACTTGTGGACACTGGACACTTTTGGATTGTGTGAGGCCCACTGATATCTGAGCGCTATGTCACAGGCTCGATGGCACAGCTGTGACAAAAGTGACTAGAGGATAAGGGAGATTTTGAATTTCAGCAGTCACTTGTGGACACTGGACACTTTTGGATTGTGTGAGGCCCAATGAATATCTGAGCGCTATGTGACAGGCTCGATGGCACAGCTGTGACAAAAGTGACTAGAGGATAAGGGAGATTTTGAATTTCTGCAGACACTTGTGGACACTGGACACTTTTGGATTGTGTGAGGCCCAATGAATATCTGAGCGCTATGTGACAGGCTCGATGGCACAGCTGTGACAAAAGTGACTAGAGGATAACGGAGATTTTGAATTTCAGCACACACTTGTGGACACTGGACACTTTTGGATTGTGTGAGGCCCACTGATATCTGAGCGCTATGTGACAGGCTCGATGGCACAGCTGTGACCAAAGTGACTAGAGGATAAGGGAGATTTTGAATTTCTGCACACACTTGTGGACACTGGACACTTTTGGATTGTGTGAGGCCCACTGAATATCTGAGCGCTCTGTCACAGGCTCGATGGCACAGCTGTGACCAAAGTTACTAGAGGATAAGGGAGATTTTGAATTTCTGCACACACTTGTGGACACTGGACACTTTTGGATTGTGTGAGGCCCACTGATATCTGAGCGCTATGTCACAGGCTCAATGGCACAGCTGTGACAAAAGTGACTAGAGGATAAGGGAGATTTTGAATTTCAGCAGTCACTTGTGGACACTGGACACTTTTGGATTGTGTGAGGCCCAATGAATATCTGAGCGCTATGTGACAGGCTCGATGGCACAGCTGTGACAAAAGTGACGAGAGGATAAGGGAGATTTTGAATTTCAGCAGACACTTGTGGACACTTGACACTTTTGGATTGTGTGAGGCCCAATGAATATCTGAGCGCTATGTGACAGGCTCGATGGCACAGCTGTGACAAAAGTGACTAGAGGATAAGGGAGATTTTGAATTTCAGCACACACTTGTGGACACTGGACACTTTTGGATTGTGTGAGGCCCACTGATATCTGAGCGCTATGTGACAGGCTCGATGGCACAGCTGTGACAAAAGTGACTAGAGGATAAGGGAGATTTTGAATTTCAGCAGACACTTGTGGACACTGGACACTTTTGGATTGTGTGAGGCCCAATGAATATCTGAGCGCTATGTGACAGGCTCGATGGCACAGCTGTGACAAAAGTGACGAGAGGATAAGGGAGATTTTGAATTTCTGCAGACACTTGTGGACACTGGACACTTTTGGATTGTGTGAGGCCCACTGATATCTGAGCGCTATGTCACAGGCTCGATGGCACAGCTGTGACAAAAGTGACTAGAGGATAAGGGAGATTTTGAATTTCAGCACACACTTGTGGACAATGGACACTTTTGGATTGTGTGAGGCCCACTGATATCTGAGCGCTATGTGACAGGCTCGATGGCACAGCTGTGACAAAAGTGACTAGAGGATAAGGGAGATTTTGAATTTCAGCAGTCACTTGTGGACACTGGACACTTTTGGATTGTGTGAGGCCCACTGATATCTGAGCGCTATGTCACAGGCTCGATGGCACAGCTGTGACAAAAGTGACTAGAGGATAAGGGAGATTTTGAATTTCAGCACACACTTGTGGACAATGGACACTTTTGGATTGTGTGAGGCCCACTGATATCTGAGCGCTATGTCACAGGCTCGATGGCACAGCTGTGACAAAAGTGACTAGAGGATAAGGGAGATTTTGAATTTCAGCAGTCACTTGTGGACACTGGACACTTTTGGATTGTGTGAGGCCCAATGAATATCTTAGCGCTATGTGACAGGCTCGATGGCACAGCTGTGACAAAAGTGACGAGAGGATAAGGGAGATTTTGAATTTGTGCAGACACTTGTGGACACTGGACAGTGGACACTTTTGGATTGTGTGAGGCCCACTGATATCTGAGCGCTATGTGACAGGCTCGATGGCACAGCTGTGACAAAAGTGACTAGAGGATAAGGGAGATTTTGAATTTCAGCAGACACTTGTGGACACTGGACACTTTTGGATTGTGTGAGGCCCAATGAATATGTGAGCGCTATGTGACAGGCTCGATAGCACAGCTGTGACAAAAGTAACGAGAGGATAAGGGAGATTTTGAATTTCTGCAGACACTTGTGGACACTGGACAGTGGACACTTTTGGATTGTGTGAGGCCCACTGATATCTGAGCGCTATGTCACAGGCTCGATGGCACAGCTGTGACAAAAGTGACTAGAGGATAAGGGAGATTTTGAATTTCAGCAGACACTTGTGGACACTGGACACTTTTGGATTGTGTGAGGCCCAATGAATATGTGAGCGCTATGTGACAGGCTCGATAGCACAGCTGTGACAAAAGTAACGAGAGGATAAGGGAGATTTTGAATTTCTGCAGACACTTGTGGACACTGGACACTTATGGATTGTGTGAGGCCCACTGAATATCACAGCGCTATGTCACAGGCAGAAATTGGCTAGTGTATCACAAACTACAAGGTGTATGTAGAATTGGGCACAATAGGAATCTCCCTAGAGTGCAGGTCTGTAAGAACGGAACATGTCCTCGTTTTATTCTCACAGAGTGACACACTGATAGCTTCACTGTGGCTGTGATAACAGCCGTTACACGGTACTGTGTGAGGAGCGTACACCGCTGTATGGTGTGAAAAAATGCACGCTCAGTACCTCAGCAGGACAAAAAAAAAATTTGGGATTGCTTTTAAAAAAGCAGTTTGCGGAGCAGTGGGTAAACAGCAATGCAGGAATGTCAGGAAGCCTTAGAAGGCAGCCCAACAACCAACACCACTGATACACCACTATATAGCCTCCCCTTGCACTGCACACACAGTGACTGATGTGTTGTACAGGCAAAATCGCTAGCAGCAGAAGCAGTTTTTTTTTCTTCTCAGCAGGACAAAAAAAAAAATTGGGATTGCTTTTAAAAAAGCAGTTTGCGGAGCAGTGGGTAAACAGCAATGCAGGAATGTCAGGAAGCCTTAGAAGGCAGCCCAACAACCAACACCACTGATACACCACTATATAGCCTCCCCTTGCACTGCACACACAGTGACTGATGTGTTGTACAGGCAAAATCGCTAGCAGCAGAAGCAGTTTTTTTTTCTTCTCAGCAGGATAAAAAAAAAAATTGGGATTGCTTTTAAAAAAGCAGTTTGCGGAGCAGTGGGTAAACAGTAAAGCAGGAATGTCAGGAAGCCTTAGAAGGCAGCCCAACAACCAACACCACTGATACACCACTATATAGCCTCCCCTTGCACTGCACACACAGTGACTGGTGTGTTGTACAGGCACAATCGCTAGCAGCAGAAGCAGTTTTTGGTGTCTTCTTCCCTGCCTAACGCTCTCCCTACAAAATCAGCAGCAGCTCTCCCTATTCTGAAATCAGCATGAGTAACATGGCGGTCGGCGTGCACGCCCTTTTATACCCCCTGTGACGCCCCCCAAAGCAAGCCAATCACTTGCATGCCCTTCTGAAAGATGGTGGTGACCCGTGCCTATGTCATCACGTTGCCCACAGTGTCCGTGGATCCTGATTGGCTGAAAAAGAACGCAAAACAAACTTTTGAAACGCGACTTTGGCGCGTAAGTCGCCGACCTCGTGGCCGACCTCATCCTAGGGTCGGGTTTCGTTTCATGAAACCCGACTTTGCCAAAAGTCGGTGACTTTTGAAATTTTTCGACCCGTTTCGCTCAACTCTACTGAGCACCACAGGTGGCGTCACGTATCATCCACCTATAAACTTTATTCAGCCACGTTTCACCCCTTTTGCATGGACGCCCAGGGCCATGGACCGGGTCACCGCCACCGTGACACGTCCCTCTGAGACACCGGCCCGGTACCAAGTAACCCCACTGCCCTGTCAGGCGATCCAACTCCCCTGAGTACTGCGGTAACCAGGCCGCTCCTGGTATATATTGCATTGATAGCGTCACTATGGAGGCTGCGGCCGCCAGTGAATCCTGCTGTACTATGGGGGCTGAGGCTGCGACCGTTGCTGGATCTCCAGCCAGGTTGGGCATTTTTTTCCCCCTTCAGCGAACCTCAGCCAGGCTCTGTTTACCTTTACCGTGGTCAGCAGCTGCTCCTCGATGGGCTGGTTTGAGCTCCTCCTGGTCTCCTAGTCGGGACTTCTGGCTTTTCACTCACTCACAATCGAGCGTGGCTCCAGCTTAACTTCTCCTGCTGACGTCAGAGAGTGGGCAGGGCTTCACGTCGTGATCTTTTTCTGGCTCCGCCCACGACGGCACACCCCTCTTTGCTCGCACGCACTAAGTGACGCAGTTATGGCGGTGATTGTGAAAATTCAATCACGCACACCATGTGACCCAGCTATGGAGGTGATTTGAAAGCTCATTAAAGTCTCTAGCACACAATTTAATAAAGTCTCTGGCACACAGTACCCAGTTATGACGGGCTCCGAATCCTGTTTGTGATGCCAAAAATGACATGCCCACCAGGGCCATAGGGTACCCGGAATCGGACCGGACAGTTCTATGGGGGAGGTCACAGGGCCGTGATCCATTTCCGTGGCCCTGGCCATGTCATGAAATAGAGGATAGTTATTATTATTATTATTATTATTATTATTATTATCAATATTTATTTATATAGCGCCATTGATTCCATGGTGCAGTACATGAGAAGGGGTTACATACAAATTACAGATATCACTTACAGCAAGCAAATTAACAATCACAGACTGATATCGAGGGGAGAGAGGACCCTGCCCTTTCGGGCTTACATTCTACAGCATGGTGGGGAAGGAGACAGTATGTTGGGGGGTTGCAGCAGCTCCAGTGATGGTGAGGCGGTAGCTCCAGTAGTGGTGAATAGAGTTGAGCGAAACAGGTCGGTCAGATTCAAAAGTCGCCGACTTTCGCCAAAGTCGGGTTTCACGAAACGAAACCCGACCACAGTGTGAAGTCGGCCATGCGGTCGGTGACCCAAGCGCCAAAGTCGGGTTTCGCCGAATGCGTGCACCTGAGTTTTTTCAGCCAATGAGAGAAGTGTAGCGTAGCGGGAGCGTAGCTGGAGTGGGAGTGGGAGAGAGAGAGAGAGGGAGAGGGAGAGAGAAGAGAGAGAGATTTTGCCACCTCTAGGGTTACAATTCATGCCAGGTGTGTTTACAGTCCTCCACTCACTGCCGACTTTTCTCCTCATTGACTTGCATTGGGTTTCATGTTTAACAACTTTTCCCGACTTTTACCTACAGTCGGCCGATTTCCTTTAACTCGACTTTTGAGAAAGTCGGGTTTCATGAAACCAGACTCGACCCTAAAAAAGGCAAAGTCGCTCATCTCTAGTGGTGAGGAGGCAGCGGGGATCATTGCAGGCTGTACGCTTTCCTGAAGAGATGGGTTTTCTGGTTTCTTCTGAAGGATCCGAGTGTGGTTGATAGAAAGGAAAGACTAGAAGCAATGGGATGAAACTGAATGAGAGGAGGCACAGATTAGATATTAGAAAAAACTTTTTGACAGTTAGAGTGATGAATGAGTGGAACAGGCTGCCACGAGAGGTGGTGAGTTCTCCTTCCATGGAAGTCTTCAAACAGAGGCTGGACAGACATCTGTCTGGGATGATTTAGCGAATCCTGCTTTGAGCAGGGGGTTGGACCAGATAGCCCAGGAGGTCCCTTCCAACTCTATGATTCTATGACAGCCGGACATGTTGGGGCAATGAATTCCAGAGGATGGGGGCTATTCGGGAGAAGTCTTGGAGGCGGTTGGGTGAGGAGCAAATTAGTGTGGAGGAGAGAAGGGGGTCTTGGGAGGATCAGAGATTACATGAGGGATGATATCGGGAGATTAGTTCAGAGATATATGGAGGAGACAGGTTATTGATGGCCTTGTAGGTCAGTATTAGTAATGTGAATTGGATACGCCGAGGGAGTGGGAGCCAGTGAAGAGATTTGCAGAGGGGAGAAGCAGAGGAGTAGCGAGGAGAGAGATGAATTAGTCGAGCAGCAGAGTTAAGGATGGACTGGGGAGGTGCGAGGGTGCAATCAGGGAGGCCACAGAAAAGGATGTTGCAGTAGTCGAGATGGGAGATGATGAGGGCATGCACAAGCATTTTACTAGAGTGAGGGTTGAGGAAGTGACAGATTCTGGAAATATTTTTGAGCTGGAGGCGGCAGGAGGTGGAAAGAGCTTGGATGTGCGGTTTGAAGGACAGGGCAGAGTCAAGGGTTACTCCGAGGCAGCGGACCTCCAGTATGGGGGAAAGCGTGATGTCGTCAATTGTTATAGATAGGTCAGGTAAGGAAGATCTATGAGATGGGGGAAAGATTATCAGTTCAGATTTGTCCACATTCAGTTTGAGGAAGCGGGAGGAAAAGGAGTATATGGCTGATAGACACTATGGGATTTTGGAGAGCAGAGAGGTGACATCTGGGCTAGAGAGGTAGATCCGGGTATCATCGGCATAAAGGTGGTACTGGAATCCGTGGGACTTTATGAGTTGCCCCAGGCCAAGTGTATAAATTGAGAAGAGTAGGGGTCCTAGAACAGAGCCTTGGGGGACTCCAACAGAGAGAGGGTGGGATGAGGAGGTAGTGAAGGAGTGGGAGATGCTGAATGTGCGGTTGGAGAGGTATGAGGAGATCCATGATAGGGCGAGGTCTTTGATGGCTAAAGTTATGTGGCATTTAATCGTGACGCCACACGTGGTGTTCGGCAATGGGTGGCCGACGCTGCGTTTTTTGTCCACTGGGGCTGATGGTGATGCAGCAAAGATGGTTCAGCTCCACATGGGTAGAGCGGGGCCCCAGGGCAAATATATTTGATTGATTAGATGGTGGTGAATGTTGATGTGCAGAGAAAAGTGAAGGACACAGAGAGGTGGTTTTCTGTACCTTTTACTTGAAAGTAGACGCAATCTGGGGTACTAATTACAGATGACGGATTGAGTCTGGCTTGCCTGGAGGCATTCACTGGATCCCAACCCTGCCAGGGGTGGGTTGGGGACCTTCCTTCTGCGCTCTCTTTTCGGGTCCCTGCTGCTTGTAGCTAAGCTGCGGCCCTCTCCTGCTTGATAGTTTCTAACCTGTATGGCAGACAGCATGAGCCTATATTATTATTATTATTTATTATTATAGCGCCATTTATTCCATGGCGCTTTACATGTGAGGAGGGGTATACATAATACATACAAGTACAGTAATCTTAAACAATACAAGTCACGACTGGTACAGGATGAAAGAGGACCCTGCCCGCGAGGGCTCACAATCTACAATGGGATGGGTGAGGATACAGTATCATGGGCACTGTACTTTTCACTGTCAGCCCTGGGCTCTTGGTCTGCTGCCGTGCCTTCAGGTGTTCGGTGTGGCCAGGGAGCTTGCAGTCCCCTGCCCTCCAGATTCGGCTGTCAGAGTGTACAGCACCTGCCCAGCCAAGGACTCTGGCATCCCTTTTTGTCAGCGCTCCGCTCTAGGGTCAGCTATACTTAGTTTTTATTCCCCTGAGCTCTTGTCTCTGCTCCTGTCCCTTCCCTCTCCACAGACCAACTGCCAACACTCCTCTCTCACTGTCCTGTCAGCTCCAGCTGTCTCCCATTTCCATGACAACTGCCCTGTTCACTCTCTCAACTGACTTCTTTCTGAGTCACTAACCCCACCTGCTGGCCAGAATTTATAAGGAAGCTTCCCTTTCTGTTCTGGAGAAGGAATTGACAAGTACACTGTGTTACCTGGCCCGGGGACCCCCCCTGCCTCCAGGCATGACATCACCCCTTAAAGGAAGGTAATGTCACCGTGGCAACCAGACTCTGAGGTGCCACACAAAATTATTAAGTCAAATACTAATATTAGGTGCTTAAAGTTATTCCCAAAAAATCAAGTCATCCCTATGCATATGATGGGTAAAAACTGATTGCTGGGGTCAGTACTAGCACCCCAGTGATCTCAAGACTCCCTGCAATCAGCAAGTTATGAATTCTGTGCATCTAATTAATGGCCACAAATTTTGGTACTGGAGTAACATTTCTGCATTTAGAAACGCCAACACTAGTGATGAATTTGACAGGTAGACATAGTCATGCCCCATCTCACCTCAGTTTCTCCCTAGATTTTCCCTTTTTGTCAGAGCTGCTTGAAACTGGCATGAAAATGCCAAAAGTCACAAAATTTATTGTGCAACTCCCCATTGTTCAAAAAATGTTGTGAATTTTCAAAATGTTTTATGCCTGTTTTCTGGGGAAAAATTCTTATGAATCGCCTTCTTTTGTTTGTTCTGTTTCTGTGTTCCTAAAATCTGATTGTATTTTTTTAAAGCGTCTTCTATATGTAAGTCTAAATGATAGGTTTAGTGTATACTTTACAAATTTTCTGTTGAACATCTAATTTAAAAATCATGGGCTTTGTGAGTAGAGTGGTTTTTCCATTTTAGTCTCTTTTGAGAATATGTTCAACAAAGTTTTGGGGCTTGTTTGTGAATGCCCATACATAACATCATTTATGATTCTTGGTGGGATAGATGGATAATATGTGTTGAGGGATTCATTGAGGTTGAGCTCAGTATTTTGGACAGACAAGTCAAGTTCCTCCATGCTACATTTTGCAACTTGTTGGTGACTTAACTTTGAGCATGATGATATTTTGTTGATGAAGTAGGAACAAACCTTTTCTTTACATTGGGGCTACAGTTGCTGCAAATAAATTTTGAGCGGAAAATTGGACAAAGCTTGAAAAGCTCTAGAGTGTTATTATCTGCTGTAGCATTGCATTTTTCTTTATTTGAACTAAGGAGCTGCCATCCAAATCATGAAAAACACAGTCCAAACTCTGTTGTTGGGTGTCCTGGGACCAGGGGCTCCTTCCCTGTTCCTAATGCTAGGGATGCCCTAGCTCGTCCTGTTCCCGAATTGCTTCTGAGGATGAAGACGTCGGGGCCACGTAGCTTGCCCTAGCTCCTGAATACACCCTAAGTTTGTACCCCTCCCCCACCCAGGGAAGAGGGGAATAGTAGTGTACCGTAATACACCAACCACACTAACAAGGTAATACAAACAAGGATTACAAAAAATACCAAACATACAAATATACAGTACTCACACAGACAACAAAGGAATGCACCCGGGGGGTTAATCAAAACCTAGCAACATTCACAGGTAAATCCATCAAACACCTTCTCCAATAATAGCCACCAACAACTTCCAGCCATGCAGCAAAAGCTACCTCTGACAATGAGTCCTAGCCAGGGCCCAGATTAAATAAGAAGATGGGAGTGGCTAACAGTGAAGAGCTGAGAGCCTTAATGCAGGAAAGCTTCCAGGAGCTCTCAACTGAGCAGATTAACCCCTGCACTGCTAAAAGAAATTTACACAATCCGGGGAACAGGGCGAGCTAGGGCATCCCTAGTATTAGGGACAAGGAAGGAGCCGCTGGTCCCGGGACACTCAACAAGAGTCGTGACACCATGTATGAGCTGGTTTGGTGGAGATCACAAAGATATGTACTTTGAAGTGATGACTCTAAACAGAATACAATGGTCAAATACTGTAGATGCCAACACATATGCCAAATGTTAAGTTGGGAGTAAGTAGCCTTTCTGGTTTGGACTGTGTTTTTCATGGTTTGGATGGCAGCTCCTTAGTTCAAATAAATGTGAAGTGCTTCTAATCAGTGCAGGAGTAGGAGAAATTAGATGCTGCGGTCTTCAGGCGCCTCTATGCTGTGGTAAACCCATGACACATGGTGATCTCATGGTAGTGTTTGGTTGTTAGGTCATGGAAACCAAAGTCAAGAATGTTATGCATGTATGTATGTATGTATGTTATGTTATGTATGGCTAAGATAAATCTACCAGTGAAGAAATTAGAAGATCTTGCTTCGACAGTTGGTAATTCTGGAATTGCAATCTGACCAGTCTATTCTTCAAAGAGTGAATATTTGACTTGGTGAGTGTCCTTGAAAAATCTTTTATCTGCTGGGCTCTCATTTCTGTGGTCAGATTTTTGGGTATATAGTCAGGTGTGTCATTGTCATCTGATCAAATTTTAGAGGACAAATCAGCATGTTTTGCACTAATCATCTAAATACTGAATTTCCTAAGCACTTTTAAGGTGACTATAATTTATTTCTTGTACATGAAATATAATTCAAGCATTGTTTAGTAAGTACTCTGTTATCATCACCTTCCATAACACTTTTTTCTTTTTGAATTTCCTAAGGTAATTTCTTTGTCATCTTCATCACCAAGAGGTGACAGGGAAATGAACAAATGTGAAATTCTGAGACAACTTCATTGTAATGAGGAAGAAATGTAGTAGTGATCAAAATCCATGTAACAAAATGTCTCTATGTAGCCATAAAATTATTTATTTTTGTCAGGCACTGAACCAAATGAGTAGCAATTATATAAAAAAAATCTTTCAGGGCATCGGATGCCGTCAAGAAGGCTACTCCAATAAGTTGGGTTCGGGAGCTAAGAGGCCTCTGTAACTGACAGCCTTGGTTGTATTGGTAGAGGCCGCTGTAACTGACACCCTAAAATAGAAGTTATTTGTGACTGACATTCTAGTTTTTGGAAGTCAAGGAATAGTATGGGACTATCTCAAGCTTTTCGGTTACTGCTTGGCCATGAAATCCAAATTCATGAGGTTCTTGATGAAAAATTCCTATGATGGAACAAAAGATTGTTTTTTGACAAAGCTTCTGTACTAGGATAGACCTTATACTTGGGTCTCAGAAGAACAATCCCAGTAGCCCATCTGAACAGAGAGCAGCAAATAGTTGGGTTAATTTGTGTGGGGTGATGTAGACATGTTGGAACATTTCCTAAAGTTCATCCTTTCTATCTTAAAGCACAGCATGCCAACTATTAAGACAGTTGCTCCTCCTGGTCAACAACTTATTAAAACGAAGCTGAGAGGGCAGTCCCTTTGTAAGGTCCTTATATATTATATTATCCAGCACAATGCATGTAAACCGACTTACCCTCCAGTCCATTTCTTTTGATTTTGCTTTAGGTTTTTGCACTCAGTGCACACAAGGACATGATCTCCCTTTATTTGTGCTGGACATAATGTGACACCCCAGAGTCCAGTTGTCACAGTGACATTGCCTCCCTCTAAGAGGTGAAGTCATGATTGGAGGCAGAAAGGGGACCCCCATGCCAGGTAATATAGATAAAATCACAATTCCTGCTGCAGGTCAGAAAAGGGAGCTGCCTTATAAATTCTGGCCAGCAGAGGGGGTTGGTGAGTCAGCTAGAAGTGAGCTGAGGTGGTTGTCATGGAAACGAGAGCAGCTGTGAGGAGAAATGACAAGACAGTTAAACGTGAGGTAAAAAGATCTTTCTAGAAGATCCAGTCAGTTGAAGACGGGGAGCTGATCTGTGCGGAGCTGGTGAGGGGGAGTTGATCTGTGAAGAGGGAAAGTACACGAGCAGAGATGGAGAGGCTCTGGGGAAGCTAAAAACTGCGTATAGCAGACCCTAGAGCGAAGCGCTAATAGAGAGAAAAGGGATGTCAGAGTCCTTGTTGGTCAGGAGCTGTAAGTCCTGACCGCTGAATCTGAAAGTACAGGGGATTGTAAATTCCTGTGCAACATTGAACACCTGGGGGCACGGCAGTGGATAAGGAGCCTGGGGCCGACGGTGAAAAGGACGGTACCCGTGGAATAGGCTCATGCTGACAGCCGTACAGGTTAGTGAAATCAGCACGCATAGTGCAGAAAGAAGGTCCTAAACCCTCACCTGGCAAGGTGGATCCCTTGAATGCCTCCAGGCGAGCTGGACTCATTCCATCACCTGTATGTGGTACTCCGGATTGCAACCAATTGCCAGTAAAAGGTAAAGAAATTGCACCTCTCTGTGTCCTCTTCTCATTTCTCTGCACCCCAACGTTCACAGCCATTTTTACTATTAATCTAACATCTTCTCTCTGCGACTATTGCTCTACCTGTGGAGAGCTATTTTCACCTCAGCTGCGCCACATCAACAGTCTCAGGGGAATAACACCGCAGCGCTGGTCACCACTGACCAGAATACCACAGGTGGCATCACGTATTTAATCATCTATAAACTTTATCTTCATTTCTACCACATCTAACAACATCACCAACAACTTTTCCCCTTCCCCTTTCATCATTTTATTTAATGGATGCCCCAGGGCCACGGACCGGGTCGCCGCCACCGTGACACCGTCCCCCTTGAAGTCGAGTACCCCACGGTCCTGCACAGCGCGCGTGCTCTCTAACACTGCAGCCGCGCGCGCTCCGGGCACTCCAACTGGCGTCACGAACAGGATCTAGCGAGCCTAGCAAAGCTGGGTAAAGGAGCCTGGCAAAGCTGGGTACTGTGCACCATAGACTTTATGAAATTGAGTGCTAAAGATTTGACTGAGCTTTCAAGTAACCGCCAAAACTGCGTCACGCAGTGCGTGCGAGCAGAGACCCACACACAAAGCGCAGAAGGAAGGTCCTAAACCCCCACCTGGCAAGGTGGATCCCCTGAATGCCTTTACCTGTGGAGAGCTATTTTCACCTCAACTGCGCAACATCAACAGTCTCAGGGGAACAACACCGCAGCGCTGGTCACTTCTGACCAGAATACCACAGGTGGCGTCATGTATTTAATCATCTATAAACTTTATCTTCATTTCTACCACATCTAACAACATCACTAACAACTTTTCCCCTTTCATCATTTTATTTAATGGACGCCCCAGGGCCATGGACCGGGTCGCTGCCGTCGTGACACCGCCCCCTGTTGAAGTCGACAGGCCCGGTACCGAGTACCCCACGGTCCTGCACTGCGTGCGCGCTCTCTCACGCCGCCGCCGCCGCATGCGCGCCGGGCACTTCAATTACATTTATATAGCATCCCATAGCTGGGTGTCCATAGATGGACCCCGGACCTGCTCAACCCTTATACACATTGAGGTCATTTTTGAAACATGGTGAGGTTTTAATACTAGAGGTTAAGACAATCCCAACCAGGTACACTTTGATGCTGGTGGGATGGTTTTTACACTTTTTTCTTACTAAGTACCCTATGTTATTTATTTCTTTTTACTTACAGCAGGGTATATACTCATTTTGTTTCTATCTTACGTTTTGTCTGTCTAATGGCCAGTGTGAACATGCTCCTGCACATTGCATGTACACCAACTGTTCATTTCTTTTCGTTTTGCAGCATGCCATAAAAAGTAACATGATCTGCATCAAATACTAGCTATGTAGCCCCCTGTTAGGGAAAGACCAGAAAGAACATCAATATTATTTTTTTTAAAGATTTGACATCTGAGGTTAATAGGTTTTAATAAAATATCAAAATAAACATATTTCCTGTTGTCAACAGGTTAACATGGCCAATACAATGACATATATTTTCTCTTTTTTTGCTAAATAGGAAATTAAGAGCTGATGATTTTTATTTTTGTATGCAGCAGTCATTTTTTTTGTCTCCCAATCCAGCTCTAATTTACTGCCAGTTCACAATGGCTTCTCAAATCAGAAAGTCAGCCACAGAAACTGATAAAATATATCCAGGTTATTTATGTCCTGGATTATAAACAATCTGAGATTCCTCCCATTGGATAAGCCTTACCAAGCCTTGATGAATAATAGCAAGTAAAAAAAGAAAAGCCTGAACCAGTGGAACATCTACGCTCAAGTCTTTACTTGTAGTGGAAACTCTTGTGGAGGAGAGAATTAAAAGTAAAAAAGCTCTCAGAATTTGACTTTCCTTTTATACCAATGATGTGGCTGATAAAAGGATTGTTAAAAGGAGTCTTTCATCCAGAACCATCACTTATTACTCAGAGTGTAAATAAGGAGGGTCATCCCATCATGACCACCCATGATGGATTAGCTATGGCGCTACATGTTACCAAGATGACTATGTCCACCCTTGCTTGATATTGACCAAAGCTGTCTATATAGTAATCGACGGGTTTGGCCAAAACTCTGATTTAATTGTCGGGGGAGATGATGATTGGACATGTTTGATTTTGGACTGCCGATCGTATAGTTCTCCCAAAGATAAGCCACCAGCATACATGTCTCTTGCCAGCTTTTTAATGGAAAAAATGGTGGGACTACCTCTCTTGTGGATGGGAGAGTCAGTCAAAATGGCTGTTAGCCAACACCAGCAATTTTATGTACATGGTGTGCTTAACACTGTAAGTTGGCTGGACTGATCAATTTTAATATGGGGTACAAGAGTCAAGAGTCTCCTTTGGCAGCACCCTGGAGTTTGAAGATGCCACTTTGTACACTCCTATCTTGTAGAGAATATTTCATGTATGTAGAGGTCACTTGGACATTGCAAAGGTAGCATTACAGAGCTTGAAAGGGGTTGGATCCAGTCCGAGGAGTCATGATTGTTGGCAAATTGTTGCGCTGAAAACAAATGCTTTTGAATAAAATCAGGGAAGCCCACACAATTAGAATTTCAGAACATTCAAATTTGTTTCATTATTATCTTGAACTCTTTATTATGTCCCTGAACAGTTTTTACAGTATGGTAGAGACATTATCGGGATGAAAAAGGCCATTGCTTTGAGGAAAACCCCTGCTTTGAAGAGGGTACATTGTCTTTGATGCCAAGAACCATGGTTTCCCAGCAGAACATCACACAGAGCTTGATCTTCACATTGTGCATCCTGGTGTCATATCTTTTCTCCAGGTAAGTGACCCACATGCACCAGGTCATCCATGGTGGAAGAGCATATGTCATTTAAATGACCTTGCTGACACCTTCCAACACACGATGATTCAGTTATTGCGCAGACTGTAGGCACTTTTGATGATGGTCATTTGTCAGTATGGTCACTCTGACCAATTTGTTACCACACAGACCTGGCTACGTAAGAGCAGTAACTTTTTCAGGATTTTGGGCTACAGTACAATTTTTTAATGTGGAATTGGACCAGATGGGGTTAGCCTATGCAACCCTCAACCATTAATGAACCTACATGACCCTGTTATCAGTTCACTTATTGTTCATTCTTGGACCACTTTTGGTAGGTACCAGTGCAAACTATGAACACCCCAGAAGACTTGACATGCAGACATCCCTTGATTCTGTAATTGGTCTGTTAAAATTTGGACCTTATCAGTGTCACTCAATTTCTTACTCCCCAACCTCAGTGGCTAAGAGAACATGCCAATATATGCACATTCCTCTGAGTATCAAGGATATAGCAGAGCGATGTCTTACAGCGTAGACATTCAGCTCACATGAATTCCTCCCAGACATATTTCTCTTCCTTGTTGCCTGAAATAGTACATCATAATCTCTTCTTTACCTCACCATATGCTCTACTCTCTTATGTATTCTCTGACTTGCCAGGTTTCTAAGTGGAAAGAAGATGTGAACACAAAAAGCACTACTCTGCAGGCGCTAATATATATGCAAACAATGAATGTTTGATTCTTTAGAAATGACATTACTGCTATATTTACTATGCTTAAAGAGACTAGCGCTTATTAAGATTACAGTGTATGGACCAACATGCCATGACCATGTGTCCTCAGTCAGATGGTTTCCAACTAGAGATGAGCAAATCGATCAGTAACAAAATGAAATTTGCTATGAATTTCCCCAGAATGTTAGATTCTGACAAATTCAACATTTTACTATATCCCTTCATGGACTGGGAAGGGGTTAAAATGAAAAAGGTCCTCAACTGTCTCTTTGGCTTCAGCCAGCAACACAACTCTAGAGTCTACCACTTTGATCTTCTGCTGAGTTATATAAAGGTAATTAATGTCGAAGACATGTGTGGCACCCCATGTGATCATCTGAGATCAATCATTGGCATTAGCACCAGAAGAACCAGAGGCTGAAGCTACAGCAACAGAAGCCGTAGAAAGACAAGTACGAGCCTATGACAGGTGAGTACAATATATTGCATTATTTTTTTCTCTGATTTTGTCACCTCCTTTTTATTATAGTGAAGGCATAATTAATGTATTTTCGATTTTATCACAGAATAACCAACTATAGAAACTTTGCTCTTTACTGCTAGGTATGGAGATTCCATATACAGGCATGTGGGATGCATATGTGTTAAGAGCATGAAAGGGTTACTCTAAAATTCATCATGTTATCTCAGTTTCTGCGCTTGCAGAATTAAACTTATTTTTAAACGTTATCATCCTCTAATGATAACTCTTGCCACCACCCTACCCTCAGGTTGTCTTTACCCTCCGATTACCACTGGATCTGTCTTCCAGTAGCTGCAATGGTATTGGTCGAGCATTCTCAGATGCTCCTAATGACCCTGTCAATAAAATATCTGACAGCCGGGTCGTAAGCACAGCTCAGCTCTGCTATGCTGAAGATTGCACTGATATCAGCTGCAGATGCAACTAATGACCTTGTCTAATGAAACATCTGATTGTCACATTGTAGACACATCTCACCTATGCTGAAGATCCCACTGACACCAGTTAGTGACCCTTTCTAACAAAAACAAAATAATCTATCAGTCAGTATGCAGCACAGTTTAGCTATGCTATGCAGAACACCACACTGATACCTGCTGCCAATGCACCTAATGACCCTGTCTAATTATTAAAAATCACATGTACCTATGACCATGTCTAGTAAAACATCCCTCAGTCCCATTCATGGTATTCTCATTGCCCTGACAGCGATGTTGTGAGAAAGCTCAGCTATGCTATACCCAGCTATACATGCAGAATGACCATGCACAGAAGATGCCCAATGAAGTATGGAGTTTGTAAATCACTGGTCACAGGAACTACATTCAAAACGAGCGATGGTCACCTCATCACTATAAATAAATACTGTCTATGTTGAAATCCATCTACCTCTATCAGGAGACCAGAGTGAGGGGCTTGAGGCACTGTGGAGAAGCAGGGTGCTGCTGAGAAATTTAGTTTTAACAGATAAGAAGAGAACTGCCCATACAGCTCTGTGAAGCTAGATGAATAGAGGAGCAGAAGGAGATTTAAAAAGACAGAGAGGTACATAACAGAACATTTTTATTGGATTTAGACTGCATGTTATGGTCATGTGATGCGCCCCAGGGGCCGTGGGATAATCGGTACTGAGCCGGTGGTCTTAAAGGGATGTGTCACAGTGGCAGTGACCTGATCCGTGGCCCCAGGCGGTCATGTAAAAGGGGAGTATTGATTAGGGATAAAGTTTATGTATTGATTCATGATGCCAGTTGGTGTGTTCGACTGTAGTATAGCCGGCACTGCAGATGATCCCTGGGGGAGTAGATGGTGATGGCAGTGCAGATGTTTAACCCTCTCCAACCAGGGCTGACTCCCAGAGAATGTGATGGAAGTAGAAGGCATGGATTAATAAGGCAGGAGACAAGAAAAGTCACTTTATCATTTACTGTAGTTCAGGTGCAGTTCAAAGGAGATATTACAACTCTCACCAGGTTACAGTCTGCTCTGCAGAATGGGAGTTATCCTTCTCTCTGCTGTGACTCGGTGTAAGCTTCCTGCTATTCTAATCCCTTCTGGGACCAAGGCTTCCCGGAGTCTACAACTTCCAGTTTATCCACTACTCACTGTGTATTCCTCCTCTGGCAACTTGCAGCTTGGATCCTGTGTGAAGCTCAAATTCCTTCTTGCACAATCCTCCACTGATCCTAGTTTGCTGCAGTCTTCCCGGGGGAAAACACTCTGCTGGTGGTTGTATAAACTCACACAGTCTCTCAGCTTACCACCCTGCTCTGAAAGCATGGATGGCCTAGGGGTTGACTCCCTGATTCGTCTTAGCTTTGCTCCTGGAGGAAGCGCATGTCATGTCTTCCAGAAGCGTTCTCCATTCTCTCCTTCTTCTCCACTGAAAAGATCAACTCTCGACTCCTCACCCTCCCAGTTAGGGTTTGTGTGCAAAGCTCTAAGCTTCAGACAAGTAAGGGAATGAGGTAAATTGTGTGTGTGTGTTGTGGTCTCTAGCAGAGAAAGCATAACTCCCATTGCTCGCAAAACCCATACAATACAGTACATATTTAACCCTTTTGTGGCGACAAAGACACAGGGCGCCACACATGCAGATAATGTGGTTTAATTTTGTGGACTAAACATTTAAAGGGAAATTAAGTGATACAAAATCTTTTCATATATGTTATATGAGCACGTTTGCTGAATACTAATAATTTGTACCCAATTGTATAAGCCATCCTCTTTTCAACTTCAGCTTTTTCACAGATGGTGTTATGTTTGCATCAAGAATTTGTTGAAATTTCATTAAATTCGTTCTTCCCTCACCTGTGAAATGTTGCCTGTGCCATTGGCTGCAACACAACCCCAAAGCATGATTGATCCATCCCGATGCTTAATGTTTGACAAGATGTTCTTTTGCTGAAATTCTGTTTTAATCTTATTGGTCCACAAGACTTGTTTCCAAAATGCATCAGGCTTGTTTAGATATGCTTTTGTTTTGCTTCTGATGCTGAATTTTAAAGTGAGGATGCAGAAGAGGTTTTCTTCTGATAACTCTTCCATGAAGGACATATTTTTACAGGTGTCTCTGAACAGTTGAACAATGTACCATAACTAGTGATGAGAGAGCATACTTGGTAATGCTCAGTACTCACCCGAGCATTACTGTACTCATGGGGCTCGGCGAGTGCTGAGCATTTCCAGGATTATTTGGTGGGAGCTTGGGTCCCTGCCCTGCATGTTTGGTGCTCTTTAGAACGCCAATCAACATGCAGGGATTGTCTGCCATGCACTGTAATGCTGCAGCCATGTTGGTTGGGGCATTACAGTGATTGGCTGGTCGCATAGCGTCATCAGGTTTATATCAGACCTGGCGCAGTCCTGCTCGGCACAGTCAGCTCCAGAATCACCAGTGTAGGGAGAGCTGCTGCAGTGATAGGGACAGAATAGGTGGGATATACAGTTACTGTGGGTTTACCATAATTGATTTCACAAATCCAGCTAAGCCAGCAGACTTTCCAAGGTCTAATTACGTGGTATATAGATTGCAGTGCTAGGTAGGCAGGGAGTATATGTGGGTATATACATATCAGTGCAAGACATGCAGGCACTGTATGTGGGTATATAGATATCAGTGCTAGTCCGGCAGGAATTGTATGTGGCATACTTCATTTCATACATCAAGAGGGTCCATTCCACTACTGTCTGCTGATGCTTATTACATATATTGACCATATACACAAAGCCCCAGGTATCAGTGGGCAGGAATAATTTTATTGCCATCTTAATCCTGAATATTTTTTTTCAAAAGCAATCCAGAGCACACTTTTTTTCTCCATTTGCTTGTTGACACTGCAAAATAGAGCCAGATCCTTTTCATAGTACAGCGTGAAAATCCAGCTATTTTAAATGGGTTTGCCCGTTCCTGTGATCACATCTGAGTGCGCAGAAGATTCTGCCATTTTTGAGGTACTGTACATTTTTTTTAGAGTGTCTTATATAATTTCTTCAGGTTAAAGGAAAACAATGGGAGGTATCACTCATGCGCTGCTGAGATAGAATCCTTAAAATAAAAACGTTTATTAGAACAGGTTTACAAGTCAACGCATTTCGAGGTCAAGCCGGACCTCTTCATCAGGACAAACTGATGACGAGGTCCTACGTGACCTCAAAACCTGTTCTAATAAACGTTTTTATTTTAAGGATTCTATCTCAGCAGCGCATGAGTGATACCTCCCGTTGTTTTCCTTTAACCTGTGGTCATCCTTTTGACTGGTATCGGTGCAGCAGCTGTTACATGCCGTTCATGTGTTGCCATTGAGCAACTCTGTAAGGTGAGTGTATATCACTTTTTCCCGACACCCTATTGTCATTGGATAAGACCCTATTGCGCTTCTTTCTTCTCCGTTATTTTCCTGTTATACAATTTCTTGACACCATTTTGCTACCCAAAAAATATTTAGCTGCCAAAAAAATATTTAGCTACAGGGAAGATATTTTCCATGGGGTTTTGTCCGCTACACAGATCGCATATCATTGCAGTTAAAATTGTGCCATTTCAGGCCTCCATAGAATTGTTTTTTGTTGTGTCTTAGCCAACTTATTGATACAATTTTATTGGCCAAAAAAAAAATACAGGCCAGATATTTGAAAGTGTGTTATCACTGTCACACGCCTCATCTATCTGTGGGACAAAAATTGTGGCATTTCAGGCCTCTATTGAACTGTTTTTGCTGTGTGCTACCCTAGTTAGTGACACCATTTTGCTGTAAAAAAATTAAAATACTGGCCACATATTTTATAGTGTGGTATCTCCGTCACAAGCCTCATCTATCTGTGGGTTACAAATTGTGGCATTTTAGGCCTCCATTCAACAGCTTTTTCTGTGTGTTACTCCAATTATTAACACTATGTTGCTGTAAAAAAATACATGCCACATATTTTGGTGTGGTATCTCCATCACTCACCTCATCTATCTGTGGGCTACAAATTGTGACATTTATGGCCTCCAGTTCAACTGTTTTTCTGGTGTCTTAGCCTACAGGCCAGATATTTTAAACTGTGGTTTTCCGCACATGGATCACATATAAGTTTGCTCCAAATTCAGCCATTTGTAGAGAACTTGGCAAATACTGTAGTCCATTTAAAATTGGCAAGGTGCGTGGCGAGGGATGAGGAAGTGATGGTGATGGTGCATGCAGAGGCTGAGGACGTGGGCAAGCTGAAATTGTGTCACAACAAACACCCACATCTTTTCGCCTGACCTTCCTGTCCAAATTAATAGGAGACCGCAGAACAACACTATCGAACCCAGAGCAGTGTCAAAAGGTTGTTGGTTGGATAGCGGATAATGCTTCCAATCAGTTTTCTGCCTCCATAACCACCACCCTTTCTTCCACAAGTCAAGTCTGGGTAGCCGTGAGTCTGGACCACATATTCCTCACCCTGATCCTCCTTCCTCCCACCATGCCGAGTGCCCGGAGACAACTAATCCATCACTTGGACACTCCGAAGAGCTATTCACTTTACCATTTATAGATTCGGGCCTCTCGCCCCATGCACTTGAAGCGGCGCCAGATGAGATCGCATGTAGCGATGCCCAAATATTTGAGCAGCCACAGTCACGTGAAGGCAACGGTGGGAACATGTCACAGGAGGTGGACGATGATGAGACGCAATTGCCTGAAAATCAGGAGGAGGACCAGGGTGTGGAAGTGAAAGACGAGGTGGTGGATGATATAGTAACTGACCCAATTGTTGTGAATTCGCTTTCTGGCCTACCTCTGGTTACTACTGAAGGTAGTGGAGCTGGTCAAATTGACAGAGGGGTTGCGAGTTCTCTTTCTGGGCTCCCTCTGGTGGTTACTGGAGGTAATGGAGCTGATCTGATTAACAGAGGCTTGCCACTTGATAATGAGGACAACGATTGGAGATCTGGGGTTTCAGACTGGGATTTAAGACAGTCGACTCCCTCTATCCCTGCTGGTGATTTTCTTCCTGCCTCCTGAGGTCTGTTCATTTGCTATTCTGTTTACATTTGATCTGTTTTTGTCTATTTCAGTTTTGTGTGGGTCAGCCGGCTCAGGCAGGGGCTGTGCTGAATCACCATCCATATGTTACTGCTTGTGCCAGTTTGTTTTTGTCCCTTATTAGATTGGCCTCTTTTTGCTCTGCTTTCAGAATATACCAGAGTGCTGATATAGTGGGCGAAGTCGTGCCACTTCAGTATTTTTTGCCTCAGACGTGTTGGACTTTTTTGCAGGGTTTTTTGCGTGATTGCAGACAGTGTCTTTCCTTTCCTGTCCTGTCTAGTCAGTGTGGGCCCTATCATTTGCTCAGTCTATTTTCCTACCTGCGTTTGTGTTTTCATCTTGTCTCACCGACAATATATGTTTGGGGGCTATCTATTCCTTTGGGGTCTGCTCTGGGGGAGATTAGATTTCCTCTTTCTTGCTTTAGACTTAGTTAGCTCTCCGGCTGTGCCGAGGCATCTAGGATCATCGTAGGCATGCTAGTTGTGTGGATAGGATCAGGAGTCTGCAATCCGAATAGTTACCAACCTCTCTGGTTTTCTGTGGCTTAGCTTGGGCTTGCTCTCCTCCTTGGTGACCCAATCATAACACCCAACCTGCCAAGATGACATTCAGAGTGAGGACAGCAGCACACAGGGGGAGGGAGGTGTAGCACCCCAACAGGCTGGAAGAAGCAGTGTGGTGTCCGCAGACAGAAGGCGGGGCAACCGTTCCTCATAACACCAGCACAACAGAAGTTGTCAGTACAACTGTTAGGTCTACCTGAGTCTGGTTGATTTTTAAAGACTCTGCTGATAATCCCAAACAGGCCATTTGCACCATCTTCCATGTCCGCATCAGTAGGGGTAGCAAAACTACCAGCCTGACCACCACCAGCATGACCAGGCACATGGCAGCAATGCATCTGACTTTGTGGGCCACACCCCAGGGTCCAGGAACACTTTCTGCGGGTGCCACCAATGCTTCTTCCACTGTTGTGCGTGAAAGCCAATCCCCTGTCCAAAATGCCTCCTGCCCTGCACCTGTCGTTGTACACACTCAGCTAGCAACATCATCAAGCAAGTCCAAGTCTTTCTCCCAGTGCAGCATTCAGTTGAACATACCCCAGTCTTTGGAACGCAAGCGTAAATACGCAGCCAACACCCCACAGGCCACAGTACGAAATTCACACTGCCACATTAGGTGGTCTCACTGTGCCCCCCTGCCGGCTTTTCCCGGGGCATATGCCCCGGCTGCCCCCCCAATACACCACTGATATATTTACACAAGGGCATGTAAAAGTTTGGGCACCCCTGGTCAAAATTACTGGTATTGCGAACAGATAAGCAAGTTGAAAATGTGATGAAATGATCATTTCGGAGATGGAGGCTGAAGAGGAGGAGGAGGTGCAGTAGCTGAAGACTGTGGGGGCAACCCTGATTGACGTAGGGCCTGCAATCCTTGGCTTCGGGAGTACGTGTGCCATCCCAAGGTCTGACTGGGTCCCGGCTTCCACTATGCTAACCCAGTGTGCAGTCAGCGAGATGTACCGTCTCTGCCCACAAGCACTTGTCCACATGTCCGTGGTTAGGTGTACTTTCCCAGTAACAGCATTATTGAAGGCACGGTTAATGTTGTGGGACACGTGCTTGTTTAATGTCGGGATGGCCCACCAGGAAAAATAGTGACAGCTGTGGACCGAGCACCTTGGGAAGGACGCCGCCATCAGGTTGCGGAAAGCAGCTGTCCCGGGAAACGCCAGCGGGGGGGCGCAGTGAGGCTGCCTAATGTAGCGGTCCGAAGTGTCTCCCCTGGCAGTTGCTTTCTGCTGCCCCCTGGACTGAGAGTCAGCAGTTCTCTGAGCTGGCTGTCAAGCTGACAGCTGGTACAGAGAGGCTGCAGCGCGCTGGCTTCCAGGGATCAATTATACTTGCGTCTAACAGATGCGAGTACAATTGAGGCTCTAACCGCTGGGTCAGAGCAACGCCACCAGCGTGGTCAGGTCATGTTGCTGACGTCACTTTCCGGCGTGCAGAAGAGGGAAGAGACTCGGTGGCAACTGCTCCTGTGGTTGTGGAGCTGAAGACACCAAAGATTTATCGTGGAGTGGGTGTGTGTATGTATGTGAATATTTATTCAGTGTGTGTTTATTTTTATTTATTCAGTGTTTGGGAGGATTTATTCAGTGTAGGTGTGTGGGGGAGGTTGGGGATTTATACAGTGTGCGTGGTTAGAGATCTATTCAGTGTGTGTGTCTGTGTGTTGAAGGGGTCGGGATTTATTCCGTGTGAGTGTATGTTTACTCAGTGTGTGTGGGGGAGTTGGGTATTTATTCAGTGTGTGTGTGTGTGTCTGTGTGTTGGGGGTCAGGATTTATTCCGTGTGGGAGGGGATTTATTCAGTATGAACAAGAAGGGGCAGAGGGTGCACTACCGTGTGAAATAGAGAAAGACACAAATATATTGATAGGGTGCAACACCTGGTGGGGATAGGGGATAACAAGTGAGAGGAGAAAGACCAACCAAAAAAAATGGTGTACACATCCGCATAATAAAAAATGTATAAATCTTTATTTAGATACCTGAGACACAGCAAATATTAAAACCACTTAAAAAACATGTATGAGAACATGGCGAATAAACCACACCCCTGAAGGTTGAATTGTATGCGACATGATAAACAATGGACCAAGCAATGAAAAGCACATATGATAGAAACTAGATGGTGGCCCGATTCTAACCCATCGGGTATTCTAGAATATGTATGTAGTTTAGTTATGAAGATTTAATAATAATGCAATAATACACCCTTACAATCCTGATATGCATGGTCCTCTCACCCTCCAATCCTGATATGCATGGTACCCCTCACCCCCTATCCTGGTATGCATGGTCTCCTCACCCCCCTATCCTGGTAAGCATGGTCCCCTCACCCCCTTTCCTGGTATGCATGGTCCCGTCACCCCCCCCTTCCTGGTATGCATGGTCCCGTCACCCCCATTTGCTGGTATGTATGGTCACCCTCACCTCCCTTTCCTGGTATGCATGGTCACTCTCACCCCCCTTTCCTGGTATGCATGGTCCCCCTCACCCCCCTTTGCTGGTATGTATGGTCACCCTCACCCCCCCTTTCCAGGTATGCATGGTCCCCTCACCCCCCTTTGCTGGTATGTATGGTTACCCTCACACACTGAATATATCCCCCACGCAAACACACTAAATAAATTCCCCATGCACACACACTGAATAAATCCATACACACACACTGAATAAATCCCCCCACACACACACTGAATAAATCCTCCATACACACTGAATAAATCCCCCATACACACTGAATAAATCTCCACCACACACACATACTGAATAAATCCCCCCCACATACACACTGAATAAATCCCCCCAACACACACTGAATAAATCCCACACACACTGAATAAATCCTCCTAACACACACACTGAAGAAATCCCCCCAACACACACACTGAATAAATCGCCCCCACACACACACACTGAATAAATCTCCCCAAAACATATAGTGAATAAATCCCCCCCACTCACACACACTGAATAAATCCTCCCCATACACATTGAATAAATCCCACCATACACACTGAATAAATCCCCCCCACACACACTGAATAAATCCCCAACACACACTGAATAAATCTCCCCACACACACACTGAATAAATCCCCCAACACACACACTGAATAAATCCCCCAACAAACACACTGAATAAATTCCCCACACACACACTGAATAAATCCCCCCCACACACACTGAATAAATCCCCCCAACACACACACTAAATAAATCCCCCTCAACACACACACTGAATAAATCCCCCCCCACACACACACTGAATAAATCCCCCAAACACACATAGTGAATAAATCCGCACACACACAAACACTGATTAAATCCCCCCACACAATGAATAAATCCCCCCACACTCTGAATAAATCCCCCCACATGCACACAACCTGAATAAATCTCACCCGCACACACACACACACACACACACACACACACTGAATAAATCCTCCCACACATACACTGAATAAATCCCCCCCACACGCACACACTGAATAAATCCCCTCCACACACACACTGAATAAATTCCCCCCCACACACACACTGAATAAATTCCCCCCACACACAAACACACAGAATAAATCCCCCCCCACACTCACACACACAGAATAAATCCTCACAAAACATACACACTGAATAAATCACCCCCAACACACTCACTGAATAAATTTCCCCACACATGTACACACTGAATAAATCCTCCCACACACACATTAAATCTCCACACACATACACTGAATAAATCCCCCACACAGACACTGGATAAATCCCCCACAAACACTGAATAATTCCCCCCACACACACTCTGAATAAATCCCCCACACACACTGAATAAATCCTCCCATACACACTGAATAAATTCACCCTCACACACAATGAAAAACTCCCCCCACACACACACTGAATAAATCCCCCACACACACTGAATAAATCCCCCCCACACACTGAATAAATCCCCCACCCACACTGAATAAATCCCTTACACACACTGAATAAATCCCCCACACACACTGAATAAATCCCACCACACACACTGAATAAATCCCTCCCACACACACTGAATAAATCCCTACACACACACTGAATAATTCCCCCACACAAACTGAATAAATCCCCCCCACACACTGAATAAATCTCCCCCACACACTGAATAAATCCCCCACCCACACTGAATAAATCCCTTACACACACTGAATAAATCCCCCACACACACTGAATAAATCCCACCACACACTGAATAAATCCCTCCCACACACACTGAATAAATCCCTACACACACACTGAATAATTCCCCCACACAAACTGAATAAATCCCCCCCACACACACTGAATAAATCCCCCCCACACACAAAATAATTCCCCCTTGCACACACATTGATTAAATCCCCCCACACACTGAAAACACACACTGAATAAATACACACACTGAATAAATGCCCCCCACACACAGAATAAATCGAACAACACAGACACTGAATAAATCCCCCATACACGCAATGAATAAATCCCCCCACACACACACACTGAATAAATCCCCCCTACACAGACACACTGAATAAATTCCCCCCCACACACACACTGAATATATCCCACACACACGCTGAATAAATCCCCCATGCACACACACTGAATAAATCCCCCACGCACACATATTGAATAAATCCCACACACACACACTGAATAAATAACACACACACTGAATAAATTCCCCACACGCACACACTAAATAAATCCCCCCCCCGCACACACTGAATAAATCCCCCCTCACAAACACTGAACAAATCCCCTAACACAAACTGAATAAATCCCCCACACACACACACTGAATAAATCCCCCACATGCACACACACTGAATAAAACCCCCCCACGCAGAATAAATTCCCCCCACACACACTGAATAAATCCCTCCTACACACTGAATAAATCCCCTCACACACAGGCTGAATAAATCCCCCAAATACACTGAAAATTATCCCCCACATGCACACACTGAATAAATCCCCCCACAAACACACACACACACACTGAATAAATTCCCCCACCCGCACACACTGAATAAACCTCCCACACACACAATTAATCACACACACACACTGAATAAATCCTCCACACACAATGAATAAATCCCCTCACATACACTGAATAAATCCCCCCTACACACACTGAATAAATCCCCCCACACTTTAAATAAATCCCCCCACACACACTGAATAATCCCCTCACACACACACTGAATAAATCCCCCACACACACAGGGAATGCCCTGACAGGGCCGTAGGGATACTCAGTACTGAGTCGTTTCTTAAGGGGCTTTGTCACGGCAGCAGTGACCCGGTCCGTGGCCCTGGGTGTCCAATAAAAATGATGAAAAGGGGAATTAAAGTTCATAAAGTATAGTTTGTAGTTTGTGACGCCACCTGTGGTGTTCGGCAATAAAGGTGCTAGCCGACGTTGCTGAGGAGACCACTGGGGCTGATGGTAGTGCAGCAGAGTTGGTACAGCTCCCACAGGTGGAGCTAATCCCAGGGCTGTATAGTGTGATATATGGAGATGATGGTGATTGTAGTACAGAGCAGGTGTCGCAGCAAATAAAGGGGAGGACACAGCAAAGTGCAGTCTTCACTCTTTTACTCAGTTTGTGATGTAGTCCAGGGCACTGATTACAGCTGGTATTGGAGATCCGTGCAGTCTGAAAGCAGTTTGGGATCCATATAGCCAGGTGAGTTCTGTCACACCGCTCTCCCCCGCGTCCCATCATACTTACCTGTCCGCAGCGTCCCGGTGTGCCTCCGGAGTGAGCGTGTCGCCCGGTGTCCTTACTTCGGGTCTCACGGATGCCTCTGGGGTCCCGTCGGGTGTGCACGCGGACATCTCGCAGCTGAGGCTGCGCCTTCTCGGGTTTTCTATGGTCATGGAGGACCCTGACCCAGAAGTCCTGCGGTGCGCACTACCTATATCAGGCAGCCCCTTACTGTAGGCTACGCCTGATTATCATTTGTGCCTTTCTATGATTCGTGCCCCTGTTCTCCCCTTTGTCTTAGTATCTTCTGGCTACTTACTCTGTGTTGCGCTGCCGCGCTATTATCTCCTGTGCCTTCACCTAGACGTTCTTTGTGTTCTCTTTAGTGCTCGCTTGCTCCAGCCTGCACCTGCTTTCTCCAAGGTCACTATTCCCCTCCTGAGTGTCCTGCTTCAGCCTACCCCTTCCGTATCAACTGAAGTCTCTCGCTGACGTCTCCAGTCTCTTCTGCCAGCCTCAATACAGTCCGCTCTGTCTCCTCCGCTTATGTCTCCTACTGTCCATCCCTTGGTACCAGCCATCACGGCGATAGTCTCCCCTGGGCCTGCCCTTGACGCTACCTGTTTAGGGGGTGGTTCTCACTAGGCCAGCTCATCCGAGGGAGGTTCATTGCCATGATCCTGCGGGTTCACTTTAGGAGCTCCACAAGTTCTCACAGATTCAGAGTAGGCCTCCCTATTGTGCTGTATACTAAAGTCCTTGCTGACTAAAGCTGTGCTCAGTCCTCGGCTCTTTTCTGTTCCTTTGGTTCTTGCCTGCATCCAGGCAACTTGAACCTTTTGCAGGTGTCACTACTTCACTGTGGCTCCGGCTCTGGTCTGTTGCTGTTGTGCCTTCAGGTGTTATGGTGGGGCCAGGGGACCTGCAATCCCCTGCCCTCCAGATTTGGCTGTCGGGGCTTCAGCACCCACACAGCCACGGACTCCGGTGTCCAGTCTTCAGCACTTGACCCTGTGGTGAGCTTAACTCTAGCTCCACTCCTCATCTCCTTCATTCACATCCACTCTCCTCTCTGTCTCCCTCAGACTGACTAAAGTAACTTCACCCCCAGCTTAGAACTTGCTGGAAAGCTCCCCTGAAACTCGGTTTAGAGCTCCCCCTTCTGGTCTGAGTAGGAAAGTGTTGTATGCTGTTGTACCTGGCCAGTGAATCCCTCCTTGCCTCCAGGCATGACATCATCCCCCCCCTGGGAGGGAGGCAATGCCATTGTGGCTATCGGACTCCTGGTGTGCCACACACACTGAATAAATCCATACACACATACACACTGAATAAATCCCCACACACACACACACGCACACACACACACACACACTCAATAAATTCCACCCCACGCACACTGAATAAATTTTTGGGAGCATGATGTCTTAATCTATCTATTATACATGTTGGTCACTTGTTTTCTAATTTTCATCATGCCTCATTTGTGAATGTGTATGTTCTGCTTTGCATGTCATATTGTGGATACCTTGCGGCTTATCTACTATATAATTGTCTAATTCTGTCTGTCTGTAACGGAAATCCCGCCTCCCTGATTGGTCGCGGCCTAATGTGCGGATGGTAGCCAGGGTCCAGAGGAGAATAGACTCCTCTGGACCCTGGGTACCATTAATCTGTAAAAAATAGAATTAGAATGAAAAATAGTGAGATACTCACCTTCGGACGGCCCCCGGACTTCCCTTCTCTAACCAAGCGCCCGGCATCGCGGTCCCAGTAATGCTTTGCGCCAAAGACCGCTGATGACATCATGCTCTCGCAAGAGTGATGTCATCTTCGGTCCTTCGTGCTAAGCCTTACTGGGACTGGAAGATGCCGGGGCAGGAGTGCGCGTGTGGGTGAGATCGCTGTGTGTCACGGGGATCAGCGCCCGGCACCCCTGCCGGTTATCGCTGATCGTCCTCGATCGGCCTGGACTGTTTTTCGATCGCTGGTCTCCCGCTGGCCAGCACTCATCGCTGTGTGTGGCAGCAAGAGACCAGCGATCAGCGACGCTGAACGCTGGTTTCCAAGGTAAACAGCGGGTATCCAGGAGTCGCGCGGCTCTTAGATACCAGATGTTTACCTTGGAAACCAGCGTGTACACCGGTTTTCAAGGTAAACTGCGGGAATCCAGGAGCCGCGGCTCCTGGATACCCGATGTTTACATTAGAAACCAGCGTCCAGCGTCGCTGGTCCTGATTGCTGGAGGGGCTGTCTTGTAACAGCTCACAGCGATCAGCCTAACGATGTCCCAGCGATCCCATCATGTTGGATCGTTGGTGGGATCGCTGGGACATCGTTATGTGTAACGGGGCCTTTACTGTCACATGACAATGAGGTACTCTTCCTGCTTCTCTCAGTTTCTCGCTGAACATTGAGAGAATTTGGAAGAGCAGCTTGTTGGCACGTGACTAAGCATGCAAACCGCTTATGTGCTGGTGCTAAACTAAATTCTTGCCCTGGGTGCCAGGAAACCTAGTTACACATCTCTGATATATATATATATATATATATATATATATATACATATATATATATATGTTTATATTTTATGTCTTTCACTATTTCATTTGGTGGTTTGCACATTACTGACCGGGCCAATTTATACAATTCTGAACACTGTCACTTTATGAGGCATTAACTCTGGAAAGCTTCAACGGATCCAAGTGATTCTGAGAATGTTTTTTGCGACATATTGTACTTCATGATAGTGGCAAAGTTTCTTTGATATGACTAGAGTTTATATGTGGAAAAAATGGAAATTTGGTGAAAATTTGGCAATTTTCTTAATTTAAATTTTCATGCCCTTAACAATATAGCTTTGTCACAGAAAATACTTAATAATTAACATTTGCCACATGTCTACTTTACATCAGCTCAAGTTTGGAACCAAAATTATTTTTGTTAGGAAGTTAAAAGGGTTAAAAGTTAACTAGAGATTTCTCATTTTTACAACAAAATTTACAAAACCATTTTTTTTAGAGACCACATCAAATTTGAAGTCCCTTTGAAGGGTCTATATGATAGAAGATACCCAAAAGTGACACCAATCTAAAAACTGTACCCCTCAATGTGCTCAAAACCACATTCAAGAAGTTTATTAACCCTTCAGGTGCTTCACAGGAATTTTTGGAATGTGGGGGAAAAAAATGAACATTTAAATTTTTTTCACAACAAATTTACTTCAGATCCAATTTTTTATTTTAACAAGGGTAACAGGAAAAAATGGACCCCAAAATTTGTTGTGTAATTTCTCCTGAGCATGCCGACACACCATATAAGCAAGAAAACCACTGTTTGCGTGCACAGCAGAGCTTGGAATGGAAGTAGCGTCATTTGACTTTTTGAATGCAAAATTTGCTGGAACAATTGGCCATGTTGTGTTTGGAAAGCTCCTGATGTGCCTAAACAGTGAAAATCCCCCACAAGTGAAACCATTTTGGAAACTAGACCCCCCAACGAACTGATCTAGATGTGTGGTGAGCACACTGAACCCTCAGGTGATTCACAGAAGTTTATAATGCTGAGCCGTAAAAAAAAAAAAATCCCCACAAATATGTTGATAAAGCATTGTTTTTTTCCTTGTTTTTTTTATTTTTTATGTTCACTAAAGGGATTAACTAGTGGGACAGTTTTATAGTTAATCCCTTTAGTGAACACAACACAATGGGCAGCACTTTGAACATATCTTATAAGCTGTCGTAAACTTGTAAATAACTCATGAAAGAATCTTAAAGTTACATTAAAACCAAGCACGCCATTGTTGTTCTTCTGAAATTCTTAATAAGTTTGATGTGTCACATGACCCTCTTCCCATTGGAAAAAATAAAGTTGGATCCAAAATGGCCGACTTGAAAAGTTTTCCCCCTCCCATATACTAATGCGCCACAAACAGGAATTTCAAATCACCAACCATTCCCATTTTATTTTGGTGTATCCATATAAATGGCCCACCCTGTATATTTTTTTCATACAAATATTTATTTATGTACACATTATTTTTTGATTTTATTATTATTATTTTACAATTATATATTTTTGTTTTTTACTTTTTTACTTTGTCCCACTATGGGACTGTCATTTTTTGCAGGCTGATCGCTTCTACGGCATGGGGATGCAGCCGTATCCCCATGTTGTATAAACTGTCATCTCTGCACTGACAGAGAAAGTTGCTGATCATGTACTGTGCATGATTAGCAACTTTCCTTGGTCTGGTGATTCAGATGTCATCATGACGACATCGGGTCACCATGGCAACAATCAGGACGTCATGCCGCGGGGTCTCCGATCCAAAGGCAGAGGGGCTGTCAGTCCTCTGCTGACTCCAGGAATACTGTAATTGCGTTCGATCGCAGCATTTCAGAGGTTAAAGTGCCAGGAGCGGTGTGTGACCACTCCTGGCACTTAGTGCTGATTGTCATCTGTCAGAATTTGGCAACTGGCAACGATCGCCCGCAACCATATGTGTGTGCGGGCAATCGAAATGAAGTAATACTCAGTTCCTGGTGAAATAGGCCCAGGGCACAGTGATGGATTATTACGTCTGATGTCAGAAAGGGGTTTTTTTTTTTTGCAATATTTTTTATTTTTTTAGTCCTTCTAGGAGACTTGAGCCTGCAATCACTTAAATAATTTAATATCAAAGTGTACTGATATTTTAGCAATTTTCTAGTCATTGGCTGTGGAAGGAGTACAAAGGTAGGTGACACAGGAGCTTCAATAGACCATCGATGACTCACTGACACCCTGCAAGCTACAGCCCTGTTTTATAAACCCGACTACAATATGTGATACACATGTATGTGGCATGTCCATAAGTGGTTTAAGAAATATGGTCACTTCCTTCCAAAAACTGTGCCACATATGTGTGCTTTGAATATTTTGCTTTAATAGGACAAGTCTACAATGTTAGTGTCACGACTCTGTTGTCGGGTGTCACGGAACAGGGGCTCTTTCCCTGTCCCTAACTCTAGGGGCGCCCTATCTTGTCCTGTGCCTTGGATTACCTCAGATGATGAAGATGCCAGGGCCATGTACCTACCTTAGTGTCTGAATCCACCCACAGTCAGTACCCTTCCCCCATTCAGGAAAGAGGGGAGTAGTAGTCTACTATAATACACCAACCAGACTAACAAGGTAATAACGGGTAACAAAAAATACCAATCATACAAATATACTCACACATATAACAGAGGAATACATCAGGGAGTGGAGCATTGGGTTAAATCAAAGTAGGAGAAGAAAGGGAATTATCACACACTCAAAACCTAGTAACAGTTTCAAATAAATCCACCAAATGCCTTCTCCAATAACAAACATCAACAACCTCTAACCATGCAGCACAATCTACTCTGACAATGAATGCTAGCCAGGCCCCAGATTATATAGGAAATGGGAGTGGCTAACAGTGAACAGCTGAGATCCTTAATACAGGAAAGCTTCCAGGAGCTCTCAACTGAACAGATTAACCCCTAAACTGCTAAAAGAAACCTGTATCATTTAATATGAAGGTGAACTGCTTTCAATCATTGCAGGAGCAGGATAAATCAGACGCTGCGGTCTTCTGCTTCCTCTCTTTCACAGTAAACCCATGATAGGTAGCCAGAGAATGAATTAAATAAATGGTTTCCTCACAGGAGAACAAGCTTGTAGACTACAAGCAAGCACCGCAGACTCTTTTGATTGGCCTGAGAATGCCCATACACTAATTTACATATGCCAGGTGGATTTTTTTAGGATAATTTTGGAGTAGTGGAGTCATTTATTGTGTAAAAATGCCCCGAGCATCTGTTAAATTAAAGAGTTTGTGTTAAGCTGTGACTGCATGTGCTTTTGTTTTTTTTTCTTCTTTTGCCTATAGAAGTTTATCGTGGAAGACTCAGTTATATGATCAGCGCTGAATCACCCGTCTGCTCGTGGTTACGCGTCATGTTCTTTCTTCAGGCTTTCCAAACTGTGCAGTCTGCTTTTATGAGACAACACAGCCATGTGTTTCATGTTCTGATTACTGCTCTGCTCATATCTCCTTGGCCTTTAATGTTGGTTTTTCTCCAAAAACATTCTCATCATCATGGTTGGACTCACTCAAAGGATTGTGTGTTCACGGTTCTACACGCCTGCTGTAAACATATTTTCATGTAGCAGAGCAATAAGTGGTGTCCCAACTGAGTACTGAATGCAGAAAATTATTGCTTGGAAATTCGGAGACATGTTGTCAGAAGTTTGTAGACTAAAAGAACAATTTACATTTTACTCAAAAATATACCTATAAAGAGAAAAATCAGACAAGCTGAAGATTTCGAAGTGGTCTCTTAATTTTTGCCAGAGCTGTATATATATATATATATATATATATTGCTCAAAAAAATGGAGGGAACACAAAACAATACATTGTTTTGTTTAGTGTTCCCTTTATTTTTTTGAGCAGTATATATATACCTATACTATGTGTATATATCTATTCTATTCTAACCTGTTCTATTCTACACTGTACGCGGCAGATCAATTACTGGCTTTTAATCTAGCTATATATATATTAGCTGAAGAGCTCGGCATTGCCCGGGCATAGCAACTAACTGTGGTTAGTTATAACAAATTATAATGATTATCCTCCATCCCATAGTCCCGTGCCCATATAACCATCATACAAATCCTCCATCCCATAGTCCCGTGCCCATATACCCATCATACATATCCTCCATCCCATAGTCCCGTGCCCATATACCCATCATACATATCCTCCATCCCATAGTCCCGTGCCCATATACCCATCATATACATCCTCCATCCCATAGTCTAGTGCCAATATACCCATCATACATATCCGCCATCCCATAGTCCCGTGCCCATATACCCGTCACACATCCTTCATCTCATAGTCCCATGCCCATATACCCATCATACATATCCTCCATCCCATAGTCCCGTGCCCATATACCCATCATACATATTCTCCATCCCATAGTCCCATGCCCATATACCCATCATACACATCCTCCATCCCATAGTCCCATACCCATATACCCATCATACACATCCTCCATCCCATAGTCTAGTGCCAATATACCCATCATACATATCCTCCATCCCATAGTCCCGTGCCCATATACCCATCATACATATCCTCCATCCCATAGTCCCGTGCCCATATACCCATCATACATATCCTCCATCCCATAGTCCCGTGCCCATATACCCATCATACATATCCTCCATCCCATAGTCCCGTGCCCATATACCCATCATACATATCCTCCATCCCATAGTCCCGTGCCCATATACCCATCATACATATCCTCCATCCCATAGTGCCGTGCCCATATACCCATCATACATATTCTCCATCCCATAGTCCCATGCCCATATACCCATCATACAAATCCTCCATCCCATAGTCCCGTGCCCATATACCCATCATACATATCCTCCATCCCATAGTCCCGTGCCCATATACCCATCATATACATCCTCCATCCCATAGTCTAGTGCCAATATACCCATCATACATATCTGCCATCCCATAGTCCCATGCCCATATACCCATCACACATCCTTCATCTCATAGTCCCATGCCCATATACCCATCATACATATCCTCCATCCCATAGTCCCGTGCCCATATACCCATCATACATATTCTCCATCCCATAGTCCCATGCCCATATACCCATCATACACATCCTCCATCCCATAGTCCCATACCCATATACCCATCATACACATCCTCCATCCCATAGTCTAGTGCCAATATACCCATCATACATATCCTCCATCCCATAGTCCCGTGCCCATATACCCATCATACATATTCTCCATCCCATAGTCCCATGCCCATATACCCATCATACATATCCTCCATCCCATAGTCCCGTGCCCATATACCCATCATACATATCCTCCATCCCATAGTCCCATGCCCATATACCCATCATACATATCCGCCATCCCATAGTCCCGTGCCCATATACCCATCACACATCCTCCATCCCATAGTCCCATGTCCATATACCCATCATACACATCCTCCATCCCATAGTCCCATACCCATATACCCATCATACACATCCTCCATCCCATAGTCTAGTGCCAATATACCCATCATACATATCCTCCATCCCATAGTCCCGTGCCCATATACCCATCATACATACAGTATCCTCCATCCCATAGTCCCGTGCCCATATACCCATCATACATATCCTCCATCCCATAGTCGAGTGCCCATATACCCATCATACATCCTCCATCCCATAGTCTAATGCCAATATACAGTATATAAATACTGCTCAAAAAAATAAAGGAAACACTAAACAATACTATGTATTGTTTAGTGTTCCCTTTATTTTTTTGAGCAGTATATAATTAAGATTATTTGGTTTTAAAACGATGTTTACAGTTGTGTTTTACAATGTGATTTTAAAATGAACTTTTACATACAGAGAACTGCTGTATGTAAAAGCTCATGTTAATACCGCATTGCATACGAATGTCACATGGATACTAGATGCGAGGAAATCGCATCATCACATTGGAAACGGATTACATACAGATCACTGTTCGGGGAACATTTGTGCGATTCTCGGCCGTCAAAATCGGACCGATTTTTATACCTTAAGTGTGACTCCAGCCTAAAGGTGTTGTAGTTGAACATGTCCACTAATGCCCAATTTTCACAGAGGACTTTGCGTGATCAGCGGGGGTCTTTAAAAAGACATCTCCCCTCTGTGACCGACTGGAGAAGCTAGAGGTCAACAGATGCCTTGACAACTCGAATTTACAAACACAAGTCTTGAAGGGTCAATCAAAATAATGTCACACTTCTCAAAACATAAAATAACACAAGTTATTGTGATCCGGTCACTTCCAGAATCAGTTCTTATTCTCAACTGTGTGGTCTCTTGAGACAAATTTCTCCATTCAAACCATCATGAATTGGCGTCTGTCTCTCCATGCAGTAGATCATCCAGGGAATAATCCCCCAGTGCTATTTCTATAGGACAAACAGGCATCTGACTATTGGGTTAAACCGTAAAGTTTTGTTTATTATGTCCAAAAATTCTAGTCACTTAAATATATTGAACATTGCTATAAAATCAATTAAAACAATTTAAACAGCATGGCTACTGCATCGACTTAGGGTTTCACCTTCTTAGCTTTGTTCTAGGGCATTAAGGGAAAAGGTGAAACCTTTGATCAGCAGGATAGTCAACACTCTGTTTTATTGATTTTAATTTAGTTGGTCTATGTGAGTAGAATTTATTCACATTGTAAGGGGGCTAATAGCCTTGTAGTCGATGGGAGTTATGTGTCAGAGAAATGGTTGCTCTATGTGATGTAACCCAGAGTATTTTCTCTAGTGCACATAAGCACCAAGGGCCCCATCACACATAGTGATCTCGCTAGCGAGATCGCTGCTGAGTCACTAGTTTTGTGACGCAACAGCGATCTCACCAGCGAGATCGCTGTGTGTGACAGCGATCAGCGACCGGCCCCCCTGCCGGTATCGCTGAACGTTGATGGAAAGCCCTGGACATTTTTGGGGTCGCTGGACTCCCGCTGGTCAGCACGCATCACTGCGTGTGACAGGCGGGAGACCAGCGACCAGCGAGCAGGAGCTGGTAGCTAAGGTATACATCGGGTTTCTAAGGGGGCGCTCTGTGCCTAGAAACCCGATGTGTACCTTAGTTACCAGCGCGCTGATGCAGGGAGCTGGTAACCAAGGTACATATCGGGTTTCTAAGTGACGCATGCCCCTTAGAAACCTGATGTGTACCTTAGTTACCAGCTCCCTGCATCAGCGCGCTGGTAACTAAAGTACACAGCGATGCCGCCCGCTCGGTGTCACTGGTGCTGATCGCTGGTGAAGCTGTCTGTTTGACAGCTCATCAGCGATCATGTAGCGACTAACCAGCGATCCTAGTGATACAGACAAGGCGTGCACTCTGTGGATATGAGGTAGGTGCAAGCTGAACCTGGAACTTAGTCCAGACGGTCATCCAGTGAAAACAGCTGCACTCTGGGAAATTTTGATTTTCAATGCAAAAATTTTTTTATTGAAGACACCACAGGGGAATAATGAGTTGAGGTAACGTTTCGACCCTATGTCGGGTCTTTTTCAAACCTCACTTAAAGCACAAGAGAAAAAGAAACAATCACGGCAGTATGAATGTGCGAGGGGCTAAAGTGCCATATGTAAAAGTCCGGTCTGGCAGGGACCAGGCAAGGGTCCTGAGATGAGCTGGAAGCGTGGGGCAGCAAGCGCCCTCTGTGGTGTAGTGTCCACGATCCTGACATGTTGATATCATTGTAGGGATCACTGGTGAGTCGCTATGTGTGACGAGGCTCTAAGAGGTTCATTTGGTGCAATTGGGACCGGGTTGCGGATAGCTGTGAGAGATGGGTGGGTTTAGCTACAAACATACCTCACAACTGGGTGTGGTTAACAGTCTATATAATGGAGGCTGGTGTTTGGCACATGGTCTGTGTGTAAGAGAGAAGACCGGGCTGTGGGTGCTGATAGAGCATTGGGTCTGGAACTGCTGGGGCTGAGCCTCTTGTTGAGGGGGGGAAGTAAATTGAGGATGACGGATACCCATGACCTTCAGAGAGGGGTCATGGTGAGTCAGGAGCGCTTAAGGAGTTTTGCAGGGGAAGGCAGAAGGGGTTCCTGCTAGAGAGAGGTGAGAGTGAGGACCTGCGCTGCGCCGCAAGTAATGATAGGCCGCATGGCAGCGATAGGTGTCGGGTGCTGTAACAATTATGAAGGTACTATGGAATCTGATAGTGTGGCATAAATGGATCTGAGACTGATGTTGAGACCAATAAACTGTATTTTAACAAAGTAAGGAATACAACAAAAACTAACTGAGGCTTTCCAGCAAATACGGCAAAATGCACAGCACAAACAGAAATGTCCAGCAAACGTAATAGCGGTGCACATTCGCTAAAGCAAACAAGTCTAGCAGTAATGTAATGTGAGAGTGAGTGTGAACTGCACTGATACGTGGAAGTCAAGCAATAGTGCAAACAGCCATTATATGTGAAAGTCCAGCAATAATAAGAAGGAGTAATGTGACAGCACTTATACGTGGAAGTCCAGCAGTAATTAGAGGCAAGAGTGCGACCCAGAACTTTATACGTGGAAGTCCAGAACTATGCAGACAGATGAGACAACACCTTTCATGGAAGTCCAGAAAAAAACGGGTGGGAGATAACAAGGAGAAGATCCTTAAGAGCACCTTTTTGGGCTGAAAAGTTCTGCTCAATTCCTGCACAGCAGTCCGCACAGGTGCAGTGTTAGAAGTAGGACAGTAGGTAACCCCAGCAGGATGCGGAAGTAACTCAGAAGACTGAAGACAACTGGTAGTGTAGAGGCAGATCACCGCGTAACGAGCAGCAACAAGGACACCAGAGGAAAGCCAGGAGGGAGCTCAGAAGCAGACAGCAACAAAATACTCAGGCGAGGAGGATCTACTGACCCAGACTTAAATAACAGGACAGACAGGAAGTTCCAGGACATGGAAAAGTACCAGACTCCATCTTGGACAAGGGCAAAACAGGCTCCCCGGAACATCAGGAATCCTTAAGGTGGAGAAAGGACAGGGGGACATCGTCAGGTGTGCAGTGGAGTGCACGCCAAGCAGGAGATTGGCTGTGAAGGACTTGGCTGCAGAGCGGCATAACGGACTAGGGGCTCTGGGGGTCAGACCGGTGACTGCCCGCTGCCCCCAGAAGAGAGAAAGCTGATTTGTTAGGCGGGGAAGCCTGAAAACTCAGCAACGGCCTCAGTCGGCAGCAAAGCAACCATCAGACTCTGCGAGAGAAACGGACAACCGAGTCACATTAAGTGAAACTGATTTATAGACTGTTAAACCGAATTACCATTACCCTGTTTAACCCTCATCCCTTTAATTGTATTTCACTTGTTTTCTCCCTGCGAGGAGGCTATTTCTGTCTTTTTAAAGTGAATAATTGTTAACCCTTGCTCTGTGCTTCTGTGTCACTGCATTCTTATACCAGTGTTACATGTGTGTTGGGAGGAAGAAGACCTCCTGTGTGTTTGGCTCCAGACCAAGCCTGAGTACTGGAAACTACCCCAGCCTGTGTGCCCACAGACCTAGCAGAGCAGAGCCCTGCTGTGAACATTGTTACTTTGTTTGCCTGATCTAAAGGCAGTTTCTTTGCTCCCGACTGGATATGACTCACTTCAACAAATTTGCCAAGCTCCGCAGTCTGGCTTCAGAAACCACAATGAACACTTGACATTATTGGGTTAAATTGGGTCTGACTATTCACATCTACTGCAGCTATCTCTGTTTTAGGAGTAAGTGATTGACAAATGCAAGAGAGGTTGTATTTTGCCGGATAAAGCCCGTTATTGCTTTGGTCCATAAGATGGTACTTTGGTGGGCCATCCACATGAGATAATCCCAATATATATCAGAGGAGTAATTGTATATATAGAAAAATACACAAATATCTGTAAATATAAAATTAAACATCCTTCTCCTCTAGTTAAAGGATTTGTCTGGAACTAATCCTTTGGATAGGTCATTACTATCAGATTGGTTAGGGTACAACACTCAAAACCACCATCACTCAGCTGAGCCTGGTGCCGTGACTGATGGAAGATCACAGAACACTACAGCTCAATGCATCTCGTATTGGCCATTCTTGAGTACTGCAGCTCAGATACCATCTACATCAATGGAAGATTAGTTGCGGTACTCAAGAAAGGCCATTAAACAGTGCATGGAGCTGTGTGGACCATTACCCAACACCCCCAGCACTAAGCTGATACCTGGTGTTGGAAGCACACAATGTAGAGAGCTGGACCACATTGACTTGGTGCACAGTATAAAGGTCATTCTTGAGTACTGCAGCTCAGATACCATTTATATAAATGAAAGCTTACCAGCAGTACCCAAGAAAGGCCACTAGAGCTGTGGTTTTCCAACCCAGTGTACGGTCTACAACTGTCCCAGATTTTGTTGAGTGTTGGCGGAGCTGGGTATTAGATAATCACCTATCAGATATTGTCTATTTTGAGTAAAGTTTCAAATACCTGTGAGAATCATGTGAGAATAGTGGATGAGGGCAGGTATATCTCACCCAGATTCCTTTCCTATGTGGCCTAGTCTGGTCAGTATCGCACCTGCTTGCTAATGAATAATGGGAGGTGTATATAAAAGGATGCCAGGTGGTTGTGTGAGTGTCTCAGCCTGGGAACACAGAGAGCCTGTCTGTGTGAGAGACACACGTGAGTGAAAGCAGTGCCCACTGCAACTGTGGTTTGGCTGGAAGGGAGAAGCCCGCCAGTTGGTAGTTAGGTTGTCCATTGTTTACTTAGCTCCGGGCAGGCAAGGATTTGTTTTATGTTTTATTTCCTTTTTGCATTGCTTTCACCTTTAATAAACCTGACCCAGTGTCAGTTATACCCGGACCCCGGCTGTGCGCCTGAGTTTCATGCTGAACGCACGTGACCTTTGACCCCAGCAAAGTCGGTCCCGGAGTGTTTTATCACATACCCCTTTAAGTCATAAGAAATGTATATAATTCCTCTGAAAAAGTAATTGATGAGCAAAAGTGTTTATAAGGCAGCCAAGTGCATTCTCTTAAGATTTGGATACTTGCAGGTTTTAGGAAGTTTTCCATTTTCTTCCCAAGTAAACTACATCACACAATTAATTTTTGCATCCAACTAATGAAGAATAAGTTGCCTGTCAATATTGTGCATGAAGGATTGAAGTTATATACTGTGTAATACTGGAGATTAAATGCCAGGTTGACAGCTGGCGCCCATCATTAACTGTCCGTGAATCAGCAATTACTCCATATGTAGCTATTTTATCTCCTGAGTCTCATTAGTACATAACCTCCCTCCTTTCCCATGCCATCATGTAAATGCAGTATGAGTACTGATGTTTCCATAGCATTGACGTCCATGGTTCTCAGCCGGTAGGACAGAAGTTTTCACACTACACAAGAACCTTCCCGGTGCTCCACACCCTCCCCTCGCCACTAAAGAGATGAAATAAATTGAGTGTGTCCCAAAAGAGCCATGCTAGGCTTTAAGATGAGGAGTGCTGATACCAGCAGGACAGATATAGGCTTTGGCAGAAGCCAATCACTCATCTAAAGGATTATCAGCTGGGGATGAGTCTGCCAGATCAATCTCAAAGTATGGCTCTCAGAAGGATTAACACTTTCATCCCATAATCTCTGCTTGTGTCTTGAGTTATACAATGTATGTGATCCAGTGTCCTCACATACACTCTTTTAGGAATTTTTTACACCATTTGTCTACATAGCTACCCTCGATCAGGACACAATAATGGGAAGAGAAAAAAGTTTTTGCAGTACAACCGCATGGCTAATGAAGGTGGGCTCTGTTGGGGAACTATTTTTTCAACAGTAGATGAAGATCGGACTATGCAAGAATTGTTATTACATCCACTTTACTGCTAAAAAATTAATCTAATTCCATAATGTTAAGTAAGTCCTATTATTTTCCTTAAAGGGAACGTATATAGTTTGTGGGCAGCATGGCGCAGAGCAGAATAAACGGAGCAGATTGATATCTTGTTTTTTTTGGAAAAAGGTTTAGTATGTGCGAAGGGTGAGGGAGAATCTATTTTGGATTATAGGACATCTCCGTCCACTCCTGGAATGTGCCCCCACCCTTGCGTCCCCCCAGGTCATAAAAGTCAATGCATTGTTTTGCTTTAATTAAAAGAGCTAGGAAGAAACTCTTTGAAGCTCTTAACACGAGGGTGCAAACTTTTTTTGCAGCTGCAGCCAGCTGGCTCTTTTGTCTGACTGAAGCACACGGAGACCACGTGGTACAACAAGTCACAGCAGGCTCTGAGGTATTGAATCTGGAAAATGACCTATAATAACAGAATGCAATATCTCTGAGCCTAGCCGAGAGCAAAATCAAAATCAGCATTTCTTTCCCCACATGCCCATATTGTTTAGCCGCCTCCAGAACCCTGCATTATGGAGTTATAAAGCATAGCTAACAGGAATTACATACGGTAGGCATATTTGGTCTCTATGCGTAGATAAAATCCCGCGGAACTCAGTGGCAGCACAACCAACCCTTTCAGAGCTTTGGGCGCAAAGTTATGGGCCATCCACGATTCTGGACAGAAAATCTTATTGTCAGACATGGGAGAAGGGAGGCAGAGTGTGGGAGTGAACAGCCTAAAATACATAAGGCAGACCCTCATTTTGGACTTAGTTTTCTAATGGCAGGACGATATGTTAGCTTATGCAGCCAGGAAACCCTGTAACTTAGATTGGACCTGTGATCTATCAGCTCCTCCCTGTTGTCACATGCTACATAGCACAGTAGTCACAACCTATCTATACCTTATCCTTGCACTACACTTGTGACTGTATACCTGTATACTATTCTTGTGAATATACAGTATACCTGTGTATTTCTAGTGTGCCTTTTCGGTGATTAAATATAAAATTAATCTTGGGCTGCTCTTTTATCTCGATTCACGAATCTCCACGTCCACACACTCGGTTGGTCAATTGTACCCGGGTTGGTTTCTGGCCCGATATAAGGGAAGCCTTTCCAGCGACTATTTGCCCTCGGTGCAGTTCCCTGACTTACCTGGAGCAAGTGGTGGCACCAAGGAGCTGATCCCTGCTGGTCCTTCTCTCCCCTCCCCCAAGGTGAGCGAAGTCAGCACCCCTCTTCCCCTGTGAGATCCCTCACAGTATGGCTTGTCGTTTATTCAATTCTATGCTTAGGAGTCCAGTGGGTGGTCCTGATCAGTGATTAACAGTTACCTGAAAAGAGGTGTACCTGGAAGTAGTGGCCACCTTGTACTAATGGGATCTAGATACAGAAAAAACAAAGTAGTGCTCCAGAAAGGTAGTCTAAATGTTAGATGATCACCTTTTCTGACTGTGCTCCGATAGACATAGCACTATTGAAGGCTGTAGGAAAGGGAGTTCTTTCTCCTGCTTGGGCTAAAGTAAGTTGTGAGAAACCCAAGAGTATCTGGTCTTTTATAGAGTTGAGCAGAAACATTCATAAGACCCTGTTCTGTTATTTATTCTGGCAGCCAGACCATTTCATTGCAAACTTCCTTGGCCAACCCTTGAAAGCCACCATCCTTGGCACTTCTTATCATTTTTTGGCCCCAGCAATGTCATGAGATGACGTGAGACCTAGTTGCAAAGCCTCATATGATGTCATGATGTGCGTTGCACCACAATGTCATAGGGTCCCAGGACTTAGTAATCAAAGAGACATCCAAGATCTTGGCTTGTTAGAGCTGGCCGAGGATTTTCACACAGTCCTGGTCCATGGAGCACCAATATGAATGCCAAACTAAGATCCTTCAAATCTTATTTTGCTCTTATCTTAAAGTTTTAACTACAGGAATCTGGGCTCCATCTCAATGTTCCCTGGACACAACCAACTGTAGAAATAGCAGACAGTTGATGAAAGCCAAGATCTGTAGGCAGAAAGAAGTAGTCAAGCAGAAGGTCATGGTGTAAGGGGGTGGCAGGTCCCCTCAGTTGCACCCTCCCCTCCTTCTGTGTGATCCCTTTGTATTTTATGTAAATAAGTTATAACACTGCTCTATGTCTGGACTGATTTTACACTAATACACATATTACCAAATACATGTCTATGTATGGTTATGTGTTTTATGCCTTGATGCTATCTTCCTGTGTTTTGTACTGTTAGATGTGCTGTGTCTGCCATAAATAACTGTGTTGCTGTTCTTGTAATGCACATACTAGAGGCAGAGACAGAACTAGTTAATAATTAGGGGCTGGACTTGCAGCCTGGAGGGAAGAGGAAGCTGCTGCTTCCCTGTCAAAAAGCCCAGGTACATTGGCCAGGGCAGATGTGTGCTACAGAAGAGGTATTACCAGACTCCAGGATGGGACAGATCTGCTGCCCCGGATGAAGGAGTTATGTGGACTGAAGGATTACAACACAGGCCTCAAGGACTTGGGAAGGGCCATTGCTGAAGGGGTTTCAGACGCCCAGATGCCAGTGATTGGACTACTGCAAATCTCAGCCACTTTGGACATTGTGGGTATGGCCGCAGCAAGTGTCAGGGAAAGAGCAGGAAGCCAATGTTGAAATTGTCTTTTTTTGTCCATCCTTCAATAAAAGTTACTTTTTCCTGTTGCAGTACAGCTACATTCCAGACTCTTAATTGCTTGGACTGCTGTGCCGAGAGGAAGAGAAGGTAAGCTGTTTTGGTCCCGTCTATCTATGTGAAATGGACCAGGGGTGCTCACTGACTGTTTGCTCAGTAACCTCTGTCTATGTACTGTCTTTAAATAACTCAGCCACAACTACCACCCATGTTACCCTTGTTACACTTGGCGTAGTGCTGCAGGACGGACCCCCGCAGCCCAAAGACTGATGGATGGAATATGTGAGACTTGTGATTTTAGAATGTTGTCTGCCATGAGAGAATTAAAGATGGTGGCCGACTGGGATTTTGAAGTGTCCGCCATAAAGGGATTAGAGATGGCTGCTGACCGGAACTGTGAATCTGAAATATGTTATGTGCTGCCCAAACTGGAAGAAATGGAGCTGTCGGCTGACAGTGATCCTGAGATTTGTGACTGTGAATTTGGGACTTGTGTTTTGTTGCCCACCGTTACAGCATTACAGGCGGGTGACAGAGAATTTGGGCAGTGGACCGCTGTAAAAGAAGTGAAGAGGACGTATGTTGTTGATTTCCAAAGGTGCCAACCACTACCGAAAAGATGGCGGCTGTTGGCAGGAAAAGTAAAGACATGGCTGTTTGTCATGGGAGTCACCCAGGAAAGTTGGCGCCAGACGAAGGAAGGTCGCACCCCGTTGTGACAGATGCCCACCCCAAATGGGTGTGGGCAAAGAAGGAGCTGCTGCCCTTACAGCGTGAGAAGGAGAAACGGGTGGAGCAGCAAGGAATGACCCCACACACGAATGAGTGGAACCCAATAAAAATGGACTGTCTGTCAGAGGATGAGACACCATTACCTGTTGACATGGAGAGGCGCAGTATGTCCTACTGCGGCAGCATTGGCCTCTAGGATTGGAGGCGCTCCGAGGCCAAGCAGAGGCGGGACTGAGGTTTGAGGCCTGGTGGTCAGAAGAGCTGGAGGAGCGACCCTCATGGCGACGGCCAAGACAGCAACCAGCGGAAGATGAGGACCTGATGCCGGAACCCTGAGGAGTGGGGAAGATCCTGGAGGCGGCCTTGCAGGGGATCATGACGGCCGCAATCACCGTTGCTGGCGGCCGCGCAAGAGTATTACCGACGGCTGCGGCGGTGAGTAAGGGACCCCTGCTCTGCCACTCTGCTGCTTTGCCCTTGGCCTACTGACCTCCCGTGGCCACACCCTCATCCCCAGAGGTGCCTCGGCTACCGAGTCCGCCACCTTCCCTGGCTGCGTCGGCACCCACGCTTCCCCAGTCTGCACTCATTTCAGCTGACAGCCACGGCCTACATGCAGAGGAGCACCATGGATCCATGAGGTGATTCTGGAGAAGAGGTGGCGGGAGCACCACATCCTTGCGGAACTACAGCGCACTGGCAGGGGAACTGCAGAAGGATGGATGACCCGCGGCCTCATCCGATACCTCAATCAGAACCGGGGGTACGTATTCCTGCAAGAGTTGGAGACTGGGGCCAAGGTATACATTAACGCTGGGTCCCTCATGTTTCGTGGTCCCCTCTGAGAGGGGGACTACGTGGATTTCATTAAAGAGCAAGGACCCTGGGAGTCCTACGCAGTGGTCATACAAATGGCCTGCAACCAGGAGACCGTTTCACCGCCGGAGACCCCAGATGTGGAATGGCTGACTGCTGAGGATGCAGTTGCCCCGGCCGCAAAGGAGAGAGCGGTACCTTAGGGCAGTGAGGTGGCCGCAAATGTGTCAGCAGCTCCAGAGGCTCAAGGAACTACAGGACCACCACTGAAGGGAGTGCGGAGCCGGAGGAATAGTGGAGATTCCTCCTCCTGCGGTGAGTCCTCATCTCAAGCGTATATGGTGATACAGGGTCCCAATGCAGCTCACTATGCAACTCAGCAGCTGTGTACAAACTGAGGGGCCTGTTGTGAATTCTCTTACTTCTGGGTCAGGGCTCCCTCTGGTGGTTACTGTGGGTAGTGGAGCTGGCCAGATTGATAGAGGTCTGCCACCTGAGGATGATTGGAGATCTGGGGTTACTGATTGGAGTATTTAAGTCAGCAGACTTCCTTCAATCCCTGCTGGTGATTAGTTTTCCTTTGCATTCTGAGTTCTGATGTCTCCTGCCCTGATCCTGCATTTTTCAGTTAAGTTGTTTATTTGCTAATCCTTTGCATCTGATCTGGTTTTGCCTCTTCTTGTTGTTTGGGTTCAGCGTGCTCCCTGCTGGGGGCTGTGCTGGACCCCGCTCCATATGTTACAGCTTGTGTCGTTTGTTCAGTCCCCTGTTATATTAATCTCTTTTGCTTTGCTGCCAGTTCATACCAGAATGCTGATATAGTGGGGGCGAGGTCGTGAGACCTCAGTGTTTTTTGGTACATCAGTCGTGTTGAATTTTTTAGGGTTTTTGCGTGATTGCAGACAGTGTCTTTCCTTTCCTATCCTATCTAGTCAGTTCAGGCCCCATCATTTGCTCAGTCTATTTTCTGCCTGCGTTTGTGTTTCATCTTGTCTCACCGACAATATATGTTTGTGGGGCTATCTATTTCTTTGGGGTTCTACTCCGGGGCAGTTTAGATTTCACCTTTCTTGCTTTAGGCCTAGTTAGTTCTCCGGCTGTGTCGAGGCGTCTAGGGCATCGTATGTATGCTCCATGGCTACTGTTAGTTGTGTTGTTAGGATTAGGGGTCTGCAATACGCTAAGTTAACAACCTTTCTGGTTTCCTGGTGGCCTAGCCTATTCCTGCCATCCTCCTCGGTGACCTGTTCATAACAGGGGCCCCTTTAAGACATAATATTGGTGCCGGTTGCACCCCCAGAGTAAGAGACTGTTTCACGTCCCTAAAAGGGCAGTAAGCCCTAGATGGCGCCCAAGGACAATGGCACCTAATTTGGCCACCGGTTGACAGCCATGTTTGTATTTTTTCCCCTCCACTCAATTTGTTTCGCACCCGTTGGTGCCTCCCTTACTGAATCATGGGACCAAAGCCCCATGGGGGTTATTAACGGTGGACTCCGGATGTGGCTGCTGGCTGTGTGCTCCTGAACTTTGCCTCCACTTTAATCCTTGGACTGGCCTCATGTTTAACATGCAGCCCACCATCACTAATAGGGCCCGTGGTCCGCAGAAAAGAGGAAGGGGAAGACTATCCCCAGAAGAACTATGGCCAGAATATAGACTGCTGGGTCTGAATGAGGCCCACTTCAAAGACTTTGGACGCTCGTGTTAAAGCGCCCATCGGCTCTTATGGGTGGCCTATAAACTGTGAATTGTTTCCTTATGTTCATATGGACTTGACTACAGAGAGACTGGGACTTTGTTGCTACGTTATACAAAGGTTGCTATGGCCAGGGATGGCCATGTTTAAGGAAGGGGGTGCCCTATCCTCCTTCTGTGTCACTCCTTTGCCTTATATGTAAATAAGTTATAACTCTGCTCTATGTCTGACCTGATGAATTTGGTAATATGTGTATTAGTGTAGAATGTCTTGGGAAGGGCCTTCACTGAAGGGGTCTCAGGTGCCCAGATGCCAGCAATTGGACTACTGCGAATCTCGGCCACTTCGGACGTTCTGGGTTTGGCCGCAGCAAGTGTCAGGGAGAGAGCAGCCAGTGTTGAATTTGTCTTTTTTATCCATCCTTCATCATTTTTCAATAAAATTTACTTTTCCCTGTTGGAGTGCAGCTGCATTCCTGACCCTTAATTGTTTGGACTGCTGTGACCAGAGGAAGAGAAGGTAACCTATGGGGAAAACCTATGTTGATCCCATCTATCTATGACCAATGGACAGGGGGTTCTCACTGACCATTTGCTCAGTGGACTCTGTCTATGTACTGTGTCTTTAAATAACTCAGCCACAACTACCCCCTTTCCCCCGGTCACCCTTGTGAAAAGGGCAGGAGGCAGACAATAACCAGGGTGAAGATATAAATCTGAGAGCAAATTTTTCAAAAAATAGCCATAACACTTAACTGGAGCTATGGAACTTTAATACTCAGGCAGGGAGTCCCTTTAATGGATCTTCTGGTTACAAGAAGTTATGCCTTATCTACAGGATAGATGATAAGAACTGCAATATCAGTAGACATCTGACCACGAAGACACCCACCAGGCGTCTGTATTGCACAACAGTGCGCATGCACAATGCATCTCCATTCATTTTCTATGCCACTATGAGGTTTTCATGATTAGCAATCAATCTAACGTTTTTTTGTTATAACTTTGGGGTACATTCAGTTGTTTTATCGCATTTTATTGCATCTTTTGAGGAGGTGAAAAATACCAAAAAAAGACAATTCCACCATTTCAAATTTTCTTTTTGGCACTTGGCATAAACATTAATCAATTTTACATTTTGCCAATTCTGACACTTAATTTCTTTTCTGCTTATTTTTAATTTCTTTATTTTTGGAATTGGAAAAGAGGAATGATTAAAACCTTTATTTTTTTAAAACTGCTTTTTATGTATTTTTTTAGATCTCGTAGGGAACTTGTATAGAGGCTATACAGCAGTCACCAGCATGTGAAGGGACAAAAAGAGAATTATAGTAAATGCACAAAGGCTGAAAAATATAAGACTGCGAAGAATAAAAACCAATAAGGATGGTAAATTGAATCGGGAGACAAGGGCTGAATGCTGCTGCAGCAAACAGAGGTCTTGATACACATTGTTGGCTCCAAACCCCAGGACAAAAGACTCTGGCACCAAACCAGCCTCATCCTTCCAGGGGTGATTGTCCGCAGCTTCCCCAGCTAGTCACTTGTCAGATTACCCTGTTCTATGCCTGCACTCTGAATCACATTTACACTATCCTGATGACTTGCTCTGTAATACTCACTCTCGTTTCTCATCTATTCTCCCTGCCTTACCTTTACTCTGTGCAGTTCCTTTAATCTATTTTTTTCTCATAGTAGAAATGATAAAGGTAAAGTGTACCCAGAATTTACAATTTTTTTCACCTCTTTTATTTCAAAATAAGTGCCACTTATCTCTAAAGGTTGTTTTTGGTATTGCAACTTTTTTATTGAAGTTTTGGGAAAAGGAAAGAAGACCCATTTTCTTAATGGTGCCGTTACTTAATCTGAGGGATATAAGATGACTAGCTGAAGAGCCCGGCGCTGCCCGGGCATAGTAACTAACTACGGTTAGTTATAACAAATTATAATGATTATATATATATATATATATATAAAGCTGAGTGTATAGCCCCGCCCACTCTGCATAGCAACATCTATAATAATAAATGCCCTAACCAGCTTCCGGTTGTAACAACTTCCGTCCAGTTGTAACCGGTGACGTCACCACACACACACGCACGTTAACCCTCAACACATCACACCGCCTCAACACACACTCCTCTCACCTTTCACCTCCACTCATGTCCACTCACTCTTTCACTCCACATACGTTCCTTTCTCTCACTCCGTTTCTCATACTCACACCGTCATCGTCGCTGCCCCGACATCTTCCTCCGCCGCCGCGATCCAGGATCCAGACGTTCTCCAGGCCGCCGACATCGGGATCCAAAAAGATGGCGTCGGCGAAATCTCGCGAGATTACGCCGACGCCATTTTGGATCCCGATGTCGCCCATGCCAGCGACATGTTGTTGCGGCGACGCCATCTTGAATATCGCGGGACTTCACGAAATCCAAGATGGCGTCCCGCAAGAACATGTCGGCGGCCTGGAGAACGTCTGGATCCTGGATCGCGGCGGCGGAGGAAGATGTCGGGGCAGCGACGATGACGGTGTGAGTATGAGAAACGGAGTGAGAGAAAGGAACGTATGTGGAGTGAAAGAGTGAGTGGACATGAGTGGAGGTGAAAGGTGAGAGGAGTGTGTGTTGAGGCGGTGTGGTGTGTTGAGGGTTAACATGGCAAGAGGTGTGAGGCTGTGTGCACACGCTGCGGATTTTGCTGCGATTCCGCAGAGGTTTTGGCCGCTGCGGACCCGCAGCACTTTTTGCTGCGGTGTACAGTACCATGATTCCCTATGGGAATCAAAAACCGCAGTGCAGACGGTGCGGAATTTTCCGCGCGGATTATCTGCGGTTTTCAATCCGCAGAAAGAATTGACATGTTAATTCTTTCTGCGGATTCTCCTGCGGTTTGCCATCTCCTCTATTGAGGAGATGAAAAACCGCAGGGCAAAACCGCAGAGCAATCCCCAGGTAAAACCGCAGGTCTTTTGACCTGCGGTTTCACCTGCGGATTTTACAAAATCCGCGCGGATGAATCCGCACCTAATCCGCAGCGTGTGCACACAGCCTTAACGACGTCGGCGAAATCTCGCGAGATTTCACCGACGCCATCTTGCATTCGTGAAATTGCGTCATTTACCTCACGCCGACTTGCTGTGCGGACGCTTGGCATTGCCTGTACCACCATAACTACTGCTGCCTTGGTCCTATGCCTGTTTACTGCCGGTGTCTAATTACAGGGCCAATTTGCCTATACTGCCATAACTATTGCTACCTTGCTACTCTGCTGGTGTCTAATTACAGGGCTAATTTGCCTCTACCGCCATAACTACTGCTGCCTTGCTCCTCTGCCGGTGTCTAATTACAGGGCCAATTTGCCTATACTGCCATAACTATTGCTACCTTGCTACTCTGCCGGTGTCTAATTACAGGGCTAATTTGCCTCTACCGCCATAACTACTGCTGCCTTGCTCCTCTGCCGGTTTCTAATTACAGGGCTAATTTGCCTCTACCGCCATAACTACTGCTGCCTTGCTCCTCTGCCGGTGTCTAATTACAGGGCTAATTTGCCTCTACCGCCATAACTACTGCTGCCTTGCTCCTCTGCCGGTGTCTAATTACAGGGCTAATTTGCCTATACCGCCATAACTACTGCTGCCTTGCTCCTCTGCCGGTGTCTAATTACAGGTCCAATTTGCCTATACCGCCATAACTACTGCTGCATTGCTCCTCTGCCGGTGTCTAATTACAGGGCTAATTTGCCTATACCGCCATAACTACTGCTGCCTTGCTCCTCTGCCGGTGTCTAATTACAGGGCTAATTTGCCTCTACCGCCATAACTACTGCTGCCTTGCTCCTCTGCCGGTGTCTAATTACAGGGCCAATTTGCCTATACCTCCATAACTACTGCTGCATTGCTCCTCTGCCGGTGTCTAATTACAGGGCCAATTTGCCTATACCGCCATAACTACTGCTGCCTTGCTCCTCTGCCGGTGTCTAATTACAGGGCTAATTTGCCTCTACCGCCATAACTACTGCTGCATTTCTCCTCTGCCGGTGTCTAATTACAGGATCAATTTGCCTCTACCGCCATAACTACTGCTGCCTTGCTCCTCTGCCGGTGTCTAATTACAGGGCTAATTTGCCTCTACCGCCATAACTACTGCTGCCTTGCTTTTCTGCCGGTGTCTAATTACAGGATCAATTTGCCTCTACCGCCATAACTACTGCTGCATTGCTCCTCTGCTGGTGTCTAATTACAGGGCCAATTTGCCAATACCGCCATAACTACTGCTGCATTGCTCCTCTGCTGGTGTCTAATTACAGGATCAATTTGCCTCTACCGCCATAACTACTGCTGCCTTGCTCCTCTGCCGGTGTCTAATTACAGGATCAATTTGCCTCTACCGCCATAACTACTGCTGCATTGCTCCTCTGCTGGTGTCTAATTACAGGGCCAATTTGCCTATACCACCATAACTACTGCTGCCTTGCTCCTCTGCCGGTGTCTAATTACAGGGCCAATTTGCCTCTACCGCCAAAAGTACTGCTGCCTTGCTCCTCTGATTGTTCACTGCCTGTGTCTAATTACAGGGCCAATTTGCCTCTACCGCCATAACTACTGCTGCCTTGCTCCTCTGCCGGTGTCTAATTACAGGGCCAATTTGCCTCTACCACCATAACTACTGCTGCCTTGCTCCTCTGCCGGTGTCTAATTACAGGGCCAATTTGCCTCTACCGCCATAACTACTGCTGCCTTGCTCCTCTGCCGGTGTCTAACTACAGGGCCAATTTGCCACTACCACTTCATAACTACTGCTGGGCAATTACAGGGTCAATTAGTATCTGTTTACTCTACAATACTCCAGGACGCCTTCTTCACTGCCAGATAACTGCCAAATAGACTCCTTTACCTGTGCCAACATGAGTCATAACAAAAAGTATGCCAATGCCAGTGAAAGGAAAGCAGCTTTAGCACTACGACAAAAACAATACCGTGCTAATGAGACTCCTGAGGAAAAACACCATCGCCTTGAGAAGATTAAGGCTTATAAACGCCGTCGCCTCACACACGAATCCCCTAACTCTAAATCCATAAGATTGGCTGAAGAAGCCTCTGCACGCCGTCACCGCCGACAACAGACGGCCTCTTCCTCATCATTATTATTAGACTCACAACAGGATGCTTCCACATCAGCATGTGGAACAATTTACTGCTACACTTCATCCCATATGCCGTTCACTGACATAACTAATCAGCAATCTGTTTCTGCCCTATCAATACCACCATTCAATACCGATGCACAGTATGCCAATGCCAGTGAAAGGAAAGCAGCTTTAGCACTACGACAAAAACAACGCCGTGCTAATGAGACTCCTGAGGAAAAACAGCATCGACTTGACAAAATTAAGGCTTATAAACGCCGTCGTCTCACACACGAATCCCCTAACTCTAAATCTATTACATTGGCTGAAGAAGCCTCTACACGCCATCACCGCCAACAACAGACGGCTTCTTCCTCATCATCTATAATAATAAATGCCCTAAGCAGCTTCCGGTTGTAACAACTTCCGTCCAGTTGTAACCGGTGATGTCACCACACACACGCACATGTTAACCCTCAACACACCACACCGCCTCAACACACACTCCTCTCACCTTTCACCTCCACTCACGTCCACTCACTCTTTCACTCCACATACGTTCCTTTCTCTCACTCCGTTTCTCATACTCACACCGTCATCATCGCTGCCCCGACATCTTCCTCCGCCGCCGCGATCCTGGATCCAGACGTTCTCCAGGCCGCCGACATGTTCTTGCGGCGACGCCATCTTGGATTTCGTGAAATCCCGCGAGATTCAAGATGGCGTTGCCGCAAGAACATGTCGCTGGCGAGGACGACGTCGGGATCCAAAATGGCGTCGGCGAAAACTTGCGAGATTTCGCCGACGCCATTTTGGATCCCGACGTCGTCCACGCCAGCGACATGTTCTTCCGGCGACGCTATCTTGACTATCGCGGGATTCCACGATACTCAAGATGGCGTCGCCGCAAGAACATGTCGCCGGCGTGGACAACGTCTGGATCCAGGATGGCGCCGGCAGAAGAAGATGTCTGGGATCGTGGAGCAGCGGCAATGACGGCGTGAGTATGAGAGACGGAGTGAGAGAAGGGGTCGTATGTGGAGTGAAAGAGTGAGTGGAGATGGTGAAAGGTGAGGGGAGTGTGTGTTGAGGAGTGTGTGTGTTGAGGGTTAACATGGCAAGAGATGTGATGCTATCGCATCCTCCCGATGCGATAGCATCGGGCCATAATCTAGTTCACTATAATATCCCACATCATCCCGTAAGCCAGAGCTACCAGACTGCTACCCCTAATATCCCACATCATCCCATCAGCCAGAACAACCGGACTACTAATATCTCACATCATCCCGTTAAAGCCACGGACTACTATCCCTAATATCCCACATCTTCCCATCAGCCAGAGCCACCAGACAACTACCACTAATATCCCACATCATCCCGTCACATCTGCCGGATTACTACCAGTAATATCCCACATTATCCCGTCAGAGCCACCCGACTACTACCACTAATATCCCACATCATCCTGTCACAGCCGCCGGACTACTACCCCTAATATCCCACATCATCCTGTCAGAGCTACTGGACTACTACCCCTAATATCCCACATCATCCTGTCAGCCAGAGCCACCGGACTACTCCCTCTAATATCCCCCATCATCCCGTCAGCCAGAGCCACCGGACTACTACCCGTAATATCCCACATCATCCTGTCTGCCTGGGGTCAGAACCAGAGTGCTGAGTGGATTTGCCCTGACTTGCATACCAATGATCCCATTAATAGAATCCTGGGGTCAGAACCACAGCGCTGAGTGGAACATTCCTAAGTTCCATACCGGAGACCCTTTAAGAGAGGACTGGGGTCAGTACCAAAGTGCAGATTGGATTTGCCCTCACTTCCATACTGGGGATCCCTTTAAGAAAGCCTGGGATCAAAACCAGAGCGCTGGATGGACTTGCCCTGACTTGCATATCAATGATCCATTTAATAGAACCCTGGGGTCAGAATCAGAGCACTGAGGGATTTGCCCTAACTTCCGTACAGGAGATCCCTTTAAAAGAGCCTGGGGTCAGTACCAGAGCATTTGAAGGCAATTGCCCTGACTTCCATACCGAGGATCCCTTTAAGAGAGGCTTGGGGTCAGAACCAAAGCACTGGATGGATTTGCCCTGCCTTCCATACTGAGAATCCCTTTAAGAGAGGCATGGGGTCAGTACCAAAGCGCTGAGTGGATTTGCCCTAACTTGCATACCATTGATCCATGGGAGGGGGGGGATTCATTTCTGTCATGTGCTCTGTGCTCCTTTCTGGGGGGCAGACAATGGCTGGGAGCTTATGTTTCTGGATGTGCTAGATTTCTCCCACCATGTCAGTGTCTGCTGAGGTGTTGTCAAGTGGGAAAACTTGCTCATAGCAACCAATCACAGCTCAGCTACTTTTAACCAGCTCTGATGAAATGAGAGATGCTTAGTGATTGGTTGCAAGGAAAACTGTTGCTCATAGCAACCAATCACAGCTCAGCTTCTTTTGAACAGCTCTGGTGAAATGAAAGATGCTTCGTGATTGGTTGGTGATACACACGTACATACATACATTCAGTTTTATATACAGAGATGATGATGTTGTTAAGAGCTACGGTAATTTGCAATTTAGTATTAAACCTATCAAGTATTACGGATTTGCACTGGGAAAATGGCGGAAAATTGAATTGTCACATTTTTATACATACTCCAGACTGTGAACATACCTGTTGAACTGTTCATGACTGTGCTAATGCCATGTTGATGTGCCAATCATATAACATATCTTTTGAAGTGTCACATATATGATTAGAGAGATTAGTGCTGTGTGAATCAATATACAGTATTTTTAGGAGAAATCATGGTCTATCATGCCCAAAGAGTAGGCCGATAAAGTAGTAGAAATTATGTCTGAAGTGAGTAACGAAGAACATAAAGAGTTAACACACTGAGCAGCTGTGTGAAACATGCAGTCATTGGGAGTATGGAGCTCACTTTAGCATGACTGCCAGTTCCCCATAGTTGTACACAAAATTTGTTGTGTTTTTGAGCTCAGAAGGTAATTGTTGGCAAAAAGCAGGAAGGATCAAGAAGCCCAGATAGGATGCTAGTAAATAAGAGTACAACACTTGCCAATTGTTGCACAACCCCAGGAGTATGTAAAGGGGGCTTTACACATAGCGTCATCGATTTTGTGACTCAGCAGCGATACTGGTAGCGATATCGCTACATGTGATACTCACCTCCGACCGACTCCCCCGCTAGCTATCGCTGATCGTGTGAGATCGGCCTGGTCCAGTCCTAGTCGTCGGCTTCCTGCTGGCGCCGACGAGCGAGCCATGGACGCTGGTGGAAGAAGACTTCATTGCTGCATCTGACGGTAAGTCTCAACCACCGAGTGCTGCTGCATCGCTAGTGAGATCTGCCTGTTTGGCAGCTCACTAGCGACCATTTAGCGGTGCACCAGCAATCCTGACCGGGTCATATCGTGGTCAGGATCGCTGGTGCATCGCTAAATGTAACGGGGCCCTAAGAATCTCCATCCTACACTGAAGTGCTTATTGTCTTCCCCAGAAGCAAACTTTAAACCATACTGGATGACAGAGCCACAGTAACAGAGAGAGGCACAGTTTGCCACCACAAAGGGGCTTGCCTAATGGAAAGAGAATGACCACTTCAGAGACAGTCAGACTGAATTTCATGTGTGTAAAGAACTGTGATGCATCAATCTAGTGAGCAGCCTGCAAGTGTGCAAATTGACAGACAAGAGCTACTTTGAACATAGGTGACCATGAGAAAGGACAGTGGTTAGCACTGTGGAGATTCTCTGTGAAGGAAACAAAAAAGATTGTGAGCGAAGGAAGTACTGGTGAAGTGTTTTCTAGCAGATTGTAATACGTATAAGCAAAATGTGCTCCGTGCTAGCTGTAAACCGATTTTTCACTTTTGTTCAAGTGTGGCGCCCCTGAGGCTCAGCTGCCACAGAGGTACTGCACCTTCTCCTAAGGTGTGGTGCCGCACCATCCAGGTAAGTTGGAGGCTCCTGACCACGCTCCAACACTCGCACCCCACACAACAGAGTAGTTCAGCAAAGCCACATTGCAGCTCCCTGCTTGGAGTGTAGCAGAGCACCTTTGGTGGCTCCCTGCTTGGAACACGAAACGTGCTGGGAGGCGGGTGGAGTTGAGAATACATAAAAGAGTGGGAAGGTTTAGAATTTCAGTCAGTCAGTCAGTAGGACAGTCTGAGGGAGGAAGTCACTCAGAGAGGAGTGAGGAAAGGAGATCCCTGGAAGAGGGATGGAGGAAGGAGTGCTGCAGCTGCCTCAGTGATCTGAGCCAGCTGGCACGGGAAAGGAAAGGAGAAAGACATTGAACTGAAACCTGATCTCCCATAAGAAGGAAAGAATAGTATGGAAGGTAGGAGTAAAAGGGAACACAGAGGACGTGGGTTAGAGGAAGAACCCTGCCTAGAAGTTCTAAGCGCAAGGCCCAGTCCCCGAGGTTGTATGGACACTAATGGTTCTGCAGCAGACACCGGTGGAGTAGTGGGCTGTAAATGCACTACTCCCATCTAAGACTTGGGGGCACAACAGCAACTTGGATAGTGAGCCAGGACTCAGGAGTAAGGAGTCCCCGAAGCAGGCTACAGCTGTCTGCCGTATAAGTAGAGTTCTTGGGAACATCTGTCAGGAGGCACTCCAGGGTAACTCAGTACTGTGAGTACTTCACACTTAAAGGCGCTATAGAAGAGACGTTCAGAAAGGCACATGTTGGCGGAGTGTTGGAAGGAAGCATTCCATCTTGCCTGGAGGTTGACTGAGTCCCTGACCCAGAGTACACGGCACGGAGGCAGGCACCTGTGTGTACTACAGACTGTGAGTAAAGCTTTGGAACTGCAAGCCCTGGTGTCCTTCATTGATTCTTGCGTCAACACACCCAGCACTGCTACATCTGGGTACCCACTTCTACACCGCTTGTACCTCTCCTCTAACTCCACATCTACACTGCCCTGGGGCTACAGCTTCACCTGTGGGGAGCTTCACCATCTTGGCTGCAACACACCACCAGCCCCAGAGCATCTGCAAGCAGCGTCGGCTTAACATCTCACTTGCCGAACACCACAGGTGGCGTCACGAACTATTCCATTAAGTAAATTCCACCATTCAAACAATTCCCCTTATTAATTGGGCGCCCAGGGCCACTGACCGGGTCACCGCTGCTGTGACACATCCTGCCGACACCGGCCCGGTACCGAGTACCCCACGGCCCTGGGAGGGTGACCCAACTTGGCGTCACGAACAGGATGATGAGACCCGATGCCATCGGGTTCTGTGTGCCTTGGACTTAAACCTTTTGAGAATGTGCAGAAGACCCAATTTAATAGACTGTAAAATGAACATTAAAAATGGCCGCTGGCGCGGTGAAGAAGGGCGTGACGATATGGGAGGTCCTAGGAAACGACCGCAAACAGTCTTGGGCCTCCCCTGCCTGAATTACTATGTGACAGCAACATGTCCCACCCCCCAAGGGGTTCGTATACTGGCTTGGTATGGAGGCGCTGGAAGAAGACGCCGCCCCAAGAAGGAGGGGCAGAAGCCAGTGGCGGGAAAAGAGCTGAGACAGGAAGAAGAATGCCAGAATGCCATGATGGAAAGAGAAAAGAAGCCAGAAGAACGGGGGGAGGGGAAGTCGCTTGCCCCCAGGCCGCCCCTGCGGAGGCTGCAACCACTGATACATCCTCTGTAGCGCCCGCCACCGCCTTACAACCGGTATTGCCATTGGATGAGCCCCATCCGAAGGAGATATATGAGGGCTCTGGAGCAGAACGGAGGGCCAGGACCGCGTCCCCGTCTGGACCTGGCGCGGTTGCATCGGCCCCACCGACGACCCCAGCGGAGACCGGTCTTGCCCCTGCCCGAATTCAGCTGCGGTCCATCCCATCAACAACTCCGGGAGTTGCGGCTGCCGCCATCCACCACCAGGTACCGAGGCCGGAACCACGGCTGGGAGCGCCGGGTATGATTACCGCTCCAGGTATGACCCTAGCTTTGGCAGCAGAACTCACGAATAGGGATGGCCCAATTGATCTCCGCCAGTGATCCCCAACTGCGGCTCCGCTGACTGAGGTCCGATGGACACTGAAGAATCAGATCCCGAGGAACCAGCGACAACGCCCGCTGAGTCACCAACAGCAGAAGTGCCATCGGTGGTGGCGGATATGCCGTCCCCGCAGGCAGTTGACGTTACCATGGCCCTTTCCATTACCCCGACCAGTCCCTATCTCACCCTTTGGGAGGCAGAATACATGCGTTTGGCAAGCAACCAAGCAGCAAGATGAAGACACCCAAAGTATCACATCTGGTAGCGGTTCCTGTTCAGAAACCCCAGGAGGGAACAACAACCATTAGTAAATCTCGTTACCCAGGAGGGTTTATTTGCACATTTGTGCTTTGTTTTCTATTATGTTTTAGTTTTGGTTTTTCCAGTGTTGCCCTGTTTTGTTGGCAGCCCTTATACTTGAACTATGGAGATCATGAACGCTGAATGGTCCAGAACTGCCATTGTAAATAGTTTGCACCTCTTTAGGTGCCCTCTCTTGGTTTTACATAGACACTTTGCAAAGATAAGGTCTACCTCATCTGGAGTATGACTCCAATCAAAGGACACTGCAGGAGATCCCGGCTGGGAGTGGTGTCCAGCGCTTACAAGAATTGTTGAAAGTTTTAATGTGAAGTATTTGATAATGATGTGTCTCATAAGAGTATTAGTAACTAGGAAATGGCTTTTATATAGAATTAGGAATGTTTTGATAGAGAGATGAGAGATTTGAATAAAGGATTGAAAAATATAGGTGATGAACCAGGCACCACAGTTGTCACTCAGAGTTAAAGTAGAAAATGTGCACTAAAGATGGAAAGAAAAGTGTTGATGAAGAATACTGAAGTGATAGTGAGTAACAGACAATAGCACTTTGAATTACGTATTGTATTGAAAATTGCACCTTTGACTTAAGATTTTAGATTGTTAGTTAAGAATTGTTTTCAACGTTCAAGAATGAGTGCCTGCCACATTGGGAAGTTTAGTATAAGAAATGTTTGTTTAGCATTACAAAAATTTTGTATGTTCCTGTGTTGTCAACTTTGTTTACCTTGCAGCCCGCGGATGTGCTGTGTTTAACGGAGGGTATGTGGCGCCCCTGAGGCTCAGCCGCCACAGAGGTACTGCACCTCCTCCTCAGGTGTGGTGCCCCACCATCCAGGTAAGTTGGAGGCTCCTGACCACGCTCCAACACTCGCACCCCACACAAAAGAGTAGTTCAGCAAAGCCACATTGCGGCTCCCTGCTTGGAGTGTAGCAGAGCACCTTTGGTGGCTCCCTGCTTGGAACACGAAACGTGTTGGGAGGCAGGTGGAGTTGAGAATACATAAAAGAGTGGGAAGGTTTAGAATTTCAGTCAGTCAGTCAGTCAATCAGTCAGTAAGACTATCTGAGGGAGGAAGTCACTCAGAGAGGAGTGAGGAAAGGAGATCCTTGGAAGAGGGATGGAGGAAGGAGTGCTGCAGCTGCCTCAGTGATCTGAGCCAGCTGGCACGGGAAAGGAAAGAAGGAGAAAGACATTGAACTGAAACCTAATCTTCCATAAGAAGGAAAGAATAGTACGGAGCATAGGAGTAAAAGGGAACACAGAGGACATGGGTTAGAGGAAGAACCCTACCTAGAAGTTCTAAGCACAAGGCCGGGGCCCGGTCCCCGAGGTTGTATGGACACTAATGGTACTGCAGCAGACATCGGTGGAGTAGAGGGCTGTAAATGCACTACTCCCATCTAAGACTTGGGGGCACAACAGCAACTTGGATAGTGAGCTGGGACTCAGGAGTAAGGAGTCCCCGAAGCAGGCTACAGCTGTCTGCTGTACAAGTAGAGTTCTTGGGAACATCTGTCAGGAGGCACTCCAGGGTAACTCAGTACTGTGAGTACTTCACACTTAAAGGCGCTATAGAGGAGACGTTCAGAAAGGCACATGTTGGTGGAATGTTGGAAGGGGGCATTCCATCTTGCCTGGAGGTTGACTGAGTCCCTGACCAAGAGGACACGGCACGGAGGCAGGCACCTGTGTGTACTACAGACTGTGAGTAAAGCTTTGGAACTACAAGCCCTGGTGTCCTCCATTGATTCTTGCTTCAACACACCCAGCACTGCTACATCTGGGTACCCACTTCTACACCGCTTGTACCTATCCTCTAACTCCACATCTACACTGCCCTGGGGCTACAGCTTCACCAGTGGGGAGCTTCACCATCTTGGCTGCAACACACCACCAGCCCCAGAGGATCTGCAAGCAGTGTCGGCTTAACATCTCACTTGCCGAACACCACAGGTGGCATCACAAACTATTCCATTAACTACATTCCACCAGTCAAACAACTCCCAGTATTAATTGGGTGCCCAGGGCCACGGACCGGGTCATCGCTGCTGTGACACATCCCGCGGACAGCGGCCCGGTACCGATGACCCCACGACCCTGGGAGGGCGACCCACAAGCCTGTTAAAAAGATATTGCAATTATGAAGCTTGTTGTCTCCTACTGAGTACATTTCTCTTTGGTTGTTGCTAATGTCCATATGCATTGATTTTGCCATCCATGAGTGGGGAAACTATTCTATCTGTGGTAACGTTTATGTCAGTGCTTCTGTAACCAGAGAAGATGTAACTGATAAGCTTTGTGCACTACATCTAGTAAACTACTGTATCTCTCCTGTTCTTCTGGACTCATATCTATTTCCTATCTTGGGGTACACTGCCTCACTACACTAGCCCAGGAGGGGGAATAGTACAGTATAGTATTTTATAAGGTCTACGACTTTTCTTCTGCCGGACAACCTCTTTAAATTTGGCATGTGAGCAACCATAGAGAACAACTAAATGGCCACTGAATGAATCCCAATGATTAAAGGGGTGTTTTCAAACTGAATACCGATGCCATAAATGTCTGCGTCATTCAGGGTCCACTGCTGGGAACATATTTTTAAAGGGGTTTATTATAAATTAGATACTGATGGCTGGTCAATACGGTAAGGATTTGAGAAGGATCTGAATTGCAGTACCCAAGGATATCAACTACACTGTGTATGGAGATATCTCCATTTGATTGCCAGGTTGCTCGTTGTCGGACTCTTCAAAGATCTGATATTGGTAGTCTTTCTTAACATCTTTCTCTGTGTTACTCCATTGTCCTCTCCTTTAACCTTGTTTCCCCCCTCACGCTCTTCTCTTCATTCTTAGGCTTTCTCTCTTGCCATCTCTTTTTATTTTTTCTTTCTTCTGCCTCCATTCTCCTGCTTGCTGCTTTCTCACTGCCATCGATCCCTCATATTGATTGGCACAAATTAATCTAAGTGATTTTACCAGAAGGAGAACTAAGGACACCAGAAATCTGCAGCTGCAGAGATGTGATTATTAATAATAGATCATATGTAGATGGGCCCTGAAAACAAATACGCTTAGAAGAAGCCATGAACACAGTATAATCACTACCCATAAACAAGCTAAGTGGGTCCTTTGTAAGATAAGAAGGCACATAGTTGTGAGATTGGTCTGTTGGGTCCTTGGAGCCATGAGTGTTCCTTTTCTTACCTCTCCGAGACTCCCCTTTACATTGGGTGTTTCAATTATTTACCACAAATACAATTTTTGTAGGTAGAAATGGCTGGCATCTCTTAGGAAAAAGTGCTAAAAGTGTTTTGGGGGATATTATTGAAATTTTAGATTCTTAGGCTGGTTTCACATTTGCGTTTTTTTGCGCTGGAAAAAAACGCATACGTGCGCATGCGTTTTTTCCCCTATATTTAACATGGGTGCGCATACCTGCGTGCTGGTAAGCGCACGTATGCGATTTTCATGCGCTGCGTTTTTTTGGGGTGTGCGTTTGTATTTTCCAGACGCAGCATGTTGCATTTTTTGGCCCTGCAAAAAAGCGCATGCGCACGTATGCACACGTTTTGCGCTAAAAATGGCCATTATAGCCTATGGATGCGCATACGTGCGCACTGGCATGCTCATGTATGCGTTTTTTTGCACATGCGTTTTTTTTTGTTAACCATGGAATTTAGGGGTTTGGGTTAGAGTTAGGGTTAGTTAAGGGGGTTTAGGGTTAGGGTTAGGGTCAGGGTCAGGGTTAGGGTTGGGGTTAGGGTCAGGGTTAGGGTTAATTATGGTTTGGTTAAGGGTTAGGGTCAGGGTTAGGGTTAAGTATGGTTTGGTTAAGGGTTAGGGTCAGGGTTAGGGTTAGGGTCAGGGTTAGGGTTAAGTATGGTTTGGTTAAGGGTTAGGGTCAGGGTTAGGGTTAGGGTCAGGGTTAGGGTTAAGTATGGTTTGGTTAAGGGTTAGGGTCAGGGTTAGGGTTAGGGTTAGGGTCAGGGTTAAGGTTAGTTAGGGTTTGGGTTAGGGTTAAGTATGGTTTGGTTAAGGGTTAGGGTTAGGGTTAGGGTCAGGGTTAGGGTTAGGGTCAGGGTTAGGGTCAGGGTTATGGTTAGTTAGGGTTTGGGTTAGGGTTAAGTATGGTTTGGTTAAGGGTTAGGGTCAGGGTTAGGGTTAGGGTCAGGGTTAGGGTTAAGTATGGTTTGGTTAAGGGTTAGGGTTAGTTAGGGTTTAGGGTTTGGGTTAGGGTTAAGTATGGTTTGGTTAAGGGTTAGGGTCAGGGTTAGGGTTAGGGTTAGGGTCAGGGTTAGGGTTAGGGTTAGGGTCAGGGTTAGGGTTAGTAAAGTCATGGTTTGGGTTAGTGTGAGGGGCCACCTAATGTTGGAAAAAAACGCAAACGCGGTAAAAACGCACTAAAAACGCATACAAACGCATAAAAACGCTGCGTTTTTTTCATGCATGCTCATAAAAATGCTTGAAAAAAACGCAGCAGTTGTATGCTTTTGTATGCGTTTTTTCAATGCGTTTTTTTGCGGGAAAAACGCGCTGCAAAAAAAAGCAAGTGTGAAACTAGCCTTAGACACCGTAACCTACTTAAAGCTCAACCAATCAATAGCAAAGAGTCTTAGAGTAGGTGAATGGGTAATTTTGCTTTTTTATAAGTATCTTTTTTAAATGTCCAGAGCAAGATGGAGACCTGTGAACATGCACCAGTTGTCAATTCCGATAGATGCTCAGTAGATTCTTATCACAGTGTACAAAGACAGTGCGCTTTTTCGCTGGCTCTGATCAGAAGAATACTCAGTGCAGATGTGGGAAGGAGGGCCCCCATATAGTGTTCGGTCCGGAACCAGGGGGACCGCCATCAGGGTTATTGAAGGAATCACATCAGGAGGATTACAAAGGGAGACATGCGACTGAAGTTGTCAGGGCGACAGGGGGCGGGGCTAGGGTAAAAGGAGCAGGGGACGCGCAGCAGTGGCAGTTGGGAGAGAGTGAGAGAAAAGGCAGGATGCAGGGTGACTTGCAGGGGCACCGAGAGCAGCCTGCGAGGAGAAAGCTGTTGATTTACCGACGAGAGAGACGTGAGAAACTGTTCCGAGAGACTGCTCCCTGTCCCTGTTCTGAGAGAATCATCCCTGCTGCCCCCCGCCTTGGTGAGAGAGGAACTTTACCTCAGAATGTGGCCGTGACTACCCGTTACCCGGCCACAGAGGCCTGGGCACTTCCCCCCAGCCTTCCCCCAACATGCCAACCCGGCCGTCACCGGCCTGTAGAAACGCCACCTCGTCACAGGCGAGATAAAAGGCCCGCTACCCCGGCTTTGGGAGAGACTCCTTGATAAAGGACGGCTACAGGTCATTTGGAGAACTGCGTCATCACCGCGCGCCACCTTGATCGCTTTCTTCAGGGCCTGTTGCGCCCCAACGGCATCGCTTTCTTCAGGGCCTGTTGCGCCCCAACGGCATCGCTTTCTTCAGGGCCTGTTGCGCCCCAATGGCATCGCTTTCTTCAGGGCCTGTTGCGCCCCAACGGCATCGTTTTCTTCAGGGCCTGTTGCGCCCCAACGGCATCGCTTTCTTCAGGGCCTGTTGCGCCCCAACGGCATCGCTTTCTTCAGGGCCTGTTGCGCCCCAACGGCATTGCTTTCTTCAGGGCCTGTTGCGCCCCACCGGCATCGTTGTCTTCAGGGCTTGTTGATCCCCATTCCTACCCGGGGTAGCGAGACTTCAGGACAGCCGCCCCAGCGACCTCTACGCAGCCACGCTACCGAAAGCAGCAGTCCCTGGAAGGCTAAGTGGCATTGTATTTGGTTAAGATTGTTGAGTCCCTGCGTGGACTGTTTGTGTTGTTCTTAATTCTTGTTTTGCTCAGCCAAGCCCAGCAGCTAAAGTTATATAAATGTAATTTCGTAAACCACCATTCGTCTAGTGTCTCGTCACTGCATCCTGTGAACCTGCTCAACCCTACACAGAGACCAGCGCCACCCCCCTACAAGTGATGTCAATTGTGTATGGCCGGCTGGTCTCTACACGCCAGATAAGCCTCTAACAACTCACACTGACAGCATGCTTTGTTGCTTGGCTTGTTACTTCTGAACAGTCGTCAATAGAGTGCACTATCAGTGTACACTGTAAGAATCCTCAGTGCAGAGACTGGCGCCACCCCCACAAGTGATATCACTTGCGAGGGCGGCGCTGGTCTCTACAATGCCAGATAATCCTCTAACAACTCGCAATGACAGTGAGCTCTGTTTCTGGCTTGTTACTTCTGATCAGAGTCAGTGATAGAGTGCACTGTCACTGTGCACATCACACAGTGAGTGGAATTTAATGAACAGATGTCTGAATTGACAACTGACGCCTTCAGTAGAAATATTAAAAAGTTTGTAGATACAGTTCACATTCAATATATGTATTTTGACAGCCTGGTTTCCTGGGCAATCCACTCCACTATGAATGGAAAAAGCTTGAGAAATATCAAGAAACTTTGTTCAAAGTTGTGAGAAAAAGTTTTTCAACATAGCAAAAATACTTTATTGTGACTTCATTAAAATATCTGACACGTTTCAAGTCTAGCTGACTCTTAATCATAGATATAGTTGAAAAAAGGACAAAACTACTAGTTTAAAAATACATAAAGCTGACTAACTAGATAACATCACATATTGACAGCACCTAGATAACAAAGTATTAAAGGGAACCTGTCCCCCCCCGCAGGCGTTTTTTAGTTAAAGAACCAACTTGTGCAGCACTAATGCTGCATTCTGTCAAGGTGGCTCTTTTATTTAGGGTACCTTGCGCCGCAGAAATAATAATTTTTTGAAATTGGTCAGACATACCTGATATTTGTCAGGGGAGCAGGTATTTCCCCCTCTGACAGACGCCTCACATCCATCACTCATGTATTCCTGCATTGTGTCTCCGCCTCCAAATCTTTATTTCCAAATCCTGGCGCTTGCGCCGGCTGTACTATGTATTCTTGGTTACCATCGCCCGTCCTCTGCCATGACGTCGGCAGCCAGAGATCCGGCCCCGCAGTCGCTTATGGTTTATTCACACTGCGGGGCAGGAATCTCGGGCATGCGCAGTAGTTATTCCCAGAAATATCAGAATCAGCTAATTAAACGAGCATACAAAAACTCTTTGGGGATTAGTCAAGATTTTTTACATGCGAACAAAAATAAAAATAAAATAACAAAGGAGCACAATTACATTTCCAACTTTATCACACAATTTAATTCTCAGCATAAGCAAATACATGATACTTTTCAAAAAAAATTGGCAGATTCTTTTAAATGATCCCGGTTATGTCAGTGGTGAAAAAGTCGGTCATCGAACCATTGACAAGGTGTGCTACAGATCTTACTATGGTTAATAACTAAAAAGAAGCTGTAATCGTAAAGTTGTCACATAAGGAGACCAAAAACATGTATTAAAACCAAATTAGGGAAAGATGAAGTCTAATAGTAGAGGCACATTTTTTAAAAAGAGGGAGCAAGAATAAAAAAGACACAACACAAAGGTGATGTACTACAAAAATTAGCTCCGCCAACACCTCCTACACAGAATGAAGAATTGACAAGGATAAGGGATTTCAGTGGAGATGAGACTCACCCGATCAGCTTGCAGCATGGTGTGGAGGCACACAGACTCCAAATATCAAGTAAATCTTGGTGTATAGGGACAAAATGTGTGGTCCACAATCAACTCCCAAAAAAGTAAGTTGTCGACTTGTACTTACAAACGGTATTGAAGTGAAAAGTAAAAGTGCTTTTGCTAAAACTACACCTCAAAAAACTAATATTAAAACGGTAAACATTAATTATTGTCACAAAATAATGATGGTGATGGTGAAAACTTCCCATTTGATTGACTTAGTGTAAAAAAAATCTTTTTATATGTATGTATATATATTATTACATTTGTGAGGACTAAAAAAGCAATTAATGGTTAGTGAATAAAAAAATGAATAAAAAATTTGATCAGTGAAAGCTATAACAATATGGCTTATAAGAACACTTCTGGAATTTCATTAAGCCCATATGGTTTCAAAGTATTTGATCTGTACATCCAATAGATTTCTGTCCTGTTAAGTTTCTGTATCCTATAGGGGATATTTATAGGGAAGTGTTCAATAGGGCTAATTTCCCTTGTAGCAGAGGAAACAAAGTTTGTTGCTCTATGGTCAATGATATTGCAAAATAAACAATTTTTTAGTCCACATTTATAAATCCCTTTACTTCTGAGGTTCAATCTGGGATCATTCATATTAACGGAAGATTTCAGACGGCTGGGGGCTACAATGCTTTTTATAATTGGAGCCCTACGAAAAGTAATGCCGGGATTTCTAGGGAGAACTGTTCCCAAATGTCTGACTTTCATTTGTTCAGTTTCATAAATTTGTGATTTATTATTACTTTTGTCAGATTCAAGTTATTTCTGTGGACAATATATACTGTATGGGAATAAACATGCAAGAAATAGGAGGAAACCACTATGGATAAATAAAGCTGTAAGGGGAGCAATAAGGGACAAAAAATAAAGCATTAAGAGAATTAAAGCAAGTAGGTAGTGATGAGGCATTACATAAATACAGAAAATCAGGGGCGGACTTATTATTGGTGCAACCTGTGCGGCCGCACAAGGGCCCAAGAGGTAAGGGGGCCCATATCTACTTCCAAAGCTGGTGTAAATTTGCATTTTTAAGAGCTCTTTGGCTGCAAAGGGCCCATATATTGTTCTTGCACAGGGGCCCTTTTCTGTCTGCGTCCGCCAGTGCAGAAAATTAAATAAATTCTGTAAAAAGCAAATCAAGGCAGCAAAGATTGAGACAGAGAGACTCATTGCCAGAGAAAGTAAAAATAATCCCAAAATATTCTTTAACTACATAAATAGTAAGAAACTAAAAAATGATAGTGTTGGCCCCCTTAAAAATAGTCTGGGTGAAATGGTGGATGAGGATGAGGAAAAAGCCAATATGCTAAATGACTTTTTTTCAACAGTATTTACACAAGAAAATCTCATGACGGATAACATGATCAGTGATAACAAAAATTCTCCATTAAATGTCACCTGCTTAACCCAGCAGGAAGTACGGCGGCATCTAAAAATCACTAAAATTGACAAATCCTCAGGCCCTGATGGCATACACCCCCGAGTACTGCAGGAATTAAGTACAGTCATAGATAGACCATTATTTTTAATCTTTAAAGATTCCATAATAACAGGGTCTGTACCACAGGACTGGCGTATAGCAAATGTGGTGCCAATATTCAAAAAGGGGACAAAAACTGAACTTGGAAATGATAGGCCAGTAAGCTTAACCTCAACTGTGGGTAAAATCCTGGAGGGTTTTCTAAGAGATACTATACTGGAGTATCTGAAGAATAACCTCATGACCCAATATCAGCATGGGTTTACAAGGGACCGTTCCTGTCAGACTAATCTGATAAACTTTTATGAAGAGGTAAGTTCCTGACTGGACCAAGGGAATGCAGTGGACGTGGTGTACATGGACTATTCAAAAGCTTTTGATATGGTGCCACACAAAAGGTTGATACATAAAATGAGAACAGTGGGGATAGGGAAAATATGTGTAGGTGGGTTAAGAGCTGGCTCAGGGATAGGAAACAAAGGGTGTTTATTATTATTAATGGAGCACACTCTGACTGGGTCACGGTTAGCAGTGGGGTACCGCAGGGATCAGTATTGGGCCTGCTTCTTTTTCACATATTTATTAATGACCTTGTAGGGGGCATAGAGAGTACAATTTCAGTATTTGCAGATGACACTAAACTCTCCAGAGTAATCAATACAAAGGATTTATATAAACTAGAAGCTTGGGCTGATAAACGGCAAATGAGCTTTAATGGGGATAAATGTAAGGTCATGCACTTGGGTAGAACGAACAAGATGTATAATTATGTGCTTAATTGTAAAACACTGGGCAAAACTGTCACTGAAAAAGACCTGGGTGTATGGGTGGACGACAAACAGGGTATATACACTAGATTCCTTAATATTGCGTTGATCCAGGGAGCTAGTCTGATTGTCGCATGTGGAATCGGGAAGGAATTTTTTTCCCCAATGTGAAGTTTACTGATTGCCACATGGGTTTTTTTTTGCCTTCCTCTGGATCAACATGTTAGGGCAAGTTAGGATAGGATATGGGTTGAACTAGGTGGACTTAAAGTCTTCCCTCAACCTTAATAACTATGTTACTATGTTTTTCTGTCATTAAATGAGGGGTACCAACAATTTTGTCCACGTGTGTATGTCATGTGCTCCAGCATGTGGTGATGCTTTGAACTTTGACATTGTTTGTCATGTGGCTAAATTGATCTATTTAAACATCTACTTTTTCTGGTCTCTGTATACAAGTGGTAAATTCCTGATGAATACTTTTAAATGCATAGAATAAACCACCATCTTTCACTCATCTTGTCTGGATTTGAATTGTATTCAGTAGCGTGGGTAATATCCACATTATTCCTTTCATTCCAAGCTTGATATGGTCACCTGCTGACCCGTGGATCTGCTGCAGCTAACATTTCCCTGATAATTTTCGCTCTAATAATGGATATATCAGGTCAGTATAGCCTAAGCAGAGATTTAAAATATCCACCGGATAAAACCTTATTTTGCGCTGATTTTTTCCCACAGCTTTGCAGTTGGTCAAAAAATATATCTGCCGCGTTTCAAGTCTAGCTGACTCTTAATCGTAGATTTAGTTTAAAAAAGGACAAAACTACTAGTATAAAAATACATAAAGCCGACTAACTACTAGATGACATCACAAATTGAAAGCACATAGAAATCAAATTATTAACTCTAGAATGGGATGTCATGGACGTGCATATGTACCTTTACCAACCATGTAACAAAGAAAGTGTATGCTCAGTAGAGAAGGGACTAGCCTAACCACTGAAAGGGGGGTCTCTGGGATTCTCAAATGAAGCGTCATCAAAAATGAAGTATTAAAAAACTAAACCCGTTGGATAGTGTAGGGAGGGATAGATGGGACTTTTTAATTAAAGTATATTAGAAAATAGATTATGACTTGTGTCAGTTGCAAAGGTCCTGTGTGGTAAGCGTCAGGTTACTGAGTAGCAGCTAGCAGACGATCAGTGGAAACATCTTGAAAAATATACTGCACCAGATTCAACTACAGAAAGAATGGGAGTGTATTTTCCACCCCCAATGGCCATGTAACTGTTATGGGGTCTGATGGTTGAGGGGGAACACAGCTGTGCAGTGTGTGTGCCTTTGATGACATGTCAACGCCACTGTGTACCTCCTCACTCCTCCTCTGAACTCCTCATGCTCTGCAGCTTGCTCCATGCTCTGGCTGGATTCATATAAGCAGACCACGATGCCAGGCTGATGTAGCTTTCCAGCCAGAGAGGAGTTGTACACCGGGTCGGAAGCCATTAGTTGCAATATGTCATGAACGGAGAGCACTGCCCGTGGAGACGCAAGACTACAGATGAGCGAGTTTGTTCATTTTTTTGTCCCCGAATCTGATTTTGACATATTTTTGCCATATTCGAATACTATTTGTGCCGAATGTATGTTTGATGACCAGCTCTGAACATATTCGGTAATTTCTACTCCCATTGACTCATGACATTTGGCTGTAGTCAATGAATTTTTCAAAAACAATATGCGCTGCCGATCATAATCAGAACCGAATCCGAACAAATTCACTCAACTCTACGCAAGACGGTGAGCTTGGCCTGGGGCTGGTACTAAAATTAATTGGATTTTTTTACCATCCTGCTTTTATGTGTTCCAAAAAATGCTGATCCAGTCTACTTAGGAGATGGGGATAAATATTGTAATGCGCAAACTGTGCATCCAGATGTTTATCCCCCTACACACACTTCTGTAAATAGTTGGAGGGGGATAATGTACAAAAACTGCATCCAGCCATTCACCAGGTCAATGCTAATGTGTAGAGTTGAGCGACTTTTGGTTTTTTAGGGTAGCGTTTCGTTTCGTGAAACCCGACTTTTCCAAAAGTCGGGTCGAGCAAGATCGTCCGATTATAGGGAAAAGTCGGGGTCGTCCCGAAACACGAAACCCAATGTAAGTCAATGGGGAATAAAAGTCGGCAGTGAGAGGAGGACAGGAAACACACCTACAGTGCCCATTTGAATGCCAAAAGCATCAATTCTTCTTACTTAAGCTTGTCAACCTTAATTAACTTCATAATACAAGTTACGCACTGAAAAATGGGGGTTATTTGGCTAAAGTTGTGGGGGGGGAGGGCTGGCTGCAGGTTTTCATGTGCCCTGGGCGAAAGAGCGCCCCTTTAACACATACCACAACTCATCATGCTCCGATACGGCAGATAAATAGCGGTATAGTACAATGAAAAATACCTCACTTTTTACATCTCATGACGAGGCCCATCTATTTCTCCATACAGAATCATTGGTCCCATATAATGTTTGAAACAGTATATGATGAGCTCCACATAATGCTACAGTATATGTTGGTCCCCATGGATGAAGCTCCACTGTCTTATGGGCCCAAATAATGCTCCAAACAGAATGGGCCCCATTTCTAATGGTCTAGTGTATAATGGGCCCTGTAAATGCTGCTCCAGTGTCTGATGTCCACCATTGGAATGTTCCAGTGTATGGTGGGCCCCATCTATCATTCTCCAGAGTATAGTGCTCCCCAAAAATTGCTGTCCCAACATTGAAAACAATCAAATAAGTCTCCTCGCTAGGGAATCCCTGTACTTGTCTGGACAGGTGCTGTAGCTTGCTTAACAGCTCGCCAGCCGTTCTCACGCCCAGTATGGATTGCACGTGATTGCACAAAGGTTAGAAAGGGTAACGTATCCCTGGATAACATGTATGGATAGCGTACACATTCAAAATATATGTCTCAGGAGGCAGGCTCAGACGGTGTCAGGCCCAGTATGGATTGCACGAGATTGCACAAAGGTTAGAAAGGGTACCGTATCCCTGGATAACATGTATGGATAGCGTACACATTCAAAATATATGTCTCAGGAGGCAGGCTCAGACGGTGTCAGGCACAGTATGGATTGCACGTGATTGCACAAAGGTTAGAAAGGGTACCGTATCCCCGGATAACATGTATGGATAGCGTACACATTCAAAATATATGTCTCAGGAGGCAGGCTCAGACGGTGTTAGGCCCAGTATGGATTGCACGTGATTGCACAAAGGTTAGAAAGGGTACCGTATCCCTGGATAACATGTATGGATAGCGTACACATTCAAAATATATGTCTCAGGAGGCAGGCTCAGACGGTGTCAGGCACAGTATGGATTGCACGTGATTGCACAAAGGTTAGAAAGGGTACCGTATCCCCGGATAACATGTATGGATAGCGTACACATTCAAAATATATGTCTCAGGAGGCAGGCTCAGACGGTGTTAGGCCCAGTATGGATTGCACGTGATTGCACAAAGGTTAGAAAGGGTACCGTATCCCCGGATAACATGTATGGATAGCGTACACATTCAAAATATATGTCTCAGGAGGCAGGCTCAGACGGTGTTAGGCCCAGTATGGATTGCACGTGATTATTATTATTATTATTATTATTTATTGTTATAGCGCCATTTATTCCATGGCGCTTTACATGTGAGGAGGGGTATACATAAAAACAAATACAATAATCTTAAACAATACAAGTCATAACTGGTACAGGAGGAGAGAGGACCCTGCCCGCGAGGGCTCACAATCTTCAAGGGATGGGTGATAATACAGTAGGCGAGGGTAGAGCTGGTCGTGCAGCGGTTTGGTCGATCGGTGGTTACTGCAGGTTATAGGCTTGTCGGAAGAGGTGGGTCTTCAGGCTCTTTTTGAAGGTTTCGATGGTAGGTGAGAGTCTGATATGTTGTGGTAGAGAGTTCCAGAGTAGGGGTGATGCGCGAGAGAAATCTTGTATGCGATTGTGGGAAGAGGAGATAAGAGGGGAGTAAAGAAGGAGATCTTGTGAGGATCGGAGGTTGCGTGCAGGAAAGTACCGGGAGACGAGGTCACAGATGTATGGAGGAGAAAGGTTGTGGATTGCTTTGTATGTCATGTTTAGGGTTTTGTAATGGAGTCTCTGGGCAATTGGGAGCCAGTGAAGGGATTGACAGAGGGGAGAAGCTGGGGAATAGCGGGGGGACAGGTGGATTAGTCGGGCAGCAGAGTTTAGAATAGATTGGAGTGATTGCACAAAGGTTAGAAAGGGTACCGTATCCCTGGATAACATGTATGGATAGCGTACACATTCAAAATATATGTCTCAGGAGGCAGGCTCAGATGGTGTCAGGCCCAGTATGGATTGCACGTGATTGCACAAAGGTTAGAAAGGGTACCGTATCCCTGGATAACATGTATGGATAGCGTACACATTCAAAATATATGTCTCAGGAGGCAGGCTCAGACGGTGTCAGGCACAGTATGGATTGCACGTGATTGCACAAAGGTTAGAAAGGGTACCGTATCCCCGGATAACATGTATGGATAGCGTACACATTCAAAATATATGTCTCAGGAGGCAGGCTCAGACGGTGTTAGGCCCAGTATGGATTGCACGTGATTGCACAAAGGTTAGAAAGGGTACCGTACCCCCGGATAACATGTATGGATAGCGTACACATTCAAAATATATGTCTCAGGAGGCAGGCTCAGATGGTGTTAGGCCCAGTATGGATTGCACGTGATTGCACAAAGGTTAGAAAGGGTACCGTATCCCTGGATAACATGTATGGATAGCGTACACATTCAAAATATATGTCTCAGGAGGCAGGCTCAGACGGTGTCAGGCACAGTATGGATTGCACGTGATTGCACAAAGGTTAGAAAGGGTACCGTATCCCCAGATAACATGTATGGATAGCGTACACATTCAAAATATATGTCTCAGGAGGCAGGCTCAGACGGTGTCAGGCACAGTATGGATTTGACGGCCCAGATTACACAGCGGAGGAGCAGGGAGAGGTAAAGATTGCAAATGCTGGGGCCCTGCCCAAGCAAGGGGGGCCCACTCGTGGGCGTCGGTACTGGCACTGGGCCCCTCATAGTACAGCGGTGTGTCTGACGGTGGGTGTGCACCACCACCGTCAGAGACACTTGATTGCACTATGAGGGACCCTGTGCCAGTGCCCGCGCCCAAGAGTCGGCCTACCCACCTGTCCAGGGCAACGGCACTCGCACGGTGTCGTGCGCTAGGTGGTGACCCCGGCCATGGGGGGGGAGGCAGCACAGTTAGGGAGTTTTAGAAAGTGGCATATGTTGATGTTGGACATTCAGCTGATGCAAAAGGCGAAATAGGTGAAGTACCAGGAAGAGGTGGACCAAAGCAAGCCATTTTTCTGTCACCCTATGTGTCATCAGGGGAAGGTGGGACAAAATCCTTGGAAACCCATGCGTGGTTCATTTTAATGAAGGTTAGATCATCCACATTTTGGGTTGACAGACGGGTCCTTTTTTCTGTCAGGATTGATCCAGCTGCACTGAAGACTCTTTCCGATAGCACACTTGCAGCTGGGCAAGCGAGCTCCTGTAAGGCATATTGGGCCAATTCAGGCCAGGTGTCCAGTTTAGCGGCCCAATAGTCAAAGGGGAATGACCTGTGTGGGAGAACATCGATATGGGAGGAAAAGTAGTTTGTAACCATAGTTGACAACTGCTGTCTCCTGTCACTTTCCATCGATGCAGTATTACCAGTTGTGTGAGCGGTATTTGAAAAATCAGTCCACAACATTGTCATGAAACCCCTGTCTCCAACGCCACTTCTGCTGTGTGCACCACGAACACCTCTGCCAAGCTGCCCACGGCCCGTACGGCTCGTGTGAGAACCATCACCGCTGCTGTGTGCTGGGAATGCCTCAAGCAACCGATTTACCAGAGTTGCTTGTTTATTAGCCAATATTAGGTCAAGGTTCTCCTGTGGCATGATGTTTTGTAATTTGCCTTTATAGCGTGGATCCAGGATGCTGGCCAACCAGTAGTCGTCATCGTTCATCATTTTGGCAAAGCGGGGGTCCCTTTTTAGGATCCGCAAGGCATAATCTGACATGTGGGCCAATGTTCCCGGTGTCAATGATGCACTGCGAGTGCTGGGTGGAGGAGCACTTTCTGGCAAATCCACATCCCTCCAGTCACGCACAAACCCTGTACCAGACCTTGCCACGCCAACATTTTCACTTGCCCCATGAGATGCATCCTCCTCCCCTAAGTAATCATCCCCATCATCCTCCTCCTCCTCCTCTTCTTCCTCCACCTCGTCCAGGAGAGGTCCCTGAGCAGACAATGGCTGAATGTCATCAAGGATTCCCTCCTCCTCTTCCTCCTCATCAACATTGGCTGCAGACGCCTGCTCCTTAAGGTGCGTCAAAGTTTGCATGAGCAGACGCATAAGTGGGATGCTCATGCTTAGGATGGCGTCGTCTGCGCTTACCAGCCGTGTGCATTCCTCAAAACACTGAAGGACTTTACAAAGGTCTTTCAGCTTCGACCACTGCACGCCTGTCAACTCCATGTCTGCTCTCAAAGTGCCTGGCCGTGTATCCTCCCACAAATGCATTATGGCCTGCCTCTGCTCGCACAGCCGCTCCACCATGTGCAGGGTGGAGTTCCACCTTGTTGCAATGTCGATAGTGAGGCGGTGGTTGGGAAGGTGGAGCAATCGCTGCAGCTTCTGCATACGAACGGAGTGTACAGGCGACCGGCGGATGTGCGCGCACAGTCTTCGCACCTTCTGGAGCAGGTCTGTTAACTCCGGATAATTTTTGAGGAAGCACTGCACCACCAGGTTCAAGGTGTGAGCCAAGCAAGGTATGTGGCTGAGTTTTGAAAGGGCTATGGCTGCCACAAAATTACGGCCGTTATCACTAACTACCTTGCCTGCCTCAAGATGTACACTGCCCAGCCATGACTCAGTTTGTCGCTTCAAGTACTCGGCCAGCACCTCGGCGGTGTGTCTGTCGCCCAAACACATCATCTTCAACACAGCCTGCTGACGCTTTCCACTAGCTGCTCGATAGGGGGACACATCGTGTGCAACAGTGGCAGCTGCAGATGGAGTGCTCGTACGACTGCGCTCTGTGGACGAGCTTTCGCTTCTGGAGGAGGAGGAGGAGGAGGAGGGTCGAACGCCTACAGCCAACTGTTTCCTATACCGTGGGCTAGGCAGCACTGTCCCACCACCGCTGTCCCCTGTGGACCCTGCATCCACCACATTAACCCAGTGCGCAGTGATGGACACGTAACGGCCCTGGCCATGCCGACTGGACCATGCATCAGTTGTGAGGTGCACCTTTCCGCTCACTGACTGCTTGAGTGCATGGACAATGCGGTCTTTCACATGATGGTGGAGGGCTGGGATGGCTTTGCGAGAGAAGAAGTGGCGACTTGGTAGGTCATAGCGTGGTACTGCATAGGACATGAGGTCGCGGAAAGCTGTGCTTTCCACCAACCGAAAGGGCATCATCTCAAACGAGATTAGTTTGGCAATGTGGGCGTTCAAACCCAGTGTACGCGGATGAGAGACTGAGTACTTTCTTGACCTACTCATAGTGTCTGGGAGGGTGAGCTGGACTTGAGAGCTGCATATGGTGGAAGTAGCGGTGGACAGGGCGGACTGAGAGAGGGTTGATGATGGTGATGGAGTTGGTGTTCTTTCTGATGGCCTAGAATCAGTCTTTCGTTGATATAACAGTGGGATTCCCTGACTGCTGTGGTCTTGCAACACCTCAACATTTGCTGCTGTGCTAACCGGTGGGCTTACAGTGGGGGAAACAATGTAGCGTTGCTGACTACCTTCGTTGTGATCAGTTGCACATGTGGCACTTGAGGTTTGGTGTTGTGTCCACGCTTGCAAGTGCATGCTGGTTAAATGTCTAAGCATGCAACTGGTATTCAAATTTTTCAGATTTTTCCCTCGGCTAAAGGTCTTTGCGCACTTCTTACAGATAACCTTGGCCTGATCATGAGGATTTTGTTCAAAAAAGTGCCACACTGCACTCTTCCTACTTTGGCAGACATTTTGCGGCCTAGCACGCTGTGATCTTTTGACCCTCTGGACAAGCTGTCCAGCAACTCTTTTGATGTTTGGAACCTGTCTTTGGAGTGCTCCGGGCCTGCCAGATAACAGCTGTTGCGATGTCGATGTCTGCTGTGGATGCTCCTCATCTGAGCTATTGGAAGCAGCACCCTCTTCCCCCAATGGATGCCAATCTGGGTCAACAACTGGGTCATCCATCACCTCCTCTTCTATGTCATGTGCACCTTTCTCTGTGTCACCGTGTATGGTGGTATAGTGTGCGGGAAGGGGCACCTGAGTCTCATCAGGGTCAAAATCTGGCTCTGTACACTGCGAGGACAATGTAGTGCTCTGAGTGAATGTACCAGCAGAATCATCCACCAGCGGCTGTGCATCAGTGCACTCCATGTCAGATTCATCTTGGCCTGGGTAGTTCACCATTTCACTTGATAATCCAGGCATGGTATGTGAAAACAGCTCCATGGAGTAATCAGTAGTATGGCCTGCGTCATCCTTCAATCTTGGTTGGGGTGAAGGACACAAGGAAAGGTGTGGTTCATGAACATGAGCCTCCAATGACGACTCAGTGCTTTTACTTTTTACAACTGAAGAAGAGGAGGCGATAGAGCTGGAGGCTGAGTCAGCAATGTAAGACAAAACTTTTTCCTGATGCTCTGCCTTTAAAAGCGGTTTGCCAACTCCTAGAAAACTAAGCGTTCGAGGCCTTATGTAGCCAGACGATGACGCAGGGTCAGCACCTCCTGCATTCGGTCCTATTTTGCTCTTGCCACTACCATCAGATCCACCACCAACACCATCATTACCAGCTGCCAACCCCCGCCCAATTCCACGGCCTCTTCCACCAGCCTTCCTCAATTTTGGTAGAAATGTAGACAAAATCCAACAAACTATAGAGTAATGTAAAACAAGGTACAAGGTGTCTATAGGACAGGGGAGATTTAGAATTTCTGCACACACTTGTGGACAGTGGACACTTGTGGATTGTGTGAGGCCCACTGATATCTGAGCGCTATGTGACACGCTCGATGGCACAGCTGCCTGTGACCAAAGTGACGAGAGGATAATGGAGATTTTGAATCTCTGCGCAAACTTTTGGACACTGGACACTTGTGGATTGTGTGAGGCCCACTGATATCTGAGTGCTATGTGACACGCTCGATGGCACAGCTGCCTGTGACCAAAGTGACGAGAGGATAATGGAGATTTTGAATCTCTGCGCACACTTTTGGACACTGGACACTTGTGGATTGTGTGAGGCCCACTGATATCTGAGCGCTATGTGACACGCTCGATGGCACAGCTGCCTGTGACCAAAGTGACGAGAGGATAATGGAGATTTTGAATCTCTGCGCACACTTTTGGACACTGGACACTTGTGGATTGTGTGAGGCCCACTGATATCTGAGCGCTATGTGACACGCTCGATGGCACAGCTGCCTGTGACCAAAGTGACGAGAGGATAATGGAGATTTTGAATCTCTGCGCACACTTTTGGACACTGGACACTTGTGGATTGTGTGAGGCCCACTGATATCTGAGCGCTATGTGACACGCTCGATGGCACAGCTGCCTGTGACCAAAGTGACGAGAGGATAATGGAGATTTTGAATCTCTGCGCACACTTTTGGACACTGGACACTTGTGGATTGTGTGAGGCCCACTGATATCTGAGCGCTATGTGACAGGCTCGATGGCACAGCTGCCTGTGACCAAAGTGACGAGAGGATAATGGAGATTTTGAATCTCTGCGCACACTTTTGGACACTGGACACTTGTGGATTGTGTGAGGCCCACTGATATCTGAGCGCTATGTGACACGCTCGATGGCACAGCTGCCTGTGACAAAGTGACGAGAGGATAATGGAGATTTTGAATCTCTGCGCACACTTTTGGACACTGGACACTTGTGGATTGTGTGAGGCCCCCTGATATCTGAGCGCTATGTGACACGCTCGATGGCACAGCTGCCTGTGACCAAAGTGACGAGAGGATAATGGAGATTTTGAATCTCTGCTCACACTTTTGGACACTGGACACTTGTGGATTGTGTGAGGCCCACTGATATCTGAGCGCTATGTGACACGCTCGATGGCACAGCTGCCTGTGACCAAAGTGACGAGAGGATAATGGAGATTTTGAATCTCTGCGCACACTTTTGGACACTGGACACTTGTGGATTGTGTGAGGCCCACTGATATCTGAGCGCTATGTGACACGCTCGATGGCACAGCTGCCTGTGACCAAAGTGACGAGAGGATAATGGAGATTTTGAATCTCTGCGCACACTTTTGGACACTGGACACTTGTGGATTGTGTGAGGCCCACTGATATCTGAGCGCTATGTGACACGCTCGATGGCACAGCTGCCTGTGACCAAAGTGACGAGAGGATAATGGAGATTTTGAATCTCTGCGCACACTTTTGGACACTGGACACTTGTGGATTGTGTGAGGCCCACTGATATCTGAGCGCTATGTGACAGGCTCGATGGCACAGCTGTGACAAAAGTGACTAGAGGATAAGGGAGATTGGATTGCTTTTAAAAAAGCAGTTTGCGGAGCAGTGGGTAAACAGCAATGCCAGCGTGTCAGGAAGACTTAAAAGGCAGCCCAACAACCAACACCACTGATACACCACAATATAGCCTTCCCTTGCACTGCACACACAGTGACTTGTGTGTTGTGCAGGCCAAATCGCTAGCAGCAGAAGCAGTTTTTTTGTCTTCTTCCCTGCCTAACGCTCTCCCTACAGAATCAGCAGCAACCTCTCCCTATACTAAGATCGGCAGAAGTAAGATGGCGGTCGGCGTGCACGCCCTTTTATACCCCCTGTGACGCCCACCAAAGCAAGCCAATCACTTGCATGCCCTTCTGAAAGATGGTGGTGACCCGTGCCTAGGTCATCACGTTGCCCACAGTGTCCGTGGATCCTGATTGGCTGAAAAAGAGCGCAAAACAAACTTTTGAAACGCGACTTTGGCGCGTAAGTCGCCGACCTCGTGGCCGACCTCATCCTAGGGTCGGGTTTCGTTTCATGAAACCCGACTTTTGAATTTTTTCGACCCGTTTCGCTCAACTCTACTAATGTGCACCAAACTATTAAGGGGCGAAAATGTGTAAATTGTGTGACCAGCTATTTACAAGATGTGGGGATAATGAGCTGATGCACATCCAGCTATTTCTGTATTTTACATATGTCTGTACACCCTCATCACATGTACAGCACTCTGAAATTAAAGGGGCTGTCTGGTCTCAAAACCGATAAGTCTTCAGTCAGTCTGTGTGACTGCTCACTCATGAAACCCCACATTACACACACTGTGCGCTTGGGGGATTCGCCGGTTTCAGACTGGGGACCAGAAGGTATGTACGAGTTATGAGTTATGCACACCCCTGGTCAGTGGGCGCAGCCTCCCTCCATACACTTGTACAGCCACGCCCACTGGTCATCCATGTCACTGGTCGGGGCGGGACCTCGGCTCAGTACAAGTGTATGGAGGGCGGCTGTGACCACGGCCAGGAGTATGTATAAGGCCGGGATCACACATGCAAGAAACTCAGACGAGTCTCGCATGTTAATACCCGGCACTGCCGCAGGCACTCAAGAGCGTGCGGCTGCATGTATTATTATTATTATTTATTTATAAAGCACCATTGGTTCCATGGTGCTGTACATAAGGGGTTACATACAAATTATAGATATCACTTACAGTAAACAAACTAACAATCACAGATTGATATAGAGGGGAGAGAGGACCCTGCCCTTTCGGGCTTACATGCTACAGGATGGTGGGGAAGGAGACAGTAGGTTGGGGGGTTGCAGCAGCTCAAGTGATGGTGGGGCGGTAGCTCCAGTAGTGGTGAGGAGGCAGCGGGGATCATTGCAGGCTGTAGGCTTTCCTGAAGAGGTGGATCTTCAGGTTCCGTCTGAAGGATCCGAGTGTGGTTGATAGCCGTACGTGTTTTTGGGGCAGGGAATTCTAGAGGATGGGGGCTATTCGGGAGAAGTCTTGCTGATGGGCAGAGCATTCTGTTGGCGGCTTTCTTTGGCCACGGTGGGGGTTAAGGCCTCTACACATTTTATCAGGCTTAGGAGGGAGGTGAAAGACGATCTGAAGATTTGGGCACTTTTTCTGGATTCCTACAATGGGAGGTTGATTTGGATTGCGTCGGTGATGTCGGCCGAGTCCGTAGGCTTCTTGGTGGATTCGGCAGGAGAACAGGGATTCAGTATGTTTTTTCAGGGTGCAAGGTTGGGGGAACAGTAGCCATAAATCTGTAAGGATAAGGGTTTATCAGCCAATCAGGTATTATCCATTTTGGTGGCGTTGTCAATATGGGGCTGGAGAGTTCCAAACAAAAAAATTTGTTTTGGTTATGAAATAGCAGGAGCGGTGAAGGCCATAAATTCATTATCGTCACCCGATCAAGTGGTGCTGAAAGTTTTACAGCGTCTGGTGTGGACTGGTTTGAACTTTAATCTGTGGGTTACTGCGACGTTGGGGCCTAAACTTGATTACGCTATTCTTGAAGCTCTTTCTTGTTTGTGGGTCACCCTCCCAGGGCTGTGGGGTACTCGGTACCGGGCCGGTCTCTCAGAGGGGATTGTCACGGCAGCGGTGACCTGGTCTGTGGCCCTGGGCGCCCATGTAAAAGGGGGTTGAGTTGGGAATAAAGTTTATAAGTGATTTGTGATGCCACCTGTGGTGTTCGGCAATGAAGGTGTTAAGCTGACGCTGCAGACAGATCCTCTGGGACAGATGGTGTAGGGCAGCAACGATGGTGTAGCCCTCCACAGGCAGGACTGTTGGTCCCAGGGCAGTGTAGACAGGTGTTGGGGAAGAGGGTGCAATGTTTGGCATAGAGATGTAGCAGTGCTGAGGATGTTGCAGGAAGGAGGCAAGGACACAACAGAGTGCAGTTTCTTTACCTTTACTTGGCAAACGCAGTCCAGGGTCCTGATTACAGATGGCACAGGAGCAGGCTAGCCTGGAAGCAACTCAGAGATCTCTCTATCAGATGGGTTGTGTAGTCTCCTTCCTAGCGCTGGCTTGAGGTACATGCAGTACAGAGTTACACTGAAGTTCCTCCTTCTTATTTTCTCTTAGAACTACCTCGTATGGCAGACAGCTGTAGCCCTCTATCTCTCTTGGCTCACCCGTCGCTGTTGTGCCTCCGAGTCTTAGTTGGGAATAGAGCATTTACAGCTTCCTATTCCTCTGGTTTCTGTTGCAGGACCTTCAGTATCCATACAACCGTGGAGACCAGACTCCAGATCATGCGCTATCACTGGGAGGTAGCTCTCTATCCTCCGCTCAACCTCCAGCTTCTCTCCACACATCTACACTCGTTGCCCTCCTCACACAACTAACTAATTTCCCTTCCTGGCCCTCAGAGAGCACTCCTCCCCCAATTCTGGTTCAGAGCTCCCTCTGCTGGCCTGGAGTGGGAACTGTGTTGCATGACATGGTTAACTGTTAGAGAGACCCTTCCTTGCTTCCAAGCATGACACCACCCTCCCTGGAGGAAGGCAATGCCATTGTGGCGACCATACTCCTGGGGGTGCCACATTTGCAGTGGGATCATGTTCGAGAGTTGTCACTTCAAGTGGAATCCACTGGGCTGGTGTGTCCAGAAGCATTATGGAACCTTCCGTTGGGGCAATAAGAGATCTGTTATCCAGATTTTTGTTAACAGGAACGTGAGCGCATTATACTAGGGCATGGAGCATGTGGGAGGAGTGGAAGGAGAAGTTGGGGGGATTTAAGGGATGAAAGCAGGTTATTATTGTTGCTTGGGCACTACTGGGAGACGGGTTGGTCAGTCTCAAAACTTAATAAGTTTTTGTCGGGATTGACTTTTGGCTTTAAATTTAGGTGGCTACAGGATCTAACAAAGTCGTTTTTTGTTCTTCAAGCAGTGAAGAGTTGGAGAAAAGGTTGTAAGGTGCTGGATGGGAGACGTCCAGTGTTGTATGAGGTGTTATTAATTGAGGGTGAACAATTAGGGGAGGTTTGTTCCTCCCATGCGGAGGTAGTTCTTTTTAGGTTGTTTTTTTCGCTAGCATTTTTTGGGGCTTTTCGTTTAGGGGAATTGGATAGTCCTTCTAGATCTTGGAAAGGGGGCTTCTTAGAAAAGATGTAGATATGTATGGGGACAGGTTAGTTATATTTATTCGATCCTCAAAAACAGATACGGAAGGGAAAGGTTGTAGGATAGTACTTTTTGAGGTGAATGGTTCCCCGTTGTGCACTTTGAAGTGCATGAGGGAATTTCCAAGGGGTAAGGGACCTGGGAATGACCCATTTATAGTACATGATGATGGTTCATTTTTGTCATGTTTTCAATATGTGACAATATTTAAGTGGTCTTTTGAAAAGAGGGGGAATTCCGGCTAAGAATTACAGCTGTCATTCATTTAGTATTGGAGCGGCTACAGAGGCAGCTAGGGGGGGCTTGGGGAAGAAATGATTAAGAGGATTGGTTGGTGGAAATCTGTGAGATTCCATTCGTACGTGCGCCCGTCTTTGGTTTAAGTTTCTTTTGAACTGGTGTACGGTGAATTTTTAATTATGTAGTTTCTTGTAAGTGTTTCCTTTCTTTTCATTTAGAACTGAGTCAACTACTGACATGGATTATGGGTCATTCCTTTGTCTTTTGGGCTGCGCTGAGGGAGGCGGTTCATCCAGACGAGTGGCAGTTGGGCGTGCTAAGGACACTAGCGGTATTGAGATGGATCGAAAAAGTGGGGGATGGTGTGGAATCAATTGTTACCAGAGTTTCATAGGTTCGTTCGGCTGGCCCGCACGCCAGATGTGTTGGTAATACACTTAGGGGGGAATGACTTGGGAAAGCGGCCGTGCAGAGAGACAATCAAGGATATCAAATTTGACATGTTGCGGCTATGGTCCATGTTCCCTAGACTGTTGGTAGTTTGGTCAGATATGATCCCTAGGAAGGTCTGGTATGGGACTAGGTTGGTACCGGGTGTAAATAGAGCCAGAATCAAGTTCAATAGAGCGGTATTCCGCTTTATGGTGAGGAATAGGGCTGTAGTGGTGCACCATATGGACATGGAATTGGGCCAAAGAATTGGGGTCAGAACATTTATGTTGGTGGCATGGGTGGTGGTCCTTGAAGTTGGTGGTGCAGTAAATGGCGGCTCGGAGGGGGGATCTTAAGAAGTCCTGGGCTCCCCCTTGGAGTGGACTATGTGAACAGGAAAGTGATGGTCACAAAGAAAGGATAAATGTGATCTGTGGTTATTAGTGGTGGATACTGGCAAGTCGAGTCTATTTGGTGTCTATGAGCTGGCATTTAGTGGCTGGAGGCAGGATTCGGCCTGGGGCCAAGCTTGAGCATTGATCTGAGGCTGACATAATTTGGAGCTTCGAGGACCATCCTCCCTTTGTGGAAAAATTGTTAAATGTTATGTTAAATGTTAATAAAAGGCTGCTGTGGCCAATTTATCCAAGGAAGAAGTGCGTCGAGTCATTATTTTATGGGTTATGCAATTGGAGTGGGTGGGGGTTGATTTGCTATGGGGGAGGTTTTGAAATGGCGGTGAAGCTCACGTGAATCACGACTACCCAATTGTCAAGTGAGGCCGTACTGGGGCCACAGGCCTTTGAAGGGAGGACAACATGACTGGGTTGAGGGGACCCATAGGGAGCAGAGCATGGTGATAGGGATAGTATATGAAGGATTAAGAGCGTTTTGGGGGGACAAGATAAAAAGGGAGGCAATGTTATTGGGGCAACCATTTTAGGTGCCACTAGTACAGTGAAACAAGCTCTCACCCACCCTTCCCTATTGTTAACTATAATGAGGTCATGGGATTCCATGTAGGGAGTTTAATCGAGAAATAGTCGTAAGGTTGGGGACAGTTTTGTCAAAGTATTAGCGTACTTTTGTCGCAGCAGCATGGCATGTGGGGTGGTCCTCAAAGTTGGTGGTGACAGTAAATGGCGGCTCAGAGGGGGGTATCTTAAGAGGTCCTGGACTCCCCCTTGGGGTGGACTATGTGGATGGGAAAGTGATGATCACAAGGAAAGGATATATGGGATACGTGGTCATTAGTGGCGGATACTGGCCAGTCGAGTCTATTTGGTGTCTCTGAGCTGGCGTTCAGCGGCTGGAGGCAGGACTCGGCCTGGGGCCAATCTTGAGCACTAATCTGAGGCGGACATAATTTGGGGCTTCCAGGACCATCCCCCTTTGTGAAAAAATTGTTAAATGTTATGTTAAATGTTAATAAAAGGCTGCTGGGGCCAATTTATCCAAAGAAGAAGTGTGTCGAGTCATTATTTTATGAGTAATGGATTTGGAGTTGGTGGAGTTTAATTGGTAATGGGGAATCCTGCAAGACCTTTCTGGGGAGTTGCAATAAATATTAGGACTAGAGATGAGCGACTTTGCCTTTTTTCGGGTCGAGTCAGGTTTCGTAAAACCCGACTTTCGCAAAAGTTGGGTCGAACGCAATCGGCCGATTATCGTGAAAAGTCGAAGGCCGACTGAAACACGAAACACAATGCAAGTCAATGGGAAAGAAAAGTCGGCAGTGAGTGGAGGACAGGAAACACACCTACAGTTCCCATTTTAATGCCAAAAACATCAATTCTTATTACTTAAGTTTGTCGACCTTAATTTACTTTATAATAATAATTAGGCATTGAAAACTGAGGGTTATTTGGCTAAAGTTGTGGGGGGGGGGTAGGGCTGGCTCCAGATTTTCGTGGGCCCAGGGCCAAAGAGTGTCACTGGGCTCCTTTAACACATGCCACAATTCATGATCCTCTGATACGGCAGAGAAATAGCGGTATAGTACAATGAAAAATACTTCACTTCTTCCATCACATGACTGATATCCATTTTAAATTCTCCAATACCTCCGAAAATGGACAGTTTATTACTCCATACAGTATTATGGCCACCGCATAGTGCGCCATACAGAGTAATGAGGCCCATATATTTCTCCATACAGAATCATTGGTCCCATATAATGTTCGATACAGTATATGATGAGCTCCACATAATGCTACAATATGTGTTGGTCCCCATGGATGAAGCTCCACTGTCTTATGGGCCCAAACAATGCTCCAAATATATTAGGCCTCATTTCTAATGCTCCAGTGTATAATGGGCCCTGTAAATGCTCCTCCAGTGTCTGATGTCCCCCATTTGGAAAGCTCCAGCATATGATGGGCCTCACGGATGATGCTCTAGTGTACGGTTGGTCCAAATAATGCTCCATATATAATCTCCCCCATTTACCATACTCCAGTATATGATGGGCCCCATGGATGATGCCCCAGTGTCTTATGGGCCCAAATAATGCTCCATATATAATGGGCCCCATTTCTAATGCTCCCGTGTATAATGGGCCCTGTAAATGCTGCTCCAGTGTGTGATGTCCTCCTTTGGAATGCTCCAGTACATGGTGGGCCTCATATTTCATTCTCCAGAGTATAGTGCTCCCCAAAAAATGCTCCCAAACTTTAAAACAATTAAATAATTCTCCTCGCTAGGGAATCCCCGTACTCTGTACTCGTCATCCCCATCTTCCATCTCTCTGCATTTGGACTGTTTAGGCAGAGGGCGTACAGATGTGATGTCATCGCGCTCTCTGACCAGAATGTCACTGTCAGGAAACGCGGAAGACGTCACGGCGGTGGAGCAGGGAGAGGTAAGTATTTCAACTTTGCAAGTGCTATGATCCTGAGCAAGCAGGGGGGGCCTTCTCGTTGGCGAAGGCACTGACACAGGGCCCCTCATAGTACTGCGGTGAGTCTGATGGTGGGTGGGCCCTCGTGGGCCCTCCCCCTCCCACCGGCAGAGACACTTTTGCGTACTAAGAGGGGCCCTGTGCCAGTGCCATCGCCCATGAGTATGCCCCCCCACCTGCTCCAGGATCCTGCACTTTCATCTGCACCTTCCTCTTTGTCACCGTGTAAGGTGATATAGTATGCGGGAAGGGGAACCTGAGTTTCATCAGGGTCAGATTCTTGCTGTGTAGAGTGTGAGGGGAATGTAGTGGTCTGGGTCAATGTGCCAGCAGAATCATCTAGCAGTGGCTGGGCATCAGTGCACTTGTGGCGCCCCCAGGAGTACGGTCACCACAGTGGCATTACCTTGCTCCTAGGGAGTGTGATGTCATGCTTGGGAGTAACAAAGGATCTTTCTAGCAGTTAAACCAACACACAACACAGTTCCCTCTCCAGGCCAGCAGGGAGAGCTCTGAACCTGACTGCTGAGGAGCTCCTCTCTGTGGTCGGGAGGAGGGAAGTTAGGGCAGTCTGTGAAGGGAAGGGGAAGTGTGTGGACATGAGAAGGGGAGCTGGAGGATGAGCAGAGTTAAGGCTCACTCCTAGCTGGAGCGCATGGTCCGGATTCCTGTCTACGAGTTTGTAGGGACACTGACGGTCCTGCAGCAGAAACCGGAGGAAGTAGCAGCTGTAAATGCTCTGTTCCCAACCAAGGCTCGTAGGCCCCAGCAGCGACGTGTGTGAGCCAGAAGGAAAAGGCTACGGCTGCCTGCCATACGAGAAAGTTCCAAAAGAGAGTCAACAGGGGGAACTTCAGTGAACTCAGTACTGAGAGTACCTCAGATAAGCGCTAGAACAGAGGCCACACTACCTATCTGCAGAGAGAGAATTCCTAATTTGCTTCCAGGCTGACTAACTCCTTCTCCTTCTGTACTCTGGGTCCTGGACGGCACTTACCAAGTATAGGTAAAGGAACTGCACGACTGTGTCTGTCATCCTGCACTGCACACCATCTACCAACTCTTTCATCTGCCCTGAGACTATGGCCCTACCTGTGCAGGGCTTCTACATCTTAGCTGCACCACAACATCTGTCCCAGAGATGCGACACTGCAGCGCTGGACAATCTGATCAGAAACCACAGGTGGCATCACGTATCATTCACCTATAAACGTTATTCACCCCTTTGCATGGACGCCCTGGGCCACGGACCGAGTCACCACCACCGTGACACATCCCTCTGAGACACCGGTCCGGTACCGATTAACCCTACTGCCCTGGATGGCGACCCACACTCCATGTCAGATTCATCTTGGACTGAGTAATTCACAATTTGACTTGATAACCCAGGCATGGTATGTGAGAAAGAGCTACATGGACTAATGTGAAGTGTGGCCTGCTGCATCATTCACTTTTGGTGGGGGTGAAGGACACAAGGAAAGGGGTTCTTCCTGACCAGGAGCCAGCACTTGACGGCTCAGTGCTTGCATTTTTTGAAACTTCAGAAGAGGAGGGCATATTAGCTGGAGTCTGTTTCGGCAATGCAAGCCAAAACCAGTTCCTGATGCTCCGGCTTTAAAAGAGGTTAACCTACTCCCAGAAAAGGTAGCCTTCCGGAGCCAGACCATGATGCAGGCTCAACACCTCCTGCCTTAGCTGCTATTGTGCTTTTGCCACTACCAGCAGATGCACCACCACCATCAGTACCAGCTGCCCCCCCACGCCCACGTCCGTGGCCTCTTCCACCATACTTCCAAATTTTGGAGAAAATGTACCCAAAATAACATCAGATATATGGTACTGTATCAGAAGCGTACAGCTGTATACAGTCAAAGGATAATTGTAAATCTCCGTATATATTTCATGAGTCTCACAGAGACGCTCACAGGCTCAGTATGGATTAGACAAGAATATAAAAAGTAGAAAAAAGGTACAGTATCATCAGATACCAGGTATATAGAGTATAGTATAAACATTCTAAATCTCCGTATATATTTCAGGAGGCAGACACAGACGCTCTCAGGCTCAGTATGGATTACAACACAATATAAAAAGCCGTAAAATGGTAATGGATCTGAAGCGTACAGCTGTATACAGTGTAGGGGTCATTGTCAATCTCAGCATTTATTTCCAGAGTCAGAAACAGACTCTCACTTGGTCAGTTTGGATTAGACCAGAATATAAAAAGCAGTAAATGGGTAATGTATCACAATCGTAGAGCTGTATACAGTGTTGGGGTAATTTTTAAATCTACATATAAATTGCAGGAGTAACCCACAGACTCTCACACGCTCAGGATGGACCACACCACAATATAAAAAGAAGATCTGCAAGAAATAATCACACATATGGGCCAATGTTCCAGGTGTCAATGATACACTTGGTGGGTGGAGGAGGACTTTCTGGCAGAAAGCGTACATTATCACCAGATACCAGGTATATATAGCATAGTTTAAACATTAAAAATGTACGTCTATATATCAGGAGTAGTGTTGAGCCACCCCGCTAGTGTTCGAGTTCGGTTCTTCGAACAGGAGGCAAGTGCATCGAATGTTCGCCGAACGTTCGACGAACACCGTCGAACCGCATTGAAAACAATGGCAGGCAAACACAAACACATACAAACACATAGAGAACACATACAAAACACCTTAAAAGGTGTCCCAAAGCAGACAAGATGCTCAGAAGACACAAATAACATATGGAAAAGGGCAACTACATATAGAAAAGAGATGGAGGAGTAAAAGGAGGAGGAGACACAGATATAGGCATGTCATGCCCTTATAAAATCAAGAAAGGTTGGAATAAAATTCTAAAATAAAAAAAATTCTAAAATTCTAAAATAGAAGACGATCGTATACCGTTGGACTTCCCACAATAAATTATGCCAACTGCTGATCGGGCGGCGTTATTCCCACGACCCTCCGAACAGCGTCCATGAAGGCAAAGCGTTAGGTTTCCGGGGGCAGTGTGGTTGCAAAGCTGGACCTTAAAGGAATGTCCAGAAGGGCACCACCAGCAGTGTAGCCTGTGGCTTAATTGGACTCCACACGGGCAACCTCAACCATGCCAGCCACGGAGAGGATGGACAGATTGCAAGCTTTCTCGATTCTGTGGGTGGTGGTGCATGGCCGTTTTTAGTTGTGCTAGCAATTTGTCAGCTTAATTCCGTTAATGAACAAGTCTCCGGCATGCCCCCGCGGTCCGTGTCCAGCTTACTAGAGGAACACGCGAGGCTCTGGCACGCGAGATCGAGCAATAACAGGTCTGTCATGCCCTTGCATGTCCTGGGCTGCACACGCGCTACACTGAAAGGACCAGCGTGTGTCGCTTACAGGCACGGATAACCCGCTGAACCCCGTTAGTGATGGGGATCTGGGATTCCAATTCTTCCCCGCGAACGAGGATTTCCCAGTAAGTGCAGGTCAAACGGAATTCCGGAATTAGGCCTAACCGGCATTCCAGAAAGAATGTTAAAAAATTAACTGTCCAAACCACAGGTGCTGTAGCTTGCTTAACCGCTGGGCTCCTCTGCTGAGTAGCACACAGTTCTTACATAAACAGGCAGCATAGCTTGGTTCACGGGTGGGCAACTCTGCTGAGTAGCTGTCAGTGCTTACATAAACAGATGGCATAGCTTGGTTCACGGGTGGGCTCCTCTGCTGAGCAGTAGACACAGGCACTAGGCCCAAAGTATTCACTAGGCTAAATGGAGTTTAAAAATGGTTCTTACATAAACAGGCGACACAGCTTGTTTCACGGGTGGGCTCCTCTGCTGAGTAGCAGACACAGTTACTAGGCCCAAAGTATTAACTGGGCTAAATGCAGTCAAAAACTGGTTGTATCATAAACAGGTGGAATAGCTAGGTTCACAGGTGGGCTCACCTGCTGAGTAGCAAACAGTGCTACACGGCCCAAAAGGATTTTCTAGACAAGATGCGGTAAAAAATTGGTAGAAACACACACGGTGTAGCTCCTTGACAGGTGTACTACACTGCTGGCTACCAGACACCGCTACTATGCCATGAAACTTTTTATTAACATTGAAAACCATTATTAATGTGAAAATAAAGTTATGCTTTTGGTGAACGAACCGTTCTCGAACGGAACCTCGAACAGCCGAATTTTAAGTAAAGTGTTCGAGTTCGACGAACGGCTCGAACACCACCCAAAACAGCTCGAATTTGAACTTTTCAAACAGTTCGACTCGAACACCGCTCATCACTAATCAGGAGGCAGACTCAGACGGTCTCAGGCCCAGTATGGATTCGACAAGATTGTAGAAAGTTGAGAAAGGGTACAGTATCACCGGATACCAGGTATATATAGCATAGTTTACACATTAAAAATCTATGTCTATAAATCAGGAGGCAGACTCAGACGGTCTCAGGCCCAGTATGGATTCGACAAGATTGTAGAAAGTTGAGAAAGGGTACAGTATCACTGGATAACAGGTATATATAGCATAGTTTAAACATTAAAAATCTCTGTGTATATTTCCGGAGTCCGACAAAGACACTCACAGTCTCAGTATGGATTAGACAAGAATCTAAAAAGTAGAAAAAGGGTAATGTATTTGAAGCGTACACCAGTATACACTGTTGGGGTATTTTTAAATCTTCATATATATTTCAGTCTCAGTAAGACAGTCCAGACTCTCCGCAAGAGGAAACGAGATGGATACAAGAACTGACGGAAAGTCGAGTGATTGCAGAAATTTTGGAATTACTAATCATGGCAAAAACTCCCGGGAGAATTCACAGAGGCGATGCTGACCCTCAATTACTTTGTCTGTGGAGACAACGAAAACAGTTTTTTGTGAAGAAAGGGTTGCTGTATCGCAGTACCGTGGATCCCATCACCGCTACTCATCTCCATCAAATTGTGATCACAGGGAGAGATGTAGACATGGTCCTCACTGCCTATTATGATCTGTCAGATAACTTTGGAGTGCAAAAGACAGAAGCCACAGGCCGTAGGCGATTCTATTGGATTGGCATGAGAGGACACATTTAAAAATGTGGGCAGGAATGTCACACGTCTGTGAGTAGGAAAACTGTGAAAGCTGATGATAAACCACCACTGCATCTCATTGTGACTACGGCCCTACCTGTGCAGGGCTTCTACATCTTAGCTGCACCACAACATCTGCCCCAGAGAAGCGACACTGCAGCGCTGGACATCTGAAGATAGAGCCCATCAGGACAGGGCATAGCTACGTCTTAACCATCATCTATCAGTTCACCAAATTAGTATTGGCAGTCCCAGTGAAGGATTTAACAGCCCAGACTACACAGCGGTGGAGCAGGGACAGGTAAGTATTGCAAGTGCTGGTGCCCTGAGCAAGCAGGGGGGGCCCACTCGTGGGCGGCGGTACTGGCACAGGGCCTCTCATAGTACGCCGATGTGTCTGACGGCGGGTGTGCACCCCCACCATCAGACACACTTGATTGTATTATGAGGGACCCTGTGCCAGTGCCGTCGCCCAACAATGGGCCCACCCACCTTTCCAGGGCAACAGCACTTGCACGGGTGCGTGCGCCAGGTGGTGACCCCAGCCCTGGGGGGGAGGCAGCCAAGTTAGGGAGGTTGAAAAAATGGCATATGTTGATGTTGGACATTCAGCAGCTGCAAATGGAGGAATTGGAGAAGTCAGAGGAAGAGGAGGACAAAAGCGAGCCATTTTTCTGGCAACCTATGTGTCATTACAGGAAGGTGGGACAAAATCCTTTGAAACCCAAGCATGGTTCATTTTAATGAAGGTTAGATCATCAACATTTTGGGTCGACAGACGGGTCCTTTTTTCTGTCAGGATTGATCCAGCAGCACTGAAGACTCTTTTGGATAGCACACTAGCAGCAGGGCAAGCGAGCTCCTGTAAGGCATATTGTGCCAATTCAGGCCAGGTGTCCAGTTTACAGGCCCAATAGTCAAAGGGGAATGACCTGTGAGGGAGAACATCGATATGGGAGAAGTAGTTTGTAACCATAGTTGACAACTGCTGTCTCCTGACACTTTCAATCGATGAAGTATTACCAGTCGTGTGAGCGGTACTTGAAAAATCAGTCCACAACATGGTCATGAAACCCCTGTCTCCAACGCCACTTCGGATGTGTGCACCATGAATACCTCTTCCATGTTGCCCCCTACAGCTCCTGGGAGAACCATCACCGCTGCTGTGTGCTGGGAGTGCCTCAAACAAATGGTTTACCAGAGTTGCTTGTTTGTTAGCCAATATTAGCTCTAGGTTCTCCTGTGGCATGATGTTTTGGAATTTGCCTTTTTAGCATGGATCCAGGATGCTGGCCAACCAGTAGTCATCATCGTTCATCATTTTGGCAATGCGGGGGTCCCTTTTTAGGATCTGCAAGGCATTATCACACATGTGGGCCAATGTTCCAGGTGTCAATGATGCACTGCGAGTGCTGGGTGGAGGACCACTTTGTGGCAAATCCACATCCCTCCAGTCATGCACAAACCCCGTACCTGACCTTGCCAAGCCAACATTTTCTCTTGCCCCCTGGAAGCATCCTCCTCCCCTAAATAATCATCCCCATCATCCTCCTCCTCTTCCTCTTCTTCCTCCACCTCGTCCAAGAGAGTTCCCTGAGCAGACAATGGCTGACTGTCATCAAGGCTTCCCTCCTCCTCTTCCTCTTCCTCCTCGGCTGCAGACGCCTGCTCCTTAATGTGCGTCAAAGTTTGCATGAGCAGACGCATAAGTGGGATGCTCATGCTTATGATGGCGTCGTCTACGCTTACCAGCCGTGTGCATTCCTCAAAACACTGAAGGACTTTAAAGAGGTCTTTCAGCTTTGACCACTGCACACCTGACAACTCCATGTCTGCTCTCAAACTGCCTGCCCATGTATGCTTCCACAAATTGCATTACAGCCTGCCTCTGTTCGCACAGCCTCTCAATCATGTGCAGGGTGGAGTTCCACCTTGTTGCAACGTCGATAATTAGGCGGTGCTTGGGAAGGTGGAGCAATCGTTGCAGCTTCTGCATGCGACTGGAGTGTACGGGCAACCGGCGGATGTGCGAGCACAGTCTTCACACCTAATGGAGCAGGGGTGTTAACTCTGGATAATTATTGAGGAATCACTGCACCACCAGGTTCAAGGTGTGAGCCAGGCAAGGTATGTGTCTGAGTTTTGAAAGGGCTATGGCTGCCACAAAATTCCAGCCGTTATCCCTAACTACCTTGCCTGCCTCAAGATGTAGACTGCCCAGCCATGACTCAGTTTGTCGCTGCAAGTAGTCGGCCAGTACCTCCGCGGTGTGTCTGCTGTCGCCCAAACACATCATCTTCAACACAGCCTGCTGACGCTTACCACTAGCTGTTCGATAGTGGGACACCTCGTGTGCAACACTGGCAGCTGCGGATGGAGTGCTCATGCGACTGCGCTCTGTGGACACGCTTTTGCTTCTGGAGGAGAAGGAGGAGGGCCTAAAGCCTACAGGCAACTGTTTCCTATACCGTGGGCTAGGCAGCACTGTCCCACCGCCGCTGTCCCCTGTGGACCCTGCATCCACCACATTAACCCAGTGTGCAGTGATGGATACGTAACGACCCTGGCCATGCCTACTGGACCATGCATCTGTAGTGAGGTGCAAATTTCCACTCACTGATTGCTTGAGTGCATTGACAATGTGGTCTTTCACATGCAGGTGGAGGGCTTGGATGGCTTTTCGAGAAAAACTGTGCCGACTGAGTAGGTCATAGCGTGGTACTGCGTAGGCCATGAGCTCGCAGAAAGCTTCGCTTTCAACCAACCGGTAGGGCATCATCTCTAACGAGATTAGTTTGGCAATGTGGGCGTTCAAACACAGTGTACGCGGATGAGAGTATGAGTACTTTCTTGTCCTACTCAGAGTCTCTGGTACGTTGAACTGGACTTGAGAGCAGCATATGGTGGAACTAGCGGTGGACATGGTGGACTGAGAGAGGGTTGGTGATGGTAATGGTGTTGGTGGTCTTGCTGATGGCCTAGATTCAGTCTTTCGTAGCAATAACATTGTGATTCCCTGACTGCTTTGGCCTTGCAACGACACATCAACATTTGCTGCTGGTGTTGTGCTAACCGGTGGGCTTACAGTGGGGGAAGCGATGTAGCATTGCTAACTACCTTCATTCAGAGCAGGTGCATGTGTGGTACGTGAGGTTTGGTAGTCCGTCCACGCTTGCAAGTGCATGGTGGTTAAATTTCTAAGCATGCAACTGGTATTCAAATTTCTCAGATTTTTCCCTCGGCTAAAGATCTTTGCGCACTTCTAACAGATAACCTTTGCCTGATCATTAGGATTTTGTTCAAAAAAGTGCCACACTGCACTCTTCCTATTATGGAAGACATTTGGAGGCCTTGCAAGCTGTGCTAATTTGACTGTCTGGCCAAGCTGTTCTGCAACTCTTTTGGTTTTTGTAACCCGTTTTTGGACTGCTACGGGCCTGCCAGATAACAGTTGTTGAGATGTCGATGCCTGCTGCGGATCCTCCTCCTCCTCTTCTGAGCTATTGCCAGAGGCACCCTCCTCCCCCAATGGATGCCAATCTGGGTCAACAACTGGGTCATCCATCACCTCTTCAATTTCATGTGCACCTTCCTCTGTGTCACCGTGTAAGGTGGAATAGTATGCGGGAAGGGGCACCTGAGTTTCATTAGGGTCAGATTCTGGCTCAGTACACTGCGAGGACAATGTAGTGCTCTGAGTGAATGTATCAGCAGAAAAATCTAGCAGTGGCTGTGCATCAGTGCACTCCATGTCAGATTCATCTTGGACTGGGGAATTCACGATTTGACTTGATAACCCAGGCATGGTATGTGAAAAGAGCTCCATGGAGTAATCTGTAGTGTGGCCTGCCGCATCCTTCACTTTTGGTAGGGGTGAAGGACACACGGAAAGGTGTTGTTCCCGACCAGGAGCCTCCACTGACGACTCAGTGCTTTTATTTTTTGAAACTTCAGAAGAGGAGATGATAGAGCTATAGGCTGTGTCAGCAATGTAAGCCAAAACTTGTTCCTGAAGCTCCGGCTTTAAAAGCGGTTTACCTACTCCCAGAAAAGGGAGCCTTCGAGGCCTTGTGGAGCCAGACGATGACGCAGGCTCAACACCTCCTGCCTTAGGTGCTGTTGTGCTTTTGCCACTACCAGCAGATGCACCACCACCACCATCAGTACCAGCTGGCAACCCCAGCCCACTTCCATGGCCTCTTCCACCATACTTCCTCATTTTTGGGAAAATGTACCCAAAATACCACCAGCTATATGGTACTATAAAACAAGGTACAAGGTGTATATAGTATTGGGGAAAATTTGAATATCCCTAGAGATTTTTGGAGGCTGAACTATTATCTCAGGCCACTATAGATTACACCTCAATTTAACAGGCTGAAATTGGCTGGTGTATGACTGGTACAAGGTGTATATAGTATTGGGGAGAATTTGAATCTCCCTAGAGATTTTAGGAGGCTGAACAGTTATCTCAGGCCCACTATAGATTACACGTCAATGTAATAGGCTGAAATTGGCTGGTGTGTTACAAGGTACAAGGTGTATATAGTATTGGGGAGAATTTGAATCTCCCTAGAGATTTTAGGAGGCTGAACAATTATCTCAGGCCCACTATAGATTACACATCAATGTAGCAGGCTGAAATAGGCTGGTGTATGACAAGGTACAAGGTGTATATAGTATTGGGGAGAATTTGAATCTCCCTAGAGATTTTAGGAGGCTGAACAATTATCTCAGCCCCACTATAGATTACACATCAATTTAACAGGCTGAAATAGGCAGGTGTATGACAATGCACAAGGTGTATATAGTATTGGGGAGAATTTGAATCTCCCTAGAGATTTTAGGAGGCTGAACAATTATCTCAGGCCCACTATAGATTAAACCTCAATGTAACAGGCTGAAATTGGCTGGTGTATGACAAGGTGCAAGGTGTATATAGTATTGGGGAGAATTTGAATCTCCCTAGAGATTTTAGGAGGCTGCGCAATTATCTCAGGCCCACTAGAGATTACACCTCAATTTAACAGGCTGAAATAGGCTGGTGAATGACAAGGTACAAGGTGTATATAGTATTGGGGAGAATTTGAATCTCCCTAGAGATTTTAGGAGGCTGAACTATTATCTCAGGCCCACTATAGATTACACCTCAATGTAACAGGCTGAAATTGGCTGGTGTAGGACAAGGTACAAGGTGTATATAGTATTGGGGAGAATTTGAATCTCCCTAGAGATTTTAGGAGGCTGAACAATTATCTCAGGCCCACTATAGATTACACCTCAATTTAACAGGCTGAAATAGGCTGGTGTATGACAAGGTACAAAGTGTATATAGTATTGGTTGACTAAAAGCTTCCCAAACAGCTTAAATTAGAGGCAGACAACATGAAAAGTGTCATCAAATTGACCCACAGTAGAAATTTACTAATATTAGTAAATTTCTACTGTGGGTCAATTTGATGACACTTTTCAATTTAACAGGCTGAAATAGGCAGGTGTATGACAATGCACAAGGTGTAGTAGTAGTCACCCGTAGGCCATGTATGAGGTATCAGGATCTGGCCCAGCATTTACAGCTGTCAATGAGAACATGGTGGTTAAGGGTGCGGTGTAAGCCTTCTTAGCTGAGAGACTTGACACCTCATGCAGCAATTCCAATTTTTATTCCCAGGCACACTTAGATGGCACAAACATCAGTTTCATAGACTAGTATTGATAGAAAAATGTAAGGATAGTAAATCTGGTAGTTGAGTGAAAGTATGTGCAGGCCTACCTGTCTGGGAGCCATATTGCTACAGGCAACACAGATGAAGGAGACCCAACTTGAATTCTTCATATTTCAAAAAATATTGTCACACACTCCTAAAGTGGCATCAATTTCCACAGAGTAGAAACAGTATAATAGGCCTCTGACACACCTTCCACTACAGGCAACCAACCAGATTGAGACCCAACTTCATAGAATCATAGAATGGTAGAGTTGGAAGGGACCTCCTGGGCCATCTGGTCCAACCCCCTGCACAAAGCAGCATTCACTAAATCATCCCAGACAGATGTCTATCAAAGCCTCTGTTTGAAGACTTCTATTGACGGAGAACTCACCACCTCTCATGGCAGCCTATTCCACTCATTGATCGCCTTAACTGTCAAAAAGGTTTTTCTAATATCTAATCTGTGTCTCCTCCCATTCAGTTTCATCCCATTGCTTCTAGTCTTTCCTTGTGCAAATGAGAATAAAGATGATCCTTCTATAATGTGACAGCCCTTGAGATATTTGTAGACAGCTATTAAGTCTCCTCTCAATCTTCTCTTTTGCATGCTAAACATTCCCAAATCCTGCAACCGTTCCTCATAGGACATGGTTTGCAGACCGGTCACTATTCTGGTCGCTCTTATCTGAACTTGCTCCAGTTTGTTGATGTCTTTTTTAAAATGTTGTGCCCAAAACTGAGCACAGTATTCCAGATGAGGTCTGACCAAAGAGGAGTAGAGGACAATATGACTTCACATGATATAGACTGTATGCTTCTGCTAATACATCCTGGAATTGTATTTGCCTTTTTTCCTGTTTGAACACACTGTTGACTCATGTTCAGTCTGTGATCTATTAGTATACCCAAGTCTTTTTCACATGTGCTGTTATTTAGCCCTATTCCTCACATTCTGTATATGCTTTTTCAATTTTTATTGCCCAGATGTAGTACTTTCCATTTTTCCCTGTTAATAACCAGTCTGTTAGTTGCTGCCCACTGCTCCAGTTTATTTATATCTTTTTGAATCCTCTCTCTCTCTTCTCTAGTATTAGCTATCCCTCCTAGCTTTGTGTTGTCAGCGAATTTAATCAGTTTACCCTCAATTCCTACATCTAAATCTTTGATAAAGATGTTGAACAATACAGGGCCCAGGACAGAGCCCTGTGATACCCCACTTGAGACATTCTTCTAACTGGATGTGCAGCCATTTATGACCACTAGAGTTGAGCGACTTTTGGTTTTTTAGGGTCGCGTTTCGTTTCGTGAAACCCGACTTTTCCAAAAGTCGGGTCGAGCAAGATCGTCCGATTATAGGGAAAAGTCGGGGTCGTCCCGAAACACGAAACCCAATGTAAGTCAATAGGGAATAAAAGTCGGCAGTGAGAGGAGGACAGGAAACACACCAACAGTGCCCATTTGAATGCCAAAAGCATCAATTCTTCTTACTTAAGCTTGTCAACCTTAATTAACTTCATAATACAAGTAACGCACTGAAAAATGGGAGTTATTTGGCTACAGTTGTGGGGGGGGAGGGCTGGCTCCAGGTTTTCATGTGCCCTGGGCGAAAGAGCGCCCCTTTAACACATACCACAACTCATCATGCTCCGATACGGCAGAGAAATAGCGGTATAGTACAATGAAAAATACTTCACTTTTTACAGCTCATGACAAGGCCCATCTATTTCTCCATACAGAATCATTGGTCCCATATAATGTTTGAAACAGTATATGATGAGCTCCACATAATGCTACAGTATATGTTGGTCCCCATGGATGAAGCTCCACTGTCTTATGGGCCCAAATAATGCTCCAAACATAATGGGCCCCATTTCTAATGCTCTAGTGTATAATGGGCCCTGTAAATGCTGCTCCAGTGTCTGATGTTCACCTTTGGAATGTTCCAGTGTATGGTGGGCCCCATCTATCATTCTCCAGAGTATAGTGCTCCCCAAAAATTGCTGTCCCAACATTGAAAACAATCAAATAAGTCTCCTCGCTAGGGAATCCCTGTACTAGTCTGGACTCCTCGTCGTTCCCATCTTCCATCTCACTGCACAGTATTTCAACCTTGCAAGTGCTGTGATCCTGAGCAAGCAGGGGGGGCCCACTCGTTGGCGACAGCACTGGCACAGGGCCCCTGATAGTACGGTGGTGTGTCTGATGGCGGGTGGGCCGAACCTGCACTTTCATCTGCAGCTTCCTCTTTGTCACCGTGTAAGATGGAACTGTATATGGGAAGGGTAACCTGAGTTTCATCAGGGTCAGATTCAGGCCATGTAGCGTGCGAGGGGAATGTAGTGGTCTGGGTCAATGTACCAGCAGATTCATCGAGCAGTGGCTGGGCATCAGTGCACTTGTGTCGCCCCCAGGAGTACGGTCGCCACAGTGGCATTACCTTCCTCCTAGGGAGTGTGATGTCATGCTTGGGAGCAACGAACGATCTCTCTAGCAGGTTAACTGATTGGGCGGCGTTATTCCCATGAGTCATGACCCTCCAAACAGCGTTCATGAAGGCAAAGTGTTTGTTTTACGTGGGCAGTATGGTTGCAAAGCTGAACCTTAAAGGAATGTCCAGAATGGCACCACCAGGAGTGGAGCCTACGGTTTAATTCGACTCCACCTGGGAAACCTCAACCATGCAAGCTACAGAACAGATGCACACATTGCAAGCTTAATTCCGTTAACGAACGAGACTCCGTCATGCCCAGCGGTCCGAGTCCGGCTTACTAGAGGGACACGTGAGGCTCTGGCACATGAGATTGGCCAATAACTGGTGTGTCATGCCCTTACATGTCCGTGGCTGCATGTGCGCTACACTGAAAAGGCCAGCGTTTGTCGCTTACAGGTGCAAATAACCCGCTGAACAACGTTTGTGATGGGGATCTGTGATTACAATTATTACCCGTGAACGATGATTTCCCAGTAAGTGCAGGTCAACCGCAGTTCCGGAATTAGGCCTAACCGTCATTCCTGAAAAAATGAAAAACTTACGTGTGCAAACCACAGGTGCTGTAGCTTGCTTAACAGCTCGCCAGCCGTTCTCAGGCCCAGTATGGATTACACGTGATTGCACAAAGGTGAGAAAGGGTACCGTATCCCCGGATAACATGTATGGATAGCATAGTGTACACATTCAAAAGATATGTCTATACATCAGGAGGCAGGCTCAGACGGTGTTAGGCCCAGTATGGATTGCACGTGATTGCACAAAGGTGAGAAAGGGTTCCGTATCCCCAGATAACATGTATGGATAGCGTACACAATCAAAATATATGTCTATACATCAGGAGGCAGGCTCAGACGGTGTCAGGCCCAGTATGGATTGCAAGTGATTGCACAAAGGTGAGAAAGGGTTCCGTATCCCCAGATAACATGTATGGATAGCGTACACATTCAAAATATATGTCTATACATCAGGAGGCAGGCTCAGACGGTGTCAGGCCCAGTATGGATTGCACGTGATTGCACAAAGGTGAGAAAGGGTTCCGTATCCCCAGATAACATGTATGGATAGCGTACACATTCAAAATATATGTCTATACATCAGGAGGCAGGCTCAGACGGTGTTAGGCGCAGTATGGATTTGACGGCCCAGACTACACAGCGGAGGAGCAGGGAGAGGTAAAGATTGCAAATGCTGGGGCCCTGCCCAAGCAAGGGGGGCCCACTCGTGGGCGTCGGTACTGGCACTGGGCCCCTCATAGTACGGCGGTGTGTCTGACGGTGGGTGTGCACCACCACCGTCAGAGACACTTGATTGCGCTATGAGGGACCCTGTGCCAGTGCCCGCGCCCAAGAGTCGGCCTACCCACCTGTCCAGGGCAACGGCACTCGCACGGTGTCGTGCGCTAGGTGGTGACCCCGGCCATGGGGGGGGGGAGGCAGCACAGTTAGGGAGTTTTAGAAAGTGGCATATGTTGATGTTGGACATTCAGCTGATGCAAAAGGGGAAATAGGTCAAGTCCCAGGAAGAGGTGGACCAAAGCAAGCCATTTTTCTGTCACCCTATGTGTCATCAGGGGAAGGTGGGACAAAATCCTTGGAAACCCATGCGTGGTTCATTTTAATGAAGGTTAGATCATCCACATTTTGGGTTGACAGACGGGTCCTTTTTTCTGTCAGGATTGATCCAGCTGCACTGAAGACTCTTTCCGATAGCACACTTGCAGCTGGGCAAGCGAGCTCCTGTAAGGCATATTGGGCCAATTCAGGCCAGGTGTCCAGTTTAGCGGCCCAATAGTCAAAGGGGAATGACCTGTGTGGGAGAACATCGATATGGGAGGAAAAGTAGTTTGTAACCATAGTTGACAACTGCTGTCTCCTGTCACTTTCCATCGATGCAGTATTACCAGTTGTGTGAGCGGTACTTGAAAAATCAGTCCACAACATTGTCATGAAACCCCTGTCTCCAACGCCACTTCTGCTGTGTGCACCACGAACACCTCTGCCAAGCTGACCCCGGCCCGTACGGCTCGTGTGAGAACCATCACCGCTGCTGTGTGCTGGGAATGCCTCAAGCAACCGATTTACCAGAGTTGCTTGTTTATTAGCCAATATTAGGTCAAGGTTCTCCTGTGGCATGATGTTTTGTAATTTGCCTTTATAGCGTGGATCCAGGATGCTGGCCAACCAGTAGTCATCATCGTTCATCATTTTGGCAATGCGGGGGTCCCTTTTTAGGATCTGCAAGGCATAATCTGACATGTGGGCCAATGTTCCCGGTGTCAATGATGCACTGCGAGTGCTGGTTGGAGGAGCACTTTCTGGCAAATCCACATCCCTCCAGTCATGCACAAACCCTGTACCAGACCTTGCCACGCCAACATTTTCACTTGCCCCACGAGATGCATCCTCCTCCACTAAGTAATCATCCCCATCATCCTCCTCCTCCTCCTCCTCTTCTTCCTCCACCTCGTCCAGGAGAGGTCCCTGAGCAGACAATGGCTGAATGTCATCAAGGATTCCCTCCTCCTCTTCCTCCTCATCAACATTGGCTGCAGAAGCCTGCTCCTTAAGGTGCGTCAAAGTTTGCATGAGCAGACGCATAAGTGGGATGCTCATGCTTAGGATGGCGTCGTCTGCACTTACCAGCCATGTGCATTCCTCAAAACACTGAAGGACTTTACAGAGGTCTTTCAGCTTCGACCACTGCACACCGGTCAACTCCATGTCTGCTCTCAAAGTGCCTGGCCGTGTATCCTCCCACAAATGCATTATGGCCTGCCTCTGCTCGCACAGCCGCTCCACCATGTGCAGGGTGGAGTTCCACCTTGTTGCAATGTCGATAATGAGGCGGTGGTTGGGAAGGTGGAGCAATCGCTGCAGCTTCTGCATACGAACGGAGTGTACAGGCGACCGGCGGATGTGCGCGCACAGTCTTCGCACCTTCTGGAGCAGGGCTGTTAACTCCGGATAATTTTTGAGGAAGCACTGCACCACCAGGTTCAAGGTGTGAGCCAAGCAAGGTATGTGGCTGAGTTTTGAAATGGCTATGGCTGCCACAAAATTACGCCCGTTATCACTAACTACCTTGCCTGCCTCAAGATGTACACTGCCCAGCCATGACTCAGTTTGTCGCTGAAAGTACTCGGCCAGCACCTCGGCGGTGTGTCTGTCGCACAAACACATCATCTGCAACACAGCCTGCTGACGCTTTCCACTAGCTGCTCGATAGGGGGACACCTCGTGTGCAACAGTGGCAGCTGCAGATGGAGTGCTCGAACGACTGCGCTCTGTGGACGAGCTTTCGCTTCTGGAGGAGGAGGAGGAGGAGGAGGATCGAACGCCTACAGCCAACTGTTTCCTATACCGTAGGCTAGGCAGCACTGTCCCACCACCGCTGTCCCCTGTGGACCCTGCATCCACCACATTAACCCAGTGCGCAGTGATGGACACGTAACGGCCCTGGCCATGCCGACTGGACCATGCATCAGTTGTGAGGTGCACCTTTCCGCTCACTGACTGCTTGAGTGCATGGACAATGCTGTCTTTCACATGATGGTGGAGGGCTGGGATGGCTTTGCAAGAGAAGAAGTGGCAACTGGGTAGGTCATAGCGTGGTACTGCATAGGCCATGAGTTCGCGGAAAGCTGCGCTTTCCACCAACCGAAAGGGCATCATCTCAAACGAGATTAGTTTGGCAATGTAGGCGTTCAAACCCAGTGTACGCGGATGAGAGACTGAGTACTTTCTTGACCTACTCATAGTGTCTGGGAGGGTGAGCTGGACTTGAGAGCTGCATATGGTGGAAGTAGCGGTGGACAGGGCGGACTGAGAGAGGGTTGATGATGGTGATGGAGTTGGTGTTCTTTCTGATGGCCTAGAATCAGTCTTTCGTTGATATAACAGTGGGATTCCCTGACTGCTGTGTCCTTGCAACGACACCTCAACATTTGCTGCTGTGCTAACCGGTGGGCTTACAGTGGGGGAAACAATGTAGCGTTGCTGACTACCTTTGTTGTGATCAGTTGCACATGAGGTTTGGTGTTGTGTCCACGCTTGCAAGTGCATGGTGGTTAAATGTCTAAGCATGCAACTAGTATTCAAATTTTTCAGATTTTTCCCTCGGCTAAAGGTCTTTGCGCACTTCTTACAGATGACCTTGGCCTGATCATTAGGATTTTGTTCAAAAAAGTGCCACACTGCAATCTTTCTACTATGGAAGACATTTTGCGTCCTTGCACGCTGTGCTATTTTGACCGTCTGGCCAAGCAGTCCAGCAACTTTTCGGCTTTTTGTAACCCGTTTTTGGACTGCTCCGTGCCTGCCAGATAACAGCTGTTGCGATGTCGATGCCTGCGGCGGATGCTCCTTCTCCTCTTCTGAGCTATTGGCAGCGGCACCCTCTTCCCCCAATGGATGCCAATCTGGGTCAAAACCTGGGTCATCCATCACCTCCTCTTCAATGTCATGTGCACCTTCCTCTGTGTCACCGTGTATGGTGGTATTGTGTGCGGGAAGGGGCACCTGAGTCTCATCAGGGTCAGAATCTGGCTCTGTACACTGTGAGGACAATGTAGTGCTCTGAGTGAATGTACCAGCAGAATCATCCATCAGCAGCTGTGCATCAGTGCACTCCATGTCAGATTCATCTTGGCCTGGGTAATTCACCATTTCACTTGATAATCCAGGCATGGTATGTGAAAACAGCTCCATGGAGTAATCAGTAGTATGGCCTGCGTCATCCTTCAATCTTGGTTGGGGTGAAGGACACAAGGAAAGGTGTGGTTCATGAACATGAGCCTCCAATGACGACTCAGTGCTTTTACTTTTTACAACTGAAGAAGAGGAGGCGATAGAGCTGGAGGCTGAGTCAGCAATGTAAGACAAAACTTTTTCCTGATGCTCTGGCTTTAAAAGCAGTTTGCCAACTCCTAGAAAACTAAGCCTTATGGAGCCAGACGATGACGCAGGCTCAACACCTCCTGCATTCGGTCCTATTTTGCTCTTGCCACTACCATCAGATCCACCACCAACACCATCATTACCAGCTGCCAACCCCCGCCCAATTCCACGGCCTCTTCCACCAGCCTTCCTCATTTTTGGTAAAAATGTAGACAAAATCCAACAAACTATATAGTAATGTAAAACAAGGTACAAGGTGTCTATAGGACAGGGGAGATTTTGAATTTCTGCTCACACTAGTGGACACTGGACACTTTTGGATTGTGTGAGGCCCAATGAATATCTGAGCGCTATGTGACAGGCTCGATGGCACAGCTGTGACCAAAGTGACTAGAGGATAAGTGAGATTTTGAATATCAGCAGACACTTGTGGACACTGGACACTTTTGGATTGTGTGAGGCCCAATGATTATCTGAGCGCTATGTGACAGGCTCGATGGCACAGCTGTGACCAAAGTGACTAGAGGATAAGTGAGATTTTTAATTTCAGCAGACACTTGTGGACACTGGACACTTTTGGATTGTGTGAGGCCCAATGAATATCTGAGCTCTATGTGACAGGCTCGATGGCACAGCTGTGACCAAAGTGACTAGAGGATAAGTGAGATTTTGAATTTCAGCAGACTCTTGTGGACACTGGACACTTTTGGATTGTGTGAGGCCCAATGAATATCTGAGCACTATGTGACAGGCTCGATGGCACAGCTGTGACCAAAGTGACTAGAGGATAAGTGAGATTTTGAATTTCAGCAGACACTTGTGGACACTGGACACTTTTGGATTGTGTGAGGCCCAATGAATATCTGAGCGCTATGTGACAGGCTCGATGGCACAGCTGTGACCAAAGTGACTAGAGGATAAGTGAGATTTTGAATTTCAGCAGACACTTGTGGACACTGGACACTTTTGGATTGTGTGAGGCCCAATGAATATCTGAGCGCTATGTGACAGGCTCGATGGCACAGCTGTGACCAAAGTGACTAGAGGATAAGTGAGATTTTGAATTTCAGCAGACTCTTGTGGACACTGGACACTTTTGGATTGTGTGAGGCCAAATGAATATCTGAGCGCTATGTGACAGGCTCGATGGCACAGCTGTGACCAAAGTGACTAGAGGATAAGTGAGATTTTGAATTTCAGCAGACACTTGTGGACACTGGACACTTTTGGATTGTGTGAGGCCCAATGAATATCTGAGCGCTATGTGACAGGCTCGATGGCACAGCTGTGACCAAAGTGACTAGAGGATAAGTGAGATTTTGAATTTCAGCAGACACTTGTGGACACTGGACACTTTTGGATTGTGTGAGGCCCAATGAATATCTGAGCGCTATGTGACAGGCTCGATGGCACAGCTGTGACCAAAGTGACTAGAGTATAAGTGAGATTTTGAATTTCAGCAGACACTTGTGGACACTGGACACTTTTGGATTGTGTGAGGCCCAATGAATATCTGAGCGCTATGTGACAGGCTCGATGGCACAGCTGTGACCAAAGTGACTAGAGGATAAGTGAGATTTTGAATTTCAGCAGACTCTTGTGGACACTGGACACTTTTGGATTGTGTGAGGCCAAATGAATATCTGAGCGCTATGTGACAGGCTCGATGGCACAGCTGTGGCCAAAGTGACTAGAGGATAAGTGAGATTTTGAATTTCAGCAGACACTTGTGGACACTGGACACTTTTGGATTGTGTGAGGCCCAATGAATATCTGAGCGCTATGTGACAGGCTCGATGGCACAGCTGTGACCAAAGTGACTAGAGGATAAGTGAGATTTTGAATTTCAGCAGACACTTGTGGACACTGGACACTTTTGGATTGTGTGAGGCCCAATGAATATCTGAGTGCTATGTGACAGGCTCGATGGCACAACTGTGACCAAAGTGACTAGAGGATAAGTGAGATTTTGAATTTCAGCAGACACTTGTGGACACTGGACACTTTTGGATTGTGTGAGGCCCAATGAATATCTGAGCGCTATGTGACAGGCTCGATGGCACAGCTGTGACCAAAGTGACTAGAGGATAAGTGAGATTTTGAATTTCAGCAGACACTTGTGGACACTGGACACTTTTGGATTGTGTGAGGCCCAATGAATATCTGAGCGCTATGTGACAGGCTCGATGGCACAGCTGTGACCAAAGTGACTAGAGGATAAGGGAGATTTAGAATTTCTGCAGACACTTGTGGACACTGGACACTTTTGGATTGTGTGAGGCCCACTGATATCTGAGCGCTATGTCACAGGCTCGATGGCACAGCTGTGACAAAAGTGACTAGAGGAAAAGGGAGATTTTGAATTTCTGAAGACACTTGTGGACACTGGACACTTTTGGATTGTGTGAGGCCCACTGATATCTGAGCGCTATGTCACAGGCTCGATGGCACAGCTGTGACAAAAGTGACTAGAGGATAAGGGAGATTGGATTGCTTTTAAAAAAGCAGTTTGCAGAGCAGTGGGTAAACAGCAATGCCAGCCTGTCAGGAAGCCTTAAAAGGCAGCCCAACAACCAACACCACTGATACACCACAATATAGCCTCCCCTTGCACTGCACACACAGTGACTGGTGTGTTGTGCAGGCCAAATTGCTAGCAGCAGAAGCAGTTTTTTTGTCTTTTTCCCTGCCTAACGCTCTCCCTACAGAATCAGCAGCAACCTCTCCCTATACTGAGATCGGCAGAAGTAAGATGGCGGTCGGCGTGCATGCCCTTTTATACCCCCTGTGACGCCCACCAAAGCAAGCCAATCACTTGCATGCCCTTCTGAAAGATGGTGGTGACCCGTGCCTATGTCATCACGTTGCCCACAGTGTCCGTGGATCCTGATTGGCTGAAAAAGATCGCAAAACAAACTTTTGAAACGTGACTTTGGAGCGTAAGTCGCCGACCTCGTGGCCGACCTCATCCTAGGGTCGGGTTTCGTTTCATGAAACCCTACTTTGCCAAAAGTCGTCGACTTTTGAAATTTTTCGACCCGTTTCGCTCATCCCTAATGACCACTCTTTGGGTCCTATCACTAAGCCAGTTATGAATCCACCTAACAGTTGCCTTGTCCATTCCATACTTAGTCATTTTTTCAATAAGGATTGTGTGAGATACTTTGTCAAATGCTTTGCTGAAGTAAAGATATACTATATCTACAGCATTTCCTTGATTCACCCAATCAGTGATTCCATCATAGAAGGAAATTAAGTTAGTCTGACATGACTTATTAGTTACAAACCCATGCTGACTCTGTTTAATCACTTCATTCTTATCCAGGTGCTTACATACATTTTGCTTAATAATTTGTTCAAAGATCTTTCCTGGCATAGAAGTCAGACTCACCGGCTTATAGTTGCCTGGGTCCACCTTCTTGCCCTTTTTGCAGATAGGAACAACATTTGCTCCAGTCTTCTCCTGTTCTACAAGACTTTTCAAAGATTATGGAGAGTGATTCAAAAATGTCTTCTGCTATCTCCTTCAGTACTCTGGGGTGTAATTCATCTGGACCTGGAGACTTGAATTCATTTAGGCTAGTTAAGTGTTTCCTCACTATCTTTCAGTTTATAGATATCCTGAATTCTTATATTCCCTTAATAGGACAGTGAAGATCAGTTGATGTTACGTTTTCTTTCTGAGAGAAAACAGATGCAAAATAGGAATATAAAAGTTCGGCCTTCTCAACATCCTATCTTTCCATTTCATCATTTTCATCCTGTAAAAATCCTATAGCATCTTTTACTTTTCTTTTACTTTTGACATATCTACAAAATCCTTTTTTATTGCTTTTGACATCTCTTGAAAGCCTTAATTCATTGTCAGCTTTAGATAATCTGATTGATGCCCTGCAGGTTCTGCAGACAGCATTATATTCTTCTTTAGATATGCCTCCCTCTTTCCATTTGATAAACATTTCTTTCTTCCTTTTTAGCATGCATTTAAGTTCTGTGTTCATCCATCCTGGTTTCCTTAAATGCTTCCTATTCTTCCCTCTTTTTGGAATTGTGAACGATTGTGCTTTGAGAATCTCATTTTTCAAGATTTCCCATCCTTCCTGGACATTTTTGTCTTTAAGGATATCCAGCCATTGGATCCCTCCAGTTCTCTTTCTGAATCCCTTAAAATCTGCCTTCCTGAAATCTAACCTTGACGTCTGAGTCTTCACTGGTCTTCCTCCTCTTCCTCCTCTAGTTATCCAAAATTCTAAAATAGCATGATCGCTTTCTCCTAGGGTCCCAGCCACTCATACCTTCTCAGTCATTTCCTCCCTGTTCATATGGATTAGATCCAAGGTAGCAGATCCCCTTGTTTGCTCCCCCTACCTTTAGGAAGATAAAGTTGTCAGCAAGAGAGGATAAGAATTTCCTTGACCTGTTAGTTTTGAATGAGAAAGATTCAAAACAAATGTCTGGATAGATAAAATCTCCCATGACCACTATGTCATATTTTTTGGAGAACTTGGCCATTTGATTCATAAAGAGTTCATCCATATCTTCAGCTTGCACAGGTGGCCTGTAGTAAATGCCTACAATGGTGTCCTTTCCATTGCTCTGTATTCTTACCCAAACAGTTTCCACAGAACTCACAGTGTCTGAAGATTCAATCTCTGTACAGATATATGCCTTTCTAACACACAATCTGACACCTCCTCCTCGTTTATCAAGTATTCTTCTTGCAAATAAGTTGTATCCTTATAACCTTGCATTCCAATCATTTGTATCTGAAAGGGTTCTGGCTGCTGGTCTTTTTCCCCTGGTGCTGGGCTTGTCTTCGGTCAGGTGATTGTATCACCCTTTATTAACCTACACCTGTCTCCCATTCCTTGCTGGACAACACTGTTAATCCGCTTGAAGTCTGGCTTGGAGCCTTGCTTTTCCTTCTGTGTGTTTATTTAGTGCAGTTCTGGGACCTCTGGTTCTGCTAGTCTTAGTTTCTGTTTTCAGTTTGTTTCTGAAGCCTTCTATTTGTTTTCTATTTGAAGGTGACCCATTTTTGTACCCAGTCCTTAGCTCTTTCAGGGACCCCTTTCCCCCTGTCTATAGGTCTTCGCTTGGGATTAACCTAGGATCGTCGGTGGGTCTATTCACAAGGAATGGGTCACCCACTCCTTCGTAGGGTATCAGCCTAGTCACAGTGCAAGGTCAGTTTTCCCCCTTCCTGCCCTAGTCCTGTGCTGCAGAACCATAACAGTATAGTCCTACCAACCTTCAGTGATTCAAATTACATCATATTTCTTTTCCTGCGTTAGTAGTTCCAATTCTCCTTGTTTGTTGCCCATGCTTTGTGCATTCCTATAGAAACATTTTAGTTTGTGATTGGTTTCTCTTTCTCCAATATTTTTATTATTTAGATTTTATTGTTTTTGTTCTTCCCTTCCACTTCTAATAGTAGAATTTTCAGTAGTATTTGTGAAGTGTATGGCTTTTTCTGGCCTTTTGCTTCCCTTCCCACATTGTTCTAGTTTAAAGCTCTCCTTATGAGTGTAGCAAGGCGACTTCCAAATACATGTTTTCCAGTCTTCGCAAGGTGCACCACATCTCTAGCAAGTAGTCCATCGTATAGGTAATTCACTCCGTGATCCAGAAATCCAAATCCTTGTTGACGGCACCATCAACGTAGCCAGTTGTTCACCTGCAGAATCTTATTCCACCTCCTTGTTCAATAGCCATCCACTGGAAGGATGGAAGAGAAGACCACCTGCGCTCCCAGTTCTTTCACTTTCTTACCTAAGTTTTCAAAGTCTCTGCAGATGGTTTCCAGGTCGTTTCTTGCTGTGTCATTTGTCCCCACATGTATTAGCAGGAATGGGTAGTCATCTGTAGGTCTGAAGAGTCCTGATATCCTGTCAGACACATTTAATTTTTACACCTGGAAGACAGCGCCAAAGCTCCCAACCATCCCGGATTTGGCGAGACAGTCCCACTTTTGATTGCATGTCCCACTGTCCCGGGCGGTAGCTTATTTTTCCCGCATTTCACTGAGCCGCATGCCCGCAATGACATCGCCGATCATCGCTGGGCTGTTCAGTGCGCACAGTACCTGTGATGAGGTCACAGGAGGGGAGGAGTCAGGAGGTCACATGATAAGAGGACTCCGTCAGAGGCCACTGAAACGTGATCCCTGATTCCTCCCCTCCTGTGACCTCATCACAGGTCCTGTGCGCATAGCCCTCGTGTCTGCAGGACTCTGCTATGCTGGTTGCCATGGTGCTGCATGAGGGGAAGTTTATGTGTGGGGTCAGGAGAGGTTTTCAGTGTGGATGTAGCAGAGCCGAGCATGTACGAGGTGTACCGAGCAGAGTCGAGCGTGTACGAGGTGTACAGAGCAGAGCCATGTGTTTACGAGGTGTGCGGAGCAGAACCACGTGTGTACAAAGTGTACGGAGCGGAGCCGCACGTGTACGAGGTGTACGGAACAGAGCCACGTGTGTACGAGGTATACGGAGCAGAGCCATGTGTACGAGGTGTACAGAGCGGAGCAGAGCCGTGTGTGTATGAGGAGTACGGAGCGGAGCCGCGTGTGTACGAGGTGTGCGAAGCGGAGCCGCGTGTATACGAGGTGTGCGGAGTAGAGCCGCATGTGCAGGAGGTGTGTGAAGCGGAGCCACATGTGCACGAGGTGTGCGGAGCGGAGCCGCGTGTGTACGGAGTAGTGCCGCGTGTATTTGAGGTGTAAGGAGTGGAGCCGTGTTTGCACGAGGTGTACAGAATGGAGCCCTGTGTGTAAAAAATGTACGGGGCAGAGCCGTATGTGTATGAGGTGTATGGATCATTTTAACGCGGGTGTATGAAGTGTATGGAGCAAAGCCGCATGTGTACAAGGTTTACGGAGTGAAGCCATGTGTTTACAAGGTGTACAGAGCGTGGCCGTGTGTGTACAAGGTGTATGAAGCAGAGCCGCATGCGTACGAGGTTTACGGAGTGGAACCGTGTGTGTGCGAGGTGCACGCAGCGGAACCATGTGTGTACGAGACATACAAAGGGGAACCGTGTGTGTATGAGCGCTGGATCTGTCCCAATTTTGAGAGTCTTCCCCAGCCAGGAGCTTACTTTTCCCGCGGACACAGGAGTACATGGTGGAGCCCCGAGGAGCACTTTAAAATTCACACGTGACGTTCCACCGGAAGCGACGTGCTGGAAGCTGACCGGAAATGAGGTAATTTTGGGAGGAAATTGTGATGGAACCATGGATACACTTCAGGGAATGCTTAAGATCCATCACCATGTCCTCCTCCGATAGCGAGGACAGCGGGATCGCCTTGGACTCGGGGATGCCGGCCATGTGAGCAGATCATGATATGTCCTGCATTGGGAGGCTCAGGTGGGCATTACATTGGGAGCCGGGCTGCTTTAGTATCTTTATAGAATCTTTCTTTCTCTCTCTGTTTCTTTATTTCTCTCTATAATCTTTCTTTCCTCTCTTTCTTTCTCTGTGTTCTTTCTTTCTTTCCCCTCTTCCTTTCTCTCTCTCTGTTCTTTCTTTTGCGCTGTTCTTTCTTTCCCCTCTTCCTTTCTCTGTTCTATCTTTCTTCCCCTCTTTCTTTCTCTGTTCTTTCTTTCTCTCTGTTTGTTCTTGATCTCTCTCTGTTTGTTCTTTCTCTCTCTGTTCTTTCTTTCTCTCTCTCTGTTCTGCCTTTCTCTTTCTCTCTGTTCTCTTTATTTCTTTTTCTTTCTCTCACTGTTCTTTCTGTACCATCTTCCTTTCTTTCTTATCTCTCTCTGTTCTTTCTTTCTTTCCCCTCTTTATTTCTCTCTGTTCTTTCCTTCTTTCCCCTCTTTCTTTCTTTCTTTCTTTCTTTCTTTCTCTCTGTCCTTTATTTTTTCTCCTCTTTCTGTCATGATACCAGTGCTGGTGGACCTGCACTTCTCAGTGCAGACTCTTACCTGCACACCTTGGACTTATTATGGTGAGCTCTCATTGGTTCTGGGAAAGCTTCTTATAGCCTCAGGAAGCTCCCATCCCTGTCAGTTATACTTTTGCCCTTGGCATAGTGTGGTGACCCCTGAGTGTGTTTGTGCTGTGTTCTGGTTGCTTGATACTCTGTGAATGACTCGGTCCGTTCTCTGGATATTGCTTGTTGGATTCTGCTTGGTACCTTCTATATCTGTTTGGTTTTGACCCCTGCTTGGCCCCGACTATCCGTTCTGTCTCATCCCTGGTACTTTTCTGCTATTTCCGTGTATGACCTCTGTTTTGCCTGACTCTGAGTATTTCTGTTTAGTGTCCTGCCATCTCTGGAAGCAGGATGCTAAGCCCCACCCCTTGCAGTCACATGACCGTAGGTCCTTCACTGCGTGTTAAACTTCAGTGTCCCCAGGTCCTGTGTGTACTTTCCGGCTGTACCTGACCCTGGGGCCCCCTACAGTGAAGGTGAGCCCCTGCTCAGCGGAGGCTGCATGCCAGCACTGACAGGACCCTGACACTTTCTTTCTCTCTCCCTCTCTGTTCTTTCTTTCCCCTCTTTCTTTCTTTCCTCTCTCTCTGTTCTTTTCTCTTTCTTTCTCCTTTCTTTCTCTCTTCTTTCTTTCTTTCCCCTCTCTTTCTCTCTCTGTTCTATTTCTTTCTTTGTTCTTTCTTTCTTGCTTTCCCCTTTCTTTTTCTTTCTCTGTTCTTTCGCTCTGTTCTTTCTTTCTTTCCCCTCTTTCTTCCTCTCTCTAATCTTTCTTTCTTTCCTTCTCTCTAATCTTTCTTTCTCTCTCTCTGTTCTTTCTTTCTCTCTCTGTTCTCTTTTTTTCACTCTGTTCTCTTTCTGTCCCTTTTCCTTCTTTCATTCTCTGTTTTCTTTCCCCTCTTTCTTTCTCTCTCCCTCTCTGTTCTTTTTTCCCTCTTTCTTTCTCTCTCTGTTCTTTATTTCCCCTCTTTCTTTTTTTCTATCTCTCTCTGTTCTTTTTTTCTGTCCCCTTTTTTCTTTCTCTCTATTCTTCCTTTCTTTCTCTCTGTTTCCTTCTTTCTTTCTCCCTGTTCTTTCTTTCTTTCCCCTCTTTCTTTCTCTCTCTATCTCCTTTCTCTCTCTCTCTGTTTTCTTTTTTCCCTCTCAGTTCTTTCTTTTTCTCAGTACCAGTCAGTGTGCCCACAGTACCAGTCAGTGTGATCAGCAGTGCTAAATGGGTGTGTTTTGGGCATAGACATGGTGTGACTAGTTGAGAAATGGGTGTGGTCGGGGCGTGGCCTAAAATTTGCTGCGGTGCGCCTTTGTCCCTCTTTCCCTTCTTCAAAAGTTGGGAGGTATGCAGCACATTTCTTTTGAGGTTATATCTGGTCTGCAGATAGCAGCCTCTGTTCCTCTCAGCAGGGAATCCCCCATGACCACAACGCTCCGTTTCTTCTTCACATTTTTCTTTCTCCATCCAGGAGGACTTTGAAGGCATACAAAGTTGTTGTTTGTGGGCAAAGTCTTATCCTGATGTATTTCTTCATCAATTCTTGCTTAAAAGCCTGGTACTGGTTCCTGAGCAGTATGGATGCTGACTGACTCTTGATCCTCCTGCTTCTCTGTGTCACATGCTTCCATTCCTCTGTTTCTTCAGGCGCACTTCGAATTTCTTCTCTTTCTGCTCTGTCTAAGAACTCTTAACCTTCCTTAATTATTTTCAATGTAGCTAACCTCTCTTCTAGATTTTGCAACTTTTCCTCCAACAGGGACAAAAGCTTGCATTTCTAGCATGCAAAGTTTGGATTTTTCACTGGTAAGTCTGTGAACATGTAGCAAGAAATGCAGCTCACCAAATGGCTACTGGCCTCTTCCATTTTCTTATTGTTAAAGAGATATCAAAGCGGTGAAAAATGTGCCAAAATTCACGCACTGAGTCTCCACATTATAAAAACTTGTTTGTAACATCAGCAGCAGTAGCAACAGCAGGCACAAAAGCAACGACAAAGGTGGCACAGACTGCAATAATGCGAGATCTATGCTAGACACTAAAAATTACACCATCTCCTATTCTACCCAGTCTGCGACTGAGGTTAAAAAGTCATTGGAGATCCATGATTTGTTCATTTTGATGAAAGCTAGGCAGTCTACACTTTCAGGGGACAGCCCGATGTGCTTATCTGGAAGGACACCACCAGCAGCACTGAAGACACATTCTTAGAGATCGCTAGCTGCCGGGCATGACAAAACCTCCCAAGCGTGACAGGTGAGGTCAGGCAACTCTTCCATTTTTGAAGAGCAAAATGCAAAAGGGTCTAAATTCCCCCTCATGGCATTGATGTTGAGCTCAAGTTACTCCGGCATCATCCTCCTCCCCTGGGACCACCACCTCCTCACTCAGTCTATTCAAAGTATGCTCCAGCATATAGATGGCCAGAATAGTGATGGTGATGATGGCATTTGCGTACTGTGTTGGCCCAGGCTATGCAAAAAGACATACTGCACCAGTGCTCATTGCAGCTGCCACAGTCACTGCAACATGTACAGACTGGAATTCCCCTGTGTCCGAACATTGCAAATTAAAGATCTCTGCTGCGATGCAAGTTGATGACCTGTGGGGTGTGATCATCGGAAGTGAGCATACAGTGACCGTGCTTTCTACAGCAGCGCATCAAGGTTGGGATCGTGGCAGAGGGATTGCTGTACCAGCAGGTTGAGGATGTGAGCCATGCAAGGCACTATGTGAGGTTGCCGAAGCGTTGGGCCATCTCCAGGTTTGCACCGTTATCGCTCATGGCCTTACCTGGCTCTGTGTTCATTGGAGACAGCTATTTCTCTAACTCAGCCTTGATAGCTGTCCATAACTCTTGAGCTGTGTGACTGCAAGCTCCAAGGCATATAAATTTTTATACTGCCTGATTGTGGTGAGCCATGACTACGTAGTATAAAGGTGGTGGGCCTTCTCTCTGCACTGTTGGAACATGTGTCTCATTAAGGGAGGGGTTGAGGGCACAAGTGGTCCTAAAGGAGGTAGGTGAGCCAGAAGCAGTGGAGAGAGTGTTAGATGTAGAGATTTGTCTTGCAAGCCTTGGATATTTCAAGACTTGTGGAGCAGCTCCTTGACCACCTGCCCCCACAGCCACCAGAGATGTAACACTCCTGCCTATGTTTGCTTGTCCAGGTGTCAGTAGTGATTTGTACCCTGGCAGACAGATTTTTTTAGGGAGCAAGTGATGTTGTCTGCAACATGCTAGTGTAACAAAGTCCCAGCTTTCTTGGAGAAGTAATAGTGACTGGGAAACTGGTACTGGGGGACTGTAATGGCCATCAACTTTCAGAAACCGTCTGTGTCCACCAGGTGGAAAGGCAGCATTTACGTTGCCAACAGATTGGAGATGGTGGAGTTCAAACTCTTCGCTTTGTCATGTGTAGGACGAAACATTATTTTACGTGACCACAACTGCGGAACCGAGGGCTGGCTGTTGTGCTAAGAGAGGTTGGAGTACAGTGAAGAGGACAAACTGCTATACTCTGAGTGAGGTGCAGGTGGAGATGTTATTGAGGATTGAGAAATATGTGGTGTGCTAGATGACACAAAAACAGCAGGCATGTCCACTTCCGTAACAGCTGACGGGCTCTCGCTCACCCTGACAGTAGTGGGTAATCAAGCAGAATTTCTCTGGCCGGAGACGGCATAAGAACACTTGGCAAAGTGACGAAAGAGGAAGAAGCAGCAGATGTGGTTGATGGACGCCAGTGGTTGGTGAGGCAGACTAGTTGGCATTTTAGTGCAGTGAAATTCCCATACTAAGGCATGTTGATAACACATGTACTGGTCCATGCATGTAGTTGTCAAATTATTTGTTAGCGAGGAGCTTGACTAGGGGTTTTCCCGGAGTGTACCTTCTGGATCGTGGCACCCAGGGACTCCGGACGACCAACCTGATGGAACCGCCCCCTATACAGGGAGCGTTAAGCGCAAGCCCAGGGGTTCGAATACCACGGTAGCCGGAACCAAGAGGGACGGCTCGGACTGGACTGGAGTGAGATAGGCAGGAGGCTGAAACGCGGGTAAACAGGACCGGAACCGGACTGCAGAAACCAGGCACAGGCAGGCGGAGTGGAGTAGGACTGCCGGAGCAGGTACAGGAAGGCACAGGCTGGCAGGACCGGAGCAGGACTGCTGGGACAGGTACAGGCAGGCACAGGCTGGCAGGACCGGACCAGGACTGCTGGAACTGGCACGGGAAGGCACAGGCAGGCAGGACCGGAGCAGGACTGCTGGAACAGGCACGGGAAGGCACAGGCAGGACCGGAGCAGGACTGCTGGAACAGGCACGGGAAGGCACAGTCAGGTAGGACTGGAGCAGGACTGCTGGAACAGGTACAGGAAGGCAGAGGCTGGCAGGAACGAAGCAGGACTGCAAGGAACAGGCACGGGAAGGCACAGGCTGGCAGGAACGAAGCAGGGCTGCAAGAAAGCACAGAGGGATGAGAGCAGGAGCCGTGCACAGGCAAGGCACGGGGGCCTAAGGCTGAAGATACAACAACGATCAGGTGCCTCCCCTAAGGGAGGGCAGCCTGATATAGGTGAGGATCTGCCCCCATTGGTCCGGCGGTGCTACCGGGTCAGGGCACCGCCGGAGTAGAAGATCAGGCGGGGAGAGCCAGCCGCGGCCTATGGCGCATGCGCAGGAGCCGCGGACCGATCAGGATGCCGCTACCGGCGCTGGAGGGAGGAAGGTACGTAGGAGCATGTGCGACGGGGCCGTGGCATGGCGCGAGGTAGGGGCCATGACATTATTGCAATGTTTTCTTCTACTGAGTTTTTTTTTGCAAATTTGGCAAATAACATGAGTTGGGTCATCATTTACGGTCTCAAAAAAGGCTCAGGATAGGCAACCCTTGCCGCCCCTGTGAACTGCACACTATTGACCAGTGCAGCCAGAGTTATGGCTGATGATGCAGTGCGTGTCATGGTTGCATCACTCCGTATCTGTGCGGGGAGCCGTAACTTAACCTCCTCGTCTACCTCTTCCTCCATCTCCTCTGCTGAGCTACTCAGTTGTGTGCCACTGGGTTTACACCAAGTGGGATCTAAAAACTCATTATCATCCTCTTTATTCTCCCACCCTGAGAGTGTAAAGGGGTGAAGCACAAGAAGACTTAGAGGGGGTTACCTTCTCCGCTCCTCATTTGGACCCACTTGGCCAGACAGCAGGGTGGGTAAGGTGAAGACTTTCTGCCCTGGACGTGCTGGACCATGTGGCTGCTGGGTGGAGAGAGGAACAGGAAGGTAGGCTGAGAGCATGCACTGCTCAGAGCGGCATGTGCAGGGAACAGGGCAGGTCACAGCTGTACGCAGGGGAGAAGAGAGAACTTCTGTTCACAGGACAAATACAGGGGGACTGTACAGAGAAACTGCAGTGACTGGAGAGGTGCACCCTGACCCCTGTGCAGGGACAGTGGCCGGTGCAGAGACAGTGGCCCTTGCTGAGACAGTGGCCCGTGCAGAGACAGTGGCCCGTGCAGAGACAGTGGCCCCCGAGCGTAGCCCCGGTACCCGCAGTCCTGATTCCTGTTGAGAGACCTAATAATAGACGGAGCACTGTTCCCTGGAAGGGACTATAGTGTTGAAGCAAAAGACTCAGAGCAGAGTGGACCCCGTTTGCCTAGTACTCCCTCTGCCTCCCGCAGTAACCCCCAAGACCCCGGCTGTGGGTTACTAGAGTTCACAGAGACTAGAGACAACAATTGCCGCTGTTGTTCCGTGCCTATGTTGGAGAAGATGACCCTGCAAGCAAGTCCTCATCAGACTGTTAAGTTCTTTTCAAGAAATTCCATTTATTACTGTTTACACTGTTTGCCTGCTTGAGAACTTGTTTCATCCTTCATATACTTGCACTGTTATATTGCCAGTGTACAGTATATCCCTGTAAATAAACCCTTTAACTGTTGGTCTGTCTGTTCTGTGGTGACATACCAAACACCTGCACATTATTACACTTGTCGTAGTCGTCAGGATGTCACACGGTATCGCTGAAAGGGCAGTCCAAGCAGTTGGGGAAGGCCCTGGTCTAGCATCTCCCTAGGAGCCATGTTGAATAATTTCCCGAGGTTTACTGGGGACAATGTGATGTTGTGAAGTTGGACGGAGCGTATCCAGGGAATGATGTGGATGCAACCCATGACATCTACCCTGGAGGTAGAGATTGCATTGATGGCCCTGGAGGGGGAGGCATGGGATTCTGTCATGCATAGGTCCCCCCAGGAGAGAGACACCCTGGACAAGGTGCTGCACATACTTGAGGAGATGCATGGGGAACCCACTGACGTAGGGGAACTCCGCATCTGACTGTTTCACCGGGTACTAAGAGAGGGGAGAAAGTGACACAGTTTCTGAATGCCCTGCAGTAACTCCATACTGCCATCATACGGAAGGACGGCGTAGGTGTAGGGCCAATTGACGTTGTGCTACGAGACCAACTGGTGACGGGCTTGGGAGATGTGTTGATGAAGCAGGCCCTGTGAGAGCGCATGCGGGTAAAGCCGACATGACTTTCTCTCAGGTTGGGATTGAGGCACGCACGCGCGAACAGGAGTGGGGATGTGATAGTGCTGGTGGTGAAGGTATGGAGCGAGGAGATAGCTGCCCCTCAATGGGTAGAAGACTTGAAGGAAGAGATTAAGACTGCTGCCCAACGTGAGACTAGTGCCACTCGGCAAAGAAGACCATCTACATGCTACAACTGCGAAGTACTCAGCCCGAATGAAGAAGGGACAACATGGACCCAGGATCCCTGGCTGAAGATAAGAAGAGTCTGGGAAAAGACAGAGAGTCTGGGGGAAGCCCTTACTGCTGTCTTGAGGACAACGTAACGGGTGGAAGCAGACAAAGGGAGATAGAGAGGTGACAAGAGTTTCTTAGACACATGTTCCTGCGGTTCAGGTCAATGAGAAGAAAAAGCCACTAGTGTCGTGCTCTGAGGTGGAGCATGTGCCAGCTGTCGTCTCACAAGATTCCGATTGGACAGAGAAGATAGAACAGCTGTGTGAGACAGGGAGTGTGGCTGAGAAGCCCTGGGAGGTGACGCCCGCAGAGCCCGGCATGGTCTTAATCCATCCGGTCCTAGTTTGGATGAGAGTGCCCCTGTCAAAGAGGAGGGGAGCTATGGAGAAGAGTCACCTGTACTAAGCTCCCAGACCGAGGGACCCAAGAAAGGAATCCCTGAGGTTAACAATAACGACAGAGGAAGGGACGAAACGTCTACTCAAGCACCTGCTAGTGGCAAAGCAAAAAAAAGAGGAAAAAGAAGAAGGCTAATCCAAGCTCTTCAGAGGTATTTGCTTCTGCGACTGAAGAAGAAGAGGATGAAGACTGGATCTTTAACCAGCCTCACTTGAAGCATTTAGGACCAGAAGAAAGAAAGGAGGTGTGAAGGATGTGGGCAGCAGTCCGTTCTCGACAGGACGTAGTGGAGTACGACGACACCTCACCCATTTAATGGCAAGCCCAAAGAGAGGGAGAATGTAAGGGGGTGAAACACATGAAGACTCAGAGGGGGGTTACCTTCTCCGCTCCTGATCTGGAACGAGTTGGCCAGACAGCAGGGTTGCTAGGGGGAAGACTTTCTGCCCTGGACGTGCTGGACCATGTGAGTGCAGGGAGGAGAGAGGAACAGGAAGGAAGGCAGGCTGAGAGTGCGCGCAGCTCAGAGCAGCGTGTGCAGGGGACAGGGCAGGTCGCAGCTGCATGCAAGGGAGAAGAGAGAACTTCTGTTCAGAGGACAAATACAGGGGGACTGTACAGAGAGACTGCGTCTTGTGAGTATGTGGAACGAGAACCTGCAGTGACTGGAGAGGTGCGCCCTGACCCCCATGCAGGGACAGTGGACAGTGCAGAGACAGCGGCCTGTGCAGAGACAGTGGCCCGTGCAGAGACAGTAACCCCCGCGCGTAGCCCCGGTACCCGCGGTGTTAGTGCAGAGCCCCTGATTCCCTTTGAGAGACCTAATAATAGACGGAGCACTGTTTCACAGAAGAGACTATAGTGTTGAAGCAAAGACTCAGAGCAGAGGGGACCCGGTTGCCTAATACCCCCTCTGCCTCCCGCAGTAACCCCCGAGACCCCAGCTGTGGGTTACTAGAGACTACAGAGTTCACAGAGACTAGAGACGACAAGTGCCGCTGTTGTTCGGTGCCTACGTTGGAGACGACCCTGCAAGCAAGTCCTCATCAGACTGTTAAGTTCTTTTCAAGAAGTTCCGTTTATTACTGTTTACACTGTTTACACTGTTTGAGAAGTTGTTTCACCCTTCATATACTTGCACTGTTATATTGCCAGTGTGTATCCCTGTAAATAAACCCTTTAACTGTTGGTCTGTCTGTTCCATGGTGACATACCCAACACCTGCACATTATTACAAGAGTGACCCTCCTCCTCTTCCTGCCCTGACACCACAGTACAGTCCATGTGTGCCTCTGGTATCTGAATTTCATCTGGAGCACTTCCACTCTTGGTGCTTAACAAATGGTGATGACGGTCTGGATTCTGCTCAGACCGTACTTCATCCAGCCCTGGATCCACCATGAAAAAATTTGGGGCATTGGTCCACATGCTTTCCTCCTCTGGATTCTGTGAATCTTTGGAGTAGACCTCTGTTGACCTCCGATGACCATGGAATAGAATGTGTAAACAGCTCTGCAGAATGGCCCATCTGCGGTTTCCCACAGTCAGTTGTGCATTTGGAAATTTGTGACGAGGGGGGAAACAAGGGTGATTGGGCTGCCATCTCTGAGGATTGTACTGTGTGTGTGATGTTAAGGTGGAGAAAGAGGAGAGGCCACTTGATGCAGTGATCATCATCCACTGGAGCACATGCTCTTTCCAGCCCTCATCTACAAAGCATACTGCTGTGCAGCTGCCAAAGACAGGGAGTGGAGTATCCCGTCCAGTAACAGATGTTGTCAGTTGTCTTTTGATAGGAAGAGACAGTGTTTGTTCAGTAGAGCTTTAATTACCGTTAACACCTAACCCACTGTGAGAATCAAGTGGGAATAGTGGATGAGGGCAGGTATATCTCGCCCAGATTCCTTTCCTATGTGGCCTAGTCTGGTCAGTATCGCACCTGCTTGCTAATGAATAATGGGAGGTGGATATAAAAGGATGCCAGGTGGTTGTGTGAGTGTCTCAGCCTGGGAACACAGAGAGCCTGTCTGTGTGAGAGACACACGTGAGTGAAAGCAGTGCCCACTGCAAATGTGGTTTGGCTGGACGGGAGAAGCCCGCCAGTTGGTAGTTAGGTTGTCCATTGTTTAGTTAGTGCCGGACAGGCAAGGATTTGTTTTATGTTTTATTTCCTTTTGCATTGCTTTCACCGTTAATAAACCTGACCCAGGGTCAGTTACACCCGTATCCCAGCTCTGCGCCTGAGTTTCATGCTGAACGCACGTGACCTTTGACCCCAGCAAAGCCGATCCCGGAGTGTTTTATCACATTGTGGTGGAGAATGCGGGCATTACTTTGCAAGCATGAGCATGGAGGACGTGGTGAAAGCGCTGGTACAGTCCACCGCCGTCCAGCAAGAAGCTAATCGGGTGATGATGGCCCAGCTGAAGGAGTTGGTGGACATGACAGCTACCGATCGTTCGCTTCTCCAGCAGGTGGCGCAGCACCTGGCAAGCTTACCTGAGGTTAACCTGGAAGCAGAGTCGAGAGTGATTCACGTGAGTCGGTACTGGCAGAGGATGACGACCGAAGATGACGTCGAGGCATACCTGACCACGTTTGAACGGACGGCGGTGCGAGAAAAATGGCTGAAGGCACGATGGGCCGGCCTGATTGCCCCGTTTCTTTCCGGTGAGGCCCAAAAGGCGTATTATGACTTGGAACCTGAAGCTGCGCAGGACTTTGACAAACTGAAAGCCGAGATCTTGGCCCGGCTGGGAGTGACGACCGCTGTCCGTGCACAGAGAGTGCATCAATGGACTTATCAGCCGGATAAACCACCGCGGTCACAGATGTTCGACCTGATCCACGTGACGAAGAAGTGGCTACAACCCGAGGTGTTGACAGCGCCAGAGATAATCCAGAGAGTCGTCATGGACAGGTACCTGAGAGCTCTATCGCCAGCCCTGAGGAAGTGGGTAAGCCATGGAAATCCTACGACGGCAGATCAACTGGTGGATCTGGTTGAACGTTACTCCGTGGCGGAAGGACTCCGAGACGACGCTACCCCACCTCGTTCTTCATCATCTCCACGTGGAACCGGTAAGACTGTTCCAGGGAGTAGGGGAGATTGAAAAATCCCTAAGACAGTGGGGGAGGAAAACGGGACTGCCCGCACTGCGAGGCCGAGAGTAACGAACTATGGTCTAAGCAAGGGGCCCGTTAGGTGTTTCCGGTGCAAAGAGATGGGACATATTGCTGCGAACTGTCCGGTCACTAGTGAACCCATGCAGTGCGACGTCACAGACTCTAAAAACCGCATGTCTATGGTTGCACGGGTAGTGAGTGTGAATGCCGGTCAAAAGGATGTGGAAAAACACTTGTGTGATTTAACTGTTGATGGCAAAAATGTGGTGGCATTGTTAGACTCGGGAAGTGTGGTGACTCTGGTGAAGGCCAGTCTGGTGTCAGCCCCGACTGGACCATCAGACAAATTTTCTGTAACGTGTGTGCATGGAGACACCTGTTCGTACCTCACCACGGTCATAGGCATTACTACTTCCTATGGGTCTGTGCAACATAAAGTGGGACTCGTCCCGGCGTTATTGCATGATGTTATCCTGGGCCGGGATTTTCCCCACTTCTGGCAATTGTGGGAGAATCAGTTGATGCCCTCAGGTAATAGTGTACATGATTCTTCTCCCAGGGCGCGTGGGGGTCTCGAACCCCTGGAAGATGTCTCCCCGGAAGACTCGGGGGAAGAGTCTGCGGGAAATGACCTGCAGTTCCCGTTTTCAGTCATGGCAGGTGATACGGAGGAGACCGGGGAAGAGGAGGAGGCCGACAGCCGTCCACCTCCCCGTTTGCCGGATTTAGAAGTTCAGAAAGATGACTTCCAAAGCGAGCAAATAAAGGATCCTACCCTTTCTCAGGCTAGGACAAATGTAAAAGTGATAAATGGGGTACCCGTAGAACCTGGCTCTAGGCTGGCATATCCTTACATGGTTCTGGAGAATGATTTACTCTATCAGATAGAGAAAAAGGGGGAAGATACGGTGCAACTATTAGTCGTGCCAAAACCCTACCGGTGGCAGGTGCTGGACCTGGCCCACGGACATGTGATGGGAGGTCACCTGGGAGTCCAGAAAACCACCGAAAGGATATTACACTGTTTTGTTTGGCCAGGCATGCATCACGATATTCGTGTATATTGTGAGTCTTGTCCTGACTGCCAAGCCTCTGCACCTAAGCCCCGGTTCTGTAGCCCTTTGGTACCCCTACCTATTATTGAAGTCCCGTTTGAGAGGATTGGGATGGATTTAGTTGGGCCCCTTCCACGGTCTGCACGTGGACACCAACATATCCTGGTCATCTTGGATTATGCCACTCGTTACCCGGAGGCCATCCCTTTGCGTAATACGGCCACCAAGACGATTGCCAAGGAACTGGTGCATGTGTTTAGTCGGGTCGGTATACCAAAACAGATACTCACCGACCAGGGGACCCCCTTTATGCCGTTTGTTACAAATTGAACCGTTACGCACATTCGTGTATCACCCTCAAACAGACGGGTTGGTCGAACGGTTCAATAAAACTCTGAAGCAGATGCTGAGAAAGGTGATAGACAAGGATGGGAAGAACTGGGACTATTTACTTCCGTATTTGCTTTTGCCATCAGGGAAGTACCCCAGTCTTCCATGGGATTCTCGCCTTTCGAGTTATTGTACGCCCGACGTCCTCGCGGACTGTTAGACGTTGCAAAAGAAACCTGGGAGGGTCAGGTCACACTGTTTAAAACAGTGATAGATCACGTCACACAAATGCAGGACCGTATTGCGGCTGTTATGCCTATCGTCAAAGAACACATGATACAGGCTCAAGGAGCCCAAAAAAGAATCTATGATAGGGGCGCCAAGATCCGTACGTTTGTACCCGGAGATAGGGTGTTGATCCTGGTCCCCACGGTGGACAGTAAGTTCCTGGCAAAGTGGCAGGTCCCCTTTGAGATTAAGGAAAGAGTTGGTGAAGTAAACTACAAAGTATACCAGGCAGGTAAACGGAAACCTGAACAGATTTATCATGTAAATCTGATAAAACCCTGGAAAGATCGGTCTGCCTTGTCAGCGGAGCTGGCCCTTCCCGTCTGCTCACATACCGTACCGGAGGTACAGGTTGCAGAGACTCTCTCGGAGCGGCAAAAGACTGAGGTCAGGCAGTTTCTACTTCACAACCAAAAGTTTTTCTGGTGTCACAGTTCACGTAAAGCCCTACCGAATCCCGGAAGCGCGCCGTGAAGCCGTTTCACGAGAAGTGAAGGCAATGTTAGAGTTAGGTGTTATTGAGGAATCGCACAGTGCTTGGTCCAGCCTGATTGTGCTAATTCCTAATCCGGACGGCACCATCCGGTTCTGCAATGACTTCAGGAAACTGAATGCGGTCTCAAAATTTGATGCCTACCCTATGCCCCGGGTCGACGAGTTAATAGATCGGTTAGGAAAAGCCCGGTATATTACGACCCTAGACCTAACAAACAGGTATTGGCAGATCCCTCTGGCGGAGGCTGCCAGAGAAAAGACCGCATTTGCTACCCCAGAAGGTCTATTTCAGTATGTGTATAAGCCGTTTGGACTGCACGGAGCACCGGCGACCTTCCAGAGACTGATGGATCGAGTCCTGAGGCCACATAGGCAGTACGCTTCGGCCTATTTGGACGACATTGTCATTTACAGCTTGGACTGGGAGACTCATCTCCAGAAAGTACAAGCTGTGATTGACGACCTGTGGGAGGCAGGTCTAACCGCGAACCCCAAGAAATGTCACATCGGGCTAGAAGAAGCCCGGTATTTGGGGTATGTAATTGGGAGGGGTGTTGTTAAACCCCAGGTTGATAAGATTCAGGCGGTTCAGGACTGGCCACAACCTGTCAACAAGAAGCAGGTGCAAGGCTTCCTGGGGATCGCCGGCTATTATCACCGGTTCATACCCAATTTTGCAGCCATCGCTACCCCCCTGACGGATCTTACAAAAGGGAAAGACTCCGTCATGATTAAATGGAGTTTATCGGCTGAAGAAGCCTTCCATAGCCTAAAACGGGCACTTTGCTCTCAGCCAGTACTGGTGACTCCGGACTTCCGCAGCGAGTTTGTGGTACAAACGGATGGCTCTGATACCGTTATCGGGGCCGTACTCTCACAAGTGAGGGACGGAGTGGAACACCCAGTCCTCTATCTCAGCAGGAAGCTGAATAAACACGAGCAAAGGTATGCAGTCGTAGAAAAAGAGTGCCTCCCCATTAAGTGGGCTCTAGAGGCCCTCAAATATTACCTGGTGGGCCGAAAGTTCAGGCTGATCACTGACCATGCCCCTCTCAAGTGGATGCACTTGAACAAGGAACGGAATAGCCGGGTGACCCGGTGGTTCCTTGCCCTGCAGGCCTACACTTTTACGGTGGAGCACCGCCCAGGGGTACAGATGGGAAATGCAGATGCCCTGTCCCGAGTGCACTGTTTGGCGGGTGTCATTGCTCGACCGGAGTGGTCTGAGCAGAGGGGGGGGATATGTGAGAATCATGTGGGAATAGTGGATGAGGGCAGGTATATCTCGCCCAGATTCCTTTCCTATGTGGCCTAGTCTGGTCAGTATCGCACCTGCTTGCTAGTGAATAATGGGAGGTGGATATAAAAGGATACCAGGTTGTTGTGTGAGTGTCTCAGCCTGGGAACACAGAGAGCCTGTCTGTGTGAGAGACACACGTGAGTGAAAGCAGTGCCCACTGCACCTGTGGTTTGGCTGGACGGGAGAAGCCCGCCAGTTGGTAGTTAGGTTGCCCATTGTTTAGTTAGTGCCGGACAGGCAAGGATTTGTTTTATGTTTTATTTCCTTTTGCATTGCTTTCACCGTTAATAAACCTGACCCAGGGTCAGTTACACCCGTATCCCAGCTCTGCGCCTGAGTTTCATGCTGAACGCACGCGACCTTTGACCCCAGAAAAGCCGATCCCGGAGTGTTTTATCACACCACGTACATGTCAAACACCAAGCCTATTCCCGCTTCCACCACGACCTTGCTTTTTTCCACTCATGTTGTATGTACCCTTCCCCTATTGTAACTTGTTGCTTCACAATCTTAGGTCAACAGCTGTCAGTCACCTGTCACTAAATGAACAATCACTATTTATATTCTTAGAAAGTGTGCCTGAACAACACGCCTAACAATTTTTAAGAGGAAATGTGGTCTCTTGATTCCTCACTGCAACACAGTTTTATCCGAAACTACTTGGATTAGCAAATAGGACCTCCTGGCTGAACCCTTATATTATGCCTAACATCTTTTAAGAGGAAATGTGTCCTCCTGATTCCTCACTGCAATACAGTTTTGTTCCAAACGATTTGCATTAGCAAATAGAGGCTCCTGATTCCTCACTGCAACACAGTTTTTGCCCATTCTATTTTGATTGGCAAATGGGGCCTCCTGAGATTGCAACACAGTTTATTACAATTTAGTTAGATGCTGGAAGATCGATTTCACACAGGACAGGATCCCTTCTGTCTAACTGACAAGTTCACTTTCAGCAGGAACGCCCTCCATGCACTGTTACACTGAGAAAATGGAGATAGAAAAACAAGATATCCACTTTTTATATGACAGGGGCATGTGACTTTGGCAGCCAATCACAGAAGACCTTGTGTCATGACTTTATTGATAGCTTCTGTGCCCTCTTTGGCTGCCGGAAGGTACACACATTAAGTTATTACAAAGCAAAAAAAATGAAAAACAAAAATTACACTCTGCAGCACCTCTGACCTAGACACTTCCACTCCCCTCATAAAACACATCCCCCATCACCTATCTCATCAAACAGCACCACTATCTCTATATATAAAACTGAATGTGTGTGTGTGTGTGTGTGTGTGTGTGTGTGTGTGTGTGTGTGTGTGTGTGTGTGTGTATCACCAACCAATCACGAAGTATCTTTCATTTCAACAGAGCTGTTCAAAAGAAGCTGAGCTATGATTGGTTGCTATGAGCATCAGTTTTCCTTGCAACCAATCACCAAGCATCTCTCATTTCACCAGAGCTTGTTAAAAGAAGCTGAGCTGTGATGGTTGCTATGAGCAAGTTTTCCTACTTGACGACACCTCAGCAGACACTGACACAGTGGGAGAAATCTAGCATCCCTGGGAACATAAGCTCCCAGCCATTGTCTGTTCCCAGAAAGGAGCAGAAAGCACATGACAGAAATGAATCACCCCCTTCCATGCCCATATACCCATCACATATCCTCCATCATATAGGAACATCTTCCCTCTTAAAGGGATCATTGGTATGGAAGTCAGAGCAAATCCATCCAGCGCTTTGGTTTTGACCCCAGGCCTCTCTTAAAGGGATCTCCGGTATGGAAGTTAGGACCGTTCCACTCAGCTCTGTGATTCTGACCCTAGTTTCTCTTAAAGGGATTATTGGTATGGAATTTAGGGCAAATCCACTCTGCACTTTGGTACTGACCCCAGGCCATTCTTAAAGGGATCCCTGCTATGGAAGTCAGGCCAATTGCCTTCAAATGCTCTGGTACTGACCCCAGGCTCTCTTAAAGGGATCTCCTGTATGAAAGTTAGGGCAAATCCCTCGGGGCTCTGATTCTGACCCCAGGGTTCTATTAAAGGGATCATTGCTATGCAAGTCAGGGCAAATCCACTCAGCGCTCTGGTTCTGATCCCAGGCTCTCTTAAAGGGATCCCTAGTATGGAAGTTAGGGCAAATCCACTCAGCGCTCTGGTTCTGATCCCAGGCTCTCTTAAAGGGATCCCTGGTATGGAAGTGAGGACAAATCCACTCTGCGCTTGGGTACTGACCACAGGCCTCTCTTAAAGGGATCTCCGGTATGGAAGATATGGTAAATCCCTCAGTGCTCTGATTCTTACCCCAGGCTTCTATTAAAGAGATCATTGGTATGAAAGTCAGGGCTATGCCACTCAGTGCTCTGGTTCTGTCCCGAGGCTGATGGGATGATGTGGGATAATAGGGGTAGTAGTCCGTTGGCTCTGGCTGACGGGATGATGTGGGATATAAGGGGTAGTAGTCCGGTGGCTGTGACGGGATGATGTGGGATATTAGTAGTCCGGTGGCTCTGGCTGACGGGATGATGTGGGATATTAGGGGTAGAAGTCCGGCGGCTGTGACGGGATGATGTGGGATATTAGGGGTAGTTGTCCAGTGGCTATGGCTGATGGGATGATGTGGGATATTAGTAGTCTGGTGGCTCTGGCTGACGGGACGATGTGGGATATTAGGGGTAGTAGTCCGGTGGATGTGATGGGATGATGTGGGATATTAGTGGTAGTTGCTTGGTGTCTCTGACTGACAGGACGATGTGGGATATTAGGGGTAGTAGTCCGGTGGATGTGACGGGATGATGTGGGATATTAGTGGTAGTTGCTTGGTGTCTCTGACTGACAGGACGATGTGGGATATTAGGGGTAGTAGTCCGGTAACTCTGGATGTGGGATATTATTGTGAATGTGGCTCTGTGGCGTGGGCGGGGCTATACACTCAGATTAATATATATAGATATAATCATTATAATTTGCTATAACTAACTGTAATTATTTACTATGCCCGGGCAGCGCCGGGCTCTTCAGCTAGTCCAAGATAAACAAAAGCATTAATGGAAACATGATCATTTACCGGTCTGTGACTGAATTTTACCGACTTTGAGGAAAAATGCTCTTGCATCCGAACATGAATCCGAATGTGCTACGTTGGTGCCAAAGGTGATATTGTCGAATGCTTTCAGAACACATTCACTCATCTCTAGTCCTAATAGATAGTCTGTTACAGGGGCCCCACATTTATAACATTGGTCTATTCTTATGTGTTCTTATGATGCAGAGCTACAACCAAATTCAATTTGCTAACAGTCTGGAATTTTCAATCATCATCCTGAATTTTCAGGAAGAATTCCAGTAAATTTCCTGTAACAAATGAGGTGGGATTTCAGTAACTCCTGTTCAAACTGGACATTACTGGAGTTGTCCTAGAGGCGGGACTTGGAGTGGAACCAATTATTAATTTAACTTTTAAGAATTTTGTCCAGCATGGAAAGCTATTAAATGTTACAAATCACTTTAGCAGGAATCCCTACAATAAAGATTACTTTTTACTAATCTGGGCCATATTCCTTCTTTTACACTTCGTGCTTTACTTTATAAGTTGTTCATTTGTTTTCAATTTTTTTTTGTTTTTCTACAAAAGTGAATTATTCATGCAATGAGTCACATAATTTATTCTGAGCACATGTCACCGAGAAGACAAGGTTTTCTACCTTCAATTGTTGATCGTGAAATTACATTAGACATGAAAAAACACTAGAAGTACATTACTAACCTTGACCTCGCCAATAATATTACTTTATTCTCTTGTACTGGGGAAGTTGTTCAGATTTCACATATTGTAAACTGGTATACTGGATCCACATATTATGGTCGGCTGCTGATTGGCTCCAGTGTTAACCATGGCATAATCATGTCACGCGAGCCTTAGAGGAGCTGGCGATGACATCACTGAAGCTGTGCTGATGTGGGAGGTGAGTATCTGCTTTATTTTAGTTTTACACTTGGTAATATCATATTCAAGAAGAGGTTGATTAAGTAGTAGACAACCCCTTTATCAAGGCTGGGTGCAATTACAGCTCTGGCAAAAATAAGAGACCACTGCAAAATTTCAGTTTGTCTGATTTTTCTCTTTATAGGTATATTTTTGAGTAAAATGTAAATTGCTCTTTTATTCCTTAAACTACTGACATGTCTTCAAATATCTAAATTTTGTATTTATTCTCAGAAAATGAGAAATGGTCAAAATAACAAAAAAGGGCAGTGCTTGCAGACCTCAAATAATGCTGTTTTGTCCCACGAATGGGAACAATCTGTATTGTATATTTCTGTGTTTAGTTCTTCCTCCAATCAGCAAAATTCCCTGTTGTTGCTAGGTAGAATTAGACAGTGTGAAAATTATCCCTATGTCCCTCCTGTAGTTGAGCTCTGTATTAGGTTGCTCCTCCCTTCTTTTTCAGTTTAGTCTACAGCAGCCATTACTCAAGATGCATGTGTACTCCCCTGTAAAGATTGCTCCTTTTTACCTACTGTCCATTGTAAACTAATACAAGATTTTGGAAGAAAACAGCATTGTTTCTCCTGGTCTTTCTACAGTTGCATTGCCAGTGGAGGTAAAACTACTGAGGACGCCTGGTGGTGTAAGTACAAGTTATACAATTATCTAAGAAGCTGATAATTAGAACACTTGGGATTAGCAACCAGCAGGAATAGTCAGAATAGTAAAAAGGGGTAGCTGTGACCAGGAATATTACAGCTGTAATCCAAGAAGAGGATTGTTCATAAGGCTAATGTAAAGCCAAAACAACAGCAGCTGCATAGACTGCAGACATTCCCTTTGCTCTTCACTTCAGAAAATTGCACAGTGAAAGATTTAACCTGTTACTAAGAACAGTTGAGAAGCTGCAGTTTTCATAGACTTATAGCACATTCTGTGCTGTCCAGCTCATTCTAGTTGCAACTTTGTATTGTCTCCTTGAGAAACAGGAGCAGAGCAGCCCCCACCCTTGCTCTCCTGCCACTATATCCCAGACCAAAAGAACCCTTTCACTGCCAGTCCTGCAGCAGCAAAAAATGTAAACAGTTTGCAGTGAAATATCCAAATGATCAACCAATCCTACACGTAAAGCCATAGAGAACCTTGAAATCATTAAACATGAACTTTCTTGTAATATATCCGTCCTATGGCAAAGACTGCACAGTCACATTAACAGCATCTCCCAGTATGCCTTTCACGAGTTACCACCAGAGGGAGCCCTTGAACAATTGTACTCTGCTTACCAGTCTTACAAAGACACCTGCAAAAAATACATCTCAACACTACTGAAATTAAACACGCCAGAGTCATTAAAAGAATGCCAGGTCTTCCAACAGCTCAATGCCGAACGAGATAGCACCGTGCGCGACATCGTGAACAAGACAGAAGCAAAGATCCCACAAATGTCTGAAGTGACATCACACAAATCCAGGTCTGCTAGGAGCTCAAAGCATTCAATCAAGTCAAGCTCATCAAGGCACTCAACCCTAAGTGAGCAGTTCATTAGAGCGCGTGCCGAAGCAGAATCTACGAAAGTGCAAGCTATTTTCCCCCAAAAGAAAGCAGAGAGGGAAATGGAATCTGCACGCAAGAAAGCAGAGATTACTCACAAGGAAGCAGAGATTGCACGTGAGGAGGCTGAAATAGAAGCCCTGCAGAAGGAATACGAACATGCAGCAGCCGTGACAAAGTTAAAGGTCTTCTAGCAGGCTCTAGGTGGGAGCCAAGGAGGCAGCCTCAATTCATACGAACTCGACACAGAAGACCCACTTAAGCGCACAAGAAATTACATGCTGAGCCAAACCAACGAACCCTGACCACCACCAATATTCCCTTCATCATCAAGCTCTCTCTAGAGCATCAGGATGTTGATCCACCTGCTGCTCCCAGCTTTCAAGGTCAGACCAATGTACCACAAACATTCAGACCCGAACCTCCTTCATGAGTCAATACACGGCCTGACCCTACACCGCAAAACACCATACGCCAAAGTCTACATGCAACCTAAGATGCCGACAAGGCACTACGCTCCCGACAACTGTGTGGTTCCAGTCCCGCATTCAACAGAGATCATATGCCACAAACCGGTTGCTGGTCTAAATGCCTACGCCACTCCGTATCTTCCCATGTTCTTGAACCAAGAAGCTACGACCCACACTAACAGCATCACTCAGCCAGCAAATGTTTTTCCAAAGTCAGAAAGAACAGCCATGTCCGATTTTGTGAGGTAGATGATACGCCGAGAACTCACCAACACCGGTCTCACAAGGTTTGACGACCAGCCTGAGAATTACAGAGCTTGGAAATGTCCTTTAAAGCCGCAATTAGTGACCTTGGCATCACTGCTGCTGAAGAGCTGGATCTGCTAATCAGGTGGCTCGGACCTCAATCCACAAAGCGGGTCAAGAGGCTCAGATACGTCCACATCAGCAATCCAGCAGCTGGTCTCATGGCTGCATGGGAAAGACTAGAATGTAGATTTGGCAGTCCTAAAGCCATAGAGAATGCACTATTTAAGCGTCTACAGGATTTCCCAAAAATATCCGGCAAGGACAGTTCAAAATTCCTAGAGCTCAGCGACCTGCTCCTAGAGCTCCAGTTAGCCAAGGCAGACACACACCTACCTGGTCTCAGTTACATGGATACCGCTCGGGGCGTTAACCCAACAGTTTCTAAGCTGCCATACAATATACAAGAGAAGTGGACCACTATCGGGTCAAAATAAAAAAGGGCCAAACAAGCCTCTTTTCCTCCATTTTCCTTCTTCTGTGACTTCATCAAGGAGATGGCAGAGTGCAAAACTGACCCCAGCTTCTGCTATGAAGAACCCAGCGGCTCTGCATCATCCCCTAAGTACGGGAGTTTGTGCTCTCACCACAGCAACTGCAGTCGTCTGGAGTCTGCAAAAAAGACAGAAGTTCTGCCTACACTGACATTACCACCAGTCAAAGGCAGTGAAGGTGAGAAGGTTGAAAATCCGAACCTCCAGTGTCCAATTCACAAACTGCCACATCCCCTGAAGAAGTACATTGGCTTCTGAAAGAAACCTCTTCAAGAACAAAAGGAGCTCTCGAAGAAGTTTGGAGTATGCTTCAGGTGCTGCGCCTCTACCAGACATCTTGCGAAGGACTGTGTCATCGCCATCAAGTGTCTAGAGTGCGATAGCGAAGACCACGTTCAAGCGCTCCATCCATCACAGCCTGACTCTGCATCTACATCTTCTCCCACCACAAGCCATGGCGGGGAGAGTTCAGACAAAGTGACAAGCCAAGTTGCAGTATCTGCCTCATGCACCAAAGTCTGCGGAGGTCTTCGAGACAAGTCCTGCGCAAATATTTGCCTTGCAAGGGTGTATCCCAAGGGTCATCCAGAGAAGGCAGTCAAGGTGTACATTAGTCTGGATGACCAGAGCAACAAATCATTGGCCAAGTCAGAACTCTTCGACTTGTTCGACTTAAAAGGAGACGTCTGTCCCTACACCTTGGGCACCTGCAGTGACATTATAAAAACCTATGGAAGAAGGGCCGTAGGCCTCATAATAACTTCTCGTGAAAAGGACGCCATAGAGATACCACTACCCACACTTGATGAGTGTAACCACCTTACATTCAACAGGGAAGAAATCCAATGCCAGAAGTCGCTCTTCAACAACCTCTTCTCTGAATGATAGCCAAAGAGATGCCACCCCTGGCCGACAAGGTAGACATCCTAATTCTCCTCGGCAGAGACATTATATGACTGCGCAACATGCGGCAACAAATCCACGGACTACTCAATGAACCATACGCCCAGCCTTGAGCTAGGCTGGGTAAACATCGGCAATATCTGTAGTGACCAGACACAGGATCCCAGCAACATCTCCTCTTACAAAACCCTTTTTATGTCAGATCACCATGACTTGTCCATCCTGCCAGACCCACATCACTACTGGATGAAGAAGTCAAACGACATTGTCAACAACAACCATCTGACAATTCAAGTCTGCTTTATCCTCGAGACTACAACCTTGAGGGAACAGCATTCGATCCTACAATGAAGGACAACAACTCACCACCTACAGAGGAAGACAAAGTGATCCGCAGCAAGTAACTGCTAAGTTCCTAACCTTTGACGCCTATCTCCATCACAAGCCTGGTCAAGCCAAAGCCATGCTAGACTTCAGTGCTCAGAGTGAGAGCCACTCTCTCAACAGCCTACCTCTTACCGATGGTGCTAGCATTTTCCCCACACAATGCAGTCTCAGCATACTGCCGGATGTTGAACAAGACACGTTCACTTTCCAAGCATAACCCTTCTTATCAAACAAGGAGCCTCGCCTGTTCAAAACAGCATCCACAGTCCTCTTGAGTTCAAAACACCCATCGCAGTTCAAGGCAGAGCATCACTGAGACAGCTTGCTACTCAGGGCATCAACAGGAACACTACTGTATGTTACCATCTCAGAGACAGCAAAGGTGGGAGATTGGGGAAGAAGTACCTAAAGGCCTTACAGCAGCTCCAAGTCCTGCACTGTAGTTTTTTAAAGATTCCTTCAGTCATCATCAAGAGACAAGGCTATGTTTCTTATGATGCATCTACGAAGACTACAGCTGCAGGAACCTCTCCAAGTGCTTCAGTTTGCTGACTCCTTCAAACAGGAGTCACATGAAAGTAACTGTCGCTGAACTCTGCTATGGCGGGAAGCATACCTTCACATGCTACTGCTGTGCTAGGACACAGGATTATCAGCAGCCAACTTAACTTAAACTTCCCCTTGTGGACAGAGCACAAGGACTTATGAAATCTGACGATTTCAGACGGGGAGTGTTGTGTCCCACAAAAGGGAACAACCTGTAATGTATATTTCTCTGTGTTTAGTTCTTCCTCCAATCAGCAAAATTCCCTGGTGTTGCTAGGTAGAATTAGACTGTGTGAAAATTGTCTCTATGTTCCTCCTGTAGTTGAGCTCTGTATTAGGTTGCTCCTCCCTTCTTCAGTTTAGCCTACAGCAGCCATTACTCAAGACACATGTGTACTCCCCTGTACAGATTACCCCTTTTTACCTAATGTTCATTGTAAACTAGTACAAGATTTTGGAAGAAAACAGCATTGTTTCTCCTGGTCTTTCTACAGTTGCATTGCCAGTGGAGTTAAAGCTACTGAGGATGCCTGGTGGTGTATGTACAAGCTATACAATTATCTAAGAAGCTGATAGAACACTTGGAATTCGCAGCTAGCAGAAAGAGTCAGAATAAATGCTAAGAAAACAATTTCATAATTATTTAGAATCACCAATACTAATGTTTTAACACAGGAGGAGTTCAGAAATCAATATTTTGTGGAATAACCATGATTTTTAATCACAGCTTTCATGCGTCTTGGCATTCTTTTCACCAGTCTTTCACATTGCTTCACATGCTGTGATTTGCTGCGTGTTTTGGCCGAGACTCGCCAATGCAGATCTTTGGGTGTGAGAAAAAATTACACACCACACGGACCATCAGTGTGACTTGCAAGAAATACGCACCGGTGTCCTTTGAAAAGCCAGCAATTCATGTGTGGTGTACAGTTAAACCACAGTGACAGGTTAGAAAAGAATAGATATATTCACATAGAATACATATATATAGAGAGAGAGCTCTGGCAAAAATTAAGAGACCATGGCAAAATTTTCAGTTTGTCTGATTTTTCTCTTTATAGGTATATTTTTGAGTAAAATGTAAATTGCTCTTTTATACTATAAACTACTGACAACATGTCTTCGAGTTTCCAAGCACTAAATTTTGTATTTATTTTCAGAAAATGGGAAATGGTCAAAATAACAAAAAAATTCAGTGCTTGCAGACCTCAAATAATGCTAAGAAGACAAGTTCATAATCAATTAGAAACAACAATACTAATGTTTTAACTCAGGAAGAGTTCAGAAATCAATATTTTGTGGAATAACCATGATTTTTAATAACAGCTTTCATGTGTCTTGGCATGCTTTCCACCAGTCTTTCACACTGCTTTTGGGTGACCTTATGCCACTCCTGGTACAAAAATTTAAGCAGTTCTTCTTTAGGGATGGGCGAATCTACTCGTTAGGACTCGTTACTCTGCGAGTAGTAGGAGACTCGCAGGACTCGGTACTCTGCGAGTTTCCAAGCGATTACTCGCACAGTAACGAGTCCAAAGTAAATCAATGGCAATCCTAGTTTTGGTCCGTTTTGTATTCAACTCAGATTCTCAGATCAATGCTTTCTGCTTTCAGAGTTTAAATCCGAGTTTTGCTTTCAGAGTTTAAATCCGAGTTTTGCTTTCAGAGTTTAAATCCGAGTTTTGCTTTCAGAGTTTAAATCAGAGTTTTGCTTTCAGAGTTTAAATCCGAGTTTTGCTTTCAGAGTTTAAATCCGAGAGCATTCAGAGTTTTGCTAACTCGCTATCACTGTAGGATCATTTTTGACAGTCAATCCGGGTCCAGCAGCAGAGGAATCGCTGCAAACTCGCTTCCCCATTAATTAACATTGGACTCGCTAGACTCGCAACGAGTAGCGAGTCCTGCACTCGGACTCGTTAGAGTCTAGCGATTCCGAGTAATTTAGGATTCGCCCATCCCTATTCTTCTTTGATTGATGGCTTATGACTATCCATCTTCCTCTTGATATATGATGATCCGGATCGGGTCGCTACAGCCGAGGCAAAACTCAGACAGCTGAAACAGGGTTCTGGTGATGCTGAGGGATATTGTACCCAGTTCAGACGATGGTCTGCAGAAATCAGCTGGAATGATCCAGCACTCAAAAGACAGTTTTTGCAGGTTTGAATGACAGGGTTAAAGATTTACTCATTGCATACCCGCACCTGCTACACTTGAGGCTGCAATGCAGATAGCCATCAGGGTGGATAGAATATTGAGAAACAGGCAGAATGAGGAGAAGGCTTCAATTCTGCTGGATCCTGTCTCTTAAGAAACCCCCGTGGACTGTGGACTATGGGGAACCGATGCAACTTGGTGCGATGTCCTCTCATTCCCAGGAAAGGGAGAGAAGGTTCTCTGAGGGGCTATACCTTTATTGTGGTAAGACTGCCCATTTTATCAAGCAATGTGAAGGTTACATAAATCAGGAAAAGAAAAAAAAAGGGGGTCAGAGTAACCCTCTAGTTCATATTGCATTTTTACGGTCCGCAGGAGTTTCTTTTTCTGGTATTTCTATCTGTCATGGTCATACTATGGATTTTCAAGTGATGGTGGACTGTGGGTCTGCACTGAATTTGATCGAGCAACAATTTCTAGACAAGTATAAGATTGAGTCTGTACCTTTATCATCCCCTTTTCCTGTAGTGGCAATTGATAACACTCTGCTAGAGCATGGGTGCGTTTCCCGAAAGGTCACTGGGTTTCCACTCACTGTGAATATGGAGCACCAGGAATATTTAGATTTGTTTGTACTTGACAAATTGCCTTTTCCAGTCATTCTGGGGTTACCCTAGTTAAAAGTGCACCATCCTGTACTGGACTGGTCGTCAAATACTATAAGATCCTGAGGTCACGGGTGTTATGGGAAATGTGATGTACACATTGCTGCTGTGGTGAAAAATGAGCTACCTGAAGCCATTCAGGAATTCTGGAAAGTATTTTCTGAAGTTGAGTCACAAGCGCTACCACCACATAGAGATTACAATTGCGCTATTGAGTTCATCCCAGGTGCTACTCTCCCTAAGAGTCGTTTATTTAATCTGACGATCCCTGAGAGGGAGGCCTTAAAGGAATACCTGCAGACTAGCCTTACTGCAGGTCATATAAGACCCTCCAAGTCCCCTATGGCTGTGGGATTCTTTTTTGTCAAAAAGAAAAATGGGGGTCTTAGGCCGTGTTTGGATTTCAGAGAGATTAACAAGATCACTGTGCGCAATCCTTACCCCTTGCCGCTAATTCCGGATTTGTTTAACCAATTAGTTGGAGCCAAGTGGTTCTCTAAGATTGATATCCGTGGGGCATATAATTTGCTGATAATTAAAGAAGGCGATGAATGGAAGGCAGCCTTTAATACCCCAGAAGGTCATTTTGAGTGTCTAATAATGCCTTTCGGCCTTACAAATGCTCCGGCGTTCTTTCAGAATGTCATCAACGACATTCTAAGGCCGTTGATCGGTAGGAGTGTTATTGTTTATTTGGATGATACTTTGATCTACTAGCCCGATCTGGAGACACATTGGCATAGAGTCCGCGAGGTTCTGCAGATTCTGAGAGAAAACACACTCTTTGCTAAACTGAAGAAATGCGAGTTTGCGGTACAGAAAATTAGCTTTTTGGGGTACATTGTTTCCAGTGATGGGTTTGAGATGGACCCGGTGAAGGTTCAGGCGGTATTGGAATGGCCAAGACCTGAATGCTTGAAGTCAATTCAGAGATTCTTGGGGTTTGCTAATTATTACAGAAAATTCATAAAGAATTTTTCTGTTATCACCAAACCCCTTACTGATCTGACTAAGAAGGGTGCCAATACTGTCCAATGGTCCCTTGAGGCTGTTAAGGCCTTTGAGTATCTCAAGGAGAAGTTTAGCTCTGCTCCTGTATTGATACAGACAGACGAGACTAAGCCCATTCTGGTAGAGGTGGACGCCTCATCAGTAAGAGTGGGGGCTGTTCTGTCACAGGAGGGAGAGGATGGGGTACATCCCTGTGCGTTCTTCTCTAAGAAATTTTCGGAGGCAGAGCTCAACTACGATGTTGGGAACTGAGAATTGCTGGCTATTAAGCTTGCGTTTGAGCATTGGCGACATTTTTTGGAGGGCACTAGACATAATATACAAGTCTTTACTGATCATAAGAATTTGATCTATCTGGATGCTGCCAAAAGCTTGAATGCTCGTCAAGCTAGGTGGGCATTGTTTTTTGCCCAGTTCCATTTCTCTGTGACATATATGCCTGGGACAAAGAATGTTAAAGCTGATGCTTTTTCTCGAAGGTTCTCCCCAGCGGTTAATACTGAAAAGGAGGAATCTATTCTGCAGAAAGGGGTGGTGGTGACAGCTTTAGGTTCTAAGTTGGAAAATAGCATTCTTAAAGCCCAGGATGCAGCACCAACCAACACTCCCTATGGGAAATTATTTGTGCCTAAAGCCCTGAGTTGAGCTTTGTTTATGGAATGTCATGAGTCTTGTTTGGAGGGTAATGCAGGGATTGCCAAAGCTAGAAAGTCGATCGGTCAGAATTTCTGGTGGCCAGGTTGGCTGAGAGAAATCGTCAAGTGGGTGCGTCAGTGTACCGTGTGCGCTAGGTCAAAGGCTTCTCATGCTCCAGCTTCAGGGATGCTGTGTCCATTAGAGGTTCCTAGTGTTATGGAAATATATGTATATGTATTTCATATAAATCTCACTTGCCTGCTATAGGCTATATACTCCATATACTGCTATATACTCATGTACTCTTATATATTCTTATATGCACACAGATACATATTCACAGTTTGAACCTTGTAACTAGTTGGTGGAAATGACCTACTGCCCCCCCATGAGATAGTCTGGGGAGCAGATGGTATTTTATGATAGCATTGTCTTGTGATATTTGTCCCAGACATAGAAAGAGGAAGTTTAGGCCAGATGTGCCAGCCGATATCAGAACATTGCTGACATTGTAAGACAAAGAGCAGTATATCATCTGACGCTTAAGTCACCTTAGGTCGACGCCCAGATATGTTTATGCATTAAAACTGACCAATTAGCTAAGAAGTAAAGCCTCTATGTTAATGAGTAGCCACTCCTTTTCTGTACAACTGATAAAACCAAGTATATTCAATAAACTTCCAGAGTTTTGCTGGGAGGTATTGCTGCCAACCAAGTCTGGCGTCTTTCCTTCTTTGAGCGCTCAATAAGACTCTGTCTAATTAGGACAGGCCACAGTATGCACAGGGGTAAATCTACCCAAATCAAAAGTAAATGCATCCACAACACTAGTTCCCCATGGACGCATCTTGCAATGGATTTTATCACCGACCTGCCGGTCTCTGAGGGTTTTTCTGTCATCTGGGTTGTGGTAGACCGGTTTAGTAAGATGTGTCATCTGGTCCCATTCAATAAATTACCCTGCGCTAAGACACTTGCCAGGGCATTTGTGAAAGAGATTGTCAGACTCCATGGTGTCCCCACGGACATTGCTTCCAATAGGGGACCACAGTTTGTAGCTTGATTTTGGCGTGCCTTTTGTGACAGACTAAAGGTTCATTTGTCATTTTCATCAGGTTATCATCTGGAGTTCAATTGACAGACCAAGAGGAAGAACCAGGACGTTGGGCAGTTTTTGAGATGTTTTGTAGCAGACAATCAGGAGATGTGGTCGAAATATCTACCATTAGCTGAGTTTGCTCTCAATAATCATACATCTTCTTCGGCTGGGTGTTCTCCTTTTTTTTGTTGTACTGGGAAGCATCCATCTTTCGGTCCTTTCTCTAGGATTGGGGCAGTGGCGCCTGAGGAGGAGAGTTTTTCTGGAAATTTGGAACGGGTTTGGACCAGTGTGCGCCATAATCTGAATCAGGCTAATAGGAGGTCTAAGAAATATTTTGACAAGAAAAGAAGGGAGGCGAGGTTGGTTATTGGGGACATGGTTTGGTTGTCCTCTAGGAATCTGCATTTAAAGATCCCATCTGAAAAGTTGGGGCCTAAGTTTGTTGGACCCTTCAAAGTGGTTTAGATTGTCAACTCGGCAGCAGCCAGATTGGACATTCCTTCGTCCTGGAAAATTAATTCAGTTTTTCATGTATCTTTGCTGAAGAAAGTTGACACGCCTGATAAGGTGGCTATGCCGTCTGCTCCTCAAATTGATGAGGACTGTGAGTTTGAGATTTCACGCATTCTTGATTCCAGGTGGCACAAAGGAGGCTTACAGTATCTCGTGTCCTGGAAGGGTTTCGATCCCGAGGACAATTCCTGGGTAAAAGCTGTGGACGTCTCAGCCTCAAGATTAAATAAGGCTTTTCACAGGAGATTTCCGAATATGCCTCGGCCTAGATGATCTGGGGGATCCTCGTAAAAGGGGAGGTACTGTTAGAATCTGTTCAGTTTGTGACTATCTGCCATTTTCTTATAGTGTTTTGGCTGATGGTCTTTTTCCCCTGGTGCTGGATTTGTCTTGGGTCAGGTGACTGTATCACCCTTTATTAACCTGAACGTCTCCCATTCCTTGCTGGACAACAGTGTTAATCCGCTTGAAGTCTGGCTTGGAGCCTTGCTTTTCCTTCTGTGTGTTTAATTAGTGCAGTTCTGGGACCTCTGGTTCTGCTAGTCTTAGTTTCTGTTTTCAGTTTGTTTCTGCAGCCTTCTCTTTGTTTTCTATTAGGAGGTGACCCATTTTTGTACCCACTCCTTAGATCTTTCAGGGACCCCCTTCCCCCTATCTATAGGTCTTCGCTTGAGATTAACCTAGGATCGTCGGTGTGTCTATTCACAAGGAATGGGTTGCCCACTCCATCGTAGGGTATCAGCCTAGCCGCAGTGCAGGGTCAGTTTTCCCCCTCCTACCCTAGTCCTGTGTTGCAGAACTGTAACAGGTACCTGACTTCACGTGTTTAATTATCCTAAAGTGTCACCACAAAGGATAAAATTTCACTGTCATGTCCTTCACAGAATATATCACATTCTCATGAGAGAAAAGCTCCTTCTAAAATGGGTTATTCACTGGACATGCCATGATATATTTCATATGTAAGAATCCCACCACTCAAACCCCCAACTATATCTCAATTCATACTGATTTGTCCTTCATTTTCTTTTACATTGGCTTGAGATATCCCAAAATTTGAATACCCACCAGTGAGAGGCAAAGATGTATTATTTTCTAAGCTGCTTTTCAAGTTGGAATATCTTGAGTAAAGAGGAAAGATAAGGAGAGGCACATTTGTGACACTCTGTGATGTGCCAACCTACTATGACCTCAGCAGTATGTTCTTCCAGCAAATAGGTGACATCATGAACATCAATCTGACAATTTTAGCATATCCTGTGTATTGTTAGCTGTTGTTTTGCCTATTGCCAGAAGTGGTATTTGTAACCTTAACAAAAAATTTATGTCACCAAACCGACATAAAAGGCCATAAAACTTTCCAACATGGACAAGAATGAGAACTGGAACCTGTAGATCAGAGAAATTATATTCTTCCAATAGACTGATGTTGCAGACATGGGACTTCCACCTACCTGACATTATTAGCATATTCCATATCTTGGTCGCTTTAGTGTTGCTTCTTTGCAGAAGAGGAACTTCTCATTTATAAACTTAGCAAGAAATGTATGTCAACAAACCAGCTTAAGGGGCAATAAAGTTGTCCAATATGGAAAATAATGTGAACTGGAACCAGAAGATCAGAGAACTGATGTTCTCGTAATAGATTGTTGTTCCTCTATTACGACTTCCATCTACCTGACATTTTTAGTATATCTAGTGTATCCTGTATCAAGGTTGCTGTTATGTTGTCTCTTGGCAGTGGAGGACCATCTCATTTGTAAACCTAGCAAGAATTCTGTGTCACTAAACCAGCATAAGAGGCCATGAAGTTGTCTACCATAGACAGGAATTTGATCTGAAACCAGTAGATCGGAATACCCATATTCTCCCAACAGATTGATATTTGAGATGCTGAACTTCCACCTATCGGACATTGTTAGCAAATCCTGTATCTTTGTTGCTGCTGTGTGGCCTCTGGGCAGAAGAGGACCATCTCATTTGTAATCTTGGCAAAATATCTATGTCACGAAACCAGCATAAGAGGCCATACATTTGTCCATCATAGACAAGAATGTGAACTGAAACCAGCGGAGTTGCTCTTTTTGGGAATCCAAGCTCACCATGAATGCAGTTCACGTGATTATTGATTTTTGCATAGTCTGCAAGTAATGTGTAATACGCTACTAAAGACTTTGAAGGAACGCACTGTGACAGTTTCCTTAAACTTTAGCATGGTAAGCTGCATTGCAATGAACCTTATTAACATTTACTTTGAGATGTTCCAAGGAAGTGAACACAGGTAAATCCTTCTTCTCTGGCTTCAAAGGTGTTAAGGGACGGGAATTTTGGAGGAATTAATGAAAAGCTGCTACTAGTGAGAACATTCCTGGCTTGTGCTAAGCTTCTCAGGGCTTTAATCAAACAGCATGCTGTCAGTGTGAGACATACAATCCCAACCTCTAATTTCACAGCTGGAACAGCTAATATACTGGATGACTCTCTTTGTACAAAGAACGAACTGGATGCTGGGGGCATGGTACCATGCTGAGTGTACCCTCATGAACTTGCAATTAAAACAAAAAAAAACATATGTGCACATGTACTGTACAAGCACACGGAATACACAAAAGCACTCATGTAACAAATATGGCGTGCAATTGATTTCTATTATTATGTATGCAATCTAGCTCCTTCCTACAGATAAGAAAGCTGTCTCTACTGTCACTTGGGTCTAGTGTCCCCTATTGGTGGTGGCTTTCTATTAGCCCATTTCATTTCAATATTCAACTCTTGCAACATGTTAAAGAATATCAGCAAATTAAAGACCTATCTGATAAACGTCAGACATGCAAGGTTTGGCAAACTGCATGAAACACCCTTGAAAGGGTCAAAAACCTCAAAATATGTCTGTGGATAGCAGTCTATCTTATAAACCAGTGGTGCTCACTTGTAGGGATGGAAGAGGTGCGCCAAATATGGTAATGTCCTTAGCATTCAAGACTAGGTATGGCAGCAGGATGTTACATGGCAGCCTTTGGTTTGAAGGCATTGTCGCCACCTTCCATTCTCACATGGAGTATCTTCGCTCATGATGCCCTGTGTATTTCGCTTGGCTTTACAAGCTTTCTTCTATTCCAAGCCAGGTCACTTTGCCAATGCACCACCGGGCTTACAGGTCTTTCTCTGCTTTGCCCGATAATACAGTCAGTACTAAACCTACATCATGAGCCTCATTGTGTTGACTTCTGAGTAGATGACATGGACATATCCATAGCCGGATCTTTACACATTTTTTCTGGCCTTAAGATAGTACCTAACTAACTATCACAGGAGTGGCATGCCTATCAGTTCACAAAATGTACATTCTTGCACAGCGACTTCTTGCTCTCAAGGCCCACACTTACACACGCTTGCAAGAAATTTGATTTCTGTCACTTTGCTTTGACACAATTCATAATATGTCTCAGTGGTGGCTCATCAGATCTTTCATGCCTGGGAATGCCAAGGAGTAGTGATGATCGAACCCGAACAGGAATATTTGTGATCCGTAAAGGACTTCTAGCATCCATGCATGGACCCTAAACACTGACTTTTTCCAAGAAGTCCGTTATAATGTTATAACGTTATAATGCCGAATAAGGCTTGATGAAAGGCTGCTGCACAGCCAATAAACAAGCTCTTAGGCTGTAGGCATTTATGGAGCCATCTCAGCCATGCCAAGTACTTACATGGCTGTGATCATGTGACCCTGCCTGTAAAAAGGCAGGGTCATGGGTTGTTCCTCTATTCTGTTCCTCGTATGCTGTCAGTCTGATTCTCACTTCTCCATGCCATATCAGCCTTGTTCTCTGTGCCCTAAAAGTCTGTTCCTGTGTGCCATACCAGAATTGTGTAGACTTCTCTAACAGGCTGTTGCTCTGTGCCATTAAAGCCTCGTGTTCTGTGGAATAAAAGCCTGTTGCTCTGTGGCAAAAAAAATCTATTGTTCTGTGCCATATAAACCTTGTTCTCTAAAACTCTTATTGCTCTTTTGCATGAAAAGCTTATGCTCTTTCTGAAAAAAAAAACTTGTTCTACATGCCATAAAAACCTGTTGTTCTTTGGCATAATAGTCCAGAGTATAGTCACCGAATCCTGCCTCTCTCTCTTACAAAGTATTTTTTTAAGGGGGGAAATACATGAGGAGAGCAACAAATAGGGGACGTGGATGTGGTCATGGTACTGCTAGTTATGATGATTTAGCTGATACGAGGTACAAGGGTAGCAGATGACATGGTCAATCTGTGCCTATTACGTGTCTACCTGCAGTGGCACCCCAGGAGTTCAGTTGCCACAATGGCCTTGCCTCCCTCCAGGGGAGAGTGATGTCATGCCTGGAAGCAAAGAAGGAATCCCCTTACCAGATAGTTCCAGCATACAACAGAGTTCCTGTTCCAGGCCAAGAGAGGGAGCTCTAAACCCAACTTCTGGGGAGCTGCTCTCTGGTCAGAAGCAGGAAGTTAGTAGTTAGTTAGTGCCTGAACAGGGTTGAGACAGGATGTGTGGAGAGAAGCTGGGGACTGGAGCTATAGCTGAGCGCACTCCCAGGCTTGAGTGCCAGAGACCGGACCCAGGAGTCCGAGGCTGTGTGGGTACTAAAGCCCCAGCAGCAGAATCTGGAGGACAGAAGACTGCAGATCCTCTGTCCCCAACTGATACTCGATGACTGTCTTACTGAGTCAATATGATGGACTTATGGTCCTTACATACATAGCGCTCACTAATATGCTAATTAGGCAAGAGACAAGAAGTCTGTGCTCACTAAAACAATAGTATTTTATTCTATTAAAATCAGAGATATTAATGAATTAACATATAAATTTGCACACGAATTTTAGCAGCACTAGTCTAACATTACATGATCAATACATCATCTATCCATAGAGAAAGTAAGCATCAATATATTACCAGATATTGTAGCATCACTCCTCTATCGGGGGACTCGATTGGCGAGGAGGAAAGATCCTGTAAAACTCCATCACAGAAGATATGCGTCCATAAGTCTCCTGGAACGTCCCTACTCGCCAGTGGATATTCCCTCGGTTATATACAAACTGTTCCTAGATATGAATCTAGTCCTGCGCACTACAACTTCTACAAGTAATGTTTACACAAGCTGTACAGCTGCGCAGTGAACATTTCAGCTTGTGCTCTGCTTGTGTTACACAAGCGCTGTATGGTTGTTTTTCACATTCCTTCTGCATATTGTAATCATGTACTCAGAGAGGTCATTCAGCGGTCAAATCCCCAGTCTCTTGTAATGTTGTACTGAATACTTTTGAATAGGAATAATAAGACCTGTGATCACCTACCTACCTACCATCTGGATACCTTTTCTAATATCAATCATACATCATTCATATCACATAAGTATCACAATCGATCCTTGAGCACGGGAATTATTTTCCACTTCCATAGGTCACCATCAGTACTTTTGGTTTCCTACAGAATATTTTGTATTCCATATAGCAATTCCACATTGAAAGGAGCATTACTATTATGGCAAGTACCAACACAGGGTGAATGATCCAATTTAGCATCTTTTGAGCTGAGGGAGAATGACCCATGAATATATCATACCAATGATGAGAAGTAGCATCAGCTATTATAGACCCCATTTTTACAATTTTTCCTACAACTATGGTAGTTTTAATTATATGCTGTTGTATTGTTTTATTTAAAGCAGAAAGCATCTTCATACCCTCTTCTGAATGCGTAATAACATCTCTTAATTTAGTCAAATTTAATTCCCAATTGTTTACTTCTAAAAGTTTAGGGTTCCACTGAACCGTTTCTTGTATAACTTGATCAGGAGTTAGTAAGAATGTCTGACTTTCCCATCGTATTGTGGATACATCCTTCAAACATCCCACAAAGGGAGTTTGCATATCTGGTATTATAGGGGTATCTGTTACCACACAAACTTCTTGTGAAGCTATTTCTACTAACAATTTGAATGTTATAGGTAAAACAGTAAATTCACAGATATTAACGGTATTTTACAATAGACAAGGTTCATATACTGTAGAATGTAATCTGCAAATCTTTCCGTCCAAAGTATCCTCACATAAACTTAAATCATGTGTTCTATTGTTAACATCAATATACATACCATACATGGTAGGCATCCAAAACCATTGTGACCCTGGGGGCCCCAATAATAATGGTAATACAACATACCTACACATTATTTGTTGATTTGCTACATTGTATATATATAATATACCTTGACAACTTGTATCACTGAAAATCATTTTAGGGACTTCAATTTTTAACCATGAAGTTTTTGAAATTGTATTTTTAAATACGGTCCTCCAAACTTTTTCATTCCCTGTCATTAACTGAGTTTGCATTGTAGTTTTCTGCTGCATTTGATATATGGTCTGCAATGTACAAGTGGTCCAATTCAAAGCTTTACTTATATTAGACCCTGCTTCAAAGTTAAAATTATTTGAAGCATTCTGTATAGCTAATAAAAACTGATCTACTCCAGTGGCTTGAGTCCATGGCTGCCATAGAGTAGGCATCCATTTTCCTTGTAAAGTCAAAGCATTCTGTATATCCTTCCCTGCATTACTCATTTGATTGGCCAGAGCCTCTATATCAAAACCATTTAAAGTTCCAGTTACTGTACCATATGCTCCCATTAATGTATCATACCATGCTCGCTTCTTTCGAATGGGGCATGGGTATGTGGGAGGAAAGGTAACTACAACTGAAACAACGGTTTTCCGAGATTGGGTACCAGTTTTTATACAGGATGTTGGGATTCTTTTCATATGTCCCGGATCAATCTTTGAAGCATTTGTTTGAATTATTCTTAAGTACCGTCTTAAGCTAGCTACACCTCCCCATACACCACCATCCGTCCTATTTGGCTTAGGGTTAATAGCTATTACCCTATTTGTCATATTGGCACATACTATTAGTTTAGTTCTATTTAGCTGAAAACTAAAATTCGTAGCATTTAGTCCTTTATCAGAATAATTAGCAAATACTGTCCAATTTATTCCAACATTTGGAGGTTTCATTAACAGTTTGTCTATGTCTTCCTCCCAGCAAGCAATATTTTCTTCTGCTGCAACTTGTACAGTTCCAGTGCTATTCGTTAGCACTGTAAAAGGCCATGGTCATCGTCCTGGATAGTCATAGGGTGGGGGATCTTCATATAGCGGCCCATACATCCACGATGCTGTTGTGTTTATTAGCGTCAAGTTCACGTTGAATACCAATGTTCCATTATTTGATACAATATAAACATTCCAATCTCCAGGCCTTGGCAAGAGAGGCACCTGTTCTGTAGTCAACTTAACTCCGGGGGTCCATGTATCAACGACCCAACACAGCCCTCCAAGGATTCCAAGGCACCACTGTACAAGCATCTAAAATTTAAATAAAGAGAGTTATTCTCGCAAGTAACATTTTTCTTGTGGGATATTTTCCCACTAGTGTTGAGCATTCCGATACCGCAAGTATCGGGTATCGGCCGATATTAGCGGTATCGGAATTCCGATACTTAGTTCCGATACTTTTGTCATATCGGATTCCGGAATCGGAATCGGAATAGGAAGTTCCCATCATGCTATGAGCCTGCTTGCTTTGATTAAGCCAATGGGAATCCTCCGAAGTGTGGGCACATCCTGTTAGGCATGTAGGCATGTTAACTATTGGCATGGCTGTGATTGGCTGCCAAAATGATGTCATGATGCACTATAAAAGCCACCGCAGCCGCCATTTCTGGTCACTCTGCTGTGAATTCAGTTAGGGACAGGCTGCTGTAGAAGACTGTGAGGGACAGTTAGAAATAGCGATTCCACCAAACATCTAGTGCTTTACCCAGGCTACATAAACCACCACTGTAGCCTTCTTTGCCCTAGCAGCAGTGTTCACAGCTGTCTGCAAGGGCTGTGTGAGTGCAGCTCACGCTGTGGAGTGGGTCCTGCAGCCACGTCAGGCTGTAGGCCACCCAGTGTGATCACTGCTGCCTCATACATCTTTTATTTTTTGAGCTGCATTTTTTACATAATTTCAATCTAGTGTGCTTCCATCCGTATCCATATACGTTGGTTGCAAACACTAGTAGTAGACAGCGGAGCCTTTCTGCAGCCTTTCAGTGCTAGTGTCCACTTTGCTGCACTGTTCACGGCTGTCTGAGAGGTCTCTGACTGTGTGTGAGTGCAGCTCACGCTGAGTAGTGTGTCCTGCAGCTACGTCTGGCTGTAGGACGCTCAGCGTGCGTCAGTGCCTCACACATATTTTTATTTGAGTGCAGCTCATTTTTTCTTCTATTAGTGTGCATCCATCCGTCTCCATCTACGGTGGTTGCAAACACTATATAGGAGTACACAGCGGAGCCTTTCTGCAGCCTGTCAGTGCCAGTGCCCACTTAGCTGCACTGTTGACGGCTGTCTGAGAGGCCTCTGACTGTGTGTGAGTGCAGCTCACGCTGAGTAGAGTGTCCTGCAGCTACGTCTGGTTGTAGGACGCTCAACGTGCGTCACTGCCTCACACATATTTGTCTTTGAGTGCAGCTCATTTTTTCTTCTCCTATTAGTGTGCATCCATCCGTATCCATCAACATTGGTTGGTTGCAAACACTATATAGGAGTAGATAGAGGAGCCTTTTTTCTGGCTTGTGCCCTGCCGGCGCAACCAGATTAGTATTACCCAATTTTTTTGGAGCCTCATCTTTTGCATTGTAGGTTACCTGCCTGCATTGTAATAGCTCCAAAAAGTTGGTGATACTATCAGTTTCAATTCTTTGTTCACATACTTTGAGTTTGTTTCCAACAAAGAAACCACAAAAAAAGTTCACCAAACACTACATTTGGAACTTGTGTAGGCCACATCAGCTCCTATTAAAGTCTAGTCCACACACACACACTTCATAAAATTAGTGCTTCTTGTACCTGTAACCAGCTGTTCAGGAATAAGCACACTAAGGCCCCCCTTTGTACTTTTTTGCCTATCTTAAGCAGTCTTGCAAGATGAAGAAGGCAGGGAGTAAGGCGCGTGGGCATGGGCGTGGGCGTGGAGTTTCAGCAGGGAGAGGACGTGGGGATTCTGCAGGGAGAGGACGTGGGGATTCTACAGGTAGAGGACGTGGGGATTCTGGGCCTGCTGCGGGCACCAGTGGATCAGCATCCCCCAGTTTTAGCAGGCAACAGTCCTTTATGCGCAGCTTTGTAGGACCTCAACGTACCCCACTGCTGCGGGAGGAACAAATTGAAGCCGTTGTCGGATGGATGGCAGCTAACGCATCGACTTCAATTACTTCCGCATCCTCTCAGGGTCAGAGCACCGAAGAGCAACCATCTGTCTCTTCACCACCTGCCAAAGTGCCCAGGCAGTCAGAGAGACATGGACAGGAGCCATCACAGTCTCTACTTCTGTTCTCGGAATCTGTTGGCTTGGAAAGAGGGGGCCAGCCAAGCAGCATTCCTGAATGTGAAGAAGAGGGAGTATGCAGTGATGCGCAACTTCTTTGTCCCTCTGAATCTGAAGAGGCGAGTGGGCCAGTGCCTATGGTCAGCACACCTCAGTACGCATCAGATGATGACGAGACTCAGTTGCCACTTTCTGGTGCGTACGGTGCTGGCGAGACAACCCCGGAGAAGCAGCTGTTTGAAGAGGGGAGGGAAGATGATGAGGTCCTTGACCCATCATGGCGTGAGCAACAGGAAGGTGGTGGGAGCAGCTCGGAGGAAGAGATTCCCCTACCGGCCAAAACAGGAGGCAGAGGGAGGGGGAAGACTTGGTTGCCTGTACCCTCCACTTCGGCACCCGTTAGGAGCATTCCTCCTTCCAAAGGCAAACCGGGCGCTCACAAGAGTTGCAGTGCGTGGTCCTTTTTTGACACAGTTGCAGATGACATTTGCTTTGTCAAATGCAAGCTGTGTCATCAGAGAGTCAAAAGAGGGAGAAATGTCAGCAACCTCAATACCACAAATATGTGGAAACATGTGCGCACCAAGCACGAGTTGGAGTTGCAGAGACACCCTGAAGACGTAGGCCAACGTACATCACCACCTACCACCTCTTCAGTTCGTGTTGGGCCCTCTTCCTCCAGCTCACACACTGCTGGTTCGGCTTCCTCACAGGATCGCCAAGGAAGAACCTCTGCCACTGTTGTCCGGAGACCCTGTCAGATTACACCCATAGCAGCACGTTCCCATCCATCACAGCCATCGGTAGCACAGGCATGGGATAAAAGGCGCCCTTACTCGGCAAACCATCCCCGAGCACAGTCTCTGAATGCTGGCATTGCCAAACTTCTGGCAGTTGAAATGCTGTCATTCAGGCTGGTGGACACTGACACCTTCCGGGACTTAATGGCATTGGCAGTCCCCCAATACAACGTGCCCAGCCTCTTTTATTTCAGCAGGCGAGCCGTCCCTGCCCTGCAGAAACATGTTGAGGGCAAAATAAAACATGCGCTACTAAACGCCGTTAGTAGCAAGGTCCACCTGACCACCGATGCGTGGACCAGTAACCATGGACAGGGACGATACCTTTCCCTCACTGCCCACTGGGTCAATGTTGTGGAGCCGGGTACGGATCTGGAGAGTGGCGCTGTACGTGTTCTTCCAACGCCACGGATTGCAGGACTCCAGTCTGTACACATAGACTCCTCCTCCTACTCAAGTTCCTCAGAAACAGCAGAGCAGGAGCCTGTTACGACCGATATGAGCACAGCCGTGGCCAAACGTCAACAGGCTGTACTCAAATTAATTTCTTTGGGGAATCGAAGCCACACAGCGCAGGAGCTCTGGAATGCTATCAAGCTGGAGAGCGATGTGTGGTTTGGGCCAGCGAATCTCCAGCCGGGCTTGGTAGTGTGTGACAATGGCCGAAATCTGGTGGCAGCTCTTGGCCTAGGCAACCTCACACACATCCCATGTCTGGCACATGTTCTTAACTTGGTCGTGCAGAGCTTTCTGAGGGACTATCCGGATCTTGCTGCACTGTTGCACAAGGTCCGCATAGAGTGCGCTCACTTGCGACGTTCCAGCACGGCAAGATCGCGCCTCGCTGCTCTGCAGCGACGATTTGGCCTTCCGGAACATCGCATCATATGTGACCTACCCACCCGGTGGAATTCAACGTTACATATGTTGGAGCGGTTGTGTGAGCAGCAGGCAGCAGTCATGGAGTACCAGCTGCATCAGGCGCAAACAAGTCGCACTGTGCGCCGTTCACACTTCAGCACCATTGAGTGGGCCTCTATGAAGGACATCTGCCTCGTTTTGCGTGCCTTCGATGAATCCACGCGGATGGCGAGTGCAGATGATGCACTAGTCAGCATGACTGTCCCCCTTATCTGCCTGCTTCAACAAACACTGCAAGCACTAAGGGATGAGGTTTCAGAAGAGGTGGAGGATGAGGAGTCCCAAATGCCATCTGCTTCTGGACAGTCTGCGCTACGTGTTTCCTCACAAAGGCCTAGGCAGGGGACACTTTGTGAGGAGGATGAGGAGGAGTCGATGGAGGAGGAAGACATCTCTCCAGAGGAGGGAGGTACACAAACCTCTACTCAGTATGTACAGCGAGGGTGGGGTGATGCAGAGCAGGCCGAGGTCACGCCTCAAACAGGGGACAGCAGTTCTTTGGCAGTTGGGAGTCTGCAGCACATGGTTGATTTCATGCTGCAGTGCCTGAGAAACGACCGCCGCATCGCCCACATTCTCGTCTCGGCTGATTATTGGGTGTACACCCTCCTAGATCCTCGCTACCGGGACAGCGTACAAAGGCTCATACCAACGTTGAACCGGGAGCGTAAAATGCGGGAGTACGAAGAGTCACTGGTGCAGTCCATAATGTTTTCCATTCCACCCGACAGCATTGTTGCTAGTGCTTTACAAAGCAGCTCTGTGCGTCGAGGCAGTGGAGGAAACTCTGCACAAAGAGGGAGCAGAGGCAGCGCCGCAGCACAAGGCAAGACCACTATGGCCCAAATGTGGCAAAGTTTTGTGTGTCCACCACAATTGTCTACACCATCAGCGACGCCTCGAGTCAGCAGGAGGCAACGCTTCCGTCAGATGGTGTCAGACTACATGTCTTGCCCTGTCGCTGTACTCCCAGATGGCTCTTCCCCCTTCAAGTTTTGGGTCTCTAAGCTGGATACATGGCCAGAGCTTAGCCAGTATGCATTGGAGGTGCTGGCTTGCCCTGCTGCCAGTGTATTATCGGAACGTGTCTTTAGTGCCGCAGGTGGTGTACTAGCAGACCGTCGCACGCGACTATCTTCCGATAATGTTGACCGGCTGACTTTTCTGAAAATGAACAAGGCCTGGATCTCCAAAGACTTTGCCATTCCTCTTACAGACTAAATTAGTGGTTGGCAACTGTATCCAGGTCTGCTGGTGTGTTCATTTTTCTACCACCTGAACTATAATCCCTTTGCTTCAACACAGCCAGTTGTCGCTCAGATGTGTCGTCTGCACAGAGAAACACACTAGCTCCTGTGTTAGTGGGGTTCAGTAATGCCAGCTGATCCCCTGCTGTGTGGACGGCAAAGTCACCAGCTCCATCAACATTCAAACCACTACTGATTTTTAACCGTGCCCAACTTAGGTCTCTGGCTCCACTGTCTCTACTATTTCCCCTGACCTCCAACCCCGCCATCTACATCTCTGAAGTGGCGTCAGCACAATCTACACTTGTTCCTGTGTTCCTGTGGCTCAGTCCCATCAGTTTATCCCCTGATGTGTGTCCGGCAAGGTCTCCTGCTCTGTCCACATTCCCATAACCAGTAGTGGGAATGAGGACAGAGCTGGCGAACTTGCCGGACAAACATCAGGGGATCAACTGACGGGACTGAGCACCAGTAACACAGGAACAAGTGTAGATTGTGCTGACGCCACTTCAGAGATGTAGCTGGCGGGGTTGGAGGCCAGGGTAAATAGTAGAGACAGTGGAGCCAGAGGCCTAAGTGGAGCATGGTTAGAATCAGTAGTAGTCCACAACCTCCATAAAAACCGCTGCCCATTGGCCTCTGCATGCGGCATGCGTAATCCTGGGCTCCAACAGTGTCAGTTGGTGTTCAGAAGTGTCGTCTCCACAGAGCCAAACACATTCGTTAGAGTGTTAGTGGGGTTCAGCACTGCCAGCTGTTCCCCTGCTGTGGAGATGGCAAGTCTCCTGCTGCCTTCACCTGCCAAAATCCAGTAGGCCCCAGCCTGCTCCTCGCCTAATCCTGGGCTCCAACAGCGTCAGTTGGTGTTCAGAAGTGTCGTCTCCACAGAGCCAAACACATTCGTTAGAGTGTTAGTGGGGTTCAGCACTGCCAGCTGTTCCCCTGCTGTGGAGATGGCAAGTCTCCTGCTGCCTTCACCTGCCAAAATCCAGTAGGCCACAGCTTGCTCCTCGCCTAATCCTGGGCTCCAACAGCGTCAGTTGGTGTTCAGAAGTGTCGTCTCCACAGAGCCAAACACATTCGTTAGAGTGTTAGTGGGGTTCAGCACTGCCAGCTGTTCCCCTGCTGTGGAGATGGCAAGTCTCCTGCTGCCTTCACCTGCCAAAATCCAGTAGGCCCCAGCCTGCTCCTCGCCTAATCCTGGGCTCCAACAGCGTCAGTTGGTGTTCAGAAGTGTCGTCTCCACAGAGCCAAACACATTCGTTAGAGTGTTATTGGGGTTCAGCACTGCCAGCTGTTCCCCTGCTGTGGAGATGGCAAGTCTCCTGCTGCCTTCACCTGCCAAAATGCAGTAGGCCACAGCCTGCTCCTCGCCTAATCCTGGGCTCCAACAGCGTCAGTTGGTGTTCAGAAGTGTCGTCTCCACAGAGCCAAACACATTCGTTAGAGTGTTAGTGGGGTTCAGCACTGCCAGCTGTTCCCCTGCTGTGGAGATGGCAAGTCTCCTGCTGCCTTCACCTGCCAAAATCCAGTAGGCCACAGCCTGCTCCTCGCCTAATCCTGGGCTCCAACAGCGTCAGTTGGTGTTCAGAAGTGTCGTCTCCACAGAGCCAAACACATTCATTAGAGTGTTAGTGGGGTTCAGCACTGCCAGCTGTTCCCCTGCTGTGGAGATGGCAAGTCTCCTGCTGCCTTCACCTGCCAAAATCCAGTAGGCCACAGCCTGCTCCTCGCCTAATCCTGGGCTCCAACAGCGTCAGTTGGTGTTCAGAAGTGTCGTCTCCACAGAGCCAAACACATTCGTTAGAGTGTTAGTGGGGTTCAGCACTGCCAGCTGTTCCCCTGCTGTGGAGATGGCAAGTCTCCTGCTGCCTTCACCTGCCAAAATCCAGCAGGCCCCAGCCTGCTCCTCGCCTAATCCTGGGCTCCAACAGCGTCAGTTGGTGTTCAGAAGTGTCGTCTCCACAGAGCCAAACACATTCGTTAGAGTGTTAGTGGGGTTCAGCACTGCCAGCTGTTCCCCTGCTGTGGAGATGGCAAGTCTCCTGCTGCCTTCACCTGCCAAAATGCAGTAGGCCACAGCCTGCTCCTCGCCTAATCCTGGGCTCCAACAGCGTCAGTTGGTGTTCAGAAGTGTCGTCTCCACAGAGCCAAACACATTCGTTAGAGTGTTAGTGGGGTTCAGCACTGCCAGCTGTTCCCCTGCTGTGGAGATGGCAAGTCTCCTGCTGCCTTCACCTGCCAAAATCCAGTAGGCCACAGCCTGCTCCTCGCCTAATCCTGGGCTCCAACAGCGTCAGTTGGTGTTCAGAAGTGTCGTCTCCACAGAGCCAAACACATTCGTTAGAGTGTTAGTGGGGTTCAGCACTGCCAGCTGTTCCCCTGCTGTGGAGATGGCAAGTCTCCTGCTGCCTTCACCTGCCAAAATCCAGTAGGCCCCAGCCTGCTCCTCGCCTAATCCTGGGCTCCAACAGCGTCAGTTGGTGTTCAGAAGTGTCGTCTCCACAGAGCCAAACACATTCGTTAGAGTGTTAGTGGGGTTCAGCACTGCCAGCTGTTCCCCTGCTGTGGAGATGGCAAGTCTCCTGCTGCCTTCACCTGCCAAAATCCAGTAGGCCACAGCCTGCTCCTCGCCTAATCCTGGGCTCCAACAGCGTCAGTTGGTGTTCAGAAGTGTCGTCTCCACAGAGCCAAACACATTCGTTCAAGTGTTAGTGGGGTTCATCATTGCCAGCTGATCCCCTGCTGTGGAGATGGCAGTCTCTCCTGCTGTCTCCGCATTACAAAGACAGTAGGCCTCTGCCTACACCCTCCTATTTCCTGGGCTTCAACTCAGCCAGTTGTAGCTCGGAAGTGCCGTCCACACGGAAAGAGATACTTGCTCCCGTGTCTCAGTGGGGTTCAGTAATGTCAGCTGATCCCCTGCTGTGTGGATGGCAGTCTCTCCTGCTGTCACCTCATTCAAAATACAGTAGGCCTCTGCCTACACCCTCCTATTTCCTGGGCTTCAACACAGCCAGTTGTAGTTCGGAAGTGCCGTCCACACGGAAAGAGATACTTGCTCCCGTGTCTCAGTGGGGTTCAGTAACGTCAGCTGATCCCCTGCTGTGTGGATGGCAGTCTCTCCTGCTGTCACCTCATTCAAAATACAGTAGGCCTCTGCCTACACCCTCCTATTTCCTGGGCTTCAACACAGCCAGTTGTAGTTCGGAAGTGCCGTCCACACGGAAAGAGATACTTGCTCCCGTGTCTCAGTGGGGTTCAGTAACATCAGCTGATCCCCTGCTGTGTGGATGGCAGTCTCTCCTGCTGTCACCTCATTCAAAATACAGTAGGCCTCTGCCTACACCCTCCTATTTCCTGGGCTTCAACACAGCCAGTTGTAGTTCGGAAGTGCCGTCCCCACGGAAAGAGATACTTGCTCCCGTGTCTCAGTGGGGTTCAGTAACGTCAGCTGATCCCCTGCTGTGTGGATGGCAGTCTCTCCTGCTGTCACCTCATTCAAAATACAGTAGGCCTCTGCCTACACCCTCCTATTTCCTGGGCTTCAACACAGCCAGTTGTAGTTCGGAAGTGCCGTCCACACGGAAAGAGATACTTGCTCCCGTGTCTCAGTGGGGTTCAGTAATGTCAGCTGATCCCCTGCTGTGTGGATGGCAGTCTCTCCTGCTGTCACCTCATTCAAAATACAGTAGGCCTCTGCCTACACCCTCCTATTTCCTGGGCTTCAACACAGCCAGTTGTAGTTCGGAAGTGCCGTCCACACGGAAAGAGATACTTGCTCCCGTGTCTCAGTGGGGTTCAGTAACGTCAGCTGATCCCCTGCTGTGTGGATGGCAGTCTCTCCTGCTGTCACCTCATTCAAAATACAGTAGGCCTCTGCCTACACCCTCCTATTTCCTGGGCTTCAACACAGCCAGTTGTAGTTCGGAAGTGCCGTCCACACGGAAAGAGATACTTGCTCCCGTGTCTCAGTGGGGTTCAGTAATGTCAGCTGATCCCCTGCTGTGTGGATGGCAAAGTCTCCTGCTGCCTACACAGTCGTACCACTACTGATTTTTAACCGTGCTCCAATTAGGCCTGTGGCTCCACTGTCTCTCGTATTTCCCCTGTCCTCCAACCCTGCCAGTTACAGCTCCGAAGTGGCGTCTGCACAATCCACACTTGTTCCTGTCTTACAGGTGTTCAGTCCGGTCAGTTAATCCCCTGATGTGTGTCCGGCAATGTCGCCTGCTCTGTCCACATTCCCATTATGGGAATGTGGACAGAGCAGGCGACATTGCCGGACACACATCAGGGGATTAACTGACCGGACTGAACACCTGTAACACAGGAACAAGTGTGGATTGTGCAGACGCCACTTCGGAGCTGTAACTGGCGGGGTTGGAGGACAGGGGAAATACGAAAATCAGTGAAGCCACAGGCCTAAGTGGAGCTTGGTTCAAATTAGTAGTCTACAACCGATCTTAAAATTTCTTCAATGCAGCCTCAGCCTGCTCCGTGCTTGTCCCTGGGCTTCAACACAGCTAGTTGTTGCTCGGAAGTGCCGTCTTCACAAAGTAAAACACTAGCTCCTGTGTTTGTGGGGTTCAGTAACGTCAGCTGTTCCCCTGCTGTTTTGATGGCAATCTGTCCTGCTGCCTCCCAATTGACAGCACATCAGGCCTCAGCCTGCTAAGTGCTTGTCCTGGGCTCCAACATCGCCAGTTGCTGCTCATAACTGACTTTGGCACGGGTACTCCCTCCTGCCCAGCTTGGTTCCAGCCCTGCCTGCTGTTTCCGGGAAGTGTCAATGTCAATTTGCCACCCCAAGTTGCCATGTCGTGTTGCGGTTGGGTTAGCCGAGGCTAGGGTGCCAGCAGTTTAGGTGCTTCCTATGTGGACTGCGGGTTCTGGTAAGAAAGGCTTGTTCCATAGTGCCAGTAGGACAAGCACCCCCTGTAGGACTGTGTGATTCGGTAACTGCGGCCAGCTTGCGGCATGCCAACTTTGCTTTTCAGGGGTAACTTCTGATACCCCTCCGGGTTCCAGCACCGTCAGCTGGTTCTCGTCAGAGCCTTTGGCCTAGGTGCCTCCATCTCGGTATCCGAGTTCCGGCAACGTCTGCTGGTCCTTGGTAGTGCTTTGTAGCACAGGTACCTCCTGCTTAGTAACCGGGTTCCAGCACCGTCAGCTGGTCCTCGGTTGTGCCATTGGCTCTTATTCCTTCTGCAGCCCCTCCGGGTGCCAGCACTGTCAGCTGGTCCTCGCTATTTCCATTTGCTCTTGCAGCTTATGCTACCCCTCCGGGTTCCAGCACCGTCAGCTGGTTCTCGTCAGAGCCTTTGGCCTAGGTGCCTCCATCTCGGTATCCGAGTTCCGGCAACGTCTGCTGGTCCTTGGTAGTGCTTTGTAGCACAGGTACCTCCTGCTTAGTAACCGGGTTCCAGCACCGTCAGCTGGTCCTCGGTTGTGCCATTGGCTCTTATTCCTTCTGCTGCCCCTCCGGGTGCCAGCACTGTCAGCTGGTCCTCGCTATTTCCATTTGCTCTTGCAGCTTATGCTACCCCTCCGGGTTCCAGCACCGTCAGCTGGTTCTCGTCAGAGCCTTTGGCCTAGGTGCCTCCATCTCGGTATCCGAGTTCCGGCAACGTCTGCTGGTCCTTGGTAGTGCTTTGTAGCACAGGTACCTCCTGCTTAGTAACCGGGTTCCAGCACCGTCAGCTGGTCCTCGGTAGTGCCATTGGCTCTTGTTCCTTCTGCTGCCCCTCCGGGTGCCAGTACCGTCAGCTGGTTCAAGAGGACAAAGAACAGGAAGACAACCACCAAGATGCAGAACAACAAGAGAGAGAAGACAAAGAAGCATAAAAAAAACAAAGCAGAAGAACATTAAGCATAAGACTAATACTCTGAGCAAATGATATTATCTTATTTATAAGCAGAAGAAGACTAAGCAGTGTATGGGGGTGAGTCCGTTCCTCCTCGTGGTGCCCCTGGAAAAGGCCTGCTGCTGCAGGCCAAACTGAACGCGGACAAATCCTGTTGTAAATCTTTTGTGACAGGCAGAATGGAAGGTGTAAACTTCTAACTTTCCTAGATAACAACTACAGGAATGCCTGACACAAACAAGAATATGATGAAGAAGAATAGGAAGAAGATGAAGAAGTTGAATATGTAGAATAATAATTGTTGAATAAGAAGAATATGAAGAATGTAAGAAAAGGAAGAAGAAGAAGAAGAATGTAAAAAAAGGAAGTAGAAGAATTTAAAAAAGGAAGAAGAAGAATGTAAAAAAAGGAATAAGAAGAAGAATGTAAAAAAAGGAAGAAGAAGAAGAATGTAAAAAAAGGAAGTAGAAGAATGTAAAAAAAGGAAGAAGAAGAAGAAGAATGTAAAAAAAGGAATAAGAAGAAGAAGAAGGTAAAAAAAGGAAGAAGAATAAGAAAGAAGAAGAAAGAAGAAAGAAGAAGAGGACATACATGTCTGGCAAAATATAAATGAGGCTAACATAGTCAATATCTTTGTAACTCCTAACATCTTTAAAAAAAAAGTTTAATTCCTGCTATTCCATTTGATTGGGCTAAACCTCTATGGCTTTAATGTCTCCTCCACCTCCCACAATACATTCTACATTATTCTTAGTTGTTTTTCTTCATGTAGAATTAACCTACAAGGAAAGAAAGGGTTTTTTTTAATTCCGATATTTTGGCCCCATTGACTTGCATTGGTTCCCGGTATTGGAATCGGCGATACCGATACTTTTTTTTAAGATCGGCCGATCCATTCCGATCCGATATTTTCAAGTATCGGCTGGTATCGCTCCACTCTAATTCCCACTTTTCCTGCCCTGGTCTCATGATCAATAGGGTACGGTCTTTCCGAATGGCAATAACCTCCGCCGCAGATGGTGGTCCTTGCCTATTTTGTACCCAAATTTTTTGCTCCAACATTGGTCACATCAGATGACCCAAATCCTTTATCCCCCCTGATAGACAGTTCTAGAGGAGCTTGTCCTTCAATTGATTGAGCAAGATCAATTGGAATCACCAACACTTGAGCCATTTTCTGTCCTTTAGCAATAACCAATGGCTCTATTCCCAAATTTATTATGAGGACTTTAATTTCCCCTTGATAGTCAGCATCAATGACTCCTCCTACCACTACTGCACCTTTTAGAGCAAAACTAGAGCGAGTGGCCAACTGACCATAATGTCCCTTGGGTATCTAACACCCTAATCCCGTTGAGATTGGAACAGTCTTACCTGGAGGTACAACAATCGCTTCTATTGCACTGAGATCTAATCCCGCAGACAAAGGAGTTGCCCTCTCAGGGATTTTGGCGTCTTGAGTTATCTTCCACCAGGTAATTGTATGTACCACATGTGCCTCATGTACTGTAAGGTTTGGTGTCAGCATCCTCATTAGTGGTGTCATGGAATCAGTAATAGGCCTGTTGTTAATGATTTGTAATGCCTCACTTAAATTGTCTCTCCACTGGCCATATTCTCCTTCTACACCGTACACTTTCTTTAATGTGGATTTCAAGATCCCATTCATTCTCTCCACTAACCCTGCAGCTTGTGGATAGTATGGCATGTGATATACCTATTGAATATTATGCTCATTAGCATAGTCTTTTACTTGTTGGCCAGTGAAGTGTGACCCATTGTCAGTTTGTATTTGTAATGGAACACCATGATATTGGGTAATAAAGTCCTAAGTGTACTCCATTGTGTAGCTGCTTTGCAGGGGAAACCAATCAGTAGTCCTGAATATGTATCTACAGCTGTACAAATGTATTTGCATCCCCTGCTTTCACTGAGTGGACCAATAAAATCCATCTGCCAAATCTGTGCAGGTAATTGACCCCTTGCTATGTGTCCCATAACTGTGTGTGGTACTTCTCGTTTCTGTGAATGTTGGCATATTGGACATTGTATAATGACTTGCTTAATTATGTCCATGGTTAAGGGGACACCTCTTTCTTGGGCCCACCTGTAAGTGGCCTTTTCTCCCAGGTGTCCACTTTTGTTGTGCGCCCAAACAGCTGTACCGTACAGCCATTTTTCTTTATCTTGATCAACTTCCGAAGTTTGCCTAATGGCTGTGGCTTTATCTGCTTCAGAATTAAACAAACGGTCAAGTGAGTCAGCAGACATATGTGCATCAACATGAAAAACAGTAATAGGTGTGGTTTGTACCATTTCTTCTATAAACTCCCACACCTCCTTCCCCCACACTTCCTTACCATGGATGAGCCAATTATACTTTTTCCATCCCATCATCCAAGTTGCAAGTCCATTAGCTACAGACCATGAGTCTGTGAAGAGATGGCATTCCCTTCCTTGCTCAAAGCTTAATGCTAAAAAGATAGCATACAATTCTGCATATTGACTACTTTTACCATGACCTTCCGTGACCAGATGTTTTTCCAATCTGGGGTTATAATCCACACTTTTCCAATGTCGTTTTCCATTGACATATCGGGTTGATCTGTCTGTAAACCAAGCATGTTGCTGTTGCTGCTCAGTTAGATCTTCATACGATTTTCCCCATTTGACAGGAGATTCCTCTAACATAGTAGATTGTAAAGGGGACTTCACTCCCTCCCCTATCTCAGCTATTTTCTCATGAAGGGAGGCGATCCTGCCTTCACCTTTCTTTGCTCTTTCAGAAATATACCATTTCCATTTTATGATACTTTGTTCTTATGCGTGTCCTACCCTATTTGTTTTAGGGTTAGATAATACCCATTGCATGATGGGTATTGCTGGTCTTAAAAGAACCTCATGTCCTAAAGTCAATTGTTCAGTTTCCACTAATGACCAATAGCAGGCCAACAATTGTTGTTCAAATGGAGTATATTTTTCTCCAGCATCGGGGAGTTTTCGATTCCAAAACCCTAAGGGGACTCTTTTTCCCCCTTGTTTCTGCCAAAGTGACCAATTGGCATACAAATTCTGCACTGATACATGTAATCCTACACTCCCCGTCATCATTGGCCACAAATCTACATTCTGTTGTATGGCTTCTTTTACCATTTCAAATGGAGTTTGTTGTTCCTCTCCCCAATGAAATTCATATTTCTTTCTAGTCACTTTATACAATGGAGCTAGCATCTGTCCCAAATGAGGTATATGTTGTCTCCAAAATCCAAACAATCCAATATATGATTGAGTTTCATGCTTAGATTTAGGAGTAGGGAAATTGATGATTTTCTGTTTAGCTTTTGGCAAGATTTCCCTATGTCCTTTGTTCCACTGAATTCCTAAAAATTTTACAACTTGAGACGGTCCTTGGACCTTAGCATCATTAATCTCCCATCCCTTGTTTCGCATGTGAGATATCAATTTATACAACTGTTCCTTCACTGACTGTTCATCATTACCCTGTATCATTATATCATCGATATAATGTGAAAATTGCATTTCAGAGGGCAAAGGAAACTCATCCAGGTGTTCTGCCACCGTCCGGTGACAAATAGTAGGACTGTGTAGCCATCCTTGTGGCAACCTGGTAAAAGTGTATTGTCTTCCCAACCAAGTAAATGCGAATTGATCTTGAGCTTTTTCCTCTATGGGAATTGTAAAGAACGCATTAGCCAAATCAATCACTGCATAGCAGGTACCGCTATGACTTTGCACATTTTCTACTATAGTAATAGTGTCCGGTACTGCAGCTGTTAGTGGGAGAGTATATTTGTTCAATTCTCTATAATCCACAGTCATATGCCAGGAGCCATCACTCTTTTTCACTGGCCAGACAGGATTGTTCCAAGCAGTGGTGGTTGTACGCATTACTCCAGCATCAACCAAATTTTTGATTGTTTCAGTAATTTCCTTATGTCCTCCCGGAATTCGGTATTGTTTCATAGCTACCATTTTTGTAGCCGGGGGGAACATGTATAGGTGGCATTTTCATTTTTCCAACTACCACAGGTCTCATTTGGATTTCACCTGTTCTGACTCCGAAGGAAAATTTTCCCTCAGCCAAATTTAGCGTCATCCCTTTCAAAACATCTATTCCCAAAATATATTCTGGTATATGTACTACTAAAACTCGATAATTCCTTATTGGTAAATTACCTATTTTCAGGGCAACTTGTGTTTGGACCCCAGTGATAACTTGTTCTCCTAATCCTGCAATTTTAATTTTCAGACCTTTGAATTTGGTTGGATTTCCATAAATTAAGGTAGCCTCCGCCCCAGTATCAATTAATGCGGGAACCCTTTATACATTGCCCCCTTTCCAATGGATTCTTAAATTTACGTATGGACGTTGATCACTTTTTATCCATTCGGGGGCTTGGCTGGCTACCTATGATATCTCTTCATCAGAATTTTTTCCCGTGGCTGCCTCATAGGCATTCCTGCCCCAGCCATCACTTACCCGAGTAGCTACTGCTGCAGCCAGTTCCTCCCAAGGATAGACTGTTTTAAAGTCTTCCCATGACACTTTCTCAGGTGCTGTTGGAATTTTAACAGCTTTCTCCTTCTCTTGACCAACTTCTTTTTAGCATCCACCTTTTTAGCAAACAACACTTTCTGCTGATATAATCTCCACAATTCACCTGTCTGTTTTCCATCTATAGATTCTTTACTCATTCCAGCTTTCAATAATGCCTGGAACATTTCCCTCCGGGATACCCAATCCGGATTAGAGGGGTTCCCTTCTTTCTTCCATTCTGAATTATAGGGTTTACTATTACCTGGGTGTGTTTGGGAGGGATTTTGAGGAGAAGATCCCTGGGCTGCAGCTTTCCAGTCACCCATATCCTGCAACTCCGTCATTCGAGTAATCACTCTGCTCACTGGTTCTCCTGTCATTGCCACTGTTAAGGTCAATATCACAGCTTTATATGCAGGAGGAGCAGTCTTTACCAACTGACTCCTCATGCTTGCAGTCATTGGATACTCTGTATATTCTTCTTCTGCAGCTAACACTGAAACTGCACTCCGCATAGCTTCTTCTTTCAATCTTTCAATACCATCACGGAGAGTATACCATGGTTTATCATTGACTGGTATGTCAGCCTCCGTAGGATATTTATCCATTATAGCTCTGGCTACAATAATTACAATATTTTGCAATTGTTCTTGATTCTCCTTGAAATAGTTTTTGAAATATCTCTGGATCACAGGATCCCGGGAAAGAGTAACAAATTTAGTGATGTCCTGAAAATCTAGTTTTATCCCTGTTCCTCCAAAATCATGCATCCTAACTAACCAAGCAATTTCTGACTCTCCTGGCCTTTGTTTAAACTGAGTTAGAATGCTGTCTACCTCATTTTGAGTATAGTCTTCAGTGGAGACTCTGGTTCGGGTATGGGGGACACTTCGGTCTACCATAAGAGGTTGTCAGTCAGCCTCAAATTGAAGCTGGCCAGCTGCATCACGGATTATTTCATTTTCCGTGCGTTCCATACGCCTTTGAATTGGATTAGCTTTTACTTCTGATGAACCCTTTGGGGAATCAATAACAGGGGCTGGTGGGTTCTCCCAGTCATCTGAAGAAGAGGTATCCCACTCATCCCCATCCCATTTATCCGGGTCCCAATTTACAGATGCAGTGGCTATGCTTTTATAAACTTTTTCTTTGTTGATTTTTCCTTTCCGCTTACGATATTTAATTTGAGCAACCTTTATAGCAGCTTTTTCTGCTACATTCTGATAGTGTTCCAACTTATCTTTAAGCAGACGGGTATTACAATCCAGCACCACTTTCTGCCCACCTAACTCTATCACTTTTTGTTCCAACTGAGAACATTTTCTCTGCATCTGTTGATTCCTCTCATGCATCGCGCGATATGCACTGAGCAGGATCCAGGTTCGTCGCCCAAGCGACACTACATCACCCGCCTTTGCGGGGACCCCCCTGAGTACTTCAACAACATCAGTGGGTTCACTACCTTTGAGCTTACTCGACCATTGTTCTGCTAGCCCAGAGCTACTCAATTCATGTGCCAGTATATCATAGGGTGCCGTGGTCCAGCCAGGCACCTCTACAACATCATCTTGTTTTTCTTTTTGTTTCCTAAACATTGTCACTATTATTGGCAAAAAAAAAAAGTGCCAACTATATATTTGTGATAACAAAACTGTGTTTAAAGAAAAATCCTGCCGACTACGCCAATTTATGTCTTACCGAGTCAATATGATGGACTTATGGTCCTTACATACGTAGCGCTCACTAATATACTAATTAGGCAAGAGACAAGAAGTCTGTGCTCAGTAAAACAATAGTATTTTATTCTATTAAAATCAGAGATATTAATGAATTAACATATAAATTTGCACATGAATTTTAGCAGCACTAGTCTAACATTACATGATCAATACATCATCTATTCATAGAGAAAGTAGGCATCAATATATTACCGGATATTGTAGCATCACTCCTCTATCGGGGGACTCGATTGGCGAGGAGGAAAGATCCCGTAAAACTCCATCACAGAAGATATGCGTCCATAAGTCTCCTGGAACGTCCCTACTCGCCAGTGGAAATTCCCTCGGTTATATACAAACTGTTCCTAGATATGAATCTAGTCCTGTGCACTACAACTTCTACAAGTAATGTTTACACAAGCTGTACAGCTGCGCAGTGAACATTTCAACTCGTGCTCTGCTCGTGTTACCCAAGCGCTGTATGGTTGTTTTTCACATTCCTTCTGCATGTTATAATCATGTACTCAGAGAGGTCATTCAGCGGTCAAATCCCCAGTCTCTTGTAATGTTGTACTGAATACTTTTGAAAAGGAATAATAAGACCCGTGATCACCTACCTACCATCTGGATACCTTTTCTAATATCAATCAGACATCATTCATATCACGTAAGTATCACAATGACAAAGCAGCACGCGTGAACCAGAGATGCCAGAGAGGAGTGATACCTGAAGCAGGCTACAGCTGCCTGTCATGCGAGTGGAGTTCTACCTAAGCATCAGACAGAGAGAGGGACTTGAATAGTGTTCACAGCAGCAAGTACCTCAGAAAATAGTGCTAGAAAGGAGGCCTCACAACCCACCTGAATAAGGAGATTCCCAGATTGCTTTCAGGCTGACCGACTCCAGAACCATCTGTAACCTGAGCCCGGGACTGTACATGCACAGCTCAGTAAAAGGTAAAGGAAACTGCACTCTGTTGTGTCCTCTAATTATTCCTGCATCACCTATTCAACTCTGCTACATCTATCATCATCAAACACAACATCTTTACTACAGAAACTGCCCTGGGACAAAGCTCTGCCTTTGGAGAGCTTTACCAACTTTGCTGCATCACCATCAGTCTCAGAGGACCTGCCTTGCAGCGCTGGTCACCTCTGAACAGAAACCACAGGTGGCGTCACGAACACTATACAAACTCTTTATTTTTCCCCTGTAAATATCCTCTTTTATTGGACGCCCAGGGTCACGGACCGAATCACTGCCGCTGTGACAGATCCCTTTAAAAACCGGCCCGGTACCGAGTATTCCCAATCCAAAATCCAAAATTACTGCAGAACGAATGGTGAGGCCAGAACTTGTGGACGTTGTGTTAGATTGGATGGCTGAGAGTGCCTCCAGTTCCTTCACATTTTCTTCCACCCAGTCCCCTGAAGAAAGCGTTCAGATGGCACCGTACTTCCAACTCACCTCACTCCAAATCATTCAATCAGTCTGAGCCCCAAGCCATGCAGCAGTATCTTCTGCTGTTTAATGACGCTGATGGCTGGGATTCCATGACCCATCCACCTGACCTTACCCCAGAAAAGGAAGAGACTGAGTGATGCCCAACCACTTGTTCTTTTAGTGGATGGGTATGTGGGAAACCAGTGCACGCATTCAGTGTATCACCACAGCACATCTCTGGGGATGAGGAAACACAGTTGTCACCTGCTGTGGCTTACTGCAGTGTGCTGCCAGTCAAGGGGGCAGGGGTAAGGACTGGGTGGAAGATGAAGCTGGGATGATGAGGTCCTCGACCCCACATGGATCAAAGGACCTTATAGTGAGGTGTGCAGTTCAAAGGAAGAGGAGGTGGTCACTCTTCCCAATCAGCACACTAAAAGAGGGAGAAGGGTGGAAAAGCACAGTGGCCGGCCCATAGACAGTACATCGTCGGTTTAATGCCTTCCGCACCAAGGGAATGAGCCCCCAAAAGTCTGCTCAAAGGAGCTCCCTGGCATGGGACTTCTTTACCCAATGTAGTGAAGAAAAGCAGCAGGTCTGTGCCATCAGACCCTCAAGCAAAGTGTAAATATTCCAAACCTGAAAATCTCCTGCATGATCAGGCATCTCAAATCTCAGCATGAGTTGCAGTGGAGTGCACATCTTAAAAAAGCATGAGAAATGTGAGCCTACTCCTGCTCCCTCTGTTTTTGCAATTTCATCCTCTTCCCTTCGGTCATGTTCGACAGGGCCACTACCCTCCCTGTAAAGAGAGGGTGAGACAGCAACACCACCACCAGCAGTGTCACTGACCATGTCTACATAGTCCCATGGAAGTTTCTATCTCTCCATCCCCAAAACCCTCAAGAGAAAGACAAAATTCCATTCTACCCACCCACAAGCCATTGATCCCGAATGTCAGTATTTCTAAATTACTGGTGTTTGAAATGCTGCAATTCCGGCTGATGGAGACTGCCAGTTTTAAAAAAACTTATGTCACTGGCTGTTCCGCAGTACATTGCTCTTAGCCACCACTACTTTGCCAGGTGGGCCATCCCTGGACTGCACACACATGTTTCTGACCAGATAAGATGTGCACTGCGCAATGCCATCACTGACAAGGTCCATGTTACAACAGATAAGTGGACCAGTAAGCATGCCCAAGGATGTTACAACTCCATAACTGCACACTGGGTCAATGTAGTGGTGGCTGGGACAGAGGTGGAAGGCATTCCAGCAAATGTCCTACCACCAATGAGGACTGCTGGACATTTGTTAGTGTATGTTGCCTACTCCAACTCCACTTCCTCCACCACTTCCTCATGTGGTCACAGGGAGCCCTGCACCACCAATTTCAGCACAGCCTGGGGGAAACATCAGAAGGCTGTTCTGCAACTCATTTTCTTGGGGGACAGATCCAACACCGCACAGGAGCTGTGTACAGTGATCAAACAGCAGATAAATGAGTACTTGGTGTCCGTGAACCTCAAGCCCAGCCTGATGGCTTGCCATAACTGTCGAAATCTGGTAGCAGCTCTGGGTCTAGCTGGTTTGACTCACATCTTTTGCCTGGCACATGTGCTGGAATTAGTGGTACAGAGCTTCCTGAAGAATTACCCATTGTGGTAGATTGGATCACTCGACTGTACACAGTAACACTGTAGAACTTCCCTTGGTTTATTATAGGCAGCATAAACCAAGGTGTAGTGAAACAAATGCAGCCTCCTAAGCAAAAGAGGAAAACAAAATAAAATGGTAGCACAAAGCACAATCTTTCTGAGAGTGGGGTTCCTTCCGCTCATCGCTAGCAGAACACACACGGTTCAGAACTTTTTCCATCAATTTCAACATTTTCACTGCCCCCAGAACTCTTTGTAGTGTTTGCTGGAAAAATACTAGGATTTCCCATTAACTCCCTTTATAATCATTAGTCGAAAAGAGCATCTGAGCATTTTAGTGCTCACTCATCTCTAGTGAGCACTGAAAAAAAACTTAAAAAACCAATTCTTTAATAATGAAAAATAAAAAAAATATAATTAGTGCCTCACACTGTGAGGGATATAAGATAGACCTGCTAATCTCAGCATCGGACAATAACCAATGAATAATAGCGTTATAAAGCCCTGGTGGCTTCCCTAATACATTATTGATAATAGTTGAAGTATATAGCTGGTGTCAGTGCTTAGCTAGGAATATATAACAACATTGCAAAGATGTGGAAGGTGACCAGGGTGGTAGCCTTAGGCAACCTGCTGCTCCTCCACATTCTGGCACTTTAGAAACACACAGTGTCTCAGTCCATAAGTATTGTGCTGTGTACATTGCAGTGTACCCACGCGTAGGCAGGAGGCCTTCACTGTCTTCATGTCCTCAAGTCCAGGAACAGCCACACATATCAGGAAACACCCAATTCATTTTAACAAGTTCAACTTTACTGGAAAATTCAAGTAAATCCATCTCTAATACGCAGTACTGGGTACAGCGCCTTCTGGTTCCAGTTTCATCAACACAGTATATTTTAAGCATCCACTTATGTTCAGCTCGGACAGTTCCTACTTTAAAAGCTCCTGTTAGCCTTAGAGATTCCCATCCGGCACCACAGCATTCCTGAGATCCGCTATGTTTTCCTCATGCATATCCCCGTATGGCTTCCTCTGTATGGAAGGGAGTAAGGCACACTCGTCAGTGCATAGTTTGGGCCATAGACCCTTGATGTTGCAGGAAAGGGTACTGGAAATTTGGTACAACCTCATGCTGTCAGAACGATATGTACTCATAGTGCCTCCAGCCCACTGCACCTTGAACTTGATCTTGACATTGACTTCAAACTTACTCTAATTAACCAAACCAGTAAGTAGTTCTCTTTTTTACTCAACCTTTTAACATCCCGGTCCCAAACTTTTAACTATATCAAACACTGTACCTATCACTTATACACTAATAAGGCCCACCAGTACCTGTCTTATTATCTGTCACTGGTTTGGGCCCTAAACCATAATCTATATCTAAAGGCAATAAACTATGTCCTATGCTTTCTGTACCCCTGAGATGAGTGTATTAGAGTTACCTTAGGCGTTACCTTGCAACACCCGCACAGTAGCATCAGTGCCTATCACACTTTGCATTAGTTACAACACACATACATTTTACATATCATAAATGCAATAAAACCACATGAAAATATTTACATTACACAATTTGTTGTCTTCAGGGGCAGGTACACAACCTTCTCTGTAACACCCTTACATACCTCCAATTTTTAAACATGGTTGTCCTTGACCATAATGAAAGCTGCAAGACAACAATGCATACCTAATGTCATGATCCAGGACGGGATTTCGCTTTGGCCCGTCATGGTTAGACTATGGGTTAATTGTGCTGCCTCTCTCTGGCAGAAGGAGGCTATTTAATGCTCACTGGACCTAGATCCGGTGTCAGTTATACTCCTGCCCTCGGCTGAGTTAGTTGACCTTGTGCGTACGTGTGCCTTGTGCCTGATATCTTGCGTGTATGACTCTCTGCTTGTGACCCGACTTCTCTCTGCTCGTCCCCTTGGTACCACGTTGCCCTCTTGTGTATGACCTTTGGCTTTGTCTGACTACCCGTCTGGTTGTCCCTCCTGTGCCTCGTTTGCCCGTACTGTTGTGACCTCCGTTTTGTCTGACTCTGAGTTGTTGTATGGTGTTTTGTCATATCTGAAAGCAGGATGCTTAGCTCCGCCCCCTTGCAATCACCTGACCATAGGTCCTGTGCCAGCTTGCTAGCTTCAGTCTCCGCAGGTCCTGTGTGTCTGTACTCTCCAGCTGTTACTGTTCCTGGGACCCCTACAGCACTGGTGAGTCCCTGCTCAGCAGTGGCTGCATGCTGGCGCTGTCAGGAACCTGATACCCTAAAATGCATTAAATACTTTTTTACTTTAAATTAATGCTCCCTTCGTCCAGGTCAAAAAATTATTTTCTATCGGTCAACCTTGAGCTTGGTCCCACCAGGTCCATATGACCTCTGTCCCACTGTATTAGGGACCCCGACACAGAGTGTCCAAGTTTCTGCAAATAACAGCACACTGGTCAACACAACAGCTTCAGCAATCCAGGAGCACAGTCCTTATACAGTTGTTCGAAAAAGTGTCTGCCACTTTCTTGATTTCCTATTCTTTTGCACGTTTGAATTGTCACACTTAAATGTTTCAGATCACCAAACAAATTTAAATATTAGCAAGGATAACACAAGAAAATGCAAAATTCAGCTTTTAAATGAAAGTCTTTATTATTAAAGGAAAAAGAAATCGACTCCCACAGGTCCCTGTGTGAAAAAGTGATTGCCCCCCTCCCTTTAAAACATAAATCAACTGTGGTTTATCACATCTTTGGGAAACTGAGTTATAATATTAATAATAATGATAATGATAATAACTTTATTTCTATAGCGCCAACATATTCCGCAGCACTTTACATTATTGAGGGGACTTGTACAGACAATAGACATTACAGCATAACAATAAACAATAAACACAGATCAAAGTAGATATCAAGCGGAATGAGGGCCCTGCTCACAAGCTTCCAATCTATGAGGAAAAAAGGGAGACAAGAAAGGCAGATGGTAACAATTGCTTTCATGGTTTGGACCAACCATAGTGTTCAAATCGGGTGTTCACGTAGTTCTGCATGAACCAGTTAACAGCCAAAGTATGTAACATTACAGACACAGAGGGCTATTAAATGCATTAAGCAGGTGAGAACATAATATGAGGTACCTGATTATGGTAAAAAAATCTTGAATTGGCCAACAGGGATAGTTAGGTTAATGCGTTGGGGCGGTAGGCCAGTCTAAACAAATGCATTTTTAGGGCATGCTTAAAACTGTGGGGATTGGGGATTAATCGTATTAACCTGGGTAGTGCATTCCAAAGAATTGATGCAACACGTGAAAAGTCTTGGAACGGGAGTGGGAGGTTCTGATTGTTGAGGATGCCAACCTAAGGTCACTAGCAGAACGGAGGGCATGAGTAAGAAGGTAGGTTGAGACAAGGGAGGAGATGTAGGGTGGTGCTGAGCCATGGAGTGTTTTGTGGGTGAGGGTAATAAGTTTGTTTAACTTCCCTAGCCACACCCAGGCAAAATTACTGCCACATCTGTTCTCAATCAAGAAAATACTTAAATAGGACTTGTTGAACTTTTTGGAAGGTGTATGTGTGGTATCCCCAGGAGTATGGTTGCCACAGTGGCCTTGCCTCCCTCCTAGGGAGAGTAATGTCATGCCTGGAAGCAGTGAAAGGATCACTTTATCAGGTAGTTCCAGCACACAACACAATTCCTACTCCAGGCCAGCAGAGGGAGCTCTGAACCTAAGTGCAGAAGAGCTGCTCTCTGTGGTCAGGAATAGGAAGTTAGTGAGTTAGAGTGTAGGCAGGGAAGTGTGTGGACGTGTGGAGACGAGCTGGGGACTAAAGCTAGAGCTCGTCCCCAAGCTGAAGAGCAGAGGCCGGATGCCGGAGTCCGAGGTTGCATGGATACTAAAGGTCCCGCAGCAGAAACCGGAGGAACAAAAGGTTGTAATGCTTTGTTCCCAACTGAGACTCGACAACACAGTAGCAACGTGTGAGCCAGAGATGCCATTAAGGGCAGTTCATGAAGGAGGCTACAGCTACAGTACCTGTCATGCGAGTGGAGTTCTAAGTAACAGACAGAAAGAGGAACTTGTGTGGAGTTCAGAACTGCAAGTACTTCAGAATAGAGCTAGAAAGGAGACCTCGCAACCCATCTACATAAAGAGATTCCCAAATTGCTTCCAGGCTGATCAACTCCTGTACCATCTGTAATCTGAATCCTGGACTGTACCTACAAAGCACAGTAAAAGGTAAAAGAAACTGCACTCTGTTGTGTCCTTTGAATTCTTCCTGCGTCACCTTCTCAGCACTGCTACATCTCTTGTACCTACTACTTCTCCATCTATTCCTCAACATCTTTCATTTGCCCTGGGACTCAGCTCTGCCTGTGGAGAGATATTCCACCTCTGCTGGATCCCACCATCTGTCCCAGAGGATCTGCATTGCAGCGTTGGTCCCTTCTGACCAGATATCACAGGTGGCATCACAAACTCTTATTACCAAAAACTCTTCTTTATAATCCCCTTTCATTGGACGCCCAGGGCCATGGACCGGGTCACTACCGCTGTGACACTGTCCCTTTAAGAAAGCGGCCCGGTGCCAAGTACCCCACTTGCTCTGGCGGGCTCTCCATATGTCCAATTACATTTGGCTTAGAAGTAACACAGCATTTCAGAAAAGGAACATTATACCAACTGTAAAATATGGTGGTGATAATATGTTGGTCTGGGGCTCTTTTGCTGCTTCAGGACCTTGAAGACTTGCTGTAGTAAATGGAACCATGAAACCTGCTGTCTACCAAAAAATACTGAAGGATAATGTCCAGCCATCTGTTCGTGACCTCAAGCTGAAGCCAATTATCCAAAACACACAAGCAAGTCCACATCTGAATGGCTTAGGAATGACAAAATTAAGACATTAGAGTGGCCTTGTCAAAGTCCTGACCTTAATCCGATTGGTATGCTGTGGCATGACCTTAGAAAGGCAATTTATGATCAGAAACCATACAATGTGGCTGAATTACAACAATTCTGTGACGATGACTGGGTCAAAATTCCTCTAGAGTGTTGTGAAAGACTCATTGCCAGTTATTGCAAATGCTTAATTGCAATTATTTCTGCTAAGGGTGGCCCAACCAGCTATTATGTTTAGGGGCAATCATCTTTTTACACAGGGCCCCGTAGGTTTGGATTTCATTTTACCTTAATACTAAAGACTTTCATTTACAAACTGCATTTTGTGCTTACTTGTGTTTTCTCTGTCTAATATTTAATTTTTTTTTGTGATCTGAAACATTTGTGTGAGAAACATGCAAAAGAATAGGAAATCAGGAAGGGGGCAGACTCTTTTTCACACAACTGTAAATATGACCTGGCTCGATCCTCAGGTCATCTGTTCTCTCCTCCCCCCTGTGAGCAGTGCACAGTGCTTTCCCAGTTTCAGGCACGCAGTCCCTGGGGAAAAGTTAATGTGGTCACTCAGCAAGAGACAGAGTACATGGGGAAATGGGACAGAGTCCAAGGGGCAGTGCACACAGTTCATAGGAGCCACAAGGGTCCCTTTAAGAGTCCAGAGTCCCGCAATCCAGCAGGGGGGTGCACAAAACAGCTTGATGGGGACACACACAAAAAAACCTTCAGCCGTACTGACTAATGCAAGGTTCATATTAGTGTTTGAGTCCATAGCGTATCATCCGCTTCCGCAAACGCATGCAAAAATGCATGCAAAATGCATGTTTACGCAGCGTTTTTTATGCGCATCATCTTACACACGACGGAAGAAAATGCTGCATGTGCATGCATTTGTATGCGTTTTTACATGTGTTTGCATTGCTTATGTGCATGCGTTAGATATGACATCAGACAAAAATAGGCATGTCTCATGGGATTTCTATTTACATTTTGAAGAAAACATACATATCGAATGCATGCGTACACATGTCCTTGCATACCAATGCGTTCCCATAGACAGTAATGCGTTATTTTGACGCACTCATCCGCATGCACATGCCTGCACATATTTGACAGATTTTTTTACACCTCAGAAAATGCAACATTACGTTCACCACGCACAGCTGCACACAGCGAAACGATGCATGCGCATGCAAACACATGTCCCTGCGTACACCATGTTAAATATATGTGCGCATGACGTGGCTCTATGCGGTCAAACGCTGCACACACAGACGCAAATGTGAAACCAGCCTACCACCGGCAGGTTCCTGTTGTTCAAGGCCACCTACCCACAGGAACACAAAACAGTTCCTTATTTGTTCAACAAGCACTTTTGAACACAGCGATTTTCTCAACTTCCAGCCACCATTTTTAACTTAACATGGCTGTGTTCATACCCATGTTTCCTGGGCTCCAGTCTTTTCCACATAGCTATCCGTGTGTGTGCACTGACACACATAAACAGTGGTGCCGGGGCTTCAGTGTGGTCTATTTTCAGTCACTTTTTGTGAAAGAGTTGCTGGAACTTCCTTCTCCACTACAATTCGGATCCTCTCCTCCATTGCTGGGGGAGTTGACGACCAGGGTGGCGACCACCACAAAACACCCCCCCTAGGCCCGTCCTCTTTAATGAATCTGACATGGTCCCATGTCTGTGGGGTACACTGGAAATGCTGGGAACTGGCGTTATCATATACAGTGTCACTGGTTCTGGCCTCCCATTAAAGCCGTACCCCTGACTGGGGTTATAACTGTATTAGACTGCAGGTCATCCGGTAAATGCTCCTCCCGTGTGATGTCCTAGTTCGTCTCTCACCCAACTATTTCGCCATTTCTTTTGGTCAATGACCTCCGCGATCTACCTCGCATCTTCAGGGGTTGGAGCCTCCTCCTCATGCTACCTCATGGGTAAGTGCAGACAGTAGGGTCCGAGAGTGGTCAGATCCCGGAGAAGGCCTGACCCGAGACAAAGATCTGTGACGAAAGCTGAGTAGAAGATTTGTGACCTGAGCTTACAGGAAGAGCATGACCTGTGCCAATAGAAGACCATTACCAGAGTTGAACTAGGCTCGAGAGATTATCTGGCTGAAGCGAAGGACCATTCCTGCGTCTTCCAGCATAGACGTATGGTATAGGGTCTGGGCTGGGGCTGTGCTTCAGGGAACAAAGGCGGTCAGTGTGACAAGCTCACTGTGTACTAAATGAATCACATACCTAGGACGTGTGGCCTAGCAGAAAATACAGATGACTCACCTTAGGGCCAAAGTAGCAATCAGAGTCACTTAAAGGGAATCTGTCACTAGAAGTTGCAGGCCTACGTATATGGCCTGGGTCCGGTCCAATGGACGGTGTTTCTTCTTTTTTCTCCACCCCATCCGTGGCCCCATCCACGTTTTTCTCCGGCATTCTTCTCAGTCATTCGCGCGTGCGCAAAGCAATCTTGATTCGCTCACGCACAGTATGCTTTGCCCAACTGCGGGAAAAGTCGAATATCATTACTGAGCATGTCCCAGAAGTATTTTGCTGTGTTCCGGGACATAGTGAACCGGCGCATGCGCAGTAATGATTTTCGGCTTTGCCCGAAGTTGGACAAAGCATACTGCATGTGAGCGAAGCAAGATTGCTTTGCGCATGCGTGAACGATGGAGAAGAATACCGGAGAAGAACGCGGACGGGGGCCACGGATGGGATGGAGAAAAAAGATGAAACACCGCCCATCGGACCGGACCCAGGCCATTTACATAGGCCTGCAACTTCCGGTGACAGATACCCTTTAAAGAAAATAAGACGGTGATGAGTAGTGAGAGTGGTGCCGTTAGCATAAACAGAAAGACTAAGCTTTACTCATCAACCATTGTTTAACTGCTAGATAATAAGGACAGTTTATATAAATAGTAAGTTGAAAGATATTTATATATATATATATATATATATATACATATTTAGTCGCATCGCTGTGTTCTGATGGTGTCATAATATGACCTAGTTACTGTTACCCACAATATAGTGCTTATTTGTATATACAGTGCTCAAAAAAATAAAACGAACACTAAAATCCCACATGCTAGATATGACTGAATGAAATATTCCAGTTGTAAATCATCATTTATTACAAAATGGAATGCATTGAGAATAATTAAAATGATCAATGTAAGTGAAAAATAATATCCCACGGAGGTCTAAATTTGGAGCACCTAAGTGGAAAATCAATCACAGGCTGATCAAACTTCAATGAAAATGCCTCAAGAAAATAAAATAATGGTGAGTAGTGTGTGTGGCCTCCACGTGCCTGTATGACTTCCGTACAATGAGGAATTTCCTCCCATACCTAGATTAAAGAATCAGTCAACTCCTGGACAGTCTGTGGTGTAACGTGGTGTTGGTGAATGGAACAAAACATGATGTTCCAGATGTGCTCTATTGGATTCAGGTCTGGGGCATGGGTAGACCAGTCCATAGTGTTCTGCCTTTATAATAATAATCTTTATTTTTTATATAGCACTAACATATTCCGCAGCGCTTTACAGTTTGCACACATTATCATCACTGTCCCCAATGGGGCTCACAATCTAAATATGTGACGAACAGCCCACCGCCGTTCGTCCACTTACGGGTGACACTAACGGGGGTCCCGCTGCCACCAAAACGCGACGGACAGCGGACCCTGTGTCACCACTATGTCACAATCCCACCACTGACACCGGTGTATCAGCGGACGGAGGGGCGTGACACAATGCCGGCACACGGCTATCACAGGCGCAGTGGGGCTTATCTTAGTTATCCCAACACTGGCACCATGTGACCAAAAATATCCAGCAAGCTAATCTCGCTCTACAATTTGCCGCAGGGGGAGTTTAATTTGGATGCCCCACCACTGCTATCAATCTTCCAAGTACTGCAGGGATTTATGTATATCCCACTTTCTCAGTTCCACTTTGGAACTTGCAGCTCTCCGGCGCCCCCCTTACCCTCAGGTCAGTCAGGGAACTGCACCTAGGATAATTGGTCGCCGGACGGGCTGCCTGTTGTGAACCGGCAATTAGGCTTCTGCAGTAAGGGAATTATGAATGCTGGTGCCGCAGACCCTTATTCAGCTATATAAGACCCTTCTAGACTGCCAGCAAGCCGCAATAGCCGTGCACAACGCGCTGCCACCAGTCACGGTTACTTAATTCACAGTGTTAAATTAAGAGGGTCCGTGGCAAACCCCTTGAATTAGTAGCGATTATCTATCAAAGGCGTATAGTTCGAGTCTTAGAGCATAGAGACAGATCTAAATAATTATTTCATTTATTTTCCGAAAGAGGACAGTGATTACAGATAAAAGTTGCTATAAAATTGAGACATAAAATATGTACAGTACAGGTATAAAATAAAAGTGGAGAAAACAAAGAGAGTACACTCACAGTTCCATATTGTTCCTTAGGCAGACCATGCGGCTAAGGTGGGTGGAGGCGGAGCTGCACTTCTCCGCTCATCTGGGTCTTTCTAGCACGACGACTTGAGCTGTTCTGCTCTGGTTTTGTCCAGGAAATGCTTTATAGACTTGCTATGTGACATCACGGAGAGATGCATGCTGGGTTAATCCCACCTCTCTCTTTTGGATGTAGAATTACACTAGAAAACTTATACTAATCATAACTCCGTGGGGGCAGCCCGCACAGACACATATAGGGCATCATTGGAACATTGGAGTCTTCTTCCATGTATGACGCTGTGTGGATTCCAGCATACGGCTAAACCCTTCATCCACTCCCAGTAACAAGACTGTATGGGTGCTTAAGTCTATGTATATTGGGATGATATGGACAACAATGGGATGTGATAATAGATGGTATAGTAGATGAGATTGGTGAACACAGTATTAGATGAAATCAGAGGTTGTTGAACACAATTGTGGATGAATCAGAGATTGTTGTACAAAGTAGTGGATGATTTCGGTAAAAACTATAAGAAACAGATAATGCAGCAGGTCAGTACTGGCAGACAATATCACAGCAATACAGGGTACTATCACAACAGTAGCAATGATACAGGATGCTGTTTTATTGGTAGCATGCATTATATAGAGGCTGAGCAAAACAACATACACAGCAGTAAAAGAGAAAGAGATATCTAAACAACTCATGACTGCCAGCTTTGCACTCACTGAACAGAAGATGCATATAAATAACATGCAGTGTAATAGCATTACAGGAGCTGAGCATGCATTGCAAATATCATGGTAGGCTGCATTATGGCTGCTAACACAGATGCATAGCACACAATTGCATTAAACCTTACTGGAATCCGCTTGATATAAGCAGTGGTTTTGCAGGGAGCTGAGCACATGTGAACTCCTCAGAGATCTGGCAGAAATGCTAACATGTTGTTGACCAGGGAAGGAAGAAGGGGCGGTTCTGAACAGATTAACCATTTAGAGGAAAAGATTTCAAACACATGAATAGGAAAGAGAAGGGCAATTATGACAACTAATGGCCATAGCTGGAACAGCACTTAAGAAATGTCTTGCTGCACAGAATGGGCAGAACACATAGCATCAATGCCGGAACTGCAGGAACTACTGACACACTTCAGCCACATGAGGCCTAGCATTGTCATGCCTCAGAAGGAATCCAGGGCCCACTGCACCTGCATATGGTCTCACAACGTGTCTGAAGATCTCATCCCGGTACCTAATAGCTAACAGGGTACCTGTCACGGTCACGTGTGTCTGGACGCAGCGGCTATCGCAGGGTGAACCCATGAAACGCGTGGCCCTGGATACACCGCCTCCAGTTGGGCGAATTTAAATAATAAGACGTGCAGCTGGATACACCGCCTCCAACAGACGAATTTAGGTATTACACGTATTTATACAATAGTCTGGAAACCCCGCCTCCAGTAAGGCAAATTTAAATAATAAAGGGGAAACCTGGGTAACAATAACAATGGTGGGCCCTGCGATAGGGAATAGGGACGTGGAGACCTCCTGTACTCCCCTGAGCCAGTGTCCCTGCACTCCTAACGTTCCCTATGCCGGTTCCGCACCGGGCGACGCACATGTACCTCAAACCCTGACTCGCCATGCACCTAAGCCCTCACTAGGGAATTGGTCGGTGCGGAAACTAATCCCACCACTGCACTAAACACACATAAGGGAAAATGACAATACAGGGGGAACACCACTTAGCTTTGCTCTGTGGCATATGCTCCTAGCAACAGAGCCCACCACCTGCGTACATCTTCTCATCCAACCGGATCCATCACCATAACCGGATCCATCACCCTAGTGCAGCCTTGGAGCAGAATCCACCACCAGTTGCAGCTGCCCAGTAAACAGAGTCCCAAAGATGAGTCCAGCTTCTGCCAAAAAGTCCAGCATGCTCGAGTCCAACTTTTCTGCCAAGAAGTCAAGCATGCTTGAGTCCAGCTTTCAGCAACCAAGTCCAGCATGCTGAGTGCAACTCTCACCATAGTCGCCACTCCACCAAGCCATGCAAGCACTTCCTGCTGACACCATACACTGCGACTCCACGACGCCATGCCAGCCCTTCTTGCAGACACCAACGTTGAACTCCACCAATCCATGCCAGCACTCCTTGCAGACTCCATAGCTGACTCAACCCCTCTGGCTGGGCTCCCCAGGACTCTCATTCAGCTCCTTCATCACCCAGGCTTGCTTCCTAAATGACGAACTATCAATATCACCATCGATCATCAAACATACCTGAAACTCTTTTATAGAGCCTCACACCTGATTTGTAATACGTGCACATTAAAACTAAAGTGTAATACCACTCACCACCACCGGGGCAACTTAGAACAAATGACACCACGTGTAATAATTGTAATGGCCACCGGGGACAATCAACCCACTTTGGCACCAAGCCAAAGGGAAAAAAGTTCACTTTGTCCATTTACTTGTCAGATCCACCTTGGATCATGACAGTACCTCTGACTAGCACATTGAGGGCTGTGTGGCCCTCCAAAGAAATGCCTCCCCACACCATTACTGAAACACTGCCAAAACAATCATGCTGGAGGATGTTGCAGGTAACAGAACATTCTCCATTGGGTCTCCAGACTCCGTCACATCTCTTACATGAGCTCAGTATGAACCTGCTCTCTTCCGTGGAGAGTACAGGGTGCCAATGTCGAATCTGCCAATCTTGATGTTCTCTGGCAAATGCCAATTGGCCTGCTTGGTGTTGGGCTGGAAGCTCAACACTCACTTGCGAACGTCCAGCCCTCATACCATCCTCATGGAGTTTGTTTCTGACAGTTTGAGCTGACACATGGATGTTAGTGGCCTGCTGGAGCAGGAGGTCATTTTGCAGGGCTCTGGCATTGCTCCACCTGTTCCTCCTTGCAAAATAAAGGAGGTAGCGGTCCTGCTGCTGGGTTGTTTCCTGCATACTTCCCCCTCAACGTCTCCTGGTGTACTGGACTGTCTCTTGCTAACTTCTCCATGCTCTGGATACTGTGCTGACAGACACTGTTACCCTTCTTGCCACAGCTCACATTAATGTGCCATCCTGGATGAGCTGCACTACCTGAGCAACTTATGTGGGTTGTAAATACTACTGTACCTCTAGGGGCGAGAGCATTTACACTACTGAGCATGATTTCCTTCTCTTAAGGCATTTCCACTGAAGTTGGATCGCAGTTATTTTGGCTAAAGGTTGTGCAACCAAGTATTAGGCTGAGGGTGCCAATACTTTTGTCTGTCCCATTTTTGGAGTTTTGTGTGAAATGATCAATGTTTTGCTTTTTGCTTCATTCTCTTTTGTGTTTTTTCATTTAAGACAAATTAAATGAAGATAATAATACCAACGAATTTGTGTTTGCAATCATTTTCAGGAAGAAACTGAGTATTATCTGACAGAATTGCAGGGGTGTCAATACTTTTGGCCACAACTGTATGTTGCATCCAAACAACCTGTTTACAGAGGCATAGAGGGGACATTATTAATATATGGAGACACAGAGGGGTATTGTTAATATATGGAGAAACAGAGGGGACATTATTAATATAGTAGATGGAGACACGGGGCGCATTAATATATGGAGACAGAGGGGACTATATTAATATATGGTGGCACACAGGGGGTTTTATTAAAATATGGAGGCACAGAGAGGACAATATTAATAGTGTCAAAGAAGGAGCATTGTTGACATATGGAGGCACAGAGGGGGCATTATTGATATATGGAGGCACAGAAAGGGGCATCCTTAATATATGTAGGAAAAAATGATCAATAATTAATATATTGAGGCACAAACAGGGCATTTATTAATTTATGTAGACACAGAGGAGTCATTATTAATACGTGGAAGCTAAGGGGGTACTGTATTGTTAATGTATGGAGAAACAGAAATGATTGACTGTAAATAGAAGGCAACATTATTAATATATGGAGGCACACAGGGGCATTATTAACATATGGAGGCACAGAGGGGCATTATTGATAGATGGAGGTGTAAGGAGGTGGCGGGGACCCTCATGTACCTTCTCTCTCTTGAACACTGTTCACCTGAGTCACATGCGGCACCCTGACGTTTTATTAATGTTTTACTAATGTGTGTACTGTAATGCAATGTATTTGTTATGTATTGTGCATAGGCTTAGGGATAGATTAGGAAGTATTATAGGACTGTAGGGGGACTAGAATAGAGGGGGGCACATTAGAGATAGAGCATAGGATAGATGTAAAGTAGTTAGGGTGTGTGCACACGCTGCGGATTCTGCTGCGGATCCACAGCGGTTTTGGTCCTGCAGATCCGCAGCAGTTTCTGCTGTGGTGTACAGTACCATTAAAATCAATTGAAAACAAAAACTGCAGTGCACACAGTGCGGAATTTTCCACGCGGATTTGCTGCGGTTTCAAAACCGCAGCATGTCATTTCTTTGTGCGGAATCCACAGCGGTTTTACACCTACTCTATTGTGCAGGTCTTTTGACCTGCGGATTTACCTGCAAAATCCGCACGGAAAATTCCGCAGAAGAATACGCAGCGTGTGCACACACCCTAAGGTATTGGCAGCATAGGAGTTAAGTAGATGGGAGGGACACAGAGCAGAGCAGCACAGAGCAGGGAGGTATATAGGACAGGCACTTCCTGATTTGTGTCAGATGCTGGGCTGTCTGCCCATGGGCAGAATGCATACAGTGAGACAGTTACAGGCTATGGGGGATAAGTCTGTAGATAGGATGGCAGTAAGGGCCCCCCAGCTGAAGAACAGTGTAAACGGGCACCAGCTCAAAAGGATCATCACCAGGAATTATTTGTGGTCTAAGACTGGGGCGGGAGCAGCTGATATGGTGTTCCCAGCACCTTTCCCTATTGGACAAGGGGCTGACAGAGAGTTGTTGACGCTGAAGGTACAGATGGGACATGGACTGTCCAAAGGGACTGCCCGGATAGCAGAGGAAGGAAAAGTACAGGATACCTTGCCCTATGTGGACTGTGCTGCTGATGTGAAGGATGCCTTGCTGTTTAGTAAAGTTCAACTAATGGAAAAGAACTGTTACTTCGTGGTGTTTCAAGGAACCTGGAAGTCAGAAGCTGGAGCAACAGAGTTAACCAAAAGTGATGAGCGAGCACGCTCATCATTACTTGGTGCTCGCCTGAGTATCACAGTGCTTTCGATGCTCGGAGCTCACCGAGTATTTCCGGGGTTGCTTGGTGGGAGTTTGGTAGAGTGCCAATCAACGTGCACGGATTGTCTGCACACACTGTAATGCCGCAGCCGTGTTGGTTGTGTCATTACAGTGACTGGCTGATGGCACAGCGTTATCAGGTCTATAGTACAGTAGACCGGGTGGCGCCCTGCTCGTCACAATCTGCTCCGGACTTAGGCAGTGTAGGGAGTTTCTGCTGAGATAGCCTGGCAGCGCTGGAGTCCTGAGTTCGAATCCCACTAAGGACAACATCTGCAAGGAGTTTGTATGTTCTACCGTGTTTGCGTGGGTTTCCTCCGGGTACTCCGGTTTCCTCCCAAAGACATACTGATAGGGAATTTAGATTGTGAGCCCCATCGGGGACAGTGATTATAATGTGTGCAAACTGTAAAGCGCTGCGGAATATGTTAGCACTATATAAAAATAAAGATTATTATTATTATAGATAGGGAGGGATTTTCAATTTTATTAGTTAGTGTGGGTATACCATCTATAATACACAAATCCATCTCAACCAACAGTCCTTCTGAGGACTAAACAAGGTGTATATAGATATCAGTGCTAGGCAGGCAGCAGTGTATGTGGCAGACTTCTTTGCATATAGAAAGAGGGTCTATTCCAGTACTGTCTGCTGCTGCTGCCTATTACAGATATTTATATACATAGTCCCTGATATCAGGGGCCAGGAATAATTTTTTTGGATCTTATTCCTGATTATTTTCTTTAAAAGCAATCCAGAGCACACTGTTATTCTGCTCCATTTGCTTGTTCGCACTGCAAAATACAGCCAGATCCTTTCTATTATCCAGTTATTTTAAACAAGGGTTTAGCCGTCACACGGATCACTTCTCAGTGCGTTGAAAATTCTGTCATTTCTGGCTTACTGTTAAATTTTGTTGTAGTGTCTTAGATAAATCACCAGTTTGCTGAAAAGAAAATTGTTACCTACAGGTCAGATATTTTACACTGGGCTCTGTCCACCACACGGATAGCATATCAGTGTGGTAAAAATTGTGCCATTACAGGCCTCCATTGAATTTTTTTTGCTGTGTCTTAGCCTAGTTATTGACACCAGTTTGCTGAAAAAAAAATTGTTACCTACAGTCCAGATATTTTAAACTGGCACATGGATCACATATAACTTCGCTCCCAATTCAGCCATTTGTAATGAACATGGAAAATATTGCACTGCATTTAAAATGTGCAAGATGCGTGGTAATGGACGGAGAACTGGACGTGATGATGATGGTGCATGCAGAGGTCGAGGCCGTGGGCAAGCTGAAATTGTGCCACAACAAACACCCACATCTTTTTGCCCGACCTTCCTGTACTAATTACTAGAGGACCGCAGCAGTACACCACTATTGAACGCAGAGCAATGTCAAAAGGTTGTTGGTTGGATAGTGACTAATGTTTCCAGTCAGTTTGCCGCCACCACCACCACCCGTCTTCCACACAGTCACGTCTGAGTAGCCATGAGTCTGGTGCGCATATTCCTCACCCTGATTCTCCTTTCTTCCTCCATGCCGAGTTCCCAGAGGCAACTGATTCCACACTTGGACACTCAGAAGAGCTGTTCACTTTTCCATTTATAGGTTTGGGCCTCTCGCCTGTTCCACTTGAAGCGGGGCAAGAGGAGATCGCATGTAGCAATGCCCAAATATTTGAGCAGCTATGGTTACAGGAAGGCGACGGTGGGAGAGTGTCACAAGAGGTGGACGATGATGAGACACAATTGCCAGAAAGTCGGGAGGAGGACCAGGGTGTGGAAGTGGAGGACGAGGTAGTGGATGATATAGTAACTGACCCAAGCTGGCAGGAGGACATGCAGAGCAAGGACAGCAGAACACAGGGGGAGAGAGGCATAGCCCACAACAGGCAGGAAGAAGCAGTGTGGTGGCCGCAGACAGAAGATGAGCAACCGTTCCCCATAACATCAACATGACGGAAGTTGCCAGTTCAACTGTTAATGTAGATCTTCCCGAGTCTGGTTATTTTTAAAGACTCTGCCAAAAACCCCAAAAAGGCCATTTGCACCACCTGCCATGTCAGCATCAGCAGGGGTAGCAAAGCTATCAACCTCACCACCACCAGCATGATCAGGTACATGGCAGCAAAGCACCCGACTTTGTCGGACGAATCCCTGGGTCTGCGGGTGACACCACTGCTTCTTCCACTATTGTGGGTACAGGCCATTCCCCTGCCCATGGTGCATGTGAAGATGCCTCATGCCCTGCACCTGTCATTGCAGACACTCAACTAACACGATCATCAAGCACGTCCTTGTCCCAGTGCAGCATTCAGTTGTCCATACCTCAGTCCTTGGAACGCAAGCACAAATATGCAGCCAACGCCCCACAAGCCACACTACTAAATTCACACATTTCGCGACTGCTTCTGCCCAAAATGTTGCCTTTTAGGCTCGTGGTGATGGAAGCTTTCCGCAACCTGATGGCGGCAGCCATCTCTCAGTACTCGGTCCCCAGCTGATACTATTTCTCCCAGTGTGCCGTCCCTGCATTACACAAGCATGTATCCCATTGTCACATGTGTGACAATGGCTGGAACCTGGTGGCAGCTCTGAAGCGAGGCAAGCTCACACATGTACCATACCTGGCCCATGTGCTTATCCTCGCTGTTCAACGGTTTCTCAAAACCTACTCAGAGCTGCTGGATCTGCTTATCAAAGTACGCCGTCTGTGAGCCCATTTTAGAAAGTCAGTTACAGCTTCCACCACCCTTGCCTTGCTTCAGCAGCGTTTGCAGCTTCTGGCTCACCGACTGGTGTGTGATGTCCCCACGCATTGGAACTCTGCACCACAGATGTTGGAAAGGACTTGTGTCCAGCGATTACGGGGTGCTCTATGTGCATAGGATTGTTGGTGCTCTGAAGAAAAATTATCAACAAAAGTTTTCACGAACTTCGGCACTCAAAATGTATATGTGGCGCCCCTGAGGCTCAGTCACCACAGAGGTACTGCACCTTCTCCTAAGGTGTGGTGCCCCACCATCCAGGTAAGTTGGAGGCTCCTGACCACGCTCCAACACTCGCACCCCACACAATAGAGTAGTTCAGCACAACCACATTGCGGCTCCTTGCTTAGAGAGAAGCAGAGCACCTTTGGTGGTTCCCTGCGTGGAACACTAGACGTGCTGGGAGGTGGGTAAAGTTCAGAATATATATATGAGCGGGATGGTTTAGGATGACAAGTCAGTCTGACAGGAGGTCAGTGAGGAAGGAAGCCACTCGGGAGGAGTGGGGATCCCTGGAAAAAGGGATGGAGGAAGGAGTGCTGCAGCTGCCTCAGTGATCTGGGCCAGCTGGCACGGGAAAGGAAAGGAAAGAAGGAGAAGGACATTGACCTGAAGCCTGAGCTTCTATAGAAGGGTAAGGACAAGTACGGAACGTAGGAGTAAAAGGGAACACAGAGGACGTGGGTTAGAGGAAGAACCCTGTCTAGAAGTTCTAAGCGCAAGTCCGGGGCCCCGTCCCTGAGGTTGTTTGAACACTAATGGTTCTGCAGCAGACACCGATGGAGTAGTGGGCTGTAAATGCACTACTCCCATCTAAGACTTGAGGGCACAACAGCAACACGGATAGAGAGCCGGGACTTAGGAGTAGAGAGTCCCCGAAGCAGGCTGCAGCTGTCTGCCATGCAAGTAGAGTTCTTGGGAACATCTGTCAGGAGGAACTCCAGTGTAACACGGTACTGGAGATCTTCACACTTAAAGGCACTATAGAGGAGACGTTCAGGAAAGGCACATAAGTTGGCGGAGTGTGGAAGGGAGCTTTCCATCTTGCCTGGAGGTTGGCTGAGTCCCTGACCCGGAGGACACGGCACAGAAGCGGGCACTGTGAGTAAAGCTTTGGAACTACATGCCCTGGTGTCCTCCATTCCTTCCTGCGTCTGTCCGCCTGGCACTGCTACATCCCCTGCGCCGGACACTAGACCATCTAAGTGTCTCCACATCTACACTGCCCTGGGACAACAGCCCTGCCTGTGGAGGGCTATAACATCTTTGCTGCACCACACCATCTGTCCAAGAGGATCTGTCTGCAGCGTCGGCTTAACACCTCCTATGCCGAACACCACAGGTGGCTCACAAACTATTCATTTAACTACATTTCACCATTCACATCTTCCTATTACTTGGGCGCCAAGGGCCACGGTCCGGGTCACCGCCACTGTGACACATCCCACTGATACCGGCCCGGTACTGAGTACCCCGCAGCCCTGGGAGGGCGACCCATATATATTGTCGTTTACAAGATCAGAGGCAAAAAAACAAAAATAAGAAAACAAGAAAAACACAACCCTTTTGGGTACAATGAATTCCAGCTGAGTAAAACAAGAAAAAGAAATACATGACTCATGTGAATACAGATAATTCCAGCAACATTTCGGCTAATTAAGCCTTTTTCAAGCACAAATCTGTATATAGACATATATAGAAAAATATGATGTTAATATATAACATAAATAAATTAATTACGGTCATGATAAATAAATACTGGATAAATAAACTACTAAAGCTACAACACTGTATAAGGCTGGGTTCACACGTAGCGGAACTCTCACGGAAATTACCGCGAGAGTTCCGGAATTCCATTCCGCGGGAAAATCGCATTTTAAATTCCCGCGATTTTCCCGTGGAAAAACTAGCATTTTGCAAGCGATCTGTAGCATCGCTTGGAGAACTGATTGACAGGTTCGTCACACTCATCAAACATAGTGTTTGACAAGTGTGACCAACTTTTTACTACTGATGCCGCCTATGCAGCATCAGTAGTAAAAGATAAAATGTAAAAAATAATTAAAAAAAATAAAAAATGGTGTTATTCTTACCTTCCGACGTCCCGTGCAGCATTCCCGCCTCTCTCCACGCTCCCGTTCCCAGTAATCCTTTGCAAAAATGCCCGCGATGACGTACGTTCTCGCGGGATCGCGATGTCTCGCGGTAATTCGCGATGACGTTACGCGAATGACCGCGAGACTTCACGATCTCGCGAGAACAGACGTCATCGTGGGCATTTTCGCAAAGGCGTACTGGGAACGGGAGCATGGAGAGAGGCGGGAAGGCTGCACGGGACGTCGGAAGGTGAGAATAACTATATTTTTTATTTTAAATTCTATTTTTTACAGGGATATGTTACCCAAAGCCCGGAGGACAGTCTCCTCTCGTCTGGACCGTGGGTACCATCCGCAAATGTTCTGCTTACTTTTCGCATGGTGTGCACAGCCACATGTGGAAAGTAAGCAGAACAATGCATTCCTATGGTGTGTGTGATCGCCGCGATTCCACAAAATTAATGAGCATGCCGCGTTTTTTACCGCGAAGCGATTCCGTCACGGTAAAAACCGCAGCATTAGCACAGCATTGCGGAATCCCATAGGAATGCATGGGATGCTTATTTTTCACGGCAAAATCGCGCGGCTAAAACCGCCACAGAAACGCGAAAAAAACGCCACGTGTGAACTCAGCCTAAGAGGACATGCTTGAGTTTGTATCTCCTAATGAACATCATACAATATTATCTCAAATTATTAATGCACAGGAGAATATTGATATCAAGTGCAGATATAAGCTGGTGTAATTGAAAAGAAAGAGCAGATGAGAATATTCAATCTCTGTAACTAAGTCTAGTTGAATGGTAGTAGTTAAAAAAATGGTTCAAAGAAATTATATATAAACAAACAAGCACCTATGGGGTTAAGAGACACAATGAATTAAATGCCAATAGCGTTGGTGTCAAGACATAAAACGACAAAGAAAGCCCGGGTATTGATATTGAATAATTACCTGTGAGGTAACTGAGTCACCGCATCATGCCTGTTAACAATGATGCCCTGAATTAAATGCCCCCAGTCTATATATACGAAGGCGGAGGCAAGGAAAAATGTACTTCCCATACCGGGATGGCAGATCGCTTCCGGTATTAGGTGGACAGCGGTGAACTTAAACAAAAAGCGCAGGTGAATTAAACAGCGCATGTGTGTCTCTGATAATTGACGTAGATACCTGAAGACTTTGTACGGCACCCTACCATCACAGCGAGCATACGCATACCATGCCTCGGCCGGGAGTGCGTGGATGACATTATTATGACCGGCTGGCATATAAGGAATAGGCATACAGTGGATACTTATGTCATGATAACAGAGCTATGGAGAAGCACAATTGATATAAATAAACACATAAGCCCTCAGATTGAGCAGAGAAATTAGTATAGTCAACTGGAAAGTAGTTAAGCAGAAAGCGGTAATTACAGTATATGATAATAGCGGAGCTATATAAGTAGACAATTTATGTAAATAACCTAGTGTGCCTCAAGTGAATATATATATATATATATGTGTATATATATATATATATATATAATGTGGTGTAGTGACCACTGTGTCCACTAAGGGGCGCTGTGGGGGTGTCCCAGGACGGGTGTACAGGCACATCCAGTGTGGTAACAGGAGCAGGGTCGTAAATGACCGTTACGTATCCCAAGGTGGGTGGCCTTGGGATGAAGGCTTGATTATGTGCTGATCAGCAGAGCTACTGCTGATGTTCTCTTCCAATGCGTTAGGGTGAAGCCTTCAGGTGATTGGTGAGACGGGTGGGATCAATCACCTACAAATCCACCCAGGGTGGGTGCTTAAAACGCCCATAGTAAAGTGTATGTGTATGACTGGTTGTAGAACCTGTGATGAGATCATAGCCATGTGATCAGGTGGGCATGGCTACGGACCATATAAGGTGGCCAGGGTAGGTCACATGAGTGAATGCTTGGACCCGGTTGGTCCGTATGGAAGGTCTCGTGCAGGAAGATGTGTCTGCCTTCCTGAGTGCACATGGAGACACTGTGTATCATGGCTGCACGTGTCTGAGAATTCCCAGGAGAGGGAAAGAATGTCAGGACTGAGAAGAAGCTATGAGGTAACCTGGACAGGGGATATAACTGTGAGGCTAGAGAACCTGTGTACCGGACATAACAAAGCCTGTGTGACCATAGGGTTAACAGAGCGGAGCTCTGTCATGGACGCTATGCTGATTTGATATGAACTTTTAGTTGATGTTGATGGTTTAAGCTGCATAATAAACCGAATGGATTGAGTTTTGTTGAGAAACCTGTACTGGACCTGATTTATTGGCTGCCTAGCAAGTATCCCCTACCTGAATGACAAGCGCTACCGTACAATATATATATATATATATACATACATGTATATATTTATTTATTTATTTAAAACAAAATGTTAATATGTAGATTAGTATATTAATGCACCATGTGCAAACTAAAGAAATAACCACACAGGTAGAACACGCAAAACCATATACCTGGTGAAGTGTCTAGTGTGATATCTATGAAAAGGGAAGGAAAAAGAAAGTTAGTCCCAGATACTAATCACATCTGCTCTATATACAGAGCGAACAACAATACTAGTAGTAGTATGTAGAAAAATCCATAAAGATAATAGCATCTATTTATGAGAGATAATGCCGAGTTCACACGTGCTGGAGTAAGATGATTTTTGTGACCAGTATGGTTAATATTGCACTTCATATTCACGATTCAGCCCTAATGGTGTGAGGGTCTGTAATTTGTGAATACAGAAAGCTTCACGTGTTTTTAAAGCCTTGATCTATCACTTGATATTTTAGCCATGCTATGAAATGTCCTATAGAGATGAAATGGGATGGTATTGATAACAATGTACATCCACATCTGATGGTGGAATTGTGCTGGGATATGCGGTCCCGGACATGCTGGGTGGTCTCCCCAACATACCCGAGGCCGCATGGACATTTGATAAGGTATACAACATATGAGGATTCACATGTATAAAAACCCTTAATAGGAAAACGTTGACCTGAACGTGGATGGGTAAAGGTATATCAGTGACTCCACTCAGCCAATCGTCTTCATTAGTCCCAGGTGCCTGATAATCAGGCTCACTACCTTCCTTCACTAGAATAGGGAGTTCACCAGGCCTCAGTGACGGAGGGGAAAATGAACTCACAACACTTCTTCATGTGGTCGGGGAGGGCCTGTTGCTATGGAGGGTGGGGTTGTTGCTACAGAGGGCAGGTTTTTAGTAGAGTAGGAGGAAACGACCAGTTCTCATTTCAATGCCAGAACATACCCCCCTGGACGTTTTTATTACAAGCAAGAGCTGATATCTAGCAAACGCTGCAAACTGGCCACAAAAGGTAAATTACTGATTGTCAGCATTCTGCAGCCCAGATATGCACTGAGATTATGTGAAAAGCCCAGACAACCCCTTTAATGCCTCTAATAGATTCCAAAAAGTCTGAGGTGTCTGTTGTGAATTCCCTTGGTCAGACTTCTGAGCTGGAAGCTCCCTCTGCTCCCTCTGGTGGTTACTGGGAGTAGTGGAGCTGGCAAGGTAGATGTAAGTTTGCCACCTGATGACGATAATTGGGAATCTGGGATTACTGGCGGGGAGCATATAATTGAGCAGGCTTCCTTTGGTGCTTGCTGGTGATTTCCTCCTTGTGCATTTGGAGTTCTTTTGTCTCTTGCCTGATCTGCATGGTTCAGTTAAGTGATTCTTTTGCTAATCCTTTGCACCTAATCTGGTTGTGCCTTTTTTTTTGCTTTCTGCTTTGTTGCTAGGGTGTAGCGTACTCCCTGATGGGGGCAGCGCAGGTCCCTGCTCATATGTTAAAGCTTGTGTCAGTTTGTTCAGCCCCTTGTTATGTTAGTATCTTTTGCTTTGCATCCAGTTCATACCAGAGTGCTGATCTAGCAGTGGTGAGGTCACGTGGCCTCAGGTTTTTTGTATATCAGATGTGTTGGATTTTTTTAGGGTTTTGTGCGTGATTGCAAACAGTATCGTTTCTGTCCTGTCCTGTCTAGACAGCTTGGGTCCCACCGTTTGCTCAGTCTGTTCTCTGCCTTTGTTTGTGTCTCATCTTGTCTCACCAACAATATATGTTTGGGGGCTGTCTATTCCTTAGGGGATCTGCTCCGGGGCAGTTTAGATTTCACCTTTCTGGCTTTAGGCTTAGTTAGTACTCCGGCTGTGCCGAGGCGTCTAGGGCATCTTAGGAACGCTCCACGGCTACTGCTAGTTGTGTTGATAGGATCAGGGGTCTGCAATCTGCTTAGTTACCAACCTCTCTGGCTTTCTGGTGGCTTAGCCTGTTCCAGCCATCCCCCTCGGTGACCCATTCATAACAGGTGTCCCTTAAATATGATCTAATAGTAGGCATATATGGAGTGAGGATTTTTTCCAGTGTGATAGCTAAAGGGGACAACACTGAATTCGTATAGGCAACAATGGGATGACCAGGGGGGTCTATGGATATTTTTAAGCACCTTAGGTAAGGTTTAAAAGACCGGTGTTACTGGATAAGGATTTAACAGGAATTCCCCCAGTTCGGTGTCAATAACTCACAATCTACCATAATGTACCACTAAGTTTTTTAATTTTTTTAGTAATTTCAAATGTGGGATTTGAAGAAATAGGGGTATAAGTTTCAGTGTCACCAAGCTGGGATCTAATCTCTGACATATAGTATGAACGGTCCATCACCACGATTGCACCCCCTTTGTCTGCAGGTTTAATGATAAGGTCCTCATTGATTTTGAGAGCCAACAACGACCTACTTTCCTCTCATGTGAGATTATTCTTAATGTGAAATTGACCCCTGTTGATAGATTAAATAGTATCAGAGATATCCGTTTGAACCAAATTATTGTAAGTTTCAATGGGATAACTGTGTGGATGAAAACTACTGGATGTACTCGAATTCAATTGTTGGAGTGAAAAACAGTCAGAGGAATGCGGAATATCATCATCGATCACCGTTTGATTAGCAAACTGAGCCTTTAGATGAAGTGTCCTGTAAAAACGATGACGTTCTTGGTCCAGACGAAAAGTATTGAAATTCGGTAATGGACAAAAGGTTAAACCTTCGGATGGGGAGAGGAATTGTGAGGAAATGTTGTACACAATATTTTCTGAGGTCCTATCTGTGACCTTGTTGTCATCCTTGATTGTTCCTGAGTGACGTCGCCTCCCCCTTCGCGTCTTCCTCTGAGTGGCCTGGCTCGGCGCTGCTCTAAAAAATGAGATTAATGTGGTCGACCATACTCGATTTCTGAACTAGTGGAGGAAGGACTGTAGCCTCAACGTGGTCGACAAAAGTTCACATAGGAGTCTGAAGAGCACCATTTATAGACCTGATTGTGCAAGTAGTCGTCCGTATACCATAAAAAAATTTTCTTCCTAATTTGAAGGTTATTGTGAAAATCTGTAATGGTCTGATCCAATTTGGTTTTAAACACCTTAAATTCTTTGGTTGGTGTTGTATTGGTTAATTGTAGTTTAGTCGTCGCAATCCGGGTGTTGAACTTGGAGATCTCTCTCTGTAAATAGTCAATAGTGAAACTAGAGTTGAGCGAAACACGTCGGTCAGATTAAAAAATCACTGACTTTCGCCAAAGTCGGGTTTCGCCGATCGAAACCCGACCCTAGCATGAGGTCGGCCATGAGGTCGCCGATCAGCGCGCCAAAGTTGCGTTTCAAATGATGCTTTCAGCGCCTTTTCTCACCCAATGATGGAGGATGCACACTGTGGGCAACGCGATGACATGCGCAGCGGCCAGCACCATCTTATAGAAGGGCACTGAAGTGATTGGCTGACTTTGTGTGGCGTCACAGTGGGTATAAAAGGCTGTGAACGCCGACTGCCATCTTACTTCTGCCGATCTTACAATAGGGAGCGGTGCTGCTGCTGATTCAGAACAGGGAGAGCGTTAGGCAGGGAAGAAGAAAAAAAAACTGCTTCTGCTGATAGCGCTTTTCACTGTACAGTTAGTGTGCAGTGAAAGGGGAGGATTTTTGTTGTGTGCAGCAGCGCTGGTGGTGATTAGGCTGCCTTTTAAGGCTACCTGCTAGCTGCATTGCTGTGTGCACACTGCTGTTCAAACTGCTTTTTTCAAAGCACTCCAAATTTTATTATTTTGTCCTGGTGAGTTACTGAGCGTTCATTTTTTCACACACGGTCTAGCGGTGTACGCTCCTCACATACTACCGTGTACCGGCTGGTATCATGGACAAATAGAAGCTATCTGGGTGTGACTCTGGAAGAAAAAGTTGAGGAGTTTGTCCGTTTTTCCAGACCTACACGTTAGAGTTGTGTCCATTTTTCAAACAGTTTCGTATATCTGCTGTTTGATTACAGTCAAAACTAGACAGAGACAGCGTGTGTCAGTCCGTATACAAATACACGGAGCTTGACAATTTTCCATACAGACACCGTCTATCGGTGTACGCTCCTCACATACTACCGTGTACTGGCTGGTATCATGGACAAATAGAAGCTATCTGGGTGTGACTCTGGAAGAAAAAGCTGAGGAGTTTGTCCGTTTTTCCAGACCTACACCATAGAGTTGTGTCCGTTTTTCAAACAGTTTCGTATATCTGCTGTTTGATTACAGTCAAAACTAGACAGAGGCAGCGTGTGTCAGTCCGTATACAAATACACGGAGCTTGACAATTTTCCTTACACACATCTTATAGAGCTGTCTGATTCTCCAAAAGTATTGTATATCTGCCGTTCGCATTACAGTCACTTTTATACCTAGTTAGCGTGTGTGTGTGACACTCCGTAAATGCATATACGGAGATTGTTAGTTGCAGAAAAATCATATACAGCTATACACTTCTGATACAGTTCCGTATATCTGCTTGTTGGATTACGGTCCAATACATACTGTGAGAGCGTCTGTGACTAACATAATATATACGTTGATTTAATTTGTTTAATACACCTTACACAGCTGGACGCTCCTCATACAGTACCATCTCTCTGCTGGTATTTTTGGTACATTTTCCCAAACATGAGGAAGTATGGTGGAAGAGGCACGGACGTGGGCAGGGGGGCGCAGCTGGTACTGATGGTGGTGGTGCATCGGCTGGTTCTGGCAAAAGCACAATAGCAGCTAAGGCAGAAGGTGTTGAGCCTGTGTCATCCTCTGGGCCAAGAAGGCCTGTAAGGTTGCCTTTTCTTGGAGTAGGAAAACCGCTTTTAAAGCCGGAGCATCAGGAACAGGTTTTGGCGTACATTGCCGAAACAGCCACCAACTCTATTGCCTCCTCTTCTGAACGTTCGAAACCTGCAAGCACAGAGTCGTCAGTGCAGGGTTCTGGTCATAAAAAAACCCTTTCCTTGGGTCCTTCACCCCCACCAAAAGTTAAGGATGCGGCAGCCCACACTTCAGATTACTCTATGGAGCTCTTTTCACATACCATGCCTGGGTTATCCAGTCAAATCCTGAATTCTCCAGTCCAAGATTAATCTTACATGGAGTGCACTGATGCACAGCCACTGCTAGATAATTCTGCTGGTACATTGACCCACAGCACTACATTTCCCTCGCAGTCTATTGAGCCAGAATCTGACCCTGATGAAACCCAGGTGCCCCTTCCCGCATACAACACCACCTTACACGGTGACACAGAGGAAGGTAAAGAGGAAGGTGCAGATGACTTTGAAGAGGAGCTGATGGATGACCCAGTTCTGGACCCAGATTGGCATCCATTGGGGGAGGAGGGTGGCGCTGGCAATAGTTCAGATAAGGAGAAGGATCCGCAGCAGGCATTGACATCGCAGCAGCGGTTATCTAGCAGGCTCGTAGCTGTCCTAAAATGTGGAACAAAAACTAAAAGAGTTGCAGGACAGCTTGGCCAGATGGTCAACTTAGCACAGCGTGCAAGGCCAGAAAATGTTTACCATAGTAGGAAGCGTGCAGTGTGGCACTTCTTTGTCCAAAATCCTACTGATGAGGCAAAGGTTACCTGTAAGAAGTGCAGAAAGACCTTTAGCCGAGGAAAACAACTCAGAAATTTGAATACCAGTTGCATGCTTAGACATTTAGTCAACATGCATTTGCAAGCGTGCATGGACTACAAAGCCTCAGGTAGCACATGTGCACCTGCTCCGACTGAAGGTAGCCAACAACGCTCCATCGCTACCCCCACTGTAAGACCACCGCCACCATTAAGCACACCACCAGCACTAAATGTGGAGGTGTCGTCGCAAGTCCAAAGCACTCAGGGAATCACAATGGTTTTGCAACACAACACTGAATCTAGGCCATCACCACCAATACCATCACCAACCCCCTCTCACTCCATCCAGTCCACCGCTACTTCCCCCATATGCAGCTCTTCAGTCCAGCTCATCCTACCAGACACTCTGAGTAGGAAAAGAAAGTACTCATCCTCTCATCCACGTACACTGTGTTTGAACGCCTATGTGGCGCCCCTGATGCTTCAGTCGCCACAGAGGTACTGCACCTTCTCCTAAGGTGTAGTGCCCCACCATCCAGGTAAGGTGGGAACTCCTGACCATGCTCCACACCTGCGTTCCACACACAGGATAGTTCAGTGGGGCCACCTAACAGCTTCATGCTGGGGGTTAGCAGAGCACCCCTCGTGGAACCCTGCTTCGTAACATGAGATGTGCTGGGAGGCGGGTGGAGTAAGATGATACAAAAGAGTGGGAAGTTAGTAGTTAGTTGGTTAGAGGAGAGAGAAGAGAGAAGATGGGTGTCTGAGGGACGTGCTGCAGCAGGTCCCAGTGATCTGGGCTGCTGGCACGAGAAAGACCAGAGAAAGAGACTGATAAGATTGATAACCTAACCTTCCATAAGAGAGAGAGAGAACAGATCGGAATGAAGGAGAATAGAAGGACGGTGGGAAGCAGGTTGAGAAAGAGAGAGAACCATTCCAGTCCAGAGAGCGCAAAGGCCGGGGCCCGGTCCCTGAGGTAGATTGGATCTTTATGTTTGGCAACAGACACCGGAGGAGTAGTGAGCCGCTAACACCTTGCTCCCATCATAGACTTGGGACACAACAGCAACTGAATAGAGGTCCGGGACGCAGAGTGGAGTCCCCGAAGCATGCTACAGCTGTCTGTCATACAAGTAAAGACTAGGAACACCTAGAGAGAGGCATTCCAGGTTAACTAAGTACTGGAGTGCGTCGCACCTAAAGGCGCATTGGAGGAGTCGTTCAGTAAGGTATATGTTGGCGGAGTGTGGAAGGGAGAATCCTATCCTGCCTGGAGGTTGGCTGGAGCCCTGACCTGGAGAACACAGTGCTGAGGCAGGCAGTTGTGTGAACTGCAAACAGTGAGTAAAGCTTTGGAACCGCATACTCTGGTGTCCTCCAGTTATTCCAGCACCGCTACATCTGGGTACCAGCCTCCATACCATTCTGCGCCTCTCCTCATCCATTGCACCTACACTGCCCTGGGACTACAGCTCCGCCTGTGGGGAGCTATACCATCTCTGCTGCACCACACCATCAGTCCCAGCGGATCTGTATGCAGCGTTGGCTTACCATCTTACTTGCCAAACACCACAGGTGGCGTCACGAACTATTCATATAAACTTTAACACCATTAACATCACCGCCATTGATATTGGGCGCCCAGGGCCACGGACCGGGTCACCGCTGCTGTGACACATTCCCGCCTTGACACCGGCCCGGTACCGAGTACCCCACAGCCCTGGGAGGGCGACCCCATTTTGGCATCACGAATAGGATAACGAGACCCGATGCCATCGGGTTCTGTGTGCCTTGGATTTACAACTTTTGAAAATGTGCAGAAGACCAAATTTAATAAACTGTAAAATGGACATTAGAAATGGCCGCTGGTGCGGAGAAGAAGGGTGTGAAGAGATGGGAGGTCCTAAGAAAAGACCGCGAAGAGTCATGGGCCGTCCCTGCCTGAATTACTATGTGACCGATGCATGGCCCACCCCCCGAGGGGTTTGTATACTGGCTTGGTATGGAGGCGCTGGAAGAAGACGCCGTCCCTGGAATTAGGGGCAGAGAAAGCCAGTGGCGAGCAGAAGGGCGGAGCAAGAAGAAGAACGCCAGAACGCCATCTTGGAGAGTGAGGGAAGGAGGCCTGCGGAGCGCGGGGAAGCGGATCTCCTCTGCGCCATGGCTGACGGCTCCAACCCTGAAGCTGGCATGATTTGCTGGCAGCTACAGGATGAGATCACGGAACTGACTACCCATCTGCAGCTAAGAAGAGAAGCGCTGGAGAGGCTGAGACGGCAGCGCGCCCCAGCGGGGCCTACATCAGCGGTACCCCCTCCATTGGTACCAGCCGCTATCGCACCGGACTGTTCCCCGGAAGCGTTAATTTTCATCTCCACGCTGTCCGTGTGGCTGAGTCCCGCTCGCCCGAAGAAGTCACCGGAGGACCCGGGAGCTGAGACCACGCTCCCTCCCAGACCTGTTGCGGCTGTGCAGGTCCCGACCGAAGCCCCCGCGGATCCGGAGCCACCATCCGCTCCATCACTGCCTGCACCGGAGCAGAGGCCGCACCGCCAGGAGGCCCCAGGATTGTCAGATGTTCCTCCACCTGGGAAGGCCCCGGGGTGTATCGCAGTTCCAGCAGCTGGCCCGGTTGTCCTGGATCTGGTCTGGGACCGGGATACTGGTGCCGTGGGTGAGAGCAGGTCCCGGGAAGAGCGGGAGAAAGAAGAGAGTTGGGCGGGATGTCGGAACACTATTCGGCAGCTGGCAGCGGAATATCGGGAGAGGGAGCAGAGGAAGCAGGCTGTGCTGGGCCCGGATCTGGCCCGGAAGGAGAGGGCCCGTGCAGGTAATCATGGCTCCCGGGATGCAGCCAGATGGGGGCAGGTGCTGAATGTGAATAAGGAGAGGGGTTTTGGATTCATCGCGGACCCCAAGCGCATTGGTGACCTGTTCTTCAACCGGCGGGATGTGGAGTCCCATCTGAGGAGAGGGCATCTAGACAGAGACCTGCAGCCTGGGGAGTATGTGACCTTTACCCGGCATGAAGGACTCCGGGGGTGGTACACCCTGAATGTACGATGTATCCCTGCAGAGTTCGTCGAGAGGCACCTGCCATCGAAACCAGTCAATGCCCCTCCATCCACCGGTACCACTCAGACTGCTCAGGTACCTGATCCTAGGAACCAGGCTGCTCCTGCAAAACCTCCAGTTCGGCAGCCCAAACCAAAGATCCCTGGCTTGACACCGTGGGAAGAGGAGTACCTACGGATTGCCAATGACTACTTTGAATCTGGTAGCCACTAAGAAAATTTACAATTACCAAATCTCGTTACCCAGGAGGGTTTGTTGCACCAGTTGTGCTTTGTTGCTTTTGCTATCATGCTTTTTCCGGTAGCACTTTTGTTGCCTGTTTCTACAAATGGAACTGTGGAGATCATAGACGCTGATTGATCCAAAAACTTTTATTGTAAATAGTTTGCACCTCTTTAGGTGCCCTTTCTTGGTTTTACATATAAAGAGACTCTTTGCGAAGATAATGTTTTTGCATGGACACTTTTCGAAGAATGATGTCTACCTCAAGGGACACTGCAAGAAATCCCGGCTGGGAGCAGTGTTCAGCAACTTACAAGAATTTTGAATGTTTTATGATAACGTATTTGATAATGTTGTGTCTTATGAAAAGTAAATGTCTTTTATAGAATATTTGATACAGAGACTTAGAAAAGTTTTGAGATAGAATGTGAGAATTGAATAAAGACTGAAGAATTGAAAGTGACAGGTGACAGGCCAAGAGTAGATGGTCAGTGTCTTGCGTCCAGTAGAAGAGAGAAAGAAGAAGAGAATAATTGATAGAAAATGTAATAAAGAAAATGTGTTTAATAATTGCACTTTGAACTAGGAATTGCACTTAAGAACATTTTTGATACTAAGATAGGAAATTAACCTGTTTGTAACGTTTAAGAAATGTATCTCCTACATTAGGAAGATTAGATAAGTATTGTTGAATAGCATTTAAAAATTTTGTGTGTTCCTGTATTGTACCTTTTGTTGTCTTACAGCCCGCGGATGTGCTGTATTTAACGGGGGGTATGTGGCGCCCCTGAGGCTTCAGTCGCCACAGAGGTACTGCACCTTCTCCTAAGGTGTCGTGCCCCACCATCCAGGTAAGGTGGGAACTCCTGACCATGCTCCACACCTGCATTCCACACACAGGATAGTTCAGTGGGGCCACCTAACAGCTTCATGCTGGGGGTTAGCAGAGCACCCCTCGTGGAACCCTTCTTCGTAACACGAGATCTGCTGGGAGGCGGGTGGAGTAAGATGATACAAAAGAGTGGGAAGAGTGAAAGTTAGTAGTTAGTTGGTTAGAGGAGAGAGAAGAGAGAAGATGGGTGTCTGAGGGACGTGCTGCAGCAGGTCCCAGTGATCTGGGCTGCTGGCACGAGAAAGACCAGAGAAAGAGACTGATAAGATTGATAACCTAACCTTCCATAAGAGAGAGAGTGAACAGATCGGAACGAAGGAGAATAGAAGGACAGTGGGAAGCAGGTTGAGAAAGAGAGAGAACCCTTCCAGTCCAGAGAGCACAAAGGCCAGGGCCCGGTACCCGAGGTTGATTGGATCTTTATGTCCGGCAACAGACAGTAGTGAGCCGCTAATGCCTTGCTCCCATCATAGACTTGGGACACAACAGCAACTGAATAGAGAGCCGGGACGCAGTGAGGGGTCCCCGAAGCAGGCTACAGCTGTCTGTCATACAAGTAAAGACTAGGAATACCTAGAGAGAGGCATTCCAGGTTAACTAAGTACTGGAGTGCTTCGCACCTAAAGGCGCATTGGAGGAGTCGTTCAGTACGGTATATGATGGCAGAGTGTGGAAGGGAGAATCCTATCCTGCCTGGAGGTTTGCTGGAGCCCTGATCTGAAGAACACAGTGCGGAGGCAGGCAGTTGTGTGAACTGCAAACAGTGAGGAAAGCTTTGGAACCGCATACTCTGGTACCCTCCAGTTATTCCAGCACCGCTACATCTGGGTACCAGCCTCCATACCATTCTGCGCCTCTCCTCATCCATTGCACCTACACTGCCCTGGGACTACAGCTCCGCCTGTGGGGAGCTATACCATCTCTGCTGCACCACACCATCAGTCCCAGCGGCTCTGTATGCAGCGTTGACTTACCATCTTACTCGCCAAACACCACGGGTGACATCACAAGCTATTCATGTAAACTTTAACACCATTAACACTATTCATATAAACTTTAACACCATTAACATCACCGCCATTGATATTGGGCACCCAGGGACACGGACCAGGTCACCGCTGCTGTGACACATTCCCGCCTTGACACTGGCCCGGTACCGAGTACCCCACAGCCCTGGGAGGGCGACCCACCTACATTGCCAAATTAATCTCATTAGACATGATGCCCTACCGTTTGGTTGAAAGCGAAGCTTTCCACGACCTCATAGCCTACGCTGTCCCACACTATGACCTACCCAGTCGGCACTTCTTTTCTCGAAAAGCCATCCCTGCCCCCCACCGGCATGTGAAAGACTGCATTGTCCATGCACTAAAACAGTCAGTGAGTGGAAAGGTGCACCTCACAACGGATGCATGGACCAGTAGGCATGGCCAGGGCCGTTATGTGTCCATCACTGCGCACTGGGTTAATGTGGTGGGTGCAGGCTCCACTGGGGACAGCAGCGGTGGAACAGTGCTGCCTAGCTCACGGTATAGGAAACAGTTGGCTGTAGGCTTTCGCTCCTCCTCGTCTATCAGCGAAAGCTCGTCCTCAGAGCGCAGTCGCACGAGCACTACATCCGCAGCTGGCAGTGTTGCACACAAGGTGTCCCACTATCGAACAGCTAGTCGTAAGCGTCAGCAGGCTGTGTTAAAGATGATGTCTTTGGGTGACAACAGACACACCGCGGAGGTACTGGCCGACTACTTGCAGCGACAAACAGAGTCATGGCTGGGCAGTCTACATCTTGAGGCAGGCAAGGTAGTTAGTGATAACGGTCGTAATTTTGTGGCAGCCATAGCCCGTGCAAAACTCACACACATACCTTGCCTGGCTCACACTTTGAACCTGGTGGTGCAGTGCTCCCTTAATAATTATCCAGAGTTAACATTCCTGCTCCATAAGGTGCGAAGACTGTTTCGCACATCCGTTGCTCGGCCGTACACTCCAGTCGTATGCAGAAGCTGCAGCGATTTCTCCACCTCCCCAAGCAACGCCTAATCATAGACATTGCAACAAGGTGGAACTCCACCCTGCACATGGTTGAGAGGCTGTGCGAACAGAGGCAGGCTGTAATGCATTTGTGGGAGGATACACGGGCAGGCAGTTTGAGGGAAGGCATGGAATTGTCGGGTGTGCAGTGGTCAAAGCTGAAAGACCTCTGTAAAGTCCTTCAGTGTTTTGAGGAATGCACATGGCTGGTAAGGGAGGACGATGCCATAAGCATGAGAAGCCCACTTATGCGTCTGCTCATGCAAAATTTGACGCACATTAGGGATCAGGCGTCTGCAGCGGAGGAGGAGGAGGAGGGAAGCCTTGATGACAGTCAGCCATTGTCTGGTCATGGAACTGTCCTGGACGAGGTGGAGGAAGAAGAGGAAGAGGAGGAGGATGAGAGGGATGATTATTTTGGGCAGGAGGATGTTTCTCAGGGGGCAAGAGAAAATGTTGGCATTCCAAGGTCATGGACAGTGTTTGTGCGTGACTGTAGGGATGTGGATTTGCCAGAAACTGCTCCTCCACCCACCACGGGCAGTGCATCATTGACACCTGGAACATTGGCCCACATGTGTGATTATGCCTTGTGGATCCTAAAAAGGGACCCCCGCATTGCCAAAATGATGAGGGATGATGACTACTGGCTTGCCAGCATCCTCGATCCATGCTACAAAGGCAAATTACACAACATCATGCCACAGGAGAACCTAGAGATAATATTGGCAAACAAACAAGCAACTCTGGTAAACCGTTTGTTTGAGGCTTTCCCAGCACACAGCAGCGGTGCTGGTTCTCCCACGAGCCGTAGTGGGCACAATCGAAGAGGTGTTCGTGGTGCACACAGCAGAAGTGGCATTGGAGACAGGGGTTTAATGACCATGTTGTGGAATGATTTCTCAAGTACCGCTCACACGACTGCTAGTACTGCATCGATTAAAAGTGACAGGAGGCAGCAGTTGTCAACTATGGTTACAAACTACTTTTCCTCCCATATCGATGTTCTCCCTCACAGGTCATTCCCCTTTGACTATTGGGCCTCTAAACTGGACGCCTGGCCTGAATTGTCACAATATGCCTTACAGGAGCTCGCTTGCCCTGCTGCTAGTGTGTTATCTGAAAGAGTCTTCAGTGCTGCTGGATCAGTCCTGACTGAAAAAAGGACCCGACTGTCGACCCAAAATGTTGATGATCTAAGCTTCATTAAAATGAACCATGCATGGGTTTCAAAGGATTTTGTCCCACCTTCCCCTGATGACACATAAGTTACCAGAAAAGTGCCTCGGTTTTTTCCTCCTCTTCCTCGGACTTGCCCAATTACGCCCTTTGCAGCAGCTGAATGTCCAGCCAACACATCTACATCTGCCAATTTTTAAACCTCCTAACTGGGCTGCCCACCCCTCCCCCAACGGCTGGGGTCAAGACCTGACGCACCCGGGCAAGTACCGTTGCTCTGAACAGGTGGATGGGCCCACTGATGGCCGAAGGCAATGGCACAGGGGCCCTCATAGTACAATACAGTGTCTCAGACGGTGGGAGGGCCCACTCGCCGTCAGACACACCAGCGTACTATGAGGGGCCCTGTGCCAGTTCCGTTGACCACGATTGTTCCCCCCCCTTTTTCGTCATGGCCACAGCACTTGCAAGTTGCAATACTTACCTCTCCCTGATCCACCGCTGTGTAGTCTGCGCAGTTAAATCCTTCATAGGGACGGCCACTAGAAATTTGGTGTATTGATCAATGATGGTTAAGATGTAGCTATGGCCTGTCCTGCTGGCCTCTACCTTCAGATGATCAATGGCTACCATTTGAAATGGACTTCAACTTACAAGCAGATGCAGTGGTGGTTTATGTTCACCTTTCACAGTTGTGATAGTCACAGACGTGTGACATTCCTGCCACCATTTTTCAATGTCTCCTCTCATGCCAATCCAATAGAATCGCCTACGGCCTGTGGCTTCTGTCTTTTGCACTCCAAAATGACCAGACACATTATGCTAGGAAGTGAGGACCATGGGTACATCTCTCCCTGTGATCATAATTTGATGGAGACGAGTAACAGTGATGTGATCCACGCTACTGCGATAAAGCAATCCTTTCTTCACAAAGAACCTTTTTCGCTTTCTCCACGGACACAGTAATTGAGGGTCTGCATCGCCTCTGCAACATCTACTGGGAGGTTTTCCCGCGATGAGTAATTCCAAAATTTCTGCTGACACTCGACTTTGCGTCTATACTTGTATCCATGTAGCTTCCAGTAGCGGAGATTCTTGACTGGTTTACTGAGATTGAAATATATACGAAGATTTAAAAGTACCACAACACTGTATACTGGTGTACGCTATGAATATCTTTCCCTTTTTCTACTTTTTTAATTCTGGTGTAATACATAGTGAGCCTGTGAGTGTCTGTGTCTGACTCCGGAAGTATAGACGGAAATTTAACCCTAGACTGGACACACCTGGTATGTGCTGATACAGTGCCTTGTTTCAAAAAATTTGTATTAAGGTATCATCTGTAGGATAACCAACTGTGGGGGGGACCCTCTTCTTGCCACAGACAAACACGAGACTGAGACAGAGTTTGTATTGAACAGGTCCGCTTTTAGTGCCCATCCTCTGGGGCTCTTCCACTGTGACTGGCCTAGGCCCAACCACCACAGCGCTGCCCCAGTCTGAGCACACCGTCCGTATGATAGCCCCAGGCCGTCTTCGTCTGCGGCTACGGTCCTCTGGGCCATCCCCCCGTGACCGCCTCAACTGTCAGTCCTCTCTGGAGCCTTTCCACTGTCTCTATTTCCTCAGCAGAACTTCCTCTTTACTGTTCTCCCTTCGCTGACTGACTCTTCCTGAACCTTCCCTCAGCCTTTTATACTTCCAGTTCTGGTAACCATCACCTAACAGTTTCTCTGACCAATGGCAGTTATTCAGTCCCACTCCTACACTCTCCACTGGCCTCCAATGGGCAAGCTAAAACACTGCACCCTTTCTCTTTATCTTAGCGGCTTCACACCTACACTGCACTACACCTCTGCTTCTCACTATAGGCTGGTTTGTCTGTCAGCCACCTTCCTTACATCATCCATAGTGAGTGAGCGTGTGTGGGTTACGCCTTCTATATATGGTGAATCGGAGAAACAAATTTTTGCACTATACTCGATACAGCTTGTATCTTGTTATACAGTACCTTTGTTCGACATTTAGCATTACGGTCAAATCCATACTGTGTAAGCGTCTGAGAGTGACTATGGGACTATTAATACGAAGATTTCAATTGTACCCTAAAAAATACATACTTACTATCTTGTTATCCAGGACCTTTTTTACAACATTTTTTATTATGGTCAAAACCAAACTGAGTGAGCATCTGAGGGTGACTACGGAAATATATACCGATATTTTCACTTTGGCCAACACTGTATACAGCAGAACGCTTCTGATACAGTAACCTTTTTAGCTATTTAGATTCTGGTGTAATCCATAATGAGCCTGTAAACGTCTGTCTGTTACTCCGGCAATATATTTGGAACTTTAAGATTACCCCAACACTGTATACAGCGGTACGCTTGTGTTACATAACCCATGTACAGCTTTTCATATTCTTGTGTAATCCATGCTGGGCCTGAGAGCGTTTGTGTCTGCCTCCTGAAATGTATACGGAGAATCAGAATCTTTACACTATACTATATATACCTTGTATCTGGTGATACTGTACCCTTTTTCAACTTTTTATTTTATTGGGTAATCCATGCTGAGCCTGTGAGCATCTGTGTATGCCTCATGAAATATATACGGAGATTTACTGTTATCCATAGACTGTATAGAGCTGTACGCTTCTGATACAGTACCATATATCTTCTGGTATTTTGGGTCCATTTTCAAAAACATGAGGAAGTATGGTGGAAGAGGATGTGGATGTGGGCGTGGAAGGCCACCTGGTACTGATGGTGGTGGTGGTGGTGCATCTGCTGCCAAAAACACAATAGCAGCTAAGGCAGGAGGTGTTGAGCCAGTGTTATGGTGTAGCTCTGCAAGGCCTGTAAGGCTCCCTTTTCTAGGAGTAGGTAGACTGCTTTTAAAGCCGGAGTATCAGGAACTGTTTGTGGCTTACATTGCTGAAACAGCCGCCAGCTCTATCGCCTCCTCTTCTGAAGTTGTAAAAAATGCAAGCACTGAGTCGTAACTGCAGGCTTCTGGTCAGGAGCAACCCCTTTCCTTGTGTCCTTCACCCACACCAATAGTGAAGGATGTGGAAGCACACACCTCACATTACTCCATGGAGCTCTTTTCACATACCATGCCTGCGTTATTTAAAAATAGGGCCCATCATGTACTGAGCAATGTAAATGGGGCAAATCAGAAACTGGAGCAGCATCTAAGGGGCACATTATACACTGGAGCATTACAAATGGGGACCATTATATATGGAGCATTATTGGAGCCCATCATACACTGGAGCATCATCCATGAGGCCCATCATGCACTGGAGCAATGCAAATGGAGCAGATCAGACACTGGAGCAGCATCTAAGGGGCCTATTATACACTGGAGCATTACAAATGGGGCCCATTATATATGGAGCATTATTAGAGCCCATGATACACTGAGCATCATCCATGAGGCCCATCATGTACTGGAGCATTGTAAATGGGGCAGATCAGACACTGCAGCAGTGTCATGGTTTGCTCAGCTTGTGGGATTAGGTAGTGCAGAGGTTAATGTGGACGGCCTCACTCTGAGATTCTGGGAGGCTTTTTATAGCCTCATTGGGGGCTCATTCCTCGTCGCTTATACTCAGACTCTTGGCCGAGTGTGTGACCCTGGTGTGCTTTGTGACTGTGATACTTTGTGCTTGCTTGGTTTTGATCCGGTTCTGTCCCTGTTATGAGTTCTGCCTGTTCCTTTTGTACTGCTCTGCTATTCCCGTGTATGACTCTTTTGCCTTGGACCTCACTACTCTCTGACTGCCTCCCTTGTACTGCGTTGCTATCTCTGTGTATGATTCATTGCTTACGTTTTGACTATTCTCTGCTTGTCCCTCTGGTACAGCGCCGTCCTCCCCGTGTATGACCCCCGTTTGTCTGACCTGAGTTTTCCTAGCCTTTGCTCCAGGATTCCTGTAATAGAACCCTATCCTGCAGCAGGACACTAAGCCATGCCCCTGTGGTCACATGATCGTAGGTCCTTGTACTGCTAAACTACTTTCAGTGTCGCAGATCCTGTTGTCTGAACTTTCCCTGCAGTATCGGACCCCGGGCCCTCCTGTAGTCTGGGTAAGTTACCCTGTTCAGCCGCGGCAGTCCGCCAGCGCTGACAGGATTCTGCTAAGCAGCATCTAAGGGGCACATTATACACTGGAGCATTACAAATGGGGCCCATTATATATGGAGCATTATTGGAGCCCATCATACACTGGAGCAACATCCATGAATCCATGAGACCCATCATGTACTGGAGCAATGTAAATGGAGCAGATCAGATACTGGAGCAGCATCTAAGGGGCACATTATACAGTGGAGCATTACAAATGGGGCCCATTATATATGAAGCATTATGTGGAGCTCATCAGATACTGTATGGAACATTATATGTGACTAATTATTTGGTATGGATAAATATATGGAGCTTATTATTCTGCATGGTGCACAATGTGGTGGCCATAACACTGTATGGAGTAATATACTGTCCTGTTTTTGAGCTATTGTACAATTTAAAATACATCAGTCATGTCATGTAAGCAGTGAAGTATATGTCATTGTACTATACCTATATTTCTGTGGCGTATCAGAGCATCTTGAGTTGTGGTATGTGTTAAAGGGGCGCACTGACACTCTTTTGCCCAGGGCACACGAAAACCTGGAGCCAGCCCAACCCCCCACAACTTTAGCCAAATAACCCCCAGTTTTCAATGCGTAACTATTATTAGGAAGTAAATTTAGGCTGACAAGCTTCAGTTATAAGAATTGATGTTTTTGGCATTGAAATGGGCACTGTAGGTGTGTTTACTGTCTTCCACTCCCTGCCGACTTTGCTTCCCCATTGACTTGCATTGGGTTTCGTGTTTCAGTCGGCCTCCGACTTTTCCCTATAGTCGTCCGATTTAGTTCGACCTGACTTTTGCGAAAGTCGGGTTTCATGAAACCTGACTCGACCCGAAAAAAGGCAAAGTCGCTCATCTCTAGTGAGAACAATAATGTCCATAGAGCATTTGTTTAAAATTGCTTTAAATTTTCCACAGTACTCAGCATTATCCTGGAAAAGGGTTGGTCTCAGAGGAAACCTAAGGCCCCTGGGGATTCGCTGCACCTTATGGTACTCAGCTAAGGTCACACTATTGCAACGAATGGAAGTGGAGGCACAGGTGATGAAGTTAACATTCGTTTTTTATTTTTTGAGTGGAACCTCGGGACCTCGGTCCGGGGGGCTCCGAAGGGGGCATAACTAGTGAGCCCCAGGAACCCGTAGTAAGATCCCTCAAGCAGGACCAGAGTGGAATACCTGGGGGACACAGGTGCTACCTCCAGTTAGACCCCGGACATTTGGCAGCTGTCCCAGTGGGACAAACAGGTAAACAGATATTACAGATATGGTGGAGCTGACCCGCGGACACCTGAGATGAAGCTGACACTGGCAAGGACAGTCAGGTTCTGGGTAGACGGAAGGAAGCTGGCTCCTGCAACTTTAGCGTTGTCCATGGGTTCGGATGGTGAGTGGCGGAACGGGATGGTACTTGAGTGTATTGGTACAGATGTCGTCTAGGATAGCCGAACAACAGGTCACTGATATTCTGAGGAAACAAACAGTATAAGCAGAGTGCCAAAAGGAATGCTATAACAGCGCAGGCAGACAGAGACAGAAGGGGATTAGCAAGAGTAGATACACGTTGCTCCGGCACTCTCCCTATGGCGGAGTGGCCAGAAATAGTAATCAGTGTGTTGCCATTGGTTAATTGATAGTTTCAAAAAATGAGCTGTCCCTTTAAGAGACTAGAGGGAAGCGGGCGTGCGTTCTAAGCATTCTCCCTGGAGGCCTGCTGCCAGTGCGCCGGGAAGTGGGGGAGAGAGAAGAAACAACAGAATGCTGAGGGACAGACAGAGAACGAGGATACCTAGCCGAGGTACAGGGGCAGCATGGGAAGCAGGAGCAGGTGAGGGACCAGAACAGGGGGCAGCGCCAGAACGGGTGCAGGGCCAGAACCAGGACTGGGTGTAACAACTATGTAGGTGCAAAGCTGTTAATCTTCTCAAATCCTTTTCGTAGTCCCTGGTGCACAACTCCTCTGTTGGGGTGTGCAAAAAGGAACCAGGAGTGGTGACCTTAGAAATAAAAACAACAATAAATACATTTTGAGTGCCTAAGTTTGTGAAACAAATTTGGAAAGGATTTGTGAGCAGAAGAGGGCAGTTGTTGACTACCAGCATCAACAAGGCCGTCGGTATTCAGTTCAAACTCCACACATAAGATCTCAGGAGTGGACATGAATGTCAGACATATGTACCATCCTCTAAAACTTTGAGGATTCCACCAAGATGGTTAGCGTCACAATCTCGCTTCTCTGTGTTCTGAAACGCTCTCTGCTCACAATCAAAGATGCATCACAGGTGGAGCACGATGAAATGGAGCAAGACACCATACAGGGTGATTACACACAGCCCAGCCTCTTCTCATCCCAACATGGATTGGGTGACAATGAGGAAGAAGAGGAGGAAGAACAGAAGCTAGTTTCATGCGCTTTAGACAGTACTACCTGCACAACTGTCATACCGTCTGTTCAACGTGGATGGCCTGAGGACAGGGAGGAGAGCATGGTCAGTCATCCTCTTGGTGAGGACACGGAAGCCTGGCCTGCATAACTGAGTTTATGTTACGTTGCTTTTCCCGTAACCCTCACGTTCTCAAAATTTTGGGTGACAGTCATTACTGGTTGGTGACACTACTAGAGCCATGCTACAAGGAGAAATTTCTGTCTCTTATTCCAGAGGCAGACAGGTCTACTAAAATGGGGCTGTACCAGAGGGCACTTGTTGCGGAATTATTACAAAAATTTCCATCTGAAAACGCTGGCGGCAGAGGTCACAGTTCGTTGGACACCCAAGGAGTACAGGTGAGAGAGACACAACTCCAATCCAGCATTGCCAGGGGAATACTGGCAAAGTTCTGGGAAAGTTTTCTCAGATCCTCCCATTGCACTGGCCCTGAGGCATAGGGTACTCTCACAAGGAGTGCGAAGTTTTGGAAGATGCTGAGGGAGTACTTTGCAAACCGTACCAATGACCTCCGTGATTCCACTGTGCCTTATTATTATTAGGTATCCAAGCTGGACAGGTGGCATGAACTGACTCTTTATGCCTTTGAGGTCCTGGCCTGCTCTGCTGCTAGTGCTTTGTCAGAGCAGATTTTTAGTGCCACTGGTGGAATTATAACTGATAAGCACATCCGCCTGACAACTGAAAATGCAGACAGGCTGACTCTTATAAAAATGAACAAGGGCTGGATTGGGCCAGACTTCTCTACACTACTGAATGATAGCAGCGTAACATAAAGTCAAATCCAGTGTCTTTTTTGGAAGGTCTATTTCCATGCACCTTTTCACACCCACACATGGGTATATGCATCCTGATTTTGGCTATTTTCTGTTGTCCTCCTCCTTCTCCTCATTCTCATCATCCACCACCACTATATCACCAGGGTGACCGTGGTCCATGATGCAACACCCACATAATTTTTTTAAAGGGTGTTTATGATGCCCCTAACAAAAATTTTTATAAAGTATGTTTACCCAGTGGTAAATGTTTGTCAGCCCGCATTACAAGTATAGGAGACCCACTCCTTTATAATGTAAACATTTTTAGGAGGCCCTCCTCCACATCTCGTCAAAGGGGTATTGGGGTGCGTCCAAATTTTTGGCAGCCATTGCATTCACTGCATAGGCAAATAGTATGGGAGACCTACTTCCTAATAAAATTGTCTTATGAGGCCCTCCTCCACGTCTCTTCCAAGGGGTATTGGGGTGCGCCAAAATGTGTGACATCTCTGGAATTCAATGCATAGGTAAACAGTATGTGCGCCCCACCCCATTTTGGGACTCTGCCTCCTGTTGGGACCCCCAGTATGGAGTGTGCTGCTTTCCCTTGGAACCTTCCATCCCCTGATATCTCTCGACCTGTCCGACAAGTTCATCGTCATTCCGTAGATCACCCTGGGCAACCCAAGTCTGTACGGGCCTCGGTAGGAAGTGCACAAACCGGTCCACCACCACCCATTCTACCATCTGCGCAGGCATACAGGACTCTGGCTGCAGCCATTTGTGAACCAAGTACAACAGGTCAAACAATTGGGAGTGTGGTGGTTTGTCCCGGTAATATTCCAAACGGTGAACCTGCTGTGCCCTGATAGTCATTGTTATGCCCAAGCATGCAAAAATCTCCATTTTTAGTTAGCCATACTCTTTAGCATCCTGCAAAGCTAAATCACAGTATGCTTTCTGCATTTCCCCCATCAAGTATGGCGCCAGTACCTCTGCCCACTGCTCTGGCAGGAGTTTCTCCCTATTGACGACCCTTTCAAACACCATCAGGAAAGCCTCAACATTGCAATTCTCCATTGTAGATTCTTCAGCCTCAACACTGCAATTTGCCACTGCAGGTTCTTCAGGCTCAACTCTGCAATTCTCAAATGCAGGTTCTTCAGCCTCAACACTGCAATTTGCCACTGCTGGGTCATCATCAGCATCAACACTGCAATTCGTCATTGCCAGGTCTTCAGCCTCAAAAACTACAGTTCACCAATGCAGGGTCTTCAGCCTCAAAGCTGCCATTCGCCAATGCCGGGTCTTCAACCTTAACACTGCAATTCGCCAATGCAGGGTCTTCAGTCTCAAAACTTCAATTCGCCACTGCTGGGTCTTCAGTCTCAGCACTGCAATTCACCACTGCTGGGTCTTCAGTCTCAACACCGCAATTCGCCAATGCTAGGTCTTCAGCCTCAACACTGCAATTCGCCACTGCCGGGTCTTCAGTCTCAACACTGCAATTCAGTGCATAGCCAAACAGTATGGTAGTACCAACTTCCTAATAATGGGAACATTGCTTTCAGATGGCCCTCCTGCACGTCTGTTCAAAGGATTATTGGGGTGCGTCCAAATTTGGGGCAGGCCTTGCATTCACTGCAAAGGCAAACAGTATGGAAGTACCAACTTTGTAATAATGGGAACATTGCTTTCAGGTGGCTATCCTGTATGTCTGATCAAAGGGTTAATGGGGAGCTTCCAAATTTGGGGCAAGCCTTGCAATCACTTAATGGGCAAACAATATGGGAGTACCAATTTCGTAATAATGGGAACATTGCTTTCAGGTGGCCATCCTGTACGTCTGTTCAAAGGTTATTGGGGTGCGTCCAAATTTGAGGCAGGCCTTGTATTCACTTCACGGGCAATCAGTATGGGAGTACCAAATTCCTAATAATGGGAATATTCCTTTCAGATGGCATCCTGTACGCCTCTTCAAAGGGTTATTGGGGTGCGTCCAAATATGGGGCAGGGCAGGCCTTGCATTCCCTTCATGGGCAAACAGTATGGGAGTACCAACTTCATAATAATGGGAATATTGCTTTCAGGTGGTCATCCTGTACGTCTCTTCAAAGAGTTATTGGGGTGCGTCAAAAAACATATATCACATGGGAATCAGAGAATAGTGCGAACATATAAATCCCGGCGCCATCTTGGGTGCGCCCCGCTATGAAGCGCGCGCTGTCTGGTCCTGCCCCTTGCATTGGAGGGTGGGCGGTGGAAATGACGTGGGACATACTTGCTGACGCTGAGGGTATGTGGCTGTATTAGCTTACTAATATCATGTGGGCATATTGGGGCTACTATTGTTGCCTTCTCATATGTGATTTGACCACCGGATGGTGGGTGGGGCCAATTTGTGGCTGTGTATCATGGGGGTTATTTAAATCCACTCTTTCATGACCTCCGGTACCATCAAGCATCATCTGGGTATCGGCTATGGATATCACTAATATTGATTAATCCTCCTGATGAACCGCTATAGGCGGAGAAATGAGTCGGGGCATACCTGCACATGATAAGTGACCCTCTTTATTCTATTGGATCAACTATATACCCCTGAGGGGGGCTGATTTTTATCATTTGCTTTTGACATATCAGTTGTTCACAAGTTATTATGGTGCGGAGGTATTAAAGTTTTTATGTATTTGCAATATTTGTCTGGGGTCCTGCATTAGCCTAGGGCAGTTTGAATATTCATTTCTGCACTATCTGATTATTGTTTTCCCTCCTGTTTTATCAGGGACTGGTAGGGGAGTGAGGGACAGTCCTCGTTGAGTGGGGGCGCCAAAATTTGTGCTTTTAGGGTGCCAACCTCCACGGCTAGGAAGGTATCAGAAAGCCTTGATGTAGGGCTGTGTAGCATCCCAGAATAGGTCTTTTTTCATTTGTGGCATTTGCCAATGATTCACTGGGATAGGTGTTTTTTAATGCATTTTGAATAAATTTGGCTTTAAGGGGATTTATATGTTCGCATTATTGGGGTGCATCCAAACTTGGGGCAGGCCTTGCATTCACTTCACGGGCAAACAGTATGGGAGTACCAACTTCGTAATAATGGGAATATTGTTTTCAGCAGGCCATCTTGTACGTCTGTTCAAAGGGTTATTGGGGTGCGTCCAAATTTGGGGCAGGCCTTGCATTCACTTCATGGGCAAACAGTATGGGAGTATCAACATCGTAATAATGGGAACATTGCTTTCAGGTGGCCCTCTTGTACGGCTCTTCAAAGGGGAATTGGGGTGCGTCTAAATTTGGGTCAGGGCAGGCCTTGCATTCAATGCATAGGCAAACAGTGTGGGAGTACCAGCTTCCTAATAATGGGAACATTGTTTTCAGGTGGCCCTCCTGTATGCTTGTTCTTGTTCAAAGGGTTCTTGGGGTGCGTCTAAATTTTGGCCAGGCCTTGCATTCACTGCATAGGCAAACAATATGGGAGAACCACTTCAAAATAATGGGAACTCTGTTCTCAGGAGGTCCTCCTGTATGTCTCTTCAAAGGAGTATTGGGGTGCGTCCTAATCTTTGGCAGCCCTGCCACTCACTGCATAAGCAATAACAGTATAGGAGACCCACTGTTTAATAATGGGAACAACAAAGCATGGCCCTATAAAAATAGGCTTTGTGACTTTCAGAGTCCCTCCTTCATGAATGAAACAGGATGTGTCTGATGATGTGTCACACAACACTTGGCCAGCTAAGGTTGAAAAATGTTAAAATGACATTTCCCAGTGAAAGCATTTGTCTTGGTTTAAAGCAATGCTAAAGTTTAAAAACGCATCAAAAACGCTATGTGTGAACATAGCGCAAGGTGTGGAGGAGCATTTTTGTTTTTGGCTATTTTTTTTGCCTTATATGTAAGTCATTACCCTGGAAAGGATGTTCCTTAACATATTTCCCAGGAATATCCATTTTGGTTTCTTTTTTGCATGTTTTATTGTGAATCTGTAAAAGTGGCATAAGACTCTGACAACAGTGTTCACAACAGTGTTCACAACAGTGAACAGGGAGTCAGAAATGCTTCCTGGGGTCTTTTCCATGATGTTTCAATGTCATTTGAGCACTGTTCCCATTGATTTCAGCAATTTTTAATTCATCTGCAGACTGCCGTGGGGGGCTGCGGTAAAATTGCTCGAGTTTCCCATAGACTTACATTGGGCTGAATGCTCGGGTCTAGTAACCGAGCATTACAATATGCTCGACCCCAGCAACGAGCACCTTAGGCTAGTTTCACACTTGCTTTTTTTTGCAGCGCGTTTTTCCCGCAAAAAAACGCATTGAAAAAACGCATACAAATGCATACAAACGCTGCGTTTTTTTCAAGCATTTTTATGCGCATGCAGGAAAAAAACGCAGCGTTTTTGTGCGTTTGTATGCGTTTTTTGTGCGTTTGCGTTTTTTTACAGATTTTGGAAATAACCCCCAAAAAAGAAAAAACAACCATTCAACAACACACAAGACCAATGGGACTTCATTGTGGGTGTGGTATGTTAATATATAGACCCTGTCTACAGTATTCTTCACATTTGCTTGATTCTTCTCGTGACCATGGATCTGCGCTGGAAGAGTTTTCACTTCAACTTGGATTTGGACATCGCGATGGCTCAGGCGTATGCAGTTGCTTGCCATGAACAAAGGAAGAGAGAGAGGCAGCGAAGACGGCAGCGGCGGCGTATGTGGATACATCCGATTGTTGAACTCCGGGAGAGCCGTGGGGCATACCACACCCTCTACAGCGAGCTCCAGTCAAACCCGGAGAAATGTACAGATTATATCTGGATGTCCCACGAAAGTTTCATGGATTTGCTTGCTCGTGTCCAACAATCCATCCGGAGACAGGACACACAGCTCCGTCGTGCGAACGGCTACTGGTGACATTACGGTATGTAATATTTAAAAACCAAGGGGTGCGGTCTGATGTTTTTTTTTTAAATTTAGTATTCAAAACCTTGGGTAATTAGTTTTCGTGAATGTACTAATATTTTATTTTATAGTTTTTTAAAATAATATACATAAATATTAATTTTACTTCTTTGTCTGTTCACAGATTCCTGGCGACTGGAGAAACCCTATCTTCACTACACTTCCAGTACCGTATTGGAATCTCTACCTTGTCTGGAATTGTTGCTGACACCTGCCGGGCTCTCTGGAATGTTCTTTGTCCAGAATTTATGCCCCTGCCCACCGCTGAAAAGTGGATGGAAATTGCTGACAAATTCTGGACAGTATGCAATTTTCCCAACTGTTTGGGAGCTGTTGATGGTAAACACATACGGATCATCAAACCCAAAAGAACGGGATCTGAGTACTATAATTACAAAAAGTACTTTTCAATAGTACTCATGGCCATTGCGGATGCCGGATGTATGTTTTTAGCAGTGGACATTGGAGCATTTGGCCGTGGTAATGACTCACAGGCTTTTAAAAACTCAGACATGGGCCGGAGGTTGTATGGCAACCAATTTAATTTCCCTATGCCACGGCCTCTTCCTCACACCGAAGCTCCGCCACTGCCCTTTGTAATGGTTGGCGATGAGGCTTTTCAAATGTGCGGAAACTTACTGAAACCCTACTCCAGCCGGGACTTGGACCACACCAAAAAAATATTTAATTACAGGCTGACCAGGGCCAGAAGAACTGTCGAGTGTGCTTTTGGGATTCTTGTCTCCAGATGGCGAATTCTGGGCACGGCCATTAATCTTAAACTTGAAACAGTCGATGAGGTGGTGAAGGCCTGTGTGGTTCTACATAACTTTGTGATGGCTAAAGAGCACCCGACCTTTGAACTGGACGATGATGCTCCTAACCCATTGCCTGAATTCACTCAGCACACTCTCAGGTCATCCGTTGAAGTTGGCCAAATGAGGGACCTATTTGCGGCCTACTTTATTTCTGATGTAGGACGGGTGCACTGGCAAGATGAAATGGTGTAATGTTTTTGTTTGTTTATGGTAATAAAAAACCTTATTTGATACCATTACTGAGTGCACTATATTTTTTAAACTCCAATTAAATAAAAAACTTCCCATGTATAACTGAATTTTTTGATGTTCACACACCTGGGCAGGTAAATACACATATGAGTTAAAATGCAGCATTGCTAGTCTGCGTGAAATATATTGGAACGAGCAAAGCTGCAGGCCATGAATCAGGAAACCAATTTTTTTCAAGAGAAAATTGTCCAACTAGTTGAAAAAAAAGTATGTGATTTTCTCAAAATACAACCCTCAAAACCCAACCCCAATGAAAGTCCATGGGGAATACAAGTCAGCATTGAGTGGATGAATGTAATCTGCTCAATTCCAACTTACAAGTTTCTAGAGTTATTACACTAGGCCTTGGAATGACTATACTAGGCCGTGGTATTTCAAATATGAGTATAGTAGGCCTTGGGCCTACTAGTATAGTAATATGTGAAATACCACGGCCTAGTATAGTCATACCAAGGCCTACTCGATTTTTACCAACTAGGATCTTGTTTCACGAAAAACAAACTGGTGAAACTTGACAAGTTTCAACAGTTTGTTTTTCATGAAACCAGATTCTAGTTGGTAAAACTAGAGTTATTACACTAGGCCTTGGAATGACTACACTAGGCCGTGGTATTTCAAATATGAGTATAGTAGGCCTTGGGCCTACTAGTATAGTCATATGTGAAATACCACAGCCTAGTATAGTCATACCAAGGCCTACTGTAATAACTCGATTTTTAACAACTAGCATCTTGTTTCACAAAAAACAAACTGGTGAAACTTTTTAAGAAAGAAACTTATTTTTTAGACAAGTTTCAACAGTTTGTTTTTCATGAAACCAGATCCAAGTTGGTAAAACTCGAGTTATTACACTAGGCCTTGGTATGACTATACTAGTCCGTGTTATTTCACATATGACTATACTAGGCCTTGGGTTGGTTTTTAACATGTATTTACCCATCAGTGTGTGTGAGCGGCGCAAACAACATTAATGAAACTTTGTAATGGTGAACCACAAATGTAAATTTATTTTTAATCACAAAAATAAACCAAAAAATTATTTTTTCCGGCGTTTGGGGGCAGATGGTTTCAATTTGGGGGTGTGCAGGGAATATGCAACACTTGCAGTTGAAGACAGTGTTTGAGGGGAAGGGGCAACAAAACTTGTGGGGGAAGGTAGTCCAGTTAAGGGAATTAAACTAGGAACACTTGGAGGAGAGGAAATCTGTTCAGGTACATTAGTTGTAATGGCATGTCGCCGTAGGCTTGTGTGCCTGGACCGACTTTGGCCCAATGCCCGCCTTGATAGATTTCGCCTTGAACTAGGGGCAAATATTGAGTGTAGGTCCCCCGTCTGCTGGTGTGGCTGCTGCTGCTGCTGAGGTGGCTGCTGCTGCTGCTGAGGTGGCTGCTGCTGCTGCTGAGGTGGCTGCTGCTGCTGCTGAGGTGGCTGCTGCTGAGGTGGCTGCTGCTGCTGAGGTGGCTGCTGCTGCTGCTCTTGGTTGGCAGTGCTCGTCCTTGCAGGAGGACTGGTGGCGGCAGTGATGGTCCAGGTTTGCGGAGTGGTGGTGGCAGGGCTACTACATGTTGTTGTAGCGGCAGGGCTGTTCCATGTTTGCCTAGTGGTGACTGAGCTCCACGCATGCATGGGAGTGGCGGTGGTGCTCCAGACAGGAGCAGCGCTTGCCATGGTGGTGTCGGTGAAGTGACCAGCTGCACTCAGACTTGTGGTGGTGTAACGGTGGGTGTCCTGGCTTTGAATAGAGGTGTCCGTGTAGTGGTATGCAGCACAAGTCGGTAGTGAGGTGAAGCGAGTCAATGGTGGCACAGGTGGAAATGACACCACTGACTGCTGACTGTACCGATTATGCTGCATAGCCTGCAAGAAAGCATTGTTGCAGGCCTGCAGCACATTCAGCTGTTGCTCAGGACTAAGGTGTTCCGCCATGCCCTTTTCAATCTTACTAAAAAAATGGTGTGCTGGTCTGTTGAGGTCGGCCTCCAGACGGTCAAGGCGCTGTTCTACAGAATTGAAGCGGTGTTCAAAGTGGTTAAAACCACGTTCCATGAGTGCAAAACCGCTTTCAACTCTGTCGGACAGCGACTTGAGGCTGGAATTAAAGGCCTCGCTCAAATGCATAAACTCGGGCAAGACATTCCTGTCCAAGGCCCTCTGCCGCTGGCGGGTAGTGCCCGCATAACCAGTGGCAGAGACCTGGGACAGGGGAACACCTGATGGCCCAGCTTCCTGGTCACCAGCTGTGTGTGTGGCTGACCTGCAAGGTGCTTCCTGGCTGTCGGATGGCTGGGACGGGTCAGAGGACGTCCGAGGAAGGACCGCTCCAGGGCCAGGTTGCAGGGTGCTGCTCCAGGTGCTGTGGAAGAAAGGAAAATCATTACTACCATGCCTTTACAAGAAGCATCAGCTGTGGATTAGAAAAACACAGATTAATAAAAATAAAAACCCAAAATTTATAATACTTACGATCTCGTGGCAAGGACCGGTCTTAGGAACTGCAACGCGTGATAGTGACGGTATCTAGTTCTGGTCCTTGACGCAGATCCACTGCGAACCTGGCCCTCAGCACGAACATCACTGTTGAAGCGGTCCTTGATCGAACGCCAACGTGTTCGGACTTTGTCCACTGTTGGTAAAAAAAAAACAGTGCCGTCAAGGACAACAGTCACTGCGGCACAATATAGCAATACAATACTCAAAGCAGTCACTGTAGAGCCCGATGACACTGTTGGGTTTCCTGCTAGAATATACCTAGCACGAAACCCCACAGTGCCGTCAAGGACAACAGTCACTGCGGCACAATGTAGCAATACAATACTCAAAGCAGTCACTGTAGAGCCCGATGACACTGTTGGGTTTCCTGCTAGAATATACCTAGCACGAAACCCAACAGTGCCGTCAAGGACAACAGTCACTGCGGCACAATGTAGCAATACAATACTCAAAGCAGTCACTGTAGACCCCGATGACACTGTTGGGTTTCCTGCTAGAATATACCTAGCACGAAACCCAACAGTGCCGTCAAGGACAACAGTCACTGCGGCACAATATAGCAATACAATACTCAAAGCAGTCACTGTAGACCCCGATGACACTGTTGGGTTTCCTGCTAGAATACACCTAGCACGAAACCCAACAGTGCCGTCAAGGACAACAGTCACTGCGGCACAATGTAGCAATACAATACTCAAAGCAGTCACTGTAGACCCCGATGACACTGTTGGGTTTCCTGCTAGAATATACCTAGCACGAAACCCAACAGTGCCGTCAAGGACAACAGTCACTGCGGCACAATACAGAGCAGGGAAATACTCACTAAACGCCTTTTTGGAGGATACTGTGGCGCTGTCCCAGCCATCCATCAACGCTGCAGCCACCTCATTCCATAGCCGCCGGGTCACCACAATGTCCTTGTACAGCCGGTCACGGCTGTCCCACAACGGCGAACGCTCCTGGACCAGGCTGATGAGCTGCTCATTATCCAGGTAGACGTCTTCATCCCGTTGTGGAACCTAGACAAAACACATTCATTAGAATAATCAAATTTAAATTGAATAAAAAGTTACAAAAAAAAGAAACATAAAAAAGAGTAAAAATAGAAGATAAAAAATAAAGAACATTACAAATCATTTGATACATACATTCTTGGCTTCGCTGCTCCTGCTCTTCGCCCTCACTAGTCCCGTCCGCAGAAGATGATGATGATGATGTCTTAAAAAAGTTGAAAAAAACGTAAGAGATTTGGAGAAGCAGCAGATATACTTACCAGATGCACGAAAATAATCACCTCACGGTCTGCTTGCGCCAATTCCTGCCGCGATGGGGAATACTCGGATTCTGAAGACATACTGCATGTAAAAATAATAAAAATCATTAGTACATACATAATTTAAAAGGACAGGCATATAATGTAATATACTCACATTCTTCGCTGATAGAAGATGGGTTCCTTGTTGACTGTCTGCTCTCCAATCTGTCAGTGTAGTAGTGGCAGAGTTTTGGCAGGCACCTCCTTTATATAGACTTTTTTTTTTTGAGTTTAGAAGATTATAACTAGTACAACAAGTGGACACCACCAAAAAAACGCAGCGCTAAAAAACCGCATACATGCGCATGCCAGTGCGTACGTATGCGCATCCATAGGCTATAATGGCCATTTTTAGCGCAAAACGTGCGCATACGTGCGCATGCGCTTTTTTGCAGGACCAAAAAATGCAACATGCAGCGTCTGTAAAATACAAACGCACACCACAAAAAAACGCAGCGCATGAAAATCGCATACGTGCGCATGCCAGCGCGCAGGTATGCGCACCCATGTTAAATATAGGGGAAAAAACGCATGCGCACGTATGCGTTTTTTTCCAGCGAAAAAAAACGCAAATGTGAAACCAGCCTAAGCATTTTAATGCTCGCTCATCACTAGTAACGAACTGTATAGCAGTACCAGGGCTTTATTTATCTTTTCATGTAGAAGGTGCCGGGGTGCTCACTGACTGTTACTTAATGGACTCGCCCACGACTACCACCCCATGCCACCTTGTTGTGGAGGTGCAGAGGGGGCATTATTAATAGATGGAGGCACACGGGACATTATTAATAGATGGATGCATAGAGGGGATGTTATTAATATAGGGAGGCACATAGGGGCAATATTAATATATGGAGGCACAGAGGGGGCTGTCACCGAGATATTGCAACAGAGAGGGGACAAAAGATTTCAGCATCCTGGTAACCAAAGCTCCTGCACTGGTTAAAACTGCTTTACCATCATACTAAGCAGTGCAGGTTTTCTTTGCTCTGACATTGCTAGGTTTAATCAGTTTAATTGATCTCCTGGAGCTTTCCATCACTGATTGCCTCAGTTGTTCTGTGTATGACACTCACCTCTTGTATATGTGATTGCCACTGGTATTTGGGAATTGCCAGTGATAGTCCATTCTGCCTGGATTGGAATTGTAGGAGTTGTTCAGTATTTGGAGTTGGTGTTCGAGTGTTGTTCTGAAGACTTTTGCGTGGAGTTTGCATTTTCATCCTCATCCTCTCCTATTTAGTTTCACCTACCTTACCCACCCATGTTCCACTCTGTTGTTTGGTGAGTGCATTTTGCATGATTGCAGTTTTAATTTATCCCTGTCTGTCTTCCCTTGTTTGTTTGGTTAGTGTTATCCTACACACTTCAGCCTCACACTACCTGTGTGAGGTAGGGAATGGATAAGGGTAAGTCAGGAGCATAGCAGGGCACATGGTTCTGTTGTCTCCACCTATAACTCAACCTGGAGGTAGTAGATTTGTGCACACTTGTTTTGCAGCACCCATTCACTTCAGGCTTGGAGTCCATGGCATGGGATAAGTTTACTGTTTTCAGGGAGGCCTGCAAACTCTTTTTTAAGTTATGTACTCACTCCTCAGGTACTGAGGAGCAATAGGAGTGGATCATAATTTCTCTCCTCCAGGATTACCCCAAGCCTCGGCATTCTCTCTCCCGTTTGACTCTCAATCGCTTCAGGCAGTTGAGGAATTGTTTCAGGCTCTGGGTCATATCTATTACTACCTCGACTGCATAACTCTGGCCAAGTCTTAATTACATCGGCTTCAGCAGGGAGACTGGCCAGCAGAGGAGTATTGTTCTGAGTTCCATAGGTGGTCTACAGATACTAAATGGAATGACCCCTTTGTAATTAGTTCTGTCAGAGCTTTTCTGTGAGAGTAAAGGATGCATTTGCTCTGTATGAGACCCCGGTTTCCCTGGAGGCGGCCATGTCTCTGGCTATCCGTATGGACTGCTGTCTACGTCAGAGGCATAAAGAGACTCCCCAATTTTTGGGGTGTCTGGGGTCAAGGGAACCTAGGGCTGTGTCAAATAAGGAAAACCCATGCTGTTAGGGGGACAAATAGTTTTATCGGTTCTCCTGCAGTTTGGCATAAAGAGGGAGTGTGCTTTTCTGCGGTGTGAAGGGTCATATTGTGAGCACTTGTCCATCCTTACATAAACACGAACAGCCGCTGGAAAACTATGGAACCCGGGTTGCAGGGAGGTTAGGAAACCAGATGTACATATTTCCTCTGTGGGTAGGTCACAATTCTTTTTACTGGTCACAATTATTGTTGAGCATTCCGATACCGCAAGTATCGGGTATCGGCCGATATTAGCGGTATCGGAATTCCGATACTGACTTCCGATACTTTTGTCATATCGGATACCGGAATCGGAAGTTCCCATCATGCTATGAGCCTGCTTGCTTTGATTAAGCCAATGGGAATCCTCCGAAGTGTGGGCACATCCTGTTAGGCATGTAGGCATGTTAACTATTGGCATGGCTGTGATTGGCTGCCGAAATGATGTCATGATGCACTATAAAAGCCACCGCAGCTGCCATTTCTGGTTCACTCTGCTGTGAATTCAGTTAGGGACAGGCTGCTGTAGAAGACTGTGAGGGACAGTTAGAAATAGCGATTCCACCAAACATCTAGTGCTTTACCCAGGCTACATAAACCACCACTGTAGCCTTCTTTGCCCTAGCAGCAGTGTTCACAGCTGTCTGCAAGGGCTGTGTGAGTGCAGCTCACGCTGTGGAGTGGGTCCTGCAGCCACGTCAGGCTGTAGGCCACCCAGTGTGATCACTGCTGCCTCATACATCTTTTAATTTTTGAGCTGCATTTTTTACATAATTTCAATCTAGTGTGCTTCCATCCGTATCCATATACGTTGGTTGCAAACACTAGTAGTAGACAGCGGAGCCTTTCTGCAGCCTTTCAGTGCTAGTGTCCACTTTGCTGCACTGTTCACGGCTGTCTGAGAGGTCTCTGACTGTGTGTGAGTGCAGCTCACGCTGAGTAGTGTGTCCTGCAGCTACGTCTGGTTGTAGGACGCTCAGCGTGCGTCAGTGCCTCACACATATTTGTATTTGAGTGCAGCTCATTTTTTCTTCTATTAGTGTGCATCCATCCGTCTCCATCTACGGTGGTTGCAAACACTATATAGGAGTACACAGCGGAGCCTTTCTGCAGCCTGTCAGTGCCAGTGCCCACTTAGCTGCACTGTTCACGGCTGTCTGAGAGGTCTCTGACTGTGTGTGAGTGCAGCTCACGCTGAGTAGAGTGTCCTGCAGCTACGTCTGGTTGTAGGACGCTCACCGTGCGTCACTGCCTCACACATATTTGTCTTTGAGTGCTGCTCATTTTTTCTTCTCCTATTAGTGTGCATCCATCCGTATCCATCAACATTGGTTGGTTGCAAACACTATATAGGAGTAGATAGAGGAGCCTTTTTTTCTGGCTTGTGCCCTGCCGGCGCAGCCAGATTAGTATTACCCAATTTTTTTGCTTTGTAGGTTACCTGCCTGCATTGTAATAGCTCCAAAAAGTTGGTGATACTATCAGTTTCAATTCTTTGTTCACATACTTTGAGTTTGTTTCCAACAAAGAAACCACAAAAAAAGTTCACCAAACACTACATTTGGAACTTGTGTAGGCCACATCAGCTCCTATTAAAGTGTAGTCCACACACACACACTTCATAAAATTAGTGTTTCTTGTACCTGTAACCAGCTGTTCAGGAATAAGCACACTAAGGCCCCCCTTTGTACTTTTCTGCCTATCTTAAGCAGTCTGGCAAGATGAAGAAGGCAGGGAGTAAGGCGCGTGGGCGTGGGCGTGGAGTTTCAGCAGGGAGAGGACGTGGGGATTCTGCAGGGAGAGGACGTGGGGATTCTGCAGGTAGAGGACGTGGGGATTCTGGGCCTGCTGCGGGCACCAGTGGATCAGCATCCCCCAGTTTTAGCAGGCAACAGTCCTTTATGCGCAGCTTTGTAGGACCTCAACGTACCCCACTGCTGCGGGAGGAACAAATTGAAGCCGTTGTCGGATGGATGGCAGCTAACGCATCGACTTCAATTACTTCCGCATCCTCTCAGGACCAGAGCACCGAAGAGCAACCATCTGTCTCTTCACCACCTGCCAAAGTGCCCAGGCAGTCAGAGAGACATGGACAGGAGCCATCACAGTCTCTACTTCTGTTCTCGGAATCTGTTGGCTTGGAAAGAGGGGGCCAGCCAAGCAGCATTCCTGAATGTGAAGAAGAGGGAGTATGCAGTGATGCGCAACTTCTTTGTCCCTCTGAATCTGAAGAGGCGAGTGGGCCAGTGCCTATGGTCAGCACACCTCAGTACGCATCAGATGATGACGAGACTCAGTTGCCACTTTCTGGTGCGTACGGTGCTGGCGAGACAACCCCGGAGAAGCAGCTGTTTGAAGAGGGGAGGGAAGATGATGAGGTCCTTGACCCATCATGGCGTGAGGAACAGGAAGGTGGTGGGAGCAGCTCGGAGGAAGAGATTCCCCTACCGGCCAAAACAGGAGGCAGAGGGAGGGGGAAGACTTGGTTGCCTGTACCCTCCACTTCGGCACCCGTTAGGAGCATTCCTCATTCCAAAGGCAAAACGGGCGCTCCCAAGACTTGCAGTGCGTGGTCCTTTTTTGACACAGTTGCAGATGACATTTGCTTTGTCAAATGCAAGCTGTGTCATCAGAAAGTCAAAAGAGGGAGAAATGTCAGCAACCTCAATACCACAAATATGTGGAAACATGTGCACACCAAGCACGAGTTGGAGTTGCAGAGACACCCTGAAGACGTAGGCCAACGTACAGCACCACCTACCACCTCTTCAGTTCGTGTTGGGGCCTCTTCCTCCAGCTCACACACTGCTGGTTCGGCTTCCTCACAGGATCGCCAAGGAAGAACCTCTGCCACTGTTGTCCGGAGACCCTGTCAGATTCCACCCATAGCAGCACGTTCCCATCCATCACAGCCATCGGTAGCACAGGCATAGGATAAAAGGCGCCCTTACTCGGCAAACCATCCCCGAGCACAGTCTCTGAATGCTGGCATTGCCAAACTTCTGGCAGTTGAAATGCTGTCATTCAGGCTGGTGGACACTGACATCTTCTGGGACTTAATGGCATTGGCAGTCCCCCAATACAACGTGCCCAGCCGCTTTTATTTCAGCAGGCGAGCCGTCCCTGCCCTGCAGAAACATGTTGAGGGCAAAATAAAACATGCGCTACTAAACGCCGTTAGTAGCAAGGTCCACCTGACCACCGATGCGTGGACCAGTAACCATGGACAGGGACGATACCTTTCCCTCACTGCCCACTGGGTCAATGTTGTGGAGCCGGGTACAGATCTGGAGAGTGGCGCTGTACGTGTTCTTCCAACGCCACGGATTGCAGGACTCCAGTCTGTACACATAGACTCCTCCTCCTACTCAAGTTCCTCAGAAACAGCAGAGCAGGAGCCTGTTACGACCGATATGAGCACAGCCGTGGCCAAACGTCAACAGGCTGTACTCAAATTAATTTCTTTGGGGAATCGAAGCCACACAGCGCAGGAGCTCTGGAATGCTATCAAGCAGGAGAGCGATGTGTGGTTTGGGCCAGCGAATCTCCAGCCGGGCTTGGTAGTGTGTGACAATGGCCGAAATCTGGTGGCAGCTCTTGGCCTAGGCAACCTCACACACATCCCATGTCTGGCACATGTGCTTAACTTGGTCGTGCAGAGCTTTCTGAGGGACTATCCGGATCTTGATGCACAGTTGCACAAGGTCCGCATAGAGTGCGCTCACTTGCGGCGTTCCAGCACGGCAAGATCGCGCCTCGCTGCTCTGCAGCGACGATTTGGCCTTCTGGAACATCGCAACATATGTGACCTACCCACCCGGTGGAATTCAACGTTACATATGTTGGAGCGGTTGTGTGAGCAGCAGGCAGCAGTCATGGAGTACCAGCTGCATCAGGCGCAAACAAGTCGCACTGTGCGCCGTTCACACTTCAGCACCATTGAGTGGGCCTCTATGAAGGACATCTGCCTCGTTTTGCATGCCTTCGATGAATCCACGCGGATGGCGAGTGCAGATGATGCACTAGTCAGCATGACTGTCCCCCTTATCTGCCTGCTTCAACAAACACTGCAAGCACTAAGGGATGAGGTTTCGAAAGAGGTGGAGGATGAGGAGTCCCAAGTGCCATCTGCTTCTGGACAGTCTGCGCTACGTGTTTTCTCACAAAGGCCTAGGCAGGGGACACTTTGTGAGGAGGATGAGGAGGAGTCGATGGAGGAGGAAGACATCTCTCCAGAGGAGGGAGGTACACAAACCTCTACTCAGTATGTACAGCGAGGGTGGGGTGATGCAGAGCAGGCTGAGGTCACGCCTCAAACAGGGGACAGCGGTTCTTTGGCAGTTGGGAGTCTGCAGCACATGGTTGATTTCATGCTGCAGTGCCTGAGAAACGACCGCCGCATCGCCCACATTCTCGACTCGGCTGATTATTGGGTGTACACCCTCCTAGATCCTCGCTACCGGGACAGCGTACAAAGGCTCATACCAACGTTGAACCGGGAGCGTAAACTGCGGGAGTACGAAGAGTCACTGGTGCAGTCCATAATGTTTTCCATTCCACCCGACAGCATTGTTGCTAGTGCTTTACAAAGCAGCTCTGTGCGTCGAGGCAGTGGAGGAAACTCTGCACAAAGAGGGAGCAGAGGCAGCGCCGCAGCACAAGGCAAGACCACTATGGCCCAAATGTGGCAATGTTTTGTGTGTCCACCACAATTGTCTACACCATCAGCGACACCTCGAGTCAGCAGGAGGCAACGCTTCCGTCAGATGGTGTCAGACTACATGTCTTGCCCTGTCGCTGTACTCCCAGATGGCTCTTCCCCCTTCAAGTTTTGGGTCTCTAAGCTGGATACATGGCCAGAGCTTAGCCAGTATGCATTGGAGGTGCTGGCTTGCCCTGCTGCCAGTGTATTATCGGAACGCGTCTTTAGTGCCGCAGGTGGTGTACTAACAGACCGTCGCACGCGACTATCTTCCGATAATGTTGACCGGCTGACTTTTCTGAAAATGAACAAAGCCTGGATCTCCAAAGACTTTGCCATTCCTCTTACAGACTAAATTAGTGGTTGGCAACTGTATCCAGGTCTGCTGGTGTGTTCATTTTTCTACCACTTGAACTATAATCCCTGTGCTTCAACACAGCCAGTTGTCGCTCAGATGTGTCGTCTGCACAGAGAAACACACTAGCTCCTGTGTTAGTGGGGTTCAGTAACGCCAGCTGATCCCCTGCTGTGTGGACGGCAAAGTCACCAGCTCCATCAACATTCAAACCACTACTGATTTTTAACCGTGCCCAACTTAGGTCTCTGGCTCCACTGTCTCTACTATTTCCCCTGGCCTCCAACCCCGCCATCCACATCTCTGAAGTGGCGTCAGCACAATCTACACTTGTTCCTGTGTTCCTGTGGCTCAGTCCCATCAGTTTATCCCCTGATGTGTGTCCGGCAAGGTCTCCTGCTCTGTCCACATTCCCATAACCAGTAGTGGGAATGAGGACAGAGCTGGCGAACTTGCCGGACAAACATCAGGGGATCAACTGACGGGACTGAGCACCAGTAACACAGGAACAAGTGTAGATTGTGCTGAAGCCACTTCAGAGATGTAGCTGGCGGGGTTGGAGGCCAGGGTAAATAGTAGAGACAGTGGAGCCAGAGGCCTAAGTGGAGCATGGTTAGAATCAGTAGTAGTCAACAACCTCCATAAAAACCGCTGCCCATTGGCCTCTGCATGCGGCATGCGTAATCCTGGGCTCCAACAGCGTCAGTTGGTGTTCAGAAGTGTCGTCTCCACAGAGCCAAACACATTCGTTCAAGTGTTAGTGGGGTTCAGCACTGCCAGCTGTTCCCCTGCTGTGGAGATGGCAAGTCTCCTGCTGCCTACACCAGCCAAAATCCAGTAGGCCCCAGCCTGCTCCACGCCTGATCCTGGGCTCCAACAGCGTCAGTTGGTGTTCAGAAGTGTCGTCTCCACAGAGCCAAACACATTCGTTCAAGTGTTAGTGGGTTTCAGCACTGCCAGCTGTTCCCCTGCTGTGGAGATGGCAAGTCTCCTGCTGCCTACACCAGCCAAAATCCAGTAGGCCCCAGCCTGCTCCACGCCTGATCCTGGGCTCCAACAGCATCAGTTGGTGTTCAGAAGTGTCATCTCCACAGAGCCAAACACATTCGTTCAAGTGTTAGTGGGGTTCAGCACTGCCAGCTGTTCCCCTGCTGTGGAGATGGCAAGTCTCCTGCTGCCTACACCAGCCAAAATCCAGTAGGTCCCAGCCTGCTCCACGCCTGATCCTGGGCTCCAACAGCATCAGTTGGTGTTCAGAAGTGTCGTCTCCACAGAGCCAAACACATTCGTTCACGTGTTAGTGGGGTTCAGCACTGCCAGCTGTTCCCCTGCTGTGGAGATGGCAAGTCTCCTGCTGCCTACACCAGCCAAAATCCAGTAGGCCCCAGCCTGCTCCACGCCTGATCCTGGGCTCCAACAGCGTCAGTTGGTGTTCAGAAGTGTCGTCTCCACAGAGCCAAACACATTCGTTCACGTGTTAGTGGGGTTCAGCACTGCCAGCTGTTCCCCTGCTGTGGAGATGGCAAGTCTCCTGCTGCCTACACCAGCCAAAATCCAGTAGGCCCCAGCCTGCCCCACGCCTGATCCTGGGCTCCAACAGCGTCAGTTGGTGTTCAGAAGTGTCGTCTCCACAGAGCCAAACACATTAGTTCAAGTGTTAGTGGGGTTCAGCACTGCCAGCTGTTCCCCTGCTGTGGAGATGGCAAGTCTCCTGCTGCCTACACCAGCCAAAATCCAGTAGGCCCCAGCCTGCTCCACGCCTGATCCTGGGCTCCAACAGCGTCAGTTGGTGTTCAGAAGTGTCATCTCCACAGAGCCAAACACATTCGTTCAAGTGTTAGTGGGGTTCAGCACTGCCAGCTGATCCCCTGCTGTGTGGATGGCAAAGTCTCCTGCTGCCTACACAGTCCTACTACTACTGATTTTTAACCGTGCTCCACTTAGGCCTGTGGCTTCACTGATCTTCGTATTTCCCCTGTCCTCCAACCCCGCCAGTTACAGCTCCGAAGTGGCGTCTGCACAATCCACACTTGTTCCTGTGTTCCAGGTGTTCAGTCCGGTCAGTTAATCCCCTGATGTGTGTCCGGCAATGTCGCCTGCTCTGTCCACATTCCCATAACTAGGGCAGTCTCTCCTGCTGTCTCCACATTCCAAAGACAGTAGGCCTCTGCCTACACCCTCCTATTTCCTGGGCTTCAACACAGCCAGTTGTAGCTCGGAAGTGCCGTCCACACGGAAAGAGACACTTGCTTCCGTGTCTCAGTGGGGTTCAGTAACGCCAGCTGTTCCCCTGCTGTGTGGATGGCAGTCTCTCCTGCTGTCTCCGCATTCCAAAGACAGTAGGCCTCTGCCTACACCCTCCTATTTCCTGGGCTTCAACACAGCCAGTTGTAGCTCGGAAGTGCCGTCCACACGGAAAGAGACACTTGCTCCCGTGTCTCAGTGGGGTTCAGTAACGCCAGCTGTTCCCCTGCTGTGTGGATGGCAGTCTCTCCTGCTGTCTCCGCATTCCAAAGACAGTAGGCCTCTGCCTACACCCTCCTATTTCCTGGGCTTCAACACAGCCAGTTGTAGCTCGGAAGTGCCGTCCACACGGAAAGAGACACTTGCTCCCGTGTCTCAGTGGGGTTCAGTAACGCTAGCTGATCCCCTGCTGTTTTGATGGCAATCTGTCCTGCTGCCTCCCAATTGACAGCACATCAGGCCTCAGCCTGCTAAGTGCTTGTCCCTGGGCTCCAACATCGCCAGTTGCTGCTCATAACTGACTTTGGCACGGGTACTCCCTCCTGCCCAGCTTGGTTCCAGCCCTGCCTGCTGTTTCCGGGAAGTGTCAATGTCAGTTTGCCACCCCAAGTTGCCATGTCGTGTTGCGGTTGGGTTAGCCGAGGCTAGGGTGCCAGCAGTTTAGGTACTTCCTATGTGGACTGCGGGTTCTGGTAAGAAAGGCTTGTTCCGTAGTGCCAGTAGGACAAGCACCCCCTGTAGGACTGTGTGATTCGGTAACTGCGGCCAGCTTGCGGCATGCCAACTTTGCTTTTCAGGGGTAACTTCAGCTGCCCCTCCGGGTTCCAGCACCGTCAGCTGGTTCTCGGCAGAGCCTTTGGCCTAGGTGCCTCCATCTCGGTATCCGAGTTCCGGCAACATCTGCTGGTCCTTGGTAGTGCTTTGTAGCACAGGTACCTCCTGCTTAGTAACCGGGTTCCAGCACCGTCAGCTGGTCCTCGGTAGTGCCATTGGCTCTTGTTCCTTCTGCTGCCCCTCCGGGTGCCAGTACCGTCAGCTGGTTCAAGAGGACAAAGAACAGGAAGACAACCACCAAGATGCAGAACAACAAGAGAGAGAAGACAAAGAAGCATAAAAAAACAAAGCAGAAGAACATTAAGCATAAGACTAATACTCTGAGCAAATGATATTATCTTATTTATAAGCAGAAGAAGACTAAGCAGTGTATGGGGGTGAGTCCGTTCCTCCTCGTGGTGCCCCTGGAAAAGGCCTGCTGCTGCAGGCCAAACTGAACGCGGACAAATCCTGTTGTAAATCTTTTGTGACAGGCAGAACGGAAGGTGTAAACTTCTAACTTTTCTAGATAACAACTACAGGAATGCCTGACACAAATAAGAATATGATGAAGAAGAATAGGAAGAAGATGAAGAAGTTGAATATGTAGAATAATAATTGTTGAATAAGAAGAATATGAAGAATGTAAGAAAAGGAAGAAGAAGAAGAATGTAAAAAAAGGAAGTAGAAGAATTTAAAAAAAGGAAGAAGAAGAAGAATGTAAAAAAAGGAATAAGAAGAAGAATGTAAAAAAAGGAAGTAGAAGAATGTAAAAAAAGGAAGAAGAAGAAGAATGTAAAAAAAGGAATAAGAAGAAGAAGAAGAAGGTAAAAAAAGGAAGAAGAAGAAGAAGAAAGAAGAAAGAAGAAGAAGACATACATGTCTGGCAAAATATAAATGAGGCTAACATAGTCAATATCTTTGTAACTCCTAACGTCTTTAAAAAAAAAGTTTAATTCCTGCTATTCCATTTGATTGGGCTAAACCTCTATGGCTTTAATGTCTCCTCCACCTCCCACAATACATTCTACATTATTCTTAGTTGTTTTTCTTCATGTAGAATTAACCTACAAGGAAAGAAAGGGTTTTTTTTAATTCCGATATTTTGGCCCCATTGACTTGCATTGGTTCCCGGTATCGGAATCGGCGATACCGATACTTTTTTTAAGATCGGCCGATCCATTCCGATCCGATATTTTCAAGTATTGGCTGGTATCGCTCAACTCTAGTCACAATCCATTTTGGCTAAAGGTGGTTATTTCAGCTTTTTGGACAGTGGGGCGGGGTTTAATCTGATTGACACACGGTTCATCCATTACCAGGGTTCAAAGCCACATAAACTGTCTAGGCAAATACACGTAATTGCTATAGACTCTGTAACCTTGAGCCAGAGGTGTTTTACTCAGGTCATTTGAGACATACGTCTGCAGATAGGGGCGATGCACTCAGAATCAATTGATTGTTATGAGCTAGAAGGCTTGCCCTCTCCTGTGGTTCTTTGACTAGCTTGGCTTTTGTTGCATAATCCCGTAGTGGACTGGCAGACTCGGGAGGTAGTAAAGTGGAGCAAGTACTGTCAAGGGCACTGCTTGGGCACCCATTTAGCCAGGGTTAATACTTGGTCTCTGCTGGAATATCTACCTGACATTGTGGATGTGTTCCTAATCGACCTAATGATTGACCAATTAATGTAATTGCTTGGGCCGAATTGCTTAAGAACAGGTTATATATTATTTCAGGTCCAGAGAGGCAGGCCATGAAGGACTTTATCGCAGAAAGTTTGGCTAAGGATCATATCAGACCTTCCTTATTTTCCATTGCAGCAGGTTTTTTCTTTGTTAAGAAAAAAAACAGAGGGTTACGCCTCTGTTTAGATTTTTGCTAACTAAATCAGATCACAGTACAGAATCCATATCCTTTTCCGCACATTCCGAACGTCTTTAACCAGATCGTCGGGGCAAAATGGTTTTCTAAACTGGACCTCAAGGGGGCATATAATCTCATGAAAGCAGAGGAGGGGGATGAGTAGAAGACAGCCTTTAATACAACTGAGGGACACTATAAAAACCTTGTTATGCCATTTAGGTTGACTAATGCTCCCGACGTTTTTCAGCAATTTATAAATCACCTTTTCCATCATCTGGCAGGTAACTTTGTACTAGTTTATCTTGATGACACACAGTATTGATTTATTCGCCAGACCCTGAATCACATCAGGTACATGTCAGAGAGGTCTTACAAATGCTTAGGGACAATCAATTTTATGTCAAACCAGAGAAATGTATGTTTTTGGTTCCAGAGATCCCTATTCCTGGATATATTACTTATCATCCTCCAGTTTTTGCATGGATCTGGTAAAAGTCCATGCGGTAATGGACTTGTCCTGAAGACATAAAAGCTTTACAAAAATGTTTATGGTTTGCTAATTACAATCATAAGTTCATCAAGAACTTTTCCATAGTGGCCAAACCTTTGACGAATATGACTAGGACTGGAACATACTTTTCTAAATATTCCAGTTTGGCCGGTGAGGTATTTGCTAATTTAAAGAAATGTTTTACTCTGACTGATTCTTATACAGCCTGACGTCACTCAGCCTTACATTGTAGAGGTTGACACGTCAGAAGTGGGGGTTGGGGCTGAATTGTCGCAGGGGTCATCTCCAAGTAAATGGCGTTCATGTGCATACTTTCTAAAGAAACTGTTATCCACCGAAAAAACTATGACGTTGAATAGGTAACTCTTGGCAATAAAGTGAGCTTTTGAGGAGTGTTGTTGCAACATTTTTTGCAGGGGCAGTTCATCCAGTCATGGTAATCACCAATCATAAATATCTTTTGTATTTGGAATCTGCAAAATGACTGACACCTAAACAAGGAAGATGGTCATTGTTTTTCACCTGATTCAACTTTATTGTGATGTATAGGTTGGGGATAAGAACATTAAGTAGGATGCCTTATCGTGTTGTTTTCTTGGGGGAGGAGGTGAATGTAAACCGGTTCCTATACTACAGAAAGGGGTAGTTTTTGCAACTATGTGTTCTGATCTGTTCTGATCTGGAGAGGGAGGTTCAGGGAAAGCCCCTGCTGCCATTCCTTTTGGTGAACTGTTTCTTGTTGTAAACCTTCATCTTAAAATTTTAAGTGATCATCATGATTCAGCCTTGGCCGGACATCCTAATAGTAAAGCATACTCATCATTTTTGTTATCTGGGGTGCACCAGGATTTTCAGGAGTATGTAGCTGCCTGCAGTACCTGTGCGCGTTTCGAAGACCCCACATACTTGTCCATCTAGGGCTCCTCAACCTTTGGCGATTCCCTGTAGACCTTGGATTCATTTGTCGGTAGATTTTCAGAACTGATCTACCCATCTCTGCAGGTTAAACTGTAATATTGGTGGCGGTGGATAGATTCAGCAAGATGACTCACTTCATTGCGCTACCTGCGTTACCTAATGCGTAGACTTTGGCTCAAATGTTTAGCAAAACAATCGTGAAATTACAAGGGATTCCATCTGATATTGTTTCTGACCAAGGGGTGCCAAATTTTGGAAAGCATTTTGTGCCCGCTTTGGAGGGTCATCTTTATTTTCATCCACCTTTCAGGCACAGTCTAATGGATAAACTGAATGTATGAACCAGAATCTTGAGACTTATCTTAGGTGTTTTTTGTTCGAGAATCAGAAGGATTGGGTTTCTTATTTACCTCAAGCTGAGTTCACTGTGAATATCCATTGTCATAAATCTATTGGCAAGTCCCCGCACTTCAGACATATGGATTTCATCTTAAATTCTGCTCCTTCAGCAAGTATTGTTCTTCAGGAGTACATGAAGAGGAATGGTTTTCTTTGTCTATTACATCAGTGTGGCAAGGCGTTCTTGAGAATTTGAGGAAGACGGGGTCCAAATATAAGAGTATGGATGATCGGAGAGGTGTAGTGGGTCCAGATCCTTGTGTTAGTGATTTGGTGTGGTTGTCCTCAAACATTAAGTTGAAGGTTCCTTCTTGGAAACTGGAACCCTAGTTCACCGGTCCCTATAGGATTGTGGTCATCATCAATCCATTAACATTTAGCCTTGTTTTCCCCGCACTTTTAAGATCCATAATGTGCTTCACTGATCACTTCTCAAAAAATACATTGCTTCCTCTGAACCGCACCTTCCCTAGTCATTGTTGATGGGAATATCACTTGATACGCCAGTCTTTTCAGTATATAGTATGCTGGAAGGGTAAGGGTATGTGCACACATTGCGGATTCCTTTGTGTTTTTTTCCGTGCGGAATCTGCAGAATCCGCAGCTCAAATTACCTGCAGCAGATCCGCAGGGCCAAATCCGCTGCACATCCGCACACAAATCCACGACGTGTGCACATACCCTTACAGTCCTGAGGAGAGAATGTGGGTACCAGCATCTGACATTCATGCAATCAGAGATGCTATGATCTATCAAGCTATAAAAAGAATTAATCCAATTGGTAAACGGCTTAGCAAAAAAAAAAGTCAAAACGTCAGAGTTATGTTTTTTTGGTTGCCACATTGCATTACAATGCAATAACGTGCAATCAAAAGATCATATCCACACCAAAATGGAGTAATTCAAAATGTTAGCTCGGCATGCAAAAAATAAGCCCTCACCCAACCCGAGATCACGAAAAATGGAGACGCTACAGGTCTCGGAAAATGACGGAATTTTTTTTCTTTAACAAACTTTGGATTTTTTTCACCACTAAATTAAAAAAGAACCTAGACATGTTTGGTGTCAGTGAACTCATAATGACCTGGAGAATCATAATTGCAGGTCAGTTTTAGCATTTGGTGAACAAGGTAAAACAAAAGTCCCAAAAACTTTCATGGGCTTTTTTTGTTTGCAATTTCACCACACTTGGATTTTTTTTCCCATTTTTGAGTACTTGATATGGTAAAACCAATGGTGTCATTCAAAAGTACAACTCGTGCCGCACAAAATAAGCCCTCACATGGCCATATTGACAAAAAAAATTAAAAAGAGTTATGCCTCTGGGAAGAAAGGGAATGAAAAACAGAAACACAAAAATGAAAATGGGCTCCTCTTTCAAGGGGTTAATATATGGAGTCACAGAGGGGACATTATCAATATGTGGAGACACAAATGTGTATATCTATCTAATATATAAAGCTCAATGTGGGTGTGTATGTACATATGTGGGTCACCCTCCCAGGGCTGTGGGATACTCGGTACCGGGCCGGTGTCGGCGGGATGTGTCACAGCAGCGGTGACCCAGTCCGTGGCCCTGGGCGCCCAAGTATTAGGGGAGATTGAATGGTGGAGTGTAGTTAATGGAATAGTTTGTGACGCCACCTGTGGTGTTCGGCAAGTGAGATGTTAAGCCGACGCTGCATGCAGATCCACTGGGACTGATGTAATGGTGCAGCAAAGATGTAAAAGCTCCCCACAGGTGAAGCTGTAGTCCCAGGGCAGTGTAGATGCGGTTGGCACGGGGATGTAGCAGTGCCGGAAGGGTAGAAATCAGACAAAGACACAGCGGGGTGCAATTTCTGTACCTTTACTTGATAAATGCAGTCCAAGGTCCTGATTACAGATGGTACTGGAGCAGGCTAGCCTGGAAGCTGCTCAGGGATTCTCTCTCAGCAGATGGGCTGTGCAGTCTCCTCCTTAGCACTTATTTGAGTGAAGTACTCCTAGTACTGAGTTACACTGAAGTTCCTCCTAATTCTCTTCTACTAGCACTCCTCGTATGGCAGACAGCTGTAGCTGCTATTCCTCTCTTGGCTCACTCCGTGCTGTTGTGCCTCCAAGTCTTAGATGGGGGTAGGGCATTTACAGCCTCCTACTCCTCTGGTGTCTGTTGCAGGACCATTAGTATCCGTACAACCGTGGAGACCAGGCTCCAGTTCATGCGCTCTCGCTGTGAGGGAGCTCTTTTTTCTTATCTCAACCTCCAGCTTCTCTCCACATGTCTACACATGTGGCCCTCCTCACACTAACTGACCACTCCTTCTCCTTGGCCCTCAGAGAGCACTCCTCCCTTCAATTTCGGTTCAGAGTCGCCCCTGCTGGCCTGCAGTGGAACTGTGTTGCATGTACTTTATAGGTTAACTGCGAGAGAGACCCTTCACTGCTTCCAAGCCTGGCATTACCCTCGCTGGAGGAAGGCAAAGCCACTGTGGCGGCTCTACTCCTGGGGGCGCCACATTCCCCCCTAGTGCAAGTCAGCACTCCTGGGCTGATGAACAACATAGAAACATATAACAAATGACAAATAAACAATTATGGAGGTTACAAGATTTGAAAAAGGGAAAAATTTACAAAAACCACAAGCTCCAAAAATAGTACTATGATGACAAGTCCAAGCATCAATGTCCATGGTCCATTCCTGGGCAAATGGTGAACTATATATGAACTGGTGACCACACAAGTCCTGTGGTACAATGTCCATAAAACAAAACTGGCAAATTCCAAAGGAAACTCTTACAGGTTACCTTAGGTATATACGGTATCTGATGGGTGGTATACCTTGTGTAGTATGGGTAGACCTGCGTAATACAGGTGTGGTGTGTAATGTACTGGATACACTACTGGTGGTTCTGCATGGCACAGGGATACTAGATTGTCTGTGAACTCTTAGACTCACCAGGGGCATAACAGGTTCACCACTGGCAGGGCGAGGGTTCTCTGGCTCCACTGCTGGTGTGGCATCTGCTGCCTGATTTTCCTGATCTTCAGGATTTTCTTGAGTCACTTCTTCCTGTGCTATCAGCTGGGGAAAGGTCAACACTGGCACCACTATAGCATCATTTACTTTAGTCCAAATTGCAGGGAATTCTCCAAGTATGGTGCTGACCTTTTCTACTTCTATGGGTGGGATGTTATCTTGTTCTTCCATTCTTTCTCTTAACTGGACAGGACAAAATTTCAAATGATCCCTCGATACGGCTGCTGAGGCTTCTCCTCCATATTTACTAATAAGGCACACCTTGGTATTGTCAAAATTTGAGGGTAGAATAGTGTAGGGTTCAGCTTTCCATTGGTCATCCAGCTTATGCAATCTTCTTTTCCTCTTGAGGACTTGTTCTCCTGGTGACAAGGGAACTGCAGGTGCATGCTGATTGTAATTCCTTTCTTGCTTTTGCCTTGCCTGAGCTAAACTCTTCTCCACACATTCTTGTACTCTTCTGTACTGTTGCTGCCTCTCTGTATCCCAGTCAGCATCTGGAGATGTTACTTCAGGTGTCAGGACTCCCATGTCCAAATCAATAGGCAGTTTACCAGGCCTTGCTCTCATTAGGTAGGCTGGAGTGCAGCTGGTCGAATTCACAGGGATGTAGTTGTAGAGGTCTACCATATCTGGCAACTTTTATGGCCACAGATTCCTTTCCTCCAAAGGCAAGGTCTTCAGCAGGTCGATCACCACCTGGTTCATCTTCTCACACATGCCATTTGTCTGTGGGTGGTACGGTGTTGTCCGGATCTTCTTACAACCATACAAGTTACAGAATTCCTGGAACACTTCTGCCTCAAAGGCGGGACCTTGATCTGTAAGCACTTGCTCAGGATATCCATGTGGTCTATAGAAGTGCTGTTGGAATCCTCTGGCTGCTGTCCTGGCTGTTTGATCTTTGACAGGCACAACTACCAGGAATCTTGAGTAGTGGTCCACAATGGTAAGAGCATAGATGTAGCCTGACCGGCTTGGAACCAGCTTCACATGGCCTAGGGCTACCAACTCAAGTGGCTGCTTGGTGATGATTGGCTGTAGAGGAGCTCTCTGGCTGTTTTGATCCTTTCTGTGCAGGTTACACTGTCCACACTCCGGCACCACTTTTCAATGGCTTTCCTCATACCAGCCCAGTAGAATCTCTCCCGGAGCAATGCTTCCAACTTTTTCCATCCGAAGTGTCCAGCTCCATTGTGGTATGCTTCCAAGACCATTGATGCCTCTCTCTTTGGGACTACCACCTGCAAGACCAGCTCATGAGTCCAGGCATTGATACTCCTCCGACACAGCTTTCCTGCATAGATGAACAGCCGGCCTCTCTCCTTCCACAACTGCTGGGTTTCTTCAGGAGCATTCAACTCTGGGCATGAGTCAGCTTGTGACAGTAGCTCCTTCACCAGGCAGACTGCAGGGTCATTATCCTGAGTTTCTGCCCAGTCATGATGGGGCAATGGATTTAGGGTGACTTCTTTCAAACCAGACCGTCTGTTTCTCACTCCTTGAGTACGTTGAGCCGCAAGTGGCCAGTGCAAGGGAGGTAACTCTATTTCTTCAAGAGCCTCAGGGTCTTCTCCTGCATCTGGCAGATTAGGCATCCTGGACAGTGCATCAGCATTGGCATTCTTGTGCCCCACCCGGTACTTGATGGTAAACTCATAGTTAGACAGCAGAGCCATCCATCGCTGTTCCAGTGCACCTAGTTTTGCAGTGTCCAAGTGAGTCAACGGGTTGTTGTCCGTGAAGATGGTAAACTTGGCTGAAGCTAGGTAATGCTTGAATCTTTCAGTCACAGCCCAGACTATGGCGAGGAACTCCAGCTTGAAGGAACTATAGTTGTCTGGGTTCCTTTCAGTGGGACGAAGCTTCCTGCTGGCGTAGGAGATCACCCTTTCTTTGCCATTCTGTACCTGTGACAGTACTGCTCCAAGTCCCACGTTGCTGGCATCAGTATACAACACAAAGGGTTTGTCATAATCTGGGTAGGCCAGAACTTCATCTCCTGTGAGAGCCATCTGTAGTCTGGTGAAGGACCTCTTCAACTCCTCAGTCCATTCAAATGTGGAACTCTTCTGTTTGACTTTCTTGGACTGCCCCACCAGAAGATTTTGCATAGGAGTGGCTATTTCAGTGAAGTCTTTGATGAACCTTTGGTAGTAGCCTACCAACCCGAGGAATTGGCATACTTCATGGAGGTTGCTGGGCTTCGACCAGTCCCGGATGACTGTGACTTTGTCAGGGTCTGGTGCCACACCTTCTGCTCTCACTACATGACCGAGGTACTGTACCTTGGGCTTCAGGAGGTGGCATTTGGAAGGATCCACCTTCAGGCCAAAGTTGGATAGGGCTTCAAACACCTCAGTCAGGTGCTCCAGATGGTCTTCCTAAGTCTTGGAGAAAACAATGACATCATCAAGGTACAACAGGACTGTCTCAAAGTTCATGTGTCCCAGGCAGCACTCCATCAGCCGTTGAAATGTTCCTGGGGCAGTGCAGAGCCCGAATAGCATATAGTTGAACTCACAGAGACCCATTGGATTGGTAAATGCTGTTTTCTCCTTGTCTGCCTCTGCCACGGGAACCTGCCAATACCCACTGGTGAGATCCAAGGTGGAAAAGTAGTTAGCAGTTTTAAGTGCAGCTAATGACTCTTCAATTCTGGGTAATGGGTAGGTATCTTTATGTGTAATGCTGTTAATTTTCCTGTAATCAGCACACATTCTCATGGTACCATCCTTTTTCTTTACAAAAACTATTGGAGCTGCCTGGGGCTACAACTGTCTCTGATAACCCCAGCTTCCTTCATCTCTCTCAACATCCCTTTTGCACATTGGTATTGTGTTGGGGGTATAGGCCGGTACCTTTCTTTAATGGGTGGATGGTCTCCAGTGGGGATATGATGTTGAACCCCTTTTGCCTGCCCAAAATCTAGTGGGTGTTTACTGAATACCCGCTCATATTGTTGTGTCACTCTGTAAACCCCATTTTTCTGGTATGAAGGTGTAGAGTCAGTCCCCACCTGCAGTTGCTGGCACCACTCCTCCATCTGCGTCACAGAGCCATTGTCCTCCACCTGATCGGATGAGACCAAGGGCTCTGCTGCCTGCAAAGAGTTGTTATTAACAGTGAGCAGCTTAGCAACTGTGGCGTACCGAGGTATTGTGGCCTCCTCCTCCCCACAATTCAAAAGGCGTACAGGAACTCTCCCTTTACGTACATCAACCACCTCTCTGGCTGTCAGGACAGTGGGCCTACTATCAGAATATACTGGTTCTACTAATGCCTGGTAATCCTTCCCTCTGAGGCCTATGGCTGCCCGACACCAAATCAACATTTCACATCTGGAGGGTACTGCAATGGGGAAAGCATCACTCACTCTGACACTACCAATTTCTCGGCCAGAGAGTTCTACCTTTTGTCTTTGCATCAGGGCCTTGATCTCCTTCTGCAGGACTCGTTGTTCACTGGAACCAGCAGTCTCAGCCACCTGTTGCGACAAGACAATAACCTCAGAAAGACAATTTTCAATTACATTTGTACCAAGAGTCATCATGGAATTACATTCTCGTCGATCAATATCCACAACTATCAGACCTTGAGATTTCAACTCTATCCTCCCCACTTTAGCAGTAATTTCTTTACATCCCACTTGTGGTAAAGACTGACCATTACTGGCAACTACTGTTAGTTCATCAGTTGGGCACTCGACTATGGGATGGAGGATATGTATGATGGGTTTATGGGCACGGGCCTATGGGATCGTAGATATGTATGATGGGTATATGGGCATGGGACTATGGGATGGAAGATAATTATAATTTGTTATAACTAACCACAGTTAGTTACTATGCCCGGGCAGCGCCAGGCTCTTCAGCTAGTATATATATAAAACTGAATGTATGTATGTGTGTATCACCAACCAATCATGAAGCATCTTTCATTTCACCAGAGCTGTTCAAAAGAAGCTGAACTGTGATTGGTTGCTATGAGCAACAGTTTTCCTTGCAACCAATCACTAAGCATCTCTCATTTCACCAGAGCTGGTTAAAAGAAGCTGAGCTGTGATTGGTTGCTATGAGCAAGTTTTCCCACTTAACAACACCTCATCAGACACTGACTGGGTGGGAGAAATCTAGCATCCCTGGGAACATAAGCTCCCAGCCAATGTCTGCCCCACAGAAAGGAGCACAGAGCACTTTGGTTTTGACTCCAGGCCTCTCTTAAAGGGATCCCTGGTATGGAAGTTAGAACCGTTCCACTCAGCTCTGTGGTTCTGACCCTAGGGTCTCTTAAAGGGATCATTGGTATGGAAGTTAGGGCAAATCCACTCTGCGCTTTGGTACTACTACTAGTACTAATAATAATAATCTTTATTTTTATATAGCACTAACATATTCCGCAGCGTTTTACACTTTGCACACATTATCATCACTGTCCCCGATGGGGCTCACAATCTTAATTACTGACCCAGGGCCTTTCTTAAAGGGATTTCCAGTAGGGAAGTCAGGGCAAATCCACTCTGCGCTTTGGTACTGACCTCAGGCCTCTCTTAAAGGGATCTCTGGTATGGAAGTTAGGGTAAATCCCTCACTGCTCTGATTCTCACCCCAGGCCTCTCTTAAAGGGATCCCTGGCATGGAAGTTAGGACCGTTCCACTCAGTGCTCTGGTTCTGACCCCAGGCTGTGACGGGATGATGTGGGATATTAGTGGTAATAGTCCGGTAGCTCTGGCTGATGGGATGATGTGGGATATTAGGGGTAGTAGTCCGGTGGCTCTGGCTGACGGGGTGATGTGGGATATTAGGGGTAGTAGTCCGGCGGCTGTGACGGAATGATGTGGGATATTAGTGGTAGTTGTCCAATGACTCTGGCTGATGGGATGATGTGGGATATTAGGGGTAGCAGTCCGGTGGCTTTGGCTGACAGGAAGATGTGGGATATTAGTGGTTGTTGTCCAGTGGCTCTGGCTGATGATATGATGTGGGATATTAGGGGTAGTAGTCCAGTGGCTTTGACTGGATGATGTGGTATATTAGTAGTCTGGTGGCTCTGGCTGATGGGACGATGAGGGATATTAGGGGTAGTAGTCCGGTGGCTCTAGCTGATGGGACGATGAGGGATATTAGGGGTAGTAGTCCGGTAGCTCTGGCTGACGGGAAGATGTGGGATATTATAGTGAATGTGGCTATGCGGAGTGGGCGGGGCTATACACTCAGTTTTATATATATATATATATATATATAATCATTATAATTTGTTATAACTAACTGTAGTTAGTTACTATGCCCGGGCAGTGCCGGGCTCTTCAGCTAGTAATATATATATATATATATATATGTATGTATATATATGTATATCTATATAATTGTGTGAATTCTTTTTTATGAGGAAGGGAAGAAATATGTTGCAGTGACACCAGGGAGATTGTGCCCCAGAGTCTGATTCTGACTGACCCACTGAATTTTCGGACGGCGCATATACTTTCGTCTTTGTACCAGTTATAACTGTTGTCTTATAGGTGTACTTTTTATTTGCACCGGTGCAGTAGGGAGACTCAGGATCTCTTGCGACCACTAAGTTAAAATAACGAATGTGTCGGAGCTCTGCTCTAGGCCTACGTGCACTCATTCATCACCAGTCCGTCTTGTAGCAGGGATATTATTCTTGTACCCGGTGGGGCTCCAGCAATGTCGCTGCCGAGTCTCCTCTCTGAGTGTGACATGAGCAGCCACATGTGACCCAGAGGGGTTGCTGTCATTTTGGAAGTGAGAGGATGAGGAGGCTTTAGCTTTGTTTGCTCCCTTTTATGCAGTCGAGTGGTTTCCTTGGTCGGAGCGGCCTGAACAAGCGATGAATTTATTACAGCTGGGAGATTGATGACACGCGTACTGTATGTATACATTCCCATGACAGCCTTATTATGCGCATTAATCAAACTCACAGGCCTACTCACATCGCGCCGCTGTCACCTTCCCATTGTGTGGGAATAAAAAAAAGCTTTATATCTATATAAGATGCCTCTACTCAGTAAAATCAGTCCTGCTCATCCGGACTGTGAAAAACTCTTTGATTAATTGTCTGAGATTAGAAAAAAAACTATTATTTTATTTTTTTTTTTAAATTTTTTTTGTAATACAAGAGATTACCTAAGAACAAGGGTGGCGCTGTTTCCTAAACTATTTCTCTAATCTCTGACAAATTTTTGAAGTTAGGTGTGGTCCATTGTGGACAATTGAGGTTTATTTTTGGAAAGGGTAAAATAGTGATGGATATGCAATAGTTTAGTGTACTTGTACTTTCACAGGAAACCTCTAGAAAATTATGAATTTTGTGCACTTGTATCACACCACAAGCTAAAACCATACCATTAAATCAGAAGGAAAAACCAGTGCAGAGACGTTCAGGATAAGATGTGGTAAAAATCACAAATCTTTATTAGAGACACAGGTAAAAAATGACAATTTGTGGCTATAAAAGTGACACAATAAAAAAACGCAGGGTAATGGTAAACAGTGCACCTCAATAGATAACAGAATAATATAACATGCAGCCCGGTTATGTCAATAGGTCTAAATAATATATGGTCACAAGAAAAAAGGTGCCAAGGGTTAATAGTAAGTGAATGGCCAGCAAAGAAAAGTAAAGGAAAAGTCCAAAGCTGATCACCCAGGTAGAAAATATAACTACATGACAACCTTTGTGGCCAAAAAAATAATAAGTCCAACACATACCAGGGAGAGGAGACACTGAGCACCACACACAGCGAACCCCAACGCGCGTTTCGGAAAAAGTTCCTTCCTCGGGGGGACGTCTCTGCACTGGTTTTTCCTTCTGATTTAACTGCATGTTTACAGTGTGTCCTGCACTGTGCTACAATGTGCTGGGGTATTACTTTACTGTGTTACATTCATTTATGATCATTCATATATGATGTTACTCATTTCTAGCTCGTTGTGCCGCCATTTTTATTATTCTAAAACCATACCAGTCTAATATGTCCTGGAACTGTCCTTTTTTCCTGCTCTGCTCCTTGCCATCCATTGTTTGAGGGTTCCATTTAACCTTATTAGCATTCTGCCAGCATTATAGGAGATGGGACTTCCTTTTCCTCACTTCCCAGCATGGATTTATTGTGCTGTTATCCAATGACTTGCCCTTACCTGTCCTGTTATGACTGTATTTATTTGGACAGACAGAAGAGAAGGAGTTGTGAGACAAAGACCTGCACCCACTTCTTGTGCAAAGGCCGGCCCCTACTTTCAGTAGTGAGTCTAAGGCCCGCCCTTGCTTTCAGTAGAGCGACAAAGACCCACCCCCGCCTACTGTAGTGAGTCAAAGCTCCACCCACTGCCTGTAATCTGTGTCAGCTTGCAGAGATTCTATCTCACTGCAGATTGCTGAATCCTGACAGTAATCACTACAGACAATGTCAAGATTTGGCTTGTTACTCAAGAAGTCATCACAATGTGCATACTTGTCATTTGTGGTCATGTGCCTACTATCAGCTTTTCCTGCTTCTCTCATCTTTCTTTTGAGAGAAGTGGGTGCTTGTTGGTCACTGTCAAGATCTGCAGTAAGATAGAGGCAGTGCAGGAATATATGTCTGCATTGAAAACTCCTTTAACAATGTGCCTCCTACCGGAAATGTTTTTGTAAGCATCCTTTTAACTTTTTCCACTGTGTGTGACTTTTTTGGGATGTGCCAACACCTCATGCACCTCTTACAGGTTCATCAGTTTACCAGGTATTTTTAAAGGGGTTTTATCATAAACAATATACAGGGGCTTCTCACAAAATTAGAATATCATCAAAACGTTAATTTATTTCAGTTCTTCAATACAAAAAGTGAATCTCATATCTATATATATATAAAAATGAGTGTATGTATGTGTGTATGTATGTATGTATGTGTGTGTATATCAAGCCACGCCCACTCCATGTAGTCCTGCCCACTTCACATAGCCACACTTACTCCACATTCAAAGCTCCATATAATCAATATCCAATATATATATATATATATATATATCTATAATATATATGCATATATACAAAATAAATATCTAATATATCTATTTCATAGGCACATCTTCTTTACCACAACAGGTTATACTGCCTGTGTTGCCCATAACAACCAATCACTAACCAGAGCTGTTTAAAAGATGAAAGCTGAGCTGTGATTGGTTGCTATGAGCAACAGTTTTCCTTGTAGACAGTTGTGGTAACTGAGGCCTATTATTCTTATCATTTCTATGGTGTTATCATCCTTCTGTAAAGCTGGAAATAACACAATTTATTATCGTGCCAACACAGACCACCCTCTGACACAGACTGCAGGGGGAGCCCAGAATCAGGAACTTCTCTTTGGCATGAAGCATCTCATTAACTTAAAACTTCAAACACAGATTAAATTAAGAAACACAAGATGGATTTCTCCAACCCAGGTATAATTTTATTCAGTGTAACAGCGCCAACCTGACAATGCCTGGTTCGCGTTAAACTTATTTTTACAGCTACAACTAATGCCACACAAAATTAGTCCTTCTTTACAATTTCTAACTAAATGGTATTACACTCCTACAAGGTTGAAATCTGCTTACTCTAAGAGAAAAGCTGTATTACGCCTCAATGAGCAAGACTTACAGAAAGAAAAAAAGGGATGATATTCTAATTTTGCGAGAAGCAGCTGTATACATCATGTATCCACAGGATAGTTGGTAAGTGTATGCTTGCTTGGGACCAGCTTCTGGAACTAGTGATGAGCGAGTATACTCGTTGCTCAGGTTTTCCGAGCATGCTCGGGTGATCTCCGAGTATTTTGGCGTGCTCGGAGATTTAGTTTCTGTCGCCTCAGCTGCATGATTTATGGCTGCTGGACAGCCTGAATACCCGTGGGAATTCCCTAACAAACAGGCATTCCTCACATGTATTCAGCCTGTCCAGCAGCCACAAATCATGCAGTTGCATCGACAAAAACTAAATCTCCGAGCACACTAAAATACTAGGAGGCCACCAGAGCATACTCGGGGAAACCCAAGCAATGAGTATACTTGCTCATCACTAGCTGGAACCATCACTGGTCCAAAGAATTAGGGCCCAAAATCTACAGTGTGAATGAAGCAGCAGTGAGCATGTGCGACCACCACTCCAATAGATGTGGTCATACATGCTCACAAGCCTTTGCACCACCAATGATGATAGGTTTATGATATATGTTTATAGGAAAACCCTTCTAATCCCTTTCTGACATTGGGCGTAATGATATGCCCATGTTGGAATCCCTCCCTTTGATGTGGGCTCCGGCGCTGTGCCCACATCTTTCTCGACACATGTCCGCTGACATGTGCCTCTAACAGCTGCGGGTGGAATTGCGATCCACCCGTGGCTGTTAACCCGTTAAATTCCTCTGTCAATTTCTGACAGTGGCATTTAACTCGCACTTCCGGGAAGCACACCGGAAATCCCACACATTGGTGACCCCATCATGTGATTGCAGGTCACCGATGGGTTGGCATGAAAACTAGAGGTCTCCAGCAGACCTCTATGGTTGTCATAGCCAGATTGCAATGAGCGCCGACCACCACGGCGCTCATAGCAGGTGAGCATTTCTGCTACACACAGGCGATCTGATCATCACCTGTATATGAAGCAGAGCCGATCGGGGAACTGCAGCTTCTAGTCTCCCATGGAGATAATTGAAGCGTGCAAAAAGTAAAAAAAAAGTTTTTAAAAATATTAAAAAATATAAAAGTTCAAATTACCTCCCTTTTACTCCATTCAAAATAAAACTATAAAAAAATCAAACATACACATATTTGGTATTGCTGCATTCAGAATCCCCCGATCTATCAATATAAAAAAGAATTAACCTGATCGCTAACCAGCTTAACAAGAGAAAAGTCAAAACCCCAGAATTATGTTTTTTTTGGTCGCTTCTACATTGCATTAAAATGCAATAATGGGCGATCAAAAGATCGTATCTGCACCAAAATGGTATCAATTAAAACATCCGATCAGCTCGCAAAAAATAAGCCCTCACCCAGCCACAAATCACAAAAAATGGAGACACTACAAGTCTCGGAAAATGGCGTCATTTTTTTTTAACCAAAGCTTGAATTTTTTTTCATCACTTAGGCCGGTTTCACACTAGCGCTTTTTCAGCGCGCGCACGGCCGGGGGTAGCTCCGCCCCCGATCCGGCTCTCTGCCCGGCGTGCCCGCCCCTTCCTTGTAGCGCCGCCTCCTAGCGGACAGCGGCGCCTGCGATCGGCGCACCCTATCTTTAGCATAGGGTGCGCCGATCGTGCGCAGGCCGTGCGCTAGTTGCGCTTTGACCTGCGCTGCGCACTTTTGACGGTGCGCCGTGCGCGCCAAAATCGAACTTTTCGGATTTTGGCGCGCACGGCGCACCGTCATAAGTGCGCAGCGCAGGTCAAAGCGCAACTAGCGCACGACCTGCGCACGATCGGCGCACCCTATGCTAAAGATAGGGTGCGCCGATCGCAGGCGCCGCCGTCCGCTAGGAGGCGGCGCTACAGGCAAGGGGCGGGCACGCCGGGCAGAGAGCCGGATCGGGGGCGGAGCTACCCCCGGCCGTGCGCGCGCTGAAAAAGCGCTAGTGTGAAACCGGCCTTAGATGAAAAAGAACCTAGGCATGTTTGGTGTCTATGAACTCATAATTTCCTGGAGAATCATAAAGGAAGAGCCGGAGCAAGCCCCCCCCTCCGGCGGCGGAAGATGGAGGCCCACATGACAGTGGGTTGGAGGGAAGGGGTTAACTGTCCCTACGGGAGGGATATGCAAATAAGGGTTATTTGAAGGGTTGTTGTGGGGTGGTTACCTCAGTTCCCACTCTGGATCCAGCGTTTACAGTTTCCCTGCCGCCGGTGTTCAGTCATGGAGGTCCGTTGAGGAGATTCTGGACAGGCTCCGCCCCGCAGCTGAGTCCCAGCCTGTTGGCTGGCTTGAAGAATGGGTCGCGGGGATTCTTGGTGGTGGTGGCGAGGCGGGCTCTGAGGACTCTACCCGTGTGAGGCATACGCAATGGGTGAGGCCCCCAGAGTGATTATCCCCCGATGCGGCTCCCAGGTCCCAGCGCCGGCGTAAGAGCCCCTCCAGGAATCTGTGAGCAGGTCTGGGTCCGGCGGCGGTTTGCAGGCCCGCGCTTCAGGGAGTGCAGAGGGCAGGGCCTGCACGCGCCAGTATGTCCAGGAGCGATGATGTCAGGGCAGGCCATCATGGAGTCATGCGGCCTGCCTCATCTTCTCAGGACAGTGGCGGAAGTGTCCTGGATGCGGTGCCGTTGGGAGGCACCCCCTGGTGACCGAGGCTGTCGGCTACGCCCAGCACCTCGGCCTTGCAACGGGAGCAGTGGAAGAAGAGGACCAGAGTGGCCATGGGGTTATGGCAGGATGAGCGGGCGGTGGGTTGGTGCAGGTGGCATCACCATGGGTACTATAGCCCGCTGGCCCTGGTGGGGGCATGAGAGTGGCAGAGTTTGGAGTGGAACGGCCCAGGAGGGATACAGCTTCTATGGAGTCCCAATCCGGGGTTGTCGAGCCTCTGGGGTCAGAGGGTCCAGGAGGCAGAAGCAGTTCGGATGGTCAGCTGGATACGGGATCTGCGGCTGGAGGAATCACAGCCTCCTCGCAGCCCGTTCAGTATGGGTCCATGTCATATTTGTCTTCATCCCTTTTTAGGTCCCTTGTATTTGGGAGTGGGCAAGGGGACCAGCCGGTGGTGTCGGGTCAGGGTATGGGGCTGGAGGAACTGGGTGAGAATTTGGGTTCGGTATGGGATTTGCTGTCGCGGTTGGAAGGAAGTAGAGTGGCCCCGGGGCAATTAGCTGCTTGGGTGGGGTCACAGTATCTGGGGTCTAGTTTTTTAGGGGTGGGTACTGGGGCTTCCAGTCAACAAACTGACCCTGTGTCCGTTTCAGTGCAGACGGAAAAGGAGATTGAGTGACGGATTCATTTGGACAACAGGGCGCATGGGGAGGTGTACAGTATGTCTGCTTTGAGAGTCCGCTGGGGGCTCATCTTAAGAAGGAGGTGCGTGAAAAAATCTGGAAGGACGAATACGTTGAGATTTTTTCATTGCTCCCTTTGGAAAAGCTTAATTTGAAGAAAGGGAAAAATAACGATAGCAAAAAGGAAGAGGAGGAGAAGCGGAGGTGGCGATTGATTCTACAAACGTTTGCTAATTAGCTTCAGGCGTTTGCCATTTTGGTAGTGTGATAGAGAAGGCGCCTGAGAATTGCTCTCCTCTCTTTTGCTATATGGATTCGATTGGGGAGGCTTATAGGGTTTATGGGGGTCAAGCTTGGCTCCGCTACGACTAGCAGTTTCGTCAGAGGAAGGCCGTTCGTCCGGCGATACGATGGGATCAGAAGGACATCAGTCTGTGGTTGAAGGGTATGACGACGACCAGGTTTGGGCACTCCTTTCCTGGGGGGGGCTTTCCACCACTCCAGGTAGTGCACAAGGGGCTAGCGGTCAGTCAGGGCAGGCGGGAAGCCAAAAGCAAGGACTTTGCTGGTAATTTAATGATGGGCAGTGCAAATTTTGTCTAACTGCAAATTCAAGCAACTTTGCTCCCACTGCAGTGGTACCTTGCATGGAGCTGCCAGGTGCTTTAGAAAGCAGAAAGGGAAATCGGAGAATAATAATTCAAAAGGGGGAGACGCCAGTGAAACTAGCCACGATGGCCCCTTATCTAAGTAGGTATCCGGATGTGGTTAAGGCGGAGCTGTTGTTGTCCAGTTTTAGGGATGGTTTTAAAATTCCCGCCCCCCATTTTGAGATACCCCAGGTACTTAAGAACCTTAGGTTGGCTGACCAATTTGCTGAGGTGGTATCAGAAAAATTGAATAAGGAGGTTCAGTTGGGTCGTATGGCTGGCCCTTTTCACGTTCCTCCGTTTGAGGACTTAGACTTTTCGCCACTGGGCGTAGTTCCTAAGAAAGAGGCGAACAAATTTAGGCTCATTCATCATTTGTCTTTCCCTCATGGGAGGTCTGTGAATGATGGGATTGACCCGGAGCTTTGTTCCGTGGTTTATACGTCATTTGATGACACGGCACGTCTGGTACGAGAATGCGGAAAAGGGGAACTTTTGGCTAAAACGGATATTGAATCAGCATTTCGATTGCTCCCGGTTCATCCTTACAGCGTCAAGTTGTTGGGGTGTTATTGGGGCGGTGAGTTTTTTGTTGATAGATATTTGCCAATGGGTTGATTGGTGTCTTGTGCGTTTTTTGAGGCTTTCAGCTCTTTTCTCGAATGGGTCGTCCAGGAGGTATCCAGGTATTACCTGGATGATTTTTTGTGTATAGGCCCAGGTTATTCGGGTTGTTGTGAGAGAATTTTGAGGGCAGTGGAATTGGTGGCAGAGCGTTTCAGTGTCCCGTTTGCTCCTGGAAAAACGGAGGGGCCTTGTACGTGCCTGTCATTTTTGGGAATTGTGATTGATTCGGTGAAATGGGACGGCATTGCGGGAGGAGGTGGCTCAGGCCAGGCGGCTTAAGAAGTTGTCATTGAGAGAAGTTCAGTCACTGCTTGGGATGTTGAATTTCGCTTGTCGCATCACCCAGATGGGTAGGGTCTTTTCTCGGCGTTGGGCGAGTGCTACTGCTGGAGTGCGGGCTCCACATCATTTTGTTCAGATTTCTAGTGAACATAAGGCTGATTTGAAGGTGTGGGACAAGTTTTTGGAGCATTACAACGGGCGTTCTTTGCTCATGGAGGAGGTGATTGTAAATAGTGAGTTGGATTTGTTTACAGATGTGTCTAGGGGCGTCAGTTTCGGGGCCTATTTCAAAGGACAGTGGTGTGCGGATAACTGGCCTGAGGAGTGGGTTCAGTCGGGTCTTGTCAGGAATGTCACTTTGTTGGAGATCTTTCCTATCCTGGTGGCAGTGAATCTATGGAAGAGGGAATTTCAGGACAGGAGGCTCCGTTTTAATTGTGACAACATGGGAGTGGTGTGTTCTATTAACAGTCTGACAGCGTCCTCTCTTCCAGTGATTTGAGTCTTGCGACAGTTAGTCTTGACCTGTTTGTTTTTGAATGCGCATATGACGGCTTCTCACGTGCCTAGATTCAGGCGATGGGGTAATCGGGCAGATTTGGGTGTCCTCTGTCATTTAACATGCTGGAACAGTTGGGTGGGATCTTGGATGAGATTTGTGTGTCGATTTTCGAGAGTTCTCTTTTCCGTTTGGCATTTTCTCTTGCTTTTTTGGGGGCATTAAGGGTGGGGGTATTGGTATCTCCAAGTAGGTATACATATGGGGGTTTGTTAGCCAAGGATGTGGTGGTGAGGAAGGGTGGATTGGAATTTTGGATCAGGAGGTCTAAAACCGATCAGGAGGGTAGGGGAAAGAGGGTGGTTTTGGGTGCTGCGCCGGGATCATTGATGTGCCCAGTGCGTTGTGTGCAAGCCTATAGGGTTTGTCGGCAGGGTTCTGGGGGGCCTCTGTTGAGTCATGCTGATGGTTCCTTTTTGTCAAGGTTCCAGTTTGTTGCAGTTTTTCGAAGGGGTTTGACTAGGTTGGGTCTTGACGCATCCAGGTTTGCGTCTCATTCCTTCAGAATCGGGGCAGCTACAGAAGCAGTGGCTGGGGGTTTGGGATCGGAGGTCGTGCAGCGGATTGGGAAATGGGATTCCAGGTGTTATAAGTCTTATGTTCACCCACAGGGGCATGGAGCTGCGCTGCATTAGGTAAAGAGTGTTTTGTTCTTGGGTGGTACCTTGTATTGGGGATTATTTGTGCTGTTTTTCATTGCAGGTTGCAATCCTTTGCTGATATGGATCTTGGGCCATTCCTTTGTTTATTGGGGCGCTCGGCGTGCGGATGTGCGATGAGAAGGGAGACAGCTCGCTTTCGCCAGGAGCGTGGCAGTTATCAGGTGGTTGGGTTTTAGGGGAATGGGTTGGAGCAGGGTCTTGCAGGAGGTACATAGCAATGCCAGGCTTGATAAGGATCCGGATATTTTGGTTCTTCATGTTGGGGGGAATGATCTGGGAATTTGTCCGTTTCGTGAATTGGTGAAGGACATCAAGCACGATCTGCTTCGTTTGAGGTTGTCCTTTAAGGGGTTGACCTTCGTGTGGTCAGAAATTGTTCCAAAGAAAAGTTGGCGTCGCGCGAGGTCGGTTGTCAAGATTAATAAGGCAAGGATAAAGGTTAACAGGGCGGTGTCAAATTTTGTGGTTAGAAATGGTGGAGTGTCGGTTCGTCATTTTGACCTGGAAAAAGGGAGCGGTGAATTTTGGCTGGCGGATGGTGTTCATCTGAATGCCGTGGGCACTGATTTGTGGGCATTCGGTTTGTAAGAAGGTATTAAGAGGTCCATAGCGTTTCGGCATGGGTGGGTCTCAGGCAATTGAGGTGTTCAAATGCCTTCATTGTGGCGTTTGGGGGAGGGGGTCCTTGAAGTTGGTGGTAAATTGTTTTGGGGATCTGTGGGAATATGGATTCCTCTATTGTCATTATTCGTGGTTTGGGTCTGGTGACTTGGGGGGGACTTCCAGCAGTGGTTGATCGGATACCCAGGGTTTAAGTGGGCAGTGCAACCCCAGTAGGGTATTGGTGCTTCCGAGCCAGTGGGGTAAGGGCTGGGAGTAATTTATGATTTGTATTTGTCCACATAAGTTTTGGTTACTCTTGGTCACCAGACTTTGTGAGCTTCTAGGACCCTCTCAATGTTTTTATATTACTGTTAATTATTTTTATGTTGTTTAAATAAAAAGGCTGCTGTGTCCATTACTATTTCAAATTTGGTGTCCTGGTCTTATTTGGGAAATTCGGATGGGGGGTTGGTTCATATTGGGATAATTGTTTAGGTATGGAGCACACCGTAACATCAACAAATCCAATGTCATGGCAAGTCATCTTTAGTATTTAGTGAAAAACTAAATTAAAAAGAAAAAAAACAAGTGTGGGATTGCACTTTTTTTGCAATTTCACCGCACTTGAATTTTTTTCCCATTTTCCAGTACACAATATGGTAAAACCAATGGTGTTTTTTAAAAGTACAACTCGTCCGGCAAAAAATCAAGCCCTCACATGGCCATATTGATGGAGAAATAAAAAAGGTATGGCTCTGGGAAGAAGGGGAGCAAAAAAACGAATTGCAGAAATGGCAAATGGCTCGGGGGTTAAGGGGTTATTCCTCTTGGAAATGTTGTCACATTTTACAGAGGGTACTGGGGCCCTTATGTCTATAGGGCCTCTGTAAAATAACTGATAGTGACTTAAAAGTTAAGGGTATATAAATAATATCCCTGGTGGTCTAGGGTGACATAGGGCAGTGTATCTCAACACCTTACTTTTTGCACCCCAAATGAGTAGTATAATTAGCCCTGAAGGTCAATGTCAGTTAAGGGATCTAGACTACTATGATAGTTAATGACAGCATCCCTGGTAGTCTAGAGCTGGTTTGATTGAGTACCAGAGTCCAATCTAGTGTTCCTGGTTTATAACAAACAGGCTGGTGAGCTGACTCGCTTTATCACAGCCTCTTACTACCCTCGATGAGTGTGCTTTTTTGGATCTGGCTCTACTGAAAACTTGTTAATGGAGATCAGAAATGACACGTTATACCTACACATTTTACAATGTGGTAAAAGTGTCCTCTTTGTTCGGCATGGTCATGTTGCATCGCAGCAGCGCCCCACATGGCCAGAAGTAGTATTGCACATACAAATTATGAATGGTTTTAATATGAATTATTACTTAATATTGAGATTTCATGTTGTAAAGGACCATGTTGGAGGGGGCACAGTTTCTAAATGACATACAATATGCTATCTAAATGGGTAGGGCAACAAATGAAAGAAATACTGCTCTGGATACACAGCAATACCAAAAATAAATGCTAGCTTGTGTTCGCTTGATGAACCCTGTGCAGTAATATCCTATCTCCATAAGCAAATAAGTGACACTTGCTTTGCTCACTGAGGTGTAAAATGCGGAGAGACACTATTTTGTCACAATGCAATTAGAGACGGAGGTGCGACCTTGCACTGCATACGAAATGATGCTTACATTTCTATCCTGACACCTGCTGTACCAATGCTCGGATCATCATTTCAGCCTGCTCGTGACCACTAGATGGCGACGTCAGGTTTCCGTAAATTAACAGGACAGCACTCCCTGATCCCAGACAGACATTATTGGTTCTCCTGCTCATCAGTAAAAGCAGTGAAATCAAGGAAAAATCCTTTTTTAACATTTCATACAGAAGTGGTGGAGAAAATTTTGTAATTTAAGTTTTAACCTCTTAACCACCAGAGCTTTTTTCGGTTTTGCATTTTTCGCTCCCCTTCTTCCCAGAGCCATAACTTTTTTATTTTACCGTCAATATGGCCGACTGAGGGCTTGTTTTTATGGGATGAGTTGTACTTTTGAAAAACATCATTGGTTTTACCATGTCATGTACTAGAAAATTGGAAAAAAAATTCCAAGTGTGGTGAAATTGCAAAAAAAAGTTCAATCCCACACTGTTTTTTTGCTTGGCTTTTTTGCTAGGTTCACTAAATGCTAAAACGGACCTACCATTATGATTCTCCAGGTCATTACAAGTTCATAGACACCAAATATGTCTAGGTTCTTTTTTATCTAAGTGGTGAAAACAAATTCCAAACTTTGTTTAAAAAGAATTGCGCCATTTTCCAAGACCCGTAGAGTCTCCAATTTTCGTGATCTGGGGTTGGGCGAGGGCTTATTTTTTGCGTGTCGAGCTGATGTTTTTAATGACATCATTTTGGTGCATATACATTCTTTTGATCACCTGTTATTGCATTTTAATTCTATGTCACGGCGACCAAAAAAAACATAATCCTGGCGTTTTGACTTTTTTTTTTATCACCACGCCGTTTAGCGATCAGGTTAATCCTTTTTTTTATTGATAGATCTGGTGATTCTGAACGCGGCAATACCAAATATGTGTAAGTTTGATTTTAATTTTATTGTTTTATTTTGAATGGGGCAAAAGGGGGGTGATTTGAACGTTTATATTGTTTTTTTATTTTTTTATATTTTTAAAAACATTTTTTTTTACTTTTGCCATGCTTGAATAGCCTCTATAGGAGACTATAGCTGCCATAACCCAATCGACTCTGCTACATAGAGGCGATGATCAGATTGCCTCTATATAGCAGATTTACTCACTTGCTATGAGCGCCGACCACTGGGTGGCACTCACAGCAAGCCGGCACTGACAACCATAGAGTTCTCCAGGAGACCACCGGTTGTCATGCCAACACACCGGTGACCCGCAATCACGTGACAGGGGTCAGCGGTGAGAGTATTTCCGACTCGATTGCCTGAAGTGCTTGTTAAATGTCACTGTCAGTGTTTGACAGCGGCATTTAACTAGTTAATAGCTGCAGGTAAATCGTGATCCATCCACGGCTATTGCAGGCACATGTCAGCTGTTCAAAACAGCTGACATGTTCCAGGAAAGATGTGGACTCACCGTCAGAGCTCACATCAAATGGAGGGAATCCCTACTTTTACGTCCAATGTCGGAAACGGGTTACTCTTATGCACCAAGATAATTCACTAAAACATTATGATGTGATATGCAAGACCACTGTCACCTCTAGCTAACCATATTTACCTACTTTCAAGAATCAACTGTAAGTAGAACCTATTGCAATACCTATGAGGCCCAAAACTGTGCCCACATCGGGAGCTGCATGCATCCTTACGTCACCAAGCATCGGATGGAGTGGTGTAAAACCGCCTCAACTGGACTCTGAAGAAAATATTTTCTGTGCAGTGACAGATCACACTTCTGTGATAGATGGTAAATTCCAAAAGAATATTACCTACCTGACTGCATTGTGTCCGCTGCAAAGATTTGTGGAGGAGGGATAATCTTGCAAAACATGACACCATCCATCTTCCATTCAATACAGTGCAGTTGTCCTGTCAACTTTGCAAAAAAGCACCCTCAAAATATGATGTTTCCCCCACCATGCTTCACGGTAGGGACAGAGGTCTTGGGGTTGTACCCATCCATCTTATTTCCTCCGAGCACAGCAAGTGGAGTTATTACAAAAAGTTATATTTTGGTCCCATCTAACCACATGACCTTCTCTCATGCCTGCTCTGGATCATCCAGATGGTGGACTAGATCATTGGTGAACGTGGATATGTGCTGGAGTGAGGAGGAGGACCTTGTGTTCCCTGCTGGATTTTAATCCATGTCAACAGTGTGTTACGAACAGTAATGTTTGAGACTTGTTCCAGCTCTCTTCAGGTCATTGACCAGGTCCTCCCATGTAGTTCTGGGCTGATTCCTAACCCTTCTCAGAATCATCCTTACCACTAGAGTTGAGCGAAACGGGTCGAAAAAATTCAAAAGTCGCCGACTTTTGGCAAAGTCGGGTTTCATGAAACGAAACCCGACCCTAGGATGAGGTCGGCCACGAGGTCGGCGACTTACGCGCCAAAGTCGCGTTTCAAAAGTTTGTTTTGCGCTCTTTTTCAGCCAATCAGGATCCACGGACACTGTGGGCAACATGATGACATAGGCACGGGTCACCACCATCTTTCAGAAGGGCATGCAAGTGATTGGCTTGCTTTGGTGGGCGTCACAGGGGGTATAAAAGGGCGTGCACGCCGACCGCCATCTTACTTCTGCCGATCTCAGTATAGGGAGAGGTTGCTGCTGATTCTGTAGGGAGAGCGTTAGGCAGGGAAGAAGACCAAAAAACTGCTTCTGCTGCTAGCGATTTGGCCTGCACAACACACCAGTCACTGTGTGTGCAGTGCAAGGGGAGGCTATATAGTGGTGTATCAGTGGTGTTGGTTGTTGGGCTGCCTTCTATGGCTTCCTGACAGGCTGGCATTGCTGTTTACCCACTGCTCCGCAAACTGATTTTTTAAAAGCAATCCAATCTCCCTTATCCTCTAGTCACTTTGGTCACAGCTGTGCCATCGAGCCTGTCACATAGCGCTCAGATATTCATTGGGCCTCAAACTGCTTTTTTAAAAGCAATCCCAATTTTTTTTTTTTTGTCCTGCTGAGAAGAAAAAAAACCTGCTTCTGCTGCTGATAGCAATTTGGCCTGCACAACACACCAGTCACTGTGCGCAGTGCAAGGGGAGGCTATATAGTGGTGTATCAGTGGTGTTGGTTGTTGGGCTGCCTTTTAAGGCTTCCTGACAGGCTGGCATTGCTGTCTACCCACTGCTCCGCAAACTGCTTTTTTAAAAGCAATCCAATCTCCCTTATCCTCTAGTCACTTAGGTCACAGCTGTGCCATCGAGCTTGTCACATAGCGCTCAGATATTCATTGGGCCTCACACAATCCAAAAGTGTCCAGTGTCCAAAAGTGTGTGCAGAGATTCAAACTCTCACTTATCCTCTAGTCACTTAGGTCACAGCTGTGCCATCGAGCTTGTCACATAGCACTCAGATATTCATTGGGCCTCACACAATCCAAAAGTGTCCAGTGTCCAAAAGTGTGTGCAGAGATTCAAACTCTCACTTATCCTCTAGTCACTTAGGTCACAGCTGTGCCATCGAGCTTGTCACATAGCGCTCAGATATTCATTGGGCCTCACACAATCCAAAAGTGTCCAGTGTCCAAAAGTGTGTGCAGAGATTCAAACTCTCACTTATCCTCTAGTCACTTAGGTCACAGCTGTGCCATCGAGCTTGTCACATAGCGCTCAGATATTCATTGGGCCTCACACAATCCAAAAGTGTCCAGTGTCCAAAAGTGTGTGCAGAGATTCAAAATCTCACTTATTCTCTAGTCACTTAGGTCACAGCTGTGCCATCGAGCCTGTCACATAGCGCTCAGATATTCATTGGGCCTCACACAATCCAAAAGTGTCCAGTGTCCAAAAGTGTGTGCAGAGATTCAAAATCTCACTTATTCTCTAGTCACTTAGGTCACAGCTGTGCCATCGAGCTTGTCACATAGCGCTCAGATATTCATTGGGCCTCACACAATCCAAAAGTGTCCAGTGTCCAAAAGTGTGTGCAGAGATTCAAACTCTCACTTATCCTCTAGTCACTTAGGTCACAGCTGTGCCATCGAGCTTGTCACATAGCGCTCAGATATTCATTGGGCCTCACACAATCCAAAAGTGTCCAGAGTCCAAAAGTGTGTGCAGAGATTCAAACTCTCACTTATCCTCTAGTCACTTAGGTCACAGCTGTGCCATCGAGCTTGTCACATAGCGCTCAGATATTCATTGGGCCTCACACAATCCAAAAGTGTCCAGTGTCCAAAAGTGTGTGCAGAGATTCAAACTCTCACTTATCCTCTAGTCACTTAGGTCACAGCTGTGCCATCGAGCTTGTCACATAGCGCTCAGATATTCATTGGGCTTCACACAATCCAAAAGTGTCCAGTGTCCAAAAGTGTGTGCAGAGATTCAAAATCTCACTTATTCTCTAGTCACTTAGGTCACAGCTGTGCCATCGAGCCTGTCACATAGCGCTCAGATATTCATTGGGCCTCACACAATCCAAAAGTGTCCAGTGTCCAAAAGTGTGTGCAGAGATTCAAAATCTCACTTATTCTCTAGTCACTTAGGTCACAGCTGTGCCATCGAGCTTGTCACATAGCGCTCAGATATTCATTGGGCCTCACACAATCCAAAAGTGTCCAGTGTCCAAAAGTGTGTGCAGAGATTCAAACTCTCACTTATCCTCTAGTCACTTAGGTCACAGCTGTGCCATCGAGCTTGTCACATAGCGCTCAGATATTCATTGGGCCTCACACAATCCAAAAGTGTCCAGAGTCCAAAAGTGTGTGCAGAGATTCAAACTCTCACTTATCCTCTAGTCACTTAGGTCACAGCTGTGCCATCGAGCTTGTCACATAGCGCTCAGATATTCATTGGGCCTCACACAATCCAAAAGTGTCCAGTGTCCAAAAGTGTGTGCAGAGATTCAAACTCTCACTTATCCTCTAGTCACTTAGGTCACAGCTGTGCCATCGAGCTTGTCACATAGCGCTCAGATATTCATTGGGCCTCACACAATCCAAAAGTGTCCAGTGTCCAAAAGTGTGTGCAGAGATTCAAAATCTCACTTATTCTCTAGTCACTTAGGTCACAGCTGTGCCATCGAGCTTGTCACATAGCGCTCAGATATTCATTGGGCCTCACACAATCCAAAAGTGTCCAGTGTCCAAAAGTGTGTGCAGAGATTCAAACTCTCACTTATCCTCTAGTCACTTAGGTCACAGCTGTGCCATCGAGCTTGTCACATAGCGCTCAGATATTCATTGGGCCTCACACAATCCAAAAGTGTCCAGTGTCCAAAAGTGTGTGCAGAGATTCAAACTCTCACTTATCCTCTAGTCACTTAGGTCACAGCTGTGCCATCGAGCTTGTCACATAGCGCTCAGATATTCATTGGGCCTCACACAATCCAAAAGTGTCCAGTGTCCAAAAGTGTGTGCAGAGATTCAAACTCTCACTTATCCTCTAGTCACTTAGGTCACAGCTGTGCCATCGAGCTTGTCACATAGCGCTCAGATATTCATTGGGCCTCACACAATCCAAAAGTGTCCAGTGTCCAAAAGTGTGTGCAGAGATTCAAACTCTCACTTATCCTCTAGTCACTTAGGTCACAGCTGTGCCATCGAGCTTGTCACATAGCGCTCAGATATTCATTGGGCCTCACACAATCCAAAAGTGTCCAGTGTCCAAAAGTGTGTGCAGAGATTCAAAATCTCACTTATTCTCTAGTCACTTAGGTCACAGCTGTGCCATCGAGCCTGTCACATAGCGCTCAGATATCAGTGGGCCTCACACAATCCAAAAGTGTCCAGTGTCCAAAAGTGTGTGCAGAAATTCAAAATCTCCCCTGTCCTATAGACACCTTGTTTTACATACTATATAGTTTGTTGGATTTTGTCTACATTTCTACCAAAAATGAGGAAGGCTGTTGGAAGAGGCCTTGGAATTGGGCGGGGGTTGGCAGCTGGTAATGATGGTGTTGGTGGTGGATCTGATGGTAGTGGCAAGAGCAAAATAGGACCGAATGCAGGAGGTGTTGAGCCTGCGTCATCGTCTGGCTACATAAGGCCTCGAACGCTTAGTTTTCTAGGAGTTGGCAAACCGCTTTTGAAGCCAGAGCATCAGGAAAAAGTTTTGTCTTACATTGCTGACTCAGCCTCCAGCTCTATCGCCTCCTCTTCTTCAGTTGTAAAAAGTAAAAGCACTGAGTCGTCATTGGAGGCTCATGTTCATGAGCCACACCTTTCCTTGTGTCCTTCACCCCAACCAAGATTGAAGGATGACGCAGGCCATACTACTGATTACTCCATGGAGCTGTTTTCACATACCATGCCTGGATTATCAAGTGAAATGGTGAATTACCCAGGCCAAGATGAATCTGACATGGAGTGCACTGATGCACAGCCGCTGATGGATGATTCTGCTGGTACATTCACTCAGAGCACTACATTGTCCTCGCAGTGTACAGAGCCAGATTCTGACCCTGATGAGACTCAGGTGCCCCTTCCCGCACACTATACCACCATACACGGTGACACAGAGGAAGGTGCACATGACATAGAAGAGGAGGTGATGGATGACCCAGTTGTTGACCCAGATTGGCATCCATTGGGGGAAGAGGGTGCTGCTTCCAATAGCTCAGATGAGGAGCATCCACAGCAGACATCGACATCGCAACAGCTGTTATCTGGCAGGCCCGGAGCACTCCAAAGACAGGTTCCAAACATCAAAAGAGTTGCTGGACAGCTTGTCCAGAGGGTCAAAAGATCACAGCGTGCTAGGCCGCAAAATGTCTGCCAAAGTAGGAAGAGTGCAGTGTGGCACTTTTTTGAACAAAATCCTCATGATCAGGCCAAGGTTATCTGTAAGAAGTGCGCAAAGACCTTTAGCCGAGGGAAAAATCTGAAAAATTTGAATACCAGTTGCATGCTTAGACATTTAACCAGCATGCACTTGCAAGCGTGGACACAACACCAAACCTCAAGTGCCACATGTGCAACTGATCACAACGAAGGTAGTCAGCAACGCTACATTGTTTCCCCCACTGTAAGCCCACCGGTTAGCACAGCAGCAAATGTTGAGGTGTCGTTGCAAGGCCACAGCAGTCAGGGAATCCCACTGTTATATCAACGAAAGACTGATTCTAGGCCATCAGAAAGAACACCAACTCCATCACCATCATCAACCCTCTCTCAGTCCGCCCTGTCCACCGCTACTTCCACCATATGCAGCTCTCAAGTCCAGCTCACCCTCCCAGACACTATGAGTAGGTCAAGAAAGTACTCAGTCTCTCATCCGCGTACACTGGGTTTGAACGCCCACATTGCCAAACTAATCTCGTTTGAGATGATGCCCTTTCGGTTGGTGGAAAGCACAGCTTTCCGCGAACTCATGGCCTATGCAGTACCACGCTATGACCTACCCAGTCGCCACTTCTTCTCTCGCAAAGCCATCCCAGCCCTCCACCATCATGTGAAAGACCGCATTGTCCATGCACTCAAGCAGTCAGTGAGCGGAAAGGTGCACCTCACAACTGATGCATGGTCCAGTCGGCATGGCCAGGGCCGTTACGTGTCCATCACTGCGCACTGGGTTAATGTGGTGGATGCAGGGTCCACAGGGGACAGTGGTGGTGGGACAGTGCTGCCTAGCCCACGGTATAGGAAACAGTTGGCTGTAGGCGTTCGACCCTCCTCCTCCTCCTCCAGAAGCGAAAGCTCGTCCACAGAGCGCAGTCGTACGAGCACTCCATCTGCAGCTGCCACTGTTGCACACGATGTGTCCCCCTATCGAGCAGCTAGTGGAAAGCGTCAGCAGGCTGTGTTGCAGATGATGTGTTTGGGCGACAGACACTCCGCCGAGGTGCTGGCCGAGTACTTGAAGCGACAAACTGAGTCATGGCTGGGCAGTGTACATCTTGAGGCAGGCAAGGTAGTTAGTGATAACGGCCGTAATTTTGTGGCAGCCATAGCCCTTTCAAAACTCAGCCACATACCTTGCTTGGCTCACACCTTGAACCTGGTGGTGCAGTGCTTCCTCAAAAATTATCCGGAGTTAAAAGCCCTGCTCCAGAAGGTGCGAAGACTGTGCGCGCACATCCGCCGGTCGCCTGTACACTCCGTTCGTATGCAGAAGCTGCAGCGATTGCTCCACCTTCCCAACCACCGCCTCATTATCGACATTGCAACAAGGTGGAACTCCACCCTGCACATGGTGGAGCGGCTGTGCGAGCAGAGGCAGGCATAATGCATTTGTGGGAGGATACACGGCCAGGCACTTTGAGAGCAGACATGGAGTTGACAGGTGTGCAGTGGTCGAAGCTGAAAGACCTTTGTAAAGTCCTTCAGTGTTTTGAGGAATGCACACGGCTGGTAAGCGCAGACGACGCCATCCTAAGCATGAGCATCCCACTTATGCGTCTGCTCATGCAAACTTTGACGCACCTTAAGGAGTAGGCGTCTGCAGCCAATGTTGATGAGGAGGAAGAGGAGGAGGGAATCCTTGATGACATTCAGCCATTGTCTGCTCAGGGACCTCTCCTGGACGAGGTGGAGGAAGAAGAGGAGGAGGAGGAGGATGATGGGGATGATTACTTAGGGGAGGAGGATGCATCTCGTGGGGCAAGTGAAAATGTTGGCGTGGCAAGGTCTGGTACAGGGTTTGTGCGTGACTGGAGGGATGTGGATTTGCCAGAAAGTGCTCCTCCACCCAGCACTCGCAGTGCATCATTGACACCGGGAACATTGGCCCACATGTCAGATTATGCCTTGCAGATCCTAAAAAGGGACCCCCGCATTGCCAAAATGATGAACGATGACGACTACTGGTTGGCCGGCATCCTGGATCCACGCTATAAAGGCAAATTACAAAACATCATGCCACAGGAGAACCTTGACCTAATATTGGCTAATAAACAAGCAACTCTGGTAAATCGGTTGCTTGAGGCATTCCCAGCACACAGCAGCGGTGATGGTTCTCACACGAGCCGTACGGGCCGGGGGCAGCTTGGCAGAGGTGTTCGTGGTGCACACAGCAGAAGTGGCGTTGGAGACAGGGGTTTCATGACAATGTTGTGGACTGATTTTTCAAATACCGCTCACACAACTGGTAATACTGCATCGATGGAAAGTGACAGGAGACAGCAGTTGTCAACTATGGTAACAAACTACTTTTCCTCCCATATCGATGTTCTCCCACACAGGTCATTCCCCTTTGACTATTGGGCCGCTAAACTGGACACCTGGCCTGAATTGGCACAATATGCCTTACAGGAGCTCGCTTGCCCAGCTGCAAGTGTGCTATCGGAAAGAGTCTTCAGTGCAGCTGGATCAATCCTGACAGAAAAAAGGACCCGTCTGTCAACCCAAAATGTGGATGATCTAACCTTCATTAAAATGAACCACGCATGGGTTTCCAAGGATTTTGTCCCACCTTCCCCTGATGACACATAGGGTGACAGAAAAATGGCTTGCTTTGGTCCACCTCTTCCTGGTACTTCACCTATTTCGCCTTTTGCATCAGCTGAATGTCCAACATCAACATATGCCACTTTCTAAAACTCCCTAACTGTGCTGCCTCCCCCCCATGGCCGGGGTCACCACCTACCGCACGACACCGTGCGAGTGCCGTTGCCCTGGACAGGTGGGTAGGCCGACTCTTGGGCGCGGGCACTGGCACAGGGTCCCTCATAGTGCAATCAAGTGTCTCTGACGGTGGTGGTGCACACCCGCCGTCAGACACACCGCTGTACTATGAGGGGCCCAGTGCCAGTACCGACGCCCATGAGTGGGCCCCCCTTGCTTGGGCAGGGCCCCAGCATTTGCAATCTTTACCTCTCCCTGCTCCTCCGCTGTGTAATCTGGGCCGTCAAATCCATACTGTGCCTGACACCGTCTGAGCCTGCCTCCTGAGACATATATTTTGAATGTGTACGCTATCCATACATGTTATCCAGGGATACGGTACCCTTTCTAACCTTTGTGCAATCACGTGCAATCCATACTGGGCCTAACACCGTCTGAGCCTGCCTCATGCTGTATAGACATATATTTTGAATGTGTACGTTATCCATACATGTTATCCAGGGATACGGTACCCTTTCTAACCTTTGTGCAATCACGTGCAATCCATACTGGGCCTAACACCGTCTGAGCCTGCCTCATGCTGTATAGACATATATTTTGAATGTGTACGCTATCCATACATGTTATCCGGGGATACGGTACCCTTTCTAACCTTTGTGCAATCACGTGCAATCCATACTGGGCCTAACACCGTCTGAGCCTGCCTCCTGAGACATATATTTTGAATGTGTACGCTATCCATACATGTTATCTGGGGATACGGTACCCTTTCTCACCTTTGTGCAATCACGTGTAATCCATACTGGGCGTGAGAACGGCTGGCGAGCTGTTAAGCAAGCTACAGCACCTGTCCAGACAAGTACAGGGATTCCCTAGCGAGGAGACTTATTTGATTGTTTTCAATGTTGGGACAGCAATTTTTGGGGAGCACTATACTCTGGAGAATGATAGATGGGGCCCACCATACACTGGAACATTCCAAAGGTGGACATCAGACACTGGAGCAGCATTTACAGGGCCCATTATACACTAGAGCATTAGAAATGGGGCCCATTATGTTTGGAGCATTATTTGGGCCCATAAGACAGTGGAGCTTCATCCATGGGGACCAACATATACTGTAGCATTATGTGGAGCTCATCATATACTGTTTCAAACATTATATGGGACCAATGATTCTGTATGGAGAAATAGATGGGCCTCGTCATGAGATGTAAAAAGTGAGGTATTTTTCATTGTACTATACCGCTATTTCTCTGCCGTATCGGAGCATGATGAGTTGTGGTATGTGTTAAAGGGGCGCTCTTTCGCCCAGGGCACATGAAAACCTGGAGCCAGCCCTCCCCCCCCACAGTTTGTAGCCAAATAACCCCCATTTTTCAGTGCGTAACTTGTATTATGAAGTTAATTAAGGTTGACAAGCTTAAGAAAGAAGAATTGATGCTTTTGGCATTCAAATGGGCACTGTAGGTGTGTTTCCTGTCCTCCTCTCACTGCCGACTTTTATTCCCCATTGACTTACATTGGGTTTCGTGTTTCGGGACGACCCCGACTTTTCCCTATAATCGGACGATCTTGCTCGACCCGACTTTTGGAAAAGTCGGGTTTCACGAAACGAAACGCGACCCTAAAAAACCAAAAGTCGCTCAACTCTACTTACCACATGAGGTGAGATCTTACATGGAGCCCCAGACTGAGGAAGATTGACAGTCATCTTGTGTTTCTTCCAGTTTCTAATAATTGTGCCAACAGTTGTTGCCTTCTCACCAAGCTGCTTGCCTATTGTCCTGTAGCCCATCCAGCCTTGTGCAGGTCTACAATTTTGTCCCTGTTGTCCCTGTTGTCCCTTTGCAGCTCTTTGGTCTTGGCCATGGTAGAGAGTTTGAAGTGTGGAGTGTGAATGTGTGGACAGGTGTCTTATATAGGTATCAAGTTCAAACATGAGAAATTAATACAGGTAATGAGTGCAGGGTAGGACCAGTTTTTAAAGGAAAACTAACAGGTCTGTGAGAGCCAAAACTCTTGTTGGTTGGTAGGTAATTAAATACTTATTTCATGCACTTTAATTATGTAAAAGTCATACAAATGTGATGCTCTGTTTTTTATTTTTAGATTCTGTCTCTCACAGATGAAGCGTACCTATGATAAAAATTACAGACTTCTCCATGTTCTGTAGGTGGGAAAACATGCAAAATCGGCACTGTATCAAATACTTATTCCCCTCCCCCCAAAAAAAAATACAGTCATGGCCGAAAGTGTTGGGACCCTTGAAATTGTTCCAGAAAATGAAGTATTTCTTCCAGAAAATTATTGCAATTACACAAGTTTATTTCCTTTGTATGTATTGGTACAACACAGAAAACAGAGAGAAAAAGGCAAATTGTACATAATTTCATGCAAAGCCCTGAAAATGGGCACGAAAACATTTGCTGCCATCCTCAACTTAATGTTTGGTTGCATGCACTTTGGAATAAATAACTGCAATCAATCGCTTTCTATAACCATCAACAAGTTTCTTACACCTCTCAGCTGTAATTTTGTACCGCTCTTATTTTGCAAACTACTTCAGGTCTCTCATACAGTTAGGTCCATATATATTTGGACAGAGACAACATTTTTCTAATTTTGGTTCTAGACATTACCACAATGAATTTTAAACAAAACAATTCATATGCAGTTGAAGTTCAGACTTTCAGCTTTCATTTGAGGGTATCCACATTAAAATTGGATGAAGGGTTTAGGAGTTTCAGCTCCTTAACATGTGCCACCCTGCTTTTAGAGGGACCAAATGTAATTGGACAATTGACTCCAAGGCTATTTCATGGACAGGTGTGGGCAATCCCTTCGTTATGTCATTCTCAATTAAGCAGATAAAAGGCCTGGAGTTGATTTGAGGTGTGGTGCTTGCATTTGGAAGGTTTTGCTGTGAAGGAAACAGCGGTCAAAGGAGCTCTCCATGCAGGTGAAACAAGCCATCCTTAAGTTGCAAAAACAGAAAAAACCCATCCGTGTAATTGCTACAACATTAGGAGTGGCAAAATCTACAGTTTGGTACATCCTGAGAAAGAAAGAAAGCACTGGTGAACTCATCAATTCAAAAAGACCTCTGCGTCCATGGAAGACAACAGTGGTGGATGATCGCAGAATAATCTCCATGGTGAAGAGAAACCCCTTCACAACAGCCAACAAGTGAACAACACTCTCCAGGAGGTAGGCGTATCAATATCCAAATCTACCATAAAGAGAAGACTGCATGAAAGTAAATACAGAGGGTTCACTGCACGGTGCAAGCCACTCATAAGCATCAAGAATAAAAAGGCTAGACTGGACTTTGCTAAAAAACATCTAAAAAAGCCAGCACATTTCTGGAAGAACATTCTTTGGACAGATGAAACCAAGATCAACCTCTACCAGAATGATGGAAAGAGAAAAGTATGGCGAAGGCGTGGTACAGCTCATGATCCAAAGCATACCACATCATCTGTAAAACACGGCGGAGGCAGTGTGATGGCTTGGGCATGCATGGCTGCCAGTGGCACTGGGTCACTAGTGTTTATTGATGATGTGACACAGGACAGAAGCAGCCAAATGAATTCTGAGGTATTCAGAGCCATACTGTGTGCTCAGATCCAGCCAAATGCAGCCAAACTGATTGGTCATCGTTTCATACTACAGATGGGCAATGACCCAAAACATAAAGCCAAAGCAACCCAGGAGTTTATTAAAGCAAAGAAGTGGAATATTCTTGAATGGCCAAGTCAGTCACCTGATCTCAACCCAATTGAGCATGCATTTCACTTGTTAAAGACTAAACTTCAGACAGAAAGGCCCACAAACAAACAGCAATTGAAAACCACTGCAGTGAAGGCCTGGCAGAGCATCAAAAAGGAGAAAACACAGCGTCTGGTGATGTCCATGAGTTCAAGACTTCAGGCAGTCATTGCCAACAAAGGGTTTTCAACCAAGTACTAGAAATGAACATTTTATTTACAATTATTTAATCTGTCCAATTACTTTTGGTCCCTTTAAAAACAGGGTGGCACATGTTAAGGAGCTGAAACTCCTAAACCCTTCATCCAATTTTAATGTGGATACACTCAAATGAAAGCTGAAAGTCTGAACTTCAACCGCATCTGAATTGTTTTGTTTAAAATTCATTGTGGTAATGTCTAGAACCAAAATTAGAAAAATCTTGTCTCTGTCCAAATTTATATGGACCTAACTGTATGTGAAGGCGCCTTCTCCCAACAGAAATTTTAAGATCTCTCCACAGGTGATCAATGGGATTTAAATCCAGACTTATTGCTGGCCACTTCTTCAAAACTCCCCAGTGCTTTTCCATTAAGTCCTGGGGGCTTTTTGAAGTATTTTTGGGGTCATTGTTCTGCTGGAAAACCCATGACCAGGGACACAAACCTAGGTTTCTCACAGTGGGCAGTAGTACATTGTGAACCAAAATCCTTTGGTGATCTTCAGATTTCATGATGCCTTGCAAACAGTCAAGGCACCCAATGCAAGAGGCAGCAAAGCAGCCCCTAAACATCTTTGAACCTCCACCATATTTGACTGTAGGTACTGTGTTCTTTTCTTTGTAGGCCCCATTCCATTTTGGGTAAAAAGTAGAATGGTATTCTTAACAAAAAAAACTCTATGTTGGCTACATCTGTCCACAAGACTCTTTCCCAGAAACATTTTGGCTTACTCACATACATTTTGGCAAACTAGAGTCTAGCTGTTTTATGTCTCTCTGTCAGCAGTGGGGTCCTCCTGGGTCTCCTGCCATAGCGTTTCATTCATTCAAATGTCAATTGATAATTCAAGCTTACATTCATGCCCCCTGAGCCTCTAGACAGCTTGAATTTCTTTGGAACTTGATTGGGGCTGCTCATCCACCATCCGGAATATCCTGTGTTGCAAACTTTCATCAATTTTACTCTGCTGTCCTTGACCAGGGAGATTAGCTGCAATGCCATGGTTCCATGCGTCATGGTCAAAGGAAAATCGTCATCTCTGGAAATGGACTTGTTACCTTGAGATTGTTGATATTTTTCAACAATTTTGGCTCTCAAGTCCTCAGAAATTTCTCTTCTCCTCTTACTGTTCTCCATGCTTAGTGTGACACCCACAGACACACAATGTTAATTTATATACAGGGTGGGACATTTATAAGATTAGACCTGGGTGGGCCATTTATATGGATACACCTAAATTAAATGGGAATGGTTGGTGATATCAACTTCCTGTTTGCGGCACATTAGTATATGGGAGGGGAAAAACTTTTCAAGATGGGTGGTGACCATGATAGTCATTTTTAAGTCAGCCCACCCAGGTGTATTCATATGAATGGCCCACCCAGGTGTATCCATATAAATGGCACTCCCTGTTATAGAAAAAATTAAAAACTATCAGATATCTCCAGGTGGAGAAGGATTTTACACTCCAAACCCCTTTTGGAAGTAAGACTTCACAATGGAACCTATGGAGTCAGAGAATAAAGTTAGCTAGGAAGCGAGACACCCTTTGAAGCTGGGACTCCCTGCCATGGACAGGTGATTAAAACAGGATATCTATTGTGGGGGAAAAAACATAGAGCCTACATTTCGTATATTCAAGAAGCAGGGGTTCCCATTGTTCCAGTGATGAGAATTGTGTCGCCCAGGATATGAATATGAGGGTTTTATATCTACTCAATATTTATGGGACATAGATTTTTGGTGTTACAATGAAGGACGGATGTTACACATTAGCATATCCGTGTAGGGCCACCAGAATCCCTCCAATTGAATATTGATCTAAAAGATAGGACTATACCTGTCTTGTTTGCTCTCTGTGTAAAGGTAAAATCATGATAGGAAAGATGAAGGCAACATCTACTGCTTGTGCCCCCCAGGGGTGGAGATATCCTGAATGTTGGGAATCTTATGATCTTTTGAAACTGATGCCACGTCCCGTGACCAGCCCTGTTGTGAGTCACCATGGACGTAACTTGTGTTAATAGAAGGCAAATGCCAAATATTGTTCCTTCTCAGTCCGTGAAAGTCATGGTTTGCTGTAGCCTGGTACTGTCCATGTTTCTAATCAAAGTGCTTCCCTTCACTAAGCTCTGAGCCATTTTTGTGACCAGATTTAGTAAGTTTCTTTGTTTATCCTTTTATTTTATTTTATGTAATTATGTAGGTTGTATTGGTTTGTCATCTTTGTAAAATCGTTTTTATATGTTCATAAACACTACTTATTTTTCTGGATTAACCCCTTAGTGACAGAGCCAATTTGGTACTTAATGACCAAGCCAATTTTTACAATTCTGACCACTGTCACTTTATGAAGATAAAGCTCTAGAACGCTTCAACGTATCACACTGATTCTGAGAATATTTTTTCGTGGCATATTGTACTTCATGTTAGTGGTAAAATTTCTTCAATATAACTTGCATTTATTTATGAAAAAACAGAAATTTGGAAAAAAATTTGAAAATTTTGCAATTTTCACATTTTTAATTTCTGTAGCTTTAAATCAGAGAGTGATGTCACACAAAATAGCTAATAAATAACATTTCCTACATGTCTATTTTACATCAGCACAATTTTGGAAACATAATTTTTTTTGTTGAAAAAATGTAACTTTAAACTCCAGCGGACAAAATCCAGGATGCAAAATTTTAAAAAGTTTTTTCTTGCATTAGCAAAAATTTTTATTATTAAAGTCCATCATAAAATAAATCCACACTTCTGGACAGTAGATAAATAGATTAGGGGAAGGGGGGGTTAGCCTCTCAGACAATTTTTTTTGTTAGGACGTTATAAGGGTAAGGCCGGGATCACACATGCAAGAAACACTGCCGAGTCTCGCATCTTAATACCCGGCACTCAGGAAAGGAGCGTGCGACTGCATAGCAATACATGCAGCTGCAGGCTCCGCTCCCAAGTGCCGGCGGCAGTGCCGGGTATAAACATGCGAGACTCAGCCGTGTTTCTTGCATGTGTGATCCCGGCATTAAAAGTTATTGAGCGATTTCTCATTTTTCCAACAAAATTTACAAAACCATTTTTTTTGGCATCACCTCACATTTGAGGTGAGTTTGGGGGGTCAATTTTAGAGAAAATGCACATAAGTGACACAGTTCTAAAAACTGCACCCCTCAAGGTGTGTAAAACCACATTCAAGAAGTTTATTAACCCTTCGAGTGCTTTACGAGAACTAAAGCAATGTGGAAGGAAAAAATGTACATTTTACTTTTTTCACCAAAAATTTATTTTGGAACCAATTTTTATTTTCACAAGGGTATCAGGAGAAAATAGACCACAAAATTTGTTTGGGCGCATGACGGCTCAGAAGGGAGGGAGCACCTTTTGACTTTTTGAATGTAAAATTGGCTGGAATCAATGGTGGCGCCATGTCGTGTTTAGAGACCCCCTGATGAACCTAAACAGTGGAATCCCCCAATTCTAACTCCAACCCTAACCCCAGCGCACCCCTAACAATGATCCCAACCCTAATCATAATCCTAACCACAACTCTAACCCTAATCCAAACCCTAACCATAACCCTAACACACCCCTAATCCCAACCCAAACTGTAATCCCAACCATAACCACAACCCTAACTTTAGCCCAAGCCTAACTTTAGCCCAACCCTAACCCTAACTTTAGCCCAACCCTAACCCTAATGGAAAAATGAAAAGAAATATATTTTTATATTTTATGATTTTTACCTAATGAGGGGGTTTGATTTACTATTTTTTTATTTTGATCACTGTGATGGGGTCTATCACAGTGATCAAAATGAACCAATAGGAAAAATTTCTTATTGTTGTCGGGTGCCGGTCAGCAGATCTCGGAGGTGCACTGCACATGCGCCAGCCATTTTCTTCCCAGAAGAAGACGCCACCAGCCGGGGGATGCAGGAGGATCCATGGACACCAGAGGTACCGGGGGGGATCGCGGGACCCCATTTGTCTCTCCTCTGATGTGTGATCACATCAGAGGAGAGAGAAATAAAATGTGCAATATGACTACTTTTTTTGTGGTCACCGTTATTCCATTAATAACGGTGATCGCAACACTGGTGTCACGCCTGCCATGCCGCTTTGCCCCCAGTGCCGGGTCCCTGCGGGCGCCCTGGAGGTCTCTCATGTCTTATGCTGCAAGATCCCTGGAGCAGTGTGCACATGCACCTCATGACTGTTGTGCTGCAAGATACCTGGAGCAGTGTGCATGCGCACCTCACCTCGTGGCTGCATGCCGTGGCTGTGTGACCAGCTGTCTCTGCTTTGCCTGTGGCAATCCTCTGTGTTCCTGAAGACCCTGATCATGTGACCTTTCCTATGTTCCAGCACTGTCTGACCCCGCTAACCTCTCAGTGTTTCTGGAGCCCCTGATCATGTGACCTTCTCTATGGTCCTGCCCAGTCTGATCTAGCAATGCTCTCTATGATCCTGGAGGATCTGAACCGGTAGTCCCCTCCTGATCCTGACCTGGAAGTGCAGGTGCTAATGCCCTATATCAGACCACCCCTTCCTATGGTCGGGGCCTGATTACCGTGTTGCTTCCCTGCATGGCTGCTTGGTCTGCTCGGTCGCTCCCCGTATTCTGTGCCCCTGCACTCTGCCCTGTCATGCGTCTCTGCACACGCTTTGTGCTTGTAATCTGCCTCTTGTCCTGTGCCATGTCTTGTGTTGTCCTTTGTGCCATGTTTTGTCTCTGTCATGCTTTGACTTGTAGTCCTTCCTGTGTTCTCTGCCTTGCCTGTTTTGCCATGTCTTGCTTTTGCTATGCTTTGACTTGTAGTCCTTCCTGTGTTCTCTGCCTTTGCCTGCTTTGCCATGTCTTGCCTATGCTCTGCTTGGTGCTCTGCTGTGCCTCCTGGCACACGCACCATTCCTACTCTGACCTATGGTGCTTCTCAAGCACATTTCCAGGCTAGTCTCAAGATTCTTCCTTGACCCGGCTCTGGGCTTCGGCCTACGCTCCGCTGCTAGCCCTGTTCTCTGCCTGGTGCTCTGTTGTGCCTCCTGTCACACGCACCATTCCTATTCTGACCTATGGTGCTTCTCCAGCACATTTCCAGGCTAGTCTCAAGATTCTTCCTTGACCCGGCTCTGGGCTTCGGCCTACACTCCGCTGCTAGCTCTGTATTCTGCCTTGCTTTGTGGTGCCTCCTGGCACAATCTCCTTTCCTGTACTCTCTCTGACCCCGCTCTGTGCTTCTGCCTAGGTTCCGCTCCTTGCTTTGTCTTTTCCTTGCCCTGTCTGGTTTTCCCTTCCCCTTGTCTTGTTGTTTCAGTACCGACCTGTTGGTCGCGTCACACAGGACAGTGTCACGTGTCAGTCTTGTTGTTTTAGTTACCGGCCTTCGGGTCATGTCACACAGGACAGGCATACATGACAGATTTCCCCTTGCCCGCCTCCTGTGCCTTAGTCGTGCCGCTTGCTTGTGTTTCAGCCATGTGCACTGGCCAGTGAGGCATGTCTCCTGCCTTGAACCCAGGCGTGGCTCCTAGCATGCACCCTGCCTCGAACCCTGGCATGGCTCCTAGCGCGCACCCTGCCTTGAACCCTGGCATGGCTCCTAGCACACACCCTGCCTGGAACCCTGGCGTGGCTCCTAGCACGCACCCTGCCTGGAACCCTGGCGTGGCTCCTAGCACGCACCCTGCCTCAAACCCTGGCGTGGCTCCAAGCATGCACCCTGCCTGGAACCCTGGCGTGTCTCCTAGCACGCACCCTGCCTTGAACCCTGGCTTGCCTTCCGGATTCCCGAAACCTGCCGACCGCTGCCAGAGGTCCGGAACCAGATGACTGCGGCCTGATGTCCGGAGCTGATTTCCGCAGCCTGATGCCTGGATCCTGTCGGTCGTTGCCAGTAGTCCGGAGTCCGATGCCATCGCACCCTGCCTTGGACCCTGACGTGTCTTCTAGCACGCACCCTGCCTTGGACCCTGGCGTGTCTCCTAGCACGCACCCTGTCTTGGACTCTGGCATGTCTCCTAGCACACATCCTCTCTTGAACGCTGGCATGTCCCCTAGCACGCATCCTCTCTTGAACTCTGGCGTGTCTCCTAGCACGCATCCTCTCGAACTCTGGCGTGTCTCCTTCCAGGCCTCCTGCCTTGAAACCCTGTGTGTCTCCTAGCATGTACCCTGCCTTGGACCCTGGTATGTTTTCTAGCACGTGTTATGCCTTGAACATTTGGGGTGCCCCTGCATGCACGTTGCTGTGTTTCACTGTTCATGCCTTGCACCTGATTAAAGCTTGAAACCACGTTTATTGAAGAAACCCAGTGACCTCGCTTTATGTTTTGCATCCTGCTTGTTCCTGTTGTTAGACACTCACTAGTGTCCCCCTGAGCCGGCCGTCTGGTCCCAGCAGTCGTGGTGGCTCACCCCCTTGGTCTTGCCCCTGACACTCCCTGTGTAGGGGGTGGTTCCTCACAAGGTCAGCTCGCCCTCGGTGGGTGGGTGCCATGACCCAGAGGGTCCACTCAAAAAATCGGCTCAGCAGAAGCTGAGTCTGTCACAACTGGGGTTAGTAAAAAATGACCCGAATCATGTTCTCTGGGGTTTCAGCTACTCTCTGTGGCTGAGAACCCAGAGAAATTCCGATGCTGGGGGGGCACTATACACTTATTTCTCAGCGTCATTAAAAAGCGGCACTGAGGCATAAGTCCCCTTAACTGCCGTCATTAAAAGGTGCCTCGACGGTCGTTAAGAGGTTAAATATATAGTGCAATAGTTCTGTTCCTCTGTAAACCGCACCCTGAAATCATACGATAATATTATGCATGTCCAACCGGCCTGTAAATCAATTGATGGTGGCAGCTAATAATGTTTCTTGGGTTATTGTGCAGTGGGCAGTGACTGGTATATATATGTTCCATGTGTTGTAATCAGTTGTAAATATACAGTACACTAACTCTGAGTTCTCCATAACTGGCCTAGTAATGGTAACAGCTGTAGCCTCCTCCGTTAATTGGCAGTCAATTTTGTAATTGTCCTGATTATAGAGGCAGAAGAGGGCTGTTCATGACACAAAGGTAACATGAATCTACGTGACCGCCACCCAGCAAATTGGTGCCAGCAGTAGGATCTGTGCGACCCTTCCCGGCTGTGATCCTTGACAATCCTAACAATTGGTGACAAGCAGTGGAATATCACAAAGCATCAGTAATCTGGTCTGAGAAATCATTCCTTTCACTGAAAACTTTCATGGTCCGTGAGAGGATTTGGTGCAGTTGTAGGGTTGTGGGCTGTCTTACCCTGTTCCTGCCCCTGAAGACAGCAGTGCGTGGATACTGTCCTGGGGTTTTATATGTGAACTAATGTGTGTCTAACATAGTGTGATAAAATGTATTATGGCGATGTACTGTATAAGGTATTCATGCATAATGTGAGTATAGCATATGGATAAGTTTAGGACAGCTTTGGATTTAGAATAAGGATAAGTATGTTTAGCATAAATGGTTAATAATAGGAGTAGCCAAGTGGGTGGGCTAGTGCTGGTAAGAAGGGGGGCACTTCCTGGCTAGGGAGAGTTCATTGTCTGCCAGTGAAGTGTGGAGGAAAGTTCAGGTTCAGGTGGGGTGGTTTGCTAAAGGCAACAAGAGCCAAATGTTCAGGGTACGGGTAGCCAAATAGATATCCCTGATGGACATTCCAATGTCTGGAGTCTATGGCTCAGGCCAGGTGAGCCTGGTCTTCCGACATCACGAGGTTGGCGGACATGGAGTTACATGGGGAGCAGTTGGCCGGTCAAGGGTTCACTGCCGCAGTGGACAACAAATGCTTGAGACTGATAGAGCCAGGGGCTTGGGTACAGACCAGAATAAACATGTGTCAGAAGAGGAGTTGCATTAAGGAGGCAGGAAGTCTGAATTGTTGTGCAGTATCCCACCTGTATCTGCCTGATGAATTTGGACTGTTTAGTAAAAGTGTGATTGTTACAAAAAACCTGGTATCCAATGTATTGTGTGCGGCACCTCCTGAGGAAGGAAGCCTGAAGGCAGCGGAGTGTACAAGTGAGTGTAATGTACCCCACAGCATACACCACATTGGGACTGGGACACTCCTTGTCTGTAAAGTGCCAGAACGCAACCGTGTAGCAGAGTGTGTCTTTTGAGAATCCACCGGAACATAAGAGAACTTCACTGAGCACGTTATCTTGAGTAAACAGTATTTACTTCATATGGGTAAACATGAAATAAGAGAATTCAGAAGCACACAGCCTGTGCTGTTGGTATAATACACTCAAAAGCGAAAGTAAAAGTAACAGCAACAAGAGAGGTTCCCTCCCCACAATACAGCAAAAATATAACATCACATTATCGCCATCAGCTGTCAGGCTAGTGTAAAGCCCCCCTTTACATAAACAATAAGTCCATTTCTGTTGCATATGCCAACACACCCTTTCTCAACATTAAGGACTTATTCAATCAAACCCAACTTTTTTATTAGTCTCAGCATTCAATGCCTTCGTGAAGATGTCTGCTGTCATTTCTTCAGTAGGACAATATTCTAACTTCAAGACTCCTTGTTCCTGATGATCTCTCAAGAAATGATACTTCACAAAATGCTTGGTTCTTGGATTGACTCTTTCAATCTGTGCAAGAACAAGACATCTTTGATTGTCCTGTTTCAATTTTGTCGGTTCCAACTGTGGTTGTCCTAAGTCTGTCAACAATTGTCTTAACCACAGAACTTCTTGACTTGCATGTGCTGCGGCAACACATTCTGCTTCTGTTGAAGACAGTGTCACAATTGACTGTTTCTTACTTGTCCAACTTATTGGTCCACCTGAGAGGAAAAAAATATGTCCACTGGTAGATCTTCTGTCAGTTGGATCTCCAGCCTAATCTGCATCAACGTATCCTGTTAAATTGCAATTATCACTTGTGGGTAGTTTGAACTTAACGTTGCCAGTTAATTCAAATAACACATTACTCTCTTCACAGCTTTCTAGTCAGTTTTATTTGGTTTTGACACCTTTCTACTCAGGATTCCTACTGCTGCTGCAATGTCTGGCCTTGTAACAAGTCGCTAGATACAGTAGTTTTCCTATTGCTGTTCTGCACTCTTCATTATTTGGTAACATATTTTTCTCACTATTCATCTCTTTAAGATAATTAGTTTCCATTGGAGACTTTACTGTTTTTGCATCCTTCAATCCAAATTTTTCTGTTATGTCTTGAATCATATGATTTTGATTCAGTAGGAAACTTCCGTCTTCTTTTCTTTCTATCTGTATTCCTAGGTACTGTTTCACATTTCCAAGTCTTTGATTTTGAAATGTCGCTTCAGGACTTTTAGAATGTTTTCTTTATCCCTTTCTTGTTCAAAACAAAAAAAAATGTCATCTACATATATGACTACATAAATCCATCTTATTCATCAGCCTTTTTGTGTACAAGCATGGATCAGCTTTGCTTCTTTGAAAATTTTCATTTGTAAGCACTTCCGTGATTTTGTCATTCCATGCTTTAGCTGCTTGCTTTAAACCATATATGCTTTTCTGTAGTTTGCAAACTTTGTTTGGGTTTCTTTCATCTTTGAATCCTGGAGGTTGTTCCATGTAAATGTCTTCTGTTAAATCCCTGACTGGGATGATTTAGCGAATCCTGCTTTGAGCAGAGGGTTGGACCAGATGGCCCAGGAGGTCCCTTCCACCTCTAAGATTCTATGATTCTATGATTCCATTCAAAAAGGCTGTCTTTACATCCATATGTATCAGTTCCATCCGTTTCATTGCTGCAACTGAAAGTAAAGTTCTTATTGTAGTTTGTTTGACAACTGGAGCAAATGGCTCATCATAGTCTTCTCCATATTTTTGAGAATATCCTTTAGCCAGGAGTCTTGCTCGGTATCTTTCAGGTGTGCCATCTGTTTGGTATTTTACTTTAAAAATCCATTTACATCCTATGGCTTTTCTTCCTTCCGGTAAATCTGTCAGTGTCCGTGTATTTGAGTCATGCATGGATTTCATTTCTGTTTCTGTTGCTTCTATCCATTTATTAGCTTCTTCTTTAGAGAGTTTAGATATGTCTTCCCAAGAGGTAGGTTCATAAATTTTACTTGTGCTTGTCTTGTATGAGACACGTTTTGGTGGTTTACCTTTCTTTTCTCTCATTTAACGTCTTGGTTCTGTGTCTGTTTGTAGTTGTATTTCTTCATTTTCAGTATTCTGCTCTTCATCAATTTCAACTGCTTTCTTATCAGATGTCTCTTCAGCTATGACACTGCTGTTTTTCTCATTTTTTGTTTCAATTGAAATTATAGTGTCTTTATTTAGATCCTCAATGAATGTCACACTGTTACTCACTGTGACTCTGTCTGTTTTGGGATCTAGGATTCTGTATCCCTTGCAATTTTCACTGTATCGAACAAATATTCCCTCCATGGATCTGTTTTGAAGTTTGGAACGTTACATCCAAAAACTTTTAAATGATTGACACTTGGTTTCATACCTTGCCACAGTTCATATGGAGTTTTCTTCAGTTTTCTGGAAAAAAGTCTGTTCTGTAGATATGTAGCTGTCATTGCTGCCTCACCCCAATATTTCTCTGGTAGTTTGGAATCTGTCAGCATACATCTCATCATTTCTGTCAGAGTTCTGTTTTTCCTTTCTGCTACTCCATTTTGTTCAGGTGTGTACGGAACAGTTTTCTGGTGTTCTATTCTATTCTGTCTTAAGTAGTTTTCTATTTTGTGACCTGTAAATTCACCTCCATTATCACTTCTGATGACAATTGTCTTCCTTTGTAATTTGTTACTCAACCTTGTTACGCAGTCTACAAGTTTATCAAAAACTTCACTTTTGTTGTTAATTAAGCATGTGACTTTGTATCTTGAGTAGTCATGTATGAAAGTCACCATGTATCTATTTCCTCCTGATGTAGTCACTTTCATGGGTCCACATATGTCACTATGCACCAGAATCACTCGCCATACCGCAGATCCTAGGGTTCTCAATAGCAGGAAAGAATTGTAAAAAAAAAAAAAGAGAGTGTATATTTTTTCCTCTATATCTCTGAGGCCATAGGGGGAATTTTTTTTTCTCTCAATGGAGATAAAGCAATTGTCTGATCGTGTGGAGCAGCTCGCTGCAGAAGTGCGGGGAATTTCCGCCTACCTTACTCATTCACATGCTGCTGAACCAAAGATACCTACTCTTGATGAGTTTTTTGGGGATCGGTCTAAATTTTTGAATTTCAAAAATAATTGTAAATTATTTTTTGCCTTGAAGCCTAACTCGTCAGGGAGCTCCGCGCAGCAGGTTAAAATTGTCATCTCTTTGCTGCGTGGCGATCCCCAGGATTGGGCGTTTTCTTTGAAACCAGATGATCCTATTCTGACTAATGTGAACGCATTTTTTCAAGCCTTGGGGTTGTTGTATGATGAACCTAATGCTATTGATCAGGCTGAAAAGACCCTGTTGGCATTGAGCCAAGGTCGAGATTCTGCAGAATTGTACTGTCAAAAATTCCGAAAGTGGGCGGTCCTTACTACCTGGAATGATAATGCCTTGGCAGCTCTCTTTCGGAAGGGTTTGTCAGAAGCCGTAAAAGATACTATGGTGGAATTTCCTGTCCCCTCTGGTCTTGACGATTCTATGTCATTAGCCATTCAGGTTGATCGGCGTTTACATGAACGCAGGACTGCACGAGAGGTGTTGCCACCTGTTGAACAAGTGTCTGAACCTATGCAATGTGATAGAGTTTTGTCCAGGGAGCAACGTCAGGAGTTTAGAAGGCGTAATAAGCTGTGTTTTTTTTGTGGAGATGCCTTGCATGTTATTTCTGTCTGTCCTAAACGAGAGAAACGTTTTGCACACACGTTTTCTGTGGGTGGTGTTCAACCTAAGTTTCTTCTGGCAATTACTCTGATCTGCTCCCTGTCCACATTTTCCGCCAAGGCTTTTGTGGATTCGGGAGCAGCCCTGAACCTAATGGACTTGGATTTTGCTAAACGTTGTGGATTTCCTATGACACCTCTGCGGACGCCTATCCCTTTGAGGGGGATTGATGCTATTCCTTTGGCGAAAAATAAACCTCAGTTTTGGACCCAGGTGGTAATGCGGGTCGCCCCAGACCATCAAGAAAATTGCAGATTTTTGGTGTTGCATAATTTGCATGATACCATTGTTTTGGGGTTTCCCTGGTTGCAAATTCATAATCCAGTTTTGGATTGGAAATCTGTGTCTGTGGTGAGTTGGGGCTGTCGGTGTGCCCTTAGTGAGGCTCCGGTTTTTTTCCACCTCTCCTCAGTCGCAAGATGTTCCTGACTATTTGGCGGACTTTTATGATGTATTTAGTGAGAATGAGTCTGCATCTTTGCCTCCTCATAGGAGTTATGACTGTGCAATTGAACTGAGCCCGGGGTGTAAATTTCCCAAGGGTCGGCTCTTCAATTTATCTGTACCCGAGCACGAGGCTATGCGATCCTATATTAAGGAGGCGTTGGAGAAGGGTCATATTAGACCATCCTCTTCACCCTTAGGTGCCGGTTTTTTTTTCGTGGCCAAAAAGGATGGTTCATTAAGGCCTTGTATTGATTATCGTGCCCTCAACAAAATTACTATTAAATATCAGTATCCGTTACCCCTGATTTCGGATCTATTCTCCAGAGTTAAAGGTGCTTGCTGGTTTACCAAGCTTGACCTCAGGGGGGCGTATAATCTTATCCGCATTAAGCATGGGGATGAATGGAAGACGGCGTTTAATACTCTGGAGGGACATTTTGAGTACCTGGTGATGCCTTTTGGGCTCACTAATGCCCCTTCTGTCTTCCAGTGCTTCATGAACGACATTTTCCGAGACTTTGTGGATAAATTTTTGATTATCTATCTGGATGATATTTTGATCTTCTCCAAGGATTGGGATTCTCATGTGGAACATGTTCGGACTGTGTTCCGGATCTTGAGGGAGAATTCCCTGTATGTCAAAAGATCGAAATGCCTTTTTGGGGTACAGAGGATTTCATTTTTGGGATTTATTTTGTCTCCGTCAACTATTGAAATGGATCCGGCCAAGGTACAGGCCATTTATGATTGGGTTCAGCCCACTTCTTTGAAGGCCCTCCAGAAGTTTTTGCGTTTTGCTAATTTTTATCGGAAATTTATAGCAAAATTTTCTAGTATTGCCAAGCCATTGACTGATCTGACTAAGAAGGGTGCTGATGTGTTGAATTGCTCTCCGGAGGCTGTTTCTTCCTTTCAGGAGCTGAAGCGAAGATTCACTTCTGCCCCGGTTTTGCGGCAACCTGATGTCTCACTCCCGTTCCAGGTAGAGGTGGACACTTCTAAGATTGGTGCAGGAGCTGTTTTGTCCCAAAAGGATCCTGTAACATCTAAAATGAATCCCTGTGCTTTCTTTTCCCGAAAGTTCTCTCCATCTGAACGTAACTATGATGTGGGGAATCGGGAACTGTTAGCCATGAAATGGGCATTTGAGAGTGGAGACATTGGTTGGAGGGAGCTAAACACCAAGTCGTGGTCCTCACTGACCACAAGAATTTGATTTACCTCGAGTCGGCCAAATGCTTGAACCCTAGACCGGCTAGGTGGGCCTCGTTTTTTACATGTTTTGATTTTGTGGTCTCTTTTCTTCCTGGCACTAAGAATGTCAAGGCAGACGCCCTCTCTAGGAGCTTCTTTGCTGATTCTCCTGTGGTGACCAAGCCTGCTACCATCTTAGGCGAAGAGGTAGTTCTTTCTGCCATCTCGCCCGATTTGAGACGTGCTCTGGAAGAGTTCCAGGAGGACAAACCTGAGCGATGTCCCAGTGGAAAGTTGTTTGTTCCTGACCAGTGGAAGAAGAGAGTGATGTCTGAAGTTCATTGCTCTGCATTGGCTGGTCATCCAGGTATTTTTGGTACTAGAGATCTGGTGAGTCGGTCTTTTTGGTGGTCCGCCTTGTCTCGTGATGTCAGGAATTTTGTGCAGTCCTGTGGGACTTGCTCCCGGTCTAAACCTTGTTCTCGCTCTAGTGGGTTGTTGATGCCTTTGCCGGTCCCCAGGAGGCCATGGACCCATATTTCAATGGATTTCATCTCTGATATGCCTGTCTCTCAGAAAATGACTGTTATTTGGGTGATTTGTGATAGGTTCTCTAAGATGGTTCATCTTGTACCACTCCCTAAGTTGCCATCTTCCTCTGAGTTGGTGCCCCTGTTTTTGCAACAGGTGGTTCGCTTGCACGGGATTCCTGAGAACATTGTATCTTACAGAGGAGTTCAGATTGTGTCTAGATTTTGGAAGACTTTCTGTTCCAAGCTGGGAATTCAGTTGTCCTTCTCCTTTGCTTTTCACCCTCAGACCAATGGGCAGACGGAGAGAACAAACCAGACCTTGGAGTCGTATTTGAGATGTTTTATTTCTGCTGATCAGGATGATTGGGTTTCATTTTTGCCCTTGGCCAAATTTGCTTTAAATAATAGAGCTAGTTCTGCCACTTTGATGTCATCTTTTTTTTGTAACTTTGAGTTTCATCCTCGATTTTCTTCAGGGCAGGTGGAGCCTCCTGCCTGCCCAGGTGTTGACACTGTGGTGGAGAGAATGCACCAGATCTGGGACCAAGTGGTGGATAAGTTATCTCTCTCCCAGGAAAAGGCCCAGCGGTTTTCCAACCGACATAGGACCATTGGTCCCCAGTTTAAGGTTGGTGACATGGTTTGGTTATCATCAAAAAATATCGCTATGAAGGTGGCTTCTCCTAAGTTTAAGCCTAGATTTATTGGACCTTACAAGATTTTGGAGATTATTAATCCTGTCTCTTTTCGGTTGGCTTTTCCTGTCATACTTAAAATTCATAATGTGTTTCATAAGTCCTTGTTGAAGAAGTTTGTTGAACCAGTTGTTCCTGGGGTGCCACCTCCGGACCCTGTATTAGTTGAAGGTAACATGGAATATGAGGTAGAGAAGATACTGTATTCCCGTCTGGCTAGACGGAGACTCCAGTATTTGGTTAAGTGGAAGGGTTATGGTCAGGAGGATAATTCCTGGGTCTCTGCCTCTGATATTCATGCCAAAAGATTGGTGCGTGCCTTTCATCGGGCTCACCCTGATCGCCCTGGTGGCGTGGATGAGGGTTCGGTGACCCCTCCTCAAGGGGGAGGTACTGTTGTGAGTTCATTTTCCCCTTCACCATTGAGGTCTGATGAACTCCCTCTTCTCGTGAAGGAAGGTAGTGAGGCTGATTACAAAGCACCTGAGCAGAATGATGATGACTGGGTGACTAGAATTGCTGACTGAATATAAGGCAGCAGACGCCCTTCTGCCTTGCGGGTGATTACTCTGAGGGATTCTTGGAGACCAGTCTGATTCCTGCTCCTCAAAAGCTAAGTTTTCTGCTCTACTTTTTGCATTTGTGTTTTGCCTTGTTTTTCTGGATTTCTGCCTTTCCCTGCTGGGTAAGCTGAATTCCTTTTTGCTCTGTCTTCAGAAAATACCTGAGTACTGATATAGTCTTTTTGAAGCCTAGGGTCTTCAGGGCTTTTTGCCCTATCAGTCTGTTGGCTCTTGTTATTGAGAGAGTTTTGGCGGATTGCAGACAGCAGCTTTTCTATTCTGTCCTATTTAGTTAGCTTGGGCCCCATCATTTGCTCAGCCTATCTTTCTATCTGTGTGAGTGTTTTTTCATCTTGCTTCACTGTCATTATATGTTGGGGGCTGCCTATTGCTTTGGGGTCTGCTCTGGGGCAATTTAGATTTCCCTTTCTGTCTTTAGGCTATGTAGTTCTCCGGCTGTGATCGAGGGGTCTAGGGCACCGTAGGAACCCCCCACGGCTACTGCTAGTTGTGTTGATAGGTTCAGGGGTCTGCAATCCGATAGCTGCCAACTTCTCTGGTTTTCTGGACTTAGCTAGTATTTCTGTTTTTGCCTCCTACGGTGACTCATTCATAACAGCCGCCCCAAGAAGGAGGAGCGGAAGCCAGTGGCGGGAAAAGAGCCGAGACAGGAAGAATGCCAGAACGCCATGATGGAAAGGGAAAACAAGTCAGAAGAACGGGGGGAGGGGAAGCCACTCGCCCCCAGGCCGCTCCTGCGGAGGCTACCACCGCTGATATATTCCCTGCAGCGCCCGCCACCACCTCACAGCAGATATTGCCATTGGATGAGCCCCATCCGGAGGAGATATATGAGGGTTCCGGAGCAGAATGGAGGGCCGGGACTGCATCCCCGTCGGGACCGGGCGCGGTTACACAGGCCTCCACCGACGGCCCCGGCAGAAACCGGCCTTGCCCCTGCCTGAATCCAGCTGCAATCTACCACCTTGGCAACTCCGAGAGTTGCGGCTGCCGCCGTCCACTACCAGGTACCGGGACCAGAACCGCAGCTGGGAGCGCCAGGTATGATTACCGCTCCAGGTCTGACCCTAGTTTTAGGAGCAGAACCCACGAATAGGAATAGCCTAATTGACCTCCGCCGGTGACCCCAGACTGCGGTGCCGCTAGCTGAGGTCCTGATGGACACAGAAGAATCAGACTCCGAGGTAGCAGCGTCAACACCGGCTGAGTCGCCGACCGCAGGCGAAGTGCCATCGGTGGTAGCGAACATGCCGTCCCCGCAGGCAGTTGACATTTCCATGGCCCTTTCAACTACCCCAACCAGTCCTTATCTCTCCCTTTGGGAGGCAGAGTACATGCAATTGGCAAGCAACCAGCAACAAGATGAAGACACCCAAAGTCCAGAAACTCCAGGAGGGGACAACAATTAGTCAAGATGCTTCTATAGAATAACTCTCGTTACCCAGGAGTGCTTATTTGCACCGTTGTGCCTTTTGTTCCTTATTTTGACCATCATGGTTTAGTTTTGTTTTTTCCAGTTGTTGCCCAGTTGTATTGGCAGCTTCCCCACTTGAACTGCAGCGATCATGAACGCTGAATGGTCCAGAACTGTTATTGCTTATAGTGTGCACCTCTTTAGGTGCTCTCTCTTGGTTTTACATAGAACTCTCTCTTCTTGAAAGAAGAATTACCTCAGCATAAGGACATTTCCAGACGTGTTGGCCGGACCCATGTCTATTATTTGCACTTATTGATAATGGTTAATATATTTTTGAGACAGAAAGCTAGAAAGTGATAATGCTTAGAGACAGATTTTATAGTGAATATTTTACAAATGTCGAATTTTAGTAATGGTATACTAAAGAAATGTTGAAGTCCAAATGCCTTGAATGTGAATAAAGAATTGAAGTTATAGGTGATGAACCAGACATCAGCAGTTGTCATATAAGAAAGTAAGAGAATGTGTAGAGTAACAGAACAGAGATGTGTTGCTAGAAAAAGGTGAATTGATATTGAGTTACTTCCATAGCACTTTAAATTAGGTAGCATAATTTTGAATTTAGATAGCTAGTTAAAACTTTTTGCAACGTTCAAGAAACTGTGCCTCCCACATTGGGAAGTTTAGTATAAATGTTTATTCAGCATTACAAAAATTTTGTATGTTCCTGTATTGTCAACTTTGTTTGCCTTGCAGCCCGTAGACGTGCTGTGTTTAACAGGGGGTATGTGGTGCCCCTGAGGCTCAGTCACCACAGAGGTACTGCACTTCCTCCTGAGGTGTGGTGCCTCACCATCCAGGTAAGTTGGAGGCTCCTGACCATGCTCCAACATCTGCATCCCACACAACACAGTAGTTCAGCAAAGCCACATTGCGGCTGCCTGCTTGGAGTGTAGCAGAGCACCTTTGGTGGTTCCCTTCTTGGAACACAAAACGTGCTGAGAGGCGGGTGGAGTTAGAATACATAAAAGAGCGGGAAGGATTAGTAGTCAGGGAGAGTCAGTCGGAGAGTCACTCATAGAGGAGTGAGGAAAGAAGATCCCTGGGAAAGGGATGGAGGAAAGAGGTGCTGCAGCAGACCTCAGTGACTTGGGTCTACTGGCACGGGAAAGGAAAGAAGGCGAATGACATTGAACTGAAACCTGATCTTCCATGAGAAGGAGAGATTAGTACGGAACAAAGGAGTAAAAGGGAACAGAGGACGTTGGTTAGAGGAGAACCCTGCCTAGAAGTTCTAAGCGCAAGGCCAGGGCCCGGTCCCCGAGGTTGTATGGATGCTAATGGTCCTGCAGCAGACACCGGTAGAGTAGTGGGCTGTAAATGCACTACTCCCATCTAAGACTTGGGGGCACAACAGCAACTTGGATAGTGAGCCAGGACTCAGGAGTAAGGAGTCCCTGAAGCAGGATACAGCTGTCTGCCGTACAAGTAGAGTTCTTGGGAACATCTGTCAGGAGGCACTCCAGTGTAACTCAGTACTGGGAGTACTTCACACTTAAAGGCGCTATAAGAGGAGATGTTCAGAAAGGTACATGTTGGTGGAGCGTTAGAAGGAAGCATTCCATCTGATCTGGAGGTTGATTGAGCCTCTGACCCGGAGGACACAGTACGGAGGCAGGCACCTGTGTGTACTACAGACTGTGAGTAAAGCTTTGGAACTACAAGCCCTGGTGTCCTCCATTGATTCTTGCGTCAACACACCCAGCACTGCTACATCTGGGTACCAGCTACTACACCGCTTGTGCCGCTCCTCTACCCCTACATCTACACTGCCCTGGGGCTACAGCTTCACCTGTGGGGAGCTTCACCATCTTGGCTGCAACACACCACCAGCCCCAGAGGATCTGCATGCAGCGTCGGCTTAACATCTCACTTGCCGAGCACCACAGGTGGCGTCACGAACTATTCCATTAACTATATTCCACCTTTCAATCTCCCCTGTTAATTGGGCGCCAAGGGCCACGGACCGGGTCACCGCTGCTGTGACAATCCCCTCTGAGAGACCGGCCCAGTACCGAGTACCCCATGGCCCTGGGAGGGCGACCCAGATGGGCTCAGAACCAACCTCGAGCAGTGGGTCGAAGGACTATCAGTCACCACCTTCGAGGAACTGATGGACCTGATGGTGAAGGACTAGTTTCTTCATCTTTGCCCTGTGGAGGTGTGACAGTTGTGGTGGACTGGGAGCCAAAGGAGGCTGCAGAGGCTGCCCAGATTGCAAGCACCTATGAGGTCAACAATACACCTGAGGTCTAGAAGTCAACCATCACCAACTGGAAAGGGGGTAATCTCATAATCTTCTGAAACTGAGGCCACATCCCATCACCAGCCCTATTATGAGTCACTAGAGCGAAGGTAATTTGTGTTAACAAAACGCACATACCAAATATTGTTCCTGATCAGTCCGTGAAAGTCATAGTTTGCTGTAGGTATTGTCCATGTTTTCAATCGAAATGCTTCCCTTCGCTAAGTTCTGAGCCGTTTCTTTGACTAGAATTAGTAAGTTTCTTTTGTTTACCCCCTTATTTTATGTACCTGTACAGTCATGGCCAAAAGTTTTGAGAATGACACAAATATTAATTTTTACAAAGTCTACTGCTTCATTTTTTCTAATGGCAATTTGCATATACTCCAGAATGTTATAAAGAGTGATCAGCTTAACAGCAATTACTTGCAAAGTCAATATTTGCCTAGAAAATTAACTTTATCCCCCAAAACACATTTCAACATCATTGCAGCCCTGCCTTAAAAGGACCAGCTAACATCGTTTCAGTGATTGCTCCATTAACACAGGTGTGGGTGTTGATGAGGACAGGGCTGGAGATCAATCTGTCATCATTAAGTAAGAATGACACCACTGGACACTTTAAAAGGAGGCTGGTGCTTGGCATCATTGTTTCTCTTCTGTTAACCATGGTTATCTCTAAAGAAACATGTGCAGTCATCATTGCACTGTACAAAAATGGCCTAACAGGGAAGAGTATCGCAGCTAGAAAGATTGCACCTCAGTCAACAATCTATCACATCATCAAGAACTTCAAGGAGAGAGGTTCCCTTGTTGCCAAAAAGGCTCCAGGGCGCCCAAGAAAGACCAGCAAGCGCCAGGACCATCTCTTAAAAGTGTTTCAGCTGTGGGATCGGGTACCAGCAGTGCAGAGCTTGCTCAGGAATGGCAGCAGGCAGGTGTGAGTGCATCTGCACGCACTGTGAGGCGGAGACTCTTGGAGCAAGGCCTGGTCTCAAGGAGGGCAGCAAAGAAGCCACTTCTCTCCAGAAAAAACATCACGGACAGACTGATATTCTGCAAGAGGTACAGGGAGTGGACTGCTGAGGACTGGGGTAAAGTCATTTTCTCTGATGAATCCCCTTTTCGATTGTTTGGGACATCTGGAAAACGGCTTATTCGGAGAAGACCAGGTGAGCGCTACCACCAGTCTTGTCTCATGCCAACTGTCAAGCATCCTGAAACCATTCATGTGTGGGGTTGCTTCTCAGCCAAGGGAATGGGCTCTCTCTCAGTCTTGCCTAAAAACACAGCCATGAATAAAGAATGGTACCAGAATGTCCTCCAAGAGCAACTTCTCCCAACCGTCCAAGAGCAGTTTGGCGATCAACAATGCCTTTTTCAACATGATGGAGCACCTTGCCATAAAGCAAAGGTGATAACTAAATGGCTCAGGGAACAAAACATAGAGATTTTGGGACCATGGCCTGGAAACTCCCCAGATCTTAATCCCATTGAGAACTTGTGGTCAATCATCAAGAGACGGGTGGACAAACAAAAACCTTCAAATTCAGACAAAATAAAAGCATTGATTTTGCAAGAATGGACTGCTATCAGTCAGGTTTTGATCCAGAAGTTGATTGAGAGCATGCCAGGGAGAATTGCTGAGGTCCTGAAGAAGGGTCAACACTGCAAATATTGACTTGCTGCATTAACTCATTCTAACTGTCAATATAACCTTTTGTTACTCATAATATGATTGCAATTATATTTCTGTATGTGATAAAAACATCTGACAAACACACATAAAAACCAGAGGGCAGCAGATCATGTGAAAATATAATATTTGTGTCATTCTCAAAACTTTTGGCCATGACTGTATATGCTGTATTGTTTGTCACCTTTTTAACCCTCCGTCAGGCGCAATAGATCTGACAGGCACACAGTAATTAGTTTCACTTCTCTCTCCTTGCCCACTTATCAGAAAACCCCACCCCTCCTAGTTATCTCCTGACTCTACAGGCTCTGTGAAACCTGATATCACAGTGACTCAGCAGACCTTCTAGTGAGCAGATATCAACACTTTGGCTTCTCAGGCACATTGCGCCTGATTTCAACACAAATTGAAAGGTTAGTATTTTCTTTTTTTATTCATCACGATTGTGTATTTAGCTTGTTTTATGAAGGATTAATGTTAAGTTAGTGTACATAAGTACTGTTTTCTTATACAAAAGGAGGGTGGCTTCTAAGGCACATTGCGCCCTAACACATACTCTTTCTCTTTTGCTTCAGATTTTCTGCTGCAATGGCCAGAAAACAGTATGATTCATCTAAACCCCTTCATTTAGAAGAAATGAAGATTTTTTTGTTAGAAGATGATGAGGAAGAACCAGCAGTAACTGAGGATTTAGAGGAATCTAGTGACATTTCATCTGAAGATGAGGTAGCAGAATGTAACACTGATTCTGGAACAGAGCAGGATGGTGATGACACTGATACAGAGGAAACAGACACAGATCTAGCTTATTATTTGGGCAAAGATAAAAATACAAAGGACGTCCCAAGGACGTTCCAGAACAAACACCGACTCTACCACCTTCTAAAAGACGCAGTTGTACTACCTGCTCATTTGTATCTGGTTTCAGAAGGTTTTCTAAATATGACTGCAAAATATGTAAAGAATCAATCTGCCTTTCCCATGCAACTTTCGTCTGCCAGCCTTGCTTTTCTAAGTGTACCTGTGCTGCTTCTGCTGCAATTGAAACCACTGAAGATGAGTAGAAAATAATTAAGTAACATCTAAGTGCAATATCCTTTAAGTTTTTTTCCATAATTTTATATTTAAGTAAAGATAACTGGAGCCTATTTGGCGGTACAACCGAAAAGTGGTACTTTTAGTTTTAATAAGTTTATGGTTAATAAATGTATTTTTTTGCATCTGATTTGGTGTAATCTCTTTTAATACATTCCTATGAAGGTCACTGACTACTTCTATAGTCCTGAAATTGAAATATGTAGCTACTATAGGTGGTTTTCTGACCTGTGCTTGTCAGGCACATTGCGCATGAACTGAGGAGAATCTATATTGCGCCTGACGGAGGGTTAAAAACTTTTGTATATTTTTTATACGTGCTGTCTATTTTTCTGGTTTAAAAATAAAATGTAATAGTTCTGTTCAGCTTGCTCTGTGAACCGCACCCCGAAACCATACACTACCTGTAGCGGGTGTCTAACCGGCCTGTAAAATGATTGGGGTTGGCAGCTAATAATGTTTCTTGGGTTACTGTTGAGTTAGCAGTGACTGTACTGAGGTATCGCAGGGAAGATATATATTGTATATATACAATACGCTCACTTTGAGTTCCCCAATAACCAGCCTAGTAGTGGAAATAGCTGCAGACTCTTCTATCAATTGTCGGTTAATTGTGTAATTGTCCTGATGATAGGAGGCAGCAGAGGGCTGTTCATAACAACCCCTATGATCTTTGACAGAGACTATTTGCAAAATTGCATCATTTTTACCATGGATACTTTGACGCAACACAAGGATTTTGGCTGCGAACATGGATATAGGCTGTAAGGTTGGCAGACAGCTGTACCAAAAGAAGCAGCACCTGCAGTATACACCAGTAAAGGCTGTACTAGCTCTAGTATGTGTTTGCTTTAGCTGCCAATCTAAGAAGTGTCTGTCAAAGCAGGCCTGTCATTATCCTGTACTAATATTACACGGATTAGTGATCTTCACAGCCTGACTTGTTTGCTCCTTGATAATCCATCCATTCAATGTTAAGTCTAAGAGCATATTAAAAGCAATGGGCCATCGTAATCTGAAAGGACACAAAAAGAAAATAAGTGGAGATATAGATTGATAGAAGAAATGAATATTCCGCAATACATGTGTACACTATCACCTATGTAGTGCCGAGGATCCTCACTATACAGGACCAATGAAAGTCAAGTCACATGTACAATGGGATTTAGGAATACCAGGCGATAATAGAAACTTGGGGGCACAACATATCCTATGGTATAGGCAATGCAAAATAAAGAATTCATGCTGTTCACATATTAGGTACTGATAGCAATCATACTTATAGGGTTATTACCTTTTTTAGACGTTATCACCTATCCATAAGTGATCCAACCACTAGGACACCCACGTATCTTGAGAACTCCTTCTGAATGGAGCAATGTCCTGGTGATTCCTTCATTGTCTAAAGGACTTTGGGAGATAGTTTTGATTTTTTTAGGTGCTACAGAAAATGAGTTGAGAAAAGATGTAAACAGCTGTTCAATTTTTCATTTACACGGAGCTCTGCAGACCGGTCCGCTCAGCAAGTTATCTTACTTATAAAGATGGAAATGTATGCCCTTAAAGGAGTTGTCCAGGCTTTTTTCTTCTTTTATGTGTGTACCTAGGCTGCTGGATGCTGAAAGTTTGAAATATATTCCCTGTCAGAATTCTGAACTGGTGCGGATGTAACCAGCTTCTCTCCTGATTCTGGAGTAGCTGCTCACACTCCAACTATAGAGTTTTCCTGTCTGGCAGAGACTGGATGTCAACAGACACCACCCCCAAGTCTATGCCAGGCCCTCTCTCTGCCACCTGCTCCAGCCTCCTGTGTGCCAACACACTTGGTAAGCAAACAGAGGCAGGACTCAGCGGATTGGATGAACCAGTGAAATCAGAGAAACTGAACATGGAACAAGGAACTGAAAGCTCACCGTTCAATCTCAGCAAAGACTGGACATCCTGCCAGGACCTTAGGGTCATATCTATTTTCTATCACATCCTATGCATAATGTAGGGTGTTTATGTATGCATATCATGTATATTTCTCTAAATATGTCTCTGTATATTATAAACATGTATTATAGCCTTTACATAATATGGGGTGCAATATACAGTTGTGTGAAAAAGTGTTTGCCCCCTTCCTGATTTCCTATTCTTTTACGTTTGTTGCACTTAAATGTTTCGGATCACCAAACAATTTTAAATAGTAGACAAAGATAACACAAATAATCACAAAATGCAGTTGGCCCGTTACACATAGCGATATCGCTAGCAATATCGCTGTAACGTCACTGGTTTTGTGATGTAGCAGCGATATTGCTAGCGATATCGCTACATGTGATACTTACCTCTGACCGGCTCCCCCGCTGTCTGTCGCTGATCGCACGAGAACGTCCTGGACCGTTTCTCGTCGTCAGCTTCCTGCTGGGCTTCCTGTGGCACCGACAAGCGACGCGTGGACGCGGGCGAGGACGTCAGGATCGCCGCGTCTGACAAGTAGCGACCCCCGACCGCTGCTATGTCGCTGGTGAGATCTGCCTATGTGGCAGCTCACTAGCGACCACTTAGCTATGCACCAGCGATCCATATCGTTGTCAGGATCACTGGTGTATCGCTTAGTGTAACAGTACCCTAAATGAATGCCTTTATTATTAGGAGAAAAACAAATCCAAACCAACAGAGCCCTTTGTGAAAAAGTGATTGACCCACCCCCCAAAAAAAAACATAAATTAACTGTGGTTAATTGAGAAGCTGAGTTCAAATTCTCTAGCCACATCCAGGCGTGATTACTGCCACACCAGTTCTCAATCAAGAAATCATTTAAATAGGACCAGCCTGACAAAGTGAAGTGGATGAAAAGGAGCTCAAAAGACATCATGCAGTGATCCAAAGAAATTCTGGATCAAATGAGAAACAAAGTAATCGAGATCTCTCAATCTGGAAAAAATTATAAAGCCATTTATAAAGTTTTGGGACTTAAGCGAACCACAATGAGAGCCATTATCCACAAATGACGAAAAAATGGAACAGTGGTGAACCTTCCCAGGAGTGGCTGGCCGACCAAAATTACTCCAAGAGCACAGCGACGACTCATTCAAGTTGTCATAAAAGACCCCATAACAACACCCAATGAACTGCAGGCCTCACTTGCCTCGGTTAAGGTCAGTATTCAGGACTCTACCATAAGAAAGAGACTGGGCAAAAATAGCTTGCATGGCACAGTTCTAAGATGAAAACGACTGCTGAGCAATAAGAACATAAAGACTTGTCTCAATTTTGCCAGAAAACATCTTAATGATCTCCAAGACTTTTGGGAGAATACTCTGTGGACTGATGAGACAAAAGATGAACCTTTTGGAAGGTGTATGCCCCATTACGTCTGGCATAGATGTAACACAGCATTTCAGAAAAGGAACATCATACTAACAGTAAAATATGGTGGTAGTAGTTTGATGGTCTGGGACTGTTTTGCTGCTTCAGGACCTGGAAGACTTGCTGTGATAAATGGAACCAAGTATTCTGCTGTCTACCAAAATTGTAAGCTTGCAAGCAGCAGCGTCCTCGCTCCTTTTGGTATCTGAGTTATGTGCTATTCTGTAAGGTCTTCATTGTCTGTACAAGTCCCTTTTAAAATGTAAAGTGCTGCAGAATATGTTGGCACAATAGAAATAAAAAATATTAAAATACAATGTAATGATGTCAGACGCAGGCTTGACACAAAAATCTGCAGTCATTCTATGTGACCATAGATTGCTGACAGTGTGTGGTGTGCAAGTTGTCAGGACGCCCCAGAGCAAACAAACGTTCATGTGGCCGCATGTATGTGATTTACTTATTTATGGTCACGTGCTCTCTAGACGACTTCTCTTAACGGAAGTATATTGAAAGAAGCCAGTTACATTTATTCAGCACAAACTGCAAGAATGCAAATCTCAGTCTTTAAATATGTATGTAAAGCCTACTTCATATGTCTGTGTTTAAACACGTACATGAAAAAACAGTACAGTGTTTTCTATCAGAGTACCATCAGTGTTCATCCGTGTTTCATCGGTTGATCTTGGTGTGTCATCAATCTTCATCCGTTGGTCATCAGTGTTTCATCAGGTTTTTATCCATTGGTTAATATTATGCCATGCATGTGTCATCCGTCGGACATCCGTGGGTCACTGGAGGGTCACTCGTGTGTCATCTATGTGTCCGTTTTGATCATCAGTGTGGTTATCAGTGTTTTTATGGTATGGATAAAGAAAAAATGAAATTACAAAGCTTATTCTATACTTTAGCATGTTAAACATGTACAGCACACAGATGGCACATGGATGCCATCAGTGTGCTGTACATGTTTTTCACAGACCCATAGACTTGTATTGGTACTTGTCATCCTTGCTGCCAGGAAAAAAACAGGCTTTTCTCCGTGTGTTTTGTATGAACACAAGGTTAGGTTAAAATGAGCATGTGTGGGAACTGTGACAAAGATGGATACCACATGTACTGGAAACACAGACGTGTGAAGGAGGCCTCATTTATAGGTGCTGACACTGAGTCCTAACGGCGTATAATATGCGCTCTTAGGATTTCGCTCTACTTGCTGATTCTGGCGGTCGTCACGTGATCGCTCACATGTGATTTGCAGATTTGTGGTCTCGAGCTGCTTGACGTCTCCTTCTGCTTCTTTCTTTGTGTTAATCTTCAACTGAGCGGAGTAGGAGGAGACGTGACCACAAATCTCGAAATCATATGTGAGCGATCACGTAACAAACTCTGGAATCAGCAAGTAAAGCAACTTCTTGACAGATTGCCTATTACACACCATTAGGGGGATGTATCAATCTAGGGAACAAAGTAGGGAGAAGCCGGAGGGGTCCAGCCTTTGGAATATAATCATCATAATCGCTTAACAGATATTACATGTATGGTTTATATGAAATGCAGCAGCATCAGAATAAAACATACACGACTGTAATAATGAAGCTAATGTCTGATTCCTGCATCATAAGGGTCATTCAGTAGGAATCAGCTGTCAGGTTCTTTATCATGTGGCAAAATAACGTTGGAAGCCTCAGTGTCATCCATTATACTACTAAGATGCACAGTGGGTACAGAAAGTATTCAGATCCTTTTAAATTTTTCACTCTTTGTTATATTGCAGCCATTTGGTAAATTCAAAAAAGTTCATTCTTTTTCTCATTAATGTACATTCTGCACCCCATCTTGACTGAAAAAACAGAAATGTAAACATTTTTCCAAATTTATTAAAAAAAAAAAAACGAAATATCACATGGTCATTAATATTCAGACCCTTTACTCAGACATTCATATTTAAGTCACATGCTGTCCATTGCCTTGTGATCCTCCTTGAGATGGTTCATTAGAGTCCAGCTGTGTTTAATTAAACTGATAGGACTTGATTTGGAAAGGCACACACCTGTCTATATAAGACCCCACAGCTCACAGTGCATGTCAGAACAAATGAGAATCACGAGGTAAAAGGAACTGGCCAAGGAGCTCAGAGACAGAATTGTGGCAAGGCACAGATTTGGCAAAGGTTACAAAAGAATTTCTGCAGTACTCAAGGTTCCTAAGAGCACAGTGGCCTCAATAATCCTTAAATGGAAGAAGTTTGAGGCCACCAGAAGTCTTCCTAGACCTGGCCGTCCAGTCAAACTAAGCTATCGTGGGAAAAAATCCTTGGTGAGAGAGGTAAGGAAGAACCCTAAGATCACTGTGCCTGAGCTCCACAGATGCAGTAGGGAGATGGGAGAAAGTTCCACAAAGTCAACTATCAGTGCAGTCCTCCACCAGTTGGTCTTTTATGGCATAGTGGCCCAATGGACGCCTCTCCTCAGTGCAAGACATATGAAAGCCCACATAGGGTTTGCTAAAAAACAGATGAAGGACTCCCAGACTATGAGAAATAAGATTCTGTGGTCTGATGAGATGAATATAGAACTTTTTGATGATAATTCTACGCTGTATGTGTGGAGAAAACCAGGCACTGCTCATCACCTGCCCAATACAATCCCAACAGTGAAACATGGTGGTGGCAGCATCATGCTATGGGGTTATTTTTCAGCTGCAGGGACAGGATGACTGGCTTTAATTGAAGGAAACATGAATATGGCCAAGTACAGAGCTATCTTTGACGAAAACCTCTTCCAGAGTGCTCTGGACCTCAGACTTGGCCAAAGGTTCATCTTGCAACAAGACAATGACCCTAAGCACACAGCTAAAATAACAAATGAGTGGCTTAGGAAGAACTCTGTGATCATTCTTGACTGACCCAGCCAGAGCCCTGACCTAAACCCAATTGAGCATCTCTGGAGAGACCTGAAAATGGCAGTCCACCAACGTTCACCATCCAACCAGACAGACCTGGAGAGGTTCTGGAAGAAGGAATGGCAGAGGATCCCCAAATCCAGGAGTGAAAAGCTTGTTGCATCATTCCCAAGAAGACTCATGGCTGTACTAGCTCAAAAGGTTGCTTCTACTCAATACTGAGCAAAGGGTCTGAATACTTATGACCATGTGACATTTCACTTTTTCTTTTTTAATAAATTTGCAAAAATTTCTACATTTCTGTTTATTTTAATTCAAGATGAGGTACAGAGTGTACATTATTGAGAAAAAAATTAACTTTTTTGAATTTACCAAATGGATGTGTAAGGCTGGGTTCACATTTGCGGTTGTGTCCGCAGCATTTCTGACGCATACATCTGCCTGCGTCATGTTTTCCTATCGTTAACGTTGTGGACGCAGGTACATGTGTTTGTATGCATTCAACCGCGTTTGCTTACGCATGCGTTGTTTCGTGTTGTGTGGCGGGGCGCAGCCAACGCAACATGTTGCAATTTTGGAGGTGGCAAATTGACGCCTCCAAACGCATGCTGACGCTTGCGGAAGGAATGCGTCAAGATAATGCATTACAGTCTATGAAGTGTAAGGTTTTTTTTTCCTTAACTGTAAATAGCTTTTCTGGCCTTTTTTTCTCTAGTTTATTTTTCCAACATTAATGTCTTTCTTTCAGTTCTAGGTTCCACAACGGGAGGAGGACTACATTGATAACACCTCCTGATCACATTTCTGCAGGATAGAGTAGCCTTGTGGGACAGAGTTTTTAAAGGTCTGGGAGTCATTTCCACGGCCAAAATAACCAATGTCCACAGCAAGAAATCTACAGCTGTAATTGCCATGAGCACTATAGAGAAGTATTTTTTAGAATTAAAGTACTCGGATCCACTTCGAGCCGGTTTGGCAATCTAAATATGTTTCCCACCCACTGCTCCCAAACAGTTGGGGGAAAATACACATTTCCCAGAATTTTTCTGCAGTTTCCTACCAGATTTCCGTGGTGGGAAGGGGGATAAATTCTTGAGGCAGAACGTTCCACAAAGCCCGGCAAGTGTCTCCAACAATCCCAGAGGGGGTTGAAAGGCAAATCCGTAGCTGGAAATGGAGCGCTGATAGGCTCTTTCTGGTAGCCAGGAATCTGCCAAACAGAGAAAGAAAAAAGTATTATGAATAATGATATTTACGACAGGGGTTTTGTTGCAGAACAAACGTTTAGTTTTAAATATTACGCACTTTAGTGTCACCAGCAGCCGTTTCTCAGCTGGAATCGCTCTACGGAGCTGCGTGTCCTGCCCGCTGATGGCTCCTTGTACATGACCCAGCAAATCACGGAAGCTCTCTTGAGAAATCCTCATGTAGTAAAAATATTTCTCCGGGTTTTCACATAGCTCACTGACTAAGGAATGGTAGGCTCCATGGCTCTCCCGGACTTCAAGAATGGGGTGTTGACAAAAGCACCGACGCCGTCTTCTCCGTCTTTGTCTTTTCCGTTCTTGCTCACAAGCAAAGGCAAAAAACAAGGTGACATCCAAATCCAGATTCCGATAGAAACTCTCCATGCAAAGATGCATTTTGACGCATGATACAGGAGCAAAATCTGATGATTTCAGCTCTAAAAGGGTCTATATAACGAAATCCCATGAGACATGCCCATTGGGCCTGTCTTGTGTCCCAGAAAATCTCCTGGAAAATTTTTTCACTATGGAAAGCATGCGCATAAAAAATGCAAACGCATGCAAAAACGTATGCAAATGCATAACAAAGCAGTGTTTTTTTGACGTCTTGCGTAAATGATGCGGCTAAAAAACGCTGCGTTTTTATGTGTTTTCATACGTTTTTGCATGCGTTTGAGGTTGTGGACGAAACGCTGCAGACTCAACTGCAAAAGTGAACCTAGCCTAAGGGAGAGACAGGACTATAGTCGTGACCTGAATTACTGCAACATCTATGTCCAATCCTTCCCCTACAGAAAACTATACTCTTCTCTTCACTGTACCTGCATCTCCAAATTCAGCTCCCTCTGGGCACTTCCCTGACGACGACAGTCCCTCTTCCAGGCGACCCCCAGCAATGGAGACACAGTCCAAGATAACTTTAACATTTTCTTTACTGAAAACTTCACACGTTACATCCACAGTTGGTACATCATTGTAACAACCCTGCCGGCATCACTGCATGGCCTCCTATTCCCCACCTACCTTACTCACTACTCCGAGTGACGCTGTGAGTTCTGTCTGCTGCCGGCTCTATGCTGTATGCCTCTTGCCTCATGCCTGCTCTCTGCATACTTCCTGGCTGTGTGCATAGGGGGACGGTGCCGCCACTCTCTGGTTCTTATAGAATCAGTGTGCACCTGCCTATGGTGTTCCCAGCCAATTACCAAGAGGCCTCTAGTATTTAGGGCAGCTCCATCTGGTGGAAGCTGCCTGATTAATGCCTTTTCTTATTCAGTGTCTAGATGCTGAGTTACCAGGTCCTGTCCTGTCTCTGCCTGCTATGGGGGCTTCATTCCCAGATCTGTTTCCGTGTGCTTTGTGTCTTGTTTTCTGCCCACCAGGAGGCTGTATATCCTGGTCTCTGTATCCCTGTCTCTGTGTCTTGTGCATTTATCAGGAGGCAGAATATTCTGGTCTGTGTCCTTGTTCCTGTGCACTGACTCGTACCTTGCTTTGTCTGAACTCCGTCCTATACCTTTGTCTGTCTTATCCCTGTCACTGTGCCTTGCTCTGTACGTTGCCTAGTCTGAACTCTGTCCTATACCTCTCTCTGTTAGTCTCCTTGTCTGTGACTCCTTTCTCTGCTGTGTTATCCTTGAGTCCTCTCCATCTGCCTGCTGTGGTTCCTTGCTCTGCCTGTGCTCCGCACTCTGGCAGTTCTGTCTGTGCTCTGCACTCTTGCAGTTCTGCCTATGCTCCGCTTCTGCTGCAGAACCTCTTGCTGCAGCTCCTCTCCACATACCTTGCAGTTCTGCTTTGCCCTCCTTCTCTGTGGCACCTGCTGCTGAACCTCTTGCTGCAAAAGAACATCTTGCTACAAACTGCAGTTTCTCTCTGCATACCTGTGGCTTCGCTCTGCTTTCCTTTCCTGTGGCACCTGCAGCTGCAGAACCTCTTGCTGCAAACTACAGTTTCTCTCAATGGAAGTTTGTTGCGGGGGTCTGGAATTCTCAGGTGATCGGTCCAGAGGCCCCTCATTGAGGGGAAGGTACTGTCATGATCCATGCTGGATCATGACAGATAAAAGCACATGTAACCTTTTCTTTTTTCCTTAAGCTGTGTGCTTAAGTTTGGTTTTGCCCCCGGTGGCCATTAGGATTATTACACAGTGGTGTCTTTTGTTCTAGTTTGCCCCCGGTGGTGGTGAGCGTTATTGCACATGATTATAAAGCAGCTGTGATTGCTCTGGCTCTGCTATAAAAGAGTGTCAGGTGTTGCAATCACTGTTGGTGATAGTGTTCATTTCAATCATCCTTGGTGGAGGAAGGATCTAGAGAGAGGGCCTGGCAGCTCAGTCAGAGCCCTGGTGTGGAAGGAGTCAGAAGGGATTTCCTTGCAGCTCTGACAGAGCTTGGTGGCAGCTATATCAGGAGGAAAGCTGCATTCTGGTGATGGACTCTGTTGCTGGGAGCAAAAGCAACAGAGCAAAGCTAAGTGGTGTTTCCCTGATTGTATTTTTCCCTGGTGTGTATTAGTACAGCGGTGGGGCCAGTGCCTGCATCACCCTGCTCCCTAGCAAGGGATAGGTGTAGGGTGTGCTAGGGTGACAGGTATCCTGATCGGCGCCCAGTGCGGAACCGGCCTAGGGAACGTTAGGAGTGTGAAGGACACTGACTCAGGGGAGTGCAGGAGGTCTCCATGTCCCCGTTCCCTATCGCAAGGCCCGCCATTGTAACTGTTTCCTCTTCCCCCGTGTCTTGTTGTTTTAGTTACCGGCCTGCTGGTCGCGTCACACAGGATGGGTCCACGTGACATTATCACCAACCCCAACATTTTTTTTTCTCTGGTGAGCCATGGGCCAAGTTCAGACCAGTGAGCAGTTGCTGCTGGCCCTCAATGAGGTTAGTGAGGAGCTGAATGATGTGTTTCAGCAACACCTGCAGTGGAATTATGGGTCTGAGGCCTATCCTCTGCCTCAACTAGAGGGTCCATATACGGCTTTGGTGAGGATGTGCCGTGGATTCCCTGCTGGGGAGCAGGGCTTGCTTATACAGACAGACGTACCCAGGCAGGTGGGTGGAGTCGGTGTCCCCATGGTGCTGCCTGTTGTTCCCCAAGGTGAAGGGGTACATCCCTGTAGTGAGCAGACTAATGATTTAGTCCTTGGCAATGACGCCGAAATTTCTGTACTACCAGAAAAGCCGTGCCCCCCCTGGTTGTGTGGAGGAAGACGACCTGGGAGTGTATATTTCCTCCTTGCCCTCAGAAGGTACTATGACAACAGAGGTGATGGTTGATGAGGTACCTGAGGGCATACCGGTGCTTGTGGACATTGGAGCAGAAGTCAGTCTGGTGGATGCTCAGGTTGTCCAGACTCATAGTCTGAGGTGTAAGACGCTGGACAAACCCATAAGCGTCCAGGCCATTAACTCTGTCCCACTGAGCCAGGGGGGGTTAAACCAAGTCGTAGAAGACATAGAGCTGCATAGCAGACATCAGGATGTGTCCCAGCCATACTACGTCTTGGAGGGAAATCCAGCACCTATCGTTGTGGGCCCCCCCCTTGGTCTAAAAAACAAAACCCGGTTTTAGATTGGCGGACTAGGGAAGTAGTCAGCTGGGAGCAGTCGTGTGATGGCTGCTGCCTAGAGGCTACTGTCTCTGCCGTCTCTCTACAATCGTCCTCTTCCTCTCCAGTGAGAGCAGCGGAGGTGCTGCAGGAGAGTATGGGCAAGGCTCAACCCTCGCCATTAGCCAACCCTGAGAGGCGCAGACCTCTTAGTAGGAGGGGTTGGAGGGTGGTGTTTCCCTTGGGTAATTGCGGGGGTGTGAGTGTGGTGATACAGTGGGACGCCTCTGTTGTCAGTTCCAGAATGAGTTCACCGAATTTTGACAAATGAATGTGTGGCAATAAACGTTCAGGTCCAGACCTGTGTGTGATCGAGCATGTATGTGTGGAAGTGTGTTGCGGGGGTCTGGAATTCTCAGGTGATCAGTCCAGAGGCCCCTCATTTAGGGGAAGGTACTGTCATGATCCATGCTGGATCATGACAGATAAAATCACATGTAACCTTTTTTTTCCTTAAGCTGTGTGCTTAAGTTTGGTTTTGCCCCCGGTGGCCATTAGGATTATTACACAGTGGTGTCTTTTGCTCTAGTTTGCCCCCGGTGGTGGTGAGCATTATTGCACATGATTATAAAGCAGGTGTGATTGCTCTGGCTCTGCTATAAAAGAGTGTCAGGTGTTGCAATCACTGTTGGTGATAATGTTCATTTCAACCATCCTTGGTGGAGGAAGGATCTAGAGAGAGGGCCTGGCAGCTCAGTCAGAGCCCTGGTGTGGAAGGAGTCAGAAGGGATTTCCTTGCAGCTCTGACAGAGCTTGGTGGCAGCTATTCAGGAGGAAAGCTGCATTCTGGTGGTGGACTCTGTTGCTGGGAGCAAAAGCAACAGAGCAAAGCTAAGTGGTGTTTCCCTGATTGTATTTTTCCCTGGTGTGTATTAGTACAGAGGTGGGGCCAGTGCCTGCATCACCTTGCTCCCTAGCAAGGGATAGGTGTAGGGTGTGCTAGGGTGACAGGTATCCTAGGGAACCGGCCTAGGGAACGTTAGGTGTGAGGGACACTGACTCAGGGGAGTGCAGGAGGTCTCCACGTCCCCATTCCCTATCGCAGGGTGCACCGTTGCAACTGTTTCCCCTTCTCCCGTGTCTTGTTGCTTTAGTTACTGGCCTGCAGGCCGTGTCACACAGGACAGTTTCACGTGCCGTGTCTTGTTGTATCAGTTACCGGCCTGCTGGTCGCATCATACAGGATGGGTCCACGTGACATATACATGTAGAATACATAGATATATAAATGTCAGTGACACACACATATACATATATATATATATATACACATATTGCATAGATGGATTACATACAGTAAATACAAATAGAATAGGTAGATATATAGATGTCAGTGACAAATACAATTAGTACAGTGCGTGTGCAAATTACTGTACATGTATTTAATTAATAAAAGATTTTTTTTTGGAAAAAATGGCGTGAGCTTCAGCGCAATTTTTGCAACCAGCAGAGGGAAAGCAGAGGGGGGCAGAAGTTTATAGCCTGGGAAGGGGGTAATAACCATGGAGCTTCCCAGGCTATTAATATCACCTCACAACTGTATACTTAGTCTTCACTGGCTATTAAAATGGGGGACCCCCCAAAAAATGATGTGGGGTCCCTCTATAATCAATAACCAGCAAAGGATATGCAGACAGATGCGGACTCATATTAGTAGCCTAGGAAGGGGCCATGGATGCTGTCTTCCCCCGGCTAAAAACATCAGCTCTTAGCCGCCCCAGAAAAGGTGCATCTCTACGATCCGCCACTTCTGGTACTAAGCCTCGCTCTTCCCACTTGCCCTGTTGTGGTGGCAAGTGAGTTAATAGTTGGGGGGGCTGATGTCACCTTTGTTTTGTCTGGTGACATCAAGCCCTGAGGTTACTAATGAAGAGGCATCAATAAGACGCCCCCATTACTAACAACATAGTCAAATTGTAAGAAAACACAGACACCCAGAAAAAGTCCTTCAATTGAAAGAAAGACACAGACTCCTTTAATATTCTTAATGAAATCATACTTACGACCTTGCACACTCCCTTGATGCCCTTGTCATCTGCAAAAGAGGTAAAAAACAAACAGCGAAATTCCTCACCTTTCTGCAGAGATGTTTTTCATCCATTAGTTCCACAATGGGTTCAGCTCTGCTACATCTAGATGGCGGGAGAAGACGGTTGCATTGACAATCCAACACAATGGGCAGCACTTTGAAGACATTTTACAAGTGGTCATAAACTTGTAAATAACTCATGAAAGAGTTAAGTTACATTAAAACCAAACACACCATTGTTATTCTTGCAAAATTTTCAATAAGTTTGATGTGTCACATGACCCTCCTCCCACTGGAAAAAATAAAGTTGGATCCAAAATGTCCAACTTCAAAATGGCCGCCAAGGTCACCACTCATCTTGAAAAGTTTACCCCCACCCAAATACTAATGTGCCACAAACAGGAAGTTGATATCACCTACCATTCCCATTTTATTTAGGTGTATCCATATAAATGGCCCACCCTGTATTACATATATAGCATAATGTGTGTGTGTTTTAAAGAATATTTCTTTTGAAAGCGATATGTAAATAACATGGAGAATTTCTGTATGTAAAGCTCATGTTAAAACACATTGCCATCAGATAGCAATCTCACTGCACTCGGATGTCAATCGAATGCTAGGTGTGAGAAATTGGATTGGACTCGCATGACACTCGCATTACACTCCTGCAACTCTCGGCAGGGAGACTTGAACCAATTTTTCATACCTTTAGTGTGACTCCAGCCTATCAACTATAATATACATCGAGGGGCGCTATTTATTTATTCCTCAGTGCTGCTTTTTTAGGGAACATATCTGAGAGATAAGGCCACTTACTGACCACCATAAAAAAGCGTACACACAGTCACTAAGGAGTTAACCTTGCTGACCATTGGGGGACCAATTGCTGAGACCCCAACCGATCTTAATACTAAGCTTTGAAATTCCTCATTAGGATGCAGAGGATGATTTATAGACATTGAAGCTGAGCAGCAGAGGTGCGCGTGTGCCGTTACTACTAAAAGAATATTAAGAATCCAATTCTCAGAATTGTTGGAGGTCCCATAAATCATCAAGGTGGGGGAAAATTCTTTAGGTCATGTGCACATGTTTTTTTTTTTATACGATGGCAAAATGGTTAAACCACTTTAGAAAATTCCACTTTCATCAGTACCAATGCCAACTACCAAAGCGAAGCCCCTGATGACTGTCAGACAGTCCTTATACAACATAGTTGAACCATCCACATGGTGCCCATGATGTTGTCCACTTGTCGTAATACCGGACACAAGGCAGTGCCGGTGCCTGATACCAACCACATGTGATTGCAAAATAACAATCTTTAGAACTTTCTATATGTCTTCTCGATGCCCCATGATCCATAAGGGACTATGTAGGGCATTGGTCCTGAAGTGTAGAAAGGGTCACACCACAAGTAATGAAAAATCATCAAGAACATTTGCTGTCACTGAGGCAGAAGAATCAAGACTTTCTAATTTGCTTCCATAGCAACTAAGAGAAAGTTCGGATCCCTTTTTCCTTGCTAAGAAACCTTTTGATTTAGGACTAATAATACTCCGATGACAGCAAATACCGACTCCTTCTTCTGTTTATTATGGACATGATACTTTAATATTGCATCTGAGCATCACTGTGAGGGCAATTTCATATATCAAGATGGTTTCAAATGGCCAACAGATCATTGCATTCAATTAAATAATATGATTGTATGACTTGATTGAATTTATCAAACTATGGCTGACACCGTCTTAAAGTTACCGTACAGATCACCTTTCTTCTCTCCGAAGGACCTTTCAAGTGGATGATTGCGAACAATCTATACCTGTGATCACTAGATAATTCCACAATGTTATTTTATTGGCATGCCAGACCAGAAGGGTATTATGACTTTATGTCTCACCGGCTGAAGTGGATCCTTGGTGCCCTTAGTCCAGATGAGCTGTTCTATTCCAGCACGGACACAAACTTGACTCCATAATGATGCAAAAAATATAGTAGACTTGACACAATGATGTGGAACTGATGCAGGCATGATTTTTTTTGTTGCAATGGTGATACTGTGTGTCAGAGCTGGAACAGCCATGAGTGATGACACAGTTGTCAGGAACACCGCACTGCACTTGCTCACTGAGCCAGTGCCCGTGTCCTGAGTAAAGCGAACTGTGCTCAAAGATACCTGTGGAGCGGACAGCAGCCGAGTAGGTGCGTACTTCAGAACAGCAGGACCTGAAGCACGTGACTGCTGGGGGCGTGGCCTAAACTCCAGAGAGCTAGGAGCTGCACGAGAACTCCTAGCAGGGTAACTGCGAGACAAAGTTACCCAGGGGCAGAGACAGGGAGGATAGTCAGGACATAGCCAATGAATCATACATAGAGATAGCTGCAAGGTACAAGAGGGGCGAGCAGAGAGTAGTCAGATCACAGGCAATGAGTCATACACAGGGAGGGTAGCGAAGTACAGAATCAACAGGCAAACTCACAACGGGGAACAGAATCAGGTCAGAACCATATAAACAAGCTATAACAACGAACAGGCACAGGCACACAGAGGTCACCACACTCGGCCAAAGGCAAAAGTATAACTGACAGGGATTGGAGCTTCCCAGGGGTTTAAGAAGCTCTCCCAGAACAATAGAGAGGCCACAATCATTAACCCCAGGTGTGCAGGTCAAAACCTGTACTGAGCTCCAGACATTAATGTAGCTCCCCTGAGGGTTCAGTCACCACAGAGGTACTACACCTCCTCCTGAGGTGTGGTACCCCACCATTCAGGTAAGGTGGAGACACCTGACCACACTCCAACACCTGCATCCCACACAACATAGTAGTGTAGCAAAGCACCCTTTGGTGGCTCCCTGCTTGGAACACGAAGCGTGCTGGGAGGCAGGTGGAGTTTAGTTTGCACTAAAAGAGCGGGAAGAGGATAGGATTTAGTCAGTTAGTTACAGGAGTCTGACGAGGTCAGTCTGTGTAAGGAGATCCCCAGAGTGGGATGGATGAAGGAAGTGCTGCAGTGATCTGGGTCCGTTGGCACAAGAAAGGAACATTGATAGAAAGCCTGACTCTCCATAAGAAGGAAAGGATTAGTACGGAACGTGAGAAGAATAAGAGAACAAGGACCAGGGTTAGAGGAGAACCCTTCCCAAGTTCTAAGCGCAAGGCCGGAGTCCGGTCCCCGAGGTTGTATGGATACTAATGGTCCTGCAGCAGACATCAGAGGAATAGAAGTAGTGACCACTTTATTCCCACACCAGACTTGGGGGCACGGCAGCAAGGTGTGTGAGCCGGGACTAGGTAGAAGGAGTCCCCGATGTAGGCTACAGCTGTCTGCCGTACAAGTAGAGTTCATAGGAACATCTGACAGGAGGAACTCCAGTGTAACTCAGTACTGTGAGTACTTCACTCAAAGGAGCTAAGAGTTGGCTGAGCTCCTGACCTGGAGGACTCGGCAAGGATGAGGGCTCCTGTACCACAACAGACTGTGAGTAAAGTTTGGAACTACATGCACTGGTGTCCTCCACTTATTCCTGCGCCAGCCTGCCCGACACCGCTACATCCCTCCTGCGCCTGACACTACACCATCTAATTGTCACTTCACCTACACTGCCCTGGGACTGCAGCCCTGCCTGTGGAGGGCTATAACATCATTGCTACACCATCTGTCCCAGAGGATCTGTCTGCAGCGTCGGCTTAACATTTGCTGAACACCACAGGTGGCGTCACCAATCACTTATAAACTTTCACCACCATAAGCACACTGAAACAATCCCTTTTGCAATGGAGCCCCAGGGGAATGGACCGGGACACTGCTGCTGTGACAACTCCCGTTGAGAAGATCAACCGGCCCGGTACCGAGTAACCCACGTCCCTGGCGAGTGAGGGCGCTCCATTAACCCCTGACGTGCAGCTCAAAAACCTGCACTGGGATCATGACAGCAGTATTGGAAACACAGAAAAGCAGAGCGTAGCAGTAGAGACTGATGAAGCAGTATTGGACCAAGGGAATAGCAGAATTGAATGATGAAAACAGATGTAGCAGTACAGGAAGAACATTATACCAGATATGAACAGCAGAGACTGATGTAGTAGTATTAGAAACAAGGAATAGCAGAACGGAATACTGGAGACTTATGTAGTAGTTTTAGAACCATGGAATAGCAGAATTGAATAATAGAGACTGATGTAGCAGTACTAGAACAATGGAATAGCACAATTAAGTAATAGACTGATGTAGGAGTCCTAGAACCATGGAATAGCCAAATTAAATAATAGATGTGACGTTAGTCACTTTTCACTACCAAGCCGTTAGTCAGAGTGGTCAAGGAGTCCAAGGTCAGAAGCCAGGAGGGTACGTCATAAACAGAAGGAAGAGACAAAAGCATAGTCAGGTAACGTTCCGAAGTCAGACTACCGGGAGGATAACAGATCAGAGCTTGAAGGGGTTAAAAAGTCACCAAACAGCAAAGCAAAAAACACAGCGGGGGACACCATTACAACCGTGGGCTCTGTGATAGGGAATGGGGAAATGAACACCTCCTGCACTCTCCTACGGATGTGTCCTGATGTCCCTATATAGGTTTTTTCAACCTGTCGCTGAGCAGGATACCTAAGCCCTCGCTTGCCCAGCACCTATCCCTAAGTAGGGAATTGGCAAGTGAAGACACTGGTCCCACCGCTGCACTAATACAACACAAGGTAAGGTAAGACAGACAAGATAAAGAAAAAGGGTAACAAAAATACAGCACTTAGCTTTCTGCTGTAAAGCACCGCACAGCAGGCTAACAACACCAGATTCACCATTAACAGCTGAGGCACCACTGCTCCCAGCAAGCTCCCTCTCCCAGTATGGTCGCTGCAGAATGAACTCTAACACCGATGGTCAGCTGATGCATCAGGTGACCTTTTATAGGAAGGTGGGCGTGGTCACCACCTGCATCAGCAAACTAAGTAGCAATGTAATTACACCAGTGGCCACCGGGGGAAAAAACTGACATTAGCCGCCGATGGCCTGAAAGGAAAAAAAGTTTTAATGTGAGAATACAGATGTGACACGGATCCAAAAATGGATCATGACAGTACATTCTGGGAAACACAGCTCAGTTAAGCAGCATGGCCATTAACTGGAATAATGAACACATGAGACAGCCGATGCCTCACTGTCTCAGATTGGATAATCAAGCTGCCAATCAACACACTGACAGCTCAGCACACTCCTGTACCACATTGGATGGCCACGCTGGCGATGAAATTACTGAACTTACAGAAAAAAATGACCAAAAAGTCCCAGAAAGGTAATATATTTATTGAGTCATTAGAAAATTATTAAAAAAACGTTCCATTAAGATATATAATACATATACTGAACAAAAAAGAGGGGTTATGCTACCCAGAAATTTGAGGCATAAAATATATATGACAAAAATGTGCAAGGATAAGTGGTGATTAAACAAAATACATATTGATATTTATAAAAAATACTAAACAATAAACAATATAAAGTGCACAGACACCAAAAAGTATATACCATAAACCATAAACAAAAGTGTAAACCGCTACCACTGTAAACCTGTATATATCAATATACCAATATAGTGCATCTGTGTGGTAAAGCTGAAAAAAGACACAATATGTGTCACCGTGAATTGAGGTGTCTACCGACCAGGAAAGGGAAAAATTGTGCAGAAATAATAAAAATATGTGAAAATACATACAACCTCTCCTGGTCTCCTGGGAAAGCAACCCGGTCCCGACGCGCGTTTCGGCGCTAAGCATTCATCAGGGGGTGGCGTCTCATAAGGATAGGTGAGTATAAATACTAGCACTAACCAATAACAAATGTGGGTGTGTAAAAAAGGACCAATCATTACAAGGGGCATATGCAAAAAAGTACAAACGTCATAGCGCAACTGCGCAAGAGCGAAAACTAAATGCTGGTAACCCAGAACCAGTAATCAGTATAAACCGGAAGAAAATGTCCGCCAACCGGAAGTTATCGTTACCCGGCAACCAGACGCATGGGTTGTCATGTGACTAGGAGAATAAAGCCAACATGCAAAAACATCATAGTTGCTGAGGAACGAACGGTCCCATGACCAAAAAAAATGGCCAACAAATAGAAATAACATTACTAAATGACCACCAAAAGTCCGTTAACCGGAAGTGACCATTACCCGGCACCAAGACGCATAGATTATCATGTGACCAGAGCAATAAAGCCAACATTAAAAAGCGTCATAGTTGCTAGGGAGCTGGTGGTCACATGACTGGAACAGAAATGAACGGTATAAAATATCCTCACCAGATAACCGGACATATGAATTGTGATGTGACAAAAACCATATCTCCAAATCCAGGATCATTGAAGTTAGCAGGTAATAAACAATCATGGACCCGGAAAAAATTGTGAATCACATAAGACATGCGATCACTTGGCCGAACCATTACGGCTATCAGGTCATCCCGGTACTAGATATATAACTACCATCTGACAACTGGCATATGAGCAAGGAATACCTAGCATTAAAAACATGTGACGTGCACATCCTAACCCAAGCAGAAACCGACGCACATAGAGCAGGGAAGGCGGGAGCACAGGGGAGGGCGCGGCAAAAAACGCGACCCCACCAGGGCAAAACCGCATACCACTGCCGCATGTGCGTACCTGCATAGGTCAAGATAACACGAAAACCATACCATATAAAATACCAATTAATCATGCATAAGCATGAAATGCAAAAATATTTAGAAACTACTGACAGCTTCAGCACACCCTATATCCGATTGACCTCTCAGTAACTGCATCCCAGACACACTGAGGGGTGGAACTGTGACAATAGAGACCGATGTAGCAGTACTAGAACCATGGAATTGCAGAATTGAACAGCGGAGACTGATGTAGTAGTATTAGAACCATGGAAGAGCAGAACTGAATCTTGGAGACTGATGTGGCAATACTAGAACCATGGAATAGAAGAATAAAATAGTGGAGACGGATGTAGTATTATTAGAACCATGGAATAGCAGAACTGAATAATAGAGACTGATGTAGCAGTATTAGAACCATGGAATAGAAGAATTGAATAGTGGAGAGTGATGTAGCAGTATTGAAAACACAGAATAGAAGAATTGATTGATACAGACAGATGTAGCAATACTGGAAGAACAGAATAACAGATTTGAAAAGTGGAGACTGATGTAGCAGTACTAGAAGCATGGAACAGCAGAAATGAATAGGGGATACTGATCTAGCAGTACTAGAACCACAGAACAGCAAAGCTGAACAGTGAAGACTGGTGCAGCAGTGCTAGAAACTTGGAGTGACAGAAATGAGATGAAGAGATAGTTCCCAGCACAATGTAGCTGTAAGGAGGTGGCGGGGAACCTCACGTGCCTTCTCTCTCTTGGTGTCTGTTTGCATGATCACATGTGGCACCTCCTGGTTTATTAATGTTTATATACTGTGATGTCATGTACTGTAATGCAAATGTACTATGTGTTGCTTTATTGTGTACGTAATGTGTACTGCATAGAATTAGGGTTAAAATAGAATCTTAGATAGCATAGAGTAAAAACAGAGTACAGACAGCGCAGGGGTTAACTAAATGGGAGGAACAGTACAGAGCAATGAAGTATAGTCAGGATACTTCCTGATTAGAGCCAGAGGCCTGGGCAGCCTGCCTAAGGGCAGGATACATGAAGTATAGAAGACAGTTGCAAGCCATGGGGATAAATCTGCGGATGGCAGTAAGGGGCCCCAGGCTGGTGAATAGTGCAGATGGGCACCAGCTCAGCAGGACCATACCCAGGAAGGATCCGGGGTCTAAGACCAGGGCAGGAGTTGTTAGGATGACAATCCTAGCATCTTTCCCGAATGGTACCGGACGAGGGGCAAACAGGGAGCTGGTGACGCAAGAAGTACAGATAGGACTCGGATTGTCCAATGGAAACGGCCAGAATTGCCAGGAGAACAGAAGGAGAGAATATAGAAGGAATGGAGTCTGCCTGAATGGCAGGAAAAGTGCATGATATGCGGCTCTGTGTGAATTGTGCTGCCAAAGTGATGAGTACCCAGGTTATCAGTAAACATGAACTGTTTGATAAGGACTATGACTCTGCATTGTTTTATGGTACCTGGGAACATGAAGTTGGAGTGACAGAGACCAAGAGGACTACAGCAACTGAGGTGAATACTCTGCTGCATGCATCACACACACTACAGAAAAGACTTTGTGTTTTATCTGTGGGGTGCCAGGGTGTGGGAACATTACAGCTTGTTGCCACAACTACCACCCTGGCTGCCTTACATAGTGTCAGGATGCCAGCTACCTCAATAAAGAGGTGGTACCATCTGAGGGAAGCTATCTGGACTGGGAGGGTCATGTATGAAAAGTTAGGAGATCTCACTTCAACCAGCTGCAGAATCACTGCAACTTGTGATCGGTTGCAGGGGTCAGGTAACTTGAACCCCGTGTCATTGGATGTTTTTGTGAAGGAGTGCAGCTCTGTGGCTTGGTGAACAGCTCAGGATACATCAAGTCAAGAGGAAAGGTAAGAAAGAACAAATCTGTATCCCAAAGAGCATCTGGCCACCATACACAGGAACAAACTCTCAGTTGCGAGATGGACAGTATTCGTTTTGTTGAGTTCTCTGAAAATCAACAACTCCGTTCACGTTTCCTGACAGTGCGGAGATCTTCAGAGCCAAGAGAAATTGGAGCATAAGGTAGATGGTAAAATTGCAGCATTATACTTTATATGCCGATTGTGCCCAGTTTACATAAAACCTTCAAACCCTCTTTTGTTATGTATTATTGTATACCTTTAAACACTGTTAGGATGATGTATTCTTTTTTTTTATCAATACATGCTTTGAATAGTATACAGTAGTTTAATGTGTGTTTGCTTATGTCAAGTACTATGAGGGTAGACAATGTACAGAATTCACGCTTGGCCTTGCTCAAACACACTCTGAAGAAACAAAAGGATTCATACAATCAGCTGCCGGTATTTGAAAAGATAAAATACAGATATAACTGATGGAATTGTGTGTTATCTGTGGCTTTAAGCCACGGGACTGCAGAGTAGCCTTTTGCATTTTCATGAAATATGTTTTTTTTTGTGGGTTTACATGGGACTGCAGGGTAGCCGTTTGCATTTTCATGACACATGTCTTATACGGATGTTACTGTGCATCCATCATCTCGTCGAAATTCCTTCTCCTTTCCCTCTTCATTTCGAGCAGTCTGGGCTGTGCATTTTTAAGCTGATTAAACCTCCTCGCTGACTCTGCATTTGCAAATTACACAGACCGAATTTGGCGGAATATCAAATGTTCTCCTTTTGTGAACCATTGCTATTACCTATTTTTCCAGTAAAATAAAAAACAATACAAAACAAAAAAAACCTTTATTCTCTCCCAGTGTCCCCATCATGTTTTCAATAAAAGCCTTCAGGGTGGTGCAGCTTCCCCGTCCTTAACACTTACAGATGCTGAAGAGAACGGATGCTCCGAGCGTGCATTGGGAAACATCTGTTACGCTGATATCCACCATATGTATCCTCGCTTCTCGCTCATGATATTAGAATTTAATAGAAGTTTTAAAAACACAAACGAAACTTGCTTCTTTTTTTTACCGATTCTATTACTGATCTCCCCTATGCCAAGTTTACTGTTAGCACATGGTAGAACATTGGAATTTTGCTGTTTCATTATGTGGCCTAATAATATTGCTATACAGTGCCAAAATAATATCGTTCTAAACTGCCCAGACAATGGTGCCAGTAAGTCCCCAAATAACAGAACTGTGTATTCCCAATTTTGCCACATCTGTGACCTGCCATGTGCCATAGATTTTTGTTTTTGTTAGTGCTGCTGTTCTCCTGAATCCGGCGCTGTTTTTCTTGTCTTCCTGCGCCTCTCCATTCCTAAGATATGGCCCTTTCTTCCCTGTACATGAATCTAGTCTTGCTAGTGGGTGTGGTCCAGAATGAGACGCCAACCAAAATGAGCTCATGACCACACCCTCTTAGCTAGCAGGACTAGATTAACATGCAAGGAAGAGAGGGTCATATTTCAGGAATGGAGAGGCACAGAAACAAAAGAAAAATATCACCGGATTTAGAAAAAAAGTAGCATTTACTGCAGATAAAAAAATTATACTTTTATGTCAAGTGACAGGTCCCCTTTAATAGTACCTCCTATAAAAGTGACAGCCAAAGTGTCTATATAAAATCTGCATGCCTGCCAGAATCCATATAATAGTGTCTATCACTTATCTCAGCAGTCTTATCACAGTTCTCAGCAATCACAAATTTGGATGGACTCTCCCTATTTGTTACATAAACAAATCTCACAAGTTTAGAGATTTCTTGTGCCCAAAGAGAGAATAGTAGAGATGAGTGAACATGCTCGGTGATACTTGTAGTGTCTTCTGGACTCTCATGGACTCCCATTATACTCGTTACTCGAATCGAGCAGCCGAGCATTAGGAATTCCTCTATCCGTGTAACGAGCATCTGAGCATTTTAATGATCGCTCATTCATAGAAAATAGTTCTTGTGTGGTACTGAAACATTAGGACTTTGCCATTGCTGAGAAGTACAATCTTTCTTCTTAGAGCTGTGCAGCCAGTGAGCTAAAGGAGTAAAAGCAGCAGCTGCTGCTTTGTCAACTGGATCATTGCCACCAGTTCCAATGCAGAGCATACCAGTCAAGGTGAGTTTGTTGTAGGCTGCTGCACTCTGCATAGGCAGCAATTAAATTCACAAAGCTCCTAGTATAATGAAGTGAGCTTTGTCAATTCAGTAGCCTCCTATACAAACCTCAGAAGCCGATGACCAATTCTTCTTGAATTTTGTGCACTGCTTAACATGTACTTTATTTAGAGGTTAGTGAAACAAGTCACTGTCAGACACTTCTGACACAAGATCAGGTATATTCAATATTATAAGCCTGATCTTTTTACCCATGACATCTGCAGACAATGCTCCATATACATCAGATTGTCTGGATGCAATACAATTTGTACTTCCTAGGAAGCTAGGAAGCCACAGGCTTGTTGACTAGCTTTTGACGATCTTTTGGTCTGTTTCACTTTGTCAGGCAGGTCCTATTTAAATGATTTCTTGATTGAGAACAGGTGCTGCAGTAATCAGACCTGGTTGTGGGTACAGAAATTGAACTCAGCTTCCCAAAGATGTAATAAACCACAGTTAATTTATGTTTTAAGGGAGGAGGGCAATCACTTTTTCACACAGGTCCCTGTATTTTTGAATTTCTATTTCCCTTAATAATAAAGACCTTCATTTAAAAAGTGCATTTTGTGTTTACTTGTGTTATCTTTGTCTAGTATTCACATTTGTTTGGTGATTTGGAACATCTGAGTGTGACAACCATGCAAAACAATAGGAAATCAGGAAGAGGGCAAACACTTTTTCACTCAACTGTATATTTATCGTGGTGATTCCTTTTTATGACACAGCACCCCATAAAACTGCATAAGCTGAATTTTAGAACCTAAAATTGCTTGTTTCCTGCAACCCACACTAGAGGGAGCTAAAGAACTTACTGTATGCTCTTGTGTATGCAAAAAACTCTCTAGCTCCCCCTAGTGGCGGCTTATTATCTTTAAAATGATATCTATGCAGGGGATTTAGAGTTCTGTATGCAAAAGAAATGGCGTATTAATATATTAAAATATTATTTTAGACCTGAAAACAGTATGATATCTCTCTTGTAGTGCTGGAAGGTTAAGGACTTTTGGATATTTTGTTAAACATTTCACTCACGCCATTTGCTTAAATGGCAAGGTGGTTAAAGTGTCACAGTAAAATTACCACTGTACCGCCCAAAGAGTTACACTTGGTGTCACACTTCCACGACTCTCCAGTAGAGAAGGACTATTGTGCATGACAAAGGTCACATCTATAACTGGCTGAATTATGGAAAAGCTCAGCATTACTAGTGCATGCACAATCCACTCAGCCCTATTCAAAGAGAACATTCCCTTTAAGTGTCTCTTTGACCACTGGCAGTGCGGAGACTGTGCTCATTACACAGGTGATTATGTTAATAGAAGATTGAGATGTGGTAAAGACAAGTTGGCCATTAGCAGGGTAATCATGTATCAAACACCTTAATAGACACAATGACCTGTCTTGCCCTCCAACTTGCCAGAAAATGGCTAGAGAAAATTCACAAAGAATCCTCAGACTTCCCGGATGCCATATTTTATCTTGTAGGGTGGGGGGCAGGAGACAATTAATGGCACTAATTTAAGGAAAGCTACGCGTTAAAAGAAAAGAATCCCGTAGGCCTGTTATTTAGTATAATAATTAATTATGGCTGAGAAACACTTCAGTATACTGCCCTTTAAATGTTAAAGCCCCTTCTGGGACCAGTGGTTAAATAGGCTCATTTAAATTGAAGGAGCAGACATTGACTTTTACCAAAAAATATGTCCAAAAAAAGCATTTAGAAACCTGCAGACAAGACTGCAGCTCATGCCTGCCTTTCTACAATCTATAGTTAATCTACCAAAAAGGAACAAAATGCAAAAATGTCTCCAAAATGTGCTCAGAAATTAGACAAATATCTACTGTAATTTCCAAATCTGATTGGTTGCCACTAAGGACTACTGTTTATCCCCTAGAACTCACTCATTTGTGAATAAAATATGAGTACCAATGTTTCCAAGTCTACCATGGCACCGGATACTTTGAGAACATCACCATTATTTTACTGGTAAGTGATTGGTGATTTCCCTATGATGATGAAGGGATATTGCAGTATCCCTGGTGGTCAAGAGTGAATTATAATGTATCTTGTAGTCTATGTTAGTAAATAAGTGAAAACACATTATCATCTATGATTCTCTGGAGAAGCCAATAGAACTAATGACACTGGTGGATTAGGGTTCATTGTAATATCCCCTGCGGCTGCAGACTAGGGTGGTATAGGGTTTATTGGTATTATTTTTGCTGATCTAGGGTATTGTAGGGTTTATTGGTATTATTCCTGGTGATCTAGGGTATTGTAAGGTTTATTGGTATTATTTCTGGTGATCTAGTGTATTGTAATGTTTGGTAGTATTCCTGCTGATCTAGGGCAGTATTGGGTTTATTGGCGTCATGCGTCTGTGTTCGAATCCTTGAGCCTGTGGTATGTGGTCAGTTTTTCTGTCTGACGAGTTACAGCAGATACACATATCTGATTGTTTAGTTTCTGTTATACTTGCATCAGTCTTTTTAGGGTAACAGGTGTTTTCAGTTAAACATTTGTCTACCCTATCACCTTTCAAGTGCAGCTTTGTATACATTCCCCGTGTTGGTGATATTCTCATTTGGATATGCAGCCATACTGACCTTGTTTATGTCAGTCAGTGAAAGACCAGAAAGGGTTTATCTCTCTGCTGATTATGATTTTCACCCTGCACCAATCTCCTGTTTCTGGTTTAGGAAGTAGACGGCATACTCTCTAGCAATACCTTATTGTTTCATTTTATATTTTCAGGCTTGATTTAACTCACTCTGACATCTTTCTCTTTCTCAGCACTCCTTTTCTTCTATAGGTAAACTGCACTCTGCTCTGCCTTCTGGTTACTTAGGATGAACATCAAGCGTTCAACGACCTTTCAGACAGCATAGATCCGAGCTGCTATTGCTTAGCCTGTAGTTAGGGCTATTCCAGCCAATGCAGGAACCAATAGGGACTGCAGGGTCAGAGTCTCTAGTCTGTGCAGGAATCATCTGGGTCAGTTGCAGATTCTAGTGTTTTAGCTATTTTCCCATGTGACTTGTTACACAGTCAAAACAATTAGTAAAAATCCTGGTGATATAGGTTAGGATAAGGTGTATTGGTAATAGCTCTGGTGGTCTTGGGTAGTATAAGGTTTATTTCTAATTTTACAGGTGGTCTAGGGTGGAATACAGTTAAATAAAAATATTTCTGGTAGTTTAAGGTATTGAAGAAGTTCATGGTAATATCCCTGGTTGTCTAGGAGAGTGTAGTATTTATTTCTAATGATCTGGATGTCTAGAGAAGTACAGGGATTATTACTAATATTCCTGGTAGTCTAGGGTGGTAAGCAGTTGAATTGAAATATAGGGGTTTAGAGTGTGGTAGGGTTTAAAGATTATTATCCTGGTGGTCTAGGGGGGCATATGATTAAATGGTGGTCTTAAATTGAAGATTATACAGGTAACAACCTGATGATCTACCTGGGGTCTTCGGCTTCCAGAGCTGTTTCTTTGGTGCAGTTAGGAGATGTAATGAGCCAAAGCTGGTGGGAAAGGCATACAAAATTCACCTTTCAGTTTCAGCTCTATATTGAGATTGGCTTGTATAACATGGTAAATCCTTTCTTCACATCGCAAAGACTAGAACCTGGTTACAAGTCAATCCATCGCAGACACTACTGGTCACACAAGCTACCCCACTGGTAGATACTCTGGCAATGTGAATACTCATAGAGCCACAATATCTCAGTGGCACTGCTCTTTAGTTGTATTGCTGATTAAAATGTTTTCGGCAACATGCAAATCGCTCCACTTTGAGAATAACCACCTTGATGGGACTTGATCTTTAAGAAATGGTCCCAAAGTGGAGGTCCATGAACCACATACCCAAAATAATCCTTCAAAATCCCCTTTTTAGGTCTACAGAAACTGCTTGGCTTGATAAAAGCAACAAGTTCCTTACCAAATGGTGATGAAAAGGTTACAGATATTTGTATATAAATATATATCACATTTAGATATCAATTCTGAAAATCCAGCCAAGAGAAGCAATCAATAAACCCATGGCAGATCTCATTATGCTGGCAAGGCTGTGATGTACATCCACCAATGTCAGGAGATGCTAAGTAGAAATATAATTTTGATGACAAGAAGGAGAAAACACAGACTCATTTGGGATCCATCCAGAAAGCCACTTAGCTAATTTAGAAGATTGTCTCTGGGATCCCAAAAGTTTAATGTCCTGGAAAGTGAGGGCATGCGGTAAAACTAGGGAGTGGTTATGACTGCGCAAAGACAGAAGGACGGAGGAGGTGATTATCCCATCTGCATTGCATGACATTAGAGATATCGTTAAAATGGTAAAAGTCAGGCCGAAATGAAGCAGTTGACGAATGGTTAGATCATTTTACACCTCACTGCCTATTTTAATGTCTTCATATCTGTAATGGCACAACTAGCTAGTGGCCCTCAAGAGCTTAGTCATATGGAGACACATTATATCGATACGCTTCTCAGATGTGTCTTTGGATTCTAGACCAGTGTTTTCTTTATGAAGAGACAAAAATATATTAAAAAAAATATAATAATTACAGACAGTACCCTTCAGGATTCTACTTCCTTATCCCTGACACTACTTTTAAATGCCTGACTTCTCCCTATGTGACCATTCCTTGAATCTCAAGGGTTCAGTCTGTAGGGCATTTTGTATCTCCATCTAATTTTTTTTTTCATCTCAAGGGTTTGGTTCCCTTCATTCTCTTCCAGCTCCTTCAAGTAGACAATCTTCCTACCGGACAATTCAAATAAGTTTTAGGTCCTCTTTATACTGAGAGTTTGCCATGTAGATCTTGACAATCAAAGGCTCCAAAGATGGCACTCCACCGACTCCACTCAGTTCTACGGTATAAAGTTCAAGACAATATTACCAGGTTGCCATTAGGGCAACCCCAACCAGACCTCATTGGTTTCCTTACCGAGGGTAGGAATTATTCCAACCCATACAACAGGACCAGACTACAGTCTCCCAAAGGTTTAAGAAAGATTATCACCTTAACCCATCTGTGGATCCATCACTATGCTGATTATTTTCTATAAGCTCAGCAGATGCACACAGTTAACCATATAGGTTAACCATACCCTTCAGTAACAATGGTTTTAAACATTTTTATTCTCACCTGCTTCTTTATCACCTTCACACTGTGAGGGAGGGCCAGGGCTGTAGTCATGGCCAAGGACACCGGGGCTTCTAGGCCCTGGCCTCCCTTCACATGAAAATAATGTCCATTAGTCAATATACCTGTGACTTCAGGTCCAGCATCGTCAGGATCTCTTCTGCACCACTGAAGGCTATCTGCTAACAATTTTGCATGGATTGAGACACAGTTCATTTCAACTTGAAACTGAACTACTTTACTGTTTTCATTTCTCAGCACATCCAAGTATTTCACAGCATAAGTCACATGATCAACATTACACATTTCTTCGTCTTTCCCTGTACTTCTCTCGCTGTCACACAGCACGTTCCCGGGTCGGACTGTACCATACGGTTCCTCCGCATCCTCCCTGTTTGGCTCTGCCACGGCTAGACACTCCACTATCTGTTTTGCCCCAGACATCAGATCATCTATTCTCGGAGTCAGTTGCCACATGGTGAGTGACCTGCCCTTCTGTACTGTCTTAACTTCTCCTGTGGTACTTCCTATGCCCTCCAGTACATTACGGGGACCTACCGCATTTAACGGTAACGCAGCATCCTCTCTGCTTACACTCACTGCATTTGGGGATTTCCTCAGCCATTTTACCCTGGATCTGAGGGTATCAGCCCATGCGATAAGTTACCACATTATGGAGTCTCCTGCATCCCTGTACTCTCCTGGCCTTTCCCTACAGTGCTGTAGGCCACTATAGTTCTGTCTTGTTGCTTTCCTGGCCTGCTGCTGCAGATGGCTGGGCTCTTTATTTCTTATAACGTTGAGCGGTTACTGCCATGATTCTGGACACTTAGGTCCATGCTATATTACTGTCATCTTTTCTACCAGTTAATGAAGACACCAGGGATCGGTTATCTATCTGTTCGACGTTTGTAGCATTTCGTATAGTTCTCCTAACGTAGATGACCAACTTTGATGGAACACTTTTCTAGGGTCACTTATCTATATATATAATTGCCTTAAATTGTCTGTCATCCACTTCCGTCTGGATGTCCCCTAATCTCACAATCCACCGCGCCAACCGGAAGTACGCCAACCGCCTTATTGAAATACCCAAGTGATGGGTATTTCAATATGGCACCCGCTGGTGGTACCAGGCACTTCCACAGTACCAACAGCAGGACACCGCCGGACCCCCCCACCACTGCCAGACCCGCCACCGACGGACCCCCCCGCGGGACCTGCCGCTGCCTGCCCACCCACCTCCGTCACAGCTGGCAGGAAAGACCGTGGCTTGCGGCCTGAGCACAGGCTGCCAGGACCCCCCGCCAGACCCGCCACTGCCTGCCCACCCACCTCTGCCATCAGGATCCCCTAGACGCTGGACCTGCCTCTGCTGAACCCCCCCACCACCACCGCTGGACCTGCCACTGCTGGCCACCATGTACATACATACACACACACATGTACACACATGTACACACACACACATGTACGTACACACACACACGCACACACACATACTCACGTACTCACACACGTACTCACATACACACACAAGTACTCACATAAACACACACACTCACATACACACACACGTGCTCAAATACACACATACTCACATACACACACACATACTCACATACACACACACGTACTCACATACACACACACACCTACTCACATACACACATACGTACTCACATACACACACATGTACTCACATATACACACACATGTACTCACACACGTACTCACACACACATGTACTCACATATGCACACACACTTACTCACATATACACACACGTACTCACATATACACACACACGTACTCACATACACACACGTATTGACATACACACACGTACTCACATACACACACATGTACTCACATACACACACACGTACTCACATATACACACACATACTCGCATACACACGTGCACGTACTTGAATACACACACACACGCACGTACTTACATATACACACATGTACTCACATATAAACACACACGTACTCACATACACACCCACGTACTCACATATACACACACACGTATTCACATATACACACGTACTCACACACACACACACACACACGTACACACACGTACACACACACGTACTCACACACACACGTACTCACACACGTACTCACACACACACGAACTCACAGACACACACACACACGAACTCACATACACACACACGTACTCACATACACACACACGTACTCACATACATACATAGATGTACTCACATATACACACGTACTCACATACACACAGACGTACTCGCATATACGCACACACGTATTCACATACACACATGTACTCACATACAAACACACATACTCACATGCACACACACGTATTCACATACACACACACGTACTCACATACACACATGTACTCACATACACACACACGTACTCGCATACACACACATACTCACACACACGTACTCATATACACATGTACTCACACACATGTACTCACACACACACGCACTCACATGCACACATACTCACATACACACGTACTCACATATACACACGTACTCACATACAAACACACATATTCACATACACACACGTACTCACATACACACATGTACTCACATACACACACACGTACTCACATACACACACAAGCACTCGCATACACACATGTACTCACACACACACGTACTCACACACACACGTACTCACACGTACTCACACACACGTACTCACATGCACACATACTCACATACACACACGTACTCACATACACACACGTACTCACATATACACACACATACTCACATACACACTCATGTACTCACACACACTTGTACTCACATACATACACGTACTCACATACACACACACGTACTCAGACACACACTCACGTACTCACACACACACGTACTCACACACACACACGAACTCATATACACACACACATGTACACACACATACTCATGTACACACACACGTACTCACGTACGCACACATGTACTCACATCTCCAGCACAGGTAGCAAAGCACCCTCTTTCCAGCCGGCTGTGACTGCACGGAGGTGGGTGGGCAGGCAGCTGTGGGACACACACACACATGTACTCACACACACATGTACACACACATATGTACACTCACACACATACACCACACACACACTTCCCTCCCAATGCGATAGCATCGGGCACACCTCTAGTTACTAATATGCAACCTATGGCACCCTGACATCTCTAACCTCCACAACTACTTTCCCTGATATATTAAGATAAGTGAGATATGGTGTCAACTGTTCCAGATTTCCCAGGAGTTCTGGGCAAAAAGGAGTGGGATTAGGTAATCTCTGCTCAAAAGTGAGTGGAATGTGGTGGTTTTAGGGATGAGTAAGGATTTTTCAATAAAGAGAGGGGTTGGGATCCCCCCAGAAATGTAGAAATTATGGCGAGAGACTGTCTCCTTTTTTGAAACTTCGTGTTCAGATCTCATGTGGCCATACTACCTTTCCTGCCCTAGATAAAGTTAACTTTATATGGAAAATAGGCTTAACCCTCCGTCAGGCGCAATAGATCTGACAGGCACACAGTAATTAGTTTCACTTCTCTCTCCTTGCCCACTTATCAGAAAACCCCACCCCTCCTAGTTATCTCCTGACTCTACAGGCTCTGTGAAACCTGATATCACAGTGACTCAGCAGACCTTCTAGTGAGCAGATATCAACACTTTGGCTTCTCAGGCACATTGCGCCTGATTTCAACACAAATTGAAAGGTTAGTATTTTCTTTTTTTATTCATCACGATTGTGTATTTAGCTTGTTTTATGAAGGATTAATGTTAAGTTAGTGTACATAAGTACTGTTTTCTTATACAAAAGGAGGGTGGCTTCTAAGGCACATTGCGCCCTAACACATACTCTTTCTCTTTTGCTTCAGATTTTCTGCTGCAATGGCCAGAAAACAGTATGATTCATCTAAACCCCTTCATTTAGAAGAAATGAAGATTTTTTTGTTAGAAGATGATGAGGAAGAACCAGCAGTAACTGAGGATTTAGAGGAATCTAGTGACATTTCATCTGAAGATGAGGTAGCAGAATGTAACACTGATTCTGGAACAGAGCAGGATGGTGATGACACTGATACAGAGGAAACAGACACAGATCTAGCTTATTATTTGGGCAAAGATAAAAATACAAAGGACGTCCCAAGGACGTTCCAGAACAAACACCGACTCTACCACCTTCTAAAAGACGCAGTTGTACTACCTGCTCATTTGTATCTGGTTTCAGAAGGTTTTCTAAATATGACTGCAAAATATGTAAAGAATCAATCTGCCTTTCCCATGCAACTTTCGTCTGCCAGCCTTGCTTTTCTAAGTGTACCTGTGCTGCTTCTGCTGCAATTGAAACCACTGAAGATGAGTAGAAAATAATTAAGTAACATCTAAGTGCAATATCCTTTAAGTTTTTTTCCATAATTTTATATTTAAGTAAAGATAACTGGAGCCTATTTGGCGGTACAACCGAAAAGTGGTACTTTTAGTTTTAATAAGTTTATGGTTAATAAATGTATTTTTTTGCATCTGATTTGGTGTAATCTCTTTTAATACATTCCTATGAAGGTCACTGACTACTTCTATAGTCCTGAAATTGAAATATGTAGCTACTATAGGTGGTTTTCTGACCTGTGCTTGTCAGGCACATTGCGCATGAACTGAGGAGAATCTATATTGCGCCTGACGGAGGGTTAATGAGTTTTAGGGAAATTTAAGTTATATGTGAACCTATCAATGCATCACCAGAGTGGATTTTTTTTTACGGGAGATTTCCATTTAATGATTACAAGCAATTTTTTTTTAAAAAAATTATAAAAATAAATAGAGGAAAGTATTTTGTAATGTTGCTGCAATTTTTTTCAGTGGCACCTATCATGCGACCACCCCTGACCTCTACTGCTACTTCCCCAGATATAGACATATCAAATATATCATCAGCTATATCTCCCTTACTAGTTCCTGTACAGATAGACACATCCATCCTAATCTTCTGGGCACATGCGTGTGCGGTTGACATTTCCCATTATCCCAGCTTTTAATTACAGCAAGTCATTAATACAGAATTACTGCTCATCTCGCAGAGCCGATTTCTCAGTATTGCGTATGAGCCAGATAGGGGGCGAGTGTCACATTCGCTTATTCGTGTGACCGATGAAGCATTTAATATCTAGATGTCAATAAGAGGCAGGAAGAGCTCCGGCCCATCGAGGATTAAGCAGCCTGTATGTGACTGCTGATAAGGGCAGATTGGCCCACACAGATCAGCCCAATTCTTATGCTATTAAAATTTTGAGCCCTTTGACTAGTCGTATTGGGAGCAGACTGCCATCCTTCATAAACATTTGTTTCACTAGTGTTTATAACCGTCTGTGTCGCCACTGCTGGGAAACCATTCCACAGATACACTGTCATTAGACTGGTCACTGCCTTGGCCAGGACTCTCCATATTTCCTCACTGGAGACTGTTTTTTTTTCTAATTTGGCAATCCTTCTCTTTAATCCCTTCCAATTTTTCATTTTTGCTCTTTTGTTTTTTTTTCTCATCTTTTTCCAAGAGCCATAACTATTTTAACTATTTTGTTCCTCCAACCACACAGGCATATGAGGACTCGTTTTTCGCTGGACTTTTTGTAGTTTTGAATGAGATACTGAAAAATGGGGAATAAAATCTGAAGTCGGATGAAATGGTGGAAAAATAAAATTCTGCCACTGTTCTTTGAGCTTTGTGTTTACGGTGTTCATTGGGCCCCAAAAAATTATTTTCTAGGTCAGCATCATTACAGCGATGCCAAACATAACAGTGTTTTTTTTGCATTTTTGTGTTATAAAAAAATATTAAGAATTTTTGTAAAAAAGATTTTCTGAGACCCATATCACCATTTTCTGAGACCCATATCTTTTTCTTATTTTTTGTCAATGGGGCTGAGTGAGAGCTTGTTTTTTGCGTGGTAAGCTGGTGTTTTTATTAATACCATGTTGGGGTACATCTGACGTTTAGTTAGCTTTTTATTGCATATTTCAGGGGAAATGTGGCAACCAAAAAGCAGCAACTCTGGTATTTTTTTTGCTCTTTAGTGTTACCATACAATAGTATGGTAATAATATTTTATTTTTGATAGTTTGGACTTTTACAGACATGGTGAAAGCAAATATCTTTTCTTATTTTTAATTAGAAAAATTATATATTTTTTCATTTTTTAACATTGCTTTTTTAAAACATTTTTGTTATTTTTCCTTTTTGTAGACCACCTTGTACTATTCTACAATATTGCCATAAATTTACTGATCTCCCATGTAACGTAGCCACAGCACTGAGATGGTAGTAACAGATGCCGTGGAAACCTATTGGCTCTCTGCAATTGCATTCTGACGGGGCCATTGCGTGCCAGAATGATTGTGCCAAGCAATCGAGCCATTTAAATATTATTGGAAAAGATTGAGAATAGCATTTAAGTAACTAAACAGCATTTGGAGCTAGCTCCAGTCTCTGATGTTAAAGGTAGGTGTTGACTGTATAACACAGCAGGCACCTGCCCTGTTTATGGAGCTGGCTGATCTCTTGAGCCCAATAAATACATCATTCTCCTAAACATAGAATGTACAAGTATTTAGAGAAGGAGGTAAAGAGGCTTTCCAGGACTTGTATATCCCAAGGATAGATTCTCAGTGTAAGAACAGTGTGGATGCTACTCCAAAGACCCCCCACGATCGACTGACTAAAGCAAAAGTGGCACAGCTCCATGCATTATGTAGTGGTTATGACTGGAACTGCAAGTCCTCTCCTCTACACATGGAAGCTGCAGTACCATTAATGATCACTACACAATGTGCAACTTCTGTTTTAGCCAGTGAACATGGAGTTTTTGGAACTAAAATAATCAGGGCCTATACTGGGGATATTAAAGTCCTCTTTGTCAACTGTGATATTATTTGGTTTTGCCACACACGTATCTATCTGATTAATGTTATATCATAATTTAACCATCATACCCCCAAAAAATCAAAATGGCAGAATTGCTGTTTTTTGGTCACCTTTCTTCCCAAGATTAGGAATATAAAGAGATCAGAAAGTCTTGTAGACGTGATGGGTGAGCCCTAAAATGCTTGGTTGCTTGTTACTATTAACGAGCTTTCTGTAATTCTCAAGTGCTTGTCTCGAGTAATGGGTATAATGGAAGTCAATGGGAAACTCGAGCTTTTTTCCGGTGGACCTTCCAAAGAGGTCTCAGGGGCATTAAAATTGCTGAAATGGGTGGAAAAAGTGCTCATATGGAAGGAGAACAGCATGGAGATGAACCCTGGATGAATCTCTGACTGACAGGTCGCTTCTCTGGGACAATGTTGTCAGAGTATTAAGCCACTTTTACGGACTGACAATAAAATATACAAAACTGAACATAAAATTAATTTTACAGGAAAAAAATGTTAGGAAATATTCTTTCCTGTAAAATGACTTGTATATAAGGCAAAATAACAAAGAGGAAAAAAATAACCCACCTCCCCCACCTCTTAGGTTAAGCATTTACTCCATCATTAATAAAGCATAGACACACCTACATTAATTCTTATCTATCAAATAGGATGACAACAGCTGTCCAGACCTGCATCCCACCACAAAAACCACTCCGAAGTAATCACTGGAAAATGAAATCATCCTCAGTGCCAAAGTGAGGGGCTAAATACCCCCTTGCGGTCTCAGGGTAAGGAATATTCTAAGAGTGCTGCTCAAACTGTTGGGGTGCAGCTGTAAGACCCTATTTTCAGAGATGATGTCCTCCACCCAACTCTCAAAAAGCTGAAAGTGTCTTCAGTAGAGATGGTTAATTGAGCTGGGCTTTCAGATGGCCACCTCTGTAGCTGTGGTGTCATTATTCCTATGGTTAATAATTTTATAGAGCCACCATAGGCAGTGCGGTGGCTAGAGGGAAAAGTTGGCCAACTGATCCCCAGAGCAACCACATGCAGAAATATCACTAATCAAGGTTTAAGTGTTATTTTTTTGCTGGTATATTCTTATCCTCATGCACCGCGTCCCACCTTAAAAATAGTTTATGATTCAGTCTTTTTTTTGTCCTTCTCCTCCTCCACCATATCCAGAGTAATCTTGCAACCCTCAAACAATTTTTAGAGGTCCACTAGTGGGGTGTGGGGTGTTCAGAGTGAGAAGGTGGCCAACTGATCCTCAGGGCACCCACATGTGGCTAGTTCCCATATCAAGGGTTAGGTTTTCCTCACTCCTTCCCAAATTAAAAAAGGGAATATGATTGAGGGTTTCTTTGGCCTTCATCTTCACCATATCCACAGAGTCATCATGTGGCCTTCACTCAATTTTTAGAGGGCCATCAGAGTCAGGGGTGTACAGAGGGAGAAGGTGACCAACTATTACTCCCATTTCAGCAAGTAACCTACAGCTGTCGCTTGCCTGGCAGTACTGCAGCAGTGCTTGCAAGTGCCAGCTCACCATCTGGTTTGCGTCTACCCAGGAACTAAACATTAAATATGTTGTGAGCAGCAATGGGCAGTAGTTGAATAGCAGCTCCAACATACCCATTGATTTTCCATCAACTATTGATGAGTGGCCATGGATGTATGACATCTATGAGGAATCAACCAAGATTGTAAATGGCAATGTCACCATAATCATTGTTAACATGCTGCTTCTGTGTCTAATTAAATGCTCCCTGCTAACAATTAAAGAGAAAGGTTTGCATGTGGACCAGGCTGAGATGGAGGAATAAAGCATACAGGGTGATACGAGCTTGCCAATCTCCTGTCCATGATGCTGTCACAAGTGGGTCACGCCAACCTGGGAGACCTGGTGATAAAAGATCGCTGTGTATTGTGAATTGTAGATTTTCCATTTAGCCTGTGTATTTGGATCCCATATTAAGTGAATTTGTTTTCCTTTGATGCTGAAGAGGTTAACGACCCTCTCTATGCTGATCAGAAACTTGCAGCTCCATTTCAACTGCTTCTGATCTGGTAGTTCACTATTCTATAAAACCTGGCCAGATCCTCTCTGACCTGTAGGTGAAAACTCTGCTTTCTTGTTCTTAGGAGGCACTGTGCTGAATAACAGTTAATTGTTGCTATTGGAGATTTGTTTTCCTGTGCTGTGTACTGAAACTAAGTAGGTGAAGTTTGGAGTTGTGGTGTTCTGTAGTTCTGCTGTGGGGGTCTGTAGTTTGCTGTTGTACATGTGTATTTATCTCTTGTTCCCTTTTCCCATTTAGTTTATTCCCCCCAGTCCCTATCCTCCTCCTTATTGTTGGCTAGTGCTTTTGTACGATAGAGGCTTTCTGTTTTTCTGTTTTGTCTTATTGTCTGGTATAATGACTCCTGGAGTGGACCCTCTGGGTCATGGTACCAAACCTCCCCGGGGTGAGCTGACCTAGTGAGACTGACCCCTATACAGGGAGCGTCAGGGGCAAGCCCAGAGGAGTCGATACTATGACAGCCGGTACCAAAGGGGCGGCTCGTAGGAGGCTTAGGAAACAAGGAATAGATCTGTGAGAAGACAGAGGGCACTGGGGAAAACAAGGGGTCACGGTGCAGACAGGGATGCGGGCTCCAGAGGTGGGAGGCAGAGAGAGAGAAACAGGATCCCTGGACCAGTGACCAAGGAGACGGGGCAGGACCCAAGGACCACCAGGGACTTAGGAGAGAAAAGGCACTGAAAGAGAATGCAGACAGAATAGGTTAAAGCCAAAGCTTAGACAAGAGCATAGGCAAACACCCAGGGGCTTGAGTAACTAACAAGCACCAGAGAAGGGACTACAGGAATAATCAGGTGCCTCTTCTAGGAGGAAGCAGCTTGATATACCTTGTACCTTCCGCCATTAGCAGGACGGTGCTTCCGGGTCAGGACACTGCAGCTGCATAAAGCGCCGGAGAAGCGCGCGGCCGCGACCTAAGCTGACCAGGGAGCATGCGCGGACAGTGGAATCCCCAAGGCATCCGAGAGACTGGAAGTGTTGGAGAGACGCGACGAGACCCCCTGTCCAGCAGCACACCGGGACCCAGAAGCGCGAGGAACGAGGTGAGTCTTGCGGGACTGGGTGCCACAGCTGTGACATCTGGTTTACCTTTCATGTCTGTTCCATGCCTCATGGGGTGGGGAGGGGACAGAATAGAGTTTTTACAGGAGCATAGTCTGAGACTCGGGCCAGTCTACCTTTAAGAGTACCCCCGGGAGAAGGATAGTTAGGGTCCTTGTTCAAGGGACAGATTGAGGCCTCTCTTCCATGCTGAAGACTGTAGCAGTGTGACAGATGCAGATGCGAATGTGTCCAGCTCTTTAATTGTTGTTGCACATTCACAAGCACCATTAGCAACTTCCTTGTCAGACCTCCATCTATTTTCAAGTTATTTTACTTGCTGACATGGAATCTACAGCCACTCTGGTAGGTCTGAACATATGCTGCAGCCCCATAGCTGGCACTGTAGATAGTCTAATTGTCCTAAATCATCTTACAGACTCCCTTTAAGCTTTTGGATGGAGCACAAGATGGTCATCCTACAATGTATCCCTGTACACCTGTCCAGAGCCACGTGTCCTTATACAGGTTTTCCTACAATTAGCATTAGCCATTTATGTTTTCTATGATCATTTCTCTGAAACCAATAATCCTCAGTCATACGAGAAACAATTTATTTTTTTTTCTAAAAGTTGTATGCTCGTTATATTGTATCTTCCCAGGAAGTTAACGAGGGCTGCAGAATCAGAACTTAATTAAAGGACCGAATCAAAGCACATGGGAAATAGAGAGGAGATGTGTAATCCCTGATCTAAAGCAGAAAGCAGACTGAAGGCAGGATGGATGTGCTGTGTCAGGACTAGGCAGGAGAGAGAACGATACAATGGGGGAGGTCACTTGTCTGCCTCCCTACAAGTCATCAGAAATGCCGCGGCCATCTGTCATCTGTATTATTGGCATGCCATACATGTCACAGTGTCTGTCATCTCCTCACTAATCACCGTTCACTGGGTAAAATGAATTCCTGCTTCTTAAAGTGACACTTTCAAAAAATACCTGTCTAATGGTTATCTATATAGCAGAATACGTGACTATTTATGCCAATCTCGTCAGTATTGGTTTTGGATCAACCATACCCATTGTAAGTGAAGTAGACCTGAGTTAGGGATCACCATTGCCTAATCGGCACTTTTCAAATATTTTCTGCTTGTGGCCACAAGGGTTTCATAAAATAAGAAAAAAACAACTGCTGTGCAGTTAAACATATTCCATGCTGCTCTCCATGGTGATGTAAGCAAAAGTCCTGGCCAAGACCTCTTGAAAAAGAAGAGAAGGTATTGCATGACAAGGGAAGGAGACTTTATCATTATTATCAGCTTCTAAGGTTTTAAAACAGCTGTTGGGAAGTCAATATTCCTAAAGCTGCTGTCAATACAATCTGTACAAGACCTGGAGCAAAGGAAGAGATAGTTGGGCATAACAAGGGAAGGACACTTTATCATTATCACCATCTTTAAAGGTTTAAAAACAGCTCTGGGGAAGTCAATGTTACCAAAGTTGGTGTACAAAAGCTTTTATGAAGGGGAGCTCTTTGTTTTTGGAAACGGATAGAACTACAGTGAACTGTATCTACAAGGACTGACACTGATCATAGTTTGGTATTTGCTTTTCTTTAACACCAATCATGCCCACACACCTCCCAACTGGTGACTTATAGAAGGGATCCTCAGGGATGTGGCTATTCTTTTTAGAAAATTATGAGATTCCCAACTTCTTCGATATCTTTGCTCCTGGAGGTCCCAGGCAGGAGATATTACTGTCAAGTTATTTATCACTCTTTTGTCTATCCATAGAGTGGAAACTTGGCATACATATCATAATCCTTATGCCCAGTATTAATTTGGAAGTGTTATCATAATTTCCCAGTGACATAAGACAATGCATTACATTCACCACTTCGTCACAACTCCAAAAATATGACTTTCATAACTATAGGACCCTGGGTGTTCAGAAAAAACCCCAATACATATACTGTAAGTTGAATGGAACAAAGAAGCTCACATCAGTCTGTTTGCCCTTATGTGCAGTTGAGGAACCAAGGGCTATACACTTGTGCTCAAAAGTTTACATACCCCAGGAGAATTTTTGCTTTCTTTGCCTTTTTTCAGAGAATATGAATGATAACAGCAAACCTTTTTCTCCACTCATGGTTAGTGGTTAGGTGAAGACATTTATTGTCAAACTACTGTGTTTTCTCTTTTTAAATCATTATCTATAATATGAAGATCTATAACAACAGACATATCAGAGGCAGGGAAAGAAAGTTTATCTTCTTCTGAGGTTTTACAAGCCGTGTTGGACATATTTGGGCAGCTTCAAAACTAAGCTAGCAGATTTTGGCTGTACAAATAAGCAGCATTAGAACTATATGATGTGTGGAAGAGACGGTCACAAAGGCACCTCAGATGCCTAAAATGAAATTGATCCTACAAATGTCACCAAGTGGGGGCTGCATAGAATAAGCGAGAGAAAGGAAAAAAGGGTTTAGGAAATTTGTATATTTACTGGTTCTGGTTCACAAAAAACTGGTCCACTTAACTAAAAGTTGTGCAGGGGTCTTAGGCACAGTGGGTGTATGTACCATAGTGCAATAGATTTACTATAATATGTGCCAAAAAGACTGGACTGTAGCTGGAATCTTAGCTGGCTGTAGTTGGTTTAAATTTAACTTTCTGGTGCACAGACAGCTCAAATGATGTAGCAAATTTGGCAAATCTTACTCTTTGTCACGGCTTAACAGAGGCGTAGCTAGGAGTTTAGTTCAGGTGGAGATACTTCTGAGTGGGCCCCTAACCACGTAACCCTGATTACTACGTTGTTGACGCACCCTAAGGCCGAGGTCACATTACTGTAGAATACGGACGAGTGCTGTGTGACAAAAAAATCACAAAGCACTCGGCCCAGTGTTAATCTATGGGGCAGCTCACATCACTGTATTTTTTCTCAGGCGTATTTGACGTGTGTGTAAAATCGCAGCATGCTGCAATTGTACGAGTATATCGTCCGAGACTCTCTAATGCTAGCCTATGGGTGCGGAAAAACTAGGACAAAACACAGACCATTCGTCTAGCTTTCGACAAATACGCACACATTTTCCTCATTTTTTCCCATTGAGCCATTTAATTCAATGAGGCAAGTCAGTGAGAAATGTAAAGCCATATAGATGTCATACGGATGCCATACGGATACATTGCATTGCAAACGCATTATACACAGATGACCATATGGAGAACACTGTGTGACTCTCGGCAGGGAGACTCAGAACGATTTTCCATACGTTTAGTGTGACCCCGACCTGATAGTGGATGTAGGACAACCTCAGCAGATGAGAGTGCTGTTGCTGAAAATAATCTCTATAGACCAGCACTGATATTACCACCATAAAGTGAACATATAGTGGTAGATACTAGTGCTACAGAACATATAAGAAATCACAGTACAGTTACAGATAATGACTTACAGCTGATGTTCTTTCTGGTAGAATCATTCACTTTTCACGTCTTTTCCATCTGGCCCAGACCGACTTCTCTTTCAGGACGGCTACAGAGAATACAACACAGACACATCTGACTTCTCACATTTCCAGCACTGTTCCCATCTATCCCCAACCTGCACAAACTGCTGATACCCCAATGCTGAGCAGCTGCTGCCATACGTGTCCCTATTACTGCACCTACTGGCTGGTACTGAGTGTCCTCTAATATTCCTCTTACTGATGCCCTAGATTTCCCTTTCATTGCACTCTTAAAGTATGATATCAGAATAAGTGCCCCACAAGCACTAAGACACTCCTACAGTGTATTCCTCCACAGTACCCTCCACATGCACAGTATGATGACCCTACTGTACCTCAGCCCTCAACTGCCCCAGAAAAGTAGTGTGACACCAACACAGTATGATCTCCTAACTGTGACCCCCACATAACCCTCCTTTAGTATAAAGGGCCTACATACAAGATAATGGCCCTACAACCCACAAAGCCCTCCACACAGTAAAATGGACCTCATACAAACCTTCACAGTGTATAATTACTTGATTACATTTTAAAGGCTCCCACATAAGGTTCCAAATCCATACAGATAATGCACAACATAGCTCATACAACATACTGCACTCCATAGCCCATACAGTATACTGCACCTCATATTCCATATAGTATACTTATAGTATACTGCACCCCACAGTTCATACAGTATAATGCACCCATAGTCAATACAGTATAACACACTCCATAGTCCATACAGTGTAATGCATCCCATATGCTATACAGTATAGTGCACCCCATAACCCATACAGCATAATGTAGCTAATAGTCCATATAGCACAATACACCACATAGTCCATACTGTATAATGCTCCCCATTGTCCATACAGTATAATGCACCCCATAGCCCATAAAGTATAATGCACCCCATAGCTCGAACAGTATAATGCACCCCATAGCCCATACAGTAAAATGCACCTTATAATTCATACAGTATAATGCACCTCATAGACCATACAGTATAATGCCAATGAAAGCTCATACAGAATAATGCACTCCATAGCCCATACAGTAAAATGCACCTTATAATTCATACAGCACCTCATAGGCCATACAGTATAATGTAAACGATAGCTCATTCAGTATATTGCACCCCTTAGCCCATACAGTATAATGCACCTTATAATTGATACAGTATAATGTACCCTATAGCCCATACAGTATAATGCACCGCATAGTCCATACAGTTTAATGCACCTCATAGCCTATACGATATAATGCACCATATAGCCCATAAAATATAATGCACCCCATAGCCAAACAGTATAACGCACCCATAGACCATACAGTATAATGCACCACATAATCCATACAGTGTAATGCACCCCATAGTCCATGCAATATAATGCACCCCATAGCCCATACAGTATAATACACCTTATAATTCATACAGTAAAATGCACCCTATAGCTTATACAGTATAATGCACCCCATAGCCCATGCAGTATAATGCACCCCATAGTCCATATAGTATAATGATTCCCAAAACCCATACATTATATTGCACCCCATAGCCCACACATTTTAATTCACCTTATAATTCATACAGTATAACGCACCCCATAGGCCATACAGTATAATGCACCCCATAATCCATACAGTATAATGCACCCCATAGTCCATACAATATAATGGACCCCATAGCCCATACAGTATAATACACCTTATAATTCATACAGTAAAATGCACCCTATAGCTTATACAGTATAATGCACCCCATAGCCCATGCAGTATAATGCACCCCATAGACCATATAGTATATTGATTCCCAAAACCCATACATTATATTGCACCCCATAGACCATACATTTAATTCACCTTATAATTCATACAGTATAATGCACCCCATAGGCCATGCAGTATAATGCACTCCATAGCTCACACAGTATAATGCACCCATCAGCCCAAACAGTATAATGTACTCCATTGTCCCTAGAGTATATTGCACAACATAGCCCATACAGTTTATTGCACCCATAGCTCATTCAGAAAAATGCACCTTATAGTTCATACAGTATAATGCACCCCATAGCCAATACAGTGTAATGCACCTCATAGTCCATACAGTATAATGCACCCCATAGTCCATAGAGTTTAATGGACCAGAAAATCTATAGATTTTAATGCACCCCAGAGCCCATACAGTATATTGCTCCCCATATTCCATACAGTATAATGCATCTTATAGTTCATACAGTAAAATGCACCCCATGAGTCATACTGTATAATGCACCCCATAGTCCATACAGTATAATGCACCCCATAGTCCATATAGTATAATGCACCCAAAGGCCACACTATATAATATACTCATAGCCTTTATAGCATAATGCACCTACAGTTCATACAGTATACTGCACCCCATAATCCATATAGTATAATGCACCTATAGGCCATACAGTATAATGTACCCATAGGCCATACAGTATAATGTACCCATAGGCCATACAGTATAATGCACCCCATAAGCCATACAGTATAATGCACCCCATAGTCAATACAGTATATTGCACCGCATTGCACATACAGCACAATGCACCGCATAGCCCATGTAGTACAAAGCACCCCATAGCTTATACACTGTAATGCACCCCATACAGTATAATGCATCCTACAGGCCATACAGGATAATGCACCCCAAAGCAGGTATGGTATAATGCACCCCATGGCCCATACAATATAATGCCACCCATAGCTCATACAGTATAATGCACCCCATAGTCCTTACAGTATAATGCACCCCATACCACATATCGTATAATGCACCTTATAATTCATTTAGTATTATGCACCACATTGCCCATACAGTATAATGCACCCCTTAGTCCATACAGTATAATGTACCCCATAGCTCAAATAGTATTATTCATTCCATAGTAAATACAGCATAATGCATCCCATAGCCTATACAGTATAATGCACTCCATAGTCCATACAGTATAATGTACCCCATAGCTCATACAGTATAAAGCACCCCATAGTCCATATGGTATAATGCACTCCATAGTCCATATGGTATAATGCACCCCATAGTCCATACACTTTAATGCACCCCATAGCACATGCATTATAATACACCCCATAGACTATATAGTATAATGCACCTCATTGACCATACAGTATAATGTACCCCATAGTCTACACAGTATAATGCACCCCATAGGCCATAGAGTAAAATGCACCCCATAGTACTCAAAACAGTTTTATGGCCACCACAATGTTTTACAAAAATTATAAAATACAATACTCATCTCTCCTCCTCATTCCTCTGCTGCTCCGGTCTCCGCAGCTTGTCTTCTGAAGCGTCGCACATCTCACTGCAGAGGACGCCATGTGGTGACGTAATTACGCTGAAACGTCAAACACTGAGGAAAAATGATGATGCTCCCTCCTCCATCATTGCTTTCATCTGTATTGGCAGATGTTGATACAATTTAACTTGAGGGGTGGGGGGCCCCATAACAGCTGTGCAGCAGTGCAGTCTCCCTGCTCTCCCACAGAGTTGAACTGTATCAGCAAACTGTGGGTCCCTCAGAGCTTGGGGCCCTGGAAAGCCTCACTCTCTGCCCCACTGTAGCTTCACTACTGCTCTTCAGACTTCATTATACTGTAGGGGTTCACTATCTCAGATAGGCTACAGTTCACACCAGCAGTGGATATTTGTGTCAAAACAGTGTGAGGTTTTTTGAACGCCATAAACTTTCACAGTTCTTTAAATGAAAACCAGCCTTTTTCTAGCACAAAAGAATAAAAAATATCACAATACTTTCTCAATGAAGGCAAAGCAACTAGTGATGGGCGAGCACTAAAATGCTCGGGTGCTTGTTGCTCGAGTCAAGCAAATTGGAATACTCAGGTGCGTGACCCGAGCAACGAGCCCAATGTAAGTCTATGGGAAACGCAAGCATTTTTACTGCAGCTCCCCCCGGTGGTCTTTAGAGGGACTAGAAATTGCAGAAAACAAAGGGAACAGTGTTCAAATGACATGGGAACATCATGGGGAAGACCCCTGGAAGCATTTCTGACTCCCAGGTCACTGCTGTGAACATTGTTCTCAGAGTCTTACGCCATTTTTACAGACTCACAATAAAACATTCAAAAACAAAGCCAAAATGGATTTTCCTGGGAAATATGTTAAGGTACCTTCTTTCCAGGGTAATGACTTGTATATAAGGCAAAATAAGTAACCGAAAACTGAAAGACTAGGAAGTATGAGTCCAGAATAGCCTTAATTCATACTGTTAAAATTACATGGTTTTTAATTTATTTTGAATAAAGATTGTGATGGGAAAATAAAAATAAAAACATTGTCAAACATTTTAGAATAGACACTTAGGCCCTGATTTATCAACATTTTTCATGCCAGTACTGATGAAAGTGGCCTGCTGAAGGGAGATGCATCTGACTTATTAAGAAGCACACGTCTCTTAATGAATAAGAGGAGTCTGACAAGTGGCATGCGACACAATGAGTCTCACCACAAATCCTTCTTCAATGAGCTACTGGAGTAAGATTTCTACAGTAAAGAACACCCCATCTCAATCCCAGCTTCACCGATTTTGGCAGAGCTGGGCGAACCTGGCTTTAAAATGTTTTTTCGTTGCATAAAAATTTTCAATGTGTTTTAAGCCATAATCTCTTTGATGAGATGAGACCTTAGTATAAAACTTTAATTTAAACAGTAAATCATTTTCTTTAGTCAACCTATTAGGTTCCTGAAAACCTATTGGGTTACCCGATGAGGGTGACCCACTGAGAGGACCCCCCGGCCTAACCATTTTGATGCCATTGTCAATATTCCACACTGCATCCACAGAGTTAGACTGCTTCAATGAAAGCTGGTTCTAAGCTCGCTCCATGCAATTTGCCTTGAAGAGATGTTGGGAAAGTGGGTGAATGCCAGGCAGACCCCTCCAGCTCAATTGCATGTCCTGCCAAAATTAGTGGTACAACACCACTGTGTGGTAACAGGCACCAAGGTCGTCTGTTTCAGTGGTAAAACATTGCAATTGTATCTTGTATGTATGCCACTTTTTTACTATTTTAGTCCATAGATAAGACCCTCATGCCCAACTGAGTAAGTATGCTCACTTTCAACTTGTTTCGAACTGTATGGTTGCTCCTTATTGCTATCACTAATGAAGCAATAAGGCAAATGTCCAATACCATTACAGCACTGTAATACCATGGTAGATTCTGTAGATTGAGAATGCAGCGGCCCCCACCATGTTAGAGAAGGGCATGCAAGTGATTGGCTGGCTTTGTGTGGCGTCACAGGGGCTATAAAAGGCCGTAACCGCCGCCCGCCATCTTACTTCTGCTGATCTTAGCATAGGGAGAGGTTGCTGCTGATCGTTCTCAATGGGGAGAGTGTTTAGGCAGGGAAAAATAAAAAAAATTGCTAGTGCTGATAGCGAATGTCACTGTAAAACACAACTGTATAGTGTGCAGTGACAGGGGAGGCTATATTTGTGCGCAGCAGCTCTGTTGGTGATTAGGCTGCCTTATAAGGCTCCCTGATAGCTGCATTGCTGTTTGCACACTGCTGTGCAGACTGCATTTTTAAAAGCAAACATCCTTTTATTCCTTTTTTTCTGCACAGTAGATACTGAGCGTACATTTTTTCACACACCGTATAGAGGTGTACGCTCCTCACACACTACCGTGTACCGGCTGGTATCACGGACAAATACATGCTATATGTGTGTGACTCCGTTAAAAAAATACACAGAAATTAACATTTTTCCATACATACACCATACAGAGGTGTCCGATTATCAAACAGTATCGGATATCTGGTGTTCTTATTACTGTCACATCTACACAGAGTTAGCGTGTGTGTGTGACACTCCATAAATACATATACGGACATTTCCGTTTCTTTATACACCGTATTGAGCAGTCCGATTGTCAAACAGTATTGGATATCTGGTGTTCTTATTACTGTCACATCTACACAGAGTCAGCGTGTGTGTGACACTCCATAAATACATATACAGACAATTCCATTTCTTTATACACCGTATTGAGCAGTCCGATTGTCAAACAGTATTGGATATCTGGTGTTCTTATTACTGTCACATCTACACAGAGTTAGCGTGTGTGTGACACTCCATAAATACATATACGGACATTTCCTTTTCTTTATACACCGTATTGAGCAGTCCGATTGTCAAACAGTATTTGATATCTGGTGTTCTTATTACTGTCACATCTACAAAGAGTCAGCGTGTGTGTGACACTCCATAAATACATATACGGACATTTCCATTTCTTTATACACCGTATTGAGCAGTCCGATTGTCAAACAGTATTTGATATCTGGTGTTCTTATTACTGTCACATCTACACAGAGTCAGCGTGTGTGTGACACTCCATAAATACATATACGGACATTTCCATTTCTTTATACACCGTATTGAGCAGTCCGATTGTCAAACAGTATTGGATATCTGGTGTTCTTATTACTGTCACATCTACACAGAGTCAGCGTGTGTGTGTGACACTCCATAAATACATATACGGACATTTCCATTTCTTTATACACCGTCTTGAGCAGTCCGATTGTCAAACAGTATTTCATATCTGGTGTTCTTATTACTGTCACATCTACAAAGAGCGTGTGTGTGTGACACTCCATAAATACATATACGGACATTTCCATTTCTTTATACACCGTATTGAGCAGTCCGATTGTCAAACAGTATTGGATATCTGGTGTTCTAATTACGGTCACATCTACACAGAGTCAGCGTGTGTGTGTGACATTCCATAAATACATATACGGAGATTGACAGTTTCACCAACAACGTATACAGCTGTACACCTCTGATACAGTACCGTATATCTGCTTGTTGGATTACGGTGAAATACATACTGGGTGAGCGTCTGTGACTCACAAAATATATACGGAGATTTCACTTCTTATATACACCTTACACAGCTGTACGCTACTCATACAGTACCATTTCTCTGCTGGTATTTTTGGTACATTTTCCCAAACATGAGGAAGTCTGGTGGAAGAGGCCGTGGACGTGGGCGGAAGGCGCAGCTGGTACTGATGGTGGTGGTGGTGGTGCATCGGCTGGTTCTGGCAAAAGTACAATAGCAGCTAAGGCAGGAGGTGTTGAGCCTGCCTCATCGTCTGGCACAAGAAGGCCTTTAACGTTCCCTTTTCTGGGAGTAGGTAAACCGCTTTTAAAGCCGGAGCATCAGGAATAGGTTTTGGCTTACATTGCTGAAACAGCCTCCAGCTCTATTGCCTCCTCTTCTGAAGTTATAAAAACTGCAAGCACAGAGTCATCAGGGCAGGCCTCTGGTCAGGAACAACAGCTTTCGTTGTGTCCTTCACCCACACCAAAAGTGAAGGCTGCTGCAGCACACACTTCAGATTATTCATGGAGCTCTTTTCACATACCATTCCTGGGTTATCAAGTCAAATCCTGAATTCCCCAGTCCAAGATGAATCTGACATGGAGTGCACTGATGCACAGCCATTGCTAGACGAATCTGCTGGTACATTCACCCACAGCACTACATTGCCCTCGCAGTCTACTGAGCCCAAATCAGACCCTGATGAAACTCAGGTGCCCCTTCCCGCATATTATACCACCTTACACAGTGACACAGAGGAAGGTACAGAGGAAGGTGCAATGACATTGAAGACGAGGTCATGGATGACCCAGTTGTTGACCCGGATTGGCATCCATTGGGGGAAGAGGGCGCTGGTGACAATAGGTCAGAACAGGAGAAGGATCTGCAGCAGGCATCGTCATCGCAGCAGCGGTTATCCGGCAGGCCCGTAGCTGTCAAAAAACTTGGCAAGAAAACTAAAAGAGTTGCAGGACAGCTTGGCCAGACGGTAAAATTAGCACAGCGTGCAAGCCCTGAAAATTTGTACCATAGCAGGAAGAGTGCAGTGTGGCACTTTTTTGAACAAAATCCTACTGATGACGCAAAGGTTATCTGTAAGAAGTGCCGAAGGACCTTTAGCAAAGGGAAAAATCTAAGAAATTTGAATACCAGTTGCATGCTTAGACATTTAACCAACATGCACTTGCAAGCGTGGGTGGAATACAAAAGCTCAAGTTAGCCAGCAACGCTCCATCGCTTCCCCCACTGTAAGGCCACCGCTAAGCACACCACCATCAAGAAATGTTGAGGTGTCGTCGCTAGGCCAAACCAGTCACGCAAACACAATATTTTCGCGAAGAAACACTGAATCTAGGCCATCAACACCATCACCATTACCAACCCCTTCTCAGTCCGTCATGTCCAATGCTAGTTCCCCCATATGCAGCTCTCAAGTCCAGCTCACCCTACCAGACACTCTGAGTAGGACAAGAAAGTACTCATCCTCGCACACTGGCTTTGAATGCCTACATTGCCAAACTGATCTCATTAGAGATGATGCCCTTCCGTTTGGTAGAAAGCAAAGCTTTCCGAGAGCTCATGGCCTACGCGGTCCCACGCTATGACATACCCAGTCGGCACTTCTTTTCTCGAAAAGCCATCCCTGCCCTCCACCGGCATGTGAATGACCGCATTGTCCATGCACTAAAACAATCAGTGAGTGGAAAGGTGCACCTCACAACAGATGCATGGATCAGTAGTCATGGCCAGGGCCATTACATGTCCATCACTGCACACTGGGTTAATGTGGTGTATGCAGGCTCCACGAGGACAGCGGCGGTGGAACAGTGCTGCCTAGCCCACAGTATAGGAAACAGTTGGGTGTAGGCGTTCGACCCTCCTCCTCCTCCAGAAGCGAAAGCTCATCGGCAGAGTGCAGTCGCACGAGCACTCCATCCACATCTGTCAGTGTTGCACATGAGGTGTCCCACTATCGAACAGCTAGTGGTAAGCGGCAGCAGGCTGTTTTAAAAATGATGTGTTTGGGTGACAGTAGACACACCGCGGAGGTACTGGCCGAGTACTTGCATCGACAAACTGAGTCATGGCTGGGCAGTCTACATCTTGAGCCAGGCAAGGTAGTCAGTGATAATGGGAGGATGTTGTGAGTTCATTTTTCCCTTCACCATTGAGGTCTGATGAACTCCCTCCTCTGGTGAAGGAAGGTAGTGAGGCTGATTACCAAACACCTGGGCAGCTAGATGATGACTGGGTGGCTGGAATTGAGGACTGGATATAAGGCAGCCGACGCCCTTCTGCCTTGCTGGTGATCCTGCTGGATTCTTGGAGACCAGTCTGATTCCTGCATCTCAAAGCTAAGTTTTTCTGCTCTGCTTTGTACTCTTCAGTTTTGTTTTTGTTTTGCTTTGTTTTTTGGAAGTTCTGCCATCCCCGGCCGGGGGTGAGCTGAATTCCGTTTTTTGTCTCTGATCTATTGATTTTTTGCTCTGTCTTCAGAATATACCTGAGTGCTGCTATAGTCTTTTGAAGCCTAGCGACTTCAGGGCCTGTTTTTCCTATCAGTCGGTTGGCTCATTTTGGATAGGGTTTTTGCGGATGGCAGACAGCAGCTTTCCTATCCTGTCCTATTTAGTTAGCTTGGGCCCCATCATTTGCTCAACCTATCTTTCTATCTGTGTTAGTGTTTTCATCTTGCTTCACCGTCATTATATGTTGGGGGCTGCCTATTGCTTTGGGGTCTGCTCTGGGGCAGTTTAGTTTTCCCCTTTCTGTCTTTAGGCTATGTAGTTCTCCGGCTGTGATCGAGGGGTCTAGGGCACCGTAGGAACCCCCCACGGCTACTGCTAGTTGTTGTGGATAGGTTCAGGGGTCTGCAATCCGATAGCTGCCAACCTCTCTGGTTTTTCTGGACTTAGCTAGTATTTTGTTTTTTCCTGCTTCGGTGACTCATCATAACAGAATCACCAGCCATACCGCAGATCCTAGGGTACTCAATAGCAGGAGAGAATTGTAAAAAAAAAAAAAAAAAGTGTGTCAGGATTTTTTTTTTTAGTGCATATTTTTTCCTCTATATCTCTGAGGCCGTACGGGGAATTTTTCTCTCAATGGAGATGAAGCAATTGTCTGATCGTGTGGAGCAGCTCGCTGCTGAAGTGCGGGGAATTTCCGCCTATCTTGCTCATTCACATGCTGCTGAACCAAAGATTCCTACTCCTGATGTGTTTTTTGGGGATCGGTCTAAATTCTTGAATTTCAAGAATAATTGTAAATTATTTTTTGCCTTGAAGCCTAACTCGTCGGGGAACTCCGCGCAGCAGGTTAAGATTGTCATCTCTTTGCTGTGCGGCGATCCCCAGGATTGGGCGTTTTCTTTGAAACCTGATGATCATATTCTGAATAATTTGAACGCAATTTTTTGAAGCCTTGGGGATGTTGTATGATGAACCTAATGCTATTGATCAGGCTGAAAAGACCCTGTTGGCCTAAAGCCAGGGTCAGGATTCGGCAGAGTTGTACTGTCAAAAATTCCAAAAGTGGGCGGTCCTTACTACCTTGAATGATGGTGCCTTGGCAGCCCTCTTTCGGAAGGGTTTGTCAGAAACTGTAAAAGATACTATGGTGGGATCTCCTGTTCCCTCTGGTCTTGACGATTCTGTGTCATTAGCCATTCAGGTGGATCGGCGTTTACGTGAACGCAAAACTACACGAGAGATGTTGCCACCTGTTGAACAAATGCCTGAACCTATGCAATGTGATAGAGTTTTGTCTAGGATGCAACATCAGGAGTTCAGAAGGCGTAATAAGCTGTGTTTTTTTTGTGGAGATGCCTCGCATATTATTTCTGTCTGTCCTAAACGAGAGAAACGTTTTGCACACACGTTTTCTGTGGGTGGTGTTCAACCTAAGTTTCTTCTGGCAATTACTCTGATCTGCTCCCTGTCCATATTTTCCGCCAAGGCTTTTGTGGATTCGGGAGCAGCTCTGAACCTGATGGACTTGGATTTTGCTAAACGTTGTGGATTTCCGATGACACCTCTGCGGACGCCTATCCCTTTGAGGGGTATTGATGCTACTCCTTTGGCGAAGAATAAACCTCAGTTTTGGACCCAGGTGGTAATGCGGGTCGCCCCAGACCATCAAGAAAATTGCAGATTTTTGGTGTTGCATAATTTGCATGATACCATTGTTCTGGGGTTTCCCTGGTTGCAAATCCATAACCCAGTTCTGGATTGGAAATCTTTGTCTGTGGTGAGTTGGGGTTGTCGGTGTGCTCTTAGTGATGCTCCTGTTTTCTCCACCTCTCCCCAGTCGCATGATGTTCCTGACTATTTGGCTGACTTTTATGATGTATTTAGTGAGAATGAGTCTGCGTCTTTGCCTCCTCATAGGAGTTATGACTGTGCAATTGAGCTGAACCCGGGGTGTAAATTCCCCAAGGGTCGGCTCTTCAATTTATCTGTACCCGAGCACGAGGCTATGCGATCCTATATTAAGGAGTCATTGGAGAAGGGTCATATTAAACCATCCTCTTCACCCTTAGGTGCTGGGTTTTTTTTCGTGGCTAAAAAGGATGGTTCATTAAGGCCTTGTATTGACTATCGTGCCCTCAACAAAATTACTGTTAAATATCAGTATCCGTTACCCCTGATTTCTGATCTATTCTCCAGAGTTAAAGGTGCTTGCTGGTTTACCAAGCTTGACCTCAGGGGGGCGTATAATCTTATTCGCATTAAGCATGGGGATGAATGGAAGACGGCGTTTAATACTCCGGAGGGACATTTTGAGTACCTGGTGATGCCTTTTGGGTTCACTAATGCCCCTTCTGTCTTCCAGTGCTTCATGAACGATATATTCCGAGACTTTGTGGATAAATTTTTGATTATCTATCTGGATGATATTTTGATCTTCTCCAAGAATTGGGACTCTCATGTGGAACATGTTCGGACTGTGTTCCAGATTTTGAGGGAGAATTCCCTGTATGTCAAGGGATCGAAATGCCTTTTTGGGGTACAGAGGATTTCATTTTTGGGATTTATTTTGTCTCCGTCAACTATTGAAATGGACCCGTCCAAGGTACAGGCCATTTATGATTGGGTTCAGCCCACTTCTTTGAAGGCCCTCCAGAAGTTTTTGGGTTTTGCTAATTTTTATCGGAAATTTATAGCTAATTTTTCTGGTATTGCCAAGCCATTGACAGATTTGACTAGGAAGGGTGCTGATGTGCTGAATTGGTCTCCGGAGGCTGTTTCTTCCTTTCAGGAGCTGAAGCGAAGATTCACTTCTGCTCCGGTTTTGCGGCAAACTGATGTCTCACTCCCGTTTCAGGTGGAGGTGGACGCTTCTGAGATTGGTGCAGGAGCGGTGTTGTCCCAAAAAGATCCTGTGTCATCTAAAATGAATCCTTGTGCTTTCTTTTCCCGAAAGTTCTCCCCATCCGAACATAACTATGATGTGGGGAATCGGGAACTGTTGGCCATGAAATGGGCATTTGAGGAGTGGAGACATTGGTTGGAGGGAGCCAGACACCAAGTCATGGTCCTTACTGACCACAAGAATTTGATTTACCTGGAGTCGGCCAAGCGCTTGAATCCTAGACAGGCTAGGTGGGCCTTGTTTTTCACACATTTTGATTTTGTGGTCTCTTTTCTTCCGGGCACTAAGAATGTCAAGGCAGACACCCTCTCTAGGAGTTTCCTTGCTGATTCTCCTGTTGTGACTAAGCCTGCTACCATCTTAGGCGAGAGGGTAGTTCTTTCTGCCATCTCGCCCGATTTGAGACGTGCTCTGGAAGAGTTTCAGGAGGACAAACCTGAGCGTTGTCCCAGTGGAAAGTTGTATGTTCCTGACCAGTGGAGGAAGAGAGTGATGTCTGAAGTTCATTGCTCTGCATTGGCTGGTCATCCAGGTATTTTTGGTACTAGAGATCTGATGAGTCGGTCTTTTTGGTGGCCCGCCTTGTCTCGTGATGTCAGGAATTTTGTGCAGTCCTGTGGGACTTGCTCCCGGTCTAAACCTTGTTCTCGCTCTAGTTGGTTGTTGATGCCTTTGCCGGTCCCCAGGAGGCCATGGACCCATATTTCAGTGAATTTTATCTCTGATATGCCTGTCTCTCAGAGAATGACTGTTATTTGGGTGATTTGTGATAGATTCTCTAAGATGGTCCATCTTGTACCACTCCCTAAGTTGCCATCTTCCTCTGAGTTGGTGCCCTTGTTTTTGCAACAGGTGGTTCGCTTGCACGGGAATCCTGAGAACATTGTATCTGACAGAGGAGTTCAGTTTGTGTCTAGATTTTGGAGGACTTTCTATTCCAAGCTGGGAATTCAGTCGTCCTTCTCCTCTGCGTTTCACCCTCAGACCAATGGGCAGACGGAGAGAACAAACCAGACTTTGGAGTCGTATTTGAGATGTTTTATTTCTGCCGGTCAGGATGATTGGGTTTCATTTTTGCCCTTGGCCGAATTTGCTTTAAATAATAGAGCTAGTTCTGCCACTTTGATGTCACCTTTTTTTTGTAACTTTGGGTTTCACCCTCGATTTTCTTCAGGGCAGGTGGAGCCTTCTGCCTGCCCAGGTGTTGACACTGTGGTGGAGAGAATGCACCAGATCTGGGACCAAGTAGTGGATAAGTTGTCTCTCTCCCAGGAAAAGGCCCAGCGGTTTTCCAACCGGCGTAGGACCGTTGGTCCCCAGTTTAAGGTGGGTGATATGGTTTGGTTGTCATCAAAAAATATCGCTATGAAGGTGGCTTCTCCTAAGTTTAAGCCTAGATTTATTGGAACTTACAAGATTTTGGAGATTATTAATCCGGTCTCTTTTCGGTTGGCTCTTCCTGTCACATTTAAAATTCATAATGTGTTTCATAAGTCCTTGTTGAAGAGGTTTGTTGAACCAGTAGTTCCTGTGGTGGCACCTCCTGACCCTATATTGGTTGAAGGTAACATGGAATATGAGGTAGAGAAGATACTGGATTCCCGTCTGGCTAGACGGAGACTCCAGTATTTGGTTAAGTGGAAGGGTTATGGTCAGGAGGATAATTCCTGGGTCCCTGCCTCTGATATTCATGCCGAAAGATTGGTTCGTGCCTTTCATCGGGCTCACCCTGATCGCCCTGGTGGCATGGATGAGGGTTCGGTGACCCCTCCTCAAGGGGGAGGTACTGTTGTGAGTTCATTTTTCCCTTCACCATTGAGATCTGATGAACTCCCTCCTCTGGTGAAGGAAGATAGTGAGGCTGATTACCAAATACCTGGGCAGCTAGATGATACTGGGTGGCTGGAATTGAGGACTGGATATAAGGCCTCTTTCACACATCAGGTTTTCGCCGTCAGGCACGATCCGACGCTTTTGACAGAAACCGGATCCGGCGAAATGCAATGCCGGATCCGGTTTCCCCCCCATTGACTTGCATTTGCGCCGGATCGCGCCGGATGGCCATGCGTTTCATCCGGTTTTCGCCGGATCCGGCAATGTGTCGCGATCCGGCGTCTGGAAAAAACGGCTACTGTAACGTTTTTTGTCTCCGGCGAAAAAGCCGGACACGCCGGATCCGGCGCGTCCGGCTTTTTCACACAATGAAAGCCTATGAGCGCCGCAATGCGCCGGATCCGGTTTTTTGGTCTGAGCATGCTCAGTAGCTCTGCCCACAAGACATATATAAAAGCAAGACAGTGGGACCCACAGCCACACCCAACATGCCACCCAAGAAAGCAACCAAGCGCAGCAGGAGAAGGCAGGAGACCACTGCAGCACCATCAGCACCACCACCACCCCAAATGGAGCAGCAAATGGAACATGCTGAGGAGGGGAGGCCAGCAGCAGATGAGAGACGGTAATTATCAAATCCCCCATTCCTCCAAACTAGGGCTATTGAATATCAAGATATTCATTGGCCCTTTGTTTCTCTTTATTCAACAGCCGCCCAATAGATGCAGCAGCAGCAATGGCAGCAGCTGGAACACCACCCACAGGCATGGAGTGTGGCCACCAGGAAGACAGCACATCATCTTCTGGGAGCCCTCCCTCGCATCGTCAGCGTTTGACGGTAAGTTTTTATTTCCAAAATCCATCTTCTCTGTAATATATGTCTATTCATTGCCTTTTATTTCAAAACAGGGTTCACAAGATGAAGAGGAGCTCCCAGAAGAAGAAGGAAGGGGTGGACAGACACCTGGAGTGGGCTCACAATTGGTAAGTTTTTTGCATCAAACGCAGAAACACAACATCACTGTCATGTCCGCCATGTTTGTCATGTCTGCCATGTCTGTTTTGTCTCAAGAACTCCTGGAGCGATGTGCATATCTTGTCTGCTGTCCTGCATGTTCACTAGAGCAGTGTGCACACTCACCTCATGCCTGAGCTGCAGGATGCCTGCGTTTCTGCTCTGCCTTCTGTGATCTTCTCATCATGTCTAGGAGTCCCTGATCATGTGTCCCTGCCTGGATCCTGCACTGTCTGGTTCTGCAATCATCTCGTCATGTCTGGAACGCTTATCATGTGACGTTTCCTAAAGATCCTGCACTGTCTGGTTCGGTAATCATCTCGTCATGTCTGGAACTATGATCATGTGACCTGTCTAGGTTTCAGCACTGGATCTGCAGTCGTCTCGTCGTGTCTGGAACTCTGATCATGTGACTGTGCTCTGTTATCCTGTGGATCTGAACCCGGAAGTGCTCCCCTGGTCCTGACCTGGAAGAGGAGGTGCTATGCCCTATATCAGGCCGCCCCTTCCTTTGCTCAGGGCCTGAGTATTGTGTAGTGTCCCTGCATGGCTGCTTGGTCTGTGGGGCGCTCCCTCTATTCTGTGCCCTTGCACTCTGCCCTGTCGTGCATCTCTGCACACGCTCCGTGCTCGTACTCCATCTCTTGTCCCGTGCCTTGTCTTATGTTTGTCCGTTGTGCCATGTTCGTCCTTGTCCTGCTTGGACTTGTAGTCCTTCTGTTATTCTCTGCCTTGCCTTTGCTATGCTCTGCCTTGTTCCTCCCTATGGCCTGAGTATTCTTAGGGAGGAACAAGGCAGAGCATAGCAAAGGCAAGGCAGAGAATAACAGAAGGACTACAAGTCCAAGCAGGACAAGGACGAACATGGCACAACGGACAAACATAAGACAAGGCACGGGACAAGAGATGGAGTACGAGCACGGAGCGTGTGCAGAGATGCACGACAGGGCAGAGTGCAAGGGCACAGAATAGAGGGAGCGCCCCACAGACCAAGCAGCCATGCAGGGACACTACACAATACTCAGGCCCTGAGCAAAGGAAGGGGCGGCCTGATATAGGGCATAGCACCTCCTCTTCCAGGTCAGGACCAGGGGAGCACTTCCGGGTTCAGATCCACAGGATAACAGAGCACAGTCACATGATCAGAGTTCCAGACACGACGAGACGACTGCAGATCCAGTGCTGAAACCTAGACAGGTCACATGATCATAGTTCCAGACATGACGAGATGATTACCGAACCAGACAGTGCAGGATCTTTAGGAAACGTCACATGATAAGCGTTCCAGACATGACGAGATGATTGCAGAACCAGACAGTGCAGGATCCAGGCAGGGACACATGATCAGGGACTCCTAGACATGATGAGAAGATCACAGAAGGCAGAGCAGAAACGCAGGCATCCTGCAGCTCAGGCATGAGGTGAGTGTGCACACTGCTCTAGTGAACATGCAGGACAGCAGACAAGATATGCACATCGCTCCAGGAGTTCTTGAGACAAAACAGACATGGCAGACATGACAAACATGGCGGACATGACAATCACACTACACACAACACATAGAAAACAATGTTCTGCAGACCACACACAGCAAACAAATGCCTACATCCAAAGACATAACATTTTTTGTTTTCTTCTCTAGTCTTCCCAATCTGGTGCTCGGCCAAGAGGTCCTCGCAGTGCCTCCCAGGGTCGTCGGCGACAGCAACGCGGCGGTCACCAGCGTGTAAGTATAAATATTTTTGCTTTGTTTTTTTGCACTTTTTATTTCATTTCTTTTGTGGAGGCTAATTATGTTATTTTTGTCTTTTTCTTTAACAGCCTTCACAGCGTGCTCCCGACTCTGACGGTGAGGATGGAGGACTCGATGTGGACCACCTCATCGATCTCGTCAGAGAAAGGGAGCCGCTCTGGAATATGGCTGACCGCCGCCACGCTGACCTTATCGTTACCCGACGACTCTGGGAGGAAATCTGTTCGCTCCTTGTGGGCCGCTGGGAGGACCTCGATGTTCGGGCCCAGATTAAAGAGCGTAAGTATATACAGTACCGGTTGCTTGATGTAAACCAGTGTTTCCCGAACTCCAGTCCTTGTGGTCCCCACGGATCATGTGTTCAGGATTTCTATTTACTATGGAAATCCTGAAAACATGACCCCCGGGGGACCATGAGGACTGGAGTTTGTGAAACACTGATGTTGTATACTAATCACTCCTTTCTCGTTTCAGGGAACAGAATTGTGAATCGGTGGCGGTCTGTGAGGGATCGTTTCAAGAAGGAGTTCAATAAAGAGATGCGGGCCCCGAGTGGATCTGGAGGACGCAGGAGCAAGTACAAGTACGCAGAAGCCCTGTCGTTCCTCCGGGAAACAATGGTCACTAGAAGGTAAATATTACACACCACATGTGAAAAAAAATGTTAGATGTAAATTTTTTTTTTCAGCCAGGGCCATACCATGTCAGTATTTTAATTGTTTTTTTTTCTCTTTATTCCACAGCACGGTGAGCAGCACTCGGGAGCCTGCACGATTGGACCCTTCTGAGGCGATCCCTGAGGAGACCGGCACCGAGGGACACTTCGACCGCCCCGGTACATCTGCACCTTCCCACACATTCGACCCATCTGTCCCATCCACCAGCACAGGAGCATCGTGGCCGCCTACATTACATGAAGCTGCTGGTGAGGAGATCGCTTTCCCTTTACCCCACCCTTCTGCCCCTGCCACCTCTAGTACACCTGCGGGTACTGGGCGGCAGCGGCAGAGGGGTCAGGAAAAGACTTATGCGCCAGAGTTCTTGCATCTGAATGCATCTTTCCAGAACTGTCTAAAAGTCTTGTCAGAGCAAATCTCCGCAGGCTATCAGCAGATCAACTCCAGCATTCTGGAGGTGAAGACACTTCTGCAAACCATGCATTCAGAAGCAAGATCTTCGCCAAACCACACCTTTTTCAGGTCTGTTGTGGATCGCATGGAAACGCTCTCTCCTGCCCAGCAGATGCATGTAATGCATTCATGCCACGCTGCTCTCCAGCAAGTTACCTCCCAACCTCCTCCTCCCACCACAGTAGTTCCTCCACCTGCACCCCCTCCAGCCACTTTCCATCCTCCTCCTCCTATTACATCTACACCCCCTCCAGCCACTTTCCATCCTCCCCCTCCTATTACATCTACACCCCCTCCAGCCACTTTCCATCCTCCCCCTCCTATTACATACCATCCACCTCCCCAGCACCAGCAACCTCCCCAGCACCAGCAACCTCCCCAGCACCAGCAACCTCCCCAGCACCAGCAACCTCCCCAGTACCAGACATCTCCCCACTTCCAGCAACCTGCCCCGTACCAGACATCTCCCCACTTCCAGCAACCTGCCCCGTACCAGACATCTCCCCACTTCCAGCAACCTGCCCCATACCAAACTCCTTCCCCATACAACTTGCCATCAACATCATCTGCTCCTACAGTCCCTGCCCAACCCTCCACTCCACCACCCACCACCTCTTCTGCTTCCCACATGTCCACCCATTCTGTAGTTTTTTCCACACCTTCACCTCTAACTGTTCCTTCCCCACCACGATCCCAGTCCTCTCTCCACACTCCCAGTGTCGAAGTGTCCCGCAGCCCCTCCAGCAGTATTTCCACCACACACTACACAGATTTATAATGTGTGTATTTAAATAAAAATGACCAGTTTTATGGTTTCAAAGCTTTATTAAACAAGTTTATTAAAATTTTAAAAAAGTTTACTAAAAAAAACATTTTTCAATAAAAGTTAAATTATTTTACACTGGTTGTCTGTCATTTCTTTCTGCGGCGAAAAAGGTTAAATACAGGGTATTTAAAAGGTGAAATGGTATTCAAAACTAGGTATATAACTGTGGGTAAATTTTAGCTTTTTGCCACAGTTGTGTTCCTGGTTGTGTTTGAAGCAAAGTATTTCACCTAAAAAGTTGTGTTTATTGTTGGTGATTTCCTAACAATGTACACAACTTTTGTTAAAAGGTGAAATACTTTGCATAAAACACAACCAGGTACACACCTGTGGCCTAAAGCTAAAAATAGAGACCATGACAAGATAGCCAACTTTGGTTGGCAAAGGTATATACTGTTGGTACAGAAGGTACACAAGTTTGGTTAGGGCACAAATCTTTCACACTCTGTCATCCTGCCAGTGTACTCTGCCTTGAGGTGACATAAAGTATAGTGCAAAATTGTCCCTCATTACTGAAACCGTCACAGAACTTCTAGTGGTAATGTCATGGTAATCTTGCAAGGTGGTTTCTTCAGAGGTGTCCTCAATGGAAATGGGTTCCTTGCAGATAACAAAATTGTGGAGTACCACGCACGCTTTGATCACCTCGTCCACAGTTTCTGTCTTGAGGTTGATCGCAGTCAATAGGACCCGCCATTTGGCTGTCAGAATACCAAAGGTACATTCAACCATTCTTCTTGCTCTTGTGAGGCGGTAATTAAAAATGCGTTTTGGTCTTGTCAATCCTCTGCTAGAGTACGGTTTCAAAAGGTGTTCTGACAGCTGGAAGGCTTCATCCCCTACACAGACAAATGGCATAGGTGGACCAGATGTTTGCGGCAGCGGTCTAGGTGGTGGGAACTGGAAGGTGTTTCCATACAGTTTACGCCCCATGGCAGACAGTTTGAAAACTTGAGAGTCATTGGAGCGGCCATAGGCCCCAATATCAACCGCAATAAATTTGTATTCCGCGTCAGCGATGGCCATGAGGACAATTGAAAAATATTTCTTGTAATTGAAATATTCCGATCCCGATCCAGCTGGCTTTACAATGCGGATATGTTTCCCGTCCACAGCGCCCAAGCAGTTTGGAAACTGACATATCTGTTGAAACTTGTCAGCAATTTCAATCCACCTCTCTGTTGTGGGCTCTGGTAAAAACTCTTCAGCTAAGGAGTCCCACAGTGCACGGCATGTGTACTTCACAATTCCAGATATGGTGGAAATCCCGAGTCTGTACTGGAAATGCAGTGACGAAAGGGATTCTCCAGTTGCAAGAAATCTGTGGGGAATTAAAAAACAATAAATTAGTTTTAAATCACAGCATTACATACCAAAACTGACCTATAACACTTGGAGATACAAACTACCACCAACAAGATTGCAGTGAAAGTGTGCTCTGATGCGAGCATATCCAATAAATGTGGCTTACCTTAAAGTCACCATCAGACGCTCTGCGGGTGAAACAGAGAAGCGGCAATAGGTGTCCGCTTTTCTTATGAGGTGTGCAATGCGCTCCACCAAGTAATCAAAATTCTCCATTTTCATCCTAACATATCCAAAAAATTTATCCGGGTTTCGGCGAAGGTCCATGCAGAGTGTAGAATAGACCCCACACGTCATTCTCTTGGCTGTGATAGGGTGGATCCACAAACGTCGTCTACGATGCCTGATGCGCTGCTGTCTCGCTCTCTCCTTCTCCAGAACAATCACTCTCAAACGATTCGCCTCCGCTATAAAATCCGCCAAATTCTTCAAAATATTTCCAATGACAACATCCATCTTCGCCAGTAAACTTGCTCTTCTCTCCAACCTGCACTTTCTCCTCTACAACCTGTCAAAGAAGGGCTGTAGGAACATGCTATATACAGTTTTCCAGTAGTCAATCCCGTTCGGAAGGCCACAAGGGTCAATTTTAAAAACCGGATCCGGCGTAATCCGTCGAAAAACGGATAGAAAAACGGATGAACCGGATGAGACGGATCCGGTTTTGTCTGTCAAGAAAAAGACGGATCCGGCAGAAAACCGGATCCGTCACATGAGGTTTTACGAAACATTTGCCGGATCCGGCGTTCCGGCACGAAGCCGGATCGCGCCTGACGCCGAAAACCTGATGTGTGAAAGTAGCCTAAGGCAGCTGACGCCCTTCTGCCTTGCTGGTGATCCTGCTGGATTCTTGGAGACCAGTCTGGTTCCTGCGTCTCAAAGCTAAGTTTTTCTGCTCTGCTTTGTACTCATAGAATCATAGAATCGTAGAGTTGGAAGGGACCTCCTGGGCCATCTGGTCCAACCCCCTGCTCAAAGCAGGATTCGCTAAATCATCCCAGTCAGATGTCTGTCCAGCCTCTGTTTGAAGACTTCCATTGAAGGAGAACTCACCACTTCTCGAGGCAGCCTGTTCCACTCATTCAGTTTTGTTTTTGTTTTGCCTTGTTTTTTGGGAGTTCTGCCATCCCCGGCTGGGGGTGAGCTGAATTCCATTTTTTGTCTCTGATCTGTTGATCTTTTGCTCTGTCTTCAGAATATACCTGAGTGCTGATATAGTCTTTTGAAACCTAGCGACTTCAGGGCCTGTTTTTCCTATCAGTCGGTTGGCTCATTTTGGATAGGGTTTTTGCGGATGGCAGACAGCAGCTTTCCTATCCTGTCCTATTTAGTTAGCTTGGGCCCCATCATTTGCTCAACCTATCTTTCTATCTGTGTTAGTGTTTTCATCTTGCTTCACCGTCATTATATGTTGGGGGCTGCCTATTGCTTTGGGGTCTGCTGTGGGGCAGTTTAGTTTTTCCCCTTTCTGTCTTTAGGCTGTGTAGTTCTCCGGCTGTGATCGAGGGGTCTAGGGCACCATAGGAACCCCCCACGGCTACTGCTAGTTGTTGTGGATAGGTTCAGGGGTCTGCAATCCGATAGCTGCCAACCTCTCTGGTTTTTCTGGACTTAGCTAGTATTTTGTTTTTTCCTTCTTCGGTGACTCATCATAACAGGAGGAATTTTGTGGCAGCCATAGCCCTTTCAAAACTCACACACATACCTTGCCTGGCTCACACCTTGAACCTGGTGGTACAGTGCTTCCTAAATAATTATCTGGAGTTATCAGCCCTGCTACATAAGGTGCGAAGACTGTGCTCGCACATCCATTGCTCAAACGTTCACTCCAATATGCAGAAGCTGCAGCGATCACTCAACCTCCCCAAGCACCGCCTAATCATAGAGGTTGCTACAAGATGGAACTCCACCATGCACATGGTTGAGAGGCTGTGCGAACAGAGGCAGACTGTAATGCATTTTTGGGAAGATACACGGGCAGGCAGTTTGAGGGCAGACATGGAATTGTCGGGTGTGCAGCGGTCAAAGCTGAAAGACCTCTGTAAAGTCCTTCAGTGTTTTGAGGAATGCACACGGCTGGTAAGTGCAGACGATGCCATCATGAGCATACCACTTATGCATCTGCTCATGCAAACTTTGACGCATATCAAGGATCAGGCGTCTGCAGCTGAGGAGCAACGGGAGTAGGAGGGAAGCCTTGATGATAGTCAGCCATTGTCTGGTCAGGGAACTGTCGTGGATGAGGTGGAGGAAGAAGAGGAAGATGAGGAGGAGGATGAGGGGGCTGATTATTTTGGGGAGGAGGATGCTTCTCAGGGGGCAAGAGAACTTGTGGGCATGCCAAGGTCAGGTACAGGGTTTGTGCGTGACTGGAGGGATGTGGATTTGCCAGAAAGTGCTCCTCCACCCACCACTGGCAGTGCAGCATTGACACCTGGAACATTGGCCCACATGTGTGACTATGCCTTGCGGATCCTAAAAAGGGACCCCCGCATTGCCAAAATGATGAGGGATGACGACTACTGGTTTGCCAGCATCCTCGATCCACGCTATAAAACCAAACTACACAACATCATGCCACAGGAGAACCTAGAGCTAATATTGGCTAACAAACAAGCAACTCTGGTAAACAGGTTGTTTGAGGCATTCCCAGCACACAGCAGCGGAGCTGGTTCTCCCACGAGCCGTAGTGGGCAAAATGGAAGAGGTGTTTGTGGTGCACACAGCCGAACTGGCATTGGAGATAGGGGTTTCCTGACCATGTTATGGTCTGATTTCTCAAGTCCCGCGCACACGACAGCTAATACAGAATCAATTGCAAGTGACAGGAGACAGCAGTTGTCAACTATGGTTACAAACTACTTCTAATCCCATATCGAGGTTCTCCCTCACAGGTCATTCCCCTTTGATTATTGGGCCTCAAAACTGGACACATGGCCTGAATTGGTACAATATGCCTTACAGGAGCTCGCTTGCCCTGCTGGTAGTGTGCTATCTCAAAGAGTCTTCAGTGCTGATGAATCAATCCTGACAGAAAAAAGGACCCGTTTTTCGACCCAAAATGTTGATGATCTAACCTTCATTAAAATGAACCATGCATGGGTTTCAAAAGATTTTGTCCCACCCTCCCCTGATAACACATAGGTTGCCAGAAAAAAGGCTCGCTGTTGTGAGTTCATTCTCCCCTTCACCATTGAGGTCTGATGAACTCCCTCTTCTGGTGAAGGAAGGTAGTGAGGCTGATTACCAAGCACCTGAGCAGGATGATGATGACTGGGTGACTGGAATTGCTGACTGGATATAAGGCAGCCCACGCCCTTCTGTCTTGCTGGTGATTTCCCTGAGGGATTCTAGAAGACCAGTCTGATTCCTGCTCCTCAAAAGCTAAGTTTTCTGCTCTGCTTTTTGCATTTGTGTTTTGGTTTTGTTTTGCCTTGTTTTTCTGGATTTCTGCCATTCCCTGCTGGGGTGAGCTGAATTCCTTTTTGCTCTGTCTTCAGAAAACACCTGAGTACTGATATAGTCTTTTTGAAGCCTAGCGTCTTCAGGGTTTTTTTCCCTATCAGTCTGTTGGCTCTTGTTTTGATAGGGTTTTGGCGGATTGCAGACAGCAGCTTTTCTATCCTGTCCTATTTAGTTAGCTTTGGCCCCATCATTTGCTTAGCCTATCTTTCTATCTGTGTGAGTGTTTTTTCATCTTGCTTCACTGTCATTATACAGTCATGGCCAAAAGTATTGACACCCCTGCAATTCTGTCAGATAATACTCAGTTTCTTCCTGAAAATGATTGCAAACACAAATTCTTTGGTATTATTATCTTCATTTAATTTGTCTTAAATGAAAAAACACAAAAGAGAATGAAGCAAAAAGCAAAACATTGATCATTTCACACAAAACTCCCAAAATGGGCCAGACAAAAGTATTGGCACCCTCAGCCTAATACTTGGTTGCACAACCTTTAGCCAAAATAACTGCGACCAACCGCTTCCGGTAACCATCAATGAGTTTCTTACAATGCTCTGCTGGAATTTTAGACCATTCTTCTTTGGCAAACTGCTCCAGGTCACTGATATTTGAAGGGTGCCTTCTCCAAACTGCCATTTTTAGATCTCTCCACAGGTGTTCTATGGGATTCAGGTCTGGACTCATTGCTGGTCACCTTAGAAGTCTCCAGTGCTTTCTCTCAAACCATTTTCTAGTGCTTTTTGAAGTGTGTTTTGGATCATTGTCCTGCTGGATGACCCATGACCTCTGAGGGAGACCCAGCTTTCTCACACTGGGCCCTACATTAAGCTGCAAAATTTGTTGGTAGTCTTCAGACTTCATAATGCCATGCACACGGTCAAGCAGTCCAGTGTCAGAGGCAGCAAAGCAACCCCAAAACATCAGGGAACCTCCGCCATGTTTGACTGTAGGGACCGTGTTCTTTTCTTTGAATGCCTCTTTTTTTCTCCTGTAAACTCTATGTTGATGCCTTTGCCCAAAAAGCTCTACTTTTGTCTCATCTGACCAGAGAACATTCTTCCAAAACGTTTTTTAGGCTTTTTCAGGTAAGTTTTGGCAAACTCCAGCCTTGCTTTTTTATGTCTCGGGGTGAGAAGTGGGGTCTTCCTGGGTCTCCTACCACAGTCCCTTTTCATTCAGACGCCGACGGATAGTACGGGTTGACACTGTTGTACCCTCGGACTGTAGGGCAGCTTGAACTTGTTTGCATGTTAGTCGAGGTTCTTTATCCAACATCCGCACAATCTTGCGTTGAAATCTCTTGTCAATTTTTCTTTTCCGTCCACATCTAGGGAGGTTAGCCACAGTGCCATGGGCTTCAAATTCTTGATGACACTGCACACGGTAGACACAGGAACATTCAGGTCTTTGGAGATGGACTTGTAGCCTTGAGATTGCTCATGCTTCCTCACAATTTGGTTTCTCAAGTCCTCAGACAGTTCTTTGGTCTTCTCTCTTTTCTCCATGCTCAATGTGGTACACACAAGGACACAGGACAGAGGTGGAGTCAACTTTAATCCATGTCAACTGGCTGCAAGTGTGATTTAATTATTGCCAACACCTGTTAGGTGCCACAGGTAAGTTACAGGTGCTGTTACTTACACAAATTAGAGAAGCATCACATGATTTTTCGAACAGTGCCAATACTTTTGTCCACCCTCTTTTTTATGTTTGGTGTGGAATTATATTCAATTTGGCTTTAGGACAATTTTTTTTGTGTTTTTTCATTTAAGACAAATTAAATGAAGATAATAATACCAAAGAATTTGTGTTTGCAATCATTTTCAGGAAGAAACTGAGTATTATCTGACAGAATTGCAGGGGTGTCAATACTTTTGGCAATGACTGTATGCTGGGGGCTGCCTATTGCTTTGGGGTCTGCTCTGGGGCAGTTTAGATTTCCCTTTCTGTCTTTAGGCTACTTAGTTCTCCGGCTGTGATCGAGGGGTCTAGGGCACCGTAAGAATCCCCCACGGCTACCGCTAGTTGTTGTTGATAGGTTCAGAGGTCTGCAATCCGATAGCTGCCAACTTCTCTGGTTTTCTGGACTTAGCTAGTATTTCTGTTTTTGCCTCCTACGGTGACTCATTCATAACAGAATCACCAGCCATACCGCAGATCCTACAGTACTCAATAGCAGGAAAGAATTGTAAAAAAAAAAAAAGTGTGTATATTTTTTCCTCTATATCTCTGAGGCCGTAGGGGGAATTTTTTTTTTTCTCTCAATGGAGATAAGGCAATTGTCTGATCATGTGGAGCAGCTCGCTGCGGAAGTGCAGGGAATTTCCGCCTACCTTGCTCATTCACATGCTGCTGAACCAAAGATCCCTACTCCTGATGTGTTTTTTGGGGATCAGTCTAAATTTTTGAATTTCAAAAATAATTGAAAATTATTTTTTGCCTTGAAGCCTAACTCGTCAGGGAGCTCCGCACATCAGGTTAAAATTGTCATCTCTTTGCTGCGTGGCGATCCCCAGGATTGGGCGTTTTCTTTGAAACCAGATGATCCTATTCTGACTAATGTGAACGCATTTTTTCAAGCCTTGGGGTTGTTGTATGATGAATCTCATGCTATTGATCAGGCTGAAAAGACCCTATTGGCATTGAGCCAGGGTCGAGATTCTGCAGAATTGTACTGTCAAAAATTCCGAAAGTGGGCGGTCCTTACTACCTGGAATGATAATGCCTTGGCAACTCTCTTCCGGAAGGGTTTGTCAGAAGCCGTAAAAGATACTATGGTGGGATTTCCTGTTCCCTCTGGTCTTGACGATTCTATGTTATTAGCCATTCAGGTTGATCGCGTTTACGTGAACGCAGGACTGCACGAGAGGTGTTGCCACCTGTTGAACAAGTGTCTGAACCTATGCAATGTGATAGGGTTTTGTCCAGGGAGCAACGTCAGGAGTTCAGAAGGCGTAATAAGCTGTGTTTTTTTTGTGGAGATGCCTTGCATATTATTTCTGTCTGTCCTAAACGAGAGAAACGTTTTGCACACACGTTTTCTGTGGGTGGTGTTCAACCTAAGTTTCTTCTGGCAATTACTCTGATCTGCTCCCTATCCACATTTTCCGCCAAGGCTTTTGTGGATTCAGGAGCAGCCCTGAACCTAATGGACTTGGATTTTGCTAAACGTTGTGGATTTCCGATGACACTTCTGCGGACGCCTATCCCTTTGAGGGGGATTGATGCTACTCCTTTGGTGAAAAATAAACCTCAGTTTTGGACCCAGGTGGTAATGCGGGTCGCCCCTGACCATCAAGAAAATTGCAGATTTTTGGTGTTGCATAATTTGCATGATACCATTGTTTTGGGGTTTCCCTGGTTGCAAATTCATAATCCAGTTTTGGATTGGAAATCTGTGTCTGTGGTGAGTTGGGGTTGTCGATGTGCCCTTAGTGAGGCTCCGGTTTTTTCCACCTCTCCTCAGTCGCATGATGTTCCTGACTATTTGGCGGACTTTTATGATGTATTTAGTGAGAATGAGTCTGCGTCTTTGCCTCCTCATAGGAGTTATGACTGTGCAATTGAACTGAGCCCGGGGTGTAAATTTCCCAAGGGTCGGCTCTTCAATTTATCCGTACCCGAGCACGAGGCTATGCGATCCTATATTAAGGATTCGTTGGAGAAGGGTCATATTAGACCATCCTCTTCACCCTTAGGTGCCGGTTTTTTTTTCGTGGCCAAAAAGGATGGTTCATTAAGGCCTTGTATTGATTATCGTGCCCTCAACAAAATTACTATTAAATATCAGTATCCGTTACCCCTGATTTCTGATCTATTCTCCAGAGTTAAAGGTGCTTGCTGGTTTACCAAGCTTGACCTCAGGGGGCGTATAATCTTATCTGCATTAAGCATGGGGATGAATGGAAGACGGCGTTTAATACTCCGGTGGGACATTTTGAGTACCTGGTGATGCCTTTTGGGCTCACTAATGCCCCTTCTGTCTTCCAGTGCTTCATGAACGACATTTTCCGAGACTTTGTGGATACATTTTTGATTATCTATCTGGATGATATTTTGATCTTCTCCAAGGATTGGGATTCTCATGTGGAACATGTTCTGACTGTGTTCCGGATCTTGAGGGAGAATTACCCGTATGTCAAAGGATCTAAATACCTTTTTGGGGTACAGAGGATTTCATTTTTGGGATTTATTTTGTCTCCGTCAACTATTGAAATGGACCCAGCCAAGGTACAGGCCATTTATGATTGGGTTCAGCCCACTTCTTTGAAGGCCCTCCAGAGGTTTTTGGGTTTTGCTAGTTTTTATCGGAAATTTATAGCAAAATTTTCTAGTATTGCCAAGCCATTGACTGATCTGACTAAGAAGGGTGCTGATGTGTTGAATTGGTTTCTGGAGGCTGTTTCTTCCTTTCAGGAGCTGAAGCGAAGATTCACTTCTGCCCCGGTTTTGCGGCAACCTGATGTCTCACTCCCGTTCCAGGTAGAGGTGGACGCTTCTGAGATTGGTGCAGGAGCTGTTTTGTCCCAAAAGGATCCTGTAACATCTAAAATGAATCCCTGTGCTTTCTTTTCCCGAAAGTTCTCTCCATCTGAACGTAACTATGATGTGGGGAATCGGGAACTGTTAGCCATGAAATGGGCATTTGAGGAGTGGAGACATTGGTTGGAGGGAGCTAAACATCATGGTCCTCACTGACCACAAGAATTTGATTTACCTGGAGTCGGCCAAACGCTTGAACCCTAGACAGGCTAGGTGGGCCTTGTTTTTTACATGTTTTGATTTTGTGGTCTCTTTTCTTCCTGGCACTAAGAATGTCAAGGCTGACGCTCTCTCTAGGAGCTTCTTTGCTGATTCTCCTGTGGTGAACAAGCCTGCTACCATCTTAGGTGAAGGGGTAGTTCTTTCTGCCATCTCGCCCGATTTGAGATGTGCTCTGGAAGAGTTCCAGGAGGACAAACCTGAGCGTTGTTCCAGTGGAAAGTTGTATGTTCCTGACCAGTGGAAGAAGAGAGTGGTGTCTGAAGTTCATTGCTCTGCATTGGCTGGTCATCCAGGTATTTTTGGTACTAGAGATCTGGAGAGTCGGTCTTTTTGGTGGCCCGCCTTGTCTCGTGATGTCAGGAATTTTGTGCAGTCCTGTGGGACTTGCTCCCGGTCTAAACCTTGTTCTCGCTCTAGTGGGTTGTTGATGCCTTTGCCGGTCCCCAGGAGGCCATGGACCCATATTTCAATGGATTTCATCTCTGATATGCCTGACTCTCAGAGAATGACTGTTATTTGGGTAATTTGTGATAGGTTCTCTAAGATCGTTCATCTTGTACCACTCCCTAAGTTGCCAACTTCCTCTGAGTTGGTGCCCCTGTTTTTGCAACAGGTAGTTCGCTTGCACGGGATTCCTGAGAACATTGTATCTGACAGAGGAGTTCAGTTTGTGTCTAGATTTTGGAGGACTTTCTGTTCTAAGCTGGGAATTCAGTTGTCCTTCTCCTCGGCTTTTCACCCTCAGACCAATGGGCAGACGGAGAGAACAAACCAGACCTTGGAGTCGTATTTGAGATGTTTTATTTCCACTGATCAGGATGATTGGGTTTCATTTTTGCCCTTGGCCGAATTTGCTTTAAATAATAGAGCTAGTTCTGCCACTTTGATGTCACCTTTTTTTTGTAACTTTGGGTTTCATCCTCGATTTTCTTCAGGGCAGGTGGAGCCTTCTGCCTGCCCAGGTGTTGACACTGTGGTGGAGAGAATGCACCAGATCTGGGACCAAGTGGTGGATAAGTTATCTCTCTCCCAGGAAAAGGCCCAGCGGTTTTCCAACCGAAAAAGGACCATTGGTCCCCAGTTTAAGGTTGGTGATATGGTTTGGTTATCATTAAAAAATATCGCTATGAAGGTGGCTTCTCCAAAGTTTAAGCCTAGATTTATTGGACCTTACAAAATTTTTGAGATTATTAATCCGGTCTCTTTTCGTTTGGCTCTTCCTGTCACATTTAAAATCCATAATGTGTTTCATAAGTCCTTGTTGAAGAGGTTTGTTGAACCAGTTGTTCCTGGGGTGGCACCTCCGGACCCTGTATTGGTTGAAGGTAACATGGAATATGAGGTAGAGAAGATACTGTATTCCCATCTGGCTAGACGGAGACTCCAGTATTTGGTTAAGTGGAAGGGTTATGGTCAGGAGGATAATTCCTGGGTCTCTGCCTCTGATATTCATGCCAAAAGATTGGTGAGTGCCTTTCATCGGGCTCACCCTGATCGCCCTGGTGGTGTGGATTAGGGTTCGGTTGTCATGATCCAGGACGGGATTTCGCTTTGACCCGTCCTGGTTAGACTATGGGTTAATTGTGCTGCCTCTCTCTGGCAGAAGGAGGCTATTTAGTGCTCACTGGACCTGGGTCCGGTGTCAGTTATACTCCTGCCCTCGGCTGAGTTAAGTGACCTCTTGTATACGTGTGCCTTGTGCCTGATATCTTGCTTGCTTGTTTGGTTTTGATCCGGTTCTGTCCCTGTTACGAGTTCTGCCTGACCCTCTTGTACTGCGCTACCTCTCGTGTATGACTCTCTGCTTGTGACCCGACTTCTCTCTGCTTGTCCCCTTGGTACCACGTCGCCCTCTTGTGTATGACCTTTGGCTTTGTCTGACTACCCGTCTGTTTGTCCCTCCTGTACCTCGTTTGCCCGTACTGCTGTGACCTCTGTTTTGCCTGACTCTGAGTTGTTGTATGGTGTCCTGTCCTATCTGAATACAGGACGCTAAGCCCCGCCCCCTTGCAGTCACATGACCATAGGTCCCGTGCAGACTATTCAGTTTCAGTGTCCGCAGGTCCTATGCCTCTTTACTTTCCAGCGCTGACTGGACCCTGACACTATTAGCTTGAAGCACGCATGGTCACCTCTGCTGCCCTGCTCCACAGGTATCTTTTAGCACTGCTTCTGTACTCAGGACACGCGCACTGGCTCTATGAGCAAGTGCAGTGCGGTGTCTCTGACATTATAACTGACCCATACCATTTTTTTTCTCTGCTCCCATTCACCTGTGTGTGTGATGGATCCTGTGCACACTCTTTCTGAGCAGGTTAAGCATCTGACGCAGATGTCTCAGAAACTCTTTGGAGAACAAAGAGTCCTGGCTCAGTCTCAGCAGCTGATCGCCGACACTGTGCAGGGAGTTCTTTCATGGGGGGCTCGGGATGTTACATTAATTTCCCCTGAGTCTCCAGTGAAGTTACCAGATACCTTTTCTGGAGATAAAAATGACTTCAGAGTTTTCAAGGAAGGCTGTAAGCTTTTTTTTTTCCTTAAGACCACACTCTTCTGGGGATGAAAGTCAGAGAGTGGGGGTCATTATGTCTCTGTTAAGGGGAGCCCCCCAAGCTTGGGCTTTCTCCCTTCCGACCACGGCCCCTGAGCGTATGACTGTGGATGCATTTTTTGAGGCCCTGGGGCATATTTATGATGAGCCTGATCGGGTGCGTATGGCTGAGGACAGGCTGATGAAATGTTTGCCAGGGGAAACACTCAGCCGAGTGGTTTTGCTCAGAGTTCAGACGCTGGGCTGCTGAGGTCTGCTGGAACGACGCCGCTCTCCGGGGGTTGTTCCGTAGAGGCCTGTCTGATCATCTGAAAGACGCCTTGGCTCTCCACCCCCCACCTGATGCCCTGGAGGAAGCTATGACACAGGCTGTCCGAATGGATCGCAGGTTACGGGCAAGGGGAGTGATACAAACCGAGACATCATTATTCTCCCAAGGAAGGGGAGCCAGTTCTTCATTGAAAATCACGGAGATGGGAACCATCAACCTTAAGGAGGAAGAAAGGAGACAACAGCACGTGAGAAAATGCTGTGTTCACAGTGGCGAGTCTGGACTTTGGAAAAAGGATTGCCCCTCCCGGCCACTAACCAACAAGCGACTGAGCCCGGGTGATTATCGTGGAGGTCACCCAGGCTCTCAGGTACCCTTTTCTGCATTTTCTAAAATGTCATTTCAAGTGGAACTTTGTTGTGGGGGTGTCTCCACATCCACTTCTGCCTTCGTGGATTGCGGTTCATCATTGAACTTTATTGACTCTGACTTGGTGGCCAGGTGTAAGTTAGGGACAGTTAGGTTGGAAACTCCGATTCACCTTGTTGCTATTGACAAAACACCACTGGTTAAGAATGACATTGTGTTTTGTACTGAAGAGTTTCTCCTTAAAGTGAGTTCCTTACACCAGGAACCTATTTCATGTTTTGTAATGAACAACCTGCCTGCGGGACTGGTGTTGGGGTTCCCCTGGTTACAGCAGCATAATCCTGTGATTAATTGGGAATCTCGGGATATTGTTAAATGGGGTCCCAATTGCTCTGAGAAATGTCTTGTTTCTGTGTCTGTGTCGTCCGTGGGTCTAGAAGGCATTCCGGAGTGCCTGATAGATTATACTGACGTTTTCTCCGAAAAAGAGGCTGAGGTTTTACCACCACACCGCCCATTTGATTGTGCCATTGACCTGGTTCCAGGTGCTAAATTGCCCAAAGCTCGCCTGTATAACCTCTCGGGTCCGGAACGAGCTGCGATGAAGGAATATATTTCCGAGAGCCTCCGTAAGGGACATATTCGTCTTTCTGTTTCTCCTGTGGCGGCAGGGTTCTTTTTTGTAAAAAAAAAAGACGGTGGTTTGCGCCCATGCCTTGATTTTCATGAGTTAAATAAAATAACTGTGAGGAATACTTATCCCCTTCCACTTATTCCTGATTTATACAATCAGTTGTCCGGAGCTAAGTGGTTTTCGAAATTAGATCTACGGGGAGCGTATAACCTTATCCGAGTCCGGGACGGAGATGAATGGAAGACCGCTTTTCTCACTACTGAAGGGTTGTTTGAAAATTTGGTCATGCCCTTCGGCCTGACCAACGCTCCAGTGGTCTTCCAAAATTTCATAAATCATGTGTTCTCCGATTTGATTGGACGTTTTATGGTGGTGTATTTGGATGACATTTTAATCTACTCGCCTGATAAACAGACTCACATTGGTCATGTTCGGGCAGTTCTCCAAAGGCTCAGGGAGAACTATCTTTTTGCTAAACTTGAAAAATGTTTATTTTTTGTTCAGGAACTGTCCTTTCTGGGGTTCATCGTGTCTGCTGAAGGGTATCGCATGGATCCTAATAAGGTGCAGGCCATTCTCGAGTGGGTTCAACCGTGTGATTTGAAGGGTCTGCAACGTTTCCTAGGGTTCGCTAATTATTATCGGAAATTTATAAGGGGGTTCTCACAGGTGGTTAAACCCCTCACAGACATGACTCAAAAGGGGCCGATATCAAGAATTGGTCAACCGCAGCAGTAGCGGCATTTCAGTTTTTGAAAAAATGTTTCATGTCGGCCCCGGTTCTTATCCAAACGGACCCCTCTGAACCATTTATTGTTGAGGTAGACGCCTCAGAGGTGGGGGTGGGGGCAGTATTGTCCCAGGGACCCGCCACTTTGACCAATTTAAGACCTTGCGCCTTTTTCTCAAAGAAGTTCTCCCCTGCGGAGAGAAACTATGATGTGGGGAATCAGGAACTTCTGTCCGTAAAATTCGCTTTTGCAGAATGGAGGCATTTTTTGGAGGGGGCTGTTCATCCTATAACGGTAATCACGGACCACAAAAACCTAGCTTACATTGAGTCAGCTAAAAGGTTGACTCCCAGACAGGCTAGATGGTCACTTTTTTTTCCCGATTCAACTTCTCGATCACTTTTCGACCAGGATCTAAGAATATCAGAGCGGATGCATTGTCACGCAGTCTTGATCCGGTGTACCCCCCGGAACCTCCATCCTCCATTCTTCAGCCTGGGGTGGTGGTGGCAGAGGTTTCTAATGTGTTGGAACGGGAGATTCGAGAAGCCCAGGCTCTTGCACCTCCAGCTAAGCCGTTGGATAAACTTTTTGTGCCAGCTCAGTTTCGTCTCAAGGTCCTCCAGGAGTTCCATGACTCAGTTCTGGGTGGACATCCAGGGATCTCAGCGACCCGGAAGGCCATTGCTAGAATATTCTGGTGGTCTTCTTTAGCCTCTGATGTTGGGGAGTATGTGTCTGCGTGTGAGGTTTGTGCCCGTGCGAAAACTCCCCATAACCGGCCGGCCGGGGAATTGGTACCAATGCCAATTCATGAGAGACCATGGACTCATCTGTCCATGGATTTCATCACCAACCTTCCCCCTCCCAAGGGTAATACAGTGGTCTGGGTCATAGTGGACAGGTTTAGTAAGCAGGCACATTTTGTACCTTTGGCAGCTCTACCTAATGCGGAAACATTGTCCAGATTGTTTGTGGAGCATGTGGTGCGGTTGCATGGGGTACCCCTGAATGTGGTGTCTGATAGGGGAGTGCAATTTGTGTCCAGATTTTGGAGAGCTTTTTGTAGGAGGTTGGGTATTGGTCTGTCCTTTTCATCCGCCAACCATCCAGAGACTAATGGGCAGACTGAGCGGACCAATCAGTCTCTGGAGCAAATTCTGCGTTGTTTGACCTCAGCCCGACAGGATGATTGGTGTTCTGTGTTACCATTGGCTGAGTTTGCATTTAACAACCGCACTAACCAGTCTACGGGTACATCTCCTTTTTTTTGCAATTATGGGTTTCATCCTCATTTTGGAGACTTTTCCCGCTTGAATTCTGGGTGTCCTGGGGCGGACGAGACGATCCAGCGGTTGGGGGAGGTATGGCGGGAGGTCCAGAATAACATTACGAAGGCCCAGGACAAATTTAAATTTTTTGCGGACAAAAAACGATCCGTGGGTCCAGTGTTTCAGGTCGGAGATAAGGTATGGTTATCCACCAAAAATATAAGGCTCAAGGTCCCCTCTGCGAAGCTTGAACCCAAGTTTATAGGTCCCTATGTAATTACCCAAGCAGTTAACCCGGTGGCTATTCGGTTGAGTCTTCCGCCATCTCTAAGGATCCCTAATGTTTTCCATAAGGCCCTTTTGAAACCTGTGAGGTCCAGTGGGGAGGGATCATCTTCCCCGACACCGGTTCTGGTAGATGGGCAGGCTGAGTACGAGGTGGAACGAATTGTCGACTCCAGGTTGGTCCGTCGCGCCCTTCAGTATCTGATACATTGGAAGGGCTACGGTCCTGAGGAACGCTCATGGGTTCCTGCTCGATCAGTTCATGCGGATCGGTTGATCCGAGCCTTTCACGCCAAGTACCCTGAGAGACCTGGGGGTCCGGTGGCCCCCCATTGAGAGGAGGGTACTGTCATGATCCAGGACGGGATTTCGCTTTGACCCGTCCTGGTTAGACTATGGGTTAATTGTGCTGCCTCTCTCTGGCAGCAGGAGGATATTTAGTGCTCACTGGACCTGGGTCCGGTGTCAGTTATACTCCTGCCCTCGGCTGAGTTAAGTGACCTCTTGTATACGTGTGCCTTGTGCCTGATATCTTGCTTGCTTGTTCGGTTGTGATCTGGTTCTGTCCCTGTTACGAGTTCTGCCTGACCCTCTTGTACTGCGCTACCTCTCGTGTATGACTCTCTGCTTGTGACCCGACTTCTCTCTGCTTGTCCCCTTGGTACCACGTCGCCCTCTTGTGTATGACCTTTGGCTTTGTCTGACTACCCGTCTGTTTGTCCCTCCTGTACCTCGTTTGCCCGTACTGCTGTGACCTCTGTTTTGCCTGACTCTGAGTTGTTGTATGGTGTCCTGTCCTATCTGAATACAGGACGCTAAGCCCCGCCCCCTTGCAGTCACATGACCATAGGTCCCGTGCAGACTATTCAGTTTCAGTGTCCGCAGGTCCTATGCCTCTTTACTTTCCAGCGCTGACTGGACCCTGACACTATTAGCTTGAAGCACGCATGGTCACCTCTGCTGCCCTGCTCCACAGGTATCTTTTAGCACTGCTTCTGTACTCAGGACATGCGCACTGGCTCTATGAGCAAGTGCAGTGCGGTGTCTCTGACATCGGTGACCCCTCCTCAAGGGGGAGGTACTGTTGTGGGTTCATTTTCCCCTTCACCATTGAGGTCTGATGAACTCCCTCTTCTGGTGAAGGAAGGTAGTGAGGCTGATTACCAAGCACCTGAGCAGGATGATGATGACTGGGTGACTGGAATTGCTGACTGGATATAAGGCAGCCCACGCCCTTCTGCCTTGCTGGTGATTTCCCTGAGGGATTCTAGGAGACCAGTCTGATTCCTGCTCCTCAAAAGCTAAGTTCTCTGCTCTGCTTTTTGCATTTGTGTTTTGGTTTTGTTTTGCCTTGTTTTTCTGGATTTCTGCCATTCCCTGCTGGGGTGAGCTGAATTCCTTTTTGCTCTGTCTTCAGAAAATACCTAAGTACTGATATAGTCTTTTTGAAGCCTAGCGTCTTCAGGGCTTTTTTTCCTATCAGTCTGTTGGCTCTTGTTTTGATAGGGTTTTGGCGGATTGCAGACAGCAGCTTTTCTATCCTGTCCTATTTAGTTAGCTTTGGCCCGATCATTTGCTCAGCCTATCTTTCTATCTGTGTGAGTGTTTTTTCATCTTCCTTCACCGTCATTATATGTTGGGGGCTGCCTATTGCTTTGGGGTCTGCTCTGGGGCAGTTTAGATTTCCCTTTCTGTCTTTAGGCTATTTAGTTCTCCGGCTGTGATCAAGGGGTCTAGGGCACCGGAGGAACCCCCCACGGCTACTGCTAGTTGTTGTTGATAGGTTCAGGGGTCTGCAATCGGATAGCTGCCAACTTCTCTGGTTTTCTGGACTTAGCTAGTATTTCTGTTTTTGCCTCCTACGGTGACTCATTCATAACAGCTCGCTTTTGTCCTCCTCTTCCTCTGACTTCTCCAATTCCTCCAGCTGAAAGTCCAGCCTACACATCAACATATGCCATTTTTTAAACCACTCGAAATGGGCTGCCCCCCACCCCAGGTCCGGGGTCAACACCTGCCGCACCCGGGCAAGTGCTGTTGCCCTGAACAGGTGTGTGGCCCAACCCTTGGGCAACGGCACTGGCACAGGGCCTCTCATAGTACAATAAAGTGTCTCTGAGAGTGGGGGGGCCCACTCGCCGCCAAAATTGGGTCGCCCTCACTTCACCCAGGGCAGCGGGGTACTCGGTACTGGGCCGGGGTCAAGGCGGGAATGTGTGTCACAGCAGCGGTGACCCGGTCCGTGGCTCTGGGCGCCCAATATCAATAGCGGTGATGTTAATGGTGTTAAAGTTTATATGAATAGTTTGTGATGCCACCCGTGGTATTTGGCAAGTGAGGTGCTAGCCAACACTGCGTGCAGATCCGCTGGGACTGATGGTGTGGTGCAGCAGAGGTGGTATAGCTCCCCACAGGTGGATCTGTAGTCCCAGGGCAGTGTAGGTGCAATGGATGAGGAGAGGCGCAGAATGGTATGGAGGCTGGTACCCAGGTTTAGTGGTGCAGGAATAACTGGAGGACACCAGAGTATGCAGTTCCAAAGCTTTACTAACTGTTTGCAGTTCACACAACTGCCTGCCTCCGTACTGTGTTCTCCAGGTCAGGGCTCCAGCCAACCTCCAGGCAGGATAGGATTCTCCCTTCCACACTCCGCCAACATGTACTTTAATGAACAACTCCTCCAATGCGCCTTTAGGGGCGAAGCACTCCAGTACTTAGTTACCCTGGAATGCCTCACTCTAGGTGTTTCTAGTCTCTACTTGCATGACAGACAGCTGTAGCCTGCTCGGGGACTCCTCACTATGTCCCAGCTCTCTATTCAGTTGCTGTTGTGTCCCAAGTCTATGATGGGAGCAAGGCGTTAGCGGCTCACTACTCCTCCGGTGTCTGTTGCCGGACATAAAGTTCCAATCAACCTCGGGGACCGGGCCCCGGCCTTTGCGCTCTCTGGACTGGAAGGGTTCTCTCTCCTTCTCAACCTGCTTCCCACCGTCCTTCTCTTCTCCTTCGTTCCGATCTGGTCTATCTCTCTTATGGAAGGTTAGGTTATCAATCGTATCAGTCTCTCTCTCTGGTCTTTCTCGTGCCAGCAGCCCAGATCACTGGGACCTGCTGCAGCACGTCCCTCAGAGACCCATCTTCTCTCTTCTCTCTCCTCTAACCAACTAACCACTTACTTTCACTCTTCCCTCTCTTTTATATCTAACTCCACCCGCCTCCCCAGCACCTCTTGTGTTATGAAGCCAGGGACCACAAAAGGCACCCTATGACCTTTCCAGCATAAAGCATGGATGGGTCCCTGCTGAACTATCCTGTGTGTGGGGTGCAGGTGTTGGAGTGCAGAAAGGAGTTCCCAGCCTACCTGGATGATGGGGCACTACACCTTAGGAGAAGGTGCAGTACCTCTGTGGCGACTGAAGCCTCAGGGGCGCCACAGACACACTAGCGTACTATGAGGGGCCCTGTGCCAGTACCGGCGCCCACGAGAGTGGGTCCCCCCATGCTTGCTCAGGGACACAGTACTTGCAATACTTACCTCTCCCTGCTCCACCGCTGTGTATTCTGGCCAGTTCAATCTGTCACAGGGACGGCCACTACAAATTTGGTGTACTGATCGATGATGGTTAAGATGTAGCTATGTCCTATCCTGCTGGCCTCTACCTTCAGATTACCAATGGCTACCATTTGTAGTGAACGTCAACTCCCAATCGGATGCAATGGTGCTTTATGATCACCTTTCACATTTTTCATAGTCACAGATGTGTGACATTCCAGCCACCATTTTTCACTGTGTCCTGTCATGGCAATCCAATAGAATCCCCTACGGCCTGTGGCTTGTGTGTTTTGCACTGCAAAGTGACCAGACAGATCATGATAGGCAGTGAGGACCATGTCTACAGCTCTCCCTGTGATCACAATTTGATAGAGACGAGTTACCGTGATGGGATCGATGCAACTGCGATACAGCAACCCTTTCTTCACTAATTTGCGTTTTAGCTGTATCTACAGTTAAAGTTATTGAGGGTCAGCATCGCCTCTGCGAATTCTCCCGGGAGGTTTTCCCGTGATTACAAATTCAAAAACATCTAAAATCACTCGACTTTACGTCTGTACTTTTATCCATCTACCTTCCTCTAGCGGAGAGTCTGGGCTGGCAGACTGACACGGAAATATTAACAAAGATTTCAAAGTACTCCAACACTGTACACTGGTTAAAAAACACACACAAAAGGAGCAATTGGAGAAAACACAACAATCCAATAGAGAAATCTCTCAGACCAAATGGCATATGTTCTTCCGCAATCCCCAAAAGACTATGTATTACTATTTAGGACAGTCAAAAAAACTGAACAAAGCATAACACTCTAAAACATTGACCATAAGTCCTGATATAAAATATATTTTTTATTAATTATATAGTAAAAATAAAAGTTTTCCACAATAGTAGCAACACATCAATGTACACATATAATTGTATCCTCATTACATAAAATAGGAGGGTGTAACTATCCAGACGGATGGGACATAGTAGTAGACATCTTGCTGGAAAGATAAATGTGGTGCAAAAAATAAATATGTAAATAACTGCAAAAATTATATATATATAAGTGATTATTATTAATTATACAAAAAACGTGTGAAAAAAATTATTACCACCAAAATATCTATTCACATATATGTGCAAATACACCAATAATATATTGATAAAGAAGTGAAAAATATAGTGCTAATATATATGTAAAATAAAAAAAGAAAGAAGACCAGCAGGTGTGTCAGTACTGATTATATAATAAACAATCAGCACTCATAATACCCATCCATATAAAAGATGTATAGACACGGCGTGTCCTAACTCAGGACAATCATCAGAACCCGCAGCCTAAAATTCCAAATTCGTTTATATATCTAATAATAACTTACAGGTATAACATTTCCTGATCGCCTAGGGATAGTCGCCCTTCCCCAACGCGCGTTTCGGCCTCTTGCCTTCGTATATACCTTGTATCTGGTCATACTGTACCCTTTTTCAACTTGTTACATTATTGTCAAATTCATACTGACCGTGTGAGCATATGTGTCTGCCACCTGAAATACATACTGAAATTTGTTTGTATTTTAAGTAGACTATATATACCTTGTATCTGTTGAACCAGTACCCTTTGTGCCCGAAATTCATCCTCCACCCACCACTCAAAGTGCATCATTGACACCTGGAACATTGGCACACTTGTGTGATTATTTCTTACGGATCTTCTTTTTATATTATGGTGTGATCTAAATTACCCCAACACTGTATACAGCAGTACGCTTGGGATCCATTCCCCTTTTACTGCTTTTTAAATTATTGTGTAATCCATACTGGGCCTCAGAGCGTCTGTGTCTGCCTCCTGAAATAAATACGGAGATTTTGAATGTTGAAACTATACTATATATACCTTGGATCTGGTGATATTGTACCCTTTTTCTACTTTTTATTTGTTGTCGAATCCATACTGGCCATGACAGCGTCTGTGTCTGCCTCCTCAAATATATACGTAGATTTATAATGTTGAAACTATACAATATATCACTGTTATCTGGTGTTAAAATGAAATGCCACGCAGAGCCGGGGGTTACTCAGTACCGGGCCTTTCAGGCTCTTATAAGGGGGAAGTATGTCACGGTGTTGATTGGGACCTGGTCCGTGGCCCTGGGTGTCCAATAAAGAAGATGACAGTTCAGATGAGGGGGAAGATGGTATGATAATTAATTTGGAAAAGGGGGATTGTGACGCCACCCGTGGTACTCGGCTAGGGTAGCCGACGCTGCAATGCAGATCCTCTGCAGAGCTGTATCCCAGGGCAGTTGAGATGGTGTTCGTGAGCCGTTGACGGTGATGGTGAGTGTAGCGTGTGTAGCAGGCGAGTTGTAAAATCCACCAAGGATGCAGTTGGGTGGAGTTTCTGATTTTTTCCTCAAAAGTTTTGTGCACAAGATGACCCGATTAGTACTGTGTCATCCGAGGGAGGGGTCCGGCAAACTCAAAGGTAGATCAGGAACACCTGTTCAAGACTCCTCCTTGTGTATCCTTTCTAGGCCGTGTCTCTGCGCTGATCTCTCCCTTCCTTCCTGCTGTGGGCCTTCGCAAACAGTGTCCCAAGCCGGCAGCCACGGATCACACCGAGCGACGTGGGTCAGGCTCCGGGGTCCTTTATTCCAACTGCTGCCTTTTTGAGTATTGAATGGGGCTGCGACTGAGGCACTTAAAGTTACCTCAGCCTCCATCTTTCTAGCTGAGCCCTGTATTTCTCCACTACCTTCAGGAGCCACCTTCCCCAACGAGGCCTGGTCCTTCCTTCTCCAGAAACGGGGTTCACAGGTGGCTTATTGCACTTCCTGTGCCCCAAGGACCCCTTCCTTCTAGTCTAGGAGCTTGGACAAGATTTTTCTCTCTTCTCTGACCCTCAGCACTCTCACAGCAATCCTGCTCTTACTCTGTCCTGTCACCGAATGACAACTCTCTAGAAAGATCCATTTACCTCAGACTAGCTCCACCCATCAACTGTCAGCTTTCTCTCTCTGATTGGATGCCCACAATCACTCCACTACCTAAGCTCCTCCCACTGTACCTACCTTCCACACTAACCCCCAACACCCTTTCCTAGTCAGTCTGGGATGAGGCCATCCCCGCCGGGTACACCAAGAAAGCACTGACTAACATGTGTGTGTGTTGAGTGCAGGGTTAGGAGTCCTGAGTTGTGATCTCTCCTTGCTTGAGGGTGGGATACCACACCTTTGGATGAGGTGCAGTACCTCTGTGGCGACCGTACCCTCAGGGGCACCATAGTACCCTTTCTCAACTTTCTATATTGTTGTCGGATCCAAACTGGGCTTGAGAGCATCTGTGTTTCCCTCCTGAAATGTATACGGAGATTCAGTATGTTTAATCTATATTATCTATACCTTATATCTAGTGATACTGTACCCTTTTGCAAATTTTTATATTATTGTCTAATCCATACTGAGCATGTGACCATCTGTGTCTGACTCATGAAATATATACGGAGATTTACAATTATCCCTAGACTGTACAGAGCTATCTGCTTCTGAAACAGTACCATATATCTGCTGGTATTTTTAGTCCATTTTCACAAAAATTATTATGTATGGTGGAAGAGGCCGCGGACGTGGGTGTGGGGGGGCCAGCTGGTACTGATGGTGGTGGTGCTGCATCTGCTGGTATTGCCAAAAGCACAATATCAGCTAAGGCAGGAGGTATTGAGCCTGTGTCATCAGCTGGCACAAGAAGGCCTTTAAGGCTCCCTTTTCTGGGAGTAGGTAAACTGCTTTTAAAGACGGAGCATCAGAAACTGGTTTTGCCTTAAATTGCCGAAAAAGCCTCCAGCTCTATCGCCTCCTCTTCTGAAGTTTAAAAAATTGCAAGCACTAAGTCGTCAGTGCAGGCTTATCGTCAGGAACCACCCCTTTCCTTGTCTCCTTCACCCTCACTAAAAGTGAAGGATGCGGCAGCCCACACTTCAGATTACTCCATGGAGCTCTTTTCACAGGCTATGCCTGTGTTATCAAGTGAAATTCTGAATTCCCCAGTCCAACATGAATTGGAGATGGAGTGCATGATGCACAGCCCCTGCTAGATGATTCTGCTGGTACATTGACCCACAGCACTACATTCCCCCCACTCTACAGAGCCAGAATGTGACACTGATGAAACTCAGGTGACCCTTCCCGCATACTATACCACCTCACACAGTGACACAGAGGAAGGTGCAGATGAAAGTGCCGGTTCACTGAGCAGGTTGGGGGGGTCCTACTTGTGGGCGACGGCAGTGGCACAGGGCCCCTCATAGTACGCAAAAGTGTCTCTGCCGGTGGGAGGGCCCACTCGCCATCAGACATACCGTCGTACTATGAGGGGCCCTGTGCCAGTGCCATCGCCCACGAGTGGCCCCCCATGCTTGCTTAGGGCCACAGCACTTGCAATACTTACCTCTCCCTGCTCCACTGCCGTGACGTCTTCCGCCTTTCCTGACAGTGACATTCAGGTTACAGAGCGCGATGACATCACGTCTGTATTCCCTCTACCAAAACAGTACAAGTGCAGAGAGCTTTAAAATGGCAATGCTGAGGAGTCAAGAGTAGTGCAGTGCCCAGCGAGGAGAGGTATTTAATTTTTTTAAATGTTGGGACCATTTTTTGGGGAGCAATATATACTGGAGAATTATATATGTGGCCCATCATACACTGGAGCATCATCCATTTGGCCCATCATATACTGTAGCATTCCAAATGGGGGACATCAGACACTGGAGCAGCATTTACAGGGCCCATTATACACTGGAGCATTAGAAATGGGGCCCATTATATATGGAGCATTATTTGGGCCCATAAGACAGTGGAGCATCATCCATGGGGACCAACATATACTGTAGCTGTCATGATACCAGTGTTGGTGGACCTGCACTTCTGAGTAAGATGTTTCAGGGTTTATCTCTGGAGCAGCAAGCTCTTGCTCTTTCTCAGCAGCAGGTTTCTGAGACTGTGCGAGGGGCTTTAGATTCTGGGTCTCTGGGGGATGGGGCGAGTGATGTTGTTATGGAGTCCCCAGAACCACCTGTTAAACTGCATGACTTCTTTTCTGGGAACAAAAAGGAGTTCAGGATCTTCATGGAGGGTTGCAAACTTTATTTTAGTTTGAGACCACGTTCCTCTGGGGACGAAAACCAGAAGGTAGGGGTCATTATGTCCTTATTAAGAGTGTCCCCACAAGCTTGGGCTTTCTCCCTTCCTCCCACTGCCCCTGAGAGAGTGTCTGTGAATGCATTCTTTGAGGCCTTTGGGCACATATATGATGAGCCTGACCGAGTGCGATTGGCAGAGGACATGGTGTTGAGCGTCTGTCAGGGGAAACACTCGGCTGAGTGGTTTTGTACTAAATTCTGCCACTGGGCTGCAGAGATCTCTTGGGGTGACGCCGCACTTCGAGGTCTCTTTCGCAGAGGCTTGTCCGAGCGGCTGCAGGATGCCTTGGCGTTGCATCCCCCACCTAACTCTCTCGAGGACGCCATGACCCAGGCCGTCCAGATGGACCGCAGGCTGCGAGCCAGAGGGGTGATGCAGGTGGAGACTCCATTGTTCCCAAGTGGAAAAGAGACTGCCCTTGAGCTCATCGACATAGGTGCCCTCTCCCTGAAGGATACAGAGAGGAAACGCTGGAAGGACAAGCAGTTATGCTTTTACTGCGGTAAAACGGGACATTGGAAAAGGTAGTGTTCTGAGTGCCTGTCTTCGACCCGGCAGCGGGAAATGACTAGGTCTGGGTAGTCAGCAGGGAGACTACTCAGTCCCTCAGGTACCCTTTTCCTCGTTTTCTAAAGTTTTACTTCATGTGGAGCTGTTTGAGGACGGTAGTTCTTTTCCCTCTACAGTCTTCGTGGACTGCGGATCATCGATTAATCTCATTGACTCCCAATTGGTCACACGCTGCAAGATAGGGACAGTTAGGCTCAAGGTTCCGATCAAGGTGGTGACCATTGACTCCCCCCCCTCACTGAAGAGGGAATTCTTTTCATGTCTGACTTATTTGCGCTCAGAGTGGGCGCTACTCATGTGGAAAACCTAAGTTGTTTGGTTCTGGACAATCTACCTGCAGGGTTGGTGTTGGGTATGCCCTGGTTACAACGCCATAACCCAGTTATTAACTGGAAAATGGGGGAGATTGTTCAATGGGGGTTTAATGATTTTAAGTTGTGCGATAAATCCGCACTGCTGGTTGAACCTGTTAAATCTGTGTCTGTATCATCTGTTGAGCTGGAAGGTATTCTGGAATACCTGAAGGACTTCGAAGATGTATTCTCTGAAAGTGAGGCCGAGACGTTACCGCCACATAGACCCTTTGAATGCGCTATCGAGCTGCTCCTGGGGGCTAAATTACCTAAAGCCCGTCTGTTTAATTTATCCGTCTCTGAGCGCTTAGCTATGAAGGAGTGCGTTGCTCTAAGTCTACGTAAGGGACACATACGTCCGTGGTGGCAGGTTTCTTTTTTGTAAAGAAAAAAGATGGCGGGTTACGTCCCTGTCTCGATTTTCGTGAGCTTAATCAGATTACTGTACGGAATACGTACCCCCTTCCATTGATTCCCGATTTGTGTAACAAATTATCAGGGGCAAAATGGTTCTCTAAACTGGATCTTCGGGAGGCATATGATTTGATAAGGGTCCGAGAGGGGGATGAATGGAAAACTGCGTTCCTCACGTCTGAGGGACTGTTTGAAAATTTAGTCATGTCATTTAGTCTTACCAATGCCCCCATCATATTTCAGAATTTCATCAACGTGGTATTCTCGGATCTCATTGGTCGTTTTGTTGTTATCTACTTAGATGATTTTTGATATACTCCTCCGACAGGCATTCTCATCTGGAACATGTGCGAACTGTTCTCCAAAGACTGAGGGAAAATCATCTGTTTGCCAAATTGGAGAAATGTGTATTTTGTCTGCAGGAATTGTCTTTTTTGGGATTAATTGTGTCCTGTGAGGGTTTTCCTATGGACCCCAAGAAGGTGCAGGCCATTGCGGATTGGATGCAACCCCGATATCTTAAGGGTCTTCAGCGCTTGTTGGGGTTCGCCAATTATTACCGCAAATTTATCCGGGGGTTTTCACAGGTGGTCAAACCACTCACAGATCTAACATGCAAAGGTGCGAATGTGAGAAATTGGTCCTCGCTCGCAAAAGAGGCCTTTGCGACTCTGAAAAAAATGTTTTATGTCTGCTCCTGTGTTTGTACAGCCAGATCCGTCCAAACCATTTGTGGTGGAGGTGGATGCCTCCGACGTGTGGGTGGGGGCAGTGTTGTTCCAAGGTCCTGCCACTCTTACCAACCTCAGGCCATGTGCTTTCTTTTCCATGAAGTTCTCTGAATCCAAGCTGTGCGCTCACCCTGATATATCAGCCACGCGTCTGGCGGTGGCTAGGATCTTCTGGTGGCCTACCCTTGGTTCTGATATAAAGAAATTAATTTCTGGTTGTGGGGTCTGCGCTCATTCTAAAAGCTCTCATAGCCTGCCGGCGGAGGAGCTGATGCCCTTGGCTGTTCCCGAAAGACCTTGGACCCACCTGTCCATGGATTTTATTACCAATCTTCCCTCTTCCAGGGGTAATACGGTGGTATGGGTAGTGGTGGACAGATTTTCAAAGCAGGCTCATTTTGTACTCCTGTCCGCATTACCTTCAGCTGAGACCTTATCCAGAATTGTTTGTGCAGCATGTGGTCCGCTTGCATGGGGTACCCCTGAATGTGGTGTCTGATCGTGGTGTGCAGTTTGTGGCTAAGTTTTGGCGTGCTTTCTGCAAAAAATGATGGATGTCTCTATCCTTTTCGTCTGCATACCATGCCGAGAGTAATGGTCAGACGGAACGCACTAATCAGTCTCTGGAACAGATCCTCAGATGTCTGACTTCTGCTAGACAGAATGACTGGTGTGATATACTGCCGTTGGCTGAATTTGCCTTCAATAGTCGGGTGAGTCAATCCACTGGTATGTCTCCTTTCTTGATCAACTATGGGTTCAGTCCTTATTTTGGTGAGTTTTCTCATCTGGATTTGGGGTGTCTCGGGGCTGAGGACTCTGTTCAGCGGTTAAAAGATACATGGGCAGAAGTCCAGCGGCGTATATCTAGGTCTCAAGGCAGGTATAAGTTTTTCACGGACAGGAAACGAACACCTGGTCCCATGTTTCAGGTTGGAGAGAAAGTTTGGCTCTCAACGAGAAACATTAGGTTAAAGATTCCGTCAGCCAAGTTGGGCCCCAAATTCATTGGCCCGTACAAGATTGTGGAAAAAATCAATCCAGTGGCGTACAGCCTGTGCCTTCCACCCTACTTTAAGATCCCTAACGTCTTCCATAAATCTCTACTCTTTTGAAGCAGTCCGGGGAGAATCTGAGTCCGCTGCTCCTCCGGTTTCGGTTGAGGGACATGTGGTATATGAGATTGGTCATATCGCAGATTCCAGGTTGGTACCGTGGTCAGTACAGTACCTGGTTTATTGGAAGGGCAATGTGTGGCGCCCCCAGGAGTATGGCCTCCACAGTGGCTTTGCCTCCCTCCAGGGAGGGTGAGGTCATGCTTGGAAGCAGTTAAGGGTCTCTCTTGCAGTTAACCTTTACATGCAACACAGTTCCACTCCAGACCAGCAGGGGGGACTCTGAACCAGAATTGAAGGGAGGAGTGCTCTCTGAGGGCCAAGAGGAAGGAGTGGTCCACGTGTGCAGACGGGTGGAGAGAAGCTGGAGGTTGAGCTGAGGAAAGAGAGCTCCCTCACAGTGAGAGCGCATGAACTGGAGCCTGGTCTCCACGGTTGTATGGATGCTAATGGTCCTGCAATAGACACCAGAGGAGTAGGAGGCTGTAAATGCCCTACTCCCATCTAAGACTCGGAGGCACAACAGCACGGATTGAGCCAAGAGAGGAATAGTGGCTACAGGTGTCTGCCATACGAGGAGTGCTAGTAGAAGAGAATTAGGAGGAACTTCAGTGTAACTCAGTACTAGGAGTACTTCACCCTTAAAGGCGCTAAGAAGGAGACTGCACAGCCCATCTGCTGAGAGAGAACCCCTGAGCTGCTTCTAGGCTAGCCTGCTCTAGTACCATCTGTAATCAGGACCCTGGACTGCATTTATCAAGTAAAGGTACAGAAATTGCACCCTGCTGTGTCTTTGTCTGCTTCCTACCCTTCCGGTACTGCTACATCCCCATGCCAACCACATCTACACTGCCCTGGGACTACAGCTTCACCTGTGGGGAGCGTTTACATCTTTGCTGTACCATACCATCAGTCCCAGTGGATCTACATGCAGCGTCGGCTTAACATCTCACTTGCCAAACACCACAGGTGGCATCACGAACTATTCCATTAACTACATTCCACCACTCAACTTCCCCTATTAATTGGGTGCCCAGGGCCACGGACCTGGTCACCGCTGCTGTGACACATCCCGCCGACACCGGCCTGGTACCGAGTACCCCACAGCCCTGGGAGGGTGACCCAACTTGGCATCACGAACAGGATTACGGAGCCCGGTACCCCCTCGGGTCCTGTGTGCCATAGACTGTGCTTGTGTAACAGAATGTGTGTGAAATTGGCGCCAATTGCCGCCATTGCGGCGCTGCTTGGCACGCGCGGGAAGAAAGAGGGGCAGGCCTTTGTGGGCGGAGCCTGCCACAGAGAGCGAAGAAGTGAAGTGCCACGCGGGAAGAGAGGACAGCGCGCGAGAATGGGAGGAGCTGAGGCCTACGGCCCGGAGCGTCGGACCTGCGAAGCGGCCACCGGTAAGCTCACACAACCCCCGGCCCTGGCTAATGTTAACTAGGGGGGGAAGAGAATGTCTGTGCCAAGCAGCAATGCAGCGGCGGACGCCGCCGCCAACCCCTCAGCGCCGCAAGGAGTAGTGCCCGCCGCAGCGCTCCCCATAATGCCGCTGTCTATGCCCTACCTTCCGGGAGCGGCCTGGCTACCGCAGTACTCGAGTGAGTCACATACCCTGAGTGAATTTAAAGAGAGACTGCAGTTTGTTTAAAGTATACCCTCTGTCTGAAAGCCAGAAAGTGAATATCCTCATTGGACAGCTAACGGGTGCAGCACAGAGAGAGGTGAAAGCCTGGCAGGACACTGACAAAGAGACTGTTAAAAAGATTCTAGCCAAGCTGAGAAGCACCTTTGACACCTGCACTGCAGTTAAAATCAAGATGCGATTCTTTGGATGTAAGCAGAGAGCGCAGGACAGTATCATGGATTATGCTCTTAACCTGCAGGAGGCGCTGCGAGCAGTTAAGCAAGTTGATCCTGACAGTGTGATTTGGAAGATAAACTGTTAAAGGAGCAGTTCATTGAAGGACTCCTATCCAGTACCCACAGAGGACAGTTGCGCATCATAACCCTACAAAACCCTGATCTGGACTTTGCTGATTTTAAGGACAGGGCTATTCGGGTCCTGCAGGAATCAACTGACAGCCGTCCAGCGCCCCCTAGGCGCCCAGCGATCACCTATCAACTGACAGCCGTCCAGCGCCCCCTAGGCACCCAGCGATCACCTACCATCAGGAAGCAACATCTTTTCCTGCCATCCCTGTGGAGGCTGATGCACAGACTCTGGATAAAGATCCTACAGAAGAACTGCGTCTTCAGGTCCAGGAGTTGACCAAATGGATGGCTGCACTTACTAAAACCGTGCAGTCCCTGCAAGTGTCCTCCAAAGAAAAGATCCAGCTTGCTTCCAGTCCAGAGGATAATAATCTTTATTTTTATATAGCGCTAACATATTCCGCAGCGCTTTACTGTTTGCACACATTTCATCACTGTCCCCGATGGGGCTCACAATCTAAATTCCCTATCAGTATGTCTTTGGAGTGTGGGAGGAAACCGGAGTGCCCGGAGGAAACCCACGCAAACACGGGGAGAACATACAAACTCCTTGCAGATGTTGTCCTTGGTGGGATTCGAACCCAGGACCCCAGCGCTGCAAGGCTGCAGCGCTAACCACTGAGCCCCCGTGGCTCCGGAGGAGGATAACCCCGCCACTTCGAGGAAGGAACAACGATCGCTATGACCAGGACGGACGTCCCATCTGTCGTCGCTGCTACAAGGCAGGTCATCTTGCAAGATTTTGTCCTTTAAATGAGCAACCCCTGGGGCAGAGGGCCAACCCCCAGGAGTAGGACCACAAGGTCCAAGGAACTGGCGAGCCAAGTATGTGGGAGGGCGACCCACTATGGGCCAGAGGACAGGTCCTGGGTGTCGGCCCAGTTGAGGCATGTGGATTGCCTGGTTCGGGCTTTCCATGCTAGGTACCCGGGCAAGCCTGGGGATCCAGAGGCCCCCCGTTGAGAGGGGGGTACTGTCATGATACCTGCACTTCTGGGGTTAATGTTTTGATCTCAGTGCAGACTCTTACCTGCACACCTGGGGCTTATTATGGTGGCCTCTCATTGGTTCTGGGAAAGCTTCTTATAGCCTCAGGAAGCTCCCATCCCCGTCAGTTATACTTTCGCCCTTGGCAGAGTTGTGTTGACCCCTGAGTGTTGTTTGTGCTGTGTTCTGGTTGCCTGATAGTTTGTGTATGACTCGGTCTGTTCTCTGGATATTGCTTGTTGGATTCTGCTTGGTACCTTCTATGTCTGTTTGGTTTTGACCCCTGCTTGGCCCCGACTATCCGTTCTGTCTCATCCCTGGTACTTTATTGCTATCTCTGTGTATGACCTCCGTTTTGCCTGACTCTGAGCATTCCTGTAGTTGTGTCCTGCCGATCTCTGGAAGCAGGACGCTAAGCCCCGCCCCTTGCAGTCACATGACAGTAGGTGCTTCACTGCTTGCTAAACTTCAGCGTCCCCAGGTCCTGTTTGTCTGTACTTTCCGGCCGTACCTGACGCCGGGCCCCCCTACAGTGCGGGTGAGTCCCTGCTCAGCGGAGGCTGCACGCCGGCCAATTATTCTGTATGGAGAAATATATGAGGCTCATTATTCTGTATGGCGCACTAGGTGGTGGCCATAATACTGTATGGAGTAATATACTGTCCGGTTTTTGAGCTATTGTAAAATTTAAAATAGATATCAGTCATGTCATGTAAGCAGTGAAGTATTTTTCATTGTACTATACCTATATTTCTGTGCCGTATCGGAGCATTATGAATTGTGGTATGTGTTAAAAGGGCGCACTGACACTCTTTGGCCCAGGGCACATGAAAACCTGGCGCCAGCCCTACCCCCCACAACTTTAGCCAAATAACCCCCAGTTTTCAATGCGCAACTATTATTATAAAGTAAATTAAGGTTGCCACGCTTAAGTAATGAGAATTGATGTCGTTGGCATTGAAATGGGCACTGTAGGTGTGTTTACTGTCCTCCACTCCCTGCCGACTTTGCTTCCCCATTGACTTGCATTGGGTTTCGTGTTTCAGTCGGACCCCGACTTTTCCCTGTAATCAGCCGATTTTGTTCAACCCGAAAAAAGGAAAAGTCGCTCATCTCTACTCCCAATAAAGGTCACATTCTGAAAAAGAATAAAATCATGCATTAATTGAATAAGTCCATGTAGAGGGTTACAAACACTAAGACAACAAAAAAGTTGATCCTTGATGTCAATACCATTTTTCCTGTTTGATTCATAAATATAGACCAATAATATACCCAAGTGTCCCGGGACTACAACAAGAAGAGAAGCCACGTCTGCCACCATCATGGCAATGGACACAAGATAAAGCATTATGAATAAACTAGATGGAGGCCTGATGCTATCGTATTGGGAGGGTGGTAATGTAATAATGGGGGCAGGCTTTGCAGCATTGAGAATCTCTCCCCCCAATTTGCTCACTCACCTATCCACTCTCTCTTTCCCCATGTGCTGACTTCTTCCATCTGTGCTCTCTTCTTTGATCTTTCTACCCCATGTGCTATCCCCCTTGTCTGCTGTCTCTCTCCGTCCTGTGCTGTGTTCTCTCCTCATGTGCTGTCCCGCTTGAGCTGTCTCCCTCCAGTGCTCTGTCTATCTCACCACTGTGCGCTATCTCTCTCCCCCATCTGCTGTCTTCTCTCATTGTCTGTGTCTGACCATGTACAGAACATACCACAGCTCCTGGGCAGGGGAGGAAGCAAAAGACAATACTGATATTACAGCAGGAGATTACAGAGGATACATTTTGTGCATTTTGTGAGGTTAAACCTTGTTTAAAAACAGTCAGTGAAATATTTTACCTCACAAAATGAATCCTCTGTGATCCCCTGCTGTAATGTCAGTATTGTCGGCTGGTACCACCAGCAGTTTCCATATTGAGACACCCATCACTTGGGTGTCCCAATATGGCAGTCGGTGAACTTCAGCAGCTTGGAATTCTGGGATCCGGAGGCATCTGGATGGAACAGGATATGAAGATGTGGGGAGGAGGACTCCCAGACAGTGAAAGGACAGGTACCCAGGGGACCGCCATCAGGGTTCCTGGGGGAACGATACTGGGAGGACAGTAAAAGGAACGACTTGACTGAAGTTATCAGGGAAACAGAGGGCGGGGCAAGCTTAAAAGGAGCAGGGGGCATGCTGAAGTGGCAGTTGACAGAGAGCAGGATAGCAGACAGGAAGCTGTGTGAGACAGAGAGGACCGAGGGAGCAAACGGTGTGTTATAGGGAGACCGACAGGGGCCTGTGAAAGGAAAACTGCGGACTCAGCGACTAGTGACACGTGAGAGACTTGCACACGCGGCCACTCCCCGCGTACGGTCCCATACAGCCACTCCCGCTGCTTCCCACCCTGTTGTCTCAAGGCGGCTACCTCAGGCGACCGCTGCGACAACAGACCATTCCTTTACAGCGGTCAGGACACTGCCCCCCTGCCTTCTCCCACAGCTGCGGCCCTGTCATCACCGGCCCCAGGGGGCGCCACCTCGCTACAGGCGGTAGTAGAGGCCCCCATCCGGTTTGCTAAGGGACCCTGAGCAGAGGTTGGTGAACGGTTATATTTTAGAGACTGCGTCATTACCGCGCCCCATCAGCACCGTTTCTTCAGGGTCTGTTGCGCCCCACCGGCATCGATTCTTCACGGCCTGTTGCACCCCACCGACACCGTTTCTTCAGGGCCTGTTGTGCCCCACGGCATCGTTTCTTCAGGGCCTATTGCGCCCCACCGACACCGTTTCTTCAGGACCTGTTGCGCCTCACCGGCATCGTTTCTTCAGGGCCTGTTGCGCCCCACCGGCACCATTTCTTCAGGGCCTGTTACGCCCCACCGACACCGTTTCTTCAGGGCCTGTTGCGCCCCACTGGCATTGTTTCTTCAGGGCATGTTGCGCCACGTCGGCACCGTTTCCTCAGGGCCTGTTGTGCCCCACCGGCATTGTTTCTTCAGGGCCTGTTACGCCCCCCCAGTATAGTTTCTTCAGGGCCCGATGAGCCCAAACCTTCCCGGAAGATCGAGGCGTCAAGGTAGCCGCATCAACGACCTCTAAGAGGCCGCATCTGCAATCCTGAGCGACGCATGGAAGGATAAGTGGACTCTAGAAAATAAGTGTTATAGTTTGGCCATAGTCTGGCTTCCGTCACCCGGACTAGCCGTGTTACTCGCAGTTACACAAAAACTACCGTTTAGTTCATTGAATCCCTGCGAGGACAGATTGCTTGTTCCCCCGTTTTGTCTGTTCAGTATAGCCCTAGTGGCTTCAATTTATAAAAGTTCATTATACAAGTCATACCCTGTCTCATGTCTCGTCACTGCATCCTGAGAACCTGCTAGAACCCTACCCTTGGCGTAGTCGGCAGGATGTAGTCTCCGAGCACAGATAGTGTTGCCCCAGATCATGGTAGAGTTGTAAACTCTACAAATGATGAGGGTCCCCGTACCAGCATATCATTGGGGGCCATGCTGAACAACCTGCCTAGATTTTCCGGCTCCAATACAATGTTATGGAGCTGGACAGAGCGGATGCGGGGGCTCTTTCGGATGCACCCAATGACCCCTGACCTGGAGGCTGAGGTGGCACTCATGGCACTGGACGGGGAGGCGTGGAGGTCAGTGATGTTAATGTGGCGCCCCCAGGGGTATGGTCGCCACACTGGCCTTGCCTTCCTCCAGGGGAGGGTAATGCCAGGCTGGGAAGCAGTGATGGGTCTCTCCAGCAGTTAACCTAATGCATGCAACACAGTTCGACTCCAAGCCAGCAGGGGGAACTGTGAACCAGGATGAAGGGGAGGGGATGCTCCCTGAGGGCTGAGAGGAAGGAGTGATCAGTGAGTTGAAGGAGGTCCACGTGTGCAGACGTGTGGAAGAAAGAGCGCAAGAACTGGAGCCTGGTCTCCACGGTGGTATGGATACTAACAGTCCTGCCACAGATACCAGAGGAGTAGGAGGCTGTAAATGCCCTGCTCCCATCCGAGACTTGGGACACAACAGCAATTGAATAGAGAGCCAGGACTCAGGAGAGGAGTCCCCGAGAGAGGCTACAGTTGTCTGTCATACAAGTATAGTTCTAGGAACATCTGAAGAGAGGTATTTCAGAGTAACTAAGTACTGGGGAGCTTCACACCACAAGGTGCTAGGAAGGAGACTGCACAGCCCTTCTGCTGAGAGAGAATCTTGATCTGCTTCCAGGCTAACCTGCTCCAATACCATTTGTAATCAGGACCCTGGACTGCATACACAGTGGGGAAAAAAAGTATTTAGTCAGTCAGCAATAGTGCAAGTTCCACCACTTAAAAAGATGGGAGGCGTCTGTAATTTACATCATAGGTAGACCTCAACTATGAGAGACAAACTGAGAAAAAAAAATCCAGAAAATCACATTGTCTGTTTTTTTTCATTTTATTTGCATATTATGGTGGAAAATAAGTATTTGGTCAGAAACAAGCAGTCAAGATTTCTGGCTCTCACAGACCTGTAACTTCTTCTTTAAGAGTCTCCTCTTTCCTCCACTCATTACCTGTAGTAATGGCACCTGTTTAAACTTGTTATCAGTATAAAAAGACACCTGTGCACACCCTCAAACAGTCTGACTCCAAACTCCACTATGGTGAAGACCAAAGAGCTGTCAAAGGACACCAGAAACAAAATTGTAGCCCTGCACCAGGCTGGGAAGACTGAATCTGCAATAGCCAACCAGCTTGGAGTGAAGAAATCAACTGTGGGAGCAATAATTAGAAAATGGAAGACATACAAGACCACTGATAATCTCCCTCGATCTGGTGCTCCACGCAAAATCCCACCCCGTGGGGTCAGAATGATCACAAGAATGGTGAGCAAAAATCCCAGAACCACACGGGGGGACCTAGTGAATGAACTGCAGAGAGCTGGGACCAATGTAACAAGGCCTACCATAAGTAACACACTACGCCACCATCGACTCAGATCCTGCAGTGCCAGACGTGTCCCACTGCTTAAGCCTGTACATGTCCGGGCCCGTCTGAAGTTTGCTAGAGAGCATTTGGATGATCCAGAGGAGTTTTGGGAGAATGTCCTATGGTCTGATGAAACCAAACTGGAACTGTTTGGTAGAAACACAACTTGTCGTGTTTGGAGGAAAAAGAATACTGAGTTGCATCCATCAAACACCATACCTACTGTAAAGCATGGTGGTGGAAACATCATGCTTTGGGGCTGTTTCTCTGCAAAGGGGCCAGGACAACTGATCCGGGTACATGAAAGAATGAATGGGGCCATGTATCGTGAGATTTTGAGTGCAAACCTCCTTCCATCAGCAAGGGCATTGAAGATGAAACGTGGCTGGGTCTTTCAACATGACAATGATCCAAAGCACACCGCCAGGGCAACGAAGGAGTGGCTTCGTAAGAAACATTTCAAGGTCCTGGAGTGGCCTAGCCAGTCTCCAGATCTCAACCCTATAGAAAACCTTTGGAGGGAGTTGAAAGTCCGTGTTGCCAAGCGAAAAGCCAAAAACATCACTGCTCTAGAGGAGATCTGCATGGAGAAATGGGCCAACATACCAACAACAGTGTGTGGCAACCTTGTGAAGACTTACAGAAAACGTTTGACCTCTGTCATTGCCAACAAAGGATATATCACAAAGTATTGAGATGAAATTTTGTTTCTGACCAAATACTTATTTTCCACCATAATATGCAAATAAAATGAAAAAAAAACAGACAATGTGATTTTCTGGATTTTTTTTCCTCAGTTTGTCTCCCATAGTTGAGGTCTACCTATGATGTAAATTACAGACGCCTCTCATCTTTTTAAGTGGTGGAACTTGCATTATTGCTGACTGACTAAATACTTTTTTTCCCCACTGTATTAAGTAATGGTACCAAAACTGCAACTGCTGTGTCTTGTCTGTTTCCTACGCTTCCAGCACTGCTACATCCCCGTGCTGGTTACATCTACACTGCCCTGGGGCTACAGCTCCACCTGTGGGGAGCTTTTACATCTTTGCTGCACCCTACCATCAATCCCAGTGGATCAGTATGCAGCGTTGGCCCAACACCATACTTGCCGAACACCACGGGTGGCGTCACAAACTATTCTACCATTAACTACATCCCCCATTGCTTGGGCGCCCAGGGCCATGGACCGGGTCACCGCTGCTGTGACACATTCCTCTGACACCGGCCCGGTACCGAGTACCCCATAGCTCTGGGAGGGTGACCCATTCAAACCTCTGCGTCACCGCAAAAGTTTTGAAAAAGTGTTACAGATAGTAGAACAGAACCATGGGGACCCCACTGATGTGGGAGAGTTAAGAACCCGTTTGTTTAGTCGGATGCAAGTAGAGGGGGAGACGATCACAGAGTATATGAATGTCCTCCAAGAATTGCATATGGCTATAGAAAGAAAGGACGGGGTAGAGGCAGGACCTGTTGACATTACCCTACGTGACCTACTGGTGACTGGTTTGCGAGATCCATTAGTCAAACAGGCACTGCGGGAACAGATCAGGATGAATCCCCAAATAGATTTTTCAGAGGTGGGAAGTCAGGCACGTGCTCGAGAGCAGGAGCAGGGGATGGCGATCCCCGTGGGGAAAGTCTGAGGTGTGGAGGCCTCCACAAATGTAGTCAAGGAGCCTCCGTGGGTGGAAGAGATGAAGCAAGAGCTGAAAAGTGTTAAGGGCGAGTTGGCCGAAGTAAAGAGAAGAACCGAGACCGGGACTAGATGACCTGGCTTTAACCCAAGCTTCTGGGGATCACGCTCCCCGCAGGGTGGTCAACCTACACAGGCCCGGTGTTTTGAGTGTGGAGAACCAGGCCACTTTGCCCGAGAGTGTCCGCGGCGTGGGAGATACCCACCCCGGCCGCCATTAAACTAAAGGGCTCCGGGCTGGGGGGACGCCGCTCGGAGCCGAAAACCACAACTAGGGGTGGTGGAAGTCCCGAAGATTTGGTAGCAAAATGCCCAGTGGTTTGGGCAGAAGTGGAGGGCCGGGACGTCTGGTGCTTGGTGAACACGGGGACACAAGTAACCACTATGCCTGCAACGTATTTTCAACAGAACTTCCCGGAAGCAGCAAGGCCTGAGTGGGGGCCCGTGATCAGACTAGTAGCTGCCAACCAACTGCTGGTCCCAATTGCCGGGGTGGTGTGGGTGCAAGTGACGCTGTGCGGGTAAATCCCTTGGTCGCAGAGGGGTGGTACTGACTCAAGGAGAAGCTGATAAGCAACACCCCGTCACCCTAGGCATGAATGTTCTACGAGAGTTCGGCGTTCCCACGAGTCACGACCCTCCAAACAGCGTTCATGAAGGCAAAGTGTTTGTTTTACGTGGGCAGTATGGTTGCAAAGCTGAACCTTAAAGGAATGTCCAGAAGGGCACCACCAGGAGTGGAGCCTACGGCGTAATTTGACTCAACACGGGCAACCTCAACCATCAAGCAACAAAAAAGATGCACACATTGCAAGCTTAATTCCGCTAACGAACGAGACTCCGTCATGCACCGCGGCCCGAGTCCGGCTTACGAGAGGGACACGCGAGGCTCTGGCACGTGAGATTGGCCATTAACTGGTGTGTCATGCTCTTACATGTCCGTGGCTGCATGTGCGCTACACTGAAAAGGCCAGCGTTTGTCGCTTACAGGTGCAGATAACCCGCTGAACAATGTTAGTGATGGGGATCTGTGATTACAATTATTACCCGCGAACGATGATTTCCCAGTAAGTGCAGGTCAACCGCAGTTCCGGAATTAGGCCTAACCGTCATTCCTGAAAAAATGAAAAACTTACCTGTGCAAACCACAGGTGCTGTAGCTTGCTTAACAGCTTGCCAGCTGTTCTCAGGCCCAGTATGGATTACACGTGATTGCACAAAGGTGAGAAAGGGTACCGTATCCCCGGATAACATGTATGGATAGCATAGTGTACACATTCAAAACATATATCTATAGATCAGGAGGCAGGCTCAGACGGTGTCAGGCCCAGTATGGATTACACGTGATTGCACAAAGGTGAGAAAGGGTACCGTATCCCTGGATAACATGTATGGATAGCATAGTGTACACATTCAAAATATATGTCTATAGATCAGGAGGCAGGCTCAAACGGTGTCAGGCCCAGTATGGATTACACGTGATTGCACAAAAGAGAGAAAGGGTACCGTATCCCCGGATAACATGTATGGATAGCATAGTGTACACATTCAAAATATATGTCTATAGATCAGGAGGCAGGCTCAGACGTTGTCAGGCCCAGTATGGATTACACGTGATTGCACAAAGGTGAGAAAGTGTACCGTATCCCCGGATAACATGTATGGATAGCGTACACATTCAAAATATATGTCAATACATCAGGAGGCAGGCTCAGACGGTGTCAGGCCCAGTATGGATTACACGTGGTTGCACAAAGGTGAGAAAGGGTACCGTATCCCCGGATAACATGTATGGATAGCGTACACATTCAAAATATATGTCAATACATCAGGAGGCAGGCTCAGACGGTGTCAGGCCCAGTATGGATTACACATGATTGCACAAAGGTGAGAAAGGGTACCGTATCCCCGGATAACATGTATGGATAGCATAGTGTACACATTCAAAATATATGTCTATAGATCAGGAGGCAGGCTCAGACGGTGTCAGGCCCAGTATGGATTACACGTGACTGCACAAAGGTGAGAATGGGTACCGTATCCCCGGATAACATGTATGGATAGCATAGTGTACACATTCAAAATATATGTCTATAGATCAGGAGGCAGGCTCAGATGGTGTCAGGCCCAGTCAGTATGGATTACACGTGATTGCACAAACGTGAGAAAGGGTACCGAATCCCCGGATAACATGTATGGATAGCATAGTGTACACATTCAAAATATACGTCTATAGATCAGGAGGCAGGCTCAAATGGTGTCAGGCCCAGTATAGATTACACGTGATTGCACAAAGGTGAGAAAGGGTACCGTATCCCCGGATAACATGTATGGATAGCATAGTGTACACATTCAAAATATATGTCTATAGATCAGAAGGCAGGCTCAGATGGTGTTAGGCCCAGTATGGATTACACGTGATTGCACAAAGGTGAGAAAGGGTACCGTATCCCCGGATAACATGTATGCATAGCATAGTGTACACATTCAAAATATATGTCTATAGATCAGGAGGCAGGCTCAGACGGTGTCAGGCCCAGTATGGATTACACGTGATTGCACAAAGGTGAGAAAGGGTACCGTATCCCCGGATAACATGTATGGATAGCATAGTGTACACATTCAAAACATATATCTATAGATCAGGAGGCAGGCTCAGACGGTGTCAGGCCCAGTATGGATTACACGTGATTGCACAAAGGTGAGAAAGGGTACCGTATCCCTGGATAACATGTATGGATAGCATAGTGTACACATTCAAAATATATGTCTATAGATCAGGAGGCAGGCTCAAACGGTGTCAGGCCCAGTATGGATTACACGTGATTGCACAAAAGAGAGAAAGGGTACCGTATCCCCGGATAACATGTATGGATAGCATAGTGTACACATTCAAAATATATGTCTATAGATCAGGAGGCAGGCTCAGACGTTGTCAGGCCCAGTATGGATTACACGTGATTGCACAAAGGTGAGAAAGTGTACCGTATCCCCGGATAACATGTATGGATAGCGTACACATTCAAAATATATGTCAATACATCAGGAGGCAGGCTCAGACGGTGTCAGGCCCAGTATGGATTACACGTGATTGCACAAAGGTGAGAAAGGGTACCGTGTCCCCGGATAACATGTATGGATAGCGTATACATTCAAAATATATGTCAATACATCAGGAGGCAGGCTCAGACGGTGTCAGGCCCAGTATGGATTACACATGATTGCACAAAGGTGAGAAAGGGTACCGTATCCCCGGATAACATGTATGGATAGCATAGTGTACACATTCAAAATATATGTCTATAGATCAGGAGGCAGGCTCAGACGGTGTCAGGCCCAGTATGGATTACACGTGACTGCACAAAGGTGAGAATGGGTACCGTATCCCCGGATAACATGTATGGATAGCATAGTGTACACATTCAAAATATATGTCTATAGATCAGGAGGCAGGCTCAGATGGTGTCAGGCCCAGTCAGTATGGATTACACTTGATTGCACAAATGTGAGAAAGGGTACCGAATCCCCGGATAACATGTATGGATAGCATAGTGTACACATTCAAAATATACGTCTATAGATCAGGAGGCAGGCTCAAACGGTGTCAGGCCCAGTATAGATTACACGTGATTGCACAAAGGTGAGAAAGGGTACCGTATCCCCGGATAACATGTATGGATAGCATAGTGTACACATTCAAAATATATGTCTATAGATCAGAAGGCAGGCTCAGATGGTGTTAGGCCCAGTATGGATTACACGTGATTGCACAAAGGTGAGAAAGGGTACCGTATCCCCGGATAACATGTATGCATAGCATAGTGTACACATTCAAAATATATGTCTATAGATCAGGAGGCAGGCTCAGACGGTGTCAGGCCCAGTATGGATTACACGTGATTGCACAAAGGTGAGAAAGGGTACCGTATCCCCGGATAACATGTATGGATAGCATAGTGTACACATTCAAAATATATGTCTATAGATCAGGAGGCAGGCTCAAACGGTGTCAGGCACAGTATGGATTTGACGGCCCAGACTACACAGCGGAGGAGCAGGGAGAGGTAAAGATTCCAAATTCTGGGGCCCTGCCCAAGCAAGGGGGGCCCACTCGTGGGCGTCGGTACTGGCACTGTGCCCCTCATAGTACGGCGGTGTGTCTGACGGCGGGTGTGTACCACCATCGTCAGAGACACTTGATTGCACTATGAGGGACCCTGTGCCAGTGCCCGCGCCCAAGAGTTGGCCTACCCACCTGTCCAGGGCATCGGCACTCGCACGGTTTCGTGCGCTAGGTGGTGACCCCGGCCATGGGGGGGGGTGGGCAGCACAGTTAGGGAGTTTTAGAAAGTGGCATATGTTGATGTTGGACATTCAGCTGATGCAAAAGGCGAAATTGTTCAAGTCCCAGGAAGAGGACGACCAAAGCAAGCCATTTTTCTGTCACCCTATGTGTCATCAGGGGATGGTGGGAGAAAATCCTTGGAATCCCATGCATGGTTCATTTTAATGAAGGTTAGATCATCCACCTTTTGGGTTGACAGACGGTTCCTTTTTTCTGTCAGGATTGATCCAGCTGCACTGAAGACTCTTTCCGATAGCACACTTGCAGCTGGACAAGCGAGCTCCTGTAAGGCATATTGTGCCAATTCAGGCCAGGTGTCCAGTTTAGCGGCCCAATAGTCAAAGGGGAATGACCTGTGCGGGAGAACATCGATATGGGAGGAAAAGTAGTTTGTAACCATAGTTGACAACTGCTGTCTCCTGTCACTTTCCATCGATGCAGTATTACCAGTTGTGTGAGCGGTACTTGAAAAATCAGTCCACAACATTGTCATGAAACCCCTGTCTCCAACGCCACATCTGCTGTGTACACCACGAACACCTCTGCCAAGCTGCCCCTGGCCCATACGGCTCGTGTGAGAACCATCCCCGCTGCTGTGTGCTGGGAATGCCTCAACCAACCGGTTTACCAGAGTTGCTTGTTTATTAGCCAATATTAGGTCAAGGTTCTCATGTGGCATGATGTTTTGTAATTTGCCTTTATAGCGTGGATCTAGGATGCTGGCCAACCAGTAGTCGTCATCGTTCATCATTTTTGGCAATGCGGGGGTCCCTTTTTAGGATCCGCAAGGCATAATCTGACATGTGGGCCAATGTTCCCGGTGTCAATGATGCACTGCGAGTGCTGGTTGGAGGAGCACTTTCTGGCAAATCCACATCCCTCCAGTCACGCACAAACCCTGTACCAGACCTTGCCACGCCAACATTTTCACTTGCCCCACGAGATGCATCCTCCTCCCCTAAGTAATCATCCCGATCATCATCCTCCTCCTCCTCTTCTTCCTCCACCTCGTCCAGGATAGGTCCCTGAGCAGACAATGGCTGAATGTCATCAAGGATTCCCTCCACCTCTTCCTCCTCGTCAACATTGGCTGTAGACACCTGCTCCTTAAGGTGCGTCAAAGTTTGCATGAGCAGACGCATAAGTGGGATGCTCATGCTTAGGATGGCGTCGTCTGCGCTTACCAGCCGTGTGCATTCCTCAAAACACTGAAGGACTTTACAGAGGTCTTTCAGCTTCGACCACTGCACACCTGTCAACTCCATGTCTGCTCTCAAAGTGCCTGGCCGTGTATCCTCCCACAAATGCATTATGGCCTGCCTCTGTTCGCACAGCCGCTCAACCATGTGCAGGGTGGAGTCCCACCTTGTTGCAATGTCGATAATGAGACGGTGGTTGGGAAGGTGGAGCAATCGCTGCAGCTTCTGCATACGAATGGAGTGTACAGGCGACCGGCGGATGTGCGCGCACAGTCTTCGCACCTTCTGGAGCAGGGCTGTTAACTCTGGATAATTGTTGAGGAAGCCCTGCACCACCAGGTTCAAGGTGTGAGCCAAGCAAGGTATGTGGCTGAGTTTTGAAAGGGCTATGGCTGCCACAAAATTACGGCTGTTATCACTAACTACCTTGCCTGCCTCAAGATGTACACTGCCCAGCCATGACTCAGTTTGTCACTGAAAGTACTCGGCCTGCACCTCCACGGTGTGTCTGTCGCCCAAACACATCATCTGCAACACAGCCTGCTGACTCTTTCCACTAGCTGCTCGATAGGGGGACACCTCGTGTGCAACAGTGGCAGCTGCAGATGGAGTGCTCGTACGACTGCGCTCTGTGGACGAGCTTTCGCTTCTGGAGGAGGAGGAGGAGGGTCAAACGCCTACAGCCAACTGTTTCCTATACCGTGGGCTAGGCAGCACTGTCCCACCACCGCTGCATCCACCACATTAACCCAGTGCGCAGTGATGGACACGTAACGGCCCTGGCCATGCCGACTGGACCATGCATCAGTTGTGAGGTGCACCTTTCCACTCACTGACTGCTTGAGTGCATGGACAATACGGTCTTTGACATGATGGTGGAGGGCTGGGATGGCTTTGCGAGAGAAGTGGCGACTGGGTAGGTCATAGCGTGGTACTGCATAGGCCATGAGTTCACGGAAAGCTGCGCTTTCCACCAACCGATAGGGCATCATCTCTAAAGAGATTAGTTTGGCAATGTGGGCGTTCAAACCCAGTGTACGCGTGTCATGATCTCAGTGCGGGTTTGACTCGCACACGTGGGGTTAATGTTTGGAACCAGTGCTGATGACTGGCATTTCTGGGGTTAAAGGTTGTGATCCCGGTGCAGGCTTACCTGCACACCTGGGGCTTTGATTGTGGCCTCTCCCTGGTTCTGGGGGAGGCTTCTTATAGCCTCAGGAAGCTCCTATCCCCGTCAGTTATACTTTCGCCCTTGGCATTGTGTGGTGACCCCTGAGTGTGTTAGTGCTGTGTTCTGGTTACTTGATTCTCTGTGTATGACTCGGTCTGTTCCCTGGATATCGCTTTGGATTCTGCCTGGTACCTTATATGTCTGTTTGGTTTTGATCTCTGCTTGGCCCTGATTATCCGCTCTGTCTCCTCCCTGGTACTGTACTGTGATCCTGTGTATGACCTTTGGCTTTGTCTGACCTCCCATCTGTTTATCTCTCCTGTACCTGGCTGGTCTGTACTGTGCATAACCTCTGCTTTGCTTGGACTCTGCGTTCTCTTCCTTCTCTGTGTGCAGGATGCTAAGCCCCGCCCCCTTGCAGTCACATGACCATTCACATGACCATAGGTCCTATGCTGGCTTCCTAAACTTCAGAATCCACAGGTCCTGTGTATCGGTACTTTCTGGCTGTACCTGACCCCGGTACCCCTACATTGCGGGTGAGTCACTGCTCAGTGGAGGCTGCACGCCGGCGCTGACACTCAGGACACGCGCACTGGCTCAGTGAGCAAGTACAGTGCGGTGTTCCTGACATTATAACTGACCATTTCAGGTTTTGTTTTTTTTTTTTTTTTTTTTTCTGAAGGAAAAAAAAAAAAAAAAAAAAAAAAGTGTGTGTTATCCTCATGGATCCCATACAAGCCTTGTCTGATCAGGTCAAGCACTTGACCCAAATGTTCCATAAGCTCAATGTGGAACAACGCACGATGGCCCAGACCCAGCAACAGTTGGTAGTTACTGTGCAGGGGGCTGTCGATGCAGGGGCTTCTAGTTCTGGGGGTAGGGATGTGTCATTAGCGTCCCCCGAATCTCCGGTCAAATTGCCAGACTTTTTCTCAGGGGACAAAAAGGAGTTCAGGTCTTTCAGAGAAGGATGCAAGCTTTTTTTTTCTCTAAGGCCCAGCTCCTCCGAGGATGAGTTCCAGATGGTGGGGGTCATTATTTCCCTACTTCGGGGGGGCTCCACAGGCATGGACTTTCTCTCTGTCTTCCTCTGCTCCTGAACGTATGTCAGTGAACGCATTCTTTGAGGCCCTCGGGCACATATATGATGAGCCGGACCGAGTGCGATTGGCAGAGGACATGTTGATGAGTGTCTGTCAGGGGAAACATTCAGCTGAGTGGTTTTGTTCTGAGTTCCGCCGCTGGGCGGCAGAGGTCTCTTGGAGCGACGCCGCACTCCGAGGACTCTTTCGCAGAGGCTTGTCCGAGTGGCTGCAGGATGCCTTGGCGTTACATCCCCCACCTAACTCTCTCGAGGACGCCATGACCCAGGCCGTCCGGATGGACTGCGGGCCAGAGGGGTGATGCAGGTGGATACTCCATTATTCCCCAGTGGAAAAGAGACTGCCCCTGAGCCCATGGATGTAGGCGCCCTCTCCCTGAAGGATACGGAGAGGAAACGCCGGAAGGACAAGCAGTTATGCTTTTACTGCGGTAAAACGGGACATTGGAAAAGGGAGTGCCCGAATTGCCCGTCTTCAAACCCGGTCGGCGGGAAACGACTAGGTCTGGGTAGTCAACGGGGAGGCTGCTCAGACCCTCAGGTACCATTTTCCTCGTTTTCTTCGTTTTCTAAAGTATTACTGCCTGTGGAACTATTTGTGGACGGTAGTTCTTTTTCCTCTACAGCCTTCGTCGACTGCGGATCATCTATTAACCTCATTGACTCCCAATTGGTCACACACTGCAAGATAGGGACAGTTAGGCTCAAGGTTCCGATCAAGGTGATGGCCATTGACTCATCTCCCCTCACTAAGGAGGGAATTCGCTTTATGTCTGATGTGTTTTCGCTCAGAGTGGGCGCTATTCATGTGGAAAACATAAGTTGTTTTGTGCTGGACAATCTACCTGCAGGGTTGGTGTTGGGCATGCCCTGGTTACAACGCCATAACCCAGTTATTAACTGGAAAACGGGAGAGATTGTTCAATGGGGGTTTAATGATTTTGAGTTATGTGATAAATCCACACTGCTGGTTGAACCAGTTAAATCTGTGTCTGTATCATCTGTCGAGCTGGAAGGTATTCCGGAATGCCTGAAAGACTTCGAAGATGTATTCTCCGAAAGCGAGGCCGAGACGTTACCGCCACATAGACCCTTTGACTGCGCTATTGAGCTGGTCCCGGGGGCTAAATTACCCAAAGCCCGTCTGTTTAATTTGTCTGGTCCTGAGCGCTTGGCTATGAAGGAGTACATTACTGAAAGTCTGCGCAAAGGACACATACGTCCTTCAGTCTCACCTGTAGCGGCAGGTTTCTTTTTTGTAAAGAAAAAAGATGGCGGGTTACGTCCCTGTCTCGACTTCCGGGAGCTTAATCAAATTACTGTACGGAATACGTACCCCCTTCCGTTGATTCCCGATTTATGTAACCAGCTATCAGGGGCAAAGTGGTTTTCTAAACTGGACCTTCGGGGGGCATATAATTTGATAAGGGTCCGGGAGGGGGATGAATGGAAAACCGCGTTCCTCACGACCGAGGGACTATTTGAAAATTTAGTCATGCCGTTTGGTCTTACCAACGCCCCCTGCCATATTTCAGAATTTCATCAACGTGGTATTCTCGGATCTCATTGGTCGTTTTGTCGTTATCTACTTAGATGATATATTCCCCCGACAAGTATTCTCATTTGGAACATGTACGAACTGTGCTCCAAAGGCTTAGAGAAAATCATTTGTATGCCAAATTGGAGAAATGTGTATTCTGTGTACAAGAGTTGTCCTTTTTGGGGTTAATTGTATCCGGTGAGGGTTTTCGCATGGACCCCAAGAAGGTGCAGGCCATTACGGATTGGGTGCAACCCCGAGATCTTAAGGGTCTTCAGCGCTTCTTGGGGTTCGCTAATTATTACCGCAAATTTATCCGGGGGTTTTCGCAAGTGGTCAAACCTCTCACGGATCTAACATGCAAAGGTGCGGATGTGAGAAATTGGTCCTCGCTTGCAAAAGAGGCCTTTGCAACGCTGAAAAAATGTTTTATGTCTGCTCCTGTGTTAGTGCAGCCAGATCCGTCCAAACCATTCGTCGTGGAAGTGGACGCCTCTGAGGTGGGGGTGGGGGCGGTGTTGTCCCAATGGCCTGCCACTCTAACCAACCTCAGGCCATGTGCTTTCTTTTCCAAGAAGTTCTCTGCTGCGGAAAGAAATTACGACTTAGGCAATAGAGAGCTTCTTGCGGTCAATTTGGCGTTTGAAGAATGGAGGCACTTTTTGGAGGGGGCCAGTCACCCGGTTACGGTGATCACGGATCACAAAAATCTGTCGTACATTGAGTCTGCTAAAAGACTAACGCCCAGACAGGCCCGTTGGTCACTTTTTTTTTCCCGTTTTCAGTTTACGATTACATTTCGTCCAGGGTCTAAGAATGTCAAGGCTGACGCCTTATCACGCAGCTTTGAGCCGGTGTCGCCCCCTGAGCCACCGTCCTCCATTCTTCACCCTGGGGTTGTGATAGCAGAGGTCTCATCTGAATTGGAACGGGAGATTCTGGGGGCCCAGTCGCAGGCCTCGGCGGCCAAGCCGGAGGGGAAGTTGTTTGTCCCAGAGCAACTTCGCCTGAAACTCTTGCAGGAGTTCCATGAATCCAAGCTGAGTGCTCACCCTGGTATTTCAGCCACACGTCTGGCGGTGGCTAGGATCTTTTGGTGGCCTACCCTTGGTTCGGACATAAAAAAATTCATTGCTGGTTGTGGGGTCTGCGCTCGTTCTAAAAGCTCTCATAGCCGGCCGGCAGGGGAGCTGATACCCTTGGCAGTGCCCGAAAGGCCATGGACTCATTTATCCATGGATTTTGGTACCAATCTCCCTCCATCTAAGGGTAATACAGTGGTATGGGTAGTGGTGGACAGGTTTTCTAAGCAGGCTCATTTCGTACCCCTGTCCGCACTACCGTCAGCTGAGACGTTGTCCAGGTTGTTTGTGCAGCATGTGATCCGGTTGCATGGGGTACCCCTGAATGTGGTGTCTGATCGTGGTGTGCAGTTTGTGGCTAAGTTTTGGCGTGCTTTCTGCAAAAAATTAGGTATGTCTCTTTCCTTTTCGTCTGCATACCATCCTGAGAGCAATGGGCAGACGGAGCGCACTAACCAGTCCCTGGAACAGATCCTCAGGTGTCTAACCTCTGCTAGACAGAATGACTGGTGCGATGCACTGCCGTTGGCTGAATTTGCCTTCAATAGTCAGGTGAGTCAATCCACTGGTAGGTCCCCTTTCTTGATTAACTATGGGTTCAGTCCTCATTTTGGTGAGTTTTCTCGTCTGGATTGGGGGTGTCCCGGGGCGGAGGATTCTGTTCAGCGGTTAAAAGATACATGGGCAGAAGTCCAGCGGCGTATATCTACGTCTCAAGGCAGGTATAAGTTTTTCGCGAACACCTGGTCCCATGTTTCGGGTGGGAGAGAAAGTTTGGCTCTCCACGTGAAACATTAAGTTAAAGATTCCGTCAGCCAAGTTGGGACCCAAATTCATTGGCCCGTACAAGATTGTGGAAAAAATCAATCCAGTGGCGTATAGGCTGTGCCTTCCACCTTCTTTCAAGATCCCTAACGTCTTCCACAAATCTCTACTGAAACCTTTTGAAGCAGTACGGGGAGACTCCGAGTCTGCTGCTCCTCCGGTTTTGGTCGAGGGGCAGGTGGAGTACGAGGTTGGTCATATCGTAGATTCCAGGTTGGTACGGCGGTCGGTACCTGGTTCATTGGAAGGGGTATGGACCGGAGGATAGGTCCTGGGTACCAGCCCGGTTGATGCATGCTGATCGCCTGGTGCGGGATTTCCATGCTAAGTACCCGGGCAAGCCTGGGGGTCCAGAGGCCCCCCGTTGAGAGGGGGGTACTGTCATGATCTCAGTGCAGGTTTGACTCACACACGTGGGGTTAATGTTTGGAACCAGTGCTGATGACTGGCATTTCTGGGGTTAAAGGTTGTGATCCCGGTGCAGGCTTACCTGCACACCTGGGGCTTTGATTGTGGCCTCTCCCTGGTTCTGGGGGAGGCTTCTTATATCCTCAGGACGCTCCCATCCCTGTCAGTTATACTCTTGCCCTTGGCATTGTGTGGTGACCCCTGAGTGTGTTAGTACTGTGTTCTGGTTACTTGATTCTCTGTGTACGACTCGGTCTGTTCCCTGGATATCGCTTTGGATTCTGCCTGGTACCTCCTATGTCTGTTTGGTTTTGATCTCTCCTTGGCCCTGATTATCCGCTCTGTCTCCTCCCTGGTACTGTACTGTGATCCTGTGTATGACCTTTGGCTTTGTCTGACCTCCCATCTGTTTATCTCTCCTGTACCTCGCTGGTCTGTACTGTGCATAACCTCTGCTTTGCTTGGACTCTGAGTTCTCTTCCTTCTCTGTGTGCAGGATGCTAAGCCCCGCCCCCTTGCAGTCACATGACCATTCACATGACCATAGGTCCTATGCTGGCTTCCTAAACTTCAGCATCACAGGTCCTGTGCATCGGTACTTTCTGGCTGTACCTGACCCCGGTACCCCTACATTGCGGGTGAGTCACTGCTCAGCGGAGGCTGCACGCCGGCGCTGACACTCAGGACACGCGCACTGGCTCAGTGAGCAAGTACAGTGCGGTGTTCCTGACATTGCGGATGAGAGACTGAGTACTTTCTTGACCTACTCATAGGGTGAGCTGGACTTGAGAGCTGCATATGGTGGAACTAGCGGTGGACAGGGCGGACTGAGAGAGGGTTGATGATGGTGATGGAGTTGGTGTTCTTTCTGATGGCCTAGATTCAGTCTTTTGTTGATATAACAGTGGGATTCCCTGACTGCTTTGGCCTTGCAACGACACCTCAATATTTGCTGCTGTGCTAACCGGTGGGCTTACAGTGGGGGAAACAATGTAGCGTTGCTGACTACCTTCTTTGTGATCAGTTGCACATGTGGTACTTGAGGTTTGGTGTTGTGTCCACGCTTGCAAGTGCATGCTGGTTAAATGTCTAAGCATGCAACTGGTATTCAAATTTTTCAGATTTTTCCCTCGGCTAAAGGTCTTTGCGCACTTCTTACAGATAACCTTGGCCTGATCATGAGGATTTTGTTCAAAAAAGTGCCACACTGCACTCTTCCTACTTTGGAAGACATTTTGCGGCCTAGTACGCTGTGCTATTTTGACCGTCTGGACAAGCTGTCCGGCAATTCTTTTGATTTTTGGAACCTGTCTTTGGAGTGCTCTGGGCCTGCCAGATAACAGCTGTTGCGATGTCGATGTCTGCTGTGGATGCTCCTCCTCCTCATCTGAGCTATTGGAAGCAGCACCCTCTTCCCCCAATGGATGCCAATCTGGGATAACAACTATGTCATTCATCACCTCCTCTTCAATGTCATGTGCACCTTCCTCTGTGTCACCGTGTATGGTGGTATAGTATGCGGGAAGGGGCACCTGAGTCTCATCAGGGTCAGAATCTGGCTCATTACACTGCGAGGACAATGTAGTGCTCTGACTAAATGTACCAGCAGAATCATCTATCAGTGGCTGTGCATCAGTGCACTCCATGTCAGATTCATCTTGGCCTGGGTAATTCACCATTTCACTTGATATCCCAGGCATGGTATGTGAAAACAGCTCCATGGAGTAATCAGTTGTATGGCCTGCGTCATCCTTCAATCTTGGTTGGGGTGAAGGACACAAGGAAAAGTGTGGTTCATGAACATGACCCTCCAATGACGACTCGGTGCTTTTATTTTTTACAACTTCAGAAGAGGAGGCGATAGAGTCAGCAATGTAAGCCAAAACTTTTTCCTGATGCTCTGGCTTTAAAAGCGGTTTGCCAACTCCTAGAAAACTAAGCCTTCGAGGCCTTGTGGAGCCAGATGATGACGCAGGCTCAACACCTCCTGCATTCGGTCCTATTTTGCTTTTGCCACTACCATCATATCCACCACCAACACCATCATTACCAGCTGGCAACCCCCGCCCAATTCCACGGCCTCTTCCACCAGCCTTCCTCATTTTTGGTAAAAATGTACACAAAATCCCACAAAATATATAGTAATGTAAAACAAGGTACAAGGTGTATATAGGACAGGGGAGATGTCGAATTTGTGAACACACTTGTGGACACTGTTGGATTGTGTGAGGCCCAGTTAATATCACACTGCTATGTCACAGGCTCAATGTCGTAGGTGTGAAAAATGTCACTATAGGACAGGGGAGATGTAGAATTTCTGAACACTCTTGTGGACACTGTTGGATTGTGTGAGGCCCAGTTAATATCACACCGCTATGTCACAGGCTCAATGTCGCAGGTGTGAAAAAATGTCACTATAGGACAGGGGAGATGTAGAATTTCTGAACACACTTGTGGACACTGTTGTGTGAGGCCCAGTTAATATCGCACCGCTATGTCACAGGCTCTATGTCGTAGGTGTGAAAAATGTCACTATAGGACAGGGGAGATGTAGAATTTCTGAACACACTTGTGCACACTGTTGGATTGTGTGAGGCCCAGTGAATATCACACCGCTATGTCACAGGCAGAAATTGGCTAGTGTATGACAAACTACAAGGTGTATATAGAATTGGGCAGAATAGGAATCTCCCTAGAGTGTAGGTCTGTAAGAACGGAACATGTCCTCGACTTATCCTTACAGAGTGACACACAGATAGCTTCACTGTGGCCGTGATAACAGCCTTTACACGGTACTGAGAGAGGAGCGTGCACGTACACCACTGTCCGTTGTCCGTAAAATTGTCAAGCTCCGTGTTTTTTAAGTATACGGACTGACACACGCTGTCTCTCTATAGTTTTGAATGTGATCAAACCGCAAATATACTTAACTGTTTGAAAAGCAGACAAAACTAGAAGGTGTAGGTCTGTAAGAACGGAACATGTCCTCGACTTATTCTTACAGAGTGACACACAGATAGCTTCACTGTGGCCGTGATAACAGCCATTACACGGTACTGAGAGAGGAGCGTGCACCGCTGTATGGTGTGAAAAAATGCACGCTCAGTACCTCACCAGGACAAAAAAAAAATTTGGATTGCTTTTAAAAAAGCAGTTTGCAGAGCAGTGGGAAAACAGCAATGCAGCTATCAGGAAGCCTTATAAGGCAGCTTAACAACCAACACAGCTGATCCAGCAAAATATAGCCTCCACTTGCACTGCACTGCACAGTGACTGGTGTGTTGTACAGGCAAAATCGCTAGCAGCAGAAGCAGTTTTTGGTGTCTTCTTCCCTGCCTAACGCTCTCCCTACAGAATCAGCAGCAGCTCTCCCTATTCTGAGATCAGCATGAGTAACATGGCGGTCGGCGTGCACGCCCTTTTATACCCCCTGTGATGCCCCCCAAAGCAAGCCAATCACTTGCATACCCTTATGAAAGGGCTTGTGGCCGACCTCACCCTAGGGTCTGGTTTCGTTTCATGAAACCCGACTTTACCAAAAGTCGGCGACTTTTGAAATTTTTCGACCCGCTCGCTCAACTCTAGTAATTAGCAGTTCTTTCTAATGTACCCTGTGGCATCCCATTGAAGGACTTCTCTTTGCTCTCTACTAAACAACAACACTATGATAAAGACCCAAATAGGGTCGAAACATTGTGTTACATTTTGTCGCAAGTTGCACCAAGTATTTCACTGTGTGACAATTGTTGAATAAAAACTTTTCATCACTATCCATTGACAGTATGTGGTGAAATTTCTCCTGCCTTGGTGTTGGAGTCATGCACCCCATTCCACCAGCACCTCACTGAATGACCGAGTGCACACGCAAATGCCTCATCTCTACATGTACACTTTGAAGTCTTAAGAAATTAATGTGTCCTATGAAAAAAAAAGGTTTAGGCGCTGAAATTCCAACAGCCCAATCCTTCTATCCCCTGGCATCATCTGTCCGAGGTAGATTCAAAAGGTCTACATGAAGGTCAGATGGCTGGCCGGTCTCGGGAAAAATGGTGGGTTTAGATGACCACCATCTAATGTGCATTTATTCCAATTCCCTTTAGTGGTCTGGTCACGTATTTGACCAAAATTCCTATCTAATTCCCTATAAAGTGCCAGGTTTCCTCAGTTCCTGTAAATACCACTGGGCAGCGCAGTCACAGATTGTGTTATATTATTGTCACAGTAATGTTCCTAACTAAACATTCTTCTAGATTCCCTCCTCGTAGTGCGAGATGAGATGATAGTATCACTTATTGTCCAGGGAAGGATTATTGTATCGCGTCTTCTCCACATTACCAGACCCAGGGATTCGACTGGGAATTACTTGTCAAGCTTCGAGACTGATACGGTACAGATGTTATACAGCATCATTACTCTGCTACCACCCTGAAAGATGTGAGGCTTTACCTTCTGGCGGAAAGGAAAATAGCACAAATGTCTCATGTTCAGCACCACACGTTCTTAACTGACACCATGTATGTGGATACAGAGACCAGTCCATCCTGGGAAGTTTCCTTAGACTAAGTCTGAAGATGGACTTCATGTGCATCATCCAATAGTATTGCACACTGACTACCCCCCTGGCTACTGATACTGTACTGCATCCCCAACTCCATATTACGTTGCATAACCTCTCCTTCCTGAAATGTCATCTGTCTCTGCCTGACTCTCATTGTGTAACCTTGCCTTAACCTTCTCCATGTTCTACTCTTCTTGTGTTAATATAGGCTTTTGGCTTCTGTGTATATATAGATTATTTGTTGGCCATAGCAGATCCCTAATCGTCATATTTCTGAGAAGATTCACCAACAGCTAACATTATTTCTGTGCACGTGTTAACACTCCAGTCCGGTTGTTCCTGTCTTTATCCCTGCATGTCAAGTTGCAGCAACCCAATGAGCTCTGATGACAATATCTACAAGGGTCAATTGAACTCAACTCAGTCGTCAGGACACCAGTAGTTTGCGTTCCAGCAGCTACATATCACAACACTGAAAACTCAATTTTGCTCTTCCAATTTCCAAAAGTTGTTCCAACTCTGCTGCAGTGAACCTTCGTTGCAAATGAGACTTTGTTTTACTGGTTCTTCAATGTAATTCAACTGTGGTACATCATTGCACCAGTTCTGTTGCATCGAGACTCTGTTGCAAACTCAGCTCTGCTATACCAGTTTCTCAAAGCTAAGGCAACTTTTCCACCTACATGTGACAGCTCTGCTGCTGTAACAAGCCTATGTTACAAACTTAGCTATCCAATCCTCTTTGTTACATCGTTTTGCCAACTCTGTTGCAAACTAAGCTCTGCTCAACTGGTTCCACAATGAGTCAATTGCTGATCTAGCTTGGCCACTGTTGTTCCAGTTTAGCTACTCCAGTTGCATTTGTTCCAGCTCTGCCACATCTGATACTGCTGTTCTAAGTAGGCTGCTATGCTGCACCAGCACCACCTGTACATGAGGCCATTCACCAGCTCAGCCGGAATATGGGTTTTGAGGATGTATTTCTGCAGGTGAGATATAACCAATCTGCAGAGAATTATACACTAAACCGTCAGAATATCATGGTTCCTGTCAGGAAATATGACATAATTCTTATTGTTCTAGTTACACATACAGAGGTAACAGCTGCAGCAACTTGGTATGTGAATCAAATGCTCCAGCAATGATCTCCCTTGCACAGAGGCGTAGCTAGGGTTTTGTTTCGGGGGGGCGAAAGTTCTGACTGGGACCTTCACCAGGTAACCCTGATTACAACTTGATGATGCACCCTATTAGTGGATGTAGGAGAACCTCAGCAGATGACAGCGATGTTACTGAATATAATCTCTATATAAATACCAATATTGATATTACCGCCATATGGTCAGTGGTAAATACCAGTCCTAGAGAGCATATAAGAGATTACAGCACAGTTATAGATAATAAATTACTCCTGACACTCTTTCTGATGGAATCGTTCACTTTTCCCGTATTTTCCATCTGGCCCAGACCGACATGACAACTTCTTCCAGCCAGGACTCGACTGCAGAGAGTACAACAAAAACATATTTAACTTCTCACATTTTCAGCACTGTCACCATCTATTTCCATCCTGCACAAACTCCTCATCCTGTTGATACCCTAATACTGAGCTGCTGCTGCAGTATGTGTCCCTATTTCTGCACCTGCTGGGTGGTTTTCTGTGCCCCCTAAATTCTAAAGCAACTCTCTAGAATATAGTAATGCCAAGTGCAAGTGCCCTAGAAAACTGTGTCCACATTTTGTCCCCTAGAAAGTAATAATGCCCTGTGTGTGTCCTTTTGACAGTCACAGTAACCTGAGTTCCCCTATAACAATAAGTGCCCATTTTACATTTAATAATGTCCCAAGTCTCCCCCTGTACAGCTCCCCTATACACAGTATGATGCTCTCTTATACAGTCTAATACTCCCTCACTGTATACATACTGACCCCTTAGTATCCCGCAAATTGTTTAATAGCTCCAACACTAATCTCTACATTGTATTGTGGTGCCCCCCGGAGTATGGTCGCCACAGTGGCATTGCCTTCCTCCAAGGAGGGTGATGTCAGTCTTGGAAGCAATGAAGGGTCTCTCTAGCAGTTAGTCATAACATGCAACACAGTTCCCACTCCGGGCCAGCAGAGGGAGCTCTGAACCAGAATTGGGGGAGGAGTGCTCTCTGAGGGCCAGGAAGGGAAGTGAGGAGTTAGTGTGAGGAGGCCGAAGTGTGTAGACATGGAGAGAGAAGCTGGGAGACTGAGCAGAGTTGAGAGCTCGTTCCCAGCTGGAGTGCATGATCTGGAGCCTGGTCTCCACGGTTGTATGGATACTGAAGGTCCTGCAACAGAAACCAGAGGAATGGGAAGCTGTAAATGCTCTATTCCCACCTAAGACTCGGAGGCACAACAGCAACGGGTGAGCCAAGAGAAGAGATAGAAGGCTACAGCTGTCTGCCATATGAGGTAGATCTGAGAGGGAACAAGAAGGAGGAACCTCAGTGTAACACAGTACTGCATGTACCTCAAGTAAGTGCTAGGAAGGAGACTACACAACCTATCTGCATAGAGAGATTCCTGAGTTGCTTCCAGGCTAATTAGCTCCTGTGCCATCTGTAATCGGAACCCTGGACTGCATTTGCCAAGCCAAAGTAAAGGTAAAGAAACTGCACCCTGTTGTGTCCTTGCCTTCGTCCTACAAACTCTCTGGCACTGCTACATCTCTGTGCCAGACACTGCACCCTCTTCCTCAACCCCTATTCTCTTCATCTACTCTGCCCTGGGACTACAGCCCTACCTGTGGAGGGCTATAACATCACTGCTGCACCCCACCATCTGTCCCAGAGGATCTGTCTGCAGCGTCGGCTTAACACCTCCCTTGCCGAACACCACAGGTGGCATCACGAATCACTCATAAATTTTATTCCATCACTTCGCCCCTTTTACATGGGCACCCAGGGCCACGGACCGGGTCACCGCTGCTGTGACACCTCCCTCTGAGAAAAATGAGGATGAATGAACTCATGCCTACTCCACACTGATGAGGGGCAATACCCCGAGACAGCTGTCTGTGGATGGATTCCATGTTTTGGCATGGGTGGTTTCCTTCATTGGAGACTGCCCTTCCCGTGGTTGTTCCTTCCCGGGGAAAGACCTGGCTAGTCATTGCTTGCATTGAGAAACATGTGATAGTGTCTCCGCGGCTTGTGTTTTGCATGTTTTTGCATACCTCCCTCTGAGAGACCGGCTCGGTACCAAGTACCCCACAGCCCTGGGAGGGCAACCCAGTATGATGGCCCCAAAGATAGCCTCCATATAGTATAATGCACCAGACAATCCTCAATATAGTATAATGCACTCCCCATGTGCCCCAAATATAGTATAAGGCACTTCCCATAGGCCTCCATATACAGAAGTATAATGCACACCCCATAGGCCTCCAAATAGTATAATACACTCCCCATAGGCTCCAAATAAAGTATAATACTCGCCTCATAGGCAGCCTGTATAGTATAATGCACCCCCATAGGCAGCCTGTATAGTATAATGCATCCCCATAAGCAGCCTGTATAAAATAGTGCATCCCCATAGGCAGCCTGTATAATATAGTGCTACAGTGCATCCCCATAGGCAGCCTGTATAGTATAATGCACCACCATAGGCAGCCTGCATAGTATAGTGCATCCCAATAGGCAGCCTGTATAGTATAGTGCACCCCCATAGGCAGTCTGCATAGTATAGTACACCCCCATAGGCAGCCTGTATAATATAGTGCACTCCATAGGCAGCTTGTATAATATAGTGCCCCTCCATAGGCAGTCTTTATAATATAGTGCACCCCATAGGCAGCCTGTATAATATAGTGCACCCCCATAGGTGGCCTGTATAGTATAATGCAGCCCAGTAAAAAAAAACAAATCCAGTACTCACCTCTCTTCCTCCTGGCTCCTCCGCTGCTCTGAGCGCCCGCACATCTCCTGACAGCGAGCACCGGGTAGTGACGTCATCGTGACCTCTGTCAGTGTATCTGTATCGGCGTGCTGTGCATGCCAATACAGTTACAGTAGCGTAGCTCCGGGTGGGCCCCCTCAGAGCACGGAGCCCAGGGCATGGTCCCCTCTGCCCCCCTGGTAGCTATGCTACTGCCCTTGCAGCTTTCTGCCCTCCCTCTCTATGCTCTGTGAGTCATATTCCCTCCCCCCATTGGTTAGTAAAGGACGCTGAGCTCACCAACATTTCCCCTCCCTCCAGCTTCTCCAACCTTGTGTAACGTGAGACCCTGGTATGGCCTGCTCAAGCCAGAAATAGAAGGTTAGAAGCACATGGTTTTGGAAGTTCCTTTGTTTGTTTCAGATCGAATATAATAATGCAGATTAAGCATAGAAGTAGGAAACCTATATTTTTGGAATCTACATCATAAAAGCTATCCACAGGTGAGTTTTGAAACTTCGGCAATCACCAGAATCCAAGAAACTGCTTTCTACCCAACTGCTTTCTTCAAATATCTGAAGAGCTGTCATATTGTAGAAGGATCATCTTGATTCTCATTTGCACAAGGAAAGACTATAAGCAATGGGATGAAACTGAATGGGAGGAGACACAGATTAGATATTAGAAAAAACTTTTTGACAGTTAGGGTGATCAATGAGAGGAACAGGCTGCCACGAGAGGTGGTGAGTTCTCCTCCAATAGAAGTCTTCAAACAGAGGCTGGACAGACATCTGTCTGGGATGATTTAGTGAATCCTGCTTTGAGCAGGGGGTTGGACCAGATGGCCCAGAAGGTCCTTTCCAACTCTACCATTCTATGATTCTATGAGCTACACAGCCACGGCATGTTTAGACTGTAAATGAAAGGTAATTTCGCAATAAGGAAAATGATAACACTGTTGTCTCATTGCGAGGTTTCCATGCAGAGTTATGGCTCTCATAAGTTTGTTAGTAATTTTCAAAAAGAGAGTGCATTCCATAGCTCCACCACTCAGGGAGGTCACCCAAGAGAAAGTATAAGGCTATGATGCCTAATTAGTAATTTGGGGTGCCAGCTAGGGAGCTGTGCTGATAGACCATTTTCCCTTGGGGAAGGCACTCCTACCCTTCCTCCATATGGTGTGCCATTGACTGAAATGTGTAAATTCATCTTTTAATCCGTTTTAATTTTGCAACTAGCTGAAGAGCCCGGCGTTGTCTGGGCATAGTAACTAACTACGGTTAGTTATAACAAATTATAATGATCATATCTATATAAAGCTGAGTGTATAGCCCCGCCCACTCCGCCTAGCCACATTCACTATAATATCCCACATCATCCCGTCAGCCAGAGCCACTGGACTACTACCCCTAATATCCCACATCATCCCGTCAGCCAGAGCCACCGGAATACTACCTCTAATATCCCACATCATCTCGTCAGAGCCACCGGACTACTACCCCTAATATACCACATCATCCTGACAAAGCCACGGAGCTACTGCTCCTAATATCCCACATAATCCTGTCAGAGCCACCAGACTACTACCCCTAATATCCCACATCATCCCGTCAGCCAGAGCCACTGGACAACTACTACTAATATACCACATCATCCCGTCAGAGCCACCGGACTACTACCCCTAATATCCCACATCATTCTGTCAGAGCCACTGGACTACTACCCCTAATATCTCACATAACTCTGTCAGCCAGAGCCAGTGGACTACTACCCCTAATATCTCACATCATCCCGTCAAACAGCCACTGGACTACTACCCCTAATATCCCATATCATCCCATCAGCAAGAGCCACCGGACTACTAACCCTAATATCCCACATCATCCCATCAGCCTGGGGTCAGAACCAGAGCGCTGAGTGGAACAGTCCTAACTTCCATACCGGGGATTCATTTAAGAGAGGCCTGGCATCAGAACCAGAGCCACCGGACTACTACCACTAATATCCCACATCATCCCGTAAAAGCCACCGGACTACTACTTCTAATATCCGACATCATTGCATCCAAGCCACCGGACTACTTCTCCTAATATCCCACATCATCCCATCAGCCAGAGCCACCGGACAACTACCACTAATATCCCACATCATCTCATCAGCCTGGGGTCAGAACCAGAGTGCTGAGTGGAACGGTCCTAACTTCCATACCGGGGATCCCTTTAAGAGAGGCCTGGCATCAGAACCAGAGCGCTGAGTAGATTTGAACTGACTTCCATACCAATGATCCCTTTAAGAGGGGCCTGTGGTCAGAATCAGAGCACAGAGTGGATTTGCCCTCACTTCCATACCAATGATCCCTTTAAGAGAGGCTGGGGTCAGAACCAGAGCGCTGAGTGGAATTGCCCTAACTTTCATACCGGGGATCCCTTTAAGAGAGCCTGGGATCAGAACAAGAGCGCTGAGTGGATTTGCCCTGACTTGCATACCAATGATCCCTTTAATAGAATCCTGGGGTCAGAATCGGAGAGCTGAGGGATTTACCCTAACTTCCATACAGGAGATCCCTTTTAGAGAGCCTGGGGTCAGTACCAGAGCATTTCAAGGCAATTCCCCTGACTTCCATACCGGGGATCCCTTTAAGAGAGCCTGAAGTCAGAACCAGAACACTGAGTGGAATTGCCCTAACTTCCATACCGGGAATCCCTTTAAAAGGGGCCTGGGGTCAGAACCAGAGTGCTTAGTGGAATTGCCATAACTTCCATACCAATGATCCCTTTAAGAGACCCTGGGGTCAGAACCACAGAGCTGAGTGGAACGGTCCTAACTTCCACACCGGGGATCCCTTTAAGAGGGGCCTGGGGTCAGAGCCAGAGTGCTTAGTGGAATTGCCGTAACTTTCATACCAATGATCCCTTTAAGAGACCCTGGGTTCAGAACCACAGCGCTGAATGGAACGGTCCTAACTTCTATACTGAGGAACCCTTTAAGAGAGGCTTGGGGTCAAAACCAAAGCGCTGGATGGATTTGCCCTGACTTCCATACTGGAGATCCCTTTAAGAGGGAAGACGTGCCTATGGGACTATGGGATGGAGGATGTGTGATGGGTAAATGGGCAGGGAGAGGGTGATTAATTTCTGTCATGTGCTTTCTGCTCCTTTCTGGGGGACAGACAATGGCTGGGAGCTTATGTTCCTGGGGATGCAAGATTTCTCCCACCTGGTGAGTATCTGCTGAGGTGTTGTGGAGTGGGAAAACTGTTGCTCATAGCAACCAATCACAGCTCAGCTTTCATCTATTAAACCGCTCTTGTGAAATGAAAGATGGTTTGTGATTGGTTGCATGGAAAACTGTTGCTCCTAGCAACCAATCACAGCTCAGCTTCTTTTAAACAGCTCTGGTGAAATGAAAGATGCTTTGTGATTTGTTGGTGATACACACATTCAATTTTACATATATATATAATATATATATATATATATATATATATATATATATATATATATATATATATATATATATAGCCCATATATATTGTAACTTGTCTCATTTGAAACATCTTTTAGAGTTTTTCAAACATTGCCTAAATTTTCTGGAGTAAATCTGTTGCTTTATAATGTACCGCCACATCCTCTGTGCTAAATTTACGCTACCGAGTGGGTTGGCTCCTGACCCGATATTAATTTTAATTGTCGAACAAGGAGCTGGTGGCAGCAAAGTGTGTTCTAGGGTATTTGGGTGATTCTGGCAGTGACGGAACGGAGGATTTACGTGTGTATTTCTTGCCTGAGACTGGGGATATGCATACCACCCTCACTACAAAGTGCCCAATAGCCAGTACACGGCAAGGCAGCCTTTCTGGCTACTACTTATCCTAGGTGTAGTTCCCTGACTGACTTGAGGGTAAGGGGGGCGCCAGAGAGCTGCAAGTCCCAGACCAGAATTGGAGAGTGGGATATAATAAATCCCTGATGAACTGGGGGCAACTACACATCCCCAGTTCTGTCTACCAGCCACAACAGTATTCTCTGGAAACTAGAGTCGTGAGAACCACCTCCTTTCTGATGACATCCTCGGCATTTATTTTAATAATAAAGCCTGTTGCGATGTCATTGTTACAACTTGATGCACATGTGATATCATGCTGAGCCAGCTAACCAAAAGGAGAGCCACTGATGCCGTCAGGAAAAGGCCGGTTCTTACATCTCCCATCCATATGCCACAGATTACTATTATCGCCGATGGACTATGCTGTGCAAATCAATAAACATCAACTCTAGTCAACAAGAGTTTTCATATTTCATTAATGAACCTATTTAGAGAAAGCTTAAGAATTGCTTCATACACAGATAATACATAAAGCTTTGTTTAAGAGAAAGTCTAAAGTCAAGTTGGTCTCAAACCTATCCCTTACAAGTAGTATTAAAATGGCTCCCTGGGACTTTAACATCTTCAGGAATAGTGGACGTCTAGTGACTGAAAAGCCTTGAGATCAGCACAGTAAAGCACTTGCCTGATGTTCAGCTCATCCTTTTCCATCATAACAGGCAAAGCCTGAAGTATAGATGGCTCAACTATGACAGTGATGAGACACTTGTAGGAATCCTTGAAATAAAAAACAGAATGATCAAACTTTTATGCTTGGGAGAAAGACGTTACCTTTCCTTGCAGGACTCTAAATTTAGGGTCAATACTATTCTTCTTGATGAGGGTATTGAACAAAACCTAGGAGATGAGTTTAATTTTAAGGAACTGTATTCATTGTACATTTTTCCATTGACCTAGAAAGATCACATGAACATCAGCAGAACATATAGATGTCCAGCAGTTGACGGTGTTGAATAAAACTTAAAATACAAACTACTTGATAGATGACACATCATAAATGATAAAAACCTCTTCTTCTATGTCTGTAACTTAAATTCTTTGGCAATTGCATATGTCCAATCCTAAAGGTTTTACATGAGGCAAGGTTTTTGGCTTCTCAGGCTCCTTTCTGACAGCTGTATAGTTCCCCTACAGCATCTATTAAATTTCCTTTTACTACTTCTCCCTCATTTAAAGTATCAAATGGTGCCCTTCAGGGTTGTCCCTTATCCCCCCTATTATATGTCTTATGTATTGAACCTCTATCGGCAATGATAAGACAAAATCCAAACATATCGGGAACTGAGGTATGGAAAAAAATGTTTAATATCACCCTATTCGCAGACGATGTGCTTCTAACCCTAACCAACCTCCATATTACTCTCCCTAACCTGATGGAAGATATTAAAAAATATGGGGAACTATCGGGATATAAACTAAATACCTAAAAAATAGAAGCCTTCCCATTGAATGTCCTTCCTGATGTACTAGATCACTTAAAACTAACATTTAAATTCAGATGGAAGTTGGAGGCAATTAAATACCTGGGTGTAAACCTGTCTTCCTATATACCACTAACTTCCCACCTCTTTTGAGAGACTTAAGGAGACTGATGGATAGGTGGAGAGTGAGACCACTCTTGCTTTCACTGATTGGCCGTATTACTTCAGTTAAGATGTCCCTCCTTCCTAAGTTGCTATATTTTTTTGGGACCTTACCTGTTAGAGTCCCCATGAGCGAACTTAAAACCCCCCAAGCAGCTATGCTGATGTTTATTTGGAATGACAAGCGTCATTGGATATCCAAGCATGTCCTCGTCTCCCTTAAAATGCAAGGGGGTTTATCGGTCCCTGACATTATTAAATACTACTGGGCCTCTCCCCTATGTAGAATTCCCTCGTGGGCCTCGTTATGGGCATACAGCAAGTGGACAGAAATAGAAAAATTGTGGTTGGCTCCAACTCACCCGAACTCACTATTATGGTTAGATAAGTCCATTAGAGCCCCGGAGGGTCTATTGGGTCCTATACAGTTTACGAGGAGGGAGATTTGGCTTTCTTGTATGAGGGGGTTTAAGATGGCCTCCCCTAACTCGCCAATGATTTCATTTATATTTCAACCCTTGTTGCCATACAGTTTGGATTATGCAATGGCCCACTCCTGGTCCTCTGCGGGCTTATTTAGGTTTGCGGACATTCTAGACGGGGATACACTGGAGCTCTTGACATTTGATGAAGTGAAGTCCAAGTATGCTATTACTAATAAAGAATTTTACCAGTACTTACAGGTCAAACACTTTGACTTTTCACTTTTTATTATTATTATTATTATTTATATAGCGCCATTAACTGCATGGTGCTGTACATGAGAAGGGGTTGCATACAAAGTTATAGATATCATTTACAGTAAACAAATTTACAATGACAGACTGGTACAGAGGGGAGAGGACCCTGTCCTTGCGGACTTACATTCTACGGGAAAATGGGGAAGAGACAGAAGGTCGGGGGTGCAGCAGCTTCGGTGGTGGTGAGGCGGTAGCTCGGGTGGTGGTGAGGCAGCAGAATGGTTATTGCAGGCTGTAAGCTTTCCTGAAGAGATAGGTTTTCAGGTCAGGTGCCATCTGAAGGATCCAAGGGTGGTGGATAATCGGACATGTTGAGGCAAGGAATTCCAGAGGATGGGGGATATTTGTGAGAAATATTGGAGGCGGGTGTGTGAGGAACGAATAAGTGTGGAGGAGAGTAGGAGGTCTTGGCAGGATCAAAGATTACGTGACGGAAGATATTGGGAGATTATTTCGTAGATATAGGGAGGGGACAGGTTGTGGATGGCTTTGTAGGTCAGTGTTAGTAGTTTGAACTGGATTCGTTGGGGAATTGGGAGTCAGTGGAAGTGGAGAGATTTACAGAGGGGAGAAAAAGGGGAGTAGCGAGGAAAGAGGTGGATTAGTCGGGCAGCAGAGTTGAAGATAGACTGGAGTGGTGCCATAGAGTTGTCGGGGTGTTCACAGAGGGGGGGTGTTGCAGTAATCAAGGTGGGAGATGATGAGGGCATGCACAAGAGTTTTAGTACATTGAGGGCTGAGGAAAAGACAGATTCTGGAAATATATTTTTGAGTTGGAGGTGACAGGCGGTGGCTAGAGTTTGGATGTGTGGTTTGAAGGACAGGGCCTAGTCGAGAGTTACTCCGAGGCAGCGGATTTCAGGTGCGGGAGAGAGTGTGATGCCGTTTACCTTAATAGATAGATTGGGTAGGGAAGATACGTGAGATGGAGGAAAGATAATGAGTTCGGTTTTGTTTACATTCAGTTTGACGAAGTGAGAGGTGAAGATGGAGGATATGGCTGATAGACACTTCGGGCTTCTGGACAGCAGAGAAGTGACATCTGGGCCAGAGAGGTAGATCTGATTGTCGTCTGCATGCAGGTGGTACTGGAAGCCATGGGACTCAATGAGTTGACATAGGCCAAGGGTATAGATGGAAAAAAGTAATGGACCCAGGACAGACCCTTGAGGGACTCTAAAAGAGAGAGGGCGGGATGAGGAGGTAGTGTGAGAGTGGGAAACGCTAAATGTGCGGTCGGAAAGGAAAGAGGCTATCCAGGACAGAGCAAGATCTTTGATGGCAAGGGAAGAAAGAATATGTAGCAGTAGGCAGTGGTCGACTGTGTTGAAGGCAGAGGACAGGTCGAGAAGGAGGATGAAGGAGAACTGTTGCTACACTCGCACCCTGACAGGTAGGCACGAGGATCTGGCCCCACTGTGCCACAAACCAGACTACCATGGAAGGGGCGTGACTAAGCAGCTACCTTGGTGTTCACTGGAGTGCAGAACCACAAGGTTGCGGAGCAGAGAGCAGAACAGAGTTGCTGGTTGCAGTGCAGCGAGCTGAATGCAAGGAGCAGTGCAAGGCAAAACCGCAAGAAGCGGTGCAAGGCAGAACCATAAGGAGCAGAGCAAGGCAGAACCACAAGGAGCGGAGCAAGGCAGAACCACAGGTATGGAGAGGAAGGCAGAACTGCAAGGAGCAGAGCAAGGCAGAACCGCAAGGGGTGGAAGCATGACAGATGGAGAGGACACGAGGATACTCTCAGCAGGAAAAGGAAGCCACAGACAAGGAGACAAACAGACAAAGGTTAGTACTGAGTTCAGACAATGTAAGGTACAGGAATAGGATAAGATACTGGAATAAGACACAGTACAGACAAGGACGGACACAGCAACAGATACTGGACAAGGACACTGGCCTGAGTATGCAGCCCTCAGGGAGGCCGAAACATATGACTCAAAGTGCAGGGTAACAGGTCTGGGAATGCAACCTATTGTGAGTTCATTTTCCCCTTCGTCACTGAGGTCTGGTGAACTCCCTATTCTGGTAAAGGAAGGTAATGAGCCTGATTATCAGGCACCTGAGCCTAGTGAGGATGACTGGCTGAGTGGAGTCACGGACTGGATATAAGGCTGCCGACGCCCTTCTGCCCTGCGGGTGATTTCTCTGTGGACTTCTAGGACACCAGTCTGATTCCTGCTCCTCTAAAGCTAAGTTTTATGTTTTGCCTGTTAGCATTTTTGTTTTGTTTTTTTTTGTTTTCCTTGCTTTTCTGTATTCTGCCATTCCCTGCTGGGGTGAGCTGAATCTCCTTTTGCCTGTAGCTCTGTCTTCAGAATATTCCTGAGTACTGACATAGCTTTTTTGAAGCCTAGCGTCTTCAGGGCCTTTTACACTGTCAGTCTGTTGGCTCTTATTTTCATAGGGTTTTTCATGGATTGCAGACAGCAGCCTTCCTGTCCTTTTCTATCTAGTTAGCTTGGGCCCCTCTTTGCTCAGTCTATCTTTCTGTCTGTGTTAGTATTTTCATCTTGCTTCACCGTCATTATATGTTGGGGGCTGCCTATTGCTTTGGGGTCTGCTCTGGGGCAGTTTAGATTTCCCCTTTCTTTCTTTAGGCCTATTTAATTCTCCGGCTGTGAGCGAGGGGTCTAGGGCATCGTAGGAACCCCCCACGGCTACTGCTAGTTGTGTTGATAGGTTCAGGGGTCTGCAATCCGATAGCTGCCAACTTCTCTGGTTTTCTGGACTTAGCTAGCATTTCTGTTTTTGCCTCCTACAGTGACTCAATCATAACAGCAACCCCCAGAGAATGCAGAAAACAGGACAGGACCTGAGAACTCAGCAGCAAGGCACTGACTGAGAGAAATCATTGCACAAGCCACCTCCAATGGGTGGAGATGCCTTAAGTACCATAGGCTTCTTGACAATTGGCTGGGGACACCCTTGGAAGATGCACACTGACTCAGTAAGAACCAGGGAGTGCTGGTGCCGCCTCCCTATGCACATTGCCAGGAAGTATGAAGAGAGCAGGCAGGAGACAAGAGGCACATAGCATGGAGCCAGCAAAAGAAAGAACTCACAGCATAGCCCGGAGTAGTGAGTAAGTTGGTGTGTAAGGCAGGTTTGGTATGGGAGGCCATGCAGTGATGCCGGCAGAGTTGTTATAAGTGTCTGTTATCTTTTGCTGTAAGTCATTAGTAATTTTGGTTAGGGCAGTTTCAGTGGAGTGGTGGGGGTGGAAGCCCGACTGGTGGTTGTCAAGGAGAGAGTTAGATGAGAGGTGGGAGGAAAGTTGAGCATGGACATGCTGCTCAAGGAGTTTGGAAGCAAACGGGAGCAGTGATATGGGGCGATAGCTGGGCATAGCAGTTGGGTCAAGGTTTGTTTTTTTGAGGATGGGTGTAATGGTGGCATGTTTGAAGGCAGAGGGGAAGGTACCAGAAGATAGCGATAGGTTGAAGAGATGGGTTAGGGCTGGAATGAGCGTGTTAGTGAGGTTGGGGAGCAGGTGGGAAGGGATGGGGTCAAGTGCACAGGTGGTGAGGTGTGATTTGGAAAGGATATGGGTAAGCCCTCCTTCAGTGATATTGGAGAGGGAGGTTATTATGGAAGGGCAGAGGTCTGGTATATGGAGTGGTGGTGGAACAGTAAAAGTTTGCCTTGTTTGGTTGCTTTAAGGATCTACTGGGGTCTCTCTGCTGACAGAGTTTGAGAGGATCTGTAGGAGAGTGTCGTTGACTAAAAGATTGATATTGGACATACAGTATATCAAATATTGAGTCCGCCCCAGAAAGGGCAACAATTGAAACATTCTTACATGTGCAAATGAGGGTCTATTATGGGAAGGGGACTCTCACCTCAAAGCTGGAATATTATCTGAGATAAAGCAGCCAAGTCCTCTATATGCACACTTTACAAGGAAAATCAATATAACATTCTAATGTTCTGGTATCATACTCCTGACCTCCTCCACAGATTGAACCCCTCAATTTCAAATATGTGATGGTGGTGTGGCTCTGATGTGGGCACACAGTATCATATTTTTTGGTCCTGTCCTGGGATCACGGGTTTTTGGGAGGAGGCGAGACAGTTGATTTCCAAGGTTCTCTATGTGGAGATGGGACTGGAGCCAATTATATATTTGAAAGGCTAGTTTCACACTTGCTTTTTTTTGCAGCGCGTTTTTCCCGCAAAAAAACGCATTGAAAAAACGCATACAAAAGCATACAACTGCTGCGTTTTTTTCAAGCATTTTTATGAGCATGCATGAAAAAAACGCAGCGTTTGTATGCGTTTTTAGTGCGTTTTTACCGCGTTTGCGTTTTTTTCCAACATTAGGTGGCCCCTCACACTAACCCAAACCATGACTTTACTAACCCTAACCCTGACCCTAACCCTAACCCTAACCCTGACCCTAACCCTTAACCAAACCATACTTAACCCTGACCCTAACCCTAACCCTGACCCTGACCCTAACCCTTAACCAAACCATACTTAACCCTAACCCAAACCCTAAACCCTAACTAACCCTGACCCTGACCCTAACCCTGACCCTAACCCTTAACCAAACCATACTTAACCCTAACCCAAACCCTAACTAACCCTAACCCTGACCCTGACCCTAACCCTTAACCAAACCATACTTAACCCTAACCCTGACCCAAACCCCAACCCTAACCCTGACCCTAACCCTAACCCTAAACCCCGTTAACTAACCCTAACTCTAACCCAAACCCCTAAATTCCATGGTTAACAAAAAAAAACTCATGTGCAAAAAAACGCATACATGAGCATGCCAGTGCGCACGTATGCGCATCCATAGGCTATAATGGCCATTTTTAGCGCAAAACGTGCGCATACGTGCGCATGCGCTTTTTTGCAGGGCCAAAAAATGCAACATGCTGCGTCTGGAAAATACAAACGCACACCCCAAAAAAACGCAGCGCATGAAAATCGCATACGTGCGCTTACCAGCGCGCAGGTATGCGCACCCATGTTAAATATAGGGGAAAAAACGCATGCGCACGTATGCGTTTTTTCCAGCGCAAAAAAACGCAAATGTGAAACCAGCCTTAAATATTACTCCCAAGGGAATGGGGAAAAACTCAGCCAAGATGTTACATTCTCACAGCAGCTAGGTGCCTGATTGCTCTCAACTGGAAGCAAATCTCCCCTCCCTCATATCAACACCAATTATACAGAATTAATGACATCAGGAGAATGGAATATATGACAGTTCTTTTGAATTCAAGAGTGGATTCTGTTTGGGCTCCATGGGATTACTTCTGGGCTCAGAGTAATGAATAGGTCACCTTCTAAATGCTTGGATCATTCTCTTCTTGGATTACTTATTCCCCTCTTTTCCCCCCTCCTTGATGTGTATGTCTTGTCTTTTTGTCTGTCATTAGAGGTTGTATTCATGACTCTACTGTTTGGGAATGTTGGGATTTATGATACATAACTGTATTCGGTATATTTAATTTCTATGGGCTCAGCTTATGGATTGCATCTGAACATTATATTATTTTAGGGTGATTCTGCTTATATTGCCCTCTGCGTTGCCCGATCTACAGTATGTAATTTATTTTATTCTCTGTGCCTCTGGATGTAAATGTTTGGATTTAATTTCATTTGTTAAAATTTGTAAAATCTTAATAAAAATGTACAGTTTAAAAAAAAAGTTTTATATGAGGTCAACTGGCGAGTATTTAGTGGTGTACCTTGATCAAAGTGTTGACCATGGTGGCTAAGGAGATAGAATCAAAAACATCCATAGAAGGCAAGAGAATAGGAACAAGCAATATTTTCTATGTTTCATATACGGTATGTTGTTTGTGTTAATTTTCATTCCCACATAAGCACAGGTGGAGTTTTCTGTTTCTCCTCCACTTATTTTCTTCGTCTTCTCAAGTTCCTCCGCATGATCCTGGCAGCCGGCTTAGCCCTGCAGTCTTGTGTAATTGTACACGGTATGTTTGGTTGTACTTCTGGGAGGAAAACATAATGAGCGACCACAAAAGTAATTAGAATGGGGCAGTCATATTCTAGGATTTTAGCCTTTCTGGGGAATTTGTGCCTCCTAATAAGAATCCTTGGATAAAATGGATGCCAGTTACAATTATAGTGTTGATATTAGGTAATTGTTTGTCTATAACTGTATAAATAAAAAAGTGTTGCAATGAGCTTTCTGAAATCCCATCATATCCAATTATGACCACAGCCATTATAATTACACATGCATTGAAATTGTCTTTCAGTGTTGCAAATATTCTGTCTATGTGACTCACCTGTACAGCGAGCCGCGCACAGACATCAGAGTGTTAGTATTCCCCGAAAAGTACTAAGTCATAAAAATAATAATAATATAGGCTCACCTAACCTTGAATTCTGGAGAGTCTCCTGGCAGAGTCAGTCTCCCAATGTGAAAGGAGGGGCGCTGTGACCTCATCACGCCACCTGTGCTAGGATGCTGATATCCTGCGTGTACACCTGCCATTGGGCACTACAGACTGGAGTGTGGTAGGGTAGAGAGACTACAGCTCCCTGCTCTCTTGCTGTGTGCGCCAATACAGTTATGAATTATCGTCATTTTAGGTGGGTCTTGGGTGACCGGAGCTGCTGCCATAGATTGAGCCTCGTATAGTGATCAGTGTCTATAGCTCACCTATAGAGTGAACTACACAGAGATAAGTGAGTATAGCTCACCAATATAGTGTGCCTCACAAAGAGATATGTGGGTATAGCTCACCCATAGTTTGTTGCCCCCAAAGATAAGTGGGTACATCTTGCCCTGTAGTTTGTCTCACACAGAGATAAGTGGGTATAGCTCGCCGAGTCCTGTGTGCCAGAGACTGTGTTTGGTGCTATAGACTGTGTGCGAAATTGGCGCCATTGCCGCCATTATCCCGCTGATTGGCATGCGCGGGAAGAAAAGGGGGAAGGCCTTTGAGAAGCGCGTAAGGAGAAGAGCGCGCGGGAAGTGAAAAGCTGAGGCCTGCAGTTCCGGCGTCCCCGAGTCCAGCCGAGGAGCGGCATCCGGTAAGCCAGCGCAACCCCGCAGCCTGGCCCACGATAACTAGGGGGGAGAGAAAATGTCTGAGGACAATGCCAATGCAGCGGCGGACGCCCCCGTCGACCCCACAGTGCCGCTGAATCCAGCAGGCAGCGTTGCTTCCAGGGCACCGCAAGAAACAGCGCACACCGCAGCGGTCCCCATAATGCCGCTGTCTATGCCTTACATACCGGGAGCATCCTGGCTACCACAGTATTCAGTGGAGTCACATACCCTGAGTGAATTTAAAGTAAGACTGTGCAGTTTGTTTGAGGTGTATTCTCTATCTGAAAGCCAGAAGGTGAACATCCTGATTGGGCAGCAAACAGGTGCAGCACAGAGAGAAGAAAAAGACTGGCAGGACACTGATAAAGAGACTGTTTAAAAGATTTTGGCCAAGCTAAGAAGCACCTTTGACACACGAACTGCAGCTGAAATCAAGATGAGGTTCTTTGGATGTAAACAGAAAGCGCAGGACAATATAAGGGACTATGCTCTTAACCTGCAGGAGGCGCTGCGAGCCGTCTAGCAGATTGACCCTGACAGTGTGAAAGATGGAGACGGACTGCTAAAAGGAGCAATTTATTGAAGGACTCCTATCCAGCACCCACAGAGCACAGCTGCGCATCATAGCCCTACAGAACCCTGATCTAGACTTTGCTGATTTCAATGACGGCTATCCGGGTGCTGCAGGAACCAACTGTCAGCCGTCCAGCACACCTTAGGCACCCAGCGATCACCTACCACCAGGAAGCAACATCTTTCCCTTTCATCCCTGTGGAGGCTGATGCACAGACTCTGGATAAAGATCCTACAGAAGAGCTGCGTCTTCAGGTCAAGGAGTTGACCAAAGGTATGGCTGCACTTACTAAAACCATGCAGTCCCTGCAGGTGTCCTCCAAGGAGAAGATCCAGCTTGCTTCCAGTCCAGAGGATGTCCCGTGGCTCCAGAAGAGGAGAACCCTGCCACTCCGAGGGAGGAACAACGATCGCTATGACCAGAATGGACGTCCCATCTGTCGTCACTGCCACAAGGCAGGCCATCTCGCAAGATTCTGTCCTTTAAATGGGTAACCCCTGGGACAGAGGGCCAACCCTCCAGCAGTAGGACCACAAGGCCCAAGGAACTGGTGAGCCAAGTATGTTGGAGGGAGACCGATCCTTCCAGTGGTGCTTGACGGCATCCCCATGAACGCTTTGCTGGACACTGGCTCCCAGGTGACCACTATGCCCTATATCCTCTACAAGCGGTATTGGGCTGACTCTGAACTTACCCATGGCCCAAGTGATGAACTAACAGTAGTTGCCAGTAATGGTCAGTCTTAACCACAAGTGGGATGTAAAGAAATTGGGTAGGGTAGGGTGGAGTTAAAATCTCAAGGTCTGATAGTTGTGGATATTGATAGACGAGAATGTAATCCCATGATGACTTTTGGTACAAATGTAATTGAAAATTGTCTTTCCGAGGTTATTGTCATGTGGCAACAGGTGGCCGAGACTGCTGCTTCCAGTGAACAACGAGTCCTGCAGAAGGAGGTCAAGGCCCTGATGCAAAGACAGCCGGTAGAACTCTCTGGAGGAGAGATTGTCAGCGTCAGAGTGAGTGATGCTTTCCCCATTGCAATACCCCCCAGATGTGAAATGTTGATTTGGTGTCGGGCAGCCATAGCCCTCAGAGGAAAAGATTACCAGGCAATGGTAGAAGCAAACACAAACAGAGATCACAGAATGACAATTCTGCAGAAATATCCTGCAGTAAAACATATAACAGTAGTCAGCAAGTGCTGACGAAAAGATGATAACAAATACAGTGTATTTAGTCGATACTTTTTTTGCAAAAAAATGTATACCAAGCTGCTTCACCGCGTCAAGGTAACCCTATTGAAGCAGTCCCTATCTAATGTATTTAAAACCTGAACATGTGAACAGTGTCTAAATGAACAGGATGAAGATAGGCCGCTTCCTAGTATGGGCACGTGGTGTAAGCCAGCTCCTTATGTGCATGTCACACAAGAGAGGGGTGGGGTCTCTCAAATAATGCATAGGCACGGAAAACCAGTATATGAGTATGAGTATGTATGAGTACCAGTAGAACCAGTATACTCTGATAGCAGGCCCACTGTCCTGACAGCCAGAGGGGTAGTTGATGTCCGTAAAGGGAGAGTACCTGTACGCCTTCTGAATTGTGGGGAGGAGGCCACAATACCTCGGTATGCCACAGTTGCTTAGCTGCTCACTTTCAGTAATAATGCAATGCAGGCAGCAGAGCCCTTGGTCTCATCCGACCAGGTGGAGGACAATGGCTCTGTAAAGCAGCGGGAGGAGTGGTGTCAGCAACTGCAGGTGGGAACTGACTCCACCCCTTCATACCAAAAGAATGGGGTGATTATGAGCAGGTATTGAGCAAACACCCTCTAGATTTTGGGAAGGCAAAAGGGGTTCAACATCATATCCCCACTGGAGATTATCCACCCATAAAAGAAAGGTACCGGCCTATACCCCCAACACAATACCAATGTGCTAAAGGTATGTTGAGAGAGATGAAGGAAGCAGGGGTTATCAGAGACAGTTGTAGCCCCTGGGCAGCTCCAATAGCTTTTGTAAAGAAAAAGGATGGTACCATGAGAATGTGTGTTGATTACAGAAAAATTAACAGCATTACACATAAAGATGCCTACCCATTACCTGGAATTGAGGAGTCATTAGCTGCACTTAAAACTGCTAAATATTTTTCCACCTTAGATCTCACTAGTGGGCATTGGCAGGTTCCCGTGGCAGAGGCAGACAAGGAGAAAACAGCATTTACCACCCCTATGGGTCTCTGCGAGTTCAACTATATGCCATTCGGGCTCTGCACCGCCCCAGGAACATTTCATCGGCTGATGGAGTGCTGCCTGGGACAAAAGAACTTCGAGACGGACCTGTTGTACCTTGATGATGTCATTGCTTTCTCCAAGACTTATGAAGACCATCTGAAGCACCTGGCTGAGGTGTTTGAAGCCTTGTCCAACTTTGGCCTGAAGGAGAAGCCTTCCAAATGCCACCTCCTGAAGCCCAAGGTACAGTACCTCGGTCATGTAGTGAGTGCAGAAGATGTGGCACCAGATCCTGACAAGGTCACATTCATCCGGAACTGGCCAAAGCCCAGCAACCTCCATGAGGTACGCCAATTTCTTGGGTTGGTAGGCTACTACCGAAGGTTCATCAAGGGCTTCACTGAAATAGCCACTCCTATGCAAAATCTTCTGGTGGGGCAGTTCAAGAAAGCCAAACAGAAAAGTTCCACATTTGAATGGACTGAGGAGTTGAAGAGGTCCTTCACCCGACTGAAGATGGCTCTCACAGGAGATGAAGTTCTGGCCTACCCAGATTATGACCAACCATTTGTGTTGTATACTGATGCCAGCAACGTGGGACTTGGAGCAGTACTGTCACAGGTACAGAATGGTAAAGAAAAGCTGATCTCCTATGCCAGCAGGAAGCTTCATCCCACTGAAAGGAACCCTGACAACTACAGTTCCTTCAAGCTGGAGATCATCGCCATAGTCTGGGCTGTGACTGAAAGATTCAAGCATTACCTAGCTTCAGCCAAGTTTACCATCTTTACAGACAACAACCCGTTGACTCACTTGGAAACTGCAAAACTAGGTGCACTGGAGCAGCGATGGATGGCTCGGCTGTATAACTATGAATTTACCATCAAGTACCGAGCAGGGCATAAGAATGCTAATGCTGATGCGCTGTCCAGAATGCCTAATCTGCCAGATGCAGGAGAAGACCCTGAGGCTCTTGAAGAAGTAGAGTTACCTCCCTTCCACAGGCCACTTGCAGTCCAGCGTGCTCAAGGAGTGAAAAACAGACGGTCACCTTGAAAGAGGTCACCCTAAATCCATCGCCCCATCATGACTGGGCAGAAACGCAGGATAGTGACCCCGCAGTCCACATGGTGAAGGAGCTACTGTCACAAGCTGACTCACGCCCAGAGTCGGATGCTCCTGAAGAAACTCAGCAGTTGTGGAAGGAGAGAGGCTGGCTGTTCATCTATGAAGGAAAGCTGTGTCGGAGTATCAATACCCACACTCATGAGTTGGTCTGGCAGGTGGTAGTCCCAAAGAGAGGCATCAATGGTCCTGGAAGCATACCACAATGGAGCTGGCCGCTTCGGATGTAAGAAGTTGGAAGCATTGCTCCGGGAGAGGTTCTACTGGGCTGGTATGAGGAAAGCCATTGAAAAGTGGTGCCGAGAGTGTGGACAATGTAACCTGCGCAGAAAGGATTGAAACAGCCAGTGTGAAGCTGGTCCCAAGCCGCTCGGGCTACATCTATGCTCTTACCATCGTGGACCACTACTCAAGATTCCTGGTAGTTGTGCCTGTCAAAGATCAAACAGCCAGGACAGCAGCCAGAGCCTTTCAACAGTACTTCTGTAGACCACATGGATATCCTGAGCGAGTGCTTACAGATCAAGGTCCAGCTTTTGAGGCAGAAGTGTTCCAGGAATTCTGTAACTTGTACGGTTGCAAGAAGATCAGGACAACCCCGTACCATCCACAGACCAATGGCATGTGTGAAAAGATGAACCAGGTGGTGATTGACCTACTGAAGACCTTGCCTTTGGAGAAGAGGAATCTGTGGCCAGAAAAGTTGCCAGATCTGGTAGACCTCTACAACCACATTCCTGTGAATTCCACCAACTGCACTCCAGCCTACTTAATGAGAGCGAGGCCTGGTAAACTGCCTATTGATTTGGATATGGGAGTCCTGACACCTGAAGTGACATCACCAGATGCTGACTGGGATACAGAGAGGCAGCAACAGTACAGAAGAGTACAAAAGTGTGTGGAAAAGAGTCTAGCTCAGGCAAGACAAAAACAAGAGCGGAACTACAATCAGCATGCACCTGCAGTCCCCTTGTTACCAGGAGAACAAGTCCTCAAGAGGAAAAGAAGACTGCATAAATTAGATGACCAATGGGAAGCTGAACCCTACACCATTCTACCCTCAAATTTTGACAATACCAAGGTGTGCCTTATTAGTAAAGATGGAGGAGAAACCTCAGCAGCAGTATCAAGGGATCATTTGAAATTATGCCCTGACCAGTTAAGAGAAAGAATGGATGAACAAAATAACATCCAACCCATAGAAGAAGAAAAGGTCAACACTATACTTGGAGAATTTCCTGCAAATTGGACTAAAGCAAATGATGCCATAGTGGTGCCAGTGTTGACATTTCCCCAACTGGTAGTACAAGAAGAAGTGACTCATGAGAACTCTGAAAATCAGGAAGTTCAAGTATCAGATGCCATACCAGCAGTGGAGCAAGAGAACCCTCGCCCTGCCAGTGGTGAATCTGTCATACCCCTGGTGAGACTAAGAGTCCATAGGAGAATACTACCTAGTTTACCCACACCAGAGTTACGCAGGTCTACCCGTACTACACAAGGTATACCGCCCATCAGATATCGTGTATAGATAAGTTTATGTGAATGTTGAAATTGTGTATATATGTAACTGTTCTCAAGCTTTGTGCCTACAGATAACCTGTAAGAAGCCTTTTTGAAGTTCTTGTTTCATGTTTTGATGGACATTGGACCACAGGACTTGTGTGGTCAAACCAACTTTGTACATAGTTCACCAGTTGCCCAGGAATGGACCATGGACATTGATGCTTGGACTTATCATCATAGGACTATTTTTGGAGCTTTTGGTTTTTGCAAATTTTTCATTTTTTCTTAAATCTTGTAACCCTCATATTGTTTACATGTTTATTTTTTTTTCATGTTTTTCTTTTTTCAGTCCAGGAGTACTGATTGCACTAGGCGGGAATGTGGTGCCCCCAGGAGTATGGTCGCCACAGTGGCATTGCCTTCCTCCAGGGAGGGTGATGTCAGGCTTGGAGGCAATGAAGGGTCTCTCTAACAGTTAACCATGTCATGCAACACAGTTCCCACTCCAGACCAGCAGAGGGAGCTCTGAGCCAGAATTGGGGGAGGAGTGCTCTCTGAGGGCCAGGAGGGGAAATGAGGAGTTAGTGTGAGGAGGGCAAAGAGTGTAGACATGTGGAGAGAAGCTGGAGGTTGAGCTGAGGATAGAGAGCTCCCTCCTAGTGATAGCGCATGATCTGGAGCCTGGTCTCCACGGTTGTATGGATACTGAAGGTCCTGCAACAGACACCAGAGGAATAGGAAGCTGTAAATGCTCTATTCCCAACTAAGACTCGGAAGCACAACAGCGACAGGTGAGCCAAGAGAGATAGAGGGCTACAGCTGTCTGCCAAACGAGGTAGTTCTAAGAGAAGACAAGAAGGAGGAACTTCAGTGTAACCCAGTACTGGATGTACCTCAAGCCAGCGCTACGAAGGAGACTACACAACCCATCTGATAGAGAGATCCCTGAGTTGCTTCCAGGCTAGCCTGCTCCTGTGCCATCTGTAACCAGGACCCTGGACTGTGTTTGCCAAGTAAAGGTAAAGAAACTGCACCCTGTTGTGTCCTTGCCTCCTTCCTGCAACATTCTCAGCACTGCTACATCTCTGTGCCAAACACTGCACCCTCTTCTTAAACATTCCGCTACATTGCCCTGGGACCAACAGCCCTACCTGTGGAGGGCTACAACATCATTACTACACTACACCATCTGTACCAGAGGATCTGCTTGCAGCGTCGGCTTAACACCTCCCTTGCCGAACACCACAGGTGGCGTCACAAATCACTTTTAAACTTTATTCCCAACTCAACCCTTTACATGGGTGCCCAGGGCCACGGACCGGGTCACCGCTGCTGTGACAATCCCCTCTGAGAGTCCGGCCCGGTACCGAGTACCCCACAGCCCTGGGAGGGCGACCCATTTGGACGTGTGGTTTGAAGGACAGGGCAGAGTCAAAAGTAATTCTGAGGCAGGGGATTTCAGGTGCAGGAGAGAGCATGATGCCATTTACCATAATAGATAGATCAGGTAGAGAAGATACGTGAGATGGAGGAAAGATAATGAGTTCAGTTTTGTCTACATTGAGTTTGAGGAAGCGAGAGGTGAAAAAGGAGGATATGGCTGATAGACACTCCTGGATTCTGGCCAGCAGAGAGGTGACATCTGGGCCAGAGAGGTAGATCTGAGTGTCATCCGCATACAGGTGGTACTGGAAGTCATGGGATATTATGAGTTTTCCTAGGCCAAGGGTATAGATGGAAAAAAGTAGGGGCCCCAGGACAGAGCCTTTAGGGACGCCAACAGAGAGAGGGCTTGATGCCAAGGGAAGAGAGAATCTGTAGAAGTAGGCAGTGGTCGACTGTGTCGAAGGCAGAGGACAGGTCGAGAAGGAGGAGGAAGGAGAACTGTCTGTTAGTTATGGCTGTGAGTAGGTCATTAGTAATTTTGGTCAGGGCAGTTTCAGTGGAGTAGTGGGGGCGGAAGCCAGATTGGAGGATATCAAGGAGGGAGTTAGATGAGAGATGAGAGGAAAGTTGAGCATGGACATGCTGTTCAAGGAGTTTGGAAGCAAACGGGAGCAGTGATATGGGGCAATAGCTGGGCATAGCAGTTGGGTCAAGGTTTGAAGGCAGAAGGGAAGATACCAGAAGATAGGGATAGGTTTAAGAGATGGGTTAGGGCTGGAATGATCATGTTAGTGAGGTTAGTTAGCAGGTGGGAAGGGATGGGGTCAAGTGCACAGGTGGTGAGTTGTGATAATCATCAACATAAAAGTCTTTTTCTATGAATTGTCTGACGTCTGATCCGTATTCTGTTTCTCCTTCTTGAGCTGACCTTTTGAGTCCATAATTGGCAAATGCAGGAGAAGGGCTATTGTCAAAGATGTGCACTCTCATGCGGTACTCTGTGTCCTCTTTAGTAGGATCATTGTCTCTGTACCAGAAGAATCTTAGGAAATTCCTGTCTCTCTCTCACAAGGACACAATGGAACATTTGCTGGATGTTAGCGATGAAGGTAATGGAATCCTTAAGGAAGTGCATAAGTACTCCTAGCAGTTAGTTATTGAGGTCTGGTCCTGTCAGTAGAACATCATTCAGGGAGATATCATCAAACTTGGCACTGGAGTCAAGTGCCATTCTAATCTGGCCCGGTTTCTTAGGGTGATATACTCCAAACATGGGTAGGAACCAGCATTCTTCAGAGTCTTTGAGAGTGGGAGCTAGTTCTGCGTGGCAGTTCTCAAAAATCTTTGACATGTAGGAGAAAAAGTGATCTCTCATCTCTAGTTTCCTTTGTAGATTATGTTTGAGAGAGGAGAAACATTTTAATGCCTGATTTCTGTTGTTTGGTAGATGTGGTCTGTAGGTTCTGAAGGGAACAGGTGCGACCCAGCTGTTGGTCTCATCTTTTACAATTCCCTTGTCTATTACCTCTAAGAATAACTTGTCCTCTACCGACATTGCTACTTGGTTGTCTTGCTTAGTTCTCTGGAAGACTGTGCACCCCAACTGATCCTCATAGCTTCCTGACACCATACTGCTGTCATGAGTAAAGTCTATTGAATGATAGGCAGTTGGATGCTGTGTGGTAGTTCCTTGAGATGGAACTCGTTGTTGCAAGTTTGAAACAGAGATGGGTGTCCTTTCTCCAATGTATTTGTTAGCATACTTGTCACAGAAGATGGGGCGTGCATACAGTATGTCCCAAGCACACGTTTCCTATTATGACCCATCCTAGGTCTAGCCTTTGGGCTTAGGGAGTATTGTGGAGTTCATTGTTGTGACTTCTCACTTTATGAACCTGTAGGATATCTCTTCCCAACAGCAGTATTATCTGTGCCTGATGGTCGAGTGCTGGTATAAGGTGTGCTATGCGTTTTAAGTGAAGATGAAGGATTGCCACATCTGGTGTAGGGATTTCAGATCTGTTGTCTGGGATCTGATTACACTCGATGATTGTAGGTAGTGGTAGGCAGAATTGTGCGTCTAAGGACTCAATTTGGTAGTCAGTAGCTTTCCTGCCTGCTGTTGTCACAGTACCTGCATATGTCTTTAATAAGTAGGGAGTGCTGGGTCCTTTGATGTTGAATAGGTGAAAGAATGTTGATCTAGCCAGGGATCGCTTACTTTGATCATCCAAGACAGCATACAGTCTTACAGCTTTGTCTCTATGGCCCTTTGGGTACACTCTGACGAGGCATATTTTAGAACATGACCTACTGTCTATTGTCCCTTTACAGACTTCAGTACATTGTAAAGTGATCTCTGGCATAGCTGCATCAGTGCTCCTTTCCTCCCTACCATGCTCACTGTCAGCTATTGTATTTTGTGCACTCCATGGAGCTGTGCCATGGTGTAGGGCAGTGTTATGATCTGTGGTGCCACATTCTGTGCATTTTGCACTGACCTTAAAATCCTTGGTGAGATGAGTGGTGGATGAGCAGCACTTGTAGCAGAAACCATTCTCTTTCAGGAAGCTTCTGCGATCTGGCATAGATTTTCCCCTGAAGGCTCTGCATTTCAGGAGAGGATGAGGCTTCTGATGGAGCGGGCACTGCTTGTCAGGGTCCTGTACCTTTGTCTCTGATTGAGAGCGGCCAGCAGACCTGTAATTGGTACTTGGAGAAGAATTGTAAGTCTTGTGCACTGCCACAGATGTTCTGCCTGAATTTGCAGCTGGTGACGGTGTGGCATATGCCATTGCAAAATCAAAGCTGGTATCGTTTCTGATTGTAGCTTGTTCGTGTATAAAATCTGCAAAAACGGAGAAGGGAGGGAATGGAACACTGTGTTTGTATTTGTACTTGGAACCATGTGTGAGCCACCTCTCCTGTAGATTGTAGGGCAACTTTTGGACTATAGGGTTAACACTTTTGGCTGTGTCATGGTATGCAAGTCCTTGAAGGTCACCTTCACATTTGGCAATTAGGGCTTCCTTTAGCGGGTCACCTAGCTCTCTAAGTTTTGGGAGACCTTTGTTAGATATTTTAGGAAAGTCATTGATTCTTTTGAACCAGGCTCTCTCTATTACCTCTGCTGAGCCGTAACTCTCATCTAGCCTCTTCCCGATCTCTTGAAGGCCAATTTGAGGGTGATTTATGTTAATGTCTCTGATCCTTACTGCGTGTTTGACTGACTCTTCTCTTAGATATTTGACTAAGAGGTCTATCTCTTCCCTGTGTTGTAGCCCCAAGTCCCTAGTGACATTTTGGAAGGAAGCTTTCCAAGCTCTGTGACCTTCAGCTTGGTCAGTGAATTTCATGAGTCCCTTGGCAACCAGATAACGTCATGTGAAGAACTTAGCAAATTCTGATGTGAACCAGTTGTCAGCAGAGTATACTGGTGATGGGTCACCCTGATAGTGATGTGAGGTGCGTTCATACCTGTTAGTATCCTGTTCATATTGCTTCTGTCTGATGTGTGGTGTGTCAGCAAGGTGATTCACGTTGGTTACCTGGGGAGCTGCAAGGTAGTCATTAGCAGATTTGTTTTGCTCCATGTTTTCCTGGAGCTGAGCCTCATGATGACTCTCACTCGCTTCACTGGATGTGTCATGTTCTTGGTTATAATTTGGATCAGGAAGTTCATTAACATACTGAGATGTGCGTTGTGGCGAATCTTGCAGCGGCAAATTCAGACTTGATGCACTGCTACGGCTATGCAGCTCAGGGTTGTGCACGGCTTCTAGTGATTCTGTCTCGGCTAGTGCTGCAGCCGCTTTTTTTTTGCAGCTAGGCTCTCTAAGGCGGCATCCTCTCATGCCCTTTCTAACTGCGACCTTCTCTCTTGATCGGCTCTCTCATAATCTATGCATGCTTTCTCTAACTTAAGTTGCATCTCTTCTTCAGCATACCTTGCTCGCATTTTGGCGGCTTCAACATTTGCATGGGTAATAGCGACTGTGCTGCTAATGGATACAGTCTTTGAGGAGACGCAAGTAACAGATTTTGTCCTGTGTGATTTGTGGGACATGGTGTCTTGGAGGAATGCTTGGCTGTACAGAGATTGCTGTAGCTGTGCTAGTCTCTGTGTAGCCAGTGACTTGAATCACACTAGATGGATTTCTGCAGTTTCACTAGTTCCTGCAAGCTGGATGAAGGGCTGTCTTTTCCCTGAATTACACTAGCTGGATGGCGCTGTGTATCTGGCCTCTGCAGGATGGAAGACTCTTCTATCTCTGATTTCCCACTAGCTGGATAGCCGCTGTTTCACTGTGGTCCTGTAAGATGGAAGGCTCTTCTCTCTGTATTCCCACTAGCTGGAGAGCCGCTGTTTCACTGTTCTGCCCTCACTAATTGAAGCAGACTTCATGTAGCTTATACAGGCAGCTAAACCGCTATACCGGAGTCCAATAAGGAGACTGTAGGTTGAATCTGTATTTTATTGAACATGGTGGTATATTGATGCGGTGAAACTACAAATAAAACATATACATATGCTGAGTCAATACAGGGTACATCAAGGATACATATCATACATAATACATTAAGAATCAACATCTGCACTACGAGCCGAGGAGGTGGAAACTAACTGAGCAGGCTGATCTGAGACAGAAATTAGATATAGGAAGCATGATTACATACCAGTGATGCTGTCGCAGAGGGAGAAGAGAAATGAGATGCTTCCAGCATGCAGGCTGATAGAAAATGGAGAACTGGAGGTAAAATGGGGGCTGGACTAACCATGATCCTTTGCAAACTTACCAGGGTGCCTTGCAACTTTCCCAGAATACACTGTGAACGGAGGGAAAATAGAAGCAAAAATGAAAGTAAAATAGAATAACACTGTGGTTATGACTCTGGCCACTAGATGGAGCCAGAAACAATGAAAACAATAGAATCTATAGAAAACTCAACATTCTATATATTCTCAATACATCATTGGAAATATTATTTAATAGACAGTCAAAGGTTGTGAATTAGATGTCGGAGACAGAACAACCCTACCCCCATTTTTTTTGTATCAATAAAGATATACATTTTTTTAAATTTTGAGTTGCAAATTTGGCTATTTTTCTTTGTTCAACAGAGAAAATTGAGTATTGCTCGTCCACAGAGTTAACTGCACACAGAGATACAGTAAGTGGATAAAGCTCACTAATATAATGAGCCTCTCACAGAGATCTGTATGTAAAGCTTGCCCATTTAGTGAGCCTCACAAAAGATCAATATGTTTAGCTGACAATATGTTGAGCCTCACAAAAAGACCAGTGAGTATAACACAGCCATATGTACTCACATAAATAAGAGAGTATTACTCACCTTTATAATAAACCCACAAAGAGATCAGTGTGTATTGCTTGCCATAAAGTGAGCTTCACATATTGAACTGTAGATAGCTGGCCCATATTAAGAGCCTCACACTGAGATAAGTGAGTATGCCTCACACATATAATGCAACTGTGGATAGCTGGACCATATTATAAGCCTCACACAGAGATAAGGGAGTATACCTCACACATATAATGCGTCTCACATAGGGAACTGTGGATAGCTGGCCCATATTGTAAGCCTTACACAGAGATAAGTGAATGTATCTCACCTATATGAGCCTCACATAGGGAACTGTTGATAGCTGGCCTATATTATGAGCCTCACACTGAGATAAGTGCGTATACCTCACACATATAATGAGCCTCACGTAGGGAACAGTGGATGGCTGACCATATTATAATCTTCACACAGAGATAAGTGAGTGTATCTCACCTATATGAGCCTCACATAGGGAACAGTGGATTGGTGACCATATTATAATCTTCACACAGAGATAAGTGAGTGTATCTCACCTATATGAGCCTCACATAGGGAACTGTGGGTATCTGGCCCATATTATAAGCCTCACACAGAGGTAACTGGGTATACCTGACACATATAATGAGCCTCCACAGAGATCTGTCTGTACAGCTCGCCCATATAATGAGCCTCACATGGAGATCAGTGTAAATTGCTTGCCCGTATCTTTTGTAGGTACTGTATTGTGATATAGTACCATAAAATACAGTTCATACCACCCAAAAATGATCAATAATAAGAGGAAAAAACAGCACCACCCCTGTCTGAGTTGTGTCTAGCATTGCAGCTCAGCTCCTAAGAAGTGATGTTATTTCTCATAAGGTCAACTGAATCCATTAAGTCCTTGGTCCCGATTAGCAATTCCTATGCAGCATGACAGATGGCGCTGGTGCAAAGGAGCGGACAAGTTAAAGCTGCAGTGGTAGATGTAGTAGAGTTAAAACTGGAATAGCAAACCTTGACCAATGTATCTGAGGAAAGAAAGCAATTTTTGATGCAGTAGAGCTGAATGGCAAATGCAGCAGATCTGGGTTACTGATCTAGCAGAGGTAAGCGTTGGTCAAGGCAGTAGAGTTGGATCACTAATGTAGCAGAACTGAGTGACCAAGTATGAAATGCTGGATAACTGATGTAGCAGAACTGAGTGGTCAATGAAGCAGAACTGCATAACTGATGCTACTTCCCAACTGATGCTACAGAAATGTGTGGACGATGATGGATCACAGACATAATAAAGCTAAGTGGCCAACGTAGCAGGACTCTATAAGGCTAGTTTCACACTAGCGTTTCACTGACCTGTGTTGGTCTGCGCACGGCCGCCGCTAAGCTCCGCCCCTGGCTGCCCCTCCTCCTGGCCGCTCCGCCTGTGGGCGCATGATGCTGCATGCGACCTGCGTACCCTATCCTTAGCATTGGTAGCATTGGGTATGCAGGCCATGCGCAGGTATGCGTTTGCCGGCACATGCGTCCTTTTGACAGTGCGCTGACTTGCGCCAAACGCACCGTGTTGCATTTTGGTGCCCTCGGCACACCGTCAAAAAGACGCATGCGTCGGAAAACGCATACCTACGCACGGCCTGCATACCCTATGCTAAAGATAGGGTACGCAGGTCGCATGCAGCATCATGCGCCCATAGACGGAGCAGCCGGGAGGAGGTGCAGCCAGGGGCAGAGCTTAGCGGCGGACATGCGCAGACCGACGCAGGTCAGTGAAACGCTAGTGTGAAACTAGCCTGAGTGGCCACTATGGTAGAGGTGGTCACTCATTAACCAGAGCTGAGTGACAAATATGCTAAAATTAGATAACTGATGTAACAGAAATGAAATGGATCACTGATGTAGAAGAAGCAGAATGCAAACTTCCTGAATACTCAGGCGGCATCCCATCACCTGAGCCAGCCTAGATTACATGGGAGAATGATGTCATAGGGCTCACTCAGGAGACATACAGAAGAACACAGTTTCTGGAGAGGGGAGAGAAAATTCCCAGCACTGGAACCAGGAGAAGAGAGCAACAAGTGAATGGTGCAAAGCTGCAATGCCACCAGTGGCGTACCGCCAATGGTGGCAGGCCACGTGACTGCTATTGGGCCCCGAAGGGTGAGGGGGCCCACCAGAGTCGGACTGCAATGGCTGTGCTGTGCTGTGTGCCTTTAAATAAATGTGAACGACGACATCACTCTGTACCTGGCTCCTCCTAACTCCTCCTTTCTATTCCTGCACTATTCCCGGCTGAACTCTCTGACTGGATTTGCATAAGGACACCAAGCCTCCTGGCTGATGTAGCTTTCCAGCCAGAGAGAGGGGTGCATGCTGGGCCCGGCCGGAAGTAGTTGCACATGTGAGTGCGGCTACTGGCTGTTAGAGGCGGAGCGTGAGGAGCTGAGTCTGTGTGGAGACGCAAGACGGTGAACTGGGCCCGGCGGTGATTTTTTTTTTGTGTGGGGGCCCCATTCAGAATTTTGCTATGGGGCCCCATGATTTCTATGTACGCCCCTGAATACCACATACTACCTGTAGACATGAGTGGTGCTGTATATTTGCTGCATCTGTAAGCTCTCAGCATACACAATTTGCTTCTGCAATGAACTTGGCATTAAAACTTACCTGCAATTAACATCAAAACCCTGCCAATAATGCCATGCATGTTGTGTTTGGAACTAAGGTAAACTTTACACGTGAGTCAGAGCTTTCTTCTAATGGTCCTTTCTAAGTCCACCTACTGTTTACATGAATCTGCAAGGCCAACTGAGTACATCTTAAATGAGACATAGGCCTCCCTCTCCTTACTTCACCTGCAGCTCCGCCATACACTCTCACATCATGTGTTCCAGCTAATAAACTGCTCAAATTGTTAAAAAGCTCTGGGCTCCCATCCTGTTATTTCCCTGCAGATGACGATAATGTCTGTACCCGTAGACGCTCGCACTGCCACTCCGGACATTAAAGATGACAGAAGCACAAAGGGAGGATAAAATATATATGGTCTGTATATGTACAGGATGAAACGCACCGGAGATAAATAGTATGGGAAGAAATAACAGGGAGTAAGGGAGAAAATAACAGATGGATGGAGAGAAAAAAAACGTAATAGAAAAAGCCAAAAATTATATAAGGAAAGTGAAAAATTACAGAGTGAGAGAACATCAGCACACAGGAGACTGGAAATAACTGGATGAGGGAATAGGCGAGAGGAAGAAGTGGGGGAACATTCGGGAGAGGAAGCGAGGGAGGAGGGAAAGGGAAGGAAAGCGAGGAGAAGACAGAAGAGAGAAAGGATAGGATGGAGCAGGGTTAGAAGCAGAGAGAGGATGGAAATGTGCAGGACCGAGATACGATGAAGAATCATAAGGGAAGGTTAAAAAGGAGCCTCCGGTAGTAATGGATGGCTCGGTTTCAAGGGCAAGGAGACTGAATGGTTGGAAAACAGCAAATCTGCACTGAATTTGTAGAAGGAAAGAGTTAAGAGAGAGCAGTCTTGGTGTACTATATGCTGCCTTGGTGAATGCTTGACCAGAAGACTTAGCTGACTGATTCCTAAAGCGAATGAAGATCAGCTCTGCAGCACAAACTTCTGCTGTTGTAAGTGAAATATTTTTTCAGCTTAATTGTGTCACAGGCTCAACTTTGCCTTCCCTCACTGAGTAGACTCTATTTCCTTTCCCTATAGACTGGTATAGTTTCCTATGCCCAGGACAGTCACAGAGGCAAGCTTTCCTCTGTACCCTCAGGAGAAACACCACTTTAGATATCCCCCTTCCCATTTGCAAGCGCTAACAGACAACCTAGTTACTATCTATTTCAGCTGCCCTCTGCAACTGACGCAGAATAGAGGGTAACCAGTCCTTAACGTGAACCTGACACTTGACTTACATGCCTTCGGCAAATGACCCAGAATGGAGGGAAACCAGTCCTTAATGTGAACCTGACATTTGATTCTCATGCTCTCTGCAACTGACCCAGAATGGAGGGAAACCAGCCATTAATATGACTCTGAAGGTTGACTCACATGACCTCTGGAAATGACCCAGAATTGAGGGAAACCAGCCCTTAATGTGAATTTGGCAGTTGACTCATATGCCGTCTGCAACTGACCCAGAATAGAGGAAAACTAACCCTTAATAGGAACCTGAAGGTTGACTCATATGCCCTCTGCAACTAACCCAAATGTAGGGAAACAAGCCCTTAATGTGATCCTAGGAGTTGACTTACATGCCCTCTGCAAATGCCCGAGAATGGAGGGAAACCAGCACTTAATATGAACCTGACAGATGACTCACATGCCCTCTGCAATTGAATGAGAATGGAGGGAAACCAGCACTTAATATGAACCTGAAAGTTGACACATGCCCTCTGCAACTGACCCAGAATGGAGGGAAACCAGCCCTTAATGTGAACCTAGCAGTTGACTCATATGCACTCTGCAACTGATCCAGATTGAAGGGAAAACGGACCTTAATTTGACCCTGAAGGTTGACGCATATGCCTTGTACAACTGACCCAGAATGGACGGAAACCAGCTTTTAATGTGAACCTAGCAGTTGACTCGTAAGCCATCTGCATCTGACCCAGAATAGAGATAAGGTGGACCCTAATGTGAACCAGAAGTTTCCCCTTTCATTCCCTCTATAACTTGAACCTAGCAGTTGACTCCCATGCCCTCTGCAACTGAACCATAGTAGAGGGAAACCAGCTCCTAATATGAACCGGCCAGTTGACTCATATGACCTCTTCAATTTACCCAGAATTGAGGGAAACTAGCCCTAGTGTGGACCTGGCAGTTGACTTATATGACCTCTGCAACTGACCCACAATTGATGGAAACCAGCCCTTAATGTGAACCTGAGAGTTTACTCACATGCCCTCTGCAACTGTCCCAGAATGTAGGGAAACCAGGCCTTAATGTGAATCTAGCAGTTGACTCACATGTCCTCTACAATTGAACCAGAATGGATGGAAACCAACCCTTAATGTGAGCCAAACCATGGCGCATGCAGATTTGTAGACCCACTGTTCCATGAAGCCTGGGCCTGCCCAGGAAGGGCATAACTAAGTAACTAAGCAGCTACCTTTGTGTTCACTGGAGCTTCTAGTGGTGAAGTCTGGCTTGTGCGGCAGACACCACTCCTCAGAAGAACCTGGTACTACAGATGCTGACCCTAGGGGTCAAGTACGCTGACACTGATTTAGGGCTTAGTTCAGACATGCTGGTCTAGGTTACTGGATTAGAGTTTGGTGACTCATGGATGGAGGAAAATGTTAGTGCTTGGCCGCACTGGGACCAGGGGACTTTGGGAAAGAATTGGCCACACCGGGACCAAGGGACAATGTTTAGGCATGGTCGCTCCAGGACCAGGGGACGAGGTTCAGGAATTGGCCACTCTGGTAGCAGGGGATAAGGTTCAGGTACTGTCACACCGAATCCTGGGAACGAGGTTCAGGCACTGGCCACTTCAGGACTAGGGGACTATGTATACATAACTGGCTACTCCGGGACCAAGAGATAATGTCCAGGCTCTGGCTGCACCAGGACCAGGTGACCTCACAACTAACTAGTAGAACACCTTACTAACTAATGATTTAACATCTTGCTTGGTGACTCCCTAGGGACAGGGAGACTTTTGTACAAGATACCTCTCAGCTATTGGCTGGGAGCCATCTTGCAGGTGTACTACCTATGCTAAATGACTCTCTCCAACAAACGCCCACACAGACCAGGAAGTGACAGAGAAGCAGGAGAATGCCGGGGACCACGCCTAGGGCAGGGAGGTGAATAAGTCCCTGCATGGACATGGAAGGGGACACTGCGTATAGGTGCTGGCAATAGTGCTTACACCCTTAATGTGAACCTGGCAGTTGACTCACATGTCCTCTGCAACTGACCCAGAATGAAGGTAAACCATCACTTAATATGAACCTGGTAGTTCCTTCACATTCCCTCTATAACTTTCCCAGAATGGACGTAAACCAGACCTTAATGTGAAATCATCAGTTGACTCATCTTACCAAAGCTATGTGCAGCATGAATAAGACTTTGGCTCCATCATTTCAGCCAGATTTTTATTACTCTGAAATCCTGCAGTATTTCAGATAAAATATACGTATAAAAGTCTTCTGGGATCAGATGCGAAGTCTGCCGCTATTAGTGGTAAGCCACTGCTTTCTGCTTTTTTCAGTAAAGTAGAAGAGTCTCTGCAGTATCTTGGTAAGTATAGATGAAAAGCTGGGAATATATAGCTGAGCAAGTAAGAAGAGAATATATTGTAAGCTGCCAGAGGGGGCAGAAGACTGATTCTGTTCAGAGAGTGACAGCACAGATTAGTACTTGCTTGGTACTGTAGTTAATAATCTTTTTGATTGTACTATAATATCAGCTCTCTGTGCACTCAGTAACCATACACTTGACTGATACATGAAGCAAGCAAAGCTGCAGTGTAAAATATGAAGGATGAAGCAAAATCTGGCACTTTTAATGATATATATAAATGTTCCATCCACATAGCCGTATTAGGGCTTCTTCTTGCAAAACGAGTTGTACTTTTGAATGACATTATTCATGTTATCAAGTGCAGTGGCGTATCTAGGGGGGGGCAGCCGGGGCAGTTGCCCCGGGCGCAGCCAGCAGGGGGGCGCAGTCGGGCCGCCTAATGCAGCGGTCCGCAGTGTCCTCCCTGGCGGCTGCGTTCTGCCGCCCCCCACCCGTGAGTCGGCGGTTCTCTGTGTCAGCTGTCAAGCTGACAGCCGGCGCAGAGAAGGAGGCCATGCCGGCTCCCAGGGAGGAATTGTATTGAAGCTCTGACCGCCGGGCCAGAGCGACGTCAGCAGCGTGATCAGGTCATGTGATCACGCTGCTGACGTCACTCCCCGGCGCCCAAAGCAAACGCTGGTGGTAAGTGTGCTCCTCTGTGGAGCTGAAGAACCACCGAAGATGGGAGATGAGGGGGAGTTAATGAGTGGAGATGGGGGGGATTTGTAGAGGGGATGGCGGTTAATGTGTGGGGGTATTTAGAGTGGGGATGGGGGTTAATGAGTGGGGATGGGGGTTAATGTGTGTGGGGGTTAATGAGTGGGGATGCCATGGGGTTAATGTGTGGGGGGATTTGGAGTGGAGATGGGGGTTATTTAATGTGATGGGGGTTAATGAGTGGGGGGGTTAATGAATGGGGATGGGGATTAATGTGTGGGGGCATCAATGAGTGGGGATGGGGGTTAATGTGTGTTGGGGTATTTGTAGTGCAGATGGTTATTTAATGTGTGGGGGGGATTTGGAGTGGTGATGGGGTTAATGAGTGGGGATTGGGTTAATGTGCGCGGGGCTTAATGAATGGGGATGGGGGTTAATGTATGGGGGCGTTAATGAGTGGGGTTGGGGTTAATGTGTGGGGGTATTTGGAGTGGGGGTGGGGGGATTTGGAGTGCTGATGGGGGTTAATGAGTGGGGATTGGGTTAATGTGTGTGGGGATTTTTTAATGTGTTGGGGGGATTTGGAATGGGGATGGGGGTACTTAATGTGTGTGGGGGATTGGGGATGGGGGGATTTAATGTGTGGGGAGATTTGAGGACACAAAATAAAGAGTATGTATGAGGAAACAGTATGGGGGATTGGTGTAGACAGTATGGGGAGCGAATGGGTTAATGTATGTGGATGGACACAGTATGGGGAGTCAGGGGTATCTGTGAGCAGACAGTATAGAGAGTGAGGGGGTAAATATATGAGGAGACAGTATGGTGAACAGGTGGGATGCTAGAGGGGAATAGTGTGAGGCGACAGTATATTGCAGATATTTATATTCAGGAGCATTATAATGACACTTCTATCTTTAAGGACGTCGTGTGGAGATTTTCTGCAGAAGACCAGAGAAGATGGAAGTCTACAGAGACGAGATGTGGATGAGAAAACTCATCATGGGGTCTAGAAGAAAAGGTGACTGACTGCAGAGACGACATCATCTATAAGGTACTTGGATGTAAATGTTATTTGTGATACTGACTTATTCTCATGTTTTTATTTGTTAGGAACATTAAAGGGGTTCTCAAGGTTTGTGCTGAGTCTGCAGTCATTCTATGTGACTGCAGACTTCTGAATTCTCACAGTGCTCACTGCACACTGTCAGGATTCTCTCGTGCTGGTAATTTACATACATGCGGTCACATGCTGACTAGACATGTGTGGCCTCACTCAATGAAAATGAACGGAGCGAGGCCGGGCACGTCTAGTCGGAATGTGGCCAGAAGTATATAAATCACATACTTGTGCTGACATGACGGTACATCAGCAAGGGAGAATCCTAAAAGTGTGCAGTGCATTCATTGTGAGAATTCAGAAGCTGCAGTGTCAGGAGTCAGCTCAACAGGTTGCCGTAGTCATCACATAGACACTTCACTCATATGCGATTTTCATAGGTATGGTCCTGTGACAACGAGCTTCTCTTCCTGCTTCTCTCAGTTTTTTACTGAACATTGAGAGCATTAGGGATAGCAGCTCGTGGGTACATGGCTAAGTGTTCAAGTCGCATATGTACTTGGGCGGGGGGGGGGCGCCAAACCGAATTCTTGCCCCGGGTGCCAGAAAGCCTAGATACACCTCTGATCAAGTGATACACTGGAAAGTGTGTAAAAATTCCAAGGGCATTAAAAATGCAAAAAAAGGTGTAATTCCGCAATAGTTTTTTTTTCACTTTTTATTTGCCATGTTCACTATATGGTAAAGCTGACCGGGTAGAATGATACCCCAGATAAGTATGAGTACACAGATACCAAACATTCATAGTTATTTTTATTTAAAGCAAACCTGTCATCAGGACTTTGCTAAGCTACAGGCATTGTCAGGTTGATAGTGTTACACTGATTAAAATAATACCTGGGGTGAAGAAATCCATCTTGTGGTTTTTGCATAATCAGTGATAGAAGTTTTCAGTTAATGAGATTCTCGTGCTTTGGGGCTGGTTTGTAGACAGAGTTGGATCACCCGCCAGGGCAGTGGGGTTACTCAGTACCGGGCCAGCGTCTCAGAGGGATGTGTCACGGCGGCGGTGACCCAGTCCGTGTCCCTGGGCGTCCATGTAAAAGGGGTGAAATGTAGCTGAATAAAGTTTATAGGTGGATGATACGTGACGCCACCTGTGGTGCTCGGCAATGAAGGGGTTAAGCTGACAGAGCAGACCGATCCTCTGGGACAGATGGTATAAGGCAGCAAGATGTAAGAGCTCCCCACAGGCAGAGCTGTAGTCCCAGGGCAGTGGGAATAGGTGTTGAGGAAGAGGGTGCAGTATTAATCACAGAGATGTAGCAGTGCTGAAGGGGTTGCAGGAAGAAGGCAATGACACAACAGGCTGCAGTTTCCTTTACATTTACTGTGCTTTGTAAGTGCAGTCCAGAATCCAGATTACAGATGGAACAGGAGCTGATCAGCCTGAAAGCAGCTTAGGAATCTCTCTATGCAGGTGGGTTGTGTAGTCTCCTTTCTAGCGCTTATCTGAGGCACTTGCAGTACTGAGTTACACTGAAATTCCCCTTGCTTGCTCTCTTTAGATCTCCCCTCGTATGGCAGACAGTTGTAGCCTCCTCTTTCTGGATCACACAAGTTGCTGCTGTGCATCCAAGTCTTATTTGGGAACAGAGCATTTACAGCCTCTTGTTCCTCCGGTTTCTGCTGCAGGACCATCAGCATCCATACAACCTCGGATACCGGACTCCGGATCATGCGCTACAGCTAGAAGTGAGCCTGATTTCTGCTCAATCCTCCAGCTCCTCTCTCCACATCTGCACACTTCACCTTCTTCACACGAACTGAACTAACTTCCCTTTCCTGGCCCCAGAGAGCAGTCCTCCCCCAGTTTGGTTCAGAGCTCTCTCTGCTGTCCTGGAGTGGGAACTGTGCTGTGTGCTAGAGTTACCTGATAGAGAGACCTTTCATTGCTTCCAAGCATGACATCACACTCCCTAGGAGGAAGGTAAAGCCACTGTGGCGACTGTACTCCTGGGGGCGCCACAGAGATTTATCTTGGTGATCTAGGACAGAGAAACCAAGGAAAGACCTGACCACTAGTGTTGAGCGATACCTTCCGATATCGGATTGGATTGGACTGATACCCCAAAAATATCGGGAATCGCCGATTCCGATACCGGAAACCCATGCACGTCAATGGGGCTCAAATATCGGAATGAAAATAAACCCTTTCTTTCCTTGCACATCCAGTTCGGGAGGGGGGAAGAGTGTGGGCGGTGCGTGGGCGGAGACTGTGCGTGTGTGTGCGGGCGGTGTCTGTACGGGCCTCTCGGGGGTGTGTGCGGACCTGCCGGGGGTCTGTGCGGACCTGCCGGGGGTCTGTACAGGCATGCCGGTGGTCTGTGCGGGCCTGCCGGGGGTCTGTACGGGCCTGCCGGGGGTCTGTACAGCCTGCCAGGGGTCTGTGCGGGCCTGCCGGGGGTCTGTGTGGGTGGCCGGGGGTCTGTTCGGGCCTGCCAGAGGTCTGTGCGGGCCTGCCGGGGGTCTGTGTGGGCCTGCCGGGGGTCTGTACGGGCTGCCTGGGGTCTGTGCGGGCCTGCCTGGGGTCTGTGTGGGTGGCCAGGGGTCTGTGCGGGCCTGCCAGAGGTCTGTGCGGGCCTGCCGGGGGTCTGTGCGGGCCTGCCGGGGGGTCTGTGCGGGCCTGCCGGGGGTCTGTGCGGGCCTGCCGGGGGTTGTGTGTCTGTGCAGGCATCGTCCGATGGGACTACAAGTCCCATCGGGCTATGCCTGCTACAATGACAGTGATTGACACATTAGACAATGATGGGACAGTAGTAGTCCCATCATCCGGCTAATGTGTTGAATGTAAAAAAAACATACATTCTACATACATACAACATTCATACAACATTCATACAACATACATACAACATACATACTTCATATAAACTACATACATACTACATATATACTACATTCATACAACATACATACTACATATATACTACATTCATACAACATAGATACATACTACATATATACTACATTCATACAACATACATACATTCTACATATATACTACATTCATACAACATACATACTACATACATACTACATATATACTACATTCATACAACATACATACATACAGTCATATGTAAAAGTTTGGGCACCCCTATTAATGTTAACCTTTTTTCTTTATAACAATTTTGGTTTTTGCAACAGGTATTTCAGTTTCATATATCTAATAACTGATGGACTCAGTTATATTTCTGGATTCAAATGAGGTTTATTGTACTAGCAGAAAATGTGCAATCTGCATTTAAACAAAATTTCACCGGTGCAAAAGTATGGGCACCCTTATCATTTTCTTGATTTGAACACTCCTAACTACTTTTTACTGACTTCCTGAAGCACTAAATTGGTTTTGTAACCTCATTGAGCTTTGATCTTCATAGCCAGGTGTATCAAATCATGAGAAAAGGTATTTAAAGTGGCCACTTGCAAGTAGTTCTCCTATTTGATTCTCCTATGAAGAGTGGCATCATGGGCTCCTCAAACCAACTCTCAAATGATCTGAAAACAAAGATTATTCAACATAGCTTTTCAGGGGAAGGATACAAAAAGTTGTCTCAGAGATTTAACCTGTCAGTTTCCACTGTGAGGAACATAGTAAGGAAATGGAAGAACACAGGTACAGTTCTTGTTAAGCCCAGAAGTGGCAGGCCAAGAAAAATATCAGAAAGGCAGAGAAGAAGAATGCTGAGAACAGTCAAGGACAATCCACAGACCACCTCCAAAGACCTGCAGCATCATCTTGCTGCAGATGGTGTCACTGTGCATCGGTCAACAATACAACGCACTTTGCACAAGGAGAAGCTGTATGGGAGAGTGATGTGAAAGAAGCCGTTTCTGCAAGCACGCCACAAACAGAGTCGCCTGAGGTATGCAAAAGCACATTTGGACAAGCCAGTTACATTTTGGAAGAAGGTCCTGTGGACTGATGAAACAAAGATTGAGTTGTTTGGTCATACAAAAAGGCGTTATGCATGTGCTGTATTGTTGACTGATGCACAGTGACACCATCTGCAGCAAGATGATGCTGCAGGTCTTTGGAGGTGGTCTGTGGATTGTCCTTGACTTTTCTCACCATTCTTCTTCTCTGCCTTTCTGATATTTTTCTTGGCCTGCCACTTCTGGGCTTAACAAGAACTGTACCTGTGTTCTTCCATTTCCTTACTATGTTCCTCACAGTGGAAACTGACAGGTTAAATCTCTGAGACAACTTTTTGTATCCTTCCCCTGAAAAGCTATGTTGAATAATCTTTGTTTTCAGATCATTTGAGAGTTGTTTTGAGGAGCCCATGATGCCACTCTTCATAGGAGAATCAAATAGGAGAACTACTTGCAAGTGGCCACTTTAAATACCTTTTCTCATGATTTGATACACCTGGCTATGAAGTTCAAAGCTCAATGAGGTTACAAAACCAATTTAGTGCTTCAGGAAGTCAGTAAAAAGTAGTTAGGAGTGTTCAAATCAAGAAAATGATAAGGGTGCCCATACTTTTGCACCGGTCAAATTTTGTTTAAATGCAGATTGCACATTTTCTGTTAGTACAATAAACCTCATTTGAATCCAGAAATATAACTGAGTCCATCAGTTATTAGATATATAAAACTGAAATAGCTGTTGCAAAAACCAAAATTGTTATAAAGAAAAAAGGTTAACATTAATAGGGGTGCCCAAACTTTTACATATGACTGTACTACATATATACTAAATTCATACTACATACATACAACATACATACAGCATGTTTCAAACACCAAGGAAAAAGGAGCAATAATACCAAAATAAGTAATATCAAAATTATGTATTTTATTATTCAATATTAAAAGGTAAAAATTCATCACATAGACAAAGATAAAATTGTTGAAAAATTACGGACAGTACAAACTGAGGCAACGGAAATCTATATAAGGACCTGGTAACGGACACCCACTTAAATTAGTATATCTCCCAGACAAGAAAAATATTAGTTATAGCGGTATATCAATCTATTGCTTCTGGTAACCAGTGCACTTTCTTGTATAATAATATACACACTGTTCTACTAAAAAAAAGCCAAGGAGTAAAAAAATAAAAAAGTAAAGGGGTCATACCACTTTAAGTCCGCCGTGCCATCAGGTAATGCAGCCCCTACATACATACAACATACATACAACATGCTACATACATACAACATACATACTACATACATATTACATACTACATACAATACATTCATACATATAGACACAGTACATATAACATAGAGTACATACTCACCATCACTTGTCACTTTGATCCCCGAAGCCAGTGTCATCTGTAAAAAATATTAAAATAACAAACAACCAATATACTCCCTGATCCGCAGAAATCCACGAGTATCCCATGATGATCTCCCGTGGAGAACAGCAGCATCAGCTGATGTGACCGCTCTCTAGGGGCTCCAGGAATACAATGACGGGAGGTAGGTATCCTTCCACACTGTATTCCTCCACTACTGTAAAAAAAAATAGTCCCTAGTCTCACTTTTGGCATTGCTGTGTGAGAAAGTTCTCATGCAGGTTTTGCCATAAAGTGAGACCAGTGAACTATAGTAACCTCTCAGTGATGCACTGCAGGAGATCGTCGTGGGACACTCGTGGATTTCTGCGGATAAGGGAGTATATTGGTTGTTTGTTATTTTAATATTTTTTACAGATGACACTGGCTTCGGGGATCAAAGTGACAAGTGATGGTGAGTATGTACTCTATGTTATATGTACTGTATGTCTATATGTATGTATTGTATGAATGTATGAATGCATTGTATGTAGTATGTATGTAGTATTTATGTTGTATGTATGTAGCATGTCTGTATGTATGTAAGCTGTATGAATGTAGTATATATGTAGTATGTATGTATGTTGTATGAATGTAGTATATATGAAGTATGTATGTATGTATGCTGTATGAATGTTGTATATATGTAGTATGTATGTAGTATGTAGAATGTATGTTTTTTTTACATTCAACACATTAGCCGGATGATGGGACTACTACTGTATATATGTAGTATGTATGTATGTAGTATATATGTAGTATGTATGTAGTATGTATGTATGTTGTATGAATGTAGTATATATGTAGTATGTATTTATTCTGTAGTATGTATGTATGTTGTATGAATGTAGTATATATGTAGTATGTATGTAGTATGAATGTAGTATATATGAAGTATGTATGTATGTTGTATGAATATTGTATATATGTATGTATGTTTTTTTTTTTTTACATTCAACACATTAGCCGGATGATGGGACTACTACTGTCCCATCATTGGCAAATGTGTCAATCACTGTCATTGTAGTCCCATCGGACGATGCCTGCATACACACACACAACCCCTGGCAGGCCCGCACAGACCCCCGACAGGCCCGCACAGACCACCGGCAGGTCCGCACAGACCCCCGGCAGGCCCGCACAGACCGCGCATCATGATGACATCATTTCAGCAGCCAATCACAGCCATGCCATTAGTTAACATGGCTAACACAACTGGCTCATTGCATTATGGGAACTTCTGATTCCGGTATTCGATATTGTAAAAATATCGGAACACAGTATCGGAACTCCGATACAGTGAATATCGGCCGATACCCGATATTTGCAGTATCGGAATGCTCAACACTACTGACCACAGACCCGACTGAAAGCACAAACAGTCTGTCTCTGATGAGAAACATGTTCGTGGATCGGAGCGGGCCTGTGGGCAGGTTTAGAGCAGGAAGATAAGAAATCTGCCTACAGTCCCCACCCGGAACATGGGTGTGGTGCCCCTGAGGCTCAGTCGCCACAGAGGTACTGCACCTCCTCCTGAGGTGTGGTGCCCTGCCATCCAGGTAAGATGGGGGCTCCTGACCATGCTCCAACACCTGCATCCCACACAACATGGTAGTTTAGCAAAGCCACATTGCGGCTCCCTGCTTGGAGTGTAGCAGAGCACCTTTGGTGGCTCCCTGCTTGAAACACGAAACGTGCTGGGAGGCGGGTGGAGTTAGAATACATAAAAGAGCGGGAAGGTTTAGGATTTGAGGTCAGTCAGTTGGAGAGTCACTCAGAGAGGAGTGAGGAAAGGAGATCCCTGAGAGAGGAATGGAGGAAGGAGGTGCTGCAGCAGATCTGAGTGACCTGGGTCTGCTGGCACGGGAAAGGAAAGAAGGAGAAAGATATTGAACCGAAACCTGATCTTCCATAAGAAGGAAAGACTAGTACGGAACGTAGGAGTAAATGGAAACAGAGGACATGGGTTAGAGGAAGAACCCTGTCTAGAAGTTCTAAGCGCAAGGCCGGGGCCCGGTCCCCGAGGTTGTATGGATATTAATGGTCCTACAGCAGACACCGGTGGAGTAGTGGGCTGTAAATGCACTACTCCCAACTAAGACTTGGGGGCACAACAGCTACCTGGATAGTGAGCCGGGACTCAGGGGTAAGGAGTCCCCGAAGCAGGCTACAGCTGTCTGCCGTACAAGTAGAGTTCTTGGGAACATCTGTCAGGAGGCACTCCAGTGTAACTCAGTACTGGGAGTACTTCACACTTAAAGGCGCTATAAGAGGAGATGTTCAGAAAGGCACATGTTGGCGGAGCGTTGGAAGGGAGCATTCCATCTGGCCTGGAGGTTGATTGAGTCCCTGACCCGGAGGACACAGCACGGAGGCGGACACCTGTGTGTGTGCTACAGACTGTGAGTAAAGCGCTGGAACTACAAGCCTGGTGTCCTCCATTGATTCTTGCGCCAACACACCTAGCACCGCTACATTGGGGTACCAGTTTCTACACCGCTTGTGCCTCTCCTCTACCCCTACATCTACACTGCCCTGGGGCTACAGCTCCACCTGTGGGGAGCTTCACCATCTTTGCAGCGACACACCACCAGCCCCAAAGGATCTGAACGCAGCGTCGGCTCAGCATCTCACTTGCTGAACACCAGAGGTGGCGTCACAAACTATTCCATTAATTGCATTCCACCATCCAACTTCCCCTGTTAACTGGGCGCCCAGGGCCACGGACCGGGTCACCGCTGCTGTGACACATCCCGCTGACACCGGCACAATACCGAGTACCCCGCAGCCCTGGGAGGGCGACCCAGACTTGGTGTCACGAACAGGATGACGAGACCCGATGCCATTGGGTTCTGTGTGCCTAAGACTTAAAGTTTTTGAAGATGTGCCGAAGACCCAATTTAATAGACTGTAAAATGAACATTAAAAATGGCCACTGGCATGGTGAAGAAGGGCGTGACGACATGGGAGGTCCTAAGAAAAGACCGCGAACTGTCCTGGGCCTGCCCTGCCTGAATTACTATGCAACGGCAACATGGCCCACCCCCCGAGGGGTTCGTATACTGGCATGGTATGGAGGAGCTGGAAGAAGACGCCGCCCCAAGAAGGAGGAGCGGAAGCCAGTGGCGAGAAAAGAGCCGAGACAGGAAGAAGAATGCCAGAACGCCATCTTGGAAGGAGAAGGGAGGAGGCCTGCGGAGCGCGAGGAGGTTATGCTGGACCTCCCCGGCGCCATGGCTGAAGGCTCCAACCCCGTGTCCGAGATGAACCGCCAGCAGCTGGAGGATGAAATAGCCCAGCTGACGCACCGCCTGCAACTGAGGCAGGAAGCGCTATGGACCTTAAAGCTGCAGCGCGCCCAGGAGGGGCCTACACCTGCGGTACCCGCACCACCGGTACCCGCCGCTGCTGCACCAGAACCTTTCCAGGCAGACTCTGTGGAGCCTGCAACCGCTGCCATACCACCGGCAGCGTATAGTGTTCCCTCTCTGTCGCTACCACCGGAGGAGTTGTACACGTCCCTGGGAGCCGAAGCGGAGGAAGAGAAGCCCCCGTCCGGACCTGACGCGGCCGCGCAGGTCCCTCCAGAGACCCCTGCAGACCTGGAGCCGCCATTAGCTCCACCGCCGTCCCCGGCATCCCAGCGAACGGCGTCCACCGCCACTTTGCCTGCACCGGAGCAGAGACCGCACCACCAGGAGGCCCCAGGTATGTCTGAAGCCCCTACACCTGGGAAGGCCCTGGGGTGTACCGCGGTCGCGGCGGCCAGCCAGGTCGTGCTAGATCTGGTCTGGGACCGGGATATCTGTCCCTGGGGGGAACCATCTGAACCCCTGACGGTGGTGCAGCGGTACACCACGAGCAGGGATCGGTCTCGGGAGGAACGAGAGGAAGATGAGAACTGGGCTGGCTGCCAAGTGACCATCCGACAACTGGCAGCTGAACACCGAGAGAGGGAGCAGCGAAAGTTAGCTGTACTGGGTCCTGATTTGGACCGGAAGGAGCAGGTCCGTGCCGGTCGCTATGGTCCCCGGGACACAGCAGGTTGGGGGAACGCCCTAAATGTAAATCATGAGAGGGGGTTCGGCTTCATCCATGACCCCAGCCGAATCTCCGATCTGTTCTTCAATCGGAGGAACGTGGAACCCCACTTGAGAAAAGGGCACCCTGCCAGAAACTTGCACCCGGGAGATCATGTAACGTTTACCAGGCATGAAGGATTGAGAGGCTGGTATGCAATGAACATCAGACGGGTCCCGGAGGATCTCATCCAGTCCTGCAGGCAGAAGCCGCCTACTGCCCCTTCATCCCCAGTGACCACTCCAACAGTGTTTGTGTCTACCCCTACATACCGAGCTGGACCAACACCAGTCCCGCAGCCAAGCGTACAGAAGACCACAAGTTTGACTCCGATGGAGGAGTACCTGCGGACTGCTAATGCATTTTTCTCCCCTAGAAGCAGTTCCAGTCCAGAAACCCCAGGAGAGGACAACAATTAGTCAAGATGCTTCTTTAAAATAACTCTCGTTACCCAGAAGGGTATTTGCACCGTTGTGCCTTTTGTTTCTTATTTTGACCATCATGGTTTAGTTTTGTTTTTTCCAGTTGTTGCCCAGTTGTATTGGCAGCTTCCCCACTTGAACTGCAGAGATCATGAACACTGAATGGTCCAGCACTGTTATTGTATATAGTTTGCACCTCTTTAGGTGCTCTCTTGGTTTTACATAGGACTCTCTCTTCTTGAAGGAAGAATTACCTCAGCATAAGGACATTTCCAGACATGCTGGCCGGACCCGTGTCTATTATTTGCACTTATTGATAATGGTTAATATATTTTTGAAACAGAAAGCTAGAAAGTGATCATGCTTAATGACAGATTTTATAGTGAATGTTTTACAAATGTTGAGATTTAGTAAACGGTATACTAAAGAAATTTTGAAGTCCCAAATGCCTTGAATGTGAAAGAATTGAAGTTATAGGTGATGAACCAGACATCAGCAGTTGTCATATAAGAAAGTAAGAGAATGTGTAGAGTAACAGAACAGAGATGTGCTGGTAGAAAAAGGTGAATTGATATTGAGTTGCTTCCATAGCACTTTAGATTAGGTAGCATAATTTTGAATTTAGATAGCTAGTTAAAACTGTTTGCAACGTTCAAAAAACTGTGCCTCCCACATTAGGAAGTTTAGTATAAGAAATGTTTATTCAGCATTACAAAAATTTGTATCTTCCGGTTTTGTCAACTTTGTTTGCCTTGCAGCCCGCGGACGTGCTGTGTTTAATGGGGGGGTATGTGGCGCCCCTGAGGCTCAGTCACCACAGAGGTAAGTTGGAGGCTCCAGACCACACTCCAACACCTGCATCCTACACAACACGGTAGTTTAGCAAAGCCACAATGTGGCTCCCTGCTTGGAGTGCAGCAGATTACCTTTGGCGGCTCCCTGCTTGAAACACGAAACGTGCTGGGAGGCGGGTGGAGTTAGAATACATAAAAGAGCGGGAAGGTTTAGGATTTGAGGTCAGTCAGTTGGAGAGTCACTCAGAGAGGAGTGAGGAAAGGAGATCCCTGAGAGAGGAATGGAGGAAGGAGGTGCTGCAGCAGATCTGAGTGACCTGGGTCTGCTGGCACGGGAAAGGAAAGAAGGAGAAAGACATTGAACCGAAACCTGATCTTCCATAAGAAGGAATGACTAGTACCGAACGTAGGAGTAAACGGGAACAGAGGACGTGGGTTAGAGGAAGAACACTGCCTAGAAGTTCTAAGCGAAAGGCCGGGGCCTGGTCCCCGAGGTTGTATGGATACTAATGGTCTTACAGCAGACACCGGTGGAGTAGTGGGCTGTAAATGCACTACTCCCAACTAAGACTTGGGGGCACAACAGCAACCTGGATAGTGAGCCGGGACTCAGGAGTAAGGAGTCCCCGAAGCAGGCTACAGCTGTCTGCCGTACAAGTAGAGTTCTTGGGAACATCTGTCAGGAGGCACTCCAGTGTAACTCAGTACTGGGAGTACTTCTCACTTAAAGGCGCTATAAGAGGAGATGTTCAGAAAGGCACATGTTGGCAGAGCGTTGGAAGGGAACATTCCATCTGGCCTGGAGGTTGATTGAGTCCCTGACCCGGAGGACACAGCACGGATGTGGACACCTGTGTGTGTGCTACAGACTGTGAGTAAAGCGTTGGAACTACAAGCCTGGTGACCTCCATTGATTCTTGCACCAACACACCCAGCACCGCTACATCGGGGTACCAGTTTCTACACCGCTTGTGCCTCTCCTCTACCCCTACATCTACACTGCCCTGGGGCTACAGCTCCACCTGTGGGGAGCTTCACCATCTTTGCTGCAACACACCACTAGCCCCAGAGGATCTGCTTGCAGCGTCGGCTCAACATCTCACTTGCTGAATACCACAGGTGGCGTCATGAACTATTCCAATAATTACATTCCACCATCCAACTTCCACTATTAACTGGGCGCCCAGGGCCACGGACCGGTTCACCGCTGCTGTGTCATGTCGGACGCTGTTCACACCACAGCATCCGGCAGGCAGAGGTAGTTCCACCTCCAGCCACTATAGCCTCAGTGGCGCCGGCTTGATCTTCAGGCTCTCGGGGGTTTATCCTGCTGGAGACCAGGTTGGATGGTTAGTCACACCCACGGTCTTTAAATAGTCATGCTGGCCTATGGGCGTCGCCGATTATAGCTTGTGTTTCATACCAAGTGGTTCCAGTCTGGAGTGGAGGTGTTGCAGAGAGAGAGATTCGTATCTGGTGGTGTATGATCCGTCGTTATCCTTTCTTCTTCCCCTATTTGTGTTTAGTTGTGCCCTGTTCACATTACTGTATATTCCTGTGTGTGTGCGGCGCAGTGCAGTTTAAGTTCTCCCTGTCTGTCATAATTTGTGTAGGGGCTTTGGTGGTGTGACTCCTCACTGGGTGGAGGGTGGAGGGTTAAGTGCAGGGCTGAGCAGGAGACAAGGAAAGGTTGGAGGCTCAGGCATTTGCACCATCAGCAAAAACCCTGGGTTGAGTGTCAGACAGGGTTTCCCCTAGTTATAGGGACATCACAGGGGCCCCGGGTATTACAGCCTTAGTGGAACTAAGCCCCCGTGACATTATAATCGGCCCACATTTTTTCAGGAGTCCATGGATCCATTAGATTCCATAACCCGCCAGTTGGCGGCGCTGTCCATACAGGTCTCTGAGTTGAAAGGGGCAGTTCAGCAGCAGGGCCTGGTAGTAGCGAAGGTGCAAACGGCATCTACAGGTATCGGTGCAGAGCCGAAGTTTCCGCTGCCAGAAAGATTTTCAGGGGATCGCAGCAAATTTGTCGTATTTCGGGAGGCCTGCAAGTTATACTTCCGCATGCGGCCCATCTCCTCAGGTAATGAGGCCCAGCGGGTAGGGCTGGTGTTGTCATTACTGAGTGGTGACCCCCAAGCATGGGCATTTTCCTTACCAGCTGACTCTGCTACATTTCATTCTGTGGATGTTTTTTCTGCCCTCGGGCTCATTTACGATGATCCTGACCGACTGGCTCTAGCAGAATCTAAAATCCGCGCCCTCCGCCAGGGGGAGCGCTTGGCAGATGACTATGGTTCGGAATTTCGCCGCTGGGCCATAGACACACAGTGGAATGACCCAGCACTGCGGAGCCAGTTTATTCATGGGGTATCAGGGAGGGTTAAACAAGCCCTCCTGATGTATGAGACTCCGGCATCGTTGGAGTCTGCCATGAGTTTGGTGATACGTATTGATCGCCGTTTTCGTCAGGGGGCACAGGAGACGCTACCTCTGGGGGAAAGCAGAGGTGCAACTGTGGTTGAAGTAGATGAGTTCCCTGAACCTATGCAGATTGCTGGCGTGGCACAGGTTAAGCGTCGCCCTCCGGGCTTCCGGAAGCCCGGAGCATGTTTCTACTGTGGTAAAAGTGGTCATTATGTTAACATTTGCCCGGTAATACCTAAGAGGGTCACATCGGCGGAAAACTGTTAAGCTCAGAGGGTATGGAGGAGACCCAACTGAGCGTATGCATATCCTCCATGATGGTATCTCAATGTATGCTCTCTGCCAAGGTTATTATCGCGGGCAGAGAGCTACCAATATCAGTGTTTGTGGATAGCGGTTCCGCCACCAATCTCATAGATGAGGAGTTTGCACACACCGCCGGGTTTAAGATCGAAAGACTTCCTCACCCCATACAGGTGGTGACCATTAATGCTGTTCCCCTCCCTCAAGGGGAGATTACGGAGTTTGTGGCTGAGGTGAAACTCCACATTGGGGTCCTACATTCTGAGTCGGTTACATGTAGGGTCCTCCGTAATCTCCCAGCACAAATGGTCCTGGGTTTTCCATGGTTGTCCAGGCACAACCCGGTAATTGATTGGAAAACTCAGGACATAGTACAATGGAGTGATTTCTGCCAAGACAATTGCTTGGCCACATGTGTATCCGCCGTGACGCCCAGCCTGCCGGAGGCTTTGCAGGATTTCGCGGATGTTTTCTCTGAGAAGGGTTGCTCAGAACTGCCTCCACATAGAGCCTATGACTGTGCGATTAGGTTAAAACCCAGGGCCAAATTACCTAAGGCCAGGATGTTTAATATTTCTGGTCCTGAGAGACAAGCTCTGAAAGACTACATCGCGGAGAGTCTGAGCAAAGGACACATCCGGCCTTCATCCTCGCCTGTAGCCGCGGGGTTTTTCTTCATTAAGAAGAAAGATGGGGGTTACGCCCGTGTCTGGATTTCCGAGCGTTAAACCAGATTACTATCCGTGATCCCTACCCAATGCCGTTAATCCCGGATTTGTTCAACCAGGTAGCGGGGGCGAAATGGTTTTCCAAGCTGGACCTCAGGGGGGCGTATAACCTCATAAGGGTCCGTCAGGGGGATGAGTGGAAGACGGCGTTTAACACTCCTGAGGGTCATTTTGAGAGTCTGGCTATGCCGTTTGGGTTGACCACCGCGCCTGCCGTTTTCCAACATTTTATTAATGATGTATTTGCTCATGTCCTGGGGAGATTTGTGATTGTATACCTGGATGATATCCTCATTTATTATAGCGATCGGGACACTCATTTGGAGCATGTCAGGCAGGTGTTACAGTTGCTCCGGGAGAACCAGCTCTATGCTAAGCTGGAAAAATGTTTATTTTTTTGTCCAGGAGTTGCCCTTTTTGGGATATATTGTGTCCGCAGCCGGGTTTAAAATGGACACCGCTAAGGTGCAAGCGGTGCTGCAATGGGAGAGGCCGGAGAGTCTGAAAGCACTCCAGCGGTTCCTTGGGTTTGCAAATTATTATAGGAAATTTATAAAACACTTTTCGACTATCGCCAAACCGCTCACGGACATGACAAAAAAGGGTGCCGATCTGGCGAACTGGCCTGAGGTGGCTATACGTGCATTTGAGCGTCTGAAGAATAGTTTTGCTTCGGCCCCCATTCTGGTGCAACCAGACGTGTCTAAACCTTTTGTGGTGGAGGTTGATGCGTCGGAGGTGGGAGTGGGGGCAGTACTGTCTCAAGGCTCGTCCTTGAGCGAGATGCATCCATGCGCCTACTTCTCCAAGAAGCTGTCGCCGGCCGAACGGAATTATGATATCGGCAACAGGGAGTTGTTGGCCATCAAACTGGCTTTTGAGGAATGGCGACACTTCTTGGAGGGGGCGGCTCACCAGGTCACAGTCATCACCGACCATAAGAATCTGCTCTATCTGGAGTCGGCCAAGCGTCTGTCTCCTAGGCAGGCTCGCTGGGCATTGTTTTTTACTCGTTTCAATTTTCTTGTGACTTACCGTCCCGGGGCTAAAAACACCAAGGCGGATGCTTTGTCTAGGTGTTTTCCGGGGGGAGAACCTCGGGAAGAGCCGGTACCCATCCTCCAGAAAGGGGTAGTGGTCTCGGCTCTCACGACAGAGGTAGAGGTGGAGATTGCCGAGGCCCAAGAGGAGGTACCACCAGGACTTCCCGCCAACAAATCATTTGTACCCCTGCATCTTCGGCTTAAGGTGTTGAAGGAACACCACGACTCGGTACTGGCTGGTCATCCAGGGGTAAGGGGCACCTTAGAGCTGGTATCGCGTCGTTTCTGGTGGCCCAAAATCCGGCAGGACGTGGTCTCATACGTGGCAGCTTGCATCACGTGCGCTAGGGCTAAGTCACCCCGTACCCGTCCTGCTGGCACACTACAGCCTCTGGGGGTACCCAATAGGCCATGGACAGAAATTTCCATGGATTTCATCACTGACTTGCCAGCCTCAGCGGGGAACACGGTCATCCTGGTGGTGGTTGACCGTTTTTCTAAGATGGCGCATTTTGTGGCGTTGTCTTCATTGCCCAATGCTAAGATGTTGGCTCAGGTACTTAGTAGACAACCAGGAGGAGTGGTCTACTTTCCTTCCTCTGGCCGAATTCGCGTTAAATAATCACCGCCAAGAGTCATCGGGAGAGTCTCCATTCTTTTTTGTGTACGGTCAACATCCTCAGTTTTGTACCTTACGTCAGGGTGACTCTGGGGGTGTCCCGGAGGAGGATCAGCTAGGAGCCCAATTGTCATCAGTCTGGAAGCGGGTGAAACAGCGTTTGTTGAGCATGAGTGCCAGGTACAAACGGGTGGCTGACAGTAGACGCGTGCCAGGTCCGGACCTGTGTGTGGGTGAATGGGTGTGGTTAGCTACGAAGAACATAAAACTCAAAATTCCATCTTTAAAACTGGGTCCAAGGTTTATTGGGCCTTTTAGGATTTCTGCCATCATTAACCCAGTGGCTTATCGGTTGGAACTTCCTGCGGTGTACAAGATACACAACGTGTTTCACAGGGCTTTATTGAAAAAGGTGGTAGGCTTGGTGGACACGACGCCTATGCCACCTCCAGTCATGGTGGATGGCAATTTAGAGTTTGAGGTCGCCAAGGTAGTGGACTCTCGAGTAGTACGCCGTACTCTTCAGTATTTGGTGCACTGGCGGGGGTATGGTCCGGAGGAGAGGTCTTGGGTTCCAGCCTCAGACATACATGCGGATCGGCTGGTCAGTTCTTTTCACCATCGTCATCCGGACAAGCCGGGTCCTATGAGTCTTGGGGGTCCGGAGGTCCCTCGTAGAAGACGGGGTAATGTCATGTAGGACGCTGTTCACACCACAGCATCGGGCAGGCAGAGGTAGTTCTACCTCCAGCCACTATAGCCTCAGTGGCGCCGGCTTGATCTTCAGGCTCTCGGGGGTTAATCCTGCTGGAGACCAGGTTGGATGTTTAGTCACGCCCACGGTCTTTAAATAGTCATGCTGGCCTATGGGCGTCGCCGATTATAGCTTGTGTTTCATACCAAGTGGTTCCGGTCTGGAGTGGAGGTGTTGCAGAGAGAGAGATTCGTATCTGGTGGTGTATGATCCGTCGTTATCCTTTCTTCTTCCCCTATTTGTGTTTAGTTGTGCCCTGTTCACATTACTGTATATTCCTGTGTGTGTGCGGCGCAGTGCAGTTTAAGTTCTCCCTGTCTGTCATAATTTGTGTAGGGGCTTTGGTGGTGTGACTCCTCACTGGGTGGAGGGTGGAGGGTTAAGTGCAGGGCTGAGCAGGAGACAAGGAAAGGTTCGAGGCTCAGGCATTTGCACCATCAGCAAAAACCCTGGGTTGAGGGTCAGACAGGGTTTCCCCTAGTTATAGGGACATCACAGGGGCCCCGGGTATTACAGCCTTAGTGGAACTAAGCCCCCGTGACATGCTGTGACACATCCCGCTGACACCGGCCCGGTACCGAGTACCCCGCAGCCCTGGGAGGGCGACCCATGGGCATTAGCTGAAAACTTCTAACACTACACAAGAACTACAAGATGGATTTCTTCACCCCAGATATCATTTGAATCAGTTTAACAACACCAACCTGACAATGTTTGTAGTTTACTTATTAAAATCCTGCTGACAGGTTCACTTTAAGTGGTGAAAAAAAATTCAGAAGTTTGAAAAAAAAAATTTTTGCTTGTGTCGCCATTGTCCGAGACCCATAACATTTTAAATTTTTGTGTTGTGTTGGGGCTTATTTTTTTAATGCACCGAGCTGATGCTTTTATTGATACTGTTTTGAGGAAGATACAATGTTTTGATTTCCTTTTATTGCATTTTGAGTGATGCAGCTGCTGAAAAAATTTAGTTTTGCAGTTTCGATTTTCTTTCTCATTGCACCGTTTACCGATTGGGATAATTTATTTTAGATTTTGATAAATCGGACTTTTACAAACACAGCAATACCAAATATGTGCTTTTATTTTTTTTTTTTCATTGTTTTTATTTTTAACCACTTCACGACCTCAAATGTTTCCATACATTGAGGTAGCCTGGTACTTACCAACCTTGGACGTATAGATACGTCCAGGAAATTTTGCACGCTCAAGGGCTCTTCATGCGTGATCACCACCGGGTGTCAGCTGATTCTGATAGCTGAAGCACAACTCTCAGTGTCAGGAGTGGTGCCATCAGATCGCTGTGATCGCAGCATTCAGCGAGCAGGTCCAGGGAAGAAAACCCCTCTGTCCTTGGACATCATCACGGAACCCCAATCATTGTCATAGCGACACGAAGTTGTCATGACAAGATCTGGGTCACCAGGCACTAGCAAGTTAGTTAGATCAGGGTTCCCCAACTCCAGTCCTCAAAAGGCCCACCAACAGATCATGTTTTCAGGATTTCCTTAGAATTGCTCAGGTGATAATTGCATCACCTGTGTAATCCAAAGAAAATCCTGAAAACATGATCTGTTGGTGGGCCTTGAGGACTGGAGTTGGGGAACTCTGAGTTAGATCATGTGTAGTGCATGATCAAACTAACTTGTGTCTGAATCACGTCTCTGAATCACGTCACTTGGAGATTTACACAGAAATTTCCTACCCCGAAATTCAGACTTCAGTCTTAAGGCCCGGTCTCACATAGCGAGATCGCTAGCGAGATCGCTGATGTGTCACCGATTTGTGGCACAACAGCGATCTTGCTAGCGATCTCGCTACATGTGACACATAGCGGCGACTACACCCCCTCCCGCTGGATATTGCTGATCATGCTCGAATATCCTGGGCCATTTTTTATCAACGGCGTCCCGCTGGCCAGGATGCGTCTCTGTGTTTGACGCCGACGACCGACCTCGTTGGTGACGCAGAACTCAGGGAACACAGGCTGGAATCGTTCAGAATAGCTGCTATGTGACAACGCAGCAGCGATCCTTATCAAGTCGCATTGTTGTTGGGATCACTAGTGCATCGTTGAAGAGATCTGCCTGTTTGCCAGCTTACTAGTGACCATGTAGCGACGCACCAGCGATCCCTACCAGGTCGTATCGTCGGGATCGCTGGTGCATCGCTATGTGAAATGGGACCCCTAGAGCCGTGTTCACACTAGACACGTAGGTTCCTAGCAGTTCTGAGACCACCTTGTCATTGGCTGCTGGGCATGCATGAATTGGCCAAATTATGTGCTAAACATCTCTGTTTTTTATTGTTATCTAGAAGCAGTATTGCTATTCACATTTCATATTGACATTCCCAGGAGTACAGTTGCCACAGTGGCTTTGCTTCCCTCCAGGGGGTAGTGATGTCATGCCTGGAAGCAGTGAAAGGATCTCTCTATCAGGTAGTTCCAGCACACAGCACAGTTCCTACTCAAGGCCAGCAGAGGGAGCTCTGAACCTAACAGCAGAGGAGTTGCTCTCTGAGGTCAGGAATAGGAAGTTAGTTAGAGTGTCGACAGGGAAGAGTGTGGATGTGTGGAGATGAGTTGGGGACTAGAGCTAGAGCAGAGCTCGTCCCTAAGCTGAAGCGCAGTGACCGCACGCTGGAGTCAGAGTCTGTGTGGATACTAAAGGTCCCACAGCAGAAACCGGAGGAATAGAGGTGTAAATGCTCTGTTCCCAACTGAGACTCAATGATGCAGTAGCAACGTGTGAGCCAGAGACGCCATTAAGGGCAGTTCATGAAGGAGGCTACAGCTACCTGTCATGCGAGTGGAGTTCAGACAGAAAGAGGAACTTGTGTGGAGTTCAGAACCGCAAGTACTTCAGAATAGTGCTAGAGAGGAGACCTCACAACCCATCTGTATAGAGAGATTCCCAAATTGCTTCCAGGCTGATCAACTCCTGTACCATCTGTAATCTGAGTCTTGGACTGTACCTACAAAGCACAGTAAAAGGTAAAAGAAACTGCACTCTGTTGTGTCCTTTGAATTCTCCCTGCATCACCTTCTCAGCACTGCTACATCTCTTGATCCTCACTACATCACCATCCACCTCTCAACATCTCTCATCTGCCATGGGACAACAGCTCTGCCTGTGGAGAGCTATTCCAACACTGCTGCATCATACCATCTGTCCCAGAGGATCTGCACTGCAGCGCTGGTCACCTCTGACCAGATACCACAGATGGCATCACGAAACCTATCACAAAAACTCTTTATTTCATCCCTTATAATTATACCCATTTTATTGGATGCCCAGGGCCACGGACCAAGTCACCGCTGCTGCGACACTGCCCCTTTAAGAAGCATCCCAGTACCGAGTATCCCACTTGCCCTGGTGGGCGCTCTACATGGACTTCCACAACCCCAAGAGATTGACAGCTGCATTTTACAGATTAAACACCACAGGTAGAACCCTGCTCCATTCGCGACTGTTAAAGGCAGATGTTGGCTGAATGAGAAAGCCATCATCTGCCAGGAAAGATGCGGGCTTGACTTGTCATGGACCCACAACAAGAGAGCACAAAATGACAAAATTTGAAAAAATACTCTGCAGTAAAAAACATATAAAAGTAATCAGCAAGTGCTGTATAACAAATACAGGGTATTTAGTCGGCACATTTTTTGCAAAAAATACATACCAAGCTGCTTCACCACTTCACGGTAACCCTTCACGAAGCAGTCCCTATCTAATGTATTCAAAACCTGAACATGTGAACAGTGTCTGAATGAACAGGACACAGACAGGCGCTTCCCAGTATATGGGTTTGTTGGTGAAAGACAGCTCATTTATGTGCATGTCACAAAGGAGGAGGGTGGGGTCTCCCAAACCGTGCTGAGCATGGAAAAAAAGGATTAAAAACATATATGTGACATGCACAAGTGTGAACAAGTCGGTAAGACAATGCCCACACCACCCAATGGCTGAACCACAACAAGAGAGCACAAAATGACCAAATTTGAAAAAATACTCTGCAGTAAAAAACATATAAAAGTAATCAGCAAGTGCTGTATAACAAATACAGGGTATTTAGTTGACACATTTTTTGCAAAAAATACATACCAAGCTGCTTCACCACTTCACGGTAACCCTTCACGAAGCAGTCCCTATCTAATGTATTCAAAACCTGAACATGTGAACAGTGTCTGAATGAACAGGATACAGACAGGCGCTTCCCAGTATATGGGTTTGTTGGTGAAAGACAGCTCATTTATGTGCATGTCACAAAGGAGGAGGGTGGGGTCTCCCAAACCGTGCTGAGCACGGAAAAAAAGGATTAAAAACATATGCGGGCTTGACTTGTCATGGACCCAGCATGTGTTGTTGTGGCGCCCCTGAGGGTTCAGTCACCACAGAGGTACTGTACCTCCTTGTCACGGTGACCAGTCCTGTTTGACGCGACCCGGAGGCCGGTAACTAAAACAACAAGAAGCGGCACGTGATACTGTCCTGTGTGACACGGCCCGCAGGCCGGTAACTAAAACAACAAGACACAGGGAAAGGGGAAACGGTTACAATGGTGGGCCCTGCAATAGGGAAAGGGGATGTGGAGACCTCCTGCACTCCCCTGAGTCAGTGTCCCTAACGCTCCTAACGCTCCCTATGCCGGTTCTGCACCGGGCGCCGCTCAGGAACCTGTCGCCCTAGCACACCCTACACCTATCCCTTGCTAGGGAGCTGGGTGGCGCAGGCACTGGCCCCACCGCTGTACTAATACACACTAAGGAAAACACAAAAGGGAAACACCACTTAGCTTTACTCTGTTGCACTTGCTCCTGGCAACAGAGTCCACCACCAGAATGCAGCTCTCCTCCTGAATAGCTGCCACCAAGCTCTATCAGAGCTACAAGGAAATCCCCTATGACTCCTTCCACACCAGGGCTAAGACAGTGCTGCAAGGAACGCTCTCCAGCTCCTTCCTCCACCAAGGATGGTTGAAATGAACACTATCACCAACTCTGATTGCAACACATGTGACTCTTTTATAGCAGAGCCAGCGCAATCACACCTGCATTATAATCATGTGCACTTAACTAAAAAAAACCATAGTGCAATGACGCTCACCATCGGGGGCAAACTTAGAACAAACGACACCACATGCAATAATCAAAATGGCCACCGGGGCAAAAAACAAACTTAAGCACAGCTTAAAGGGAAGGTGCCGTGTTTTTTCATAATTTAATGCAAAAAAGAAAACAGTATAAAAAGATATTGTCCCCTAAGCTTGACTCAGTGGTGTGTATGGTTTGTTTTTTTTACTGTATTAATGCAGCCACTGGGGGCTGCCATCTTACCTCTCTGGCTGCTGAACAACACTTTCCATGCTCATTTACGGCAGTCCCTGGACATAAGACATAACGGTCGGCTCCCGACCCCATCTCTTTCATTGCAGCTGCATCAAGAGAGAACTGGGCATGCCTCTGTGGGCAGCTCAATTCACAGCTGTAGGTGTGGCCAGACGCCATCTTATTAGAGCCCCTTGCTTCCTCTTAGTTCCATGTACACTCTATTGCAAGCCCTGGATGCTGTACTGTTCCAGCATAACAGGGCTTGGATGTTCACTCTGCACATACAGCTGACGAACTCGGAGAGGAACCAGGATGAGCTGCTGGAGACCGAGCTGCTCTTTCCAAAACACCCGACCAGCTGCAGCCCCTGCACTTGCAAAACATAGGAGGAGCTGCTCCCTGCTGTTTCAAAACACTTGGCAATCTGCTGGACATCTAATCCTCTCCTGTGTGATACTGACTGCTGAACCCTGTATCTAATCCTATCCTGTGTGATACTGACTGCTGAGCCATGTATCTAATCCTCTCCTGTGTGATACTGACTGCTGAGCCATGTATCTAATCCTATCCTGTGTGATACTGACTGCTGGACATCTAATCCTCTCCTGTGTGATACTGTGCTGAGCTGTGTATCTAATCCTATCCTGTGTGATACTGTCTGCTGAGCAGTGTATCTAATCCTATCCTGTGCGATACTGACTACTGAGCCGTGTATCTATTCCTCTCCTGTGTGATACTGACTGCTGAGCTGTGTATCTAATCCTATCCTGTGTGATACTGACTGCTGAGCTGTGTATCTAATCCTATCCTGTGTGATACTGACTGCTGAGCTGTGTATCTAATCCTATCCTGTGTGATACTGACTGCTGAGCCATATATCTAATCCTCTCCTGTGTGGTACTGTCTGCTGAGCCGTGTATTTAATCCTATCCTGTGTGATACAGTCTGCTGATCCGTGTATCTAATCCTATCCTGTGTGATACAGTCTGCTGAGCCATGCATCTAATCCTATCCTGTGTGATACAGTCTGCAGAGCCGTGCATCTAATCCTATCCTGTGTGATAGTCTGCTGATCCGTGTGTCTAATCCTATCCCGTATGATACTGACTGCTGAGCCATGTATCTAATCCTATCCTGTGTGATACAGTCTGCTGATTCGTGTATGTAATCCTATCCTGTGTGATACTGTCTGCTGAGCTGTGTATCTAATCCTATCCTGTGTGATACTGATTGCTGAGCTATGTATCTAATCCTATCCTGTGTGATACTGACTGCTGAGCCATGTATCTAATCCTATCCTGTGTTATACTGTCTGCTGAGCTGTGTAGCTAATCCTATCCTGTGTGATACTGACTGCTGAGCCATGTATCTAATCCTATCCTGTGTGATACTGACTGCTGAGCCATGTATCTAATCCTATCCTGTGTGATAGTCTGCTGATTCGTGTATCTAATCCTATCCTGTGTGATACTGTCTGCTGAGCCGTGTATCTAATCCTATCCTGTGTGATACTGATTGCTGAGCTGTGTATCTAATCCTATCCTGTGTGATACTGACTGCTGAGCCGTGTATCTAATCCTATCCTGTGTGATACTGACTGCTGAGCCGTGTATCTAATACTATCCTGTGTGATACTGACTGCTGAGTCGTGTATCTAATCCTATCCTGTGTGATACTGTCTGCTGAGCTGTGTATCTAATCCTATCCTGAGTGATACTGATTGCTGAGCTGTGTATCTAATCCTATACTGTGTGATACTGATTGCTGAGCTGTGTATCTAATCCTATCCTGTGTGATACTGACTGCTGAGCTGTGTATCTAATCCTATCCTGTGTGATACTGACTGCTGAGCTGTGTATCTAATCCTATCCTGTGTGATACTGCTGAGCCGTGTATCTAATCCTATCCCGTATGATACTGACTGCTGAGCAGTGTATCTAATCCTATCCTGTGTGATAGTCTGCTGATTCGTGTATCTAATCCTATCCTGTGTGATACTGTCTGCTGAGCTGTGTATCTAATCCTATCCCGTGTGATACTGATTGCTGAGCTGTGTATCCAATCCTATCCCGTGTGATACTGACTGCTGAGCTGTGTATCTAATCCTATCCCGTGTGATACTGCGCTCCTGAAATACTCTGTGCTGCTGTCACCCTGCTGGTTTTATGTGTGATCTACATTGTGGTATTGAGTATGATCTATATGGCGGTATGATGTGTGAAGTATATGGCGGTATTATGTGAGAACACTATGGCAGTATTATCTGCTAAAAGGGGACCCATTTTGGGGTGGTTCTGGCTGAGCACCTGCACACGGGTCAGGGGTAATAGTTAGGTGCAGTCAGGGGAGGGCTGGTGAGGCAGCTGAAGAGAGGGGTCTCATTTTTATCGTTACTGTATGGCTCCATTTCCCCCCAGCCTGCTTCCCAGTGTCACCCCGGACTGCGCCTGTCGCCTCGCTGTCACACATCGCCAGGACAGGATCTGAGGAGGGGAATGGGGTCTTTGCATGCAAAGTCTGGATCAGAACAGGCCATCAATCAGCAGAGATGTTTCCTGGATTTCTGTGCTGCTGTCACCCTGCTCCTCCCCCATATATCTCCCTCTGTGCCCCCCATAGACCAGCACACTGCTCTCCTGAAATACTCTGTGCTGCTGTCACCCTGCTCCTCCCCCATATATCTCCCTCTGTGCCCCCCATAGACCAGCACATTGCTCTCCTGAAATACTCTGTGCTGCTGTCACCCTGCTCCTCCACCATATATCTCCCTCTGTGCCCCCCATAGACCAGCACACTGGTCTCCTGAAATACTCTGTGCTGCTGTCACTCTGCTCCTCCCCCATATATCTCCCTCTGTGCCCCCCATAGACCAGCACACTGCTCTCCTGAAATACTCTGTGCTGCTGTCACCCTGCTCCTCCCCCATATATCTCCCTCTGTGCCTCCCATAGACCAGTACACTGCTCTCCTGAAATACTCTGTGCTGCTGTCACCCTGCTCCCTCCACCATATACCTCCCTCTGTGCCCCCCATAGGCCAGCACACTGCTCTCCTGAAATACTGTGCTGCTGTCACTCTGCTCCCAGAATCCTTGCTGCCTGCCATCCTCAGTGATCGAAGACCCCATTCCTCTCCTCAGATCCTGTCCTGGCGATGTGTGAAAGCGAGGCGACAGGCCTGATATATGGTGGAAGGAGCACAGAGTATTTCAGGAGAGAAGTGTGCTGGTCTATAGGGGGCACCCTGTTCGGTGCCAGGGATTGTACATAGAGCGCTGTGTTATATACACATGGATGGACCGTCTTCTTGTCTGCTCCACAGAAATCCAGGAAACATTTCTGCTGATTGATGACCTGTTCGGATCCAGACTTTACATGCAAAGACAGTCAGTAACTTTGCAGGCCCCATCAAAATGGCTGCTCACTGTGTTCCTAGATGTCATCCTCTCTTTTCCCTTAGCAAACACACAGAAGGGGAGGAGAGGAGTGACATCACACCCATGTCAGCAGACTCCGCCCATAATTACTGCAGGGCAGTAATCTGAGCTAGTTATACACTAGGTTTTTGTGCCAAATTTCAGTAGCTGCTCCCTCTAGTATTAACAAGTGGAAATACCAAACTTTTTAAAATTATTTTTCATATTTTTCAAAATTAAAAACAAATGATAATATTTTTTAAGAAAATGTAAACATTAATTCTTTACATTTTTTTCAATTGCTGAAAAAAAATTTTTTTGGATGGCACCTTCCCTTTAAGAAAAAAAAGGTTACCTGTGCTTTTTATCACTCCTGATCCAGTATGGATCATGACACTCCTCCTGAGGTGTAGTATCCCACTCTCCAGGTAAGATGGTAACACCTTGCCTGCCTCCAACACCTCTGACCTGAAGCTGCTGGCATGGGAAAGAGAACTAGAAAGCCTGATTCTCCAGAAGGAAGAAAGATTAGTGCAGAACGTAATGAGAAGAGAACTAAGGATTAGGGTCGGAGTGGAGCCCTTCCTCAAGTTCTAAGCGCATGGCCGGGGTCCGGTCCCCGAGGTTGTATGGATACTGATGGTCCTGCAGCAGACACCGGAGGAATAGAAGTTGTCACCACTTTATTCCCACACCAGACTTCAGGGCACAACTGCAACGTGAGTGAGCCGGGACTTGATAGCAAGGAGTCCCCGAAGCAGGCTACAGCTGTCTGCCGTACAAGTAGAGTTCCAAGGCACATCTGAGAGGAGGAACTTGGGTTTAACACACAACCACAAGTACTTCAGTATAAGCGCTAGTGTGGAGATGTTCAGAACAGGCACACGAAAGAGAGAGCTGGAAAGGTTCATTCCATCTGCCTGGGAGTTGGCTGATCTGGAGACCACAGCATTGAAGTGGGCACCTGTCTGTGCCAAGTACGTGAGTAAAAGAACTGGAACTGCATTCATCTGTCTCCTTGCCTTCTTCCTGCGCCAACCCACTCAGCACTGATACATCTCTGGGCCTAACACTGTACCATCTACTTCTCAATATCTCCTCATTTGCCAACCTCATCTACTCTGCCCTGGGACTACAGCCCTACCTGTGGAGGGCTACCACATCATTGCTGCACCACACCATCTGTCCCAGAGAAGCAACACAGCAGTGCTGGTCAAATTGACCAGAAACTACAGGTGGCGCCACAAATCATCTCAATGACTTTATCCCCCTTACTCAACCCCTTTTATATGGATGCCCAGGGCCACGGACCGGGTCACCGGTACTGTGACACTTCCTTCTGAGATACCGGCCCGGTACCGAGTACCCGACGGCCCTGGCGGGTGACCCATTGTAACTGTACGTCTTATGTCGGGTAGAGGTTAAAGGGTTATTCTCATTTCATGACTTAATATTGTTAATGCTTGTCAACACCATCAATTTTCCAATTTACTTTTCAGCCATACTTGAGATATTAACATTTTCTGTTTCTGTACTTTTCTCACTGTCAAAGAGACTGACCACTGCTGCTAGACAGCAAAATGTGAAAAACACAATCTTTAGCTTGTAAGCACTGATTGCTGGAGCACCCATTTCCCTCCTAATCCTGGCTAGCTTCAGTGCAGTGCTTAAATTCTATATAGCAGTGGTGGTCGGTCTCCTAGGCAATGAGCTGTATACAAAGGAAAAGTGTTAATATCTCAAGAATAGCTGAAAATTTAAACAAGCAGTAAATTGCAAAAGTGCTTATTTTTACAAGCTCTTTCTAACATGCCCATTTATGAAGATGAGAAAAACACTTTAAGTTGCTTATAATATTAAGGAATTTATTGCAGTGATCAGAGATTTTACAACCCCAGTTAGTAAAATAATAATTTTGCAGATTCAAATGGCATTTTTTTCTCTCACTTTTTTGGTGGGGAAAGACTTTCATCAATGACAAGTCAAATTTTTGTGTAAGCACAAATAAAATGAAAATTCTTTTTTAAGAAAAGAAACCAACAACAGGATCCTCTGTGATGAGGAATATCAGATTCGAGTAGCACATGTGCTGTGATTCCTGTGTCTTCACCACTGGCCTACAGACCGTCCTCATGAGTGTGCATTTGTGTGTGTCTGTCTACTGTGCTTCCATCTGTCCGACTGCATTTGTCCCATTGTGCCGGCGCTCTTGAAGTCTATTTGTGCGCGGGAGCATTGGCGTCTCTCTCGCTACAGTATGTTAGGTGCTCTGTCAGTTTGATAAGGGCTAATGAAATTTCAGGCTCGCTGATTAGATCAGTACACTGGCTGCTGGGAATGGATTCGCAGGATTAGAGGATTCTGCTGGCAGCGAGAAGAAGGAGTTTGGGGGATGGGTTTGGGGAAGACAGCTAGGTGTACAGAAAATATTCGCATCTGTGTAAGATACAGCATCTAGTACCAGGAAGGTTATAGCGTTGCATATGGACATGTTCCCTGTCTGATTGGAGCCTGTAGGGAGCATGTGCAGCCAGTGGGAAAGTGTGGGGGGAGGCAACATGGGCAGTTGTCTTGGGTGCAACATTTTTTTTTAAAAGGAAAAAAATGAAAGTAGTACTATTTTTCTTTTCTTTTTTGCTTTTGAAATTTTGCTCCCCAAAGTAGTTGCTTCCCCACTGTTAAATATTCACCGCATGACAGAGCCCTGTAGCTCCCCATCATTCTCTACCCTAAAGGAAAACAGTGCACGCGATGAAGTGATATCACTGCGTCGTACTCCCCACTCTGTATGCAGGGGAGAAGAGGATTACATTTTACTTTTTGAGGAGGTGGCATTATTAGTTTTGGAGGGTGACCCGAGTATTGGCAATCCACACCACGCCACTGTGTACGATCGTAGCTCTATTCATTGTCTATACGAGTGGTCACTCACTTTTGGACCCTTATTCTCAAAATGGGTGAGGGATCTCAGCAGTAGGAGACCCTGTGCTTATACATTTATCAGCAGCATATTTTACTTGTTCTCTCAAAATCTCTTGGTTGGTTTACTGTAGGGCAATATTTTGGCACAGTTTGGCATGCTAAGGGACGCCAAAAGATTTATTATGGCTAGGTATCTCTGAGAAATGAGAGAAGACGTGTAGGGGCAAAGAAGAGGCAGGAAATGGGAATGAATGGGACATGGTTTCCAAAAAGAGGCATGTCCAAAAATTATCCACTGTGTGCAATGATTGGTTGTCACTCTCCTGGATGTGATCTATCTAAAGTTGGCAAGTATGGTTATAATACTGGTGATTTCTTATATTGTAGATCCTAAAGCAAGTGGGATCAGGTACAACTTCTCTCTACATACATGGACTACTAGATCATATTTGCCAACTTTTTTCAGGGACTGTGCTGCATCCTCCCTCTAGCCATGTCCCATTTCTTAATCACATCTTGCCACACCTCAATCAAGACCACTGAATATCCATTTTAAAACTCAGATCCGAAGTATTTTGATGGTGCGTGGAAAATTTGTCAACTCCTCCAGGAGTGAGGCCTCTCTTGCCACCAGGAGGAAAATCAGCTCTATATAAAGTAAGATATACCGTAAGATCCTTTGACCGGTTATCAAGATTTGCTGGTGCCTAGTCATGGGCTGATCTATTCAGGTTCCTTATTTTTTTTAATCACATTTGGCGTTAGAAATGCACAAGATTTTTGCTCTTTTGCTAGGACCAGCTAGGTGCCATGCATTAGTGCTTCATAAGCAAGCTTTGTGCCGCCTGGATTTGCATAAATTCCAGACTGTAGGCTGGCAAAAGTATCCGGCACACAGATAGGACAGACTGAGCAGCCAGGGACAATCTAATTGTATTTCTTTAAACTGTCATTAAAACATTTATAATTAAGAGAAAGAGGGAGAAGAAAGAGCCAGGAATTCATCATTCATGTCTGCATCAACTTCAATAATTTGCTCTCTGCATCACAGCAGTAAGGTGCGTGGAGCCGCCATCCTCACAGTCATGTTGGAGACTCCCTCCTCTGAAATATGGCTCTGTAGTGCTGATTATAAATCAGTGTCAGACTGCTCAGGGTGTAGCTGTAGAGACCGCTTGTGCCACATAAGAAGTGGTAAATATTGCAAGAACATGACTTAGGAAAGTCTGACTGACGGCTTCACTGTAATGACCCCTCCCAAAACCCACACTTACCCCTTCTTAACTTAAATAAGACACGACTGCGTGACATTGGATGTAAAAGCCACAGCAGCCCCGTTTATTAACACCAAACAAGCAATAACATTTCATCCATAAACGTAGAAATATTCCATAAACATAACCACCAGCAAAAGGAGGGGGGTAAATGAAGAGTCCATTGTACATGATTGCAACACCAGCTCCACCACGTGCCCTCAGCCGCACCACACCGGCTTGAGGACACCCAGCCGAGTGTTGCACAACCAATGTCCTGCTGGGACCCAGCCCAGCAGGGACCCACGTTAACATGCCCCGCTGTGACCCAACACAGCAGGGTCCCACGTTAACATGTCCCGCTGTGACCCAGCACAGCTGGGACGCACCTTAACCAAGTATACCATTGCACCACCAGGGGTAACCCGCTCCTGCACTGGGTTCACCCCCCCGCTCTTTGTGCAATCCACCGACTTCAAATACCCCCCTCCTTTCCGCCGACTGCTGTGACAACGTCAAACTTCTTCTTCTCTTCACCATGTCGATCTCCAGAAGATCCTAAAATTAGGGCGGGAGGGCGGGATGATTCCGGACGTCTGCAAGGTAAGGAATGACCATCCCCCCACAGTTCTGCCCTATATATCCATCCCACAACTGACCACTCCCTGCCAACTCACATTGCACAATAAGCCCCATAGCTCCAACCCACACCTTCCCCACAAACACAAAGCACTACTGACCACTCCCTGCCAACTCACATTGCACCATAAGCCCCATAGCTCCAACCCACACCTTCCCCACAAACACAAAAGCACTACACCTTACCCTTCACTAACCCTCAGGCCTAGCATCCCTCCTTAGTCATGTGCGCCCTCCCTGTAGCCCCTTTGGGGCAGGCGTCCGGGCTTTCCTTTACAATACTTACCAAGAGTCAATGTCGGACATTTGAGTGGTGCTTCCGGAGCACTCGGTAAAATCTCAAAAATGAGCCCCCTATTTAGCCTGGACATTCCTAATTCTTACCCACCTGAGCTCTGGTTCACTGGACTGTCCAAATGGGGAAAGTCTTCATCCAAGGTCGTACTAATAGGGGGTGCAGATGTAACGCCTGGCGCCCCTGCTGTGTACTGTGTCTGACCACACAGAGACATGGTCTGATCATACCACAGGGGAGGATGCAAAAGAGAGTATACAGACAGGACAGAATTGGATCACTGCTGATTCTTTTTGTGAGGCTAAACATTTCCCTGCCTGTTTTAAAGCAATGTTTTACCTAAAAGAAAGAATTATTTGTGATCCCGTGCTGTCATGTCTGTATACCATTTTCTGCTCCCCCCCCCCCCCCCGCCCAGGAGCTGTGGTATGATCAGACCATGTTCCTGCATGGTCAGACACAGTCATTACACAGTACACAGCAGGGGCACATTTACAAGATTATCTCAGCACAGGAACAGTTTTATTAAACACATCCAATTCTGGAAATTATTATTATTCAGAGATATATTGATTAAAATGTTGATTAAAAATTATTTTGTTCTTGGGACAACCCCTTTAACCCCTTTCTTACAATGGACGTAATATTCTGTCCATGTGACCTGGGACCTAAGTCCCATGGACGGAATATTACGTCAAAGCGATCAGCGGCGCCCACGTGGTGAGCGCTGCTGATCGCGGCCGGGTGTCAGCTGCTTATCACAGCTGATACCCGGCACAATGTGTCAGAGGCGGTCACGGGCTGCCCCCGACACGTTATCACTGATCTGTCACAGTGATCTGTGATGTGACAGATCAGCGATCTGTCACAGGGCAGTGATGTCCCCCCCCGGGACAACCTAATAAAGTTAAAAAAAAAAAGTGTAAAAATAATTTTAAAAAAATCGCTAAGGGTGGTTTCACATTAGCGCTTTTTAAGCGCACGCACGGCCGGGGTAGCTCCGCCCCCGAGCCGGCTCTCTGCCCGGCGTGCCCGCCCCTTGCTTGTAGCGCCGCCTCCTAGTGCACAGCGGCGCCTGCGATCGGCGCACCCTATCTTTAGCATAGGGTGCGCAGATCGTGCGCAGGCCGTGCACTAGTTGCGCTTTGACCTGCGCTGCGCACTTTTGACGGTGCGCCGTGCGCGCCAAAATCTGAAAAGTTTGATTTTGCCGCGCACGGCGCACCGTCAAAAGTGCGCAGCGCAGGTCAAAGCGCAACTAGCGCACGGCCTTCGCACGATCTGCGCACCCTATGCTAAAGATAGGGTGCGCCGATCGCAGGCGCCGCTGTGCGCTAGGAGGCGGCGCTACAAGCAAGGGGCGGGCACGCCGGGCAGAGAGCCGGCTCGGGGGCGGAGCTACCCCCGGCCGTGCGTGCGCTTAAAAAGCGCTAATGTGAAACCACCCTAAATAAATTAAAAAAAAATATTCCCTAATAAATTCATTTTTTGGAAATAAAAAACAAAACAATAAAAGTACACATATTTGGTATCGCCGCGTCCGTAATGACCCGCCTTAAAAAAAATTGTCCCATTAGTTAACCCCTTTAGAAAACCCCTTAAAAAATAAAAATAAAAAACGAAGCAAAAAATAATGATTTATTATCATACTGCCGAACAAAAAGTGCAACAACGCACGATCAAAAAGACGAATATAAATATCCATGGTACCACTGAAAATGTCATCTTGTACCACAAAAAACGAGCTGCCACACAGCGTCATCAGCGAAAAAAATTAAAAAGTTATAGCTCGCAGAATAAAGCGATGCAAAAATAATTATTTTTTATATAAAATTGTTTTCATTGCATAAAAGCGCCAAAACATAAAAAAGACCTAAATGAGGTATCGCTGTAACCATACTGACCCGAAGAATGAAAGCGCTTTATCAATTTTACCGCACACAGAACGGTGTAAACGCACCCCCCAAAAGAAATTCATGAAATGCTGGTTTTTGCTCATTCTACGTCCCAAAAATTGGAATAAAAAGCGATCAAAAGATATCACGTGCCCGCAAATGATACCAATAAAAACGGCAACTCATCCCGCAAAAAATAAGACCTCACATGACTCGGTGACTCAAAATATGGAAAAATCATAGCTCTCAATATGTGGTGATGCAAAAACTATTTTTACAATAAAAAGCGTCTTTTAGCGTGTGACAGCTGCCAAATATAAAAACCGCCATAAATAGTAAATCAAACCCCCCGTTATCACCCCCTTAGTTAGGGAAAAATAATAAAATTAAAAAAATGTATTGATTTCCATTTTCCCGTTAGGGTTAGGATTAGGGCTAGGGTTAGGGTTAGGGCTAGGGTTAGGGATGAGATTAGGGTTAGGGGTGTGTTGGGGTTAGGGTTGGAGTTAGAATTGGGGGGTTTCCACTGTTTAGACACATCAGGTGCTATCCAAATGCAACATGGCATCTGATCTCAATTCCAGCCAATTCTGCGTTGAAAAAGTCAAATGGTGCTCCTTCCCTTCCAAGCTCTGCCATGTGCCCAAACAGTGTTTTACCCCCACATATGGGGTATCAGCGTACTCAGGACAAATTGCACAATAACTTTTAGGGTCCTGTTACCCTTGGAAAAATAAGAATTGAGGGTGAAAAGATAATTTTTGTGGAAAAAATATGATTTTTTAATTGTACGGCTGTACGTTATAAACTTCTGTGAAGCCCTGGGGGGGTTCAAAGTTCTCACCACTCATCTAGATAAGTTCCTTGGGGGGTCTAGTTTCCAAAATGGGGTCACTTGTGGGGGTTTCCACTGTTTAGGTACATCAGGGGCTCTCCAAACGTGACATGGTGTCCGATCTGAATTCCAGCCAATTTTGCATTGAAAAAGTCAAACGGCGCTCCTTCCCTTCCGAGCTCTGCCATGCGCCGAAACAGTGGTTCCCTCCATATATCAGGTATCAGCATACTCAGGACAAATTGCACAATAACTTTTGCAGTCCAATTTCTCCTGTTACCCTTGGTAAAATGAAAAAATTGAACCTGAAGTATTTTTTTGTGAAAAAAAGTTAAATGTTAATGTTTTTTTTAAATATTCAAAAAATTCCTGTGAAGCACCTGAAGGGTTAATAAACTTCTTGAATGTGGTTCTTAGCACCTTAAGGGGTGCAGTTGTTAGAATGGTGTCACTTTTGGGTATTTTCTAACAGATCCCTCAAAGTGGCTTCAAATGTGATGTGGTCCGTAAAAATAAAATAGTATTGCAAAAATGAGAAATTGCTGGTCAACTTTTAACCCTTATAACTTCCTAACAAAAAAAAAATTTTGGCTCCAAAATTGTGCTGATGTAAAGTAAATATGTGGGAAATGTTACTTATTAAGTTTTTTGTGTGCCATATCTCTGTGATTTAAGAACATAAAAATTAAAAGTTGGAAAATTGCAAAATTTTCAAAATTTTCACCAAATTTCTGTTTTTTTCACAAATAAACACAAGTTATTTGAATGAAATTTTACCACTAACATGAAGTACAATATGTCACGAGAAAACAATGTCAGAATCACCGAGATCCATAGAAGCGTTTCAGAGTTATTACCTCATAAAAGGACAGTGGTCAGAATTGTAAAAATTGGCCCGGGAGTTAACGTGCAAACCACCCTTGGTAGTGAAGGGGTTAAGCTGCTTGGAATTTTTTTTCCCATTTTATGATAAGGTCATAATTCAAAATACCACCATCTCAAAAAAAACAATATGACTATATCAGAGGAAAAATGTTAAAAAGCTCTAGCTATTGGTAAAAACTATGATTAGGAGTCCAAGGGGTGGTCTTAATAATGAGAAAGACTTCCCACTGGATGCCGAAGCCCAATCCTTTTGCCATAATTTCTAAAATGTGAGTGGGGTTTAAATAATAGCATTCATATAGTTGTATTACAAATCTAGTGGCAGAAGTGATGCAGAAAATGTGAAGATTCCTTTGTGTTAGTGAGCAGACTTAGAGAGAGGGGAAAAAAGAGACAGCAAGGACTAATGTAGTGTAGAAACATTGAATGTGTATGGAAGAAAAACATTTTTATTTATTTATTTTGACTGTTTTGCATAGCAGATTTTTGACTGTTTCACACTTCATGGTCTCTTGGCAGGATTACGCACGGAGCAAATTCTGTTTCTGTCTAGATTCTTCCTTAAATATTCCACATTTAAATAAAGCATCTTCATCCTCGGTGACATTAATCGAGCAGGTGTTTGCCCACCTGCCAGCGCTGTAGGATGTAAGCAGCCCATCGCCTCCGCTAACTGTTCGGAGAGGAAAAATACATGATGGATAATGTGACCGGGTCCCTGAAATTGTTAAATGCGACTGCAAGGCCATCCGTTCCTCCACTCCATTGGTGTCGAAGGGGCATTTAATAAGAATTTATTATTGTGTTTGGATATTCCCACTGTTGGGGGCAGAGATTTATCATCTCTTTAAGACGCCGTAAATCTTGTTGTTCCCTTTTATTATAAATATTTAATTCTGGATATCTTGTCATATGTCATATGTTTATTTTCACCGCCTGGCAGATTCCCTGCCATCTATCAGCTTTTGTGCCTTGGAAAGTGTTTTGGTAATTGACATTTTCTAGAGAAAACGTTTGCAAAATGTTCTCAGTAGGGTCCTGTGTGGACTGGCCATGCCAACCTTCTTTATTATATATGCCCATCCCTCCTTGGTGGCTCAGTGCCCTTCTGACCTTACTGGATTTGGACCCCAGCATTTTCAGGACATTTTTTAGTTTTCCCCCAGTATTGATTATGACAGATGCTTGGCAGGGAAAATGTTGTTATTTTTAGGAAGAGGTCCTCCAGGCAGAATCTCAGCCGGTGTAGTTGGCCTTGTCCAGCAAGTATGCCATCCAAAAATCAAAGGACATCTGCAAATATATTACTATACTGTGAAGCACTAATCAGTTATTATATACTGTTATTTTTATATACTCATTTGCCCCAATGCAACAATACTATCTGCCTCCAAACAGATTCTGTAAGTAATGGGACATAACCCAAGCCACTAAAAATGTAACAAAGATGGTTCTAGAATATTCAGAACATGGTCCTTGATAGTAATTGGCACAGGCAGCGTTGTTTGCCTTTTGGTTTTTCAATGCAAAGTCCATAGTTGTTGATGGGGATAGTCAGACAGTGTATTGTCAGAGTTGCAATTGGTGGCAAGCCACTCATTGTCTGTGACATGGTTGGTTCTGGTCTGCCATTTTCAGGGTTATAATTGGTGGCAGGTCCATCAATGTCAGTGTTATAGTTTCTGCCAGATCGGCCATTAAAGTCTTGTAGTTGATGTTTGGTCAATCATTGTCAGTGACACAGTTGGCGTCAAATTTCCTATTGTCAGTGTCATAGCTGACATCGGGTCCATCAATGTCAGGGCCATAGCTGGTTGCAGGTCTATCATTGCATAGTTGGTGTCAAGTCCATCATTGTCAGTGTTGTAGTTGATGCTAGTTTCATCAATATCAGTCTCATAGTTGGTGGCAAGTTTATCATTGCGGTATCATAGGTGATGGCAGGTACATCATTAAAGTTTTCATAGTGACAGGTCCATTATTGTAGTGTCATAGAAGGTGGCAGGTCTATAACTCCAGTGTCATAGTTGGTGGTAGATCCATCATTGTTAGTGTCCATGGTGACAGGTCCATCATTGAAGTGTAATAGTTGGTGGCAGGTCTATAATTACAGTTTCATAGATGGTGGCATGTCCATCCTTTTCAGTGTTCATAGTGGCAGGTCCATCATTGTTAGTGTCCAAGGTGACATTTCCATCATTGAAGTGTAATAGTTGGTGGCAGGTCTATAATTACAGTTTCATAGATGGTGGCATGTCCATCCTTTTCAGTGTTCATAGTGGCAGGTCCATCATTGTTAGTGTCCAAGGTGACATTTCCATCATTGAAGTGTAATAGTTGGTGGCAGGTCTATAATTACAGTTTCATAGATGGTGGCATGTCCATCCTTTTCAGTGTTCATAGTGGCAGGTCCATCATTGTTACTGTCCAAGGTGACATTTCCATCATTGAAGTGTAATAGTTGGTGGCACGTCTATAATTACAGTGTCATAGTTGGTGGCATGTTCATCCTTTTCAGTGTTCATACTGGCAGGTCCATCATTGTCAGTGTCCGCAGTGACAGGTCCATCATTGAAGTGTAATAGTTGGTGGCACGTCTATAATTACAGTGTCATAGTTGGTGGCATGTTCATCCTTTTCAGTGTTCATACTGGCAGGTCCATCATTGTCAGTGTCCGCAGTGACAGGTCCATCATTGAAGTGTAAAAGTTGGTGGCAGGTCTATAATTACATTGTCATAGTTGGTGGCAGGTCCATCATTGTTAGTGTCCATAGTGGCAGGTCCAACATTGTAAGTGTCCATAGTGGCAGGTCCATCATTGTTACTGTCTATAGTGGCAGGTCCATCATTATTAGTGTCCATAGTGGCAGGTCCAACATTGTTAGTGTCTATAGTGGCAGGTCTATCATTACTAGTGTCCATAGCGGCAGATCCATCATTATTAGGGTCCATAGTGTCAGATCCATCATTGTTAGTGTCCATAGTGGCAGGTCCATCATTGCAGTGTCATAATTGGCGACAAATCCATTGACTACAATGTAGATTGTAATGTCTGTAGAACCGTCTGTGGACCTTATGATTGTCTACTCACTTCAGATCATGGCTGAGTATTCTCAGTTCACAATGAATGTGGAAAAATAAGAACAGCTAAATAGGAATGAGATTTTTTGAAAAATCACAGCTAAGTATTAGCAGTTTATAGGACTAGCTGAGGACAGGAAAGTTAGGGCAACATCTGCCATCTTGTCTATGGATACATTTTTTACGTTTCAAGACAGATACAGATTTGTTCTGTGAGCTGTATCTATATAAAAAATAATTCCACTCTGCTCTAAGTTATTTCCTAGAAGCTCATTACCATAATCATCGTCTGATTTCACGCACGCATTAAAAAGGTAATGAATTATCAAAATATTTTCATCAGGCACTAAATCGCAGAGGGAAAAAGAGAGACAGACAGGAGGAGCTGCCGTTTGTTCCCTGCTCTCAGAAGCTGCTTCTTGAGCTTATTGTGCCGTACGAGGCCAGCTGATGAAGAACAGCCCGAGGGCCTTAGAACCTGTTAAAATGTGACTCAACTAGAGGATTCTTGGATGGTGCCTTCTTAAACTGCAAATTGCTGTTAGGTGGTTTGGCCATATAAATGTAGCATGTTGGCGTTCCCGACAGGCATGATGAATTAAATTTAAATTGAGAGCTGCTACAAAGTTTTTGCATTTTTTTTGCTCAAGACTCCTTCTCTTTCCTTAAGTTTCCATTTAGGTTCTCATTTTTGGGCCACAAGAGTCCTTGATTGTCTATTATCACACAAGTTTAATGATATGGTGATGCAGGAGAACACAGTTATTGAGATTAAGGGTCAAGAGGTTTAACTTCAGATTGTTTATGGGGCATAGGGTGGAAACATCATAGAGAAAGGTTTGATGAGACATAGAAGCTAAAGGATCTGGAAAATTTAATTTTTACATGAGTCTGTGCTTGAAGTAGCTTTTATTAGTCAAGTAAGACTCATGGATGACCTCTCTGTTATCTTATAGTGAGACACATAGAGGAAAATTCTTTGATTTTGTAACTTGAGCGGTGGAACAACTGTGCCGTGATCCAAAGAGAGCCTAGAGGGGCGTGACTATATGAGCACCTGACTATTCACTACAGCCTCTGATGGCGGGGTTAGGCTTCACTCCTAATGGGCACCAGGTACTACTCCAGGACAAACCTCGGACACACAGCAGCTGACCCCCAAGGGACAGGTAGCTGGAATGGCCTGGTAGGAGACTGCAACTGATACGGCTGGTATACAGATAGGCACTGTCAGGTGCAGGCTGGTACAGCTGAAGTATAAGGAGAAAAAGCAAGTACATACCAACAGATACTGAACAGGTAGACTGACTGGCGAGTACTGGGGACCTGTCAACAAACAAGCGGGGGACTAACTGCTCAGGCACCTACATTCATGTAAAGGTGCCTTAAATAACAAGTGTCTTCCTGCCATTGGCTGCGGGCACTTTAGGATGCCTTTATGAAGCAGGGAGGGAGCGCCCTAAGCACAGTGCCATGTGCAGATCAGAGGCAGCAGCCGGAGCAGGAGAAGAAGAAAGTGCGGGACAAGGGCTATGGCGATGAGTGAGTCGGTGTCACTTCCAGGGTAGGATAGAAGCATGTATGGATGTCGGCACTACTGATTTTAGCATGAGATGACATAATTCTACATATGAGAGAATTGATTTTCGGAAAATTAACTTAGAGTTGAATCTTCTTAAATTTGTGGTTCCATGCAAATTCAAACACTTGGCAATTTGATTTGGGATTCACAAAAAGCAAAATGCTCAGTCAACATCTAAGTAACCATTTAGGGCTGGCAAATGGTAAAAAAAAATAAATGGTAAAAAAATAATACTGTAAGCTAAAGGGCCGGGTTGGGGTTACCTTTCTTGCGCCAGGTCCGGAACTGTCGGGGCTGTTTCCTCTTTTGTCCGGCGGAAAGCTTAAGGACCTTGACCGACCTTTGCACTCAGTAGGGTGAGGCGTGGTTAGCTCAGGGAGAGCGAAGCTTGTGCCATAGCGATCAGACTTGGTGGGAATAGACAGAGCGCGGCAGGGAGAAATGAGAGCTCCATCCCTGCAGCAACAGAGCAGCGTACTCCCGCACCTGAGAATCTCCTCGGTCACCCGCAGCAACTGTGAACACAGACTTGGAGTGTCTCCGCTGGCTCTCCAAGACCAGGGTGCCGAACACTGTGGGCCTGCTTGTGCCGCACTCGTACTACGTCAAAGAGACCGGGTACGTGACTGTGAACTGTGCCCTGAGTCCCCGGTCCATATCTGTCAGGCTATAGTGGGCCTGAACTGTGTTGATGCCCACACTTTTCCCGCCACCACAATCCCCGGATCAGGAACCCTGTGTAGGGTAACAGAGACGAACTGTCACCACCAAGACTCGACCGGATCCTCGCTTACCTCAGGACTCCACTGGAACAAGCCTTTGCTGACTACTGTCGGAGGCACGGCTCCGCATCGTTGAATCCAGCTCCTGGAAGTCAACGGACCAGATAAGTTATCCTTTAAGAGCTAATTTTCTCCTGATCATCGGTGTTGCTTCCTTCACCTAATTTCCTTGTTGTTTTCGCCCATAATGTGATAACCATGCAAAACTGCTTAACTCCCTGCGTGGAGTATATCCCTGTTCAAGTAAATAAATTAACCCTTGATCTGTCTCCCATCTATCACTGCATCCCTTAACCTGCTCACAATACCACTAATTTTTCTGGTTGCCTCATTGCCCGCCATCCGTTTCCCTTCTTTCTACTGTTGTAACCCACATCTCCCATCTCTTCACTGTAAGCCAGGATTTCCGTTGGAAATCAGTCCTTGGGGGTCACTTGTGTCATAATGTCATAACGTGTGCCACGACCTTACAACGTGCTGTGACTGAGCTGTAAATCCTGGCTTATGATGAAGAGAATGGAGGTGTGGCATATACCAGAAAGAAGAAAAATTGATTACAGCCAACAGCCAGGTGGTCAGACAGCTGGGTGGTGAGGAGAGTATTATTTTTTTTTTATCTATTTTTTTTTTTACATCTTCAATTTATTATGCTCTGGAATCTGGAAAGACTAGAGAGCATAGTAAGAAACGGTGAATTTAGGCGGGAAAATTCAGTGAAATCTACAAATTTCAATCCTAAATAATCAGCTCATCAGAACATAATTCCCAACTAGGCACACGTAAGGCACTGGTTCACTTTTTCATGTAGACCCAAGTTCTTCATCTAATTATCACCAACAATATATAAAAATTAGCTAAAAATAGTTAACTATTGTAGTAAATAAAGATAGAAAATATTAGTGGTGAATTAAAATATTGCTGCCAACTGACTAAACAAAATATAACACAAAAGTGAGAGTTGATAGCTGAAGCCAAGTAAAGTAGATAGTGACATCTACTAGAGTGCTTCTTCCTCATTTTGATGGCCTTGCCCATAACGTTGGTTTCACACCTGCGGTGGTGATGGTTACTCCATGAAAGTCAAAACAATCTTTCTACTTTGGAACCCCTTATTTTACTGTTGTGGTTGTTTTTCTTAGCCGTTGTCCCATCTGGGAAAGCTTGGACTTCACCAATGAGCTTGGTTTTCCTTCTTTAAACTATCTAAGGTGTTACTTATTCCCTCATTTACATTTCTACATTGTACCTTAAGAATTGTTTGGTCAGGACTGGGTGAGTACCACCCTGCGACCAGTATATGAAAAACAAAATTGGAACTGTTCTATATGTCAATTCCCTTCGTAACCAGAATTATCTACAGATGGGTCCGTCCTTATTTTTTTTTCCTGACTCGACAAATTCTGAGGTATGTAGCATAAATTTTACAGCTTTAAAACAAAAATATGATTTCTGGTAACTTGGTCAGGAGATGTTTATGCTATAAGTGTCTCAAGACAAACTGGAGTTCGAGGAAGGATAAGGGTGGGCTTATCTGTATTTTTGTTTTAAATGGTAATTTTAGATCCTAGTTCCTTTACTTGAGGACAGTAGGATACATATACTTTTTTTGTGTCCAGTAGATTAGAAGTTTTCTTCAGTGCTTCATAATGACTGAGCTTTTTTGCCTTTTTTTCTATGTCACAGTCTCTAGCAGCCATGATGGACAACTAAACTATGAGCAAAGGAACCATTCCTCAGATTTCCTATCACCTGACACCTCACGGTGATGGTCCCCAGGCAATGTCACAACCCGCCTTCCACACCGTCCCTGTGCACTGTGACTTAGGGACAGCCAGCAGTCTGATCTGGGCAGCCGTGCTTCATTAGAAGACTCATTATGTATTCATCAGCTGGTGTCACACAGCTAAGCCAGATGCAAGAGGCTCCATCTGCAGTAACCCTTCATCCACCCCAGGGGGAGCGTGTGTTTGTGCAGAAAAGAAGGTCTTTCAATATATAACCTCTTCAGTATGTGATGGGATGAGGGGTTATTCGCTGTAATTTCTTGTTTAATATTAAAATGTGTTTTTCATGATTTTTTTTTCAATTATCTTGATTTACGCCTGATACATTTAGAATCCAGAATTGTTATTGCAAAAATATTTACATAGCAAGAAATTGCTTCATTATATGTCATCTTCTCCCACTTTTTGGTTGGATATGAAACATTTTAAGGGCTAAAGAATCTCATAGGCCTAATGCATTTAGGACACCATACAACCCTGTCCAACCTCTAATCCTCATAGTTTCAGGTTAAAGGTCATCCTAAGGATTAAGATAGCTGTCCTGTGAGGTCAACACCATGTCCCAACTTCTCCTGTATCTTGAAGACACAGATACATTTTAGTGCAGTGGTGGAGGTGGGAATCATCAGCTCCTGACCCATCATTCAGCCTGAAGTGACTGAGTCTCAGCTCAGCAGGCACAATGATGTCACTACAGCGTTCCTCCTGTGCGAAGCCCCGCAGAGCGGAACAGCTCATCGCGTTGATGGATCTAGGTGAGTATTTTTTGCTTGTTTGACAGTGAACTAATAGGATCTTGCTGGAAGAGGGGCACTGTAGGGGCATCACAGTGAGTATGTGGGGGTACTGTAGGGGCATCACAGTGAATGTGTGGAGGGTATTGTAGGGGCATCACAGTGAGTGTGTGGATGGCACTGTAGGGTCATCACAGTGAGTGTGTGGAGGGTACTGTAGGGGCATCCCAGTGAGTGTGTGGATGGCACTGTAGGGTCATCACAGTGAGTGTGTGGAGGGTACTGTAGGGGCATCCCAGTGAGAGTCTCAGCTCAGCAGGCAAAAAGATGTCACTACACCTCTCCTGTGTGAAGCCCCGCAGAGAGAAACAGCTAATCGCATGGATGGATCTAGGTGAGTATTTTATATAGGGTCAATTGGAAAGGTACTATGTTGGAAGATGGGCACTGTGAGGGCATCCCAGTGAGGGTGTGGAAGGTAACATGGGGGCATCCTAGTGAGTGTGTGGAGGGCATTGAAGGGGCATCACAGTGAGTGTGTGGAAGGTATTGCAGTTGCATCACTGTGAGTGTTTGGAGAGCACTGCGGAGGCATCACAATGAGTGTGTGGAACAAACTGTAGGAGCAGAACAATGAGTCTGTGGAGGGAACTGTAGGGGCATCACAGTGAGTGTGTGGAAGGCAATGTGGGGGCTTCTAAGTGAGTGTGTGGAACATACTGTAGGGGCATCACAGTGAGTTTTTGGATGGTACTGTAGGGTCATCACAGTGAGTGTGTGGAGGGCACAATAGGGACATCACCGTGAGAGTATCGCGGGTACTGTAGGGCAGTGGTCCCCAACCTTTTTTGCACCAGGGACCGGCTTGAAGCAAGACCATTCTTCCATGGCCCGGCAGGGCGGGGATGGAGGTGTGACAGGGGCGGGGCTTTGGTCATAAGGGGGCAGGGCTATGGACGTGGTTGTAGTTTAGCAGTGCATACTTATAATTTAATTATAACATTTTTAATGTGACTCAGCTCACCATAGGTTTTGAATGAGTGGGAGCACCTGGCTTGTTTCTCTGTTTCAGTGGGAGCACTGGGCTACTTCTACTGATGACCGTCACTGCTAATGATGATTGGAACCTACACGGAAATGGAGCATTGAGCACTTAAGAAAAATTGTACTGGAGTTCTGTACTTGCTGATTATTTTCTAATCATCAGAAAATGTATGTGTGGTTCCCCCCGTCCTGTCCAGCTCTGTGTGGCTCCCCCTGTTGTATGCATGGCTCCCCTGTCCCATCCTGTATACATGGCTCTGCTCCCACCCTCCCATCCTGTATACATGGCTCTGCTCCCACTCTTCCATCCTGTATGCATGGCTCCCCTGTCCCATCCTGTATACATGGCTCTGCTCCCACTCTTTCTCCCCTGTATGCATGGCTCCCCTCCCACTCTCCCTCCCTTGTATACATGGCTCCGCTCCCACTCTCCCTCCCTTGTATATATGGCTCCGCTCCCACTCTCCCTCCCTTGTATTTATGGCTCCGCTCCCACTCTCCCTCCCCTGTATATATGGCTCTGCTCCCACCCTCCCTCCCTTGTATATATGGCTCTGCTCCCACTCTCCCATCCTGTATACATGGCTCCGCTCCCTCTCTTGTATACATGGCTCTGCTCCCACTCTCCCTCCCTTGTATACATGGTTCCGCTCCCACTCTCCCTCCCTTGTATATATGGCTCCGCTCCCACTCTCCCTCCCCTGTATATATGGCTCCGCTCCCACTCTCCCGGCCTCCCTTGCATTTATGGCTCCGCTCCCACTCTCCCTCCCCTGTATATATGGCTCTGCTCCCACTCTCCCGGCTTCCCTTGTATATATGGCTCCGCTCCCACTCTCCCTCCCCTGTATATATGGCTCCGCTCCCACTCTCCCGGCCTCCCTTGCATTTATGGCTCCGCTCCCACTCTCCCTCCCCTGTATATATGGCTCTGCTCCCACTCTCCCGGCTTCCCTTGTATATATGGCTCCGCTCCCACTCTCCCTCCCCTGTATATATGGCTCCGCTCCCACTCTCCCGGCCTCCCTTGCATCTATGGCTCCGCTCCCAATCTCCCGGCCTCCCTTGTATTTATGGCTCCGCTCCCACTCTCCCTCCCCTGTATATATGGCTCCGCTCCCACTCTCCCGGCCTCCCCTGTATATATGGCTCCGCTCCCACTCTCCCGGCCTCCCTTGCATTTATGGCTCCGCTCCCACTCTCCTCTGTATATATGGCTCCGCTCCCACTCTCCCTCCCTTGTATATATGGCTCCGCTCCCACTCTCCCTCCCCTGTATATATGGCTCCGCTCCCACTCTCCCGGCCTCCCCTGTATATATGGCTCCGCTCCCACTCTCCCGGCCTCCCTTGCATTTATAGCTCCGCTCCCACTCTCCCTCCCCTGTATATATGGCTCCGCTCCCACTCTCCCTCCCCTGTATATATGGCTCCGCTCCCACTCTCCCGGCCTCCCTTGCATTTATGGCTCCGCTCCCAGTCTCCCAGCCTCCCTTGCATTTATGGCTCCGCTCCCACTCTCCCTCCCCTGTATATATGGCTCCGCTCCCACTCTCCCTCCCCTGTATATATGGCTCCGCTCCCACTCTCCCTCCCTTGTATTTATGGCTCCGCTCCCACTCTCCCTCCCTTGTATATATGGCTCCGCTCCCACTCTCCCTCCCTTGTATATATGGCTCCGTTCCCACTCTCCCTCCCTTGTATATATGGCTCCCCCATCCTCCCCCATCATACTTACCCTCACATCACTGACCTTCCTTCCCGTCGCTGCACGTCCCTGCATCTCGCGGTTCTTCAGCTCCTGTGCGGAGCGGTCACGTGCTACCGCTCATTAAGGTCTATGAATATGGACGCCACGCCTTTGGGAGATGAGTGGCGTCCATATTCATGACCTTAGATGAGCGGTACACGTGACCGCTCAGCGCTGGATGAAGCCGCCGCGGGATGCAGGGTGAGTATCAGGCGCTGCTGCACCGCCGCCGGCTCCCCTTCTGTCCGCGGACCAGCAAGGGCACTGCAACGGCCCGGTGCTGGGCCGCGGACCGGTGGTTGGGGACCCCTGCAGTAGGGGAATCTTAGTGAGAGTGTGGAGGGGACTGTAGGGGCATCCTAGTGAGGGTGTGGAGGGTACTGTAGGGGCATCACAGTGAATGTGTGGAACATACTGCAGGGGCATCACAGTGAGTGTTTGGAGGATACTGTTATGAATGGGTCACCGAGGAGGATAGCAGGCTAGGCTAAGCCACAGAAAGCCAGAGAGGTTGGTAACTAAGCGGATGCAGACCCCTGGTCCTGTCCACACAACTAGCAGTAACTGTGGAGCGTACCTACGATGATCCTAGACACCTCGGCACAGCTGGAGAGCTAACTAAGCCTAAAGCAAGAAATGGGAAATCTAAACTGCCCCGGAGCAGACCCCAAAGGAATAGATAGCCCCCAAGCATATATTGTCGGTGAGACAAGATGAAAACCCAAATCCAGGCAGAAAAATAGACTGAGCACACCATGGGGCCCACACTGACTAGACAGGACAGGAAAGGAAAGACACTGTCTGCAATCACGCAAAAAACCCTGCAAAAAGTCCAACACGTCTGATGCACAAAAACACTGAAGTCGCATGACTTCGCCCCCACTGTATCAGCACTCTGGTATATTCTGAAAGCAAAGCAAAAAGAGACCAATATAAAAGGGGACAAAACAAACTGGCACATGCAGTAATATATGGGCGGTGATTCAGCACTGCCCCAGCCGGAGCTAGCTGACCCGCACAAAGCAGAGATAAACAAAACCAGATCAAATGCAAACAGAATAGCAAATGAGCCACTTAGCTGAACATGCAGGGAAAGAGCAGGAGACATCAGACCTCAGGAGGCACAGGAAGAAAATCACCAGCAGGGATAGAGGGAGTCAGCTGTCTTAAATCCCAATCAGAAACCCCAGATCTCCAATCATCTTCCTCATTATCAGATGGCAAGCCTCTGTCAATCAGATCAGCTCCACTACCTCCAGTAACCACCAAAGGGAGCCCAGAAAAAGAACTCTCAATTTGACCAGCTCCACTATCTTCAGTAATCACCAGAGGGAAGCCAGAGAGAGAATTCACAACAGGGTACTGTAGGAGCATCACGGTGAGTTTGTTGATGGTACTGTAGGGGCATCACAGTGAGTGTGTGGAGGGCACTATAGGGGCTTCACAGTGAGTTTGTGGAGGGTACTGTAGGGGCATCACAGTGAGTGTGTAGAGGGAACTTTAGGGGCATCACAGTGAATGTGTGGAGGGAACTGTAGGGCATCCCAGTGAGGGTGTGGAGGGTACTGTATGGGCATCACAGTGAATGTGTGGAACATACTGTAGGGGCATCACAGTGAGTGTGTGGAGGGCACTGCAGAGGCATCACAGTGAGTATGTGGAACACACTGTAGGGGCATCACAGTGAGTTTGTGAATGGTACTGTAGGGGCAACACAGTGAGTGTGTGGAGGGTACTGTAGGGGCATCTCAGTGAGTGTATGGAGGGCAATGTGGAGGCATCCTGTCACAGTCCTGTCAGCGCTGGCATGCAGCCACCGCGGAGCAAGGACTCACCCACACTGCAGACACACTGCAGAGGGGCGCGAGGTTAGACAAGGCCGGATAGTTCAAGCAAACAGGACCTGGAGAAGGTAAAGTCAGTGAACAGTGAAGGACCTATGGTCATGTGACCACAAGAGGGCGGGGCTTAGCCTCCTGCTGTCAGAGATAGGCAAAATACTATACAGGAATACTCAAAGTCAGACAAACCAGGTCATACACAGAGATAACAATAAAGTACCACGGATGAGACAGAACGGATAGTCAGGGACAGGCAGTGGTCAAAGCCAAACAGACATAGAAGGTACCAAGCAGAATCCAGCAAGTAGTATCCAGAGAACAGACTGAGTCATCCACAGAGTATCAGATAAACAAGAACACAGCACAAACACACTCAGGGGTCACCACACAATGCCAAGGGGGCGAAAGTATAACTGACGGGGATGGGAGCGTCCTGAGGCTATAAGAAGCTTAACCAGAACCAGGGAGAGGCCACAATCATAAGCCCCAGGTGTGCAGGTAAGCCTGCACTGGGATCACAACCTTTAACCCCAGAAATGCCAGTCATCAGCACTGGTTCCAGACATTAACCCCACATATGCGAGTCAAACCCGCCCTGAGATCATGACACATCCCAGTGAATGTGTGGATCATTCGGTAGAGGCATTACAGTAAGTTTGGGGATGGTACTGTAGGGTCATCACAGTGAGTGTGTGGAGAGTACTGATGAGAGTGTGGCAGGTATTGTAGGGGCATCACAATGAATGTGTGGAACATACTGTAGGGGCATCACAGTGAATGTGTGGAACATATTGTAAGGGCATCACATTGAGTGTATGGAGAGCACTACGGGGGCATCACAGTGAGTTTGTGGAACATACTGTAGGGGCATCAGAGTGAGTTTGTGGATGGTACTGTAGGGGCATCACACTGATTATGTGGAGGATACAGTAGGGGCATTACAGTGAATGTGTGGAACATACTGTACTGGCATGACAGCGAGTGTGTAGAGGGTATTGTAGGGGCATCACAGTGAGTGTCGAGGGTACTGTCGGGGCATTCCAGTGAGGGTGTGGAGGGTACTGTGGGGGCATCCCAGTGAGGGTGTGGAGGGTACTGTAGGGGCATCACAGTGAATGTGTGGAACATACTGTAGGGGCATCACAGTAAGTATTTGGAGGGTACTGTAGGGGCATGACAGAGAATTTGTTGATGGTACTGAAGAGGCATTACAGTGAGTGTGTGAAGGGCACTATAGGGGATTCACAGTGAGTTTGTGGAGGGTACTGTAGGAACATCACAGTGAGTGTGTAGAGGGCACTTTAGGGGCATCACAGTGAATATGTGGAGGGAACTGTAGGGCATCCCAGTGAGGGTGTAGAGGGTACTGTATGGGCATCACAGTGAATGTGTGGAACATATTGTAGGGGCATCACAGTGAGTGTGTGGAGGGCACTGCAGAGGCATCACAGTGAGTATGTGGAACACATTATAGGAGCATCACAGTGAGTTTGTGAATGGTACTGTAGGGGCATCACAATGAGTATGTGGAACATACTGTAGGAGCATTACAATGAGTGTGTGTAGGGTACTGTAGGGACTTCACAGTGAGTGTATGGAGGGTACTGTAGGGGCATCTCAGAGAGTGTGTGGAGGACAATGTGGAAGCTTCCCATTGAATGTGTGGAACATTCAGTAGGGGCATTACAGTAAGTTTGGGGTACAGTAGGGTCATCACAGAGAGTGTGTGGAGGGCACTGTAGGGGCATCACAGTGAGTGTGTGGAGAGTAATAATGAGGCATCCTGGTGAGAGTGTGGCGGGTACTGTAGGGGCATCACAGTGAATGTGTGGAACATACTGTAGGGTCATCACAGTAAGTTTGTGGAGGGTACTGTAGGGGCATCACAGTGGGTATGTGGAGTGTACTGTAGGGGCATCACAGTGAACGTGTGGAACATACTGTAGGGGCATCACAGTAAGTGTGTGAAGAGTACTGTAGGGGCATCACAGTGGGTATGTGGAGTGTACTGTAGGGGCATCACAGTGAATGTGTGGAACATACTGTAGGGGCATCACAGTGAGTGTGTGGAGAGCACTGCAGGGGCATCACAGTGAGTTTGTGGAACATACTGTAGGGGCATCAGCGTGAGTTTGTGGATGGTACTGTAGGGGCATCATTCTGATTATGTGGAGGGTACAGTAGGGGCATTACAGTGAATGTGTGGAACATACTGTATGGGCATGACAGTGAGTGTGTGGAGGGTATTGAAGGGGCATCATAGTGAGTGTCTGGAGGGTACTGGAGGGGCATTCCACTGAGTGTGTGGAGGGTACTGTAGGGGCATCAAAGTGAATATGTGGAACATACTGTAGAGGTATCACAGTGAGTGTGTGGAGGGTACTGTAGGGGCATCCCAGTGAGGGTGTGGAGGGTACTGTAGGGGCATCACAGTGAATGTGTGAAACATACTGTAGGGGAACCACAATGAGTGTGTGGAGGGCACTGCGGGGACATCACAGTGACTATGTGTGGAACATACTGCAGGAGCATCACAGTGAGTTTGAGGATGGTACTATAAGGGCATCACAGTGAATGTGTGGAACATACTGTTGGAGTATCAGAATGAGTGTGTTGAGGGTACTGTAGTGTCATCACAGTGAGTTTGTGGAGGGTACTGTAGGGGCTTCTCAGTGAGTGTGTGGAGGGCAATGCGGGGACATCCAAGTGAATGTGTGCAACATACTGTAGGGGCATCACAGTGAGTTTGGGGATGATACTGCAGGGTCATCACAGTGAGGGTGTGGAGGGCACTATAGGGGCATCACAGTGAGTGTGTAGAGAGTACTGATGGGGCATCCCAATGAGAGTGTGGCGGCTACTGTAGGGGCATCCCAGTGAGGGTGTGGAGGGTACTGTAGGGGCATCACAGTTAACGTGTGGAACATACTGTAGGGGCATCACAGTGAGGATGTGGAGGGTACTGCATGGGCATCACAGTGAGTATGTGGAACATACTGTAGGAGTATCACAGTGAGTTTGTGGATGGTACTGTAGGGGCATCACAGTAAGTGAGTAAGTGTGTGGAGGGCACTCTAGGGGCATCACAGTGAGTGTGTGGAGGGTACTGTAGGGGCATCCCAGTGAGGGTGTGGAGAGTACTGTATGGGCATCACAGTGAGTATGTGGAGGGTACTGTAGGGACATCACAGTGAGTGTGTGGAGGGTACTGTAGGGGCATCCCAGTGAGTGTGTCAAGGATACTGTAGGGGCAGCACAGTGAGGGTGTTGGGGAGCACTGTGAGGACACTATAGTTAGTGGAGGGCACTGTAAGGACATCATAGTTTGTGTGGAAGGGATCACAGTGGTTGCATTGTAATATGTGGAGGGGTTACTGAAGTGACATGATAGTATGTGGGAGAAGAGTGGGGGCATCATGCAGTAAATAGGGGATACAAAGGGTCCATCAGTATGGGGTATTATAGGGCATCATACAGTAGTGTATGTAAGGAGCACAGTTGTGGGTTATCATAATTAGTATGTTAGTGGCAGTGTTGGGACATTCATGTGCACTGTGAGGGTACTATGAGGGTATCTTATTGTTTAAACACGGGGTGCTCTCTTCGAGTATCAATGTGTGGGAAATCTCTGTTGTGCATTGAAATGTATACAGAAGGAGGTCATTGTGGGGGCATCAGTGTCTGGAGAAACAAGATTCAGAATATTAATTCTTTGTGTTGTCTGGACTCCTAATCCCAGAGTGACAGAATGTGACTTGTTCACAGTGACAATTTATAGAACATCTGTGAACTACCGTATACCCTTCACCCTTTTAATCTTCTATTTTGATACTCTAATTTGGTGCTTTAGGTCAGTATTGTTACCGCAATGTGATACTGTTATAGAGTGCTTTTAGAAATAATTCAAATGGGCTTTCCCCTACGTAAAAATTATCCTAAATGTGCCCAGGGTGGAGTAATAAAAAATCGTATTCTGGTAAGATGCCCTGGCCGTATCTCAGTATCTTATAGCAATTTTTTTGAATATGTGCAGTGTTCTAAGTATCCATAATGTTTGTGTGTGTTGCCTTTATGTCCCTAAATCTATTGCAGCATCAATAATTACCAGTTTTCTGCCTATGCACAGAGAACACTAATAGTTGCCAATCAGTGGTGTGGTTGGGGTTATACACAACTCAGCATTCCGAGCTCTGTTAGATCTGCAGCAGAGAAAACCGTGATTTTAACAAAACTGCACCAAGTAGCCCAGTAAGTGACACATCGCTGGAATCAGGGCCTCTGTCCCTACTGCAGGCTGCTCTCAGATTACAAAGCAAACACCTGCTGATAGATTCCTTTTATATGTGTGCAAGCTGTAGGCTTGGATATAAACCGTAATCACATGCAAGTTAGGAAACGTTGACTCCATCGTTTCCTGGTAGTTCTCAGATCCTGCATATTCCAAATATGTTCTACCAGCGATTATTTTCCTCCTTAAAAATAAAAAATAAAGAATTTGATTGGCAATTGGCCTTATTTCAGACTATGAATGTGCGGTAATAGCATCTGAAAAGCACTTTGTTGATTTCCTCCTGTAGACATACGAGTTTAATGGCTGATCTGTCAGACCCGTAAATCCAATGTCATAGTCATAGACAGGAGGGCAATGAGAAGAAAATTGAATGTTTTTTGTTGATGAGGGCATATGTAAAAATGGAATATATTGCAGCAGCTCATTATTATCCTTTCTTATAAAGGCTGCCTGACATTTGTAGCGTTCAGTTGTTGCCATCTGTAAAGGGATGTGAAAGAACATTTACTGAGAATTTGGCATTTCCTCTTTTTGTTCAGTTAGTAGCATGAGCTATTTATTGGGGCACTCCAACACAGGACACTAGCTATGGCATAATAGCTGATAGGTAGCCTCCAAATTGTGCAACCTGCCGCAGTGTGTGTGTCCTGAATCTCCTTCAGTCTTGTGGCCTGTGGAAAGAGGGACAAAGGCTGCGTCGCGCACAGCGCGCCATGGCAAATTTTAGGCCACACCCTGACCACACCCATTTCACAACTAGTCACACCCCTGTCCACGCCCAACTGCACCCATTTAACTCTGCTCATCACACTGACTGTTACTGAGGGCACAGTGGCTAGCATTTTGGGCATAGTGGCTGGCATTATGGGCACAGTGGCTGGCATTATGGGCACAGTGGCTGGTACTGTGGGCACACTGACTGGTACTGAGGAAGAGAAAGAACAGAGAGAGAGTAAAAAGAATACAGAGAGAAATAGAAAGGAGAGAGAGAAAAATGAGGAAAGAACAGAGAGAGAAAGAAAGAGGTGAAAGAAAGAAAGAAAACAGAGAGAAGAAAGAAAGAAAGAAAGACGAAAGGAAGAAACAGAGAGAGAAATAAAGAAAGAACAGAGAGAGAGAAAGAAAGAGGGGACAGAAAAAAAGAACAGAGAGAGAAAAAAAGAAAGAAGGGAAAGAAAGAAAGAAAGAAAGAACAGAGGGAGAGAGAAAGAAAGAGAGGAAAGAAAGAACAGAAAAAGAAAGAAAGAACAGCGAGGGAGAAAAAAAGAACAGAGAAAGAAAGAAAGAGGTGGAGAGATGGAGAGAAAGAAGGATGGGAAAGAAAGAACAGAGAGCGAAAGAAAGAACAGATAGAGAGAAAAGAAAGAAAGAACAAAGAGAAAGAAAGAGAAGAGAGAGAGAAAGAAAGAACAGAGAGAGAATAAGGAAGAGCACACAGAGAGAGAAAGAAAGAACAGAGAGTGAAAGAAAAGTTAGAGAGAGAAAGAAAGAGGGGAAAGAAGAAAATAAAGAAAGAACAGAGTAGAAGAACAGAGGGAAAGAATGAGGGGAAAGAAAGAAAGAACAGAGAGAAAAAGAAAAAGAAAGAAAGAAAAATGAAAGAGGGGAAAGAAAGAACAGAGAGAAAGAAAGAAAGAAAGAAATAAAGAACAGAAAGAGAAAGAAAGAAGGGACAGAAAAAAAGAACAGAGAGAGAGAAAAAAAGAAAGAGGGGAAAGAAAGAACAGAGAAGGAGAGAGAAAGAAAGAGGGGAAAGAAAGAACAGAGAGAGAAAGAAAGAAAGAGAGGGGAAAGAAAGAAAGAACAGAGCGAGAGAAAGAGAGGAAAGAAAGAACAGAGAAAGAGAACACAGAGAGATAAAAAGAAAGATTAGAGAGAGAGGGTAAAGAAAGAAAGAAAGAACAGAGCGAAAGAAAGAACAGAGAGAGCGAGAAAAAGGAAGAGGGGAAAGAAAGAAAGAACAGAGAAAGAAAAAGAAAAAAAGAAAGATTAGAGAGAAAGAAAGAACAGAGAGAGAGAAAGAAAGAACGAACAGAGAGAGAGAAAGAAACAGAGAGAGAAAGAAAGATTCTATAAAGATACTATAGCAGCTCGGCTCCCATTGTAGTGCTCACCTGAGCCTCCCGATGCAGGACATATCATGATCCACTCACATGGCCGACATCCCTGAGTCCAAGGCAATAATACTGTCCATGCTGTTGGAGGAGGACACGGTGATGGATCTGAAGCATTCCCTGAAGTGCCTCCATGGTTCCGTCTCAATCTCCTCACGAAATTACCTAATTTCTGGTCAGTTTCCAGCACGTCACTTCTGGTGGAATGTCACATGCAAATTTTAAAGTGCTCCTCGTGGCTCCGCTGTGTACTCCTGTGTTGGCGGGAAAAATAAGCTCCGGCTGGATCCGAGACAGTTGGGAGGTAAGAATGCTCCCCACCATACACCTTGTACACGCACGGCTCCGTACACCTCATTCACACACGGTTCCACTTTGTATGCCTCGTACACACACACGGCTCTGCTCCGTACACCTCGCGCACACACGACTCCACTCAGTACACACATGGCTCCACACCGTAAACCTCGTACACACACGGCCATGCTCTGTACATCTTGTACACACATGGCTCCACTCTGTAAAGCTTGTACACATGCGGCTCGGCTCCATACACCTCATACACACGCAGCTCCACTGCATACACACGCGGCTCCACTCCGTACACCCCGTACACACACAGCTCTGCTCCGCTCCGAAAACACACGGCTCAGCTCCGTACACTTCGTACACACAGGGTTTCGTTCCTTACACCTCGAACACACACGTCTCTGCTCTGTACACCTCGCACTCACATGGCTCCACTCCGTAAACCTCATACACACGCAGCTCTGCTCCGTACACCTTGTACACACACGGCCACGCTCTGTACACGTTGTGCACACATGGCTCCACTCCGTAAACCTTGTACACATGCGGCTCTGCTCTATACACACTCGGCTCCACTCCATGCACACCATACACACATGACTCTGCTTCGCTTCGTAAACACATGGCTCAGCTCCATACACTTTGTACACACAGGGCTTCATTCCGTACACCTCGTACACACACAGCTCCACTCTGTACACCTCGTACACACACGGCTCCACTCCGTACACCTCATACACATCTCCGCTCCGTACACCTTGTACACACGTGGCTCCGCTCTGTACAACTCATACACACACGGCTCCGCTCACCTCGTACACATCTCCGGTCCATACACCTCGTACACACACGGCTCCGCTTCGCACATCTCGTACACACATGGCTCTGCTTCGTACAACTCATACACATCTTCGGTGTGTACACCTTGTACACACACGGCTCCACTCTGTACACCTCGTACACACACGGCTCCACTCCGTTCACCTCATACACATGTGGCTCCGCTACATTCATCCTGTAAACCCCTCCTGACCCCACACATAAACTTCCCCCATCCAGCACCATGACGACCAGCACAGCAGAGACCTGCATACACCGAAGCCCCAGATCATGTGACCCCTGACTCCTCCCCTCCTGTGACCTCATCGCAGGTGTTAAGGGCAGGCAGACAAGGCAGCTGCCTAGGGCCCCTCCTCCCCCTGGGGCCCCAACTAGCAGTACATCTCGCAGCCACTATGGGGCCCACATGCCACCATCGCCGACGCCTGCTGCCACATTGAACTATACCGGCATCTGCCGGTACAGTTCAAAGCAATGATGGAGGAGAGAGTGTCGGCTGAGCTCCCTCTCCCATCACTCCCCTCTGCCTCTGACACTGCGGACACGCGATGACATCATCACACACTCGCTGTGTGCCAGGCAGTGCAGCCGTTGAGACAGGAGCCAGCAGGGAGCAGCGCGGGGACGAGGAGAGGTGAGGAGTGTTTTTTTTTCTTATAGTATAACAGTGAGTACAGGACTGTGGGGCCAATCTTGGGGGGGAGATGTGGGCTGTGTTGTATACAACGGGGCTGACTATATATACTATGTGGGCTGCGCTATATAATATGTGGGCTGTGCTATATATTATGTGGGCTGAGTTATATACTATGTGGGCTGTGTTATATACTATGTGGGCTGTGATATTTACTACGTGGCTGTGTTATATACTATGTGGGCTGTGCTATATACTACGTGGCTGTACTATATACTATGTGGCTGTGTTATATGCTATTGGGGAATATTATATTCTATGGAGGAGGCTGTGTTATATACTATAGGGGGTATATTATATTCTATGGGGGAGGCTGTGTTATATACTATGGGGGGTACATTATACATTATATTCTATGAGGGAAGCTGTGCTATATACTATGGGGAGCAATGTTATATTCTATGGGGGGCTGTATTAGATTTTATGAGGGAGGATTGCATCATACTTTTTGATGGGGCTACATTATATTCTAAGGGGAGGTGGGCTGTATTCTATTCTATTCGGGGCTGCATTATATTCTATGGGGGGCTGTATTATATTTATTATATTCTATGAGGGGTGATTGCATCATACTCTATGAGGGGGCTACATTATATTCTATGGGGGTTACATTATACTCTGTGGGGTGGTTGCATTATACTCTGTGGGGTGGTTGCATTATACTCTGCGAGGTGGGTGCATTATGCTCTATGGGTTGGTTGCATTATCCTATATGTGGACTGCATTTAACTGTATCGAGGACTATGGGGGGAATACATTATACTATATGAAGAATTGTGGGGTGCATTATACTATGGGAAGTGAATTGTACTACATGGATGACTATGGCGGTGCATTATACTATATGGAGCACTATGAGGAGTGTATTATACTATGTGGAGGATTGAGCAGTGTATTTTAATATATGAAGGACTATGGGAAGTATATAATACTATATGGAGGACTGAGGAGTGTATTTTAATATATGGAGGACTATAGAGAGTGTATTATACTATATGATGGACTATGGGGCATTTTATATTATATGGAGGGCTATGGGGTGTTGTTTTTTACAATATGGAGGACTGTAGTGCACATTATACTATGTGGGGGACTATGGGGTGTATTAAACTAAACAAGCAAAATGCTGCATATTCGTCGAGTGATTGGATTGTTTATGCCGGAACAAAAATCATTGTTCTCAGCAGCACATCACCGGTGTAAACTGTAGATGTGCTACTGATAACATGATACTGTATGGGGACAGATTGATCTATTTGTTCTGTTCCCATTAGGCTGTGTGCACACGCTGCGGAAAAGGTGCGGATTCATCCGTGCGGATTTTGTACAATCCGCAGGTGAAACCGCAGGTCAAAAGACCTGCGGTTTTACCTGCGGATTGCTCTGCGGTTTTGCCCTGCGGTTTTTCATCTCCTCAATGGAGGAGATGGCAAACCGCAGGAGAATCCGCAGAAAGAATTGACATGTCAATTCTTTCTGCGGATTGAAAACCGCAGATAATCCGCACGGAAAATTCCGCACCGTCTGCACTGCGGTTTTTGATTCCCATAGGGAATCATTGTACTGTACACCGCAGCAAAAACTGCTGCGGGTCCGCAGCGGCCAAAACCGCTGCGGAACCGCAGCAAAATCCGCAGCGTGTGCACACAGCCTTATTCTTTCTCAGACGGTGGAAAGAGGCCGGGAAACAAGCGTCAAACGACTTCAATATTGTCGATCACACTCATTTAGCGGCCTGAACTCAGCACATGTAAATACAACCGAAATTCTTCTGTGTGATGTGCAATATGTTAGCATTTGGGGCCCCATTTTAAACTTTGCCTAGGGGCCCACTTTACCTAAAACCGGCCCTGGCAAGAGTAGATCACATGTAGTGAAGCCCAAATATTTGAGCAGCTACTGTCATACAAAGGCGACAGTGGAGAAGTATCACAAGAGGTGGACGATGATGAGAAACAATTGCCAGATAGGAGGAGGACCAGGGTGCAGAAGTGGAGGACGAGGTGGTGGATGATATAGAAACTGACCCAAGCTGGCAGGAGAAGATGCAGAGCGAGGACAGCAGCACACAGGGAGGGAGGCTAGCACCCCAACAGACAGGAAGAAGCAGTGTGGTGGCCACAGAGAGAAGGCGGGCAACCGTTCCGCATAACACCAACACGACGGAAGTTGCCAGTACAACTGTTAGATCTTCCCGAATCTGGTTATTTTTTAAAGACTCTGCCGATTACCTCATTAAGGCCATTTGCACCACCTGCCAGGCCAGCATCAGCAGGGGTAGCAAAACTACCAGCCTGACCACCACCAGCATGATCAGGCACATGGCAGCAAAGCACCCGACTTTGTGGGCCAAACCCCAGGTCCAGGAACAGTGTCTGCGGGTGACACCACTGCTTCTTCCACTGTTGTGTGTGCAAACCAATCCCTTGTCCATGGTGCATGCGAAGATGCCTCCTGCCCTGCACCTGTCATTGCATACACTCAACTAGCACCATCAGAAAGCACATCCATGTCCTTGTCCCAGTGCAGCATTCAGTTGTGCATAACCCAGTCCTTGGAACGCAAGCTCAAATACTCAGCCAACGCCCCACAGGCCACACTACTAAATTCACACAGTTCGTGACTGCTTGCGCCCAAAATGTTGCCTTTTAGGCTAGTGGAGACGGAAGCTTTCCGCAACCTGATGGCGGCGGCTGTCCGTCGGTACTTGGTCCCCAGCTGCCACTATTACTACCGGTGTGCCGTCCCCGCACTACACAAGCACGTGTCCCACAACCAGACTCGGACTGGCCCATAGGGTAACGGGAATCTCCCGGTGCAGATCTGGGCCCCCAACCCCACTATATGAGCAGTATTTGGCATAATTCACTTGATTTACAAAAAAAAGCAGAATCTCATCATTCAGTAACCAAACTACCCAGTTTATTATTATATAGAGATATAGGTAAATTTGTGAACGAGGGTAGTTTAAAATTTGTGTGCAGGTGAAAAGTGGGCCCCACCAAAGTCAATGTTACTGGTGGGCCCTTGGTACCCCATTCTGACACTGCCCACAGCATTAGCCGCGCCAGTGTAAGGGGGTGAACAGGAATAGTGTCATCGGAGAGAAATGCTCTCTGGGGCCGGAACTATCTGGGCCGTCACCACTGTTGCAGGGTGGTGACTTGCCTGACGTGCCTGGCTTGCCTGGGCAGGAAGAGCTCGAGCACCTGACTGAAGGGGGCGTGGGGGACTTATAAGGAGTGGAGTGTGAGAAGGGGAGAGACTTGGCGGGAAGGCAACTGCAGAACAGGACAAAGGTTGACTCCCTCTCCTCAACTACCACCACTGACGCAAGTCCTTTAGCAGACTGTCCCCCTCTTGTGTACTGTACCCAGTGCCTCCCCACGAACGAGACCCGTAATGGGTAGTGCAGCAGACTTATCAACCTTTCCTGGACGTTGTGATTCTGTACGAGGCCTTGTCATCCCTGCGGCCTGTACGACATTGTGCTCCTCGCATGTCGTGTCATGCTTCAGCAACTCACAGCAGGAACTTTATCCCAAGTTCAGCAGACCCAAGTTCATCGGACTCAAGTTCAACGACCCCAAGACTAACGGATCAGCATCCTTCGGCATGGTCAGGAGTGCATCTCGTTTTTACGCTACAGAGCCAAAGACTTTGTCCACAGACTGCGACGCCGTCAGGAACTGTTCCAACCGTTCTCCAATAAGATCTTCAATCCATAAGTACTTATCTTCACTTTTGATCTTTTAAAATAAAATAACTCAAGGAAAGTGCAGTATATAAAATTCACCTAAATATCATAGTTATGCACCCATGGAAAATATTAAAAAGACAACTCGGACAAATAAGATAAAACAAACGAAAAAACCGAGGAAAATGTCCAATAATTAAAATTTCTTTATTTTATTATTTAACAAACAAATGTATACATTATATATATAATTAAAATAAATTAATAAGGGGAGGTCAATGCCAAAATGAAGGCACAGCCAGGGGACAGCTGTAAATACTTAGTAAAAATACACCAACAATAATGTCATACAAAATCTAGTGAAAACAAAAATTTATAATTAATGTATAATATATAAATATATAAACATATATATCAAGTGCAAAACTACAGATGATAAGTGCAAGCAAGAAAGAACTGTGTAAAAAAATATATATATATTAAAAAATGTAATATAAAAAAATAAAACAAATATACAATAAAAAAGATTAATTAATAATAAATAATAAATATATTACCACAAATAAAGTGCAATGTGTTGAAAAAAAGTGAATAAAAAAGTGTACAAAAAATCCCTGTATAAATATGTATATATACACATATATTTAAGACCAAGTGCTGAAATAATTAATAATAAATAAAAAATAAATGAATAAACTAATAAGCTGCCGCACATAAAGTGCGATGTGCTGCGGTGATGAGGTGATACGATAAATCAGCGCTTATAGTGAAAAATAAATAATAAAAGAAGTGAGCACAATGTGGATACCTTTCTGCTGCTTCTGTCCCCAGGATGTGCCAGCCCCGACGCGCGTTTCGGCGTACCTTCGTCAGGTACGCCGAAACGCGCGTCGGGGCTGGCACATCCTGGGGACAGAAGCAGCAGAAAGGTATCCACATTGTGCTCACTTCTTTTATTATTTATTTTTCACTATAAGCGCTGATTTATCGTATCACCTCATCACCGCAGCACATCGCACTTTATGTGCGGCAGCTTATTAGTTTATTCATTTATTTTTTATTTATTATTAATTATTTCAGCACTTGGTCTTAAATATATGTGTATATATACATATTTATACAGGGATTTTTTGTACACTTTTTTATTCACTTTTTTTCAACACATTGCACTTTATTTGTGGTAATATATTTATTATTTATTATTAATTAATCTTTTTTATTGTATATTTGTTTTATTTTTTTATATTACATTTTTTAATATATATATATTTTTTTACACAGTTCTTTCTTGCTTGCACTTATCATCTGTAGTTTTGCACTTGATATATATGTTTATATATTTATATATTATACATTAATTATAAATTTTTGTTTTCACTAGATTTTGTATGACATTATTGTTGGTGTATTTTTACTAAGTATTTACAGCTGTCCCCTGGCTGTGCCTTCATTTTGGCATTGACCTCCCCTTATTAATTTATTTTAATTATATATATAATGTATACATTTGTTTGTTAAATAATAAAATAAAGAAATTTTAATTATTGGACATTTTCCTCGGTTTTTTCGTTTGTTTTAACTTTTGATCTTTTGTTGTGTTTTATTGTATATTTTTCCTGTCTGTCTCAATACCTCCCTGTGCGTAAGGTTTCCTTGAATTCATATTCATTAATTGCTTAAGTAAACTTTGTTAACCCCTTCTCTGCCTCCTGTTGTTCACTGCATCCAATCAACCTCTAAATTTTTGGCATAGTCGGCAGGAAGCAGTCTGGCAGCATGGAGTCGGCAGAACAGGCAGCCGGGTCCAGGGCCAGAATCTCCTTGGGGGCCATGTTAAGAAATTTGCCCAACTTCATGGGGTCCAACACCATGTTGGGGAGCTGGACTGAAGGTATGAGGGGTATGTTGAGAATGCACTCGATGACTTACGAGCTAGAGGTTGAGGTGGTCCAAAGTGGGGAAGCAACAGTGAATGCTGTCACTGAATCCCTCTGGGTCGAAGAGATGAGGAAAGAGCTGCTGAGTATCCAAAGAGAATTGGCCCAGATGAAAGATATATTGGAAACTGGTCCAAGCGCCAGTAATGAGGTCATAAGATCCTGACGGCTGAGGTCTGTCACCTGCTTTAACTGTGGAGAGATAGGACACTTTGCCGTGGAATGTCCATGGCGTGGCGACCTCGTCCACCCCGGCCATTAAACTAGAGGTCTCCGAGCCTGGGGGACGTCACCGGGAGCCAGATTGGAAAGGAAGGAGTAGTGAAAGTACCACAATCTTGTGTCCACATGCCTGCTAGTTTGGGCTGAATTTGGTGGGTGAGCAGTGCATTGTCTGGTGAAAACAGGGTCTCAGATGACCACGATGCCCGAAGCCGACTTTCATCGACATTTTCCGGAGACGCTACGGCCTGAGTGGGGCTCGGTAGTGAAGTTGACGGCGGCAAACCATCTGCCCATCCAGGTCGCAGGGGTGGTGTGGATGCAAGTTTTTCTGTGTGGCAAAGACCTTGGACGGAAGGGTGTAGTGTTGACCCAGAGCGAAGCCGACCCCAGTCATACCGTCACTTTGGGAATGAACATCCTGAAGGAGCTCGGGAAAGTGCTTCTGGATGAACCTGCTCACTTATCCCTGAAACAGGGGAGCACTCATACCCCCCAGCAGCTAGTATTTCAATGACTGCTTCGTGCCACTCAAGCCCAGGAGTCATCCAGACATGGAGAAGCGTTAGGAAAGGTGACAGTGCTGAACTCTGCTAAACTCACACTACCACCAGGACAGACTGTACTGACCCTGCCTGTTCGAGCCCACGCTCTGCTGGAGGGGGTGGAAGTACAGCTAGAACCCTCCTTGACTGAATCACTGCCAGCCAGACTGTTGGTGGCCCGAACTTTGGCCGTTGTGCAAGACAGAACCGTACTAGTGCGCTGCGTTAACCTGAACAATCAAGAAGTAGTACTACCACCAAGTAGCAAAGTAGCACGGATAGTGGAAATGCCTGAGGAAATCGTTCTGCCCCAGGCCGTACAGTTGTCAGTTAAATGGGAAAACCCTTGGTCAGTGACAGTCACCACGTCTCCAACATCGGAGCCCCAATAAATCCACGAGGGGCATCTCATATTAGAACAGATGCATGCCAAGTTGTCCGAACTCACACCTGCTCAAGTTCAACAAGTGCAGACAGTATTGGGGCGGAACAGGTCCATGTTTGCGAGTCATGAGGACGACTTTGGCTGTACTACGGGTATCACCCATGAAATACCAACAGGGAACCAGGCACCTATCAGAGAGTGTTACCGGCAGATTCCTCCTCAGCTATATCAGGAAGTATGAGAGATGCTTGGTCAGATGCTACAGGCAGTCATCAATAGGGAGAGCCAAAGTCTGTGGGTGGCCCCCATCGTGCTGGTACGAAAGAAAGATGGGACATTGAGGTTCTGCGTAGACTATCGCAAGTTTAACGCCTGCACCATGTGGGACACATACCCTCTGCCTCAGATTGAAGAGTCCTTGTCCGCTTTGGGGAAAGCCAAATTCTTCTCGACGTTAGATCTCGCTAGCGGATGCTGGCAGGTGCCCATGTCGGAGAATGACTGGGCGAAGACGGCTGTTATCCTACCCATGGGACATTTTGAATTCAACAGGATGCTCTTCGGCCTTGCCAACGTTCTGGGTACGTTCAAACATTTGATGGAGAGGTGTTTGGGAGACCTGAACTTTGAGGCCATGCTCATATACTTGGATGACATCATGGTGTATGCTCCTTCATTTGAAGATCACCTGCGGAGACTAAAGCAAGTACTGAACAAAAGTATGGACTGAAGGTGAAACCCCAGAAGTGCCACTTGTTCTGGACTCAAATTGTGTATCTAGTTCTGGACTCAAATTGTGTATCTAGGTCTTGTCGTCTCAGCAGATGGAGTGGAGCCGTCCTGGGAGAAAATCAGGGTGATCTAGGACTGGTTAACCCCTGAGACCATGAAGGACGTCCGAGCGTTTCTAGGATTGACAGGGTACTATCGAAGGTTTGAGAAGTTCTTTGCCTGTGTGGTGTAGCCCCTGCTGGAGCGCTTGAAAGGGGTACCCCCGAATGCAAAAGGCCAGTCCATCTGCTTGGAAGAGAAACAAGAAAAAGCTTTTCGAGACCTGAAGAAGGCGCTGTCTGAGGCACCAGTGCTGGCCTATGTGGACTCTTCTGTGTCATTCATTCTCCACACTGATGGAAGCTTACACAGGTTGTGGGCTGAGTTATGACTGGTACAGGATGGGAAAGTGAGGGTGATCGCTTATGCTAGTCGGTCACTTCATGATTCCGAACACAACCCGGACAAACTACAGTTCTTTCAAGCTGGAGTTGCTGTCGTTGGTGTGGGCTATGACGGAGAGGTTTGCGGAATATCTGGCCAGTTCACACGTGTTTATTTGTCCTCCTGTAGCTCCCCAACTTGAGTTTGCTATCCTGGTAAAGCATATCTAGTAAGAGTAATATCTTTTCTTGCAATGCAGTGTTTACAGAAATGTGATTAACTGTATAGCAGCCAGTGCACAGAAGATGTAATTAGAAACCTGTGTATTTCCATGTAAAGTTTGCATCACACTGTATACTTCCCTGCAATTGTAAGTGTTAGCTGTGTGATCATCTGCCCAATATTTATCTATATCGTTTGTATTCTCATAGCTTTACCGCATGTTCTATACTGTTCACCAATAAACAAGTTAGACTACAGAGAACAGTCTGCTTATTTGGCAGACAGAACAGTGGTTTATGCTGTATGCTAGATTGCACACCGTGTCATCATGTATGAAGGCAGAACAACCCTACATCTTCTCCTTCATCTCTTCTTACCACCCGATCCATACACTTCACAGTTCTGCACCACACTACATCTCATACTCATCTGTCTACCACTCTACTCTACAAATTCTTTCCAATTCTGCTAATGATCTAAGGCTAACATCCTCCATAATTCAGACCACCCATGACTATGCTCGTGCTGTGGCAGGTCTCTTGGATGCATTACCACAAAATTCAGGTCAATTGTCAGTATCCACAATTTTAAAAATGCCCTAAAAACATATTTTATTCGCTAATCTAATTCTTCTCCCTTTCCTCTTCCCTATATTTTCCTCAGAATCGTTTCCCTTTATTTAGCAGTATTCTCCACACTCCTTGCAGTCAATAGTTCCTTATATTTGTGTGTTCAAAGATATTAGCTGGTGATCGGCTTGTAAGGTGGTGAACAGGAATAGTGCCATCGGACAGAAATGCTCTCTGGGGCCGGAACTATCGGGGCCATCACCGCTGTTGCAGGGGGGTGACTTGCCTGACATGCCTGACCGGCCTGGGCAGGAAGAGTTCGAGCACCTGACTAAACTGGGTGTGGGGGACTTAAAAGGAGCGGAGCAGGAAGAAGGGAGACTTGGCGGGAAGGTGACTGCAGAGCAGGACGAAGGTTGACTCCTTCTCCTCAATTGCCGCCACTGAAGCCAGTCCCTCACAGACTGTTTCCCTCTCGCATACTGTACCCAGTGTCTTCCCACGAACAGGACCTGTAACGGGTAGTGCAGCAGACTTAGCGACCCTTCCTGGATGTTGTGATCCTGTACAAGGCCTTCTCATCCCTGCAGCCTGTACGACATCGTGCTCTCGGCGTGTCACGTAACGCCTCAACAACTCACAGCAGGAACTTTATTCCAAGTTCATCGGACCCAAGTTCAACATACCAAGTACAGCGACCCCAAGACCAACGGATCAGGATACTTCGGCACGATTCCCAAAGCATACAGTACTTCCATCGACATTTTCTGGAAAAGCTACGGCCCGAGTGGGGTCCAGTAGTGAAGCTGATGATGGCAAATCACCTGCCCATCCCAGTCGCAGGGGTGGTGTAGATGCAAGTTTCTCTGTGTGGCAAAGACCTCGGACGGAAGGGGGTAGTGTTTACTCAGGGCAAAGCTGGCCCCAGTCATACTGTCACTTTGGGGATGAAATCCCTGAAGGAGTTCGGCAAAGTGCTTCTAAATGAACCGGCCCACTTATCCCTGAAACAGTGGAGCACCCATACCCGCCAGTGACAAATATTTCAATGACTAATTCATGCTGCTCAAGCCCTGGAGTCATCCAGCCATGGAGAAGCATTGGGAGTGGTGATAGTGACGAACTCTGCTTAACTCACTCTACCACCGGAACAGACCCTGCCTGTTCTAGCCCATGCCCCACTGGAGGGGGTGGAAGTACAGCTAGAACCCTCCTTGACTGAATCGCTGCCAGCCGGACTTTTGGTGGCCTGAACTTTGGCCGTTGTGCAAGATGGAACTGTGCTAGTGCACTGCGTTAACCTGAAAGACCAAGAAGTACAACTATCACCAAGGAGCGAGGTAGCATGGATAGTGGGGTTGCCTGAAGAAATCATGCTGCCCCAAGCCCTAAAATTATCAGTTAAGTGGGAAGACCGATGGCGCGTGACAGTCACCACGTCTCCAACGTCGGAGCCCCGATACATTCACGAGGGGCGTCTTATATTAGAACAGATGCGTGCCGAGTTGTTCGGACTCACACCTGCTCAAGTTCAACAAGTAGAGATGGTGTTGGGGTGGTACAGGTCCGTGTTTGCGAGCCATGAGGATGACTTTGGCTGTAGTACTGATATCACCCACAAAATACCAACAGGAAACACAGCATCAGAGAGCGTTTTCGGCAGATTCCTTCTCAGCTATATCAGGAAGTACGAGAGATGCTCGGTCAGATGCTACAGGTGGGCGTCATCAGGGAGAGTCAAAGTCCATGGGTGGCCACCATCCTGCTGGTGCGAAGGAAGGATGGGACATTGAGGTTCTGCGTAGACTATTGCAAGCTTAACGCCTGCACTGCGCGGGACTCATACCCTCTGCCTCGGATTGGAGAGTCATTGTCCGCTTTAGGGAAAGCTAAATTCTTTACAACATTAGATCTCGCTAGCAGATACTTTCAGGTGCCCATGTCAGAGAAGGACAGGGCAAAGATGGCTTTTATCCTACCCATGAGACTCTTCGAATTCAACAGGATGCCCTTCAGCCTTGCCAGCGCTCCAGGTACGTTCCAGCTTTTGATGGAAAGATGCTTGGGAGACCTGAACTTTGAGGCCATGCTCATATATTTGGACGACATCATAGTGCATGCTCCCTCCTTTAAAGAACACCTGTGGAGACTAGAGCAAGTGCTGAGTCATCTGCAAAAGTACGGACTGAAGGTGAATCCCCAAAAGTGTCACTTGTTCCGCACCCAAATTGAGTATCTAGGCCATGTCTTCTTGGCGGTTGGTGTGGAGCCGTCCCGGGAGAAGATCAGGGTGATCCAGAACTGGCCAACCCCTGAAACAGTAAAGGACGTCCGAGCATTCTTAGAATTGATGGGGTACTACCGAAGTTTGTGAAGAACTTTGCCCATATGGTGCAGCCCCTGCTGGAACTCTTGAAAGGGGTATCCCCGAGTGCAAAAAGCCGGCCCATCCGCTGGGAGAAGAAACAAGAGAAAGCTTTTCGGGACCTGAAGAAGGCGCTGACAGAGGCACCGGTGATAGCCTATGCGGACTTTTCTGTGCCGTTCATTCTCCAGACTGACGGAAGTTTACAAAGGTTGGGGGCTGTGTTGTCACAGGTACAGGACAGAAAAGAGAGGGTGATTGCTTACGCTAGTCGCTCCCTTTACGATTCTGAACGCAACCCGGACAACTACAGTTCCTTCAAGCTGAAGTTGCTGGCATTGGTGTGGGCTATGACGGAGAGGTTCGCAGAATATCTGGCCGGTTCAGAGATGTTGGTGCGCATTGATAATAATCCGTTGGCACATTTGAAGAACGCTAAGTTAGGGGCCCTCCAACAGCGTTAGTAGCCATAATGGCGAAGTTCCAGTATAAGATTGCGTACAAGAGGGGGCCGAAAACACCCACGCTGAGACCTTGTCTAGGGCAAGGCATGCGACACCTGGACAGAATCCTGATGAGATGCTAGAGGATGAGGAAGTTCCCCGATTTTGGAAGACTGCTGAAATGGTGGCAACTACGCTGGGCCAAATTCAGACCTCCTCGCACGAGGGAGTGTTGGGAAGGTCAAGGGATGAGTGGGTCCATCTACAGCAGGAGGACGGTGAACTTTCTCTGTTTCAACAATGGGTGACGGTGAAACAATTACCCAGGCAGGAACAAAGAGATGCTCTGACTCCCGAAGCGCTGAGAATACTTCGACAGTGGGAGCGACTCTAAATGAGAAATGGCCTGCTGTACCGTAAAGTCCAGCTACAGAAAGAATTAGTAGCCCCTTGACAGGTGATGATCCCCGAAACGGTGCTCTCCAAAATCACCACGGAAGCTCACGAGAGAGGAGCCCATTTTGGTGTGGAGAAAACTTTTCAATGGCTTCAACGGTTTGTTTACCATCCTCGTTTGAGAGCAGCAGTTGAGGAAGCTTGTAAACTCTGCCGGGCATGTGAATTGTCCAAATCTCCAGAACAAAGAGCTCCAACACAGACTATTGTGGCATCAGCACCCCTGGAACTATTAACTGTTGACTATTTGACCATCGGGATGGTGCACCAGGGGTATGACCACTGTCTGGTAATGATTGATAATTTCTCAAAGTTTGCTGTGGTAACACCCACTTGAGATCAAATGGCGGCCTATGCTATCTGCAAAAACTTTACTCAGGCCTACGGATGCCGTCAGCGGTTTCACTTGGATCAGGGAGCCTGCTTCTTAGGGAGAGTTATGGATGAATTACAACAGATCTATCAGTTCGACCAGTCTCACACCACACCGTATCATCCCCAAGGAAATGGGGCCTGCGAACGATTCAACCATATCCTTATACAAATGCTGAGAACCTTGGAGGAAGATCGAAAGATCCGGTGGCCTGAGTAGGTATCCAAGTTGGTATGTATCTATAACAATCGAGTACATCAGACTACTGGTTTCACGCCATATGCTGTGCTGTTCGGCCATGAAGGGAAAGAAGTCGCAGAGCTGGAATTGGACCCAGGGGAGGACTACCCACAGACGGGGGTGTCTACCTGGGTTCGAGAACATCGCCATCGCCTGCAGACTCTACATTGGGTGGCCCAGACTCGACTCCAGAAGAAGGAACATCCTGAGAGACTCCCTCTACGAGGAACAGATTTTGTGGTCGGAGACCGGGTGTTGGTGAGGGACAAACGCCCATGGGACAAACTGGAGAATGGATGGAAGAGCCGGCCATACTGAGTGAAGCATCAGGTTGGCATTAAAAGACCCGTCTATGAAATCCAAACAGAAAGAGAGGGAGATGCCCCCACTCGGGTGGTTCACCGAGGAATGCTCCAGCCATGCCACTCCAAGGATCCTGTGCTAGTGGATGAAATTGCAGAGGTTCCTGAGTTGGTCTCTCCCGCAGTGGAGGAGGAGGACACGGATCAACAGCTGGAAAATGTGTCCGAGAGTCAGGGCCCTGGGGTCTCAGAGGAGAACATCACGGCGGGCACTGAAACTAAACTTGGGGACGCCACTACTTCTTCCAACCTACGTCGTTCCGAACGTACAACGGCTGGACAGCCCCCCAACTGATACAATGAAGTTCAATTCATTTGACAACAAGTTGATGAAAAAGGGCTACACACATAACTAGCTCTAGGATGTCTCGCCCGTGGAAAGGTGAGTGAAAGGAAAAGGGGAGTGTAAGGGGGTGAACAGGAATAGTGTCATCGGACAGAAATGCTCTCTGGGGCCGGAACTATCGGGACAGTAACCGCTGTTGCAAGGGGGTGACTTACATGTCCTGCCTGGGGAGGAAGAGCTCACCTGACTGAAGGGGCTGTGGGGGACTTAAAAGGAGTGGAGCGCAGGAAGAAGGGGGACTTGGCGGGAAGGCAACTGCAGAGCAGGACGAATGTTGACTCCCTCTCCTCAATTGCCGCCACTGACCCCAGCCCCTCACAGACTGTTTGCCCCTCGCATACTGTACCCAGGGTCTTCACATGAACTGGATCTGTAACGTGTAGTGCAGAAGACTTACCAACTCTTCCTGGACGTTGTGATCCTGTACGAGGCCTTGTCATCCCTGCGGCCTGTATAACATCGGGCTCTCAGCGTGTAACGTCACGCCTCAACAACTCACAGCAGGAACATTATTCCAAGTTCAATGGACCCAAGTTCAACGGACCCAAGTTCAGTGACCTCAAGACCAACGGATCGGGATACTTCGGCTCAGTCAGGAGACAGTGCATCTAATTCTTATGCCACAGAGCCAGAGACTTTGTTCATGGACTACCACTCCGTCGGGAACTGTTCCAACCGTTCTCCCAAAATATCTTCAATCGATAAGTCTACATCTTCATTTTTATTCTCTTTTTGTATTTTATTATATTTCACTGTTTAGCCCTACACCTCCCTACGCGGAAGGTTTTCTTGAATACTTATTCATTAATTGCCGAAGTAAACTTTGTTAATCCCTTCTCTGTCTCCTGTTGTCCACTGCATCTGACGAACCTTTACAGGCTCATGCAGCTTCATGTGTTCTACTTAATGGCAGAGCGCTAGGGGTATGGCAGCCACTGTGCTTCATAACCATAGAATAATGCCACCTGAGTGCCTATTAGCAAAGAAAGTCCCCCAGGTGCTCCTTTTGGTAAGTATTAATGACCCATTTGTGCCACCACAAAAAATATTTATTTTGTGCCTTCCTTGTTGAGTAATTTTGGCACATCAGCCTCTCCTGGGAATCTTCTCAGTTACTGCGTTGGACTATTGTGTAGCTGTTTCCGTGAACTGGTATGTTTCCATAATGTTTTGCAATTCTAATTACCTTTGTCGAATAAAAATGTTTGTTAGTCCTTTTATCCAATAACTGATGTCACCTGTAGGACTTTGTGCAATTAGGAGTTTCCTAGTTTTAGTTCCGACTTTGCACCTGTTTATCATGTACTTTTCGTGCAGGGACCATAGCGGGAAGCGGCCATCGTCATATCATTACAATATTCCCTTTGTCTGCAGTTCCCGCTACGTGTAGTTATAACGGGTGCTGTGTTCTACAGTATAATAACTGATTATTATCATTACATAGTGACAGAGTGAATACCTTTACTGACAAGCTCTCTCTGGGAGTTTAATTGGTGGACTATTGTCCCCAGGCAGGACCACCCATCCTCCCCACGTAGCTCTAACCTTTCTGTATCCTCCTCCATATTCTGCATTCATTCTTGCACCTTGGCTGGTAACAGCTACAGCTTGATTAATGGTGTATTTTTATCTGACAGTAATTGGAGTGAAATCACATTCCAGGTGCCACCTCAGTCTCCTATTATTTCCTGCCCACTGCAAGATTTCTCAGCAGCTGGGTGAATGGGACACTGTGTGCTCACACCCACTCCGTTGACACATTTATAACGTACTCCTGGTTTGTCAGTAATGAGTCCAGAAAAGTTGATTTCTACGCCATATAGTGTTCCCTCGGGATGTCCTGTCTTCAACTTGGATCTCCAAGTACTTCTGTCGCTGTGTGCATCCTCCACGTGACCAGTCTTCTTCTTTCATTTATGCACTACCATCTCTAATGGTATGTCCAAAATTACATAAAGCTTCAGTATGGTCCTTGTCTCTTGTCATGGATGGGCAAACACATTGTTGAACTTTGGTTTTGCTAAAGACTTCTGAGATGTTAAGTCAAAGTCCATCATTGACTTCATTCAGTCTAGTCTTTGGTTCAAGTGTAAGGTTCTTTGAGGTCAACTCCGTTCAAATTTACATTGGCAGTTACAATCGACTTTCCTCGACATCTCTGCTTGAAGATTGAGGATTTTTGCTATGTTCCCAATTCTATAAAATGCAATTTCCCTATTTTCTCATTGCAGAAGATCGGGTTGCACGCAAGTTTGCTCTTGGCGCTATCTGGGAAAACGCTCTGTTACGCATGTGGTTGTGGAACCACTGTGCCACAGTCCAGTAAGAGCCTGCAGGTGTGTAACTAAGCAGACACCTGCTTATTCACTAGAGCCCCTGTTGGTGTGGTTAGACTTGAGCCCAGGTGGACGCTGGGTTCACCTCCAGGATAGACCCCGAAGCCATGGCAGCCGACCCCCAAAGAGGCAGGGAAGCAGTTCTGGACAGGAACTAGTTAGCAAAAGGGAAGATGGTTGGTAGACAGATGTTGAATCGGGTACAGGCAGGACAGGTACAGGAACACGGGATGGCCACAAGTACAAGATCACAGTTGTAGTTTCACAGGTGCAGGTTCAGATGGGTCAGGAACAGGGCTAGGCACAGGCAGAATGGGTGCGGTTAAAGGTTCAGCAGGATGGACAGGATTAGATGCAGATGGGGGACAGGGTTAGGTAAGCGGAATGGACAGGATCAGATTCAGAGCACACAGGTGCAGGGACCTTACAGCTGGTTAACAGGAAACTCTGATACTAATGTTGCTAAGGCACTTCCCATTTGGGTAAGGTGTCTTAAATATCCAATGTCTCCAGCAATTGGCTGGGAGCATTTTTCAAAAGCACGCACGGCCCCTCTAAGAAGCAGGGAGCATTGCAATGTCCACTCTCCAGTCAGGTGCATGTCACATAGACTTTTCTGCAGGATGGCATCTAGGAACGCAGTTTATCAACTAACACAAAAAATGGAGACATCTCTCATCATCTTTGTCATAAGAAAATTAAGATCTATAAAACCTCCAAGAGAAAAATGACAAGCTAAACCCTTTTGGGAGTAGGATCACATGTTTAACATATGGCAAGAGAGTAAATTACGTATAGCTAAGTGACAAAAACTAATTAAAATCCCCTATGAAGCAGTGATCCCCTGCAGTGCCCTGGTGATTAAAACAAGATATCTATTGTGGGAAACAGGAATTGAGTCTAAAATTTGTGAAGCAAGAGGCAGAAGCTTCTATTATGAAAGAATCCCTCCAGTTGTGGTGTTGGTCAGATATGAATTCTGCGGTTTGTGTCGATCTAATATTTCTTGAATATATATTTTTAGCTTCGTAGAGAAGGGACTGACGTAAAGCACTCACATCACCATTGGGCCACTAGAATCCCTCCAATTGAATAATGGCCTGTTAGGTGAAGCTTCTTCTGTCATATTTGGGGTATATGTAACGGTAAAATCATGACAACAATGTCTAACACTGGGGATCTTCAGAGGCAAAGATATCTCAAAAGATGGGGATTTCATAAAATCATGAAGGGCTGAGAACATCCCACAATTTGACCCCATGAGCTCATCAAGTGGAGATGTGTGGGCATAATTTAGGAGCTAATAAAAAGCAAAACCTGGATCTGGATCAATGGTCAGTTCAGGAATTTACAGCTCGCTGTTGTTTTGTCCATTCTCCTAAGAAGTACCTCCCTCCGCTAAGCTGTGAGACAATTATATGACATAGTTTAAGTAAGTTTCTTTTGTCATTCCTTTTTATATTTTTTAACTGTAGAAATTGTATTGTTACCATTTTGCATATATATATACTATATATATATACAGTGAATGAAATAATTATTTGATCCCTTGCTGATTTTGCAAGTTGCCCACTGACAAAGACATGAACCGTCTATAATTTTAAGGGAAGGTTAATTTTAACATTGAGAGATAGAATATCAAAAATAAAATCCAGAAAATCACATTGTATAAATTATATAAATTTATTTGCATTTTGCAGTGGGAAATAAGTACCATATATACTCGTGTATAAGCCAAGATTTTCAGCCCATTTTTTTGGGCTGAAAGTCCCCCTCTCGGCTTATATGCGAGTCATATACCAGGGGGTCGGCGAAGGAGGGGGGCGGGGGTGTCAGGTCATACTTTCCCCCTCCTGGCGTGGTCTCTGCAGCCCCCCTGCTTCTCCCAGTCTCCTTCAGTGTTCACATGGTACCGCTCATTAAAGTCATGAATATGCGCATATTTATGACTTTAATGAGAGGTACCATGTGACCGCTGAAGGAAGGAGCCTGAGACCAGGAGAAGCGGGGCTGCAGAGGCCGCGCTAGTAGGGGTAAGTATAAGCTATATTCACCTGTCCCGGGTCTATCGCTGTGCGCTGCTCTGTCCTATCCATGTCCTCTGTCTGTGATGTTCAGGTCAGAGGGCACGGTGACGTAGTTAGTGCGTGCTGTGCCCTCTGCCTGAACGTCACTGTCAGGACGCGGAGGAGAGAACAGAGCGTCGCGCAGCGATGGAGTGGGGATCGGTAAATATCGCCAGTGCCAGGGTCCTGAGCCAACGGTGACATCAGAACCTGTCACCCACCGCCTGCTCCGGACACCGGCACCGGGCCCCCAGCGACGAGAGGTGAGTATGTGGTTTTTTTATTATTTGCAGCGGCAGCAGCAATATATTGGGGCATAATTATGGAGCAGCAATATATGGGGGCATAATTATGGAACAGCAATATATGGGGGCATAACTATGGAGCAGCAGTATATGGGGGCATAACTATGGAGCAGCATATAGAGGCATAAACTATGGAGCAGCATATGGGGGCATAAACTATGGAGCAGCATATGGGGGCATAATTATGGAACAGCATATGGGAGCATAATTATGGAGCAGCATATGGGGGCATAATCTATGGAGTAGCATATGGGGCATAATCTATGGAGCAGCATATGGTGGCATAATCTATGGAGCAGCATATGGGGGCATAAACTATGGAGCAGCATATGGTGGCATAACTATGGAGCAGCATATGGGGGCATAATGTATGGAGCATCTTATGGGGGCATAATCTATTGAGCATCTTATGGGGCAGCATATGGGCCATAATCTATGGAGAATTTTATGGGGGCATAATCTATGGCGCATTTTATGGTAGCATAATCTATGGAATATCTTATGGGGCCATACCTTTATGGGGCAGCATTATATGGCATGTATTTTGTATGGAGCATCTTATGGTGCCATCTTGGACTATATGGAGCATTATATGGGGCTCCTGATTCAATATGGATATTCAAAAACATTTAACCTATGGATGTCTCAATTAATTTTACTTTTATTAGTATCTGTTTTTATTTTTGAAATTTACCAGTAGCTGCTGCATTTTCCACCCTAGGCTTATATGCGAGTCAATAAGTTTTCCCATTTTTTTGTGGCAAATTTAGGGCGGTCGGCTTATAAGCGGGTCGGCTTATACACGAGTATATACGGTATTTGATCCGCTACCAACCATTGAGAGTTCTGGCTCCTACAGACCAGTTAGAGGCTCATAATCAACTCGTTACCAGCATTAAAGATAGCTGTCTTACATAGTCACCTTTATAAAAGACTCCTGTCCACAGACACAATTAATCAGTCAGACTCTAACCTCTACAACAATGGCAAGACCAGAAAAATGACTCACCAGCGATATGAACTTGTCAGGATCGCTGGTGAGTCACTACATGATCGCTGGGGAGCTTCCAAACAGGCAGCTTCACCAGCGATCAGCATCAGCGACACGGGGGTAACAAGCGACGCACGGCACTTAGAAACCTGATGTGTACCTTGGTTACCAGCTCCCTGCACCAGCTCCCTGCATATGCGTGCTGGCCAGCGGGAGACCAGCAATCAAAAAAATGTCCTGGCCATTCCAGGACGATCAGCAATAACCGGCAGGGGGGCCGGTCGCTGGTCAGTGTCACACACAGCGATCTCACTGGTGAGATCGCTGTTGCATCACAAAACTTCAGACTTCTTTGGCGGCGAAAATAATGCGTCACAAGTTCTAATCATTGTGCGCATGCTCAGTGACATCATAGAGTGTGAGTTCACCCGCATGTGCACTATGCTGCGACGGCGGTGGAGGAGGTGACTGGATGTGCGCGGAGTCTGGGGCGCATATGCCGTAACCATCGGCGCTACATTAGCAGCACATAATTAAACCTGTGAGGCTGGACAATCCATCAACCCATTTGGTAAAGCAGGTACGCGAAACATTCATCAGGGGCTGTTAGGAAGGTGACAGCAGTTCTGACTGACTATGGGTAAGTAGAAATGATATCTCCTGGATAGGCTTTATTACCTTATGCACTTTACTCTTTGAGCTTATCTGCCTACTACTATTGATGGTGCACTGATGTATGCCACAGCTTCTCTTGGTCTCATTATTTGACTTCTGTCTGTCTTCCCTTTTTACCTACCTCCATGTCTCCTCTATATGCTTCATTACACTATGGTTCATGTTCTCTATTTTAATACTGTTTGTCATTTTTTGTATAAAAATATTTGTCTAGTTAATAATTTTCAGTGGTTTATGGCTTACTCCATTTTTCTAGTCTTGCAACCGTATTGGGAGTACTCCACGTATATTATATTTCCCGTACACATTAGGAGAGCTATACCCTAACATGCTCTCAGCCCCATTACAGAAATTGTGCTTTCTGATTATTGTTTTAACATGGGCTTGACCAAAGAGCTTTCTAAGGATGTCAGGGACAAGATCATAGACCTGCAAAAAGCTGGAGTTGGCAACAAAACCATAAGTAAGATGCTGGGTGAGAAGGAGACAACTGTTGGTGCAAAAGTAAGAAAATGGAAGAAATACAAAATGACTGTCAATCAACATTGATCTGGGGCACCATGCAAAATCTCACCTCATGGGGTAGAGTTCATCCTAAAACTACATGGAGAACTTGTTAATGATCTCAAGGCAGCTGGGACCACAGTCACTCTCATGACCGCGGCTGCTGTGCCTGCCCTGCCTGTCATGTCCGCAGCTGCCACACCTGCCTTGCGTTCCTCTACTTAACTCTCCATTCCGGCGCACCGCTTTCCCGCTGGTCGGGGGTCCCGGAGCTTCTCTCCCTCGCTGTCGATCTTCCGACCGGCGGTGGATCTGCGCATGCGTCCTAGCCCGCTGGCGCGAGCTCTGCCGTCCCTTTAACCCTGCAGCACCTGATCCGGAAGCGCTGTTGCTCCTATCAGGTGCTGTCTCAGGGTATATCAGGCAGGTCCTCCATAATAGAGGCGCCTGATTATCGTGTGCGTCTCGTACGCTTGTCTAGGCCCCTTTTGTGGGTACTTGCCAATATTCACATTTAACTCTGTCTATGTTTGTTTCTCCTAGGCCAGTCCTTGGCTTCCATTGTCTCTGTGTTCCCTGCCTCCTGCTTCGTCCTGGTTGTTCCCAGCCTCCAGCTCCAACCTGGTTGTGTCTCCATCAGATCCACCAGTCCAAGTTGTTTCTCTGTTTCTTCTTGAGCTGTCCCTCTCGGTGCCAGTTGTCACGGTATCTGACCCCCTCGGGCCTGCCCCTAACAATCCCTGTATAGAGGTTGGTTCCACCTTGTCCACTCACCCGGGGGAGCTTCGGTGCCGTGACCCCGAGGGTCCGCTCTTGGAAGCATGCCACCCCTAGGTGTCACAGCATAATCAGGCCATGGACCCCGCTGGTGCCTCGGCCGCAACCCAAAAAGAGCTGGTCTATTTGCGGGAAAACCAAACACGGATCATGTCCTTTATGAAATCCATGGACGCCCGGCTGTCCTCCTTGCAGACCTCCGATCTGGGAAATGCTGGCCGGTCTCCAGCAGGAGTTCGCTCAGCAGTGCAATACCCAGGCCCACATTCTCAGCTACATGGTGTCAGTGGATGACCGACTGCTCTCCCTACAGTCCTCCGACAACGCCTCTGCCCCACTTCGTCACCGTGCATTTCACCCTCTGCCGCTCTTAGGGAAACCATCTAGGTATAGCGGAGATCCCAAATTGTGTAGAGGGTTTTTGAACCGGTGCTGCCTTCATTTCGAGCTTCTGCCCCAGCAATACCCCATTGATCGAGCCAAAGTGGCGTTTATCGTGTCTCACCTCGAGGGAGAGGCCCTAGCATGGGTGAACCCTCTGTGGGAGCATGACGACCCTATTGTATCTAGCATACAGACTTTTATGGATACTTTCCGTAGAGTTTTTGATGGGACAGGGCGGTTAGTTTCCACCACCGAGTCCCTTTTTAACCTTCAACAGGGTACCCTCACGGTAGGACAATACGCTCTCCGCTTCCGTACATTGTCCTCTGAGCTGGGGTGGAATAATAAGGCATTGGTAGGGGCCTTTTGGCGGGGGCTTTCTGGCAAGATAAGGGATGAGCTCGCTGGTCGGGATACTGCAACTACCCTGGAGCACCTTATATCGCTAGCAACGCGTATAGACTTGCGCTTTCAGGAACGCTCTCGCGAGGCGCTTAAAGAGAGGAGATCCTTCAGGCTACACAGGCCTCCTAGTCCACGTCTGACCAGAGTCTCCAGTAGTTCTGCACCTGAGCCGATGCAGGTGGATCGGATACAGATGTCAGAGCAATGGTGGAGAGAAAGACTTGTGCAGGGCTTGTACCTCTATTGCAGTGGAGCCTCTCATTTTCTGTGTACTTGCCCGGAGAGGCCGGGAAACTCCTCCACCTAGGCCAGGTAAGAGAGGCCTCCCTAGGTGACTCTGATTCCACTCTACCCCTTACTATCTCTGCTCTAATTATCCTAGGTCGGGGGCGGGCATCTGGGCAGGCATATATGGATTTGGGTGCGGCAGGCAACTTTAATCGGCTCGAAGAAGTGGACAAGTATCAGATTCTGGTTATAACCCTGGAAAATCCACGTCTCATTGCTTCAGTGGATGGCAAACCTGTGCCCGTCACTATGGTTACTATGGAGCTGGTGATGCAAATAGGAGTCTTACATCAGGAAAAGATAGCCTTTTACATCTTGCCCAACCTATCTCACGCACTGCTTCTAGGTCTACCCTGGATCAGGTTGCACGAGCCAGTCCTCGACTGGCGCTAGAGTGAAGTTCTTCGTTGGGGCCACTCCTGTCATGAACGATGTCTGCTGCCGGTTAACTGACCCAGTTCTCAAAAGGCCTCCACCTATCTTCCTGGGCTTCCCATTGCTTATCAATCATTTGCTGATGTCTTCGATAAAAAGGAGGTGGAGAGTCTTCACCCGCATTAGTCCTACGATTGTCCGATTGAGCTAACTCCTGGGGCCACTCCTCTGAGGGGTAGAATCTATCCGCTGTCTCCGGCAGAGACATCGGCCAAGATTGAATACATCCGGGAAAATTTGACCAAGAGTTTCTTATGGAAATTATCTTCTTCTGCAGGAGCAGGTTGTTTCTTTGTCCGGAAAAAAGACGGATCCCTCTGACCATGTATTGACTACAGAGGTCTGAGTAATATTACAGTCAAGAACTGGTATCCCCTCCCGCTCATCCCTGAGCTTTTCGACCGCCTAAGGGGGCCTCGGATATTTACCAAATTAGATCTGCGGGTGCCTATAATTTGATCCATATATGCGCCGGAGATGAGTGGAAGAACGCCTTTAACACACGGGACGGCCATTATGAATATTTGCCCTTTGGACTCTGCAACGCTCCGGCGATGTTTCATCAGTTTGTTATCGAAGTCTTCCGGGACATCCTGTACTCTTTTTTCGTGGTATATTTGGATGACATCCTCGTCTTCTCTCCTGACCTAGCCTCCCATTGAAGAAGTGTTCGCCTGGTCCTGCAAAGAGTATGGGGAATCGCCTTTATGCGAAAATCGAGAAATGTCGTTTTGAACAAACTTCGTTGCCATTCTTGGGGTATATTATCACGGACACTGGATTAAGGATGGATTCTGAGTAATTGTCTGCTGTGCTTAAATGGCCTTGTCCTGTAGGAGTTAGCGCCATTCAACGGTTCCTTGGCTTTGCAAACTATTACAGGCAATTCATCCCTCATTTTTCCTCAGTGTCCAAGCCTATCTCCGCTCTTACCTTAAAGGGAGCTAAACCGAATGCCTGGACTTCGGTGGACGAAGATGCCTTTCAAACCCTGGAACGGACCTTTGCAACTGCTCCAGTCCTACATTGGCCAGAGGCCATCAGGCCCTTCACCCTTGAAGTAGATGCTTCCTCCACGGGAGCCGGGGCAGTACTTTCCCAGAAGACTTCATCGGGGCGCCTGGTTCCCTGTGGATTCTTCTCCAAATCGTTCTCTCCTTCGGAATGCAACTACTCGATTGGAGATCAAGAATTGCTGGCTATAAAAATGACTTTGTAGGAATAGATATCTTCTGGAAGGGGCCGGTCATCCCTTCATAATCTTCACCAATCATAAGAATCCGGTCTATATCCAGTCAGCCCAGAGACTTAATTCCAGACAAGCCAGATGGTCTCTGTTCTTCACCCTCTTTGATTTCAAGCTCCACTTCCGACCCGGTAATAAAAACACCAAGGCTGATGCACTGTCCAGGTCCCTTCAGTCAACTGAAGTGGAGGAGGTTCCTTTGAACATCATCGATCCTGCTAAGATCATCACAGTGGCTCCCGTGAATCTTGTTACTCCTCCGCCGAGCAAGACCTTCATCCCTGAAGGAGGAAGAGTGGATGTGTTACACTGGGAGCACTCCTCCAAGATTGCTTCGCTCTGAGTCCCTAATGCCTTCCATGTCTTGCTACTAAAATCAGTTGTCCTTAATCGGTATCATTCTGCACCAGTTTCAACCTCTCAGCCAATTTGTGCCGACAATATCTTCAAGGTAAGGGATATTCTGGCCATGAAGAGCATCAGGGGAGAACTTTCATTCTTATTGACTGGAAGGGGTTTGGTCCTGAAGAGAGGTCGTGGGAGCCACGGGAGAATATTAATGCTCCCCATATTCTGGGGAGGTTTTTGGCCAACCTCCGGAGGGGGAGGCGTAAGGGAGGTTCTGTCCTGACTGCCGCTGCTGCGCCCTCCCTGCCTGTCATGTCCGCAGCTGCCGCGCCCGCCTCACGCTCCTCTACATACCTCCCCGTTTTGACGCTCCACCTTCCTGCTGGTCGGGGGTCCCGGTGCCTCTCTCCCTCACTGTCAGTCTCCCGGCCGGCAGCGGATATGCGCATGCATCCTAGCCCGCGGGCGCACGCTCTGCCATACCTTTAACCATGCAGCACTTGATCCGGAAGCGCTGTTGCTCCTATCAGGTGCTGTCTCAGGGTATATCATAATCATAATGGAGGCGCCTGATTATCATGTGCATCTTGTACGCTTGTCTAGGCCCCTTTTGTGGGCACTTGTCCACTATTCACATTTAACTCTGTCTATGCTTGTTTCTCCTAGGCCAGTCCTTGGCTTTGATTGTCTCCATGTTCCCTGCCTTCTGCTCTGTCCTGGTTGTTCCCAGCCTCCTGCTCCGTCCTGGTTGTCCCCAGCCTCTTGCTCCGTCCTGGTTGTGTCTCTGTCAGTTCCACCAGTCCAGTCCGAGTTATTTCTCTGTTTCTTCTTGAGCCATCCCTCTCGGTGCCAGCTGTCGCGGTATCTGACCCCCTCGGGCTTGCCCCTAACAATCCCTGTATAGGGGTTGGTTCCACCTGGTCCGCTCACCCGGGGGAGCTTCTGTGCTGTGACCCAGAGTGTCCACTCTTGGAAGCACACCACCCCTAGGCATCACAGTGACCAAGAAAACCATTGGTAACACATTACGCCATAAAGGTTTAAAATCTTGCAGTGCCCACAAGGTCCCCCTGCTCAAGAAGGCACATGTGCAGGCCAGTCTGAAGTTTGCCAATGAACACCTGAATGATTCTGTGAGTGAGTGGGAGAAGGTGCTTTGGTCAGATGTGACACAAATTGAACTCTTTGGCATTAACTCAACTCGCCGTGTTTGGAGGAAGAAAAATGCTACCTATGACCCAAAGAACACCGTCCCCACTGTCAACCATGGGGGTGGAAACTTTATGTTTTGGGGGTGTTTCTCTGCTAAGGGCACAGGACTACACCACATCAATGGGAGAATGGATGAAGCCATGTACAGTAAAATCCTGAGTGACAACCTTCTTCCCTCCACCAGGACATTAAAAATGGGTCGGGGATAGGTCTTCCAGCAAGACAATGACCCAAAACATACAGCCAATGCAACAAAGGAGTGGCTCAAAAAGAAGCACATTAAGGTCATGGAGTGGCCTTAATCCCATAGAAAACTTATGGAGGGAGCTGAAGCTCTAAGTTGCCAAGCGACAGCCTCAAAATCTTAATGATTTAGAGATGATCTGCAAAGAGGAGTAGACCAAAGTTCCTTCTGACATGTGCGCAAGCCTCATCATCAACTGCAAAAAACGTCTGACTGCTGTGCTTGCCAAGAAGGGTTTTGCCACCAAGTATTAGGTCTTGTTTGCCAGAGGGATCAAATACTTATTTTCCATGGCAAAACGCAAATAAATTTATATAATTTATACAATGTGATTTTCTGGATTTTATTTTTGATATTCTATCTCTCAATGTTAAAATTAGCCTACACTTAAAATTATAGACTGTTCATGTCTTTGTCAGTGGGCAAACTTACAAAATCAGCAAGAGCTCAAATACTTATTTCCCCCACTGTATAATAAAATGATATGCTCATCAAGAGTTCCCCAATAATCGGCCTAGTAGTGGAAAAAGCCGCTGCCTCCTCCATTAATTATGAACAATATCTTCAGAACAGAAACCATATTTTCAAACTGTCACACCCAATACCAAGAGGTGATGGGGGCTATAATCGCTTGGGACGCTCCCATAATGCATGACCATACCAAAAGTAAAAAAGAGCACAAAAAGTCCCAAAATAAAATTCAAAGCTTATTCAAAAACATATAAAAAAAATCAAAGTGGTGATTATGGGTAAGAGCAGCTTCTAGCATGATATTAGTTTACTCCGTTCCCTTAAAGTGACGTACACCTTTTTTCTATTCCTGATATATGATTCTCTGGTGGTAACTTTTTCTCTTTTTCTTTCTCATTTTGTGCTACATTCTCATTTAATTTACTATTTTCTTCATTATCTTTATGTGCATAGCGTGAGACAGTGGGTGTTTTGTCTCCATTGAGTCTCATACTTATATGGGAACATCTATTGACTATAGGCACTTGCACTTTCAATTATTCTGCCGCTATGTCCTGCTCCTTCCTACCACTATAATAAAGGTGGACTCTGTGTGTTACACCTGTGATATCTATTTCCAACTGTGTCGTCATTTTGATTATTACTATGTCTTTGTTGCTTTTTAAATGTTTTTTGAATAAACTTTGACAGAATTTTATTTTGGGACTTTTTTTGCTCTTTTTTTCTTCTGGTATGCTCCTCCATTAAAGACAAAAAGGTAACAGAGGGTGGATCTGCACGACCTATCCTGCTGTGATATTTAACAATCTTCAATACAAACTAGGTGATGCCGAGTTAATCTCCTGGGAAAAAAATATCCTTTAGCAACAATCTGCAGCTACAAACTAAAAAGATTGTTGGTATAGCAGGTGCCTTTGCAGGATTATTTAGCACTCCTGCAGTGACTTGGATATCAAGGAGAAAAAATTATGTCCAACCAGCTTGGAGAGGATGCAACAAATCTCTTGTTTTGGCCAGCTTCTGACATGGTAGGGGAACCGGGTGCAAACTCCACATGTCTATTTGACCCTCCTCCGTCATTGAGCTTCTTTGCTTTCTTCAGTACTACCAACATCAGCTTTTGTTGCTTCTATCCAATGACAACCAGGAGGAACACCCAACCACCCTACTTTGGGCTCTTCAAATCCTCCTAGAAAGTCATCCATTGGGAACAGCCCTCCAATTATCACATCCATGGATATAGGTACATTACCTAATGAACAAAGACCTGCATGGAAGCTGTGTGCAATAGTGTTTGCCAAGTTGTGCACTACAGCAAACAATATTGACACAGCCCCCCGAGGAAGCCCACGCAAATCACACATTGGCTCTGGCCTTCTGCTGTGGGCTCTCACAAGGGTTACTATGGATAAGATGACCACATCATGACCTAATCCCCTACCTATCATCCTTATTCATGTGGTTCTCTCTTGCTTTTTTATTTTTATTTTTTGCACTGAATCAATACAAATGACACTATATACTTTGTGTATACCACTTGATTTGTGCAGAGTGCATCTAATACTATAATGAGACATCTTAATAGGTCACTATTGCATGACGCCATCTTTTATTCCTAGGGTTATTTGCTTACATTATGGATATTAGACTCCAGGCTATATCCTGTCCATAGGGATACTCTTACTTCCCCATGCCTTAGGCCTCTTTCACACATCAGGTTTTCGCCGTCAGGCGCGATCCGGCGCTTTTGACAGAAACCGGATCCGGCGAAATGCAATGCCGGATCCGGTTTCCCCCCCATTGACTTGCATTTGCGCCGGATCGCGCCGGATGGCCATGCGTTTCATCCGGTTTTCGCCGGATCCGGCAATGTGTCGCGATCCGGCGTCTGGAAAAAACGGCTACTGTAACGTTTTTTGTCTCCGGCGAAAAAGCCGGACACGCCGGATCCGGCACGTCCGGCTTTTTCACACAATGAAAGCCTATGAGCGCCGCAATGCGCCTGATCCGGCGAAAGCCGGATCCGGTGGCCGGATCCGTTTTTTTTGGTCTGAGCATGCTCAGTAGCTCTGCCCACTACAACCTGTCAAAGAAGGGCTGTAGGAACATGCTATATATAGTTTTCCAGTAGCCAATCCCGTTCGGAAGGCCACAAGGGTCAATTTTAAAAACCAGATCCGGCATAATACGTCGAAAAACGGATAAAAAAACGGATGAACCGGATGAGACGGATCCGGTTTTGTCTGTCAAGAACAAGACGGATCCGGCAGAAAACCGGATCCGGCACATCAGGTTTTACAAAACATTTGCCGGATCCGGCATTCCGGCACGACGCCGGATCGCGCCTGACGCCGAAAACCTGATGTGTGAAAGTAGCCTAACACTGTACTGTGTGAGATTGCATTTTTTGTGACATCCTGGTGCCATCACCTTTTTCCGTTTTTACCTTTTATTTTTTGCATTTGTAGTATCATGTTTTTGGGATCTTTTATGTATAATAAATTTTGCTATACTTTTGTTTGAATGGTTTATGGACTTTTTTGAATCCGAGTTTTTTTGTTTGGATATTTTTGATTAGCAAACAATATTGGTTGTGATGGAAGAAATTTAAGTACCAAAAAGTTGAGACAGCATACAAAGGCATATCTCTGACTTATTCTGAATAGGCCATATAAACGAAAACAGTGGTTTATAGCAGGGTTCCCCAACTCCAGTCCTCAAGGCCCACCAACAGGTCATGTTTTCAGGATTTCTTTAGTATTGCTCAGGTGATAATTGCATCACCTGTGCAATACAGAGGAAATCCTGAAAACATGACCTGTTGGTGGGCCTTGAGGACTGGAGTTGGGGAACCCTGGTTTATAGCACCTCACAGGAAGCACGGGTCAACCATACCCATAAAAAGGTGCACGTCCTGACTAAGGAGTCCCTCTTGGATTCAATACAGAGTCCACAGCATACAAAAAAACTGCGCTCCACACGTTGGTGAAATTAAATATTCACATTTAATCTGCCTTCTGTGGCAACATTTCGATCCAATGATCTTTATCAAGCACAGTGCTTGATAAAGATCATTGGATCGAAACGTTGCTACAGAAGGCAGATTAAATGTGAATATTTAATTTCACCAACGTTTGGAGTGCTGTTCTTTTGTATGCTGTTGTTCTGAATAAGCGTCTGCGTGTCAATACGATTTGCTTGTATCTCAAAACATCACTCCTTACTAAGGGCTCATACCCATATGCGAAAAAAAAAATGGTCCGAAATTCCGAATTCCGGACCGAAAAAACAGACGAGTGTCATGCGATTTCTGTGCGATTTTTAAACGGAGCATCTGTATGACATGCAATCCGCATGCAAAGTGATTTTAACATGAGCTTTTTACATACAGCAGTTCACTGTCCTTTACACATCATTTTAAAACTAAATATTCTTTAAAACACACATATATATACTGTATAGATATATATATGCAGAAAAACCTGATCAGCACCTCCTGATGTGAACAAGTGCAAGCTGCTAAACTGCATTAAAGGGAATCTGTCACCTCAATTTGGCGGGCTATTTAACTGCCTTGTGTCTGGTCCGATGGGCGGTGTTTTGTCTCCTTTCCTCCACAACATCCTTGTCCACCGTCCGCAATATTTTCAGGTATTTGAGCAGTTGTCCTCCATAGTCGGCGCGTGCGCAATGCAATCTTGCCTCGTGCACGCGCAGTATGCTTTGCCCAACTACGAGCAAAGCCGAAAAGCATTACTACGTATGCACCGGTGAACTATGTCCCGGAAGTATTTCACTGTGTTCAATATATGTATTTATATTGCTGAGATACTTGTAGATATATAGAAGAATAGTCGGTAATTCATTTGCCGTCATCTGTAAAATCACTGCAGGAGCCGACAGGATAAGAGAGATGAATTACATACAGTAAATACATGCAGAATAGGTAGATATATACATATGTGTGACAAATACAATTAGTATAGTGTGTGTGCAAAATTATGGACATGTATTTAATTAATAAAACATTATTTTGGGGAAAAAATGGTGTGGGCTCCCGCGCAATTTTCCAAACGAGCAAAGGGAAAGCCGACGACTGGGGGCTGATGTTTCTAGCCTAGGAAGGGGGCATGGATATTTTCCCCCCGGCTAAAAACATCAGCTCTCAGCCGTCCCAGAAAAGGCGCATCTCTAAAATGCGCCAATTCTGGCGCTTAGCCTTGCTCATCACACTTTCTCTGTAGCGGTGGCAAGTGGAGTAATAGTGACATCAAGCCCCAAGGTTAGTAATGGAGAGGCGTGAATAAGATGCCCCTATTACTAATCCCATAGTCAAATTGTAAAGAAAACACAGACACCCATTAAAAAATCCTTTATTTTAAATAAAGACACAGACTCCTTTATTATTCTTAATTAAACCATACTTACAACCACACCTAATCCATGCGAAGCCCTCGATCTCCTGTAATAAATATAAAATAAAAAAGGATCAACATACCATACCTGTCCGTCGTTGTGTCCCACGCTGTAATCCATACCTGGAGCATATACGGTTTTCTACCAGGTTTTCCTCCCCAGCTGGAAACCCACTGGTGAATGACGAGATGCTGGGAGCGGAGCTTCAGTGACTAGCGGTGGCATCACTGAGTCTGAGCTCCCTCACAGCCTGAACTGCCGTGACCTCTGTACCGTGGGAAATATCTATTTTTTTCTAACCTGTCAGTGTGATTTTACTGTACATCGCATATGAATTGCCAGCTTTTCAAAGGACAACGGTGCGTAAAAATCGGACAGCACTCGCGAGTGCTGTGCGATTTTTTTTCTTGCATCCATTGACTTGCATTGGTGAGTCTCGTCCAAGATACGCAGCAATTCACAACATATTGCAATTTTTTTCTCTGTCCTATTTCAACTGAGAAAAAAATTGCAGATGAGATGTAACTCATTGAATGACATTGGTCCGAGTGCAATCCGATTTTTTATCGGATTGCACTCGTCTGTATTTCTCGCAAATGAGTATGAGCCCTAATGTCAAAATGGTATGAGTGGCATGTGGTAGATCTACACCAGCTTACCCAGGCTTAGGCTCTCCACATTTGTGGCTCCTGGTGGATCTACACAAGCTTACCCAGGCTTAGGCTCACCACAATTGTGGCTCTTGGTGGATCTACACCAGCTTATTCAGGCTTAGACTCGCCACATTTGTGGCTTGTGGTGGATTTACACCACCTTACCCAGGCTTAGGCTTGTGGTGGATCTACACCAGCTTACCCTTGCCACATTTATGGCTTGTGGTGGATCTACAGCAATTTCCCAGGCTTAGACTCACCACATTTGTACAAAGAACATATTTAAAATAAATTACGAAATCCATGAAGGGAGTATTATTCTGAGGAGAAGGACACATTCAGCAAAACCTAAGGATGCAGATCATTAATCATAACGTTGGTGAATAGTCATCTTTCCCCACCAAAACAGCTGCATACACAGAAACGTGAGGCCATTTTCCAGTCCGGTCTCAATAAATTCACATATCAATCCTTCACAGGAAGACTATCTGAATCAAATCCACTGACATGAAACTGAAATTCATTTATGATGTGATGTCTGCTATGATTTCTGCTGAAAGAAGTAATTAACGACAAATCAAGGAAAAACAAACTGAAATTTCTTCTCCAGAAAAGGTTTTAAAAGGTTTGTAAAGCATTAAAAATAATCATATTTTTAGATAAGCCATAGAATTTTCCTTTAAAAGGGGTGTTTTTTTTTTTTAAATTCTTTATTTTGAGGTTTAAACCACACCATAAGACACAACACCATTTTACAAATACAAATGGCAAATTATTGCTTAGACGTCGGTCCAAGGTGAAAGGGAGGGAAAGGGGGGGGGGAAATGTGGGTGGGAAAAAGGAAAAAGAAGAAGGGAATGGTAAGGAGGGGTACATAATATTAAACAATAACAATAACATCAACAAAAAATAGTCGTCGGCATGAACACTAGCAGTTGATGAGTGTATTTATGAAAATAGAGTAGGTGGACTGTTCTGTAAGTAACCATGTAACCAGCTACCCCAATATAAAGGCCATCAGGTCCAAGTAAGACTTCAAGTGTTATCAGATTTCTCACTCCGAGGATTATCCCCCAGATATCTAGTCCACGGGGCCCAGGTCGACACATAAGATTTATGATTAAAGATCTCCCAGCTAGACAGCTCCTCCAGATGAGAAATCTGATTTATCTTAACATGCCACTCCTCCAATGTGGGGGGGGGGGGCAACATCTTTCCAATGTACAGCTATCAGCTGTTTTGCAGCGCTTAGCATCAGTGGGAGTAGACCATGCTTTTTTGGTAAGAAATCCTTTGACGGGCATGAAAGGAGAACTTCCGTAGCCCTGAGATTAGTCTTTATTAGTTGCAATTTCTTGAGAACTAGCTCAACACCATCCCAAAAATGTCTCAGTTTGGGACAATCCCAGAATATGTGTGTGTGATGTCCTCCAGAGTTGAGGCATCTCCAACAAGCATCATTATCAGCAAGACCCATCTGAAAGAGCTTCGCGGGAGTCCAATGCCACCTGGTCAATATTTTATAAGAATTTTCCTGCAAAAGAACACACCTAGAGAATCCCCGTGCACTAGACAGCATTCTAGATACTTGTTTCTCTGTGAACGTAGTGTTAAGTTCCATTTCCCAGGAGTAAATAAATGAGGGCTTAAAGTGTACTCCCGGAGAGATCAGATGTGAGTAGATACGAGACAAGATTTTTAGCCGTGGAAGCGGAAGTTTGATCATAATATCTAACCAGGACCAATTTGATTTGGTCGGGAATTTCTTCTTAAATTGCAGAAGGGTACGTCGAATGTGCTGGCTCTGAAGAAAATTAGTTGGTTGAATCATTGCACTTGGTGGCCAAACTCCTCCCTGTAATATTTTATTATCGTAAAAGCTATTCAATGTATCTCTAGGGAGGGTAGACCATAGATTATAAGGATCTTGAAAATCAAAATCTAATAAATACGGTATTGAGCCAATCGGCGTTAATGTCGAGGGAAAAGCGTCCTCCGGTAGTTCCCCCAACATCAATCTTTTGATACGTAATGTAGAAGTTATCTCGTCTAGTCTAAGCAACCGGTGGTTTAGTCCTAGTCCAGAGATAAGGCAAACCCCTTGGGCCCAGTAAAGCCAGGTCGACACAAGTTCCCTCCCCACCTTCAGCCCAAGACACCACCTTTAACCATCTGCTAAGGTGGTTTGCTTTATAATATAAAAGGGGGTCTGGGACTCCCAATCCACCAGAGGAGACTGGATAAGTAAGAAGCTTATAAGGCAACCTAGGCGGTTTAGATTTCCAGATAAATTTTCCTATTAGTGACTTTAATGACCCGAAAAAGGTCAGGGGTATCTGAATCGGTACCATATTCATGGCATATAAAATGATAGGCATGATATATGCCTTAAACACATTGATGCGACCCAACCAGGATAAAGTGGGTAGGTTATATTTATGCATCAGGTTGGTAACTTTTTTCAATAAGGGGATGAAATTACTTTGAAATAGGTCAGTGGGGTCCCTGGTTATGAATATTCCTAAATATTTAATAGAGCTATTAGCCCAAGAGAAGGGAGTCTGTGTACGAATAGTGGAAAGTTGAGAATGAGGGAGAGTGATATTTAACGCTTCAGATTTGGCTAGATTAATTTTAAAATTGGAACGGGAGCCAAACTGTTGAAAAATTTGGAGGATGATCGGGAATGCCTGAGACGGGTTGGATGTGAGGAAAAGCAAATCGTCTGCGAAAGCTAGCGTTTTAAGTGTCCCCGGACCCACCAACAACCCCTCTATGCGTTGTTCTTGTCTGATGCTTTGTATCAAAGTTTCTATGACTAAAATGAACAAGGATGGGGACAGAGGGCATCCCTGCCTAGTCCCGTTGTGAATCTCCAGACTGTTTGATAGGGTGCCATTTAACCTGACCCTGGCCGACGGTTGAGAGTAGAGAGAGAGAACTGCTGTTATATATTGAGGAGGGAAGCCAAATTTAATCAACACCTGTTCCATGAATCTCCAGCACACTCTGTCAAAAGCCTTCTTGGCATCCGTTGACAAGAGTACCAAGGGGACCTGCCGGGTCTTGGCAAACATTAAAGACTGTATGGCCCTAGTGGAGTTATCAGTCCCTTCCCTACCCCTCACAAAGCCCGCCTGGTCCACATGAATTAATTTGGGTAAAAAGTTGCTTATTCTGCCCGCTAGTATTTTAGCCCACAGTTTTATGTCCGTATTAAGCAATGAGATGGGTCTGTAACTGGTGCACAAGTTGGGATCCTTACCCTCCTTCGGGAGAACCGTAATATATGCCTCCAGTGATTGCTTAGGGGGAAGCTGGCCCTTCAAATAGGAATTAAGCAAGGTCATCAAATGGGGTAAGAATGATTTTATGAACTTTTTATAGTATATAATAGGGAGACCATCCGGGCCTGGGGCCTTTCCATTTGGAATGGTGGAGAGAGTATCCAAAATTTCTTTAGGGGTAACCGGAGCAGTTAATAAAGTTTGGCCTTCCGGGGTTATTTTAGGTAGAATTAGTGGAGTCAGGAACTCTCTAATTTTTTCTATAGCTGTAATTGGGTCTTGCATGCTATCTGGTATGCTTAGATTATATAAGCTGTCATAAAAGGATCTAAACTCCTCGGCAATGTCAGCAGTCTTGAAAATTGAAGAGCCATCCAGAGTTTTGAGTTGTCTAATAAACATCCTGTCCTGCTGCTTTTTAAGCAATGAAGACATAAGCTTACTACTTTTATTGCCGTGGAGATAGAACCTCTGTTTGCATCTCATATAGGTTTTTGCCGATTGGATATTTAAAAGGTTTTTTAGCGAATTCCTTAGGTTCGTCAGCTCAGTTTGTATCTTATTTACTTGAGATCTCTTATGCAATCTTTCCAAGGAATTAATTTGGTGCAAAATAGACACAACCTGTTTTGTCCTTTCTTTTTTGAGATGGGAACTCAAAGCTATAAATTCTCCCCTCATTACCGCTTTATGTGATTCCCACACCACAGGTATGGGTGGGCCAGAGGGTAAATTTGTCTGAAAAAAGAATTTGAGAGTGCCAGTCAGTTTCGTAATGTGGGAATCTGAATCTAATAATGTCTCATTAAGTGACCATGACCTAGCTGGCCGCGGAAGGGTTACTATGCCTATGTCAAGAAAAATAGGAGCATGGTCCGATAGAGAGATAGTGTCTATAGTCGCATTTTTGACTAATGAGAGGTTAGTTGTTTGTGTCAATATATAATCAATTCTATGATAGCTACCACACGGATGGGAATAAAAAGTGTAGTCTCTGCCCGAAGGAAAGAGTGTCCTCCAGGGGTCTATCAAGTGTAATTCTTGGAAAGAAAGGTGTAATTTTCTCAGTGCCCTTTGAGAAAGGGTCGACTTGCCCGTGGAAGTATCCAGGGATGGATTAAGTGATACGTTAAAATCTCCCCCCATCAGCAATAAACCCTCAGTAAATAGTTTTAAGGTATTCATTGTTTTGCACAGCCATCCAATCTGATTCCTGTTTGGGGCGTATAAGTTACATAGGGTAACTTTAGTATTGGCAATAAGGCCCTTTAACATAATATACCTTCCTTCGGAATCTGAGAGGCAATCATGCAAGACAAAAGGAACCTTCTTTTTAATAGCAATACCCACTCCTCTAGACGCCGACCCACCCGTACTATGATACCAGGTCGGGTAACGAGATCTAGACATATCCAGTACTCTCCCCGCTTTAAAATGTGTCTCCTGTAGAAAGACCACACTAGCCTTTTTTGCATGTAGAAGGTTCAATACCTGACTTCTCTTACACGGGGAGCGTAAACCTTTTACATTGTATGAAGCCACTACTATAGTGGCAAAATTTTCCTTATCACCCATAGTAAAATAGATGTAGCAAAAGAAAAAATAAATGATAAAGTGCCCTGTGCCGACGGGCTACAAAAAATACAAAATACAAGGTAAAATAACAGTAACCGATAGATAACAATAACCAACTACCTGCCTGCGGCAGGAGTAGGGGGTCAAGCATACCCCCCATGACAGAGCAGGGAATTACATCCTCAACACACGAGTAGTATATGTTAGCTTATAAGGCAGTTAAATGAAAGCAGCAGCACCTAGGCAGGTGCCAATCAAGGCAAACCAAAGTGATCTAAAACATTGCAAGGTTATACAAAAATTTCCGGGTCCATATGCAAGAAAATACGACTAGACCGAATACAGCAGAATTCAGGGGGGCATCTCTTTTCTTGCCCCAGATTTCCCTCGTTTAGGGGGCATGCGTCTCTTCACTGAGGCCCAATCCCCCTGACCTCCTGTATAAGCATTGATAGGAGGAGGCGTGCAAAGATCCATATCCAAAGGTAACCATGAAGGAATATCAATAGGAGCAATGTCAAAAGTGTCCCATATTTTGTTTAAATCTTCAGGACTCCTCACTGTTATTTGTTTGCCATTCCCATTTACCGATATTCCAAACGGAAACAGCCATTTATAGAGAATTTTACGCGAGCGTAGTATTTCCAATAAGGGTCTTAGGATTCTTCTCTTTGCAAGAGTCGACGGCGCAATGTCCTGGTAAAGTTGGATAGCAGATCCTTCGTAGGTGAGATTTTTAACATCCCTTGAGGCAGACAAAATAATATTGGTGTCCACATAACTCAACAAGCCACAGATCACATCCCTCGGGGGTTCAGAAGGCTTAGGCTTGGGTCTGAGCGATCTATGGACCCTCTCTATTACGATTTGGTCACATTTTTCTTGCGGGATTAGGAGGGCAAAGATTTATTTCGTGGATTTTTCCAGTATTTTTGCAGAGACACTTTCAGGCAATCCTTTAATCCAGTGGTCCCCAACCTTTTTTGCACCAGGGATCGGTTTCAAGCAAGACCATTCTTCCATGGCCCGGGCGGGCGGGGATGGAGGTGTGGCAGGGGCGGGGCTTTGGTCATAAGGGGGCGGGGCTATGGAAACGGTTGTAGTGTAGCAGTGCATACTTATAATTAAATAACATTTATAATGTGACTCAACTCACCATAGGTTTTGAATGAGTGCTCCATCACCCCCTTCTCCCCATCATTGCCTTCACCCCATCACTCCCCTCTCCCCATCATTGCCTTCACCCCATCATTGCCTTCACCCCATCACTCCCTTCTCCCCATCATTGCCTTCACCCCATCACTCCCTTCTCCCCATCATTGCCTTCACCCCATCACTGCCGTCTCCCCATCTTTGCCTTCACCCCATCACTCCCCTCTCCCCATCATTGCCTTCACCCCATCACTCCCTTCTCCCCATCATTGCCTTCACCCCATCACTCCCTTCTCCCCATCATTGCCTTCACCCCATCACTCCCCTCTCCCCATCATTGCCTTCACCCCATCACTCCCTTCTCCCCATCATTGCCTTCACCCCATCACTCCCTTCACCCCATCACTCCCTTCTCCCCATCATTGCCTTCACCCCATCACTCCCCTCTCCCCATCATTGCCTTCACCCCATCACTGCTGTCTCCCCATCATTGCCTTCAGCCCATCACTCCCCTCTCCCCATCATTGCCTTCACCCCATCACTCCCTTCTCCCCATCATTGCCTTCACCCCATCATTGCCTTCTCCCCATCATTGCCTTCAGCCCATCACTCCCCTCTCCCCATCATTGCCTTCACCCCATCACTGCCTTCTCCCCATCATTGCCTTCAACCCATCACTGCTGTCTCTCCATCACTTCCCTCATGGCCTTCTCCTCATGTCCCCATCTCCTCCAGGGCCAGGCTGCACAAACACAGACCAACACACACATACATACATACACACAGACACACAGACACACAGACACACACACACACACACACAGACAGACAGACATACATACATACATACATACATACATACATACATATATACATACACACATACATACACACATACATACACACACACCACCTCTCTCCTCTCACCTGTCGCAGCATCGCCCGCGCTTCCTCGCTCTGACACAGCAGCGGCCGCGCTCCTCTCTGTGTCAGTCAGAGACAGGAAGCGCGGGCGGCGGGCAGGAAGCTGGACGGGTCCTTGCAGCTCCGCTCCTGCTATTCCCTCTTGCAGGCAGCGGAGCTGCTTGATCGCTCCCTGGCCGCCGCTAAGAACTGCTGCGCGCCGCCCCAGCCCCCGCTACGCCACTGACCGCCCCTGGCTCCCCTTGTGTCCGCGGACCGGCAAGGGCACTGCAGCGGCCCGGTGCTGGGCCGCGGACAGGCGGTTGGGGACCCCTGCTTTAATCCTTGTATTTTTTCTGCGACTCCTATTCTCTTGATCTTCTAAGGCCAGAAGAGAGTTATTAAGCTGTGTTCTGTGGTAGTCCAAATGATCCCTCATGGCATTAGAGTGGCTAATGAGAGAGGACTGAGATGATTCAAGGGACTCCACTCTATTACCAATGTGTGACAAATCTGCTCTCATACCAGATATCTCTGCAACCAAAGGCTTTAATGCTTGGGCCAGGAGTTTTTTGAATACTGATCTAGAGAACTTCCCAGAGTCCGAGTGGGTAATATCGCTGCCTGAGACATCATCACTTGAGTCCGAGTCCTCGACCTGTTCCTCCACCTCAGCATTTGCATGCAGCTTTTTTGGTGTGGGCCTAGCCGACCCAGGTTTATTTTTCAGAAATTTCTCCATTTCGCTTTGCCTGCCCTGATGTACACTAGTAGCCAGCAGTTTTGCACGCTCTTTATTAGATTTAACCATAATGCTGAATTAAAGCGTGCATTTGAATCACTCCTCGTGCATTCAGGGAAAGTCTACTAATGCATATTCATAGATGAAGATAACCTCATGCGTCTTAAAAGGTGGAGCGCTGACATGAGTGAATAAGGCCCTGATATGGTGCACTATATATAAAGTTTCACACTGCTGTGGTATGGAATTAGGCCGGTCTTAGCGTCTCTGGAAAGGGGGAGCGGTACCCCCAAACCCCCAGTCACTGTATGCAGCAGGAGCAACCGTCTCAAAATCCCTGGGCGATTCACCAGGAGCACCCAGCACTGCGGCCCCCCTCTGTTCACCAGCCAGGCACTTGCGACCAGCTCACCTCCCTCTCCTCCGGTAAGCAGACCTTCTCCTTCCTTTCTTTGATAGTCAGCGGTCTCTCCTCCAGCATAGGCCGCGGCCCTCCACCACCTCCAACGGCTCTCCGCAGGCTGCCGACCCGCCCAGCTCAGGAAGAAGCAGCAAAGATGGCGCCTGACCGCCTCTGGCGCCAAGGCCCGTTCCCCGCGACCTCTCTCCTCTCAGAGAGCCGCGGTTCTCTCCACGCCGTCCTCCACCACTCTCTCCTAGCCCAACTCTCTCCAGGGGGCACACAGACAACCTCGTTGGGGTCTGAAGAGTGCTCACTTTGTGGCTGGCAGCGGGAGCAACAGCAGAACACGTCCTCCCCACAAGCGATCCAGACCACGCCCCCAAAAGGGGTGTTTTATTGAGACGATGTTCTCAGAATTATGCTTGCCCAATGATTAGGTGATAATCATGGGTGAAGATAAAGCTTATTATAAATGTCCGTTATAGAGAAATGTGGTCTCACATGCTGGATGATTGGGTAATCATTCTAAATGGAATCTGTCAGCAGGTTTTTGCTATGTTCTCCGAGGACAGCATAATGTAGGGTCTGAGACCCTGACTCCAGTGATATGTCACTTTTTTGTTTCAATAAAATCTGTGTTTAATCAGCAAGAGATTATTACTACAGGACTAGATGTCTCGTGCCTCCTAGTCTAACCACGCTGCCACACTAATCAGCAGCTTTCTGTCATTGTGCAGCGATTTTATCACAACTACTGCACCTAGGAAAATAAGAGACACATTGATGGAATCCGGGTCTCTGCCCCTACACCCTGTTGCTGTCAAATTACATAGCAAAAACCTGCTGACAGATTCCATTTAGAATGATTATCCAATTATCCAGCATGTGAGACCACATTTCTCTAAAACGGACATTTATAACAAGCTTTATCTCCATCCATGCTTATCACCTAATCACTGGGCAAGCATACTGTATTTCAGCCAATTCTCAGCTATACATTTTCTTCCATTATCTTAAGTCCTCCGATGTCCTGATTAATTACTTTTTTTCCTGATCCTCTTTTCACCTCGCTCATGATCTTTTCTTATAAGCTCTTAGCTGTGCTGCTATTTTAATATCTTTATAGTTAGAGAGGTGAAATATTTCCCTGGGTGAAAGTCCCAATAAAAAGTGTAATTAAGTATATAATATCTGCCTTCAGTTTATGCGCTGTAATGTCTCAATTTGTAACTCCTTTTGGATCCGTTATCTATCTACATATTTCACAATAGAAAAAAAGCATAAAAATGTTGGAAGGAAAATTGCTCTGGATTAAATATGATTTAATAAGTAAATTGCTTGTAGAATAAGACTGAGTCTACGGCGACCTTCCATATGTATATTGTATCTAAAGCACGTGATTTCCCCAATTCAACGTTTCTCTGAAAAGCATGGTATCTTCAAAAATCTATGAATGTTCCTGTCCTTTATCTCTTCATTAACTACTTCAATTTTTCTTTGCAAAAATTCAGTACTGTTACTCACCTGTCCTGGCTCCAGCGCCAAGCTTTGCTAAATTTAAGAAGATTAAAAATAATCTTTATTAATATAGTATGATTAAAATATAATGCAAACAAGTAATAAAATATGATGTAAATCAAGCTAACAGAACAAGAAAGAGCACAACAGTGGGAACTAACCTTTTATCTTCTGGGGAGAATGGGGTTGCGGCTTATTGTCAAGGGGATTCCATAACAGAGGGATCCCAGAAGATTGTGGAATCTGGTTTCACAAACTCCTGCACTGGTTAGAAGTACTTCACCATCTTATTAAACTGTGCTGGTTTTTCCTTGCTGACAGTGCAAGGGTTATTCTGTTCAGTTGAAGCTTATGGGGCTTTCTTACTTGGATTGTCTCAGTTGTTCAGTGTTGGCCACTCTCCTCTGCACTTAGAAATTGCTAGAGTTGGTTCTTACTGTCTGGTTTCAAGTTTCGGCATAGTTCGTGGTTGGAGTTGGCATTTGGAGATTTGTTCAGCAGTTTGTTGTTTGTAGTTTTGTTTGTGTGCACATCCTCATCCTCTCCTATTTGGTTTCATGTTCCTTTTAACTCCTCTGTGTTTTACTGTTGAGTGTATTTTGTATGCTTGTTATTTTCATTTAGCCCTGTCCATCTTCCCTTGTTTGTCTGGTTAGTGGTATCCTATACACTTTGACATCCATCTCCCTGTGTGGGGGTGGGAACAGATCAGGGTTGATATTGGAGCATTGAAAGGCATGTGAACCTGGCGTCTTAACCTTCAGGAGTAATCTGGGGGACAGGGGTAGATGAGGACACTCCTAGTTCTTGGGACCTGGTTAGCTTCAACAGTCTCAATGCACTGGATGACACTTATAATCCAAATGCAGCTTAGCGGGGGGGTGGCTGCAGTAGAGCGTGGTTGAAGGAGGCGAGGTTGCTGGTGCAGGAGTGGGGCTTTCAGAAAATGTCCTGCCCAAAATTTGCAGTACATCTCTGATACTCCTGTGGTTAACTGTAATCCTGCTGCAAGTACTTATTCAGTCTCCCATCTTGGTACTTACTAATCTATGCGCTTTCCAGGAGGTCCACTGCATCATCCCTTCCTGTCTGTACTGCTTCCTCTGACCTACGACTTAGGCCTCTTTCACACTTCAGTCTTTTAGAATCCATCACAATCCGTCAAAATGTTGAAAAAACGGATCCTGTGCAGATTGTAAAAAACTGATGCACCGGTTCCATTTTTTTGACGGATCCGTTGAAGTAGCAGTTGGTGGAATTTTAAAGGGACAGAATTCTTGGAGAGTGAGAGAGAGAGAGATTTTATGTGCCAGAAAGGCTGTGGGGGTTAAATTTAATGAAGAGAAATTGTTCTGGGCATGCTCAGTTTGAAAAAATGGAATCCAGCGACGGATTCTATCTTTTGACGGACAGAGACAGATCCTGCGCCCATAGGCTTCCATTACAGCCAAGGACAGACGGCGCTGGATCTGTCGCTGTCCGACTTTTTGACGTACACAAAAAACGTTACTTCGTTCGTTGTCTCCGGCCGACGGACAAAGAATTTATGACGGATGAAATGGACGGCTATCCGTCACAATCCTTCGCTAATACAAGTTTATGAGAAAAAAACGGATCCAGCGGGCAAATTTGCTGGATCCGTTTTTTTCACAAAACTACGAATTTTGACTGGTGGCAAAAGACTGATGTGTGAAAGAGGTCTTAGACAGCATTTATATAGCCGTATGAAGTATCAGTGTACTGCTCAATTTTTTTTTATCGGAGAGCACACAGACCATTTCAGTACTTCCTATTCTGATCCTCAAAATCGGATGAGAATAGGACAAGCTCTGAGTTTCAAGGATCATTTTAATGGATGTCTGAATAGATCCATCTAACTCAATGGGTCCGTGTGTTGTCCGATATAAATTTGAGCAGAACTGAGACATTATACTCGGATGTGGGAATGAAGCTTCAGAGAATCCAACTCACAAGGTGAGCCTATAACAAGTACATTTTAGCAAAACTCTCAACTGGCTGCAATTCACATTACAACCACTGGGATGGTCATATAGACACATGTCGCATGAACATCCCCCGACACAGTATCTTGAAATTGTATTTTCTGTCAAGCTGCTCATCTTGCTTCCACACAAAAGCTTAGAGGAAAGGAAGAACAAATCTGTATGTCAACCATTGCATGGGTTGTCTTAGGCAAGTAAACAGTGGGAGAGTAAAGAGATAAAACCACAACCTTGGCTCCTCTAGTGTAAGGGCCCCGTCACACATAGCGAAGCACCAGCGAACCCAACAACGATATCACCTTCTCAGGATCGCTGGTGTGTCGCTACATGATCGCTGGGGAGCTTCCAAACAGGGAGCTTCACCAGCAATCAGCACCAGCGACACGCGGGTAACAAGCGACGCACGTCGCTTAGTTACTCGCTGTGTATGTTAGAAACCAGCGCGCTGGTGCAGGGGGCTGGTAACCAAGGTAAACATCAGGTTTCTAAGTGCCGCGTGGCGCTTAGAAACCCGATGTTTACCTTGGTTACCAGCTCCCTGCACCAGCGCGCTGGTTTCTAACGTACACATTGGGTTTCTAAGTGCCGCGTGGCGCTTAGAAACCCGATGTTTACCTTGGTTACCAGCTCCCTGCACCAGCGCGCTGGTTTCTAACGTACACATTGGGTTTCTAAGTGCCGCGCAGCGCTTAAGAACCCAATGTTTACCTTGGTTACCAGGCTCCAGCTTGCTGATCGCTGGTCTCCCGCCTGCCACACACAGCGATGCGTGCTGGCCAGCGGGAGACCAACGATCAAAAAAATGTCCTGGCCATTCCAGCACGATCAGCGATACCCAGCAGGGGGGGCCGGTCGCTGATAGGTGTCACACACAGCAATCTCGCTGGTGAGATCGCTGTTGGGTCACAAAACTTGTGACTCAGCAGCGATCTCGCTAGCGAGATCGCTGTGTGTGACGGGGGCTTAACTGTTCAGATAGTGTTTATGGTATGCTTATCCTCTGCTATAAATAATGAGCATGTTACAGCAGCAGATAACCAACAGCATTCCACTTAAGCCCCCTTCACACATAGCGAGATCTCTAGCGATATCGCTAAAGCGTCACCAATTTTGTGACGCAACAGCGATATCGGTAGCGATCTCGCTACATGTGATACTCACCTCCGACCCGGCTCCCCGCTGGATATCGCTGATCGCGCGAGATCGTCCTGGTCCATTTCTCGTCGTCGGCTTCCTGCTGGCGCTGACGAGCGACTCCATGGACGCGGGAGGAAGTCGTCACCAGAGCTGCCGTCTGACAGGTAAGTAATGACCGCCGACTGCTGCTACGTCACTGGTGAGATCTGCCTGAATGGCAGCTCACAAGCGACCATTTAGCGATGCACCAGCGATCATGACCGGGTCATATCGTTGTCGGGATCGCTGGTGCATCGATAAAGGTAACGGGACCTTTAAGGCCCCGTCACACACAGCAATGTCGTCAGCGAGATCGCTGATTTTGTGATGCCACAGCAATATCGCTGTGTGTGACATGGATCAGCGACCGCCCCCCCCTGCCGGGTATCGCTGATCGCGCTCCATCATCCTGGGCCATTTTTTGATCGTTGGTCTCCCGCTGGCCAGCGCGCATTGCTGGTTTCCAAGGTAAACAGCGGGTATCTAAGAGCTGCGGGGCTCTTAGATACCCTCTGTTTACATTGGAAACCAGCTTGCTCCCTGGTCCTGATCGCTGGAGGGGCTGTCTATGTGACAGCTCAACAGCGATCAGCTAACTATATCCCATCCACGTCGGATTGTTGGTGGGATCGCTGGGACATTGATACGTGTAACGGGGCCCTTAGAGAGGTCAGGAATTAGTAGAGAGATGAAGATTTAGCCAAATCACTAGTGACTGCAACCATATTTTTCTGCAATATCCAAACCCTGACAGAAACCCATCTGGTGTGTGAATGTGGGCAATATAAAGACTTAGGCTAAGTGCACACGTACCGGAACTCTCGCGGAAATTACAGCGAGAATTCCAGAATTCCAGTCCGCGGGAAAATCGCATTTTAAATTCCCGCGATTTTCCCGCGGAAAAACTAGCATTTTGCAAGCGTAATTAGCTTGCAAAATGCTAGCGTTCTCCAAGCGATCTGTAGCATCGCTTGGAGAACTGATTGACAGGTTGGTCACACTCGTCAAACATAGTGTTTGACGAGTGTGACCAACTTTTTACTACTGAGGCCGCCTATGCTGCATCAGTAGTAAAAGATAAAATGTAAAAAAAAAAATAAAAAATGGTTTTATTCTTACCCTCCGACGTCCCGCGCATCCGTTCCCAGTAATCCTTTGCGAAAATGCCCGCGATGACGTCGCGCGAATGACCGCGAGACTTCGCGATCCCGCGAGAATGGACGTCATCGCGAGCATTTTCGCAAAGGACTACTGGGAACGAGAGCGTGAAGAGAAGCGGGAAGACTGCGCGGGACGTCGGAGGGTGAGAATAACAATATTTTTTATTTTAAATTCTATTTTTTACAGGGATATGGTACCCACAGCCCGGAGGACAGTCTCCTCTCCTCCGGACCGTGGGTACCATCCGCAATTGTTCTGCTTACTTTCCGCATGGTGTGCACAGCCACATGCGGGAAATAAGCGGAACAATGCATTCCTATGGGTGCAGGATCACCGCGATTCCCCAAATTAATGAGCATGCTGCGTTTTTTTCCGCGAAGCGATTCCGCCGCGGTAAAAACCGCAGCATTAGCACAGCATTGCGGAATCCCATAGGAATGCATGGGATGCTTATTTTTCACGTTTTCGTGGCAAAATCGCGCCGTTAAAACCGCCGCGGAAACGTGAAAAAAACGCCACGTGTGAACTCAGCCTTACACTTGATTTATTTTTTTCCAAAGACCTTACTAAGGACCAGGGGGCACTCATTACTTGTGGAGGAAAGGCTATTCCAACAGCTACATAGGAAAGGGTTCTTTACAGTTAGTGCAGTCAGACTGTGAATGCCGACCACAAGAGACAGTAATGACCGACACTATAACATGTAACAAAGGATGACATTGTGGGATATAATAAACAATCTTGAGATCTAGAATTGGCCAAGGAAGGTTGAACTTAAGGAGTAAATAAAAATATTTTTTAATAATTTTGTCCAGCATGGAAAATTTCCTAATCATTTTATTAGGGGATTTGTCTTCATTCCTGTAAAAAATGACGTATAAAAAGCATCCAACCCCCTGTTTTTCTCCAATCTATGCATTTTTCTCTTTCGAGTCCTGCATTCAGTCCATGGACAACCACCTTCTGTGGACACACAGCACCACTTATCTGACCGCGGTTCTTCATCAGCACCTCGCTCCAGGCTTGACTTTGGGCATCCTGTCTGGTTTCTATCACTTGTTTTTCCAACTCTCAGCCTTTCCAATAGTAGGTTACACCCATTGCAGGGGGACTCCTGCCTGCCATGTGGCCCAGTCGCACTGCCTGCTTCTTAGTCCTAATATAAATCAGCAACAGGGCCACCTAATGTTAAAAGTGACCACTACAACATGGTAACAAGTCGCCATCATTAATGCTTCAAGATCACTTACTCCACTTTCATAAGTAACATTAATATAAAGTTGTAATATTAATATATCGTACCAGATAAATTTTGCTTCTTTCTCCTCCTGGACTGGTCACTCATTCTCAATTTGTGGATAAAATTCAATGAAGACAGTTTTCCCATTACTGAGCTAGGAAATGACACTTGGTGCTTATAAGATTCTATGATTAAAGGAGGATGGAGGAGTTAGAGGCCGACAGACATTCAGCTCTAAGTTCTTCTTAGAACTTGATGAGCACCAACTGTGATCTTATATCTCAGTATTGGAAAAGTCTGCATTCACTGAAGACAGATTTTACCTGCAAATTGAGAATTTTGAAAATCAGTCCAGGAAAAGAATGAAGTGGATTTATCTTGTGGGATATTTTACAAAGTTTCTTCTTTTCAAGTGTACTATTGATTTCTGGAAAAAAATTATAAAGACGGTTGCTAATTTAATTCGGATGAATGGACCCGATAACAATTGGGACCCGAACTTCGGTGCTTTAAAACTGCAATAAAATGGTCGGAGTAGGGGCTTGAAGGCTGCCAAAGGAAGCAACATGGGGTAAGAGCAGGGCAAGTGGATAGGGAAATGACTTTAAATAACGAGAATAAAAAAAGAAAAATTAATAAACTTGAACTATGAGGTGGACGTCCAAATGGAGGAGGTGGAAGAGGCATAGGAGGATGAGTAGCCAGCACTGCTTTTGTTTTGTTTTTCATTGAGTTTTTTGGGGGTAGTCAGAAAGCAGTCAGTGTACTGACCTGTCTCTCTCTCTGTATACAGGCCGTGTAAAACTCTGCACTTTTTTGGGGTGAAAACAATGAGAAGAGCATCAAATAGAAGACGTGGTCAAGTTGCAGGGGGTGGGGATGTAGCTGCTTTAGGGAGAGAGATGATGTGGTCGATCTGTGTCTGCAATGCACCCAAATAAAACACCTTCCTCTGGTGCAAGCAGGTAACAGGACATTCTGTGTAACTTCTTAGGCCCAAGTACTGCTGGATGAACGGTGAGATCGGGACAAGTAGAGGTGGTGTTACATTGGTTGGCTGAGAGTGCCTCCAGTTCCATCACGTTGTCTTCTCCCTTGCAAATCAGGCAGCAGTCTGAGCCCCAAGTCAGGCAGCAGTCACTTCTGCTTTTTGATGACTCCGCTGGCTGTGGCTCTGTGGCCCATCCACCTGGGCCTGCCCCACAAGTGGAATAGACTGAGTGCACTGATGCCCAACCACTTGTTCGGTTGTAGGAGGAGTACGTGGGAGGGGTAGTGCTCAAAGGAGCTCCCTGACAATACATGAGTGGTTTGCACGCTGTAGCATTAGAGACTGAAGCAAGGCATAAATGCAAACCTGAGCACCGCCTGGATGGCGAGGCATCTGTATGATAAGCATGAGCTGCAGTGGAGAACACATGTGAAAAACCCAAGATCTGATCCTCCTCCTGCTCCCTTTTCTGCTGCGGTCTCGGTCTCTTCCTTCCCCTCCTTGGTCCCCGCAAAGACAGCACCACCACCAACAATGTTCCCGAGCATCTCCACACCATCCCATTGAAGCATTCAGCTGTACATCCCCCAAACACTGGATCCCACATTCTACATATTGTTTCTAAAGGGATAACAATACATTTGGAATTATTGGAACCACAGTACCTGGTTCCCAGCCAAGACTACTAGAGTTGAGCGACTTTTGGTTTTTTATGGTCGAGTTTCGTTTCGTGAAACTCGACTTTTCCAAAAGTCGGGTCGAGCAAGATCGGCCGATTATAGGGAAAAGTCGGGGTCGTCCCGAAACACGAAACCCAATGTAAGTCAATGGGGAATAAAAGTCGGCAGTGAGAGGAGGACAGGAAACACACCTACAGTGCTCATTTGAATGCCAAAAGCATCAATTCTTCTTACTTAAGCTGGTCAACCTTAATTAACTTCATAATACAAGTTACGCACTGAAAAATGGGGGTTATTTGGCTAAAGTTGTGGGGGGGTAGGGCTGGCTCCAGGTTTTCATGTGCCCTGGGCGAATGAGCGCCCCTTTAACACATAATACCACAACTCATCATGCTCCGATACGGCAGAGAAATAGCGGTATAGTACAATGAAAAATACTTCACTTTTTACATCTCATGACGAGGCCCATCTATTTCTCCATACAGAATCATTGGTCCCATATAATGTTTGAAACAGTATATGATGAGCTCCACATAATGCTACAGTATATGTTGGTCCCCATGGATGAAGCTCCACTGTCTTATGGGCCCAAATAATGCTCCAAACATAATGGGCCCCATTTCTAATGCTCTAGTGTATAATGGGCCCTGTAAATGCTGCTCCAGTGTCTGATGTCCACCTTTGGAATGTTCCAGTGTATGGTGGGCCCCATCTATCATTCTCCAGAGTATAGTGCTTCCCAAAAATTGCTGTCCCAACATTGAAAACAATGAAATAAGTCTCCTCGCTAGGGAATCCCTGTACTAGTCTGGACTCCTCGTCGTCCCCATCTTACATCTCACTGCACAGTATTTCAACCTTGCAAGTGCTGTGATCCTGAGCAAGCAGGGGGGGCCCACTCGTTGGCGACGGCACTGGCACAGGGCCCCTGATAGTACGGTGGTGTGTCTGATGGCGGGTGGGCCGAACCTGCACTTTCATTTGCAGCTTCCTCTTTGTCACTGTGTAAGATGGAACTGTATATGGGAAGGGTAACCTGAGTTTCATCAGGGTCAGATTCAGGCCGGGTAGCGTGCGAGGGGAATGTAGTGGTCTGGGTCAATGTACCAGCAGATTCATCGAGCAGTGGCTGGGCATCAGTGCACTCGTGTCGCCCCCAGGAGTACGGTCGCCACAGTGGCATTACCTTCCTCCTAGGGAGTGTGATGTCATGCTTGGGAGCAACGAAGGATCTCTCTAGCAGGTTAACTGATTGGGCGGCGTTATTTCAACGAGTCATGACCCTCCAAACAGCGTTCATGAAGGCAAAGTGTTTGTTTTACGTGGGCAGTATGGTTGCAAAGGTGAACCTTAAAGGAATGTCCAGAAGGGCACCACCAGGAGTGGAGTCTACGGCGTAATTTGACTCAACACGGGCAACCTCAACCATGCCAGCTACAGAACAGATGCACACATTGCAAGCTTAATTCCGTTAACGAACGAGACTCCGTCATGCCCTGCGGTCCGAGTCCGGCTTACTAGAGGGACACGTGAGGCTCTGGCACATGAGATTGGCCAATAACTGGTGTGTCATGCCCTTACATGTCCGTGGCTGCATGTGCGCTACACTGAAAAGGCCAGCGTTTGTCGCTTACAGGTGCAGATAACCCGCTGAACAACGTTAGTGATGGGGATCACTGATTACAATTATTACTCGCGAACGATGATTTCCCAGTAAGTGCAGGTCAACCGCAGTTCCGGAATTAGGCCTAACCGTCATTCCTGAATAAAATGAAAAACTTACGTGTGCAAACCACAGGTGCTGTAGCTTGCTTAACAGCTCGCCAGCCGTTCTCACGCCCAGTATGGGTTACACGTGATTGCACAAAGGTGAGAAAGGGTACCGTATCCCCGGATAACATGTATGGATAGCGTACACATTCAAAAGATATGTCTATACATCAGGAGGCAGGCTCAGATGGTGTTAGGCCCAGTATGGCTTGCACGTGATTGCACAAAGGTGAGAAAGGGTACCGTATTCCCGGATAACATGTATGGATAGCGTACACATTCAAAAGATATGTCTATACATCAGGAGGCAGGCTCAGATGGTGTTAGGCCCAGTATGGATTGCACGTGATTGCACAAAGGTGAGAAAGGGTACCGTATCCCCGGATAACATGTATGGATAGCGTACACATTCAAAAGATATGTCTATACATCAGGAGGCAGGCTCAGACGGTGTAAGGCCCAGTATGGCTTGCACGTGATTGCACAAAGGTGAGAAAGGGTACCGTATCCCCGGATAACATGTATGGATAGCGTACACATTCAAAAGATATGTCTATACATCAGGAGGCAGGCTCAGACGGTGTCAGGCACAGTATGGATTTGACGGCCCAGACTACACAGCGGAGGAGCAGGGAGAGGTAAAGATTGCAAATGCTGGGGCCCTGCCCAAGCAAGGGGGGCTCACTTGTGGGCGTCGGTACTGGCACTGGGCCCCTCATAGTACGGCGGTGTGTCTGACGGCGGGTGTGCACCACCACCGTCAGAGACACTTGATTGCACTATGAGGGACCCTGTGCCCGCGCCCAAGAGTCGGCCTACCCACCTGTCCAGGGCAACGGCACTCGCACGGTGTCGTGCGCTAGGTGGTGACCCCGGCCATGGGGGGGGGCAGCACAGTTAGGGAGTTTTAGAAAGTGGCATATGTTGATGTTGGACATTCAGCTGATGCAAAAGGCGAAATAGGTCAAGTCCCAGGAAGAGGTGGACCAAAGCAAGCCATTTTTCTGTCACCCTATGTGTCATCAGGGGAAGGTGGGACAAAATCCTTGGAAACCCATGCATGGTTCATTTTAATGAAGGTTAGATCATCCACATTTTGGGTTGACAGACGGGTCCTTTTTTCTGTCAGGATTGATCCAGCTGCACTGAAGACTCTTTCCGATAGCACACTTGCAGCTGGGCAAGCGAGCTCCTGTAAGGCATATTGTGCCAATTCAGGCCAGGCGTCCAGTTTAGCAGCCCAATAGTCAAAGGGGAATGACCTATGTGGGAGAACATCGATATGGGAGGAAAAGTAGTTTGTAACCATAGTTGACAACTGCTGTCTCCTGTCACTTTCCATCGATGCTGTATTACCAGTTGTGTGAGCGGTACTTGAAAAATCAGTCCACAACATTGTCATGAAACCCCTGTCTCCAACGCCACTTCTGCTGTGTGCACCATGAACACCTCTGCCAAGCTGCCCCCGGCCCGTACGGCTCGTGTGAGAACCATCACCGCTGCTGTGTGCTGGGAATGCCTCAAGCAACCGATTTACCAGAGTTGCTTGTTTATTAGCCAATATTAGGTCAAGGTTCTCCTGTGGCATGATGTTTTGTAATTTGCCTTTATAGCGTGGATCCAGGATGCTGGCCAACCAGTAGTCGTCATCGTTCATCATTTTTGGCAATGCGGGGGTCCCTTTTTAGGATCCGCAAGGCATAATCTGACATGTGGGCCAATGTTCCCGGTGTCAATGATGCACTGCGAGTGCTGGTTGGAGGAGCACTTTCTGGCAAATCCACATCCCTCCAGTCATGCACAAACCCTGTACCAGACCTTGCCACGCCAACATTTTCACTTGCCCCACGAGATACATCCTCCTCCCCTAAGTAATCATCCCCATCATCATCCTCCTCCTCCTCTTCTTCCTCCAACTCGTCCAGGAGAGGTCCCTGAGCAGACAATGGCTGAATGTCATCAAGGATTCCCTCCACCTCTTCCTCCTCGTCAACATTGGCTGCAGACGCCTGCTCCTTAAGGTGCGTCAAAGTTTGCATGAGCAGACGCATAAGTGGGATGCTCATGCTTAGGATGGCGTCGTCTGCGCTTACCAGCCGTGTGCATTCCTCAAAACACTGAAGGACTTTACAGAGGTCTTTCAGCTTCGACCACTGCACACCTGTCAACTCCATGTCTGCTCTCAAAGTGCCTGGCCGTGTATCCTCCCACAAATGCATTATGGCCTGCCTCTGCTCGCACAGCTGCTCCACCATGTGCAGGGTGGAGTTCCACCTTGTTGCAATGTCGATAATGAGGCGGTGGTTGGGAAGGTGGAGCAATCGCTGCAGCTTCTGCATACGAACGGAGTGTACAGGCGACCAGCGGATGTGCACGCACAGTCTTCGCACCTTATGGAGCAGGGCTGTTAACTCCGGATAATTTTTGAGGAAGCACTGCACCACCAGGTTCAAGGTGTGAGCCAAGCAAGGTATATGGCTGAGTTTTGAAAGGGCTATGGCTGCCACAAAATTACGGCCATTATCACTAACTACCTTGCCTGCATCAAGATGTACACTGCCCAGCCATGACTCAGTTTGTTGCTTCAAGTACTCGGCCAGCACCTCGGCGGTGTGTCTGTCGCCCAAACACATCATCTGCAACACAGCCTGCTGACGCATTCCACTAGCTACTCGATAGGGGGACACCTCGTGTGCAACAGTGGCAGCTTCAAATGGAGTGCTCGTACGACTGCGCTCTGTGGACGAGCTTTCGCTTCTGGAGGAGGAGGAGGAGGGTGGAACGCCTACAGCCAACTGTTTCCTATACCGTGGGCTAGGCAGCACTGTCCCACCACCGCTGTCCCCTGTGGACCCTGCATCCACCACATTAACCCAGTGCGCAGTGATGGACACGTAACGGCCCTGGCCATGCCGACTGGACCATGCATCAGTTGTGAGGTGCACCTTTCCACTCACTGACTGCTTGAGTGCATGGACAATGCGGTCTTTCACATGATGGTGGAGGGCTGGGATGGCTTTGCGAGAGAAGTGGCGACTGGGTAGGTCATAGCATGGTACTGCATAGGCCATGAGTTCGCGGAAAGCTGCGCTTTCCAACAACCGATAGGGCATCATCTCAAACGAGATTAGTTTGGCAATGTGGGCGTTCAAACCCAGTGTACGCGGATGAGAGACTGAGTACTTTCTTGACCTACTCATACTGTCTGGGAGGGTGAGCTGGACTTGAGAGCTGCATATGGTGGAAGTAGCGGTGGACAGGGCGGACTGAGAGAGGGTTGATGATGGTGATAGAGTTGGTGTTCTTTCTGATGGCCTATATTCAGTATTTCGTTGATATAACAGTGGGATTCCCTGACTGCTGTGGCCTTGCAACGACACCTCAACATTTGCTGCTGTGCTAACCGGTGGGCTTACAGTGGGGGAAACAATGTAGCGTTGCTGACTACCTTCTTTGTGATCAGTTGCACATGTGGCACTTGAGGTTTGGTGTTGTGTCCACGCTTGCAAGTGCATGCTGGTTAAATGTCTAAGCATGCAACTGGTATTCAAATTTTTCAGATTTTTCCCTCGGCTAAAGGTCTTTGCGCACTTCTTACAGATAACCTTGGCCTGATCATGAGGATTTTGTTCAAAAAAGTGCCACACTGCACTCTTCCTACTTTGGCAGACATTTTGCGGCCTAGCGCGCTGTGATGTTTTGACCCTCTGGACAAGCTGTCCAGCAACTCTTTTGATTTTTGGAACCTGTCTTTGGAGTGCTCCGGGCCTGCCAGATAACAGCTGTTGCGATGTTGATGTCTGCTGTGGATGCTCCTCATCTGAGCTATTGGAAGCAGCACCCTCTTCCCCCAATGGATGCCAATCTGGGTCAACAACTGGGTCATCCATCACCTCCTCTTCAATATCATGTGCACCTTCCTCTGTGTCACCGTGTATGGTGGTATAGTGTGCGAGAAGGGGCACCTGAGTCTCATCAGGGTCAGAATCTGGCTCTGTACACTGCGAGGACAATGTAGTGCTCTGAGTGAATGTACCAGCAGAATCATCTATCAGCGGCTGTGCATCAGTGCACTCCATGTCAGATTCATCTTGGCCTGGGTAATTCACCATTTGACTTGATAATCCAGGCATGGTATGTGAAAACAGCTCCATGGAGTAATCAGTAGTATGGCCTGCGTCATCCTTTAATCTTGGTTGTGGTGAAGGACACAAGGAAAGGTGTGGTTCATGAACATGAGCCTCCAATGACGACTCAGTGCTTTTACTTTTTACAACTTCAGAAGAGGAGGCGATAGAGCTGGAGGCTGAGTCAGCAATGTAAGACAAAACTTTTTCCTGATGCTCTGGCGTTAAAAGTGGTTTGCCAACTCCTAGAAAACTAAGCCTTCGAAGCCTTATGGAGCCAGACGATGACGCAGGCTCAACACCTCCTGCATTCGGTCCTATTTTGCTTTTGCCACTACCATCAGATCCACCACCAACACCATCATTACCAGCTGCCAACCCCTGCCCAATTCCACGGCCTCTTCCACCAGCCTTCCTCATTTTTGGTAGAAATGTAGACAAAATCCTACAAACTATATAGTAATGTAAAACAAGGTACAAGGTGTCTATAGGACAGGGGAGATTTAGATTTTCTGCAGACACTTGTGGACACTGGACACTTGGATTGTGTGAGGCCCACTGAATATCACAGCGCTATGTCACAGGCTCGATGGCACAGGTGTGAAAAAAGTGACTACAGGATAAGGGAGATTTTGAATTTCTGGGAGATTTTGAATTTCTGCAGACACTTGTGGACACTGGACACTTGGATTGTGTGAGGCCCACTGAATATCACAGCGCTATGTCACAGGCTCGATGGCACAGGTGTGAAAAAAGTGACTACAGGATAAGGGAGATTTTGAATTTCTGGGAGATTTTGAATTTCTGCAGACACTTGTGGACACTGGACACTTGGATTGTGTGAGGCCCACTGAATATCACAGCGCTATGTCACAGGCTCGATGGCACAGGTGTGAAAAAAGTGACTACAGGATAAGGGAGATTTAGATTTTCTGCAGACACTTGTGGACACTGGACACTTGGATTGTGTGAGGCCCACTGACTATCACAGCGCTATGTCACAGGCTCGATGCAACAGGTGTGAAAAAAGTAACTACAGGATAAGGGAGATTTTGAATTTCTGCAGACACTTGTGGACACTGGACACTTGGATTGTGTGAGGCCCACTGAATATCACAGCACTATGTCACAGGCTCGATGGCACAGGTGTGAAAAAAGTGACTACAGGATAAGGGAGATTTTGAATTTCTGCAGACACTTGTGGACACTGGACACTTGAATTGTGTGAGGCCCACTGAATATCACAGTGCTATGTCACAGGCTCGATGGCACAGGTGTGAAAAAAGTGACTACAGGATAAGGGAGATTTTGAATTTCTGGGAGATTTTGAATTTCTGCAGAAACTTGTGGACACTGGACACTTGGATTGTGTGAGGCCCACTGAATATCACAGCGCTATGTCACAGGCTGGATGGCACAGGTGTGAAAAAAGTGACTACAGGATAAGGGAGATTTAGATTTTATGCAGACACTTGTGGACACTGGACACTTGGATTGTGTGAGGCCCACTGAATATCACAGCGCTTTGTCACAGGCTCGATGCAGCAGATGTGAAAAAAGTGACTACAGGATAAGGGAGATTTTGAATTTCTGCAGACACTTGTGGACACTGGACACTTGGATTGTGTGAGGCCCACTGAATATCACAGCGCTATGTCACAGGCTCGATGGCACAGGTGTGAAAAAAGTGACTACAGGATAAGGGAGACTTTGAATTTCTGCAGACACTTGTGGACACTGGACACTTGGATTGTGTGAGGCCCACTGAATATCACAGTGCTATGTCACAGGCTCGATGGCACAGGTGTGAAAAAAGTGACTACAGGATAAGGGAGATTTTGAATTTCTGGGAGATTTTGAATTTCTGCAAACACTTGTGGACACTGGACACTTGGATTGTGTGAGGCCCACTGAATATCACAGCGCTATGTCACAGGCTCCATGGCACAGGTGTGAAAAAAGTGACTACAGGATAAGGGAGATTTTGAATTTCTGCAGACACTTGTGGACACTGGACACTTGGATTGTGTGAGGCCCACTGAATATCACAGCGCTATGTCACAGGCTTGATGGCACAGGTGTGAAAAAAGTGACTACAGGATAAGGGAGATTTTGAATTTCTGCAGACACTTGTGGACACTGGACACTTGGATTGTGTGAGGCCCACTGAATATCACAGCGCTATGTCACAGGCTCGATGGCACAGGTGTGAAAAAAGTGACTACAGGATAAGGGAGATTTTGAATTTCTGCAGACCCTTGTGGACACTGGACACTTTTGGATTGTGTGAGGCCCAATGAATATCAGAGCGCTGTGTCACAGGCTCGATGCAGCAGGTGTGAAAAAAGTGACTACAGGATAAGGGAGATTTTGAATTTCTGCAGACACTTGTGGACACTGGACACTTTTGGATTGTGTGAGGCCCACTTAATATCAGAGCGCTATGTCACAGGCTCGATGGCACAGGTGAGAAAAAAGTGAATTGTAGAATTGGGCAGAATAGGAATATCCCTAGAGTGTAGGTCTGTAAGAACGGAACAAGTCCTCCACTTATCCTTCCACAGTGACACACAGATAGCTTCACTGTGGCTGTGATAACAGCCGTTACACGGTACTGTGTGACGAGCGTACACCGCTGTATGGTGTGAATAAATGCACGCTCAGTACCTTAGCAGGACAAAAAAAAAATTGGGATTGCTTTTAAAAAAGCAGTTTGCAGAGCAGTGGGGAAACAGCAATGCAGCTGTCAGGAAGCCTTAGAAGGTAGCCTAACAACCAACACCGCTGATCCACCACAATATAGCCTCCCCTTGCACTGCACACACAGTGACTGGTGTGTTGCACAGGCAAAATCGCTAGCAGCAGAAGCAGTTTTTTTGTCTTCTTCCCTGCCTAACGCTCTCCCTACAGAATCAGCAACCTCTCCTTATGCTAAGATCGGCAGAAGTAAGATGGCGGTCGGCGTGCACGCCCTTTTATAACCCCTGTGACGCCCACCAAAGCAAGCCAATCACTTGCATGCCCTTCTGAAAGATGGTGGCGACCCCTGCCTATGTCATCACGTTGCCCACAGTGTCCGTGGATCCTGATTGGCTGAAAAAGAGCGCTAAACAAACTTTTGAAACGCGACTTTGGCGCGTAAGTCGCCGACCTCGTGGCCGACCTCATCCTAGGGTCGGGTTTCGTTTCATGAAACCCGACTTTGCCAAAAGTCGGCGACTTTTGAAATTGTTCGACCCGTTTCGCTCAACTCTAAACACTACTTTTCCAGACAGGCCGTCCCTGCCTTGGGTGAACATGTTACAGACCATACACACCTGCATTTTTCAATGCCATCAGCATAGAGGTTCACACAACCACCGATGCCTTGACCAGTTAGCACAAGCAAGGGTGTTATACCTCTCTAACTGCCCACGCTAGATGTCCGGTACGAACCCTGAACTTTACGGTTTGGGTTCGCTCATCCCTACTTCTTTAACCAAGTCTACTAATGTGTTCTTGGTCAGCACTATGTATCGGTTTCTCTGACGCAATCTATTCTCTGATGTCGGATGGAGAAGTCATTCTCAGTGAATTAAATGGTGCTATATAATTAGATTCTGTATTTAATTACCGCTAATGATAAATCATATGTAAATACTCCGCACATTCCTAACACTTATTTATCTTTCTGACATTTTTGAAGCATGAGCGTCCAGGAAAATGATTTCAAATAAGAAAAAAAAAGTGGATGTCATGAAAACAGATGATAGCGCCATTGTCTGGGATTAGAGGCATTATAATAAGAAGCTGTCAGCGATGATGCAGCCAAGTCAACTTCAGATTTATCTCCTCAAAGGAAAGTCTTTATGCTCAGTAGGTAGGTCAAATAAGGTGTGGTCAACGTGATGCAAATTCTGTATTTCTTCTATGGGACCATGGAGAATGTGGCCATGTATAGATGACTTTTTTAGATGACTTTTTCTATCTTGCCTAAAACTCTCAGCCCTTGAGTAATCGGCTATTGATTTCAGAGCTAATTGTGTAGTACTTCATTTGACCTGCGGTGGCGCCGCTATAGAAAGATGTGCAATGCAAAAGAGAAAAAATATCTATTCAATCAGATCATTTCATTCGTGTTTAGTGTCATCCACAAGATGCAGCGATATATGAACGTCACATCTATGACCAGCAGGTGGTGCTGATCTAATGTAATTTATAATTTTTGAGTTTTAATATTACATTAGGTAACAATTTCCAAATTTTTTTTAATTCACAACTTAGACAAAAGCCACATATTGTATTGTAAGTGATATACTTCTACAGCTTACAATACTATAGTGAAATTCCTTTAGTTCAGCATTGATAAAACCTTATCAAAATGGTTTATGAAATTCCTTTGCCCACAAATAAATATTTTTCTCCTCACACACTGATAGCCCCACCACTTTCCATACACAGTATGTTGGCCTCACACCTCCCCACAAACAATATGATGCCCCAGAGTGTCCCCACAAATTATGATTCACCCACAGTCCACTCACACAGTGTGATGACCCAGCAACTTCCCATACTCAGCATGTTCCCCACAAACAGTGTAATGTCCCACCAAACAAAATGATGGCCCCCAATGCTCCTTATACTCTGTATGATTCCCTGACCGCTCTCCACACAGTGTGATGCACCCAACACAGTATGAGGGCCCGCACAGCTCCTCTTAGGCCACTTTCACACTTCAGGCTTTCGGTATCCGGCATGGTGCGGCGAAAAACCGGACTGCCGGATCCGGCACCTGTTACGACCAAATCCGGCTTTTTCCCCGTGCTGTTTCATTGGTGCCGCATTGCGCCAGATGGCAATGCGGCGCATCCATTTTTTTCCGGATCTGGAGAAAATAGCCGGTCAGGCGTCTGGAAAAAACGTTGCATGCAACGTTTTTTCCCAACGCCGGACCGGCTTTTCGCACTGCGCATGCCCGGAAACCTTCTCTGCCTGGAATATATCCAGCAGAAAGAAGGATCCGGTGTCTGCGTTTGCCGCCGGATCCGGTAGTCCGGTTTTTCGCCGCACCATGCCGGATACCGAAGGCCTGAAGTGTGAAAGCGGCCTTAATCAGTATGGTGCCCCACATTTTGACACAAGCACAGTTCCCTCTACACAGCATATTGCACTCACAGAACCCAAAACAGTATGATGCCTCCAATACTGCCCACACACAATATATTGCCTCGACAGTTCCCCCAGCATAATAAATTGTCCTCACAGCCAACAACACAGTATAATGCTGAAGCCATTCACCCTGTCACTAGGATACCCTCAAGCCACCCCTGCTCCACCATTCAGCTTATGTCAACAGATCGCACCTGGTGCATGGAGCCAGCACAGAACATGATGTAGCAGCTTATTGTGACAACTGAGGGGAGTATTTTTGTATTTAGTCAGTGCACTATAGTGAGTAGGGAGCTGGGGCATCATACTCTGTGAAGGACATCATACTCTAGGGAGAATGCAAAGTGGAACATCATGCGTGGGGGCATTATAATATATTAGAGTAATTGGTGGAGGATCATGTGTTGGCAGCAGTTTGGGTGTATCATACTGAGTGGGAGGGCAATGCAATGTGGGGGAGCAAGGAGGAGAAAAATTGTGTGTGGGTATCATACTGATTGTGGAGACATGAAAAGAGTATCGTAGTGTTAGGAATACTGAGAGGTTCAACTAGGGGCTCTTTCTGTGCGGGGACACAAAAAACTGAGTAAGGTTAAAAATGTGGTTTGACATGAAAAAAAATTGCATTGTGTTGTGCCCATCGCAGTACATATCCTTGGTAAGATGGCGCTATGCTGGTGATCCAGGGGAGTGAATGGCTATATGATTGCATTCTCGGTGGTCACACGCTTTAAAAATACCTGTTGCCAAAATCGGCAGCCTGCCAATTGTAGATCCCTGTGCAGTTACATTTGCCAGCCTTGCATATATTGCATTCTATCACAGGTTTCCTGAATTAGCCGATACCAGATTACAGGAATCTCAGAGTTATAGGAACACATTAGCAGGAGAAAGATACCAGGGATCATTGTGGCCCCATGAAAACACTCCTCGGCATGGCTCCCTTTTGGTACAGATTTACTGCTCCAGTAGACATGTCCTCCCCCCACGCCATAATACAATTCGAGCACCGCGTGCGCCCTGTTTAGCGGTGGTTATTAAATGGCGTCATTAGTGCTTTAATGAAGGAGTGAAGCGACTGTAAAGTTAAACAGATAATTGTGTTATGGGACCATTGAGTGTTTTAATGAGATTTACCAAGTTATCGCCACATTATCCCCAGTTCTTGTGTAAAAAAAAACCCACAAGAAAAAATACAAAAATCCAACCCTCCTTATAGCTGAACCAAAAAAAATAGGCAAACAAAAAAAACTGGTGGTCACCGTTGGGCACTGCCAATCTTTGATGGCGGACCAGTAACTGAGGATGATGTCAGCAATGGTACCAGGAATACTTCTTGTTGGTTTCTGGTTACAGTGATGCATTTCGGGTTGGGCAATTTTTGGATATGAGTGGCATAGTGTGAGATGTCAGAGCCTGGGGAAAGGCTAGTATTGTGCTCCTTAACCCAGTAATAATGACTCCTGAGCGCATTTTCAAAAGGATGATGCCTCCTTGGCACTTATACAGCACTGGCAAAAATTAAGAGACCACCACATCAAAACCCTGTCAAGGGCAACCCATTCTCCAGACCTGAACCCCACTGAAAACCTCTGAAATGTAATCAAGAGGAAGATGAATAGTCACAAGTAGAGTTGAGCGACTTTTGCTTTTTTAGGGTCTCGTTTCGTTTCGTGAAACCCGACTTTTCCAAAAGTCGGGTCGAGCAAGATCGTCCGATTATAGGGAAAAGTCGGGGTCGTCCCGAAACACGAAACCCAATGTAAGTCAATGGGGAATAAAAGTCGGCAGTGAGAGGAGGACAGGAAACACACCTACAGTGCCCATTTGAATGCCAAAAGCATCAATTCTTCTTACTTAAGCTTGTCAACCTTAATTAACTTCATAATACAAGTTACGCACTGAAAAATGGGGGTTATTTGGCTAAATTTGTGGGGGGGGAGGGCTGGCTGCAGGTTTTCATGTGCCCTGGGCGAAAGAGCGCCCCTTTAACACATACCACAACTCATCATGCTCCGATACGGCAGAGAAATAGCGGTATAGTACAATGAAAAATACCTCACTTTTTACATCTCATGACGAGGCCCATCTATTTCTCCATACAAAATCATTGGTCCCATATAATGTTTGAAACAGTATATGATGAGCTCCACATAATGCTACAGTATATGTTGGTCCCCATGGATGAAGCTCCACTGTCTTATGGGCCCAAATAATGCTCCAAACATAATGGGCCCCATTTCTACTGCTCTAGTGTATAATGGGCCCTGTAAATGCTGCTCCAGTGTCTGATGTCCACCTTTGGAATGTTCCAGTGTATGGTGGGCCCCATCTATCATTCTCCAGAGTATAGTGCTCCCCAAAAATTGCTGTCCCAACATAAAAAACAATCAAATAAGTCTCCTCGCTAGGGAATCCCTGTACTTGTCTGGACAGGTGCTGTAGCTTGCTTAACAGCTCGCCAGCCGTTCTCACGCCCAGTATGGATTGCACGTGATTGCACAAAGGTTAGAAAGGGTACCGTATCCCTGGATAACATGTATGGATAGCGTACACATTCAAAATATATGTCTATACAGCATGAGGCAGGCTCAGACGGTGTTAGGCCCAGTATGGATTGCACGTCATTGCACAAAGGTTAGAAGGGGTACCGTATCCCCGGATAACATGTATGGATAGCGTACACATTCAAAATATATGTCTATACAGCATGAGGCAGGCTCAGACGGTGTTAGGCCCAGTATGGATTGCACGTCATTGCACAAAGGTTAGAAGGGGTACCGTATCCCCGGATAACATGTATGGATAGTGTACACATTCAAAATATATGTCTATACAGCATGAGGCAGGCTCAGACGGTGTTAGGCCCAGTATGGATTGCACGTCATTGCACAAAGGTTAGAAGGGGTACCGTATCCCCGGATAACATGTATGGATAGCGTACACATTCAAAATATATGTCTATACAGCATGAGGCAGGCTCAGACGGTGTTAGGCCCAGTATGGATTGCACGTCATTGCACAAAGGTTAGAAAGGGTACCGTATCCCTGGATAACATGTATGGATAGCGTACACATTCAAAATATATGTCTATACAGCATGAGGCAGGCTCAGACGGTGTTAGGCCCAGTATGGATTGCACGTCATTGCACAAAGGTTAGAAGGGGTACCGTATCCCCGGATAACATGTATGGATAGCGTACACATTCAAAATATATGTCTATACAGCATGAGGCAGGCTCAGACGGTGTTAGGCCCAGTATGGATTGCACGTCATTGCACAAAGGTTAGAAGGGGTACCGTATCCCCGGATAACATGTATGGATAGCGTACACATTCAAAATATATGTCTATACAGCATGAGGCAGGCTCAGACGGTGTTAGGCCCAGTATGGATTGCACGTCATTGCACAAAGGTTAGAAGGGGTACCGTATCCCCGGATAACATGTATGGATAGTGTACACATTCAAAATATATGTCTATACAGCATGAGGCAGGCTCAGACGGTGTTAGGCCCAGTATGGATTGCACGTCATTGCACAAAGGTTAGAAGGGGTACCGTATCCCCGGATAACATGTATGGATAGCGTACACATTCAAAATATATGTCTATACAGCATGAGGCAGGCTCAGACGGTGTTAGGCCCAGTAAGGATTGCACGTCATTGCACAAAGGTTAGAAAGGGTACCGTATCCCTGGATAACATGTATGGATAGCGTACACATTCAAAATATATGTCTATACAGCATGAGGCAGGCTCAGACGGTGTTAGGCCCAGTATGGATTGCACATCATTGCACAAAGGTTAGAAGGGGTACCGTATCCCCGGATAACATGTATGGAAAGCGTACACATTCAAAATATATGTCTATACAGCATGAGGCAGGCTCAGACGGTGTTAGGCCCAGTATGGATTGCACGTCATTGCACAAAGGTTAGAAGGGGTACCGTATCCCCGGATAACATGTATGGATAGTGTACACATTCAAAATATATGTCTATACAGCATGAGGCAGGCTCAGACGGTGTTAGGCCCAGTATGGATTGCACGTCATTGCACAAAGGTTAGAAGGGGTACCGTATCCCCGGATAACATGTATGGATAGCGTACACATTCAAAATATATGTCTATACAGCATGAGGCAGGCTCAGACGGTGTTAGGCCCAGTATGGATTGCACGTCATTGCACAAAGGTTAGAAAGGGTACCGTATCCCTGGATAACATGTATGGATAGCGTACACATTCAAAATATATGTCTATACAGCATGAGGCAGGCTCAGACGGTGTTAGGCCCAGTATGGATTGCACGTCATTGCACAAAGGTTAGAAGGGGTACCGTATCCCCGGATAACATGTATGGATAGCGTACACATTCAAAATATATGTCTATACAGCATGAGGCAGGCTCAGACGGTGTTAGGCCCAGTATGGATTGCACGTCATTGCACAAAGGTTAGAAGGGGTACCGTATCCCCGGATAACATGTATGGATAGTGTACACATTCAAAATATATGTCTATACAGCATGAGGCAGGCTCAGACGGTGTTAGGCCCAGTATGGATTGCACGTCATTGCACAAAGGTTAGAAGGGGTACCGTATCCCCGGATAACATGTATGGATAGCGTACACATTCAAAATATATGTCTATACAGCATGAGGCAGGCTCAGACGGTGTTAGGCCCAATATGGATTGCACGTCATTGCACAAAGGTTAGAAAGGGTACCGTATCCCCGGATAACATGTATGGATAGCGTACACATTCAAAATATATGTCTATACAGCATGAGGCAGGCTCAGACGGTGTTAGGCCCAGTATGGATTGCACGTCATTGCACAAAGGTTAGAAGGGGTACCGTATCCCCGGATAACATGTATGGATAGTGTACACATTCAAAATATATGTCTATACAGCATGAGGCAGGCTCAGACGGTGTTAGGCCCAGTATGGATTGCACGTCATTGCACAAAGGTTAGAAAGGGTACCGTATCCCTGGATAACATGTATGGATAGCGTACACATTCAAAATATATGTCTATACAGCATGAGGCAGGCTCAGACGGTGTTAGGCCCAGTATGGATTGCACGTCATTGCACAAAGGATAGAAGGGGTACCGTATCATGTATGGATAGCGTACACATTCAAAATATATGTCTATACAGCATGAGGCAGGCTCAGACGGTGTTAGGCCCAGTATGGATTGCACGTCATTGCACAAAGGTTAGAAGGGGTACCGTATCCCCGGATAACATGTATGGATAGCATACACATTCAAAATATATGTCTATACAGCATAAGGCAGGCTCAGACGGTGTTAGGCCCAGTATGGATTGCACGTCATTGCACAAAGGTTAGAAAGGGTACCGTATCCCCGGATAACATGTATGGATAGCGTACACATTCAAAATATATGTCTATACAGCATGAGGCAGGCTCAGACGGTATTAGGCCCAGTATGGATTGCACGTCATTGCACAAAGGTTAGAAAGGGTACCGTATCCCTGGATAACATGTATGGATAGCGTACACATTCAAAATATATGTCTATACAGCATGAGGCAGGCTCAGACGGTGTTAGGCCCAGTATGGATTGCACGTCATTGCACAAAGGTTAGAAGGGGTACCGTATCCCTGGATAACATGTATGGATAGCGTACACATTCAAAATATATGTCTATACAGCATGAGGCAGGCTCAGACGGTGTTAGGCCCAGTATGGATTGCACGTCATTGCACAAAGGTTAGAAAGGGTACCGTATCCCTGGATAACATGTATGGATAGCGTACACATTCAAAATATATGTCTATACAGCATGAGGCAGGCTCAGACGGTGTTAGGCCCAGTATGGATTGCACGTCATTGCACAAAGGTTAGAAGGGGTACCGTATCCCCGGATAACATGTATGGATAGCGTACACATTCAAAATATATGTCTCAGGAGGCAGGCTCAGACAGTGTCAGGCACAGTATGGATTTGACGGCCCAGATTACACAGCGGAGGAGCAGGGAGAGGTAAAGATTGCAAATGCTGGGGCCCTGCCCAAGCAAGGGGGGCCCACTCGTGGGCGTCGGTACTGGCACTGGGCCCCTCATAGTACAGCGGTGTGTCTGACGGCGGGTGTGCACCACCGCCGTCAGAGACACTTGATTGCACTATGAGGGACCCTGTGCCAGTGCCCGCGCCCAAGAGCCGGCCTACCCACCTGTCCAGGGCAACGGCACTCGCACGGTGTCGTGCGCTACGTGGTGACCCCGGCCATGGGGGGGGAGGCAGCACAGTTAGGGAGTTTTAGAAAGTGGCATATGTTGATGTTGGACATTCAACTGATGCAAAAGGCGAAATAGGTGAAGTACCAGGAAGAGGTGGACCAAAGCAAGCCATTTTCCTGTCACCCTATGTGTCATCAGGGGAAGGTGGGACAAAATCCTTGGAAACCCATGCGTGGTTCATTTTAATGAAGGTTAGATCATCCACATTTTGGGTTGACAGACGGGTCCTTTTTTCTGTCAGGATTGATCCAGCTGCACTGAAGACTCTTTCCGATAGCACACTTGCAGCTGGACAAGCGAGCTCCTGTAAGGCATATTGGGCCAATTCAGGCCAGGTGTCCAGTTTAGCGGCCCAATAGTCAAAGGGGAATGACCTGTGTGGGAGAACATCGATATGGGAGGAAAAGTAGTTTGTAACCATAGTTGACAACTGCTGTCTCCTGTCACTTTCCATCGATGCAGTATTACCAGTTGTGTGAGCGGTATTTGAAAAATCAGTCCACAACATTGTCATGAAACCCCTGTCTCCAACGCCACTTCTGCTGTGTGCACCACGAACACCTCTGCCAAGCTGCCCCCGGCCCATACGGCTCGTGTGAGAACCATCACGGCTGCTGTGTGCTGGGAATGCCTCAAGCAACCGATTTACCAGAGTTGCTTGTTTATTAGCCAATATTAGGTCAAGGTTCTCCTGTGGCATGATGTTTTGTAATTTGCCTTTATAGCGTGGATCCAGGATGCTGGCCAACCAGTAGTCATCATCGTTCATCATTTTGGCAATGCGGGGGTCCCTTTTTAGGATCCGCAAGGCATAATCTGACATGTGGGCCAATGTTCCCGGTGTCAATGATGCACTGCGAGTGCTGGGTGGAGGAGCACTTTCTGGCAAATCCACATCCCTCCAGTCACGCACAAACCCTGTACCAGACCTTGCCACGTCAACATTTTCACTTGCCCCACGAGATGCATCCTCCTCACCTAAGTAATCATCCCCATCATCATCCTCCTCCTCCTCCTCTTCTTCCTCCACCTCGTCCAGGAGAGGTCCCTGAGCAGACAATGGCTGAATGTCATCAAGGATTCCCTCCTCCTCTTCCTCCTCATCAACATTGGCTGCAGACGCCTGCTCCTTAAGGTGCGTCAAAGTTTGCATGAGCAGACGCATAAGTGGGATGCTCATGCTTAGGATGGCGTCGTCTGCGCTTACCAGCCGTGTGCATTCCTCAAAACACTGAAGGACTTTACAGAGGTCTTTCAGCTTCGACCACTGCACGCCTGTCAACTCCATGTCTGCTCTCAAAGTGCCTGGCCATGTATCCTCCCACAAATGCATTATGGCCTGCCTCTGCTCGCACAGCCACTCCACCATGTGCAGGGTGGAGTTCCACCTTGTTGCAATGTCGATAATGAGGCGGTGGTTGGGAAGGTGGAGCAATCGCTGCAGCTTCTGCATACGAACAGAGTGTACAGGCGACCGGCGGATGTGCGCGCACATTCTTCGCACCTTCTGGAGCAGGGCTGTTAACTCCGGATAATTTTTGAGGAAGCACTGCACCACCAGGTTCAAGGTGTGAGCCAAGCAAGGTATGTGGCTGAGTTTTGAAAGGGCTATGGCTGCCACAAAATTACGGCCGTTATCACTAACTACCTTGCCTGCCTCAAGATGTACACTGCCCAGCCATGACTCAGTTTGTCGCTTCAAGTACTCGGCCAGCACCTCGGCGGTGTGTCTGTCGCCCAAACACATCATCTGCAACACAGCCTGCTGACGCTTTCCACTAGCTGCTCGATAGGGGGACACATCGTGTGCAACAGTGGCAGCTGCAGATGGAGTGCTCGTACGACTGCGCTCTGTGGACGAGCTGTCGCTTCTGGAGGAGGAGGAGGAGGAGGAGGGTCGAACGCCTACAGCCAACTGTTTCCTATACCGTGGGCTAGGCAGCACTGTCCCACTACCGCTGTCCCCTGTGGACCCTGCATCCACCACATTAACCCAGTGCGCAGTGATGGACACGTAACGGCCCTGGCCATGCCGACTGGACCATGCATCAGTTGTGAGGTGCACCTTTCCGCTCACTGACTGCTTGAGTGCATGGACAATGCGGTCTTTCACATGATGGTGGAGGGCTGGGATGGCTTTGCGAGAGAAAAAGTGGCGACTGGGTAGGTCATAGCCTGGTACTGCATAGGCCATGAGTTCGCGGAAAGCTGTGCTTTCCACCAACCGAAAGGGCATCATCTCAAACGAGATTAGTTTGGCAATGTGGGCGTTCAAACCCAGTGTACGCGGATGAGAGACTGAGTACTTTCTTGACCTACTCATAGTGTCTGGGAGGGTGAGCTGGACTTGAAAGCTGCATATGGTGGAAGTAGCGGTGGACAGGGCGGACTGAGAGAGGGTTGATGATGGTGATGGAGTTGGTGTTCTTTCTGATGGCCTAGAATCAGTCTTTCGTTGATATAACAGTGGGATTCCCTGACTGCTGTGGCCTTGCAACGACACCTCAACATTTGCTGCTGTGCTAACCGGTGGGCTTACAGTGGGGGAAACAATGTAGCGTTGCTGACTACCTTCGTTGTGATCATTGCACATGTGGCACTTGAGGTTTGGTGTTGTGTCCACGCTTGCAAGTGCATGCTGGTTAAATGTCTAAGCATGCAACTGGTATTCAAATTTTTCAGATTTTTCCCTCGGCTAAAGGTCTTTGGGCACTTCTTACAGATAACCTTGGCCTGATCATGAGGATTTTGTTCAAAAAAGTGCCACACTGCACTCTTCCTACTTTGGCAGACATTTTGCGGCCTAGCACGCTGTGATCTTTTGACCCTCTGGACAAGCTGTCCAGCAACTCTTTTGATGTTTGGAACCTGTCTTTGGAGTGCTCCGGGCCTGCCAGATAACAGCTGTTGCGATGTCGATGTCTGCTGTGGATGCTCCTCATCTGAGCTATTGGAAGCAGCACCCTCTTCCCCCAATGGATGCCAATCTGGGTCAACAACTGGGTCATCCATCACCTCCTCTTTTATGTCATGTGCACCTTTCTCTGTGTCACCGTGTATGGTGGTATAGTGTGCGGGAAGGGGCACCTGAGTCTCATCAGGGTCAAAATCTGGCTCTGTACACTGCGAGGACAATGTAGTGCTCTGAGTGAATGTACCAGCAGAATCATCCATCAGCGGCTGTGCATCAGTGCACTCCATGTCAGATTCATCTTGGCCTGGGTAATTCACCATTTGACTTGATAATCCAGGCATGGTATGTGAAAACAGCTCCATGGAGTAATCAGTAGTATGGCCTGCGTCATCCTTCAATCTTGGTTGGGGTGAAGGACACAAGGAAAGGTATGGTTCATGAACATGAGCCTCCAATGACGACTCAGTGCTTTTACTTTTTACAACTGAAGAAGAGGAGGCGATAGAGCTGGAGGCTGAGTCAGCAATGTAAGACAAAACTTTTTCCTGATGCTCTGCCTTTAAAAGCGGTTTGCCAACTCCTAGAAAACTAAGCGTTCGAGGCCTTATGTAGCCAGACGATGACGCAGGGTCAGCACCTCCTGCATTCGGTCCTATTTTGCTCTTGCCACTACCATCAGATCCACCACCAACACCATCATTACCAGCTGCCAACCCCCGCCCAATTCCACGGCCTCTTCCACCAGCCTTCCTCATTTTTGGTAGAAATGTAGACAAAATCCAACAAACTATATAGTAATGTAAAACAAGGTACAAGGTGTCTATAGGACAGGGGAGTTTTAGAATTTCTGCACACACTTGTGGACAGTGGACACTTGTGGATTGTGTGCGGCCCACTGATATCTGAGCGCTATGTGACACGCTCGATGGCACAGCTGCCTGTGACCAAAGTGACGAGAGGATAATGGAGATTTTGAATCTCTGCGTACACTTGTGGACAGTGGACACTTGTGGATTGTGTGCGGCCCACTGATATCTGAGCGCTATGTGACACGCTCGATGGCACAGCTGCCTGTGACCAAAGTGACGAGAGGATAATGGAGATTTTGAATCTCTGCGTACACTTGTGGACAGTGGACACTTGTGGATTGTGTGCGGCCCACTGATATCTGAGCGCTATGTGACACGCTCGATGGCACAGCTGCCTGTGACCAAAGTGACGAGAGGATAATGGAGATTTTGAATCTCTGCGTACACTTGTGGACAGTGGACACTTGTGGATTGTGTGCGGCCCACTGATATCTGAGCGCTATGTGACACGCTCGATGGCACAGCTGCCTGTGACCAAAGTGACGAGAGGATAATGGAGATTTTGAATCTCTGCGTACACTTTTGAACAGTGGACACTTGTGGATTGTGTGCGGACCACTGATATCTGAGCGCTATGTGACACGCTCGATGGCACAGCTGCCTGTGACCAAAGTGACGAGAGGATAATGGAGATTTTGAATCTCTGCGTACACTTGTGGACAGTGGACACTTGTGGATTGTGTGCGGCCCACTGATATCTGAGCGCTATGTGACACGCTCGATGGCACAGCTGCCTGTGACCAAAGTGACGAGAGGATAATGGAGATTTTGAATCTCTGCGTACACTTTTGGACACTGGACACTTGTGTATTGTGTGCGGCCCACTGATATCTGAGCGCTATGTGACACGCTCGATGGCACAGCTGCCTGTGACCAAAGTGACGAGAGGATAATGGAGATTTTGAATCTCTGCGTACACTTTTGGACACTGGACACTTGTGGATTGTGTGTGGCCCACTGATATCTGAGCGCTATGTGACACGCTCGATGGCACAGCTGCCTGTGTCCAAAGTGACGAGAGGATAATGGAGATTTTGAATCTCTGCGTACACTTTTGGACACTGGACACTTGTGGATTGTGTGCGGCCCACTGATATCTGAGCGCTATGTGACACGCTCGATGGCACAGCTGCCTGTGACCAAAGTGACGAGAGGATAATGGAGATTTTGAATCTCTGCGTACACTTTTGGACACTGGACACTTGTGGATTGTGTGCGGCCCACTGATATCTGAGCGCTATGTGACACGCTCGATGGCACAGCTGCCTGTGACCAAAGTGACGAGAGGATAATGGAGATTTTGAATCTCTGCGTACACTTTTGGACACTGGACACTTGTGGATTGTGTGCGGCCCACTGATATCTGAGCGCTATGTGACACGCTCGATGGCACAGCTGCCTGTGACCAAAGTGACGAGAGGATAATGGAGATTTTGAATCTCTGCGTACACTTGTGGACAGTGGACACTTGTGGATTGTGTGCGGCCCACTGATATCTGAGCGCTATGTGACACGCTCGATGGCACAGCTGCCTGTGACCAAAGTGACGAGAGGATAATGGAGATTTTGAATCTCTGCGTACACTTTTGGACACTGGACACTTGTGTATTGTGTGCGGCCCACTGATATCTGAGCGCTATGTGACACGCTCGATGGCACAGCTGCCTGTGACCAAAGTGACGAGAGGATAATGGAGATTTTGAATCTCTGCGTACACTTTTGGACACTGGACACTTGTGGATTGTGTGCGGCCCACTGATATCTGAGCGCTATGTGACACGCTCGATGGCACAGCTGCCTGTGACCAAAGTGACGAGAGGATAATGGAGATTTTGAATCTGTGCGTACACTTTTGGACACTGGACACTTGTGGATTGTGTGCGGCCCACTGATATCTGAGCGCTATGTGACACGCTCGATGGCACAGCTGCCTGTGACCAAAGTGACGAGAGGATAATGGAGATTTTGAATCTCTGCGTACACTTTTGGACACTGGACACTTGTGTATTGTGTGCGGCCCACTGATATCTGAGCGCTATGTGACACGCTCGATGGCACAGCTGCCTGTGACCAAAGTGACGAGAGGATAATGGAGATTTTGAATCTCTGCGTACACTTTTGGACACTGGACACTTGTGGATTGTGTGCGGCCCACTGATATCTGAGCACTATGTGACACGCTCGATGGCACAGCTGCCTGTGACCAAAGTGACGAGAGGATAATGGAGATTTTGAATCTCTGCGTACACTTTTGGACACTGGACACTTGTGGATTGTGTGCGGCCCACTGATATCTGAGCGCTATGTGACACGCTCGATGGCACAGCTGCCTGTGACCAAAGTGACGAGAGGATAATGGAGATTTTGAATCTCTGCGTACACTTTTGGACACTGGACACTTGTGGATTGTGTGCGGCCCACTGATATCTGAGCGCTATGTGACACGCTCGATGGCACAGCTGCCTGTGACCAAAGTGACGAGAGGATAATGGAGATTTTGAATCTCTGCGTACACTTTTGGACACTGGACACTTGTGGATTGTGTGCGGCCCACTGATATCTGAGCGCTATGTGACACGCTCGATGGCACAGCTGCCTGTGACCAAAGTGACGAGAGGATAATGGAGATTTTGAATCTCTGCGTACACTTGTGGACAGTGGACACTTGTGGATTGTGTGCGGCCCACTGATATCTGAGCGCTATGTGACACGCTCGATGGCACAGCTGCCTGTGACCAAAGTGACGAGAGGATAATGGAGATTTTGAATCTCTGCGTACACTTTTGGACACTGGACACTTGTGGATTGTGTGCGGACCACTGATATCTGAGCGCTATGTGACACGCTCGATGGCACAGCTGCCTGTGACCAAAGTGACGAGAGGATAATGGAGATTTTGAATCTCTGCGTACACTTTTGGACAGTGGACACTTGTGGATTGTGTGCGGCCCACTGATATCTGAGCGCTATGTGACACGCTCGATGGCACAGCTGCCTGTGACCAAAGTGACGAGAGGATAATGGAGATTTTGAATCTGTGCGTACACTTTTGGACACTGGACACTTGTGGATTGTGTGCGGCCCACTGATATCTGAGCGCTATGTGACACGCTCGATGGCACAGCTGACTGTGACAAAAGTGACGAGAGGATAATGGAGATTTTGAATCTCTGCGTACACTTTTGGACACTGGACACTTGTGTATTGTGTGCGGCCCACTGATATCTGAGCGCTATGTGACACGCTCGATGGCACAGCTGCCTGTGACCAAAGTGACGAGAGGATAATGGAGATTTTGAATCTCTGCGTACACTTTTGGACACTGGACACTTGTGGATTGTGTGCGGCCCACTGATATCTGAGCGCTATGTGACACGCTCGATGGCACAGCTGCCTGTGACCAAAGTGACGAGAGGATAATGGAGATTTTGAATCTCTGCGTACACTTTTGGACACTGGACACTTGTGGATTGTGTGCGGCCCACTGATATCTGAGCGCTATGTGACACGCTCGATGGCACAGCTGCCTGTGACCAAAGTGACGAGAGGATAATGGAGATTTTGAATCTCTGCGTACACTTTTGGACACTGGACACTTGTGGATTGTGTGCGGCCCACTGATATCTGAGCGCTATGTGACACGCTCGATGGCACAGCTGCCTGTGACCAAAGTGACGAGAGGATAATGGAGATTTTGAATCTCTGCGTACACTTTTGGACACTGGACACTTGTGGATTGTGTGCGGCCCACTGATATCTGAGCGCTATGTGACACGCTCGATGGCACAGCTGCCTGTGACCAAAGTGACGAGAGGATAATGGAGATTTTGAATCTCTGCGTACACTTGTGGACAGTGGACACTTGTGGATTGTGTGCGGCCCACTGATATCTGAGCGCTATGTGACACGCTCGATGGCACAGCTGCCTGTGACCAAAGTGACGAGAGGATAAGGGAGATTGGATTGCTTTTAAAAAAGCAGTTTGCCGAGCAGTGGGTAAACAGCAATGCCAGCGTGTCAGGAAGCCTTAAAAGGCAGCCCAACAACCAACACCACTGATACACCACAATATAGCCTCCCCTTGCACTGCACACACAGTGACTTGTGTGTTGTGCAGGCCAAATCGCTAGCAGCAGAAGCAGTTTTTTTGTCTTCTTCCCTGCCTTACGCTCTCCCTACAGAATCAGCAGCAACCTCTCCCTATACTAAGATCGGCAGAAGTAAGATGGCGGTCGGCGTGCACGCCCTTTTATACCCCCTGTGACGCCCACCAAAGCAAGCCAATCACTTGCATGCCCTTCTGAAAGATGGTGGTGACCCGTGCCTATGTCATCACGTTGCCCACAGTGTCCGTGGATCCTGATTGGCTGGAAAAGAACGCAAAACAAACTTTTGAAACGCGACTTTGGTGCGTAAGTCGCCGACCTCGTGGCCGACCTCATCCTAGGGTCGGGTTTCGTTTCATGAAACCCGACTTTGCCAAAAGTCGGCGACTTTTGAATTTTTTCGACCCGTTTCGCTCAACTCTAGTCACAAGCCATCAAACAAAGAAGAACTGCTTACATTTTTGCGCCAGAAGCAGTGTGAAAGACTGGTGGAAAGCATGACAAGACGCATGAAAGCTGTGATTAAAAATCATGGCTATTCCACAAAATATTGATTTCTGAACTCTTCCTGAGTTAAAACATTAGTATTGTCGTTTCTAAATGATTATGAACTTGTTTTCTTTGCATTATGTGAAGTCTGAAAGCACTGTTTTTTTTTAATTTTGACCATTTCTCCTTTTCAGACAAACTGAACATTTGGAAGTGGTCTCTTAATTTTTACCAGAGCTCTAAATGCCATGGTAAAAAGTAATGATGCCTCCTGAGTGTCCCTCTAAAAGTAATAATTCCACCTTTGTTTCACCCCACACACAAAAAATAAGGTTTATACTTCCTCAATTAAAGGGACCCAGTCTTCTGTTCTGCAAACAATGTGGGTCGGCACATGTGGCGCAATACAGGGATATCATTCTACCATCTACGCCCTGAGGTAGGATGGAGACTATTGGCCTGTAGCATCCTGCTCTACCACCCAATCCAGCTGTATCCTCTTTGTGTTCATGCTGATAAAGATTGATGTGGCACACACCCGAAGATCCATGGCACCTAGCCAGAAGTCAGCGAGTTGTACACTGTCCTAGAGTTTAGGTACTAGTAATGCCACTTCATAGTGGTGGAAAATTTCAGAGGAATATAAAACAAGGTGCACCCTACTACGCTAACGAGTAGATGCTCTTCTCTTCGTAATACTAATCTTAAAGTTACACTTCAGGATGGAGATGTGCTATTATTTTCCAAAAGCAATGATCTTGTACTTTTGGTGTACGTATAGTATGCCTTATGGTACTGGGTAATGCCACAATCAGAAAAGTATCGTTTTGCCCTCCTTAATCCCTATGCTCAGTGTGATATATTATGGAGACCTGCCAAAGAGGAAGAGTAGGCTCCGCAGTTTTGAAATGCCAAAAATCATACTGGGTGATTTAGTTTGCTCCTGAGATTCATGTCTTCAAGGTACATCCTGTAGTATGTGGTAAGTCCCAGTTGTTCCTGTTGAGGTTGTCCCACTCCCAGATAGCACTAACTCCTGGATGCAGGAACATTTCTCCTTTGATTTGACTCATTGTGTCAACATACACCAAAGGTTACTGTGGTGTAATGTGTTGGCAGATATAGTTTAAACGCCACATCATCATTCTATTTTAGTACAGTATATACTAAAAGCATCCATATTGGATGAAAGTGTCCATGATTCAGGTGTAAGCATCTATGCATCTGTATTTTTGATATCTTCATAACTAAATATCGATTTCATATCCATAACAGTCCCCCTTTGGAGACATACAAAATCAAAACCCTAATCTCGTCAAGCCTATTGATCTGTCCTCCCACACAAGCTAATCTTCACCGTATACAAGATTGCCCATCTCTAGTAGACAAACCCCCTCTTAATGGACTTGAGCAGGAGGAAGTCAGATCCTACTCTCTCCCTCATTGGTGTGCTTCAGGCAGGTACAATCCAGCGGGGGAGGTGGATATGGCGTTTCTTCCATGGTTTCACCGCAGCATGGATCACCGAGTAGGTCATTGAATTCAGCATGTACAGCTGTCGCAGTGGTCATGGTTTCCATCGTCATCTTCTTCAGGCATGGAATGATGCAGCATAGAATTAAGGCTAATATAATTAAAACACATAGGATAGCTATTCCAAATTTTATGAGTGCTCTTTGCACCCATCCCACCACCCAAACCAGGTATCCAAGTTATCCTCTACCCCTGAGTTTCGGGCTAGTTCCTCGGATAGATCGGTAAGGCCTTTGAGTGCTCTGGATATGCTCCCATCTGGAGCTATGTTGTTAGATATATAAGTGTAACAGCTAGTACCTATCATCTCACAGACTCCAACTTTTTCTGCCAGGATCACGTCTAGAGCCATCCTGTTTTGTAAGGCCATAATGGATGTGGGGCCTTGTTGCTCAGTGAGTCCCCTTACAGCATCTCTATTGAAATTATCGAACCTTTGCTGATTATAGTATAGATAGTTTATCCATTTCACTTTTTTGTTTACCCCAATCAGGGGAATGATTGATTCAAATCCGACTGCTACCTCATTTCTGGCTTTGAATTTGTCAGGTACTCCCTGTGGAACCACGAGGGTATCTATGTAGATATGAGGGTCGGAGAAACCTTGTAGTTCCTTCTTTACCTTCTGGGGTAATTGGCCTTTTCGGAGGACCTGATCCTAGCCGGGCAGATCAAATATATGGAAGGGCATGAGGGTTTTTACCATAGCTCACTGTTCTTTCTAAGGGGTATGCAATCTGGGCCTACTTGTCATGTCCCCACATAGTCAATACACGTCAGGCAATTGGTAGACTTGGCCTACCAACAAGGAATCATTGTATGGGCTTCCCTCCTGGACCTGGATGACATAGTTACAGTGGTCAGATGGTTACTTATCAACATGCCTTCCAGGGCCATCTCGTTCAAAACAAGTGTAGTTCCCTGGGTAGGGGGTGATCCCATGACCAGTTGGTTCCTTGTTTCTGTAAGGTGGGTTTAAGTGGGATACAGTTTGGCATTTTTGTGAGTTACCCACGTGGTTGTTTATGTACAGTGACTGGGCACAAACGAATCCCTCCTCATCTACCCTTGGATCAATTGGGAAAGGTACTGTGCCTAAATGAGGTCGGAGCGATTTGCACTAGTGACAGTGTCCTTTACCCATTCAAGCCACATGTTGGAGTCAGAGAATCCTGTCTCTACTGCGAGTTTATCCTCATAAGTCAAATCTAATAGGAATTTGGCTCCTGGTACTGGATCATCTACAGTTTGTGTGTCTACGATGGGCCTAGAACCAATATTCATTAACCAAAATTTGCCCATTCTGTCACCTTCTCCCTCTCTTTCAAGTTTGGTACTTGAGCCTAGTACGTATAACCCTTGATCATTCTCTGAGGGGTTATCAATGCTAAGGTACAGAATTATGCATCTCTCCTTGGGGCAGTGAGTGGCAGGGATGGGGAGCATTTTACCTGGAAGACCCCTCCTGCCTCTGAATGGGACTTTGGTCAGGGTCATGCGGGCTAATAAGCTGGCTCTCCATTTGTCCCTGCGCTGCAGGGCCTGGACTGTTTGATATCCCCAGTCACTTTCACCAGTGTGCCACCCAACAAGTGACCAATCCTCTCAGTTTGAACCTTCCCTCGTTTCGGCAGTGGTGACACAGATGAACTGTGTACCTAACCAGATGTCAAATTGTGCCATGGGGCCTGGGCATTCTACTATGAGGCAATAGTCAAATTGATATGTTACCCTTGGAGTGGAGACATTATACCAGAAAGTCACTCTACCCTCATGAGTGACTGCCACCTGGTTACTGGCTACCCCTGGGGCTAAGTAAAGGATAAGTGTTAGATGGATGAAGAGTGGCAGCCGCCACTGGTTTCCGGATCCGGCACCTTCTTGCAGTGGGAAGCGTGTATCCATGTGGGCTTTCCTTCAAGCTTGACTGCTGTGGCAGTGGTCAACAGGAGTTGGTACGGGCCGTCGTATCTGGGCTCGAGGGTAAGTCTGTTGAACCTCTTGGTGAGGACCCATTCACCAGGCAGGATGTTAGGGGTTCCCTCTAGATTCTCAGGATCTGGGATGTATGAAAAAACTTGAGAATCTCTTTTAGTTAGGTGCTTCGTCAATTCAGTCACAAACTTAGTCAAAGTGTCATACTGCATAGGCAACTTCTGTGGGAAGTACAATCCTAGCCTGGGAGCACTTACAAAGAGGATCTCATATGGGCTACGTTTGGTTGGACCAGCTGGTGTGTGTCTGACACTAAAAAGTGCGAGGGGAAGACTTTCATGCCATGGTTTCCCTGTCTCATGTGCTGCTTTGAGCATTTTACTCTTTAGGCTATGAGCACACGTTGCGGATTCCGCTGCGGGTTTTTCCGTGCGGAAACGCAGGTAAAGCCGCAGGTAAAGTGACCCGCGGTTTTGTCTGCAGTTTTGCCCTGTGGTTTCACATCTCTACTATATTAAAGGTGGGAAACCGCTGTGGAAACCGCCCAAACAATTGACATGCTGCGGAAACCACGCGGAAAAAACCGCAGCATGAGCACAGCGTTTTTGAAAACCCATAGGCTTTCATTGTGCAGTACCATGTCAGCGGAACTGTTGCATTTCTGCAGGGCCAAAACCGCTGCGGAAACGCAGCAGAATCCGCAACGTGTGCACATAGCCTTAGTGTCCCATTTAACCTCTCGATCTTACCGCTGCTCTGCCGGTGATATGGAGTGTGCAGCTCTAGCTCTGTGCCTAAGGCTTCCCATATCTCCTTTGTGAGATTGGCTGTGAATGCAGGCCCTTGGTCACTTTCTATGGTCACTGGGAGCCCATACCTGCACACTATCTCAGAGAGAATTTTCTTAGCAGTGGTTTTTGCTGACTGATTTCTCACCGGGAAAGCCTCTGGCCACCCCGAGAATATGTCTATCACCACCAGAACATACTCAAACCCCCCTGAGTGCGGCATTTGTATGTGGTCTATCTGTATGCCCTGAAAAGGGTATAGGGGTCTGGGTGTGCATTTCCGGGGTATCTTCTCTGTTTTCCCCGGATTGCAGCTGGCACAGACAAGACATCCCTTTGTGACATTTACAGCTACCGTTGAGAAGCCTGGTGCATGGTAGTACTGGTGGAAAAGATTGTGCATCTTAATCATGGACTGATGGGTTGTGCCATGGGCCCATTTGGCCACGATAGGGGACCCTTGGGAGGCAGGGTCTTCCTTTGTTCATCATTAGCTGTCTTTCATCCTGTGTGGCTCCATATTGAGTCCATTGGTCCTTCTCTTCCTTGGATGCCTGCTTCTGGAGCACGGAGAGCATCTTCTCCCAGGATTGTTCCTTTTGCTCTGTTTCCAGATTCATAACCAAGTACAAATGAGATGTTTCTGTGTCAAGTGGTAGAATTGCTGCTTCTATTGCTTTTACATCGGCCAGTCTGTTACGTACTGCTTCCCTTGAAGTTCCTCCAGTGTGTGCCATTACCTTTACTACTGCAACTTTTTCTGGCATCAATAAGGACTCCAACAACTCTTGTATGTGGTGTCTGACTGGCTTTCCATTAGCCATAATGAAGTCTCTTGCCTTCCAGATTGGTCCATAGTTGTGACATACGCAATGAGTGTAGCTTGAGTCAGCATATATTGTAGCTTTGCATTGGGCAGACATTTTGCATGCTTCTGTCAAGGCCCGCAGTTCCATCTCCTGTGCAGATATGGATGGAGGCAATGGCTTTGCTAGCAGCACAATGTCTTCAGTGGCTACTGCTATACCAGTGTGAAAACGGCCTTCTTGGTCTGCATACCTTGATCCATCCACAAAGAGCATTAGGTCTGGATCTTCCAAAAGTACATCCATGACTTAGTCAAATCCAGAGGTTTCCTGTCTCATGAGAGTGAGACAATCATGTTGAGCCATCTCAGAGTCGACTACTACTGCGTCCACTAGTGTTTCAGTGATGTGGGCTGCATCCTCTTTCCCCCTTTGCAGAGGTAGGAGATTAGCTGGGTTGATGACAGCACATCTGGAGATGGTGACGTTGTTGGGAAGCAGAAGAGAGCATTGTAGACATAGATGGCGGGCAGCAGACAGGTGTTTTGGCTGTGTCTGGGCCAGAATGGCAGTAATATCATGGGGTGCCAGTATCTTCAGCTGGTGGCCCAGAATGATGTCAGAAGTCTTATCCAGCAAAAGGTGGGTTGCAAACCCGGCTCTCATGCAGGTTGGGGCTCCACGGGCAACAGGGTCATGTCTGGCTGACTAGTACCCAAGAGGGCATTGCCTTCCTCCTTGATTCTGTGTCAGGACCCCAGTTGCACGGCATTGATTCTCCATGACAAACAGGCAGAAGGGCTCATTGTAGTCTGGTAGTCCTAAGGCAGGAGAGGATGTGAATGCAACTTTCAGCATGTAGAACCCCTCAATGGCTTCCTTGGTTAGTCTGAAAGGAGTGTCCTTGAGGCAGTCATACAGGGGTTGCCTATGTAGAGAGGCATTAAGGATCCAGGGACGGCAATAGGATACAAGTCCAAGGACGGACTGTAGCTGTGTAGGCTTGGTTGGCAGAGGGATATTCTGCACAGCTGCTTTCCTGCCTTCAGTGAGGTGTTTTGTTTGATGGGAGATGCAGTGTCCTAGGAACACAACTTTTTCTTTGCAGAATTGCAGCTTGCCTCTTGACGCTTTGCATCCATTGTGTGCCAGGAACTGAAGTATGGAGATGGTCTCCATCTGTGCTTCCATCAGGGAGTCGCCACAAAGGAGGAGGTCACCCACGTGCTGTAAGACAATAACAGTTGGATGTGTCATCTTCTAGGGCTCCAGGACTGTGGTCATGGCATGGGTGAACATTGAGGAATGGAGAGTTGGTATTGCTATTTCCGTGTTAGCGGGGCTCCTGGTTTCAGTTCCACTTTTACAGGCTGGTCTTGGAGCCTGCCAATATCTTCTCGGCCTCGTGCTCACAGTGATTCTTGGATTTGTGCCATCAGTTTAGCGTCCACATGATCTACAGGTGTGTCCTCTAAAGAAAAGAGGCCATACACCTTTGCTGAATGTTCCTGTGAGAGTGGGGCCGGAAGGTTGACAGTTCCAGCTTCATGAAAAAAAATGCTGGCTTGGAGTTTTGATAGTAGATCTGACCCTAGCAAATTGACAGGCAAGGTGGAGGAGACTACCAGTTGAGACAACATAGTCTGTGTGGGTTGTAGGCCTATGTGTAGGAGTCTAGTCATTGGAGTGTACCGTGTGTTACAATCCACCCCCACACAAGGTACTACTTCATCCATGAGACAGTCTGGGTCAGGTAAGTCAATGTTCCTGATTACACTTCTGGCTGTACTGGTATCCACCAAGAAATTGAGGGGTTTTCCCTCAATATCTACCTGTATGTTAGGTGTCAGTCCACTCGGCTGTTGTGTGGAGTGTAAGAGTATGAATGATTCTGGTGTGTGTGGTGGATCCGGCTTGCCAATGCACTATTGTGGGTGAGGTCCAATTGGTCCCTCTCGCTGCTGTAGCTGCTGTCCTTGCCCTCTCCTGAATGGAGCTGATCTGCAGTTCCTTTTAAGGTGTTCTACCTTGTCACAGTTGTAGCAGATAACCCTAGGCCTTTGTACTTTCGTGGTGCTTGAGAATTCTTGTGTCACCATGAGAGTGGTACGAGGCCTGGCTGGCTGATTCATTTCCAGCCCTTTTTCCACCGTGTGGAGTACTTCTTCATCCAGACTCCTGTACTCATGCCTTGTGGTTTGTAGTTGTTTGCATATAGGCTCTCGGACGTCTTGTACAAAGGCTTGTACCCAGATCTGGTGATGGGCTTTCTCATTGCAATCGAACCCTAGGTCAACAAACATCTGATTCAGCCTGTGGAAAAACTTCTCCATAGACTCACCTTTCTCTTGCATGGTATCCTGCAGGGAGGTGGCTTGGTCTGCTAAGCGGTCTCTGGCCCAAGCATAGAGTTTCTCAAGGAAGTCCTGTCCTGACTCCAATGATTGGAAATAGTCTGGTGTGCCATAGTCGGGTCTCAAAGCTGGCTCTATCACAGACCAGAAGGAATCTCCTGGTTTAATTTCTGCTAGTCCAGTCAGGTCTATCCATGAGGCATCATGTGTTTTGTGTATCTGGCTTATCTTCCAGTAGAAAGGCATAGGATGCAGATCCGGATCTGGTAAGCTGTTCACCAAGGTAGCAGCTTCCTGAGGCTTCCACCTTACAAAGCGAGTGCCACGTCTACTAGGGATCGGAGTGTTACTGGTGGAAGCCATACGTCTAGGAAGTCGGCAGGTATCATTTGTGGATTTCATTCTGTTTGGGCTATTATCACTGTTCTGGTCGTGTATGCTACTGTTAGAGATTGTCGGTAACACTATTGTGTCACTACTTGGGTTCTGTAGTGAAGGTGCAGTTGTAGTGCGGCAAGATTCTACATTTTCCTCCTTAACAGCTTCGTCTTCTTTACCACCATTTGCATACATTCCAGATACTACTGGAGCTAAAATGGCCACAGGGTGGGGCTTAGCCCTGCCTAAAATGGGTGCAGATGTAGGTGTGCCCTTACTTAAGATGGTTGTTGGGACATGGGGCGTGCCATCTGCACTGATAACTTTATACAAAGGAGTAGGATTACAGGGGCGTGGTGCCTCTCAAGCCGCACACGTGTCCCTCCAGTCTGGGTTCTGGTTCTGACAGACCACACATTTCCATCCCTCTGGAGAGTATGGGGGTGGATTGTGTGGTATGGGTGCGGTTGCCGAAGTCAGAGCCGTTTTGTCAAGAGGTGGTCGGAACATATATTCACCTGTCACAGAATCACATACTTCAGTCCACATCTGTCTCTTAATTTCTCTTGACGTTCTATACCATGCTTCAGCATCCTTCAAAACTTTATCTCGCAAGAGCCCTCTCTTGCTAACCAACATACATTTCCATTCTTTCTCATCAAGTCTCCCCCCCGGGGTTGTAGATCCCGTGAGCTTTAGTAGAACTTTAGCATTTGTAACATACTGTTTGCCTTCTCTCTCTGCCACTACCTCCTGTGCAGAGAACTGACTGGTTTTAGATGGATTGGTACCCATGTTACAATTTAACTCTCGACCACTGTACTTCCTGTTTTGCCAAAATTTCATAAACTTCTGGACTACCGTAATCGTTGTTACACCAGAAAGATCCAACATGTGTGGGGTGATGCAGCCTATTAGACTCGATGTGGTGTAGTGTTGTCCACTCTGAACTAGGAACAGATATCTCAGCGTGTATGCTCAATCTAAGCACTTTAAATTCAGGAAATTCAGTTGAAAAAGGCAGTATAACCAGTTTGGAATATGGGGACGGATGTGTCTAGTAATTTAACAATGCGCCACACTTGATCTGAAATAGCAAGCACTAAAGTTTGCATGCTATGATGGCAAGACATCTATCTACCAAGACAGTTAATCCTTTGACCTGGTATACAGGGTTATTCTAGCTTACTAATTCTGATATCAAGACAACAAGGACTCGAGCCGTATGTTTGGCCGTGTTGACAGGAGTGCAGCTAATGACCAACTATAGCTTGGGATAATGTTTGGTTTGAATAGAGGGGCAAAGCAATGCCACAATCCTTTTAGTTGTATTATATATATATCTAATATATAAAGCTCAAGTGTGTGTATGTGTGTATGTCTGGGATTGGCATCCGCACTGTCGCAGCTACAGCCACAAAATTTGGCACAGTAACACGTCTGGACCCTGAGAGTGTCCTAGGCTATGTTGTGAGGCGAAATTTTAACCCCGCGCGTTACAATTCACCAAACAATTTTGCCCCTATCTACATAATGGGGAAAAAGTGTGTGTATCAAGCCCAGCCCCTCATTACGATGTCATAATGGTTGCCATGGCCACACTGATGTCATCATAGGTTGCAAACCCCGCCGCTCATTATGATGTCATAATGGTTGACTATGGGATGGAGGATGTGTGATGGCTATAAGGGCACGGGACAATGGGATGGAGGATATGTATGACGGGTATATGAGCACGGGACTATGGGATGGAGGATGTGTGATGGGTATAAGGGCACTGGACTATGGGATGGAGAACATGTATGATGGGTATATGGGCACGGTACTATGGGATGGCGGATATGTATGATGGGTATATGGGCATGGGACGGAGGATATGTATGATGGGTATATGGGCATGGGACTATGAGATGGAGGAGGTGTGATGGGTATATGGGCACGGGACTATGGGATGGAGGATATGTATGATGGGTATATGGGCATGGGACTATGGAACATGAGCACCTGTGATATGAGTTCTTTGATCGTCTAAGATCGGAACCAGGGCAATTGCTCAATGTTAAATATGGAACCCGCTCTGTATTGTACTGTTGTGACAGCCCTTGTGCAGTATAGTATATAGTATGGGTTATCACTAGACACACCCTTAAATGTTGCTTTGGACTGGACAATACACACAGATACAGACAATTAAGGAATTATATATCTGACCGGTTCGTAGGCTCAGGACGTTCAATTGTGGTTAATTATTGTCCAGAGATGACAGCCAACTATCTCAACCCAGCCTGGACGTGAAAACAGAGGGTAGGTAAGATGATATATTTTCTCACCTGTTCAGAGCTGCAGACTCTTCCCATTGATGACGTCCATCCTGGAGGAGATGTTGTGCAGCTGTGGTCATCTGGATATTTGTCCTGGCCCCACATTGGGTGCCAACTATTGAGGTTGTCGCACTCAGTTGAGACTCTTCTTAAGTTTGTGGCCAAATTGTATGGAGAGGTTTTACGTGCACGGAGAAATCACAGCACGCAGTGCGTCGTGTCTCAAATGGTTCCTGTTTATTGGCTGAAAATGCCGAGTATTTATGGACAAAGCAAGGTACTTTTCCAATGCATTACTTTATTGGCTTATTATTACCATTGTTGATTCTTTGGATGCTGATGTGGCTCACATATACAGTTGTGGCCAAAAGTATTGACACCCCTGCAATTCTGTCAGATAATACTCAGTTTCTTCCTGAAAATGATTGCAATCACAAATTCTTTGGTATTATTATCTTCATTTAATTTGTCTTAAATGAAAAAACACAAAAGAGAATGAAGCAAAAAGCAAAACATTGATCATTTCACACAAAACTCCAAAAATGGGCCAGAAAAAAGTATCGGCACCCTCAGCCTAATACTTGGTTGCACAACCTTTAGCCAAAATAACTGCGACCAACCGCTTCCGGTAACCATCAATGAGTTTCTTACAATGCTCTGCTGGAATTTTAGACCATTCTTCTTTGGCAAACTGCTCCAGGTCCCTGATATTTGAAGGGTGCCTTCTCCAAACTGCCATTTTTAGATCTCTCCACAGGTGTTCTATGGAATTCAGGTCTGAACTCATTGCTGGCCACCTTAGAAGTCTCCAGTGCTTTCTCTCAAACCATTTTCTAGTGCTTTTTGAAGTGTTTTGGGTCATTGTCCTGCTGGAAGACTCATGACCTCTGAGGGAGAGCAAGCTTTCTCACACTGGGACCTACATTATGCTGCAAAATTTGTTGGTAGTCTTCAGACTTCATATTGCCATGTACACGGTCAAGCAGTCCAGTGCCAGAGGAAGCAAAGCAACCCCAAAACATCAGGGAACCTCCGCCATGTTTGACTGTAGGGACCGTGTTTTTTTCTTTGAATGCCTCTTTTTTTCTCCTGTAAACTATATGTTGATGCCTTTGCCCAAAAAGCTCTACTTTTGTCTCATCTGACCAGAGAACATTCTTCCAAATCGTTTTAGGCTTTTTCAGGTAAGTTTTGGCAAACTCCAGCCTGGCTTTTTTATGTCTCGGGGTAAGAAGTGGGGTCTCACTGGGTCTCCTAGCATACAGTCCCTTTTCATTCAGACGCCGATGGATAGTATGGGTTGACACTGTTGTACCCTCGGACTGCAAGGCAGCTTGAACTTGTTTGGATGTTAGTCGAGGTTCTTTATCCAACATCCGCACAATCTTGCATTGAAATCTCTTGTCAATTTTTCTTTTCCGTCCACATCTAGGGAGGTTAGCCACAGTGCCATGGTCTTTAAACTTCTTGATGACACTGCGCACGGTAGACACAGGAACATTCAGGTCTTTGGAGATGGACTTGTAGCCTTGAGATTGCTCATGCTTACTCACAATTTGGTTTCTCAAGTCCTCAGACAGTTCTTTGGTCTTCTTTCTTTTCTCCATGCTCAATGTGGTACACACAAGGACACAGGACAGAGGTTGAGTCAACTTTAATCCATGTCAACTGGCTGCAAGTGTGATTTAGTTATTGCCAACACCTGTTAGGTGCCACAGGTAAGTTACAGGTGCTGTTAATTACACAAGTTAGAGAAGCATCACATGATTTTTCGAACAGTGCCAATACTTTTGTCCACCCTCTTTTTTATGTTTGGTGTGGAATTATATCCAATTTGGCTTTAGGACAATTCTTTTTGTGTTTTTTCATTTAAGACAAATTAAATGAAGATAATAATACCAAAGAATTTGTGTTTGCAATCATTTTCAGGAAGAAACTGAGTATTATCTGACAGAATTGAAGGGGTGTCAATACTTTTGGCCACAACTGTAAGAACAATATAGGAGCACTAACTCCCAGATGCAGGAACATTTCTTCTTTGTTCTTGACTTGTTTTGTCAACATACACCAAAGGTTATTGTGTTGTAATGTGTTGGCAGATATAGTTTAAACGCCACATCATCATTCTATTTCAGTATATACTAAAAGTGTCCATATTGAATGTGAGTGTCCATGATTCAGGTGTAAGCATCTATGCATCAGTATTTTGGATATCTTCATAACTAAATATCGATTTCATATCCATAACATTCCCACTAAACTCAATGTTGCCCATGCACATTCCCATGTCCTCCTCTCTTTTTGTCAACATTTTACTGCCTATGTAAAAGCAAAGATAGCTTGAATATTTCTTGGGGTATGACCACAGGCGCCTTAACCGTTCCCGAATGGGTTCTGAAATGAGAATAGCGTGGTGACTGCTTATGTTTATTGTCTATGGAACTTCTAGAAATTGTCCTTGGAGATCTCTTGAAGTCCCATAGACAGTGAATGGAGTGATGTCACACATTCAAAAGCTAATATCTCATTATGGCGGGGCATTTTGATACCCAGTCTCAAGTTCCCAACAGTTTTCCAACAAGCAATCAGCAAGTCCTGTTGTCTATAATTAACTTGCCCATTTTGGAATAACCCTTTAACAGGTGGTCATCATACAATAACAAAAGGATGGGCCAACCTTTACTATACGTTCTCCCAGGTCCCAACCCCTTTCCCCGTTGACTTGTTTCTATGGCATATATTCCATTGTTCAAGTGACACTTTGAATTTTGGACATAGACTTGGTGAGCCATGTTTTTCTACAAAGGAAAAAGCTCTTGTGCAGAATTAGACGGCGAGCGCAATCATTTCTAATCCCATTATGCAGAAGTTCATCATTATTCATGCCGGTGACATACACACTTTTGCCAATAGCTGTAAGAAAGACTTCAAAGGTTTCCAGTGCAAATCTCAAGCATGGTGAATGAAAGGCATTCTGAACACAATGTAATATTGCTTTGCCCCTAATACACTGGAACAAAGCAGTTTAATATTCTGACTATTGTGCAGATCCAGTAGAAATCTCATATGATGCGGGAATGACCTGAAAATATCATGATCCTTGACTAGTGTTGAGCATTCCGATACTGCAATATCGGGTATCGGCCGATATTCGCGGTATCGGAATTCTGATACTGAGTTCCGATACTTTTAGTATATCGAATACCGGAATCGGAAGTTCTCATAATGCAATGAGCCAGTTTGATTTTATTCAGCCAATGAGGATCCTAAGAAGTGTGGGAACATCCTGTTAGAGCATGTTAGGAATGTGACTACTGGCATGGCTTTGATTGGCTGCTGAAATGATGTCATGATGCACTATAAAAGCCACCGCCGCCATTTTGGGTTCACTCTGCTGTGAATTCAGTTAGGGATAGGACGCTGCTATTCTGAGGGACAGTGTGACCTAGCGATTTGCTATATTGTGCTTTACCCAGGCTACTTTATCAACCGCTGTAGCTTTCTTTTGCCTTGCAGCACTGTTCACGGCTGTCTGAGAGGTCTCTGTGTGTGAGTTCCGCTCACACTGTAGTGTGTTCCGCAGCCACCCACCTCCGGTTGTAGTCCACTCAGCGTGCGTCACTGCCTCATACATTGTCGTTTTTTGCATTAGTGCAGCTCATTTTTCCTGATTTCTTCTGTTAGTGTGGTTCCATCCATATCCAGCTAGATTGCTTGAAAACACTATATAGGAGTAGATAGAGGAGCTTTTCTGCAGCCTTGCAGCGCTGTTCACGGCTGTTTGCAAGGTCTCTGTGTGTGAGTGCAGCTCACGCTGTAGTGTGTTCTGCACCACCTCCGGTTGTAGTCTGCTCAGCGTGCATCACTGCCTCATACATTGTCCTTTTTTGCATTAGTGCTGCTCATTTTTCCAGATTTCTCCTATTAGTGTAGTTCCATCCATATCCAGCTAGAATATTTGCAAACACTATAAAGGAGTAGATAGAGGAGCCTTTCTGCTGGCTTGTGCCCTGCAGCCCTAGCCAGATTAGTATTAGCCTATTTTTTGGAGCCTCATCTATTGCATTGTAGGTTACCTTCCTGCATTGTAATAGCTACAAAAAGTTTGTGATACTATCGGTTTTACATCTTTGGGCAAATCCAGTGACTTTTTGTGAAAAAAAAAGTTAATAAAGTTCACCAAACACTCTACTTTACAGTTGTGTAGGCCACATTAGCTCATGTTAAAGTCTAGTCCACACTTTATAAAATTAGTGTTTCTTATACCTGTTAGCAGCTGTTCAGGAATAAGGACACTAAGCTCTTAGTATTTTTCTGCCTATCTTTATCAGTCTACCAAGATGAAGAAGGCAGGGAGTAAGGCACGTGGTCGTGGGCGTGGAGTTTCTGCAGGGAGAGGACGTGGGGATTCTGTGCCTGCTGTGGGCACCAGTGACAGCATCCCCCAGTTTTCCCAGGGATCAGTCCTTTATGCACAGCTTTGTAGGAGCTCGATGTACCCCACTGCTGCGGGATGAACAAATTGAAGCCGTTGTCGGATGGATGGCAGCTAACGCATCGACTTCATTTAGTTCCAGATCCTCTCAGGTCCAGAGCACTGAAGAGCACCCATCTGTCTCTTCACCACCTGCCAAATTGCCCAGGCTGTCAGCGAGCCCTGGACAGGAGCCATCTCTACTTCTGTTCTCTGAATCTGTTGGCTTGGAAAGAGGGGGCCAGCCAAGCAACATTCGAGAATTTGAAGAAGAGGTAGTATGCAGTGATGCTCAACAGCTTTGTCTCTCTGAATCTGAAGAGGCGGGTGGGCCAGTGCCTATGGTAAGCACACCTCAGTACTCATCTGATGATGAGACTCAGGTGCCACTTTCTGATGCGTACTGTGCTGTCGAGACTACCTAGGAGAAGCAGTCTGTCATGGTCACGTGTGTCTGGACGCAGATGATACCGCAAGGCGGACCCATAACACACGTGACCCTGGATACAGCGCCTCCAGTGGCGAATTTAAATAGTAATACGTGCAGATGGATACACCGCCTCCACCCGGCGAATTTAGGTATTACACGTTAATATAAATTCTGGAAACTCCGCCTCCAGTACGGCGAATTTAAATAATAAGGGGGACCTGGGAAACATTAACAATGGTGGGCCCTGCGATAGGGAATGGGGACGAGGAGACCTCCTAAGCTCCCCTGAGCCAGCGTCCCTGCACTCCTTACGTTCCCTATACAGGCTCCGCACCTGTCGCCGCACGCGAACCTTAAACCCTTGCTCGCCCTGACCCTAAACCCTCACTAGGGAATTGGTCGGTGCGGAGACTAATCCCACCACTGCACTAACAACACACATGAGGGAAAGAGACAATACAGGGGGACACCACTTAGCTTTATGCTCTGTGCTTATGCTCCTGCAACAGAGCCCTCCACCTGTGTGCGTCTTCTCCTCCACCTGGATCCATCACCATAACAGGATCCTTCACCATAGTGCAGCCTTGGAGCAGAGTCCACCACCAGTTGCTGCTGCTTAGTGACAGAGTCCTAAAGATGAGTTCAGCTTCTGCCACGAAGGCAAGCATGCTTGAGTCCAGCTCAGCAGCCAAGTCCCACATGGTGAGTGCCACTCTCCATAGTCGCCACTCCACCAGTCCATGCAGACACTTCCTGCCGACACCATCACTGCGACCCCACCACGCCATGCCAGCCCTTCGTCCAGACACCATAGCTGACACACGTCCCCCCCTGGCTAAGCTGCGCAGGACTCCTCCTCAGCTCAAATCCTTCCACCAGGCCCTCACCAACTCAGAATCAATGAATGAATGAATATCACCAGCAGTGATTACACAACCTGAGACTCATTTATAGAGCCCCACACCTGATTCATAATTATGTGTGCATTAAACCTAAAGTGCGATACCACTAACCACCACCGGGGACAGTCAAGTCACTTTGGCAACTTGCCAAAAGGAAAAAAAGTTCACTCTGTGCTTTTAAAACTGTCAGATCAAATTCAGATCATGACAGTACCCCCTCCTTAATGAGGGGCCTCTGGACCCTCAAGACCTCTCCTCATTAGGGAAACACCTACAGCGGGGACGCCCAGATCCTGAGTTCACTCCACCACTACCTGAATTTAGGTTTATGACAAACACACCGCTGGTATTGGCAAAAAAGTTCATTTTGGAGGCACCACTCGTCTCCACAGCGCCGACCTGGGGAACGAGTTTATGTATGTGTATGTTTGTTATGAGCTGATCAGGCTCCACAACACACTTCCACAAGATGTTTTTTGGTGGCACCCATACACGCTCGTTCACACACAGGTCCGGACCTGAACGTTCATTGCACACATTTGTCATAATTGGTGAACTCGTTCTGAACTAGACAGCAGAGGCGTCCCCCGTGTCACCACACTCACACCCCCGCTATTCACCACGGGACACCACCCTCCAACCCTCTTTACCATGAGGTCTACGCCTCCCAGGGTTGGTTAATGGCGAGGGTTGAGATTTGTCCCTACTCCCCCCAGCACACCTGCTGCTCACACCAGGAGGAGAGGGGACCGGATATGGAGGAACATCAACTCGCTGGTAACCTCCACACGACCAGGAGGGGGCGGCATTAAAGATTTGGTGTGAGCCCCGTGGACTCTACACCAGTCTGCTCATCACTGGAACGTACCTCTTCACCTCGGGGAATACCAAGCAGCTCCATGGGGCACCATTCCTCCCACCTGCCTGGGTACGCCCGCGTGCATGAGCAAGTCCCGCTGCCCAGCAGCGACTCTAGGGGCTCTTAGCCAGATCACAGCCGCCATTTTTTTTTTTTCTCAGCAGAGGCCCCAGACCCAGATAACTGCTGCTGCAGCGGCTTAAACACACCATGCCGCTCCCAGTCACCTCAGTGAAGCCCAGCAGCAACTGCTCACAGGTCACCACATGGCCAAAGGCCCCAGACCCTGACAATTACTCACAGGTCTCCACATGGCCAACAGCTCACCAGAAAAAAAAACAAACTGTAGGGCTGGTGATAATGTCACGGTCACGTGTGTCTGGACGCAGATGATACCGCAAGGCGGACCCATAACACACGTGACCCTGGATACAGCGCCTCCAGTGGCGAATTTAAATAATAATACGTGCAGATGGATACACCGCCTCCACCTGGCGAATTTAGATATTACACGTTAATATAAATTCTGGAAACTCCGCCTCCAGTACGGCGAATTTAAATAATAAGGGGGACCTGGGAAACATTAACAATGGTGGGCCCTGCGATAGGGAATGGGGACGAGGAGACCTCCTAAGCTCCCCTGAGCCAGCGTCCCTGCACTCCTTACGTTCCCTATACAGGCTCCGCACCTGTCGCCGCACGCGAACCTTAAACCCTTGCTCACCCTGACCCTAAACCCTCACTAGGGAATTGGTCGGTGCGGAGACTAATCCCACCACTGCACTAACAACACACATGAGGGAAAGCGACAATACAGGGGGACACCACTTAGCTTTATGCTCTGTGCTTATGCTCCTGCAACAGAGCCCTCCACCTGCGTGCGTCTTCTCCTCCACCTGGATCCATCACCATAACAGGATCCTTCACCATAGTGCAGCCTTGGAGCAGAGTCCACCACCAGTTGCTGCTGCTTAGTGACAGAGTCCCAATGATGAGTTCATCTTCTGCCACGAAGGCAAGCATGCTTGAGTCCAGCTCAGCAGCCAAGTCCCACATGGTGAGTGCCACTCTCCATAGTCGCCACTCCACCAGTCCATGCAGACACTTCCTGCCAACACCATCACTGCGACCCCACCACGCCATGCCAGCCCTTCGTCCAGACACCATAGCTGACACACGTCCCCCCCTGGCTAAGCTGCGCAGGACTCCTCCTCAGCTCAAATCCTTCCACCAGGCTCTCACCAACTCAGAATCAATGAATGAATGAATATCACCAGCAGTGATTACACACCCTGAGACTCATTTATAGAGCCCCACACCTGATTCATAATTATGTGTGCATTAAACCTAAAGTGCGATACCACTAACCACCACCGGGGACAGTCAAGTCACTTTGGCAACTTGCCAAAATTTAAAAAAGTTCACTCTGTGCTTTTAAAACTGTCAGATCAAATTCAGATCATGACACAGTCGTTTGAAGAGGGTAGTGTAGATGATGAGGTCCTTGACCCATCATGGCGTGAGGTACAGGAAGGTGGTGGGAGCAGCTCTGAGGAAAAGATTCCCCGAGCGGCCAAAAATGGAGGGAGAGGGAGGGGGCAGACTCGGTTGCCTGTAGCCTCCACTTCGGCACCCATTAGGAGCTTGCCTCTTCCAAAACCCAAAACGGGCGCTCCCAAGACTTGCAGTGCCTCGTCCTTTTTTGACACAGTTGCAGATGACATTTGTTTTGTCAAATGCAAGCTGTGTAATCAGAAAGTGAAAAGAGGGAAAAGTGTCAGCAACCTCAATACCACAAATATGTGGAAACATGTGCGGACCAAGCACGTGGTGGAGTTACAAAGACACACTGAAGACCTAGGCCAACCTACAGCGCCACCTACCACCTCTTCAGCTCGTGTTGTAGCCTCTTCCTCCAGCTCACACACAGCAGGTTCGGCTTCCTCACAGGATCGCCATAGAAGAACCTCTGGCACTGTTGTACAAAGACAGTGTCATTCCACCCACAGCACCACGTTCCCTGTCATCCTCACACTCTCAGGCCAGTCTACAGCCATTGGTAGCACAGGCATGGGAGAAAAGGCGCCCATACTCGGCAAACCACCCCCGAGCACAGGCTCTGAATGCTGGCATTGAAAAACTACTGTCCCTTGAAATGCTCTCATTCAGGCTGGTGGAGACTGACACCTTCCGAAACTTCTTGGCATTGGGAGTCCCACAATACAACGTGCCCAGCCGCTTTTATTTCAGCAGGCAAGCCGTCCCTGCCCTGCAAAAGCATGTGGAGGGAAAAATTAAACATGCGCTACTAAACGCCGTCAGTAGCAAGGTCCACCTGACCACCGGTGCGTGGACCAATAACCATGGACAGGGACGATATCTTTCCCTCACTGCCCATTGGGTAAATGTTGTGGAGCCGGGTACAGATCTTGAGAGTGGCGCTGTACGTGTTTTGCCAACTCCAAAGATTGCAGGAATCCAGTCTGTACACATTGACTCCTCCTCATACTCCAGTTCCTCTGAATCAGCGCTGCAAGAGCCATCACAGTCTACCTCCACATGGACCCGTGAGCGCTTACCTGTTACGACCGATGTGAGCACAGCCATGGCCAAACGTCAACAGGCCGTATTGAAATTAATTTCTTCGGGGATTCGAAGCCACACAGCGCAGGAGCTCTGGAATGCCATCAAGCAGGAGAGCGACGTGTGGTTTGTGCCAGCGAGTCTCCAGCCAGGCAATGGCCGAAATCTGGTGGCAGCTCTGGGCCTAGGCAACGTCACTCACATCCCATGTCTGGCACATGTGCTCAACTTGGTCGTGCAGAGTATTTTGAGGGACTATCCGAATCTTGATGCACTGCTGCACAAGGTCCGCATAGAGTGCGTTCACTTGTGGCATTCCAGCATGGCAAGATCACGCATTGCAGCGCCGATTCCGCCTTCTGGAACATCGCATCATAAGTGACCTACCCACCAGTTGGAATTGAACGTTACATATGTTGGAGAGGTTGTGTGAGCAGCAGGCAGCAGTAATGGAGTACCAGCTGCATCAGGCGCAAACAAGTCGCACTGCGCGCCGTTCACACTTCACCACCACTGAGTGGGCCTCTATGAAGGACATCTGCCACGTTTTGCATGCCTTCGATGATTCCACGCGGATGGCGAGTGCAGATGATGCACTAGTCAGCATGACTATCCCCCTTATCTGCCTGCTTGAAAAAACACTGCAAGCACTAAGGGAGGAGGTTGTGGAGGAGGTGGAGGATGAGGAGTCACAAATGCCATCTGCTTCTTGACAGTCTGCGCATCGTGGTTCCTCACAAAGGCCTAGGCAGGGGACACTTTGTGAGGAGGATGAGGAGGAGTCAATGGAGGAGGAAGACATCTGTCCAGAGGAGAGAGGTACACAATGCTCTAGTAGTCACTATGCAGAGCGAGGGTGGGGTGATGCAGAGCAGGCAGAGATGTAGCCTCAAGCAGGGGACAGCGTTTCTTGGCCAGTTGGCAGTCTGCAGCAAATGGTTGATTTCATGCTGCAGTGCCTGAAAAACGACCGCCGCATCGCCCACATTCTCAACACGGCTGATTATTGGGTGTACACCCTCCTAGATCCTAGACAACTTACAAAGCCACATAACACCGTTGAACCAGGAGCATAAAATGCGGGAGTACCAAGACACACTGGTGCATTCTATCATGTTCTCCATTCCACCCGAGAGCAGTGCTGCTAGTGCTTTACAAAGCAACTCAGTGCGTCGAGGCAGTGGAGGAAGCTCTGCACAAAGAGGGAGCAGAAGCAGCGCCTCAGCACAAGGCAAGACCAGTATGGCCCAAATGTGGCAAAGTTTTGTGTCCCCGCCACAAATGTCTACACCATCACAGATGGCTCCAGTCAGCAGGAGGCAACGTTTCTGTCAGATGGTGACAGACTACATGTCTTGCCCTCTCAGTGTTCTCCCACACGGCTCTTTCCCCTTCAAGTATTGGGTCTCTAAGCTTGATACATGGCCAGAGCTTAGCCAGTATGCATTGGAGGTGCTGGCTTGCCCTGCTGCTAGTGTATTATCGGAACGCGTCTTTAGTGCCACAGGTGGAGTACCAACAGACCGTCGCATGCGACTATCCTCCGATAACGTTGACGGCTTACTTTTCTGAAAATGAACAAGGCCTGAATCTCGCAGGAATTTGCCAGTCCTCTTCCAGATTAAATAATTGGTTGGCAACAGTATCCAGGTGTCCTGTGGTGCTCATGTTTCTACCACCTGAACTGTAATCCCTGGGCTCCAACACCGCCAGTTGCTGCTAAGAAGTGCCGTCTGCACAGTCAACACATGCTCCAGTGTTATTGGGGTTCAGTAACGTCAGCTGATCCCCTGCTGTGTGTCCGGCAATTTCACCTGCTCTGTCCACATTCACACTACTACAGATTTTAAGCTTGCTCCAATTACGCTTCTGCCTCCACTCTGTTTCTATTATTTACCCTGGGCTCCAACACCACCAGTTGCTGCTCAGAAGTGCCGTCTGCACAGTCAGCACATGCTCCAGTGTTATTGGGGTTCAGTAACGTCAGCTGATCCCCTGCTGTGTGTCCAGCAATTTCACCTGCTCTGTCCACATTCACACTACTACAGATATTAAACTTGCTCCAATTAGGCCTCTGGCTGCAATCTGTTTCTACTGTAATCCCTGGGCTCCAACACCGCCAGTTGCTGCTCAGAAGTGTCTTTGGCACGGGTACTCCCTCCTGCCCAGCCTGGTTCCAGCACGCCAGCTGATTCCGGGTAGTGTCAACGTTACTTTGCCTCCAATTCATTGTCCTGTCGTGTTGCGGTCGGGTTAGCCGACTCTATGGTGCCTGCAGTTTAGGTGCTTCCTATGTGGGCTGCGGGATCTGGAAATGAAGGCTGGTTCTGTAGTGCCAATAGGACAAGCTCCCCCTGTAGGACTGTGGGTTTCGGTAACTCCGGCCGGCTCGCGGCCTTGCAACTTTTTTTTTCATGTGTACCTTCTGCTGCCTATCTGAGTTCCAGTACCATTAGCTGGTTCTTTGGAAGTCAATCTTGAATATGTCCCCCCTGGGTTCCAGTAACGTCAGCTGATTCCAGGGAGAGCCTTTGGCTTAGGTGCTTCCTTCTCGGTATCCGAGTTCCACCAACGTCTGCTGGTCCTTGGTAGTGCTTTCTGGCACAGGTACCTACTGCTTAGTAACTGGGTTCCAGTACCATCAGCTGGTCCTCGGTAGTTCCATTGGCTCTTGTACCTTCGGCTACCCATCCAGGTTCCAGTACCGTCAGCTGGTTCTCAGCAGTTCCTCAGCCTTCTTGTACCTTCTGCTACATTTCCAAGTTCAAGCTTTTTGAAATGGTTTTTGGTAATCACTCTGGATCTCCCTGACGACGACCCTAAAGACGACGACCCTGAAGACCACCCCGAAGAAGACGATGACCCCGAAAACGACGACCCTGGAGACGACGACCCTGAAGACCACCCCGAAGAAGACGCGACCCCGAAAACGACGACCCAGAAGACCACCCCCGAAGAAGACCAAGAAGATGACCCTGAAGAGGATGATGAAGGAGAAAGTGTGGGAGAAGTAAAAAAGAAGGTGAAGAGCATGGAAGTAGTGAAGCATAAATATCTGACAAAATATAAAAAAGCTTAACATAGTCAATATCTTTGTAACTCCGAACGTCTTAAAAAAAAATGAATTCCTGCTATTCCATTTGATTGAGCTAAATATCTATGCCTTTAATGTCTCCTCCACCTCCCCCAATACATTCTACATTATTCTTAGTTGTTTTCCTTCATGTAGAATTAACCTACAAGGAAAGTAAGGGTTTATTTTCATTCCGATATTTGTGTCCCATTGACTTGCATTGGTTTCCGGTATCGAAATCGGCGATATCCGATATTTTTGGGGTATCGGTCCGATCCAATCCGATCCGATATTTCCCGATATCGGAAGGTATCGCTCAACACTATCATTGACATCTAATCCAACTCGCCTTAATTTATTCCTTCCATTCAGAAGGAATAACCACATTATGAGCATTTGCCTTCTGTAAAGCTATTTTCGTATTTCCTGGTGAGAAATTGGTCTGAGTTGGTTACATGAGGCATGTATAGTGAGGCAAGGTGGCATCGTGGTATATTACTCCACCACCACCTGATGGCAAATCCATAGTGGGAAATTATGCTGTATACTGCATACAGGGACAGACATTTTCAAACAAATTTCTAATTTTACTTGAACTTGGTGTGCCACATTTAGCTTTGTGTTTTTCAAGATTTTTTTTGTGGTTTGGTTAGGAAAAAATTGTTTGGAAATACCCTATTAGGAAAAGTAAGTTCTAAGAAGGTCACCTCTTCAGGCTAGATCACAGTGAAAAAGACCGGCCATCTAGTAAATCTTTTGAATTTGAGTCAAGTTTTTAGAAATTCATTGAATTTGGATGACTTGTTATCTGCTTTGCATAAATTGTTAAAAATGTCGGTCAATAATTTACTCAGTTCAGAAGACTGCATCAGTCAGTAATGGCTCATATGAGCAAAATCATGTATATCGTCCTAGACTCACCAATGCAAGCCTATGGTGAGAAATTCAGACACCACACGGACCATCAGTATAGTGTGCAACATATAAGCACACATTTTCCTGAAGCCAGGAAATTGCATCAGCCAAGAACAGGAATCTTGGCCTGCAGATTGTCCTGGCAAACTTTAAAAAAGGCAGGAATACGCTTCCATGGATACCAACAACATGGCCAGACATATTAATGTGGAAATGCTGATTGTTCTTGGGTAGAAGAGTCCTGAAATATGGGACCAACGTGACGCCAATTATGCAGACTGCAATAAAAAGGATGCAGCTTGGAGACACATAGGCTGCTAGAAGTTCCCCATTTATGAGGAAAGTCCACAAGGTGCAGCAGGACATTAGTAAGTTCAAAAAAATATACTGCATAAAGTGTAAATTCATTATTCCACATGATGTTATTTCTAACATCCGGCATGTTTGTTATTACACACCTGGCAAACTGTACGCAAGTTGACACTGTAACCTATCAATAAAAACGCAAACCAGGTGATGATGCTTAGCTTTATTTATTGTGTCACTTTGCAGTGTCTCATGTCACAAGAAGGTGGCGCAGCTGCCGGGATCAACACCGCCGTGAGCGCCAACATTGGGCCAGGAGTGGTGCAGTAGCCAAAAAAAAGCAGAAGTACATATATTATTTGAATTTCCTAGCTCCCATTCTGGATCTCCATTTCAAAGTGCATGCTTGTCATACATTTTTTAAACTTGGCCTTAAGTTAGATAAATTAATGTTTATTTTCCTTTGAATTTGTACAAATAACAGAACTGAATCCATCAAACAAGAAAGAGAAACCGCATCGGATTCCGAGGTCAACTTAGACCTTGGTGGCGAAGTTGAAGAGGAGGCCGGACCTTCGTCTGCATCATCAGCAATAGACCCACCACCACCATGACCTTCAGCAGGACATGAGGCCAATTGAGATGAGGATGGAAGTAAAAGTAGTCCTCTGCTGCCCCTAGATACCTCACCATATGCTGCGGCCATCACGCTGGGGACGGTGCAGGAGGGAGCTTCGCACCACCGGTAAAAGGTGCCAAGTAGACATTGGTGTTTTGAAATATCTATCACGCACTGTTAAGGATAATGGTGAGGAGGCCTATGGTCAGAATGTTGCTTGGTATATGCGCACAATTCTCCGACGCTGCGTGCCAGAGGTGTCTTACAAGTTGGCAATGATTCCTGCATGGAACCTAACAATCCAAGGCTGGTTTTCAACTTCCTTGAAAGATGACAGATGTCCACCGACAACCACCTACACATGCCTGGAAGCCATGAAGACCAGTCTATTTTACTCCTAGAACCACCTCCACCACAGATCCCACCACCTCTGTCACAGCAAACACCGTACCAATACCTCCAACCACAAGTGCACTTCTCAAATCCAGCTGCACCTGCCCAATATGGCCACTTGAACATACACATGTTGAGACCAGTCTCCTACAGTGGGTATGTTTGACATGGCCATTCTGGGGGGTTTAGCCACATGCCAAACCCAAATCCACATGAGTTTGGCTACCCTTACCCAAGTGGCCAATACTAGGTCCCAGAACAGGGCCCTCCCTAGTCCCGGAATCCAGCCTCATCCATCTATCTGGGGCCCAATAATGTAGGGAACCAAAAGCCACAAACAAGTTGTGCTGTGCTGGTGCCATCATCTCCACCTTCCTACCAGAATGTGCAAAAAAAAAATTGAATATTCCAGTGTAATGTCCTTGTTTGTTTAATGTTTACATTGACAATTTTTCTAAGTTACCATATGATTTTAATATGACTCTTTTGATACAAATTACACTTGTTATAAAGAAAACTGTTATTTAAACGTGTGATTTATGTTTTTGCCAATATATCCTCTATTCTTCAGATATACAGGGTGTATTTTTGGACATAAATGGGCATCATACTCTTTGGTCATTAACAGTTGATTTTGGAAATTAATTGAACAAAGGATATTACAGCATAGTCTTGTTGATGCAAAATAATTTGTGAATATGTCCCACACTTTAAGGTCTGAGGGCTGACGACGTGGCTTGGCAATATGTGTTGTAGATCTGGCATTATCCCCATATTCTCCATCATCTGCATCATTTGTTGGACATTCATGGATCTTCGTGAAATTGTGAAGGATCACACAGGTGCCTTAATCATACCATTCACATTTGCTTCCCTTAATTTGATGGCTGTCATCAGGACCCTCCATTTTGCACATAGGATTCCAAATTCCACCAATAATCTTGCGCGTTATAGCCGATAATTAAAAATTTGCCGCTGGTGATCCAGGCCTCTGCGCCGATATGGCCTCATTACATTGTGGCTCAATTAAAATGCCTCATCAGCAACCATTGCATAAAGAACCGCTTCCAAATGTTAACCTGGTAGAACACGTGGTTGTGGCATGTACAAATTATTAGTTTGCATCCACTTACCCATTATGGAAGTACTGAAGACTCTGGAATCTCCAGTTCTTACATACTCCCCAATATCGTCAACTATAAAACTGTATGCACTGTCGACCAGGGCCAACAGCACTACAGAAAAAAAATGCTTATAGCCGAAATGTACGTAGGGGCAGGCACTGGCACCCACCAGAGGTAATCTTTGTACTATTGTGACTTATTTGTTTTGGATTTTTTTTGCGTCTGTGTATGTAGATGGTTTAATACCAAACACTTTGATCTTTTTTTTAACGTAATATCATGTGTAGTATATTAGTCCATTTAGTTCTATGCAGTACCTCTGTATTACATGTGGTGGGTTTCCTTTGCCATTTTTCTGGTTTCCCACTTTTTAATTACCTTGTTTTTTATTTTTTTTTTTGTTAATAAAATTTTGTATTTTTTTACTATGATTGGTTCTTGTGTATAATTTTTTTCTTTTTGAATGCCTGCGATGGTGAATTTCCCAATCAGAAACTCCAGATGAAGTGCCGCATAGGAGAGACCGGTGAATAGAAATCTAAAATTAAAAATGAACAAAAAACAAATCAGAAAAAAACATCTACACGCATAACAAACAGTGTAGGCCATCATAAAAGTAAGGAACATAGAAAACTAGACACTGGGTCAAAAATAGACAACACTATTACATGCTAAGGAACAGTTCAGTTCGAAGAATATTATGGAGTGATAATAACAAAATGTTGGGAAATAATTTATGTAAAGATGCCGTAAACATTCACACAATATTTGGAAATAACGTCTGGTCAGAGCGCATTACAAAATGATCATTACATTTAATATACCACAAATATAGGATGAATATATACAATAATGTAAGTAAAAGATGCTCCTCAGCAGAAATACATTTAAGCATCTTTGTGCCTTTGAAGGTAATCCTCGGTCATGCTGCCTCCAAAAGGTCAAAGGTAGAGATGCTCATCCGTCAGTACTGATAGAACTTGTCAGGATGGCTGCATAGAGAACCATACAGTTGGTGGAAATGTCCTTTAATGAGCCATCACCTCAAAAGCAGATGTACCCACATTCATGTCCGCCTCATCGCATCAACAATCACTGGGTAAGGCTCCTCAAAACGGTGAGACAAGACCCAACATAAAAGAACCCGCTTAGTTGTGGTTAAGGTAAACCTGTTACACATGTTTGTCACAAATTAGACACCAGCAGGGCCTCTGTGTGAAATATTTGAGGAGGTAACTTCTCGTGGAGCCAATATATGACCTCCTTGATTAGGTTTTAAGTCTTTTCAGACTACTGAGCCAGTTAATTTAATCGGACGGTACATTGGGAAAATCAGTGAGAAATGTAAAGCTGTTTGGATGTCATATGGCTTAATGGCAGAGAAAATTGCATTGCAACTGCATTACACACGGATTACCATACGGAGAACACTTGTGCGACTCTCGATAGGGAGAGTCGGGAGATTTTTTTTTATGTTTAGTGTGACTCCAGCCTTACGTGAGAACTCCTTTATTTCGTCTATGTGCATATGTATTTGGACTCTTGTTATGAACTTTGTTCTATATTGTGAATCTCTCATTTTATGTGTCTAAGGCTGCTTTTACACTTGCCATGTTTTTGCGTCCCCAATAGATTTCTATGGGGCCGCAAAAGCGGGCCCCTAAAAACCGTAGGAGCGCCGTACGGCCGTGAGGGCTGTATTTACGACCGTGAAAAAATATCTAGCTTGCTCTATATTTTTCACGGCTTATGGACACGGCCCCCATTGAAAATGAATGGGGCCGCAAAAACAACGGAAGCTGGCCAAGTGTGTTGATTTTGCGGTACTCTGTGTAGACAGTTTTTGCAGAATGCTGTATTTTAATAAGACACTCCAATGTACTTCATGTTTATCACTATGAAGTTTATTATCACTACATGCGTGCAGACAAGATACAAGATGGATCTGAAGAGAATCATCATTCTCGTTCAGGTATGTAAGGGTGCTGAAAAGCCTCCCCGCCCCCCCTTAATTGTAGAGGAGTGTAGGGGAGGCTGCAGTTATGGGGGGACCGTGGGTACTGTTGTTTTTTGTTTTGATGTGGGCCATACAGAGATGGGGGGGTGTTAAAAGATAGAGGGGTTGCATAGAGTGCAAATCAAGGGTTGACTGAGTGTGCAAAAGCGGGGTTGCAGAGTTCAAAAAGGGGTTGCATAGAGTGCAATAGAGGGGTTACATAGTGTTTTTCTTCCCAAAATATACTACTGCTGATCACCCTCCTGTTTCTGCTTCAGGATCATCCCTGCATTTGGGATTCCATGCGTGAGAGCTTTCACGACCGAGACATGAAAGAGCGGGCCTGGAGGATGTGGCCCAAGCCCTCATCCCTAACCGCTGGCAGCGCGCAGATGACAAGGAGCAAGACTTTATATGTAAGTACTCAGCACATGACATGATATACTTGTTGTTTACAATTTAAACAGTGCAAAATTGAGTTATGTTTTTTTTTCCACTACAGTGAAATCCATTAAGACCAAGTGGGGATCTGCCAGGGACCAATTTAAAAGGGAATTAAAGGCCAAAGCAGAGAGGGAGAGGTCCGGAGAAGCTGGTGGTAAAGATAAGAAGCCGTACAGATTTACCAAACAGCTTCAATTTCTTTTTCCTGTCCTTGGCGTGCGCGACTAAGTATACATACATATACAGTGGGGAAAAAAAGTATTTAGTCAGTCAGCAATAGTGCAAGTTCCACCACTTAAAAAGATGAGAGGCGTCTGTAATTTACATCATAGGTAGACCTCAACTATGGGAGACAAACTGAGAAAAAAAAATCCAGAAAATCACATTGTCTGTTTTTTTTTCATTTTATTTGCATATTATGGTGGAAAATAAGTATTTGGTCAGAAACAAAATTTCATCTCAATACTTTGTGATATATCCTTTGTTGGCAATGACAGAGGTCAAACGTTTTCTGTAAGTCTTCACAAGGTTGCCACACACTGTTGTTGGTATGTTGGCCATTCCTCCATGCAGATCTCCTCTAGAGCAGTGATGTTTTTGGCTTTTCGCTTGGCAACACGGACTTTCAACTCCTTCCAAAGGTTTTCTATAGGGTTGAGATCTGGAGACTGGCTAGGCCACTCCAGGACCTTGAAATGCTTCTTACGAAGCCACTCCTTCATTGCCCTGGCGGTGTGCTTTGGATCATTGTCATGTTGAAAGACCCAGCCACGTTTCATCTTCAATGCCCTTGCTGATGGAAGGAGGTTTGCACTCAAAATCTCACGATACATGGCCCCATTCATTCTTTCATGTACCCAGATCAGTCGTCCTGGCCCCTTTGCAGAGAAACAGCCCCAAAGCATGATGTTTCCACCACCATGCTTTACAGTAGGTATGGTGTTTGATGGATGCAACTCAGTATTCTTTTTCCTCCAAACACGACAAGTTGTGTTTCTACCAAACAGTTCCAGTTTGGTTTCATCAGACCATAGGACATTCTCCCAAAACTCCTCTGGATAATCCAAATGCTCTCTAGCAAACTTCAGACGGGCCCGGACATGTCCAGGCTTAAGCAGTGGGACACGTCTGGCACTGCAAGATCTGAGTCCATGGTGGCGTAGTGTGTTACTTATGGTAGGCCTTGTTACATTGGTCCCAGCTCTCTGCAGTTCATTCACTAGGTCCCCCCGCGTGGTTCTGGGATTTTTGCTCACCGTTCTTGTGATCATTCTGACCCCACCCGGGGGGATTTTCGTGGAGCACCAGATCGAGGGAGATTATCAGTGGTCTTGTATGTCTTCCATTTTCTAATTATTGCTCCCACAGTTGATTTCTTCACTCCAAGCTGGTTGGCTATTGCAGATTCAGTCTTCCCAGCCTGGTGCAGGGCTACAATTTTGTTTCTGGTGTCCTTTACAGCTTTTTGGTCTTCACCATAGTGGAGTTTGGAGTCAGACTGTTTGAGGGTGTGCACAGGTGTCTTTTTATACTGATAACAAGTTTAAACAGGTGCCATTACTACAGGTAATGAGTGGAGGAAAGAGGAGACTCTTAAAGAAGAAGTTACAGGTCTGTGAGAGCCAGAAATCTTGATTGCTTGTTTCTGACCAAATACTTATTTTCCACCATAATATGCAAATAAAATGAAAAAAAAACAGACAATGTGATTTTCTGGATTTTTTTTTCTCAGTTTGTCTCCCATAGTTGAGGTCTACCTATGATGTAAATTACAGACGCCTCTCATCTTTTTAAGTGGTGGAACTTGCACTATTGCTGACTGACTAAATACTTTTTTGCCCCACTGTATATGTATCCTCCATGTTGATGATTGTTGTCTAGCTACTTAAATTGTCTGTTCTCATTTTAAGAACTGAAGAAAGTCTACTGGCAGAGTCCACACAATCACACCAGCAGCAGTCTAGCAGCAGTGGTGCCAGTACTTCTTTTGAGTCAAGCGAACCAAGCATGATTGCAGAAGAGAAATCGGAATGTCCTACAGAAAGGGTGGTCAGGGTGGACATTCCATCTCAGCCAAGCACAGGTGAAGGGAGATGTGGGAAGAGGAGAGCTGCCGCTACTGCTTCTGCTGCTGCCATAGAAATGATGCCTCCATCTGAGACATTCCAATAGATACTTGAATTTTTAAGAAAAACAGAAGGTCCAGAGGAGGAGATATTAAGAAGCTTCAGCCCATACTTTCGCAATGTGCTCCCGGAAAACAAGCAGAGCTGCATTAGCATGATCAACAGTGTCATCTACATATGTTCTCACGAACCCCATCCAGTTGATTTGGAGGAGGCTATTGATGGGTTCAAACAGTCAACGAAGCGTAGAGTACGCAATTCTTTCATGCAGTGTCAGGCTACTGCAACTCTGCCACAGTCTTCCGGGGGGCACATTGTAATTTCAGGGCTCATCTAGTCTTTTTAGCACTCCTCAATCTTCAGAGCATTCCCAGACAGTGATGCTTGACCATGACATCCCCCATACCTTTGTGCTCTAATAAGTCTATAATTAAAGATCCTCTTTTGGTAATTATATCGTCGGGGAAATGGCCGCATGACATTTGGGGAGAGTCCAAAACCCTTCATCAGCAACCAGGACATAAGGAAATTGCTGGTTAGAGTACTTCGGTAATGCAGCAGGTTCAGGGACATTTAATTGGTTGTTCCTCAAATGGTACTAAATTCAAGAGCTACTCCAGAGCCTTGCATCAGATGTGCTCCCATAAGCCCCAATGCTGACCATAACAAAATTATAATTGCTGTCAGCAATAGCCATTAGTACAATAGAAAAAAATGTTTATAATTAAAAAATTTTGAGCCGGAGAAGGCTGTTTTTTTGACCCGGATATGCTTCCCATCCAAAGCACCGATACAGTGTAGAAACTGTACGTTTTTTTGGAAGTCCGCTGCTATAGCTAGCCAGTCTTCCTGCTTTGGTGGAGCTAAAACTATTTCCTTTAGGCACTCCCACAATACCAAAGAGGTATGTGCTACTATCTTGGCCACTGTAGTAATCCCTAACAAGGACACAAAAAGAAGTGCCAAAAAAGAGTTGCCTGTTGCAAGGAATCTGTAATTTTTAAAAAAGGGGGGAGGTAGACATTAGTAATCTATTATGAAACATTAAAAGCCTAAATTAGTTATTTAATACAAGGTTGTCATTACCTCAATGTTACAATAAGCCGCTGTTCCAGAGAAATGCAGCGATGCATTCTGGTATCCTTGAATGTAATCCAAGGCTGCACCTCTGACAACAGCAAATCAAAAGGTGCTGCCGATACAGCTTCTCAGGGTTCAGGTACCACCAGTGAGGCTTCAGACTACATGGACCACCTAGTGTGGTTTTGGGTTCAGGCCCAAGCAGCACAAGGACCAAGGTTTCATGTTCTGGACTTGGCCACACAAGAACCAGGGACTTTGGCTAACTCTCAACTACACAGGAAGAGGGACAAGGCTACATACAGTTGCGCACACACTACTCATTAAACTACAGGGGTTTCTCAGGCCCCTCCCTAATGGGGAGGGTGCCTTTTATACTTGCATGCCTTCCAAGTATTCACTGATGACAATGTGTGAGCTGCCTTCTTAGGAACATGCATGCAATAGGCGCTTCTAAAAGTCAGTGCGTAGGAAGCAGGGAGATGTGCCGAAGATAGGGTGGTGACCGTGCAGCCATAGTGGTTTTTATGTCGGTGTCCTTGCACGGAGCAAGAAGGGGAACCATGCAGGGGTGGCGGCAATAGCATTGCAGAGTGATTGCAGCACATAAAAGAAAAATAAAAACAGAATCAAGACAAACTCAGCTTCACTAAATTTCTAGAAAGAAAGAAGAAAAAGTTATTCATATTTGAGAATCCTTCTTTGATAATCACTTCCATTTTCTTCTTTTCTGGTTCTGAGTTGGTCCCTTCTAAGAAGGACAATGTGCATTTAGGATAGACGGGACGAAAAGATATCAGTTCCCCACCAGCCTCATCATGAAATCCCATTAGCCTTAACTGATTTCTGTGTGCTTTATTTTCTACATCATCAACTTTAGTAACAATTGTGCTGCCTGCAAACATCAGGAGATGAGATGAATGCGGCCGTCTGGTCAGTTAAATTGCCCTGTCCAGCTTGTGTTTTATTTTTAGATTGACACTGATGCATTTGGAGGACTTCATGCTTAAATTGTGTTCAAATTTTATCTCTGAATTTAGTATTGTAAGAGGAAGTCGGTGCCATAGATTAGTTTTTTTTCCATCTCAGGTTGAATTTTTTGCTGTGATCTCAGCCATGTAGAATCAAAAACTAGACTAGGACCTACAAGTGGACTTGTTCATATAACTCACAGACAAGCCAACATGTGTTGAAGATGACCAGCTCTTCGATGTCTTGATGGTGCATGTGGGGGAAGATATCACTCTGGGCCAAGAAGTTGCCAAATTCCTAGCAACAACCATGCTAAATATGGCACCAACTAAGATAGATGATCAAGCTATGACCTCTATCTAGACCTCGCTTCTGAAAACCAGGATTTCTTAGATCTACCATAAGAGGTTGACATAAGGACCACTTTCTTTCTTTGGACCTTATATTAAATGTCTAATTATTTGTTTGAATAGTAATCATATAATTCTCTCCTTCATCTACAGGGGCAACGTCTGGAATATAAACGGTCACCTCTTGAATCAAGAACCATTTGGCCCATATCTTTGTGAAAAATTGATGTGTCCTTTCTCACCTCCCCCCTTGATACAACATGTGAGTTGTCCAAGATGACCAGCTTAAGAAAAAACTTAATTTCTTGATACTCTGTGGGGAATTATGATATACATGTCTGTGGGTGGCCACCCAGTGGTTATGATGTGATTTGCGACCTGTCTAGATTGCTGTGGGCATATTGTAAAAAAGAAAACCAGAAGCACAACACAGAATAACCCCTAAAATATAGCTTTTAATTCAATCACTAAAAACATTATTTAGTAAAAATGACTAAATACCTAAGTAGATAGAAGACGAAATTGAGAGTGGCCAAACCAATATTAGATTTTTATGTGATAATCACAACACTTGGGGCAAAAAGGCTAAATTGCCCTAATACGCCCTTATCCAACCCTTCCTAACCGCGGAGGTTGGCACCCTAGTTGTTGACGATATGGCGCCCCCGCTCAACGTCGGTGTCCCTAATAAGCCCCTAAGCCTCTCTACGTATACAAAAAAGGACACTCTCAGTACTCAGTACCACAGAAAGGTCTGCCGAATATAGCGTGCAGTAATATACTTATCAGCCATTTGATGCAGATGAAAGCCCAGCTGTTTCTAATGAGCAATGATGCTCCGTTAGACTATACATTGTATGCATTGTCTATGAAATATCTTTTGTACCACATGAGAAATTGCAACTGAGGTGAATGCTAGCCTCAAAGTTTTGTTTATGATCTGTGTGAACTAGCACGACTTGTGTGTATTTTTGCCTTATATACAGACACTAACTGAAGAGCCCGGCGCTGCCCGGGCATAGTAACTAACTGTGGTTAGTTATAGCAAATTATAATTATCCTCCATTCCATAGTCCCGTGCCCATATACCCATCATACATATCCTCCATCCCATAGGTCCATGCCCATATACCCATCATACATATCCACTATCCCATAGGCCCGTGCCCATATACCCATCATACATATCCTCCATCCCATAGGTCCATGCCCATATACCCATCATACATATCCTCCATCCCATAGTCCCGTGCCCATATACCCATCATACATATCCACAATTCCATAGTCCCATGCCCATATACCCATCATACATATCCTCCATCCCATAGTCCTGTGTCCATATACCCATCACACATCCTCCATCCCATAGTCCTGTGCCCATATACCCATCATACATATTCGCCATCCTATAGTCGAGTGCCCATATACCCATCATACATATCCACAATTCCATAGTCTCATGCCCATATACCCATCATACATATCCTCCATCCCATAGTCCCATGCCCATATACCCATCATACATATTCGCCATCCTATAGTCGAGTGCCCATATACCATCATACATATCCACAATTCCATAGTCTCATGCCCATATACCCATCATACATATCCTCCATCCCATAGTCCCATGCCCATATACCCATCATACATATTCGCCATCCTATAGTCGAGTGCCCATATACCCATCATACATATCCACAATTCCATAGTCTCATGCCCATATACCCATCATACATATCCTCCATCCCATAGTCCCATGCCCATATACCCATCATACATATTCGCCATCCTATAGTCGAGTGCCCATATACCCATCATACATATCCACAATTCCATAGTCTCATGCCCATATACCCATCATACATATCCTCCATCCCATAGTCCCATGCCCATATACCCATCATACATATTCGCCATCCTATAGTCGAGTGCCCATATACCCATCACACATCCTCCATCTCATAGTCCCATGCCCATGCCCATCATACATATCCTCCATCCCATAGTCCCGTGCCCATATACCCATCATACATATCCGCCATCCCATAGTCCCATGCCCATATACCCGTCATACATATCCTCCATCCCACAGTCCAGTGCCCATATACCCATCACACATCCTCCATCCCATAGTCAACCATTATGACATCATAATGAGGGGCAGGGCTTGCAACCTATGATGACATCAGCGTCGCCATTGCAACCATTATGACATCATAATGAGGGGCGGGGCTTGACACACACACACTTTTTCCCCATTATGTAAATAGGGGCAGAATTGTTTGGTGAATTGGAACACGCAGGGTTAAAATTTCGCCTCACAACATAGCCTAGGACACTCTCGGGGTCCAGACGTGTGACTGTGCCAAATTTTGTGGCTGTAGCTGCGATGGTGCGGATGCCAATCCCGGACATACACACATACACACACACATACATACACACATACATACACACATACATACATACAGTTGTGGCCAAAAGTATTGACACCCCTCCAATTCTGTCAGATAATACTCAGTTTCTTCCTGAAAATGTTGCAAACACAAATTCTTTGGTATTATTATCTTCATTTAATTTGTCTTAAATGAAAAAACACAAAAGAGAATGAAGCAAAAAGCAAAATATTGATCATTTCACACTAAATTCCAAAAATGGGCCAGACAAAAGTATTGGCACCCTCAGCCTATTACTTGGTTGCACTACCTTTAGCCAAAATAACTGCGACCAACCGCTTCCGATAACCATCAATAAGTTTCTTACAATGCTCTGTTGGAATTTTAGACCATTCTTCTTTGGCAAACTGCTCTAGGTCCCTGATACTTGAAGGGTGCCTTCTCCAAACTGCCATTTTTAGATCTCTCCACAGGTGTTCTATGGGATTCAGGTCTGGACTCATTGCTGGCCACCTTAGAAGTCTCCAGTGCTTTCTCTCAAACCATTTTCTAGTGCTTTTTGAAGTGTGTTTGGGGTCATTGTCCTGCTGGAAGACCCATGACCTCTGAGGGAGACTCAGCTTTCTCACACTGGGCTCTACATTATGCTGCAAAATTTGTTGGTAGTCTTCTGACTTCATAATGCCATGCACACGGTCAAGCACTCCAGTGCCAGAGGCAGCAAAGCAACCCCAAAACATCAGGGAACCTGCGCCATGTTTGACTGTAGGGACCGTGTTCGTTTCTTTGAATGCCTCATTTTTTCTCCTGTAAACTCTATGTTGATGCCTTTGTCTCATCTGACCAGAGAACATTCTTCCAAAACGTTTTAGGCTTTTTCAGGTAAGTTTTGGCAAACTCCAGCCTGGCTTTTTTATGTCTCGGGGGAAGAAGTGGGGTCTTCCTGGGTCTCCTACCATACAGTCCCTTTTCATTCAGACGCCGATGGATAGTACAGGTTGACACTGTTGTGCCCAGGGCAGCTTGAACTTGTTTGGATGTTAGTCGAGGTTCTTTATCCAACATCCGCACAATCTTGCGTTGAAATCTCTTGTCAATTTTTCTTTTCCGTCCACATCTAGGGAGGTTAGCCACAGTGCCATGGGCTTTAAACTTCTTGATGACACTGTGCACGTAGACACAGGAGCATTCAGGTCTTTGGAGATGGACTTGTAGCCTTGAGATTGCTCATGCTTCCTCACAATTTGGTTTCTCAAGTCCTCAGACAGTTCTTTGGTCTTCTTTCTTTTCTCCATGCTCAATGTGGTACACACAAGGACACAGGACAGAGGTTGAGTCAACTTTAATCCATGTCAACTGGCTGCAAGTGTGATTTAGTTATTGCCAACACCTGTTAGGTGCCACAGGTAAGTTACAGGTGCTGTTAATTACACAAATTAGAGAAGCATCACATGATTTTTCGAACAGTGCCAATACTTTTGTCCACCCTCTTTTTTATGTTTGGTGTGGAATTATATCCAATTTGGCTTTGGGAGAATTCTTTTTGTGTTTTTTCATTTAAGACAAATTAAATGAAGATAATAATACCAAAGAATTTGTGTTTGCATTCATTTTCAGGAAGAAACTGAGTATTATCTGACAGAATTGCAGGGGTGTCAATACTTTTGGACACAACTGTACATACACACTTGAGCTTTATATATTAGATTTTTTCTGAGGTGGATTGTACCTACTAGTGAAACAGGGCTACTATTAATCCCTGCTTCTAAATAATGGCCGCCGTATGTGCAACACAGGATTCATTTTTCTGCCTGTTAATGTGCAGTGTTGTGATTATTTTCTAGGTGCTTGTTCTTGGACCTGGACAAATGTATTGTCATATGTGCTATATACTAAATTCTCTTGTAGACGTTTTTCATTGACAATATTACTTGATATATGGGTCTGCCTATTGCAGCATAACAGCATTTTTCGACTACGAGATAAGTCTTACTAAAGGTGCACTTTGATACCCCTTCTCTTTTCTTTTTGACTACGAGATAAGTGCATTTTTTTTGAGGGGGGGGTATTTATATCATTAGACTGACTACGAGATAAGTTTACAAGCACTTTAGCACTTTATTTATGAGACAATTATTGTCCCCTCATTTTTTGTTTCGGTATCATAGGTGTGTGTGTATATTTTTTTTGTGTCCTTTTTTGTATACATAGGGAGGCTTAGGGGCTTATTAGGGACACCGACGTTGAGCGGGGGCGCCATATCGTCAACAACTAGGGTGCCATCCTCCGCGGTTAGGAAGGGTTGGATTAGGGCATATTAGGGCAATTTAGCCTTTATGCCCCATGTGTAGTGATTATCACACAGAAATCTAATATTGGTTTGGCCACTCTCAATTTCGGCCTCTACCTCCTTAGGTATTTAGTCATTTTTACTAAATAATGTTTTTAGTGATTGAAATAAAAGCTATATTTTAGGGGTTATTCTGTGTTGTGCTTCTGGTTTTCTTTTTGATCATATAATCCCGTCTAGAATTTTTATTGGAGGTCTCTGTGGGCATATTGTACTATTTTATTGTACACTTTTCTGTGTGGAGGAAGATAATGGAGATAGTTGAGGCAGATACTCCATGACATTTAACTGTCACCAGCCATGTACAGACCACATTCTCTGAAATGCCCACTGTTACCCTGACACAAACTGAACAGCCTCATATGTGTGACAGTCTGTTGATTTTAGGTCAGGAGATGGACGATCGGTTACAGACATTGTGGTCTGTACTTGAAAGTCAGATGAAGAAAGCTGGCTTTTGCTTAAGTAATGGAGATCAAGAAGATCTCCGAGGTGGTTGAGGCCTTGAGGAACATGTTAAGGCCCCGTCTCACTAAGCGATCTCGGTAGCGAGATCGCTGCTGAGTCACAACTTTTGTGACGTAACAGCGATCTCACCAGCGAGATCACTGTGTGTGACAGCGATCAGCGAGCGGCCCCCCTGCCGGTATCGCTGATCGCTGCAAGAAACCTCTGGACATTTCTTTGGTCGCTGGTCTCCCGCTGGCCAGCACGCATCGCTGTGTGTGACAGGCGGGAGACCAGCGATCAGGTGTAAAAAATAATAAAAAAAAATAAAAAATATTGTTATTCTCACCTTCCGACGTCCCGTTCAGCCATCCTGCCTCTCTCCACACTCCGGTCCCAGTGATCCGTTGCACAAATGACCGCGAGACTTTCTTATTCCTCGAGACCGTGACATCTCGTGGTCATTCGTGCAAAGGATCACTGGGACCGGAGCGTGGAGAGAGGCAGGATGGCTGAACGGGACATCGGAAGGTGAGAATAACTATATTTTTTATTTTGATTCTATTTTTTACAGCGATGGCCAGCGATGTCGGGCGCTCAGCATCGCTGTGCTGATCGCTGGTGAAGCTGTCTGTGTGACAGCTCACCAGCGATCACATAGCGACTTACTAGCGATCCTGACACCTTGATATCGGTGTCGGGATCGCTGGTGAGTCGCTTAGTGTGACGGGGCCTTTACTCATCCTTATTTCTCTTGATAACTGACATATAGAAGATAAGTTGATCCACTGAGCTTCTTAATTGTAAAAACAAAATGTTGTCCAGATATAACAACATCTGAATGGCTTTGGCTCTGCCACATTTTTTATGAAAGTTTTGTATATACAAATAAAGGAACTTAATCCACAACTTGACACTTTTGTTACAATCTTGTATTTTTCATTTTACCAAACAACCACCATGTCCAGAACAGATAAGAGCGATAACACAGTCTGCAGCTGTGATCACAAAAAAGTTCAGGTCGTTTTTTTATATTCTCATTCAATTTAGGGTTTACTTATTACAAAAGGAGACGAGAAGAGTGTATAAAGGAACTTGTGTTCGACTTTGGATGAAAGCCCAGCGTACTGAGATTGCAAGATCTATTGCAATCAATATCAAATAGAAGTGATCTTGACATTGAAATCATGACATCAGCTTAAGAAAAAAGCCACCCGTGACAAGACACATGAGGAACTAAGAATAATAAACCTGAGCCTTTTAACTTCAGTGCATCTGTTCCTATTAGCTATTCCTGTACAATTCATGAATATCCATCCTCGTTACACCCTTAATAAGGCTGGAGTCACACACAACGTATAAAAAAGGTTTGTTTTTCACGGACCAGAATCACACAAATGTTTCATGAACTGATCCGTATGTCATCCGATTGTAATGCGAGGATGTGATTTTCTAACATCTAAGCATCCGTGTGACATCCGTATTGCATCCGTTTGACAAGATTTTATCGCCGGCTTGCAAAATGGACATATAATGGAGCCCAATGACAGGTTAAAACACAAGTGAAAGAATAGATATATACACATACAATACATATATATATATTTACATGTCACTGAGACACATATATATATATTTATATTTCATAGAGTTCTACATAGCATAATAGCGGCTAAATCAATTGCCGGCTTCTGTAAAATCAATACAAAACCCGACATGAAACGACACATGGTTTACATACAGTAAGCCATTTCATTTAATTTAGTTTTTTTATATGTCTTTGACTAATAACTAGATTAGGGTATGTGTGTAAAATTTGGGACATGTAGGTGTTAAATTAACGGGTAAATTCGTTGAAAAAAATTGCATGGGCTCCCGCAGTAATTTCTCTGCCAGAGAGGGAAAGCCAGGAATGAGGGCAGATATTAATAGCCTAGAGAAGTACCATGGTTATTGGCCCCCCTGGCTAAAAAAATCTGCCCCCAGCCAACCCAGAAAAGATGCATCTATAAGATGCGCCTTTTCTGGCACTTAGCCTCTCTATTCCCATTGCCTTTAGAGGTGGCTCATGGGTTAATAAGGGGTCACCTTGCTATTGAAAGGTGACATTAAGCCAGGTTAATCATGGAGAGGTGTCAATAAGACACCTATCCATTATTAATCCTATAGTAGTAAAGGGTTAAAAAAAGACACACACATTAATTAAAAATTCTTTTAATGAAATAATTACACAAAGTTTTTGACCAAATTTATTATGCTGCCAATCCAACTGAATCCCTTGTTCTCCTGTAAAAAAAAAATAAACTAAAAAAACAACAATATCCATACCTCTCCGCCGTTCAATCAGATCCCCCGCTGCAATTCATAACAAGGAGTTAACTAGATTACAACAGGGACTGGGGCTAATGCTACCGGACCCACTGTAAACCACTGCAGAATGAAAGAAATCATGTCTGCACAGCCTCCCTGGCTGACCGGGGATGAACTGATTAGCGTGGGAATGTTTCTGAACTTTTTCCCACGCTCCTGAGTTCACCTCATGTCAGCCGGGGACTCCGGCAGCCTCACTGGCTACTGCTGATGTCACTGAGGCTGCGCGGAGTCCCCAGCTGACCGGAGGTGAAATGACAGCATGAGAAAAAGTTTCCCACACTAATCAGTTCATCCCCAGTCAGCCAGGGATGCTGCGCAGACATGTTTTAACTCATTCTGCAGTGGTTTACAGTGGGGCCGGAGCATTAGCACCGATCCCTGTTGTAAACTAGTTAACCCCTTGTGATGGATTGCAGCGAGGGACCTGACTGAATGGTGGAGAGGTATGGATATTGTTGTTTTTTTATTTTATCTTTTTTTACAGGAGAACAAGGGATTCAGTTGGATTGGTAGCAAAATAAATTTGGTCAAAAACTTTGTGTAACTATTTCATTAACCCCTTAACCCCCAAGGGTGGTTTGCACGTTAATGACCGGGCCAATGTTTACAATTCTGACCACTGTCCCTTTATGAGGTAATAACTCTGGAGCGCTTCCATGGATCCCAGTTGTTCTGACATTGTTTTCTCATGACATGTTGTACTTTATGTTATTGGTAAAATTTAATTGATATAACTTGCGTTTATTTGTGAAAAAAATGGAAATTTGCTGAAAATTTTGAAAATGTTGCCATTTTCCAACTTTGAATTTTTATGCCCTTAAAACACAGAGCTATGGCACAAAAAAAACTTAATAAGTAACATTTTCCATATATTTACTTCACATCAGCACAATTTGGGAACCAAAATTTTTTTTGTTAGGAAGTTATAAGGGTTAAAACAGCACCATTTTATTTTTAGGGACCACATCATATTTGAAGTCACTTTGAGTGGTCTGTATGATAGAAAATACCCAAAAGTTACACCATTCTAAGAACTGCACCCCTCAAGGTGCTCAAAACCAGATTCAAGAAGTTTATTAACCCTTCAGGTGCTTCACAGGAATTTTTTGAATGTTTAAAAAAAATGAACATTTAGGCCATGTGCACACGATGCAGATTTGCAGCGTTTCCGCAGCGGATTTTACCGCGCAGAAACGTTGCATATCCGCATTGTGATGTACAGTACCTTTAAAATGAATGAAAAAAAAAAAAGGCTGTGCAGACGCTGCGGATTTTTCCGCGCGGTTTTCCTGCGGTACAAAATCCGCAGCATGTTACTTCTTTTGTGCGGTTTTCTATCTCCCCTGTCACCAAATCCGCAGGGGGAAGACCGCAATGGAAAACCGCACAAAAACCGCATGAAAACCGCGTGAAAAAAGGAAGAAATCCGCAGGAAAAATGCAGGTCATTTGACCTGCGGTTTTCTTCCATTCTGCACGGAAAAATCCACAGGGCTCAAAACCCCGTCTGCACTCAGCCTTAACTTTCTTTCACAAAAAAATTACATCAGGTCCAATTTTTTTATTTTACCAAGGGTGACAGGAGAAATTGGACTGCAAAAGTTATTGTGCAATTTGTCCTAAGTACGCTGATAACTGATATGGGGGGGAACTACTGTTTCGGCGCATGGCAGAGCTTAGAAGGGAAGGAGCGCCATTTGACTTTTTCACTGCAAAATTGGCTGGAATTCAGATCAGACGCCATGTCACATTTGGAGAGCCCCTGATGTGCCACAAAAGTGGAAACTCCCCAAAAATGATACCATTTTGGAAACTAGACACCCCAAGGAACTTATCTAGATGTGTGGTGAGCACTTTGAACCCCCAAGTGTTTCACAGAAGTTTATAACACCCGGGCGTGAAAATAAAAAAATCATATTTTTTCCACAAACATGATCTTTTAGTCCCCAATTTTTTTATTTTCCCATTTTCCCAAGGGTAACAGGAGAAATTGGACCCCAAAAGTTGTTGTCCAATTTGTCCTGAGTACGCTGATATCCCATATGTGAGAGAAAACTACTGTATGTGAACACATCGGGGCTCAGAAGAGAAGTAGTGATGTTTTGGAATCCAGACTTTGATGGAATGGTCTGCAGGTGTCATGTTGCGTTTGTAGAACCCCTGATGTGCCTAAACTGTGGATACCCCCCACAAGTGACCCCATTTCGGAAACTAGACACCTCAAGGAACTTATCTAGATGTGTGGTGAGCACTTTGAACCCCTAAGTGCTTCACAGAAGTTTATAACGCTCGTGAAAATAAAAAAAATCATATTTTTTCTACAAACATGATCTTTTAGTCCCCATTTTTTTCCCAAGGGTAACAGGAGAAATTGGATGCCAAAAGTTGTTGTCCAATTTGTCCTGAGTACGCGGATATCCCATATGTGGGATAAAACTACTGTATGGGCACACGTCGGGGCTCGGAAGGGAAGTAGTGACGTTTTGGAATGCAGACTTTGATGGAATGGTCTGTGGGTGTCATGTCGCGTTTGGAGAGCCTGTGATGTGCCTAATCTGTTGAAACCCCCACAAGTGACCCCATTTTAGAAACATGACCCCCATAGGAACTTATATAGATGTGTGGTGAGCACTTTGAACACCCAATTGCTTCACAGAAGTTTATAACATAGAGCCATAAAAGAAAAAAAATCATATTTTTTTTCCACAAAAATGATATTTTTGCCCCCAATTTTTTATTTTACCAAGGGTAACAGGAGAAATTGGACCCCAAAAGTTGTTATGCAGTTTGTCCTGAGTAGGCTGATACACCATATGTGGGGGTAAATCACTGTTTGGGCGCATGGCAGAGCTTGGAAGGGAAGGAGCACCATTTGACTTTTACAACAGAATTGGCTGGAATTGAGATCAGACGCCATGTTGCGTTTGGAGAGCACCTGATATGCCTAAACAGTGGAAACCCCTCAATTGTAACTCCAACCCTAACCCCAACACACCCCTAACCCTAATCTCAGCCCTAACCCTAGCCCTAACCCTAACCCTAGCCCTAACCCTAACCCTAGCCCTAGCCCTAACTCTAACCCTAGCTCTAGCCTTAACCCTAATGGAAAAATGGAAATAAATACATTTTTTTATTTTATTATTTTTCGCTAACTGAAGGGGTGATAAAGGGGGGTTTGATTTACTATTCATGGCGGGTTTTTATGTTTGGCAGCTGTCATACGCTAAAAGACGCGTTTTACTGTAAAAATAGTTTTTGCATCACCACATTTTGAGAGCTATAATTTTTCCATATTTTGACCCACTGAGTCATTTGAGGTTTTATTTTTTGCAGGACGAGTTGACGTTTTTATTGGTACCATTTTCAGGCACCTGACATTTTTTAATCGCTTTTTATTCCGATTTTTGGGACGCAGAATGAACAAAAAACAGCATTTCATGAATTTCTTTTGGGGAGTTCGTTTACACCGTTCCGCGTGTGGTAAAATTGATAAAGCAGTTTTATTCTTTGGGTCAGTATGACTACAGCGATACCTCATTTATGTCTTTTTTATGTTTTGGCGCTTTTATGCAACGAAAACAATTTTATATAAAAAATAATTATTTTTGCACCGCTTTATTCTGTGAGCTATAACATTTTCATTTTTTCGCTGATGATGCTGTGTGGCAGCTCGTTTCTTGCGGGACAAGATGATGTTTTCAGCAGTACCATGGTTTTTATATCCGTCTTTTGATCGCACGTTATTGCACTTTTTGTTCGGCGGTATGATGATAAAGCATTATTTTTTGCTTTTTTTTTTATTTGTATTTTTTAAGGGGTTCATTAACCCCTTCCTGACATCAGACTTACTATCCCGTCCATGGGACCCGGGCCCCTATGCCCATGGACGGGATAGTACGTCTACCGCGATCAGCGGCGCCCACGTGGTAAGCGGCGCTGATCGCGGCTGGGTGTCAGCTGATTATCACAGCTGACACCCGGCACAATGTGTCAGGGGCGGTCACGGACCACCCCCGACACGTTAACCCCTTGCACACCGCGATCAAACATGATCGCGGTGTACCGGGGGTTAAAGGGAAGCATCGACAGGGAGTGGGCTCCCTCCGTGCTTCCCTGAGCCCCCCACGGCAGCGCAATGTGCAGCGCTGCTGCCGGGGGCTCCTTTCCTGCAGGCCCCCGAATCCAAGATGGCGACGGGGGCCTGCAGAAAGCTGGCTTCCTCAGTTCCTGCAAAGCGCAGGCATGAGGAAGCCTTGTGCACTGCCTGTGACAGATCGCCAAATAAATTACAAAAAAAAAAAAAATATTCCCCCAAATAAATCCATTTTTTGAAAATAAAAAAAACAAAAAACAATAAAAGTACACATATTAGGTATCGCCGCGTCCGTAACGACCCGCCCTATAAATCTGTCCCATTAGTTAACCCCTTTAGCGAACCCCTTAAAAAATAAAAAAACGAAGCAAAAAATAATGATTTATTATCATACCGCCAAACAAAAAGTGTAATAACGCGTGATGAAAAAGACGCATATAAATATCCATGGTACCGCTGAAAACGTCATCTTGTCCCGCAAAAAACGAACCGCCACACAGCATCATCAGCGAAAAAATAAAAAAGTTATAGCTCACAGAATAAAGCGATGCAAAAATAATTATTTTTTATATAAAATAGTTTTCATTGCATAAAACCAACAAAACATTAAAAAACGACCTAAATGAGGTATCGCTGTAACCGTACTGACCCGAAGAATAAAACCGCTTTATCAATTTTACCGCACGCGGAACGGTGTAAACGCACCCCCCCCAAAAGAAATTCATGAAACGCTGGTTTTTGTTTATTCTGCGTCCCAAAAATCGGAATAAAAAGCGATCAAAAAATGTCACGTGCCCGAAAATGGTACCAATAAAAATGTGAACTCGTCCCGCAAAAAATAAGACCTCACATGATTCAGTGGGTCAAAATACGGAAAAATTATAGCTCTCAATATGTGGTAATGCAAAAACTATTTTTACAATAAAAAGCGTCTTTTAGCGTGAGACAGCCGCCAAACATAAAAACTGCCATAAATAGTAAATCAAACCCCCCGTTATCACCCCCTTAGTTAGGGAAAAATAATAAAATAAAAAAAATGTATTTATTTCCATTTTTCCATTACAGTTAGGGTTAGGGCTAGGGTTAGGGTAGGGTTAGGGCTAGGGTTAGGGTTAGGGCTGAGATTAGGGTTAGGGGTGTGTTGGGGTTCGGGTTGGAGTTAGAATTGGGGGTTTCCACTGTTTGGGCACATCAGGGGCTCTCCAAATGCAACAAGGCGTCTGATTTCAATTCCAGCCAATTCTGAGTTGAAAAAGTCAAATGGTGCTCCTTCTCTTCCAAGCTCTGACATGCGCCCAAACAGTGTTTTACCCCCACATATGGGGTATCAGCCTACTCAGGACAAATTGCAAAACAATTTTTGGGGTCTAATTTCTCCTGTTACCCTTAGGAAAATAAAAAATTGGGGGCAAAAATATAATTTTTGTGGAAAAAAATGATTTTTTTATTTTCACGTCCGAGCGTTATAAACTTCTGTGAAGCACTTGGGGGTTCAAAGTGCTCACCACACATCTAGATAAGTTCCGTGGGGGGTCTAGTGTCCAAAATGGGGTCACTTGTGGGGAGTTTCAATAGTTTAGGTACATCAGGGGCTCTCCAAACGCACATGACACCCGCAGACCATTCCATCAAAGTCTGCATTCCAAAACGTCACTGCTTCCCTTCCGAGCCCCGACGTGTGTCCACACAGTAGTTTTCTCCCACATATGGGGTGTCAGCGTACTCATGACAAATTGGACAACAACTTTTGGGGTCCTATTTCTCCTGTTACCCTTGGGAAAATGAAAAAATTGGGGACTAATTGATCATGTTTGTGGAAAAAATACAATTTTTTTATTTTCATGCTCGGGCATTATAAACTTCTGTTAAGCCCTTGGGGGTTCAAAGTGCTCACCACACATCTAGATAAGTTCCTTAGGGGGTCTTGTTTCCAAAATGGGGTCATTTGTGGGGGGTTTCCACTGTTTAGGTACATTAGGGGCTCTCCAAAGGCAACATGACACCCGCAGAACATTCCCTCAAAGTCTGCATTCCAAAACGTCACTACTTCCCTTCTGAGCCCCGACGTGTGTCCATACAGTAGTTTTCTCCCACATATGGGTCGTCAGCGTACTCAGGACAAATTGGACAACAACTTTTGGGGTTGAATTTCTCCTGTTACCCTTGGGAAAATAAAAAAATTGGGGACTAATTGATCATGTTTGTGGAAAAAATACGATTTTTTTATTTTCATGCCCGGGCAATATAAACTTCTGTGAAGCCCTTGGGGGTTCAAAGTGCTCACCTCACATCTAGATAAGTTCCTTAGGGGGTCTAGTTTTCAAAATGGGGTCATTTGTGGGGGGTTTCCACTGTTTAGGTACATTAGGGGCTCTCCAAAGGCAACATGACACCCGCAGACCATTCCATCAAAGTCTGCATTCCAAAACGTCACTACTTCCCTTCCGAGCCCCGACGTGTGCCCATACAGTAGTTTTCTCCCACATATGGGGTATCAGCATACTCAGGACAAATTGGACAACAACTTTTGGGCTCCAATTTCTCCTGGTACCCTTGGGAAAATAAAAAAATGGTGACTAAAAGATCATGTTTGTGGAAAAAATACGAATTTTTTATTTTCACGCCCGGGCGTTATAAACTTCTGTGAAGCACTGGGGGGTTCAAAGTGCTCACCACACATCTAGATAAGTTCCTTGTGGGGTCTAGTTTACAAAATGGTGTCATTTGTGGGGGGTTTCCACTGTTTAGGTACATCAGGGGTTTTCCAATCGCGACATGGTGTCAGATCTCAATTCCAGCCAAAAACGTCAAATGGCGCTGCTTCCCTTCCGAGCTCTGCCATGCGCCCAAATAGTGGTTTACCCCCACATGTGGGGTATCAGTGTACTCAGGACAAATTGCACAATAACTTTTAGGGTCCTGTTACCCTTGGAAAAATAAGAATTGAGGGTGAAACGATCATTTTTGTGGAAAAAATATGATTTTTTAATTGTACGGCTTTATGTTATAAACTTCAGTGAAGCCCTTGGGGGTTCAAAGTTCTCACCACACATCTAGATAAGTTCCTTAGGGGGTCTAGTTTCCAAAATAGTGTCATTTGTGGGGGGTTTCCACTGTTTTGGTACATCAGGGGTTTTCCAATCGCCACATGATGTCCGATCTCAATTCCAGCCAAAAACGTCAAATGGCGCTGCTTCCCTTCCGAGCTCTGCCATGCGCCCAAATACTGGTTTACCCCCACATGTGGGGTATCAGCGTACTCAGGACAAATTGCACAATAACTTTTAGGGTCCTGTTACCCTTGGGAAAATAAAAATTGGGGTGAAAAGATCATTTTTGTGGAAAAAATATGATTTTTTAATTGTACCGCTGTACGTTATAAACTTCTGTAAAGCCCTTGTGGGTTCAAAGTTCTCACCACATAACTAGATAAGTTCCTTGGGGGGTCTAGTTTCCAAAATGGGGTCACTTGTAGGGGGTTTCCACTGTTTAGGTACATCAGGGACTCTCCAAACGTGACATGGCATCCGATCTGAATTCCAGACAATTTTGCATTGAAAAAGTCAAACGGCGCTCCTTCCATTCTGAGCTCCCCCCCACAAATCAGGTATCAGCGTACTCAGGACAAATTGCAAAATAACTTTTGCAGTCCAATTTCTCCTGTTAACCTTGGTAAAATAAAAAAAATTGAACCTGAAGTATTTTTTTTGTGAAAAAAAGTTAGATGTTCATTTTTTTTTTTAAATATTCAAAAAAATTCCTGTGATGCACCTAAAGGGTTAATAAACTTTTTGACTGTGGTTTTGAGCACCTTAAGGGGTGCAGTTTTTAGAATGGTGTCACTTTTGGGTATTTTCTATCATATAGACCCCTCAAAGTGGCTTCAAATGTGATGTGGTCCGTAAAAATAAAATGGTGTTGTAAAAATGAGAAATCGCTGGTCAACTTTTAACCCTTATAACTTCCTAACAAAAAAAAATGTTGGTTCCAAAATTGTGCTGATGTAAAGTAAACATGTGGGAAATGTTAGTTATCAAGTTTTTTGGGTGCCATATCTCTGTGATTTAAGGGCATAAAAATTCAAATTTGGAAAATTGCGAAATTTTCAAAATTTTCGCAAAATTTCCGTTTTTCTCACAAATAAACGCAAGTTATTTGAATGAAATTTTACCACTAACATGAAGTACAATATGTCACGAGAAAACAATGTCAGAATCACCGGGATCCATGGAAGCGTTCCAGAGTTATGACCTCATAAAGGTACAGTGGTCAGAATTGTAAAAATTGGCCCGGTCATGAACGTGCAAACCACCCTTGGGGGTGAAGGGGTTAAAGGGGTTAACTAGTGGGACAATTTTATAGGGCGAGTCATTACAGATGCAGCGATACTAAATATGTGTACTTTTATTGTTTGCTTTTTTTTTATTTCCAAAAAATGAATTTATTAAGGATTATTTATTTTTTTTGTGATTTTTTATAAATTATTTTTACACTTTTTTTATAACTTTATTACTTTGTCCCAGGGGGGACATCACTGTGAAGTGTCAGATCGCTGATCTGACAGTTTGGACAGCACTCTGTCAGATCAGCGATCTGACAGGTGCTGCAGCAGGCTTCCTCATGCCTGCTCTCTGCAGGCACTGAGGAAGCCGTCTCCCTACAGGTCCTCAAAGGCCCCCGCGGCCATCTTGGATCCGGGGGCCTGCAGGGAAGGAGACCGTCGGAGCAGCGCAGCACATCGTGCGCTCCGGTGGTCTCAGGGAAGCACGGAGGGAGCCCCTATCCTGCCGATGCTTCCTAATCCCCCGGTACACTGCAATCATGTTTGATTGCAGTGTGCCAGGGGTTTAGGTGCAGGGGGTGGTCTGTGACGCCCCTGACACATAGTGCCGGGTGTCAGCTGTGATAATAAATGCGTCTTTTCTGGGGTGGCTGGGGACAGATTTTTTTAGCCAGGGGGGGCCCAAAAACAATGGTCCCTCTCTAGGCTATTAACATCTGTCCTCAGTCACTTTTTTCCCTCTCTGGTGGAGAAAATTGTGCGGGAGCCCACGCAATTTTTTTCCGCGATTATAGCCTTAAATTTAACCACTAGAGTTCCAAATTTTTACTAACACAAACTAATAAATTTAGTAAACACTGACATATATAAATCATTTTGATATGACATGGGTTACTATATGTAAACCATGTGTCATATCATGTTGGCTTCTGTAGTGATTTTACAGAAGCCGGTAATTGATTTAGCGGTTAATATGCTATGTAGAACACTATGAAATATAAAAATATGTATATATATATATATATATATATATATATATGTATTCTATGTCTATATGAATTGCCGGCTTTTGTTAAAGGACACCGGTGCGTATTGCTCGCAAGTCACACGTCTGGTCCGTGTGTAATCCGTATTTTTCTCACCCCCATAGACTTGCATTGGCGTTTTTCGGGCGTAATACGGTGCAAATCACAGCATGCTGCTATTTTCTCAGCATGTATAATACGGCCGAGAAAAAATCGGCTGATGGGAGCAGCCCCATAGATTAACATTGGGACGAGTGCAATGTGATTTTTTTGCGCATAGCACTCGTCCGTATTTCTTGCTAGTGTGACTCCGGCCTAAGGCTCATCATCTGCCAAGTAAAAACTGTGGCCATAAAACTAAGATAAAAAAAGCTCTATGATCATACAAAATATAATCTCATTTCTTGATGATCTGAAGGTTTTTAAACCAGGAGTGAACCATGGAGCCTCACTATTTGGGAGTGCACATCTAGAACAACCAACTCTCAGCTCCTGATTCCTCTCTGGAATGTATATTATATGTCCTCTTCTGCAAAACCAGCAACAATAGTTGGTAGCAGGCTTTGGTTGTAGAAGAACATCAGAAGACAACCTAAATGGAAATGTAATTTGGAACGTATTATTTACCACTAAGGTCTGTCATGAGTTGATGTCCTAGGAACTCCAGTCCGACACTGTTTTGCATCTGAAAAATCAAGCTTTCTTAGATCTTTCAGGACAACTGTTTATACTCAGTATAGTACTGCTGCTTTGGCAGGATTTCATGTGGCATTGAACCTGCCTAGGTAGGTACAATTCAGTTGTGCCAATCTTCAGATTTCATTAATGACATATGTCTAGAGTTGGGCGCCCCATCTGTACATGTTTGGCTTGGTTACCCCCTTAGATGCCACAGTCATTAGTGGCAATGCTATCTAAACAGTTTTACAGAGAAACAGTTTCACTGTATCAGGCCATCAGAATCCCACAACATGATTGCGAAGGGGCCAATGGTTTACCAATGGTGATAAACAAAAGTTTGGTGAGTTGATACAAAACGATTCATGGTTTATCTTCCACTTCAGTAATCTGCGAGCATTGGTTGAGAGCCCTGAAAACCACATCTTGCCTGTCAGCATTCATGTCTCTTTTTTTTTTTTTTAAACTACGCAGCCTGACACGATGTCATTGTTATGTGTGATACACATGTGATTCCACCTGTCACGGGGTTACTGCGACAGAAAGGAGCCAGAAGATCACAGCATTTGATTTTTCCTACTCCTGCACTGATTAGAAGCACTTCATCTTCACATTAAACAGTGTAAGTTTATTTTAGCAGTGCAAGGGTTAATCTGCTCAGTTGAGAGCTCCTGGAAGCTTTACTGTATTAAAGCTCTCAGCTGTGAACGGTCAGCTATTCCCATCTCCTATATAATCTGGGTCCTGGCTAGCACTCATTGTCAAAGCTAGCTTATGCTGCATGGCTGGAGGTTGTTGGTGGTTGTTATTGTAAAAGGCATTTTGTGGATATATAGTAGTAATTAGAGTTGAGCGAAACGGGTCGAAAAATTTCAAAAGTCGCCGACTTTTGGCAAAGTCGGGTTTCATGAAACGAAACCCGACCCTAGGATGAGGTCGGCCACGAGGTCGGCGACTTACGCGCCAAAGTCGCGTTTCAAAAGTTTGTTTTGCGCTCTTTTTCAGCCAATCAGGATCCACGGACACTGTGGGCAATGTGATGACATAGGCAGGGGTCACCACCATCTTTCAGAAGGGCATGCAAGTGATTGGCTTGCTTTGGTGGGCGTCACAGGGGTTATAAAAGGGCGTGCACGCCGACCGCCATCTTACTTCTGCCGATCTTAGCATAGGGAGAGGTTGCTGCTGCTGATTCTGTAGGGAGAGCGTTAGGCAGGGAAGAAGAAAAAAAAACTGCTTCTGCTGCTAGCGATTTTGCCTGTACAACACACCAGTCACTGTGTGTGCAGTGCAAGGGGAGGCTATATTGTGGTGGATCAGCGGTGTTGGTTGTTAGGCTGCCTTCTAAGGCTTCCTGACAGCTGCATTGCTGTTTACCCACTGCTCTGCAAACTGCTTTTTTAAAAGCAATCCCAATTTTTTTTTTTGTCCTGCTGAGGTACTGAGCGTGCATTTTTTCACACCATACAGCGGTGTACGCTCCTCACACAGTACCGTGTAACGGCTGTTATCACAGCCACAGTGAAGCTATCTGTGTGTCACTCTGTGAGAATAAGTCGAGGACATGTTTCGTTCTTACAGACCTGCACCTACTAGTTTTGTCTAGCTTTCAAACAGTTAAATATATTTGCTGTTTGATCACATTCAAAACTATAGAGAGACAGCGTGTGTCAGTCCGTATACTTAAAAAACACGGAGCTTGACAATTTTACGTACACCGGACAGCCGTGTACGTGCACGCTCCTCTCAGTACCGTGTAACGGCTGTTATCACGGCCACAGTGAAGCTATCTGTGTGTCACTCTGCGAGAATAAGTCGAGGACATGTTCCGTTCTTACAGACCTGCACCTACTAGTTTTGTCTAGCTTTCAAACAGTTAAATATATTTGCTGTTTGATCACATTCAAAACTATAGAGAGACAGCGTGTGTCAGTCCGTATACTTAAAAAACACGGAGCTTGACAATTTTACGTACACCGGACAGCCGTGTACGTGCACGCTCCTCTCAGTACCGTGTAATGGCTGTTATCACGGCCACAGTGAAGCTATCTGTGTGTCACTGTGGAAGGATAAGTGGAGGACTTGTTCCGTTCTTACAGACCTACACTCTAGGGAGATTCCTATTCTGCCCAATTCTACATACACCTTGTAGTTTGTGATACACTAGCCAATTTCTGCCTGTGACATAGCGCTCTGATATTCAGTGGGCCTCACACAATCCAAAAGTGTCCAGTGTCCACTAGTGTGTGCAGAAATTCAAAATCTCCCTTATCCTGTAGTCACTTTTTTCACACCTGTGCCATCGAGCCTGTGACATAGCGCTGTGATATTCAGTGGGCCTCACACAATCCATAAGTGTCCAGTGTCCACAAGTGTGTGCAGAAATTCAAAATCTCTGTGATCTTGTAGAAAAATATTCAGGATTGAGAGTCCTCAGTAGTTGATACCTTTTAATGGCTAACTGAAAAGATGGTAATACATTGCAAGCTTTCGAGACTACTCAGGTCTCTTCATCAGGCTAGACTAATACAAAATCTGAAGTCACATATTTATGCACAATACAGCCTAGAAAAAATGCAATAGATAAGACAAGTGACGTGAAGCAGAAAAATCAATATGGGAGAGGGAGAAACATAAATATAAACATTGGACCAGTTCATAGATAAGGAGTCTGGATTTTTTATGGTCCTCTGATTGGGGTCTAGTTCTGGGTTGCCCCGCAAGGTTTTAAAAGGAAATTCCTTAATTGATGTAAAAAGACATAAATCCATGCGACACATTCATTCCAGCACTGAGAGTGTCAAAGTTCGTCAAAAATTTGTACTCCCAAACTCGTCTCTCTCTCTGAGATGTGAAGTTACCTTTCAATACCAGTAATTTCATATCCATGCTGCTGTGATCAGGGATACGGAAATGTTTTGCCACAGGTAGATCCATTCTTTTTTCTCTTATTGTGAGACGATGAGCATTCATCCTTGTTCTAAGCTTTTGCCCTGTCTCCCCCACATACAGACCCCCAGTTGGACATTTAGTACAAATAATTAAGTACACCACATTAGATGTAATGCAGGTGAAAGTACCTGGGATCTTGTAGTCCTGATGTGAATTTGGGATCTTTATCTTGTCCGTGGTCATTATAAATGGACAGGTTTTACATTTTTTCTGGTTGCAAGGAAAGGTTCCTCCAGCTGTTGGAGAGGACAGGGAGCTTCTGACAATGATGCTTCTTAAATTTGGGGGCTGCCTAAAACACAGAAGTGGGGGGTCTGGAAAAATGGATTTTAATCGGGCATCTTTTTGTAGTAAAGGTTGTAATTTCCGTGCAGCTCCCCTTAGCACCTCCAGATTTGGGTTGTAGGTGACTACTAGAGGCACTCGGTTATTTTCTTCTTTAGCTTTGTAATGTAGCAGGTGATTCCTTCACAATCTGGTGGCTCTTGTAATTTGGTTTTCAATTGTTCTTGGATGGTAACCCTGATTCAAAAAGGTCTTTTTGAGGCGACCAAGGTGTTTGTCTCTATCCATGGGGTTGGAACATATACGATTGTATCTGATGGCTTGGCTATAGATAATAGAGTTCTTTATGTGTTTTGGATGGAAACTGTCCCATTTAAGGTATGTTGGACGGTCGATTGGCTTCTGATACAGGGATGTCTCTATTTCATTGTTTTTTAGTTTAATGATGGTGTCCAAAAAATTAATCTCGGTACTGGAGTAGTTGAGTGTTAAATTGATGGTGGGATGAAATTGATTAAACTGTTCGTGGAACGTCTTTAGCTGTTGCTCAGACTCCGTCCAGATGATTAAAATATCATCAATGAAGCGGTAGTAGGCCAGGGGCCTGATGGGGCATGAGGACAAAAAATCGCTTTCAAGCTTGGCCATGAAAAGATTTGCATACTGTGGAGCCATTTTACTTCCCATAGCTGTGCCAGTCTCCTGTAGATAGATCCTGTTGTCAAATTCAAAGTAATTGTGGGTGAGGATGAATTTTATAAGTTTCACCACAGCATCAGCATCAGTCCCTGTGTTTTCCATGAAGAATTTGCAGGCATGTAAACCATCTTGGTGTGGGATATTAGAGTACAAAGATTCCACATCCATGGTGGCCAGGATGGTTCCTTCTGGTAGAGGACCTATTGCTGCTAGTTTATTCAATAGGTCAGTTGTGTCCTGAATGTAGCTGGATGTATCCTTCACCAGTGGTTTAAGAATACCCTGTACCCATCCAGATACCTGCTCAGTGAGGGTGCCCACACATGAAATAATTGGTCTTCCTGGATTTCCAGATTTGTGGATTTTGGGAAGCATGTAGAATGTCCCTATTCTTGGAGTCTCTGGTATCAGGTCATCGCCAGCTCTTATGGACTGGTCAGGCAGACAAGAAACCAACTTGTTTAGTTCCTTGTAATAGTCCTGTGTAGGATCCGACTCCAATTTTCTATAGTAGCATGTGTCCATAAGTTGCCTGTTTGCTTCCTTCATGTAGTCTGACGTATTCATCATGACTATTGCACCTCCCTTGTCAGCAGGTTTAATGATGATTTCTTTGTTGGTTTTTAAAGACTGTATGGCCTTTCTCTCCTGGGCACTGATGTTGGATGCTTGTCTCCTGTTAGTGTCTATGATTGTCAGACTGGACACCTCCACCTGGACGCAACCCTCATTTGGATAAATATATAGACTCCTTCAGACATTTGATAAAATCCACAATCATAGACACTAACAGGAGACAAGCATCCAACATCAGTGCCCAGGAGAGAAAGGCCATACAGTCTTTAAAAACCAACAAAGAAATCATCATTAAACCTGCTGACAAGGGAGGTGCAATAGTCATGATGAATACGTCAGACTACATGAAGGAAGCAAACAGGCAACTTATGGACACATGCTACTATAGAAAATTGGAGTCGGATCCTACACAGGACTATTACAAGGAACTAAACAAGTTGGTTTCTTGTCTGCCTGACCAGTCCATAAGAGCTGGCGATGACCTGATACCAGAGACTCCAAGAATAGGGACATTCTACATGCTTCCCAAAATCCACAAATCTGGAAATCCAGGAAGACCAATTATTTCATGTGTGGGCACCCTCACTGAGCAGGTATCTGGATGGGTAGAGGGTATTCTTAAACCACTGGTGAAGGATACATCCAGCTACATTCAGGACACAACTGACCTATTGAATAAACTAGCAGCAATAGGTCATCTACCAGAAGGAACCATCCTGGCCACCATGGATGTGGAATCTTTGTACTCTAATATCCCACACCAAGATGGTTTACATGCCTGCAAATTCTTCATGGAAAACACAGGGACTGATGCTGATGCTGTGGTGAAACTTATAAAATTCATCCTCACCCACAATTACTTTGAATTTGACAACAGGATCTATCTACAGGAGACTGGCACAGCTATGGGAAGTAAAATGGCTCCACAGTATGCAAATCTTTTCATGGCCAAGCTTGAAAGCGATTTTTTGTCCTCATGCCCCATCAGGCCCCTGGCCTACTACCGCTTCATTGATGATATTTTAATCATCTGGACGGAGTCTGAGCAACAGCTAAAGACGTTCCACAAACAGTTTAATCAATTTCATCCCACCATCAATTTAACACTCAACTACTCCAGTACCGAGATTAATTTTTTGGACACCATCATTAAGCTAAAAAACAATGAAATAGAGACATCCCTGTATCAGAAGCCAATCGACCGTCCAACATACCTTAAATGGGACAGTTTCCATCCAAAACACATAAAGAACTCTATTATCTATAGCCAAGCCATCAGATACAATCGTATATGTTCCAACCCCATGGATAGAGACAAACACCTTGGTCGCCTCAAAAAGACCTTTTTGAATCAGGGTTACCATCCAAGAACAATTGAAAACCAAATTACAAGAGCCACCAGATTGTGAAGGAATCACCTGCTACATTACAAAGCTAAAGAAGAAAATAACCGAGTGCCTCTAGTAGTCACCTACAACCCAAATCTGGAGGTGCTAAGGGGAGCTGCACGGAAATTACAACCTTTACTACAAAAAGATGCCCGATTAAAATCCATTTTTCCAGACCCCCCACTTCTGTGTTTTAGGCAGCCCCCAAATTTAAGAAGCATCATTGTCAGAAGCTCCCTGTCCTCTCCAACAGCTGGAGGAACCTTTCCTTGCAACCAGAAAAAATGTAAAACCTGTCAATTTATAATGACCACGGACAAGATAAAGATCCCCAATTCACATCAGGACTACAAGATCCCAGGTACTTTCACCTGCATTACATCTAATGTGGTGTACTTAATTATTTGTACTAAATGTCCAACTGGGGGTCTGTATGTGGGGGAGACAGGGCAAAAGCTTAGCACAAGGATGAATGCTCATCGTCACACAATAAGAGAAAAAAGAATGGATCTACCTGTGGCAAAACATTTCTGTATCCCTGATCACAGCAGCATGGATATGAAATTACTGGTATTGAAAGGTAACTTCACATCTCAGAGAGAGAGACGAGTTTGGGATACAAATTTATGACGAACTTTGACACTCTCAGTGCTGGAATGAATGTGTCGCATGGATTTATGTCTTTTTACATCAATTAAGGAATTTCCTTTTAAAACCTTGCGGGGCAACCCAGAACTAGACCCCAATCAGAGGACCATAAAACATCCAGACTCCTTATCTATGAACTGGTCCAATGTTTATATTTATGTTTCTCCCTCTCCCATATTGATAGTTCTGCTTCACGTCACTTGTCTTATCTATTGCATTTTTTCTAGGCTGTATTGTGCATAAATATGTGACTTCAGATTTTGTATTAGTCTAGCCTGATGAAGAGACCTGAGTAGTCTCGAAAGCTTGCAATGTATTACCATCTTTTCAGTTAGCCATTAAAAGGTATCAACTACTGAGGACTCTCAATCCTGAATATTTTTCTATCCACTGGCTAACACGGTACAAAGATATACATCTTTCCTGTATGTGATCTTGTAGTCACTTTTTTCACACCTGTGCCATCGAGCCTGTGACATAGCGCTCTGATATTCAGTGGGCCTCACACAATCCAAAAGTGTCCAGTGTCCACTAGTGTGTGCAGAAATTCAAAATCTCCCTAATCCTGTAGTCACTTTTTTCACACCTGTGCCATCGAGCCTGTGACATAGCGCTCTGATATTCAGTGGGCCTCACACAATCCAAAAGTGTCCAGTGTCCACTAGTGTGTGCAGAAATTCAAAATCTCTGTGATCCTGTAGTCACTTTTTTAACACCTGTGCCATCGAGCCTGTGACATAGCGCTCTGATATTCAGTGGGCCTCACACAATCCAAAAGTGTCCAATGTCCACTAGTGTGTGCAGAAATTCAAAATCTCCCTTATCCTGTAGTCACTTTTTTCACACCTGTGCCATCGAGCCTGTGACATAGCGCTGTGATATTCAGTGGGCCTCACACAATCCATAAGTGTCCAGTGTCCACAAGTGAGTGCAGAAATTCAAAATCTCCCCTGTCCTATAGACACCTTGTACCTTGTTTTACATTACTATATAGTTTGTTGGATTTTGTCTACATTTATACAAAAAATGAGGAAGGCTGGTGGAAGAGGCCATGGAATTGGCGGGGGTTGGCAGCTGGTAATGATGGTGTTGGTGGTGGATCTGATGGTAGTGGCAAGAGCAAAATAGGACCGAATGCAGGAGGTGTTGAGCCTGCGTCATCGTCTGGCTCCATAAGGCTTCGAAGGCTTAGTTTTCTAGGAGTTAGCAAACCGCTTTTAAAGCCAGAGCATCAGGAAAAAGTTTTATCTTACATTGCTGACTCAGCCTCCAGCTCCATCGCCTCCTCTTCTGAAGTTGTAAAAAGTAAAAGCACTGAGTCGTCATTGGAGGCTCATGTTCATGAACCATACCTTTCCTTGTGTCCTTCACCCCAACCAAGATTGAAGGATGACGCAGGCCATACTAATGATTACTCCATGGAGCTGTTTTCACATACCATGCCTGGATTATCAAGTGAAATGGTGAATTACCCAGGCCAAAATGAATCTGACATGGAGTGCACTGATGCACAGCCGCTGATAGATGATTCTGCTGGTACATTCACTCAGAGCACTACATTGTCCTCGCAGTGTACAGAGCCAGATTCTGACCCTGATGAGACTCAGGTGCCCCTTCCCGCACATTATACCACCATACACGGTGACACAGAGGAAGGTGCACATGACATTGAAGAGGAGGTGATGGATGACCCAGTTGTTGACCCAGATTGGCATCCATTGGGGGAAGAGGGTGCTGCTTCCAATAGCTCAGATGAAGAGCATCCACAGCAGACATCGACATCGCAACAGCTGTTATCTGGCAGGCCCGGAGCACTCCAAAGACAGGTTCCAAAAATCAAAAGAGTTGCTGGACAGTTTGTCCAGAGGGTCAAAAGATCACAGTGTGCTAGGCCGCAAAATGTCTGCCAAAGTAGGAAGAGTGCAGTGTGGCACTTTTTTGAACAAAATCCTCATGATCAGGCCAAGGTTATCTGTAAGAAGTGCACAAAGACCTTTAGCCGAGGGAAAAATCTGAAAAATTTGAATACCAGTTGCATGCTTAGACATTTAACCAGCATGCACTTGCAAGCGTGGACACAACACCAAACCTCAAGTGCCACATGTGCAACTGATCACAAAGAAGGTAGTCAGCAACGCTACATTGTTTCCCCCACTGTAAGCCCACCGGTTAGCACAGCAGCAAATGTTGAGGTGTCGTTGCAAGGCCACAGCAGTCAGGGAATCCCACTGTTATATCAACGAAATACTGAATCTAGGCCATCAGAAAGAACACCAACTCCATCACCATCATCAACCCTCTCTCAGTCCGCCCTGTCCACCGCTACATCTACCATATCCAGCTCTCAAGTCCAGCTCACCCTCCCAGACACTATGAGTAGGTCAAGAAAGTACTCAGTCTCTCATCCGCGTACACTGGGTTTGAACGCCCACATTGCCAAACTAATCTCGTTTGAGATGATGCCCTATCGGTTGGTGGAAAGCGCAGCTTTCCGCGAACTCATGGCCTATGCAGTACCACGCTATGACCTACCCAGTCGCCACTTCTTCTCTCGCAAAGCCATCCCAGCCCTCCACCATAATGTAAAAGACCGCATTGTCCATGCACTCAAGCAGTCAGTGAGTGGAAAGGTGCACCTCACAACTGATGCATGGTCCAGTCGGCATGGCCAGGGCCGTTACGTGTCCATCACTGCGCACTGGGTTAATGTGGTGGATGCAGGGTCCACAGTGGACAGCGGTAGTGGGACAGTGCTGCCTAGCCCACGGTATAGGAAACAGTTGGCTGTAGGCGTTTGACCCTCCTCCTCCTCCTCCAGAAGCGAAAGCTCGTCCACAGAGCGCAGTCGTACGAGCACTCCATCTGCAGCTGCCACTGTTGCACACGAGGTGTCCCCCTATTGAGCAGCTAGTGGAAAGCGTCAGCAGGCTGTGTTGCAGATGATGTGTTTGGGCGACAGACACACCGCCGAGGTGCTGGCCGAGTACTTGAAGCGACAAACTGAGTCATGGCTAGGCAGTGTACATCTTGAGGCAGGCAAGGTAGTTAGTGATAACGGCCGTAATTTTGTGGCAGCCATAGCCCTTTCAAAACTCAGCCACATACCTTGCTTGGCTCACACCTTGAACCTGGTGGTGCAGTGCTTCCTCAAAAATTATCCGGAGTTAACAGCCCTGCTCCAGAAGGTGCGAAGACTGTGCGCGCACATCCGCCGGTCGCCTGTACACTCCGTTCGTATGCAGAAACTGCAGCGATTGCTCCACCTTCCCAACCACCGCCTCATTATCGACATTGCAACAAGGTGGAACTCCACCCTGCACATGGTGGAGCGGCTGTGCGAACAGAGGCAGGCCATAATGCATTTGTGGGAGGATACACGGCCAGGCACCATGAGAGCAGACATGGAGTTGACAGGTGTGCAGTGGTCGAAGCTGAAAGACCTCTGTAAAGTCCTTCAGTGTTTTGAGGAATGCACACGGCTGGTAAGCGCAGACGACGCCATCCTAAGCATGAGCATCCCACTTATGCGTCTGCTCATGCAAACTTTGACGCACCTTAAGGAGCAGGCGTCTGCAGCCAATGTTGATGAGGAGGAAGAGGAGGAGGGAATCCTTGATGACATTCAGCCATTGTCTGCTCAGGGACCTCTCCTGAACGAGGTGGAGGAAAAAGAGGAGGAGGAGGATGATGATGGGGTTGATTACTTAGGGGAGGAGGATGCATCTCGTGGGGCAAGTGAAAATGTTGGCGTGGCAAGGTCTGGTACAGGGTTTGTGCGTGACTGGAGGGATGTGGATTTGCCAGAAAGTGCTCCTCCAACCAGCACTCATAGTGCATCTTTGACATTGGGAACAGACTGTGTTGACCTAAAAGGAGGGGAAGGTAACCCCTTAACGCATTTCCTCAGCCCCTCTTAACCACTATTAATTAGACACTGAAAACAAATGATGGGTGAAAGTCGGTCACAGCTTTATTAAACTTCTTTTATAAAATTTAACAACCTTTTGTAAACAGGCACTTAGCTTTCTTAAAACGCGCTAGCCGCTCAATGCCCCGCTCCATAGACGCAGGCAAGTCAGCCGGCAAGCCGCAGCTTCGTGCAATAACTTCTCCAACACCACGGAGGATCCTGACCTCAGACAGGACTCCGACCCCCACCCATCAACAGCAATGCCTGCTCAATGCCATCTTGGAGACCAGAGAGAAAAATATCGAGCCCGATATCATTCAAATGTACACCATCGGGTCTCAACAATGCAGCATTGTCCCCTTCCAACTGTCCATGCCTAACCACTACCCCAAAACGCTCGCGAACGAACTTAGAAATCCGAGCATTTATGTTCCTCCTGGTACGCTCCACGGCTATACCATCCCTCGCTCCTTGCCACACAGCCCTCGGAACAATTTCTGACCATACGAAAACCAATTCTTGAAAAAAAACCCATGAAATCGCTCCATGTCGGCTCGCATCATTGTAAGGAGCTCCGCCATTTTGTAGGAACATAAATCATTTCCCCCTGCATGCAAAACCAAAATTGTCGGACCCCTGGTTCCTCTTGAAATCGACACCACTTCCGGGAGAACTTGCGGTCATTGCAACCCCCGGATGCCTCTCCACATGCAGGACACATCTCGAAAGCCTAAATGTCTGCCCAAAATATATACGAGTGTCCCAGCAGCCATACCGTTGGTCTAACCGGATCTGCAGAAAGAATTGAAGCGCTAGTACAATAAATCCGGACGAATGTACCTAGCAAAACACGCTGAACGCCACCTCCCGATCCGCTGAACTTCCTCATCAGGCAAACCTTCCTTAGCAGCCTCCGTAGCAGCCCCAATTCGAAAAGAATGTGTGCCATAATCACGAACCAGCACTCCCACCCCTTTCAAACATTTATTGAATACCGCCTGGAATTGGTATCTCGTCAATGGCGATGAATCTGCGTGCGTGAAGAAAAATTCACCACCGCATCTAACATCCAAGTATACCGTCAGCAAACCAACCGGGCACGTCGGGGAGTTTGAGGCATTCAGCAACACCCAAGAACCCCGACCCAATGTATCAGTCTTAGACTTCCTTATTCGCACCCGTACCGCTGTGTCCAAGAAAACCACATCCCCAACTAGTAATCCACATTCTGAACCGTATTTTCCACGTGGAACTAATTCCCCAACCCTTAATGCTCCAAAAAATGCTAAACTGAACGCCGCGGATATGAGGGCCGCTTCAAACTTCGAACTACAGACCTTTTGCGAAATCTCTATCAGCTGGCCCAGTAAGGCTAGCGAAATAGGACGCCGACACTCACTAGAAGGATGAATCCTCTTCCACCCTTTAATGGCCTGCCGAATAATAAAGGATTTCGTCACATCCCCCCAACCTAACAATTGAAAATGAAAGGCAATACCCGACAAACGCTGCTGTACTGATGTCCCCGACAAACCCCTATCCCTCAAATGGCAGAGGTACTCTATTACCACTTGCAATCTCGCCTCCCCGCAGTCTTGCACCGGCCTGGAACCCGCCACTAAACACCATTCCTTCCACGCCTTACCGTAAGTTTGCCACGTCGACGCAGTCACCGATGAGCGAACCAGCGACATCAGCTGTTCGCGACCAACTCCCACAGGTGCGGCGGACATCGAAAAACCTCCTGGAGAGCATTGGGGCAAGAACCTGATAGCACCTGTAAATCAGGGTGAATGGAAAAGTTAGACATGCAAAGATCACTTTCTTGTACCAATTGAGCTCGAAGCCAGATATTAAATCTCAGACTCAATAAAGCCAACCGGCGCAGCAGGCTCAATACCGGCTGCGACTTGGACGACATATGATTGATACATCTAGCAACGCGCAAATCAGCAGTCTGCATATGAATCTCTTGGTTACTGAGTAACTCACCCCAAAGTTCAATTGAAACGACAATCGCAAAAATTTCACATAACGTCCCGTCCCGACATAACTCCAAACTCCGCCAAACCTCCGGCCACGGCTCCCTACACGTCCTGTTCTCGAAAACCGCCAAAAAACCAGTCTCTGTATCTCCTGTGAAACGTAATCCCATATCACGAGCCATGCGGCGGGGCAACATAAAACAGGTATGACCATTGAACTTTTCCAAAAACAAACGCCACACTTCCAAATCCGCCTTCATAGTCTTTGTAACCCGCACCCTGTGATGGGGGCTAGACGCACCTTTCGTAGCTAAGGATAGCCTCCGTGAAAAAACCCTGCCCACTGGCATGATTCTGCTGGCAAAAACCAAGAGACCTAACAGCGATTGCATCTGTAAAAGGGTCACCTTGTTAACAGACATGAATCCATCAATCATCGACATCAATTTTTGAACTTTCTCACTGGGAAGACGGTACACCATTGCGACCGTATCAATTTCGATGCCCAAAAACGATAAAACTTGCTCCGGGCCGATGGTCTTCTCTAGGGACAATGGCACACCAAATCTGTCTGCCATGGTCGTGAAAGCCATAAGCAACCTGTTACACAAATCCGAGCCCTTTGGGCCAACAAAAAGAAAATCATCCAGGTAGTGGGTAACGGACCTGCTCCCCGATTCCCATCTCACTACCCATTCCAAAAATGAACTAAAAAGCTCAAAATAATAACAAGAGATAGAACATCCCATGGGGAGACACATGTCATAGTAAAATTCGCCGTCCACTTGGCAACCTAGCAAATGAAAACAATCCGGGTGCACTGGCAGCAAATGAAACGCCGAGTCAATATCCGATTTTGCCAACCCAGCACCTTCACCCGCCGTTCTGATCAACGTTACCGCCCGATCAAACGATGCATAAGACACCGATGCATCTTCGGGCGAAATCCCGTCATTGACGGAAAACCCTTTCGGATGCGATAAGTGATGTATCAATCGAAACGAACCCGGCTCCTTCTTCGGAATGACCCCTAACGGCGACACTCTAAACTCCGAAAACGGCGGTATTGAAAAGGGGCCAGCCATCCTACCAAGACGAACCTCCTTTTGTATCTTCTCGACAAGAACCTCTGGATGTTCCCGGGCTGATTTCAAATTCGCCGGGAAACCACTGCATTTTTGCAGTCGGAACGGGATGAAAAAACCCTCAGAAAAACCAAAACGCAGCTGACCAGCCGCTTCTTTATTAGGATAACGGTCTAACCACGGTCCCATCTCGACTACGCTCACCGGCGTCCTTCCTATCAGTTTGCTGCGGCTTAATGGGCAGCTTTCCTGGTGGCCGCGAACATTTACATGCTGGATGGGAACCGCCACATGCCGAACATTCGTGCTTAAACTTACAAAGGCCGTAGAATCTGCAGTGCCCTTCATTGAACAACCAACAGGCACCAGGTCTTCGCACGACCACTGAACTGGAACCTGTTGTGCTTTGTCCAGCAGCCGCTGATGGAAAGGGAGATGGCCTTTGTGTCATCATTAGCCTTAACCAAACCTCGGTCGCTTTCACCCCCAACCAATATCTGGATGGAGAGCCAATCTCCTCCGGAATTCTTCGTCATACCGCCACCATGCCGATCCACCATGAGCCTTATAAGAGTTGTAAATCAAATCTTGGTAAATAAAAAGACAACGACCCGGATGCTTCTGACCCATAATGCAACCCAGCACTGCAAAAGCCTGCAACCAATTGTTCATCGTTTTCGCCACCTTCTGGCGCCCTTTATCCGTAAATCTCTCAAACGTTCTCCTCTCTTTATCCACCGTATGTTGATCCACAGAAATTAGCGACCAAATATCTATAAAACCATTATTCCAAATTTTTGTTTTAGTTTCCTCGTCGATGTGCGACCCAAGCGCACTCACCCCACAAAACATGGTATCTTTATATACTCCCGCTGGCGCGGTATCAACTTTTGCTTTGTTTTGTACAACATCGGATGTTAAGGGCAATTGCCCAAGCAATGCCTTCAGAGCTGAAAGAACCACAGCATTATCCGCACTTGTTAGTCCCAAAAGGGAACACTCACCCGCGTCCGCTGATGGAGGAGGGACTCCCATCGATGGAGGTACTCCGGCTCCTGGACACCTCTCCTGGATGAAAGTGCTGCGACTTGAAGCCCTGGGAGGCACGGCCACCTCGACCAGGCTGAAAGTCCTTGACCGTGCCCTCGACTCCCGCTGACCAGGAGGAGGGCCCTGGCCATGTTCAGGACTCGCAGACGTGCTGGACACCTCCGACACCGAAGATGGGGAGCCACGCCTCGAGGACTGATGATGATGACGACCACGAGAAGTTTCCCTGCGCCCCGACCGCCGGGACCTCTTCCTATTCCTCCGAGAAGTGCGACACTCCCGCCGCGACTGTGGGGATGACGAATAAGAGGACGGGGATCTCCGGCACCTACGCCTGTCCTCCCTCCTGCCTGGGGAACCCCTTAAATCAGCATTAACCCCTGCAACCCCTTCCGCAGCCACCCTGTTCTGGGCCTGCGAAAACTGGGCGTCATTAGACGTAGCCACAGTTTCATCCGTATGTAAGTTACCCCTTGTGGCACTAACAGCCATAATCAAGGGCGGCTGTGACGGGCTTGACCCCGGCTGCTGCTGAAAAGCTGGTGGTTGTCCCTGTCCCCCCCCTAATGGTACCGTGGCCTGTGCTCTAATTGCCTCCTCCGCCGACTCTGCGGAGGAGGTGCTATTCCTGCCCCCCATAACGTGTCCCACCGCTGGGACCGACAGCTCCCCACTACCCTGACCCCACACCTCCCTCCCTGTGCCCGATTCCCTGGGTACCGCACGTGAGGCGCACACGCTACCACTGCTGCGCGCTGCCGCTGGGGACCCAGTCACTATGTCCTGCAGCACCGCCGACTCCTCCCGTGCTTCGGCGCCAGACCGGAAGTGAGGGGGCGGCGACTTCCGCCCTGCCGCCCACCGCCCACGCAGCCCAACAGGCACCGGTGAGGCCTCCCGGAGACGCAGAGGAGGGCGGGTACGGCGCCCGGACCGCCTGCCTCCTCCCTGCCCCCCCGCCGCCGGCCGCACACACTGAGCCGCAGCGGCCGCGGCAGGGGTGACCGCCGCTTGAACCGCGCTATGGGGCATAACCGCCGAGGACAGGTGAGCGCTGATCCCTTCTATCACTGACCGAAGCCAGGGCTCACCCTCCTGCAGAACCCGAGCTCGCATGGCCTCAATCAGAGGGTCTGCCATCTTCCTACCAGACAGTGCTAAAAAAGCACTTCCAGGACCGCAGTGAACGGAGGAAGAGGAAGGGCTGCTAAAATCCCAGGATTTTATATACATAGGAAGGGGCTGTGCTAATCCCTTCTTTATCCCAATTGGCTCCCCATACTTAAATCCCACCTCATTAAATCATGGAAGGGCAGCTGTCATGCCCGAACCAATCAGGGGTAAGGGGAGGGTAGGAAAGGCACACCCAGTCAGTGGCACTTTCCTTAATCAGATCAGTGCCCACCATTGGCCCACATGTCAGATTATGCCTTGCAGATCCTAAAAAGGGACCCCCACATTGCCAAAATGATGAACGATGACGACTACGGGTTGGCCAGCATCCTGGATCCAAGCTATAAAGGCAAATTACAAAACATCATGCCACAGGAGAACCTTGACCTAATATTGGCTAATAAACAAGCAACTCTGGTAAATCAGTTGCTTGAGGCATTCCCAGCACGCAGCAGCGGTGATGGTTCTCACACAAGCCGTACGGGCCGGTGGCAGCTTGGCAGAGGTGTTCATGGTGCACACAGCAGAAGTGGCGTTGGAGACAGGGGTTTCATGACAATGTTGTGGACTGATTTTTCAAGTACCGCTCACACAACTGGTAATACTGCATCGATGGAAAGTTACAGGAGACAGCAGTTGTCAACTATGGTTACAAACTACTTTTCCTCCCATATCGATGTTCTCCCACACAGGTCATTCCCCTTTGACTATTGGGCCGCTAAACTGGACACCTGGCCTGAATTGGCACAATATGCCTTACAGGAGCTCGCTTGCCCAGCTGCAAGTGTGCTATCGGAAAGAGTCTTCAGTGCAGCTGGATCAATCCTGACAGAAAAAAGGACCCGTCTGTCAACCCAAAATGTGGATGATCTAACCTTCATTAAAATGAACCATGCATGGGTTTCCAAGGATTTTGTCCCACCTTCCCCTGATGACACATAGGGTGACAGAAAAATGGCTTGCTTTGGTCCACCTCTTCCTGGGACTTGACCTATTTCGCCTTTTGCATCAGCTGAATGTCCAACATCAACATATGCCACTTTCTAAAACTCCCTAACTTTGCTGCCTCCCCCCCCCATGGCTGGGGTCACCACCTAGCGCACGACACCGTGCGAGTGCCGTTGCCCTGGACAGGTGGGTAGGCCGACTCTTGGGCGCGGGCACTGGCACAGGGTCCCTCATAGTGCAATCAAGTGTCTCTGACGGTGGTGGTGCACACCCGCCGTCAGACACACCGCCGTACTATGAGGGGCCCAGTGCCAGTACCGACGCCCACGAGTGGGCCCCCCTTGCTTGGGCAGGGCCCCAGCATTTGCAATCTTTACCTCTCCCTGCTCCTCCGCTGTGTAGTCTGGGCCGTCAAATCCATACTGTGCCTGACACCGTCTGAGCCTGCCTCCTGATGTATAGACATATCTTTTGAATGTGTACGCTATCCATACATGTTATCCGGGGATACGGTACCCTTTCTCACCTTTGTGCAATCACGTGCAAGCCATACTGGGCCTAACACCGTCTGAGCCTGCCTCCTGATGTATTGACATATATTTTGAATGTGTACGCTATCCATACATGTTATCCGGGGATACGGTACCCTTTCTCACCTTTGTGCAATCACGTGTAATCCATACTGGGCGTGAGAACGGCTGGCGAACTGTTAAGCAAGCTACAGCACCTGTGGTTTGCACACGTAAGTTTTTCATTTTTTCAGGAATGACGGTTAGGCCTAATTCCGGAACTGCGGTTGACCTGCACTTACTGGGAAATCATCGTTCGCGGGTAATAATTGTAATCAGTGATCCCCATCACTAACGCTGTTCAGCGGGTTATCTGCACCTGTAAGCGACAAACGCTGGCCTTTTCAGTGTAGCGCACATGCAGCCACGGACATGTAAGGGCATGACACACCAGTTATTGGCCAATCTCATGTGCCAGAGCCTCACATGTCCCTCTAGTAAGCCGGACTCGGACCGCGGGGCATGACGGAGACTCGTTCGTTAACGGAATTAAGCTTGCAATGTGTGCATCTTTTCTGTAGCTGGCATGGTTGAGGTTTCCCAGGTGGAGTCGAATTTAACCGTAGGCTCCACTCCTGGTGGTGCCCTTCTGGACATTTCTTTAAGGTTCAGCTTTGCAACCATACTGCCCACGTAAAACAAACACTTTGCCTTCATGAACACTGTTTGGAGGGTCATGACTCGTGGGAATAACGCCGCCCAATTAGTTAACCTGCTAGAGAGATCCTTCGTTGCTCCCAAGCATGACATCACACTCCCTAGGAGGAAGGTAATGCCACTGTGGCGACCGTACTCCTGGGGGCGACACAAGTGCACTGATGCCCAGCCACTGCTCGATGAATCTGCTGGTACATTGACCCAGACCACTACATTCCCCTCGCACGCTACACGGCCTGAATCTGACCCTGATGAAACTCAGGTTACCCTTCCCATATACAGTTCCATCTTACACGGTGACAAAGAGGAAGCTGCAGATGAAAGTGCAGGTTCGGCCCACCCGCCATCAGACACACCACCTTACTATCAGGGGCCCTGTGCCAGTGCCGTCACCAAGGAGTGGGCCCCCCCTGCTTGCTCAGGATCACAGCACTTGCAAGGTTGAAATACTGTGCAGTGAGATGGAAGATGGGGACGACGAGGAGTCCAGACTAGTACAGGGATTCCCTAGCGAGGAGACTTATTTGATTGTTTTCAATGTTGGGACAGCAATTTTTGGGGAGCACTATACTCTGGAGAATGATAGATGGGGCCCACTATACACTGGAACATTCCAAAGGTGGACATCAGACACTGGAGCAGCATTTACAGGGCCCATTATACACTAGAGCATTAGAAATGGGGCCCATTATGTTTGGAGCATTATTTGGGCCCATAAGACAATGGAGCTTCATCCATGGGGACCAACATATACTGTAGCATTATGTGGAGCTCATCATGTACTGTTTCAAACATTATATGGGACCAATGATTCTGTATGGAGAAATAGATGGGCCTCGTCATGAGATGTAAAAAGTGAAGTATTTTTCATTGTACTATACCGCTATTTCTCTGCCGTATCGGAGCATGATGAGTTGTGGTATGTGTTAAAGGGGCGCTCATTCGCCCAGGGCACATGAAAACCTGGAGCCAGTCCTACCCCCCCACAACTTTAGCCAAATAACCCCCATTTTTCAGTGCGTAACTTGTATTATGAAGTTAATTAAGGTTGACAAGCTTAAGTAAGAAGAATTGATGCTTTTGGCATTTAAATGGGCACTGTAGGTGTGTTTCCTGTCCTCCTCTCACTGCCGACTTTTATTCCCCATTGACTTACATTGGGTTTCGTGTTTCGGGACGACCCCGACTTTTCCCTATAATCGGCCGATCTTGCTCGACCCGACTTTTGGAAAAGTCGGGTTTCACGAAACGAAACTCGACCCTAAAAAACCATAGCAGTATACTATACTAGTTTTTTCTGCCATTAGTGATGCGCGAGCATACTCGGTAATGCTCGGTACTCGCCCGGGCATCGCTGTAGTCGTGGTACTGCGCGAGCGCTGAGCATTTCCGGTATTATTCGGTGGGAGCTCGGGTCCCCACCCTATATGTTTAGCGCTCTTTAGAGTGCAAATCAACATCCAGGGACTGTCTGCCACACACTGTAATGCAGCAGCCATCTTTGTTGTGGTATTACAGTGATTGGCTGGCCGCACAGCGTCATCAGGTCTATAAGAGACCTGCCGTCGCCCTGCTCGTCACAGTCATAAGTTAGTGTGGGTATACTATCATAGAATACACAAATCCAGGTAAACCAACAGTCCTTCTAAGGACTAATTATGGGATATATAGATTGCAGTGCTAGGTAGGCAGGGGAGTGTATGTGGCTTTATACATGTCAGTGCAAGGCATACAGGCACTGTATGTGTGTATATAGATATCACTGCATACATCCAGAGGGTCCACTCCATTACTATCTGCTGCTGCTGCCTATTACATATATTGACGGTATGTACGCAGCCCCAGGTATCAGTGTCCAGGAATAATTTTTTTGCATCTTAATCCTGATAATTAGATTCCAAAGCAATCCAGAGCCCCTGTTTTTTCTCCATTTGCTTGTAGACACTGCAGACTACAACAGGATCCTTTTCATAGTTCAGTGTGAAAATCCAGCAATTTTAAATGGGTTTGCTATGCCTGCCATCATATCTGAGTGTGCAGAAAAATCTGCCATTTTTTTGTGGTACTGTAGAATTTTTTTGGAGTGTCTTAAACAATTTTTTGACACCATTATGCTGCCAAAATAAATATTTAGCTGCCGAAAAAATATTTAGCTACAGGGCAGATATTTTACACTGGGTTTTGTCCGTAACACGGATCGCATATCATTGCGCTCAAAATTGTGCCATTTCAGGCCTCCATAGAATTTTTTTTGTTGTGTCATAGCCTACTTATTGACACAATTTTGTTGGCAAATAATACAGGGCAGATATTTTACAGTGTAGTATCTCCGTCACATGCCTCATCTATCAGTGGGTTAAAAATTGTGGCATTTGAGGGCTCCATTCAACTGTTTTTGCTGTGTCTTACCCTATTTCTATACACTATTTTGCTGTAAAAAACAAAAATACATATTGAACAGTGTGGTATCTCCGTCAGACGCCTCTTCTATCAGTGGGCTAAAAATTGTGGCATTTCAGGCCTACATTCACCTTATTTTGCTGAGTCTTACCCTAGTTCTATACACTATTTTGCAGTAAAAACAAAAAAAATACAGGCCACATATTTAACAGTGTGGTATCTCCGTCAGACGCCTCTTCTATCTGTGGGCTAAAATTGTGGCATTTGAGGGCTCCATTCAACTGTTTTTGCTGTGTGTTACCCTAGTTCTATACAATATTTTGCTGTAAAAAAACAAAAAATGCTGGTCACATGTTTAACAGTGTGGTATCCCGTCAGACGCCTCATCTATCTGTGGGTTACAAATTGTGTCATTTGAGGGCTCCATTCAACTGTTTTTGCTGTGTTTTACCCTAGTTATTGACACCAGTTTGCTAAAAACAAACAAAAAATTACCCACAGTCCAGATATTTTAAACTATGGTTATCCAGGTTATCTCCTCTGCTCCTGCTTCTGCTACAATCCCTGCTTGCTGTCATCTAGTGCAACCTTTCATTTAATGGTACAATCTCCTCTGCTGCTGCTTCTGCTACAATCCCTACTTGTTGTCATCTAGTGCAACCTTTCATTTAATGGTATATAACAGAGCCTACTGAATGTTTGCTAAATTCATTTGTTGCATTGAACTCAATAGTTACTGCTGTATAGCCATCTTGGGGCCAGTAGAGATGTTATCAGGTGTAAGGTGTTACTAGCATATGGATGTAGCCAGGCCCTGTGCCTTTGATTGTCTGTCATCCCCTGGTGTGCTAGGCAATTGGTAATTTATCCCAAATCAATTCCCACAATCACTCTCACCTGATCCTCTACTCAGTCCTATATATTCAGATGCCTTCTAGGGGGGCAGGTGTGCGGGTCAGGCACGTGTGTCCCTGCAGCATAAGTATCACTGCAGCAAAAGTATCTTGAAAATGCAGTTATTACTACGGCAGTTAATCTCAGCAGGAGTCAGGACCCCACACTATCTACCTGTCTCTTTTGGGTATGTCTGCTGAGTAAGCCCTTCTTATTACTTGGACTTGGCTTTTCTTAGTCTATCTTATTTCTCCACCATGTTTACATATGCCATCACAGTGTTTGCTCCTTTAGTCCTCACTCTCCTTCGCTATCCCCAAACCCCAGCACCCTCTAACCAAATAATCATCTCCTCTTCCCTCTTTCCTCCCCACCTGACCTCCTCTGCTGAACTGCTCCTCAACCTCAAATCTGTCCGAATGAAACATAAAACAAGCTGCCCACTCTCCTTCTCCCATCTGCTCTCCCTTTCTCTGCTTCTCCTCACTGCTGGCGACATATCTCCCAATCCTGGACCCCCACAGCCCATGCCTGTCATTACTTCCCCTTCCTACCGCTCCCTATCTAATAAGAACTACCGCAATCTTTCCAACTTAAAACCCGTGCCATTGACACCCAACCCCCTGCTCCCTCTCTCAGGAGCACTTTGGAATGCCCGCTCCATCTGCAATAAGCTCCATGTGATTCATGACCTCTTTCTCTCTCACAATCTTGCCTTCCTCGGCCTCACAGAAACATGGCTGACACCCTCTAACACCGCCTCCCCTGCTGCGTTGTGTTACGGCGGCCTCCACTTTACCCACACTCCTCGCCCTGGCAACAGACACGGTGGAGGAGTGGGTCTTTTCCTTTCTTCCAACTGCACCTTCAACCCAATCCCACCTCTTCCTTCCCTAAACCTCCCCTCCTTCGAAGTCCACTCTGTCCGCATCTACTCTCCCTCCAACCTCCAGGTGGCTGTCATATACCTACCTCCAGGCCCAACCACTGCCTTCATTGACCAATTCTCTACCTGGCTTCTTCATTTTCTTTCAACTGACACCCCCACTATCACCATGGGTGACTTCAACATCCCCACTGATACCCTTCAGTCAGCAGCCTCCAAACTCCTGTCCCTTACTTCTTCCTTTGGACTTACTCAGTGGTCCTCCTCAGCCACCCACTCAGATGGACACACATTAGACCTGGTCTTCACTCGTCTCTGCTCTCTTTCTAACTTCACCACCTCCCCTCTCCCTCTATCTGACCATAATCTACTCACTTTCTCATCCCTGTCCTCCTCACCTGGCACCCATGTCCAGCAACACGCACATTCCCACAAAAACCTTGCACACCTAGACACCCACGCACTCACTGACTCTATTCTACCACTGGCATCCATATCCTCACTCCATGACACAGACGGTGCCACTGCTTTCTACAATGCCACTCTCGCATCAGCTATTGACGCGATTGCCCCTCTCGTCCATGGCAGAATGCGACGTATCGACAGACAACCCTGGCACAATAACACAACTAAAAAGCTCCGGCAAGTGTCTAGGATTGCAGAGCGGCACTGGAAGAAAACAAATTCGAAAGATGACTTCACCACATTCAAACAGGCAACACTCGATTTCAAATCTGCTCTCACCTCTGCTAAAAAGGCCTACTTCACAACCCTCGTATCTTCCCTATCTTACAACCCAAAACAGTTATTCAAAACTTTTAACTCCCTCCTCCGCCCACCACTGCCTCCTCCAACCTCCCTCATCTCTGCCGAGGACTTTGCCACACACTTCAAAAACAAGATTGACCAAACAAGGCAAGTCTTCATCACTCAACCACCACAACCCCTTTGTATACCAGACCAATGCCCAAACCCCATAACCTCACTCTCCAACATCACTGAAGGGGAGCTTAATCGTCTCTTCTCCAAATCGCACCTCACAACCTGTGCACTCGACCCCATCCCATCCCACCTCCTCTCCAACCTCACCACCACATTTATCCCATCCCTAGCCCACCTCTTCAACCTATCTCTAACATCCGGTACCTTCCCTTCTGCTTTCAAACATGCCACAATCACGCCTATCCTTAAAAAACCAACCCTCGACCCAACCGCTATGTCCAGCTATCGCCCAATATCGTTGCTTCCATTCGCTTCCAAACTCCTGGAACAGCACATCCACGCTGAACTTTCCTCCCACCTATCATCTAACTTGCTCTTTGACAATCTACAATCTGGTTTCCGCCCCCATCACTCCACTGAGACAGCCCTGGCCAAAATTACTAACGACCTACTTACAGCCAAAGCAAACGGACAATACTCTATACTCCTGCTTCTAGACCTGTCCTCTGCATTTGACACAGTTGACCACTGTCTCCTACTACAGATCCTCTCCTCCTTCGGCATCAAAGGCCTTGCCCTATCTTGGATCTCCTCATACCTTTCCAACCGCACATTCGGCGTCTCCCACTCTCACACCACCTCCTCATCCCATCCTTTGACTCTGCCGTCCTTCAAACCGCACATCCAAGCTCTTTCTACCTCCTGTCGCCTCCAGCTCAAAAATATTTCCAGAATCCGTCCTTTCCTCAACCCTCAATCTACTAAAATGCTTGTGCACGCCCTCATCATCTCCCGCCTCGACTACTGCAACATCCTTTTCTTTGGTCTCCCTGCTAACACCCTCGCACCTCTCCAGTCCATCCTTAACTCTGCCGCCCGACTAATTCATCTCTCTCCTCGCTACTCCTCCGCTTCTCCCCTCTGCAGATCTCTTCACTGGCTCCCATTCCCTCAGCGCATCCAGTTCAAATTACTAATACTTACCTACGAGGCCATCTATAACCTGTCTCCCCTATATGTCTCTGATCTAATCTCCCGATACCTATTGTAGTCCATTTAAAATGGGCAAGGCGCATTGCAAGGGATTGGGAAGTGGACGTGATGGTGATGGTGCATGCAGAGGCCGAGGGCAAGCTGAAATTGGGTCAAAACAAACACCCACATCTGCTTGCTCAAGCTTCCTGTCCCAATTACTAGGGGATCGCAGCACCACACCACTATTGAAGACAGAGCAGTGTCAAAAGGTTGTTGGTTGGATAACGGATAATGCTTCCAGTCACTTTTCCACCATCACCAGCACCCTGTCTTCCACATGTTCAAGTCTGAGGAGCTGTGAGTCTGGACCGCATATTCCTCACCCTTATCCTCCTTTCTCCCACCATGTTGAGTGTCCAGAGACAACTGATCCCACACTTGGACACTCCGAAGAGCTGTTCACTTTTCCATTTATAGATTCGGTCCACTTGAAGCGGGGAAAGATGAGATTGCATATAGCGATGCCCAAATATTTGAGCAGCCACGGTCACATGAAGGCGACAGTGGGAACGTGTCACAAGAGGTGGACGATGATGAGACACAGTTGCCAGAAAGGCAGGAGGAGGACCAGGGTGAGGAAATGGAAGAAGAGGTGGTGGATGATATAGTAACCGACCCAACCTGGCAGGAAGACATGCAGAGCGAGGACAGCAGCACACAGGGGAAGGGGGGCATAGCACTCGAACAGGCAGGAAAGTTGCCAGTCCAACTGTTAGTTCTTCCCGAGTCTGGTTGTTTTTTAAAGACTCTGCCGATAACCCCAAATAGGCCATTTGCACCACCTGCCATGCCCGCATCAGCAGGGGTAGCAAAACTAGCAGCCTGACCACCACCAGCACCTGACCATCATGGCAGCAAAGCACCCAACTTTGTAGGCCGAACTCAGGCTTCAGGAAAAGTGTCTGTGGGTGACACCACTGCTTCTTCCACTGTTATGCGTTCAAGCCAATTCCCAGTCCACAGTGCATGTGAAGATGCCTCCTGCCCTACACCTGTTGTTGCCCACACTCAACTACCACTATCATCAAGCACATTCTCATGCTTGCCCCAGCGCAGCCTTCAGTTGTCCATACACCAGTCATTGGAACGCAAGTGGAAATACGCAGCCAATGCCCCACAGGCCACAGTACTAAATTCACACTTTTCTCAACTGTTTGCACTCAAAATGTTGCCTTTTAGGCTCGTGGAGGTGGAAGCTTTCTGCAACCTGATAGTGGCGGCCATCCCAAGGTACTAGGTCCCAGCCGCCAATATTTCTCCTGGTGTGCCATCCCAGCATTACACAAGCAAGTGTCCCACAACATTAGCCATGCCCTTAACAATGCTGCTACTGGAAAGTCCACCTAAGCACGGACACCTGGACAAGTACTTGTGGGCAGGGATGGTACATCTCACTGACGGCACACTGGGTTAACATAGTGGAAGCCGGGACCCAGTCGGACCCTGGGATGGAACACGTCCTCCCAACGCCGAGGATTGCGGGCCCTACATGAATCAGGGTTGCCCCCACAGTCTACAGCACCCCACAAATGTTCTATTGGATTAAGGTCTGGGGATTGGGCTGGCCACTCCATAATTTCAATTTTGTTGGACTGGAACCAAGATGTTTTTATGTTTTCATTCTTGTTTTTAATTATTTTTTTTATATATATTCCTTGCAGTTCTCTTTACTTTGCTACGTTTCCTGACCCTCATCTTGTCCATGACATCATTAAGCAGATACCACCTGGTCAATTACAATGATGGAATAACTTCCTGTGATTCTTAGAGTTTTTCTAATGGGTTGCTCTATATTGATTATGTATGTGATCACCTTGGCATTTGATTATGCATGTTTATGTACTACATTATTTATTATAATTGTTTAAATTAATGAATTATTATGTATATGTACTAATGCCTTCTGATATGCCTTATTCAATTTTATGGAGCCCCTCATATGATGCTTGTAGGATCTACTCTCACTGTGATATCGCTTGGTGGTGCACATGCGCGCTGTTGCGCACCGGTTCCTGCTCGTGGCCGGGTGTCTTTCTGTCTCCTGTGCATGCCTGGGGAATTTTGCTTCCCCGTGTGTGCGCAGTGATACGTGACGCCCTGTGCTATGTCTAAGGACCTGTGGTGCACACCACGCATGCGCCGCATGCGCCATTGCAATTTGCTGATTCTTACCATGTGAGAAGGTGTCATGGCTATGTTAAGGTCCTCATGAAATACACCAGCATCCCCTTGATAAAGAGGCATTCCAGCCAGAGAAACGCACGTCGGGGTCCACATTCTGCTGGGGGTTACCACCATATGGTTATTACTGTCCTGGTAAGCCATCCTTTATATGTTGTGGGACATCATATGTTGTACTTGAGTTTTATGGCTAGCGATTAACTTGGTATGGCATCTGGGGAGTTTGTCAATATGCATTGGCACCTTATTCCTGTTACTATGGAGAGATGACCCTTACCTAATGTTGTACTGTCCTGGGTGTTCTCATTTATTGTGATATTGTTACTATTGCTACTTTTATTTATTGTGATATCTAATAAAACTAATAGTTTTTACTATTAGCACTTGATACTCTTTTGTTCTCCAATTTGTCTGGTATCACCATTAGTAGAATGACTTATACTTATTTATACCACATAAGTCATGGCATAAAAAATGCAAAAAAAAAAAACCCAGAATAGTTCTGCTACGGGGTTACCGTAACAGAGGGGAGCCAGTAGACCGCAGTGTCTGATTGCTCCTACTACTGCACTGAAAAGAAACACTTTTCGTTTTTAAATGGGGCTTATTAATTTTGACAGAAGAGGGGTTAATCAGCCATGTTTGGAGCTCTGGGAGTCTGAGCTCTCAGCTGTGCTCTGTTAGCCACTCCTATTCTCTATATAATCTGGGTCCTGATTCAAAGCCATGTCAGAGCTAGCTTATGCTGCATGGCTTGCAGGAGAGAAGTTCATAAGAGAAGGAGTTTGGAGGAGTTATCCATGATTTTAGCTTGGGTTTGTAAGTGTGGTAATTCCCTTCACTTCTCTTACTTTGTTTTTTTCCCCATCCTTCACTCCCCGGTGCATTCCTCTGTTATATGTAAGTGAATATTTGTATGCCTGGTATTTTCCGTTTACCCTTGTTTGCGCAGCCTTGTTCATTGGGTTGGTGTAATACGGTGCACTATAGCGCCCCTCTTCCCTAGGTGGGGGAAGAGAACAGACGGAGGGCTGATTTAGGAGAAAAAGCAAAAGTGGAGACCCCAGCATCTTCACCTTCAGAAGTATCCAGGGGAATTGGGAGAGCTAGGGCGCCTCCTAGTGGTAAGGAAAAGGAAAGGAGCCCCTGGTCCCGAGTCACCCGACAGCTGAGTCGTGACATTAGCTCTGACCGTAACCATTTTATCTGATACATGATGGATCCAATCTCTGCTCTGACAGGGCAACTGCAGCAGCTCAGTCTGGAGGTGGCAGATTTATGCATAGTTGTTTTGCAGCACCCTAATACATCTGGTGTAGGAATCACGTCTCACAGGCACCGGGTCCTTGGTCTCGCGACAGCTGGGTCGTGACAGGTTCTTGTTATGAAAAACAGAAATCTCTTGCTTCTAGTCCCGATAGCTCAAAATCAGTTTGTCCTTATGGGATTAATGAAGTAAGATATGTGATTGTACTGGTTAACTGAGGTATAACGCCATCTTGGGAGATTATAGTAAAGGTTATCAATGGACGGATAGAGAGATACACAGTTATAAAAAGCGACAAAACAGTTTTGAAAAAAACATTTTTGATAAAATATTCCAACTTCCAAATGAGCTCTTTGCAAATATGGATTAAATAACTCATAAACTTTCAGGACAATGCTAACCTAGTCCTGTGCCCAGCGACGTTGGCAAAATACTGAGAGCTAAACCAATATTCAGTCCAATAAAACCTCATGAGCGCACATTTCCTCTTCCCCGTGCACTGATGCAGAGAATTGAACATTGGCTCAACCTATTAAAAAAGGTTGTGTAAAATTAGAAACACTACATCGTAGAGATGAGCAAATCTGTTCAGAGCAAGTCAAATTTGCCGCCAATGATTCGAAAAATGTGGATTTTCTCAAAAAAGTCTACTCGTGTTGCTGCACACTTGTCCCACCACTGCAGCTCCCTCCCACATCAATATGTTCTAGTCTTCATGGCAGGTGACATCCTTTTCCACATCTTACTTCAATCTGCACTAGGTTTTAGGCGATGCTTGTTACTAAGTCCCAACATCACCCCCTGCATTGCTTGAGGCCTACTCAGCCCAGTGCAGATTGAAAGATGTCACCTGCCATGAAGAACAGAAGAGGCTAGAGTTGGAGAAAGCCAACGAGAGACCGGGTGGGGAGCTGCAGTCATTAGACAAGTGAGGTGAGCATACTATTTCTTCTACTTTTTAACCCCTATGTATATTAATCTCTGAGGACTGTGGAGACCCCAGACCCAGACCATAGTAAGGCATATTTGGGTTACATTGAATTTCCTGACCAATTTCGAGCAAAATGCCTTGAATTTTTGCAGATTCCCTCTTCATAACAACTTCAATTTTCCAAGAGTTGTTTTTTTAAATTGTGGCTTAGCACCTTTCACTTAAAGGAGACTTCTGCTCACTTAAACTTCCAAAAATGTCAGAATTGTTACACCGCTCCGACATACTCACCCGGCCTCCGCTCCCACGCCATCTTTGCATACTCACCCAGCCTCCGCTCCCACGCCGCAGCCTCTCACCACCCGATGGCCACGGTGGTCACCTCTGACAGGCTCGCGGCCGACGCCATCTCTGCATGCAATGCGCATGTGCCATAGGTCGCGGCCGCGCCTCCCTTCTGCTTCTTGTGCTCCGGCTGTGCCCTGACCCGGAAGCACCTTCGGACCAATGGCAGACCAGACAGGGCCATATCAGGCCGCTTCCCCCTGAGGGAGGCACCGGATCGTTGTGTTACCTTGCACACTGGGCCCTGCTTCCTCCTGTGCTTTCTGCAGCCTCTCGGTGCGGTCCTCGGTGTTTCCTGCAGCAGCCTCGCAGCCTGTCTTCCGTGCTCCCTGCAGTATTCTCAGTCCTGCTCCAGTGTTCCTGTTTCCTCCATCTCCTGCCCTGTTCCTGTGTTCCTGTTCCAGCCTACCCCAACTCTGCCTCCGGTGTTCCTGTTTCATCCAGCTATCCACACTCCTACAGTCCTACTCCAGTCCTGTTCCTGTGTTCCTGTTCCATCCTACTCCAGTCCTGCCTCTGGTGTTCATGTTTCATCCAGCTATCCACACTCCTACAGTCCTACTCCAGTCCTGTTCCTGTTCCATCCTACTCCAGTCCTGCCTCCGGTGTTCCTGTTCCATCCAGCTATCCACTCTCCTACAGTCCTACTCCAGTCCTGTCTCCTGTGTTCTGCTCCAGCCATCTCTCCACGTTCCAGCTTTACAGTCTACACTTCAGTCCCACACTCCCACTCCAGTCCATCCTGAGCCGCCCCTCTCGGTACCGGCTACCGTGGTACTTGAACCCCTGGGCCTGCTCCTAACGGTCCCTGTATAGGGGTCGGTTCCACTTGGCAGCTCGCCCGGGGCCCCTCGGTGCCACGGTCCAGAGGGTCCACTCCTGGAGATTCCGGCTCCTGACCACCCACGCTAACAGTACAATAAGGCCATGGACTCCGCCGGTACTACAGCTGCTACTCAGAAAGAGTTGCTTTCCTGTGTGAGAATCAGGGACGCATTATGTCGGTCATGAAATCTATGGACACCCGTTTGTCGGCCCTGCAGGTGGCCGATCCTGGAAATGCCACTTAACTGGCCAGTCTCCAACAGGAGCTGGGTCAGCAACAAGATACTCAAGCCCACATTTTGTCTTACATGGCCTCCTTTGACAGTCGCTTGTCGGCCCTCCAGGCTGCCACCGCAGCCCCGACTCTTCCCTCCGCATCTACAGCTCTCCCGATGCCCCGCCTCGCTTCACCAGGGATCCCAAGCTCTGTAGGGATACAAAAAGGGTGGGGGAACAAGAGGTGCAATAGTGCCCTATCACTAGTGACACTACGATGTGAGTGGTGTAATGCAGTTCCACTCACCTATTCCGGTTGTGTGACCCACAACTGGCTTGAAGACATAACACAGTATCAGCTGCTGCAGGACCTCCACCGACCACTCCAAAGTGGAAAAACTGCCAGAGAATATGGGAAGCAAGATGTGCCACAGTCCGCGCTGCTGAATCCACAAAATCACCTGGGATGCAAGATGTAGTAACAAAGTACTGCTTTATTCCTTCCTACGCGTTTCGGCGCCCTTCCTGGCACCTTCCTCAGGGAGGAAGGTGCCAGGAAGGGCGCCGAAACGCGTAGGAAGGAATAAAGCAGTACTTTGTTACTACATCTTGCATCCCAGGTGATTTTGTGGATTCAGCAGCGCGGACTGTGGCACATCTTGCTTCCCATATTCTCTGGAAGCTCTGTAGGGGGTTCTTAAATCAGTGTAGCCTCCACTTTGAATGGTTGCCGAAGCAATATCCCTCTGACCGGGCCAAGGTGGTCGTCATCATGTCCCATCTGGAGGGGGAGGCCCTGTCTTGGTTGAATCCCCTCTGAGAACGTGACGACCCTGTAGTCTCGAGTCTCCCGGTTTTCCTGGATACTTTTCGCAGAGTCTTCGATGAGCCGGGCTGGTTAGCCTCTCTCACTGAGTCACTCTTTAAGTTACATCAGGGTTCTCTCACAGTCGGACAGTGCGCTATTCGCTTTCGCACTATCTCCTCCGATCTCGGCTGGAATAAGGCGGCTTTGGTAGGGGCATTCTGGCACGGTCTTTCAGGCAGAATAAAAGATGAACTCACAGGGCGAGATACCCCATCCACCTTAGAGGACCTTATCTCGCTACCTACCCGCATTGACCTACGCTTCCAGGAGCGCGCTCGGGAGTCAGCGAGAGACAGGAGGTCCACCAGGCCAGTTCCCCTTTTCACCCTTTCTGCCAGTCCCCGTTCGGCCGGGTCCTCTTCTCCCTCCTCGGTCGAATCCATGCAGATAGATCGCCTAAAGTTGGCCGAGTTGTGTCAGAGAGAGAGGCGGGCACAAGGTCTGTGCCTCAATTGCGGTGATTCGTCACACTATGTCCGCACCTGTCCTAAAAGACAGTGAAACTTCTCCACCTAGGTCAGGTAAGAGAGGCCTCCCTAGGTGATGATGATCCCTCTCAACCTCTTGCGATTTCCGTGCTTTTGGTTTCAGGGGAGAGATGTGGTTCCGAGGTGGCCTACGTGGATTCGGGCTCGGCAGGTAACTTCATTCGACCTGAAGAGGTGGACAAATACCAAATTCCCGTGGCTACTCTATCTAACCTATCCAGATTGCCATAGTGGATGGCAAACCGCTACAGGTAACCATCACCTTGGTCACTGAAGAAGTGGAGTTGCAAGTCGGAGCCTTACACCGAGAGAAGATAGCCTTTTAAGTTTTGCATAAGCTCTCTCACGCCATTCTACTCGGTCTTCCATGGTTAAGGACTCATCAGCCTGTTCTCGACTAGTCTTCTGGGGAGATACTCCGCTGGGGGCACCAGTGCAAAGCTCGCTGTCTGACTCCTGTCCGCCTGGCGGCCGCTCCTCGGTCACCTCCAGACCTTCCGGGTCTTCCTCCAGCCTACAGCACCTACGCCGATGTTTTTGATAAGAAGGAAGCGGAGGTTCCTTCCTCCACACCGGTCTCAGAGGGGCTCGGGTCTTCTCCAAGCTGGACCTCAGAGGATCCTATAATCTTGTCCGTATCCATGCAGGTGACGAGTGGAAGACCACTTTCAACACTCGAGACGGCCATTACAAGTACCTGGTCATGCCCTTTGGTCTCTGCAATGCTCCTGCAGTGTTTCAAGAGTTTGTCAATGAGATCTTCCGGGATCTTTTGTACTCCTGTGTGGTCGTGTACTTAGACGACATCCTCGTCTTCTCGCCGGACCCGGACCTCTCGTCCCACAGAAAGAGTGTCCGCCTGGTACTCCAGCGTCTTCGGGATAACCGCCTGTATGTGAAGATAGAGAAATGTCTCTTCGAACAGACCTCTCTGCCGTTTCTGGGATACATTATCTCCTACGCTGGACTAAGAATGGATCCCGAGAAGTTGTCTTCCATTCTCAAATGGCCTCGCCCCGTCGGAGAAAGGGCGATACAACGCTTTCTCGGATTCGCCATTTATTACCGGCAATTTGTCTCCCACTTCTCCACGATCACAAGACCTATTTCTGCTCTCACCTGTAAAGGGACTACCCCCAAAGATTGGACTCCTGAGGCGGAAGAGGCCTTTCTGACCCTAAAACAGGCCTTTTCCACGGCTCTGGTGCTGCATCGCCCTGAGAGCAATTGACCTTTTGTATTCGAGGTGGACGCTTCCTCGACAGGTGCCGGGGCAGTATTATCCCAGAGATCCGCCTCCGGTCGCCTGCACCCTTGTGGCTCCTTCTCGCAGGCCTTTTTTCCATCCGAGTGTAACTACTCAATCGGCGACCGGGAACTCCTGGCCATCAAGTTGGCCCTGGAGGAATGGCGTCACCTCCAGGAAGGAGCTGTCCAGCCCTTTGTCATCTTCTCGGACCACAAGAATCTGGCCTATCTCCAGTCTGCCCATAGACTCAACCCTCGTCAGGCCAGATGGTCCTTATTTTTCGCCCGATTTGACTTCGAGCTCCGTTTCCGTCCTGGCAACAAGAATACCAAAGCCGGTGCCCTGTCCAGGGTCTTCCAGCCACGCGGAAGCACGGAGGAACCTTTGCATATCATTGATCCCACTAGGATCATCACAGTGGCTCCAGTGAACTGGCTTGCTCCTCCTCCAGGCAAGACGCTCGTGCCTGAGAACCTCAAGCGAAAAGTCCTCCTATGGGGGCACTCCTCCAAACTGGCCGGCCATGCCGGAACTAAGAAGACCCTTGACCTTATCACGCATCACTACTGGTGGCCCACGCTTCGCCAAGATGTACTCGACTTTGTGGCTTCTTGTCCATCCTGTGCTAAAACCAAAGTGCCACGAAGACCTCCGTCCGGCTTGTTGCTTCCATTGCCAGTCCCTGCAGTCCCTTGGGAAAACATAGCCATGGATTTCATCACCGACCTACCCTGCTCTTCGGGCTGCACAGTCATTTTGGTGGTGGTGGATCGTTTTTCCAAGATGGCTCACTTCGTCCCTCTGCCCGGTCTTCCCTCGGCACTGGAGCTGGCCAAAGATTTCATTCACAAGATCTTCAGACTCCATGGACTACCTCAATGCATCGTGTCTAACCGAGGGGTTCAATTTACCTCCAAGTTCTGGCGATCACTTTGTAGGCTCATGAACGTTTCCATCGACTTTTCCACGGCCTGTCATCGACAGTCCAACTGACAGGTAGAGCATACCAACCAGACGTTGACTGGGTACCTACGTCATTTCTCCAATGCCCACCAGAACGATTGGGTCGACTTACTCCCCTTGGCAGAGTTCGCTTATAACAACCATGCTGGCGAGTCCTCGGCCAAGTCTCCGTTCTTCATTGTCTTTGGCAGACATCCTGGTGTTCCTCTTCCGATAACCCCTGCCTCCGAGATACCCGCTGCCAACGCCTTGTCTTCTGAATTTTCCAAGATTTGGGCAGAGACCAATACATCACTCAAGAGCTCCGCTGATCAGATGAAGAATTATGCCGACAAAAGGAGATTGGATCCTCCACCGTATCGTGTTGGGGACAAAGTCTGGCTCTCCTCCAAATTCATCTGGTTGAAACTGCCCTCCTACAAGTTGGGACCACGCTACATCGGTCCGTTTGAAATTCTTGGATGTATCAACGAGGTCGCCTTCAAATTGAGGTTGCCTGCTTCACTCCGGGTCCCGAACACCTTCCACATCTCTCTCCTGAAACCTGTGGTGCTGAATCGCTTCCATTCCTTGCCTGATCCTGGTCATCAGCCGGTGGGTGCCGATTTTGCCTTTGAAGTGCAAGACATTCTCGCTATGAAGAGGGTTAGATGGTAGGACATACTTTCTTGTTGATTGGAAGGGCTTTGGTCCTGAGGAGAGATCCTGGGAACCTCGGGAGAATATCAATGCCCCCCGTATCCTCAAGAGATTTCTTGCTAATCTCTGGGGAGGGCACCTTAGGGGAGGGGATACTGTTACACGGCTCCGATATACTCACAAGGCCTCCGCTCCCACGCCGTCTTTGCATACTCAACCTGCCTCCACTCCCACACTGCAGCCTCTTGCCACCCTACGGCCACAGCGGTCAACTCTGACGCCATCTCTGCATGCAATGCGCATGCGCCATAGGCCGCGGCCACGCCTCCCTTCTGCTTCTTGTGCTCCAGCTGTGCCCTGACCAGGAAGCACCTTCAGACCAATGGCAAACCAGATGGGGACATATGAGGCCGCTTCCCCCTGAGGGAGGCACCGGATCGTTGTGTTACCTTGCACACTGGGCCCTGCTTCCTCCTGTGCTCTCTGCAGCCTCTCGGTGCCGTCCTCAGTGTTTCCTGCAGCAGCCTCGCAGCCTCTCTTCCGTTTTCCATGCAGTATTCTCAGTCCTGCTCCAGTGTTCCTGTTTCCTCTGTCTCCTGCCCTGTTCCTGTGTTCCTGTTCCAGCGTACTCCAACTCTGCCTCCAGTGTTCCTGCTCCACTCAACTACCCACACTCCTACAGTCCTACTACAGTCCTGTTCCTGTGTTCCTGTTTCATCCTACTCCAGTCCTGCCTCCGGTGTTCCTGTTCCATCCAGCTATCCACTCTCCTACAGTGCTACTCCAGTCCTGTCTCCTGTGTTCTGCTCCAGCCATCTCTCCACGTTCCAGCCTTACAGTCTACACTTCAGTCCCACACTCCCACTCCAGTCCATCCTGAGCCGCCCCTCTCGATACCGGCTACAGTGGTACTTGAACCCCTGGGCCTGCTCCTAATGGTCCCTGAATAGGGGTCGTTCCACCTGGCAGCTCGCCCAGGCCCCCTCGGTGCCACGGTCCAGAGGGTCCACTCCAGGAGATTCCAGCTCCTGACCACCCACGCTAACAAGAATGCAGTGAAATAGTAACATTCTCGTAATATTTTCTTTCTGTACCATCACTACACTGCCCAGACACTTTTTTGATCTCTGTACTTCTTGTTCTGTTCTAACAGACATGTGTCCTTCACAGCCAATCAACATTAATGTGTTGCTCACTAATTTAGGATGTTATCAGCTGCAGCAATCACATGTCCATCTGAATGGATCAACTGATCATAAGTACAGGGACTTGCAGAGTAGCTATGAAATGTCATAACAAGAATTGAGCTGGTTTCGCAATGACCAGTCAAGTGACCTCGTGAGTCATCCATGGCTGCCAGATGTGAGTACTATAAACCTCATAATACTTGCGGCTTCTCTAGTGCCTTGATTGAATAGTAGAACCTGACGATGAATGCATTGCATCACAACGTAATGATGTCAAAAGGACCTACTAATCAGAAGAGGCATGCCAGGGATACTGTAGGCAGCAGAAAGGCAGCCAAGACCTACCAACTTATCCACTGCACCAAAGCACTGTGAATATTTTTGCTCAACTTTAGTTAAAAACGGAGCAACAAGAAATTGAAAAAAATAGTATTACTTATTACCTATGAAAAATGAAGGATTGTTTCTTAAAAAAACGACCCTTTTTCTAATATCATGCATCGAAAGAGTGATTTCACAAGAGATTTTTCCCAAGATGGACATTTATAATCTATCCACAAGGTAGGCGATAAATGTCTGATAGCTGGGACCTTCACCAACTCCTAGATCACCGTTCCTCCTTACTGCTCTACCAAAATGAGATGGAGTTTCAATGAATCGCAAGTTAAGCGTGCCCCTACCTTCATTTGATATGTATGGCGCCATCTGAAACAGTTGGACTCTAGAAAAAAGTTGTATAGACGTTATGGTGTGACTGGTGGTCACGAGGTTAATAGGAGGTATGTATAATAGGGATGGCAGCTCCCTGTGATGTAGCCCGGAGTGTTTTTCTGAAGTGTACATAAATTTAAGTAGTTGATGTTCACATTTGGGTCCGGGCTACGGGTACTTTTGAGATTTGGGAGGGTCTGGAAACCCATGTACCACACACCGTGGTGAGGGGGCTCACTGTACCCCGTTTTGTCTGAAGATATGTGTGTGGTTGTGAATCTGCAAGACCTGTGATTAGGTCATGAACATGTGACTAGTCATGTCATAGGTAACTGGGAGTGGTTACAGGCTATCTAAGGAAGGTGTGTTGCACATATGTCAGAGAGTGCTAGGAGTCTGTCAGTGTGGACAGAGCTCAAATTTTCCAGGCTCGGACGTCGCATAGCCTGGGGAAGCCGTGCCGGCGACTCCGAGCCAAAAGGTCTTGAAAACCGTGTGATACTGACCGGGGTCAGTGAGAAATGTGTACAGGATACCTCTGCGGATAAGAGGCATCCAGGAACCTGCGTGGCCAACAGGTAACGGTCTTGAAAACCGTGTTGTACTGAAGAATATTTCAGGAAAAGACTATACTTTGTTCCATGTTTACGGATACCTCTGAGGACAAGAGAGATCCTGGAACCTGTGTGGCTGACACCAGCAGGTAACGGACAGGTGTCCTTGTTATACTGACCGGGGTCAGTGAGAGACTGTATCTGTATTCACGTGGTAAAGCTGAATGTTTAATAGACAGCAAAATGGCTGCTGGAACTGTCTCAGTAATAAACTGAATGCTTTCGTTTTAACCCTGAGCGTGCGAGTGTTTACCTCAAAGTCCTGCAAAGTGAGTAATCCCCGTCCACTCACATGGTGGAACCTTACAATGTTAAATGGAGCAGCTCAACCATCACATTAAATCTCCTCTTTACTTTGGAACAGGGGGCTCTAGATCCCTCATCTAGTGCACATTGGGGTCCTATTGATCAGACATTTATCACCTATCCTGTCCAATTTAGGAAATGCCTTTTAAAGGTTTTCAGTACATCTCATAGGACATGGATCTGGCTTAACTGAAAAGTAACGCAACAGATAACACATTTAAACCAGATTTTAATTCATGTTGTGTATCTGAAAACTGAGAGCGACTCTTATAATTCTTTGTCTTTCTAAAACTGTGTCTCTCAATTTTCTGGCAAATAAATCAGTGCTACTAATTAATGCAAAGAAGGTTCTGCGGCTCCTCATGATCCTCCATTCATCCGTTGCTTTTTAATAAACTTTAATTAATTTCTTTGCCAGTTCTCAAAGACATCACCAGCCCAGCCCCCCTTCCACTAAATTTCCACTGATCCATTAATTAGACTATTTCCTAGAACAATCTGGACAAGGTTTTAAAGCATTGACACTTACTTAGCAAATAAGACTTTTCAATGTCCAATTTTTCCTCAATAATCTTCTTCTGGCAATGTTTCAATGTCTCCAACTATCTACCAACTTCTCACACAGGAGAACATTCCACTCTTCTTCTAGTAGTCCAATAGAATAAACTGGGATCTGTCATTATTCTGTGTGTACAGATCAAATGACTTTATTTTTAGATCAAAGACTAAAGATCGTAGATGGTCATGAGATGTTTCCACCACTAAAAGATTTTTTAGCCAAAGGATCGTTAGTGTAGTTGCAACTACAAAGACTGTAACGAAACAATAAACATTTCCATGGCCAACAGTTTCAATACTAGTCATCTCTCTATCAATTTTTTACCTAGCTATTGAAGTAGCTATTGGGCATCTGACATGTGGCAACTTATTTTTTGGCAGGTCTAAAAATTATGGCGAGTGTTACCAAGGCTGACATGACTGATTATGTTACAATTCACATCTCTCAATAAATGAAGTCATCCTTAGGTGTAGCTATCCACCAAATCTGTAAGACTATAACCTGAGGACTACACATCTTTTGAGGTTGCATTATAGGCTACAAGTTTGACATACATATGATTTATTTGTCAGAAATGCTGTAGATGCAAGTTGTTGTTTTGGAGTTCTTACTTTGGCAAACTTAGAGAACAATAAAAGTTACAATTCTTCTGAGTTTTTTTAAGTTACACGCAATATAATTTTCACTTGGCACTTAAGCCATTCTTCCAAGAAGCCATGGAAAACATTCTAAGAAATGCATAAAATAATAGTTGATTAGATTTAACTTTTTTATGAGACTGTCCCACAATAATAGTATATGTAGGTTTTATAAGTAGGATCAATGTATATCACGTGTGCTTTACAGTACGTGATTGTCCATAACTGTCTCCTATGGACAATTGCAAACACCGCTGCAGTCCCATTAGAAATCAAGTACATATGGCGGGATATATATTGCACTGTGTGTCAAGTTATACACTACAACTGCAGATAGAATAGACTGGTCCAAATATATAACAAAAATTGTCAAATAAATACAGTCAATGATATTAGACAATGTAGCAGACCCACCAGATAGTTTGTCTGGATGTCTGGATTGTGACAGCTCGATGTAAAAGGCTGAAGCCAGAGCTGATCATAGAAGTTAATACACATGCAAGAGTCTTTGTGAACTCCTCTGACCTAATGACAATATGCTGAGAAGGTCTCGTAGCGTTCTAGGGTATCTTCTGACACTCCAAGGGGAGAGTAAGTGGTTGACACTTGAGTACCTGCTGCCAACAGTGTGCCGACTCCTCATGGTCCAGATCACTGTCCCGGCCGGTAGTGTGCATTGGAGACAATCACTGCCAGTTGAACTCAATGGTGAGTGATTCGCTGACTGTTGGGAGGTGTTCCTTTGTGACGTCACTGTGGTCCGAGTTAGAGCCAAAATCCAAATTGACACGTTTCAACAGCTATTATAAAAAACTAACTAGTACATCCAAGATAGTGTGAATATTTGCATACTAGGAGTAGCCACCTCCATATAAAATACACAAAAATGTTGCATTAGACTAAAAGGCCTTACTTACTCGTGGCTACAAATAAGATTTTGAGGTTCCAATAAGGTTGTCTTTTGCTGGCCCAATTGGAAGATGTTTTGCTCCAATCCTGCCTGGAAGGTAGCACTCAAACATCAACTATGGAAGGAATTTCTAAATTTCTGAGTTTATCTGGAAGCTGTTTGTCATGGAGAGCAATTGTTATGGAGAATTTTCTGCAAAGTGTGATTTCCCTGCAGTGTGGTGCATAAGCAATGATGAGGAAGTGATGCCATAAAAGATTCCACTATTTTCTTTGGGATTCTTTCTGGAATTTGGCTCGGTGGTCTAGAAGTCAGGAAACAAGTAATAAACTGTGGCTTTCATCATTTTCCTCATTATATTGGAGAACAAGCTGTGTACGGCTCAAACATAAATGAAAAATGCATGGACTCAAAAAATATGTGAACCGGTCCTAAAGCTGATAATGAAAACAATACACAAGGAAAAGCAATAAAAATTTCCCAAAAAAGCATCAAGCGATCTTGGCAAAATATGCTATGGTACCAGGTAGACCGCAGTACATATCCATTAGATAAGCATGATGGGGATGATTGTGGACTGCTTCTACTTTAGGGTGATGGGGTGATTGGACTGTGTCATTTCTCAGAAGAGAATGAATAAAGGAATGGCTTTTGACAAAAGATAAAATCGCAGAGACAGTGAGAAAATTACATGCGCTCTGGTTGATGTTTACAATGCTGGATGGAAAAAGCTGGAAAGAAATCAATAGACCTGGAGTATCCTAACCCCTGTGTATTGCTCAACCTATTACGGCTTTGTAGAATCTTGTTTATTTCAAAGCCGAGACTCTTCCTATCACTCTACTCACTCTAAGCCGACAGGACATTTTCAGATGAGATGGTGCTTTGCTGTGAGGAAGAACTTGAGATGTTGACTTCTTGTTCATTTGCCAATGCACTCTTCCATCATGATGATGGCTACTGCCTATTTGTTACTCACCTGTCCTAGCTCCAGTACTGGGTTTTACTTATTCTCCTATTGCTGCTTCATTTTGCGCTGGTCCATGTCAGGTTACTCATGTGGCGCCCCTGAGGCTTCAGTCGCCACAGAGATACTGCACCTTCTCCTAAGGTGTGGTATCCCACCATCCAGGTAGGGTGGGAACTACCTTCTACATTCCAACACCTGCACCCCACACACAGGATAGCTCAGCAGGGACCCATCCATGCTTTATGCTGGAGAGGTCATAGGGTGCCTTTTGTGGTCCCTGGTTTCGTAACACGAGAGGTGCTGGGGAGGTGGGTGGAGTTAGATATAAAAGAGAGGGAAGGTGTAGGATTTCAGGTCAGTCCGCAGAAGAAGGCAGGCGGAGTAGGAGAGGACAGCCACTCGGTGAGGAGTGGGGATCCCTGGAAGAAGGGATGGAGGAAGGAGTGCTGCAGCTGCCTCAGTGATCTGAGCCAGCTGGCACGGGAAGGAAGAGAAGGAGAAAGAGACGTAGACTGGAGACTACAGATTCCATAAGAGAGATAGAACAGATCGGAACGAAGGAGAATAGAAGGACGGTGGGAAGCAGGTTGAGAAAGAGAGAGAACCCTTCCAGTCCAGAGCGCAAAGGCCGGGGCCCGGTCCCCGAGGTTGATTGGATCTTTATGTCCGGCAACAGACACTGGAGGAGTAGTGAGCCACTAACGCCTTACTCCCCTCATAGACTTGGGACACAACAGCACTTGGATAGTGAGCCGGGATGCAGAGAGGAGTCCCTGAAGCAGGCTACAGCTGTCTGTCATACAAGTAGAGACTAGGAACACCTAGAGAGAGGCATTCCAGGGTAACTAAGTACTGGAGTGCTTCGCACCTAAAGGCGCATTGGAGGAGTCATTCAGGAAGGTACATATTGGCGGAGTGTGGAGGGGAGAATCCTATCCTGCCTGGAGGTTGGCTGGGGCTCTGACCTGAAGGACACAGTGCGGAGGCAGGCATTGATGTGAACTGCAAACAGTGAGTAAAGCTTTGGAGCCACATACTCTGTGTCCTCCAGTTATTCCAGCACCGCTACACCTAGGTACCAGCGTCTATACCATTCTGCACCTCTCGTCATCCATTGCACCTACACTGCCCTGGGACTACAGCTCCACCTGTGGGGAGCTACACCATCTTTGCTGCACCACACCATCAGTCCCAGCGGATCTGCACGCAGCGTTGGCTTAACATCTTGCTTGCCAAACACCACAGGTGGTGTCACGAACTATTCCATTAAACTTTAACACCATTAACATCACCGCCATTGATATTGGGCGCCCAGGGCCACGGACCGGGCCACCACTGCTGTGACACATCCCCCCTGACACCGGCCCAGTATCGAGTACCCCGCTGCCCTGGGTGTGAGGGCCACCCACTCGCCTCTCAACACGCCTCTTATTTCACTTCTGCTTCTATGATACCAGTTTGCCTGTACCTCTCTGGTAATCCAGTGTGTAACTGCACTCCTGCAGCAAGATACCAGTTCCTGCACAAATGTATACACACATCTGGCTCAGCTTTTGCAAGTCCATCTCCACTGCATCATTGCCTTTGGCCCATGCTGCACACCATGACTTTTAGCTCAGAGAATCCACCTCAGTTGAGCCTATAATATTATTGACCAAATCTGTAGAAACTTACCAAGGTTCCCCTCTCGGCATCATCTAGAATTTGACAAACCAACATCATCCACTGGATATTGTATTAGAGATTTCCTCTGAAGATTTAGGAGAGAACAATTCAGTAACTTAGTAACAATTGGAGCTTTTATACAGTAGCTTTGTATTGAATTGTAAGGATGACCAGGGCCATGTCTGACAGGCTTGTTTTATGGCCCCTGAAAGCACTGCATATACATTTAACAATATCAAATCGCCATAATTTGCACACTCCAGGAGGATCTTTTCAGTATGGGTTCCCCAGAACTTCATGGTTATACCAGTATAGTCTCAAGGGGTTTCTACTAAGTGCAGCAAACCAGCATTAGTGAGAAAAATGCCCTTGGGCCCATTTTGTCAGGTCATTGAGAGCAAACATTCCTATGAAAGCTTGTTTCCCGATGATTGTTCTGTCTGAACAAGCTGACAGTCACCTAATGAATGAGTAAAATGTTCATTTGTTGGGTGAAATAATTTTTAAGTAAGCTTGAATATCATCTTTCTCTGCAGCACATCGTCCTATATAAACAGTTGATATGCTGCCCAAAAGAAGATGTTCTATGTGCAGAGAACGCTCATATTAACAATTGTTTTATACACATGACAAAGTGCTCAGTTGTGATAGGACACAAATAGGGATAAGCTAATGTGCTTGGTGATACTTTGTTATCATTCCAGTATCACGGTGCTCTGATGTGCTCATTACTCAGTGAGCAATGGGCGTTGCTCAATGTAAAACTCAAATCCCCGTCCTGCACCTTTGGTGCCTGTTATGCAGCCATTAAGCATGTGAGAATTGCCTGTGAGTTGTTCTAATGTATCAGGGATTATTAAAGAACAGGCGCCGCCTTGCTCGTCATACTGACGCCATTGCACAGCTCTGTGACACATCGTATTGGAGAGAGTGCTTGTCTAGGCCTGTGTGTGCCCAGTATAATGAATCAAAGACCTGTAGTGTTCATATTGGTGCTGAAGCTGAGCAATCATACTAACAGTCCTTGTGTGGTGCCCCTGAGGCTCAGTCGCCACAGAGGTACTGCACCTTCTCCTAAGGTGTAGTGCCCCACCATCCAGGTAAGGTGGGAACTCCTTTCCACGCTCCAACACTCGCACCCCACACAACAGGGTAGTTCTGCACAACCACATTGCGGCTCAGTGCTTAGAGAGTAGCAGAGCACCTCTGGTGGTTCCCTGCATGGAACACTGGATGTGCTGGGAGGTGGGTGGAGTTGAGATATATAAAAGAGTGGGAAAGTGTAGGATTAGAGGTTCAGTCTGGCAGAAGGTCAGGCGGGTAAGAAGTCACTCAGACAGGAGTGAGGATCCCTGGAAGAAGGGATGGAGGAAGAAGTGCTGCAGCTGCCTCAGTGATCTGAGCCAGCTGGCACGGGAAAGGAACAGAAGGAGAAAGACGTAGAACTGCAACCTAAGCTTACATAAGAGAGAGAAAGATCAGAACGGAACGAAGGAGTAGGAGAACAGAGCGGAGACGAGGGTTGGAAGAGGAACCCTGCCTATAGGTTCTCAGCGCAAGGCCGGGGCCCGGTCCCCCGAGGTTGTATGGACACTTATGGTTCTGCAGCAGACACCGGTGGAGTAGTTGGCTGTAAATGCACTACTCCCATCTAAGACTTGGGGCACAACAGCAACACGGATAGAGAGCTGGGACTCAGGAGAAGGGAGTTCCCGAAGCAGGCTACAGCTGTCTGCCATACGAGTAGAGTTCTTGGGAACATCTGACAAGAGGAACTCCAGAGTACCACGGTACTGGAGATCTTCACACTTTAAGGCGCAATAGAGGAGTCGTTCAGGAAAGGTACATGTTGGCGGAGTGTTGGAGAGGAGCTTTCCATCTGGCCTGGAGGTTGGCTGAGTCTCTGACCCGGAGGACACGGCCCGGAGGCAGGCACCCTTGTGTACCGCAGACTGTGAGTAAAGCTTAGGAACTACAAGCCTTGGTGTCCTCCATTCATTCTCGAGCCAACTCATTCAGCACCGCTACATCTGGGTACCATCTTTTACACTGCCTCCGCCTTTCCACAACCATTACAACTACACTGCCCTGGGACATCAGCCCCACCTGTGTAGGGCTATACCATCACTGCTGCATCCTACCATCTGTCCCAGAGGATCTGTCTGCAGCGACGGCTTAACACCTCCCCTGCCGAGCACCACAGGTGGCGTCACGAACTATTCCATTCTACTTAATCTACATTACATTCCCCCATTGCTTGGGTGTCCAGGGCCATGGACCGGGTCATCGCTGCTGTGACACACTCCCCTGACACCGGCCCGGTACGGAGTACCCCACAGCCCTGGGAGGGCGACCCAACTTGGCATCACGAACAGGATGACGAGACCCGATGCCATCGGGTTCTGTGTGCCTGAGAATTGTTGGACTTTATACTTTTGAAAATGTGCAGAAGACCTGATTTGATGGACTGTAAAATGGACATTAGAAATGGCCGCTGGCGCGGAGAAGAAGGGCGTGAAGACATAGGAGGTCCTAGGAAAAGACCGTGAAGAGTCTTGGGCCTTCCCTGCCTGAGTTACTATGTGACAGCGACATGGCCCACTCCCCGAGGGGTTCGTATACTGGCTTGGTATGGAGGCGCTGGAAGAAGACACCGCCCCCGGAAGGAAGGGCAGAAGAAGCCAGTGGTGGGAAAGGGGCAGAGGCAGGAAGAACGCCAGAATGCCATTTTGGAGAGTGAGGGAAGGACGCCTGCGGAGCGCGGGGAAACGGATCTCCCCGGTGCCATGGCTGAAGGCTCCGACCCCGTCTCTGCGATGAACCACCAGCAACTGGAGGACGAAATTGCCCAGCTGACGCGCCGCCTGCAACTGAGGCAGGAAGCATTATGGACATTGAATCTGCAGCGCACCCAGGAGGGGCCTACACCTGCGGTACCTGCGACACCGGTACCCGCCGCTGCTGCAACGGACCTTTTCCTGGCAGACCCTGTGGAGCCTGAAGCCGCTGCCATGCCACCGGCAGCGTACTCTGTCCCCTCTTTGCCGCCACCACTGGAGGAGTTGTACACAGCCCAGGGAGCTGAAGCGGAGGAAGAGAAGCCCATGCCTGGACCTGACGCGGCTGTGCAGGTCCCCCCAGCAACCCCCGCGGAGCCGGAGTTGCCATTGGCTCCACCGCCGTCCCCGGTGTCTCACCGGGCAGCGCCCGTTGCCAGTATGTCTGCACCGGAGAGGAGACCACACCGCCAGGAGGCACCAGGTATATACCCCGGCCCTCCTAATGGGTCGACCTCCAAATTCACATTGTCCGAGGCGGGATTGCGACAACTAGAGATGGGGCAGTAGGAAGAGTCCGCTGGGGGCGATAGTCAGTCAGAGATGGGGCGGTGGAAGAGGTCCCTACTGAGAAGGGTACAGCTGGAACAGGCGCGCACGATTCGACATCTTCGGGGAATAGATGAGTCTCAGTTGCTTTGGGAAAGTGACCTCGGGATCCCTTCGCTGCCGAACCCCCGTATTGTTGTTTATCAGCGCCGACAAGCTGCAGAAGCCCTAGGTGCTAGGCCTAGTACCAGAGCAACGGAATCACCTATTGAGGAGGAGCAGTTGATGGGCATTGAGATGCATCAAGGGTTCCCTTTGCCATAGCTTCAGTGCCCTATAGCAAGAAACCAGCATCAAGATGAAGATACCACATCTGGTGGCGGTACCCAAGCTTCCAGAACCCCAGGAGGGGACCAGCAGTAAGAATTTACAGTAACTCTCGTGACCCAGGAGGGTTTATTTGCACCAGTTGTGCCTTTTTGCTTGCATATCATGGTTTTGTTTTTCCCAAGGTTGCCCTGTTTTGATTGGCAGCGTTTCTACATTTGGAACTGAGGAGATCATGAACGATGTATGATCAAAAACTTTTAATGTAAATAGTTGCACCTCTTTAGAGGTGCCCTCTCTTGGTTTTACATAAAAGACACTTTGCGAAGATGATGTTAAGATCTTTCATAAGGACACTTTGCAAAGATGATGTCTACCTCAAAGGACACTGCAAGAAATCCTGGCTGGGAGCGGTGTCCAGCACTTACAAGAATAATTGTTGAAAGTTTTAATGCAAAGTATTTTTGATAATCATGTATCTTATGAAAATGTTAGTAACTAGTATCCATACATGCAACACAGTTCCACTTCAGGCCAGCAGGGGGAGCTCTGAACTGGAATTCAGGGCCAAGAGGAAGGAGTGGGCAGTTAGTAAATGGCTTTTAGATAGAGTGAGAAATGTTTTGATAGAGAATTAAGAATAAAGAATTGAACATGACAGGTGACGGACCAGGTACTTGCAGTCAGCGTCTTGCGTCTAGAAGAGAGAAAAATGATAAAGAAACGTGTACTAGAGCACTTAGAATGAAAAATTGCACTTTTTGACTTGACATTTAGATAGTTAAATAAGAATTGTTTGTAACGTTCAAGAATAAGTACCTCCTATACTAGGAAGTTTAGTATAAGAATTGTTTATGCAGCATTATAAACTTTTCTATGTTCCTGTACTGTCAACTTTGTTGTCTTGCAGCCCGCGGATGTGTTGTGTTTAACGGGGGGGTATGTGGCGCCCCAGAGGCTCAGTCGCCACAGAGGTACTGCACCTTCTTCTAAGGTGTAGTGCCCCACCATCCAGGTAAGGTGGGAACTGTTGTGAGTTCATTTTCCCCTTCACCATTGAGGTCTGATGAATTCCCTCTTCTGGTGAAGGAAGGTAGTGAGGCTGATTACCAAGCACTTGAGCTGGATGATGATGACTGGGTGACTGGAATTGCTGACTGGATATAAGGCAGCCGACGCCCTTCTGCCTTGCTGGTGATTTCCCTGAGGGATTCTAGGAGACCAGTCTGATTCCTGCTCCTCAAAAGCTAAGTTTTCTGCTCTGCTTTTTGCATTTGTGTTTTGGTTTTGTTTTGCCTTGTTTTTCTGGATTTCTGCCATTCCCTGCTGGGGTGAGCTGAATTCCTTTTAGCTCTGTCTTCAGAAAATACCTGAGTACTGATATAGTCTTTTTGAAGCCTAGCGTCTTCAAGGCATTTTTCCCTATCAGTCTGTTGGCTCTTGTTTTGATAGGGTTTTGGCGGATTGCAGACAGCAGCTTTTCTATCCTGTCCTATTTAGTTAGCTTTGGCCCCATCATTTGCTCAGCCTATCTTTCTATCTGTGTGAGTGTTTTTTCATCTTGCTTCACCGTCATTATATGTTGGGGGCTGCCTATTGCTTTGGGGTCTGCTCTGGGGTAGTTTAGATTTCCCTTTCTGTCTTTAGGCTATTTAGTTCTCCGGCTGTGATCGAGGGGTCTAGGGCTCCGTAGGAACCCCCCACGGCTACTGCTAGTTGTTGTTGTTAGGTTCAGGGGTCTGCAATCCGATAGCTGCCAACTTCTCTGGTTTTCTGGACTTAGCTAGTATTTCTGTTTTTGCCTCCTAGGGTGACTCATTCATAACAGAATCACCAGCCATACCGCAGATCCTAGGGTACTCAAGTGCAGGAAAGAATTGTAAAAAAAAAAAAAAAAAAAAAAAAGTGTGTATATTTTTTCCTCTATATCTCTGAGGCCGTAGGGGGAATTTTTTTTTTCTCTCTCAATGGAGATAAAGCAATTGTCTGATCGTGTGGAGCAGCTCGCTGCGGAAGTGCGGGGAATTTCCGCCTACCTTGCTCATTCACATGCTGCTGAACCAAAGATCCCTACTCTTGATGTGTTTTTTGGGGATCGGTCTAAATTTTTGAATTTCAAAAATAATTGTAAATTATTCTTTGCCTTGAAGCCCAACTCGTCAGGGAGCTCTGCGCAGCAGGTTAAAATTGTCATCTCTCTGCTGCGTGGCGATCCCCAGGATTGGGCATTTTCTTTGAAACCAGATGATCCTATTCTGACTAATGTGAATGCATTTTTTCAAGCCTTGGGGTTGTTGTATGACGAACCTAATGCTATTGATCAGGCTGAAAAGACCCTGTTGGCATTAAGCCAGGGTCGAGATTCTGCAGAATTGTACTGTCAAAAATTCCGAAAATGGGCGGTCCTTACTACCTGGAATGATAATGTCTTTGCAGCTCTCTTTCGGAAGGGTTTGTCAGAAGCCGTAAAAGATACTATGGTGGGATTTCCTGTTCCCTCTGGTCTTGACGATTCTATGTCATTAGCCATTCAGGTTGATCGGCGTTTACGTGAACGCAGGACTGCACGAGAGGTGTTGCCACCTGTTGAACAAGTGTCTGAACCTATGCAATGTGATAGAGTTTTGTCCAGGGAGCAACGTCAGGAGATCAGAAGGCCTAATAAGCTGTGTTTTTTTTGTGGAGATGCCTCGCATATTATTTCTGCCTGTCCAGGTGTTGACACTGTGGTGGAGAGAATGCACCAGATCAGGGACCAAGTGGTGGATAAGTTATCTCTCTCCCAGGAAAAGGCCCAGCGGATTTCCAACCGACATAGGACCATTGGTCCCCAGTTTAAGGTTGGTGATATGGTTTGGTTATCATCAAAAAATATCGCTATGAAGGTGGCTTCTCCTAAGTTTAAGCCTAGATTTATTGGACCTTACAAGATTTTGGAGATTATTAATCCGGTCTCTTTTCGTTTGGGTCTTCCTGTCACATTTAAAATCCATAATGTGTTTCATAAGTCCTTGTTGAAGAGGTTTGTTGAACCAGTTTTTCCTGGGGTGGCACCTCCGGACCCTGTATTGGTTGAAAGTAACATGGAATATGAGGTAGAGAAGATATTGGATTCCCGTCTGGCTAGACGGAGACTCCAGTATATGGTTAAGTGGAAGGGTTATGGTCTGGAGGATAATTCCTGAGTCTCTGCCTCTGATATTCATGCCAAAAGATTGGTGCGTGCCTTTCATCGGGCTCACCCTGATCGCCCTGGTGGCGTGGATGAGGGTTCGGTGACCCCTCCTCAAGGGGGAGGTACTGTTGTGAGTTCATTTTCCCCTTCACCATTGAGGTCTGATGAACTCCCTCTCCGGGTGAAGGAAGGTAGTGAGGCTGATTACCAAGCACTTGAGCTGGATGATGATGACTGGGTGACTGGAATTGCTGACTGGATATAAGGCAGCCGACACCCTTCTGCCTTGCTGGTGATTTCCCTGAGGGATTCTAGGAGACCAGTCTGATTTCTGCTCCTCAAAAGCTAAGTTTTCTGCTCTGCTTTTTGCATTTGTGTTTTGGTTTTGTTTTGCCTTGTTTTTCTGGATTTCTGCCATTCCCTGCTGGGGTGAGCTGAATTCCTTTTTGCTCTGTCTTCAGAAAGTACCTGAGTACTGATAAAGTCTTTTTGAAGCCTAGCGTCTTCAAGGCTTTTTTCCCTATCAGTCTGTGGGCTCTTGTTTTGGTAGGGTTTTGGCGGATTGCAGACAGCAGCTTTTCTATCCTGTCAGGTTCAGGGGTCTGCAATCCGATAGCTGCCAACTTCTCTGGTTTTCTGGACTTAGCTAGTATTTCTGTTTTTGCCTCCTACGGTAACTCATTCATAACAGGGAACTCCTTTCCACGCTCCAACACTTGCACCCCACACAACAGGGTAGTTCTGCACAACCACATTGCGGCTCAGTGCTTAGAGAGTAGCAGAGCACCTCTGGTGGTTCCCTGCATGGAACACTGGATGTGCTGGGAGGTGGGTGGAGTTGAGATATATAAAAGAGTGGGAAAGTGTAGGATTAGAGGTTCAGTCTGGCAGAAGGTCAGGCGGGTAAGAAGTCACTCAGACAGGAGTGAAGATCCCTGGAAGAAGGGATGGAGGAAGGAGTGCTGCAGCTGCCTCAGTGATCTGAGCCAGCTGGCACGGGAAAGGGAAAGAAGGAGAAAGACGTAGAACTGCAACCTAAGCTTCCATAAGAGAGAGAAAGATCAGTACGGAACGAAGGAGTAGGAGAACAGAGCGGAGACGTGGGTTGGAAGAGGAACCCTGCCTATAGGTTCTCAGCGCAAGGCCGGGGCCCGGTCCCCCGAGGTTGTATGGACACTTATGGCACTTATGGTTCTGCAGCAGACACCGGTTGAGTAGTTGGCTGTAAATGCACTACTCCTATCTAAGACTTGGGGCACAACAGCAACACGGATAGAGAGCTGGGACTCAGGAGAAGGGAGTCCCCGAAGCAGGCTACAGCTGTCTGCCATACGAGTAGAGTTCTTGGGAACATCTGACAAGAGGAACTCCAGAGTACCACGGTACTGGAGATCTTCACACTTTAAGGCGCAATAGAGGAGTCGTTCAGGAAAGGTACATGATGGCAGAGTGTTGGAGAGGAGCTTTCCATCTGGGATGGAGGTTGGCTGAGTCTCTGACCCGGAGGACACGGCCCGGAGGCAGGCACCCTTGTGTACCACAGACTGTGAGTAAAGCTTAGGAACTACAAGCCTCGGTGTCCTCCATTCATTCTCGCGCCAACTCATTCAGCACCGCTACATCTGGGTGCCATCTTTTACACTGCCTCCGCCTTTCCACAACCATTACAACTACACTGCCCTGGGACATCAGCCCCGCCTGTGGAGGGCTATACCATCACTGCTGCATCCTACCATCTGTCCCAGAGGATCTGTCTGCAGCGTCGGCTTAACACCTCCCTTGCCGAGCACCACAGGTGGCGTCACGAACTATTCCATTCCACTTAATCTACATTTCATTCCCCCATTGCTTGGGCGTCCAGGGCCACGGACCGGGTCATCGCTGCTGTGACACACTCCCCTGACAACGGCCCGGTACGGAGTACCCCACAGCCCTGGGAGGGCGACCCACTTGTAAGGGCTAATCATTTGATTTCCTGTTTGTATCACATACATTCTGCATTTAGCTTAGAGAGAGTGAGTCGGAGGGTCAGGGAGAGTGACAAAATCCAGTCTGTAGACAGCGTGAGGCAGTGACCCCTGTTACAGCTAGAGGGCGTTGTATGTTCTACCCAGGATACACATGGAGGCACTCCATATTTTGACTAAGTTTCTTTCCAGCCTTAAAAAAGGGGGGTAAAGAAGGGGGTACGGTTACACCCCGGGCTGCGCCGCCTCGACATACTCACCTCGCTTCAGCATCTTGGCATGTCTCTGGACGAGGGGAGCGCCGCTCGGTGTCCTCGCTTCCATTTTACACAGTCGGTCTCTGAACCCGGTGACTCACACGCACTTCATCCTCGGCTTAGGCCGCGGCCGCGTGCATCTCTGGCCTCTTATTCCTAATGAAGCTCTTGACCCGGAAGTCTTTCCTGACCTACAGCAGCCACTAGTATATCAGGCTGCTTCCTGCTAGGGGAGGCACCTGATTATCACTTTGCTTCGCTGTTTGGCCAGCTAGGTTCCTGCATGGTCGCTCTTTGTACTTACGTCCCTGTGTGTACCTACACAGTCTCTCGCACTTCCTTTGAGCCGGCCACCTGGTACCAGCAGTCATGGTACTTAATTCCCCTGGGTTTGCCCCTGACACTCATTGTATAGGGGGTGGTCCTCATTAGGTCAGCTCACCCAGGGTGGGTTGGTATCACGGCCCAGAGGGTCCACTCTAGGAGTCGTTACAGTTGCTAGTGTAGGAGGAAGGGCCCCCGCCGAGTGTCCGGGCCGGAACCCAGGGGACCATCATCTAAGTTCCTAGGGGGTCTGTTTCCAGGGAGCAGAGTTTGGGAATGGACCGCTGAGACTGACAGGATGGTTGGGGCAGAGCCTATATAAAAGAGGCGGAGGACGCCAGTCAGAGTGAGTCAGCAGAACGGGAGAGAAGGAGCAGGAAACCATGGGAGCGCCAGGGAGCCAGAGCCACGAGCAGATACCAGAGAGGAGGACAGCGACAGGAGGGACACTCACGGTGGACTGCAGAGAGACGGCGCTGAGCCGACCAACAGAAGACCGCTGCTTCTCTCCAGCCCGCGGCCGTTGCAGCCTCACTCCAGTTTGCGGCTGCGGCCTGCCCGCAGCCACTCACGGCCATTGCCGCCCCACTCCAGCTCACGGCTGTGGCCTGCCCACAGCCACCCGTGGCCATTGCCGCCTCACTCCAGCTCGCGGCTGCAGCCTGCCCGCAGCCACCCACGGACGTTGCCGCCTCACTCCAGCTCGTGGCTGCGGCCTGCCCACAGTCATGTGCGGCCGCTGCCGCCTCACTCCAGCTCGCGGCTGTGGCCTGCCCGCTGCTGCCCGCAGCCACTGCGGCTCCACTCCCGACTGCGACGGTGGCTTGTCCATTGCCGCTCGTAGCCGCCACCGCCCCACTCCAGTCCAAGGCAAGGGCCGGGCCGTCACCCGTCATGGGTTCCCTAGTGCAGCCGCTGGCTGCACCTGTGGCCTACCAACCGCCACTCAGCCCCGCTGCTGCCTGACCCTATTCAAGGGCTGCGGCCTCGACTCTCCCACTCCCCGACGGAGTCCTGCTGCCTCTGCCAGCGGGACACTCCGCCAAAGAACCCTTCTAGGGCCTGTTGTGCCCCTGCTTCGCCTGGGCGTTGGAACGCCTGAAGACTACGCCAGATCCTCAGAAGCTGGGCCCAGCGGCTGTGACGCCGAAGCACCATCGTCCAGGATGCCGAGGAACGTCAGGACGGAAAAGTGACACTACATAACTAAGGACCTGTAGTCGGCCATACCGCGGCCCTATAGTGACCGGCCTTTGCCAGAGTCGTCGTGTTCTTATAACCATTGTTTGCTTGTATTGGGTCCCTGCGAGGACAATTTCTGTTATTTTGTTTGGTTGCTTAGGATAGCCCTACCTGCATCAATCCATAAAAGTATTTACCTAAAGTTCAATCCGTCTCGCGTCTCGTCACTGCATCCCGCATACCTGCGATTACCACACTAGCATGATTCACTATGCCATATCTCACCTTGTTATTTAGTGGTGATGAAATTCAACAGTGTGCATAGCTCATGCACATTAGAAAAAAATATTTTTATTTCTGTTGCTAAACGTGATACAGCCCGCCATATCACACCTTGTCATTTAGTGACGCTGAAATTGTTTTGTGTGCAGAGCTGTTAAACATTAAATATATATATATTTTTTTGTACAAACGTGATACAGCAGCCGAGGTCTGAGTTTGAAATTGTTTTGAGCCTATCTTCTAGATTATACAGACCTCATCCACACTAAATGTTAGCAGCGGATTAATCAGCGTAACATCCAGAGTCAGCAACACAGAATGTAGATTTATTCATATCCAGGTTGAACAGCTTACAGCATGAAATGTCATAAGTCTGGTATCTGCTGTGGCTTGCAGCATGGGAGCATTACAACAACAAGAAGGGAAGAGAAGGAGGGGCCATCCTGTCTGGTTTTTTTTTTTGTCACTGAACTTTGTTAACAATCTCACAATATGCACAATATATAAAACAGTACAGTAGTAGTTGTTGCAATACATACAGATCAATATACATTATTCCAACACCCCCACTCAACAACTACTTATCCTCTTAGTCCCAGTGTGGTCCTCAATTCTTGGAACCTGGCTCGTGGCAATGGCTTTGTCATAATGTCAGCTGCCATCTTATCAGTTTCACAATAGGCGAACTGAATTATGCCACAATCTATCAAATCACGTAAATGATGATGTCTGACATCAATGTGCTTGGTTCTAGCACTCATCTTTTCACTGCATGCAAGTTTAATGCATCATTGGTTGTCCTGATTTATGAGGACAACCAAGGATGCATTAAACTTGCATGCAGTGAAAAGATCAGTGCTAGAACCAAGCACATTGACGTCAGACATCATCATTTACGTGATTTGATAGATCATGACATAATTCAGTTCGTCGGCTGAGTTGACAGTGTGCGAAGATCATCCATCAATTGTCATAGCCAAATGACCTCCTGGCTTGCATAGGCTGCGGACACATACTCCGCTTCTGTAGATGACAAGGCAACAGACACTTGATTCCTACTAGACCAGGAGATTAAACTTTCTCCAACTTTAAACAAGTATCCGCTTGTGGATTTACGATCATGCGAATCACCAGCCCAATCTGCATCTACATAGCCGGTGAGTTCTAGATATCCCGTTACAGACAGCTTTAAATTTACATCTTGCGTTTCTTTTAAATATGGGAGAAGTTTCTTAACAGCATTCCAGTCTCTTTGGCGTGGTTTTTCCACATACCTGCAAAGGATTCCAACCGTTGTTGTGATATTCGGTCGAGTCATAGTTGATATGTATAGAAATGCCCCCACTGCCTGACGATATTTCTCATTTTTTGGCAACAGGTTATCTTCTCCTTCCAGCTTCAGGTAGGATGGTTCCATTGGGGTTGATATACCTTTGGCTTCTGACATTCCAAACTGATTCAGAAGCGAATTAATTTTTGCACTTTGGTTTAGAAGAAAACTTCCATCCTGCTCTCTCTGGATTTGGATTCCTAGATAATATGTCACATTTCCAAGGTCTTTTGTTTCAAAATGCTGGTTCAGAATTTCAGTCATTTTTCCAATTTCTGCGTCTTCCTGATGAACTACAATCACATCGTCCACATATAAGAGAATATACATCCACTTTTCATCTGTATATTTTGTGTATAAGCATGGATCCGCTTGACTCAGACGTCAAGGTTAGATTTCAGAAAGGCAGATTTTAAGGGGTTCAGAAAGAAAATTGGAGGGATCCAATGGCTAGATATCCTTAAAGACAAAAATGTCCAGGAAGGATGGGAAATCTTGAAAAATGAAATTCTCAAAGCACAGTTGTTAACAATTCCGAAAAGAGGGAAGAATAGGAAGCATTTAAGGAAACCAGGATGGATGAACACAGAACTTAAGCACATGCTAAAAAGGAAGAAAAAAATGTTTTTAAAATGGAAAGAGGGAGGCATATCTAAAGAAGAATATAATGCTGTCTGCAGAACCTGCAGGGCACAAATCAGATTATCTAAAGCTGAAAATGAATTGAGGCTTGCAAGAGATGTCAAAAGCAATAATAAAGGATTTTGGGGATATGTCAAAAGTAAAAGAAAAGTCAAAGATGCTATAGGATTTTTACAGGATGAAAATGATGAAATGGTAAGACAGGATGTTGAGAAGGCTGAACTTTTAAATTCCTATTTTGCATCTGTTTTCTCTCAGAAAGGAAGTGTAACATCAACTGTTCTTCACTGTCCTATTAAGGGAATAGAAGAATCCAGGATATCTATAAACAGAAAGATAGTGAGGAAACACTTAGCTAACCTAAATGAATTCAAGTCTCCAGGTCCAGATGAATTACACCCCAGAGTACTGAAGGAGATAGCAGAAGAAATTTTTTAACCCCTCTCCATAATCTTTGAAAATTCTTGGAGAACAGGAGAAGTGCCAGAAGACTGGAGAAGAGCAAATGTTGTTCCTATCTTCAAAAAGGGGAAGAAGGTGGACCCAGGCAACTATAGGCCAGTGAGTCTGACCTCTATACCAGGAAAGATCTTTGAACAAATTATTAAACAACATGTATGTCAGTACCTGGATAAGAATGAAGTGATTAAACAGAGTCAGCATGGGTTTGTAACTAATAAGTCATGTCAGACTAACTTAATTTCCTTCTATGACGTAATCACTGATTGGGTGGATCAAGGAAATGCTGTAGATATAGTATATCTTGACTTCAGCAAAGCATTTGACAAAGTCTCTCATACAATCCTTATTGAAAAAATGACTAAGTATGGAATGGACAAGGCAACTGTTACGTGGATTCATAACTGGCTTAGTGATCGGACCCAAAGAGTGGTCGTAAATGGCTGCACATTCAGTTGGAAGAATGTCTCAAGTGGGGTACCACAGGGCTCTGTCCTGGGCCCTGTATTGTTCAATATCTTTATCAACGATTTAGGTGAAGGAATTGAGGGTAAACTGATTAAATTTGCTGATGACACAAAGCTAGGAGGGATAGCTAATACTAGAGAAGAGAGAGAGAGGATTCAAAAAGATATAAATAAACTGGAGAAGTGGGCAGCAACTAACAGAATGGTTTTTAACAGGGAGAAATGCAAAGTACTACATCTGGGCAATAAAAATGAAAAAAGCATATACAGAATGGGAGGAATAGGGCTTAGTGACAGCACATGTGAAAAAGACTTGGGTATACTAATAGATCACAGACTGAATATGAGTCAACAGTGTGATGTAGCAGCAAAAAAGGCAAATGCAATTCTAGGATGTATTAACAGAAGCATACAGTCTAGATCACGTGAAGTCATTATTTCCCTTTACTTCTCTTTGGTCAGACCTCATCTGGAATATTGTGTCCAGTTTTGGGCACCACATTTTAAAAAAGACATCAACAAACTGGAGCAAGTTCAGAAAAGAGCGACCAGAATGGTGACCGGTCTGCAAACCCTGTCTTATGAGGAAAGGTTGCAGGATTTGGGAATGTTTAGTTTGAGAGGAGACTTAATAGCTGTCTACAAATATCTAAAGGGCTGTCACATTGTAGAAGGATCAACTTTATTCTCATTTGCACAAGGAAAGACTAGAAGCAATGGGATGAAACTGAATGGGAGGAGACACAGATTAGATATTAGAAAAAACTTTTTGACAGTTAGAGTGATCAATGAGTGGAACAGGCTGCCATGAGAAGTGGTGAGTTCTCCTTCAATGGAAGTCTTCAAGCAGAGGCTGGACAGACATCTGACTGGGATGATTTAGCGAATCCTCCTGTGAGCAGGGGGTTGGACCAGATGGCCCAGGAGGTCCCTTCCAACTCTACGATTCTATGATTCTATGATTCTACCTCTTTTAAAACCTTCTTCCAACAAGACCTTATTCATCTTGGTATTCCATGCTCTTGCTGATTGCTTAAGACCATAAAGGAATTTTTGTAGTTTGCAAACAAGATTCTCTTCACCCCCTTTTACATAACCTTCAAGTTGAGTCATGTATAAGTCCTCCTCAATGTCACCATTTAAAAAGGCAGTTTTTATATCCAAATGTCTGACATTCATCTTTTGTACAGCAGCTACAGCTAACAAAGCTCTGAACGTGGTCTGTTTAGCGACTGGAGCAAACGTTGCATCGTAGTCTTCGCCATACTTTTGAGAATATCCTTTTACCACCTACCTTGCTTTAAATCTGTGGACTTTACCTTCAGAGTCATATTTGGTTTTGAAGACCCACTTGCACTTGATTGCCTTTTAGCCCTGTGGCAGCTTGGTGAGTTTCCAAGTTTGAAGATGATGAAGCGATTTGATTTCCTCATTAGCAGCATTGATCCACTTTGTTCTTTCATGGACAGGTAGTTCTTGCATTTCATCCCATGGCTGCGGCTCTGATTCAGGTAGTGTCTTGACTGTAGGATAGACATTTAGCTGGTACGCCTCTGTTTGATCTTGAAGATCTCCTGATTTCAGATTCACCTGATTTTTCTGTTGTTCCTTCAGTGGTTGAAGAATCCAGCCAGACCTCTACATCCTCCTTGTTATTGTCTTGTAATTGTGACTTCAGCTGGACCACTGGCGTGATGTCACAAAACTTGGGGGACACAAAGTTCTCATCGATCACTGCATCTCTACTTATTGTGACCTTGTTTGTTTCTGGGTGTAGAATCCTATAACCTTTCTGGGTTTCACTGTAGCCTACCAGGATCCCTTCCTTAGCGTGAGATTCCCACTTAGTTCGCCTTTCTTTGGGAACATGTACAAGCGCTTTACTTCCGAATATTCTTATATGATGTAGTCTTGGCTTTCTGCTATTCCATTGCTCAAACGGAGTTTTCTCTGTAGCTTTACCTGGTAGTCTGTTCTGAAGATAGCAAGCTGCCATGATTGCTTCACCCCAATATACTGTGGGCAGATTTGCATCAAACAACATACTTCTTCCTCTTTCACAGAGTGTTCGGTTCCTTCTTTCCGCGACACCATTTTGCTCAGGATTGTACGGTACAGTGGTCTGAAATAGGATTCCATTTTTCTTTAAAATGCTCTGTGTCTCATTGTGTATTCAGTCCCATTATCTGCACGTAGAATCTTTGGCATTCTCCTAGATATACTTCAAGTTTTTCTGGAACTTCTTTCTTGCTGTGAAGCAGATGGACAACTGTATATCTTGAATGATCATCAATAAATGTGAGAAAATATCTCTTCTTCCCAGGAGTCTGAGTGCTCATTTGACCACATACATCTGTATGTATTAAATCTAGTGTCTGTTCTGTTCTTGTAGTACTTCTCTTAGCAAAAGCTTTTCTAGACATTTTCCCTTTGATGCAGCTAGTACATTTCATTATCTGGTTACATAGATCAATTGTAATGTCCTCAGCTAGTTGCTTTTGAACTAACTTCCTTATTGCTTCTGGGTCTCTTTGTGCTAGGCGCCTATGCCATACATGAATGCAGTTATTGTGCCTTTCTTCCTGAGCAGTATACACACACTCTTTGCATTTAAACTGGTAAAGTTCATTTGTGATTTTTCCTTCTGCTAGTGTGTGGCCCTCTTTTGAGATGATGCAGCTATCATGCTTAAATGTAACTTCATTTCCTTGTTTTGTGAGTTTCTTCACAGATAGTAAATTACTCTCAAGACGAGGCACATAGAGCACATCTTTTACTGGGATCTTCTTGCTTTGTGTTGGTGAGATTTGACAATCAATATAACCATCTCCTATACCTTGTGAAGTCATGTACTGACCACTAGCCATAATCACCATGCATGCTTTGATGTATTTACACTGACAGTAAATGCAGTTTCAGTATTCACAGAATCATTTTCTGCAGACACAGCACTTTTAATCCTTTGAAGACTGCTTTGCTTTTTCAGCTGATTCATTCTAGCTTTCCAGACTCTGCAGTCGGCTTTCAAATGTCCTGATTTCTTGCAAACAAAACATTCACGTGTTTCTTTTAGGTGCTTTCTGTTATGATTTAGATTTTGTGTCTGTAAAGCAGATTCTGCATCGCTTGTCCTGCTGTTTACATCTTCCGCTTTCCGCTTATATTCATCTATGAGCTTCCCTCTGACATACTCCAATGTAAGCTCATCATCTGGGCGCGCATCTAGTGCGGTTACAAGCGTGTCATAGTTTTCTGGAAGACCACTAAGCAGTAATGCGGCTACATGAAAGTCCTTCAAATCTTCCCCAATGCCTCTCAGGCATTCTACAATCTCTAGAATGCTTGTTAAGTAGTCCTGCATATCCTGGCCATTCTGTAGTTTAGACTGGTACAATTTTCTCATGAGATAAAGTTTATTGCTTAAATGTATCCTCTCATGCACCTTTTGCAGCTGCTCCCACATTTCTCTTGCAGTTTCACTTTTACACACGTGCACAATCTGATCATTATCTATACTGAGTGATATGGTACTTTGTGCTTTCTGATCCATCTCTATCCACTCCTGTGATACTGGGTCAGGTTTAGGCTCCTGTGTGTATTTCCACGTACCTTCTCTTATCAGCAGCATTCTCACTTTGAATTTCCAGGATTGATAATTCTGGTTAGTGAGACTTGGTACTGTAAACCTCATGGAGTTGCTGCTGCTGGTGGCCATCTTTGCTGTCTTCCTTTCTTTTCTCTGTGCTCTGGGGATCTGGGACTCTAGGACTCTGGGCCCATAACCTGTTAGCAGCGGATTAATCAGCGTAACATCCAGAGTCAGCAACACAGAATGTAGATTTATTCATATCCAGGTTGAACAGCTTACAGCATGAAATGTGATCAGTCTGGTATCTGCTGTGGCTTGCAGCATGGGAGCATTACAACAACAAGAAGGGAAGAGAAGGAGGGGGCATCCTGTCTGGTTTTTTTTTTTTTTGCTGAACTTTGTTAACAATCTCACATTATGCACAATATATAAAACAGTACAGTAGTAGTTGTTGCAATACATACAGATCAATATGCATTATTCCAACACTAAAAACAATTTTTCTTCTGCTACTAATGTCATACAGTAGGGTAGATCTCACTTTGAAATTGTTTGGAGCATCCAGTCTGTTAAAGAGGCCTCATCCACACTGAAACAATTCTTTAATCTGTGACTAACGCAAATCAGCACGCCATATTTCACCTCATTTAGTGCTGCTGAAACTCAGCTGTGTGCACAGTTGAGTAAAAAATCTAATTTCTGGTTGCTAATAGTGTGCTCCTACAGCACTATCTGAGCAACATGATTGAGAAAAAGCAATTTTGTGGTTGAAGGGGATTAGGCTTGGTTTTCAAGGTGTATGTGGGGTAGGTAGTAATGTTTGTGAAAGCACTAGTGAACCACCAACGTCAGGTCCTATCCATAGACAACTGACAACTTCTGTTACTGGATGTTGTGCTTTTTAGTGTGCTGCATTGTTCTCATGGAATTGCAGTCTGTGATAACTTTAGTGGGGCTTCTTTGCCTGTTGTTGCTGCTGCTGGAGATGCTAACACTAATTTGTGAAAATGTGAACAGTCCTGCTTGGGTGTCCATCTGCTGGGTTGGGTGTAGTGGAAAACCTGTTGGTCCCTATTAAGCTATTTCTACTGTGGTGAAATTGATGCCATGTTGTTGGTGTCTGCCACTAATTCTTGGAAATGTGAACACTCCTTGTTGGGTGTCCATCTGCTGTTTTGGGTGTAGTGGAAAACCTGTCGGTTCCTATCACACTTTTTCTACTGAAATTGATGTCACTTTGTTGGTGTCTGCCAATATTTTTTTGTAAATGTGTAGATTCTGCATTGGGTCTCCATCATGTGTGTTGCCTGTAGCAGTAGACCTCCGATACCGGCAGTTCTCCACTTCCTTTGAGTCAACTAACCGTGTTGCTATCCTTAGATTTTTTTCTGACAATAGTAATCTACGAAACTGCCATCTGAGTGTGGCTGAGCATCAATTTCAATTTTTTTGTTCTCACTTATATTCAACATTCGCTTTACGGACATCTACAAACATTATTGGCACTGTCACCATCTCACAATCTAAATTTACTATCTGTATGTCTTTGTAGCGTGTGTAGAAAAATAAGTACTGCTTGGAAATCCTCGCAAACACAGCAAAACATACAAACACTTTGCAGATGCTGTCCTTGGTGGGACTCCAGCTCTGCGAGGCTGCTAATATTATTTGCATTGACGACACAACGTTTCTGGGGTTGGAAGCATATCACTGCAATGACTGACTCACTGCTGTCTTGGGGAAAACCACTACCAAGATTGTTTTCATGCTTGTTTTGATACTGCAGCATGGGCGCATCCCTTTCCAGGGGGGGGAAGCAACTAGCAAAATTTACTTTTGTATTGTGGATAGAACACACTGGCAACCCAGTAGTCAGCACTATTTGGAATCCTAACTATAGGGGGAACAATCATGTTGCAGATAGTGCTGCAAGAAGGTACTCATGGGTCGGTCTCTTTCATGAGGTCCAACTCCATAGTGTGTTGGTGGCGGGATAACACTCAAGCTTTCTTCCTCCATCCCCTCCTGGCAACCATGGACAACAGAGAGGGAATTATCGTCTTCATCTCCTAACTAGTGTTGAGCAACTTTTGTTTTTTTAGGGTCGAGTTTCGTTTCATGAAACCCGACTTTTCCAAAAGTCGGGTCGAGCAAAATCGGCCGACTATAGGGAAATGTCGGGGTCGTCCCGAAACACGAAACCCAATGTAAGTCAATGGAGAATTAAAGTCGGCAGTGAGAGGAGGACAGGAAACACACCAACAGTGCCCATTTGAATGCCAAAAGCATAAATTCTTGTTACTGAAGCTTGTCAACCTTAATTAACTTCATAATACTAGTTACGCACTGAAAAATGGGGGTTATTTGGCTACAGTTGTGGGGGGGAGGGCTGGCTCCAGGTTTTCGTGGGCCCAGGGCCAAAGAGCGCCCCTTTAACACATACCACAACTCATGATGCTCCGATACGGCAGAGAAATAGCAGTATAGTACAATGAAAAATACTTCACTTCTTACATCTCATGACTGATATCCATTTTAAATTCTCCAATACCTCCAAAAACGGACAGTATATAACTCCATACAGTATTATGGCCAGCGCTTAGTGCGCTATACAGAGTAATGAGGCCCTTATATTTCTCCATACAGAATCATTATTCCCATATAATGTTTCAAACCGTATATGATGAGCTCCACATAATGCTACAGTATATGTTGGTCCCAATGGATGAAGCTCCACTGTCTTATGGGCCCAAATAATGCTCCATATATAATGGGCCCCATTTCTACTGCTATAGTGTATGATGGGCCCTGTAAATGCTGCTCCAGTGTCTGATGTCCACCTTTGGAATGCTCCAGTGTATGGTGGGCCCCATATATCATTCACCAGAGTATAGTGCTCCCCAAAAATTGCTGTCCCAACATTGAAAACAATTACATAAGTCTCCTTGCTAGGGAATCCCTGCACTACTCTGAACTCCTTGTCGTCCCCATCTTCCATCTCAATGCACTTGGCTGTTTAGGCCCTCCCACCGGCAGAGACACTTTTGCGTACTATGCGGTGCCCTGTGCCAGTGCCATCGCCCATGAGTATGCCCCCCCACCTGCTCAAGGAACCTGCACTTTCATCTGCACCTTCCTCTTTGTCACCGTGTAAGGTGGCATAGTATGTGGGAAGGGGAACCTGAGTTTCCTCTGGGTCAGATTCTGGCTGTGTAGAGTGCGAGGGGAATGTAGTGGTCTGGGTCAATGTACCAGCAGCATCATCCAGCAGTGGCTGGGCCTCAGTGCACTTGTGGCGTCCTCAAGAGTACGGTCGCCACTGTGGCATTGCCTTCCTCCTAGGGAGTGTGTTGTCAAGCTTGGGAGCAACGAAGGATCTCTCTAGCAGTGAAACCAACACACAACACATTTCCCACTCTAGGCCAGCAGGGAGACCTCTGAACCTGACTGCTGAGGAGCTGCTCTCTGTGGTCGGGAGGAGGTAAGTTAGGGCACTCTGTGCAGGGAAGGGGAAGTGTGTGGATGTGAGAAGGGGAGCTGGAGGATGAGCAGAGTTAAGGCTCACTCCTAGCTGGAGCGCATGGTCTGGATTCCGGTCTCCGAGTTTGTAGGGACACTGACGTTCCTGCAGCAGAAACCGGGGGAAGTAGCAGCTATAAATGCTCTGTACCCAACTAAGGCTCGGAGGCCCCAGCATCGACGTGTGCGAGGCAGAAGGAAAAGGCTACAGCTGTCTGCCATACAAGTAATGTCTGAGGAACATCTGTTAGACAGGAGGCGTTTCAGTGAACCACGGTCCTGTGAGTGCTTCCCCCACAAGCGCTAGAAAGGAGACGTTCAGGAAGGTACATGTTGGCGGAGTGTTGGAAGGGAGCTTTCCATTCTGGTCCCGGAGGTTGGCAGAGGTCCTGACCCGGAGGACACAGCACGGAGGCAGGCATCTGTGTAACCTGCAGACTGTGAGTAAAGCTTTGGAACTGCACGCTCTGGTGTCCTACAGTTATTCCAGCACCGCTACATCTGGGTACCAGCACCTACACCGCCTGTGCCTTTCCCCCATCACTACATCTACACTTCCCTGGGACTCCAGCTCCACCTGTGTGGAGCTTCACAATCTTTGCTGCACAACACCATCAGTCCCAGAGGATCTGCATGCAGCGTCGGCCTAACATCTATGTTGCCGAACACCACAGGTGGCGTCAAACTATCTATATAAACTCTTTACCATTATACCACGCCATTTACATGGGCGCCCAGGGCCACTGTCCGGGTCACCGCTGCTGTGACACATCCCACTGACACCGGCCCGGTACCGAGTACCCCACAGCCCTGGGAGGGCGACCCATATGCCGACTGCTGATCGGGCGGCGTTATTCCCACGAACCTCCAAACAGCTTCCCTGAAGGCAAAGTTTTTGGTTTCCGGGGGCAGTATGATTGCAAAGCTGAACCTTAAAGGAATGTCAAAAAGGGCACCACCAGGAGTGGAGCCTGTGGCTTAATTGGATTGCACCCGGGAAACCACTACCATACAAGCTGCAGAAAAGATGGACAGATTGCAAGCTTTGTCGATTCTGTGTGTGGTGTGGTATGTCCGTTTGTAGTTGTGCTAGCGATTTCTCAGCTTTATTCCGTTAACGACCGAGACTCCGGCATGGCCCCGCGGTACGCGTCAAGCTTACTAGAGGGATACGCGAGGCTGTGGTACGGGAGATCGAGCAATAACAGGTCTAGCATTCCAGTACATGTCCGGGGCTGCATGCACGCTACACTGAAAGGACCAGCTTTTGTCGCTTACAGGTGCAGATAACCTGCTGAACTCCGTTAGTGATGGGGATCTGGGATTCAGATTATTCCCCATGAACAATGATTTCCCAGTAAGTTCAGGTCAACCACAATTCCGGAGTTAGGCCTTACCGTCATTCCTGAAAAAATTACGTGTCCAAACCACAGGTGCTGTAGCTTGCTTAACAGCTCGGCAGCCGTTCTCAGGCCCAGTATGGATTCAACAACATTGTAGAAAGTTGATAAAGGGTACAGTTTCACCGGATAACACGTATATATTTAGCCTAGTTTACATATTAAAAATATATGTCTATAGATCAGAAGGCAGACTCGGATATTCTCAGGCCCAGTATGGATTTGACCAGATTGTACAAAGTTGAAAAAGGGTACTTTATCACTGGATAGCAGGTATATATAGCATAGTTTAAACATGTAAAATCTCCGTGTTCTCAGTATGGATTACACAGCAATCTAAAAAGTGGAAAAAAGGGAATGCATTTGAGGCGTACACAACTATATACTTTTGGTGTTATTTTTAAATCTTCATATATATTTCTGTCTCAGTAATACAGTCCAGCTTCTCCGCAATAGGAAATGAGATGCATACAATTAGTGACATAAAGGCTATTGATTGCAGAAATCTAGGAATTATTAGTCACGGGAAAAACTTCCGTCACAATTCTCATAGGCGATGCTGACCCTCAATTAATTTGTGTGTTGAGACAGTGAAAACATTTTTTTGTGAATAGAGTCTTGCTGTATCGCACTTCCGTGGATTCCATCACTGTTACTCATCTCAATCCAATTTTTATCACAGGGAGCGATGTAAACATGGTGCTCACCAGCTATCATGATCTGTCACGTAACTTTGGAGTGCAAAAGACAGAAGCCACAGGCCGTAGGCAATTCTATTTGATTGGCATGAGAGGGCACATTTTGAAATGTGCGCCGGAATTTCACATGTTTGTGAGTAGGAAAACTGTGAAAGCTGATGATAAACCACCACTGCATGTAATTGTGAGTCGACATCCATAAGAAATGGAAGCCACTGATCATCTGGAGCTAGAGCCTGGCCAGCAGGACAGGGCATAGCTACATCTTAACCATCATCTTTCAGTTCAATCAATTTGTAGTGGCAGTCCCAGTGAAGGATTTGACAGCCCAGACTACACAGCGGAGGAGCAGGGAGAGGTAAACATTGCAAATGCTGGGGCCCTGCCCAAGCAAAGGGGGCACACTCGTGGGCATCGGTACTGGCACTGGGCCCCTCATAGTACAGTGGTGTGTCTGACGGCGGGTGTGCACCACCACTGTCAGAGACACTTGATTGCACTAAGAGGGACCCTATGCCAGTGCCCGCGCCCAAGAGTCGGCCTACCCACCTGTCCAGGGCAGCGGCACTCGCGTGGTTTTGTGCGCTAGGTGGTGACCCCGGCCATGGGGGGGGCGCCCACTTAGGGAGGTTTGCAAAGTGGCATATGTAGATGTGGGTCATTCAGCTGCTGCAAAAGGCGAAATAGGTCAAGTTCGCGGAATAGGAGGAGGACCAAAGCAAGCCATTTTTCTGGCAATCTATGTGTCATCAAGGGAAGGTGGGACAAAATCCTTGGAAACCCATGCATGGTTCATTTTAATGAAAGTTAGATCATCCACATTTTGGGTTGACAGACCGGTCCTTTTTTCTGTCAGGATTGATCCAGCTGCACTGAAGACTCTTTCCGATAGCACACTTGCAGCTGGGCAAGCGTGCTCCTGTAAGGCATATTGTGCCAATTCAGGCCAGGTGTCCAGTTTAGCGGCCCAATAGTCAAAGGGGAATGACCTGTGCGGGAGAACATCGATATGGGAGGAAAAGTAGTTGTTAACCATAGTTGACAACTGCTGTCTCCTGTCACTTTCCATCGATGCAGTATTACCAGTTGTGTGAGCGGTCCGTGAAAAATCAGTCCATAACATTGTCATGAAACCCCTGTCTCCAACGCCACTTTTGCTGTGTGCACCACGAACACCTCTGCCAAGCTGCCCCCGGCCAGTACGGCTCGTGTGAGAACCATCACCGCTGCTGTGTGCTGGGAATGCCTCAACCAACCGGTTAACCAGAGTTGCTTGTTTAGTAGCCAATATTAGGTCAAGGTTCTCCTGTGGCATGATGTTTTGTAATTTGCCTTTATAGCGTGGATCCAGGATGCTGGCCAACCAGTAGTCGTCATCGTTCATCATTTTGGCAATGCGTGGGTCCCTTTTTAGGATCTGCAAGGCATAATCTGACATGTGGGCCAATGTTCCCGGTGTCAATGATGCACTGCGAGTGCTGGGTGGAGGAGCACTTTCTGGCAAATCCACATCCCTCCAGTCACGCACAAACCCTGTACCAGACCTTGCCACGCCAACATTTTCACTTGCCCCACGAGATGCATCCTCCTCCCCTAAGTAATCATCCCCATCATCATCCTCCTCCTCCTCCTCTTCCTCCACCTCGTCCAGGAGAGGTCCCTGAGCAGACAATGGCTGAATGTCATCAAGGATTCCCTCCACCTCTTCCTCCTCGTCAACATTGGCTGCAGACGCCTGCTCCTTAAGGTGCGTCAAAGTTTGCATGAGCAGACGCATAAGTGGGATTCTCATGCTTAGGATGGCGTCGTCTGCGCTTACCAGCCGTGTGCATTCCTCAAAACACTGAAGGACTTTACAGAGGTCTTTCAGCTTCGACCACTGCACACCTGTCAACTCCATGTCTGCTCTCATGGTGCCTGGCGGTGTATCCTCCCACAAATGCATTATGGCCTGCCTCTGCTCGCACAGCCGCTCAACCATGTGCAGGGTGGAGTTCCACCTTGTTGCAATGTCGATAATGAGGCGGTGGTTGGGAAGGTGGAGCAATCGCTGCAGCTTCTGCAAACGAATGGAGTGTACAGGCGACCGGCGGATGTGCGCGCACAGTCTTCGCACCTTCTGGAGCAGGGCTGTTAACTTCGGATAATTATTGAGGAAGCACTGCACCACCAGGTTCAAGGTGTGAGCCAAGCAAGGTATGTGGCTGAGTTTTGAAAGGGCTATGGCTGCCACAAAATTACGGCCGTTATCACTAACTACCTTGCCTGCCTCAAGATGTACACTGCCCAGCCATGACTCAGTTTGTCGCTGAAAGTACTCGGCCAGCACCTCGGCAGTGTGTCTGTCGCCCAAACACATCATCTGCAACACAGCCTGCTGACGCTTTCCACTAACTGCTCGATAGGGGGACACCTCGTGTGCAACAGTGGCAGCTGCAGATGGAGTGCTCGTTCGACTGCGCTCTGTGGACAAGCCTTCGCTTCTGGAGGAGGAGGGTCGAACGCCTACAGCCAACTGTTTCCTATACCGTGGGCTAGGCAGCACTGTCCCACCACCGCTGTCCCCTGTGGACCCTGCATCCACCACATTAACCCAGTGCGCAGTGATGGACACGTAACGGCCCTGGCCATGCCGACTGGACCATGCATCAGTTGTGAGGTGCACCTTTCCACTCACTGACTGCTTGAGTGCATGGACAATGCGGTCTTTCACATGATGGTGGAGGGCTGGGATGGCTTTGCGAGAGAAGAAGTGGCGACTGGGTAGGTCATAGCGTGGTACTGCATAGGCCATGAGTTCGCGGAAAGCTGCGCTTTCCACCAACCGATAGGGCATCATCTCTAACGAGATTAGTTTGGCAATGTGGGCGTTCAAACCCAGTGTATGCGGATGAGAGACTGAGTACTTTCTTGACCTACTCATAGTGTCTGGGAGGGTGAGCTGGACTTGAGAGCTGCATATGGTGGAAGTAGCGGTGGACAGGGCGGACTGAGAGAGGGTTGATGATGGTGATGGAGTTGGTGTTCTTTCTGATGGCCTAGATTCAGTCTTTCGTTGATATAACAGTGGGATTCCCTGTCTGCTGTGGCCTTGCAACGACACCTCAACATTTGCTGCTGTGCTAACCGGTGGGCTTACAGTGGGGGAAACAATGTAGCGTTGCTGACTACCTTCTTTGTGATCAGTTGCACATGTGGTACTTGAGGTTTGGTGTTGTGTCCACGCTTGCAAGTGCATGCTGGTTAAATGTCTAAGCATGCAACTGGTATTCAAATTTTTCAGATTTTTCCCTCGGCTAAAGGTCTTTGCGCACTTCTTACAGATAACCTTGGCCTGATCATGAGGATTTTGTTCAAAAAAGTGCCACACTGCACTCTTCCTACTTTGGCAGACATTTTGCGGCCTAGCACGCTGTGATATTTTGACCCTCTGGACAAGCTGTTCAGCAACTCTTTTGATTTTTGGAACCTGTCTTTGGAGTGCTCCGGGCCTGCCAGATAACAGCTGTTGCGATGTCGATGTCTGCTGTGGATGCTCCTCCTCCTCATCTGAGCTATTGGAAGCAGCACCCTCTTCCCCCAATGGATGCCAATCTGGGTCAAGAACTGGGTCATCCATCACCTCCTCTTCAATGTCATGTGCACCTTCCTCTGTGTCACCGTGTATGGTGGTATAGTGTGCAGGAAGGGGCACCTGAGTCTCATCAGGGTCAGAATCTGGCTCTGTACACTGCGAGGACAATGTAGTGCTCTGAGTGAATGTACCAGCAGAACAATCTATCAGTGGCTGTGCATCAGTGCACTCCATGTCAGATTCATCTTGGCCTGGGTAATTCACCATTTCACTTGATAATCCAGGCATGGTATGTGAAAACAGCTCCATGGAGTAATCATTAGTATGGCCTGCTTCATCCTTCAATCTTGGTTGGGGTGAAGGACACAAGGAAAGGTGTGGTTCATGAACATGAGCCTCCAATTACGACTCGGTGCTTTTATTTTTTACAACTTCAGAAGAGGAGGCGATAGAGCTGGAGGCTGAGTCAGCAATGTAAGACAAAACTTTTTCCTGAAGCTCTGGCTTTAAAAGCGGTTTGCCAACTCCTAGAAAGCTAAGCCTTCGAGGCCTTGTGGAGCCAGACGATGACACAGGCTCAACACCTCCTGCATTCGGTCCTATTTTCTTTTGCCACTACCATCAGATCCACCACCAACACCATCATTACCAGCTGCAAACCCCCGCCCAATTCCATGGCCTCTTCCACCAGCCTTCCTAATTTTTGGTAGAAATGTAGACAAAATCCAACAAACTATATAGTAATGTAAAACAAGGTACAAGGTGTCTATAGGACAGGGGAGATTTTGAATTTCTGCACACACTTGTGGACACTGGACACTTTTGGATTGTGTGAGGCCCACTGCATATCACAGCCCTATGTCACAGGCTCGATGTCGCAGGTGTGAAAAATGTCACTAGAGGATAACGGAGATTTTGAATTTCTGCACACACTTGTGGACACTGGACACTTTTGGATTGTGTGAGGCCCACTGAATATCACAGCGCTATGTCACAGGCTCGATGTCGCAGGTGTGAAAAATGTCACTAGAGGATAACGGAGATTTTGAATTTCTGCACACACTTGTGGACACTGGACACTTTTGGATTGTGTGAGGCCCACTGAATATCACAGCGCTATGTCTCAGGCTTGATGTCGCAGGTGTGAAAAATGTAACTAGAGGATAACGGAGATTTTGAATTTCAGCACACACTTTTGGACACTGGACACTTTTGGATTGTGTGAGGCCCAGTGAATATCACAGCGCTATCTCACAGGCAGAAATTGGCTAGTGTATGACAAACTACAAGGTGTATATAGAATTGGGCAGAATAGGAATCTCCCTAGAGTGTAGGTCTGTAAGAACGGAACAAGTCCTTGACTTATCCTTACAGAGCGACACACAGATAGCTTCACTGTGGCCATGATAACAGCCGTTACACGGTACTGAGAGAGGAGCGTGCACGTACACGGCTATCCGGTGTACGTAAAATTGTCAATCTCCGTGTTTTTTAAGTAAACGGACTGACACACGCTGTCTCCCTATAGTTTTGAATGTGATCAAACAGCAAATATATTTAACTGTTTGAAAGCTAGACAAAACTAGAAGGTGCAGGTCTGTAAGAACGGAACATGTCCTCGACTTATTCTTACAGAGTGACACAAAGATAGCTTCACTGTGGCTGTGATAACAGCCATTACACGGTACTGTGTGAGGAGTGTGCACTGCTGTATTGTGTGAAAAAATGCACGCTCAGTACCTCACCAGGACAAAAAAAAAAATTGGGATTGCTTTTAAAAAAGCAGTTAGCAGAGCAGTGGGTAAACAGCAATGCAGCCGTCAGGAAGCCTTAGAAGGCAGCCTAACAACCAACACCGCTGATCCAGCAAAATATAGCCTCCACTTGCACTGCACACACAGTGACTGGTGTGTTGTACAGGCAAAATCGCTAGCAGCAGAAGCAGTTTTTGGTGTCTTCTTCCCTGCCTAACGCTCTCCCTACAAAATCTGCAGCAGCAGCAGCTCTCCCTATTCTGAGATCAGCATGAGTAACATGGCGGTCGGCGTGCACGCCCTTTTATACCCCCTGTGACGCCCACCAAAGCAAGCCAATCACTTGCATGCCCTTCTGAAAGATGGTGGTGACCCCTGCCTATGTCATCACGTTGCCCACAGTGTCCGTGGATCCTGATTGGCTGAAAAAGAGCGCAAAACAATCTTTTGAAACGCTACTTTGGCGCTTAAGTTGCCGACCTCGTGGCCGACCTCATCGTTTCATGAAACCCGACTTTGCCAAAAGTCGGCGACTTTTGAAATTTTTCGACCCGTTTCGCTCAACTCTACTCCTAACTATTGTGTGTCCATCACCTCTTCCTTCTCATCCTTTTGCTGGGCCTTCACCATTTGTTCCTCCTATGGCAACCATCTGTGAGATGACAGACCTGAGCTTATAGATAATGTTAACCCTAAAGGCATCCTCTTCTGCTTCCTCCTCTTCCTCCAGGACCATCACCACCACCTCCTCACCCATACTATTGAAAGTGTGCTCCAGCATGTAGATGACAGTAATAGTGATGCTGATGATGGCATCATCACCGCTAACCATTTTAGTAGCCAATTAGAAAACGTGAAGAAGGGTGCAGAGGTCCATACTATGTTTTGCCAGGCTATGCAAAATTTCATACTGCACCAGGTCTCGGTGCTGGTGCTACAGTTGCTTCAACATGTGCAGAGTTGAATTCCAAGGTGTGGTCACATCGCTTATCAACCGATTAACCTGTACTCCGAAAGATCTCAATACCAACTTAAGTGGAATGGTGGAAGTGAGCAACCAACGATAGTGGATTCTGCAGCAGCGCATTCAGGCTGGGACAGTGGCGTAGGAATTGCTGTACCATCAGGTTGAGGATGCAAGCCATGCAAGGCACGTGTGTAAGGTTGGCCCGTTGTAGGGCCATTACCAGGTTTGCACCATTATCGCATCTTGCCTTCCCAGGATACAGGTTTAGTGTAGACAGGCATTGCTCAAACTAGGCATGGATAGCTGTCCACAACTGTTAATCTGTATGACTGCGATCTCCAAGGCATATTAATGTAAACACTCCCTGATTGCGGTGAGCCCTGGCTGTGCAGTCCGGAGGTGGAGGTATTCTCTCTGCTGTGTTGGAACATGTGCTTCACTAAGGCAGAGGTTTAGGGTGCAGATGGAGGCCCTAGAGGAGATTGAGGAGGCAGAAGCACTGGAGAAAGTGTTAGATACAGAGATTTGTTCCACAAACCCTAGGGATTCCAAGACTTGGTATCTAGCGACACCTTGGTGCCTAGTGCTTTAGTTATCAATCCCCTAGTGTGTACTAGTTTAGTTCTCCAACCCAAGCTGTTTAGTAGTTTCGTTCTCCAACCCCTGTTGTCTAGTAGTTTAGTTATCCATTTTATCGTGTGTATTGGTTTATTTCTCCATCCCCAAGTGCCTTGCAAGCCTTGGCGATTGCGAGACTTGTGGTGCAGCCCCTTCCCTGACTGCCCCCACAGCCACCAGAGTAACCCAGTACCCAGTCATCGAGATATAACTCCCCTGTCCATGCTTGCTCGTCCAGGTGTCAGTGTTGAACTGCACCCTGGCAGACATAGAATTTTTCTGGGAATAAGTGACGCTGTCTGTGACTTGCTGGTGTAAGTGCAGGCACATCTTTCCGTCATGGGTGCGTCAGATGCAACAGACAGTAACTCTACATCTGGCTGCAGAAGGTCTCTGCATTTGGCATTGCAGATGTCTTCTTAATCCTTCTGACTTTTGGACCCAGTGGCAACCTCTCTATGGCTCTATTTGACACACATGGACCTGTGTGTTTATATACTCTCAGTCTGCTTCAGGGAGCCGTCAGTGATTTGCATTTTCCCTGCTGAAGGCTTGGATTTATAGCAGTTGGCCTACTTCCTCTCTGGTGCGCTTAGAGGACGTTTGGTGTTACCTCTCTGGAGTCTGCTCAAGTTATGTTTCTCCCCCTTGTTTGTCTCCCTTCTTGTCTTTAGTGTACAGTGAGGACTGATCAGTGCTCACCCTCCTTCCCTATTCAGGGCCTAGCTCTAGGGATATACAGGGCTTAGGTTTCCTGCTCAGTGATAGGTGTGGCACCAATATAGGGACAATAGGGTGGGCAGGTTGCTATTAGATCTGCCTAGGGGTCTCCACTCCTCCATTCCCTAGCATTTGGGCTTCCTTCCCCTCATCCCTTTGTGTTGCACTTAGTCTTCCCACACTGTGCGTGACACTTTCTTAGGGAAGTAATTGTGACTGGGCAACTGGTACTGGTTGACTGCGACAGCCATCAGCTTTTGGAAACCGTCTGTAGCCACAAGGCAGAAAGGCTGCATGTGGCCAACAGATTGGACTGGCCATGCAATAATCACAGAGATCACAGGCTGTGAGTCACGCAGAAACAACCGCTGTGATCTTTGTAGCAAAGAGCTCTCAAGCTGGTCCCTATTGTCCAGACAATTAAACGATTGGGTGACGATCATCCGAGGAGGTCACAGGCTGTTCACAATAATTAGTTCTCACAAAACTAAAAGTGAGCGTACAGCTTTTCAATCTCCAAATTAGAACGCATGGAATATATGCATATCCCATCGTGCGATCATTGATAACTCCATGATAATCCCACACTCCTTGCTGCCACCAACAATCCTGTTTTTTTAAAAAGTTATAAATCAAGGCCCATTGGACACCATTCTTCTTTGGAGGTTCATACCATCAGGGTCTTCCAACACCTCTCCCTCCGAGTAGCGGCCATTTTTCGTCCCCCAGGCTCACCCACTCACTTCCTTGACCACTTTTATACGTTGCTGCCACACTTCATGTCCTCAGAATTGACAACCCTTATCCTGGGAGACTTCAACAACTCCACATCCCGAACTACATCCCAGATTCTATCTCTAGCCACTTCTTGTGGCCTCTCACAACTTCCAAAATCTGAGACACGCAAAGATGGTAACACCCCGGATCTGGTCTTTGTCAAGCTCACTTCAATCTCCTACATAGATAACTCGCCTCTTACCCTTTGTCCCCCATGAAATTAGGAGTACCTCATATAACCGTAGAATGTAAGTCCACAAGGACAGGGTCCTCTCTCTCCTCTGTACCAGTCTGTCATTGTAAATTTGTTTCTATAACTTTGTATGTAACCCCCCTTCTCATGTACAGCACCATAGAATTAATGGTGCTATATAAATAAATAATAATAATAATAATAATAGCCACAACTTAGACATTTTTAGGCGCTCCCTAAAAACACATCTTTTTAGGGCAGCCTATCACGCTCCCTAATCAAAGTCCTTTATATATACATATCCTATTCTCTACTTCTCTGGCCACAATTTTCCATCAAACCCCCATTTCCTCAAGATGGTTGGACAATCATCTATATATATAAAGCTGAGTGTATGTGTGTGTGTGCATGTGTGTATGTGTGTATAGACAATCAAGCCCCGCACCTAATTATGATGGCATAATGGTTGCCATGGTGATGCTGATGTCATAATAGGATAATAGGTTGCAATGGCGAAGGTGATATCATAATGGTTGCCATTGCGACGATAATGTCATAATAGGTTACAATAGTGACGGTTATGTCAGAATGGTTGCCATGGTGATGATGATGTCATATTGGGTATACTGGCATGGGACTATGGGATGAAGGATGTGTGATGGGTATATGGGCACTGGACTATGGGATGGCGGGTATGTTATAACATTTTCACTGCCCCCCAAAACTCTTTGTAGGGCCTGCCTTAAAAAAAGCTCAGCTTTCCCTTTGACTTACACTATACATGGATCGAGCAACGAGCATCGGAGCATTAGGAATTGCTCATTCATAGACACAAGTATTCTCATCAAGCCTTCAATACAAGTAAAAGCTGAGTTGGAAAAAGGAAAACATTTCCCCAAAATTTTCCAACTGAAAGAAATGCTGCATACTGAAGTATTCGGACTCGCTATACTCGTACCGAGTATACCCTAATACTCGGGTATTCGGTACGAATAGCGAGTCCAATTCAAGTCAATGTAAAATGCGAGTAATTGTCTGCTGGACCCTACAAAGCGGTCTGGGGGCTGATGAAAAGGCTAAAAAATGTGTAAATGTTAAAAAATGTATGCTGTAAAAAAATGTATATAACATGGGGGAACCTGATCAGGGGCTGCATGATTGTTTTTACACCACTGCTTCACTAGAATGTACAAACACTATTTGAAGTCCTGTGGTTATTTGCCGGAAGAGCGGGACTCGTACGCCACTTACGCAGTGCCAGTGATATATCAGAAGTGCCATAAGAGCGACTGATGATGGAGGTGATCTTCTGAAAGCTAAGTGTGTAAGTGGTAAAAGGAGAGCAATCTGCCCTAGGGGTTGTGTTATGGTTAACGCAGGAAGAAGCCACACATCATCATCATCATCATCATTATCACAACTTGGGATTCACAATTATAAAGTTTGGACTACTGTCCTTGTTGTGCCATTGCCCAATGTGTAGGCATAGCAATAGTGTCTCCAAAAATTAGCCCTAGGGGCTGTATCATGGTTGATGAAGGAAGCAAGGCAGGTCTGAAGGGCCAAACAATTATGATGAAGCCAGAACTACTAGCATAGAGGTGGCCGTGCCCAGTGTCCAGGCATAGTCATAGTGTCTCCAAAAATTAGCCCAAGGGGCTGTATCATAGTTGATGAAGGAAGCAAGACAGGTGTGAAGGGCCAAACAATTATGATGAAGTTAGGACTACTAGCATAGAGGTGGCCGTGCCCAGTGTCCAGGCATAGCAATAGTGTCTCCAAAAATTAGCCCAAGGGGCATGATACCATGGTTGATGAAGGAAGAAGGGTCTCACTCTTATCACAAGTGCCTCCAATGGGAAATATTTATTAACGTAACATTGCTTTTAGCTTATTGACCATGAGGTACATTTGTCAGAAGCAGGTTTTGAAAACATATGTAAGAAGAAGAAAAGAGGCTTGTATGGGAAGGGATGCATGTGATCACCAATTTAAAAAAAAACGTGTTGGGTGACTTTAGGTTGGGATACTGTCATCTGGAGGGCTTAAATACTGTGGCAAAATCCAGTCCTTGTTAAATTTTATCAGAGTCAGCATGTCTGCATTCTCTGTTGTCAACCGTGTGCGTGTATCTGTGATGATTGCCCCAGCGGCACTGAAAACACGCTCTGACATCACACTAGCAGCAGGGCAGGCCAGCACCTCCAAGGCATAGAAGGAGAGGTCGGGCCAACTATGCAGCTTGGATACCCAGTAATTAAACAGTACAGAAGCGTCAGGAAGGAAGCATGTATGGTCACTTAAATAGTCGTTGACCAACTTGTTCAACTTCTTCCTCCTTGACATTGCTACTGTTCCAGCTAGTCCTTGGTGATGAGCCGGTTTATTGACGATAGCCCAGTTTGTGGACATTTTACCACCATCTCTTTTGGACCTGCTTGGTTTATCTCTCCCCATTAATGCATGCTGTTGCACAGAGCTGGTATCTCTGCTAGCAGTGGTGTCTGAGGGTGCTGTTGCCATCAAATGATCGACAACGGCCTTCTTGAAGGATTCCATTGTGAAACCCCTTGGTGACTGCAACAGTAGCAAAGGAAATTTGTCCTTGTACCGTGGGTCTAGAAAGGTGGCCAACCAGTATAGGTTGCTATTGAAAATGTGGATTACGCGAGGGTCTTGGCACAGACTGTCAGATATGAAGTGTGCCATGTGTGCCAAGCTGCAAAGAGGCAAATGTTCTCTGACCCCTGAAGGTGGAACAATACCCATCCTCTCCTCACACTGACTCTCCTCCTCCACCTCCTCCTCTTCTGCCCACCCATGCTGGACAGACATGAAGCTGGGTTTGGGATTCCCCTCTGTGGTATGAGATGTCCCCTCGGTACCACTGAAAAAGAATTCCTCTCCCTCCTCATTTTCATCATCATCTTCGTCCCCCACTGTTACCTGATGATATTGGCTGGGCTGGGTAGGATCACCCATTGTGAAATCTTGCTCCATACCCAGCTGCTGGGCATGCAAAGATTCCATTTTTTGATTCTTCAGCGATTTTTTTCATCAGACATAGCATAGGGATGGTTACGCTCATAATAGCCTGATCACCGCTCACAAGCTTGGTGCAGTACTCAAAGTTATCAAGCACCTCACAAATATCAGCGATCCACACCCACTCGACAGTTGTTATGTGTCTTGGCTGAGTCTCAGTGTGACGGGCACGTTTAAGCTGGTATTCAGAAAATGCCCTCTGCTGCTCACTTACCCTTGCCAACATATGATATGTTAAGTTCCACCATGTTGGCATGTCGCAAAGGAGTCTGTGGTTTGGCAAATTGACTTGCTTTTGAAGCGCTGCAAGACTGGCAACAGCAGTTGAGGAGTGGCAGAAATGGGTGCAAATACGGCGCACCTTGTCAAGTAGGTACGGCAAGTCAGGGTATGTTTTTATAAATTTCTGGACCACTAGGTTCAGCACGTGAGCCATGCATGTATCATCATGTATCAGCTTCCCGAGCTTTAAAGTCGCCACCAGGTTACGCCCATTGTCGCAGACAACCAGACCAGGTTGGAGTTGCAGTGGGGAGAGCCACTGATCACTCTGTTGTTTTATTCCTTGCCACAGCTCTGCTGCAGTGTGTGGTGTTTCACCTAAGCAGATCAGCTTCAGTAGAGTGATTTACCGCTTTGCCGATGCGCTGCTGCACAGCTCCCAACTTGGGAGTGATGTGGAGGGTAATTCAGCATAGGATGACGAGGCAGAGGAGGAGGAAGAGGGGAGACTGGATGTATATGATGAGGCGGAAACCATGATTGAGGTTGGGCCCGCTATTCATGGCATGGGTAGGATATGTGTTGATGGTCCAGTTTGAGACTTTGTCTCACCCTCCACCAGGTTGAGCCAGTGTGCCGTGACAGAGATGTATCGTCCCTGGCCACAAGTTCTTGTCCACGTGTCTGTTGTAAGATGGACCTTCCCGGTTACGGCGTTAATGAGAGCCCACTTTAGATTGTTTAAGACGTGCTGGTGTAATGTGGGGACGGCACACCGGGAAAAATAGTGCCGGCTGGGAACCGAGTATCGTGGGGCAGCCACAGCCAAAAGATCACAGAAAGACTGTGTCCCCACAAGCCTAAACGGCAACATCTCCACGGCTAGCAACTTGGCAATGTGCGCGTTCAGCATTCGTGCTTGTGGGTGTGTGGCTTGGTATTTACGTGTCCTTTCATACATCTGGGGCACGGACAATTGAATGCTTTCCTGGGACAAACAAGTGGCTGAGCTTGTTGTGGCCTGTGTCTGTTCAACTGCAGCTTATGAGCACGAGGTATGATGATTACCTGCTTCCTGCCCAGCAGATTGGAAAGGACGTATCACAGGCGACATGGCAGTAGTTTGACCCGCTGTCGCAGACACTAATTTGGTACCCCGTTGTTCAGCCCATCGACTAGGGTGCTTGGCTGCAATGTGTTTCCGCATACTGGTGGTGCTTTGGTTGCCTTTGCCCTGGCCTCTGCTCAGCTTCCTATTGCAGATGCTACAGATGACAACATTTGATTCAGAAGGACTATCGGAAAAAAATTTACAGACAGCAGCTGAACGCACCCTTGCCTTGACTTGGGACACAGAGGGATTGCTCTTGGCAACAGTTGACACAGTTCGCACTCTGCTCAAACCAGTAGCCCTTGGTGGCTTTGTTGGTGCTACGTATCCACCTTCATCCTCTATGCTGCTGTGCTGGCTATGCGTGCCAATGGCCCAGGTCAGATCGGTGGTCTCATCGACCACCTCGTCGTCCATGTCATCCTCCTTCCGTGTTGATATTGGTGACTGGCCAGATGGCAACTGTGTGTCATCACCATCAGCCTCCACCTCTTCACCCGGTATATCACGTGGATGAAAGTGGCTTTCTTCTGGACGTGGGGTTTCAAATATTTGGCCATCTTCAACAGACGATACCCCCTCACGTTCCTCTTCAATGTCGCGAGGTGATAGGCCAGAGGCAATGCAAGGAAATGGATCAGTCAGATCCTCGGAGTGACCAAGGTTGGAGTCAAATGTTTCCTATGACTCCTGACCGGGTGATGAACTAGGAACAGGTTGAGAATAGGATGACCCAGCGTTATCTGTATGGACAGTAGACTGTTTTGTCATGGACGATTGGGTGCTGCTAGAACATTTCATTGAGGCCTTATCAGCCATCCAAGACAGTATCTGCTCTTGTTCTTCTGGCTTCCAGGCCCGTTTATGTTCCAGACCGGGAAATTTCGCCAGGAACCTAGATGCATCAACCTTCTTCGATCTCCCAGACTCTGTGCCTTGTTGGGCAACAACGACCCCACGTCCACGTCCCTGTCCCTTCACAACAGCCTTTTTAGGAATTTTGGATTTTTCTGCCATAGTTGCAGATGTTCAGATGCAGATATTGAGGAACAAGGAGCAGTTAGTGCTTTGTGGAAGGTAGCAATACAGCCTAGTACTGCTTTGTGTTTTGAAAGCAGCACCGCAACAGCAGAAAAAAATTGCCCTAAGGTTTAAGGTGAGATCACGCACCCCAGTAACCACACAAGACAGCGGTGCTGCCACTAAAAAATTGCCCTGAGGTTTAAAGGAAGAATACGCACCCCAGACACCACACAAGACAGCGGTGCTAAGTGCGTGTCAGTTGTGCAGTACCATGCATAATATTCGCTGTGAACATAGCACCGCAACTGCACGAAAAACTGCCCTGAGGTTTAAGGCAAGAATACGCAGCCCAGACACCACACAAGACAGCGGTGCTGGCTGCATGACAGTTGTGCAGTAGCGTGTGTGCGTACTATTCGCTGCCTGTACACAGCACCGCAACAGCACAAAGAAACTGACCTTACATTTAAGGCAAAAATACGCACCCCAGACACCACACAAGACAGCGGTGCTGGCTGCATGTCAGTTGTGCAGTTCCGTGCGTGCTATTCGCTGTGAACACAGCACCGCAACTGCACAAAAAAACTGCCCTGAGGTTTAAGGCAAGAATACGTACCCCAGACACCACACAAGACAGCGGTGCTGGCTACGTGTCAGTTGTGCAGTACCGTGCGTGCGTGCGTCCTATTCGCTGTGGACACAGCACCGAAACTGCACAAAAAACCTGCCCTGCAGGGGTAAATGTGACCTAAAAAAAGCTGGGAAAACGGTCACTACTCAGTCACTGACTGACTTTCAGCTCTGAAAAGAGCTTTTGGGTTTCACAGAGGATTTCTGTCTGATTTGAACCAGAAAACACAACTCTCCCTAGCAGCTGCTCACACTCTCCCTACAGTAGATGTGTCCTGCATGCAATGTGCAGAAAATGGCGGCGGCAGGGCTTAGAGCCAGCCTATGATGACTCAAAGGACGCTGGGCAGCCAGCCAATCATAGTAATGCTGCCCACAACCAAGAAGGGTGTGGCATTACTGTGATTGGCAACTGCTGGGCGGGAGAACCGAATAGCGAGGCGAGTAGTGAAATACTCGTTATTTTCCGAGTACCGCATTACTCGCCGAATAACGAGTGCCCATGAATATGCTCGCTCATCCCTAGCTGCAAATAGAGTTGAGCAAAAAAAAATTACATTGTCTGGTTTTCAGTTCAGTTCTTTATGGCAGCTGGACCAGGATAGTCTTCACTATCCTCAGCCTAGTATACTGGTAGCCTCTCATGTTTACTATATGATAATGAAAAGTAGTTGGCACTCCAGTCGTTATCGTGGTGCACGTGGAGGGAATGATTCATCCAAAAAAAGAGGAAATCCCGGCACTCACATGTGTTGATTTAATTTTCTTTATTCCACATCACAGCAATGTTTACTAGGCCTAACAGTGTAATGACATCACGTGAGGACTAATGACTAGGTCTTATGCAATATATTCAAATAATGAGGTGTAGTAAATGCCAGAGGCTCCTAGAATGCCCATGTCAGATGCAGAACTAAAGGCTGTAGAGATAATGCATATCAATTCACAGGGCCACATCAGTAACTTGTGGTAATTGGACAGGAGCTCTAAGATCCCCCTTCTATCTGCCAGCATCCACAACTCTTCTTTTGATTCGTTGTCTTGGTGCAAGGCACATGAGCATCATGCACAAGGATGACACTGTGCCTTGCTAGCTAAGCAAAAGAAGAGCAGGGGTTACCATCGGGTAAGATGTGGTTCCAAGGGCCCCTGCCTAATGACCACAGATTACTAATGTGGCTATTGGACCAGATCTTGTGGATCAATTCGCACCATCCCTGGTTTGGCCGCCCCAAACCAATGGACTGGACACCAGACAAGGTCATTGCAAACCCTGGGACTCAAATGAAGATGCAATAAATGACTTTTACTGACAGTACCTAATAATTTATATTATTTTTGTGTAGCAAATCACTTGGGAAAGCTAAACTGACCCTGCTGGTTCCTGTACAGACTAGAGATTCTGACCCCACAGTCCCTAGTAGGTCATGCATGAGCTGAGATAGTCATAACTAAGGACTAGATGACAGCAACTCAGACCTATGCTGCATAAAACTTGCATTGGCTTCACGTTCTTCCTAAAGAACTGGAGGGCAGAGCAGAGTGCAAATTACCTACAGAAGTGAAAGTGTGCTAACATGGAAAACGATCCCAGAATGAGTAAAACAGACCAAGAAATGCAAAATAAACTACTAAGAATGTACTGTTAGGTGATGGGGCAGACAAATGAGTAAAGGAAACCACCTTTTACCCTAAAAATATTGAAGCAAGGATTACTGAAACTAAACACCCAGAGAAAAGGTGTATCTTTTGTGGCATGGCGGACAGAGAAGGCAGCCACGAACCACAGGCTCAAGGCTTCAAACCCAGATGCTTGACAATTTATCTGCGTGTCTGGCCAACTGAATACTCTTAGTTCACAAATGAAGATAACTGAAGCAGATATTTGTCCATTACCCCCATGGACTCTCACCTTTTTGCTGTCAGGGTACAGTACTCTAATGTGTTCTTAGATTGTACTGATCTCTCATTAGATGCTTGTTTAAGCAAAAGTCAGTCGGTCATGCATGGCTGTGTACTCATCGATAGCCAGAGCGGAATTATGGTGAGGGTTTCTGCAGCTTTTCCAACTAATGAATAATATTGACAGTGTTTGCCTGGAGTGTAGTGTATTTAAATTGAAATAAACCTTTTATTTCCAGCTGTGAGTGACCAATGAAAGGTTACAAAACTCCGCTTCACATTCATTGTGCTCACAGAAATGTATTTGTTACATGCATATTACATTTTGAAGACAACGGAAAATGCCAAATTTTTCTTCTTCACAAAGCCGAGTTCTCGTGTCATGTTGATCTTTGAGTATCATTTTCAGAATACAATGAAAATAAATATCTTCTTTTTCTTCTCCTCTCTCAACAGAATACCGATAGTAAAATCCAAATTACCACCCAAAGTATGATTTTTTTTTTGTCTGGGCTTTTGAGGGTTTTGAGGTCAAAAAGTGATATGTAACACATATTATGCCTCTATAAACCATGAGCAACTTCTCTATGAAACATGTTTACCAAGGACTTGGCTGTAATAAGTTTTGGCTATCTTTGAGACATCTCAAGTTCACAATAGAGGTAGAGATGTCAATCGCACATGTCCAATTTTGGACTGCCAATTGCGTTGTCCTTCCAGCAGTTTTTCTCAGTTGTGCATGCGCTCCTGTGTACGGGAGTTTCAGCTGAGATGACTAACGGCCATACGGTCAGACGAGGGATCGTTCAGCCGATAGCCATCTAATATGTATAGACAACTTTAGGGTTTAGCTGTTTTTGGTCAAAGCCTGTGTGGCTCAAAACTTTTTTAGCATAACTCTCCATCTTAGAGCAGAAAAGTTCAACCTTTTAATAACTTAGTTGACTGCCATTCATCTAATTTAAGAAGAATGGAGCCCTTTACTTGGTTTGGATCTCAATTACCTGCTTTAATTGTGAGATTCTGAAAAACAAGAAGTAGCAAATGTTGGCTCAAAATATCATGGCTAAATCCTTCTCTACTCTTCACAGTGAGCACAAGTCCTTGCTTTATTATTTGCGATATTACACTTGACAAGTACTTAAATTGTGACAAAAATCTTAGACAATCATGAAGTATAGGTGTTTTCTTTTTTACCTTTCCTCTTAGCTCCACTCATTCCAAAATGAATAGCATAAGATGGCCACTTTTGAAAAGAAAAGCATGATTTTCAATACTCTGCCAAAAGATAGTTATCCTATATGTGACCACCAGATGGTTATGATGTAAATTACAGCCTGTCCATGGTTTTGATAGCACATTGTGATACAGTACTGCGTTTTAATCACAAGTAATAGGAGTCCTAACGAAATTTGTGGAAGGGTAAAGGTGTACACATCTTTACTACATTACCAAGAGAAGACACCTCCTGCATGAAAATAAATGGCCCTAGATAAATGTTGAGAAGGAACTAGGAAAGGCAAGACCAATATATAAGGAAATTAAACCATGTCATGGAATAATTTCTAGGCCCCACCAGTGAAGATCAATCCATAGTTTTGGAGTAGTCTCTTCAAACTGGCCCCCACCTAAAACCCTGTTTACAATTTCAGGAAGCATTCAAGGCTGGGACGGACCAGTGCCAACTTTCATCTGACAGAGGTATAGAGCTGCCACCTTTTTTTTAGTTGCCTACAGCAATGACACTGATATTATAAGGTGGAAAACTAGTAGACTCCAGTCCATTTTGACCAAGTCATGGATCCACTAAAAAAAACTATCTCCACATTAAACTTTGAACATATCCAAAGCATTCGACCATGAATCTATTCAAGACATTTGACCATGCATCTTTTCACTCACATCATCATCTGTGTAGCTTCCACCAATGATCACTTTCGACTTTAAGAACTTAAGAACCAATCACTAGTTTTGGGATGTAAGTCTTTGTCAAGCTGAATTTTGAAAACCCACATGCCAAAACATTGTTTTATGCATCCATACTCTGAAATTGCGCTTTAAACCCTTCCCTTTGGTGATGGCTCCTATAAGATCCCTCATTGCTTGTAACATCCCATCCAAACAATGAAAGTGTTAAGGCTGGCGGAATGCACCAAATAATAAAGATGGTAATAAGGTGCGTTCGCAGCCTGGGGTCCACCGTGCAGGGGTGGTAACCTGCTGCTCAGTAATGGCGGATGCTATATGGCGGTATACTATAAGAACACACGCGGGTTATCGTCACCCGGTGTGTACAGGGGCGGACTCAATTGCTTCACAGAGCCGCACTACCGCTGAACATAAACGCCAGAGCCTGTTTGTGCTCGCAGAGCTCGGCTAACAGAGCGCACAGTGTACGGCCACAGAACGCTACCCCAAGGACACGGGGTTAGAGTCCCTCTAGGCCCACTGAGCGTGCGGCGTCGCTGCCACGAGCGCCGCTAAAGACGCTGGCAGTGGAGTGTGGAGCACGTGCACTGAGCCATGCTGGATCACTGGTGAGGACCAATGTCTGACTCAAACCCTGACCTACCTACACCTAAGCCTGGGCACTAGCAGGCTAGGCTGCACAACACATGCGTACCAAGGGTAAGGGTTTCATAATGAGTCAATCACCAGATACATTCATATGTGCATACATCTCTCACACCTCATAGTCTGTAAATACAGTCTATCCTAGCGCATGGGCGAGCGGCCATGCGAACCTTTTATAGCCATGGGCATCCGGGACCTTCCTGGCTTCTCGGATGGGCCAATCCGAACACGAGCAGGACCTGAGCATGTGACCCTCGATCTCCAATGGGAGACCACTCCACGGGCATGCTCAGTGGCCTGACATGAGGACTTAATCCCTGGAGAATCTCGCTGCTGAGCAGCATGCATTGTCATAGCTGTGCGAGAGCTGACAGCAGCACGCAAACCCACGGAGTTGGCCTGGGCAGAGCGCCGGGACAGACGAATCTGCTGAGCAGGCTCCACTGTGGCTGAAGAAGAATGGATGGGAGACCGCTGGGTGCAAGGCTCTGGATTCCTGCTGTGCGGTGGCAGGAACCCGACGCCTAACAGAAAGTTACAACAGTTACAACCACTCTACTTGGCTCAAGAAGGTGATTGGGGATATTTTGAGTGTCCCTCTTCCTATCCTTCCCCCTTGGCCCATTGGTTACCATTGCTCGATATCATACATTTTCATTACTAGTAGAATATTCACTTTACATTGTTACTCTGTGTCAATCTGTTGGACTGTCGTCTGTTTCGTAGCCTATTGACACAGCAGGGAGTCATGTATATATGGAATATTACCTATGGCAACCAAAGGTATTTCAAATGTTGCATTTGAAGGTTGGGAAGTGGAGTCAAGTACCTAATTGGTGGCCTTAGGCCAGTCTACTGCTGCACGTGCCAGTTTTGATATGTAACTGCTCGATGAAGCTTTCTAGCAGCTATTCATTCATGAGCAGTGGCTGCCAATCTATACATTTTCCCTGCATTCTTGAGCAGGTTATTTTTATACTCCGAAGTGTGAGCATAACATAAAACCTGTTTGGCGGTAATTAACAGCCTCAGACAATCAATACGATTCTGTTAGCTAATTACAGCTGCAAACTGCGTCAGTGGACTCAACGGAGCTCACGTGTATTTAACACTTGGGATGCTGAAAAATGAGACTTTTATGTAGGGTGTGTAGACTACTTAAAGGATGTTGTATAATACATTTGAAGAATATGAGAAATAGGGCTGTGGTTATGGTTACAATACGTATGAGGATTTACCAAGGTACACCTTTGACAGAAGAATGTGAAATGTGCCACTGTATAGACACAGTGACGAAAATCAGCGATAGACTTCCATCGTGGTTGGCATGCATTCGATGAATGGAGCTTTAGGGATACATTTGTAATTTATGCTAGGAGCTCTTTTGTAACTTAAGTCAAAATTAGGTCACTGATGTCATATTAATATAAACTAACCAAGCCATACTGCAAATTTATGATAGTTTATTTAATTATACTTTTTGGTCAGGTACATACAGATCTGTTCTTCCTTACCTTTACTCTTGGCTCCACATATCCAGAGATCAGTAGCATGAAATGCCCAGCTTTAAAATAAAACATGATTTTGCAATACTTTGTTTGGAGTTCTTTAGGCTATATGTATCTATATGTGGCTTCCAGTGGTTGTGTTGTCAATTACCAACTTTGAAAAGCTAAAATGCCCCAATGAGTTCCCAGAGAAAATTCATGAAAAGTTCAGGGAGGACACACTTGTATGACACACTAAACTGCTTTGGATCCTCTTATGATGCCGGATGATGATTTCGACTCACCCAGGGCAAAGTTGCCTTGTGCAACCTTAACATATATCTTAATACATGGAGCAAGGCTAAGAAGCTTGTGTGCACCATTCTCTGGCACCCATCACTCATAGCATATGTCCCACCAGCCCATGAGCTATCCTAATACACTCATTAATAACATAATTTCTTCTCATGATCTGCAAAACAGTGGAAAACAGTTGAATTATATCTTTTTAAAGGGACTCAAAACCTAGATAGTAATGAAAGTAAACATAAAGCTTGTCATCACTGTCTGTCAGTATCAGTGGTTTTCTACAGCTAGGTTTTAGAAAACCTACAGAAGAAGGACGCACTTAATATTACGGAGTAGTTTGCAAGACTGCTGCTGCAGACAGTTGTCCTACAGCCAGATGGTGCAGACAGTTGTCATACAGCCAGATGATGCAGACAGTTGTCATACAGCCAGATGATGCAGACAGTTGTCGTACAGCCAGATGATTCAGACAGTTGTCGTACAGCCAGAAGATGCAGACAGTTGTCGTACAGCCAGATGATGCAGACAGTTGTCATACAGCCAGATGATGCAGACAGTTGTCGTACAGCCAGATGATGCAGACAGTTGTTCTACAGTGATGCAAGATTGTAAGTAGGATAAAGGGGAAAGACATTGATGTGTGTGTATACTGTATGTATGTATGTATATATATATATATATATATATATATACACAGTGCCTTGCGAAAGTATTCAGCCCCCTGGAACTTTTCAACCTTTTCCCACATATCATGCTTCAAACATAAAGAAACCAAATGTAAATTTTTGGTGAAGAATCAACAACAAGTGGGACACAACTGTGAAATTGAGCGAAATTTTATGGTTATTTTAAATTTTTGGTGTAAATTCAAAAACTGAAAAGTGGGGCGTGCAATATTATTCGTCCCCTTTACTTTCAGTGCAGCAAACTCACTCCAGAAGTTCACTGTGGATCTCTGAATGATCCAATGTTGTCCTAAATGACTAATGATGATAAATATAATCCACCTCTGTGTAATCAAATCTCCACATAAATGCACCTCCTCTGTGATAGTCTCAGGGTTCTGTTTGATGCACAGAGAGCATCATGAAGACCAAGGAACACAACAGACAGGTCCGTGATACTGTTGTGGAGAAGTTTAAAGCCGGATTTGAATATTATTATTATTATTATTATGCATTTATATAGCGCCATTTATTCCATGGCGCTTTACATGTGAAAAGGGGAAATATAGACAAGTATAGTAAACATGTGTAAGACAAGGGACACACAAGTACATAAGGAGAGGGGACCCTGCCCGCGAGGGCTCACAGTCTACAGGGATGGGTGAGGATACAGTAGGAGAGGGTAGAGCAGGTCATGCTGTGGTTCAGTAGACCGAGGATCATTGCAGGCTGTATGCTTGTTGGAACATGTGGGTCTTTAGGTTCTTCTTGAAGGTTTCCGTTGATGGTGAGAGTCTGATGTGTTGTGGCAGGGAGTTCCAGAGTATGGGGGAAGCACGGGAGAAGTCTTGTATGCGGTTGTGGGAAGAAGAGATAAGGGGGGAGTAGAGAAGGAGATCTTGAGATGATCGAAGGTTGCGTGCGGGTAGGTACCTAGAGACCATGTCACAGATGTATGGAGGAGACAGGTTGTGGATGACTTTGTATGTCATGGTTAGGGTTTTGAATTGGAGCCTCTGGGCGATAGAAAGCCATTGAAGGGCCTGGCATAGGGGGGAGGCTGGGGAATAGCGGGGAGACAGGTGGATTAGTTCGGCAGCAGAGTGTAGGATGGACTGGAGTGGAGCCAGAGTGCTAGAGGGGAGGCCAGAGAGTAGGAGGTTGCAGTAGTCAAGGCGGGAGATGATAAGAGCATGCACTAGTGTTTTTGTGGTTTCATGGTTGAGGAATGAGCGGATCCGGGAAATATTTTTGAGTTTGAGGCAGCAGGAGGAGGCGAGGGCTTGGATATGTGGTTTGAAAGAGAGCGCAGAGTCGAGGATCACCCCAAGGCACCGAGCGTACGGGACTGGGGAAAGAGAGCAGTCGTTGACATTGATGGATAGGTCTGGTGGAGGGGTAGAGTGAGATGGGGGAAAGATGATGAATTCTGTTTTGTTTGAGAAAGCGACCAGAGAAGAAGGCTGAGATAGCAGACAGACATTGTGGGATTTCAGTCAGTAAGGAGGCGAGGTCGGGTCCAGATAGGTAGATCTGCGTGTCATCGGCATAGAGGTGATTCTGCAAACCGTGGGATTCTATGAGCTGTCCCAAGCCAAAGGTATAGATGGAGAATAGTAGGGGTCCTAGGACAGAGCCTTGGGGAACACCGACAGACAGGGGGCGAGGTGAGGAGGTGGTGTGTGAGAGGGAGACACTAAATGTTCAGTCTGTTAGGTATGATGATATCCAGGAGAGGGCCAGGTCTGTGATGCCAAGAGATGAGAGAGTCTGTAGCAGGAGGGAATGGTCTACGGTGTCAAAGGCAGAGGACCGGTCCAGGAGAAGGAGGACAGAGTAGTGTCGCTTGCTCTTGGCGGTTAGTAAGTCATTAGTGACTTTAGTTAGGGCAGTTTCAGTTGAGTGATGCGGTCGGAAGCCAGATTGTAACCGGTCAAAGAGGGAACAGGAGGAGAGGTGGGAGGACAGTTCAAGATATACATGCTGTTCCAGTAGTTTTGAGGCATAAGGGAGAAGAGATATTGGGCGATAGTTAGACACAGAGGATTGGTCAAGGGAGGGCTTTTTGAGGATGGGTGTGATTGAGGCATGTTTGAAGGATGAGGGAAAGACACCATTTGTAAGTGAAAGGTTGAAAAGGTGTGTTAGAGATGGGATGAGGACTGTGGCCAAGTTAGGGATGAGGTGAGACAGGAGTGGGTCGAGGGCACAAGTGGTGAGGTGTGATCTTGACAGAAGGGCGGAGAGCTGATCTTCTGTCATGGTGGAGAAGCTGGCTTTTGCAGAACAGGGCTGAGCAGCTAAGAGGGGCATTGAGGGCTGCGTGCCAAAGTTTTGTCTGATCGTGTCGATCTTCTGCTTAAAGAAGGAGGCAAAGCCTTCGGCAGAAATGAGAGGAGCGGGAGGAGGTGCTGTGGGACGGAGTAGAGAATTGAAAGTGTTGAAGAGTTGTTTAGGGTTGTGAGACAGATAGGATATGAGAGATGCGAAGTAAGTTTGTTTTGTGGCAGAGAGCGTGGACTTAAACCTCATTTGGATATAAAATGATTTACAAAACTATAAACATCCCAAGGAGCACTGTGCAAGTGATCATATTGAAATGGAAGGAGTATCATACCACTGCAAATCTAACAAGACCCGGCCGTCCCTCTAAACTTTCATCTCCAACTAGGAGAAGACTGATCAGGGGTGCAACCAAGAGGCCCATGATCACTCTGGATGAACTGCAGAGATCTACAGCTGAGGTGGGACAGTCTGTCCATAGGACAACAATCAGTCGTACACTGCACAAATCTGGCCTTTATGGAAGATTGGCAAGAAGAAAGCCATTTCTCAAAGATATCCATAAAAAGTGTTGTTTAATGTTTGCAACAAGCCACCTGGGATACACACCAAACATGAGGAAGAAGGTGCTCTGGTCAGATGAAACCAAAACTGAACATTTTGGCAACAATGCCAAACGATATGTTTGTAACATAGTAACATAGTAACATAGTTTTGAAGGCTGAAGGAAGACCTCATGTCCATCTAGTTCAGCCTATTTTTAGTGCAGCCATTCTGCATTGTTGATCCTGGGGAAGGCAAAAAACCCACAGAATAGAAGCCAATTTTCTCCATAGGGAAAAAAATTCCTTCCCCTAAGCTGGGTCAACCATCTACCTATAATATTCTGTTATTCGTAACCTTCTATACTGTTACTCACAAGAAAAGCATCCATTCCTTTCTTAAATTCATTCAGTGAGTTGGCCATCACCACTTCCTCAGGAAGAGAATTCCAGAGCCTCACTGCTCTACCGTGAAGAACCCTCTTCTATGCTGGTGCAGAAATTGTCTTTCCTCCAAACGAAGAGAATGCCCCCTTGTTCTTGTCACAGTCCTTGGTACAAACAGTTCATTGGAGAAATCTCTGTATTGCCCTCTGATATACTTGTACATATATATTAAGTCTCCCCTAAGTCTTCTCTTTTCTAGAGTAAATAGACCTAATTTTGATAACCTTTCTGGGTTTTGTAGTGAACCAATTCCATTTATTATTTTAGTAGCCCGCCTTTGAACCCTTTCAAGTTCAGTAATGTCTTTCTTGAGCACCGGCGTCTAAAATTGCACACAATACTCCAAGTGTGGTCTGACGAGTGATTTGTACAGAGGGAGAATTATGTTTTCATCTCGTGTCCCCAGACCTCTTCTAATGCATCCCATGACCCTATTTGCTTTGTGGCAGCTGCCTGACACTGGGCACTCCAATTTAGCTTCTTACTGACTAAGATGCCTAAGTCTTTTTCCATGTCTGATTTCCCCAGCAGTTTCCCATTTAGTAAGTGATTGTAGCATCTGTTTCTCCTTCCCATGTGCATAACCTTACACTTGTCTGTGTTAAACCTCATTTGCCATTTTTCAGCCCAATTCTCCAATTTACTCAAATCTGTCTGTAGTTGCAAACTGTCCTCCTTTGTGTTAACTACCTTACATAGTTTTGTATCATCTGCAAATACTGATATTTTACTGTGTAAGCCATCCACTAGATCATTAATAAATATATTAAATAGGGAGCCCAATACAGAACCCTGTGGTACCCCACTAGTAACCCTGGCCCAATCTGAGTATGCACCATTAATAACCACTCTTTGCTTTCTATCACTAAGCCAGCTACCTACCCATCTACACACATTTTCCCCTAGCCCAAGCTTTCTCATCTTACTTACCAATCTCTTATGTGGGACAGTGTCAAATGCTTTAGAGAAGTCGAGATAAATGACATCCAATGATTCTCCTTGGTCCATTTGAGAGCTTACATCCTCATAGAAGCTGATCAGGTTAGTTTGACAGGAGCGATCCTTCATAAATCCTTGTTGATATGGAGTTAAACATTTATTAACATTGAGATATTCCATAATGGTATCCCTTAGAAACCCTTCAAAAATTTTACCCACAACAGATGTTAAGCTTACCGGCCTATAGTTTCCAGGTTCCCTTTTACACCCCTTTTTGAATATTGGTACCATATTTGCTTGCCGTCAATCAAAAGGAACAGACCCTGTTTCTATAGTCTTTAAATATAAGGAATAGAGGCCTGTCTATCACATTACTTAACTCCCTTAATTCCCGAGGGTGAATGCCATCAGGGCCTGGAGATTCGTCAATTTTAATCTTACTAAGGCGGTTCTGCACTTCTTCCTGGGTTAGGCAGGTAATACTCAATGGGGAGTTTACATTATCACTCTGCATTTCCCCTGGCAAATCCTTTTCCTGTGTGAACACTGTTGAGAAAAAAATATTTAAAACATTTGCTTGTCCCACATCGCTCTCTATGATTTCACCCTCATTGTTCTTTAAAGGGCCGACACCATCAATTTGAATCTTTTTACTGTTTATATAATTAAAGAACAGTTTGGGGTTTGTTTTACTTTCCTTAGCAATGAGTCTCTCAGTTTCCACTTTTGCTAAATGTATTTGTTTTTTACACATTTTATTTTTTTCTCTATAACTTTTTAATGCTTCTTCATTGCCTTCTTGTTTTAGCTTCCTAAATGCCTTGCTCTTGTTATTTATTGCCCTTTTTACATCCTTATTTAGCCACATTGGTGTTCTCCTGTTCCTAGCCCTTTTATTTCTGTACGGTATGGCTAGCTCGCTGTGGGTGTGTAAAACTGATTTAAATATTTCCCATTTATTTTCTGTGCTCCTATTTTTGAGGACATTGTCCCAATCAATTCGGCGAAGGTCCTCTCTAAGCTGATCAAACTTTGCTTTCCTGAAATTCAGCGTTTTCGTAACCCCCTTCCATGGCACCTTACTGAAGGACAAGTGGAATTGTATTATATTGTGGTCACTGTTCCCTAGGTGCCCATCGACTCGTACATCTGTTATTCTATCTGGCCTGTTGCTTAAAATTAAGTCCAGAAGGGCTGTCCCTCTAGTTGGGCCGTGCACAAGTTGTGACAGATAATTATCCTTGGTCACTGACAGAAACTGGTTTCCTTTCTGAGATACGCAGGTTTCAGTTTCCCAGTCTATGTCGGGGTAGTTGAAGTCCCCCATAATAATCACCTCATTGGGATTTGCTGCTTTGTCTATTTGTTTCAATAATACATTTTCAGTGGTTTCTGTTATATTTGGTGGCTTATAACAAACCCCTATGAGGATTTTATTACTTTTCCCTCCTTGTATCTCCATCCATAGAGACTCCACCTCTTCATTTCCCTCTTGTATATCTTCTCTTAGTGTGGGCTTTAAAGTGGACTTTATATATAGACAGACTCCACCACCTTTCCTTTTTTTACGATCCCTCCTAAACAAATCATATCCTTGCAAGTTAGACACCCAGTCATAGCTGTCGTCTAACCATGTCTCAGTTATTCCTACTATTACATCTGGCGTAATGGCAACACAGCTCATCACCCTGAATACACCATCCCCACTGTCAAACATGGTGGTGGCAGCATCATGGTTTGGGCCTGCTTTTCTTCTGCAGGGACAGGGAAGATGGTTAAAATTGATGGGAAGATGGATAGAGCCAAATACAGGACCATTCTTGAAGAAAACCAGTTGGAGTCTGCAAAAGACCTGGGACTGGGACGGAGATTTGTCTTCTAACAAGACAATGATCCTAAACATAAAGCAAAACCTACAATGGAATGGTTCACAAATAAACGTATACAGGTGTTAGAATGGCCAAGTAAAGTCCATACCTGAATCCAATCGAGAATCTGTGGAAAGAACTGAAAACTGCTGTTCACAAACGATCTCCATCAAACCTCACTGAGCTCGAGCTGTTTGCCAAGGAAGAATGGACAAGAATTTCAGTCTCTCGATGTACAAAACTGATAGAGACATACCCCAAGCGACTTACAGCTGTAATCGCAGCAAAAGGTGGCGCAACAAAGTATTAAGTTAAAGGGGCCGAATAATATTGCACGCCTCACTTTTCAGTTTTTGAATTTCCACAAAAATTTAAAATAACCATATAATTTCGTTCAACTTCACAATTGTGTTCCAATTGTTGATTCTTCACCGAAAATTTACATTTGCTATCATTATGTTTGAAGCATGATATGTGGGAAAAGGTTGAAAAGTTCCAGGGGGCCGAATACTTTCGCAAGGCACTGTACATATATATATATATATATATATATATATATATATATATATAAAACTTCCTTATCACCCCTCAATGGAGGTGGTCTTTTTTTTGTCCTTCCTCATTCTCAGGTCCATTACCAGAGGCCTGGGAGTTTGATGGTTCTGCGCAGGAACTTAGTTGTTACCAGCATTATGCTTTTCAAGGACAGAGACTTCAGATGTTGGTCCTGGGATCTGTTGTAGCTAGTGTTGAGCATTCCGATACCGCAAGTATCGGGTATCGGCCGATACTTGCTGTATCGGAATTCCGATACCGACTTCCGATATTTTTTCAATATCGGAAGTCGGCATCGGAATCGGAAGTTCAAAGTTGATTGACAGCCTGACGTCATCATGATGCGCGGTGTGTGCGCATCATGATGCGCCGTCATTTCGGGCCTTCCGGGGGTCTCTGCCGGCCTGCCGGGGGGCTGTGCCGGCCTGCCGGGGGGCTGTGTGGACTGCCCGGGGTCTGTACCGGCCTGCCGGGGGGCTGTGCACCCTGTGGGGGTCTGTACCGGCCTGCCGGGGGGCTGTGCCGGCCTGCCGGTGGTCTGTGCACCCTGTGGGGGTCTGTACCGGCCTGCCGGGGGGCTGTGCCGGCCTGCCGGGGGGCTGTGCTGATGTCCGGGGGTCTGTGCAAGCATCGTCCGATGGGACTACAAGTCCCATCTGGCGATGCCTGCTACCATGACAGTGATTGACACATTAGCCAATGATGGGACAGTAGTAGTCCCATCATCCGGCTAATGTGTTAAATGTTAAAAAAAAAAAAAAAATACTACATACATACTACATGCTACATACATACTACATATATACTACATGCATGCTACATACATACTACATGCTACATACATACTACATATATACTACATACATACTACATACATACTACATGCATGCTACATACATACTACATGCTACATACATACTACATATATACTACATGCATGCTACATACATACTACATGCTACATACATACTACATGCTACATACATACTACATATATACTACATACATACTACATACATACTACATGCATGCTACATACATACTACATGCTACATACATACTACATATATACTACATGCATGCTACATACATACAGGGTGCACAGCCCACCGGAGCCTGCACAGCCCCCCTGGCAGGCCGGTACAGACCCCGGGCAGGCCGGCACAGACCACCGGAGCCTGCACAGACCCCCTGGCAGGCCGGCACAGCCCCCCGAAAGGCCCGTACAGACCCCAGAGAGGCTGTACAAGGGAAAAACAGGATTTTTCTTATTCCGATACCGGAAGTCCCATAGACTTGAATGGGACTTCCGGTATTTTTTTTTAAGATCGGCCGATCCATTCCGATCCGATACTTTGAAGTATCGGACGGTATCGCTCAACTCTAGTTGTAGCCATCTTCCCAATTTAGTGGCATCTGCACCAAGTGCTCCTATCACCACAGGAATCACTGTTGCCTTCACCTTCCACATCTTCTCCAGTTCTCCTATGAAGCCTTGGTATTTCTCCAGTTTCTCATATTCCTTCTTTCTGATGTTGCTGTCACTTGACACTGCCACATCTACTATCATTGCTGTCTTCTGATCCTTGTCTACTATCACAATGTCTGGTTGGTTAGCCAACACCTGCTTATCCGTCTGGATCTTGAAGTCACACAGGATTTTAGCCCTTTTATTCTCCACCACTTTTCTGGGGTCTCCAACTTGGACTTGGGGGACTTAGCCCATATGCTGTGCAGATGTTCCTGTATACAATTCCCGCTACTTGGTTGGGGTTGGTTATACGCTGTTACTGCTGCCATTTTGCATCCTGCCACTGTGCTGGAATGTTTCTGAAGTTTCTTTGCATAGTCTGCACCTTGAGTTTTGTCTTGTGTGGTAGATTCCTGCTTCTGTGGACCTGGTACTTCCTCTTGTGCTACTATGATTAGTGCCTCTGTGCTGTCTCGGAGTCCAGCTTTCTTCATCCATTGGTAGGATTTCTCCATGTCAGCCACCTCCATTATCTGTCGATGGTATGTGGCGCCCCTGAGGGTCCAGTCACCACAGAGGTACTGCACCTCACCCAGAGGTGTGGTATCCCACAGCCAGGTAAGGTGGAGACACCTGACCATCATTCCATCCTACATCCCACACACACAAGTAGTGTAGCAGAGCACCCTTTATAGCCCCTGTTTGGAACACGAAGAGTGCTGGGAGGTGGGCAGAGCATAGATTGAGAGCGGGATAATTATAGGAAGTGAAGTGAGATTCCCTCTGAGGGAGGGAAGGAGAAGGACATGTCTGCAGCAGCTCTACAGATTGGAGGCTGCTAGACGGATTAGATTATAAGAAAACTCCCAAAAGGAAAGAAGGTTCTTCTGGGACATGGCTGGAGCATACTCCCAGTGGGTCCCTTCTCCACATTGACTACAGGTCAGGTGGAGGGAGAAACTGGTCGCAAAGGGTCACGGCCCCTAGCCTAGCTAGCGTACCTCAGGGCGCTACTAGGAAGCTGATAGCTTTGGTTACTTTATAGACCATCGCCCCTACCACAGTTAGTCCGACTGGAAAGGCAGCTATATAGGATCACAGAAACGGAAGGGTACGCGTTGTCTGACAGGATTCACAGCTGCTGGCCTAGAACGATAACTGTGAAGTGCTGGAAAGGAAGGAAGGAGTGAAAGCAGCATATTGTGTGGAGACGGCCAAGAAATGTACATACTGACAGGGAGTGCTGGAAGGGTGTACTTCATCTTATCTGGAAATTATCTGGACCCCTCACCTGCAGAATGCAGCACTGAAGCGGGCATCTGTATCGCAAACAGAATTGTCAGTAAAGCCCGTGGAACTACATGCAATTGTGTCATCACCCTTCTTTCTGCGCCTCTCACCCAGCACTGCTACATCCTCCACTCATAGAATCATAGAATCGTAGAGTTGGAAGGGACCTCCTGGGCCATCTGGTCCAACCCCCTGCTCAAAGCAGGATTCGCTAAATCATCCCAGTCAGATGTCTGTCCAGCCTCTGTTTGAAGACTTACATTGAAGGAGAACTCACCACTTCTCGTGGCAGCCTGTTCCACTCATTGATCACTCTAACTGTCAAAAAGTTTTTTCTAATATCTAATCTGTGTCTCCTCCCATTCAGTTTCATCCCATTGCTTCTAGTCTTTCCTTGTGCAAATGAGAATAAAGTTGATCCTTCTACAATGTGACAGCCCTTTAGATATTTGTAGACAGCTATTAAGTCTCCTCTCAGTCTTCTCTTTTGCAAACTAAACATTCCCAAATCCTGCAACCTTTCCTCATAAGACAGGGTTTGCAGACCGGTCACCATTCTGGTCGCTCTTTTCTGAACTTGCTCCAGTTTGTTGATGTCTTTTTTAAAATGTGGTGCCCAAAACTGGACACAATATTCCAGATGAGGTCTGACCAAAGAGGAGTAGAGGGAAATAATGACTTCACGTGATCTAGACTGTATGCTTCTGTTAATACATCCTAGAATTGCATTTGCCTTTTTTGCTGCTGAATCACACTGTTGACTCATATTCAGTCATGTGCTGTCACTTAGCCCTATTCCTCCCATTCTATATATGCTTTTTCCATTTTTATTGCCCAGATGTAGTACTTTGCATTTCTCCCTGTTAAAAACCATTCTGTTAGTTGCTGCCCACTTCTCCAGTTTATTTAAATCTTTTTGAATCCTCTCTCTCTCTTCTCTAGTATTAGCTATCCCTCCTAGCTTTGTGTCATCAGCAAATTTAATCAGTTTACCCTCAATTCCTTCATCTAAATCGTTGATTTCACTCCACACTATCTCACCATCTACAAACTCATCTCAACTGCCCTGGGACTACAGCTCTGCCTGTGGAGAGCTTTTACAACTCTGCTGTATCACACCATCTGTCCCGTAGAAGCGACACTGCAGCGCTGGTCACTCTGACCAGAAACCACAGGTGGCGTCACGAATTCCTACATATAAACTCTATTCTCATCTAATTGCACCCATTTTACATGACCGCCTGGGGCCACGGACCACGTCATTGCTGCTGTGACACATCCCTTTAAGACGACCGGCCCAGTACCGAGTATCCCACGGCCCCTGGGGCGCGTCAGGTACATCCCACGCAGCTGCTTGTCTTGCCATGGCACTTCATGTTCCTGTTCTTCCTTCCAGATCTGTTGTTTGTTGCTGCCTTAGGCTTTCTCTCAGCATCTCATCTTTTGGTGCTATTTTTCTGATGTATTCCTGAATACTCCTTGTTTCATCCGTGATGGTGGCTTGGATGCGTTTCAAACCTACACCACTCTCCTTTCTGTTGGTATACAATCTTTGGGTGCTAAACTTAGGGAGGAGACCTCTGTGCATTGTGAGGAGCTTTTGTGTCTTCACATCTGCAGCTTCCATCTCTTCTTTTGGCCAGCACACTATTCCAGCAGGGTATCTGATAACTGGCAGGGCATATGTATTGATGGTGCGGATTTTATTCTTCCCATTGAGCTGGCTCTTCAGGACCTGTTTTACCCTTTGATGGTATTTGGATGTTGCTGCTTTTCTTGCCTCCTCATCATGGTTACTGTATCCCTGTGGGATGCCGAGGTACTTGTAGCATGTCTGCACATCTGCTATGTGCCCTGCTGGTAATTCCACTCCATTAGTCCTGACTACCTTGCCTCTCTTTATTACCCACCGGCTGAACTTCTCCAGTCCGAAGGACAACCCGGTGTCTTCACTGTAGATCCTTGTCAGGTGGATTAGTGAATTGATATCTCATTCATTTTTCTCATACAGCTTGATGTCATCCAGTCATCCATGTAGAGAAGGAACTGATGGTGCTTCCACTCTTAAACTTGCATCCATAGCCAGACTCTGTAATTAACTGACTGAGGGAGTTAAAGCCTATGCTGAATAGTAATGGGGACAGGGCATCACCTTGGTATATGCTGCATTTTATGGTCACTTGTCCTAGTTGCCTGGAGTTGACTTCCATTGTTGTTCTCCACAGCCCTATTGAGTTTCTGAGGAAGGTTTTTAATTTCCTGGCTCTCTACAATGACAATATATACAGTATTTATAATCTGTTTTTCTATGCATTTTCTACATTTAGTTTTCCTTTAAGAGAAAAGTTAATGGAACACCATTTAGACTCCTAGAAAGGTAAATTGTATAAGGCATAACCAAACATCTAGAATTAGCAGTGAGCTTCTTGATCCAACTTACAGTTGTGCTCAAAAGTTTACATACCCCAACAGAATTTTTGCTTTCTTGGATATGAATGATAACACTAAAACTTTTTCTCCATTCATGGTTAGTGGTTGGGTGAAGCTATTTATTGTCAGCCTACTGTGTTTTCTCTTTTTAAATCATAGTGACAGCCCAAAACATCCAAATGACCCTGATCAAAAGTTCACATGCCCTGGAGACTTTGGCCTGATAACATGCACAGAATTTGACACAAATTGGTTTGAATGGCTACTAAAGGTAACATCCTCACCTGTGACCTGTTTGCTTGTAATCAGTGTGTGTGCATAAAAGCTGAGTGAGTTTCTGGGATCCAGACAGACTCTTGCATCTTTCGTCCAGCCACTGATGTTTCTGGATTGAGAATCATGGGGAAAGTAAAAGAATTGTCAATGGATCTACGGGAAAGGGTAGTTGAACTGTATAAAAAATGGATACACAAAGATAACCAAGGAATTGATAATGCCAGTCAACAGTGTTCAAACTGTGATTATCAAATGGAAAAATCAGGGGCTCAGGAAAAACAAAAACGCGGTCAGGTAGACCAACAAAGATTTCGTCCACAACTGCCAGGAAAATTATTCGGGATGCAAAGAAAAACCCACAAATAACATCAGCTTAAATACTGGACTCTCTGAAAACTAGCAGTGTGGCTGTTTGAAGATGCACAATAAGGAGGCACTTGAAGAAAAATGGGCTGCATGGTCGAGTCACCAGAAGAAAGCCATTACTGCACAAATGTCACAAAGTATCTTGCCTACACTACGCAAAACAGCACAGAGACAAGCCTCAAAACTTCTGGAACAAGGTGATTTGGAATGATGAGACAAAAATTTAACTTTTTGGCCACAACCATAAACGTTACATTTGGATAAAGGTCAACAAGGTCTATGGTGAAAGGAACACCATTCCTACTGTAAAGCACTGAGGTGGATCGCTGATGTTTTTGGAGTCTGTGAGCTACAAAGGCACAGGAAACTTGGTCAAAGTTGAAGGAAAGATGAATGCAACACTTTATCAGAAAATACTGGAGGCAAATTTGCAATCATCAGCCGAGAAGCTGCGTATGGGACGTACTTGGACGTTCCAACAGGACAACGATCCAAAACAAAAGGCCAAGTCGACCTGTCATTGGCTACAGGAGAACAAAGTGAAGGTTCTGGAGTGGCCAGCTCAGTCTCTCTGACCTCAATATCATTGAGCGACTCTGAGGAGATCTCAAGCACGCAGTTCATGTTAGACAGCCCTGGAATTTACAGGAACTGGAGGCTTTTTGCGAAGAAGAGTGGGCACCTTTCCCATCTGAGAAAATAAAGAACCACATCCAAAATGACCACAAAAGACTTCAAGCTGTCATTGATGTTAGAGTGGGAAATACATGGTATTGAGAAATGGGGTATGTGAACTTTTGATCAGGGTCATTTGGATGTTTTGGGTTGTCATTATGATTTAAAAAGTGAAAACACAGTAGTTTGACAATAAATGGTTTCATCTAACCACTAACCGTGAGTGGAGAAAAAGTTTTGGTGTTATCATTCATATTTTCTGAAAAAAAAAGCCAAGAAAGGCCAAGAAAGCAAAAAGTCTGTTGGGGTATATAAACTTTTGAGCTCAACTGCATAGTCAGTGATATTACTATTGTAGATGTCATATTGAACCATTGATTAATAGAAAAGGCTGTCATGCAATACTACATATCTCTAACCATCAGTATCCAGAGGTGAGAATCATCTAAGTTCTCTTGTCATTGGTGAGATGACCACTTAATGTTGACTTTAGAACCAGCTTACTGGCAATGTTTATTGGTGGCAACAGAGAAGAATGGAATCACAGGTTCACTATTATTACAGTAAACTCAATCACAGTATGAACAATGGTCTTTATGTCCAACTTCAAGGGTGCCAGCACGAAGCATAATAAACTACAATACCTGAGATTAAGTGGTAGCCATAACATTTCAAGGGCTACATGTTGTAAATGTCTATCCACCATATATTATTTACCCAAGGGAGCTACAGCCAAGAAATGGACATCCGAGGGCTTAGATAAGAATAGCCCAGCTCTTACTCAGCGAATTTGTCTGAACAGTGATTAAATGTATACATTTATAATTAAAAGACAAAGTGTTCTTATGAACCCACAAAGCTGCCAGTAGGCTAATATTCCCTGCTGCACTGAGGAATGACAAAAAAAAAAAGAACAGAGCAGGTAGGAGTAGACTATAAAGCAAAACTTAGAATTTGCACCTTATTTTTTTTGTTTAGTTTTTTGGTATTTTAACCCCTCTCTGCCTTCCAACGTACTATATCGTCCATGTGACCTGGGCATGTCTGACCATGGATGGTATAGTACGTCTTATCTTTAATGCGATCACTGGGACCAAAATCGTGGTGATCGCATTAAAATTCTGGAGCCATCTTACCTGTGGGCAGATGGTGTCGGCATCCTGAGGTGTGTCCCCGTCCACCCGCACTCACGATCACTGTGATTGGCTGTTCAATTCTTAACAGCCAATCGCAGCCTCTCTCAATGTTTAGGGCAATCAGATTGCCAAAAACAGTGATGTACCAGCCTAGAGTCGAGTACCGATGTACTTGATCCTAGGCTGGTGCATGGCAACGCCAGGCATCGGCGAAAACTGCTCAGATTGGCGCGCTCGACAATCACAACGATCACGCCAATCGCAGGGCACAGCCACAGTGTTACTGTGCTGTGCCCTGCCGGAGACCTGCCTAGGATCGGTGCTGCAAGAGCACCAATCCTAGGCCGGTGCCTAGGAAAGGCCAGGCATGGCCTGGAGCTACTGATTGGTGCGATCGATGTAATCATCACGGTGTGACCGCGCTGTGCCCTGATGGTGAACTGCCTAGGATCGGAGCTCATCATCGATCACACCAATGACAGGTCACAGCAGCGGTATGACCGCTCTGTGACCTGTCCATAACCTGTCTGTGACTGCTCTGCAGGTCCTCACACTAGCTGAGGACTCCTGCAGAGCGGTCACACTGCTGGATTTCCTGCTGTGCTGGACCTTGTGGTGCCACAGAAGCCTGTGACACCATTATCCCTGCTGAAAAAAGAAGAAAGAAGAAAGAGGACAAGACAGAAGAAAGAAGAGAGACTACAACCGTAAGTGTTTTGATACCTGATCCCTGTCCAATCTCTCTTCATCCACCCCAATCCCCCCATCCTCCCTTCCCCCTTCCTTTTCCCCCTCTTTTTACCCCCTCCACCCACCATTTGCCCCACCGCTGTGCGCATATTAAGCAGCCGCTGAGCGTTGATTGGTGACGCAGTTCACCGATCAACACTCGTGCTCGCTTTTCTTTCTCGCCCTCATTGCGCCACCTCAATGTGCGCATCCAGCAGCCACTGAACTTTGATAAGTGACACAGTTCACTTTTCAGTGCTTGTGATTGCTGTTTTCCATTTTTCTTCCTCATCCCCTTACGCCACCCCCATGTGCACATCCATCAGCCGCCGAACTTTGATAAGTGACGCAGTTCACTCATCAGAGCTCGTGTCTGCTGTTTTAGACACTTTTATTTTTGCCACCTCCGTGCGCACATCCAGCAGCCGCCGAACTTTGATAAGTGAAACAGTTCACTAATCAGAGCTCATGCCTGCTGTTTTACACTTTGCTTTTCACAGATTTTTTTTTCTCCCTCTTTGCTTTTTTCCTTTAGCTTTTTCTTTTCAGACAAAGTTTGCACCAAGCACTATCCCCCTACACACAAACAATTAAAAATAAAGTACTTGATACAAGCACCATATTCATAAAAAAGTCCCACCCGTCACGTTCGTCCAAACAGCGCTATTCAGTGGAGGAGGCATATGCTTTCCTTGCCTCCAACACTGATAGCGAGGGAGAGGATCCCACATTTCTTTATTTCTCAGATTCTTCATCCTCTTCCTCATCTTTCTCTTCGGGTCCTGCGGAACCGCCAAGCAGACGTCCGAGGACAGAAGATGAGGCAGAGCCCACCATTCCAGAAGAAGAACCAGAGCACCCCATTATGTACCCCGTATGGACCTCGCCCCCCGAAAATTACGAGCAACTGATTCCTGATTTTGTGTCAGAATCAGGAATCAAGTTTGACACTACCGGCCTCACAGAAATAGACTTTTTCAAAGTCTTTTTCTCTAAGGATTTTGTTAACCTCATTGTGGGCCAAACTAATTTATATGCCCGTCAATTTTTGGCACAAAACCCGGTTCATCAATTTCTAACTAGTCTCCTGTAGTCGCAGTTGAAATGATGCAGTTTTGGGGCTTGGTCCTTCACATTGGTATCCTGAAGAAGCCAGAACTTTGGCAATATTGGAGAGTTGATGTTTTATACAATGCTCCAGTGTTCCGAATGGTCATGGTCCGGACGCGTTTTGAAGCCATCCACAAATTCCTGCATTATACCACAAGATGACCCCAACTTTCACGGTCTTTTCAAAGTTCGGCCGGTCATCGAACACTTCAGCAAAAAGTTTGCTGAACTGTACATGCCCCAAAGGGACATCTGCGTGGATGAGTCCTTAGTTTATTTTAAGGGAAGGCTCAAATTCCGTCAGTATCTGCCCAGCAAGAGGGCCAGGTACAGAATTAAACTCTATAAGCTGTGTGAGAGCAACTCAGGGTACACCCACAGGTTTAGAGTTTATGAAGGGAAGGACACGAGGATTGAACCCCCTGAATGTCCCCCTGTCCTGGGAGTAAGTTGGAAAATTGTCTGGGATTTGGTGCACCCACTGCTGGATGAAGGTTTTCACTAGAGATGAGAGACTTTGCCTTTTTTAGGGTCGAGTCGGGTTTCATGAAACCCGACTTTCTCAAAAGTCGGGTCGAACGAAATCGGCCGACTATAGGGAAAAGTCGGGGATCCGACTGAAACACGAAACCCAATGCTAATCAATAGGGAAGCAAAGTCGACAGGGAATGGAGGACAGTAAACATACCTACAGTGCCCACTTCAATGCCAAAAACATAAATTCTTATTACTGAAGCTTGTCAATCTTAATTTACTTTATAATAAGAGTTACGCACTGAAAACCGGGGGTTATTTGGATAAAGTTGTGGGGGGTAGGGCTGGCTCCAGGTTTTCAAGTGCTCTGGGCCAAAGTGCGCCCCTTTAACACATACCACAACTCATGATGCTCCGATACGGCACAGAACTATAGGTATAGTACAATGACAAATACTTCACTGCTTACATGACATGACTGATCTATTTTAAATTCTACAATAGCTCAAAAAAAGGACAGTATATTACTCCATACAGTATTATGGCCACCACATTGTGCGCCATACAGCATAATGAGCCCCATATATTTCTCCATACAGAATAATTGGAATGCTCCAGTATATGATGGGCCTCATGAATGATGCTTCAGTGTCTTATGGGCCCTAATAATGCTCCATATATAATGGGCCCCATTTCTAATGCTCCAGTGTATCATGTGCCCCATAGATGCTGCTCCAGTGTCTGATCTGCCCCATTTGGAATGCTCCAGTATATGATGGGCCTCATTGATGACGTTCCAGTGTCAGATGTCCCCCATTTGGAATGCTCCAGTATATGATGGGCCTCATGGATGATGCTCCAGTGTCAGATATCCCCCATTTGGAATGCTCCAGTATACGATGGGCCCCATATAACGTTCCATACATGATGAGCTCCACATAATGCTACAATATATGATGTTCCCCATGGACGATGCTCCAGTGTGTTATGGGCCCAAATAATGCTCCATATAAAATGGGCCCCATTTCTAATGCTCCAGTGTATAATGTGCCCCATAGATGCTGCTCCAGTGTCTGATCTGCCCCATTTAGAATGCTCCAGTATATGTTGGGCCTCATGGATGATGCTCCAGTGTCAGATGTCCCCCATTTTGAATGCTCCAGTATATGATGGGCCCCATTTTTATTTAACCCAGGCATGGTATGTGAAAAGAGCTCCATGGAGTAATCTGAAGTGTGTGCTGCCGCATCCTTCAATTTGGTGTGGGTGAAGGACACAAGGAAAGTGGTTGCTCCTGACCAGAAGCCTGCACTTACGATTTTTTTAAACTTAAGAAGAGGAGGCGATAGAGCTGGAGGCTGTTTCAGCAATGCAAGCCAAAAACTGTTCCTGAAGCTCCAGCTTTAAAAGCAGTCTACCTACTCCCATAAAATGGAGCCTTACAGGCCTTCCAGAGCTACACCATGATGCAGGCTCAACACCTCCTGCTTTAGCTGCTATTGTGTTTTTGGCACTACCAGCAGATGCACCACCACCACCATCAGTACCAGTTGGCCCCCCACGCCCACATCCACGTCCTCTTCCACCATACTTCCTCATGTTTTAGAAAATTGACCCAAAATACCAGCAGATATATGGTACTGTATCAGAAGCGTACAGCTCTATAAAGTCTAGGGATAACAGTAAATCTCCGTATATATTTCTTGAGTCATACACAGACGCTCACAGGCTCAGTATGGATTACCCAATAAAATAAAAAGGTGAAAAAGGGTACAGTATCACTAGATACAAGGTATATTTAGTATTGTGTAAACATTCTGAATCTCTGTATACATTTCAGGAGGCAAACACAAACGCCCTCAGGCCCAGTATGGAGTACACAAGAATATGAAAAGCTGTAAATGGGTAATGTAACACAAGCGTACACCTGTATACAGTGTTGGGCAAATTTGAAATCTCTGTATATATTTCCGGAGTTACCCGCAGACGCTCACTCAGTCTGGGTTTGACCATAATAAAAAATGTTGTAAAAAAGGTACTGGATAACAAGATAGCAAGTATATATATTATAGGGCACAATTGAAATCTCCATAAACATAGTCCCGTAGTCAGTCTCAGACGCTTACTCAGTATGGATTTGACTGTAATACTAAATGTCGAACAAAGGTACTGTATAACAAGATACAAGCTGTATCAAGTATAGGGTAAAAATTGGTGTCTCCGATTCACTGTATATATAGAAAGCGTAAACCATACACACTCACACACGCTCACTCACTATGGATGATACCGTAATAGAAAATTTGGAACAAAGGTACTGTATCAGCACATACCAGGTGTATCCAGTCTAGGGGTAATTGTAAATTTTTGTCTATACTTCCAGAGTCAGACACTCACACGCTCAGTATGTATTACACCAGAATTTAACAAGTAAAAAAAGGGAAAGGTAGTCGAAACGTACAACAGTATACAGTGTTGTTGTACTTTTAAATCTTCATATATATTTCAATCTCAGTAAGCCAGTCCAGACTCTCCGCTACTGGAAACTACATGGTTACAAGTACAGAGGGAAATTCGAGTGTTATCAGAAATTTGGGAATTTCTCATCACGGGAAAACCTCCCGGTAGATGTTGCAGAGGTGATGCAAACCCTCAATTACTGTGTCTGTGGAGACAGCGAAACGGTTCTTTGTGAAGAAAGGATTGCTTTATCGCAGTAGCGTGGATCACATCACCGTTACTCGTCTCCATCAAACTGTGATCACAGGGAGAGATGTACACACGGTCCTCACTGCCTATTATGATGTGTCTGGTCATTTTGGCGTGCCAAAGACAGAAGCCACAGGCCATATTTGATTCTATTGCATTGGCATGAGAGGAGACATTGAAAAATGGTGGCAGGAATGTCACACGTCTGTGACTATCACAACTGTGAATGGTGATCATAAAGCACCACTGCATCTGCTTGTAAGTTGACTGAATATGAGTCAACAGTGTGATGCAGCAGCAAAAAAGGCAAATGCAATTCTAGGATGTATTAACAGAAGCATACAGTCTAGATCACGTGAAGTCATTATTTCCCTCTACTCCTCTTTGGTCAGACCTCATCTGAAATATTGTGTCCAGTTTTGGACACCACATTTTAAAAAAGACATCAACAAACTGGAGCAAGTTCAGAAAAGAGCAACCAGAATGGTGACCGGTCTGCAAACCCTGTCTTATGAGGAAAGGTTGCAGGATTTGGGATTGTTTAGTTTGCAAAAGAGAAGACTGAGAGGAGACTTAATAGCTGTCTACAAATATCTAAAGGGCTGTCTCATTGTAGAAGGATCAACTTTATTCTCATTTGCACAAGGAAAGACTAGAAGCAATGGGATGAAACTGAATGGGAGGAGACACAGATTAGATATTAGAAAAAACTTTTTGACAGTTAGAGTGATTTTGAGTGGAACAAGCTGCCACGAGAAGTGGTGAGTTCTCCTCCAATGGAAGTCTTCAAACAGAGGCTGGACAGACATCTGACTGGGATGATTTAGCGAATCCTGCTTTGAGCAGGGGGTTTGGACCAGATGGCCCAGGAGGTCTCTTCCAGCTCTACAATTCTATGATTCTATGACGTCCATTACAAATGGTAGCCATTGATCATCTGAAGGTAGAGGCCAGCAGGACAGGCCATAGCTACATCTTAACCATCATCGATCAATACACCAAATTTCTAGTGGCCCTGTGAAGAATTTAACTGCCCAGATTACACAGCGGTGGAGCAGGGAGAAGTAATTATTGCAACTTGCAAGTGCTGTGGCCATGACCATGCAGGGGGGCACACTCATGGTCGACGGTACTGGCACAGGGCCCCTCATAGTACGCTGGTGTGTCTGATGATAAGTGGGCCCCCCCCACTGTCAGAGACACTGTATTGTACTATGAAGGGCCCTGTGCCAGTGCCATCGGCCATCTGTGGGCCCATCCACCTGTTCAGAGCAACGGCACTTGCCCCGGTGCACCAGGTGTTGACCCCAGCCATTGGGGGGGGTCGGCAGCCCATTTAGGGAGGTTTAAAAAATGGCATATGTTGATGTGTTGGCTGGACATTCAGCTGCTGCAAAGGGCGGAATTGGGCAAGTCCGAGGAAGAGGAGGACAAAAGCGAGGCAGTTTTCTGGGAAACTATGTATCATCAGGGGAAGGTGGGACAAAATCCTTTGCAACCCATGCATGGTTCATTTTAATGAAGGTTAGATCATCAACATTTTGGGTAGACAGACGGGTCCTTTTTTCTGTCAGGATTGATCCAGCAGCACTGAAGACTTTTTCAGATAACACACTAGCAGCAGGGCAAGCGAGCTCCTGTAAGGCATATTGTGCCAATTCAGGCCAGGCGTCCAGTTTAGAGGCCCAATAGTCAAAGGGGAATGACTTGTGAGGGAGAACATTGATATGGGAGAAGTAGTTTGCAACCATATTTGACAACTGCTGTCTCCTGTCACTTTTAATCAATGCATTATTAGCAGTCGTGTGAGCGGTACTTGAGAAATCATTCCACAGCATGGTCATTAAACCCCTGTCTCCAACGCCACTTCGGCTGTGTGCACCACGAACACCTCTTCCATTGTGCCCATTACAGCTCGTGGGAGAAACAGCACTGCTGCTGTGTGCTGGGAAAGCCTCAAACAACCTGTTTACCAGAGTTGCTTGTTTGTTAGCCAATATTATCTCTAGGTTCTCCTGTGGCATGATGTTGGGTAATTTGCCTTTGTAGCGTGGATCGAGGATGCAGGCCAGCCAGTAGTCGTCATCTCTCATCATTTTGGAAATGCGGGGGTCCCTTTTTAGGATCCGCAAGGCATAATCGTACATGTGGGCCAATGTTCCAGGTGTCAATGATGCACTGCCAGTGGTGGGTGGAGGAGCACTTTATGGCAAATCCACATCCCTACAGTCACGCACAAACACTGTACCTGGCCTTGGAATGCCAACATTTTCTCTTGCCCCCTAAGAAGCGTCCTCCTGCCCAAAATAATCATCCCCCTCATCCACCTCCTCCTCTTCCTCTTCTTCCTCCACCTCATCCAGGACAGTTCCCTGACCAGACAATGGCTGACTGTCATCAAGGCTTCCCACCTCCTCCTCTGCAGACGCCTGATCCTTAATGTGCGTCAAACTTTGCATGAGCAGACGCATAAGTGGGATGCTCATGCTTACGATGGCGTCGTCTGCGCTTACCAGCCATGTGCATTCCTCAAAACACTGAAGGACTTTACAGAGGTCTTTCAGCTTTGACCACTGCACACCCGACAATTCCATGTCTTCCCTCAAACTGCCTGCCCGTGTATCCTCCCACAAATGCATTACAGCCTGCCTCTGTTCGCACAGCCTCAACCATGTGCAGGGTGGAGTTCCACCTTGTTGCAACGTCTATTGTTATGAATGGGTCACAGAGGAGGAAAAATTAAACAACAAGCTAAGTCTCAGAAAACCAGAGAAGTTGGTAACTATGCAGATTGCAGATCCCTGAACTTAATCGCACAACTAGCAATAGTCATGGAGCGTTCCTACGATGTTCCTAGATGCTTCGTCACAGCCAGAGAGCTACATAAGCCTAAAGCAGGAAAAGAGGAAAACTAACTGCCCCAGAGCAGACCCCAAAGGAAAGACAGCCCCCCACATGTATTAACGGTGAAATAAGATGAAATTACAAACAAAGGCAGGAAAATAGGCTGAGCAAACGATGGGGCCCGGCTAACTAAACAGGACAGGAAAGGAAAGACACTGTCTGCAATCTGCCAAAAAAACCTACAAAAATATTGTCCGATAACATAATTAACCCTGAAGTCACTAGACTTCTACACCTATATCAGCATTTTGAAATATTCTGAGACAGAGCAAAAAGAGGCCAATCCAATAAGGGACAAAAAGCATCTTGGCAAATACTGATACATAGGAGTGGAAATTCAGCATAGCCCCAGCAGGGGCAGGCTGACCACACAAGAAACTGAACTGACCAACAAGCGCAAGTGTGAACAATAGCAAAAAACAAACTTAACTTGAGAAGACTGGAAGAGAGCTGAAATCCAGGACCTGAGAAGCAGACTGAATCACCAGCACTAGGATAGGGTGTCGGCTGTCTTATATCCAGTCTGATACTCCAAAGATCCAATCGTTATCTTCCTCATCAGGTGGCAGATAACTACCACTTAAACCAACCTCACTACCTCCTGTCACCACCAGAGGGAGAACGGGAGGGGAACTCTCAACTGGTGGAGCCGAAAATGAGTTCATAACAGTACCCCCCCTTGAGGAGGGGTCACCCCAACCCTCATCCATGCCACCAGGCTGATCAGGATGGGCCCGGTGAAAAGCATGAACCAATTTATTGGCATGAATATCAGAGGCAGAGACCCAAGAATTATCCTCCTGGCCATAACCCTTCCATTTGACCAAATACTGGAGTCTCCGTCTAACCAAACGAGAATCCAATATTTTCTCTACCTCATATTCCACATTGCCTTTAACCAATACAGGATCAGGAGGTGCCGCCAGAGGAACTACTGGCTCAACAAACCTCTTCAACAGTGACTTGTGAAATACGTTATGGATTTTGAACGTAACTGGAAGAGCCAATCGAAAAGAAACAGGATTAAGAATCTCCAAAATCTTATAAGGTCCAATAAATCTTGGCTTAAATTTTGGAGATGCAACCTTCATAGGAATATTCTTAGATGACAACCAAACCATATCATCCACTTTAAACCAAGGACCAATGGTCCTACACCAGTTGGAAAAACGCTGGGCCTTTTCCTGAGAGAGTGACAACTTATCCACCACTTGGTCCCTTATCTGATTCATTCTCACAACCACAGTGTCCACACCTGGGCAGGACGAAGATTCCACTTGCCCTGAAGAGAATCGAGGATGAAACCCAAAATTACAGAAAAAGGGTGACATCAGAGTGGCAGAACTAGCTCTATTGTTCAGTGCAAATTCGGCCAAGGGCAAAAATGAGACCCAATCATCTTGATCAGCAGATATAAAACATCTTAAATAAGACTCCAGGGTCTGGTTTGTTCTCTCAGTCTGCCCATTGGTCTGGGGATGAAATGCGGAGGAGAAGGATAACTGAATTCCCAGATTGGAACAAAAGGCTTTCCAGAATCTGGAAACAAACTGGACCCCTCTATCGGACACAATGTTCTCAGGAATCCCGTGTATCCGAACCACCTGTTGTAAAAACAAGGGCACCAACTCAGCGGAAGATGGCAATTTTGGGAATGGTACAAGATGGACCATCTTCGAAAATCTACCACAAATCACACAGATAACAGTCATTCTCTGAGAGACAGGAAGATCAGAAATAAAATCCATTGAGATATGGGTCCATGGCCTCTTGGGCACCGGCAGGGGCATCAGCAACCCACTAGAACGAGAACAGGGTTTAGACCGAGAACAAGTCCCACAGGACTGTACAAAATTCCTGACGTCATGAGATAAGGCAGGCCACCAAAACGACCGACTCACGAAATCTCTGGTGCCAAAAATACCCGGATGACCAGCCAATGCGGAGCAATGGACTTCAGACATCACTCTCTTTCTCCACTGGTCAGGAACATACAATCTTCCCATAGAGCAACGCTCAGGTTTATCCTCCTGAAATTCCTCCAGGGCGCGTCTCAAATGAGGCGAAATGGCAGAAAGAACTACCCCCTCACCTAGGATAGTAGTAGGCTCGGTCACATTAAGAGAATCAGCAAAGACACTCCTAGAAAGGGCATCTGCCTTAACATTCTTAGTGCCCGGAAGAAAAGAAACCACAAAATTAAAACGCGTGAAAAACAGGGCCCATCTAGCCTGTCTAGGATTCAAGCGTTTGGCCGACTCCAGATAAATCAGATTCTTGTGATCAGTGAGGACCACATATTGATGTCTAGCTCCCTCCAACCAATGTCTCCACTCCTCAAATGCCCATTTCATGGCCAACAATTCCCGATTCCCCACGTCATAGTTGCGTTCAGATGGGGAGAACTTTCGAGAAAAGAAGGCACAGGGATTCATATTAGAAGTCACAGGGCCTTTTTGGGACAAAACAGCTCCTGCACCAATCTCAGAAGCATCTACCTCCACTTGAAATGGAAGTGAGACATCAGGCTGCCGTAAAACTGGAGCTGAAGTAAATCTCCGCTTAAGCTCCTGAAATGCTGAGACAGCCTCAGGAGACCAATTCAACACATCAGCTCCCTTCTTGGTCAGATCAGTCAGCGGTTTGACAATACTAGAAAAATTACCTATAAATTTACGATAGAAATTAGAAAAACCCAAAAACTTTTGGAGAGCCTTCAAAGAAGTAGGCTGAACCCAAACATAAATGGCCTGTACCTTGGCCGGGTCCATTTCAATAGTCGACGGAGACAAGATAAATCCCAAAAATGAAATACTCTGTACACCAAAGAGGCACTTCAATCCCTTAAAAAACAGGGAATTCTCCCTCAAAATCCGGAACACAGTCCGGACATGTTCCACATGGGAATCCCAATCACTAGAAAAGACCAAAATATCATCCAGATAGATGATCAAAAACTTATCCACAAAGTCTCGGAAAATATCATTCATAAAGGACTGGAAGACAGAAGGGGCATTAGAGAGCCCAAAAGGCATCACCAGGTACTCAAAATGTCCCTCCGGAGTATTAAACGTTGTCTTCCATTCATCCCCGTGCTTGATGCGAATAAGATTATACGCCTCCCTGAGGTCAAGCATGGTAAACCAGCAGGCACTCTTAACTCTGGAGAATAAATCAGACATCAGAGGTAATGGGTACTGATATTTAACCATCATCTTGTTAAGCGAACGATAATCAATACACGGTCTTAATGAACCGTCTTTCTTGGCCACAAAAAAAAGCCCAGCGCCTAAAGGTGACGAGAATGGTCTAATATGACCCTTCTCCAACGACTCCTTAATATAGGATCGCATAGCATCATGTTCGGGGACAGATAAGTTGAAAAGCCGACGTTTGGGAAATTTACACCCAGGCATCAACTCAATTGCACAGTCATAACTCCTATGAGGAGGCAAAGACGCAGACTTACTCTCACTAAAAACATCAGAGAAATCAGCCAGATAATCAGGAATATCATGAGACTGAGGAGAGGTGGAGAAAACAGGAGCGTCCCTAAGAACACACTGACAACCCCAACTCACCACAGACACAGATTTCCCATCCAAAACTGGGTTATGAGTTTGCAACCAGGGGAAACCCAGAACAATAGTATCATGCAAATTATGCAGCACCAAAAATTTACACTTTTCTTGGTGATCTGGGGCACCTCGCATTATCACCTGGGTCCAAAACTAAGGTTTATTCTCTGCCAAAGGAGTGGCATCAATACCCCTCAAAGGAATAGGCGTCTGCAGAGGCATCATGGAAAAACCACAACGTTTAGCAAAGTCCAAAGCCATCAGATTCAGAGCTGCTCCTGAATCCACAAAAGCCTTAGTGGAAAATGTGGACAAGGAGCAGATCAGAGTAATTGCCAATAGGAACTTAGGTTGTACACTGCCCACAGCAAATGTGTGTGCAAAACATTTCTCTCGTTTAGGGCAGACAGAAATAGTATGAGAGGCATCTCCACAGAAAAACACAGCTTATTACGCCTTCTAAACTCCCAACGTTGCGCCCTAGACAAAACCCCATCACATTGCATAGGTTCAGACATTTGTTCAAATGGTGGCAGCGCCTCCTGTGTAGTTTTACGTTCACGTAAACGCCGATCAACTTTAATGGCTAATGACATAGAGCCATCCAGACCAGAGGGAACAGGAAATCCCACCATAACATCTTTTACGGTCTCTGACAAACCTTTCCAAAAGAGAGCTGCCAAGGCACCATCATTCCATGTAGTAAGGACCACCCACTTTCGGAATTTTTGACAGTACAACTCTGCAGGATCCTGACCCTGGTTTAATGCCAACAGGGTTCTCTCAGCTTCATCAACGGCATTAGGTTCATCATACAACAACCCCAAGGCCTGAAAAAATGTATCCACATTAGTCAGAATAGGATTTTCAGGTGTCAGAGAAAAAGCCCAATCTTGGGGATCGCCGCGCAGCAAGGAGATGACAATTTTAACCTGCTGCACAGAGCTCCCCGATGAGTTAGGCTTCAAAGCAAGAAATAATTTACAATTATTTTTAAAATTCAGAAATTTAGACCGATCCCCAGAAAACACATCAGGAGTAGGAATCTTGGGTTCAGCAGCATGTGACTGAATAAGGTAGGCAGAAATTCCCTGTACTTCAGCAGCAAGCTGCTCCACACGATCAGACAGTTGCTTAATCTCCATGAGGAAAAAAAAAATCCTCCTACGGCCCCAGAGAAAAAGAGGAAAAAATACATAAAAAAAAATTCTGACACTTTTTTTTTTTTCTTTTTTCTTTAACAATTCCTTCCTGCTTTTGAGTACCCTAGAATCTGCGGTATGGCTGGTGATTCTGTTATGAATGGGTCACCGAGGAGGAAAAAATAAACAACAAGCTAAGTCTCAGAAAACCAGAGAAGTTGGTTACTATGCAGATTGCAGATCCCTGAACTTAACCGCACAACTAGCAGTAGTCGTGGAGCGTTCCTACGATGTTCCTAGACGCCTCGTCACAACCGGAGGACTACATAAGCCTAAACCAGGAAAAGAGGAAAACTAACTGCCCCAGAGCAGACCCCAAAGGAAAGACAGCCCCCCACATGTATTGACAGTGAAATAAGATGAAATTACAAACGAAGGCAGGAAAATAGGTTGAGCAAACGATGGGGCCCGGCTAACTAAACAGGACAGGAAAGGAAAGACACTGTCTGCAATCTGCCAAAAAAACCTACAAAAATATTGTCCAACACTTCTGATAACAAAATTAACCCTGAAGTCACTAGACTTCTACACCTATATCAGCACTCTGAAATATTCTGAGACAGAGCAAAAAGAGGCCAATCCAATAAGGGACAAAAAGCATCTTGGCAAATACTGATACATAGGAGTGGAAATTCAGCATAGCCCCAGCAGGGGCAGGCTGACCACACAAGAAACTGAACTGACCAACAAACACAAGTGTGAACAATAGCAAAAAACAAACTTAACTTGAGAAGACTGGAAGAGAGCTGAAGTCCAGGACCTGAGAAGCAGACTGAATCACCAGCACTAGGATAGGGCGTCGGCTGTCTTATATCCTGTCTGATACTCCAGAGATCCAATCGTTATCTTTCTCATCAGGTGGCAGATAACTACCACTTAAACCAACCTCACTACGTCCTGTCACCACCAGAGGGAGAGCGGGAGGGGAACTCTCAACTGGTGGAGCCGAAAATGAGTTCATAACAGTCTATGATTAGGCAGTGCTTGGAGAGGTGGAGCAATCGCTGTAGCTTCTGCATACGACTGGAGTGTACGGCCGAGCAACGGATGCGCGAGCACAGTCTTCGCACCTTATGGAGCAGGGATGTTAACTCCGGATAATTATTAAGGAAGCACTGCACCACCAGGTTCAAAGTGTGAGCCAGGCAAGGTATGTGTGTGAGTTTTGCATGGGCTATGGCTGCCACAAAATTATGGCCGTTATCACTGACTACCTTGCCTGCCTCAAGATGTAGACTGCCCAGCCATGATTCAGTTTGTCGCTGCAAGTAGTCGGCCAGTAACTCCGCGGTGTGTCTGTTGTCGCCCAAAGACATCATCTTTAACACAGCCTGCTGACGCTTACCACTAGCTGCGGATGGAGTGCTCGTGCGACTGCGCTCTGTGGACAAGCTTTCGCTGATGGAGGAGGAGGAGCGAAAGCCTACAGCCAACCTATACCGTGGGCTAGGCAGCACTGTTCCACCGCCATTGTCCCCAGTGGAGCCTGCATCCACCACATTAACCCAGTGCGCAGTGATGGACACGTAACGGCCATGGCCATGCCTACTGGTCCATGCATCTGTTGTGAGGTGCACCTTTCCACTCACTGATTGTTTTAGTGCATGGACAATTCGGTCTTTCACATGCCAGTGGAGGGCAGGGATGGCTTTTTGAGAAAAGAAGTGCCGACTGGGTAGGTCATAGCGTTGGACAGCGTAGGCCATAAGGTCGTGGAAAGCTTCGCTTTCAGCCAAACGGTAGGGCATCATCTCTAATGAGATTAGTTTGGCAATGGAGGTGTTCAAGCAAAGTGTACGTGGATGAGAGGATGAGTACTTTCTTGTCCTACTCAGAGTGTCTGGTAGGGTGAGCTGGACTGGAGAGCTGCATATGAGGGAAGTAGCGGTGGACCGGACGGAGTGAGAGGGGGTTGGTGATGGTATTGGTGGTGATGGCCTAGATTCTGTGTTGTGTTGCAAAACCATTGTGATTCCCTGAGTGCTTTGGCCTTGCGACGACACCTCAACATTTAGTGCTGGTGGTGTGCTTCACAGTGGCAGTGGTCTTACAGTGGAGGAAACAATGGAGCGTTGCTGGCTACCTTGAGTCGGAGGAGCTGGTGCACACGTGCTACCTGAGGTTTTGTTGTTCGTCCACGCTTGCAAGTGTATGTTGATTAAATGTCTAAGCATGCAACTGGTATTCAAATTTCTGAGTTGTTTACCTCGGCTAAAGGTCCTTCCGCACTTCTTACAGGTAACCTTTGCATCATCAGTAGGATTTTGGACAAAGAAGTGGCACACTGCACTCTTCCTACTATGGTATACATTTTCTGGCCTTGCACGCTATGCTAAGTTGACCGTCTTGCCAAGTTGTCCTGCAACTCTTTTAGTTTTTGGTCCATGTTTTTGGACAGCTACAGGCCTGCCAGATAACCGCTGCTGCGATGTCAATGCCTGCTGCGGATCCTTCTCCTTATCTGAACTATTGCCAGCGCCACCCTCCTCCCCCAATGGATGCCAATCCGGTTCAAGAACTGGGTCATCCATCACCTCCTCTTCAAAGTCATCTGCACCTTCCTCTTTACCTTCCTCTGTGTCACCCTGTAAGGTGGTATAGTATGCGGGAAGGGGCACCTGAGTTTCATCAGGGTCAGATTCTGGCTCAATAGACTGCGAGGGCAATGTAGTGCTCTGGGTCGATGTACCAACAGAATCATCTAGCAGTGGCTGTGCATCAGTGCACTCCATGTCAGATTCATCTTGGACTGGGGAATTCAGGATTTGACTGGATAACCCAGGCATGGTATGTGAAAAGAGCTCCATAGAGAAATCTGAAGTGTGGGCTGCTGCATCCTTAACTTTTGGTGGGGGTGAAGGACAGAAGGAAAGGTGTTTTTCCTGACCAGAACCCTGCACTGACGACTCCGTGCTTGGAGGTTTTGAACGTTCAGAAGAGGAGGCAATAGAGCTGGTGGCTGTTTTGGCAATGTACTCCAAAACCTGTTCCTGATGCTCCGGCTTCAAAAGCGGTTTTCCTACTCCAAGAAAAGGCAACCTTACAGGCCTTCTTGGGCCAGACGATGACGCAGGCTCAACACTTCCTGCCTTAGCTGCTATTGTGCTTTTGCCAGAACCAGCCAATGCACCACCACCAGTACCAGCTTCGCCCCCCTGCCCACGTCCACGGACTCTTCCACTATACTTCCTCATGTTTGGGAAAATATACCAAAAATACCAGCAGAGAGATAGTACTGTAAGAGGAGCGTCCAGCTGTGTAAGGTGCATGAAAAAAATTAAATCTACGTATATATTTTGTTAGTCACAGATGTTCCCACAGTATGGACCGTAATCCAATATTCAGATATACGGAACTGTAGCAGAAGTATACAGCTGTATACGTTTTTTGTGTAACTAACAATCTCTGTATATGTATTTACGGAGTGTCACACACACATGCTGACTCTGTATAGATGTTACTGTAATGCGAACGGCAGATATAAAATACTGTTTGAGAATTAGACAGCTCTATATGGTGTTTGCATGGAAAATTGTCAAGCTCCGTGTATTTGTATACGGACTGACACACGCTGTCTCTGTCTAGTTTTCACCGTAATCAAATGGCAGATCTACGAAACTGTTTGAAAAGCGGACAGGACTCTAAAGTGTAGGTCTGGAAAAATGGAAAAACTCCTCGGCTTTTTTTTCTAGAGTAACACACAGATAGCTTCTATTTGTCCATGATACCAGCCGGTACACGGTAGTGTTTGAGGAGCGTATACCGCTATACGGTGTCTGTATGGAAAATTGTCAATCTCTGTCTATTTCTATAGGGACTGACACATGCTGTCTCTGTCTAGTTTTCACCGTAGTCAAACAGCAGATATACAAAACTGTGTGTGAGGAGCGTACACTGCAATACGGTCTGTGAAAAAATGAACGCTCAGTAACTCACCAGGACAAAATATTAAAAGTTGGAGTGCTTTGAAAAAAGCAGTTTGAACACCAGTGTGCACACAACAATGCAGCTAGCAGGTAGCCTTAGGCTATGTGCACACGTTGCGGATTCTGCTGCGTTTCCGCAGCGTTTTTGGCCCTGCGGAAACGCAGCAGTTCCGCAGACAAGGTACAGTACCATGTTAGCCTATGGCTCAATCAAATCCGCTGTGCTCACGCTGCGGTTTTTTCCGCGCGGTTTTGCTGCGGTTTACAAACCGCAGCATGTCTATTGTGCGAATTCCGCAGCGGTTTCACACCTTTAACATAGTAGAGGTGTGAAAACCGCAGGGTAAAACCGCAGGCTAATCCGCAGGAAAACCGCAGGTCACTTTTCCTGCGGTTTTACCTGCGGATCCGCCCTGGAAAAACCCGCAGGTGAATCCGCAGCATGTGCACATAGCCTTACAATGCAGCCTAATCACCACCAGCGCTGCTGCACAAAAGCAAAAATCCTTCCCTTTCACTGCACACTAACTGCACAGTGAAAAGCGCTATCAGCAGAAGCAGTTTTTTTTTCTTCTTCCGTGCCTAACGCTCTCCCTGTTCAGAATCAGCAGCAGCACCTCTCCCTATGCTAAGATCGGCAGAAGTAAGATGGCGGTCGGCGGTCACAGCCTTTTATACTCACTGTGACGCCACACAAAGCCAGCCAATCACTTCAATGCCCTTCTCTAAGATGGTGGAGGCCGCTGCCTATGTCATCGCGTTGCCCACAGTGTGCGTCCTCCATCATTGGCTGAAAAAAGGCGCTGGAAGTATCAGTCTAAACGCGACTTTGGCGCTCGGGTCACCAACATCATGGCCAACCTCACGCTATGGTCGGGTTTCGTTTCATGAAACCCGACTTTGGCGAAAGTCAGCGATTTTTTAAATTGACCGACCCATTTCGCTCTACTCTAGTTATCACCTCTGCATCGATAACTTTTATACCAGCATCCCACTCTTCAAATCCCTCTCTGCGTGAGGTACTGCAGCCTGCGGTACTGTCCGCAAGAATCAGAGAGGCCTCCCGAAAACACTACTTAGGCACATGCTCAGAAGGGGTGACAGCAGAGCCCTATGTAGGACTACCTGCTGGTGGTCAAGTACAAGGATAAAAGGGATGTCCTTCTTTTGAACACCATACATGGGGATGGCAGCATGCTCAGCACTGTACGAGGTACCTCTACACAGGTCTGCAAACCGGACTGTGTACTGGGGTACAACAAAAATATTGGGGTGTTGATCTCTCTAATCAACTCCTCCAACCGTACAGTGCTTTGAGAAAGGCCAAAGTCTGGTACAAAAAGATGGCCATGCACATTCGTACAAATGGCATTGCCCAATGCTTTCCTGCTGTCACGATGTGCAGGCTACGCCAATACGTTGTACCGTCAGTTCCAGGAGGTAGTGGTTAAGGCTCTGATATTTGGCACTCAGGAAGGAGCGGGCCCCAGTACTTCCAGAACTGAAGGTGCTTATATTGTAACAGGTCAGCAGTTCCTGGGGGTGGTCCTACCAACTGGAAAAAAGGTAAGCCACAATAAAGGTGCCGAATGTGTTACAAAAGGGGAATATGGAAGGACACCATTTATCAATGCGACACATGCCCCGAAAAACCCGGCCTGTATGTGAAAGATTGATTCAAACTGTACCACACCTCCATGCACTACTAATTTACTTAAATTTACATAACAGGAAACAGTAGATAAGTTCCAAAAAGGGGGTACATCTAGATAAGTTCCTTGGAGGTCTAGTTTCCAAAAAGGGGGCACTTGTTAGGCATTGCCACTGTTTAGGCACATCTAGTTAAGTTCCTTGGGGGTCTAGTTTCCAGAAAGGGGGCACTTGTGTCTTTTTTACTGTTTAGGCACATCAGGGGCTCTGCAAATGCAACATGACACCCGCAGTCCATTCCATCAGTCTGCATTCCAAAACGTCACTACTTCCCTTCCGAGCCCTGTCGTGTGCCAAACAGTATTTTTTCCCACATATGGGGTATCAGCGTATTCAGCACAAATTGGACAACAACTTTTGTGGTCTAATTTTTCCTCTTACCCTTGGGAAAATTAAAAATTAAGGACTAAAAGATCATTTTTGTGGGAAAAAAATAGGATTTTTTATTTTCATGGCCAGGCATCATAAACTTTAATGAAACACTTGGGGGTTGAAAGTTCTCACCACACATCTAGATAAGTTCCTTAAGGGGTCTAGTTTCCAAAATGGGGTCTACTGTTTAGGCACATCAGGGGCTCTGCAAACGGAACATGACGCCCACAGACCATTCCATCAAAGTCTGCATTTCAAAATGTCACTACTTCCATTCTTAGCCCTGACGTGTGCCCAAACAGTAGTTTTCTCTGATATATTGGGTACCAGCGTACTCAGGAAAAATTGGAAAACAAATATTTAGGTCCAATTTATCCTGTTACCCTTGGAAAAATTAAAAATTGGGGGCTAAAAAATCATTTTTTCGGAAAGAAAAATTTTTTTTTTTCACGCCCGGGCATTATAAACGTTAGTGAAACACTTGAGGGTTGAAAGTTCTCACCACAAATCTAGATAAGTTCCTTAAGGGGTCTAGTTTTCAAGATTGGGTCACTTGTGGGGGGTTTCCACTGTTTAGGCACATCAAGGGCTCTCCAAATGCGACATGGCTTCTGATCTCAATTCCATTTTGGTTTGAAAAAGTCAAACGGAGCGCATTCCTTTCCGAGCTCTGCCGTGCACCCAAACAGTGGTTCCCCCCCACATATGGGGTATCGGCGTACTCAGGAAAAATTGAACAACAACGTTTGGGGTCCAATTTCTTTTGTTACGCTTGGGAAAAAAATTGAGGACTAAAAGATCATGTTTGTGGAAAAAATCCGATTTTTTATTTTCACGCCCGGGCGTTATAAAGTTTAGTGAAACACTTGGGGGCTCAAAGTGATCACTACACATCTAGATAAGTTCCTTGGGGGTCTAGTTTCCAAATTGGGGTCACTTGTGGGGGGTTTCCACTGTTTAGGAACATCAGGGGTTCTCCAAACACGATATAGTGTCCGATCTCAATTCCAGCCAATTTTTATTTTGAAAAAGTCAAACGGCGCTCCTTCCCTTCCAAGCTCTGCCATGCGCCCAAACAGTGGCTCTCCCTCACAAATGGGGTATTGGCGTACTCAGGACAAATTGGACAACAACTTTTTGGGTCCAATTTCTCCTGTTACCCTGGGGAAAATACAAAATTGGGGACTAAAATATCGTGTTTGTGGAAAAAATATGATTTTTTTTTTCACACCCGGGCGTTATAAACTTTAGTGAAACACTCGGGGGTTCAAAGTGCTCACCACACATCTAGATAAGTTCCTTGGTGGGTTCTAGTTTCCAAAATGGGGTCACTTGTTGGGAGTTTCCACTGTTTAGGCACATCAGGAGCTCTCCAAATGCGACATGATGTCCGATCTCCATTCCAGCCAATTTTGGTTTGAAAAAGTCAAACGGCGCTCCTTCCTTTCCGAGCTCTGCCGTGTACCCAAACAGTGGTTTTACTCCACATATGGGGTATTGGCATACTCAGGAGAAATTGTACAACAACTTTTTCTGTCCATTTTTTCCTTTTAACCTTGTGAAAATAAAAAAAATTGTTGCTAAAAATCATTTTTGTGACTAAAAAGTTAAATGTTAATTTTTTCCTTCCATGTTGCTTCTGCTCCTGTGAAACACCTGAAGGGATAATAAACTTCTTGAATGTGGTTTTGATCAGCTTGAGGGGTGCAGTTTTTAGAATGGTGTCACTTTTGGGTATTTTCTGCCATACAGACCCCTCAGAGTGACTTCAAATGTAAGGTGGTCCCTAAAAAAAATGGTTTTGTAAATTTTGTTAGAAAAATGTGAAATCGTTGGGCAAATTTTAACCCTTATACCTTCCTAACAAAAAAAAATTGTTTCTAAAATTGTGCTGATGTAAAGAAGACATGTGGGAAATGTTATTTATTAACTATTTTGTGACATGTTTCTCCATTTAAAGGGCATGAAAATTCAAAGTTTGAAAATTTAAAATTTCCCTTTTTTACACTATGCCCCAAAAAACTTTTTCAGAATCGCCATGATCCATTGAAGCATTTAATTTTTTGAAGTCTATTTTCTACTTGTTCGCCTTTTTTATGTTTGCCCAGGCTCGGTCTGGCCTGGCGGGGTACCGGGTAAATGCCCAGTGGGCCCCGAGGGTCTGGGGGGCTCTTTAAATTTCCTGCCCCCTTAAATGTTTTGGCCCTTTAAGAGCCGCAGGTCCACGCCGCACGCGTGCACGTACCTTTGCGCTGCGCACGGTCGGGCGGCGACCCCCTGGCTGGCTGGCTCCGGCGGCTCCTGAGAGTCTGATGAGAGCGATGTGTCACTCACCCGCTCTCACCCTGGCTGCCGCGTGACCTTGCTGCACGGCCTGTTCTTGATGGGCGGTGACAGCCGCCCCATGCTCTTATTTCCTCTTCTGTAGCTGGCTGCTGCCTGGCTAATAGCAGCGCCAGCACACAGACAAGAAGAGGACGCCGTCGGCCCCCCGTGCTCTGCAGTGCTCACCCTGCTGCTCCTGCTCCCTCAGTGTGTGTGTACACAGGAAGCCCTGAGCCCTCCGGCCCGGTGAGTAGAAAATAGCAGGGGAAGGGGAAAGTCAGGGTCTGTGCATCCAGTGTCCTCAGCTGTGTGGTGGTGGTGGACTCTCTGCCGGGCTCCCTGACTCCTGCAGCCCTGCGGCCTGCCCAGTGCATCCAGTGTCCTCCTCCTCGGTCATGCAGCTCTGCCGGCTCCCGACTACTGCTGTCCTGCAGTGCCGGCCCGGCTGTGTGGTGGTGGTGTTGTGTGCTCTCTGCTGGGCTCCCTGTCTGACTCCCGCAGCCCTGTGGCCTGCCCAGTGCATCCAGTGTCCTCCTCCTCGGTCATGCAGCTCTGCCGACTCCCGACTACCGCTCTCCTGCAGTGCCGGCCCGGCTGTGTGGTGGAGGGTGGTGGTGGACTCTCTGCCGGGCTCCCTGTCTGACTCCTGCAGCCCTGCGGCCTGCCCAGTCTGGGGGCCCCGACAGTGGTTGCCCACACAGTGTGTAATAGTATATATAATCTCAGCACCCTCTCTGGAAGCTGTGTCGGCTACCTGATGGGGCCACAATGAGAGGAAAAATAGGTTTCTGGGGGCCCCACGGTTGTCGCCTACACAGTTTAATAGTATATCATTCACATCACCATGCTCCCTGGAAGCTGTGCCGGAGCAGAGGAGGCCATAGTATGCTGCATGGAGGAGCAGGGGGGCCATAATGTGCTGCATGGAGGAGCAGGGGAGGCCATAATATGCTGCAATGAGGAGCAGGGGGCCCATAATACTGTATGAAGGAGCAGGTGCCCCATAATACTGTATGGAGGAGCATTTTATGGGGCCTATAATACTGTATAGCGGACTATGAGGTGCCCATAATACTGTATGGTGGACTATGTGGTTGCCCATAATTCTGTATGGCGGACTATGTGGTTGCCCATAATACTGTATGGCGGACTATGAGGTGCCCATAATACTGTATGGCGTACTATGTGGGTGCTCATAATTCTGTATGGAAGACTGTGTGGTTTCCCATAATACTGTATGGCGGACTATGTGGTTACCCATAATACTGTATGGTGGACTATGAGGTGCCCATAATACTGTATGGAGGACTATGTGGTTGCCCATAATACTGTATGGTGGACTATGTGGTTGCCCATAATACTGTATGGTGGACTATGTGGTTGCCCATAATACTGTATAGCGGACTATGTGGTTGCCCATAATACTGTATGGCGGACTATGAGGTGCCCATAATACTGTATGGTGGACTATGAAGTGCCCATAATACTGTATGGGGGACTATGTGGTTGCCCATAATACTGTATGGTGGACAATGTGTTTGCCCATAATACTGTATGGCGAACTATGTGGGTGCTCATAATACTGTATGGCGGACTATGTGGGTGCTCAAAATACTATATGGCGGACTATGTGGTTACCCATAATATTGTTTGGCGGACTATGTGGACCCAATCAGCAGAATGTGGAGCTTTTATCCCCATTAGACTGGAGTGGCATGTCTGACTTGATTGCTGATCCATTCATTCCCTCAGTGGCTGCATTTGTTTTTTATAGAAGCCCCAAAGAGAATGAATGGAGCTGCGGTCAGACATCCCACCTGCCACTCCATTTTAAAATGGGGATAAGTGTCCTATCAGGGATAAAACTTCCTCATTCTTCCAATCGGTGCAGTTTCTAATGGTCGGACCTAAGCGATCACCTATCCTCTGGAGTCCGTCCATGGATCGGTGATAACTTGCTTTACCCAAAGAACCCCATTAATGTAAACTACCGTAATTATACATCCCAGCTATGGGGGCGCACAGTAGATGTGCAGGAGCTAACTGTGTTTTACAGCTGATGCTCCACTATAATGGGGATAACGACTGACAGATATTTGCATATAACCGTAGGGTGGGCCCCTAGAGTCCATTCCCCTGGTGGGCCCCACACACCCCAGTCCGACCCTGTGTTTGCCCATGTGGGTATGTTTCCCATGCTCGCCTGAAGCTGATTCATCAATTGAAACTTTTTAAAAAGTTGGTAAATTTTTGACCAGATATACTTCTGCACTTCCCTCTTTTCTAGGAGTTATTTTTTTCACGCCAAATTTTTTTGAGCAAATTTAGACTTATGGGTCATGGAAATTTTTGCTATAAAAAGACACATAAAAAAGTAAAAGATAGAAAAAAAGCCAAATTCATAAATCTCAGAGCGCCATTTTCAAGAATTTTGGATGCAACACAACAAAGAAAAATGCTGAGAGGCCATTATAATTAAAATTGTAAATCACCTAGACAGAGAGGTTTGGATTATCACCCAGTAGAAAGGAGGATAAAACCAGCCTAGTCATTCATTATTTAACTGCCTTCACCTTGATCTCAAGCCATGGCAACTTGATGGATGAATGTTGTGTAGGAAGATTGATCTTGTGAAAGCCTAGATAGGTCCACCAGGGTCTTCTCTGCCATCTAAACCTCCTATTTCTGAAGAATTATTTATGAGCATATGGATGTGTCCGACTTTACCCTCAAGTCATTTTATCGCCTTGTCATATTTCTGGTGTTTCGAGAATTAAAGGGTATTTTCAAGTTTGGAAGTTATACCATATCCATAAGCTAGAGAATAACTTCCTGATTGATGGAAGTTTGTCTACTTTAAACTCCACCGATCCAGAGAACCTGGTCTCTAAAGATCGCCATGTGAATGGAGCAGTGGATCATGTGCACTGCCGCTCCTTTCATTTTTAATTTGCCCTTCTGAGATGGCCAACCTCAGAGCTCAGCTGGTCTTTTACACTCCCATAAGAATGAGTGCCAGAGGTATCGACATACCCTAAAAAAATGGTTCAAGATGACCAGCTTTGAAAAAAAAAAGAGTAACTTTGAGATACTTTGAGATGTTTCCTCAAAATGTGTCTGCCAAAATATGTTGTGATGATGTATTAGGCTGTGTGCCCACGTAGCGATTTTTAAGCGTTTTTGCCGCGATTTTCGGCGCAAAAACGTAGTGAAAACGTTTAAAAATCATGTACAGAACGCCCCCCATGAATTCCTATGGCATTCCGCACATGCTGTGCTAATGCTGCGCTTTTTTCCGCGGCGGAATCGCATCGCGGAAAAAATCGCAGCATGCTCATTCTTTTGTGCGGAATCGCAAAGAATTGCCGCGATTCCGCACCCATAGGAATGCATGAGAATCGCTTACTTCCCGCATGTGGCTATACCCACCATGCGGGAAGTTAAGCGTCTCATGTGCGGTTGGTACCCACGGTGTGGAGAAGAGGAGACTGTCCTCCAGGCCCTGGGTACCGTACCCCTGTAAAAAAAGAATAAAAAATAAAAAATCGGGGTATATTTGCCTTCCGGCGTCCCGCGCTGCATTCCTGGCCTAAGCGTTCCCAATAATGCCTTGCGGCAAGGTCCTGTGATGACGTGGTCTCGCGAGATCGCTATAGCAGTGCGAGACTACATCATCACAGGTCTCGCAAGGCATTACTGGGAATGCTGAGGCCTGGGATGGCAGCGCGGGACGCCGGAAGGTAAATATACACCGATTTTTTTATTTTTTTTAGCATTTTAACATTTTATCTTTTACTGTTGATGCCGCATAGGCAGCCTCAATAGTAAAAATCTGCTCACACTTGTCAAACACTATGTTTGACGAGTGTGACCAACCTGTCAATCACTTTCCAAGCGATGCTTCAAATCGCTTGGAAAGTGCTTGAATATCGCACACGAAAATCGCGGCAAAATCGCGATCATAATCGCGGTAAAAACGCGGTGAAATCGCGCAGAAAAAAACGCGCGATTTCTGGGAAGGAGTCCGGTTTTTGGTGTGCGTTTTAACACACACCGTGGGCACATAGCCTTACATTTGATTCTTGAGAAACTTGAGCTCTACACAAAATTTGAGGAAAGTTAAAGGTAGAAACATCTGTATCAGTGTTTGTAGAAGATGGAGAAGCTTTGTCCACCATGTGCTGATCCTCAGCAACCAATCAGACAATTGCCTCCAATTAGACTAGATGATCACAACTTTGGTGCCAATGGATAGGACAAGTTTTGGGGTGATTGTTCCCACCATCTACTGACCTATCACCATAGGATTGCCTTGCAGTACTTCTTTAAGACCCAGAAGTTCTGTTCTCTGGTGACTTGGAGAGATGTCATTGTTCACACACTTGCTGAGGCTCAGTACACAAACGCCCGCCACTATCATAATGAAATCTTAATAGCTTCTGTGTTTTTTTATTATGATTATTCTATCATCTGATTCTCATGCGACAGACTTTTTTCCTCTTACACAGAAGCTTCAGTCTCTGTAAAGTGCCTCAGCTAGGAGCGAAATTAACACCGTTTTCCTCTCCAGATACAAATATGAGAGGGGATAGTAACCAGAGCAGCTGCGAAGATTCAATTTCCATTATTTTATTTTGTTATTGTCCGGATTATGGTTTTTGTTTACTTTTATAGAAAGGACCTTAATGCCTAAAATGCCACAAACAGGCAACAAAAAGACAAAATGACTCCATGATTTTATTTTTCTCCTATTTTGAAACATTTTAAAAGGTCTTTGGGTGAAAATCGATGGCAAGATAAAACTTGCAGTCATCCACGTGAAATGCGTTTGGTTGAATCAGTGTAATGCAAATTTTTGATGCAGTAAAGGAGATTAGGTTAATTAGATACTAACGAGGTTCATCATTTACTGAAATATTCCCATTTGGCTTCTTAACCTAAAGTGTGTGCATGCTCAGAGTTATGTCCTGTACAAGTTACTGGGTAGGGGACAGGAACGCCCATTGCCCACATAAAGGCCACGAAGTATCTAGACTGGCCAGGACTAGAGGTGCTCATTCACTTCTCAATTATCCAACAGCTATTACTTCCAACTTTTTCATACATTTTCAAAATGCCCAATGTTTATCTCAACCAATATCACCTGTTGTGAAGAGTTGGAAGACCCCCATTAACACAGGATTAATAATTCAGCAGGTTTAGTCGATTTTCATGTGTATTGGATCATTTTCAGGAAGAGGTGGATGACTTTGGCAATTTATTTTGTTAATATTACAATCTGGGCACAATTTTTACACTGGCCACTGGGGCTTTCTTAGACTCATGCTCACTGTTCTTTCAAAAAGAGTTTTCAGTAGAGTTGAGCGACTTTGGTCAGATTGGGTTTCATGAAGCAAAATTTGTTTCAGATGAAACTGGTCCGACTAGGGCAAAAAAAGTCGGAGTTTCGTCCGAAACCCGACCCCAATGCAAGTCAATGGGGAATAAAAGTCGGCATTGAGTGGATGAATGTCATCTGCTCAATGCCGACTTTTATTTCCCATTGACTTGCATTGGGGTCGGGTTTCGGACGAAACTCCGACTTTTTTTGCCCTAGTCGGACCAGTTTCATCTGAAACAAATTTTGCTTCATGAAACCCGATCCGGCCAAAGTCGCTCAACTCTAGTTTTCAGCAGTCTTTTTATCATCACACACAGGATTATAAGAAAGATAACACTTCTATTGACAGCAGATAACACATGATTCACTATTAAAAACAGGCGATGCCCCTTCACAATGAATTCTGTGCACCCTCATTAGATGCGTTAATACAAAATATAGGTTCATTACTGCTAATGTACATGTGTTGTTTCCTGAAGCAGGAGGAAGTTAGAATTTAAAAAAGCCGCAGTGTCCAGTGTGAAAATTTCAAGATTTCTATGCTTTAAATAAATTCTGTAATAGAAAAAAATCTTTAAAAAAGTTACCAAAAATTAAAAAATATATTTTAAATTTCTAGCTATACTATGTTACAAATCCGCATATACAATTCTGATCATTTCTAGTGGAAGTAGCCAGGAAGCTTGTCATCAGGCGCCATATTAGCGTCATAAGGAGTGTACGATGCACAGCCCTGTAATCTTCATGAATAGTATCTCATTTTATATAGAGCCATTATTAACAATGTAGTGATTACTCTCATAGTGACCATCCAGAGGGGAATGACTGACAAACTCAACAGCCAGTGTTTCTTAAGGAAAAATGGCAGCCAACTCCCAGTGCTGGACTTAAAATTTCACAAGGGCTTTTGAGCATGTCAGATATGGGGTGAGGGGTTGATGCAAGTCTTCTGCCCAAGTACAGTTGAAGGCTTAGTTAAGTCTGGTTGCCCCCTCAGGCAAGGGCTTGGTACATTGAAATTTAAGATAAACTATAATACTGATTAGTTTCAATATTTTCTACAAGTTACAATGATGACTCAAAATGTCCTTGGAGGCCATCGAATACTTCTGTGAAAGTCATAGACAGTCGAGGTGTATAGTCCAGATATGGCGACTCTTAATGTGTCACCATGACATAGATCACAAATTCCCGATGGTGTAGACCCGGCTACAGAATGACTGGATGCAGCTATGTCTCAGTGATGCCAGACTACAAAAAAACTAAATGCGTGTAGTTGGTTACATTGCTTGCCCGTCTCCACTTGGCAGCTGTCCTGGTGAGACGACAGTGTGTCTGTCATGGGAATGCCGTGTGATAAGAACATCTGCGTGAGGCGTATCAGGGAGAATCAGAGCATGTTAATCTCACATGAGTCTGCAACGAACAGTCTGACTGTCTGAGACCAGCGATAAGGGGCAGCAGATGGCTACACACTACTGGATCAGACATTCGATGTGTATACCCACTGGAAGAAAAACACACTGTGATACCCTGGAAATAGTAAGTTTCATGTAATAACGAATTAAAAACATCAGTTTGTTAAAGATAAACAATTTGCCCTTAAGGAGTAAAAGTAAACGACAAAGAAAGTCCCACCTGGACCAATGTGACTACGTGGTGCCACATGCCTAATGAGTTAGCTTGATTGGCTTTTGCCATATGTGACTTCATATATTAATAACTTTCGAAAGAGGCTGTTATGTCATACTGACATTATAGTTACTGACAGTGATTTTGTGTTAGTACCATGAAAAATCATGTGGTGATGGTACTAGAACATTCAAATTCACGTGTGGTGCCAAACCTTCAACCTCATAGAGCCACTTAAATTAAAGGTGATACGTGACTTGCCATAAACATGCAAATTTTAAAACCTGGTGTAAATGCCTCTATTCTCCCGAATATGAAGATGATTTTCTTTTGTTTCTGCTCCTCTCTGTTCCTGAGATATGGCCCTCTTTTTCCTAGCCATATTAGCTAAGTGGGTGTGGTCAAAAGCTGTTCTTGGTGGGTGTCTCCCTGAGGCACATGCCCAGTTGGCTAGTGAAGCTAGATTTATATACAAGGAAAATAAGGCCATATCTCAGGAACGGAGAGACACAGGAGAAAAATAAAAACATCGCCAGATTCAGGAGAACAGCGGCATTTACACCAGGTAAAAAATAACATATTTATAGCAAGTGACAGGTCCTCTTTAAAGGGAATATTGGCAAATCTAATATATAAAGCTCAAGTGTGTGTATGTATGTATGTGTGTATGTCCGGGATTGGCATCCGCACCGTCGCAGCTACAGCCACAAAATTTGGTACAGTCACACGTCTGGACCCCGAGAGTGTCCTAGGCTATGTTGTGAGGTGAAATTTTAACCCCGCGTGTTCCAATTTACCAAGCAATTTTGCCCCTATCTGCATAATGGGGAAAAAGTGTGTGTGTATCACGCCCCGCCCCTCATTATGATATCATAATAGTTGCCATGGCGACGCTGATGTCATCATAGGTTGCAAGCCCCGCCGCTCATTATGATGTCATAATGGTTGACTATGGGATGGAGGATGTGTGATGGGTATATGGGCACTGGACTATGGGATGGAGGATATGTATGATGGGTATATGGGCACGGGACTATGGGAAGGAGGATGTGTGATGGTATATGGGCACTGGACTATGGGATGGAGGATATGTATGATGGGTATATGGGCACGGGACTATGGGATGGCGGATATGTATGATGGGTATATGGGCACGGGACTATGGGATGGAGGATGTGTGATGGGTATATGGGCACTCGACTATGGGATGGCGAATATGTATGATGGGTATATGGGCATGGGACTATGGGATGGAGGATGTGTGATGGGTATATGGGCACTGGACTATGGGATGGAGGATATGTATGATGGGTATATGGGCACGGGACTATGGGAAGGAGGATGTGTGATGGTATATGGGCACGGGACTATGGGATGGTGGATATGTATGATGGGTATATGGGCACGGGACTATGGGATGGCGGATATGTATGATGGGTATATGGGCACGGGACTATGGGATGGAGGATGTGTGATGGGTATATGGGCACTCGACTATGGGATGGCGAATATGTATGATGGGTATATGGGCATGGGACTATGGGATGGAGGATGTGTGATGGGTATATGGGCATGGGACTATGGGATGGAGGATGTGTGATGGGTATATGGGCACTCGACTATGGGATGGAGGATATGTATGATGGGTATATGGGCACGGGACTATGGGATGGAGGATAATTATAATTTGCTATAACTAACCACAGTTAGTTACTATGCCCGGGCAGCGCCGGGCTCTTCAGCTAGTTATTGATAAAATTGATAACATGGTTTTGTCTGATGACAGAACTCTGCACAATTGAAACACTCTTCTCCTTACACATGTACATGCCATGTGCCCATATCATGGCCCCTGACACACCAAAATAATGGATGGGTTACTGCCTTCTATAAGAAAAAACACAAAAATTGAGCTTGGTTTGAGTTGGTACACATGCAGCATATAAATGCATGTTCACATGGCCATAAAGCATACAAAATCAACAAAAGACAAAATGAAAAAAACCCTGCTATAATTAAATAAGTAAAAAGCAAAAGTGCATTCAAATCAAAGAGAGTTCTTAGTAAAACTGCATTTGATCAAACATAGCATAAAAGCCAACCCACCATCGACAAGGTGACTCTGTGGTCGGGGCGGTCCTACACTGTCTAGTATTAATAACCTTATCATGTGTCAAAGTTGACGTCTGTGTGAATAAGGGCAGACAAGGACCGGGTCTCAACCAGTGGACACCAGTCAGGGGAAGCCTTTAAATACATTTTCCAGCTCAGGAGAGGGAGGCCACACCCTAGGTTGCACAGAATGCAAAAATACAAAGAAAAAACACAAAAATTGAGCTTGGTTTGAGTTGGTACACATGCAGCATATAAATGCATGTTCACATAGCCCTCAAGCATTCCAAACCTTTCAAAAGACAAAATGAAAAAACCTTGCTATAATTAAATACAGTAAGTAAAAAGTAAAAGTGCATTTAAATCATACAGAGTTCATAGTAATACTGTATTTGATCAAGCATAGCATAAAAGCCGTCCCACCATCGACAAGGTGACTCTGTGGTTGGGGCAGTCCTACACTGTCTAGTATTAATAACCTTATTGGGTCGCCCTCACATCCAGGGCTGTGGGGTACTCGGTACCGGGCCCGTTGAACCTCAATGGGAGATGTCACAGCAGCTAGGACCCGGCTCGTGGTCCTGGGCGCCCAACATAACAAAGGGGAAATGTTCAGTGTGAATAAATAAGTCGTGACGCCACCTGTGAAGATGAAGATGTTAAGCCTATACTGCAGACAGATCCTCTGGGACAGATGGTGTGGTGCAGCAATGATGTTATAGCCCTCCATAGGCAGGGCTGTAGTCCCAGGGAAGAGTAGGTGAAGTGACACTTAGATGGTGTAGTGTCGGGTGCAGGGGATGTAGCAGTGCTGGGCAGGTTGATGCAGGAATAAGGGGTGGACACCAGGGCATGTAGTTCCAAAGCTTTACTCACATTCTGTTGTGGTACAGGTGCCCGCATCCGTGCCGTGTCCTCCGTGTCAGGAGCTCAGTCAACTTCCAGGCAAGATGAAGTACTCCTTTCCAACACTCCGCCAACATATGTGCCTTTTCTGAACGTCTCCCTTTTGCGCCTATAGTGAAGTACTCTCAGTACTGAGTTACACTGGAGTTCCTCCTGTCAGATGTTCCTATGAACTCTACTTGTACAGCAGACAGCTGTAGGCTGCTTTGCGGACTCCTTGCTACTAAGTCCCGGTTCACTATCGTTGCTGTTGTACCCCCAAGTCTCATGTGGGAATAAAGTGTTGACAACTTCTATTCCTCCGGTGTCTGTCGCAGGACCATTAGTATCCATACAACCTCGGGGAATGGACCCTAGCCTTGCGCTGTGAACTTGAGAAGGGTTCTGCTCCAACCCTAATCCTTAGTCCTCCTCTCCTTATGTTCCGTACTAATCCTTCTTTCTTATGGAGAGAGTCAGGCTTTCTATCAATGTCTCTTTCCTGTGCCAGCGGACCCAGGTCACTGAGGTTGGCTGCAGCACTTCCTTCATCCATCCCTCTCAGGGGATCTTCACTCTTCCTCTGACTCTGTCAGACTGACTCAATCCTAAACTCTTCCCGCTCTTTTGATGCAAAACCTAAACTCAACCCGCCTCGCGTTCCAAGCAGGGAGCCACCAAAGGGTGCTTTGCTACACTACTATGTTGTGTGGGATGCAGGTGTTGGAGTGTGGTCAGGGGTCTCCACCTTACCTGAATGGTGGGGTACCACACCTCAGGAGGAGGTGCAGTACCTCTGTGGCGACTGAGCCCTCAGGGGCACCACATTATCATGTGTCAAAGTTGACGTCTGTGTGAATAAGGGCAGTCAAGGACCGGGTCCCAACCAGTGGACACCAGTCAGGGGAAGCCTTTAAATACAATTTCCAGCTCAGGAGAGGGAGGCCACACCCCAGCTTGCACAGAATGCAAAAATACAAAGAAAAAACACAAAAATTGAGCTTGGTTTGAGTTGGTACACATGCAGCATATAAATGCATGTTCACATGGCCATAAAGCATACAAAACCTACAAAAGACAAAATTAAAAAAACCTTCTATTAGAGTAGGACATTGGGTTATGCATCTTGCCCTAAAATTTAAGACATTTGACACACGCTGCTTTTTGATCATTGAGTTTTTCCAAATCAGCACCTGCATGGAGTTTGATGGAGACCTATGTCTGGCACCCATTGGGATGTAATTTCACATCACAATATGGGACTAAGGGGCATATTATGGTTGTCACATGCCATGAAGAAGTTACCTTATGTTTATATATAGAAATGAGATGTGTGCACTTTAAGAAGGAGCATCTGAAAAGTATCGTGCAAGGGGTCAAGATGTGCCTACAATGTCTTATTAATCCTGTGCTTTTTGCTCCCATTGTCACGGGCATTTATCGCCCAAGGATAAGGAGAGAAAGACAGTGGGTGCACATTTCCCATTGGGTGAACATTTTTATTGGCATCTTGTTTCTTAAGCAGCACCAATTATGCATCGCAGAATCAAACGATCTTTAATTATGCATGTACAGTTTTATTCATAATCCACTTTATTTTCTCATCTAAAGTACTTGTTACCAGAAAATCCTATATTTCATGTAAATTGGCATTGGAATTTACCCAGAGATTTTGCCAAGTTGATATCGAAAGAAGGATGAACTGTAAATAGCATCAGGAAAAAGCAGGTTTTAATTTAAAAAAAAAAGTGTTAAATTATTTGAATAATGAGGATGTCATGAAGTTTTGCTGACATCGAAGTTACCAGCAGACACGATGAAAAATGTAAACTAATGACTTTATGTTCCAGTCAATTGTGTCAAGAGGATTTGTGCAGATAAAAATGAAATTGGTAGCTGGAGAAGAAGTCAGATTTGGAAAAAAAAAAAGAAATAAATTGTGATGCTACATGCTAGATTCATTGCTCACACTTGTCTTTTTGTCAGCCCATCGGGGTTTCCGGTGTTTTCTTCTTAAAATATACCAGAATGCTGTTGTGAACCTGACTGACTCTATTTAAAGGAGACCTGCCATTTGCAATTTATATGTATTTTTTTTATCTTGTACAAATGCTGCTGTTCTCTTGATTCTGGAGATGTTGTTCTTTTCTTCCTGCGTGTCTCCGTTCCTAAGATATGACTCTTTCTTCTCTGTATGTAAATCTAGTCTTGTTTGCTAAGAGGGCGTGGTCATCAACTCCTCTGTGTGGGCATCCTCATAAGGATCACACCCTCTTGGCTAACAAGACTAGATTTATAAATAGGGAAGAGGGGGCTATATCTCAGGAATGGAGAGGCACAGGAACAAAAGAAAAACATCACCGGATTCAGGAGAACAGCGGCATTTCCAACAGGTAAAAAAACACATATTTATGGTATGTGACATATCCGGCATAGTATAGTTATTTTTCCACTCTATGACCTTATACTATGGCAGGTAACAGATTCTCTTTGAGCCATAACTGATCATATAACACACTAGTAAACTGTGCACATATCACAATAATTAAAGCCAGAAAAAGTAAGCATATTATATCCGCACCACCACAGCCACCAGGTACTTGTTCAGAACAGGAGTCCCGCACACACAAAATAATGCTTTTGCCTGAAAAGGGACGGGTGCTCAATCCAAAAGAGAAGCATACAATGTCCAAATATATAAGAGAAGGGATGGCACTCACTGTCCTTAAAATTCAAACTTTATTGAAGCATAAAAGTTTTCAGCAGGGGAGCAAAGTGAGCAGAGAACGGACGACGGCCGTTTAGCGCTGCCGCGCTTCCATGGGTCCTAACGGCAACAGGAAGAGGAAAGGCACCTTTTACCTGTATGGATCCAGGTTACCGCCCACCTCCTGACGTCCTCACAATAGAAATATAAAATACATCCACCCAACAGAGTGAAATTTTGTTTTTCAAAAAACACATGAAAAACAAATGAACAATGCATGAAAATACACAAGCGAAAGAGAAACCTACAAGAATACCGACATGTCAATTCTGTCATTCAGACCTATTGGTCCCGTGGCGCATGTGCGCAGGATCCACCTGGCCTCCCTTCTGAGGAGAAGCCTGTGCAGATCACCTCCCTGTTGCGGTAATTAACCCTTTCTAACCCTGCAGAACGGAGAGTTTTTGCATCACTCCCGTGGCACTCCCTTACATGGTTAATTAGGCGGGGAACCCCCTTTCCCGACTGTATAGAATTAAAGTGTTCCCTAAATCTAACGAATAAGGGGCAAATAGTTTTACCAATATAAAAGAAGCCACAAGGGCAAAAGATTACATAGACTACATTTGTTGTCCTGCAAGTGGTGAAATAACGAACCCGATGACAAGTGGGGCCCATATTAATTATATTACCTATTAATCCAAAAGAACAAAAAATGCAATGGCCACATTTAAAGTTACCTTTGGGGATCCCAGTCCTTAACCAATTATCCTGGTTACTTCTCACACGGTTGTGGACTAAACGATCTTTTAAATTTGTGCTATGGCGACAAGCAAAAAGAGGACCTCTATTGACCACATCAGACAAATCAGTATCTTTTTCCAAAGGTGCCAATTTCTCCTGATTACCCACCTGATATAACTGGCCATAGGACCAAACTTGAAGCAGAAAACAAATTTCTTGTCATTTGTTCTTGAGTTATTCCTAATAGAAGCAGAAAATCCATCAGAACATGTCTCAGCCCTCTTAACGCTGCATCCAATACAGATTGCAGATATCCGCGATCTTCAAATCTTTTGTCGAGATCTTGAGGTTGCCTTTTGAAACCACTGACACTGCTATTTAGTAGTAGTGCCAGTGGTTTCAAAAGGCAAATTTAGCACAAATTTAAAAGATCTTTTAGTCCACAACAGTGTGAGAAGTGACCCGGATAATTGGTTAAGGGCTGGGATCCCCAAGTAGGTCTGAATGACAGAATTGACATGTCGGTATTCTTGTAGGCTTCTCTTTCACTTGTGTATTTTCATGCATTGTTCATTTGTTTTTAATGTGTTTTTTGTGAAAAAAAAATTTTCACTCTGTTGGGTGGATGTATTTTATATTTCTATTGTGAGGACGTCAGGAGGTGGGCGGCAACCTGGATCCATACAGGTAAAAGGTGCCTTTCCTCTTCCTGTTGCCATTAGGACCCATGGAAGCGCGGCAGCGCTAAACGGCCGTCGTCCGTTCTCTGCTCACTTTGCTCCCCTGCTGAAAACTTTTATGCTTCAATAAAGTTTGAGTTTTAAGGACGGTGAGTGCCATCCCTTTTCTTCTATACTTGGACATAACAATAATTAAACTAGCATTAAATCAGGGTATGTGGTAAAGCTATAGTGCACTGCTGACATATATACCATTAATAGGATGTACAGTCTAATATCTTTTATTTTATGCATACACAATCTATGAATAACTTTAACCCCTAGATGATCTTGGATGCATCCATATGTCCATGTTGGTAAGTACGTGCCAACCTTGGACATGTGGATACGTCATATCTGTAATGCGCACCGAGACTGCAGTCACGAGGATCACATTAAAGTGCCTGCTGATTCTCATTCTTAACAGCCAATCACAGTGATTTCAGTGTTTCAGGCATTGCCTGAAACACTGATGTTCAGCCTGTAATCAGTGCTGTGACAGCAGCAATTATAGGCTGGAGCTTGACAACACCAGCATCACCAGGGCCAGCACTGATTGATGCGATCGTATGATGACATTGATTGCACCAATTATGCGCGATCTGACCTTACTATGACCACCCTGAACTTCCTCATTCTAGCTTCAGACTTATGCCGAGCATTCATAGTGCTATTCTTTTGTGCTGTGCTGGACCTTGTGGTGCCACAGACTTTTTGAAGCCTGTGCCATCACTGGTGGAGTTGCTGCTGCGATTCCTGAAAGAAGACATTCCTGATTTGTTCCTAATCCCTGATTTTTCCTAATCCACCTCAATGCCCCTCTCCCCTCTTTCCCCATCTTTTTCCTACTTTCTCAAACCCCTTTTCTACCCCCCTCTTTTGCCACTGAGCACTGATCAGTACTAGATTGCTCGTTTTTGGCAACTTTTTTGTTCGTGCAAGCGGTGATCAATAACACAAGCCACTAATTGGCACTCATCCTTGCTGTTCTCCAGGACTTTTTATGTCCATGTCTATTTTTTCTCCCCCCACTTTGCACCACTTCTGTGTGTGCATTCTACAGCCGCTGAGTCGCTGATCAGATGCCCATCACTGATCCGCACTCATTCTCGCTTTTGGCAAGGACTTTTTTCCTATTTTTTTATCCTTTTCTGCACCACGTCCGTGAGTGCATCCAACAGTCATTGAGCACTGGTCGGTGACAAATGTTTCTTATCGGCCTCCGTTTGTTTGTTTTACAGAGAAAAGAATAAAACAAAAATTAGATTAGTTAATAGGACTATATTAGAGAGAGTAAAAATATACTGCATTAATCGGCATCTACTACAGTATTTTTTTACTGAATTTAGTCAGAGATAGTGTCAGACAGCAAAGTGTAAAAAAAAATCACATCCGTGCGTGCACCAAGCCCTGATCAGCGACACCACTGATTGACTTCCAGTTGTTGTTTTCTTTTGTTTTTAGTGTGAAAAAAGAATAAAAAAGTAGATTTGTTGACAGGACTATACAGTAAAAATATACTATAGTATTCAGTGTCTACTACAGTATTTTTTACTGAAATATAGTCAAGGTTAGTGTCAAATAATTGCAGGTCCTCAGTATTTTTTTTTACTGATGTCCATTTAATAAGTTTGTTTTTTATTTTTTTTATTTTTATCTTTTTTCTTTCTAAATTATGTTCTTTTTTTTGTTTTCTAACTAAAAAAAGTTTACAAGCACTCACACACCTGAATAAAATTTGGAACATACACAAACATCGCATACGTTTTCTGTGAAGCAACTGAGAGTTCAAGATACTCACCACACATTTAGATAAATTTCCAAAATGGGGTAGCTTTTAGTCATATCAGGGGCTCCCCAAACGCGACATTACACCCGCAGTCTGCATTCCAAAATGTCACGTCTCCCCTTCCGAGCCCTGCCATTCACACAAACAGTAGTTTTCCCTCACACATGTGGTATCAACTTACTCAAGAGAAATTACACAACAAATTTGTTGCACTTTATGTCCTCTGAACTCCCAACCCTTAACTTGGGAGACTTCAACATCCACATTAACAGCCCCACTTCTGCTTCCCAGATTCTATCACTTACCACTTTTCTCGGCCTCTCACAGCTCTCAACCTCTGAAACACACAAAGACGGTAACACCCTTGACCTGGTCTTTGTCCGGCACTGTTCAATCTCCTACTTAGATAACTCACCTCTTCCCCTCTCTGACCACAACATACTCTCCTTCATGCTCACAAATCCTCGACCACCCCAGCACACTCCTACCTACCACACATTCAGAAATCTACAAGCCATTAACCCTCATACACTTGCAGATTCCCTACACTCATCATTGTCCCCAATCTCCTCTTTTTCCTTTCCTGATCTGGTTGTACATCACTACAATGACTCTCTTAGAAGCACCCTTGACCAAGTAGCTCCCCCCACCCTCAGAACCTCCAAGCACAGAGTAAAACAGCCCTGGCTCACATCGCAAACCCGATTTCTCCAGCGATGCTCTAGGTGTGGTGAACGATTATGGAGGAAAACTCACACACCAGAAGACTTCATCCACTTGAAATTTATATTAAGAACCTATAATTCTGCCCTTCACCTTTCCAACAGACCTACTTCACCACTCTGATCTCCTCACTATCCAACAACCTCAAGAGACTTTTTGACACCTTTCACTCCCTTCTCAAGCTGAAAGCACAAACCCCTATCACAGACATGTGTGTTGACAACCTGGAATCCCACTTCATAGAGAAAATAGATAATATCCGTCAGGAAATCCACGCCCAACCCTCAGGGGCAGTGACTCCCATCCCTCCTTGCATTTCCCCTGGCTCACTCTCCACATTCAGTCTCATCACAGAAGAAGTCTCCAGGCTCTTCTCTTCTTCTTGTCTGGCTACATGCACTTCTGACCCCATTCCCTCACATTTCCTCCAGTCTTTCTCTCCAGTCATCACAACTCACCTAACTGCAATCTTTAATTTCTCCCTCTCCTTGGGCATTTTCCCCTTCTCCTTCAAACACTCTATCATTACTCCATTCTTAAAGAAACCCACTCTTGACCCATCCTGCACAAACAACTACAGACCAGTCTCCAATCTCCCCTTCATCTCTAAACTCTTAAAGTGCCTGGTTGACTCCCACCTTACCCATTATCTCTCAACTTACTCCCTCCTAGACCGTTCACAGTCCGGCTTCCGCCCCCTACATTCGACAGAAACTGCACTCATCAAAGTGACCAACAACCATCTGACAGCAAAATGTAACGGTGACCACTCTATGCTCATTCTTCTCTACCTTTATGCAGCTTTCGACACTGTTGACCACCACCTCCTACTCTCTAGGCTCCAGTCACTAGGCATTAAGGACACTGCTCTCTCCTGGTTCTCTTCCTATCTTTCGGACCGCTCCTTCAGTGTTCTGTTTGCTGGCTCCACTTCATTTTCTCTTCCTCTCACTTTTGAGGTACCTCAGGGCTCAGTCCTTGGCCCCCTTCTCTTCTCTCTCTGCACGGCCCCAATTGGACAGACCATCAGCAGATTTGGCTTTCAGTACTATATTTATGCTGATGACAAACAGCTATACACGTCATCCCCTGACCTTACCCCCGCTGTACTACAGAACGCCAGTGACTATCTGTCCACAGTATCCAACATCATGTCCGCTGTCTATCTGAAACTCAACCTTTCCAAAGCTGAACTTCTTCTGCTCCCACCATCTGCTAACCTCTGTAAATCTGACATTTCCTGCTCCGTGTATGGCACCATAATAAAAACCCGGCAGCAGGCACGCTGTCTGGTTGTTATAATTGACACCAATCTCTCCTTCACCTCCCATATACAATCTCTTGCCCGCTCTTGCCACTTACACCTAATGAACATCTCTAGAATCTGTCCTTTTCTCATCATGGAAACAACCTAAATCCTCACTGTTGTCCTGATTCACTCCCACCTGGACTATTGTAACGCTCTATTAATTGGCCTACCCCTCACTCGACTTTCCCCTCTCCAGTCCATCCTTAATGCAGCAGCCAGGGTCATCCACTTGGCTAATCGGTACTCGGACGTGTCCGCTCTTCACCAGTCGTTACACTGGCTGCCCATTCACTACAGGATCCAATTTAAAGTACTTGTTCTCACCAACAAAGCTCTCCACAGTGCGACACCCCCTTACATCTCCTCCCTCATTTCTGTCTATCGACCTAGTCAATCGCTGCACTCTGCAAATGACTTTCTACTAACCTCCGCACTAATCTGTACCTCCCACTCCTGACACTAAGACTTCCCCTGAGTTGCGCCAATCCTCTGGAATGCTCTACCCAAAAAGATTAAGACAAGCCACAACTTGCACAGTTTTAGGTGCTCCCTCAAAACACATTTGTTCAGAGCAGCCTATCATGTTCCCTAATCAAAATCATTTTATGTGAAAGTGTGCGTGTGTAGCCCATTCACTATCTCTATCTATCCCCCACCCCCTCAAGATGGATGGTCCATCATTGTTAATATATCATTGTAAATACACACCAGTACTTTGCATCTCCCCCACCTCATTGTAGATTGTAAGCTCTCACGAGTAGGGTTGTTTGATTTTGTTGTATTTTGCTTTAATCATTATATTATTGTTAACGTTGTTACTTATGACTGTTGTGTTTGAAAGTGTTTAACTGTAAAGCGCTGCGGAATATGTTGACACTATACAAATAAAGATTATTATTATTATTAGTGTCCAAGCCCTGCCAAGCACCCAAACAGTGGTTTCCCATGCCCACATATGTGGTATCAGTGTACTAGAGAGAAATTTCACAACAAATTTGGGGGTCAATTTTGTTCTGTGATCATTGGGATAATAAAACAAATTGGGGCTAAAAAAAATTTTGTGGAAAAAATTTATTTTTTTTTATTTTCACGGCGCAACGTTAGACATTTATATGAAGCACCTGGGGGTTCAATGTGCTCATCACACATCTAGATAAGTTTCTTGAGGGTTCCAGCTTCCAAAATGGTGTCACAGATTTATGAATTTTATCTTTTTAAAAAATCAAAAGGGAAGATAGAGTAAAAAATGAAAAAGCAGCGTTAGACAGGAGTGGTATTTTGTATATAAAAATGTGACAAATTTATCAAACATTGTGCAACACTTAGATAAATCTGGCACAAATAATAGCAACATAATCACAGGTAAAATTGACATAAAGCACTACTTTTTTTTATTGCACCGCTGGAGTGGTACTTTAGATGTAATTCCCTGCCCCCTGTCTCATACTCACCTGCCGTTGCCTTCATTGTTTTCCAACATAGCTACCATTGGTCTCCAATGAAAAGTGACTTGCCGGCAGCTGCTCTGTTTCATGTGAAGGCGTGGAAGTCACTTTTCAAGACAAGTCTGAGAACCTCATTCTGGCTTTTATAGACTTGCATTGAGAGCTTGTGTTGTAGCTTCTGACTTCTAGTGAGAAGCTGCTGTAACAAGCCATGGGAAAACAATAAAAAATAAAATCAAAACTGAAGAATGGGTAAGAATTGATCCTTATCTATGACGTCACATCACAGGTTACCAGAGATGTAAGAAACTCTGTTGGATTGGAAGAATTACCCTAAATGGATTTTTGTATGAGAACACACATGGAAACATGATGAGGATTTTTTTGTCAACTCCCATACATGTTTGAAAATCAGAAGTTTTCATGAGTCTAAAAAGCACATTGTCATGGATCTTCGGTAAAGTCTATAACTGATGGCTTGTTGACCTATTATCTGAAGACAAACACTAGGAACAATGTTTTTCTTTTGATATCTGGCTAATAGTCCACTTTTTCTAAAGATGATTAAATATTTTAATTTATGGGAAGACACAACATGAAGCGGCAATGTCGGGAATAATTGGTAGATGCAATAATGAACAAATGTTACAAGATTATTCTCGTACTTGAAAGGATTGGATTCCATTAATCTTTAATGAAACAAGGACTCTAGACTTGAAGAATGGAGTTTTACAAGATCCCAACAACTTCCTTTCAAAAACTTCACTGTATAAGCAAAGGGCAAAGACACATGTTGACCCACGGATAGATCTATTGGACCTTCCATAGTGGCTGTCTACTTAATGGTTGGACCATAAAACCGAGGTATAATAGGAGGAGAGTATAAAAACAGGTCCAAGGTATTTTAGCATTAGATTGACAACCTATAGGACTCCATTAATTTTTAGTGAACCCCAATTTTACAGTAGCTCAGAAATGTCTCCTCACAACAAGATTATCAGGTTTCCTGCTCCTACGACCCAATTAATGAGTTATCATTTGCCGAAGATCCTGACAGAAGTGTTCAAGTCTACTTCAGCTCCACCATAGGAGAGATCATACATTGCAAGGTGCCTATCAAGACCAATGTACTGACCAATAACCGTATTGACATGTTGAGTCCTCCAGTGCAAAAGGTGATCTTCATAACTGGTTTTTGCTCAGGCAAGCATATGAGGGTTGCAAATTAGGGACCCTACCCTCTCTAATATTTCATTTGAAACTAAGCTTTATTTACTGGAGGCATTGGTTGTTTTTATTTTTACTTTTGAGGTGCTTCATGGCCAACAGGTCACTTGGAGTAGTTAAAAAAATGTAAAACCCAAAAGATACTAACCTACCAACACTTTTTTGTATTCAGCGCATGACGCATAAAAAAAAGCGACATCATGGTTCCACCAGCAGCAGCTGCTGCAAGTGATTGACTGCAGTGGTTAGGTGATTTTAATAGTGACTGGATATTTATGATGACAAGCTGCTCAATGTCACCTTGGTAAAATGGGACAGCACTGCTTCTACTGAGTGGCACGTGCTTGATGTAGGTGGTTGCGGGTAGCTGAATATGGTCGAGTTTTTTTTTTTTACTTATCCTGTTCCCTAAGCCAAGTTTTATTTTTATTTTAACTCACTGAACTACCTCCATAACCAAAAATCAGATCCATTACCACTACAAAGACTTGTTCTCTCCTTCATATATTGGGCTAGTCAGTCTCGATATCTCATTTGGGAACATCTGTAAGGGGGTGCCACGCCTCTACCCCCTTAAAGTAGTGACTAAGGTTATGCTGCTTTGTATATATAGAGTTTACTATGTGGGTAGAAGTTAGGGTAAAGGCCCCATTACACATAACGATGTCCCAGCGATCCCACCAACGATCCAGCATGGATAGGATCGCTGGGACATCGTTAGGCTGATCGCTGGTGAGCTGTCACATAGACAGCCCCTCCAGCGATCAGGACCAGCAAGCAAGCTGGTATCTAAGGTAAATAGCGGGTTTCTAAGAGCCACGCAGCTCTTGGATACCCACTGTTTACCCTGGAAACAAGCATGCACGCTGGTTTCTAAGGTAAACAGCAGGTTTCTAAGAGCTGCGCGGTATCCAAGAGCCACGCGGCTCTTAGAAACCCACTGTTTACCTTAGATACCAGCGTACAGCGTCGCTGATCGCTGGTCTCTCGCTGCCACACGCAGCGATGCGTGCTGGCCAGCGGGAGACCAACGATCAAAAAAATGGCCCAGGATGATCCTGCATGATCAGCGATACCCAGCGGGGGGGCCGGTCCCTGATGTGTGTCACACACAGCAATGTCGCTGGCGAGATCGCTGTGACGTCACAAAATCAGCAATCTCGCTAGCGATCTCGTTTTGTGTGACGGGGCCTTTAATGTAGTACCCTGAATCAGACATTAGATGAGGCACATTAGCGTGAATAGTTCTTTAGGAGGAGCTAACTATGGTTAAGAGGGAAAACTCTTCCTGTCATTAGTTAGAAGGGCCCAGGTGCCCGTGTAGGGCGGATAGCTCCGCAACGTTAAATCAAGCCATCCAGAGTCCGGATAGACAGAAGTTCAGCTGAAGCAGTAGTGTAACAGCAGTGTGGAGTAGAAGCAAGAGAAGAGGTCCTAAGCATTATGGGGACGCAGGTCGCTCATCATATGGCAGATCATCGCATGGACTGATGCCCTCAGATCCGAGCCGCAACGGACGAGGGACCCCCCCAAGCGCAGTAAGTCTGAACAGGGAGGACGCTGCATTACCGCAAGCAGCGGTACGACTCAGGCACGTACTAAAGGATGTAGAAGAAAGTGCAGGGAAAGTAGAGAATGTGGACTGTATGGAACTCTATGCTGATGCTGTATATGAAAAGGCTGTGCTGGGAAAACAAGAAAGTAAAGTTTTATGTTTTAAGTTTGAAATTGACTCTGTGTCTTTATATGCAACAACGGCAGCAGTGGAACTTCAGCCAGCCCGATGGGACCCTGATGGTGCAGAAGGTGAAGCATAAGGTATGCTGCAGAGAGTACACTAACTATATTGTTGTGACGGGAGACCAGGGTGTGTTAAAGTAGATGCTCTCAGCCACGACCACGGCCCTGCCCATCCCTCACACATCATCGATGGATTTATCTACTTAGAGATATTGGTTTCCGTGTAGCAGCAACTTCAACATTTTCCACATCTATTTTGTATTGACATCCACTTTTTAGTTGAAAATTAATGAAAACACGGCACAGATAAAAGCGAGAGGAGAAAATGACGGGAAATTTTACCCTCAGGCATTTTTTGTCTTATTAAGAAAATGAGGTAAAGATCAGAAATCCATCTCCCTCACACTGCGGGACATCTGGTAGAGGCCTTGTTACTCTAAAGATTAAATGAGATGTTAACAGCACAATTCAGGATGGAGTTGGAATATGAGATTATAATGCGAAGCAGAGAGTCATTATACTAATGCCAGTGGTCTTCCAACAGCTACAGGTAAAACTGCTGAGTTTTCAAAAAGTGTGCTTATCTTCCAAAAAGTTTTAGGAACACATCAGATGGTCATATTAGTAGGGCTCTGTGATCTAGAACCACCAATGAGCTCTAGAATTAAGTTTTGGGCACCACCTATGTGACAAAACACTTCCTGAATGACATCATTGGAAGATCCACCACTGTCTACTTGGCTGACCTGGGCAAAATGAGAACGAGCTTCACTTGAATAAGCCATCGCTGCTACTCTTTGTGTCTTTGGAAAAGCTACAGCTGTCAATTACTGGAATTTAGCAACTATAGAGCTTTTTATGCAGCCTCCCAAGTGGACCATTCCTGTATATTTTAGTGACATTTTTCTAAGGACACTAGAGACCTCAGCTGTGGCCAAATAGAGGACAGTCAACAAGTACATAAGTAAGATTGGGACAAGGGGGCATTCTCTATGTCTAGTGGAAAGAAGGTTTAATCATAATCACAGACGCAGATTCTTTACTGTACGAGCAGTGAGACTATTGATTCTTTACTGTACGAGTGGTGAGACTATGGGTTCTTTACTGTACAAGCAGTGAGACTATGGATTCTTTACTGTACAAGCAGTGAGACTATGGTTTATTTACTGTACGAGCAGTGAGACTATGGATTCTTTACTGTAAAAGCAGTGAGACTATGGATTCTTCACTGTAAAAGCAGTGAGACTATGGATTCTTCACTGTAAGAGCAGTAAGACAATGGAACTCTTCGCCATGAGATGTTGTAATGGCTGATTCACTACTTTAATAATTCAATAAGGGCCTGGATGTCTTTCTTGAAAAATATAATGTACAGGTTATGTGCACCTGACTGTGTGATGAGGGCGTTGATCCAGGGAACTAGTCTGATTGCCATATGTGGAGTCAGGAAGGAATATTTTCCCTAATATGGAGCTATTAAGTAACTCTCGGGGCACTATTGACTTATCGGTTGGGGTCTCCGGACCCCCAACGATCTGCTTCTAATTAAAAGAGCAACAAAATCTAAAAAATGGTAACAAAAGTTTAGTTCAGCTCAGCTACTAATTCCGCATATAACAATATGTCCACCTTTATAAAGGGAAAAGTACAGTGTGCTGGAACTTGTTCATGCGTTCCAGTTGGTCAAGGGTTACACGATCTCGTTCCTCCTATTACTCCATGTACACCCACTTACAGCATTGGTGTGGCTGCCAAACTGCTCAAATAACAAGGACATTTGGCTGCTCACAGCCATTTGGCACCGGCTGTTAGGCAATCCTGCCATGTGCACTGACTTGTACTGTGCAGGGCCGGTAGCTGAGGCCAGCTCTATCCTGACTGCCGGGGTTATAAACCCCTCTGCATATGTTTACAGGGGCCGACTGACTGCTGAGTAGAGCGAACCAACACAGAACCACACAGTGTTTAGGCTTCGCTCGACAAGGTCGTTTCAAGGCCGCCTTTCACTCAGATTCCAGCGCTATAAAGACGGATATGGATGAGTAAAATATTTCTCACTCATTACATCCACAGTTTTACGCTGCCTCCCATCCAATCGCATATGTACAGGCATTCGGCCACAATATTAGAAATCACTTTTAGACCATAGATTTTATATCAAACTAATTTGGCCTACTTCATTCAAGCGGCTTGTCGCCTTTTTCGTAGCCGGATGCTATATTCCGGCACAGGACATCTGTGTAATGATGCAGTAGACGACGGATTCTTGACACCATCAATTCTATCATTTCTAACTCCCAGATGTTTATGAGATGTGAATAATCAATTTTATTAGTTAAATGGTGTTAAACCCGCCGGCCAGTTTCTTGCCCGTAGCAATATTTGGCGCAGCTATATAAGATCAAACTATTTGGTTAAACGGCTTTTTACAATTTTTTTATCTCTTGGTCATAAAAGATGAAAAATAAATGTCCCAATTACATTGAAAAAACTGCTAAAGGGAATCTATCGTCAACTTCATATCCCCCCACCAACAGAATGGCAGTGTAGGGCTTGAGAAGTTAATCGATACCTACATAGCACTAAAGCGTTGCTCCAGCTCTGAGAAATACTGTTGTGGAAGAGGATGATGGTGGTGAGTGGGGACTAGTAAGGAAGGCTAATGCATTGACAAGCCGCCATGCACTGCCAGCCTCAATAAACTTTAAGAACAAGATGTCTCCATATGGAAGAAAATTCTTCACATTTATTAATTACCGTAATTTGTATTTTCAAGACCTACACACATGTATTATTTTCGGTGTGGGGAGTTTATAAAGTCAATGACCAATTTCTTTTAGAGAGGACATATCACTCCCATAAATATGTTTTTACCTAGTGTAAATGCCGCTGTTCTCCTGGATCCGGCGATGCTTTTTTTTCTGTTCCTGCGCTTCTCTGTTCCTGAGATATGGCCTCCTCTTTTCTGCATGTACATCTAGTCTCACTAGCAAGTGGGTGTGTTTTCAATAAACACACCCATGCAGAAGAGTTGAGGAACAGCCCCCTTGGCTAATAGGACTAGATTTATACACAAGGAACAAAAGGCCATATCTCAGGAACAGAGAGGCGCAGGAACAAAAGAAAAACATTGTCAGATTCAGGAAAACAGCTGCATTTATACCAAGTAAAATATTAGATATTTATGGGAAGTGGCCCATTCTATTTAACGAAACATTATAATGGAGAGTGGCACAGAGTGGTAAGAGTAGAAGCATACATTTATATCTACAGCACATTTGTAATATTACTTACCTGTGTACAACTAACGAGACCGGCCTCCACCCGGTACATGATTACCATTTAGGCTTATGATGGTTTGTGCCTTTCAGATTCACAGCTTACGTCTTCTGAGCAAGTTTTAGTGCCAGCCTTGGTGAATGCATATACATTTGAAAGCAAATCAAAAACCTATGTCAGCACTGAAAGCCTTGTTTTCACAGAAATAGAAAAATTGTGTATATGAATTAAAGGGAATCTGTCACCTATTTTTTGGCCTATAAGATGCGGCCCCCGCTATCAGGGGCTTATCTACAGCATTCTGTAATGCTGTAGATAAGCCCCCGATGTAACATGAAAGATAAGAAAAACAAGTTAGATTATACTCACCCGGGGTTCCGGTCCGGTCCAATGGGTGTCGCGGTCCGGTCGAGCGCCTCCCATCTTGTAGAAATTACGTCCTCCTTCTTACCACCCTGACCTTTCACAGCGCCTGCGCACTGCAGTACTTTACTCTGCCCTCAACAGGGCAGATAAGTACGCCTGCGCAGGAGCCGCGGCAGAAGTAAGAAGGAGGACGACGTCACAAGAAGATGGGAGGCGCCGGTCTGGACCGCGACACCCAATGCACCCGCCCCCACCCCCGGTAAGTATAATCTAACTCATTTTTCTTCTCTTTTAGGTTACATCAGGGGCTTATCTACAGCATTACAGAATGCTGTAGATAATCCCCTGATGGCGGTGGCCGCAGCTTATACCCCAAAAATGTGGTGACAGATTCCCTTTAAGGAGTTCTCCAATAACATGATACCCCGTAAAGGCAATCTTAAATTTGAGGCTGCTGTATAAAAACAAACAGACAACTAAACTGAGCAAAGTCAACAATGGCTATTTAAAGGGTGCCAGACCTAGCTTGTGTAATGTAGGGCTTAAAATTTTGAGAAGGAAGACTTTATGTAAATGGATTTTAGCATCTGATGATCCCCATAATCTGGTGTCGGTTAGACAGTCACTTTAAGTTGTGGACATTATGAGGTTCCATATCTCCCCAAATTCAGCCAACTAGCATGTGAACATTGAGGTGGATGGTGATAAAGATATACAATTGGTCCCTATGACAAAGCTAAACAAAGCAAGAGCACAAGTAAGACATTTTTTCATGGAAACAGCAGAAGACGAGGGACTTACAAAGGACTATGATATTAATAGCCTACTCTTAGGGCAGGACATTAATATCAGATCAGTGGTGGCTCCTTCACTGACCAGATGTTAGTATGACTCATGGAACAGAATGTTAACGCTACAGCTCTGTAGATAATGTATCGGCCATTAATTTATCTGTAGCTCAGCTCATTTACTGGGAACTGAGCTACAACACCAAAGAATCGCCACTACAGTCTACAAAGTTGTGGTGTTCTGGTTCCATTCACTGTGTGTAATCAGGTGCTGTCCCCACTCCAAAAAAATAATAAATAACCTTTCCTTAGGTGTAGTCCTGGACGGCCTCCTTCATTATTTAGGACATTGCCATACTATCAGTCTTCACTAGCCATTTTACACAAATTAACTTTATTGAGCATCAGTGAATAAACATGATAATGGAAGTCTTGGAGAGCTAACATGAAACATGCCACATAACCACATAACATACCACAACATAGCCGCCAAACGTTTTATTACAAGTATATTTTCTATAGTTTTAAACACTCTGGCTTCACAAAAAGAAAACCCTTTGGATTCCAGTCTATATCGAACTCTCAAAATATTTGGAACAGGTGATGCCCTCATAACTTTAGCTAGTGAGACTGGTCAGACTACAATATAGGACTTTTTTTGGGGCACAGGCAAACAGCGGCTTGTCCTTAGCCTTCACTAGTTACTGCGGATCATTGTATTATAAGCCTATATAGAGAACCGAAAGAAGAAGAGTCAACGTTCATTAAAGCTAAAGATGTCCATAGTTTCAACCAACCAGCAGATTTTTAGACATTTTTCTCCATGATAGGAACAATCTTATAGATTATTCAATCGACGTGAGATGAATATATGAATTACCATTTTTTTTTCAGAAATAGATTTTAGGATAATGTGTAAATGGCCACATTGGAGGAATCGGTCAGTTTATGGCCATAGAGAAGGATGTCCATACCTACCTTGCAATATGTTAATAAAGCTGGCCAATATTTTTACCATGTCCGAACGCAACAAAAGCTTCTCATACATATGAAAATATTTCCTTGGCACAGCAGAAAGTGGTCGATGTCAAACCAGAAATCAGTGAGATATCTAGACAACCATGGTCAACTAAAGAGGAAGAAAATGGAATTGGTGAAGGTTTGTGATCTGAGACCGCCAACCGATTACACTTGGTTAGGGAACAGACTAGTTAAGCAGAAGAGCCATTTGGTACCTACAGTAGGAAAATATGGACACAGTTTCTTGGGACATGTCCTACTCTGCAACATCGCTGAAGAGGCACGGCCAAAATGTACAACACTAAAAATAGAAAGACACTTGTTGTACAGTGACTTGAGTCCTTTCTTTATGGGAAGCCCTATCTGCAACTACAACCCGTGATTCATAATTTCTGACCTAATTTCTCTGTATAATAGTATTTAACATATGTATAGTATATGTATTATAATATATAACATTAAGAAGACTCGTCGGGAAGCACCTGAATTACAACCATGCGGCATAACAAGATACATTAGACATAAGGGGTAACCAAAACTTGTGCACCCCGCTAAAAGAAAAGGAGAGGACTGCAGACAAAAATGCAAAAGATCAATGAGAATATCATAGAAGAACGTAAATGTAAACTCTACATATCCCATCAATAGCATTTATTATATTATTATTATTATACCTGAGGGTTAAAAAAGTGAAAGCCTTTATTCTGGAATTGGAGGCTATGTGCATATCAGTTGGGATTAGCATTGTCATTCTGGAGTATCCGAAACCCAAGATTCAGAAAAATGGATGGCAGAGCAAGGGTCAGTTCACATGTTTGGGTATTTGGTGTGGATCATTACAATTTATTCCAAGAGTTACTCCAAAAGATACTCATTAAGGTTCCTGTGATATCATATCCACTATGGTAAAATCTTAAAGAATGTATGAGCTACTAATATTGACTATGAACTTTACCTGAAAAGTCACCATAAACATGTGATGAACGTCAGCTGAACATGAGGACCAGTAGACCATCTCATCTAATGTGTATGGAGACTTCTGGACTCTCCCCAAAAAACTCTTGCTGGGAGAGAGAAGGATTGGACAGTTGAAGTTTCAAAGGCCTGTCCTATTTGTTTTTAGGGATGATGAGGAGTCAGTGGAGAAGTAGAGCGAGACTGCTGTCTGCCTAACGAATGTTCAATCAACAGTTAGCTCATGAGTATGGCCAGCTTAAGCCTCACATACACTGAGGCTGTATAGTGACACAAAAAGACTGTATGCCAAAGACAATCCATGTCGATAAGCTTCTCTATGTGGCATCGCATGTTGGAGAAACTCTTTCCCAGAAGGAAGGCTTATACCATTTTTTGCCGACAAGTCTACATTCTCTGTATTGTGTCTCTTTAAAACCCGGAATTTGTAGTCTCAAGTAGAGTTGGAAAGAGCAATATGCAGGGCCTGGTCTATCAGCCACGTCAGTAATATGTGGCCCCTGGATGGGAGTCCTGAGAAATGCCTCTTACTTGACTAAATCCGAGGGTCCTCTGTTTATTAGATGGTCTGGTGTGACATCATCATTATGTTATGATTAAACTGTAACGTACACGTGACTTCACACCAAGCTTGCTAATCAAAAGCAGATCCACAGATGTCAGGAGGTAGGAAAGCTCCCATCCAGTGACCACAGATTACTAAATTGGCTGATAGAATAGGTCCTGCGAATCGATTTGCACCAACTTCATGTAAACCAATTAGTAATTTTCTCTAGAAGACCCACCATTGGTCGGTAAAATGTAAAACGGTTGATGACCAATGATATCTCCTAATAGTTTATTGGTTGTCCAACCTTTTTGGAGCAAAAACAAAGGAGATCGATTGAAACCACTCCTGGAAAAAAATGTATTTCAATCTTTATGCTCAACTTTTGAGACTAGGTGAAATGTATTACTTTTTTTTAACAATGATGGGTAATGTGTCCTCAGTATAGTGCCCCTATTCATGACAATTGGGTTTAGAAGTCACCACAACATGCCACATTAATGCACACTTAAGGTATGGCTTACATACAATGACTAATGCTTCTTATTGTGTGCTAAGCCTTTTGAAGACCAAGTCTATCAACCTTCATAATGAGTCTACATCCTGTCTAAGATGCCACGGTTGGGTCAGGTGGATCACCTTATCACATGATGGCATCACCAACTTCACATTTCTCCCAAAAGACTAAGACACCAGAGGGAACATGTTTTATCACTTTTTAGTCAAGTTCGGCACATTGCTAACGTTGGGTTATGTTGGTTGTATCAACAATTTTTGAGCGTTTTTTGAGCTATCAGGTCACTTCTAAATTTTCTAAAATATAAGTAAATGTTCACATATACAAATAGGTATCCAAAATAAGTGGCATAAATGACGTAAAAAGTACAAAATGATGGACAACGCAACAGTGACACAGCGAAAAAAATAATAATTTATGCCAAGCCTGGTACATACATAGTATGACATATTACAGAGATTTATTGGTTAATATCGGTAACTCTGTCAAATGAATGACGCTGTAAGCTTTGTGAAAAATGAAGTCCACGTTGGTAAAACAAGAAGTCACCTGATGACGCATTCAAGTGGTAAATATAATAGGTATGGTGCTTCATAAGTGATTAAATACCACCTATCCAATGGCGATAACTGGGTTGAAACTGGGATTCTATTGCTGACTGCTAACCAATCAAATAGCTCCAACCGTATGACCGTCTTCCCATACTGGAGGGTTATTGATTTATCACTTTCCATACCCTACTATACCATACCATGCTGTTCCATTAAGACCTGGGGTATTGACATAGGATCAAAAAGAAAAAAAAAACTGAAAACATTATGACACTAAGGAAATAACACTGTGCCTCTTCTTTAATTCTGTACGAAACCGAGACCCTGATTAGCATAAGCCAACTCGGTTAGGGACACTGACCTGCCTCGAAACTGGGAATTAACTGGCGCTTCCCATTTTCTTATCCCCTCTCCAGTAGCCAACATTTAATGTTGTTGAGTGCCAAAAACGTCACTTTCTCAGCTAAAACTGATCGGGTAAGGGGCATCGGTTACAAAAAAAAAAATGTTAACCCTCCAAACTATCCGATACTCCACAACCTTGACATAGGAGTCATAAATCATACAAGTTTACAGGTCTTAAAATGGAAGCGTTAATTGTGGCACCTTATAAATGTCTCCCTATGTATTCCTGACGGATAACACTCCTTCCTAGAAAAAATCTTTCCTACCAGTTTAATTTACCCAGAAATAAAAATAAAAAACACTAAATATTTTATATATACTTTCCCATCCTCCCGCTTGACCCGCCCAACATTCCAAAGTAAAAAAAAAAAACGAAAGGATAAAACTTTATACACATAAATGAAAATAAACCGAAAATATCTTAACTCACGATTATTATTTGTTAGAATAGTGCGTTCACCGAAGATATGTAGATTTAAGCAAGCAATTTTTATCTTTTTTAGGAGTTTTTAGTAATAACTTTTATACAAGTTTGTTTTTAGAAGCACTTTCTCTCCCGATCACTGTCCCTTTCTCTCCCGTCCCCCTCCATCTCCTTGCTGTATAGCCCTGGTAGAGAGAAAGAGAGAGTCGTCCACGTCAGATATTCCGAACATTGGTTTCAATTTTTTTCTGTCGCTGCTGTTTTATGTTGTTATTTTATGTTGATCTTGCTGCCGTTGTCACATTATTAGGAGAAGGTGTAGAGCTTATATGAAATATTCCTTTTTATCATCGGACCCTCCTTGTCCGCCTTCTGCGTTGATGATGGCGGTGTCTGCGTCGGGGGCATCATCTGATCCTTTGGCTTCGTGAGTGAGATAGGTCCCTGAAAATGGACAAATAGACAAGACTGCAACATCACCGTTATCATCCTCACATCTTCTTAGCAGAGAAAGAGAGATAAAGTGTGTGCTACATGCTGGTATCCAACGGGTAACGATTCTCCTTGCAGAGAGTGACATGTCAAGCCTGACATACCAAGCTGAGGAGGCTTTAAAGCCTTGCAATGCTCTTCTGGGAAATTAAATATGCAAATTGTCTCTTTAGAGAGGAAGAGGACTAGAATCAGGGCCCATATCACCTTCCGGTGCACCCGGACAAGTGCCGGGGCCCTGAACAAGTGGGAGGCCCACTCGCTGTCAGGGACACCGATGCGCTATGGGGCCAAATTGTTTGCAATACTTACCTCTCCTAGTTCCCCGCTGCCCGCAGGTCCTGTCTCTTCTGCATCTTGTGACTCAGTGACGTCTCAAGGTAGAGGGCGTGATGATGTCACCATAGCGCACCCTCTGTCCTGAGCAGTGCAGTGAGGCAGAAGTTGCTGAAGAGACAGGACTGGGGTATTACAAGGGGCCCATTATTCTGTATGGAGAAACATATGGGGCCCATTATTCTGTATGGAGCATTACATGGGGCCCATTATATACTGTATTATATGAGGCCCATTCTGTATGGAGCAATATATGGGGCCCATTATTCTGTATGAAGAATTTTGTGAGACCCAATTTGTATGGATCTAAATATGGGGACCATTACTGTAGATGGGGCCCATTCTGTACGGATCAATTTATGGGGCCCATTATTATGTATGGATCAATATATGTGTCCCATTCTGTATGGAGCATTATATGGGGCCCATTCTGTATGGAGAATTATATGGGGCCCATTATTCAGTATGAAGCATTGTATGGAGTTCATTATTCTGTATGTAGTATTATATGGAGTCCATTATTCTGTATGAAGCATTATATGGAGTCTATTTTTCTGTATGGAGCATTAGCTGGAGTCCATTATTCTGTATGGAGCATTATATGAGATCCATTATTTTGTATTGAGCATTATATGAGGTCCATTTTTCTGTATGGAGCAATATATGGGGCTCATTATACCCTATTGAGGACTATGTGATGCCCATTATACTGTATGAAGGACTATGTGGTGCCCATAATACTATATGGAGGACTATACTGTCTGGTCTAAAATGAAATCTTTTGAATCCTCCCCAGGTCATGCACTGTGCGCTGCGAGGATTCTCCGGTTTCTGAGCTATTATAGAATTTATAATAGATATCACTCATATAAAGAAAGAAATAAGTGAAATATTTGGCATTGTACTATACCTATATTTCTTTGCCATATCTGTGCATCATGAATCGTGATATGTGTTAAATGAGCCCACTAAGTCTCTTTTGCTTGGGGCCCACGAAAACCTGTAGCCTGCCCTGACTAGAACTCTAGTGCCACGTATTGGAAGTAGCATTCCTAAAAGTCAATATTGATTTCTTTAACGAGCCTTGTCACATGACGTAAGATAAAAGTCAAACTGGAATCTAAATTTGTAGACACGGTGTTTCAGGGGATTGCCCCTCATCAGTGCAAAGTGTGAGATCTGGTTTGGCTGGATGAGAGGGGTCTGACCCAGATCCAAGGGGTATCGTTTCTCCTTGCGGAGAGTGACAAGTCAAGCCTGACTTACCAAAAGTCTCCTTACAATGTGCGCCCCATGGCACGTTTTCCTCTATCTTGAGAGCGAAACGTGCCTTGGGGCAGCAGGGATAGCACACACTGGTGATCATCTAATGTAAGTGCTACGTTCAATTATTATTTTATCACACTGCTTGTCTGCTTGGATAGCGAAGGAAAAGTGTATCCCAGGGTATCAGAGCTTTTAAAGTCAGGCAGATTATTTGAATTGCTGTTTGGATTAGTGAGTGCTGTCATCATAGAATCATAGAATCGTACAGTTGGAAGGGACCTCCTGGGCCATCTGGTCCAACCCCCTGCTCAAAGCAAGATTCACTAAATCATCCCAGACAGATGTCTGTCCAGCCTCTGAAGACTTCTATTGAAGAACTCACCACCTCTCGTGGCAGCCTGTTCCACTCATTGATCACTCTAACTGTGATAAATATAACATGTGTATATTTGTGTAATGTCCCTACTCTGAGGACAGCAGCCTCAGTCTTATTGTATGCTTTTATTTATATTTTTTATGTTATTCTACGGTATGTTATTCTATTTAAGTAAAAATTATTTTTATGGGTTCTTCTTCATGTGCTAGATTCTCTACAGACCAGCCATCTTGATCCTTGCTAGAAGGCTAAATAAGGTTGTGAATGGTCCAAGCTAATCTAAGAAGTTTTAGACCTTGAAGAAGAAAGTGTAGGATCTTTGTGAGGTTCCCACAGTATTTTACTGCTCTTTTAAATGAGAACCCCAAAGTGTGTAGTTTTTTTATCAGTCAAGTATTTTTTTCTTACTGTATAAACATAAAGTGACTATCATGTAATAAGGGTGCAACAGAACCTCTATGGTGGACCTTACCTTTGTGTCTGATCAGGTAGCGTCCCAAGACAATAAGCAGACAGAAAAGCAGGAAGGCGATGACTGCTACCACTCCTCCAATAACTGCATGGTCAATGCTTGACTGTGAGGGAATGGGGCTGGGGTCTGGTGAGAGCCAGGTTGAGAAGATAATCAAGGGTTCCACAAAGGAGGACAGCAAAAGAAGTAGGACATAATTGAAGGACGGAAGGGGGAGACAACAAAATAAAAGCAGAGGTTAACATTTTTAAATATTGGAAAGAAAGTAGCAGTAAAGTCAGAAAAAAATTAAAACATAAGAAAAAGTTGCAATAAGCTTAAAAAAGCATGTTCTGTATATGGAGCAGCGTAGTCAAAACAATAGGGAATTTATGCGACACAGAGAAATGTACGCTGGTTAGCTGAAGTGTTCTCTACAGACAGGTTAATATTTCACCACTTTGATGGTTTGTAATGACCGAGCCAGTAGTCTAAAAAGTCCTGGTTTGGCCCACCTGTTGCTGGGCAGGGAACTAACTTCAGGAGGCATTGGCTTGAGAAGTGCTTTATCACACCCAGAGCACTTCACACCTCATTTGCATACAAATGAATTTGCTGATTTCTTGGAAATGCAGCAACAGATAAAAGATATAAAGGTGTCAATGGATTAAGCCTTCAAAGATGGGGTTAATCTTACTAACAGATAAACTTTAAAGATGGCCTCTAGCATAAGCTCAAAGACTAAAAATAAGAGTTACACAAGTGGTCAAAATTGTTGGTACCCCTCGTTTAATGACAGAAAAACCCACAATGGTAACAGAAATAACTTGAATCTGACAAAAGTAATAATACATAAAAAATCTATGAAAAGAAACAAATGAAAGTCAGACATTGCTTTTCAACCATGCTTCCACAGAATTTAAAAAAAATAAAACTCATGAAATAGGCCTGGACAGAAATGATGGCACCCCTGAAAATAATGTGAAAAAGGGACATGTTAAATCAAGGTGTGTCCACTAATTAGCATCACAGGTGTCTACAATCTTGGAATCAGTGAGTGGGCCTGTATAGAGGGCAACATATACTCAGTGTACTGTTAGGTGACATGGTGTGTATCACACTCAACATGGACCACAGCAAGTGAAGGAAAGAGTTGTCTCAGGAGATTAGAAAGAAAATTATAGACAAACATGTTAAAGGTAAAAGTTATAAGACCATCTCCAAGCAGCTTGATGTTCCTGTGACTACAATTGCACATATTACTCAGAAATTTAAGCTCCATGGGACTGTAGCGAACCTCCCTGGATGTGGCCGCAAGAGGAAAATTGATGACAAATCAAAGAGACGGATAATACGAATGGTAACAAAAGAGCCCAGAAAAACTTCTAAACAGATTAAAGGTGAACTTCAAGCTCAAGGAATATCAGTGTCAGATCGCACCACCCGTAGTTGTATGAGGCAAAGTGGACTTCATGGGAGACGACCAAGGAGGACACCATTGTTGAAAAAAATCATAAAAGATCCAGACTGGAATTTGCCAAACTACATGTTGACAAGTCACAAAGCTTCTGGGAGAATGTCCTATGGACAAATGAGACAAAAATGAAACTTTTGGGCAAGGCACATCAGCTCTATGCTCACAGATGGAAAAATTAAGCATATCAAGAAAAGTACACTGTCCCTACTGTGAAACATGGAGGAGGCTTTGTTATGTTCTGGGGCTGCTATACTGTATCTGGCACAGGGTGTCTAGAATCAGTGCAGGGTACAATGAAATCTCGAGACTATCAAAGGATTCTAGAGAGAAATGTGCTGCCCAGTGTCAGAAAGCTTGATCTCAGTCGCAGGTTATGGGTCTTGCAACAGGATAATGACCTAAAACATACAGTTAAAAACACCCAAGAATGGCTAAGAGGAAAACATTGGACTATTCTGAAGTGGCCTTCTATGAGCCCTGACCTAAATCCTATTGAGCATCTTTGGAAAGAGCTGAAACATGCTGTCTGGAAAAGGCATCTTTCAAACATGAGATAACTGGAGCAGTTTACTCTTGAGGAGTGGGACAAAACACCTGTCGAGAGGTGTAGAAGTCTTATTGACAGTTACAGGAATCTTTTGATTGTAGTGATTGCCTCAAAAGGTTGTGCAAAAAAATATTAAGTTAAGGGTACCATCATTTCTGTCCAGACCTATTTCATGAGTTTTATTTTTTTTTAAATTCTGTGGAAGCATGGTTGAAAAGCAATGTCTGACTTTCATTTGTTCATGTTCATAGATTTTTTATTTATTTTTACTTTTGTCAGATTTAAGTTATTTCTGTCACTATTGTGGGTTTTTCTGTCATTACACGAGGGGTACCAACAATTTTGACCTGTAATCCCAAAAATTCATAGTCTCAAGCTTCTCTCAAGCTACATGAATTGTCCGTATGCTACAAGTAACACAAAGAGAATTTAAATTAAAAAAAATATAAATTTATTATTATAAATTATTGTTTATTTATAAACAAATAAATAATAAAATATATATTATAAAATGTTATATACAGTATATATATATATAATTTTTTTAGTTTTTTTTCCTGGTCAAATAGCTCTCAATGGTCCAAAAGGAGATGTTCTCCAGCACCAAAGGAAAGTAGTTAAAGGGAATCTGTCACCCTTTTTTTGGACTATGAGCTGCCGGCACCGACATCAGGGGCTTATCTACAGCATTCTGTAATGCTGTAGATAAGCCTCCAATGTAACCTGAAAGATAAGAAAAAAGAGTTAGATTATACTCACCCCGGCGTCCGGTCCAGTCCGATGGGTGTCGCCGTCCGGTCTGGCGCCTTCCATCTTCATACGATGCCGTCCTCTTCTTCCCTTCCTGTCGTGGCTCCGGCGCAGGCGCACTGCTCTGCCCTGTTGAGGCAGAGCAGAATACTGCAGTGCGCAGGCTCCGGACCTCTCCTGGCACCTGCGTACTGCAGGACTCTGCTCTGCCCTCAGCAGGGCAGAGCAGTGCGCCTGAGCCGGAGCCATGACAGGAAGGGAAGAAGAGGACGGCATCGTATGAAGATGGGAGGCGTCGGACTAGACTGCGGCACCAATCGGACCGGACGCCAGGGTGAGTATAATCTAACTCTTTTTTCTTATATTTCAGGTTAAATCAGGAGCTTATCTACAGCATTACAGAATGCTGTAGATAAGCCTCTGATGTCGGTGCTGGCAGCTCATAGTCCAAAAAAAGGGTGAGATTCCCTTTAAAACTTAGCCTTCAATCATATAGGATAAAAAAGGCAGAATCTGCACATATTAAAAAAAACCCATAGTGCTAATGCGTTTTGGATTGAAAAACCCATAATCATGGAGTGTTATGCCCAAAACGCGTTAGCATTATATTTTTCTTTAACATGTAAATATTCTGCCAACTTTCTTTTGGTGCTGGAGAACATCTCCTTTTGGACGACTGAGATCTATATCAAAGAGCGTCAATGAGTGAGAGAGAGTAAGATATTAATGCGAACGGTGGTCAACTCAACATTTCCCATTTTTAGGCCGTGTAAAGGAAACGTAATTCATATATGACTTTTAAAGCCTTAATGGAAGAGAGCTTTCCGAAATCATGCAAAAGCTAAGAGTGAATACCGGGCCCCTAAGAAATAATGGATACCTTGGTAAAATGTCTGGGATTCTGCAGTGGGATGGGAGGTCAGTATGGTTGACGTCAGGCAGCAGGCAACATAATGGAGAATACAAAATGGAGAAAGCAACGGGAGGGAAAAATGAGAGACGATAAAATGACAAGCAATGGATTCAGCGGCAGACAATACATTGGTCGCAGCCATTAAAAGCAATCTGAACTTGTCGGTGGCGGTGTAGTCACCAGACGACAAGAAACGTTGCCCTTGGACAACTCTGATTTGCATGCATTTACATGGCGGACGATGAATAATACACTATAAAACATTCAGCCAGACATAGTAAAGCATATCTTTGTGAACAGACATTTTATAGTGATGACGTCATTATTATAACATATTTTATAATAATACCTTCCTACGGACAACCATGCGGACAAAATAAAAAAAATAGAAAAAAAATAATATTGGACTACATGAGCTATTGTCATGAGAATCGGACTCCTTGAACCAATCAGACAAAAAGGCCAGCCTCATGTTCTCCGCGGAATAGGGGTTGCTATTGTGAAGACAGAGAAAAATTCATTATTCTAAGTCTTTGTTGTTTACCCTCACGAAAGCTTCAAAGGCTTATATGTACGGCACAGCTCATTTAGTTTTAGATTTTAATTTCTTTTTGATCTGCGCTTCTCCGTGTAGTTGACAAACAAGACTGAAGCCTGACAATAGATCTGGCACGGACAAGTCTGTCTCGCGTCAAAGGAGTCAACAATACAAGTCTTCCACCTATTCTTCAATGGGGAAATCAACGAGATGTGTGGCTTCTTTATAACCGAAAATTCACATTTTTCAGGTCGGTGGTTATAAATAGATGAAACTACATTTCCCACCCACGTAATCCATGCATTTGTACTCTGTAGGAAGCCAGAAAAGCTGATAAGACTCATGAACATTTCACATGGAAGCTGTGGAGTTTATGAAATTTGCTGAGTAAATATGGGCCATTGTTAAACTGCTGCGAGGAAATGCGGAAGAGGAACATGGTTCGATGTTTAAGGACACACTGTGCCGTTCCTATCTCATATATGAGTAATAATCATGATGTGAATCATTCCTCAAGAAAAAAAAGAGGTCCTCGGCTACTTTTGGTTACCCACAGAGTGTTGTATTAGAAAACGCAATGACTAGATTAAGATAATTTAAAGTACTAAACAGCGTGATATCCTTATTATTGAGGGATAACAGCGCTCTCATATCTGATAAGTATACATTTAGTTGGGCCTCCACAGGAAGGCATCTTGTTTGAAGACATCTGGGTACTTGGACATCAAGATACCGGTGGCACCATATGAGATTTAGAAGAATATTTTCATAGTAAGAAGCATTAAAAAGTACTTGATGTCAAGAATTTTGGATTAACCGCTGCATTCCATATCTCGTCATACAGGATCTAGTCCTTGGAGTGAGAAATCAAAGACTCAATGGAAAACCATATTAGGAGATAACTATGAAGAAAACTGTGAACTCATTTTATCTCAATATTCAGATTGCTGGCCCCTCCATGGGAAGGTATCTAGTTCATGAACAATCCTGATCTTAAAAAAGCCATTTGAAACATATGATAAATGTTGGCTGAAATGGCCAATTTGGACAATCACGAATGATCATTGGCTGCTTTGGTGAAATAGATGATTGTTTTCTTCAACTAATGCCCAACCAATGAACCATTGGTGTCATTCAAAACACCGATCCTGCATTTTGCATTTTTTTAGGGTATTGATACGCACTGGCTTCATCATCAGCTACAAAAGTCTAACACCTCAAAGAGATAATGGCATCATGTCTTTCAAAATTTGTTTGTGTCCTGATGTTTTAAAATGTTCCTCTCCTTGGGGTAGGTTTCTCGATTTAGAGGAAGGCTGCTCTCTTTGGGAAGGCTCCTCTATTCAGGGGAAGTCTTCTCTACTTGGGGGAGGCTCATCTATTCAGGGGAAATCTTCTCTACTTGGGTGAGGCTCCTCTATTCGGGGGGAAGACTTTTCTCATTGGTTAAGGCTCCTCTATTCAGGGGAAGTCTTCTCTCCTTGGGGGAGACCTCCTCTATTTGGGGGAAGACTTCTCTACCTGATGAAAGTCTCCTTCACTCAGGACCACCCTCGATGAACCCCAAAAAATTCTACTAATTTGAATGTCTGCTAAGTTATTCTCCAGTTTCATCCTCTGTAGGGCAGCTTTCTGACTGCTAATGGCTTCCTCAAAGTGGCTCCTTTCTGAAAAGGTCTTCCACTTTAAAGAAGTTAAAAAATTCTTATTTTTGAGAAACAAAGCCTCTCATGTTTAGAGGCTGTCTCCTGTAATGCCACTTAGCTGGAGAACCTAAAATCGAGCTCCTTTCAAAGTCTTAGTGTTGGATCTGAAGTCAATTTATAAAATGAGGTTATTTCTTAAACATAGAAGAATGTCAGCCCCAGGTACCACATACTATGCTAATGGTTGCTTCACTGTGGAGGCTTAAACCAGTGTCACTATAAATTCCAGCATAATAACCAACACAATCCTTTCACATTAAAAAGCCATTTTCCGATGGCGCTCTCCCTTACATTTCTGGCATTGATTTTCTGGAGGGGGCAGAAATAACTCTTTAAATTAAACAATTGTTGGACAAATTAAATTCTAAAAGCAGTCGCAGGGAAGTGTTATTAATCGATGCCAACTTCTTGCTGTTTAATACACAAACGTATTCAAAGAAAAGAGGTTTTATTCTCTTGATTAGCAGCGAAACGGGAAACTGAGCTGGAGGAAATTGATTAGGTCCGTATGATGATCGCTGCTCAGCTTGTAATTAGAAGAATCAGGGAGATAGGATGGAGGAGCCCGGGTCTGATCTAATGGGATTTTTGTTTTGGTTTGATAACCCAAATGGGTTCCTTTATCAAGCCAAAACACAACGGGAAAGCAGCGATACACATTACTTCGGCGGGAGACTAGGGCTAGACATTTAGTGGCGTGTACGCATGTGTTTGATTAAAGACGGCGTTAGTTCATGACATCTCAGATCCAGTACAAGGATGGGAATGAAAAATGGAACTTAATTAGAAATAATTTGTTATATCACCCAATTACAAGCCACATTAACCACCATGTCTGTGGTCTTTATAGTTAGTTTTACTGATCACTAAATTTGGTCTTTTAATTACAGTAATTCTTAAAGCTCTGGTTTACCATAGTGTGTCCATACCGCTATATCTATATGGCCCCTTTACTGTACCCTGTTTACTTCATTCCCTATATACATTATTTCAATACTAAAACTATGAGAACTTCTTGTAATGTAGCATGGATTCACTGCTGGATACCACTCGAAGGGAGTCTGTCAGCAGAAAATGACTGTTCAAACCAAGCACAGGCGATCGGTTCAAAACATTTAAATACCTCTTTGTGTACTTCCTTCCATCTATATCTGCCTTTCTCTGGCTTCTGCAAAGCCAGAATGGGAAATTAAAGGGGTGGTCTGAAGGCAAAGGTTTTTTCCCTATTTATTTATAATCTAAGCTTTTTTCTATTATACTTGCTTTAAAAATTCTCTACTGTTACCTAACTACACTATGTAACTCCTTTCGTATTTTTTTCTCTATTTACTGTCTGATGACGATACATTTGCATATCTCCATTGCATGCTGGGATACTCAAAGCGTCAATAGAGCAGGGGGAGAGGCTGCGGTAATTGTCACAGCCTCTGACCCTCCCTACAATGAAGCGTCATCATGGGGGAGGGACTGCGGTCACTGTCACAATCCCTGACCCTCCCTACAACGAAACGTCATCAGGGGGAGAGGGTACGGTCACTGTCACAGCCCTTGATCCTCCCTAAAATGAAGCATCATCAGGGGGCAGAGGCTGCGGTCATTGTCACAGCCGCGGCCCCTCGATGAAATGAAGAATCATCGGGGGGACTGCGGTCATTGTCACAGCCCCGGTCCCTTAACTGATATGAAGCATCATCAGGGGCAGAGGCTGCGGTCACTGTCACAGCCCTTGACCTTGTATTCCTACGGCCGCCGGGGGTAGCCTCCTTGGTTGCACCAGTACTCACTGTTGTGAATTCGCTTTCTGGCCTACCTCTGGTTACTAGTGAAGGCAGTGGAGCTGGTTATATTGATAAAGGGCTCGCGAGTTCTCTTCCCGGGCTCCCTCTGGTGGTTACTGGAGGTAGTGGAGCTGATCTAATTAACAGAGGCCTGCCACCTGATAATGAGGAGGATGACTGGAGAGCTTGAGTTTCTGACTAGATTTGAGACAGCCGACTCCCTCTATCCCTGCTGGTGATTTTTCCTGCCTCCTGAGGTCTTAGTTTCCAGCTCAGTCCCTGCATGCTCAAGCTAACTGTTCTTTTCCTACTGTTCACATTTGATTTGGTTTTGTCTATTTCAGTTTTGTGTGGTCAGCCAGCCCCGGCTGGGGCTGTGCTGAATTTCCATCCTTATGTTACTGTTTGTGCCAGTTTGTTTTTGTCCCTTATTAGATTGGCCTCTTTTTGCTCTGCTTTCAGAATATACCAGAGTGCTGATATAGTGGGCGAAGTCTAGTGACTTCAGTATTTTTCTATCAGACGTGTTGGGCATTTTTTGCAGGGTTTTTTGCGTGATTGCAGACAGTGTCTTTCCTTTCCTGTCCTGTCTAGTTAGTGTGGGCCCCATCGTTTGCTCAGTCTATTTTCCTACCTGCGTTTGTGTTCTCATCTTGTCTCACCGACAATATATGTTTGGGGGCTATCTATTCCTTTGGGGTCTGCTCTGGGGCAGTTTAGATTTCCCCTTTCTTGCTCTAGGCTTATTTAGTTCTCCGGCTGTGTTGAGGCTTCTAGAATCATCGTAGGTACGCTCCACGGCTACTGCTAGTTGTGTGGATAGGATCAGGGGTCTGCAATCCGCTTAGTTAGCAACCTGTCTGGCTTTCTGTGGCTTAGAGTGGTCTTGCTTTCCTCCTCGGTGACCCAATCATAACAACTCACTGTGCTGGAGGCTGTTCCATCTCCAGTATTCTGATCACCTTTGAGACTCAAATAACTATAAAAAGAGGCTGGAAACAACTTAAAACAGTTCAACTTTATTCTCCTCAGGGTACAGCACATCCCAAACGCCTTCATGACTCTTTACACGATACCAACAGAACATGGTCTTCTACAGCTGCACACTATTTCTTCTTCTGTTACACACGAGTGGACCACACAAGCAACCGAGCACGCAACACAGAACACGGTGAACACGGCACTTCAACCCTTCCTCCTGCAACCTATTTCAGCCCACAAAGGTACCTGTCTACTCCGTTATAGCTCACCCCTTTATGGCACTGTTGTTCCTGTACATGTACTAGGCTTGTAGCTCACTTGATGACGTGGTACAGCTCCCGTACTCTCGCTGTCACTTCCACAGGGGCTTACTCACTGACCTCCTTGGCTTGATCACTTCCAGACACGGGCTGGTTTCCACAGACTGGCTTCGCTGTCACTTTAGCTCCTTGTCTGGCTGACTTGATTTCAGAGACTCTCCTATTAGCCTCCCTAGCCCTTTAGCTCCCAGTCTTTAGGTAAAGTCCCTCCAGTGACACTACTCACTGGCTGCTGCTGTAGGCACTCTCTTCACACTTCTCCTTAGAATGGCTACCCCCCGGCATAACTCTCCTCTGCTCTGCCTGTCAACAGGAAATCTCTCTCCTTTTGCTCCTGGCTAGCCACTCCTCTCATGTCCCTCTAGTTAACCCTTCTAAAGGCTCCCATCTGGTTGTGCTCAGTGCCCCCATCTAGTGCCCCTTTTCTAATACTACATTACCTATTGTGTCTCTATAACACCCTATAGCCATAAACACAGATACACATGACATACATACTGCACACAGACATGTCAGGAACACAGAAAATATACCTTTCTACAGGTCTAGGCCCTGACCCTCTTACAGCCTGAAACAACGTGTCATCATGGGGAGAGCCTGCGATCACTGTCACAGCCCCGGCCCCTCCCTAAAATGAAGCGTCATGAGGGGCAGAGACTGGGGTCACTGTCACAGCCCATGACCCTCTCTACAACGAAGCGTCATCAGGGCAGAGACTGTGGTCACTGTCACAGCCCATGACCCTCCCTACAATGAAGCGTCATCATGGGGGAGAGGCTGTGGTCACTGTCACATCCCCGGTCCCCTAACTGATACGAAGTGTCATCAGGGGCAGAGGCTGCGGTCACTATCACAGCCCCTGACCATCCCTGAAATGAAGCGTCATCAGGGGGAGAGGCTGCAGTCATTGTCACCACCCGTTTAAGGAAGAGAAAAGCAAAAATGTATGTCCTTTCTATGGTAAAGCGTTATGCACTCACAGAAATGGACAAATTCAAAAATAGACAGGATGTCCACCAACCAGAAAATATAGGGGACTTTTTTCCTAATTTCCTAGTTACTCACAAAAGGCAAGATATCGTTATTCGAGATATGTGCCGGGTGACTCTACCAATTACTAGAATGAAACAGTTGAATTGTCTGTCGAACAGGAGTCATTCTTGGCTTGGACTTTAACCAATTGCCTGGCCTTCTTTCAGAGTCATTCTACCTTTTCTTTTGGACTAAGATCTTCTGATTTTTAGGCCTGTCTGTAGGAATCTCTTATTGCAATGGGGCTGCCTGAAGATCTGGAGAAGAAAAGGAATAAAGTATATCTTGGATTAACTCCGTGGCTCCTTCGTTTTTAAAGTAGATGGGTTCATAGGACACAATATTCCAGAGATGACATCTTCTGACATGGCTTAGGATGAGCCTTCTCTTTAGTCATTATTTTATCAGACGTCAAAAAACCCGCCTGTAATTTTGTACCAAAAGTTTTCACATACGTATTTAACGTATTTAGTAGACATCCTATTGTACGTAAGGTTCTTTCAATGTGTTATTTCCTACATTGTTCTGCAGTTCTCCAAAAAGTATTAAAACATATAAATTTCCACGGCACTTACTGCTCGAGATGTAAAATGGATTTATCTTTACGAGCATTGATAAACAAATGACAATACGTGTGCGAGCGGCGGTGAGCAGACTCCTGTGCTACATCTTGTGTGAAAGGAATTCATGCCACTGCTTTATTTTTTTAACAAAAACACAATTATATGAACATTTGTGATATATTGCAAAACTCAGGCAATCTTATTATTTCCTCGTAATGGCTGTAATTTTTTTGCCATTATGTTTCTCTTTTTGTAATTTTGTTTAATATGGTTTATAGGGACACTTGCAAGCTTATCTCAATTTGCTATACAGCTCACAGCAGTCTTTTGTTCCCTCTGTGTAGCCATTTGAAATGGTGGCTGGGCTTTACTTCTGGACAGCCCCGATCCTATTAGGGATAAGAATGTAACACCAGGAGGTCTACAGCTGCTGTACAGAGAGGGTGATTTCACATTCTTTTAACCATTTACGTGGATAATCTATGGATGAAGTTGAGTTAGTTGAGTTGGAACAAATCATGTTTGTTAAACATTCTGCAAAAAATGTTACTCTAGCAAATTAAAAAATTTGGGATTCAATTTGCATGATTCAGCAACATTGCAGCCAAGTCATTTTGCTGGATCCTCTTAAGAGTTTGGCCAACGTTTTGATGAATTCTTTTGAGAGCCAAAAAGTTATTAAAAAGCAAAATTATAGCCACCTGACATATACACTCATAGGGACTCTTTGTGCCAACGTTTAGTTCCTATGTGCACTGAGTAGCTCTCTTCAGTTCTCCCGTTTCTGAAGACCATGTGGTCAAGTGAGGGTGCGCATACTGATGTCAAAGACATGCGTTGCCCTATATAGGCTGCTCCCTGCTCTGAGCCTTGTGCAGGGCTACTCACTATTAGCTCCCTACTTCCAGTTGCCAGTTACAAGTTACACATACTCAGGTTCACTCTAGATTCTCAGCTCTACCTGTGTCCTTGACCTCGACCTGTGTTTTTGACTACCAGATGGCCTCTCTATTTTATAATGCCTTTATCCTTCTGATTTGGCTTTTTTCTGACCATTTGTTGTCAGCCCACTCCATCAGCCTTTCTGTGGACATAATTTGGGGGCCCTGCATAAGTCCAGATCCCTGTACAGGTGTAAAAGGGTGAAGGCAAGGGTTTCCTTTGGAATTTACTAGATGGATTGACTAGTGCAAGTTCTCTCCATGAAAGCCCCTTTAAGAGCCACAAGTCTTTCACAGACAGTGCTACCCTTACAGAAACTAATTTTGCTATATTTGATCATCTCTTTTTATTGGCATACATGCGACAAGTTAGCTAGAGCAAGTGCCTATGAATGTTCCTAGCTCTCACATTCAAAAAGGGGGTTAACTAAGTTGAGGATCCATCTGCTATGATGACCATATGCCCAAAGAAAAGGTGTCACTTAGTAGAGACAATCACATTTATATATGACTCTGCTGGATGTCTAAAAGCAACATATTTGTTTTTTTCACCATTAAAATATTTTGAGGTTGAGGGAGAACAATACTTCATTCCATTTTATCGTATGTGTTTCACCAACTTTGGGTATTTTCATAGCAGTTTTCTGTTGAAAGTGTATGATCACCTTTGGGACCAAAAGGAGCTATCGGTCCACCACCATTCACCATTGAGCTGGTGAATGAGCTTCCATGAATAGCTCTACAAAAAGTTTTGGATGTTGAAAACCAGAATTTAGAATCCATCATTTCTCCAGTTGTCATCCATAGCGGAAAGACTGAGTGGCACCATACGCCTAAGATAGTTGGTCGTTCCATTCAAAGTAATTTAATTGCGCCAACTCTTAGCTAATTTGGAAGAGTCGCTATTAGGTGAATCTTAAGTGTGATCTGAAAGGAAAAAAACTAGTTTAATCACAACTTATTTTATTCAAAGCCATCGTGGCCACAGAAAAGGTCTCAAAAATTGTAAATCGCTTGTGTATAGCAACATTACATTATCGAATAGATTAACATGATAATCACCAGATATTCCTGGAGTCAAATATGGAGCACGAGCTTGACATATTCACTGTTAATTAACACGTGCAATTAAATAATTATTTAATAAGCTGATGTTTAATGTCTCTATCAGAGCTCTAACACTTTGCAGAAATATTTCTTCCTGATCTTTATGTAACCTCGTATGATAAGACTGTTTGTAAACTTATGAATATTCAGGGAGATTGCTCATTCAGACTCCCTATCTTTTGAAGCTTTGTTTGGCTAACGATGGCAGTATAATTAGTTTAAAAAGAGATAATGAGAAAGAATGATAATTACCAGGCAACATTAGAATTAAATGGATCAGGAGAAATTAGAACTGGCTTCATCCTGGTGCAGGATACAAATGACTGAAAAATGTATTTTACAAAACGCTGATTTTTTGGATTTGGTTGTCAATCGGGAATTGAGAAGGAGGGGAGAGTGGAGAGGAGCATCTATTTCTTGAGGGTTCGTCCTGCTAACTAGAGTCTTGTTTTTTGTTTTACTTGGGTATCGAATCTTAATAATTTTTCTGAGACAATGGAACAAAGCTGATGGAAATCAGTAACGGGAGGAAGGACACTGAGAGGAGGAGGAGGAGGGAGAGATAAATAGAAAGCGGAAGCTGGCCAGGAGATAAAAGACAGACTGGGAATAGAGCATTGCATAACCAAGAAGGTCCGACCTTGTACCTACGATAAGACTCTGATGCAGAAAGTAACCAGGGATTAAGCGATTGTCTGGAATCTGTCGCTACACGGATTTTATCCTGTCCTGTTTTATTCTTATTTTAATTTTTCTCCCCCTCGTTGGCGCCTGAGAGAATAACAGAGGCTTAGCCTTTATTTTTTTTGAACGCTAAATCTAAGGTCTAAATGCTCTTTTCATGTAGGATCTGAATAGAAATGCAAGATTAAACAGATGATTGTTGATTAAAATCGTAAGGGTTTGAATGACTGGAGACAGCTGGTGAAATATTGCAGGAACATCTATGTTGTGATTCCATGGTCATTCCCAACTTGTCCACAGCTGAAAAATTCTCCTAAAAACGTCTCCCCTTTTGGAAGATCCTCATAACAATCCCATAACTAATGTGGTGACGTCTTTAAAAAATAAAAGTTCATTGGGTCATGAAGAAGACTGGTTTGAAAATACCGTTGTAAAATATCAAAGGTTTGTCATGGATGATTGATCTGGTAAGAATCATGTTGTTTATGTGAAAATAATGATCTTCGTTATGTTAGATATCCTCAAAAGAATCTCCAACTGGTATCACAAACCTTCATCACTCTGTTTGACCTAGAAGTGGCACAAAAGCTTTTATGGATCATCTTAAAGTGGCCGTACAGGAGAAATAAGTCTCAGTCAAATGCTTGTTAGGCCTACTGACGTTTCTCCCTTGTAAGCTTGGCCCAGTGTGCTTGCTTATTATTTCAGCTACATATGTTTCTTGGAAACAAGGGGTCAGTCATGTTTATTTCTCCCTATATTTAGAAAGAATGTCTTTGTTGGACAATGCAGCCATCTAATACGACAACACTGAAATTCATTACTTTGGAAAGTTGACTGTGCCTTTAAGTTGCTTGGAAAAATCCAAAAAACAATTGGTTTTAGAATCTCCTAAGTTGTACATGTGGAAAAATTAAAGGTGCACATGTGGCAATATTTTAAGAACAACCTTCAAGTTGTATTTGATACTTGGCTTGACATCATGTGAACATCAAAACAAATCGATCAACCCAGCAGAAACAAATTTGTGGAGATGAGTAAACTAAACACCATGGGGCCACATTTCCATCATACCATTCAAGTATGAGTCCCACTGAGCTTAAAGTACTACACACCACAAGACCTGCAGCCACCATAGAGGAAGAAAATGCATTGTGTCTCTTGAAGATGAATGTACTAAATACCATTGGGCCTCGCAGCCACCATATAGCTTAGGAGGGAGATACATTTTGTCTACTGGAGATAGATGTATTAAACTCCTTTGGACCACACTTCCATCATAGTGTTCAGGAAGAAAACATATTCTATCTCATGGAGGTGAATGTACTAAAACCATGGGGGCACACAGCCACCATACAGCTCAGAAAGGAGACGCATTCTGTGTCCTGGAGATTAACGTAGTAAACACTTTAGACCAACAGTTCCATCATCTCTGTGTTCAGGAAGGAGATGAGTTCAGTCTTCTGGAGATGAACATACTAAACACCATAGGAGCATGCAACCACCATACAGTTCAGGTGTTCCCTTTCTCCTGGATGTAAACGTACTAAACACTGTAGACCCATACTTCCACCATACAGGAAGGAGACACAGTCTGCCTGCTGGAGATGACCATATTAGACATTTTTGAACCACACTTCCATCACACTGTTCAAGAAGGAGATGGAGATTAGCATACTAAGCTTCAAGGACCATGCAGCCACCATACAGTACAGGAATGGATGCGTTGTGTCTTCCAGAGTAGAATGTACTGAACACCAGGAGACCACATGGTTATCATACTGTTCATAGCGCGAGTACCATCTTATCTATTTACTGTTCAGGAAGTAGATGCTTTCTTTCTCTTAGAAGGGAAACATGAAGAAGCTAAACAATCCAAGAAAGACAGCAAATGACCTTCTGAAGAAGCTGAAAGTAAATGCGCATATATGTACTGTATCTGTCTCAACAGTAAAACACATCTTTTTTCGACACAACCTGAAAGACAGCTCAACAAGGAAGAAGCTCCAAAACAGTTTACAACTGCACATAGGGACAAAGATCTTATTGCTCTTGTTGGGTGAAACAAAAATGGCCATGGTGACCAAAATGGAGGATTGCAAGCAAAGGAAAGACATCCTAAAAGTGAAGAATCATATTGTGGAGGTGCAAGTCTGTGAAAGAACTGGTGGATTTAAATAAACAGATGGCCTATTGAGGAAAAAAAATCTCAAGTCATCAGTTGGTAAGTTAAAATTTGGTCTCAAATGACTTCCAAAGTCTTGCCAGGATGGCTAAATGACACCAGTAATGAGAAAGAAATGGAGAAGTCATCACAAAGCACTGAGCTTAAAAATTTATGGACAGAACTAAAGTGTGATAGCAATGAGACCTACAGACCGGACACAGTAACACAAGAAGGAAACAGCCAAAACTCCAGCTACTTTTTGTGAGAGGCTTGTTCAAGGCTGCCCAAAAGCGGGACCCAGGGTAAACGGCGTAAAGGCAACTGTCACGATCCATTTGTGGATCTGTGGCAGATTAAAACATTTATCCTTTCCTTCCATCGGGGGTTAATGTCAGCTTCCCCCCTCCCCGCTGGCCTTCTGGTGTAACTGCATTGCTGCTAGTTCTGCTGATGTGGGTGGTGACCACTCCCACCATCCTTAAAAGGTCACCTGATGCATCAGCTGACTCTGTTGGTTATACAGGTCCTTTTGGAGACCAACCGAGCTGGAGACTAGAACTTTCTGGTGCAGTGGTGCTTCAGCTGAATACTGTGATCTGGTGCTTTATTCTGCTGTGCGGTGCATCGCAGCAGAGAAAGCTAAGTTTTGTAATTTTATTACCCTGTCCCTTTTTGGTGTCTGTCTTACCTTAACTTGTGTTGTGCAGCAGTGGGACCAGTGTTCTCACTTGCCATTTCCCTAGTTAGGGATAGGAGCATGGTAAGTGAGGGTTTAGGTATCCTGGTCGGCGATGGGGTGAAAAAACCCGTATAGGAATGAAAGGGAGATCAGGGCACTTCCTTAGGTGAGTGCAGAAGGTGTCCATTCCCCCATTCTCTATCGACAGGGCCTACGGCTGTTATTGTGTTTCTGGGGTTTCCTGGTGTTTTTTTTTTTATGCTGTGTCGTTTAATGACCGACCTATTTGTGGGTTGTCTCACGCTAGGACAGTCACTTCGTGACATTATCACCAACCTACACATTTTTTGTATCTGGTGGGCCATGGCCCAAATGCAGGCCTTTGCCCAACTGCTCCAGACTCTCACCACTGAGATTAAGGAGCTGCGTGGTGAGGTGTTGCAGCAGCTGCAGCAGTTTATGGCGTTCTGGGCCTTGGCTCAGGAACAGGCTCAACCAAAACCCAAGATATCTCTCCCTGACAGGTTTTCTGGAATGAGAGATACATTTTTGGTTTTTCAGGAGGCCTGCAAGTTGTACTTCAGGCTCTGCCCTCGTTCAACAGGGAGTGGGGACAACAGGTGGGAATCATCATATCCCTTCTTAAGGGTGATCCCCAATCCTGGGCCTTCTCCCTGCTAGCCGATTCACCATCTCTACGTTCAGTGGATGAGTTTTTCGCGGCTTTGGCGCTGGTGCATGGAGATCCTGATGACGTCTCCCTGGTGGAATTTCAACTCCGTAAGAACAAGCAGGGGGGCTGGCCGGCTCAGGAGTACTGCTCAGAGTTCAGGAGGTGGGCCACTGACATGCGGTGGAATGGCCCTGCCCTTAGGAGTCATTTTTTGCAGGGTCTGTCCCCAAGGTTGCAGGATACTCTGGTGCAGTATGCCGCCCCCAGGTCGTTGGAGGCCGTCCAGTCCCTTGCTATCTGGGTGGATAGATGCCTCTGGGAGAGGCATACACCAAATCTGCCCCCTGTTGTCCTTGCTAAGGAGGAGGACATACCGGGGCAGGCAGACAAACCCATGCAGGTGGGAGGAATTGGATCCCAAATGGGGTTGCCTGCGGTTCGCCGTGGTGTGGGGGCATATTTTTACTGTGGGCAGACTGGTCATTTCATCGGTATCTGCCCCGCTCGCGCCAAAATACCAGTACCAGCTAAGAAGCCGCGTCCCCCTGGTCGTGTGGAGGGAGGCAACCAGGCAGAGTATTTTTCCTCCATTTTTTCCCCTTAGTGTACTTTAGTCTGCTGAAGTGGTGGTTGGCAGGATAACTGAGGGTATACTGGTGCTTGTGGACAGTACAGCAGGTGTCAATGTGGTGGATGCTCAATTTGTCCAGACCTATGGCCTGAGGTGCAGGGTGCTAGCAAAACCCGTAAGCATCCAGGCCACTGACTCAGCCAGGGGAGGGTGACCCAAGGCCTGGATGATATACACCTGCATATAGGGACTCATCATGAGGAGTCTCTATCGTGCTACGTCTTGGGTGGAATGCCAACACCCATCGTTTTAGGACTCCCTTGGATGAAAAAACAACCTGGTCATAGACTGGCCGTCCAGAGAAGTAGTCAGCTGGGATCAGTCATGTGAGGGCTGCTGCCAGGGGGTTACTGTCTTGATAGGACAGTCACCTCGTGACAACAACGCTATCAAATACTAACCATGTGTCAGTAGGCTTCTGAAGTGTGATGGAGGAAATAAAAACAGAAATAAATCATAGTCTCTACTCGTATTATGACATTTCACATTCTTAAGGCCCTTTTACATTTAGTGATGCACCAGTGATCCGACCAGCGATCCGACCAGGTCAGGATCGCTGGTGCATCGCTAAATGATCGCTAGTGAGCTTTCACACAGAAAGATCTCACAGCGATGCAGCAGCGACGCAGCGGACGATACTCACCTTTCACACACAGCGATCCTGATATCCTCCTGCCCGCGTCCAGCGTCGCTCGTCTCTCACAGCAGGAAGCCCAGCAGGAAGCGGCCGACGAGAAATGGAGCCGGACATTCTCGCGCGATCAGCGATGGACAGCGGGGGAGCTGGTCGGAGGTAAGTATCACACATAGCGATATCGCTAGCAATATCGCTATAACGTCACAAAACCAGTGACGTTTTAGCGATATTGCTAGCGATATCGCTATGTGTAAAACCCCCTTTAGTCTACAGTAGTGATCAGAAAAGGCCTAAGATTCGGAAGGTGGATGAGGATTAAATGTGTATGCAAAATTCTGACTTCCACTGGAGATAATGGCTAACAAAAGCAAAGCAAAAAAAAGAAAACCCTGAGCCATGCATGGGTATCTACCCGTAAAGATAAACCAGTGTTACACATCGTGCTCTTACCGTTGACGTCCAGATTGTATTCCGCTGTGTAGTAACCCAGGAGGTTTGATACCTTGCACATGTAGGTGCCGCTGTCACTTTTGTTGAGGTTTTGGAATACCAGGCTATTGTGATCGGTAACTGCTGTTGTTGGCAGTTCACCATTTTTGCGCTCCCAGGTGTATTTAAGTGGTCTAAAAGAAAAAAAGAACAATTGCGCTAAATGTCAGCACGATGACGGCCATTACACCAATGGAGCTGAGGGCGTACAACACTTAGAAATACATTTATACTTCTTATGGAAGTGATACTGTAAAACTTCTCCAAGGCAGCAGCCTCCAACCTGTGGATCTCAATCTTAAAAATTGGTTACAAAATTACAAGCTCCATTAAAAACATGATGGCCACAGGCCGGAGAACACTGCGCTACAAAATGTGCTAGACCCAAGACAGACAGGAGACGGTTTTACCTGCTTATTTTTTGTGCAGCCATACCTTAAAGGAACCCGTCAGGATAAATGACACTCATAAACTGCTACCATAGCTTCACACTGTAGGAGCTTTTCTACAATCCTGAGTTATCAGTCATTGTACAGGAGGAGAAGGTGAGCCGTGACATCACCTATTGTAAATGATGGATCCTGTGTTATCAAGTGTATATAGAGGTGTTATTAGTCATTGTACACAAGGAGGTGAGTTGTGACATCATCTATTCTGAATGGTGGATCCTGTGTTATCTACTACATATAGAGTAGTTATGAGTAGTAATGAGCGAGCACTAAAATGCTTGGATGCTCGTTACTCGAGTAGAACAAATTGTAATACTTGACCTGAGTAATGAGTATAATGTAATTCAATGGGAAACTCAAGCATGTTTCCGGTGCCCTTCTCCCCCGAGGTCTAAAAATTGCTCAAATTGATGGAAATAGCAAAGAAATGGAATGAGAACTGCATGGACAAGAACCCTGGAAGCATCTCTGAATCCCAGCTTGCTACTGGGAACAATGGTGTCAGAGTATTACGCCACTTTTACGGGCTGACAATAAAGCATACAAAACAAAAGGTAAAATGTATCTTACTGGAAAACATGTTAAGAAACATTCTTTCCAGGATAATGACTTTTATATAAGGCAAAATAAATAAGTGACTCTGAAAGTCACAAAGTTTTTTTTAGGTGGCCATCACTATCTGTAAATGGCCATCAGGGGGCCATCACTGTCTGTAGAGGCCCATCAGGTGGCCATTATTATCTGTAGAGGGAGTCCAAAAAATAAGAAAAAAAGCAGCACACTCCGTTTACCGTATCATAAAAACCTAAGTCCTTTATTTTAGAAAAGTATACATGGACAAGGTTTGTGAGGGCAGGACAAGTGCAGGCATGCAGACAAGAGACAGGACTACAGTCGTTTTGCTTTTAACATGCTTCCACGGGTCTTGTCTCTTGTCTGCGTGCCTGCACTTGTCCTGCCCTCACAAACCTTGTCCATGTATATTTTTCTAAAATAAAGGACTTAGGTTTTTATGATGCAGTAAACTTGTAAAGTTTTTTCTTATTTTTTTGGGATTGCCTCATGTGTGCTTCTTCAAGCAAGCATCTTCACCACCCTGCAATGTGTCGCTGACTCAGAGTCCACCCACTCCACCAGTAAGTAGACTGTTTCTTAGTGCCATTCTATTTTTTCTTTTTTATTTATCTGTAGAGGGCCATCAGGTGGCCTTCACTATTCATAGAGGACCATCAGGAAGCCATCATTATTTGTAGAGAATCATCGGGCGGCCATCACTATTGGTACAGGGCCATCAAGCAGCCATCACTATTTGTAGAGGGACATCAGGTGGCCATCACTATTGTCAAAGGGCAAGCAGGTGGCCCTCACTATTGTCAGAGGGTCATCAGCTGGCTCTCACCCAACAGTTTTAGAGGGGCAGCAGCCAGGCCTCAATAAGCATTTTTGGAGGGTCAGCATAGCCATATGTTGCTACTGCAATATATTTTATCCATCTGAGGTGGGCAAATTTTATTTTTTGTATTAATACTGCAAAGTTTGAAACTTGGAGGGCCAGCAGGCGGCCCACATTATTTTTAGAGGGCTAGCAAGAGTCTTATGGACAGGTGAGACCAAGATGGAGCTTTTTGGTAAAGCATATCATTCTACTGTTTACTGTAAATGGAATGAGGCCTACAAATAAAAGAACATAGTACTCACAGTCAAATATGGTGGAGGTTTGAAGATATTTTGGGGTTATTTTGCTGCCTCTGGCACTGGGTGCCTTGACTGTATGCAAGGCATCATGAAATGTGAAGATTACCAAAGGATTTTGGGTCACAGTGTAGTGCTTGGTGTCAGAAAGTTGAGTTTGCATCCTAGGTCATGAGTCTTCCAGCAGGACAATTGTTGCGATGTTACTAGCGCAAAAGGGGAAAGACAGACATACCTGAGAGTGGACCCTCTGGGTCACGGCTCCAGAGCCCCCAAGGGTGAGTGCCCAGGTGAAGACCACCCCCTATACAGGGAGCGTTAGGGCCAGGCCCCCAGGAGATAGAACCGTGACAGCCGGAACAAAGGGGCGACAGGGATAGTATACCGGAGAGGCGGCACAGGGGTACCGGATGGGTAGAGCACTGAGACACATGGAGACCTAACGATACACAGGACTGGAGAGCCAGGAGGGAAGACCAGGACTGGAAACTGCAAATGAAAGAGGTATAATGAAGTACACAGGTTTAGAGGGAAGACACACGGCAGGTGGGTGAGGAGAGAGGGAGCAGGTGGCACAGATAGAGTAGCGAGGCAGGAAGACCCAGGAAGCACGGGGAGCAAAGTGTAGCGGCGGAGAACAGAGGACAGGACGGAGAGCACAAGGGTAGTACGGGCAGCGCAGACAGAGCTGAAGAGAAGGGGCCTGAGAACACAGTGAACGCCGAACAAGACAGGCGTCACCGCATGCAATAACCAGGCGTCTTACCTGAGGAGACGCTGAACATAAATAGCGGTGGGCGCCGCCATCTTGGAGGCGGGACCAGCGCGTCAGACTACCCAGGAGGCTGCGCGCTGAGTGCCAGACGCCGAGGGAGCCGGAGACCAGGCGCGGGAGCGCGCCGGGAAGCAGGAGCGCGCTGGCCAGAGCGCGCAGGAGAGAAGGCAGAGCCGGAAGTCATGACAGTACCCCCTCCTTTACGCCCCTCGCTCCTAATATTGGAAAGAAACCGTCTCATAATGCGGGGAGCATTAATATTCTCCTGAGGTTCCCAAGATCTCTCCTCGGGGCCGAAACCCTTCCAATCAATCAAAAACAGAGTCTTTCCTTTAACAGTCTTCCTAGCCAAAATATCCTGTACCTCAAAGGTGTTCTCTGAGCTACAAGACTGGGAGACTAGGGAAGTAGCAGCATGGAAGTGGTTGAACACCGCTGGTTTAAGAAGAGATACATGGAAAGTGTTGGGAATCTTTAGAGAGGCAGGTAGCCTCAATTTGTAGGCCACGTCGTTGATGCGACTCAAGACCTCAAAGGGACCAATGTAACGAGGACCTAACTTGTAGGAGGGAATTTTTAACCTAATATATCGAGAAGCTAACCAAACCTTATCCCCGGGACGATACGGGGAGCATCTAGCCGTCTCTTGTCGGCATACCGCTTCATTCTGAGACTGGCATTCTCAAGAGCCACTTTGGTCTCCCTCCAAATCTGAAAGAAGTCCACAGACAAGGAATCCGCTGCCGGCACACCCAAGGTGGGGAATACGGGAAGTGGAATGCCGGGGTGTTGACCAAAAACCACAAAAAAGGGAGATTTGGAGGAAGCCTCACTTGGGTGATTGTTGTAGGCGAACTCCGCCCAAGGAAGAAGGGAGGCCCAGTCGTCCTGACGAGCGTTGGAAAAATGCCGAAGGTAAGATGTTAGCACCTGGTTGACTCTTTCGACTTGTCCATTAGACTGAGGGTGATAGGCAGAGGAGAAATACAACGTTATCTGAAGTAATCCGCAGAGAGCTCGCCAAAAACGGGAAGTAAACTGGACTCCACGATCCGAGACAATATGCTGGGGAAAACCATGGAGGCGAAAAACGTGAAGCAGAAAGATCTTCGCTAACTCCAAGGCAGTAGGCAAACCAGGCAGAGCGACGAAATGAGCCATTTTGGAAAACCGATCTACGACCACCAATATCACCGTGCATCTAGAAGAGGGAGGCAAGTCAGTGATGAAATCCATGGCGATATGAGTCCACGGGTTGGTTGGTACTGGTAACGGATGCAGGAGTCCTACAGGAGAATGTCGAGGAACCTTGTTCCGGGCACAAGACGGACAGGAGGCGACGAAATCTTGCACATCCTTGCAAAGCGAAGGCCACCAGTAATGGCGGGAGACAAATGAGAGAGTCTTCTTTACTCCGACATGTCCGGAGAATTTAGATGAATGACTCCAGCGAAGAACCTTTAATCTGTCTCCACTTCGAACAAAGGTCTTACCAGATGGTGGGGAGACCAGGCTTAATGTAGCCACGGAAAGGATCTTGGTGGGATCGATAAGATGGATTGGACCCTCCTCCTTGTCGACAGACAGGAATGACCGTGAAAGAGCATCCGCCTTGATGTTCTTCTCCCAGGGTCGGAAGTGGAGTTCGAAGTCAAATCTTTCGAAAAGCAGTGACCATCTGGCTTGACGAGGGTTGAGCCTCTGGGCGGATTGGAGGTAGACTAAGTTCTTGTGATCCGTGAAAATGATGAACAGATGGAGGGCACCCTCGAGGAGATGGCGCCATTCTTCAAGAGCCATCTTTATGGCCAGGAGTTCTCTATCTCCAACAGCATAATTACGTTCGGGAGCAGAGAAAGCCTTGGAAAAGAATCCGCAGGTGAGAGTGCGACCCGAAGATGATTTCTGCAGAAGAACTGCTCCAGCTCCCACAGAGGATGCGTCAACCTCAAGGATGAATGGCCTGCTGGCATCCGGGCGATGGAGTACTGGGGACTTAGCGAATTCTTGCTTCAGGCTTTTGAAGGCAGCCTCGGCATCAGAGGGCCAGTGACTGGGATCGGCTCCTTTGCGGACAAGAGCTGAGATGGATTTTGTCAAAGAGGAGAAATGCGGGATAAATTGCCTGTAATAATTGGCAAAACCCAAAAACCTCTGAATTGCATTCACTCCGAGGGGACGAGGCCATTTAAGAACTGCGGAGACCTTCTCAGGATCCATCTCCAATCCAGAGTTTGAGACGATGTAACCAAGAAACGGCAACGAAGTTTGCTCAAAGAGACACTTCTCTAATTTGGCGAAAAGGTGGTTTTCTCTGAGACGTAGAAGAACTTGGCGAATGTCTCGCCGATGGGTAGCCAGATCGGGTGAGAAGACTAAAATGTCGTCCAGGTAGACCACGACACAGGAGTAAAGGAGATCCCGAAAGACATCATTAACGAGTTCCTGGAATACGGCAGATGCGTTGCACAACCCAAAGGGCATAACCAAATACTCGTAGTGTCCATCACGCGTGTTAAACGCCGTCTTCCACTCGTCCCTGGAGCGTATGCGAACCAGATTATAGGCTCCTCGAAGATCCAGCTTGGTAAACACCCGTGCCCCCCTCAGGCGATCAAAAAGCTCAGAGATGAGTGGTAGGGGATATTTGTTCTTCACCGTAATTTGATTCAAGCCTCGATAATCGATGCACGGGCGCAGGGATCCGTCTTTCTTCTTTACGAAAAAGAAGCCCGCTCCCGCAGGGGACGAAGATTTCCGAATGAAGCCTCTAGCCAAGTTGTCTCGGATGTATTCAGACATGGCGTCGGTCTCTGCCCGGGAGAGAGGATAAATCCTTCCACGAGGCGGGGTGGTACCAGGAACGAGTTCAATAGGGCAGTCGTAGGAACGGTGCGGAGGAAGAGTCTCAGCTTCTTTCTTATCAAAAACATCCAAAAAATCATGGTACACTGACGGCAAACCAGGAGGGACAAGGGAAAGACTGGGGACACCTACGGGACGCACCGACAGCAGACACTGAGTCTGACAAGACTCCCCCCAGTGCAAGATGTTGCCACTATGCCAATCTAAGGTGGGCTCGTGAAGCTGCAGCCAAGGAAGCCTTAGCAGGATAGGATGAGAAATTCCTGCCAAGACGTAAAACGTAATATTTTCCTTGTGCAGCGCCCCTACCTGCAACTCTACTTCATGAGTAACTAGAGTAACGGTCTCTAGCAGAGGTCGACCATCTACGGAAGCGAGAATTTGTGGGTTTTGCAAGGCCCTTACGGGAACAGAAAGTCTATTAACCTCTTCTAGCCTTATAAAATTTCCGGCGGCACCCGAGTCCACATAGGCCACCAGGGATGCCCGCTTCCCACCAACATGCAAGAGGACAGACAAAGTGAGGGGAAGAGAGGTATCACGTACACCTAGGGAGGCCTCTCTTACCTGGCCTAGGCGGAGAAGTTTTCCGGACGCTCTGGACAAGCTCGGATGAAATGGGAGCCACTACCATAGTAGAAACATTGACCATGGAGGCTCCTCTCCTTGCGACGCTGGTCAGAGAGCTTTATGCGGTCCACCTGCATAGGCTCGGGCGCCGGGGGTGAAGGAAGGCTCCTGGGACGAGGACTGGGTGGCCTGCGGACAGAAGAGAATGGACGAGAGACCCTTCTCTCCCTGGCCCGCTCCTGAAACCGGAGATCAATTCGAATGGCTAAGGAGATCAAATCCTCCAAAATCGTTGGGGTGTCGCGGCCTGCAAGCTCGTCCTTTATACGGCTCGAAAGACCTCGCCAAAAAGCGCCCACCAGGGCCTCGTTATTCCAGCCTAAGTTGGAGGAAAGGGTCCTAAACTGAATAGCGTACTGGCCTACAGTTAGGGAACCTTGGCATAAATTAAACAAAGCCTCAGTGGTGGAGGCTAAACGGCCCGGTTCATCAAAAACCCACCGAAAAGTCTCAAGAAAAACAGAAAGCTGGGTGACTACCAGGTCATCACGCTCCCAGAGGGGATTGACCCAAGCCAAAGCATCCCCCTCTAGATGGGAAATGATGAAGGCCACTTTGGCTCGGTCTGTAGGGTATTGCTGGGGCAGCAGCTCAAAATGGAGACGGCACTGATTTATAAAACCCCGACATGATTTGGGGTCACCGCTAAACCGGGGTGGCTTGGCTAACCGCGAAGGGGGATGGGAACCCACGGTGAAGGGCGCAGATGCGGCCGCATGCAGGGCGAGCAACCGACCATCCACCGAAGCCATGTAGCTGAGGATGTGTGACTGGGTGTCTCGCTGCTGAGCCAATTCCTGTTGTAAGCCAGCCAAATGGGCGGCGTTACCAGGGTCCGAAGACTGGAGAGCGGAGAGACGCGAGTCCATAGTTTTCACGAAGGACATCATACGCGTCTGGTTCTCCCGGAGAAGAACTAACTCTTTTTGAGCAGCCATGGCACCAGCGGGGTCCATGGCCTGGTTATTCTGTTGCGAAGTTACTAGCGCAAAAGGGGAAAGACAGACGTACCGAGAGTGGACCCTCTGGGTCACGGCTCCAGAGCCCCCGAGGGCGAGTGCCCAGGTGAAGACCACCCCCTATACAGGGAGCGTTAGGGCCAGGCCCCCAGGAGATAGAACCGCGACAGCCGGAACCAAAGGGGCGACAGGGGTAGTATACCGGAGAGGCGGCACAGGGGTACCGGATGGGTAGAGCACTGAGACACACGGAGACCTAACGATACACAGGACTGGAGAGCCAGGAGGGAAGACCAGGACTGGAAACTGCAAATGAAAGAGGTATAATGAAGTACACAGATTTAGAGGGAAGACACACGGCAGGTGGGTGAGGAGAGAGGGAGCAGGCGGCACAGATAGAGTAGCGAGGCAGGAAGACCCAGGAAGCACGGGGAGCAAAGTGTAGCGGCGGAGAGCAGAGGACAGGACGGAGAGCACAAGGGTAGTACGAGCAGCGCAGACAGAGCTGAAGAGAAGGGGCCTGAGAACACAGTGAACGCCGAACAAGACAGGCGTCACCGCATGCAATAACCAGGCGTCTTACCTGAGGAGACGCTGAACATAAATATCGGTGGGCGCCGCCATCTTGGAGGCGGGACCAGCACGTCAGACTACCCAGGAGGCTGCGCGCTGAGTGCCAGACGCCGAGGGAGCCGGAGACCAGGCACGGGAGCCCGCCGAGAAGCAGGAGCGCGCCGGCCAGAGCGCGCAGGGGAGAAGGCAGAGCCGGAAGTCATGACAACAATGACCCTAAACATACTTCAAGAAGCCTCCAGAAATGGATGGAAACACTGAACTGAAGAGCTCAGAAGTGTAATTCCAGCTACAGTAGCCTAAAGTCTTCCATCACTACCTCTTACGCACAGATGCTACAGAGAAACTGAGAATGGACACATTAAATCAGTTAATTTTGCCTGTTTTGAGGAATTTCTGAGTACAGATCACCATAAAAACCATGAATTTGCCAAAAACTAGAAGTAGGCACTCCAATACCCCTTTGAAGAGACGTAGTGGAGGGCCTCAGAAAACATTTTTTTCCCTTTATTAAGGAGTGAGTATCCTAGAATGGTAATGCGTATGGACTAAGTGTATGGGCTTAAAAATTTTTACCTCTTGGGGGTACACATATACGAGTATAACAAAAATGTTAGAGGTAGGCCTCTCAAAATTCTTAATGTGGGCATCAGAAACACCCTTAAATAATGTATAACAAGTGTAAAGGAGGAGGAGATGAGCTGTGACATCACCTATTGTGAATGGTGGCTCCTGTGTTATCTACTGTATATAGAGATATTATCAAACATTGTACAGGAAGGGGTGGAGGTGAGCTATGATATCACCTACACACGTGGTCAAAATTGTTGATGCCCCTCGTTTAATAACCGAAAAACCTACAAAGGTGACAGAAATAACTTGAATCTGACAAAAGTAATAATTAAATAAAAAATCTATGAAAATGAACAAATGAAAGTCAGACATTGCTTTTCAACCACGCTTCCACAGAATTAAAAAAAAAATAAACTCATGAAATAGGCCTGGACAGAAGTGATGGTACCCTTAACATAGTATTTTGTTGCACAACATTTTGAGGCAATCACTGCAATCAAACGATTCCTGTAACTGTCAATGAGACTTCTGCACCTCTCAACAGGTATTTTGTCCATTCCTCAAGAGCAAACTGCTCCAGTTGTCTGGTGTTTGAAGGTTGCCTTTTCCAGACAGCATGTTTCAGCTCTTTCCAAAGATGCTCAATAGGATTTAGGTCAGGGCTCATAGAAGGACACTTCAGAATAGTCCAATGCTGTGTTTTTTGGGTCACTATCCTGAGACTGAGAACAAGCTTTCTGACACTGGACAGCACATTCTTCTCTAGAATCCCTTGATAGTCTTGAGATTTTATTGTACCTTGCACAGATTCTAGACATCCTGTGCTAGATGCAGCAAAGCAGCCCCAGAACATAACAGAGCCTCCTCCATGTTTCACAGTAGGGACAGTGTTCTTTTCTTGGTATCCTTCATTTTTCAGTCTGTGAATATAGAGCTGATGTGCCTTGCCAAAAAGTTCCATTTGTTTCTCATCTGTTCATAGGATATTCTCCCAGAAGCTTTGTTGCTTGTCAACATGTAGTTTGGCCAATTCCAGTTTGGCTTTTTTATGATTTTTCTTCAACGATAGTGTCTTCCTTGGTCGTCTCCAATGAAGTCTACTTTGGCTCATACAACAACGGATGGTGGGATCTGACACTGATGTTCCTTAAGCTTGAAGTTCACCTTTAATCTGTTTAGAAGTTTTTCTGGGCTCTTTTGTTACCATTTGTATTATCCGTCTCTTTGATTTGTCATCAATTCTCCTCCAGCGGCCACGTCCAGGGAGGTTTGCTACAGTTCCATGGAGCTTAAATTTCTGAATAATGTGTGCAACTGTAGTCACAGGTAGAGATGAGCGAATTTGATGTTCGCCAAACATAAATTCGGCACAAAAATAGCACATTCGGATCCGTGATCGGAAAGCAAAATTACATAAAATAGGTAAAAATTGTTATCATTCGGTAAAAGTGCAGGAAAATATTGGCATTGCCAAAAAAATAATTCCCGCACTTTAGCAACGATAATGGTGGTGTATCATGAGCATTTGGCATGTGTATGATGAAGGGAGGGGGTTTGCAGAGCTCAGAGGCATTGCGTTCTTGGAAGCACAGCACAGCTGTCCTTTTTTTTCCTAACTTTATGTGTGCACATTGCAGATAGCCAATCAGGGTGCAGGAAACACCCACAATGTCCTGACACAATGGCTTGTGTCACTGGCTGCTGAAATCACATGCCCCTCTGCATATCAATAGCGGACATGTTATTTTAGTGGCATTTTGACACTGATACAGCGCAGAGAGGCTGCTCCTGCCGCTGCCACTCTTTGCATCCAAATTTCACATATTTAGTTAGGTGGTTGTATAGAAGTCAGATAGTGTAGTTAGGTAGTGTCCAGTGTGGCTGTAAAATTTACCTTCCGAATTTTTTTTTTTTTTGGGGGGGGGGCAGGAATGTGATATCACAGAGGATGATGATAAGGTGTTAGATCCCAGTTGGCATGAACATAGAGGCACACAGCTGAGTAGGTCAACTGAGGAGGAAGTTGAGGAGGTCACATTGCACCGTCCGCGCAGACACGAAGTGATGCAGCCACGACAAGTGATGCATCCTCAGCCACAACTGTGCCTCTGACCAGAATCGTCCGTGGGTCGGCAGCTCGCAGGGGTGGCAAGGGTTGCCTAGTCTGGGCCTTTTTGACACTGCAAAGGATAAGCCAACTCACGTAATCTATCAACTTTGCAAAAAAAACCTGAGTCAACGTAAAAACTGCAATAATTTTACTACTACTGTACATGTATGAACCTTCACATGTGCAATCAACATGCTTTACTGTAGTGTGGGAATCCCACTGCGCAAAAATGCGGACCAGCAGACATCAAGCACCATCAGCCGCCCAATCAATCGCCACTGCTGCTTCTTCCTCCTCCTCTGCTACTATTGAGACACAGGTCTTCAACCACAGAACCTCGCGTTGTTTACCCAATCGAGTCATGCTGACTGAGAGGCTGCCTTCAGCTGTAACGGAAGCGAACATGCCTGTTGTTTTTGACCAGTCTCAGAGACCGATCACACCACAATTTTCTCAGTCCACACTAACATCTCTGCCTGCACCTCTCTCATGGTCCAACAGTTTGTCCGGATCACCGTACTCCGCCCTCTCACATCACAGCAGCCAACCCACAGTTCCCCAGCTGTGGTCACAGAAAAGATTATTTCCTTCTACGCATGACAAAGCTAAGAGGTTGAACTCCACCATCTCGAATTTGTTGGCCATAGAAATGCTGCCTTTATGCCTGGTGGATACCTACTGTTTCCAAAAGGTGATGGCTGTCTCAGTCTTCCAGTACCACTTACCGAGTCGCCATTATTTTTCAAAGAAAGCTACAGTATGCCTGTGCTACACAAGCATGTAGCAGACAACATAACCCGTTCTTTGACAAAATTTATGTATGCCAGGGTGCATTTCACCACAGACACTTGGAGGCGTAAGCATGACCAAGGGCGTTACATCTCGCTGACTGGGCACTGGGTGACTCTGGTGGCTGTAGGGACAGGCACTGATCCACAAGTCTTGGAATTCACAAGGCTTGCAGGCCAAACCTCTATGTTAAACACTTCCTCCACTGCTTCTGCCTCCTTCTATCTCCTCTAGGCCCTCCACCTGCGCCCTCAACTTCTGCCTTCACGAGACACACTTTCCAACATTGCATAGCGAACCCCCCCGCCATCTCCATACTGCGCAGCCATGGCGCACCGAAATCAGGCAGTCTTAAAATTGATATGCCTTGGAGATTGCAGTCATACAGCTGAAGAGTTGTGAACAGCTCTCCAGGCTGACTTTGATCAATGGTTGTCACCACTGAACCTGCATCCAGGGAAGGCCGTGTCCGATAACGATGCAAACCTGGTGGCGGCCATACGGCGAAGCAAGCTCACATATGTGCCTTGCATGACTCATGTCCTCAACCTGGTGGTGCAGCATTTTCTCAGCCACTATCCTGACCTGGGAGACCTGCTCCATAAAGTACATAAGCTGTGTGGTCATTTCCGCCGTTTGCACCCCTCTGCTCACCAACTTGCATCGATACAGAGGTCCACTCTGCACATGTTGCAGCGACTTTGGCAGTAGCAACGAGCCCCGACACAGTATGTGATGTCGTATAGCCTGGGCCAACGCAGTACGGAGGTGGCGCCTTTCATGTTTACAGAGTGGGCACAGATTAAGGACCTCTGCACCCTTCTGCACAGTTTCGAAATGGCTACTAAGATGGTTAGTGTTGACGATGCCGTCATCAGCATCACTATTCCGGCCATTTAAATGCTGGAGTAGACTTTCAATAGCCTGTGGGAGGAGATGGTGGTCCCAGAAGAAGAGGAGGAAGCAAAGGAGGCTATGGAAGGGATAACATTGTCTTGAAGGTGGGTGGCAAGGGAGGTGGAGTACTGCGATCGAGGGGGGCTGGTGATCATGATAACAGGTTAACGAAGGTGCACAATTGGGGTTGGCGGGAGGGCATGAAGGAAACGAGCTTCATTGTTACACAGCCACCAACACAGCATGGTCCAGGACCTCATGGTAGAGCCCGACACATGAGTGCTTTCTTGCTGCACTATCTGCAACATGATCCCCATATAGTTATGATTAGAAATAATGCTGACTAGAGTTGAGCGAAGCAGGTCGGTCAGATTCAAAAATCGCCAACTTTCGCCAAAGTCGGGTTTCGCTCCATAGCGTGAGGTCGGCCATGCGGTCGTTGACCCGAGCGCCAAAGTTGCGTTTCCCATAATGCTTGCAGGCACCTTTTCTCAGTCAATGAGCAAGGACGCACACTGTGGGCAACGAGATGACATGGGCAGCGGCCACCACCTTCTTAGAGAAGGGCATTGCAGTGATTGGCTTGCTTTGTGTAGCATCACAGTGGCTATAAAAAGCCCTGACCGCCATTTTACATCTGCTGATCTTAGCATAGGGAGAGGTTACTGCCGCTGTTTCTCAGTAGGGAGAGAGATAGGTAGGAAAGAAAAGTGATTCTGTGCTTGTGCTGATAGAAATTGTGCTGTACAGTTCGTGTGCAGTGACAGGGGAGGATTTTTTTGTGTGCAGCAGCACTGTTTATTAGGCTGCCTGATAGCTGTATTGCTGTGTGTACACTGCTGTGCAGATTACTTTTTATACAGCACTAATACTTTTATTCTTTTTTCTGCACAGTTACCGACCATTCATTTTTTCCCACACCGTATAGAGCTGTTCGCTCCTCACACACTATCGTGTACCAACTGGTATCATGGACAAATATATGCTGACTATCTTTGTGTGACTCCAGAAATAAATACGGAGATTTAAATTTTCCCCTACAACGTATACAGCTGTACGTTTCTGACACAGTACACTATATCTGCTGTTTGTATTTCGGTCAAATCCATAGTGGGAGAGCGTTTGTGTGTGACTAAGGAAATATATATGTAGATTTAAATTTTCCCCTACACCGTATACAGCTGTACGTTTCTGATATAGCACAGTATATCTGCTGTTTGGATTACGGTCAAATCCATAGTAGGAGAGCGTCTGTGTGTGACTAAGGAAATATATATGGAGATTTAAATTTTCCCCTACACCTTATACAGCTGTATGCTCCTCATACAGTACCATAAATCTGCTGGTATTTTTGGTACATTTTCCCAAACATGAGGAAGTATGGTGGAAGAGGCCACGGACGTGGGTGGGGGGGCCAGCTGGTACTGATGGTGGTAGTGGTGCATCTGCTGGTAGTGCTAAAAGCACAATAGCACCTAAGGCAGGAGGTGTTGCGCCTGCGTCATCATCTGGCTAAAGAAGGCCTGGAAGGCTCCCTTTTCTGGGAGTAGGTAAACCGCTTTTAAAGCCGGAGCATCAGGAACAGGTTTTTGTTTACATTGCCGAAACAGCCTCCAGCTCTATCGCCTCCTCTTCTGAAGTTTCAAAAACTGCAAGCACTGAGTGGTCAGTGCAGGCTTCTGGTCAGGAACAATACCTTTCCTTGTGTCCTTCATCCCGACCAAAAGTGAAGGATGCGGCAGGCCACACTTCAGATTACTACATGGAGCTCTTTTCACATACCATGCCTGGGTTATCAAGTCAAATCCTGAATTCCCCAGTCCAAGATGAATCTTACATGGAGTGCACTAATGCACAACCACTGCTAGATGATTCTGCTGGTACATTCACCCAGAGCACTACATTGCCCTCACAATACTTGGGAGATGTTCCAGCAATGTGAAGTAATTGATGAACGATTAAAGACTAGAGGTTATCGCAAGCATCAAATTAATAGGGGTAAAATTGTAGCAGAAAGAAAAACAAGAGATGATTATTTGGAAATAAAATCAAAATTTAGTAATTTTGAGGAGAAACCAGTTTTTATTACTAAATATAGTGATCAATTTAATCAAATAACGGAAATTATTAAATCAAATCTACCTATTTTACGGGTGGATCCAACTTTGAGAACTATATTGGATAAAGGCTGCAATTTTATTCCTAAAAAAGGAACTACAATTGTGAATATTTTGTCCCCCAGTGATCACACTTTGCGTTTTTCATCAGAAAATAATTCAAGCTGGTTATCTGTCTCTGGTAGCTATCGTTGTGGAATAAGATCATGCGGTTTATGTAAATACATGTATAATACGTCTACATTTAAATCCACAGTTACAAAAAATGAATATGTCATAAATATGTTTGCCAACTGTAGTTCCACATATGTTATTTATTTAATAACATGTGAAACATGCTGTATTCAATATGTGGGCAACACCACACGTCCTCTTCGCAAAAGGATTTCTGAACATCTTTATGATTCATGTAATAAAACTACAAGGAGTCCCTCGGGAGCCTCTCAGCATTTTATTTCTGTACATGGAGATGTCAGTACTTGTAGGGTTAATATAATAGAAACTGTCCCAAACCCCAAGAGGGGAGGTGATAGAAAAAAGGAATTGCAGCGCAAAGAAGCAATGTGGATTTTTAAGTTAAAAACACGATATCCCGCAGGCATGAATTTAAAATCTGATCTTTTATATATATATGATTAAGATGATGTGGTGATTTCCTCCATGTTCAGATACTATGCCTTTTTTTTTTTTTTTTTTGTGGAGAAAATCCTCCCTTCCTGCTATTGTGGACCTCCGCCCATTTTGTTTCCCTCCCACTTTACTTCAGCCAGCAAGTGTATATAGGTATATGCTTATTTGTAAGATGTTAAGCTATGAGTAAGGACCCTCTAGTCCGAAACGCGTAAGCGTCTGTCACATTGGTGAACCATATGTTTTTTATGCATCTATTCTGTTTTTAATCATTTTTTTGGAATAAAGTCTTTTGATTTTAACCATCCTTTGGTCGAAGTTGCTGGAACATCTCCCAAGTATTGTGCCTACAAGATTTTCCGGAATCCAAGTTCCCTGCACCGCCCAGGATTGATTGCATTCCTCCAGATTTCGCATTTGCTACGGTTTGGTGAGCTGACAAAAAACTTTTTCCTTTGTGTACATTGCCCTCACAGTCTACTGAGCCAGAATCTGACCCTGATGAAACTCACGTGCCCCTTCCTGCATACTATACCACCTTACACGGTGACACAGAGGAAGGTGCAGATGAAATTGAAAAGGAGGTGATGGATGACCCAGTTGTTGACCCGGATTGGCATCCATTGGGGGAAGAGGGTGCCGCTGGCAATAGCTCAGAAGAGGGGAAGGATCTGCAGCAGGCATCGACATTGCAGCAGCCGTTATCTGGCAAGCACGTAGCTGTCCAAAAACGTGTTAAAAAAACAAAAAGAGTTGCAGGACAGCTTGGCCAGATGGTCAAATTAGCACAGCGTGCAAGCCCTGAAAATTTATACCATAGTAGGAAGAGTGCAGTGTGGCACTTTTTTGACCAAAATCCTATTGATGAGGCAAAGGTTATCTGTAAGAAGTGCAGAAGGACCTTTAGCTGAGGGAAAAATCTCAAAAATTTGAATACAGTTGCATGCTTAGACATTTAATCATCATGCACTTGCAAGCGTGGACAGACTACAAAACCTCAGGCAGCACATGTGCACCTGCTCCGACTGAAGGTAGCCAGCAACGCTCCATTGCTTCCCCCACTGTAAGCCCACCGGTAAGCACACCACCAGCAAGAAATGTTGAGGTGTCGTCGCAAGGCCAAAGCAGTCAGGGAATCACAATGTTTTTGCAAAGAAAGACTGAATATAGGCCATCACCACCACCACCACCATCACCATCACCAACCCCCTCTCAGTCCGACAGGTCCACTGCTAGTTCCCCCATATGCAACTCTCAAGTCTAGCTCACCCTACCAGACACTCTGAGTAGGACAAGAAAGTACTCATCCTCTCATCCGCGTACACTGGCTTTGAACACCTACATTGCCAAATTGATCTCACGGTAGAGGAAACAGTTGGCTGTAGGCGTTCAACCCTCCTCCTCATCCTCCATAAGCGAAAGCTCGTTGACAGAGCGCAGTTGCACGAGCACTCCATATACGCAGCTGCCAGTGTTGCACACGAGGTGTCCCACTATCGAATAGCTAGTGGTAAGCATCAGCAGGCTGTTTTAAAGATTATGTCTTTTGGCGACAACAGACACACCGCAGAGGTACTGGCCGACTACTTGCAATGAGAAACTGAGTCATGGCTTGGCAGTCTACATCTTGAGCCAGGCAAGGTAGTCAGTGATAACGGCTGTAATTTTGTGGCGGCCATAGCCCTTGCAAAACTCAGACCTTGCCTGGCTCACACCTTGAACCTGGTGGTGCAGTGCTTCCTAAATAATTATCTGGAGTTAACAGCCCTGCTCCATAAGGTGCGAAGACTATGCTCGCACATCCATCGCACGCCCGTAGACTCCAGTCGTATGCAGAGACTGCAGCGATCGCTCCACCTCCCCAAGCACCGCCTAATCATACACGTTGCAACAAGGTGGAACTCCACCATGCACATGGTTAAGAGGCTGTGCGAACAGAGGCAGGCTGTAATGCATTTGTGGATTTGTGGGAGGATACACGGGCAGGCAGTTTGAGGGCAGACATGGAGTGGTTGGGTGTGCAGTGGTCAAAGCTGAAAGACCTCTGTAAAGTCCTTCAGTGTTTTGAGGAATGCACATGGCTGGTAAGTGCAGATGACGCCATCATAATCATGAGCATACCACTTATGCGTCTGCTCATGCAAACTTTGACGCACTTTAAGGATCAGGCTTCTGCAGCGGAGGAGGAAGAGGAGGAGGAGGGAAGCCTTGATGATAGTTAGCCATTGTCTGCCCAGGGAAATGTCCTGGATGAGATGGAGGAAGAAGAGGAGGAGGATGATGGGGATGATTATTTTGGGGAGGAGGATGCTTCTTGGGGGGCAAGAGAAAAGTCAGGTACTGGGTTTTTGCGTGACTGGAGGGATGTGGATTTGGCGGAAAGTGCTCCCCCACCCAACACTGTCAGTGCATCATTGACACCTGGAACATTGGCCCACATGTGATTATCTCTTGCAGATGCTAAAAAGGGACCCCCGCATTGTCAAAATTATGAAGGATGACGAGTACTGGTTGGATAGCATCCTCGATCCACGCTATAAAGGCAAATTACAGAACATCATGCCACAGGAGAACCTAGAGCTAATATTGGCGAACAAACAAGTAACTCTGGTAAACCGTTTGTTAGAGGCATTCCCAGCACACAGCAGCGGTGCAGGTTCTACCACAAGCCGTACTGGGCCAAATGGAAGAGGTGTTCATGGTGCACACAGCCGAAATGGCGTTGGAGACAGGGGTTTCATGACCATGTTGTGGACTGATTTCTCGAGGACCGCTCACACGACTGTTAATACTGAATCGATTGCAACAGACAGGAGATAGCAGTTGTTAACTATGGTTCAAAATTACCTCTCCTCCCCTATCGATGTTCTCCCTCACAGTTCATTCCCCTTTGACTACTGGGCCTCTAAACTGGACACCTGGCCTGAATTGGCACAATATGCCTTACAGGAGCTCGCTTGCCCTGCTGGTAGTGTGCTATCAGAAAGAGTCTTCAGTGCTGCTGGATCAATCCTGACAGAAAGAAGGACAGATAATGAACCATGCCTGGGTTTCAAAGGATTTTGTACCACCTTCACCTGATGACACATAGGTTGCCAGCAAAATGGCTCACTTTGTCCTCCTCTTCCTCTGACTTCTGCAATTCCTCCATTTATAGCTGCTATACATCCAGCCTATACCTCAACATATGCCAGTTTTTCCACCTCCCTAACTGGGCTGTACCCCCCAGGGCCGGCGTCAGCACCTGGTGCAACCGGGCAAGTACCGGGGCACTGAGCAGGTGAGGGGGCCCACTCGTGGGTGACGGCACTGGCACAGGGCCCCTCACAGTACGCCGGTGTCTCCGATGGTGGGGGGGCCCTCTCGCCATCAAAGACACCGTCGTACTATGAGGGGCCCTGTGCCACTGCCATCACCCACGAGTGGGCCCCCCCTGCTTGCTCAGGGCACCAGCACTTGCAATACTTACCTCTCCCTGCTCCACCGCTGTGACCTCTTCCGCGTTTCCTGACAGTGACATTCAGGTCAGAGAGCGCAATGACGTCACGTCTGTACGCCCTCTTCCTGAACAGTCCAAGTGCAGAGAGCTTGAATATGGCGATGCTGAGGAGTCTAGAGTGGAGCAGTGCCCACCATGGAGAGGTATTTCATTTTTTTAATGTTTGTAGCAATATATGGGGAGCATTTTACACTGGAGAATTATTTATGGGGCCCATCGTACACTTGAGCATCATAGATAGGGCCCATTATACACTGGAGCTTCATATGGGGCCTATTATATATGGAGCATTATATGGGCCCATCATACACTGGAGCATTATAAATGGGGCCCATCATATACTGGAGGCCCATCATATACTGGAGCATCATCCATGGGGCCCATCATATACCTGCGCATTATAAATGGGGCCCATTATACACTGGAGCATTATAAATGGGGCCCATCATACACTGGAGCATCATATACGGGGCCCATTATACAGTGAAGCATTATAAATGGGGCCCATTATATATGGAGCATTACACACTGTTTGCATAGTTATGCAAATATGCTCTCAATCAACCAAAAAGACTCATAAATATCAAAGCTTACTATTTTTGGAAGTTGGAGTGGGTTTTTTTTCGAATTGGCTATCTTAGGAGGATATCTGTTTGTGCATGTAACTATTACTGTGCAGAATTATTAGGCAACTTAATAAAAAACAAATATATACCCATCTCATTTGATTATTTTCACCAGGTAAACCAATATAACAACACAAAATGTAGAAATAAACATTTCTGACATTCAAAACCCAAAAAAAAGGAACCAACATAGCCACCTTTCTTTACGATGACACTCAAATGCCTTCCATTCATACATTCTGTCAGTTGCTTGATCTGTTTACAATCAACATTGCGTGCAGCAGACACCACAGCCTCCCTGATACTGTTCCGAGAGGTGTAATGTTTTCACTCCCTGTAGATCTCACATTTTATGAGGGACCACAGGTTCTCTATGGGGTTCAGATCAGGTGAGAAAGGGGGCCATGTCATTATTTTTTCTTCTTTTAGACCATTACTGGGCAGCCACGCTGTGGAGTATTTGGATGCATGTGATGGAGCATTGTCCTGCATGAAAATCATGTTTTTCTTGAACGATACCGACTTCTTCCTGTACCACTGCTTGAAGAAGGTGTCTTCCAGAAACTGGCACTAGGTCTGGGAGTTGAGCTTCACTCCATCCTGAACCCGAAAAGGTCCCACAAGTTCATCTTTGATGATACCAGCCCATACCAGTACCCCACCTCCACCTTGCTGGCGTCTGAGTCAGAGTGGAGCTCTCTGGCCTTTACTGATCCAGCCTCGGGCCCATCCATCTAGCCCATCAAGAGTCACTTTCATTTCATCAGTCCATAAAACCTTACAAAAATCTGTCTTAACATATTTCTTGGCCCAGTCTTGACGTTTTATCTTATGTTTCTTGTTCAAAGGTGGTTGTTTTCCAGCCTTCCTTACCTTGGCCATGTCCCTGAGTATGGCACATCTTGTGTTTTTTGATACTCCAGTAACGTTGCAGCTCTGAAATATGGCAAAACTGGTGGCAAATGGCACCGTGGCAGCTTCATACTTGATTTTCCTCAATTCATGGGCAGTTATTTTGAGCCTTTTTTTTATCAAAAAGCTTCTTGCGACCCTGTTGGCTATTTGCCATGAAACGCTTGATTGTTCAGTGATCACACTTCAAAAGTTTGGCAGTTTCAAGACTGCTGCATCCCTCTGCAAGACATCTCACTTTTTTTTACTTTTCAGAGTCCGTCAAATCTCTCTTCTGACCCATTTTGCCAAAGGAAAGTAAGTTACCTAATAATTAAGCACACCATATATAGGGTGTTGATGTCATTAGACCACACCCCTCCTCATTACAGAGATGCAAATCACCTGATTTACATAATTGGCATTTGGCTTTCAAGCCTACACAGCTTGGAGTAGGACAACATGTCTAAAAAGGATGTGATCAAAATACTCATTTGCCTTATAATTCTGCACACAGTGTATAGGCCCTTCATACACTGGAGCATCATCCATGGGACCCATCATATACTGCAGCATCATTTGGGGGCCATTATATATGGAGCATTATATAGGCCCATCATACAATGGAGCATCGTCCATGGGGTCCATCATATACTGGAGCATCATATGGGGCCCATTATATATGGAGCATTATATAGGCCCATCATACAATGGAGCATCATCCATGGGGCCCATCATATACTGGAGCATCATATGGGGCCCATTATATATGGAGCATTATGTAGGCCCATCGTACAATGGAGCATCATCCATGGGGCCCATCATATACAGGAGCATCATATGGGGTTCATTATTTATGGGGCATCATATAGGGTATGGAGCATTATATGGAGCACATATAGGGCCTATTCTGTATGGAGCATTATATGGAGCCCATTCTGTATGGAGCAATATATGGGGCCCATCATATACTGTATGGAGCTTTATATGCAACTCATTATACTGTATGGAGCAATATGTGGGGCTCATTCTACTCTATGGGGACCGTCCTATACTGTATGGCACATTATATGGGGACCATCATATACTGTTGCATTATGTGGAGCTCATCATATACTGTATGGAACATTATATGGGACCAATTATTCTGTATGGAGCAATATATGGGGCTCATTATTCTGTATGGCGCACTATGTGGTGGCCATAATACTGTATGGAGGAATATACTGTCTAGTTTTTGAGCTATTGTAGAATTTAAAATAGATATCAGTCATGTAATGTAAGAAGTGAAGTATTTGTCATTGCACTATACCAATATTTCTCTGCCGTATCAGAGCATCATGAATTGTGGTATGTGTTAAAGGGGCCCACTGACACCCTTTCGCCCGGGGAACACGAAAACTTGGAGCCAGCCCTACCCCCCCACAACTTTAGCCAAATAACTCCCAGTTTTCAATGCATAACTATTATTATAAAGTAAATTAAGGTTGACAAGCTTAAGTAATAAGAATTGATGTCGTTAGCATTGAAATGGGCAATGTAGGTGTGTTTACGGTCCTCCACTCCTTGCCCACTTTGCTTCCCCATTGACTTGAATTGGGTTTCGTGTTTCAGTCGGACCTCCGACTCTTCCCGAGTCGGCCGATTTCGTTCGACTCGACTTTTGAGAAAGTCGGGTTTCATGAAACCCGACATGACCCTAAAAAAGGCAAAGTCGCTCATCTCTAATGCTGACTACTGGGTTGCCACTTTATTAGATCCACAATATAAAACAAAATTTTGTCAGTTGATTCCCACCCTAAAAAGGGACCCTTGAATGCTGGAGTATCGAAACACACTTGTATACAACCTTATGAGAGCTTTTCCCCAAGACAGCAGTGAACCACACAGTTCGCATCACAGCTGTAGACTTCCAACCTGTCAATTCATCAATGCCAAAACATTAGCAGCAGCAGCAGTGGTGGAAGTGGAAGAAGCAATTTCTATGAGTCCTTTCACACATTTTTTTAGACCAACTCGTGCACCAGAACAACAGAGTCCAAGTCTTACACATGGTGAACGAATGGAGAGGATGGTGCAGGAGTATCTAGAACTAAATATCAATACCATCAGGGAGGGTTTGAACCCTTTCACATTTTGGTCTTCTAAAATGGATGAGTGGCTTGAGCTTGCCTCACATACCTTGGAGGTTTTATCATGCCCAGCAGCCAGCGTTCTCTCAGAACCTGTCTTCAGCGCTGCTGGTGCTGTCCTGATGGATAAGTGCATACAGCTGTACGCTGAAAGTGTTGACCACCTAACTTTCATTAATATGAACAAGTCATGGATCTCCAAGGACTTTTGCACCCCAATTGCAGACTGTACAGACTAGGTGATATTGCATTTTTTTATGTGATGCATTAATGTCACGTAACTGCACTCTGTGATATCATTAATGTCGCTTCTGTGCCTGCTGTGGCTGCTGCTGCTGATGTCAACACAAATTTGTTGTAATGTGAACAGTCATGGTTGGTCTACATCTGCTGTGTTAGCTGTAGTGGAAGACGTATCGGTCCCAATTATACTATTTCTATTCTTGTGAAAGTTACTCCACTTCAGTGGTGTAAGGCCCTCATTTTTAAAAATTTGAAAACTCCAAGTTGGGTGTCCATTTGCTGGTTTGGGTGTAGTGAAAGACTTGTCAGTCCCCAATACACTATTTCTAGTGTGGTGAAATTGATGCCACTTTGGTGGTGTCTGCCAATAATTTTTGGAAATGTGAACACTCCTGGTTGGGTGTCCATCTGCTGGATTGAATGTAGAGAAAGACCTGTCAGTATATTATTGTTACTGTGGTGAAATTGATGCCACTTTTGTGGTGTAAGGCCCTCATTACTTTAAATGTGAACACTCCTTGTAGGGTGTCCATCTGCTGGATTGGGTGTAGAGAATGTCTGTTGGTTCCTAATAGACTATTTCTACTGTGGTGAAATTGATGCCACTTCTGTGATGTAAGGCCCTCATTTCTTTAAATGTGAACACTTCTTGTAGGGTGTCCATCTGCTGAATTTGGTGTAGAGAAAGACCTGTTGGTTCTTATTTAACTACTTCTACAGTGGTGAAATTGATGCCACTTCTGTGGGGTAAGGCCCTCAATTCTTTAAATGGGAACACTCCTTGTTGAGTGTCCATCTACTGGTTTGGGTGTAGTGAAAGACCTATCAGTCCCTATTCTGCTATTTCTAGTGTGGTGAAATTGATGCCCCTTGGGTGGTGTCTGTCAATAATTTTTGGGAATGTGAACACTCCTGGTTAGGTCTCCTTATGCATGTTGCCTGTAGCAGTAGGCCTACGAGAAACACAGGCCTCCACTTCTTTGCACTCAACTACCCGTGTTAGTATCCTTAAATTTTTCTGACAATGGTAGTCTAGAAAACTGATATTTGTGCCATCTGAGTAGGTGACTTGGACTGAGCTGCTGTACCAGGTACAGTCAGCCACAACCAGATACATGGAAATGCCACACTCCGGAAACACTTGATTTAGCTGATTGTTGAAGGTGTTGGGAGTCGGATCTCCGCTGAACAGATCTCAATGATTTACACTAAGGAGGGACCATCAATCTTATAGTCTCGGGACACCTCTTTAACTTTCAGGTTCCAGGTATTTATCTGGGATGGCATTGTAACAATCTGGAATGAGTTTTATCTCCTTCCATGGAACCATTTAAAGGAGTCACCTATAAAAAGATTCACCAGTGTACGAGTCCTCAATATGGTAATCTCAGAAATGGCTTTGTAAAACAAGTCCTCCTCCATAGTGGAAAGAATCTATGATCGAGAGCCTATCAATGTATCTAAGCAATATTCCTCTACCATAATTATCAGTTAAAGAGAAGCTAGCATAAGAAAACGACCTATTGTTTAGATTAGGATTTTGTGTTAAATGTATTTCTTTTAATTTATAGTAACGTGTTTTTCCTTTTTGCAATCTATGTAAAAAATAAAAAAATAGAAATAAGGCAATTTCCACACCTGGGACTTTTTCAGACTCTTCCTGTTGTTTCAGGACTATGATCCTAACCTTAACTCCAACACTCATTTCAACCCTAACCCCATAAACCTACTCCTTATTTCTACCCTAACCCTATCACCCTATCTTTAGCCCAACCCTTATTCCACCCTAACTCTATAACCCTAACCTAATCCCAGGGACACGTTCACCGTTCAGTATTTGATCAGTATTTTACAACAGTATTTGTAATCCAAAACCAGGAGTGGAACAATCAGAGGAAAAGTATAATAGAAACACGTCACCACTTCTGTATTTATCACCCACTCCTGGTTTTGGCTTACAGATACTGATGTAAAATACTGATCAAACACTGAACTTGTGAACGTGACCTAACAGTTGTTCGAGCCATAACCCTAATTCCAATCCTAAACCTAACTCTAGTATAATAACTGTGACCCAAGCCCTCCTAACACTGGCACATATTTGTGCTACAACAGTATGAACCATTCATCAAGCATCAAATTCCAAATCTTCATCCAGGACTATAACCCTGTAAGTCTCCAGAGGTCACTGTAGAGGCAAGTTAGAGGAGTAGCAGTGATGCAGAACGTCATATAATTTCTCATTTCAGAACACATTACAGATCCAAGTTGTGGCCCGAGTACAGGTCAGAGGACCCAAACTGACAGTTTCATAGATCTTTACATCCCTGTATTGATTAGGTGCCTTAACCCCTTAGGGGTCTCCCCATGATGGGAATATCTATCTCCATTATGTGATCACTGGTATTCAGGACTACAGAAAAGGCAGAATGCTGGAGGACTACTGGCATTTACTTTATGGGTTAAATTATTTTTCATGTTAGAGATTGGACTATAAAAATGGGGATATCAGATTTTTTTTTATTTCCTTTATTTTATTGGGTAAAAAAGAGTGATTTTAACTTGTATATTTAAAGAAACCCTTTATCTATTTTTTTCTCTTTTAGTCCCCTTAATGCACTAGAACTTAGGATCAATTGATTCCTTGTTCGCTACACTCCTATATACAGTAGAGATAGCAATTTCTTATGACGCCCACCCTGTGGCTGATCTTCATGGGAACACAAAGGGGTTGTGGGGAGGCACTTCAGTAGGCTCCAGGATGCCATGTCAACCCATCAGATCCCAACAATTGTGTATAGGCATCAGAATGGTTGTAGCATGTTATTGAGACACTTAAATGTCACTGTCAGAGATTGACACTGGCATTTGAATGATTAAATAGCAGCGATCAGAACTCGCTCCTGTCACTGCTGTTAATGGCAGGTGATAGCTGTCCCTCTATGCTATGGTGTCACCTCTTTAGCCCACTCCCTAAAGACATACCTGAAGTTTACCTACATGTACATCACATATCAAGACGAGGTCAAAGAGGAATGTTAAAGAGATACGGTAAGACTTGATGGAACTTACTTTGAAACTCTATGCTGCACATTTTTTGAATGTTTTTCTATTTGACGCTAAAATATCCTCTGTATTCATAATGTGCTCAGGATTATAAAGCCATTCATTCTTGGATTTTAGAGTAAGTTCACAAGCTTCACTAGGTCTACAAAATGAATTTTATAGCAAAGCATTTATTATTAAGCGGCTCTGTCATCAGTTTTCTCAATGACTCGACCTACTTTTTCTTTTATTGTTGATTAACTGGTTTCTGGGTGACCATTTCCGAGTCATTAATCATGTAGTCTTGAGGCTGGCATGTAAGTACAAGAGCGTGTAGCATAGAGCTTGGTATGGAGCCTGTGAAGAGTGTGTGGGGCAAGAAAGGTTTATTCAATCAGAGCCGACTCCAAGTATTTGTAGGCCTTCAGGTACCAGTGTCGAAAGGACCCAACCTCAAAATGTGAAGAACATGTTTATCTAGATAAAAAAGGACCTCTGAGCCCAGCCATCCTTGATGCTGACTATGACTTGGTGAAGATCAGTTGATGCCTAGCCTTGTGTTGGAGTAATGGTGTGTAATCAGCAGCAGGAAGAGGAAAGGAGACTGATATTGGAGCTCTAGTTTCTCACTTATTTGTGACTTTTACACCCACACAATTGCATGAAGTAGGAGTTTCCATGACGGTTACTGCATAAGCTGGGAGTCACTGATGTCAAGTGTAGGAGGTGTAGGACACATGAGAGTGGAAGTGGTACCGAGGTGAAGTGTGGGAGAAGTGAAACGTTTAGAAATGAAGGTGGGGTGGGACTAGTAACAACATGACACTGATTACAGAGACTGACAATGATGTTACTGCCTAGAAATACACATTTTACTAGTCATCATCTTCTTTATAAATCTCAATGACAAGGAAAATATGTAACAAAGTCTTCAGACAGATGTAATGTGGACTGTAGACAACAACAGACTCTGAGGCTTACTCCGCTCTCCCATGTAAGTATTCCCATAGTCCTAATTTAAGGAGGCAAAAAACACTTCAATAATACATAATTAACACAATCTATTATGGTAAGGTGCCGTATAGATAAGAATTGATAAGAGACAAAAATGTGGGCAAAAGGATATCTTTATTAAATAACAATATTTAAAAACCAATTAAAAAGACAGAGCAAGAAAGGGGCCTCCAAAATGGTGGGAACGTAACCAGTAGCAAATAATAATAAAGTGCACAGTGAAATATAATGCAAGCACCATAAGAAAAAGGACCCTGGCAAAAAACTCCTAATTGCCTAGTAAAGGCAAGTCATGTGGAGACTCAGCAAGTATAAGAGTGTTGCTTAATGTTGCTAAGCAAGAGCAATATTGGTAGCCGCCTAAAAAAAGGGGGGAAGAAGAGACACAGTCCAAAAGGTGAAACTTAGGCCTGTTTCACACTTCAGTTGCAAACCGTCAAAGTGTGAAAAAGCGGATCCGTTTTTTGAGAGAGAGATTCGCCTCTGCCAGAATGGCGTTTAGGGTTAAAATGCATGAAAGGATATGTGCATGCGCAGTTTAAAATAGCGGTCCGCCGCTGAAAAAAACGTTCCTTTGTCCATCTACTCCAGACGGTGGACGCTAAAATTCAAACGGATCCGTCACAAAACGGATACAACGGACGACCAGCAGTCATAATCCCCCGCTAATGCAAGTCTATGGGGAAAAAAATGGATCCGCCAAAACTATGGCGGATCTGCTTTTTTCAAAAAACGGCGGATTTTGACTGACGTCAAACAACTGAAGTGTGAAAGAGGCCTTAGAGGAAGAGAGGTGCTTTTAAATTATATGTCATATGTTGTTAGAATAGTTTCCAATAACATCAATACCAGTAGAGCTCAAATGAAAGGCAGGTATAAAAGGTATCCATAAAGATTACGAAGATTCATATAGTTAATTACCTGCAGTAAAGCTGATACTCTGAGACTGGTGCTGTAAAGCTGTGCACTGAGAGTAGATGCTGCTGATGATGATCACCTCCCCCGATGAGCACTGTTTCGCAGTGTTGCTTCTTCCAGGGGAGTGACTATGTCTAACACGGGCTTACTAAGCTCTCCATAGTAAGTGTCTGATATGAACTTACTCCACTCTGCCTAGTAAGTGTCTGACATGGGCTTACTCCATCCTACCTAGTAAGGGTCTGACATGGGATTACTCTACTCTCCTTAGTAAGTGTCTTACACGGGCTAACTCAGCTCTCCCTAGTAAGTGTCTGACATTGGCTTACTCCTCTCTCCCTAGCAACTGTCTGACAAGGGCTTACTCCTCTCTCCCTAGTAAATGCCTGACATGGGTTTACTCCACTCTCCCTAGCAACTGTCTGACAAGGGCTTACTCCTCTCTCCCTAGTAAATGCCTGACATGGGTTTACTCCACTCTCCCTAGCAACTGTCTGACAAGGGCTTACTCCTCTCTCCCTAGTAAATGCCTGACATGGGTTTACTCCACTCTCCCTAGCAACTGTCTGACAAGGGCTTACTCCTCTCTCTCTAGTAAATGCCTGACATGGGTTTACTCCACTCTCCCTAGTAAGTGTCTGACACGAGCTTACTCCGCTCTGCTTAGTATGTGTCTAACATGGTCTTACTCCGTCCTCCCTAGTAAGTGTCTGACACAGGCTTACTCCTCTCTCTCTAGCAAGTGTCTGACATGAGCTTACTCCGCTCTGCCTAGTAAGTGTCTGACACTGGCTTACTCCGCTCACACTAGTAAATGTCTGACACAGGCTTACTCTGCTCTCCCTAGTAAGTGTCTGACATGGGCTTTCTCTGCTCTCCCTAATAAGTGTCTGACACGGGCTTACTCCACTCTCCCTAGAAAGTGCCTGACACAGGCTTACTCCGCTCTCTCTAGCAAGTGTCTGACATGAGCTTACTCCGCTCACACTAGTAAATGTCTGAGATAGGCTTACTCTGCTCTCCCTAGTAAGTGTCTGACATGGGCTTGCTCCACTCTTCCAAATAAGTGTCTGACACGGGCTTACTCCACTCTCCCTAGTAAGTGTCTGACATGGGCTTGCTCTACTCTCCCTAGTAAGGGTCTTACACGGGCTTACTCCGCTCTCCCTAGTAAGTATTTATAGGAAAACAAGAGGAGTGACGGATTCAGATAGTTAATAAAATGATTACATACTTTTTATAAGTAGCAATCGATATGAACAATATACAAAAAAGCATTGTAGCAAAAAACACATGGGACAAAGAATGGGGGTAAGTAATTGCTCTCCCTAGTAAGTCTCTGACATGGGCTTTACTCTGCTCCCACTAATAAATGTCTGACGCAGGCTTACCCCACTCTTCCTAGTAAGTGTCTGACATGGGCTTACTCCGCTCACCCTAATAAATGTCTGACACAGGCTTACTCTGCTCTCCCTAGTAAGTGGCTAACATGGCCTTGCTCCTCTCTCCCTAATAAGTGTCTGACATGGGCTTACTCCGCTCTCCCTAGTAAGTGTCTGACACGGGCTTAATCTGCTCACCCTAGTAAATGTCTGACATGGGTGAACGGGGGTGGACTGACCTATGGACCTGTCTGATAAAGAGGAAAAATCTAAAAGGTGATGTGTACAATGCTTTATTCTGACTTTAATATATATGTGTGGGACAACAGCTAGAATTAGTGAAAGATCGTGTAGTACCAGGTTTTGGCCACAAGATGGGGGCATAGAGTAATGAGAAAAGGACTTAACAGCAAGTTTTAGGCTAGGGAAACTGCAGAGTCAAGGTGGGCGGAGTCACAGCACTGGGAAGGGGATTTCCAGGATGAGGAGATAAAAGGAAGGAGAGTCCCAGGGGCAAGGCAGACATCCAGGAGGCGACAACAGGAAGAAGAGCTCAGGAGAAGATGGAGGAAGGAAGAGCTCAGGAAAAGATTAGAGGAGAGAAACAGAGACTCGCAGGAGGGTGGCCCTGAGAGGACAGCTGCAGGCCAGGATGGCACTGACTAGAGGAGGCCTGAGGTACCGGATGGCTGGACGCTGAAGGAGCAGTAAGTGTTGCAGCAGGCAGACTCGGTCGGGGGAAGCTCTGTGGCCATGGCCCTAACGGCAGCCACAGTGAGGGAACCTAGGGGTCTTCGCCAAACAGGAGTAGGAGGAGGTGACAGGTACCCGGCATCGAGGCAGAAGCTGTTGTGTTTGCTGTGGATGTCAAGAGGACACCCAATAAAGTAGGACCTGATTGAACAAATTTATGTGTCTGTCTCCAGTCTATTCCGCAGCTGAAAGGGACCATCCCCCAGTCGCCACATGTACTACAAGTGGCATAGTCGACAGGATCATCACCACCCAATACACCAACGCCGGCGGTGAGACTGAGCCGAAGATTTAAAGGACTCGAGCCTAACGGGTTGAAGATTTGCTGGAGTGGATTACAATCTGGGACTGTGATTGGGATTGCCAGATTTGACCCTGAGTAACACTGCTGGAAAAGCTGGGTGCCATTGCAGAAAAGCTGGGTACTCTTCTACATTAACAGACTACAGGCCGGATTTGACTAAAAAGGAATCCTGAAAGAGACTTTGCGCACCTCCAGAAATGGCAACCGTTGGGATGGAGGAAGTTGGTGCTATATTGGACTACCAGGGGCAGCTATGCCGAGCCCACCCCTGGGGGGAGCGGTGCACATCGAGTGACAATCTCCCCTTTGGGAAAGCTGGGTGCCACTACTTGAAAACTGGGCACCCTCCCACGTTAAAGGACTACAGCTGGAGCTGGGAGCCATTGCAAAAGCAGCAAGCTCTCACTCGTCCTGAAGACCTGCCGCAGATGGAGTCCTCGACATCTGAGCCTGCAGACCCAGAGCCGGATCACCTAGCGGAGGTGCGCCCTCACTTTCTAAAGCCCACGCCGGAGTCGGAGACAGCACGGGAAGCGGGACCCGCTCTTTAGCCATTGGAGCAGTCGGAACCATCGGGCCTGGAGGCCGGTCCTGCCGGATGGCGGGATGAAGAACAGCTGCAGGTCAGGAAGGCACTGACTAGAGGAGGCCCGAGGTACCGGACGGCTGGGCACTGAAGCAGCAGTGTCGCAGCGGGCACACTCGGTCGGGGAAAGCACTGTGGCCGTGGGCCTAACGGCAGCCACAGTGAGGGAAACTAGGGGTCTTCGCCGAACAGGAGTAGGAGGATGTGACAGGTACCCGGACTTAGGGGCAGAAGCTGTCGTGCTTGCTGTGGATGTCAAGAGGACACCCAATAAAAGACCTGATTGCACGGATTTCTGCGTCTGTCTCCAGTCTGTTCCGCAGCCAAAAAGGACCACCCCTCAGTTGGCACACGTACTACATGGGCTTACTCCACTCACCCTAGTAAATGTTTGACACAGGCTTACTCTACTCTCCCCAGTAAGTGTCTGACATGGGCTAGCTCCACTCTCCCTAATTAGTGTTTGACACGGGCTTACTCCACTCTCCCTGGTAAGTGCCTGACATGGGCTTGCTCTGCTCTCCCTAGTAAGGGTCTGACACAGGCTTACGCCGTTCTCCCTAGAAAGTGTCTGACATGGGCTTACTCCGATGTCTCTAGTAAGTGTCTGACATGGTCTTACTTCGCTCACCCTAGTAAATGTCTGACACAGGCTTACTCCTCTCTCCCTAGTAAGTGTCTTACATGGGTTTACTCCACTCTCCTTAGTAAGTGTCTGACATGGGCTTACTCAGCTCTCCCTAGTAAGTGTCTTAAACGGGCTTACTCCGCTCTCCTTAGTAAGTGTCTTACACGTGCTTACTCTGCTCTCCCTAATAAGTGTTTTACACAGGCTTACTCCACTCTCCCTAGCAAGTGTCTGGCAGGGGCTTACTACGCTCTCCCTAGTAAGTGTCTGATAAATGCTTACTCCGCTCTTCCTATTAAATGTCGACAGTCATGTGCACTGCAGTTTTAGCGGTCAACTCAGCTCATCGCAAGAACTGCAGTGTACGTGAACTTCCAGCTCAAACAAGGTACGACATTTAAATTAGTACACATGCATAGTAAGCTGCGTTCCCGCACTTAATACACATGTGACTAAGAAGATACACTGTGGTTTTACCGCATCTAATGATAGTGAAGAGTAATTTATAAAGAGACGGAGCGTCTCCGCTACATAAATTAACATGCTGCATCTCCGCAGGGAAGCCAGAGACATCTCAGGACACATCGTGGAGATGGGATTTCATGAAATCCCATCCACTATGCTGTAACATCTGGCTGCTATGGGTTTGACGCTGTGGCGGGCTTACTCTGCTCTCCCTAGTAAGTGTCTGACACGGGCTTACTCCGCTCTCCCTAGTAAGTGTCTGATACGGACTAAGACTGTGTTCACAAGTTGCGTTTTTTTGCGTTTTCGCAGCAGTTTTTAACTTGTGATTTTGCCGCGAAAACGCAAAAAAAACAGCATCCCATGAAATCCTATGGGATTCCTTAATGCTGTGCTAATGCTGCGGATTTTCCCGCGGTGGAATCACACTGTGGAAAAATATGCAGCATGCTCATTATTTTGCTGAATCGCGGCGATTCCGCCCACATAGGAATGCATTGTTCTGCTTACTTTCCGCATGTGGCTGTGCCCACCATGCGAAAAGTAAGCAGAACATTTGCGGATGGTACACAGGGGGTGGAGGAGAGGAGATTCTCCTCCAGGCTTTGGGTACCATATCCCTGTAAAAAATAGAATTAAAATAAAAAATCGGGTTATATTCACCTTTCGGCGTCCCGCGCAGCCTTACCGATGCTCCAGCCAACTCCCATTCCCAGTAATGCCTTGCGGCAAGAACCTGTGATGATGTAGTGGTCTCGCGAGACCGCTACAGTATCGTGAGACCGCTACGTCATCAAAGGTATCGCATGGCATTACTGGGAACGGGAGCATCGCAATGATCGGGAACACTGCGTGGGACGTCGGAAGGTGAGAAAAACACAATTTCTTTTATTTTTTATTATTTTTCACAGATCTTTTTACTACTGATGCTGCATAGGCGGCCTCAATAGTAAAAAGTTGATCACACTCGTCAAACACTATGTTTGATGAGTGTGACCAACCTGTCAATCAGTTTTTGAAGCGATGCTAGAGATCGCTTGGAAAACGCTAGTGTTCTGCAAGCTAATTACACTTGCAAATCACTAGTTTTTCCACGGGAAAATCACGGGAATTTAAAATGCGGTTATCCCGCAGAATGGAATTCCGGAATTCCCACGGTAACTTCCGCGGGAGTTCGGCAACGTGTGCACTTAGCACTTCACTCTCCCTAATAAGTGTCTGACTTGGGCTTACTCTGCTCTTCCTAGTAAGTTTCTGACATGGGCTTACTCTGCTCTTTCCATTACACCACATGTATGCCCAGCCAAGTGTGTTTGGAGGAATAGGTAGAGGTAACTGCTGAAATCGATTAAGCCCAAAGTACCCACTCTAAAGATTGCAAGTTATCACGTAGACACTAGATAAGCGTTAAGCTGCTGATCACTAAGGCTCGCACTGTTGGACCCTCAGTAGATTCTAAGAATGGGGCTCTGAAGTGTCTACTTTTATCAGAGTGATATTGGCACATGCTCTATTCATTGTCGGTGGGGTTATAGTTACATAAATGGTGTGGTAGATACAAATTCATAGTCTAGAGCTACAGCTGTAGTTTCCATAGTTGGACTTTACTGAAAAAAAATCCAAACGTTAAAGCCTATGGGCACTTTAGGGGAAATTTTTTTTTTACTTAAATGCATGTATTTTGAGCTAAAAGACAGGGGCCAGAGTGAGCCGCACAACCTCCCCCCCAGCGGCTAAGTGGAGGCCATTCAAGACAGTGGGTTGGAGGGAAGGGGTTAATTATCCCAGGGGGTGGAGGAGGTGGATAAAGGGGGGTATATTAGGAGGCTTATGGGGGCGGTTACCTTTAGTTCCCACTCCGGAGCCACGAGGGATTGCCCCCATATCTGCGGTCCTGGAGAGACTGCAGGCGGCAGCAGAGGCGCAGCCTGATGGATGGCTAGAGGAGCATGTGACCAGGATCATCGGGGGAGGAGGGGGGTCGGCCGCCGTTGCTTCTCCCCGTGCAAGGCGGCGGGTGAGGCCTCCAGAGCGCCTGTCCCCGGATGCTGCGCCAACCACCCAACGCCGGCGTCGGAGCCCCTCCAGGGACCCTTCGGCTCGGGTGCCTGCTGGTAGGTGTGCTGGCAGGCCCCGGGCCAGGAGAAATCCACGGGCCAGCCTGGATGCAGCGGCAGTCGCTAGGCCTTCTCACAGGCCTGATCTGGAGGCAGGGCCTGCCCGCGCCTGACCGGCGCGGATGGATGATGTCACGGCAGGCCACCATGGAGTTGGGCGGCCTGCCTGCTCGGTGCGTGGCGGCGGGGAGAGGGCAAGCGTGGGTGGATTATCGGGCGGCAGGCCCCGACGGTCGGGGCGGGTGAGTGTGCCCTGTGATGCGGGCCCCCTGACTGGACCAGCGGTGGGGGAGGACCAAGGACAGAGCAACAGACAGTCGGTGGGGGGTGCGGGCGGTGGGTGGCCACAGGCACCAGCGCCTGTGCCTATGCAGCCCGCTGGCCTCAGCGGGGGTCGGAGCAATGAAGATCTCATAAGAGAATGACCCGGGAGTGCAGCGGTGTCAAGAGAGCCTGTTTCGGTGAGTATTGACCTCTGGGGACAAAGGGTCTGAGGCGAAGCTCCAGTTTTGACACATAGCGAGATTCGGGAATGGCGGATGGAGGAGACACAGCGTCCTCGCAGCCCGGTGAGTATGGCTCTTTGGCTTGTCTGTCATCATCCCTAGTGAGGTCCCCTGCAGTCGGGAGCGGGGTAGGGGGCCGGCCGGTGGCGTTAGGACATGTAGTGGGGGAACAGGGCCCGTCAACAATCGGGGGCTTGGGGAGATTTTAGCTCCCATGCGGGATTTGTTGGCACGGATGGAGGGAGTTAGAGAGCCATCAGCGCATTTAGCCGCCTGGGTGGGGTCGCAGGAGCGAGGGGCCGGCCCGTCGGGGGCGGCTACCGGGGTCTCAGTGGGCCGAGCGGATCCTGTGTCTGTTTCAGTTCAGACTGAAAAAGAGAAGGAATGTTGGATCCATTTAGATGATAGGGCCTACAGGGAGGTGTATGTATGCTTTGAGGGCCCACTGGGTGCTCATCTTAAAAAGGAGGTGCGGGAAAAGATCTGGAAGGATGAGTACGTCGAGATTTTTTCCCTGCTACCGCTGGAAAAGTTCAATTTGGATAAGGAAAAGAAGGACGATAGCAAAAAAAGAGGAGGAAAAACGGAGATGGCATTTGATTCCGCTAACGTTCGCTAATTGGCTCCAGGTGTTTGCAATTTTGGCTAGCGTGATTGGTGAGAAGGCGCCTGAGAACTGTTCTCCTCTTTTTTGTTATTTAAATTCGATTGGGAGGTGTATAGGGTATGGGGGGGTCAGTCTTGGCTCCGTTACGACGAGCAGTTTAGGCAGAGGAAGGCGGTTCGTCCAGCGATTAGGTGGGATCAGGAAGACATAAGTCTGTGGTTGAAGGTTATGACACAGACTAAGCTCGGACATTCCTTTCCTGGGGGGGCGGTTCTTCAAATGCGCAAAGCGGTGGTCAAGGGGCAGGCGGTCAGTCGGGGAAGTTGGGCACCCAGAAACATTGTCTCTGCTGGCAATTTAATGATGGGCAGTGTAAATTCGGGGCGAGCTACAAATTCAAGCACCTTTGCTCCCATTGTAGCGGAACCTCGCGTGGTGTTTCCAGATGCTTTAGGAAGCAGAAAGGAAAAGCAGAGAGTGGTAATTCCAAAGGGGGAGACGCCAGTGAAACTGGCCGTGATGGCCCCTTATCTAAATAGGTTTCCAGATGGTGTGAAGGTGGAACTGTTGTTGTTTCAGGGACGGTTTTAGAATTCCTGACCCTCCTTTTGAGATACCATGGGGGCTGAAGAATCTCAGGTCAGCAGACCTGTATGGTGGGGTGGTGTCGGAAAAGTTGGCAAAGGAAGTTCAGTTGGGAAGGATGTCGGGGCCGTTTAAGATCCTCCGTTCGAGGATTTGGTCGTTTCGCCCCTGGGGGTGGTGCCGAAGAAAGAGCCGAATAAGTTTAGGCTCATTCATCACCTGTCTTTCCCTCATGGTAGGTCGGTGAATGATGGAATTGATCCGGAACTGTGCTCAGTGGTGTATACGTCTTTTGATGAGGCGGCAAAGTGGGTCCGGAGGTGTGGAAAGGGGGCACTTTTGGCTAAAACGGATATCAAGTCGGCGTTTCGGTTGCTCCTGGTTCATCCAGAGAGTGTTAGGTTGTTGGGCTGTTACTGGGGGGGGGGGATTTTTTGTTGATAGGTGTTTGCCAATGGGCTGCTCGGTTTCTTGCGCGTTTTTTGAGGCATTCAGTTCTTTTCTCGAATGGGTTGTCCGGGATGTGTCGGGTTTTGATTCTTTGATTCATTACCTAGATGATTTTTTGTGTATCGGTCCAGGTGAATCAGGCTGTTGTGAGAGGTTGCTTGGGGCCGTGGAGTGGGTAGCTGAGCGTTTTGGCATACTGCTTGCTCCAGGAAAAATGGAGGGGCCTTGTACTTGCCTGTCTTTTTTGGGAATCTTGATTGATTCGATGGCTTGGGAGTTCCGTTTACCGGAGGATAAGGTGAAGGCGTTGCGGGATGAGGTGTCTCGAGCTAGACGGGTGAAGAAATTGTCATTAAGAGAGGTTCAGTCACTACTTGGTAAATCGAATTTTGCTTGTCGCGTTATTCCAATGGGTAGGGTCTTTTCTTGGCAGTTGGCGAGCGCTACGGCGGGAGTGCGGGCCCCACAGCATTTTGTTCGACTTACCAGTGAACATAAGGCGGATTTGGAGGTGTGGGACAAGTTTTTGGAGCAATACAATGGACGATCGTTGCTCATGGAGGAGGCAGTTGTAAATGATGAGTTGGATCTGTTTATGGACCAGTCTGGTGGAGTGGGTTTCAGTCTGGTGGAGTGGGTTTTGGGGCATATTTTAGGGACCAATGGTGCGTGGCCTGACGAGTGGTTTCAGCTAGGCCTTGTTAAGAATATTGCTTTGTTGGAGATTTTTCCCATATTGGTGGCGGTGAACCTGTGGAAGGAGGAGTTTCGGAATAGAAGAGTCCGTTTTATTTGTGACAACATGGGAGTGGTGTGCTCCATTAACAGCTTGACTGCATCCTCTCCTCCGGTGATTCGAGTTCTGCGGCAGTTAGTTTTAACTTGTTTATCGGTTAATGCTCATGTGATGGCTTCTCATGTGCCAGGTATTAGGAATTAAATTGCTGATTCTTTGTCTCATTCGCAGTTCGGACTTTGGCCCCGGATGCGGAGGAAGAGGGTCTGGAGTGTCCAGCCAGGCTTTGGAAGGTGGTCTCAGGGCTGCAGAACCTCTAATATGGGCATCTCTGTCTTCTGGTACTTGGTCGATCTACGAGTCAGTTTGGAGTTCTTGGGAAAACTGGTTGGGGACAAGTTCGTATGGCACCTCCGGGGAGGATCAGTTGGGCGCGTTGCTGGCGTGGCTGGGTTTTGGGGTGGAAGAGGGTTGGTCAGTGTCTAGGGTAGGGCAGGTTAGGGCCAGTTTAGCTTTTGGATTTAAATTGCGGGGTCAGGTTGATTTGACCAAGTGTTTTTTGGTCAGCCAGGCCATCAAAGGGTTCAGACGTCAGGGCAATAGGGCGGATTTCCGGCGTCCGCTGTCATTTGGCATTCTTGAACGGTTGGGGGCGGTGTTGGTCGATGGTTGTGTGTCAAGGTTTGAGTGTTCTCTTTTTCGGGTGGCTTTTTCCCTTGCCTTTTTAGGGGCATTGAGGGTGGGGGAGTTGGTATATCCAGGACGGTATTCCAGTGGGGGTTGTTGGATAGGGACGTGGTTGTGGGTGATGGTGGTTTGGCGTTTTGGATAAGGCGGTCTAAAACGGACCAGGAGGGTAGGGGAAAAAGGGTGGTTTTGGGAGCAGTGCCAGGTTCCCTGATGTGCCCAGTGCGCTGTTTGCAGTATTACAGGTCGTGGCAACAGAGTGGCGAGGGGCCATTGCTGCGTCATGCTGACGGTTCCTTCTTGTCAATGTTCCAGTTTGTGGCGGTTTTTCGCAAAGGTCTGGACAGATTGGGTATTGATGGGTCTAGATTTGCTTCTCACTTTTTCAGGATTGGGGCAGCTACGGAAGCAGCGGTTGGGGGCTTGGGATCAAAGGTAATACAGCGGATTGGATGGTGGGAATCGGGGCATTACAGGTCGTACGTTCGACCAGGGGCGTTGGGTGAGGAGCTAAATTAGGCAGAGAATGTTGGTTTAATTTGTTTGCCCCTTGGTTGGTTAATGGTGTTTTTTTTGTCATTACAGGTTGCACTCCTTTGCTGGTGTGGATCCTGGGCCATTCCTTTGCTTATTGGAGTGCTCGGCATGCGGACGTTCGGCGAGAAGGGTGGCAGCTGGGTTTTTCACGAAGTGTGGAGGTAATCAGGTCGTTGGGTTTTAGGGGTATGGGTTGGAACAGGGTTTTGCAGGAGGTGCATAATAGCGCTAGGCTTGATAAGGACCCCGATATTTTAGTTCCTCATGCAGGGGAAAATGATTTGGGGGTTCGTCCTTTTCGTGAATTAGTCAAGGATATTAAGCATGATCTTCTACGTTTGTGGTTGTCTTTTCAGGGGTTAACTGTGGTATGGTCGGAGATTGTCCCGAGAAAGACTTGACGGCATGTGAGATCGGTTGTCAAGTTAAATAGGGCAAGTATAAAGGTTAATAGGGCGGTGTCTAATTTCGTGGTTAGGAATGGGGGGGTGTCGGTTCGTCATTTTGACCTGGAGAGAGGGAGTGGGGAGTTTTGGCTGGCTGATGGTATTGATCTGAATGACGTGGGCATTGATTTGTGGGCATTGGGTCTGCAGGACGGTATTGAGAGGGCCATAGCATTTCGGTGTGGGGGGGTCTCAGGCAATCGAGGTTTTCAATTGCCTTCGTTGTGGGGTTTGGGGGGAGGGGGTCCTTGAAGTTGATGCTAAATTGGTTTTGGGGGATCTGTGGTAATATGGATTCCTCAATGTTATTATCCGTGGTTTGGGTTTGGTGATTTGGTGGACTTCCGGCAGTGGTTGTTCGGATCCCAAGGGATTAAGTGGACAGTGCAACCCCGATGGGGTACTGGTGCTCCCGAGCCAGTGGGGTAACGGCTGGGAGTAATTTATGGTATGTGTTTGTCCACAAAAACTATTCTTTACGTTTTGGTCACCAGATTTGAGAGCTTCAAGGACCCTCCCCAAGGTTGCGTTTATATTTATAACTGTTGTATGTTACTTAAATAAAAGGCTGCTATGGCCATTATATTCCATTCTGGTGTCCTGGTGTTATTTGCGGCTCAGGTGGGTTGGGAGTTCATTGGGGATTAGTGGTTGGTAGAGGCAACCCAGCCGCACATCGCCAACTCCAATGTCATGAAATTTTTGCAGTTCTATTTAAATAAAAATTTTGCACTGTTTGCTTTTTCCTTGCACATTGCAGAATGAGCTAACTGAGAATCCTTCAGTTAACTAGATCTGACAGTGAACTGGATCGTAACACTTCTATGTTCCTACTGCTAAGCTTCTCTTAGCTGATTTATCACCTCAAGGTGGAGCTCATCTTTTATGTGTTCTGTGGTCAAAAATCAGATGAGTGGAGCTCAGGGATTTTGTCAGTACAAGCTGACTTACGGTTTGTTATAGAGGGCAAACTTTTGAATGAAACCCAAAATAAATGCATTTTGTCTGCTTGATCTCCATCAATCCCAAAAACATCCCAAACTTGACTTGTGTGAACAGAGCGGTATTGAGCATGTGTGACCACTGCTTCATTTCCTCTCCATCGGAGTGGTAGACGCACATGCTCTCTACTGCTTTGGGTCCCCCACTCTCTGGATTGCTGGAGGTATCTAAAGTGATCAGACATTTTTTGCCCAATAATCCCTTTCAAATATGTCCTAAATCTTGGAAAACCCCTTTGATGGCATGTTGCGAGGGAATCATTTATTTGTGGTCTAAAATCCCAGCTTCTTAACTATGCTGCTGTATTCTCGACCTTCAAGTGCGCGCCGCTCCCCTGCTTACCAATCTCCTGCTTACATGAGAAGCTGTGCGCTCCTGATGATAGACAGTGCTTACAAGAGCCATGGTCCCAACTGTGTGCTCCTCTGTACTGAGAAATGAAGCAGTTTTCCATCTGCAGTATTGGAGGAGCGATCCAACGATCTGGCTAGCTTCAGAGCAGCGCTGGCAAGCTCTACAGCCATAAGCATGTAAGCACCATGCTCGTTGCCTAGGAGAGCAGCCACCTCTTATACACTACTAAGGTGGCCGGTAACCTTGGCTATGAGTAGTTAAAATTAATCAATAGTAATTAAAAATACCTCCGTTCTTGAAAACCAAGATTACCATTGGCCCCAAAAGATCTAGTGGCCCCCAGTATCCTCCTCAGTCCTGCTAGCTATGCTTAATATGACATGTCTATACTCACTCAGGATTTCCATAGGCATCACATTGCAGTTGCAGCCTGTCCCCCTCCCTTGGCATGTTAGGCCGAGACTCAATCTTTGCTGTTGGAAGGTCTGTAAGAAAAATGACAAAATAAATGACACAATTACCAAAGCTTAAGATAAAAGTCACACATCATGTCACACACAATATTCAATAGGCCCAAATTAGAAAGACTTTTCTAATAAAATGTTATGAAAATTGCCCATAAGGAAGAATGGTTTAAGATTCCTTAGGAACACTAAGGAACCAGAGGGAAAACAATCATAACAGCCAGAGGGGCAGCAGGTCATAACAGCTAGAAGGGCAGCAGGTCATAACAGCAAGAGGGGAAGCAGGTCGTAACAGCCAGAGGAAGAGAAAGTCATAACAGCCAGAGGAAGAGAAAGTCATAACAGCCAGAGGAAGAGCAGGTCATAACAGCCAGAAGGTGAGCAGGTCATAACAGCCAGAAGAAGAGCAAGTCATAACAGCCAGAAGTCGAGCAGCTCATAACAGCCAGAAGTCGAGCAGCTCATAACAGCCAGAGGGAAAGCAGGTCATAACAGCCAGAGGGAGAGCATGTCATAACAGCCAGAGGGACAGCAGGTTATAACAGCCAGAAGGACAGCAGGTCATAACAGCCAGAGGAAGAGCAAGTCATAACAGCCAGAGGAAGAGCAGGTCATAACAGCCAGAAGGTGAGCAGGTCATAACAGCCAGAGGGAGTGCAGGTCATAACAGCCAGAGAGAGAGCAGATCATAACAGCCAGAGGGACAGCAGGTCATAACAGGCAGAGGGAGAGCAGGTCATAACAGGCAGAGGGACAGCAGGTCATAACAGCCAGACAGACAGCAGGTCATAACAGCCAGAGAAAGAGCAGGTCATAATAGCCAAAAGGCGAGCAGGTCATAACAGCCAGAGGGAAAGTAGGTCATAACAGCCAGAGAGACAGCAGGTCATAACAGGAAGAGGGACAGCATGTCATAACAGCCAAAGTGAGAGCAGGTCATAACAGCCAGTAGGACAGCAGGTCATAACAGACAGTAGGTCATAACAGCCAGAAGGACAGCAGGTAATAACAGCAAGAGGGACAGCAGGTCATATCAGCCAGAATAGCTCTATTAATTCTGAAACTACATAATCAGTAAAAATGGCATTTTGTGACAAATTTGGAGAAACATCTTGTCTTCTTAGTTCTGTTAAGCAATTTACTCTGTTCTCTTTTCATTAGTTTATTGCAAACAGCAGAATGTTTGTAGGGTTTTGCTAATCTAATTTGCAATCAGGACAGGTTGAATAATTTTGCAGCTATATGAATGTAAACCACAACAAGCATCTTTTCTAGGCACATACATAAATAAACCTCCAAGGCCATGATAATGACTCAAAACAACCTGATAACTGAAGGAGTTCCAACCAGTGGCTCTTTAGCTATTGCCAAATCCCAATTCTCATCATGTACAGACAGACAGTCTTGGGGAATGAGAGCTGCAGGATGGAAAGTTCTGCTCCTCATGGTAAAGTAAAGCAATTATTAAACAGTATTTCATGATAATGTTTCCACTGGGCGGCGCTGTTTTACGACTTTTTAATGGAAGGAAATAAACTACCTCTGAGATCCGGCCAGTGCACATTTCTTCCAGGGAATGAACTTGGCTCAGGTAGTGTATGATTTGGGTATATTTTCACTTTATTGTGGAACCTCATGTCTGACTCATTTTGCTGCAAAGCAGACGAAGCTATAAAGTTTCTGCTAACTCCATTCAAAGTTTAGCTCACACCTCTCTCTATTCATCCGCTAAGTGCCGATGCTTTATGAAGCACAGACCGGCGCTCCGGATAACGTAGCAGATCCTTAACACTTTGGAACAAATACATAAATCTAATAATGACAGAGTGGCTCGGGATAAGACACAGAAGACTCACGGCCAAATACGGCTGATTTTATCATGCGCGCTCGCTGGGAAAGTGGCAGGCTCTGGGGAAATATATGAATGTGCTGCAATGCCTCAGGGGGAATGTCGTCAGGAGGATGGATCTGGTGTCTGAGTGAGGGGGTGAAGGGTCTAGTGCGGGATCGGCAAAAATCAGGGCACCGTGCGCAAAGCAGTAATATATAGGGGCTGTGGGATGCGAAAGGACCACAGGCGGCACTGCCAGAATGTATGATAGCAGCGCTGAGTGATGGCCGCCCGCAGGCTTGTAACCGCCAATTAATCACTTGTAGACTTGTATTATGTAAACATTATTTGGTCGTTGTTTTGGTATTTTTGCACTTTAGTTTTTTTTCATCCCCTATTTCGAAGAGCCATAAGATTTTTTTTAAATTTCTTCAGCCATATAGGGTTTTTTTTTTTTTTGCGATATAGGTTATAATTTTGAATGACAACATTCATTTAATATATAGGAGAAGTGTCAGACTGGGGTGCCAAGGGCCCACCCGTAACATTGACTTTGGGGGGCCCACTTTCCACCTGCATGCAAATATTACACTACCCTCCATCACAAATTTACCTATATCTCTATATAATAATAATAATAATAATAAACAAGGTAGTTTGGTTAATGAATGATGACTGAGATGATGCTTTTTCTTTACAGAGTGAATCAAGTGAATTATGCCAAGTACTGCCCATACAGTGGGGTTGGAGCCCCAGATTTGCACAGGGGCCCACTGGGGGATTCCCCTGTTACTCTATGGGCCAGTCCGAGCCATAGGAGAAAAATAAAACAAGTAAATATAAATATATATTTTAATTTTTCTTTTTATCAGTATTCATTGCGAGTTAGAAATGATCTGGTAATGTACGGCAATTTGCCAGGTCAGTACGATTACAAATATTTATAAATTTTGTAATTTAAAAAAAATTAAAACGGGTTTTGTTACTCTTCTTGGAAATCCATTGATCCCTCAATAAACCGTTTAAATGTCACTGTGAAAGGTTACAGCGGCACCTACATGGTTAAGCAGCAGCAATCAGAGCGAACTTTCAACTGTGGTTATAAACTGGAGAGGGTTTTGGAGACATTGATTTATGGGTTTGGCATAGCTTCGGAGCACTGTGAGTAGTGTCACTGCTACGTGGGGAATTTGGTGGGAACTTTTATGGGAACACAGAAACTCGCAATTAGGACATCGATAAAAGTGGCGATAAGCTGCTGGCTTTGTGATGTCGCTATTGTGAGTGGAGCGAATGTGATACGTGCGCTGTCTCCCCGTCACAGACTGTGTCTCCGCCGTGCAGACACTGCCGCAGCTCTGGAGCAAGCGCACACAGTAAATTAAGCTGGGGTCGTACACCCACACAGTGCGCATGTGGGGAGCTACTTGTCACTGTGCGAGGGCGGGAATACGGAGAGGATTCCTGTGACGTCGGGCCAGTACTACAGACCAATCAAAGTGTCGGGTGTGGATAAGATGACGAGACCGTGACTGAAGCCAATGGAAGCCCACCCTCGGACTGAAAGACAAGGTAAAATATGACTATAACCCTTACTGGTCTATCAGCACAAAATTACATTTCAAACCAAGCACAGGGGCTTGGTGCACCTTTGGTGTGGCCAAACAGTTCAATGAACCTTCCCACCTCCTTGTTCCTTGATTGACAGATCTCTCTTTACAGGATCCAGAGAAGGGCTGAGATAGATGGAAAACAAGTAGATGGGAAGGTGCACTAAACGGTTTGGCTTTGCCAAGGAGACACAGAGAGTACTTGTATAGTCATTTGGCACTGATATACAAGACATTAATGATAAATTAGGTTTTTAATTTTTTTTTAACATTTCACATGTCCTGTTTGCTGTCAGCAAACTAAGCTCTTCTGAAAACTTCACCCATAACTACATCCATCATGGTCTATTGCTTTAGTGGAAACAGATAGGAGCCTTCATTGTGGTACAAATGTGTCCGTCCTGACCTAAATGTTTGGTGAGTGATGAAAATTATTAAAAATCCATGATTTTTTTATTCTGGGATACTCTGCCGAGAGACGTGTATGTTATCTGTGTTTCTACATACAGCTGTGCTCAAAAGTTTACATATCCCTGCAGAATATTTGCTATCTTGGCCTTTTTTCAGAGAATATGAATGATAACACTAAAACTTTTTCTCCACTCATGGTTAGTGGTTGGGTAAAACCATTTATTATTAAACTACTGTGTTTTCTCTTTTTAAATCATAATGACAACCCAAAACATCCAAATGACCCTTATCAAAAGTTCACATATCCTGGTGATTTTGACCTGATAACATGCACAGAAGTTGACACAAATGGGTTTGAATGGCAAGCTAAGTGAGTTTCTGAGATCCAGACAGACTCTTGCATCTTTCATCCAGCCACTGAGGTTTCTGAATTGTGAGTCATGGGGAAAGCAAAAGAATTGCCAACGGATATACGAGAAAAGGTAGTTGAACTGTATAAAATAGGAAAGGGATACAAAAAGATATCCAAGGAATTGATAATGCCATTCAGCAGCGTTCAAACTGTGATAAACAAATGGAAAATCAGGGCTCTGTAAAAACAAAACAACGGTCAGGTAGACCAGCAAAAGATTCATCCACAACTGCCAGGAGAATTGTTCGGGATGCAAAGAAAAACCCACAAATAACATCAGCTGACATACTGGACTCTCTGAAAACTAGTGGTGTGGATGTTTCAAGATGCACAATAAGGAGGCACTTGAAGAAAATTGGGCTGAATGGTCAAGTCACCAGAACAAAGCCATTACTGCGCAAATGCCACAAAGTATCTCGCCTATAATACACAAAACAGCACAGAGACAAGCCTCAAAACTTCTGGAACAAGGAAATTTGGATTGATGAGACCAAAATTGAACTTTTCGGCCACAAACATAAATGTTGTATTTGGAGAGAAGTCAACAAGGCCTATTATGAAAGGAACACCATTCCTAATGTAAACGATGGAGGTGTATGTTTTGAGGATGTGTGAGCTACAAAGACACAGGAAACCTGGTCAAAGTTGAAGGAAAGATGAATGCAGCACATTATCATCAAAAAGTGGAGGCAAATTTGCAATCATCAGCTCGGAAGCTACACATGGGGCGTACTTGGACGTTCCAACATGACAACGATCCAAAACACAAGGTCAAATCGACCTGTCATTGGCTACAGCAGAACAAAGTGAAGTTTCTGGAGTGGCCATCTCAGTCTCCTGACCTCAATATCATTGAGCGACTCTGAGGAGATCTCAAGTGTGCAGTTCATGCTAGACAGCCAAGGAATTTACAGGAACTGGAGGCTTTTTGCCAAGAGTGGGGAGCTTTACCATCTGAGAAAATAAAGAACCTCATCCACAACAACCACAAAAGACTTCAAGCTGTCACTGATGTTAGAGGTGGCAATAAATGGTATAAAGAAATGGGGTATGTAAACTTTTGATCAGGGTCATTTGGATGTTTTGGGTTGTCATTATGATTTAAAAAGAGAAAACACAGTAGTTTGACAATAAATGCCTTCACCCAACCACTAACCATGAGAGGAGGAAAAGATTTGGTGCTATCATTCATATTCTCTGAAAAAAGAAAGCAAAAATTCTTCCGGGGCATGTAAACTTTTTGAGAACAACTGTACTCACCCATTGATTATCACTAGCATGGAGTGAAATTGGAAATCTCCAAGGAGATTAATATAACCTCCATGATAGATACGGAGAGGATAAGGGAGTTACTTTGTTTTTCTAGTCTCTAGCGGAACTTGTGAGTGAATCGACATCCGCATTCATTCACGTAAGAAGGGAAAAAAATAGAAGTGTAATGTCACCTTCCTCTTACTGAGCCAACAAACACCCTACAGGGGTTAAACACCTCACACATAGACTCATACACCATAAAACCTACAAGGAGATGAACACACGCAGAGCACACAAGTCTATATCAAGGTGGATTCATCAGAAGGAAGACCACAGAAATCCTGGGAGATGTTGTAGAAATGACAGCGATGTAGGTCAATGCCTACACATAACTCTATCGTTTCCAAAACAAGGTGCTGGCACATATTGGGCATCCGCAGAGAGATTGCAGACAGTGAGAACCTCCATCTCTCTCCATAATAAAGACGGCTCTCAGCCACCCGGGTCAATATAAATTGAGTAGGATCTAGAAGGCTGCTTGTGCCTGCTGACGATCAGTCACTTGGACATGGCTGTTAACTCCAGGGGAAATTGAATCGCTTATCAAACATCTTTCAGAATAAGAGAATCCTGGCAGACTGGCTCACTTCCCAAACGGAGCGCCATGTCTGGGCCAAAAAAGATGAGTTTACTGTCAGGGGCATGAACACAAACAGAAAGTCACTGGCGGAAATGTAGAAGGCTCTAGATATTTTCCACACATCACTTAGATTAAAGGGGTTGTCCGACACCCGGCACCTCCACTGATCAGCAGTTCTCACACTCAGCAGTGACCGAATATAATCACTGAACTGAGCCGTACACTCCTTACATCCAGCCAGTGTCGATGCTGAAGATAGCTGAACAATGGTGGTGCCAGGTGTCGGACCCACACAAATCTGACATAAATAACATATTCTAAGAATAATTCCTCAATATTACAAGGCTGTACAAGGTCCTGGACCATAAGATAATGCTACTCTACTTCTACCACATCCCCAATGTTTAACGAAGTAAAGCTAACATTGATAATGCAGAGGCCTGACTAAAAAATGTTCATTTAGTTGAGGTCAGAAGAACAAAGGTTAAATCTACACTTGTGCTTTCTTAACTTTTCTTATGGCTCAACTAGAGGGAGATAACTAAATTTTAAAGAAAAACACAATTTTTTGATACTATGTCAGGAGCTGTTTGATATATATGTGGTATGATGGCCGCCAACTGGTTGTAATGTAAAGCCTGTACAGGAATTTTAGCTACCATATCATGACAATGTGATACATTTGTACGGTGAGATCTTGGGTTGGTTGACCCGTCTTCTAAACCAATACTCATATGTTTACCTTTTCGATGCCTGCTTGAGCTTGATCCTGGACTGTGTGACCTCTGTCTTGCCTGACATCTGTGCCTATTTTCCTGGACTTGATCTGGGCTATCCTCCTGACCGCACCCCTGCTGTCACGTACAGTGCAAGACAGACTAAGTGCAACACAAAGGGATGAGGGGAAGGAAGGGGAGGCCCAACACTAGGGAAGCGGGGAGTGGAGACCCCTAGGAAGATCAAACGTCACCCTGTCTGCCCTAAGAGACCCTAAATAGGTTCTGCACTTATCGCTGAGCAGGAAACCTAATCCCTACCAGACCCTAGCAGTAAGCCCTGCTTAGGGAAGGAAGAGGTGAGCTGGTCGAACCCCACTAAAACTAAAGACAGCCAGGATAAACAAAACAAGGGAGACACTTAGCTTGAGTACTCAGAGAGAAACATCAACGTCCTCCAAACTCCAGAGATGATGCTAGCAGACTGCTGCAGCTCCAAGCCTCAACAGGGAAGTGCAAATAGAAAATATCACCCGCAACTCCCAACAAGAAGTTGGGAGTTATAAACACCCAGATCCAGGTGTGACCATTAGAGCCAAGGGAGGTGGCCACTGGGTCCCAGCATCAGAAGGACCACGCAGAAGTCTGCAAAGCAAACTGTTGAGCCCCTCTGCAGCCAGATGCAGTGAAACGGTCTGCAGCATCTAACACATCCGTGACACCTGCATGTTGCTTCTGTCATTGTCACCATCCCTCTAGTATTGACCCAGCTCTTTGACAATCCTTGCCTCAGCAGTTATTCTGTGGACTCAACTCAGGACATACTTGCCGCTGAGTCAATATCCCTGTATATGGAGGGTGTCCAAGAAAGCACTACCTTGGACCTGCTTAATAGAATGGCAAGTGCCAAGTCTGACCTATGAAGCTCTCTATAAAGTGTTGTCTTAGAAGAGAGATTTATGATTGACTGTATAATGAGTGGATACATCCACCACCTCTCTACTCACTGGTGGTCAGAAGCCAGGCAGAATGGAGGATCAGGAGAACCCCTTCCTGGATATAGATGTGTGTCCCAGAGTTGGAAACTGTATACATGAAACAATCAGAGAATCCGAGAAGGGACCTCCAGGGTCATTGTGTCCAACCCCCTGCTCAATACAGGATTCACTAAACCATCTCAGACAGATGTCTGTCCAGTCTCTGTTTGAAGATTTCCATTGAAGGAGAACTCATCACCTGTTGTGGCAGCCTGTTCCACTCTTTCATTACTGTCAACAAGTTGTTTCTAATGTCTAATCTGTATGTTCTTTGTATGTTCAACTTTGCCATGTACTCTGTCTCTTGTGAAATGATCCAAACAGTAATGCCATGATGCCGTGTGACATTCAATGGAACTGTATGATTCCCTGGTAACATATCTCATTGTTAGTATTTGCCAGTAATACAATGGCCGATAGTTGGAATCAAGCATCATGATCCATGATGATCATTGGTACCATGGCTGAGTTGAGGAGAAGCGAGGTAATCTAAGCTCTGCATAATAACATCAGAGCTTCCCAGTGATACATATATATTGTATACTTTGTAGAGTTCCCACTACTGTTCGAAGCCCATGGGCAATGCCCAATTGCCTATACGGTAAGCCTGACTCTGGTGATAACAGATATTTGTGTAGACAGTATATATGCTATATGTGGCAATTTTAGGACCGCTATAGTTGTTGCTTTTTGTGCAAAGTCATAAATGGCACCCACGAGAGACATGTACATGAGCTAATAGTCTGCATATCACCCATAATGGCTACACTGGTGATTATAGTATAGCGCGTATGCCATGCTGACTTGTGAATATTCATACATTTTGTTTATTTCAGTATTCCTTGCTTTTCTTTTATTCCCCATTTTTACGCCACATGCCATGACTTATGCCATGAAACGCCCGCCGTGCTCAATAAATTCACTTTCTTGGCTGTGCGAAAATAATTCCAGGTGGCAGGTCTGAATTTATTTCAAGGCTACCTAGGTGGTTGTGTTGAGTGTCATCCCGCTAATAAGGTTCCTGACAGGCAGAGCGTGATGAAGGAAGTAAACAGATAGTTCTGATAAAGTGAGGTGAAAGACGGAAACTCCAAGAGGATGAAACCAGGCAGTCTGAGTATTCCCGAGAATACACGTAACCTACCTGTAAGGGGAAATGAGCAAAGCCCTCTGTAAGGCAAAGTCATCTAGATGTGCACCTCAAATCATAGGGGAGGTCTATGGTTCTATTAAAGGGAGTCTGTCAGCGCTGGTACCGTCCTACCCTAGAGGGCAGTACCCAAAGGCACATAACTATCTTGTGTACGGACTACTCATGAGACATTTTGCTCAGAAACTAATTATCATATTGCCATCTGTGAACACTGACAATGAGGCTGAGTTCACACGTGGCGTTTTTTTCGCGTTTCCGCGGCGGTTTTAACCGCGCGATTTTGCAGTGAAAAATAAACATCCCATGCATTCCTATGAGATTCCGAAATGCTGTGCTAATGCTGTGGTTTTTACCGCGGCGGAATCGTTTCGCAGTATAAAATGCAGCATGCTCATTAATTTGCGGAATCGCGGCAATCCCTCACCCATAGGAATGCATTGTTCTGCTTACTTTCCACATGTGGCTGTGCACACCATGCGAAAAGTAAGCAGAATATTTGCGGATGGTACCCACGGTCCGGAGGAGAGGAGACTGTCCTCCGGGTTTTGGCTATCATATCCCTGTAAAAAATAGAATTTAAAATAAAAAATATTGTTATTCTCACCTTCCGACGTCCCGCGCAGCCTTCCCGCCTCTCTCCACGCTCCCGGTCCCAGTAAGCCTTTGCGAGCGATGACGTCCGTTCTCGCGGGATCGCGAAGTCTCGTGGTCATCGCGAATGACCGCGAGATGTCGCGATCCCGCGAGAACAGACGTCATCGCGGTAATTGTCGCAAAAGATTACTGGCACCGGGAGCGTGGAGAGAGGCGGGAAGGCTGCGCGGGACGTCGGAAGGTGAGAATAACAATATTTTTTTTTATTATTATTACTTTTTACATTCTGTCTTTTACTACTGAGGCCGCATGTGCAAATTAGTTTGGCAGGTGTGTCCAAATAAAGGCAAGACTACTTAAGAAGGCTGTTCCACATTTTTAACCCCTTCATTACCAAGGGTGGTTTGCACGTTAACTCCCGGGCCAATTTTTACATTTCTGACCACTGTCCCTTTATGAGGTAATAACTCTGAAACGCTTCCATGGATCCCCGTGATTCTGACACTGTTTTCTCGTGACATATTGTACTTCATGCTAGTGGTAAAATTTAATTCAAATAACTTGCGTTTATTTGAGAAAAAAATAGAAATTTGGCGAAAATTTTTAAAATTTCGAAATTTTCCAACTTTGAATTTTTATGCTCTTAAATCACAGAGATACGGCACACAAAAAACTTGATAAGTAACATTTCCCACATGTTTACTTTACATCAGCACAATTTTGGAACCCAAATTTTTTTTTTGTTAGGAAGTTATAAGGGCTAAAAATTGACCAGCGATTTCTCATTTTTGCAACACCATTTTATTTTTACAGACCACATCACATTTGAAGCCACTTTGCGGGGTCTATATGATAGAAAATACCCAAAAGTGACACCATTCTAAAAACTGCACCCCTTAAGGTGCTCAAAACCACATACAAGAAGTTTATTAACCCTTTAGGTGCGTCACAGGAATTTTTTGAATATTTAAAAAAAAATTAACATTTAACTTTTTTTTCACAAAAAAAATACTTCAGGTTCAATTTTTTTTATTTTACCGAGGGTAACAGGAGAAATTGGACTGCAAAAGTTATTGTGCAATTTGTCTTGAGTACGCTGATACCTGATATATGGGGGGGGAACCACTGTTTCGGCACATGGCAGAGCTCAGAAAGGGAAGGAGCGCCGTTTGACTTTTTCAATGCAAAAGTGGCTGGAATTCAGATCGGACGCCATGTCGCGTTTGGAGAGCCCCTGATGTGCCTAAACAGTGGAAACCCCCCACAAGTGACCCCATTTTGGAAACTAGACCCCCCAAGGAACTTATCTAGATGTGTGGTGAGAACTTTGAACCCCCAAGGGCTTCACAGAAGTTTATAACGTACAGCGGTACAATTAAAAAATCATATTTTTTCCACAAAAATGATCTTTTCACCCCCAATTTTCATTTTACCAAGGGTAACAGGACCCTAAAAGTTATTGTGCAATTTGTCCTGAGTACGCTGATACCCCACATGTTGGGGTAAACCACTATTTGGGCGGAAGGCAGAGCTCGGAAGGGAAGGAGCGCCATTTGCCGTTTTTGGCTGGAATTGAGATCGGACACCATGTCGCGATTGGAAAACCCCTGATGTACCAAAACAGTGGAAACCCCCCACAAATGACACCATTTTGGAAACTAGACCCCCCAAGGAACTTATCTAGATCTGTGGTGAGAACTTTGAACCCACAAGGGCTTCACAGAAGTTTATAACATACAGCGGTACAATTAAAAAATCATATTTTTTCCACAAAAATGATCTTTTCACCCCCAATTTTCATTTTACCAAGGGTAACAGGACCCTAAAAGTTATTGTGCAATTTGTCCTGAGTACGCTGATACCCCACATGTGGGGGTAAACCACTATTTGGGCGCATGGCAGAGCTCGGAAGGGAAGCAGCGCCATTTGATGTTTTTGGCTGGAATTAAGATCGGACACCATGTCGTGTTTGGAAAGCCCCTGATGTACCAAAACAGTGGAAACCCCCCACAAATGACACCATTTTGGAAACTAGACCCCCCAAGGAACTTATCTAGATGTGTGGTGAGAACTTTGAACCCCCCAGTGCTTCACAGAAGTTTATAATGCCTGGGCGTGAAAATAAAAAAATCTTATTTTTTCCACAAACATGATCTTTTAGTCACCAATTTTTTTATTTTCCCAATGGTACCAGGAGAAATTGGACCCCAAAAGTTGTTGTCCAATTTGTCCTGAGTACGCTGACACCCCATATGTGGGAGAAAACTACTGTATGGGCACATGTCGGGGCTCGGAAGGGAAGTAGTGACGTTTTGGAATGCAGACTTTGATGGAATGGTCTGCGGGTGTCATGTTGCTTTTGGAGAGCCCCTGATGTACCTAAACAGTGGAAACTCCCCACAAGTGACCCCATTTCGGAAACCAGACCCCCTAAGGAACTTCTCTAGATGTGTGGTGAGCACTTTGAACCCCCAAGGGCTTCACAGAAGTTTATAATGCCCGGGCATGAAAATAAAAAAATCGTATTTTTTCCACAAACATGATCAATTAGTCCCCAATTTTTTTATTTTCCCAAGGGTACCAGGAGAAAATGAACCCCAAAAGTTGTTGTCCAATTTGTCCTGAGTATGCTGATACCCAATATGTGGGAGAAAACTACTGTATGGGCACACGTCGGGGCTCGGAAGGGAAGTAGTGACGTCTTGGAATGCAGAATTTCATGGAATGGTCTGTGGGTGTCATGTTGCCTTTGGAGAGCCCCTAATGTACCTAAGCAGTGGAAACCCCCCACAAGTGACCCCATTTTGGAAACTAGATCCCCTAATGAACTTATTTAGATGTGTGGTGAGCACTTTGAACCCCCAAGGGCTTCACAGAAGTTTATAATGCCCGGGCATGAAAATAAAAAAATCATATTTTTTCCTCAAACATGATCAATTAGCCCCCAATTTTTTATTTTCCTAAGGGTAACAGGAGAAATTGGACCCCAAAAGTTGTTGTCCAATTTGTCCTGAGTAGGCTGATACCCCATATTTGGGGGTAAAACACTGTTTGGGCGCATGGCAGAGTTTGGAAGGAGCACCATTTTGACCCCTAATTCTAACTCCAACCCTAACCCCAACACACCCCTAACCCTAATCCTAGCCCTAATCCTAGCCCTAACCCTAGCCCTAGCCCTAACCCTAGCCCTAACCCTAGCCCTAACACTAGCCCTAGCCCTAACCCTAATGGGAAAATGAAAATAAATACATTTTCTTTTAATTTTATTATTTTTCCCTAACTAAGGGGATGATAAAGGGGGGTTTGATTTACTATTTACGGCGGTTTTTATGTTTGGTGGCTGTCGCACGCTAAAAGACACTTTTTATTGCAAAAATAGTTTTTGCATCACCACATATTGAGAGCTATAATTTTTCCATATTTTGTCCCACCGAGTCATGTGAGGTTTTATTTTTTGCGGGACGAGTTGACGTTTTTATTGATACAATTTTCGGGCACGTGACATTTTTTGATCGCTTTTTATTTTGCTTTTTGGGACGCAGAATTTACAAAAACCAGCGTTTCATGAATTTCTTTTGGGTGGTGCGTTTACGCCGTTCCGGGTGCGGTAAAATTTATAAAGCGGTTTTATTCATCGGGTCGGTACGGTTACAGCGATCACTGTGACAGATCAGCGATCTGTCACAGGCAGTGCAGAAGGCTTCCTCATGCCTGCGCTTTGCAGGCACTGAGGAAGCCAGGTTCCTGCTGGCCCCCGGAGGTCCCCGCCGCCATATTGGATACGGGGACCTGCAGGAAAGGAGCCCCCTGCAGCAGCGCTGCCCATTGCGCTGCCGTGGGGGGGCTCAGGAAAGCACGGAGGGAGCCCCCTCCCTGCCGATGCTTCCCTTTAACCCCCGGTACACTGCGATCGTGTTTGATCGCGGTGTGCAATGGGTTAACGTGTCGGGGCGGTCCGTGACCGCCCCTGACACATTGTGCCGGGTGTCAGCTGTGATAATCAGCTGACACCCGGCCGCGATCAGCGGCACTCTCCACGTGGGCGCCGCTGATCGCTGTGACGTAATATTCCGTCCATGGTAATTAGGTCCAGGGTCACATGGACGGAATATTACGTCCATTGTAGGTAAGGGGTTAAGCAGCCTACATTTTTTGCCAAAATGGGAAAGAAAAAGGATGTGTCGGCTCCTGAGAAGCAACAAATTGTGGAGTATTTAGGTCAAGGCATGACTACAATCAACATTGCCAAGACACTTCATCATGATCATTGCACAATCAAGAAGTAAGTAGCTGATTGCCAGCACAGACGTGTGGGTGCTGATAAGGAAAAATTGAGGACTCTTTCCAACAGGCAATTGCATCAGGTTAAAAGAGCAGCTGCAAAAATGCCTTGTCATAGCAGCAGACAAGTTTGTGAAGCTGCTGGTGCCTCCAACGTCCCCCGAACAACAAGATGCAGGGTCCTTCAGAGGTTTGCAGCTGTGCGTAAGCCATCCTGTCGACCACCTCTATCCACTGCACACAAGCAGAAACGGCTCCAGTGGGCCAAACGATACATGAAGACTGACTTCCAAACTGTTTTGTTCACCGATGAGCGCCGTGCAACGCTAGATGGTCCAGATGGATGGAGTGGAGGATGGCTGGTTGATGGACACCCCATGAAAACACGGCTAAGGCGCCAACAAGGAGGAGGTGGAGTATTGTTTTGGGCTGGAATCATGGGGAGAGAGATTGTCGGCCCCTTTAGGATCCCTGAAGGGGTAAAGATGAACTCCATAATCTATGTGGAGTTTCTAAAACAGCACTTCCTGCCATGGTTCAAGAGGAAGAACCGTGTTTTCCGCAGCAAAATCATTTTCATGCATGATAATGCACCGTCTCATGCTGCAAATAACACATCTACATCTCTGGCTGCTATGGGCATAAAAGAGGACAAACTTATGGTGTGGCCACCATCTTCCCCTGACCTCAACCCCATTGAGAACCTCTGGAGCATCATCAAAAGGAGTGTCTATGATGGCGGGAGGCAGTTCACATCTAAGCAACAGCTCTGGGAGGGTATTCTGTCCATATGCAAAACAATTGAAGCACAAACCATCCAAAAACTGACAAAATTCAATGGACGAGAGAGTTCAGAAGCTTCTTTCGAACAAATGTGCAAATGTAACATCACCTAGAATAAAGTTTTGACTTGAAAACTGTTTGATTTCATTTTGTAATAAGCTGATAATGCTTATAATTTCACAATTCACCATTTTTTTGTTCAAAATAAAAATAAAAAGATTGAAAACTCTGCTGTGCATAATAATTTGGAACATGCATTTTGAGTGTTTCTTAATTTTAAAAATATACTGTTTTCATAGGCAGTTTGTTCAAAAACATTGCAATTATACTAGAATATTAGATGACTGGAAAATAACAATGACTGAAATTCATATAGGTAATTTACAGAAAATATGAGGAAATATGTTTTGCATAATAATTTGGAACACAGTGTAGTAAAAAGTTGGTCACACTCGTCAAACACTATGTTTGACAAGTGTGACCAACCTGTCAATCAGTTCTCCAAGCGATGCTCCAGATCTCTTGGAAAACGCTAGCAATTCTGCAAGCTTGCAAAATGCTAGTTTTTCCGTGGGAAAATCGCGGGAATTTAAAATGCGATTTTCCCGCGGAATGGAATTCCGGAATTCTCGCGGTAATTTCCGCGAGAGTTCTGCTACGTGTGAACCCAGCCTAAGGATCTGTTCACACGTCGTGTTTTTGGGTGAGTTTTTTATGCAAATTTTCAGCTGTGTTTTACAGAACCAGCAAACTCTCTGAAACTTCAGAAATCTCCTGCACACACATTGGTTTTATTTTCCTGATTGATTTAGAAAATTGACGTACGTCACCTCTTTCAGCGTTTTTTTTTTTCTGTGTATTTGCAGCGTTTTTTCACCCATAGGGAACAATGGGTAGACGCAAAAACGCAGCAAAAAACATTTTTTGTGAAAAAAAGTTAAGGAAGTTGCATTATGATTTTTTGGGGTGCGCTAAACTGTATCAGCATGCACAAGAGACAAGAAAAACACAGTAAATGTGCAGAAAAAAAAAACACAGCAAAACCTGCTTTTTTTGTAGCATCTTACAGCAAGTTTTACCTGCAGAAAAAAATGCAATGTGTGGTCATAGCCTTGGTGTCTTTTTTATAATTAAAAAACAAGCACTCATTACAGCCCCATCACGCAACACAACTTCATTAGTGATGGGCGAGCACGAAAATGCTCGGGTGCTCGTTGCTCGGGTCAAGCAAATTGGAATGCCCGGGTACTCGGACAGAGCAATGAGCCCAATGTAATTCTATGTGAAAACCGAGCATTTTTACCGCCCCGGTGGTCTTTAGAGGGACTAGAAATTGCGGAAATTGATGGGAACAGTGCTGAAATGACATGGGAACATCATGGGGAAGACACCTGGAAGTATTTCTGACTCCCAGGTCACTGCTGTGAACAAAGTTGTCCGAGTGTTACACCACTTTTACAGGCGCACAGTAAAACATACAAAAATGAAAACAAAATGTATTTTCCTGGGAAATATGTTAAGGAACATCCTTTCCAGGGTAATGACTTGTATATAAGGCAAAATAAATAACCATAAGCAAATATGCTCCTCCACCACTTGGGCTATGTTCACATGCAGCGTTTTTGAACTTTAGCATTGCTTTCAACCAATACAAATGCATTCACTGGGAAATGTCATTTTAACATTTTACAACCTTATCTGGCCATGTGGTGTGTGACACATAAGCAGACATCTCAAATTTTCTCTTCTCTGTTGGCGTGTGGGCCAGCAGATGGCCATCACTATTCTTAGAAATCCATCAGCCGGCCATGCTTTGTTGTTCTCATTATTAAACAGTGGGTCTCCTATACTGTTATTGTGTATGCAGTGAGTGGCAGGGCTGCCCAAAATTAGGACGCACCACAATACCCCTTTGAAGAGATGTGCAGGAGGGCCTACTGGAAACAATGTTCCCATTATTATGAAGGGGGTCTCCCATAGTGTTTGCCTATGCAGTGAATGAAAGGGCTGCCAAAAATTAGGAGGCACTCCAATACCCCTTTGAAGAGACGTGGAGGAGGGCCTCATAAAAAATGTTCCCATTAGAAAGGAGAAGGTCTCCTATACTTGTAATGCCCATGCACTAAGGGTATGGGCTGACAAACATTTACCCCTGGAGGTATACATGAACATACTTTATAACAATTTTTTTTTACAGGCATCATAAAAACCCTTTAAAAAATTGATGTGTGTTCTGCCCATTCCGAGCAGCAAGATATTTTTAGGTGCTGTTCCAGCTATCGCCATTAGGTGTCATAGTTGCCCTTCTCTTTCTTACTCATGTGTTTGGAATCTTCTGTTTCCCTAAATGGTTAACTGTTCAGAACTGCCCTTTTTCCTTCCCGGGTTTACAGCATGTAACCATTTCTACCAGACTTCTGAGTAGCTCACATGTGCTCAGCTCCCTGCAAAACCACTGCTTATAACAAGCGGATTCCGGTAAGGTTTAATGCATTTATGTAAATATGCTATACATCTGTGTTAGCAGCCATAATGCAGCCCCCCAGGATATTTGCAATTCATGTTCAGCTCCTGTAATGCTATTACACTGCATGATAGTTATATGCATCCTCTGAGTGAGTGCAAAGCTGGCAGCCATGAGTTGTTCTAGATATCTCTTTCTCTTTTATTGCTGTGTATGTTGTATTGCTCAGCCTCTATATATTGCATGCTACCGATATAATAGCATCCTGTATCATTGCTACTGTTGTGATAGTACTCTGTATTGCTGTGATATTGTCTGCCAGTACTGACCTGCTGCATTATCTGTTTCTTATAGTTTTTACCTGAATCATCCATAACTGTGTACAACAATCTCTGATATCATCCACAACTTTGTTCAACAACCCCTGATCTCATCTACTACTGTACTTGGCGCTGTTTCCATGGGAAACTGTGTGTGAGAGACAATCTGAAGTGTAGGAACTCTGAGGACAGCAACTGTCTTCGAGAGCATTGTGGTACCATGCTGGAAAGCATGGACCACTTTGTGCTTCGTTGTCCCTTCCACACAGAGGTGTACAACAGGGTGGGCGCCTCCATTGGCTGGTCTCAGCTGGCCAATCTCTCCTATGCTATGGTGGTCGGGACAGCTGCACCTTATTTCTAGCTAAAAAAAAATTGTGCATTCTGTGCATATATGGGTGTGACGACCCTCTTTCTGAGATGGGAAAACCATCCTGTCTGGCCTATGCTTTTACGAGTGGTTCAGTCCCTCGATCCTTGTTCACATTCACGTCACTTGACAAGTGGAAAGGTTTTAAATACTAGAGTTAGGACTGTCCCACAAGGGTTGCCTTGACGTGGCGGGATGGATTGTACATTATTTTGATCAAAATTATGTTTACTAAATACCCTTATTATTATTATTACCTTTATGCATTATTTGCAGTTTATTTTTTAATTTTTTATTTTAGGATATTTGTGTATTTTGCTTTTGTTCTTATTTCTAGTTAGTACAGTGGTTAGGTATCACACGTGGACCGTGCTTAGTATCGACACAACGGAAAGTCCTCCCAGTGGACGATGTATTAAGGACCATACTTAGTGACCTGGTGAAGGTGCGCTCTCTGGAGTATAAGAGACTGGGCACACGTAGGGCCACTTTCCTCTGGAGGGGCATTTCTTTTAGTGTGCCCTCGTCTGGTCATCTCTTTTCCTGGTGGTGGACTTCTGATAACACAGTAGATTTTTGTTTTGTTTGATCAGTACACAGTGATGTAGGGATGCAGGTGCCGAACTTCGGATTTGGGATTTGTGGATATTGTAGTGTTCATTTCTGCATACAGTATATTGTATATAAGGATATATTGGGTGTAGGTGTTCGGTTGGGTGGTGGGAAGAAGGGTGGGGTTATTATTCTGTATGTCTTCACCATAGTGGAGTTTGGAGTGTGACTGTTTGAGGTAGTGGACAAATGTCTTTTATACTGATAACAAGTTCAAGCAGGTGCCATTACTATAGGTAATGAGTGGAGGATAGAGGAGCCTCTTAAAGAAGAAGTTACAGGTCTGTGAGAGCCAGAAATCTTGCATGTTTTTATGTGACCAAATACTTATTTTCCACCATAATTTGCAAACTAAATCTTGCCAAATCAGACAAGGTGATTTTCTGGATTTGTTTTCTCATTTTGACTTTCTACCTATGATGTCAATTACAGGTCTCTCTCTTCTTTTTAAGTGGGAGAACTTGCATAATTTGTGGCTAACTAAATACTTTTTCTCTAGTCACCTTCCATGACAGCATAGGAGGTTGTCTCCATGCCCTAATGGGGGGCAGAAAGCACAAAGAGGTTAAAAGTCCCTCCCACCTCCTATTCACCAGTGTCTTTCCTGTCCCCCATGGGGCATGGAGAGGTTTTTGCTTTTACGTATGCTGCGTGGCCGTGGGCTCCACTCTCCTTTTTCGTTCTGTTCCCGTCTTCCTGCTTGCGGTGGATTCGTGACCTTCCTGGCCCTCTTGCGCTCGCTGGGGGTAAAGGCCTCTTTCACACTTCAGTTTTTTGCATCAGTTCAAATCCGCCAAAAAGTCAAACAAGCGGATCCGTTCTCAACTGATGTGAACGGATGGCACAGGATCCATTTTGAGACGGATCCTGAAAATGAGGAAATTTAAAGGAAACGCTGGCCGGGAAGGGGTGGGGGGGGAGAGAGAGAGAGAGAGAGAGATTTTTTTTTTGTCCGACACCCAGAAAGAATTTCGGGTTAAATGAGTGTCTGGAGGATCCGCCAGAGAAAAAAACGTTACAAGCTCCGTTTTGAAATCTTTGAGGATGGTGACGGACAGCAACTTTTGGCGGATCCTCAAAAAAAACGGATGCAACGGACAGCAATCCGTCACAATCCGCCATTAATGCAAGTCAATGGGGGAAAAACGGATCCTCAAAAAAAAATTGAGGATCCGTTTTTTTTCAAAACCTGGCGGATTGTGACTGATTGTAAAAAACTGAAGTGTGAAAGAGGCCCCGAACCAGTGATCCCCATAACCAGAGGCCTCCCAGAACTCTCTGGCTTCCTCCCCCTCAGCGCACACTGTTTGGTGACCCGGAAGTGATGTCACACTCCGCACAAATCACGTCCAGTTCTTGCATTCCACCATGGAATGCACCACTTCCGGTTTCGGCATTCTTTGGCCTCCCAAAGAATGAGCACGCTGAACCAGCTGACGCCTGCTTCAGGACTAGGAGGGGGAGGAGGGAAAATTGTAGGGTGCTGAGGACAGGGTTTATTCTTATATAAACTTGCCGGAAGACACCTCCAGGAAAGGCTAATCCCTGCAGCATGGATGGTGTGTCTGTTTCCTGCCCTGCATCTGCAGAGCCCAGTGCTGCCCCAGCCTCAGTAAGTCTGTGGAGAGGGGGATCTTTTAGTTATACTTCTCTCCCCTTCTCTTCCTAGGGAGACATGTCTGCCCACAAAAACCAGCTATGAAAGTTCTTAAGTGTACTATCTACAATAAGAAGCTTCCCTCTCAATTGGACAAGAAGCTATGTCAGGAGTGTACGAATAATGTTTTTAGGGTTGAACATGCCTCGCTCCTGGATATGTAACCTGGTCAAGCAGGAGGTCCAATCCTCCTTAGCTGTCTTTACACCTCCCCTTTCTCCACCTTCTTCTCCGGGACCATCTCTCCCTAAGAAGAGAAGGCTCCAAATTGAGGACTCTAGCTTGGATTCTGAAGACTCTTATGGCTCAGCTTCAGAAAAATAGGAAGAGTCATCATCCCATAAAATATCGAAGGCTAAAAAATACCTCTTCTCTACGGAATATATGGAGGAATTAATTGGTGCAGTCTGTAATACTATGGACTTGGAGGAGGAACAGGTTCCCCAAACAATCCAAGATGAAATGTTTGGTGGGTTGAAAGTAGGGAGGCAGATTGGGTTCTCGGAACTTAAGCATAGGTTTCCTCTGGAGGGCGAATCAGTTATCTGGGATGTTCCTAAGGTGGATGTGCAGATGGCGAGAGTAGCCAAGAAAACCGCATTCCCCTTTGAAGACTCATCCCAACTTAAGGACCAAATGGCTAGGAAGGTGGAGAGCCTGCTGAAAAAATCTAGGGAGACCTCCACCCTCTCTCTTAAATCCAACATAGCTTCCACATGTGTTGCCAGATCCCCTTTCCGGTGGATGGATAAATTGGAGAATCACATCTCTCAGGGGACCACAAGAGGGGAGTTGTTAGATTCCCTTCCGTTACTAGAAGGGCCCTGTGGCTCAAAATGTGGAGTGGGGATGTCACTTCTAAATTTAAACTGTGCTCCATCCCCTTTCATTCCTCGATGCCTCAAACCCCTCAAGATAAGGGTAAAGGGAAAACCGGGAGGTGGATCTACACTAAGGGGAAAGGCAAGAACATCCTTGTCCCCCAGCAGCACCAGGATAAGCAATAACTCCAACCCTGTATGAGGGAGGCTTTCGAATTTCTTCTATCAGCAGCTGGCCATTTCCAGTTGCCAGTGGGTCCTCGATGTTATCAGAGAGGGCCTCCTTATAGAGTTTGAATCCTCCCCTCCTCGGGGTCTAAGATTCATTTCCCCACCATCCAAGGGGGCCAAAGACTTACGGATATCCAAAACCTACAAAAATGTCCAAAAACATACTAATGCGATAAGGGAACCTTAACCATAAAGGACTTCCCAGCATGCATAAAGTACGGCGGCGTGTAAAATACATAGACCAAAAGATGGATACAAAGTATCCTGGACACACCACTCACAAAGAGAGATATATCATGAATAAGTAATAAATTTTATTAAGTGAATTCATATCATAAATAGACAAAAAACTACAAAGTTTAGAGGAAGGAATATATTCCCAAGTGAAGTACACACAAAAACAGGAATGGGAGGGTGGCGCCCAACCTACTACGGATACAGGACTGTCCACACCAGGAACAGGGGACTATGGATACAGGACTGTCCACACAGGGACCAAGGGATGACGGATACAGGACTGTCCACACTGGGATCAGTGGACTAATGACGTCCCTGGCTGACATGAGGTGAACTGATGAGAGTGGGAAAAAATGCAGAAAGTTTCCCATTCCCATTAGTTAATCTCCGGTCAGCCGGGGAGGCTGGGCAGAGATAAACTAATTCATTCTAGCAATGTTTTAGAGCTGGCAGGTCGCATTAGCACCGGTCCAGTTCTAAACTACTTCTGATGGATTGCAGCGGGGGACGTAACTGAGCAGCGGAGAGGCAAGGATATTGTTGCTTTTTTGTTTTATTTTTTTACAGGTCCATGGTTTATTTATGGATTAGCAGAGGAATAAATCTGGTCAAAAACTTGGTGTCTTTATTTCATTAAAAGAATTTTTAATTAATGTCTGTGTGTGTTTTTTAAACCCTTTAATAGTCTAGGGTTAATAATGGATCCGTGTCTTATAGACAACTCTCCATTATTAATCGACTTAATGTCACCTTCCAATAGCAGCGTGACATTAACCCATTAATATTAGCCCATTAGCCACCACTACAGGGCAATGGGAATAGAGAGGCTAAGTGCCAGAAAAGACACATCTTATGGATGCGCCTTTTCTGGGGTGTCTGGGGGCAGATTTTTGTAGCCGGGAGATCCAAAAACAATGGTCCCTCTTAAGGCTATTAATATCTGCCCTCAGTCACTGGCTTTCCCTCTCTGGTTGCGCATTTACCGCGGGAGCCCACACAATTTTTTTCAACGAATTAACCCCTTTATTTAACACCTACAGTGCCTTGCGAAAGTATTCGGCTCCCTGGAACTTTTCAACCTTTTCCCACATATCATGCTTCAAACAAAAAGATACCAAATGTAAATTTTTGGTGAAGAATCAACAACAAGTGGAACATAATTGTGAAGTTGAACGAAATTTATTGGTTATTTAAAAATTTTGTGGAAATTCAAAAACTGAAAAGTGGGGCGTGCAATATTATTCGGCCCCTTTAATTTCAGTGCAGCAAACTCACTCCAGAAGTTCATTGTGGATCTCTGAATGATCCAATGTTGTCCTAAATGACTAATGTGATAAATATAATCCACCTGTGTGTAATCAAGTCTCCGTATAAATGCACCTGCTCTGTGATAGTCTCAGGGTTCTGTTTGAAGCACAGAGAGCATCATGAAGACCAAGGAACACAGCAGGCAGGTCCATGATACTGTTGTAGAGAAGTTTAAATGATTTGCAAAACTTTAAACATCCCAAGGAGCACTGTGCAAGCGATCTTATTGAAATTTAAGGAGTATCATACCACTGGAAATCTACCAAGACCCGGCCGTCCCTCTAAATTTTCATCTCAAACAAGAAGACTGATCAGAGATGCAGCCAAGAGGCCCATGATCACTCTAGATGAACTGCAGAGATCTTCAGCTGAGGTGGGACAGTCTGTCCTTAGGACAACAATCAGTCATACACTGCACAAATCTGGCCATTATGGAAGAGTGGCAAGAAGAAAGCCATTTCTGAAAGATATCCATAAAAACTGTTGTTTAAAGTTTGCAACAAGTCACCTGGGAAACACACCAAACATGTGGAAGAAGGTGCTCTGGTCAGATGAAACCAAAATCGAACTTTTTGGCAACAATGTCAAATGATTCATTTGGCGTAAAGGCAACACAGCTAATCACCCTGAACACACCATCCCCACTGTCAAACATGGTGGTGGCAGCATCATGGTTTGGGGCTGATTTTCTTCAGCAGGGACAAGAAAGATGGTTAGAATTAATGGGAAGATGGATGGAGCCAAATACAGGACCATTCTTGAAGAAAACCTGTTGGAGTCTGCACAAGACCGGAGACTGGGACGAAGATTTGTCTTCCAACAAGGCAATGATTCCAAACATAAAGCAAAATCTACAATGGAATGGTTCACAAATAAAAATATCCAGGTGTTAGAATGGACAAGTCAAAGTAAAGAATCCAATCGAGAATCTGTGGAAAGAGCAGAAAACTGCTGTTCACAAACGATCTCCATCAAACCTCAATGAGCTGGAGCTGTTTGCCAAGGAAGAATGGGCAAGAATTTCAGTCTCTCTATGTACAAAACTGATAGAGACATACCCCAAGCGACTTGCAGCTGTAATCGTAGCAAAAGGTGGCGCAACAAAGTTTTAAGTTAAAGGGGCTGAATAATATTGCACGTCCCACTTTTCAGTTTTTGAATTTCCACAAAAATTTAAAATAACCATTAAATTTCGTTCAACTTCACAATTGTGTCCCACTTGTTGTTGATTCTTCACCAAAAATTTACATTTGGTATCTTTATGTTTGAAGCATGCTATGTGGGGAAAGGTTGAAAAGTTCCAGAGGGCCGAATACTTTTGCAAGGCACTGTACATGTCCCAAATTTTATACACAAACCCAAATCTAATTATTAGTCAGGGACATATAAAAAAAAATAAAATGAAATGGTTTACTGTATGTAAACCATGTGTCATTTCATGTCGGGTTCTGTAATGATTTTACAGAAGCCAGCAATTGAATTAGCGGCTATTATGCTATGTAGAACACTATGAAATATAAATATATATATATACAGTATATACAGTATGTGTCTCAATGACATGTATATATATATATATATATATATATATATATATATATATATGTATTCTATGTGTATATATCTATTCTTTCGTTTGTGTTTTAACCTTTCATTGGGCTACATTATATGACCATTTTGCAAGCCGGTGAGAAAATCTCGCTGTACGGATGCCATACGGATGTCACACGGATGCTTAGATGCAACCAAATCTCATCCTCGCATGACAATCGGATGACATATGGATCACTGTTCATGAAACATTTGTGCGATTCTGGTCCGTCAAAAATGGACCATTTTTTATACATTGTGTGAGACTCCAGCCTTAAAGTGACTCTCAGCTAAAAGCTGAGGGCATTTATTATATGCGTGCTCTGTAGCTTTAAGAGCAGGGAAGCATGCCACCGGGAGCTGTGGCGCACACACATAGACCAGGAAGCTGGAGGGCCGAGGGCCGGGGTGTTGAGTAAGCCGGTGTCCTTGCATGGAGGGGGAAGAGGACACCATGCAGGGGCACCGGCAGCAGTGCTACAATTGTGAATGCAGCTCTGGATGTCTACATAGACTATGACTTCGGATCTTTCATTACTGATTTCTTACAACTTCCATAGAACAGTTGCCAATCCTACATGTTGTCATGAATAACAAGGGGGGTATATCTGTATATCCCACTTTCCAGTTCCGGGATGGAAATTGCAGCTCTCTGGTGCCCCCTTACCCTCAGGTCAGTCAGGGAACTACACCTAGTATAAGTAGTCGCCAGAAGGGCCGCCTTGCCGTGTACTGGCTATTAGGCACTCTGCAAGCCTAGGTGGGGTAATACACGTAAAGAACCTCCGTCCGTCACTGTCAGAGTCTACCAAATGCCCAAAAACAAACTTTGCTGCCATCAGCTCCTAGTTCTGATATTAGAATTAATATCGGGTCAGGAGCCAACCCAACAGTAGCATAGCTTTTGCATGGAAGTCATGGGGGTACGGTTAGCGCAAGAAGAACAAAGCTAGTAAACTTATATAGATTTTACTCTAAAAAGAATAGGCAGTGTTTACAAAAATATAAAAGATATTACAAATGAGACAGATACATTATATACAGGCCATTGCAAAATAACAATGGATTAAAGATGAAAGAACTTACATATCTCAGTCAATGGTATGCCATGTGGTTTGGGGGAGGGGAACCTTCCCAAATCTTCAGGTCAAAATGCACAGCCTCCACTAGCTGGCTCCCCTGGCAGAAAGACATCTTCCTAATTGGGCTTCATAATCTTACACCCTCTGGTGGGTGACATCACTGGGTGGGTGGAGCTATGGAATGTACTTCCCTTTTCAGATATTACTAAAACCTCTTTATTTTCATATCTCAGACTGGAAACCTCATAGAGTGATGGCAGGACTATCATTATTCCTGTTCTGAAATTAGCTTTCTATTAAGTCCACGCATGGAGTGGCTGTGTAGCTCGGTCAGGTCAAAATCCGTTTCTCGGCTCCTGCTGGATGACGAAATTTTAAAACCTACCAGTGGGCAACTCTACCAATGCAGATGCCAAAACTGTAAGCTTCCCACCGGAATCATTAATTGGTGCTGTGATATTTAAGTTGGCAAGGACAAAGAAGACTTGGTTTGCCATATGCTCCAGACTGTATTCAACCAGTCTTAGGGTCATAAAGCTACTCAGTGGGGCTGCAGGCACACTGGTTTCACGTTACAGCTGTATAGCAGGTGAAAGAGAGTGGGGCTGGAATCACACACATGCAGCTATGAAGGGGAGAAGCTGCAAGGGTTGATCATGGCTGGGCATGTCATTCACAAAACAAAGGAGATGTACGAGGGGCAGCTGAAAACTTCGAGGCCCACCCATGAAATCTTTTTTGCATGGTCTTGTTTTGCAATGCAATATGTTATTTAGTTAGTTGAATGGTCTCATGAGCAATCTGGATTCATTTTGATTTTTTTTGTTTCCGTTACAGCATTTTAAAGTTGGGTCGCAAGGCTGAAATATGGAAATGGAGAAGTTGGCAAAGTTCACACATCGGCTGCTGCAATTCACTCCTGTGGTTTCCAACTGCTTCAGCACCCACCCTATTCCCCTGATTTGGCTCCCTCGGACTATCACCTATTCCCTCAGATGAAAAAGCACCTTGGTGGAAGGTGGAATTGCAGCCATTGCAACAGCCGATGTGTGAACTTTGCCAACTTCTCCATTTCCATATTTCAGCCTTGCGACCCAACTTTAAAATGCTGTAACGGAAACAAAAAAAATCAAAATAAATCCAGATTGCTCATGAGACCATTCAACTAACTAAATAACATATTGCATTGCAAAACAAGACCATGCAAAAAAGATTTCATGGGTGGGCCTCGTAGTTTTCAGGCGCCCCTCGTAGCAGAGCTTGGTATGTGTGACCAGCACAGATAATAATAAGTCATATTTCCTGACACCTCCCCTTTTTGGACTGCGCTACGGAGGCAGGACCTCTTGGTACTCCTCTATGCGCACCTCGGCAGGCTCACCCGGCGGGACAACCCATCTGTATTGCCGTGCTCGCTGCCCTTTTTGTGTTTAACGGTAAAGTCGTACTGTTGGAGGGCCAGACTCCAGCAAAGCAACCCACCATTGGTACCGGACACAGTGTGCATCCAGCTCAGGGGCTGTGGTCAGTCACCACAGTGAAGGGGCATCTATACATGTAGGGAAGCAAACATTGCAGGGCCTAAACCATGGCCAGGCACTCCTTTTCTATGGTGGAATAGGCCACTTTCCTCAGCAGCAGCTTCTGGCTCAGGTACAACACGGGGTGCTCTTGATTCCCTGAGTCGACCTGGCTAAGCACAGCACCGAGGCAAAACTCGCTGGCGTCGATCTGTACCATGAACGGCTGACTGCTGTTGACAGTCCTTAGCACAGGAGAGATGCTCAGGGCTGTTTTCAAAGCCCTGAAGGCCACCTCACAGCCATCTGTCCAGTTGGCTGTTTGGGGTAGCTTCTTCCTGGTGAGGTCCATCAAGGGTTTTCCCAGGCTACTATAGTTTTGTACAAAGCACCTATAGTAACCTGCAGTGCCCTGGAAGATTATTACCTGCTTCTTGGTCCTGAGGGTGGGCCAGGATGCAATTGCATCCACTTTCCCAGGCACTGGCCTCATAGAACCCCCGCCTACCAGGTGCCCCAGGTATTGGCCCTCACTCATGCCCATCTGGCACTTTCCTGGCTTGATGGTCAAGCCTGCTTGGTGGACGTGCCTGAGCACCTTGTGGAGATGCTGAAGGTGTTCATCCCAGGAGAAACTGAAGATGGCAATGTCATCCAGGTACGCCACTGCCTACATCTCCAGTCCCTGAAGAAGGTAGTTGACCATCTACTGAAATGTGTCAGGGGAATTCTTCATGCCGAACGGCAAGACCGTGGACTCGTACAGCCCAAAGGAGGTGATAAAGGCACACTTCTCCTGCGCCTCGGGGCTCAGGGGAATCTGCCAATATCCCCGACTAAAATCCATAGCAAGCTAAACACTCAAGCAGCTACTCGATGCGTGGCATTGGGTGCGCATCAGAGGCTGTGATGGCATTGAGCCCCCTGTAGTCCACGCAGAACTGGGTGGTCTAATCCTTCTTTGGCACCAGGATAACAAGTGAGGCCCACGTGCTCTTGGACCATTGAATCACTCCCAGCTGTAACATCTCATCGATCTCCTGGCGCATGATGTGCTGCACCTGACTGGAGATCTGATAGGGTGTCCTCTGGAGGGGCGCATGATCCCTGGTGTCCACTTTGTGGACTGCTATCTCAGTCTGTCCAGGTCTGTTGGTAAACATGGCCCAGAAGGGTTCCAGCATGGCTCGCAGCTGCGACCGCTGGGGTGTGGATAGCAAGGCGCTTACCTCCACATCCTCTATGGACCCTCTGGCCTTAGCTTGGGCCAGAATGTCCAGGAGGGGGTCTTCCGCCCCATCCTCGGGTAGGTTGCAGACCGGTAAGATGCAGGCTTCATGTTCTTGATGAGCCTTCATCATATTGACGTGGAAGGCCTTGCACCTACCCCGAGCGTGGTCAAGAGTGATTATGTAGGTGACTGGGTTGACCTGTTGGTGTACAATGTACGGGCCTTCCCAGGCTGCCTGAAGCTTATCCTTTGGTATTGAGACCAGCACCCACACCTTCTGACCCACTTGGTAGGCCTGCTCCTGGGTGTTTTGGTCATACCAGTGCTTCTGGTCAGCCTGAGCCTGCGCCATGTTGTCATGCACCAACTGCGTTAAGGTCTGCATTTTGTCACGGAAGCACATGACATAATCCACGATGGACACTTCTGAAGGTTTCGGACCTTCTTGACAGGATTCTCTTACCAACCCAAAGGGTCCCCGGACTTGCCTGCCGTACAGAAGATCAAAGGGGGAGAACCCCGTTGAGGCCTGTGGAACCTCTCGGTAAGCGAATAGCAAGTATGGGAGGTACCGCTCCCAGTCACGTCCTTGGGTCTCAACCAGCATTCTTAGCATATGCTTGAGGGTACCGTTGAAGTGCTCACACAAACCATTCGTTTGGGGGTGATATACGCTCTATATCAGATGCTTCACCTGCGTTTTCTTACAGAAAGCCTCCATTAGGTGAGACATGAATTGAGTCCCCTGGTCGGTAATCATCTCCCTGGGAAATCCTACCCGTGAAACATGGCCAACAGGGCATCTGCCACCTTATCCGCCCTAGTTAAGGACAGAGCCACTGCCTCCGGGTACCGGGTAGCGTAGTCTACAACAGTGAGGATGCTTTCCAGAGCCGCTGGGGATGGCCAGTGGGCCTACAATCTCCACCGCGATCCTCTGGAAAGACTCCTCTATCACTGGCAGAGAGATCAGGGGAGCCTTGGGAACATGACCTGACTTCCCCACTCTTTGACAGGTGATACAGGAGCGGCAGTAGTTTCTCACATCTGTCCCCATCTTGGGCCAATAGAAGTGTTGAAACAGCCGGGCCTTAGTTTTGCTGATCCCCAAGTGTCCAGCAAGTGGGATCTCATGGGAAATCCGCAACAACTCACCCCTAAATTGGCATGGGATGACCAGCTGTCTTTCCCTCAACCATTCCTTTTGGGATTTACCGGGAACTGTCTCTCGGTACAACCTCCCTCATTCCCAGAGCACCCTCTCCCTATCAGTCTTGGAGGTGGGCTCTTGGGCGAGGCATCTCAAGGTATCCAGGCTCGCATCTGAGTGCAGAGCAGCCTGGAACTCCTGGCTGGAGGCAGCTAGAAGTGACATCAAGGTCCCTTTCTCACAGGAACTTTCTGGGACCTGCTCTGGGTCTATCTCTGGTTCAGTCAACCCTCTGACTGAGGAGGGTCCAGAAGGCAGGGCGTTACCTACATTCTGGGCACTCTGACTGCGGGTGACAGCGGCTACGTAGGCTGTCTCCCTAAAGATTTCCACAGACCCATCAGCCGGTGCTGCTATGGGTTCTACCTCCCCATCCAACCCCAATACCTCAGGAGCATTGCTATATATGGGGCATCACCTCTCTCATGGTTCCTGTGCATCTCTCCATTTCCCTTAGCACCGTCGCTTGCTCCTGTTAGGGGTTCCTTAGCCATTTCTCCTCGCAGAGTGACATGGCTGAGCACGCCTGCACCTGTACACACATCATCATTATCAGATAAACTGTTATCAGGTGAATCACTGTCAGATAAAGCATGCAATTTCACATCATTATCACTAGCATTAACATTACCCCTAGAATCAGATCAGGGAGGGAGGTCAGGGACATAATATGCAAACATTCTCTCCAATCAGTCCCCAACAAAACATCAAAACATCGGTGGGCAAGTTTTCAGACAACCCCACTTCCTTCACCCCGCTCCCAGCTCCCCAATGTGTAAAAACCTGTGCCATCGGCAAGGGGCAGCGGATGCCCCCAATCCCAGTGACAGTCAGGGTTTTCCCCGGAATAATCTCTTCAAGGGCCGCCACTTCAGGTCGGATGAGGGTTCGTTCAGCCCCGGTGTCCTTGAGGCCTCAAGCGACACGGCTCCCCAAGGTGACTTGCTGCACATTGTCACAGACCCTCCCAACCACCCCACCCACAAAAGAACTGCTGCATTAGGCCATGTGGCCTTGGCTGGGGGGTTCTTCTGCTTTTCCAGACAGGTGGTGCTGATATGTCCAGTCCGATTGCAAGAAAAACACTTGCGAAGGTCTGATGTAGGCCTGGTGCTGACAAAGGGGACAGGGCCTCCGGTGACTTGGCTGACAGGGGTACAGGGGTTGGTTGATGGCTTACCCCCTCTCCAGCTGGTGGTAACTGGCTTCCGTGCCTCTGATTTACGGTGGGCCTCGCAGGTGTCGGTGATCTGCGCTGTCCACGTTTTTTGGCTCTCAGCCCGTCATGAACTATCACACCTCAGCTGGGCAAAGATGTAGGAACTTATCTTTGATCATCAGATTCCGCCACTGCTCAAAGGTGGTTGCTGATAGTCCTTGGATCCACTGGTCAAAATGGGTACTGAGTCCATTCACCATATTGCTGTAACTGTTATGTGGGCCACGTTGCAGGTTCCAGAACTTTCCCACGGTAAACCTCATGAGTGAGCTGGTATTTCTTTATAAGGGCATGCTTGATGGCCTCATAGTCTCCATTGGTCTGATGGGAGAGAAGCAAATGCCTCCATAGCTTTTCCTTTGAGCCCTGGGGTCAAATATCTGGCCCATTGGCTCTCAGGCAACTGGTACTGTCTGCAGGCTTTCTCAAATGCCCGCAGAAATGTTTCCAAGTCCCCGTCCTTTTCCATTACAGGAAAGTGCTCTGGCCGGGGTTTAGGAAACTGAGTGTTGCTGGACTCACTGCTGGGCTAGGAAGACCCCTGCCCCTGAATTCGGGCTAACTCCAGCTGGTACTGTCTCTCTTCCCGCTCAGCCTCCCGCTGGGCATGGGCCTCCCGTTTAACTCTCTTTTGGTATTGCTGGATCAGCTACAAATGTCTGTCCTGGTCATCTGTGGAGCATTGTTGCAGAGCCATCTGCAGAAAGCGGTCCACTTTACCCTGGTTGCAAGTAGGGCCGGCATTCAGCGGTCGGACCTCCGGTGCAGCGCCACCTGCGCTTGGGCTGACTTCTGCTTCAAGTCGCACCAGTTCTGCGACCATTTGGTTTTTGCCCGTGGGGTCAATCTGCTTCGACGTGCACAGGGCAATAAAATTGTCCTTGGTCTGTTGCCTATACCAGGCCTTTCCCAGCGTAACCATGGTTGCCAAATAAAAATAGGACAGAAAACAAAGAAAAGTTGTGTCTCTGATCTAATAAACACCGAGTTCGTTCTCAAAATGTTTTGCGCAGGGTCCTCGCAAGAACCGTGCAAGTTTTTAGTGAGAGGAATGATTGCTCAAACCAGATCACTAATGCTCTATTATCCCACCCCTATGCCACCAATATGTCATGAACTACAAGGGGGATATATTTGAATATCCCATTTTCCAGTTCTGGGTTGGAACTTGCAGCTCTCTAGCGCCCCCCCCTACCCTCAGGTCAGTCAGGGAACTACACCTAAGATAGTCACCAGAAGGACCGCCTTGCCATGTACTGGCTATTAGGCACTCTGCAGGGAGGGCGATAAATATCCCCAAGTCTAGGTGGGGTAATACATGCAAATAATCTCCTTCCGTCAGTGCCAGAGTCTACCAAATGCCCCAGAACACACTTTGCTGCCTAATTCTGATATTAGAATAATATTGGGTCAGGAAACAACCCAACAGTAGCATAGTGTTTGCGCGGAGGTCGTGGGGGGTACGTTTAGAGAAAGGAGAATAAAGCTAGTAAAGTTTTATAGATTTTACTCCAAAAAGAATAGGCAGTGTTTACATAAATATAAAATTTGTTACAAACGAGACAGATACTTTATATACAGGCCATTACAAAATAACAATGGAGTAAATATGAAGGAACTTACATATCTCAGTCAATTGTACACCATGTGGTTTGGGGGAGGGGAACCTTCCCAAATCTTCAGGTCAAAATGCACAGCCTCCACTAGCTGGCTCCCCTGGCAGAAAGATAACTTCCTAATTGGGCTTCATAATCTTATACTCTCTGGTGGGTGACATCACTGGGTGCGTGGAGTTATGGAATGTACTCCGCTTTTCAGAAGTTACTAAAACCTTATTAGTTCCATATCTCAGTCTGGAAACCTTGTAGAGTGATGGCGGGACTATCATTATTCCTGTTCTGAAATTAGCTTTCTATTAAGTCCACGCATGGAGTGGCTGTGTAGCTTGGTCAGGTCGAAATCCGTTTCTTGGCTCCTGCTCGATGCCGAAATTTCAAAACCTACCAGTGGGCAACTCTACCAATGCAGATGACAACACTAAGCTTCCCACCTCTATCATTAATCCATGCTATGAGATTTAAGTAGGCAAGGACAAAGAACACTTGGTTTGCCATGTGCTCCAGACTGCTTTCAACCAGTCTTAGGGTCATAAAGCTACTCAGTGGGGCTGCAGGCACACTGGTTTCACCTTACAGCTGTATAGCAGGTGAAAGAGAGTGGGGCTGGAATCACACACATGCAGCTGTGAAGGGGGGAAGCTGCAAAACCAAGGAGATGTAGCAGAGCTTGGTATGTGTGACCAGAACAGATAACAACAATAATTCATATTTCCTGACACATGTGTAATGTGGAGACTCTGTATCCTATGGCCGCCAGCGACATTATATGCCTGAGATGTATCTAGTGAGGTAACAATGGTCTCCTCTGCTTGTAAAGTACCTCCATGATAATGACTATGCTTATGGGGGAATCGGGGTTGTCGCTTCAACAGCGGCACTATTTCCACTGACCTTACACTTTGCGCTAATGGGGTCGTCTGGAGACCCAATCTGCACGTGGGAGAGAATAATTAGCATACAACAGTCTGCTCCTGCCCTGCACCGAGACCATTTGCATACTAATTGCCTTGCATTTGCATAGTTAATCCAAAGAATGGCGGATTAGGGTTGGCGAGCTTGGTAGAGAAGTGATGAAAGAGTTAAATCTACGCCTTGAAGAGAAGAACATGATGGTGACTGTATCTTCTCCAGTGATTAAGTAACAAGATTGAAGCAGGATTCAGGAGGGCATGTTAAAGAAGAACAGATACCAAAGCAGATCACATGAAAGACACCCATTAGGGGAAAAAAACATCCCCAGAGAGTGCCGCAAATCCTCCTTGTATCTCTGTTGTCGGGAACCATGGCGCAAAGATTAAGGAGGGCAGGGAGGGAGGAAGGAGAAAATAGAAAGAAAAAAAGAGAGGGAAAGAAAGCAAAAGCAAAAAAAAAAGACTAGTAGGAGATAGTTACAGTGTCTTGCAAAAGTATTCACCCCCTTGAATTTTTACCTACTTTGTGACATTACGACCTGTGTGTAAATATTTTTCTAATCCGAATTGTGTGTGATGCATCAGCATTAAATAGTCTAAGGTGGTGAAGTGAGAAAAATATAGTCATAAATTAAATTTATGAGGCCAAATAACTAAAAATTGACATGTGCATGTGTGATCACCCCTTTGCGATGAAGCCCCTAAAAATTTTTACTGCAACAATCTAAGTGTCACATGTCTGTCAGTATATACACTTTACCTTTTCTGAAAGGCCACAGAGGCTGCAACACCATTAACAAGAGGCAGCACTAACCGTGCACTGTGAAGACCAAACAGATCTTCAAACAACACCATGATTACCAAGGAGATCTCCAAACCAAACCATTAAAACCAAGGAGATCTCCAAACCAAACCTTTAAAACCAAGGAGATCTCCAAACAATTCAGGGACAAAGTTGTTGAGAAGTATAAGTCAGTGTTGGGTTATAAAAAAAATATCCCAATTTATGATGATCTCCGGAGCACCATCATATCCATCATCATCAAATGGAAAGAACATGGCACCACAACAAACCTGCCAAGAGAGGGCCGCCCACCAAAACTCTCAGCCAGGGCAAGGAGGGCATTAATCAGAGAGGCAGCACAGAGGCCAAAGGAAACCTTGAACGAGCTGCAGAATTTCCAAGCAGAGACTGGAGTATCTGTCCATACGACCACAATAATCTGTGCACTCCATAGAGTTGGCCTTTATAGAAGAGTGGCCATAAAATTGCCCTTACTAACACACAGAAATTGTAAGGCTCGTTTTGAGTTTGCCAAGATACATGTGGGAGACTCCCCAAATGTATGGAGGTAGGTGCTGTGGTCGGGTGACCCCAAAACCCCAAAATTGACATTTTTGGCCACCAAGGTAATCTGTAGAGTGGGGAAAATACTTTATGTTTTGCTAAATATTGGAGAGCTGCCTGGCCTCCTTATATATATATATATATATATATATATATATATATGCAGCCATGTGCAGGTCTACAATTTGGTTCCTGGTGACCTTAGACAGCTCTTCGGTCTAAAGCCCCTGTTACACATAGCGATATCGCTAGCAATATCGCTGTAACATCACTGGTTTTGTGACGTATCAGCGATATTGCTAGCGATATCGCTACATGTGATACTTACCTCCGACCGGCTCCCCCGCTGGTTATCACTGATCGCACGAGAACGTCCTGGACCATTTCTCGTCAGGCGCTTCCTGCTGGACTTCTTGTGGCGCCGACGAGCGACGTGTGGTGGTGGGCGGAAGGACGTCAGGATCGCCGTGTCTGACAGGTAAGTAGCGACCCCCGACCCCTGCGATGTCGCTGGTGAGATCTGCCTGTGTGACAGCTCACTAGCGACCACTTAACGATGCACCAGCGATCCATATCGTTGTCGGGATCGCTGGTGCATCGCTAAGTGTAACGGTACCCTAAGCCATGGTGGCCAGGTTGAAGTTTCATTGATTGTGTGGACAGGTTTCTTTTATACAGGTAATGCGTGCAGAGTAGGAGGGCTTCTTAAAGTAAAACTAACAGGCCTGAGAGAGCCAGGTGATCAAATAATTGGTAGGTGATCAAATAATTCTCATGCAATAAAATGGTTGGTAGGTGATCAAATAATTCTCATGCAATAAAATGCAATGTCTCTCATAGCTGAAGTGTACCTATGATAAAAATTATAGATCTCTCTATTCTTCATAGGTGGGAAAAGTTGCAAAATTGGAAGTGTATAAAATACTTATTTTTCCCACTAAATATCTGTCGCCAAACCAACCCAGCTCATCACTCCAAGAACACCATTCCCACAATGAAACATGACGCGTTCGGCGCAGGTCACCGCACCGTCAAAAATACGCATGCGGAGGCATCTGCATACATCGGCATGGCCTGCATACCTAATGCTAAAGATAAGATATGCAGGGCGAATGCCAATAGAGGCAGGGCTGAACAGAGGAGGCGCGGCAGGGACGGAGCTTCATGGAAGTCTCCGCAGCTCCTCCATACGCTAGTGTGAAATTAGCCTTAGAGAATTATCCAAAGTGACTTGCTGTTGTAATTGCCACAAAAGGAGGCTCTACAAAGTACTTACTTTAGGGGATGAATACTTATGCACACTGAAGTTTTCAGTTATTTTGCCCTATTTGTTGTTTTCTTCACAATAAAAAGAAAAGCAAATATTCACAGTTGTAGGCATGTTCTGTACATGAACTGATGCAAACCCTAAAAAAACAGTTAAATTCCAGGTTGTGAAGCAGCAAAAAATGGAAAATGCCAAGATGGGGGGACTTTTGCAAGCCACTGATAGATAATAGATAGCTAGGTATCCTGAGGTAGAGGATTGCTGTGCTGCATTATGCAGTGGAAGGACACAGAAGCATTGGTATTTTTGTGGATCATGACTGTACCTTCTGATTTTGTGACATAGATGATGGAGATCAGTTGAGTTATCCCGCTCTACCACATAGTGCTGATGTGGTAGGGCCCAGATTGGGGGGTGGTCCACTGCTTACCGCGACCAGACGACACAGACACCAGACGGAGGCTGATTTTGGTTGCAACAGGTCCAAGTTTATTGGCCGTCCTCCTGACGACCGTAGCCATACACCGCAGCAACTTCACAACTCTCCGTATTCAGGCCCGGGTACCTGCACCTTTCTTCAGTCGTAGTGACGTTCCTCGCGGCTCTTTTGCTGGGGCTGCCCTAGGCCTATCTACCGCCAGCGCTTCACCAGTCTGATGTCGTCGTCCAATCGGTACCCCCGGGGCCTCGTCTGTCCTGCGGTTCTTCGTGTCAGGGCCACCCCCCTGACTGTCTCTTCCTATCAGTCCCCTGGTTGAGCTATCCACCATTGTCAGTTCTCCGTACTGATTCTTCTCCTCCTGAGCTCCCCCGGGACTAGCCTGCCTGGAAACCTGTCCTGTCCTATTTATCCCCCTCCTCAGGAATTTCCCTCCTGGGTTCCTATCTCCCCGCCCCCCATGACTAAGCGGTTTCTAAAGCCCTAAGCTGCTGTCAAGTCCTGTACTCACGCTCCCCCCTGCCATCTTATAGTCAAACTTAGGTACTGCACTCCTATTCCATTTTCCCCCAGCTGTTTCCCCTCTATTATTATAAACGTCCATCTACAGTGCACCCAGCATCCCTTCTTCCTACAGACAAGTCCGTCCGTCAGGTCACCTTCCCCTCACTGACATTGACCATGGTGATGGTGCTCTATATATTGCTCCCCCTCGTTGCCTTTTGCTGGCAGATATGAGTAGATATTCTAGTCCATCATCTCATCTCCTTCGTGGCTAACTATTACAATGCGTGTTTACATTTACTATCGCTACTGCATTGATTTTCCCCTGGGAAGTCACTTCTCTACCTCCCACCCCAGAGGAATATTTCCCTTTATGTCAAGGTAAACACAAGCGGATGAGATGCACTGGGGGAAACAGCAGGCGTATGATGCAAAGAAATCTCTTTTTTAAACACTGACACCAGAAGGAAAAGGGGGCAAAATCTGTCTCTGATGGCTGAAGGATGGTGGTTAGAAGAAGAGCTGATGAAAGATCGAAATGTGCGGCTTCTGACATGAAGAAATCATTACACACAGGGCTACGACTCCGCTAACAAAGACTAAGGCCTCTTTCACACTTCAGTTTTTTGCATCAGTTCAAATCCGCCAAAAAGTCAGACAAGCGGATTTGAGACGAGAGAGAGAGAGAGAGAGATTTTTGTCCGGCAGAGACGTGCAATGGAGGCTGAGAAAAAATGTTGAGCTTCCTGCCTCACCTATTGATATTGGACACATCCCAAGATATGGCATATGAATCACAAAAAGTTCATATGATGAGCAATGCCCAATATGAATATAAACCCCAAACCAAACACCTAAAAATACAGACCCCAGACCAGACACCTAAAAATACAGATGCCAGACCAGACACCTAAAAATACAGATGCCAGACCAGACACCTAAAAAATAGACCCCAGACTAAACAGCTAAAAAACAGACCCCAGACAAGACACCTAAAAATACATTACCATGACCAGACAGATAACAATACAGATCTCAGACCAGACACATGAAAATACAGATCTCAGACCAGACACCTGAAAATACAGACCCCAGACCAGACACCTAAAAATACAGATGCCAGACCAGAAACTTAAAAATACAGATCCCAGACCAGACACCTAACAATACAGACCCCAGACCAGACACCTTACAATACAGACCTCAGACCAGTCACTTGAAAATAAAGACCCATATCAGACAACTTAAAATACAGAACCCAGACTAGACAGCTAACAATACAGACCCCAGACCGGACACCTAAAAATACAGACCCCAGACCAGACACCTAAAAATACAGACCTCAGACCAGACACCTAAAAATACGGACCAGGTCAGACACCTGAAAATACATACCCCAGGCCAGACACCTGAAAATACAGAGCCTCAGACCAGACACCTAAAAATACAGACCCCAGTCCAGACACCTAAAAATACAGACCCCAGTCCGGACACCTAAAAATACAGACCCCAGACCAGACATGTAAAAATACAGACTCCAGACAAGACACCTTACAATACAGACCCCAGACCAGACCCGTTACAGTACAGACTCCAGACCAGGCACTTTATAATACAGACCCCAGGCCAGACACCTTATAATACAGACCCCAGACCAGACACCTGACAGTACAGACTCTAGACCAGACACGTTACAATACAGACCCCAGGCCAGACACGTTACAATACAGACCCCAGGCCAGACACGTTACAATACAGACCCCAGGACAGACACGTCACAATACAGACTCCAGACCAGACACCTTACAATACAGACCCCAGGCCAGACACGTTACAATGCAGACCCCAGGACAGACACCTTACAAGACAGACTCCAGGCTAGAGACCTTACAAGACAGACCCCATGCTATACACCTTACAGTACAGACCCCAGACCAGACACCTTACAATACAGACCCTAGGACAGACACCTTACAAGACAGACCCCAGACCAGATACCTTACAGTACAGACTCCAGACCAGACACCTTACAATACAGACCCCAGACCAGACACCTTACAATACAGACCCCAGGCCAGGCATGTTAAAATACAGACCCCAGGCCAGACAGGTTACAATACAGACCCTAGAACATACACCTTACAAGACAGACCCCAGGTTAGACACCTTACTAGACAGACCCCAGGTTAGACACCTTACAAGACAGACCCCAGACCAGACACCTGAAAATACAGACCCCAGGCCAGACACCTGAAAATACAGACCCCAGGCCAGACACGTTACAATACTGACCCCAGGACAGACACCTTACAAGACAGACCCCAGGCTAGACACCTTACAATACAGACCCCAGACCAGACACCTGAAAATACATACCCCAGACCAGATACCTTACAGTACAGACTCCAGACCAGACACCTTACAATACAGACCCCAGGCCAGACACGTTACAATACAGATCCTAGGACAGACACCTTACAATACAGACCCCAGGCCAGACACCTTACAATACAGACCCCAGGCCAGACACCTTACAAAACAAACCCCACACAGTTCCATTGATGGAAAGCTAAAATAACTGGTGAAACAGAACAAATTTTTGTTTTAGAAAATTCTGAACCTCTTTAAGCCACTAAAATAATAACAAAAAAAAATCTATCTTTGGGATCGCCATAATCATAGGGACCTAACTAGGGATGGGCTTATCCGTGGAAGTGCAGGTTTTGATATCCGACCTGAATTTTATTCCAAAGTTCAATTTGGGTACCAGAACTGCATCTGAATTTGAACCGGAAGCTGAACACCATTGAAAACAACGGAGAGTCGAATGTTGGAGCTGAAAAAATCCCTCTCTTTCTCTGTCTCCTCCTGGACTTCCCCTGGATCGCTGAACATGGTAACAGAGTTCCGGGAGAAATCTTGTTCGAGGGTGTACCTGTTGCCAAGTCTGAAGTGTCCAGTTGTTACCCTCAATTTATTCTCGCTGTTTCCCTGAATACTCTGCTTTTTGGGGTTTTTTTTTAAATCCCCTGTATGGTTCTAAAGATATGGGCCTTTTTATTCTGTGCTATTTGAGATCTTTTCAAGGAGAATTATTTGGAGGGCGTGTCTGTAGGATGCTCCGCCTCCTTTGTAAAGGCCATGAAAATGAACACTAAATAAAAAGGCCAGTTTCTCTATAACCGTATGGCGAATTAAAAAAAATAAAAAGCTTAATACTCAGGGGAGCAGTGAGAATAAAAAACGGGTAAAAACTGGACATTTTGGATCTGGTGACAGGTTACCTTTAAGTCATTGTCCATAAGATAAAATGCCTCAGTAATATCAGATATTTATTTTATTTATTTATTCCTAGAAAAGAGACAGGATTCCTTTTCATGAATGTTTGATCAGTCTATAAAATGCCTACCTCTGTTGTCAGGGAGCCGATCGCTAACGTTTCTATATCTATTTGTAATATTTCATACTGGGTAAGAGGACCACATGCAGGAGATAAGGGTTTGAACATGATGGGGTGCCGTTCTTCCATGCACATCACGGGTAACATCCTGTCAGTAAGACTACTGAAGCTGTCAGCAGGGGTCTCCTGGAGCCTACGAGGACTGCATCAGATCGCTGCCAGTGAGCGAGGTAACATTACATTGTCAGGTACCTTACCTCTCTCCATGTTGGGGGAGTTCTTACATACGCATTTGTGGACGCTTCAAGGCAGGTTTTTCACTTCTTGCATTTAGGTTTAATGGCCCTTAAAAGATCAGTGTTTGTGTGTAACGTCTCTGAGAAGTTCTACGCTGACATTGGTTGTAAAACTGACTTAGGAGAGAAAATGACAATATTTGCATTCAGCACCACAGGTGTCACAAGTAATATTCAGCACCACGGACGGGTACAAGTAATATTCAGCACCACGGCCGAGTACAAGTAATACTCAGCACCATGGGGGGTACAAGTAATACTCAGCACCATGGGGGGTACAAGTAATATTCAGCACCACGGACATGTACAAGTAATATTCAGCACCACGGACGGGTACACGTCATATTCAGCACCATTTGGAGGGGGTACAAGTAATATTCAGCACCACGGCCGAGTACAAGTAATATTCAGCACCACGGACGGGTACACGTCATATTCAGCACCATTTGGGGGGGTACAAGTAATATTCAGCACCACGGCCGAGTACAAGTAATACTCAGCACCATGGGGGGTACAAGTAATACTCAGCACCATTGGGGGGGTACAAGTAATACTCAGCACCATGGGGGGTACAAGTAATATTCAGCACCACGGACGGGTACACGTCATATTCAGCACCATTTGGGGGGGGGTACAAGTAATATTCAGCACCACGGCCGAGTACAAGTAATACTCAGCACCATGGGGGGTACAAGTAATATTCAGCACCATTGGGGGGGTACAAGTAATACTCAGCACCATGGGGGGTACAAGTATTATTCAGCACCATGGGGGGGTACAAGTAATATTCAGCACCACGGACAGGTACAAGTAATATTCAGCACCACGGCCGAGTACAAGTAATACTCAGCACCATGGGGGGTACAAGTAATACTCAGCACCATGGGGGGTACAAGTAATACTCAGCACCATGGGGGGTACAAGTAATATTCAGCACCACGGACATGTACAAGTAATATTCAGCACCACGGACGGGTACACGTCATATTCAGCACCATTTGGGGGGGGTACAAGTAATATTCAGCACCACGGCCGAGTACAAGTAATACTCAGCACCATGGGGGGTACAAGTAATATTCAGCACCATTGGGGGGGTACAAGTAATACTCAGCACCATGGGGGGTACAAGTATTATTCAGCACCATGGGGGGGTACAAGTAATATTCAGCACCACGGACAGGTACAAGTAATATTCAGCACCACGGCCGAGTACAAGTAATACTCAGCACCATGGGGGGTACAAGTAATACTCAGCACCATGGGGGGTACAAGTAATACTCAGCACCATGGGGGGTACAAGTAATATTCAGCACCACGGACATGTACAAGTAATATTCAGCACCACGGACGGGTACACGTCATATTCAGCACCATTTGGGGGGGTACAAGTAATATTCAGCACCACGGCCGAGTACAAGTAATACTCAGCACCATGGGGGGTACAAGTAATATTCAGCACCATTGGGGGGGTACAAGTAATACTCAGCACCATGGGGGGTACAAGTAATACTCAGCACCATGGGGGGTACAAGTAATATTCAGCACCACGGACATGTACAAGTAATATTCAGCACCACGGACGGGTACACGTCATATTCAGCACCATTTGGGGGGGTACAAGTAATATTCAGCACCACGGCCGAGTACAAGTAATACTCAGCACCATGGGGGGTACAAGTAATATTCAGCACCATTGGGGGGGTACAAGTAATACTCAGCACCATGGGGGGTACAAGTATTATTCAGCACCATGGGGGGGTACAAGTAATATTCAGCACCACGGACAGGTACAAGTAATATTCAGCACCACGGCCGAGTACAAGTAATACTCAGCACCATGGGGGGTACAAGTAATACTCAGCACCATGGGGGGTACAAGTAATATTCAGCACCACGGACATGTACAAGTAATATTCAGCACCACGGACGGGTACACGTCATATTCAGCACCATTTGGGGGGGGTACAAGTAATATTCAGCACCACGGCCGAGTACAAGTAATACTCAGCACCATGGGGGGTACAAGTAATATTCAGCACCATTGGGGGGGTACAAGTAATACTCAGCACCATGTTGGGTACAAGTATTATTCAGCACCATGGGGGGGTACAAGTAATATTCAGCACCACGGACAGGTACAAGTAATATTCAGCACCACGGCCGAGTACAAGTAATACTCAGCACCATGGGGGGTACAAGTAATACTCAGCACCATGGGGGGTACAAGTAATATTCAGCACCACGGACATGTACAAGTAATATTCAGCACCACGGACGGGTACACGTCATATTCAGCACCATTTGGAGGGGGTACAAGTAATATTCAGCACCACGGCCGAGTACAAGTAATATTCAGCACCACGGACGGGTACACGTCATATTCAGCACCATTTGGGGGGGGTACAAGTAATATTCAGCACCACGGCCGAGTACAAGTAATATTCAGCACCATGGGGGGGTACAAGTAATATTCAGCACCACGGACATGTACAAGTAATATTCAGCACCACGGACGGGTACACGTCATATTCAGCACCATTTGGAGGGGGTACAAGTAATATTCAGCACCACGGCCGAGTACAAGTAATATTCAGCACCACGGACGGGTACACGTCATATTCAGCACCATTTGGGGGGGGTACAAGTAATATTCAGCACCACGGCCGAGTACAAGTAATATTCAGCACCATGGGGGGGTACAAGTAATATTCAGCACCACAGACGGGTACAAGTAATATTCAGCACCACGGACGGGTACAAGTAATATTCAGCACCACGGACGGGTACAAGTCATATTCAGCAATCAGCACCATTTGGGGGGGTACAAGTAATATTCAGCACCACGGACGGGTACAAGTAATATTCAGCACCACGGACGGGTACACGTCATATTCAGCACCATTTGGGGGGGTACAAGTAATATTCAACACCATGGACGGGTACAAGTAATATTCAGCACCACGGACATGTACAACTAATATTCAGCACCACGGACATGTACAACTAATATTCAGCACCACGGACGGGTACAAGTAATATTCAGCACCACGGACGGGTACACGTAATATTCAGCACCACTGACGGTTACACGTAATAGTAAGCACCATGGATGGTTACATGTAATATTCAGCACCATGGGGGGTACAAGTAATATTCAGCACCACGGACGGGTACAAGTAATATTCAGCACCATTGGGGGGGTACAAGTAATATTCAGCACCACAAACGAGTACGCGTAATATTCAGCACCATGGACCGGTACAACTAATATTCAGCACCACGGACATGTACAACTAATATTGAGCACCACGGACGGGTACAAGTAATATTCAGCACCATGGGGGGGGTACAAGTAATATTCAGAACCTCAAACGAGTATGTGTAATATTCAGCACCAAGGATGGGTACAAGTAATATTCAGCACCACGGTCGGGTACAAGTAATATTCAGCACCACGGATGGTTACATATAATATTCAGCACCACGGATGGGTATACGTAATATTCCTCTCCACGGATGGGTACAAGTACTATTCAGCACCACGGATGGGTACAAGTAATAATCAGCTGCATGGACGGGAACAAGTAATGTTCAGCACCATGGACGGGAACAAGTAATGTTCAGCACCATGGACGGGTACACGTAATATTCAGCACTACGGATGGGTACACGTAATATTCAGCACCACGGATGGGTACACGTAATATTCAGCACCACGGGCGGGTACACATAATATTCAGCAGCATGGACGGGTACAAGTAATATTCAGCACCACGGATGAGTACAAGTAATATTCAACACCAAAGATGGGTACATGTAATATTCAGCACCAAAGACAGGTACACATAATATTCATCACCACGGACAGGAGGGGTACACGTAATATTCTGCACCACAGAAGGGTACATGTAATATTCATCACCATGTATGGGGACACATAATATTCAGCACCACGGATGGGTACAAGTAATATCCAGCACCACGGACGGGTACACATAATATTCAGCACCACGGACGGGTACACGTAATATTCAGCACCACGGATGGGTACAAGTAATATCCAGGACCACGGACGGATACACGTAATATTCATCACCACGGACGGATACATGTAATTTTCAGCACCATAGATGGGTACACGTAATATTCAGCACCACGGACGAGTACACGTAATATTTAGCACCACGGACGAGTACATGTAATATTCAGCGGTATGGACAGGTACAAATAATATTCAGCACCACGGGCAGGTATAAGTAGTATTCAACACCAAAGATGGGTACACGTAATATTCAACACCAAGGACGGGTACAAGTAAGATTCTGCACCACAGACAGGTACACATAATATTCAACACCACGGATGGGTACACGAAATATTCAGCAGCATGGACGAGTACAAGTAATATTCAGCACCACAGATGGGTACACCTAATATTTAGCTTTTGGAAGTCCTGTACATAATGTAGACGTGTGTACACTAAATTATATGTACAAGCAGCTCTTACACAAAGTCCATTGCTTCTGAGCTTATGAGTCATTTTCCAATGAGAAGATAAATGTGGAGCTTCTATATGGAGTAACGTAACACATTAGTCAGAAGACTCGGGCCATACTCTGACACTCAGCGCCATGGATCGGGCAGCACATACAGTAGCTCTACAGTTGGTCTTTGCAGCTCCCATTGTCGTTCACAGAGAGGGGTCTTAAACGACGTCCCCAACCATGATGCCTACATAACTTAATGTGGTATATGGAGAGCAGATGACCACTCAAAATGCAATGCTTGTAAGTAGAGCCAGGTGTGTGACATCCAGGTGTTCCTGCCCCCTCTATTTCTGCGCCTTCATTGCAGAAGAAGTGAGACTTGTGGTGATGTCAAGGCTGAAACATTACCTTCTGGTCTGTGCTTGCTCCTCGCCGTTAGTTCCTTACTGCCAGTTTTAAATTCTGCTTGACCTGGTTAGCTCATGATTTCCTGCCTATACCCTGCTAAGATCCCAGTTGTTTGACTTCTGCCCATAATTTGAGCACTCTTCTGTCTGACGTTCTTTTGCCTAATGGTTTTTCTGAGAAGCTTCCTACCATTCCTTTGCCAGCTTGCTCCACGGCCAGGCCACCACACTCATCGTCCACGTGACACAGTTCTAGAAGAATAACATAAGGCTACAAAATTCAGAGCACACAAGGTTTAGAAGTAAAGCTACAACTGTATACACAAAACGAAGTAATATAAGAATATAAAGCAATATAAAAGTAAAGAAATGAAAACCTTGAACCCACCTACAAACCTTTTTTTCACAATGCACTGTGATTGCATGAAATCGGGGTAAAAGACAGCTACAGAACATTTGTTTTCAGCCCCATGTGGCAGCTGTGATGCCTTTACCTATAGTGTGAATAGCGCTATAGGTCCACGCCATAAAGACAAAGAACTGTAGATGTCCCACTATATCTCAGTCATCTCCCCTCCCCCATGGCAGTCCTAATCACGTTACGGGTGTATGTCGCCCGCGTTCTTGTTACCTGTAGGGCTGATCTGACAACCTCACACTGATAATCATTCCAACAGGGAGGAAGGTGAGAAGAGTGGAATCGCACACAAAGTCATATCTATAGCTGTCCGTACCCTGATGTAACAAGCCGAGGCCCCCGGCTCCCTCCTGAGCTGCTCCATGGGTAAAGTCTAGCCTGAACCCATGTTCCAATCAAATCTTGTTTAATATGAGAAAGCAACAAAATGTCGAGCCTTATCGTAAACAGCCAAAATCCATCACATAAACCTGTGCTGTCTATGTATTATTTAGCCAGAGGGTATGGAAGAACGAATTTAAAGGGGTTGTCTATCAGCAGGATATATGATAAATATATGAGACCTCCACCAATCCTGTGTCCATTCAGTGGGACCATGGTAATGGGGGGTGGTCCAAAGTACCTTGTGTGAATGGGCATGTGTGACCACCACTTCTATGGACAATGAATAGTTCGATGACTGCACATGCTCCATTCACGCAAAGGACCCTGTTCTCATAATTGGTGATGATCCCACTGGATGGACCCTCAGCAATCACACATTTTTCAGCTATTCTGTTGATGTTGTTTGTGGGACAACCCCTTTAATTAAAGTGAATGTAACTACTTTGGTCAAATTCAATGGGAATGATGCACATACTGTATTTAGTATCCAGCTCTTTGATGAATCAAATCACAGCTGCCTATTATTCAAATCTATGAAACAGGGAAAAGGAGGAGACAGATTCAGTGTCAGATCCTTCTGCAGCTTTCTAGTAATTGTTTTATTTCGCAAGGAAGTTCATTTCACAGCTACACTATGCTCGGTACTGCTATATAATATCTTCCATTCTGCTACTGCTTCTGAAAGTTTGCTACATAGAGACGCAGGAATCCCTTTATGTCGTTGTGCGCTGTATGTGGGAGATATCATAACAGATAATCTCAGCCCAGTAGCACAGAGACAACTGCAAACTTGAGATTGAGCCAGCGGAGAGAAAAACTGGTGAAAAATGCCAGATACTAGTCATATAATAGCTAGACAATGTCATTCTTCATGTACACACAAAGGCTGGCTCTGCTGCTTTATAGTAAGTGTTTAGATTACCACAGAGCTGAATTCACAAATTCACAGTTCTGCTTTATACTATTCTTTGTGCTGCTGTCAGAAATAGTGTTATATTATTCTCAATATACTGTACACACAGGTTGGTGCTGCAGCTTTCTAATAGGTACCTTATTACCAGAGTTGAATTCACACCTACACTGCTGAGTATTGCTATATAATATCCTCTATGCTGCTACTGCCAGAAATAGTGCTATTTCGCATGTACTGTAAATACAGGTTGATGCTGCTTCTTTCTGGTAAGTGTTTACCTTACCTCCAGAGCTGAATTCACAGCTACACTGCTCAGTAACACTATATAATATACTCCATGCAGCTACTGCCAGAAATATTGTAATTCTGCATCTAGACACACATGACAGCTTATCTTGATAAGTCATGTGAAATGAAAGGTACTTATTTACTATTTACTGGGTAATTTTCTAGGACATGACAGGAAATATGCAATGTCCCAGCTTCACCATTAGTCAGCACGTAAGAAGCCCCGCCATATAGTTTCTCTATTACCCCAACTTTTAAGATTGTTTTGTTTTCTCTCTGTAACAGGAAAGGTCTCGGAGAAAACGTCTTCAGTAGAGTTGAGCAACTTTTGGTTTTTTAGGGTCGCGTTTCGTTTCGTGAAACCCGACTTTTCCAAAAGTCGGGTCGAGCAAGATCGTCCGATTATAGGGAAAAGTCGGGGTCGTCCCGAAACACGAAACCCAATGTAAGTCAATGGGGAATAAAAGTCGGCAGTGAGAGGAGGACAGGAAACACACCTACAGTGCCCATTTGAATGCCAAAAGCATCAATTCTTCTTACTTAAGCTTGTCAACCTTAATTAACTTCATAATACAAGTTACGCACTGAAAAATGGGGGTTATTTGGCTAAAGTTGTGGGGGGGGGAGGGCTGGCTGCAGGTTTTCATGTGTCCTGGGCGAAAGAGCGCCCCTTTAACACATACCACAACTCATCATTGTGACGATTCTGGCCAAATACGTCCGAGAGTGGACCCTCCGGGTCGTGGATCAGGAGCCCCTGGGCCGAGCTCACCAGGTGAAGACCGACCCATGTACAGGGATCGTTAGGGGCAGGACCGCAGGGGGCAGAACCGCGACAGCCGGTACCAGGAGGGACGGCTCGAAGGACAGGCAGGCAGAACAAGAGTACCAGGACGGAATAGCGGAAGGCACTGTGCAGGAGTCCACAGGAGGAGAGTCGGAGCGGAGGGGACAGGGCAGAGACAGACAGACGGGAGCGGAGCAGGACACAAGGCACACAGGGGGAAATAGCCCTAGACAGAAGGACAGGCAGGGTACTCTAGAGCAGATATGCGGCCGATGAGTGCAGGGAAGTCACACAATCACCAGGCGCCCTCAGAATAGGGCGGACGCCTGATATATCCTGAACCAGGAAGTACGTCCTACAGGCCCGCCCCTCAGCGACGCCCCCCACTAGCGGAAGAGAGCGGGGGAACGCGCGTGCGCGGCCTAAGGCCGGCGCGGGTACCTGCAGCAGGGCGGAGGGCAGAGCGGAAGTGCGTGTGGACAGGAGCGCGCAGGTGAGGGGACGCCGCGGCGGGCACCGCCGCTGAAGGGGCATCGGCGGGCACGGCCGCCGATGTCACAGTACCCCCCCCCATAGGTCCTCCCCTTCTGAGGTTGGCCAGAAATCTTTTCATGATAAGGGGGGCATCGACATTCTCTCGGGGCTCCCAGGACCTCTCCTCTGGACCAAAACCCTTCCAGTCGATAAGAAAAAGAGTTTTACCCTTGACCCTTTTCATGGCCAAAATGTCCTTTACTTCAAAGACATCGTCCGAACAAATTGGCGAAGGAGGGGACATGGAGGTTGGTTGGAACCGATTCAGAACTACAGGTTTAAGGAGCGAGACATGGAAGGCGTTAGGGACCCGGAGCGATGCCGGCAACCTCAATTTGTAGGCTACCTCGTTAATGCGCCCAAGTACTTCAAAAGGCCCGATGTATCGAGGACTTAACTTGTAAGCAGGGACTTTTAGGCGGATATGTTTGGTTGAGAGCCAGACTTTGTCCCCGGGATGGTATGGGGGTAGATCCCTTCGTCTCTTGTCTGCGTGTCTCTTAATTCGAATGCTGGCTACCTCGAGCGCCTCCCTGGTCTCCCTCCAGATTTGCGAAAATTCCTTGGCGAGAGTATCTGCTGCAGGAACTCCAGACGATGCGGAAAAGGGCAGCGGAACACCAGGATTTAGCCCAGTTACTACAAAGAACGGCGTCTTGGCCGTTGATTCGCTGGGATGATTATTATGAGCGAATTCTGCCCAAGGTAGGAGTGAGACCCAATTATCCTGATGGGCGTTAGAAAAGTGGCGTAAGTAGGTAGTCAAAATTTGATTAATCCGTTCCACTTGGCCATTGGTTTGCGGATGATACGCTGAGGAGAAGTCGAGAGACGTGCCCAGGAGCCGACAGAGAGCCCTCCACATTCGGGAGGTAAACTGGACCCCTCGATCGGTCACGATTCGTAGAGGAAGACCATGCAGTCTGAAGATCTGGTGGATAAAGATCTCGGCCAACTTCGGAGCAGATGGCAGTCCGGACAAGGGAATGAAGTGGGCCATCTTGGAGAAGCGGTCTGCGACGACTAAGATGGTAGTACATCCAGCAGAGCGAGGCAGATCAGTCACGAAATCCATTGCGATTTGCTGCCAAGGGGCCTCTGGCACAGGCAACGGATGAAGGAGGCCGGAGGGCAGAGTCCTCGGAACCTTGTTCTGAGCACAGGTCCTGCAGGAGGCTACAAAGTCCTTTGCGTCCTGGTGGAGAGAGGGCCACCAGTAATACCGGGAGAGAAGCAAAAGGGTCTTCTTAATCCCAACGTGCCCAGCAACCTTGGAGGAATGCCCCCAGCGCAGCACCTCCAGACGCTTGTTCAAAGGGACGAAGGTCTTGCCAGGCGGAAGAGTAGAGAATCTCACAGGAGCCACGGAGATAACTTTAGCCGGCTCGATAATATATGATGGATCCTCCTCCTTTTCAGGTGACTGCAAGGACCTGGAAAGTGCATCAGCCTTGATGTTCTTACTGCCGGGCCGGAAGTGGAGCTTAAACTCAAAACGGGAAAAATACAGGGCCCACCTGGCTTGTCTGGAGTTGAGTCTCTGGGCGGATTGCAGGTAGGCCAAGTTCTTGTGGTCCGTGAAGATAGTAAAGGGATGCACTGCCCCTTCGAGCAGATATCGCCATTCCTCCAGCGCCATCTTAATGGCCAACAATTCCCGGTCCCCAATGGAGTAGTTGCACTCCGCAGGGGAAAAGGATTTGGAGAAGAACCCGCAGGGGACTAGACGTCCGGATGGAGCCTGTTGGGAAAGGACCGCCCCAGCTCCAGTGGAGGAGGCATCCACTTCTAGGATGAAGGGCCTACTGGCCACTGGGCGGTGTAGGATCGGAGCAGAGGCAAAAGAGCGTTTCAGGGCAAGGAAGGCGTCCTCGGCTTCGGAAGACCAGCCGTTAGACTTCGTCCCCTTAAGGGTCAGGACCGTGATGGACTTGGTAACTGTAGAAAAGTGGGGTACAAACTGTCGGTAATAGTTAGCGAAGCCGAGGAAACGCTGGATGGCCTTTATGCCAACTGGACGAGGCCACTGGAGTACCGCGGACAGCTTCTCCGGATCCATCTTTAGGCCGGAATCCGTGATGATATATCCCAAGAAAGGTAACGCTGTTTGCTCGAAGAGGCACTTCTCAATCTTGGCGTAAAGATGATTTTCTCGAAGGCGCTGCAGGACCATGCGTACACTTCTCCGATGGGAGGACAGATCGGCCGAGAAAACGAGAATATCATCCAAATATACCACCACGCAGGAATAGAGTAGGTCCCGGAATACCTCGTTTACGAATTCCTGAAACACCGCCGGAGCATTGCAGAGACCGAACGGCATGACCAAGTATTCATAATGGCCGTCCCGAGTATTGAAGGCCATCTTCCACTCGTCCCCTGCTCGGATTCGGATTAAGTTGTAAGCTCCCCGCAGATCCAACTTCGTGAAGATCCTGGCCCCCCTCAGCCGGTCGAAGAGTTCTGGAATCAGCGGGAGCGGGTACCGGTTTTTAACAGTGATGTTGTTCAGGCCCCGGTAATCAATACAGGGTCGCAGGGACCCATCTTTCTTCCGAACGAAGAAGAAACCTGCGCCCGCAGGGGACGAGGATTTCCGGATGAACCCCTTGGCCAGATTCTCCTGTTTGTATTCCGTCATAGCCGTGGTCTCTGCTGGGGATAGAGGATAAGTTCTCCCTCTGGGAGGGGTGGCTCCGGGGATCAGGTCGATAGGGCAGTCATAGGAGCGATGAGGTGGTAAGGAGTCCGCCTCCCTCTTGCTGAATACATCAGCATACGCGTGATAGGGTGCGGGAAGGCCCGGAAGGTCGGCTGGCTTCGACCACGGACGGGGACGAATGAGAGACCGCAGGCAGTGCTCCTGGCTGGAGTGCCCCCAACGGAGAACTTCCCCAGAGCGCCAGTCAATCACCGGCTCGTTCCGTCTGAGCCATGGTAACCCAAGAAGACCAGCATGGGCTAGTTGCGGCAGTACATAAAAGGCTATTCTCTCGAGGCGGAGTGCTCTGATTTGAAGATCTACTTCGACGGTAACCGTGGTGATGAGTCCGGGTAGAGGTTTACCATCGACGGAGGAAATAGCACGAGGGTTCCTCAATACATTCACCGGGATCCGGAGTTTATCAACCTCCTCCTGGCGGATGAAATTACCAGCAGCACCCGAGTCCACATACGCCTCCACAGATCCACGCTCCCGACCTGCAATTATCAAAGCTGAAAGGGTAAGGGGGAGAGAGGAATTTTGATCACCTAGGGGGTCCTCTCTTACCTGACCTAGGTGGAGGCATTTCCCGGCCTCTCTGGCTTCTCCGGACAAGAGCGCACAAAATGGTTGGCCCCTCCGCAGTACAGGCAGAGTCCCTTGGTCATCCTCTCCCTGCGCCGCTGCTCGGACAGTCTGACACGATCAATCTGCATGGGCTCAGGAGCGGTACTAACAGGAGATGCAGGGAAACGAGGGACAGGAGCCTGGTACAGCCTAAAGGACCTTCTCTCTCCGACCGCCTCTCGAGCGCGCTCCTGAAAGCGTAGATCAATACGAGTGGCCAGAGAAATAAGGTCCTCCAGGGTGGTGGGAGTGTCTCGCCCGGCAAGCTCATCCTTGATCTTACTGGAGAGACCTCTCCAAAAGGCTCCCACAAGAGCCTCATTGTTCCATCCCAACTCTGAAGACAGGGTCCGAAAGCGGATGGCGTATTGCCCCACAGTAAGGGAACCCTGGCGGAGGTTAAAAAGGGCCTCCGTGGTGGATGCTAAGCGACCCGGTTCATCGAATACCTTGCGAAAGGTTTCCAAGAAATTCTGAATGCTAGACACTACGGGGTCATCCCTCTCCCACAATGGATTCACCCAGGACAGAGCCTCACCCTCGAGATGGGACACAATGAACGCCACCTTGGCGCGGTCAGTAGGATACTGGAGGGGGGCCAGCTCAAAGTGCAGTCTGCACTGATTCAGAAAACCCCGGCATAACTTAGGGTCTCCGCTGTACCTGGGGGGTTTACCCAGACGGGGAGACGGAGCAGAGACTACGTCCCGGGGGGAAGTTGTTGCGGCCGCAGAGGATTGCAGAGCAAGCAATCGATCATCCACGGATGCCATGTAACTTAAGATGTGGGATTGAGCGTCGCTCTGCTGCGCGAGCTCCTGCTGGAGGCTGGCCAGGAGGGGGGCGTGCCCGGGGTCTGAGGTCTGCAAGGCGGATAGCCGGGTGTCCATAGACTTCATGAAGGACATTATCCGGGTCTGATTTTCTCGTAGGAAAAGCAGTTCCTTCTGTGTAGCGGCCGCGGCACCGGCGGGATCCATGGCCTGGTGATACTGTGACGATTCTGGCCAAATACGTCCGAGAGTGGACCCTCCGGGTCGTGGATCAGGAGCCCCTGGGCCGAGCTCACCAGGTGAAGACCGACCCCTGTACAGGGATCGTTAGGAGCAGGACCGCAGGGGGCAGAACCGCGACAGCCGGTACCAGGAGGGACGGCTCGAAGGACAGGCAGGCAGAACAAGAGTACCAGGACGGAATAGCGGAAGGCACTGGGCAGGAGTCCACAGGAGGAGAGTCGGAGCGGAGGGGACAGGGCAGAGACAGACAGACGGGAGCGGAGCAGGACACAAGGCACACAGGGGGAAATAGCCCTAGACAGAAGGACAGGCAGGGTACTCTAGAGCAGATATGCGGCCGATGAGTGCAGGGAAGTCACACAATCACCAGGCGCCCTCAGAATAGGGCGGACGCCTGATATATCCTGAACCAGGAAGTACGTCCTACAGGCCCGCCCCTCAGCGACGCCCCCCACTAGCGGAAGAGAGCGGGGGAACGCGCGTGCGCGGCCTAAGGCCGGCGCGGGTACCCGCAGCAGGGCGGAGGGCAGAGCGGAAGTGCGTGTGGACAGGAGCGCGCAGGTGAGGGGACGCTGCGGCGGGTACCGCCGCTGAAGGGGCATCGGCGGGAACGGCCGCCGATGTCACAATCATGCTCCGATACGGCAGATAAATAGCGGTATAGTACAATGAAAAATACCTCACTTTTTACATCTCATGACGAGGCCCATCTATTTCTCCATACAGAATCATTGGTCCCATATAATGTTTGAAACAGTATATGATGAGCTCCACATAATGCTACAGTATATGTTGGTCCCCATGGATGAAGCTCCACTGTCTTATGGGCCCAAATAATGCTCCAAACATAATGGGCCCCATTTCTAATGCTCTAGTGTATAATGGGCCCTGTAAATGCTGCTCCAGTGTCTGATGTCCACCTTTGGAATGTTCCAGTGTATGGTGGGCCCCATCTATCATTCTCCAGAGTATAGTGCTCCCCAAAAATTGCTGTCCCAACATTGAAAACAATCAAATAAGTCTCCTCGCTAGGGAATCCCTGTACTTGTCTGGACAGGTGCTGTAGCTTGCTTAACAGCTCGCCAGCCGTTCTCACGCCCAGTATGGATTGCACGTGATTGCACAAAGGTTAGAAAGGGTACCGTATCCCTGGATAACATGTATGGATAGCGTACACATTCAAAATATATGTCTCAGGAGGCAGGCTCAGACGGTGTCAGGCCCAGTATGGATTGCACGTGATTGCACAAAGGTTAGAAAGGGTACCGTATCCCTGGATAACATGTATGGATAGCGTACACATTCAAAATATATGTCTCAGGAGGCAGGCTCAGACGGTGTCAGGCACAGTATGGATTGCACGTGATTGCACAAAGGTTAGAAAAGGTACCGTATCCCCGGATAACATGTATGGATAGCGTACACATTCAAAATATATGTCTCAGGAGGCAGGCTCAGACGGTGTTAGGCCCAGTATGGATTGCACGTGATTGCACAAAGGTTAGAAAGGGTACCGTATCCCCGGATAACATGTATGGATAGCGTACACATTCAAAATATATGTATCAGGAGGCAGGCTCAGACGGTGTTAGGCCCAGTATGGATTGCACGTGATTGCACAAAGGTTAGAAAGGGTACCGTATCCCTGGATAACATGTATGGATAGCGTACACATTCAAAATATATGTCTCAGGAGGCAGGCTCAGACGGTGTCAGGCACAGTATGGATTGCACGTGATTGCACAAAGGTTAGAAAGGGTACCGTATCCCTGGATAACATGTATGGATAGCGTACACATTCAAAATATATGTCTCAGGAGGCAGGCTCAGACGGTGTTAGGCCCAGTATGGATTGCACGTGATTGCACAAAGGTTAGAAAGGGTACCGTATCCCCGGATAACATGTATGGATAGCGTACACATTCAAAATATATGTCTCAGGAGGCAGGCTCAGACGGTGTTAGGCCCAGTATGGATTGCACGTGATTGCACAAAGGTTAGAAAGGGTACCGTATCCCCGGATAACATGTACGGATAGCGTACACATTCAAAATATATGTCTCAGGAGGCAGGCTCAGACGGTGTCAGGCACAGTATGGATTTGACGGCCCAGATTACGCAGCGGAGGAGCAGGGAGAGGTAAAGATTGCAAATGCTGGGGCCCTGCCCAAGCAAGGGGGGCCCACTCGTGGGCGTCGGTACTGGCACTGGGCCCCTCATAGTACAGCGGTGTGTCTGACGGCGGGTGTGCACCACCACCGTCAGAGACACTTGATTGCACTATGAGGGACCCTGTGCCAGTGCCCGCGCCCAAGAGTCGGCCTACCCACCTGTCCAGGGCAACGGCACTCGCACGGTGTCGTGCGGTAGGTGGTGACCCTGGCCATGGGGGGGGAGGCAGCACAGTTAGGGAGTTTTAGAAAGTGGCATATGTTGATGTTGGACATTCAGCTGATGCAAAAGGCGAAATAGGTGAAGTACCAGGAAGAGGTGGACCAAAGCAAGCCATTTTTCTGTCACCCTATGTGTCATCAGGGGAAGGTGGGACAAAATCCTTGGAAACCCATGCGTGGTTCATTTTAATGAAGGTTAGATCATCCACATTTTGGGTTGACAGACGGGTCCTTTTTTCTGTCAGGATTGATCCAGCTGCACTGAAGACTCTTTCCGATAGCACACTTGCAGCTGGGCAAGCGAGCTCCTGTAAGGCATATTGGGCCAATTCAGGCCAGGTGTCCAGTTTAGCGGCCCAATAGTCAAAGGGGAATGACCTGTGTGGGAGAACATCGATATGGGAGGAAAAGTAGTTTGTAACCATAGTTGACAACTGCTGTCTCCTGTCACTTTCCATCGATGCAATATTACCAGTTGTGTGAGCGGTATTTGAAAAATCAGTCCACAACATTGTCATGAAACCCCTGTCTCCAACGCCACTTCTGCTGTGTGCACCACGAACACCTCTGCCAAGCTGCCCCCGGCCCGTACGGCTCGTGTGAGAACCATCACCGCTGCTGTGTGCTGGGAATGCCTCAAGCAACCGATTTACCAGAGTTGCTTGTTTATTAGCCAATATTAGGTCAAGGTTCTCCTGTGGCATGATGTTTTGTAATTTGCCTTTATAGCGTGGATCCAGGATGCTGGCCAACCAGTAGTCGTCATCATTCATCATTTTGGCAATGCGGGGGTCCCTTTTTAGGATCCGCAAGGCATAATCTGACATGTGGGCCAATGTTCCCGGTGTCAATGATGCACTGCGAGTGCTGGGTGGAGGAGCACTTTCTGGCAAATCCACATCCCTCCAGTCACACACAAACCCTGTACCAGACCTTGCCACGCCAACATTTTCACTTGCCCCACGAGATGCATCCTCCTCCCCTAAGTAATCATCCCCATCATCATCCTCCTCCTCCTCTTCTTCCTCCACCTCGTCCAGGAGAGGTCCCTGAGCAGACAATGGCTGAATGTCATCAAGGATTCCCTCCTCCTCTTCCTCCTCATCAACATTGGCTGCAGACACCTGCTCCTTAAGGTGCGTCAAAGTTTGCATGAGCAGACGCATAAGTGGGATGCTCATGCTTAGGATGGCGTCGTCTGCGCTTACCAGCCGTGTGCATTCCTCAAAACACTGAAGGACTTTACAAAGCTCTTTCAGCTTCGACCACTGCACGCCTGTCAACTCCATGTCTGCTCTCAAAGTGCCTGGCCGTGTATCCTCCCACAAATGCATTATGGCCTGCCTCTGCTCGCACAGCCGCTCCACCATGTGCAGGGTGGAGTTCCACCTTGTTGCAATGTCGATAATGAGGCGGTGGTTGGGAAGGTGGAGCAATCGCTGCAGCTTCTGCATACGAACGGAGTGTACAGGCGACCGGCGGATGTGCGCGCACAGTCTTCGCACCTTCTGGAGCAGGGCTGTTAACTCCGGATAATTTTTGAGGAAGCACTGCACCACCAGGTTCAAGGTGTGAGCCAAGCAAGGTATGTGGCTGAGTTTTGAAAGGGCTATGGCTGCCACAAAATTACGGCCTTTATCACTAACTACCTTGCCTGCCTCAAGATGTACACTGCCCAGCCATGACTCAGTTTGTCGCTTCAAGTACTCGGCCAGCACCTCGGCGGTATGTCTGTCGCCCAAACACATCATCTGCAACACAGCCTGCTGACGCTTTCCACTAGCTGCTCGATAGGGGGACACATCGTGTGCAACAGTGGCAGCTGCAGATGGAGTGCTCGTACGACTGCGCTCTGTGGACGAGCTTTCGCTTCTGGAGGAGGAGGAGGAGGGTCGAACGCCTACAGCCAACTGTTTCCTATACCGTGGGCTAGGCAGCACTGTCCCACCACCGCTGTCCCCTGTGGACCCTGCATCCACCACATTAACCCAGTGCGCAGTGATGGACACGTAACGGCCCTGGCCATGCCGACTGGACCATGCATCAGTTGTGAGGTGCACCTTTCCGCTCACTGACTGCTTGAGTGCATGGACAATGCGGTCTTTCACATGATGGTGGAGGGCTGGGATGGCTTTGCGAGAGAAGAAGTGGCGACTGGGTAGGTCATAGCGTGGTACTGCATAGGCCATGAGTTCGCAGAAAGCTGTGCTTTCCACCAACCGAAAGGGCATCATCTCAAACGAGATTAGTTTGGCAATGTGGGCGTTCAAACCCAGTGTACGCGGATGAGAGACTGAGTACTTTCTTGACCTACTCATAGTGTCTGGGAGGGTGAGCTGGACTTGAGAGCTGCATATGGTGGAAGTAGCGGTGGACAGGGCGGACTGAGAGAGGGTTGATGATGGTGATGGAGTTGGTGTTCTTTCTGATGGCCTAGAATCAGTCTTTCGTTGATATAACAGTGGGATTCCCTGACTGCTGTGTTCTTGCAACGACACCTCAACATTTGCTGCTGTGCTAACCGGTGGGCTTACAGTGGGGGAAACAATGTAGCGTTGCTGACTACCTTCGTTGTGATCAGTTGCACATGTGGCACTTGAGGTTTGGTGTTGTGTCCACGCTTGCAAGTGCATGCTGGTTAAATGTCTAAGCATGCAACTGGTATTCAAATTTTTCAGATTTTTCCCTCGGCTAAAGGTCTTTGCGCACTTCTTACAGATAACCTTGGCCTGATCATGAGGATTTTGTTCAAAAAAGTGCCACACTGCACTCTTCTTACTTTGGCAGACATTTTGCGGCCTAGCACGCTGTGATCTTTTGACCCTCTGGACAAGCTGTCCAGCAACTCTTTTGATGTTTGGAACCTGTCTTTGGAGTGCTCCGTGCCTGCCAGATAACAGCTGTTGCGATGTCGATGTCTGCTGTGGATGCTCCTCATCTGAGCTATTGGAAGCAGCACCCTCTTCCCCCAATGGATGCCAATCTGGGTCAACAACTGGGTCATCCATCACCTCCTCTTCTATGTCATGTGCACCTTTCTCTGTGTCACCGTGTATGGTGGTATAGTGTGCGGGAAGGGGCACCTGAGTCTCATCAGGGTCAAAATCTGGCTCTGTACACTGCGAGGACAATGTAGTGCTCTGAGTGAATGTACCAGCAGAATAATCCATCGGCGGCTGTGCATCAGTGCACTCCATGTCAGATTCATCTTGGCCTGGGTAATTCACCATTTCACTTGATAATCCAGGCATGGTATGTGAAAACAGCTCCATGGAGTAATCAGTAGTATGGCCTGCGTCATCCTTCAATCTTGGTTGGGGTGAAGGACACAAGGAAAGGTGTGGTTCATGAACATGAGCCTCCAATGACGACTCAGTGCTTTTACTTTTTACAACTGAAGAAGAGGAGGCGATAGAGCTGGAGGCTGAGTCAGCAATGTAAGACAAAACTTTTTCCTGATGCTCTGCCTTTAAAAGCGGTTTGCCAACTCCTAGAAAACTAAGCGTTCGAGGCCTTATGCAGCCAGACGATGACGCAGGGTCAGCACCTATTTTGCTCTTGCCACTACCATCAGATCCACCACCAACACCATCATTACCAGCTGCCAACCCCCGCCCAATTCCACGGCCTCTTCCACCAGCCTTCCTCATTTTTGGTAGAAATGTAGACAAAATCCAACAAACTATATAGTAATGTAAAACAAGGTACAAGGTGTCTATAGGACAGGGGAGATTTAGAATTTCTGCACACACTTGTGGACAGTGGACACTTTTGGATTGTGTGAGGCCCACTGATATCTGAGCGCTATGTGACAGGCTCGATGGCACAGCTGCCTGTGACCAAAGTGACGAGAGGATAATGGAGATTTTGAATCTCTGCGCACACTTTTGGACACTGGACACTTGTGGATTGTGTGAGGCCCACTGATATCTGAGCGCTATGTGACACGCTCGATGGCACAGCTGCCTGTGACCAAAGTGACGAGAGGATAATGGAGATTTTGAATCTCTGCGCACACTTTTGGACACTGGACACTTGTGGATTGTGTGAGGCCCACTGATATCTGAGCGCTATGTGACACGCTCGATGGCACAGCTGCCTGTGACCAAAGTGACGAGAGGATAATGGAGATTTTGAATCTCTGCGCACACTTTTGGACACTGGACACTTGTGGATTGTGTGAGGCCCACTGATATCTGAGCGCTATGTGACAGGCTCGATGGCACAGCTGCCTGTGACAAAAGTGACGAGAGGATAATGGAGATTTTGAATCTCTGCGCACACTTTTGGACACTGGACACTTGTGGATTGTGGGAGGCCCACTGATATCTGAGCGCTATGTGACAGGCTCGATGGCACAGCTGTGACAAAAGTGACTAGAGGATAAGGGAGATTGGATTGCTTTTAAAAAAGCAGTTTGCGGAGCAGTGGGTAAACAGCAATGCCAGCGTGTCAGGAAGCCTTAAAAGGCAGCCCAACAACCAACACCACTGATACACCACAATATAGCCTCCCCTTGCACTGCACACACAGTGACTTGTGTGTTGTGCAGGCCAAATCGCTAGCAGCAGAAGCAGTTTTTTTGTCTTCTTCCCTGCCTAACGCTCTCCCTACAGAATCAGCAGCAACCTCTCCCTATACTAAGATCTGCAGAAGTAAGATGGCGGTCGGCGTGCACGCCCTTTTATACCCCCTGTGACTCCCACCAAAGCAAGCCAATCACTTGCATGCCCTTCTGAAAGATGGTGGTGACCCGTGCCTAGGTCATCACGTTGCCCACAGTGTCCGTGGATCCTGATTGGCTGAAAAAGAGCGCAAAACAAACTTTTGAAACGCGACTTTGGCGCGTAAGTCGCCGACCTCGTGGCCGACCTCATCCTAGGGTCGGGTTTCGTTTCATGAAACCCGACTTTGCCAAAAGTCGGCGACTTTTGAATTTTTTCGACCCATTTTGCTCAACTCTAGTCTTCAGATTATCATTTTTCAAATGTCATGTTCAATTAAATTAGTGAACTTTGTAATTCATCTAATTAGACTTAAAATGCGTAATGTTCAACCAAATGAAATAAACTAAAATATTCACATGCATTCACCTTCCACATGGCAAAAAAATGAGTACTAAGTGCTCATAACCTAAAAATAAACATACACAGAAGCATAGAAAAATCTCTCCACACCAAGGCAATGGGGTGCCTTTAGTCGACAGATGTCGCAATACTCGTTTGATGCTTGGGACATCTGTGAATTGCCTAAGAAAGCTTGAGTCTGCTGAAGCTTGAGTCTTTTGAAACTTGAGTCTGCCGAAGCTCAAGTCTGCCAAAGCTCGAGTCTGCTGAAGATTGAATCTGCCGAAGCTGGAGTCTGCCGAAGCGCGAGTCTGCCAAAGTTACAGTTTGCCGAAGCTCGAGTCTGCCGAAGCCAAGTCTACCGAAGATTGAATCTGCCGAAGCTGGAGTCTGCCGAAGCGCGAGTCTGCCGAAGTTACAGTTCGTGTCTTCCAAAGCCCGAATCTGCCAAAACGCGAGTCTACCGAAGCTTGAGTCTTCCGAAGCTCGAGTCTGCCGAAGCCAAGTCTACCGAAGATTGAATCTGCCGAAGCTGGAGTCTGCCGAAGCGCGAGTCTGCCGAAGTTACAGTTCGTGTCTTCCAAAGCCCGAATCTGCCAAAACGCGAGTCTACCGAAGCTCGAGTCTTCCAAAGCCCAAGTCTGCCGAAGCGCGAGTCTACCGAAGCTCGAGTCTTCCGAAGCTCGAGTCTGCCGAAGCCAAGTCTACCGAAGACTGAATCTGCCGAAGCTCGAGTCTTCCAAAGCCCAAGTCTGCCGAAGCGCGAGTCTACCAAAGCTCGAGTCTGCAGAAGCTCGAGTCTGCAGAAGCTCTGGCTCACAGAAGTGGGTCCTAAATGGTCCCTTCTTCAAACACCTGACAGCTCTCTTCACATGTAAATTAGTAAATATTAATATTTAATGTCCCTCTGTTATTCTTCTTGGAAATATAAGTTTACATTGATCAGCACTGATTGGACAGAATAACATCCACTTCTCATCGTTCTTGTACTTTTCCAGGAGGTGCAATAGAGGGTTTTCTAAAATGGCATTGGTCTCAGGTTCTAAAGATGTTAAGAACTTAAGAGAGCAATCTGGAAAAAATCTGATATACTGTATGATGTTATTTCTCATGAAGGTCCTGTGGTGTCAGAGCATGATAAAGCTTAAAGGGGTAATCGGGATGAGAGTGGGGCAGTGACGTACGCTAATGAATAGGGCATGTGCGAGATACCTGCTGCTCCAGCAAGCAAGTCGGCAGATATCTCCCGATGAAGTGAACGGAGCCGGATTACCCCTTTACGAGGGAATCTCTGGACCACTTTAACTCCCTCACCTGAACTCATAAGCCCAAAACACTGATTGTCAGTGTGGGTGGAAAAGCACAACGGGTGCACCGAGTTTTAGGCTTAGTACCGTAATTAATTTCCAGGAGGAATAACAGAGGAATTGCAAAAAGGCAACAAAAAGATATTCCAGAATTCTTCCCTCATGAGGAATGAAGGAAAATGCAGATTTCCTTAGCCAGACAAGTTTTTGGGAGAATCTCGGGCAGATTGTACATAATTGCCATTCCAGCCTTTAGGCAAAACATTCAGTTTCCCGCAGACTGGACAATTCCTGGCAGTGGTTGCCATGGAAACTTGAAAGTTCCGTTCTCCTCCTATAGGCTGCTGACATCGCTTCTACAGGCTGCACTATTGCATATGCCGTAGGACAGGGCTGTGTACGTGGCGGAGATAAGAACTGGTTCAACGCCTAAGCCCAATGTCAGGAGGCTGCAATCACTGGATCGTGGTACGCAAAGTGTTGTAGGGTGCTTATCCAAGCGCTGCTCCCAATCTCAATTCTGGGAGTACTTCCGCTTATTGTGGTTTTAATAGAGGCATTACAGGGGTTGTCTCGTTATCTTTAATGAATTGGAACTTTGCAATCAACTTGTTTTTAAAAACTCTCCCCCTCTCAAAAACGGAAGGATTTTCAAGTTTATTGCTTAGTTGCCTAGGTTACTGGCCACCTCTGCAGTCTATCAGAGGTGGCCAGTCTCTTAGGCAAGGGAGCAACGCCTACAGGCTTCTTTCTATAGAGCTTGTGAGTGCTGCTCTGAAGCTGGTTCCGAAGAGCGCACAGTTTCATGATGCTGGTCTGAACAGTCATAAAATGAGGTGCACACCGTCCCCCACAATCAGTTGTGAGCGGAGAAGGACTTGGCTTATTTCATGTGCAGTGGCCACTACAGGTGAAAAGTGGAATTACATTGACCTCATTCAAATTGCTGGATAAAGACTTGTTCAAGTCCTCCAGAAGAGAGACACGCTTTGCACCAATAGTGACTCTAACCTCTCCGATTCCGATGACTGGGAAGCGGTGTGCTCCTATTAATCAACTTGAGAGCATTTTTACAATTTTTTTTCCAAAAGGGTCCTCCAAAATAAGGCTAAGTTGGTTCTATCAGCCGAAGTTTGTAAAGAAACATGACAGCATGTATTCAGTTCCCCAGCACTGCCCCCACAGGAGAAATGAAGTATTGCATAGTTATCACCCAATGTACTGGGCATTTCATGTAATTTGTGGAGATGCTGGGTCTTCCCGAGAAAGATGCTCTTTACAGCCAGATGTCCCTTCTCCACAGTTTGTGAAAAAATATGACAGCGTGTATTCAGTTCCCCAGCACTGCCCCCACAGGAGACATGAGGTATTACACAGTTAATTTCCCACTTCTTTTGCTTTTTATGTAATCCATGGAGATCCTGGATCCTCCAGAGATGGATGCTTTTTATACCTTTAAGTCCAGTCTGACTAATAATAGAGATCTAGATAAAAAAAATACTACAAATTCCATAATAAAAGCAGAAGCACCCAAGAATCAGTTGTGATTGGCAAATGTCACCTGCAATGACCACGACAGGAGAAATGTGGTACTACATGGCCCTCATTGACATAAGACTCCTCCAGAATGAGAGACCAAGGCCAACTCTGACCTGTGTGACACCCCATTGACCTACACAGGACAGGGGCTGTAACAGTCCTAGCAGTAAATCATTTATTAATGTATGAAATCTTCTAAACACAGCGTAGTCCTTGGGGGTAATGCTCCACACTCAATGGCATCAATTATCACCAATTACATGTGACATCATAAGAGCCAAAAATAACTGGTGCAAATGATCACATAATGCAATCATTCTGGGTAAATGAAGAGCTATTCCTGGAGGAGACGTCCCTCATTTATACATTTCCTGGTGTGAGGAGGGTGCTAATAGCCTACAGTAGAAGGGTCAATGGACTGCTCAATCTCCTTCCACAGTAATTACATACAGGTAACAAGAGAACCGAGGGATGCAAGCACAGCAAATCCTCAGACGCGGCAAAACAGCAATTAGTTTATCGTTTTCTACTATTTTCCACATAAAAAGAGCATAACATTAGATGTTTTAAGGAGGAATCCTCTTTAAAGGGGGCCTATTACTTGCCATAAATATATATATTTTTTTTTAACTGGTGTGAATGCCGCTGTCTTCCTGAATCCGGCGATGTATTTATTTTGTCTCTGCGTCTCTCCATTCCTGAAATGTGGCCCTTTCTTCCTTGTATATAAATCTAGTCTTGTTGACAAGAGGGTGTGGTCCTCAACCTGTGGGCGGTTTTATCTGGAATACACCCTCTTGGATAACAAGAGTAGACTTATATACAAAGAAGAGGGGGCCATATCTCTGGAACGGAGAGGCGCAGAAAAAAAAGAAAATTATCTTCGGATTCAGGAAAACGGAGGCATTTACACCTGGTAAACATATTACATGTTTATAGCAAGTGATAGGTCTTCTTTAAAAGGCTTATCTAAGGAAGTTTCTTTTTTAAATACATTATCCTAAAAAGTCCATTTTGGGTTTATTAGAGGTCTGAGGCTAAAGAAGAAGGTTCCAGGTTTTCCTGCAGTAGTAGCGCCACTCTTGTGTATAGGCTATATCTGGTATTGCAGTTTAGACCAATAAACTTGAAATGGGCTTAGTTGCAATACTAATTCCCTTTTATGAACAAGAATGGTGCCTATTGCAACATACTGAAAATAACTCTCTTTTCTAATACTTGAAAGGATCTTAGTTGACAAACAGCGCCATTCTTGACTATAGACTACAACTGTTCACTCATTCAGGTCTTATCAATTTGAATGGGGCTGAGTTGCAATACCAGGTGCATCCTGTAGACATGGGAGGCACTGTTTCTGGCAAAAAAAAACCCTGATTTTTTTCTGATTTTAGATAACCCTTTAAAGGACTTGAGAAACACTAGAGCAGTAATTAGGTAGAACAGGTTAACTGTCCCGCTATTGAAGACAACACTGCTTGTGAACTTGACACTTAAAAATATGGCAAGACCGAGAACAGCCAAGAAACTAATTGTAAACCATGAGTCTGACAACATATGAACTTCTAAGCTCAAGAGGAACCATCTAAGAAGTTTCGGTGGTTCTCAACCACACCCTGATTCCGACGTCCACATGCAACCACAAGTACTATTACCACACAACGACTACGACCATGGGTATAAGAAACGTGCACTTACACAGGACCTGAAGCTTCTGGCTGGATGACTTGAATGTGTTGGGCATTGACTCATGGCCTACAGTGCAGGTAATCTCCATCTGGTCATCATCTTTGGTCACTGGGAAGCTGATGAGGCTCACAACCGTGAAGGTTTTGCCGTTGGCATCTTTCGTCTCAGAGTTTCGAGCTCCTGAAGGATGACAGAAGCAAATAAAAGTGAGAATGGTTCTATGGATGGACATCCCACCACCTTCCTAGGGTTATCCTATACCCATGTATGGGACGGAAGGGGGCGTAGCTGTCAGTTCTCGACACACTTTGCTCTAAAAATGATATCAGGGCCAGATGGGCATTTGGCAAATGAAAAATAGGCAAGTCTGGTAGGGCAGTTGGCTGTTCAAGTCCTAAAGACACCAATATCGCTAGAAATTCTGCCTATATAAATCTAGACTTGTTAGGCAAAGGGGCATGATCCTCAACTATTCTCTGTGGGTGTCTTCATTAGGACCATGCCTACTTGGCTGACAAGACAAGATTAATATACGGACTAAAGGTGGCCATCAGGAACGGAGAGGAACAAAGGGAAAATAATGCTATTTCCTAGCGGCCAGATACTTTAAAGGGATTGTCCAGACATCCTATGTCTCAGAATAGGGTATCCATCCCGGACTTGTGGGGGTCCGAAACCCGACACCCCCACCATCCTATGTCTCAGAATAGGTCATCCGTCCCAGACTGGTGGGGGTCCGCTACCCGACACCCCACCATCCTATGTCTCAGAATAGGGCATCTGTCCCAGATTGGTGGGGGTCTGCTACCCGACACCCCCACCATCCTATGTCTCAGAATAGGTCATCCATCCCAGACTGTTGGGGGTCCGCTACCTGTCACTCTCTCTGAACAGGTGTTATCAGCTCCATTAGCATAGATACTACATTTTGTCATACCATCTTTGCCTAGTACATGAGATAGCCATAAAGGCATTTACCAGACGTATTTTATTGACATTTCTTATAGGGGTTATCCACTTTTGGGGACCATTTTTTTCTTACTTAGATGCAAGTATAGTTTACTAAAAATCATTTTAGATTTGGTTTTCATTTAAATGTTTGTAGTGCTTGCCTTCTGTAGTCTCTGTGTTACTTTATTATTGCTGGCTGCAGAATGAGCTAACTGAGAATCTGTCAGTGAGCTCATTCTGGCAGTCCAATGGGAGAGTGTGTAACTCTATCAATCTTTTTCTGAGCTCTTCTCAGCTGATTGATGACCACATACCACATCAAAGCTGAATGTGCAGAAAAATAAATGATGCAAAATTTGTAATGAAACCCATCTGTAAAAATTAACATAAAAAGTTTTGATGGAAAAAAGCTTTCCTTCACTATGCAGGTCATGCAAGTCTGAAGAGCTAGGGCCAGCTCCAGATTTACGCTGACTCTTGGGCAGCAAAGTCTCAGTGGATCCCTCTTTGCTTTTGATTTTTCTTCCTTGCCTTCCAAGCACTGTCACGTTTTTATTTTTTGGTCAATAGTGTTATTAAAAGGCTTTCAGCTGTAGTTTGTATCAGTACCAATTGGGGGTCCGTACGACTTTCTGGTCTCTTTTTATTCCATTTTTTGGGGGAGGGGAGGGTTAAATGAAGTCACCAAAAAGCAGCAATTCTGCCGTACCAATTTTCCTTTGTTGTGTCATTTACAGCATGGGATAAATGTTATTGCGTATTTGCTGTGACAGTTACGAATGTGGCGAATGTATGTTAACTTTCAATGTTTGGAGGTGAAGAGACCAAAAAACATCAATTCTGAATTCCACATTTTTTCTGTTATGTTGTCTACCGTATGGTATTAATATTGAGATATTTTATTAGTTTCGGACAGTTACAAACTTTTTATATTTTTTTAAAAATATTTCTACATTTTTTTCATTGATTTGTTATTTTTTTTCCAGGGTAAATGAACCTCCGGTTGCTTGTAGAATTGCTAATTTACTGATCTCCAGTGAAGCCCCACCACAAGCGGAGAAACATGGCACACACACCTTCAATAGACCCTCGTGTGCCATGAGAATGTCATCGATACCACACAGTCAAGCTGAAAGACAACAGAAGGGATATCACCCCAATATGGAACCTCGGGGGCCGGCAGTACAACCCTGGTGATACCTGTGCACAGATGTCGTAAGCTTATGTACGGCAGATGGTGCCAATGCAAATCCAAGATGTGTGGATCCGCTGAGTGGTGACCTTCGGTGAGCTCGTTGTTTCAACTCATGGAAACCATTTTGTACTTACGGTAATCCCAATTGTTGTTTTCTGTGACGTTCTTGGATGATCCGTCTTCGTCTGCTTTGCTCTGATTGGGAGCGCGGTTACGTAAGGGGAAAGATTAGCTAGTCACTTTGTTTTAAGGACGAGCAGAAACCGAGCCTTTGATCTTCAGAAGCGCGAGGATTTACAATGGGGCTCGGTGACAATGTTTTTGCACTGTAACATCAAAGGGCAACTTACAGTAAGAGTGAAATGTTCATAAATACACCATGAAGATGGCGGCGGCACACGCGGGAGCTCTGTGAAATAACAAAAGCCCCCCGTATCTGTACATCGATGTCCCACCGCTTGTAGCCATCAGCTAATGGCTGAGAAGAAAGACCCTACGGCAAACTTGCGGTTGGGTTCCTGCTTTGGTTCTTTAGTCATAACGGTGTCAGCGCTAAGCAGATACATCCGTGCCTCCTCACACAACCCGAGTCAGACATAATGGGAAATACAGAAATCACATTGAGAAAAAAAAATCTTCAAAATGTCAGCTGTCAAGGTGAAATAGAGCAGGAGACAGTGCGAGAACACATCACTTACTGCAAGTGTTCATCTGAAGTCCGGATTATGTGCCGCACCGTGTTACCCATTTGCTTTTTAACGGCTTCCCACCTTAATCGATCTTTTGACGCTTTCAGCTTTATTTCATTTTTAAAAAATATTTGTTATTCAACTAAAGGTCTTAATTGTGCGATCATCTGATCAGGGAGATACACCGAGCGGACCTTTCTTAGGCCCACTGGCTGCCTTTTTTAACCTATTGGTATCCAGCGATCATTGTGTAGGGGCATGTGGGGTGACAGAGGGAGACCACAATTGCTAATTCAGCAGCCCTCTGAGGGGGTTAAGTGATCCTGACCATCGCAGCAGAGGATAAGTCCTGGTCACATAAACAGAAACACAAGTGCATGACACTGTAAATAATGGTCAGGAAGCGAGTGACACGAAACGTGCATTGGGGTAGGGAGGCAGTGTGTCGTTGACCTTTGCTATAGGTAATTACCTGCTCTGATATACTATATGTATAGATCACTTTATAACTTTGTGTGTACACAGGCTTACAATTACTAGGCTCTTGTACATCATGAAAACGCCCGAGGCTTAGTCACTTAGCCTCATATGACGTCGTGTGACCTAGAAATCACAAGAGGTTGCCAGGGTCTAGGATGCTGGGAACAAAAATTTTTGCTCAACTTTAAGGAATGAGCTTCATTTATCAAAACTAGAATACCTCATTAAAAAACTAGATGCCTCCTGAAAAAAACAACCAAAACGTATAGTGTAGACTGGGATGAGGGGAGAGAAAGGTAAAATTAAAGACATCTGAAGGACTTAAGGTACTGGGAAAATGTAACCTTAAAAAGCCACATAGATCACTTTGGCAAGTTTCTAGGTCCATGTCACTGCTCACCTTCCAGCTCCTCTGGTCCTTTGTACCACCTGATGTTGGCTGCAGGTTTGCTGCCACTGGTTGTGCACCTCAGTTCTGCATTTTGATTTTCTCTGATTGGCCTATCATATCCAGCGATCTCAGGCTCCTGGGGAACTCCTGAAAATGGAGATGGAGAACTTAATGAGAAGACTGGTCAAGATGCCATGGTGCCCAGCTCTGACCCAAAGTAGCGCCAAATAACACCCTATAGCGGGAAATGACAGAAGGATTCAACATTTAGAGGTTGGATGTTCACATCCTCCATGTCCCCCTCTCTTACTCGACTTACCTAAGACTGTCACCATGGCTTTGGCTGTCCTGACCGGCATGGTGAAGATGGAGCAGGTGTACTCGCCCTCGTCAGACAGGGCCACATTGCTAATACTAATGGACAGCTCGTTCTTTGTGGATTTCACCAGCTGGATTCTACTATCTCTGAGGGCTGTGATGGAAAAATAAAAATAATTTACAAAGGTTAAGCCAAAATTTCTAAACCAGGCCTACAGAGTCGACCCAACACATTTCTACCTATTCCCAAATCATGAAGTCTGTACCCAAAACCCAATATGAGTCATGTCAATGTGATTTCTAGATTTGGCTTTTATTTATGGGTACAAATATGGGTCACATCCAAAGTGAGCATCAAAGGAGTAGTAATAACACAAAAATATAGAGCAATTTTGTGTTGACGTTGAGACAGTGCATTATGCTGTAGCTACCTGCAGTTACCACTAGGGGGAGCATGGAGTCAAGTAACATCAAGGGGTTTACATACCTCTTTTCTCCCCAAAATATAGAGTCTGTTGTGCTGGATTGGACCACTGAAGGGAAGAGTCTTCATGGTCATCCACCGTGCAGGTGAGGGTCATTCGGCCTCCTGTTGCAACCAAAACGTCTGATGTGACTGGTTGGCTGGCTGTGGAGACACAAAAAAAATCCTCACATCAGCTATTTTATTACACTCGGATAAATTCAGCAAGAAATACACAGAAACCGAATAACTACGGTAGGCAAAATCTGTGCCAACATGTGGGCGCCACAACGAGCAATCAGCGCATTCCGGAAGAGTCAAAGTCAGAGCTTCCTCCACCACCGCTACAGGGCCTGAGAAGTGCGAGGACTGTAGAGATCTAACTATCTATCATCTATCTATATGGCAGTCTGTAGTCCGGCAACGGTCCTCAGTGTGTACTAACACAGCGATGGGGGTAATCTCCATGTGGGGAAAGATTACCACCGAACACAGAACTGTGCAGAAAAGCTGATTATTCGAAGCTAAAGTGTGAGATGCGGAAAGACACGCCGTGACCCTCAGCTCTTCAGCAAATGCACCCTTCTGAAAGTCGGCAAGTGCATTACACTAATGGAGAGCCATTATCAGGAGGAAGACCGGCTCTTAAGTGTGCCATCATTGTAATCCCAGAGATAAATGTGCTGGAGAATTACTGTACGGAAATTCCTGCATGTCCTACATCAGTCAGCATAGTCAACTCTTCTCATCATATGCTGCCACCAACATCTACAGAATCTATCTAGCTATCTATCCCATATCTATCTATTTATTTATCTATAAATCTGTCTATCAATCCATCTATCTATCTCTCTATCATCTATCTATCTATCTATCCATCTATCTTTCTATTATCTATCCATCTATCTATCATCTATATATCTATCTATCTATCTATCTATTATCTATCTATCCATCTATCTTTCTATTATCTATCCATCTATCTATCATCTATCTATCTATCTATCTATCTATCTATTATCTATCTATCCAGCTATCTTTCTATTATCTATCCATCTATCTATCATCTATATATCTATCTATCTATTATCTATCTATCTATCTATCTATCTATTTATCTATCTATCTATCCCAAATCTATCTATCTATCTCTCTATCATCTATCTATCATCTATCTCTCTATCATCTATCTATCTTTCTATGTATCTATCTATCCCATATCTATATACCTATCTAACTATCTAAGTATGATCTATCTATTAATCTATTTTTATTATTATTTATTATTATAGCGCCATTTATTCCATCTATCTATTCTATCTATCTATCTATCATCTATTATCTATCACCTATCTATTATCGATCATCTATCTATCTTTCTATTATCTATTAACTATTTAACTACATATTATCTATCTATTATCTAACTATCTATCTATTATCTATCTATCTATCATCTATTATCGATGATAGAAGAAGGCTAGAGAAGAAGGGAAGAATGGAGAAGGAAAGGCTAGAGAAGAACGGAAAGCTGGAGGAGAGAAGGCTAGCAACATCTGGAACAGATGGGAAGACTACAGAAGAAGGAAAGACTGGAGAAGGGAAGGCTAGAGAAGAAGGAAAGGATGGAGAAGATTGGAAGGCTTGTGAAGAAGTGAAGGTTAGAGAAGTAGTAGAGGCCGGAGAATAAAGGAAAGCTGAATACCACTCTGAGAAGGTTGTTGCTGGAGTCAGTGTCCAGCTTTATGGGATGTTCATTAAAGAAATGGAATCCTAGTGAGGAACCCCAAAATATAAATCTCCAGGTACAGCGACAATTTGTATGGTGAGGCTAACCGTAACATCGTCTGCTGCTATTAGAAACCCACAGGACGTCAATTATGAAACTAGGAGAATCCCATAAGTTTCCGCAGCAGAGATCGCGCCTTACAGCGCTTATCATCACGCCCGCCTTAATCGAAAACACATCGCCGTAATTACGCCTTTTCCATCGTTTTAACCTTCTTAAAGGTCAACATATCAGAGGAGAGGAAAATCCTGACGTGCGGCGTCTCAGCATTGTGTTCTGATGACTGCGGTGTCAGATTTAGACAAGGTCTAATTGGATCCTAAAAATTGATTCCTAGTAACAAAGCAAAGAAATCTCATGACTGGTAATAGGAAAAGTAGAAAAAAGGATTCATTCATCTCTATCTACTTGCCTTCCATCCGCCCATCCGGTCATCCATCCATCCACCCACCCATCTATCTTACAGCATACCTATTTATTCATGTATTTCAATATTTAATTTGTCTACTTATTTCGTTTATCTCTTTATTTTTTCTGTTTTTTATTTTTTTATTTATCTATTTTTTCTTTTTTTCTCTATTTATCTACTTATTTTATCATTCAATTATTTATCTCCTTACCTTTTTTCTGTTTTTTATCCAATTTATTTATATTTTATCTAGTTTATCCTTTTTTATCAAATTATTTATTTATGTAATTATTAATCTGTTTTTATCTAATTATCTAATTTTTCATTTAATTATTTTTTATCAAATCATTTATTTTTTCTATGTAATTATCTAAAATTTTAGTGAATCATTCTAATAATTTATCTTTTTGTAGCTATTTTTTCTCACATTATGTATCTTATTTTTTATCTAATTATTTATCTTTTCTATCTAATTATTTATCCATGTATTATTTTGTATAATCATTTATCTATTTGCTGTTTATTATTATTTTATTATTATTTATTCTCTCATTTATTTAATGATTCTTCTATTTATATTTTATCTAAACATTTATCTAATTTTGATTTAATTACTATTACTTTTTATATACAGTATCTATTTTTATCTAATCATCCATTTTTTATTTATGTTTTCATTTATTTTTTTCAATTCATCTCAATGATTTTTAAAACCGAAGCCTGGGATAAGATTCGTTCGTGTGACGAGAGGCCGGTCTTTAACAACGTGTGACTCTAGGAGGCGCTGTGTGAAGATTTGTTGCTATACTTGGTCCTCAGGAGACACTAACATCTTAGACATCAGGCTTAACCCATTAGGTGCTGTATGGTTTGTTTTTTCTGTATGACCCCACCCGGCTTGCCGTATATGGCGTCCCTGTCGTTTGGCTGTAATTGCACCCCCCTCTGGTGGCTTACAGTATTTATGAACCTGCAGACTCTTCTGAATGGCCTCTCCGCTGTGTAAGATGAGTCGTAAAGCAGAAGTTTATTGATCTTGAGTCTTTCTCCCGGACGCTCCATAGGAATAAACATAAAAATACCCAAAATCATCTGTCCAGATGGAACCTTTAGTTTTCTCTGTCTTAATCTTCCTGGTTCATGAGAAGATGCCAGAACTGCAGTAAAGACTGACACTAGAGAGCAGGAGATTAGAACTGTGACACAATATGATCTTCTCTTCTTTAGTGTTAAAAGTGTGTGGAAGGTTTAATGGCCAAAATGTAGGAAATGTGAGACAAGTCTGAGGCAATGTGTGCACGGGATCCTTGCCGCCACCTCTGTAAGAATGTACAGAGAGGCAATGTGTATGGGGTCCTCGCTGGCGCCTGTGTAGGTATGTACAGAGAGGCAATGTGTACAGGGTCCTCGCCAACAACCGTGTAGGTATGTACAGAGAGCCAATGTGTGTCCTTGCAGGCGCCCAGTGTAGGTATGTACAGAGAGCCAATGTGTATGGTCTATGCCCGTGTATGTACAGAGAGGCAATGTGTACGAGGCCTTCGCTGGTGCCCATGTAGGTACTGCAAAGAGGCAATGTGTACGGGGTCCTCACCGGCGCTCGTGTAGGTATGTACAGGTAGGCAATGTGGATCGGGTCCGCGCCGGCGCTCGTGTAGGCTTGTACAGTGAGGTAATGTGTATGGGGTCCCCGCTAGCGTCCGTGTATTTCCGTGCAGCGAGGTAATGTGAACGGGGTCCACGCTGGTGCCCATGTAGATATGTCAGCGAGGTAATGTGTACAGGGTCCACGCTGGCACTCGCTTAGGTATGTACAGAGAGGTAATGTGTGTCCTTGCCAGCAGCAGTGTAGGTATGTACAGAGAATTTATTTGTACAAGATCATCGCCGGCGCCCGTATAGGTATGTATTGAGAGACAATGTGTACAGGGTCATGTGGGTATGATCAGAGAGGAAATGTGTGCACTTGCTGGCGTCAGTGTAGGAATGTACTGAGAGGTTATGTGTACGGGATCCTCGTCGGTGCCTGTGAAGGTATGTACTGAGAGGCTATGTGTACGGGGTCCTCGCCGGTGCCTGTGTAGGTATGGACAGAGAGGCTATGTGTACGGGGTTCTCACCAGAGCCTGTGTAGGTATGTACAGAAAGGCAATGTATATGGGGTTCTCGCCAGTGCCCGTGTAGGTATGTACAGAGAGGCTATGCGTATGGGTCCTCGCCAGCGCCCGTGTAGGTACGTACAGAAAGGCTACATGTACAGGGTCCTCGCCGAAACCCATGTAGGTTCATACAGTGAGGCAATGTGTGTACAGGGTCCACACCGGTGTCCATGAAGGTATGTACAGAGAGGCTATGTGTACGGGGTCCTCACCGGAGCCTGCATAGGTATGTACAGAGAGGCTTTGTGTAGGGGTTCCTCGCTGGCGCCTGTGTAGGTATATACAGAGAGGCAATGTGTACGGGGTCCTCGTTCGTGCTCATCTAGGAACGTGCAGTTAGGCAATGTGTACGGGGTCCACGCCGGCGCCCGTGTAGGTATGTACAGTGAGGCAATGTGTACGGGGTCTGCGCCGGCGCCCGTGTAGGTATGTACAGAAAGGAAATGTGTGTCCTTGCCGGCACCAGTATAGTTATGTACAGAGAGGCTATGTGTACGGGATCCTCGCCTGAGCCTGCGTACATACCCGTGTAGGTATGTACAGTGAGGCAATGTGTGTGCGGAGTCCTCGCCGCTACCCGAGGTACAGAGAAGCAATGTGTACAGGGTCTGCGCCGGCGCCTGTGTAGGTATGTTGAGAGAGGAAATGTGTGTCCTTGCCGGCGCCAGTGTAGGTATGTACAGAGAGGCAATGTGTACAGAGTCCTCACCAACAACCGTGTAGGTATTTACAGAGAGCCAATGTGTGTCATTTCAGGCGCCAGTGTAGGTATGTACAAAAAGGAAATGTGTATGGGATCCTCGCTGGCGCCTGTGTAGGTATGTCAGTGAGGTAATGTGTACTGGGTCCACGCTGGCGCTCGCGTAGGTATGTACAGAGAGGTAATGTGTACGGGATCCTTGTGTCACGGCACCGCCAGACTCAGGGCCTGCTGTCCCGCCTCGGCCAGTAGGAGGCGCCGGACTATCACATCACCGTCAGACTCAGGGCCTGCTGTCCCGGCCTCGACCACTAGGAGGCGCCGGACTGTCCTATCACCATCTAACACGTGGCCTGCAGTCTCGGCCTTGGTCTCTGGGAGGCGTTGTGCTTCAACCCCGAGTGATGGCGGCGATAGTCATGAGGCTCCTGCGCAGGCGTCCGCTGGACGCAGGCTTCGCTCCTCGGTCAGTCATGAAGGGGCTGGTGCATTACCATCCAGCCTGGTCCTGGGGGCGGTCCGGATGACATCATCAGCCCACGGGCCTGTAAGGGATGACCTGATCCCTCAAATACCTTGGGACTGCTCTTGCAGGCCGCCGGATATATTCTTGGTTCCCCTGCGTGTTACTGTGTGAATTACTGTTGACTGACTCTGACTTTTGCCTGGACTTCTGACCCTTCTTCTGCCTAACGATTCTGTACCTCTGCGACTCTCCTGGTTTATGACTCTGACTTCGGCCTGGATTCTGACTCTGCTTCTGCCTAACGATTCTGTACCTCTGCGACTCTCCTGGTTTATGACACTGACTTCGGCCTGGATTCTGACTCTGCTTCTGCCTAACGATTCTGTACCTCTGCGACTCTCCTGGTTTATGACACTGACTTCGGCCTGGATTCTGACTCTGCTTCTGCCTAACGATTCTGTACCTCTGCGACTCTCCTGGTTTATGACACTGACTTCGGCCTGGATTCTGACTCTGCTTCTGTCTAACGATTCGGTACCTCTGCGACTCTCCTGGTTTATGACTCTGGCTTCGACCTGGTATCTGTCTTTGCTGCTGTCTACCGTTGTTATACCATTTTTGCCCGGCTGGTTTAGTCTCGGATATCATTGCCTTTGTGTCCTGTGTTGGAACACCTTTCTGGCGACCGTCCTGCTCTGGTCATTGCTCCTATTCAGACAGCACCTCCTGGGCTCTGCTATAAATCCAGATCCCTGTATAGGGGTAAAGGGTATCAGTGTTTCCCGGGGTGTTGTCCGGCTGCAGCCCAGACCGCAGGCAGACGTCACACCTTGCAGGCGCCCGCGTAGGTATGTACAGAGAAGCAATGTGTGTCCTTGCCAGCAGCAGTGTAGGTATGTACGGGGAAGCTATGTGTATGAGATCATCGCCGGCGCCCGTATAGGTATGTATAGAGAGGCAATGTGTACAGGGTGCACGGGCACCCATGTGGGTATGTACAGAGAGGAAATGTGTGTACTAGGTGGCACCACTGTAGGTATGTACTGAGAGGTTATGTGTACGGGATCCTCGTCGGTGCCCGTGAAGGTATGTACTGAGAGGCTATGTGTATGGGGTCCTCACCGGTGCCTGTGTAGGTATGTACAGATAGGCTATGTGTACGGGGTTCTCACCGGAGCCTGCATAAGTATGTACAGAGAGGCAATGTGTATGGGGTCCTCGTCGACACCGATGTAGGTACATACAGAGAGGCAATGTGTGTACAGGGTCCTCACCGGTGTCCGTGAAGGTATGTACAGAGAGGCTATGTGTACGGGGTCCTCGCCGGAGCCTGCGTAGGTATGTACAGAGAGGCAATGTGTATGGGGTCCTTGCCAGTGCCCGTGTAGCTATGTACAGAGAGGCTATGTGTTAGGGTTCCTCGCTGGCACCTGTGTAGGTACATACACAGAGGCAATGTGTACGGGGTTCTCGCTCGTGCTCGTCTAGGTACGTGCAGTGAGGCAATGTGTACGGGGTCCACGCCGGCACCCGTGTAGGTATGTACAGACAGACAATGTGTACGGGATACAGAGAGGCAATGTGTACTATACTTGCCGGCACCAGTATAGTTATGTACAGAGAGGCTATGTGTACGGGATCTTCGCCTGAGCCTGCATAGGTATGTACAGAGAGGCAATGCGTGCGGGGTCCTTCCGGCGCCTGTGTATGTATGTACTGTAGTGCAGCAAGGTGGGTGCAGTGTGACAGGCAGTGACCCCAGGAAAAGATAACAGCAAAACGTGTTTAATTTTTCAAACTCATGCAGTGTACAGCACACAGTATCCTCTGGATCGCAGCCGGGAAACAACATAGTTCATAAATGTGTCCGGTTGCCATAAATGTGTCTGGTTGCCGATGGCAACTGTACTATCGTATATGGGGTGCTAGGAGTTCGCTCTGTTGGTTCTGTGCTAGCTCACACAGACGGAACTTCTGCAGAGTCGACTGCTCCGTAGGTTGCAAACTCGAAACTGACCAGCTCAAACTCTAAACTAGAATCTGTGGCCATGGGCCACTTGCAAGAGGAAACGGACTAGCCCGACTACCTTCCTGCAGTCCATTTAAAAAATAAAAGATCATACTGGGTTTTCCTGAACAATTCCTTGGCCAAACAACTTGACCAGGTTCACGCTTACTTTTATTCTGCCTTGTGACTCGCAGGCGTCCTGCTGTGACCACAAGGCCCTCCAGGGGATCTAATACGCTTCTGAGCGCATCCTGGAGGACACATAGCAACCCTCGCAAATGACACCAGTCACTGCCTTACATATCCCCCCTCTGTTCAAACTTGTGGGGTTGAACATTTGTCACCATACATCTGCATTTCCCTGTGACTTACACGCCCAATGTTCTACGGTAAGATTAAAATTTTGCAAACACAGGAACCAACGGGTGACCCGCGCATTTCTCTCCTCGGTGTTCCGCATCCAGACCAAGGGTGAATGATCTGTTACCAAGTGAAATGGTCGACCGAGCAAATAATAACACAGGGACTCAAAGGCCCACTTAATGGCCAGGCACGCCTTCTCCACTACTCTATAAATTTTTCTCGGCCGCGGTGAGTTTCCTACTTAGGTAGGAAACTCTCCGTCCACCTCCTGCGACAGGTGCTCCTAGGCCCACATTAGAGGCATCTGTCTGTACAATGAAGTGTTCCTGAAAGTTGGGGCTAATGAGGACAGGCTGTCCGCACAGCGCCACCTTCATGGATTGGTACGCCTCCTCCACCTGGGGATTCCACCGAACCATGACCAACTTCTTTCCCTTGAGGAGATTGGTCAGGGGTGTTGTTCTCCCTGAAATATTGGGTATAAACCTCTGGTAATACCCAATGTTCCCGAAAAACGCTCTCACCTGTTTGGCGGTAACAGGTCAGGACAAGTTCTAAAGATGATGATGTCAGCTAAGTATGCTTACACATACTTCCGATGGGGTTCCAGCACTATATCCATCAGCCTCTGGAACGTGGCAGGAGCCCCATGTAGTCCAAAGGGCAGGACGACATAGTGGTAAAGGCCCTCTGGTGTTATGAAGGCGGTCTTTTCCTTGGCCGACTCCGGAGGAGGCACCTGCCAATAACCCTGGTCAGATCGAGCATGGTGAAGTACTGGGCCAGACCCAGTCGCTCGATTAGCTTGTCCACCCGGGGCATTGGGTACAGGTCGAACTTCGACACTTCATTTAGTTTACGGAATCATAACAATCCATCTGGCTTCGGGATTACTACAATTGGGCTAGCTCAGTCACTCCGGAATTCCTCAATTACTCCCAGTTGGAGCATTTGTTTTACCTCATGGCTTATCTCCAGGCCTCGGGCCCACAGTACGTTTTCATTCGTACCCTTACATGAAGCTCGGTGACAATGTCATGCTGGATGAGATACGACTGGGTAATCCCTAGAATACATCCGTATTCTCCTGGATCAATTTCCGCACCTCTCACCGCTGTTGTTTCAAGAGGGTGTCTCCTATTTTTACCTCTCCATCGACCTCCGTCCAAACCAACATTGGAGGGTCCCCAGATGACACGTCGGGAGTCACTCCTCTAAGCATACACTCCCGGTTCTTCCATGCTCTCAACAAATGTACGTAATATAACTGTTCGGGTTTCCTTTTCCCATGCTGGCAAACTCAGTAGTTTACTTTCTCCACTTTTTCCCGAACTTCATACGGCCCTTGCCACTTGGCCATAAGCTTGCTTTCAGTGGTGGGCACCAAAGCCAACACCCGATATCCTGCTTTAAAGGAGCGGGCGGTGGTATTTTTGTTATATACACGGCCTTGCGCTGCCTGAGCACCCATCAAATACTCTTTTACAATAGGCCTGACAGCTGCAATTCAGTCCTGCATATTGGCCACGTGCTCAATGACACTCTTATGCAGCGTAGATTCCTGCTCCCACGTCTCTTTGGCTACATCCAGCAGACCACTAGGATGTCTGCCATACAGTAGCTCAAAGGGTGAGAATCCAGTGAACGCCTGCGGTACCTCACTGTTCATAGTTCCGTGAGGACAGGGGTATGTTACAGATTCAACTTTGTGTTCTGAGAACGCCAACAAAGTGGTGGAGCAGTGAGACGTCTGCTCCTTGCTGCACCATCCAGCTCCCCTGTGCTATCTGAGGCTCCGCACAGGAGGTGCGAAGACATCACTAGAAGGCACCTGCTGTTATGTGTGAGGCTCAATATGAATGAGGGACACCAGAAGGTATGGGGGGCACTGGGGCCAATAGAATGTATGACGGGCACTGGGGGACATCAGAATGTATGAGAACTGTGGGCGCATCATTATGTATGAGGGGCACCAGAATGTATGACAGGCACTGGGAACAATCAGAATGTATAGGGGGCACTGGAGATAATCAGAATGTATGAGAACTGTGGGGGCATCATTATGTATGAGGGGCACTGTGGGGGCATCATATTCTATGTTGAAGAACCTTATTTGAGTCATCACACTGTGATGCGGCGCCATGGAAGCATCACACTGGGAGCCATGACAGCTGATGTGTAGTGGATGTGAACATTCCGGGGCCTTACGTATAAAGCAATATTCTGGCTCCATGCCATTTTCTCCTGTGTAGGACTGGATCTCCATCTTTTCCCCGGACACATCAGATGCTTTCTTCTTCCTTTTTCTCTGGGCGTTCCTGGACCCAATATTAATAACATAACCCAGCGCAGGGACGGGCGAGATTGATGACACGGTGTAGCTAGGGAGGCAGCTTTACCAGAGACTGGCGGTGACTAATAGTCCGTCAGATCGCCATGAATCTAATTAATCTGCCGCTTAGTGTTCTGTTTTTATTTCAACATATGATTAACACCTTCACTGCCACTTTGCCATCCAGGGTGTAGGGAAAGTCGAGTACACATTTCTGAAAATTCAAAATTGTGGATGATGTGATCTGTGTGTGCCTATCAGTACACTCTCCCCACCCGATGGCTAGCCAAAATCTGTCCATCTATCTATCTATCTATCTATCTATCTATCTATCTATCTATCTTATCTTGAGGCCACCAGAATGGTAAAGCTTTAATTCAGGCACCTGCAGTACCCCCACTGACCACATTGCCATCATCAACTCTTTTCCACAGACATCAATGAAACGGCACCACCATTAACCAAAAGCCCAAATATGGACATTTCTTTATTAATTACAATAACTCTGCTATAAAACCTAGTATAGTAAGAATATTCATATATGTAAGAATAGAATTATATTTTGAAGAAGTATAATGTTTGAATAGACTATACGGTATTATCCCTTTAAGTTCCTGTCCGGACCTGTCGAAACATGCAGTCCTGATCACGGTTGAATGGCGTGTTCTTTCGGAGCCCTTCATCATGCATTTATATACATTAAACTCATTTGTCTATTGAGGCATGACCTCCCCCTTCCTTCCAGCCATGTCTATGTACGAATCCCATGTATAGAGCGTTTAATAGATATTTTACAACCTGCAGCCATGCAGCCCTGTTATTAATCTTACACAAGGGTTATTATCACATAATAACAGTCTCACTTAAGATCTAGCATTATACTGGATAATCTCTCAAGCTCGTGGCATGGGGCTGCTGGGTAATCACCATGCAAAATATGTCAATAATTCATTACTGCGCCTGCTGGAAATGCAGATATGTGACAGGCACACTACCAGAGCCGGCATCAAAATTCAGTAAAAATGTTGGGTAAAAATTAAGTAAAAGTGAAAATTGCTAAATATTTCATTTATGACTCGGTATCTCTGCCATAAAACGGTTTCTCTAATTTGTTGCCTGCGGAGAGAATTTAGATAAAGTCTAAACTTCTGGATCCACAGTCGCAGAATGTGTTCCCTAATTACAAGCATGCACAAAGGGCAGCATACCCCGCCTAATGAGAATCCACAACACCTGGGGGCGCACATGTGGCTGTAACAGGAACCATGAGAAATGCGGCCGCAGAGGGGGTTTAAAGGGGTTTTCTAACTATATAACTTAATGATAGATGGGGGTCTCAAAGTCTCTGATCTGAATGTAGCGGTAATGAGCATGCTCTGCTATAGGCGGAGGGACCAGAGAGCTGGGGGTCTAATCACTGGGGAAACTCATAGTCCCCATGAGAATGTAGAAGTAATGAGCATGCTCTGCTATAGGCGGAGGGACCAGAGTGCTGGGGGTCTAATCACTGGGGAAACTCATAGTCCCCATGAGAATGTAGAAGTAATGAGCATGCTCTGCTATAGGCGGAGGGACCAGAGTGCTGGGGGTCTAATCACTGGGGAAACTCATAGTCCCCATGAGAATGTAGAAGTAATGAGCATGCTCTGCTATAGGCAGAGCGACCAGAGTGCTGGGGGTCTAATCACTGGGGAAACTCATAGTCCCCATGAGAATGTAGAAGTAATGAGCATGCTCTGCTATAGGCGGAGGGACCAGAGTGCTGGGGGTCTAATCACTGGGGAAACTCATAGTCCCCATGAGAATGTAGAAGTAATGAGCATGCTCTGCTATAGGCAGAGCGACCAGAGTGCTGGGGGTCTAATCACTGGGGAAACTCATAGTCCCCATGAGAATGTAGAAGTAATGAGCATGCTCTGCTATAGGCGGAGGGACCAGAGTGCTGGGGGTCTAATCACTGGGGAAACTCATAGTCCCCATGAGAATGTAGAAGTAATGAGCATGCTCTGCTATAGGCGGAGGGACCAGAGTGCTGGGGGTCTAATCACTGGGGAAACTCATAGTCCCCATGAGAATGTAGAAGTAATGAGCATGATCTACTATAGGCGGAGGTACCAGAGTGCTGGGGGGTCTAATCACTGAGGAAACTCATAGTCCCCATGAGAATGTAGAAGTAATGAGCATGCTCTGCTATAGGCGGAGGGACCAGAGTGCTGGGGGTCTAATCACTGGGGAAACTCATAGTCCCCATGAGAATGTAGAAGTAATGAGCATGATCTACTATAGGCGGAGGTACCAGAGTGCTGGGGGGTCTAATCACTGGGGAAACGCATAGTCCCCATGAGAATGTAGCAGTAATGAGCATGATCTACTATAGGCGGAGGTACCAGAGTGCTGGGGGGTCTAATCACTGGGGAAACGCATAGTCCCCATGAGAATGTAGCAGTAATGAGCATGCTCTGCTATAGGCGGAGGTACCAGAGAGCTGGAGTCTAATCACTAGGGAATCTCATAGTCCCCATGAGAATGTAGCAGTAATGAGCATGCTCTGCTATAGGCGGAGGGACCAGAGAGCTGGGGGTTTTATCACTGGGGAAACTCATAGTCCCAATGAGAATGTAGCAGTAATGAGCATGCTCTGCTATAGGCGGAGGGACCAGAGAGCTGGGGGTTTTATCACTGGGGAAACTCATAGTCCCCATGAGAATGTAGCAGTAATGAGCATGCTCTGCTATAGGTGGAGGTACCAGAGAGCTGGAGTCTAATCACTAGGGAATCTCAAAGTCCCCAAGAGAATGTAGCAGTAATGAGCATGCTCTGCTATAGGCGGAGGGACCAGAGAGCTGGGGGTTTTATCACTGGGGAAACTCATAGTCCCCATGAGAATGTAGCAGTAATGAGCATGCTCTGCTATAGGTGGAGGTACCAGAGAGCTGGAGTCTAATCACTAGGGAATCTCAAAGTCCCCATGAGAATGTAGCTATAGTGAGCATGCTCTGCTTTAGGCGGAAGGACCAGGAAGCAGGAGGTTTAATCACTGGAGAGTCTCAAAGTCTCTGATCTGAATCTAGAGGTAACGAGCATGCTCTACTATAGGGGGAGGGTCTAGAAAGCTGGGGGTCCAATCAATGGGGAGTCTCAAAGTCCCCGGTGAGAATCTAACATTAATAAGCATGCTCTGCTATAGGAGGAGGGGCCAGAGAGCTGCGGGTCTAATCACTGGGGGGTCTCAAAGTCTCTGATCTGAATGTTGCTGTAGTGATCATGCTCTGCTATATGTGGATGGACCAGAGAACTGGGGGTCTAATCACTGGGGAATCTTATAGTCCCCGTTGAGAATGTAGCAGGAATGAGCATGCACTGCTATAGGTGGAGGCACCAGGAAGAAGGAGGTCTAATCACTGGGGAGTCTCTGATCTGAATGTACCTGTTGTGAGAATGCTCTGATATAGGTGGAAGGACCAGGAAACTGGGAGTCTAATCACTGGGGGAATCTCAAAGTCCCCATGAAAATGTAGCTGTAGTGAGCATGCTCTGCTATAGGCGGAGGGACCAGAGAGCTGAAGGTCTAATCACTGGGGAATCTCAAAGTTCCCAGTGAGAATGTAGAAGTAATGAGCATGCTCTGCTATAGGAGCAGGGACCAGGAAGATGGGGGTCTAATCACTGGGGAGTCTTATAGCCCCTGGTGAGAATGTACCTGCTGTGAGCATGCTCTGCTATAGGCGGAGGGAGCAGAAAGCAGGGGGTCTAATCACTGGGAAGTCTCAAAGTCCCAGGTGGGAATGTAGCAGTAATGAGCATGCTCTCCTATAGGCGGAAGGACCAGGAAGCTGAGAGTCTAATCACTGGGGGATCTCAAAGTTCCCAGTGAGAATGCAGAAGTAATGAGCATGCTCTGCTATAGGCGGAGGGACCAGGAAGATGGGGGTCTAATCACTGGGGAGTCGTATTCCCCGGTGAGAACGTTGCTGTAGTGAGCATGCTCTGCTATAGGCGTCAGGACCATTACACCATTACAGGTCTTCTACCCATAATTTCAGATACACATCCCCTTACTCTACGGGGAACATATGAAGGTAACTTTTTGGGTGCCATAAAGTAGCCCCGTACTTGGCTTGTCATGTAGATCAGTGGACTAAATTGTCCATGTAGGTGAAGTTCTTCCTATCAACCAATACTAAACAATAGTCCAGTCTGTCTTCAAATTTCTAACGTAAAAATCCTAGAAATCTGGCAAAGATCCATCCTATTCTAGAACTCTCAATATTTACAGTAGCTACAGATTGGCCACGAAGTAAAGCTTAGTGTGCCTGGTCCCCACTACAGCCAGAGACAAGCCTTCTCCATGCCTCCTCTTTCACTTGAACTAGTCCGTAGGACCAGAATTCCCACCTTCAGAGGTTTTCTCCTTATGATGTCAGGTACACCCCCCCCCCCACTCTAGGGGAACATATCAAGTCAAGTTTTTGGGTGCCACAAAGTCGCGCCGCTCTTGACAGGTCATGAAGATTCGTGCTCTATTCTCCATGAAGTTCTTGAAAGTTTTGTGGATTCCAAAGTGAAGGTTTTCTTGTAAAGGACTGGATGACATTTCTTCACTATTTGTACAGATGACGATGGGAATACAATGGGCTTAGGAAGATCTGGGGCAATTTTCATGTACTTGTCAGCTACACACAGATGCCAACCGTTCACAATTGTTTCCAGGGATCTTGGTGGCTGAATTGGCATCTGCTATATTACTTTGGGAAAAAAGACACCGCTCTGTTTTCTTTCTTTCGTTCTCAGTCGAAGACTTAAAATTCCTCAGGATTTTTTTAAGCAAGATGAAATGTTTCTTGAAGTAGACCTGTCACTATACATAAATATATCATTTTTTTTTACCTGGTGTAAACGCTGCTGTTCTCCTGAATCCGGTGTAGTTCTTCTTATATTCCTGCGCATCTCCATTCCTGAGATATGGCCACTTCTTTCTTGTATAAAAATCTATTTTATAGGCAAGTGGGCATGGTGATCAACTATTCACTTTGGGAGTGTTCCAGGGGACCACACCCAGTTGGCTACAATGTCTACATTTTTTGACAGATAAGAGTGGGTTGTATCTCAGGAACGGAGAAGCGCAGGAAGAAAAGAAAAACAGCTCCGGATTCAGGAGAACAGCGGCGTTTACACCATGTATAAATATTGTATTACAGGGATTTCTTGTCATTGAAAACCCGTCTTTATAAACAAAAGAATTCAAAAGACTCTCATGCATTGGAGAACGTTGGTCTACCTAGGCTGACCATCTAATGTATGTGGGACTGACTGATGAGGGAGATGAGAAGGATCAGGAATGTTGAGTTTTATCACTCAGTCTTTTTGTTCTCCCAAGATATAACCCACCTCCAGAAGCGTCTGGCAGCAATTTACTCCACTCTCCCCATTGCAAACATGTGCATGCTCAGCTGTGCTAAGAATACTTGCATAAGGATGCAATGTAGAAATAGCTGTTGGACAACATTTACCTAAGGTGTAGGAGCAGCCATAGCATTCAGAGGGGAGAATGATTATAGAGAAAGTTTCTCATTGAGGAGAATGCAGTGTGTCTATAAATTACATGGACTGCCAATCGTTTTTAATGAAAAATGTGTAATTCTTCATTTCTCCTGCGGAGGCACTGCAGGGATGTTAAACACATGAGGCCAGGTTCATCAAAAGATAATAGCTGGTAACAGAGGATACGGAGAAAGATACCTAGCGAGATACTTTAACGTGAATGTGTTGTCAGAAAATGACCGATTGCTTAAATTTGATTTTTATTTAACATGTATAGTGTAAACATTTTTGGCACATTTTTTAAAAAAAATTTTTCCATACCACAATCTTTTATTTTAAAAAGCATATTTAGCATTATTATTTTACTCATAATTTTAGTAATGGAGTTTTCACTTACTGGGGCTGTTTTTTTTACTCATAATTCCTGTCCTTTCACAAGAGTTTTCAGCACCTTCATGATCATCAGAGGCAGGATTATGATGATAAATAGCACAAATAACACCTTTCTACACAACTGATAACACAGGATCCACCAATCACAAAAGGGGATATCACAGCTCCCCCTTTACAATGATCTTTGCACACGTTCATTAGATGCTTCCATACAAAACATAGGGGCGGAGTCTGTTCATTGCTACTAATGTACATGTGCATTTCCTGAAAGAGCTGGAATTAAAAGTGTAAAAAAAATCCCTATTGGTCAGTGTGAGAATTGCAAGATTACTAATTTTTAATTTAAAGATTGTGATATGAATAACTAAATATTTCCAAAAATGTTAAAAATACATTAAACACAAAAACCTGATTGAAACAACAGAGCATAACAATTGCATAGTATAAGATATGATGGAAATTGCTCCTTTCAGATGTGTCAACCATTAATAATAAAAGAAACAAAATAGGGCGCATCCACTGTGTGAAACCTTTAAAACACAATTGTAATGGTGAGGCAAGGAGAGACTCACCTGATAGGGTTGTGAAACTTCGGTCACAACACCTACAAATGCATGAAACAGCTGCTGCAGTCTGCACAGGGTCCAAAGACTTGTAAGTGAAGATGGCTTTAAGGTGAAATGATACACTGTGCTGCTGTAGGTATAATTCAAGGAACTTTATTGGTGCCTACGCATTTCCTGAGCTGTCCCAGCTCACTTCATCAGGGCATGATACAAGCATGCAATGCAGGAGTTTATATACAATCCAAAGTGGAAAACAAAAAAAAAAAGGGGGCAGGACAAGTAACTGCCACATCAGCAAGGCAATAGTATGAGGCTGGTTTCACACTTGCGTTTTTTTTCGCGGGATTTTAGCGCTAAAAAACGCATGCGTTTTTTTTCCCTATACTTTGCATGGGATGCGCTTATGTGCGCATACACATGCGTTTGTATGCGTTTTTCCGCGCATGCTTTTTTTGCGGTATGCGCTCGGGCGCACAAAATGCATCCTGTTGCATTTTTTGGGCGTCCGACTTGCCTCAAAAAAACGCATGCGCGCGCAATGCGTTTTTTTTACAGCAAGACACCCATTATAAGTCTATGGGTGCGCATATGTGCGCATTGGCATGCTTATGTATGCGTTTTTTTGCGCATGCGTTTTTTTTTTTTTACCATTAGTTGGACAATGGAATTTAGGGGTTTGGGTTAGAGTTAGGGTTAGTTAAGGGGGTTTAGGGCTAGGGTTAGGGTTAGCTAGGGTTTAGAGTCAGGGTTAGGGTTAGTATGGTTTGGTTAAGGGTTAGGGTTAGGGTCAGGGTTAGGGTTAGGGTTAGTATGGTTTGGTTAAGGGTTAGGGTTAGGGTCAGGGTTAGGGTTAGGGTCAGGGTTAGGGTTAGGGTTAGTATGGTTTGGTTAAGGGTTAGGGTTAGGGTTAGGGTCAGGGTTAGGGTTAGTATGGTTTGGTTAAGGGTTAGGGTTAGGATCAGGGTTAGGGTTAGGGTCAGGGTTAGGGTTAGGGTTAGTATGGTTTGGTTAAGGGTTAGGGTCAGGGTTAGGGTTAGGGTTAGGGTCAGGGTCAGGGTTAGGGTTAGGGTCAGGGTTAGGGTTAGGGTCAGGGTTAGGGTCAGGGTTAGGGTTAGGGTTAGGGTTAGGGTTAGGGTCAGGGTTAGGGTTAGTAAAGTCATGGTTTGGGTTAGTGTGAGGGGCCACCTAATGTTGGAAAAAAACGCAAACGCGGTAAAAACTCACTAAAAACGCATACAAACGCATAAAAACGCTGCGTTTTTTTCATGCATGCTCATAAAAATGCTTGAAAAAAACACAGCATTTGTATGCGTTTGTATGCGTTTTTTCAATGCGTTTTTTTGCGGGAAAAACGCGCTGCAAAAAAAAGCAAGTGTGAAATTAGCCTAAAACACATTAAAATAATTGTATTTTAATAGAATATATTAAAACCGCATAAAATAAGAATACACGCTCAAGAACAATAAAAAAGAAAATATATATATTTCTTTTTAAATAGACACGGGGGATCACGGGGTCCAATAAAAAAGTAGTTAAAACCATCCTCAAGGAGTCTAGAACACAGCTCCAAAGTTGAGAGTGTATGGTGTTTTAATCCACATGACCATGGTGACTAGTGAGGAATGGGGTATGATTTTTCGGATCAATTTTAAGATCAATCTATTCTCTTCCAGAATAAAGAGTAAATCCAAAGAGATGTACCCTGAATAACGGATTTAAAAAAATGATTAAGGGCACTTATATAAAAAAAAAATTACTGATTGTAAAAAAGAAAAATATTTTTGAAATAAAGTGCAGTAGTGTTTTAATATTAAATATATTAAATCATAAAAACATGTTAACAATGTAAAAAAAGGGGGGTTGTAGTATTATAAAGAGACACTAGATGGCGCTAACACGAGCTTCAAGGAAGTGTCAGAAGCTTGAAAAGAATACTACAGTTAAAAGAGAGAGCTTTCTGTGTGAAACCAATGTGTGGAATGGAAGGATAAAACAAGATGGTCAGGCTAAACATCCCAATGGAGGGTTCAGTATGCATGGGAGGCAGGGACAAAAAATCTCCAAAAAACAAAATGTACTTTTAATAAAAGACATCAGAAACAATATTTAGTCCAAAGGGTTCCAGAGATTTTAATTTGTAAATCCAGTACACCTCTTTCCTATTAAGTGTCTGGATTCGGTTTTGTGTATTGTCTGGTATCTGTTCAATGGGGTAAATAGTCAGTTTCTTGATGTCACGACCATGTATAAGGTCAAAGTGATGTGACAGACCATGCTTCTGAAAGCCAATTTTAATATTATGTCGGTGGGAATTTAACCGACAATGAAGTGCCTGGGTGGTACGTCCAACAAAGAGTTTGGAACAAGTACATGTAATGATATAGATGACGTGTGAGGGCAGACAAGTGAGGTGGTATTTGATGGGGAATTTTTCTTGAGTGATGAGATGTGAGAAAGTGATAGTCTGATGTGCAATATTGTGACAGCAACTACATTTAGAGTGATGACATTTATAGATGCCAGGAGATAAGAAATTGTTCTGCTTGTGAGATGGAATAGTGAGTCTGCTGGGTGCCAATGTGTTTTTTAAGGATTTAGCCTTCCTGAAGGTTATAGCAGGGTTCTCTGGAATGATTTTGTTTAAAATGGGGTCTCTTAAGTCAGAAATATCCTAGAAAATAGTTTCTTCCACATGTGAGAATATTTTAAAAAATTCTAAACAAGATCTTTTACTGTCCAGAAAACCCACTCCCAAACCCTCATGTGATAAATTCTGTACCAACTTTATCACCACCTACAGTTCACAACACAAATCTATCAGGAACATCATGGAGGGTCTGTGGCATATTGTCAAAAGAGACCCCATTTTAAACAAAATCATTCCAGAGAACCCTGCTATAACCTTCAGGAAGGCTAAATCCTTAAAAAACACATTGGCACCCAGCAGGCTCACTATTCCATCTCACAAGCAGAACAATTTCTTATCTCCTGGCATCTATAAATGTCATCACTCTAAATGTAGTTGCTGTCACAATATTGCACATCAGACTATCACTTTCTCACATTCCATCACTCAAGAAAAATTCCCCATCAAATACCACCTCACTTGTCTGCCCTCACACGTCATCTATATCATTACATGCACTTGTTCCAAACTCTTTGTTGGACGTACCACCCAGACACTTCATTGTCGGTTAAATTCCCACCGACATAATATTAAAATTGGCTTTCAGAAGCATGGTCTGTCACATCACTTTGACCTTATACATGGTCGTGACATCAAGAAACTGACTATTTACCCCATTGAACAGATACCAGACAATACACAAAACCGAATCCAGACACTTAATAGGAAAGAGGTGTACTGGATTTACAAATTAAAATCTCTGGAACCCTTTGGACTAAATATTGTTTCTGATGTCTTTTATTAAAAGTACATTTTGTTTTTTGGAGATTTTTTGTCCCTGCCTCCCATGCATACTGAACCCTCCATTGGGATTGTTAGCCTGACCATCTTGTTTTATCCTTCCATTCCACACATTGGTTTCACACAGAAAGCTCTCTCTTTTAACTGTAGTATTCTTTTCAAGCTTCTGACACTTCCTTGAAGCTCGTGTTAGCGCCATCTAGTGTCTCTTTATAATACTACAACCCCCCTTTTTTTCCAAAGATTTTATTTGGATTTTAAAATAACAGGCAAGAATAGGGAGAAAGGGCAGTAGAGGAGGGAGGGGGGGAGAGGATAGGGATGGGGAGGGGAAGAAAAAGAAAGAAAAAGGAGGGACATAGGTAAAATAACAATGCAACAATATAACAATATAACAAGAGTGATATTACACTTATAGGGTACATAATGCCCAGGTCACTGGGGGTGTAAAAGGTATAAACAAACGACTGCGAACAAACGCATAACGAGAGATTGTAGGCCAATTAAGGCCAATCGTAAGTGAGCAAATATTTAACAAAGATTAGTAGACGAAATATACAATTAAATGGTAGCGCCTAGAAGTTGGTGGTGAAAGAAATTAAGTTATAGGGGACGGAAAGGCCTTGTCCCATTTGTTCCATTTTTTATAAAATTTTCCAAACTGATTATTAATCAGAGCAAAATTCAGTTCATGTGCTCTATGTTGCTGGGCTAGGTGGAAGATAACCTCTGGATTTGGGAGTATTTTGTTTTTCCAGTGGAAAGTGATGAAATTTTTTGCTACAAGACAAAGATGAATGAATATGGGTTGGAGTGCCAAGTCTAGTTCGTCTAGGTTAAGGGAAAGAAGGGCCATTTGAGGGGTGAGGGTTAAAGTTTTGTTAGAGAGTTTATTGAGAGAGGTAGAGATCCAAGACCAGACTATTTTGACTCTGGGACATTCCCAAAACATATGCAATAGGTCTCCCTTGAAGCCGCAGTCTCTCCAGCAAAGGGGTGAGGATGAGTTTGAAGGACCGAAGTGTGCTAATTTTGCCGGAGTAAGGTACCAATTACTAATAGTTTTAAAGTATGTCTCTTGAAGTGGAAATGAGATTGTGGAGTTGTACGTTTTGGAGAGAGCCTCTTCCCATTGTTCAGGAGAAAAGGTGGATTTTAGGGTTTTTCCCCAGGTAACCATATAAGGGCTTTTTGACAAACTATCGTCGTTATTGAAGGAGTCATAGAGAAAGCCAAGACTCCAAAAGATTTTATGATGAGGATTGAGTAAGACTTTTATGGAAGCATGAGTAAAGTTCATTTTTGACTTAAGAAAAGCGAGGACATTATCTTTTAAGAGGATGAATTCTAAGAATAAGGAATGAGGGACGTTAAAATTTTTTCTTAGCGATGCAAAGTCTACGAAATTGGAGCCGTTGTGGATATCTCCCAATTTTGTGATTTTTAATTCTGGCCAAATAGTAGGGAGGGTTACGTTAGAGAGGCTAAAAATAAGAGTAAGGGTTATGTTTTTTAGAATGGGGAATTTGTGTGACCGTCTGCTTGGTTTGGAGAATTTACACCAAGCTTGAGCAATGTCCAGGAATAGAGGGTGAGCGTTTAAGTTAGGAAGATGATTTGAGATTGCTTGAGTAATGATGTTGCTTAACTATTTACCATTATTTAAAAATAGTTCCAAGTCAAACCAGGCCGGAGGTTCACGTTGGGAAATCCAATGGACACTTTGTTTAATCAGAAGAGTTTGATAATGGGCAATAATGTTGGGAAGGCCCATCCCCCCATTCCCTTTTTTCCTGTATAATGATGAGGAAGAAGTCCTAGCTTTTTTTCCTCCCCACAGGAAGGTTTTGAACAAAGATTGGATGTTTGTCAGAAGTATGACCGGGATGGGCAGAGGGAGGCATCGGAGAACATATAGAATTTTTGGAAGGATGTGTGTTTTAAGGATATAATTTTTTCCCCACCAAGAGAGATTTTTCTCTTTAAAGATTAAGCAGTCTTTGCTTATTGAATCTGTCAAATTTCTCAGATTTATCTTCCCCATAAGGTGGAGATTATTACAGAGGGAAATACCTAGGTAAGGAATCTCTCTGTTGCACCAGTTAAGGGATGTTTTTTCCTTTATTGCATCTGTTTGTTTAGTGTCAAGATTAAGGGGAAGGATGTTCGATTTTGACTGGTTGATTTTGTAATTAGATAGATCCGAGAATTTGTCTAGTTCATTGAAAACCTCAGATGAAGAGTTTTGGGGGTCAGTTAAAGTCAAAATGATGTTATCTGCGAATAGGCTGATTTTGTGTTCCTTATGTTGGGTATGGATACCTTTAATTTTGGCATTGTTACGAATGTGTTCGGCTAAGGGTTCGAGGGCCAAGTTGAAAAGTAGGGGTGATAGAGGGCACCCCTGTCTGGTGCCATTCGAGATAGCAAAGGGGTTTGAGATATAATTGTTGGAGGTTATTTTCGCGCTTGGGTTTGAGTATAGTGCCATAATAGTGGTCACTAATTTTTGATTGAATCCAAATTTGAAAAGAGTGTGTCTAAGGAAGTCCCAATTTATGCGGTCAAAGGCCTTCTCGGCGTCTAGTGATATTAAAGTTGTTGGAGTTTTAGTTGAGTTGGCGTACCTAATAACGTTTATTAATCTCCTTGTGGCGTCTGCGAGTTGTCTCCCATGGGTGAATCCCATTTGGTCATTGGCCAGAAGATACGGGAGAAAGTTACTCAACCTATTGGCTATTATTTTGGAGAACAGTTTTATGTCTGTGTTGATGAGGGAAATGGGGCGATAATTGGTCATTAGTTCAGGGTTACCTTTAGGTTTTGGAATCAGGACAATCGAAGCCTCAAGCATTTCCTTTGGAAATAGCCCCCGGACTGCGGCAAAGTTGAATACTTCTGCAAGGTGAGGAGATAAGAGTTTACTGAAGGTTTTGTAGTATGAATTGTTGAAACCGTCGGGGCCTGGGGATTTGTGGAGGGGGAATTTGTTAATAGTATCTTCTATTTCAATGGGGGAGAAAGGGGCAGACATAAAGGCCAGGTCGTCGGTTGATAAAGAGGGAAGATTGATTGAGTTGAGGTAGTCATTGATATCTTGCGAGTTAGGTTGAGAAGAGGAAGAAGTTGGTTTGAGGTTATATAATTTTTGGTAGAATTGGGCAAATTCGTTAACTATGTCTTGGGGGTGGGATAGAATGCCGTTTTTGGAGGTGGCTACTATTCTGTTGATTCTATTGTGAACTCTTTTATTCTTTACCCTATTTGACATGAAAGAAGTTGGTTTATTTAGTGCAGAATAATATTTAAATTTTGAGGATTTTACTACAGCATCATAAGGAGTGCTGATAAGTGATTTGAGCTTTTGTCTCAGAGTCAAGAGTTCAAGTTGGAGAGAGGAAGATTGGGAATGATGGGCTAGTAATTCGGATTCTTTATTGTGGATTTTGGTTTGGACTTCCAAGATATTCCTTCTATTCTCTTTTTTAATTTTTGATGAAATATCAATGAAAATACCTCTGAGTACAGCCTTGTGGGTGCACCAATTTTTGAAAGGGTTGGTTGAGGAGGATTTGTTATCTAGGAAGAATTGGGAAATGGCCTTTTCTATCTTTTGCTTGTGTAAGGTGTCGTGAAGGATGTTGGAGTTACATCTCCACATATTAGCTTTCTTAAGAGGGGGACCTAATTGAATAAGACTGTGTACTGGTGAATGATCAGAGAAGGACTTTTTGCCTATAGAAACCTCCTGGAGTCTGGGGAGAGTGAACACGTCTGTAAGGATTAGATCAATCCGTGATGCGGACTGATGTACGTCTGAAAAGAAAGTGTACTCTCTTGACGACGTGTTTAGACACCTGAAGACGTCGAAAAGTTCGTTTTTAAAGATCCACTGATTTAGGTTATTTGAGGGACTACGGGTGTGTGAGGAAGAGTCAACAGTGCTATCCGGTGTAATGTTGAAATCTCCAGCAAGAATTAGATCACCTTTTCTAACCTTGGAAATGATTTTCAGGAGCTTGTTTAGAAAGCGAAGCTGGTGCCGGTTGGGGGCGTATAGGTTAACTAGGGTACAAATTTGTTCATTAATTTTGCAGATCAAGATGAGGAATCTACCGTTAGTGTCTTTATGTTCATCTATGATTTCAAAGGGAGTTGAAGAACTTATCATAGTGATTACACCTGCTTTTTTCTGAGGGCCACAAGATGTAAAAATGTGGGGGAACTTTTTGTGGTGAAGGTGTGGATGGTTGTTAATCATGAACTTAGACTCCTGAATACATGCAATGTCAATGTGTGATCTTTCTAGTTCCCTCCAAAGGGAGAACCTCTTCCATGGGCTATTTAGGCCTTTCACATTGTAGGAGGTGAGTTTAAAACTCATGATAGATCTAATTTGGATTAGGTATGGGGATGATCAGTAAGGAGCTATGTAGCTTGGAACCTGGAGCAAATGAATACAATGATAGAGAATAAACCAATACTCGAATACAATCGGTATGTATCGGCAAAAGAAGCAACCTGTAAAGAGAAAAGTAGATTGTGAACAATAAACAGTAAACATAAGCAGAACACTAAATAATGAACTGCTACTAAGCACTCGGGGTATTACACATGGACGGGTAATAATGAAACCCAATGTAAACGTGAAAAGAACCTAGTAGACATTAAAGTTATTTATCATTTTCCAGTAATTTGTCTTGGTCTGGAGATGGATTTTAGAAAATTGGCGCCTTCCTCTGGGGTGAAGACAGGGATAACTTTGCCCTGGTGACGGATTAGGAGCTTGAGAGGGAACCCCCAATTGTACGGGATTCCTTTATCTCTGAGGGCAGAGGTGATGCTGGAAAAGGAGCGTCTAGCATCCAATGTGAATTTTGACAAGTCAGGAAAGACCTTCAGATCACTGTATGGGTCCGGGAATGTTTTTTGGTCCTTTAGGTACTTTAGAATTTTCTCCTTCGTTTGGAAGAAGTGTACCCTCAGGATTGTGTCCCTGGGGATATCAGCTGCTAGTTTTGATGGCCGTGGAAGTCTATGAGCCCTGTCTATCTCGAGATCGGAAGAGGAGAGCTTTGGGATAGCTGTTTTGAAGATATCTTTAATATGGTCAGAGAGATGTTCTGGAGGAATGCTTTCCGGGATGCCATGTATCTTTAGATTACAACCCCCCTTTTTTTTACATTGTTACCATGTTTTTATGATTTAATATATTTAATATTAAAACACTACTGCACTTTATTTCAAAAATATTTTTTCTTTTTTACAATTGGTATTTTTTTTTTTTATATATAAGTGCCCTTAATCATTTTTTTTTTTTTTTATCCGTTATTCAGGGTACATCTCTTTGAATTTACTCTTTATTCTGGAAGAGAATAGATTGATCTTAACAGTGATCCGAAAAATCATACCCCATTCCTCACTAGTCACCATGGTCATGTGGATTAAAACACCATACACTCTCAGCTTTGGAACTGTGTTCTAGATTCCTTGAGAATGTTTTTAAATACTTTTTATGGCACCCCGTGATCCCCCGTGTCTATTTCAAAAGAAATATATACATTTTCTTTTTTATTGTTCTTGAGTATGTATTCTTATTATATACGGTTTTAATATATTCTATTAAAATACAATTATTTTAATGTGTTTTATACCATTGCCTTGCTGATGTGGCAGTTACTTGTCCTGCCACCTTTTTTTTGTTTGTTTTCCACTTTGGATTGTATATAAACTCCTGCATTGCATGCTTGTATCATGCCCTGATGAAGTGAGCTGGGACAGCTCAGGAAACGCGTAGGCACCAATAAAGTTCCTTGAATTATACCTACAGCAGCGCAGTGTATCATTGCACCTTAAAGCCATCTTCACAACCGTTAATAATAACTTGTAGGACTGCAGGAGCTTGACTGGTATGAGCAGCGGTTCACGCCTTTCCCAATCCTCGGATGGCCTCCAGTGGTGCCAGGAATAGAACAATAGTGGAGGATGTAGGAATGCACCGTGGGATTGCGGTATGATTGTAAGCGTACGGCACGGTGACTGAGCCGACTGCATAATGACAGCCTCTCCTTTGAATACACCTGGTGATCTGTATATATTATTTCATTTTGCCGTGTTCGCCTCTTCTATTACCATCCAAATGCGGTTTTGACAGCAGGAGCAGAATGATAATTTTTGGGAGAATGGTGGAGATAAATAATAAAAAAAAAAATTACATGCATGTAATCTCATGCACATATTTACTGTGCGAATTCCTGCAGAGTAGCACAGAGCCTTTTATTACCAAGCAAACCACCACCACTCATTGTCTGATAAGTAAATGTTGTGTAAAATTAAATGCAGGCCTGCCCTGTCATGTCATCAATAAACAGCACAGTCTCCATGTACGCAGTGCTATAAGGAGGCTATGCATATGAGATAGCTATTGCTAGACATGAACATCCGCTTGATTGAGCATGCACGCATTCTTAAATGAGGGGAAGGGAGATGTACAACATTGCCAAACCCCTCTGGCAGCAGCTTAACCCTATCAAGAACCAAAGATATTAGGCATGTCAAAACTAGGTCCAACATCAATGGTGGGTGGGTATTTGCCATAAGTTGACATTTAGGTGGCCCGAAGCACATTAAATGGTCAGTTAGTCCCGTAAAAAAAGGCAGGTTCAGCAACCATTTATGGCCAATGTGCAGTGTATAAAGCTGGGATAGCTGGGATATAAAGCTGGTGCTGCAGCTCAACTCCTGAGCTAAGCTGCAGTACCGGGAAAGGGCACTACACAGTGAATGGAGCTGTGCTGTTCTGGCTTCCTAATCTGTGCTGTTCTGGCTTCCTATGCTTCGCTGTTTCAGCTTCCTACTCTGTGCTGTTTGGCCTTCATACACTGCGTTGTTCCGGCTTCCTACTCTGTGCTGTTCCAGCTTCCTACTCTATATTGTGCTGGTCAGACTTCCTACACTGTGCTGTTCCAGTATCCTATACTGTGCTCTTCCGGCTTCCTACATTGTGCTGTTCTGGCTTCCTACTCTGTGCTGTTGTGGCTTCCTACTTTGTACTGTTATGGCTTTCTAAACTGTGCTGTTCCAGCTTACTATACTGTGCTGTTCTGTCTTCCTACACTATGCTGTCCTGTCTACCTACACTGTGCTGTTCCAGATTCCTACACTGTGCTGTTATGGCTTCCTACATTGTTCTTTTCTGGCTTTTAATACTGTGATTTTCTGGCTTCCTACATTGTGATGGTCTGGCTTCCTACACTGTGAAGTTCCAGCTTCCTCTGTGCTGTTAGGGCTTTCTACACTGTGCTGTTCCAACTTCCTACACTGTGCTGTACCAGTTTCCAACACTGTGTTGTTCCGTCTTCCTACATTGGGCTATTCCTGCTTCCTAAATTGTGCTGTTCCTGCTTCTTATACTGTGCTGTTCCAACTTTCTACACTGTGCTGTACCAGCTTCCTACACTGTGCTGCTCCGGCTTCCTACTTTGTGCAGATCCAGCTTTTACACTGTGCTATTCTGGCTTTCTACAATATGCTGTTCTGGCTTCCTACAATTTGTTGTTACGGCTTCCAACATTGTGCTGTTCTGGCTTCCTACATTGTGCTGTTCTGGCTTCCTACACTGTACTGTTCCGGCTTCCTACATTGTGCTGTTCTGGTTTCCTACATTGTGCTGTTCCAATTTCCTATGCTGTGCTGTGCTGGCTTTTTATACTGTGCTGTTCCATCTTCCAACACTGTGCTGTTCTGGCTTCCTCGTTTGGCTTCCTACACTGTGCTCTTTTGGCTTCCTACACTGTGCTGTTCCGGTTTCCTACACTGTGCAGTACCAGCTTCCTACACTGTGCTGCTCCAACTTCCTACTTTGTGCTGTTCCAGCTTTTACACTGTGCTATACCAGCTTCCTACACTGTGCTGTTCCGGCTTCCTACTTTGTGCTGTTCCGAATTCCTACACTGTATTGTTCAGGCATCCTACACTGTGTTGATCTGATTTTTTACACTGTGCTATTCCATCTTCCTACACTGTGCTGTTTAGGCTTCCTACTCTGTGCTCTTTTGGCTTCCTACACTGTGCTCTTTTGGCTTCCTACACTGTGTTGTTCCGCTTCCTACACTGTGCTGCTCTGGCTTCCTGCTTTGTGCTGTTCCAGCTTTTACACTGTGCTGTTCTGGCTTCCTACACTGTACTGTACTGTCTTCCTAATCTTTGCTGTTTTGGCTTCCTACATTGTGCTGTTCCAGTTTCCTACGCTGTGCTGTTCTGGCTTCCTACACTGTGCTGTTCCGGCTTCTTTGACTGTGCAGTTGCAGAATCCTACACTGTACTCTTCCCGCTTCTTACATTGTGTTGTTCCGGCTTCCAACATTGTGTTGTTCTGGCTTCCAATTCTGTGCTGTTCCATCATCCTAGATTGTGCTGTTCCGGCTTTCTACATTGTGCTGTTCCAGCTTCCAACATTATGCTGTTCCGGCTTCTTACTTTGTTCTGTTCCACCTTCCTACACTGTGCTGCTCCGGCTTTCAACTTTGTGCTGTTCTAGCTTTTACACTGTCCTGTTCCAGGTTCCTACACTGTGCTGTTCTGACTTCCTATTCTGTGTTGTTCCAGCTTTCTAATCTGTGCTGTTCAGGCTTCCCACATTGTGCTGTTCTGGTCTCCAACATTATGCTGTTCCGGCTTCTTATTCTGCTCTGTTCCACCTTCCTACACTGTGCTGCTGTTGCTGCTTCCTACTCCATGCTGTTGTGGCTTTTTACAATATGCTGCTGCGTCTTCCTACACTGTGGTGTTCCAGCTTCCTACTGTGTGCCGTACTGGCTTCCTACACTGTGTTTTTACAGCTTCTTACATTGTGCTATTCAGGCTTCTTACACTATGCTGTTCCGCCTTGCTACTCTGTTTTTTCCCAGCTTCCTACACTGTGCTGTACCAGCTTCATACACTGTGCTGCTGCAGCTTCCTACATTGTGGTGCTCCAGCTTCCTACTCTGTGCTGTTTCAACTTCCTACACTGTGCTGTTCCAGCTTCTTACATTGTGCTGTTCGGGCTTCTTACACTATGCTGTTCTGCCTTTCTACTCTATTTTGTCCCAGCTTCCTACAGTGTGCTATACCAGCTTCATACACTGTGCTGCTCTGGCTTCCTACATTGTGGTGCTCCAGATTTTGAGTTTCGGTGCAGTCGCCACACACATCAAATTGCCGCATGCGAACGCATCCGCATACAATGCATGTCCCTGCATACCCAATGTTAAACATAGGTGTGTAGGGAAACGCTGGACGCATGTGGCAGTGGGCAGAGCGTGGGTGGAGCTTCACGGAGGAAGAAAGGAGGAAGTAGGCTGCCATCCACAGCCCTCCTGAACGCTAGTGTGAAACTAGCCTAAGGATAAATTTTTCATGGTAATGGACTTAAGTTGTAATTGCAGGCACAGCCAGTAGGAATATTATTATATGGAGCCATTTTTATGCCGTTAAATGAGCAGAATATAAGTCTTCTTCAATCACAGCCCTCACAATTATATACAGAACTTATGTGTCAGAGCCTGTTACGATCCGTTATATGGCTCAAGACTTGGCACCTAACCAGGCACCCCAGTCAAAAGGCGAACCTTAGGAAACAGGAACTAAGACTTTATTCTGGAGATGCACCTGGCACGAAAAACTCACGTTCTTGCTCCCAGGAGATTGAGACTGACTGGTTAGATGTCTGGTGGTGCACATATGAATAATGAAACCTAGTAAGTAATTTTAGCGATGCCCCCTCATGGGTCTGAATTTCTCGAGGAAAAAGGGACCCATTTGGCCAGAATAAAAAGCAACACTTTTGCCTAATAAGCCGAGTTTAATGATAACTATAATACTTTATTTCCTCTTTGGAGGCACTGCTGAGGAATATAAACCCATCTACCATTATCTACATGTCCATGCTATCTCTGGTTGATTGGAAGCCCGAAAGCCAATGGAAAACAATGACATGATGCTTTGAGGGTTGCACAAGTAAGCATAAGGCAAGCAGAGACTTTTTGCAAGCAAGTCAACTTTTCCATAAATACGAGAAAGGCAGCCAAGTTGGTTAACATGTATCATAGCCATGATCGGTATAACTGGTGATGAAACCAGCAGGATAAGTGCTGGTCAGGAGAACCTCATGTCTGCCGTCCTTGTTATTAGGGCATGGTCCGGCCGTGAAGCATATGCAGCGACATAACACAACATGCAGAGCAGAGTGCAGTGTGAAAAAAAAGAAATGCAAGCGTCGAAATTATAATAATGGATTCCAGCTTGATGCCAAATAAAAATCAGGCAATGGAAACAACTGAAAATCAATAGTTCTTATTTAGCAAAATCTAAAATTGAGTGCGTTCAGTTTAATGCCAGCGCATAACAATCAGAAAATATTTTAAAAATACCTTCCGGAGTAATATCTATAGATAACATTTTATGCAATGGCTTTTCCAAATTATCTGTAATGCAAACAAAAGGATATAGCAGAGATTACATTCCTAACCGATGGAAATGGTGAATTCTGTAGCAGACAGTAAATCAATACAAAAAGCAACATGAAGATCACCATGATGATGTGAAGGGCGACAGCATTTATTTCCATATTTTTACTTGAGATTTTAAAGTTAGGATGTAGAAAAATTGTGAATGATAGAAGATAACCTGTACAGCTTGTCATGGATCCAATGTCAAAAAGCAATTCCACTGGAGACAACAGCCTTGCACAGGTTCTTATCACCGAATAGCAAAGCAATTCCTCTGGAGAGGGGAACTCTACCCAGGTTCTTGTCACCCAATAGTAAAGCAATTTTTCTGGAGTAGGGGGCACAGCACTGTTTCTCACCACCCAATAGTAAATAAAGGGCCCTGCAGAGTTGCTAACCACCCAATATTAAATAATTCTGGAGTTGAGAACCTTGGCCAGGTTCTTACCACTCAATAGTACAGCAATTCTTCTGGAGTAGAGAGCCCTGCGCAGGTTCTCACCACCCAATAGAAATCAATTTCTCTGGAGTGGAGAGCCTTCACAGGTTCTCATCTCAAAACTGTAAAGCACTTTCTGTGGAGTGGAGAACCCTGCTCAGGTTCTCACCACTCAATAGTAAATTAATTCGTCTGAAGTGGAGAGCCCTGCCCAGGTTCTCACCACCCAATAGTAAATTAATTCTTCTGGAGTGGTGAGCCCTGCTCAGGTTCTCATCACCCAACAGTAAATCAATTTTTCTGGAGTGGAGAGCTCTGTGTAGGTTCTCACCACCTAATAGCAATGCAGATGGGACAAACCAAGACTAGGTTCCCTCCCTACTAATGACCCGATAGATGGAGCATGACATGCCAGTATACCCTTGCATGGGTCAATTTGTCTGCGACACTACACTTGGCAGTCTTCACCACCCAAGGGATTATGTGGATCTGTCTTTCCTTACAATTCTCCTTTGCTTGACATATCCCACAGTGGACTGACAAAGATGACCAGTTTTGATAAAAACATTATTTTTTGATACTCTGTAGGGAGATGTTTTTGCTATATAAACAATTAAAACCTTTAAAAATTCTGGAAAGTTAAGGGTAGACACATCTGTATTTTTATTTTAAGGTGCTCTCCACTAGAGGTGTATAGGAGTATGCAAAAAAAAGAACATTAATCCAAGGTCAATAATGGAGACAATAACTGGAAGGTTGAAGGGACTTAACGTTACTTTATTCCATCTCATCAATAGGTGCAAGATATGCTGTTAAATTTTGTGTGTGTCCCAGCCACTTGAAGGCATTAGTCAATAGGCAAAGTCCACTTCAACCCAGTTTCCAAGTTCAGCACCCATGTCCAAATTGTACCGTAGTGTAATCAAGAGTTTGTTCAGGGATCCTTTAACTGAACCATACTTATGGGGAACCCTTTAAAAAGGAATGATTATGAATCCATCTTATCTACCGCCGCTCATAACAAATTGCTATTTCATACACTTTTCAATTTATATTCTAACAATTATTTGCTATTTATTGCTGTCTGTAGCTTTTTCTTCTAGGCAATTTTCTGTCAATTTCGTTCCTGATTGTCACAACTGTCCTATTCTTACGGCTGATAAGTATTAATGCTTGGCTACTTATTATTCTGACAGGGAACGGGTAAATCTATGTACGGATTCAAAAAATGTAAAGGGATTAACTCTCCTTCACCCACTGAAGAGAAAAAAGCCGAGGCTCACTTCTTCAATTTTCCAAGACTTGGAAAGTCTATGGCACCAACGCAACCAATTAAATAGGCACAAAATGGACGCTGGGGCATAATCATAGGCAGCTGCACATCTGAACTGTGATGTCAAGCATTACAAGTGCAGTTCCTTCCTGGCTATCCTTTATTAGTGACACAAAGAAGAATATATCAAATACTGAAGGCACCCTATTCACAGAAAATGAGATCATTACTTCCTTTTTGAGAGAGAGAGGGTATATTGACCTCTTCAATTTTATGTTTTTTGCTACGTGTTAAGATGATGGGCATGGTACTGCCTCATTTTTAGTTTTCCAATGTAAAACTATCAAAGAGGAATACTGACCCAAAGCATTAAAGGTCATAAATGGTGAAGGCTTCACCTCTGAATACACCTTGCATCTGAAGATTTCTTATTTCCAAAATGACTCTTTGGAGACAACTCGATTATTCGACTTGTGGATTATGCCTTTTCTGCTTCGATTATAAAAGATTAACCATAAATGGTGGTCACATATCTTCTATCAGGAAGACATAATTCCCATTACTCCAATTTGGTAAGACTTTTCATCAAGTAAAAGTGCAGCCAGATCCCTATACCCCATGATGGCCAACTCTCCTTGAACATCTGTGAGGCTCACAAGAAAAAAAAACAAAAAAAAAGACCTTCCAGACAATTTAGCAAAGCTTCCCAAAATCAAACTCTTCCAGAAGATCTTGTGCTCAAGTTTCCAAATGCATATTAAGTGGGAGCATGATTATGTCTGCCTTAAATGTAAGTTGCAGGAGAGCATTTTGCTATCTCAATATTTTTATACATTCTAGAGTTGGGTCTTCGCTTGGGACTCACCTCTTATAGCTAGATCAAAGAGCTGATACTAACTTCCCAATGAATGGTTGACCATGGAATACCATAGTTGCCATCTTTTCTAGAATGTCAGAGAGGTTCCTGGTAAAATGAAAGGTCTAATGTACTTCGGAAAGCATTGACAAATATCTTAGTCCATGCAGAAGTCTCCCAGAACCTAGGGAATGCAGTGGTTTCCCAACATGTTTTTTGTCTTATCACCAGACTCTGATGTCTAGAGGCACATTCAGTGGACACAAATGGTGAGTGGCTTGTAGGAGAGTGGGCATGAAAATGCTGGAGTTTTTGATTATTCTGGTTATAAACATCTTGGTGCATTTTGATGTGTACAACTACCAATTTTGTGATGGGCCTTGATTGTGCTGGCTAGAGCAAGTGACCCTAGTAAATGACAAGCACAATGCAGAATTGTCCATGCTTGGTATAAAGACCCTCAGCAGGTATCACTCCAAAAGTGAGAACTATTAGCCCCTTCAGTGCTACTTGCCTTAGACAGGATGACAGATTTGTTGGGAAAGTAATTCAATATAGCGGTCTGTACAATTCGCCCGGCCTTATTGTGAAAGTGCTCATGAACTGTACTGTTCCCTAGCGATCCCTCCTTCAATAAAAATAATTTATGGCACCATGTTGTCTGTGCCCACAGTAAACACTCGGTTCATTTACAGGAGAGAACACAAGCGCCAGGCAAAAGCAGAAATCTACCTTACGGCCATGTGCACACGTTGAGTATTTGGTGAGCTTTTTATCCCAGTATTTGTAAGCCAAAACCAAGAGTGCAACGGTCAGAGGAAAAGCATAATAGTAACATTTGCACCCCTTCTGCATTTATCACCCACTCCTGGTTTTGGCTTACAAATACTGGGGTAAAAAACTCACCAAATACTCAATGTGTGCATGTGGCCTACTAAGAGGAGTACACCTGAAACCTGCCCTTATAAACAGCCATTCATATCAAAATGAGCTGAGAATCAAGTGCAGCTAATGGCCTTCAAACTGGAGGCTGCCATTTAGTGGCTTGAATCAAAATTTGTAAAACTGATTGTTAAAGCCCCAGCCCTTCCATTGGCCCCCCAACAATCAATACATTCTATTATTTAAAGATGAGCTATTGGAAAAACACAACTTTTTAATCCGACATCCCACTATCTGTTTGTCTTGGAAACTCTGGACCTTCAAAAGTGGAGCTCTATAAGTCACTCTGCCTTGGTGGGATATTTAGATAGAGCAAAGGGGCAGTGAACTTATTTTTTCCCAAGAAGAATTATGTCATATTTTCTTAGTTCCCTAAAGTCCATTTTTTGTCTACTCATTCCTAGTCCTAAATTTCCCCGGCTTCTGTTTCTCTACATTAGAGGTGGAGTTGGTAAATGCCAATACCACCCAAGCATCTTAAAACCAGCTGAAAAGTCTTAGGTTTCAGGTACTCACAGCTTCATCCTGACACACTAAGGCACTTGGGTCACCAACCAGGGACTGTATTGTAAGGAACAATTATTACGAGACTAAGTGGGGGTGGTCCTTGCAGTAAGTTGACAGTTCAGTTAAACAATTTTATTTCCCTCTTGCCTCACTGTCTCCCACACAACTACTCATCTCTTCTCAGTGGGGAGGAGATTAGTGAGTAGCTTCACAGAATACAGCTTGAGGCCAGGCAGTGCAATATCCAAACTCTCCAAAATTTGTGCTGGACTAAGGTGCATAAATCATCATATTGTTTCTTCGCTTGATCACCAAAATATTTGTTCCTTGTTTTGAGGAAACTACAACTTTCAGTGTGCACTAACAATCTCAGACCTTCAGAGCTTCTTGGGAGTTCCATTTGTTTTTGAAAATCTTCTGCGCTCCTCAGGGGCAGGGTAAGAGGAGTGGTCTAATAAAAAAAACTGCATCTGATTTCACCTCTGTATTTTTAAAATGTGGAAGTATGAGTACCATGTGTAAGACTGATGTAAGCATTTTCTTAATAAACATAGGGACAACTTTAGGTAATTATACACATTTCCAAGTTTATCTAATGCTCCTCAAGATTATATTGATGAGATATCTTTCGAAAAAGCATGGCTGCTAGATGTGACAATGTATTGTGCATCCATGCTAAGAATTAAGTACACAGTCACGCCCATATTATGGATCTGCCCATTAAATGTTTAACTCCCAGAATCCTCTGTGCCTCAGGCTCGTCTTTCTTCCTGTCTCTCCCTCACGAGCACTGGTGGGGACAGAAGTAGGTCATGCCATCAGTGCTCTGACATTCGGAGGCAGCTGCCGGGGCCTCATTAGTTGCATTTAACACACACATCACTCCCTGCTTCTCTCGCGACAGGAGACCTGCAGCTTTAATTGTGCTGGATAGGCCTCCCTCTAATTAGAGCAGTCCTATTTACAGCCACCTCATTAACATTAGTGAAGCTCCGATTAAGGACGCTAAAAAGGGCATCACATTTTTTCCCCTTCTTTTATCATGGCTGCTGGGCATTTTAACTACTTTGTTGCCACAAGAGCAGCTCTGCTAATGCGCCATGTGTGGTGTGACATTGAAATGACATTGTCACTACTTGTCTGACGTTCTCGCTTAGCTAATTTCGAGCTGCCTGCCTAGAAATGAATGCCTTTATATACAACATAAGCCTCATTTGCCCAAGGTTACAGATGACACAATTACTAATTCCATCTGTGATAAATCAGGATATCGCGGGAGTATTTTAGTTGTGTAAGTAAAATTTAATTATATTGCCCTCTAGCTGTGATAAATAATAAATACAATGGGACAGAATTGAAGGTGCATAGTGCAGAGGCAAGTTTCCTCAACTTGATTCCAAAAATTGGTAATAAAATTAATGACTGTCCATACGTTAATACATTCCCGGCATTCTCTGCAAGTCAGTGAAATTTAATTCTAGGACTTGGTGCTTATGGATCATCTATTTTTTTTATACCATTACAGGAGCTAGCTACTGCGTCCATTCATCAATTAAAGGTGTTTAAGGACTTTTGTATAAATGCCCTGACTCCACTGATTGCCCTTCATTGTGTACAAGGCATAGCGCCATGCTTAGCTTTTAAGACTTTGGTACATATGATGGGCGTTGTGTCTCCTTCATTATTTACCAGGCGGAATGCTGTATATTCGATATTGCTTAGAGTTGCTGCTCAGTCCCATTGAGTAGAATTGAGCAACAGTACAAGGCACAACCACTAAAAAATATGTGGCACTGTGCATGGTTAACAATGAAAGGACAGACGATCATCATGGGTGGTCTTTTCCATCAGCATGTACGGCCTGGCATCCTGGGTGTCTTGGGAACTTACTAGGCCCCATGTCATCACGTCAGACCTGGTTCTTAGGCTCATGCAACATCATGACGTGAATCGTGGCTCCAGAGGCTCCCAAGCTGCTGAGCCAAGGATGGTGGCACCAAATAATTTCTGTCTGACAGACTTGAAAAGTTCAATTAGAATTGTTCATCTCTACTTAAGGTAGTATTAATGATGTAAGATTTTTAATTTTTTTGTGTAGATCCCTCATCCTTCATTGAGTACACAGTACCAAGTATACATCTATGTGGCCTTTTATCACGGTGTCTGCCATTTTGCATAGCGGCCTTGCTGATGAGTGTCTCAGGTGACTATGATAGTTCCTGTACATTCAATGTCTAGGTCTGTACCTACTTTATGTGACAATGCAGGGCATCGTCACATAAAGTAGACAGTACACTGCACAAAGTATAAATTCATGAGACCTCTTATTGCACTCATAAGAGGTTGTCATTTAGAGTTGCTGCCTTGCTAGAGAGTCGCACGTGCCCATGGCAGTTCCTGTATAGTCAAAACCTGCCCCTGATTCTAGTAAGGGAACCACAAGGTATGGCATTGTCATATAAAGTAGACAGTAGACTGCACAAAGTATAGATTTATGTGGCCTCTTATTGCACTGATATGAGGTTGTCGTTTAGAGTTGTTGCTCTGCTGGAGAGAATCACACGTGCCCATAGCAGTTCCTGAATAGTCAACGTTTAGGCCTGGCCATAATTGTAGTACACTGCACAAAGTGTAGATTTATGTGGCCTCTTATTGCACTGATATGAGGTTATGTCATTTAGAGTTGTTGTTGTGCTGGAGAGAGCTGCACATACCTATGGCAGTTCTTAAATAGTCATTGTTTAGGCCTGGCCCTGATTCTAGAATGGAAACCACAAGACAGGGCATTTTTACATAAAGTAGACAGTACACTGCACAAAATATTGATTTATGTGGACCCTTGTCGCACTGTCATTTCAAGTTTTGCCTTGTTGTTAAGTGTCTGGGCTACCCATAGCAAATTCAGAATATTAAATGTCTAGACCTGGACCATATCCCGTTATACCATAAGGCAGTTTATTGTCACATAAAGAAGACCAGGATGATATGAAAAAAAGCTAGGCCCATATAATGAACATTCCCAGAGTAAGAAAAATCAAGGTTAACTCTCAATTACACGAAGAAGAATTCAACATGCATGGCACAATGCAGCTGTGTAAATCCTATTACGGCACTCTGTGCCATGGCACAATGATGGGGTGAGATTCTTTTCCACCCTGCACCCCCAGCTATGTTAGACCTTTGTGTCTGATTCTCACACTATCATTGGATAACTTATGATCCGTACAGTGTCTGGCAGGCAGGTTTGTATGGAGAGGGAAAGCGTGGTAAATGGGACAGAAAACAGATTCCATTCTCGGTGGCTCCGGGAGCTGAAGAGGGGGCGCAGCTCTTTATAATCAATTACACTCAGTGCTGCCGAAGCTTTTCTGCATTTACTTTATGCTCGGCCTGTCTTCTGTGTATTTATGGGGCTGCACTGTTGCCCGTCTATGCATACTCTTCACTATTCATCATTCCCGCTCCTCTTGTTGCATTGTCATTCTTCTCTGGCTAACCAGAGTCTTTAATCCTTTATGCAGAAGACATCCATTGTTTTAATTTGCAGCTGTTGACTATCTTTCTTGTGTCCACCCCCAGCTCATGTAATAGAAAGGCATTATAACAAAATGACGATCTACCTTATTCCCACCGGCTGTAAACACCTCGTTCTCCGAGACTCTCCCACTACTACCGGGAAGCAGCTTCATCTAACACTATCCATATAATTCCGCACTATTAAGGCTCATTTATTATTTTCTGATAGTGTCATGGCTCCTAAGAGATTCAATGGCTGTTGTGTTGTCGTCTTGATCGTTAAAACTGTCCTATTAAGCGAATAATAGTTCAGAGAAAAAGTGGGCTCTAAAATTAAGCATTGATTAATATTGGCCAATTGTAATGTATTTTCCTATAACTTTCACTTGTTTATACCTGGAAATCCTCAAGAAACTGTTGACTGATCTAATATTCATATTGATTATTTCTAATTAGGACAATATTGAAGATTGTGGTATAATTGCCCCTGTATAAGATAATTAAGAAACGCAAATCATAATTGAACTGTCTATCTTTGTTTTTAACAAGGTTTGCAAGGTCCTCAACTCTTCTCTGTTGACCTCTTCTTGGGGTCCAAGCCCAGTTGGCTTAAAAAAATACTCTATAATCTGGTCTATGTAGCCAAATCGGTGTGGTCCTCGAGAAGATGCCAACAGATGAGTACCACACTCTTGGGGAAGTCTTTTTTTTTTCCTTTTGACGTTATCTCAATATATTGGAATATTTTGTTTTTTATTTGACAGATCTATTTAATGACAAGCTCTCTACATCCATGGAGTCTCCATTGTCCTAGGTAGAGCATAATTCTCCAGACATATCACCTCCCAAATCATCTGCATTTCCCCGCTTCCACCTCCTTTTCCCTCCCTTGATAGATGTCTCTCTTCCCTCCATCCTCTTCCTCTCGCGCACATCACAAATGCTGCACTAAGCTCAGAGGCCTGGTTGAGATGAAAGCTCTTCACAGTCTATGCACAGTGATGGTCCGTGCTGCCACGTTCATTAATTTACTGCCAAAAAACCTCTTTTGGGCGTCTGATGAATGCTTCTCATCATTTACAAACCTGACATGCCAGTCTCTCCTTGATGTGCGAAATTCAGAATAAAAGCGCTCATCACAAAGTCCTATTGCAGATCTAACTCTTGCGGGATCAAAGGTGGGACACGTAAAGGTTCACCACTCTTCTGCAAGCCTTTCTGGTGCATCACGTGTTAAAATTATCTTGAAGACCAGCCACTGAGACTAGTCTAATGAGTTCAACCAACTACAAGGTCTGCTCTGGTGTACAGAAGGTTAAAACCCATAATCCTTTGCTGTAGTAGAGGAACTCACTGACTTTATACTCCCTAAGAAACTGGTAAAGCACATTGATGTGCAGCATATAATAGCTTCTGACATCTCATGAAGAAGCCAGTTTAATGTTTTAAGGGCTTAGTACCAAACAATGTCAGACGTGATTAAATTACCCTACCTGTAAATTTATGACTGTATCTGTTTATAGGTTAATTATACCTTGGAGTAGCAAACCGGGGTTGGTACGGTTGAGATGTGAATGAAGATGACGGTAGCTACAAGGAGGTTGGTAAAAAATAAATGGAAAAAAAGTGAATCACGTGAACTTTTCATTGTTACTGAAAATAAGTTAGAAGGTAGAGCAGGTTTCCAAACCAGATAGAAAATTCCTTAAAACCTAGTTTAGCATTCTTTGGAGGACCACAGTGGCAAGAATTTTGTAAAAAAAAATTACATAATGCTATATTTGACACAAGTTGTCTTAACTATGCCTAAAGCAAAGTATCCAACCACTAAAAATATTTTTCTAAACTTACATATACAAGGTAACGGTTACCCCAAAAAACATCAATTATCTTTTGCAGGGCAAGGCACTTGAATTATGGGCTTCCGGCGATAGTTGTATCATTCTGAGTCAGTTAGCTAGCTGACATTGTTGGAGAAGGATGCGTTTGGCTCCAGTGATTTTTTTATCAATGAGGTCTATCATTTGCTTATTTTGTAATTGGTGATTTACACAAATGGCTATGAAGTTTTCTTTCTTTTTCTGTAAAAAATATTGGAAACCGTTGTTACCAGACACAAATTTTGTTGCATGCCCAATTCCTCTGTTATAATTTGTTGAAAGGAACTCCATGAAATAATACTCAACTCCACAAGTTCATCAATGGTCCAATGGTGACCTACCAAAATGGCTTGACAAATATTTGTCAATTCAGGAAGTCAAAGGACGTCCAGAGCGAGGTTGATGATCAAGTGACATTTCATCTTATTAAAAATGGGAGAATCATTCATAATGTTGACGTTTACTTATGGCAGCTTCCTTATTGGCTGTATGTAGCATAACAACTGATTCTGATGTTTTTTTAACCCCAGAATGAAACAAAATTGTATAGCTCCACATATTTCATTAAACAGCCTGTACAAAATAGGAAAAAAATTGCACAACTTGTTGAATAAAAAACAACTGCAGCTAAAAACATTCCCCAACAGCGTCGGATGGAATATCCATTGGTTCCGCAAACAAGTAAATGTGGAAGTCTATGCTACAAGCAACCCAACCTCTAAAAGATGATTGATGTTTCTTTTTGGTAACACCCTGTATAGCTTTTTGACTAAGAAGGCTGACCATACACATTAGATGGCTGTCTGCTGAACCGTACTTCATTCAACAGCCATCTCAGCAACACTCCTAAACACAGGAGCTCGCTCGGCCAAGTGCCCCTGTGCTGTGAATTAGAAAGTCACTGACTGACCGATCAGATGTTGGCTTATCTCAGGGAGAAGATTTGATCAGCAGTTCAAAATGGAACATAAGCAATCAACATCTCTTCTGACCATCAGTCTACAGAACCTGTAGATATTGGGTTCAGCCGACATTACTCTCATGTGTGTGAGGATTTTAAGAGTACAGGTTCCTTAAGGTTTGTCTCAATTATAGAAAGGTTACAAAGAGAAGGCTGGTAGTGCAATAAGAGACTGCGCTGCTGTGGTAGAATTCAAGGTATCTTTATTGCCAACGCGTTTCCTGAGCCAGTCCCAGCTCACTTCATCATGCCCTGATGAACTGAGCTGGGACTGGCTCTGAAAACGCGTTGGCAATAAAGATACCTTGAATTCTACCACAGCAGCGCAGTCTCTTATTGCACTACCAGCCTTCTCTTTGTACCAAGTCCTTGGACCTCGTGCAGACTGCTGCAGCTGTTTTATGCGATTATAGGTGTTGTGACTTTCACAACCCTATCAGGTGAGCCTAACACTTGCTGTGCACTCATCTACTTTCCATACAGACCTACACATTGGAAGCGCCCTGTCTCCCCCTTTTCTTATAGAAAGGTTAGGAACATACGCACCACAGATTTTGCAAAAGCACTATCATTTCCCTTAGAATGAAAGACATCACCATTGGATCTGACATACATTTTAAGATTTTAAGGCAAAGAATCATAGATGGAAATCAAAATTATCTTCAAGGAGACCATACATACAACATGAATGTATGCCAAACACAACTATTTTCTTAGGTGTAGAATATCAAATAATGTGTATGGGGTGCCAGCTGTGAAAGACATTGGGGGGGAAAGGTTGGGTTTGTTGAAATTCAATACGCCCAATTCTTTATTCTACAAGGAGGTAGGCAATCACTAGAGGAGTCTGACAGAAGCTTATTCATCTCCATCCACTAAGCTCAGATGCATGCTTGGCCAACATGAGTATGCATGTACAGTAAGGGGAGTCAGGAGAGAGTTATACGAAAGAACGGGTCAGTCTGGAGATCTGACCTTGAAATGTCCTTGAATTCTTAGTTCAGAACTTTTTATCAATGTATTTTATGGAATATGAATAGACTGAAGTTAGTCTTTAGCGAATCAAGGACCATAGAGAGCAAAAATTCCCATGGCTTTCTTGTGTTCGTTAATACAGGACAGTTCCAAAGTCAAGTCATAATGCAAAAAACGCCCAACAAAATAGTTCTGGACTTTTAGATCCACTGTATTTATCTTCTATGATAGAGACTTTCTTGCAATGTCTCCATCACAGATGATGGCATGTCTATTCTTCCACTTTTCATATAGCTCTCCTTTTTCCTTTTCCTGTCACTTTTTACTAACGATGGAACAAATTTTTTAGATAATAGGTAAATAATTCAGTGAAGTGAGTTTTTTATCACCTTTTTAAACTAGTCTTCCCACACCCGTAGGGTGATGACCCTCCCCATAACCATAAATGTTCACTGCTGAGTAAAATTCTAATATTCACCTAAGCCTCTGGACATTTCTGTCCCGGCTCAGGTTTTCTATATCAGGAGAAAACAATTTTCATCTGTCAAGAGAAAAAGGTGGTAAAATAAAAATCAGACTTTTTATAGATATCACCTCGGTCGAAGTATGTTATAGAAGAAGCTAGCTGGAGACTATGAGCCATTATTAGCTCATAAAGCTTTTACTTTCCCAATAATTCTTCACCTATAGATTTGGATAGTACAATAACTCTTAATTTTATCAAAGCTACAAATCAAATACATATTTTTTTTATTTATTTTTGGATTTATAAGGTAGAAAAAAAATCCATCTGCAAACACTATGTCAAAACTTTGATAGCTTGAAGACATACCATTACCAAATTCTACAAAGTTCTGGTTCATATCAAGAAGAGAGATTGTTAAACAAGGGAATGATCAGCGATCCTTTCCATAAGGATTCAAAACCTTTTGCACGCTGCGTCCTGGCCCCTTGCATGTTGCTTCCTGGTCCGTTCCAAGTTGCTTCCTAGCTGATGTCCACTGGTAACAACAATTGTGCCCTGTTGCCACCAAATAAGTCATAGTGTTTTAAATAGTTGGCAGTAGAGTCAAAATCATAAAACCACACAACTCAAGATTTACAACGAAAGAAGAGAAAGTGATTTATTGAGGTGTTGCTATACTAGGTAGTACAGCCAACATTTTGGTCCTAACTAGACCATGATCAAGGCCAACCTCTAGTTGGAAGCATCTAGGTGAAAGGTAGAATGCCAACAAATCAGGTGACTTGCACCGACTACCCATACTGGCAGCAGAGGAGCAATATCATATGTTCATATCCTTAATATATACATTGTCTCCTATCTCATCATCCATTACATAATAAGGTACAGCATGTCAAAATGAAGGTTTATGGACCATGGTGAATCTCCACTTGACCACTTTCATGACAACCTGAAAGAATGGTTTCAGAGCGAACCAGTACTGCTGATGGCCCATACTATTCCATGCAACAACGTCAAGAATATCATAAGTACTAATATATCTGGAGAACCCTGTGTCATATAGAAAAGCTACAAAAAGCTAATCAAGAAAAATATCTCATCAGGTTTTTTGCGATAAAGAAAATTTTGATAAATAGTAGACTGAAATGACCTTCATTCACTGTAAACTGTGGATGACATGAATGCCCATATCACTCATAAATTACAACCTGAAATCCTCCTAAAGCTGCCCAAGAGACAAAACTTGGTTCATACATTGTGGCTTTAATTATCTCAAGAAGTGTGAAATGACCAAAATATAAATATGCTTTTGCGCGATTCTGATGGGAGTTGTTCATGCTATTGGTGTCTATACTGTATATGGTCATTCAGTGGTTACAATGTGAAGGTTTTGTCAGAAAGTCATGCTGGTGTCTTACATTTTTTATTAAAAAGTGGTGTTTTCAACAAACCTTGAGAAATGAGCGACTATCTCAAAGCTGTATTAGATTGTCCAAAGCATGAGGAACTTCTTAGAAAGTTATGGCGCCGTAAAAAAGTCCTGTCAAACTAAGACCATCTTTTGAAGTCAACTTTACTTTCATGGCTGAGTAATTGTTTTTGCTCACAATAACCTCCTGAACCTTTAATCAAAATAAGGAGGCATCCATTATTTTGTTCTTCAGTCATAACCAAAGGTCTCCTCTAATGTAGAGTCCACATTGACCAGAAAAGTGTTATACCCTGAGAAGGTAAGCCCTTCCTCCCGACTTCCCAGCCCTCCACCTCCAAAACCAACTTCTCCACCATTACAGATGATTGACTCTCCACTCTACTCTCAAGATCACATCTCACCACCTGTGCACTTGACCCGATCCCATCCCACTTCATCCCAAACCTCACCACAGTCTTCATCCCAACCCTAACCCATCTCTTCAACCTATCACTAACAACTGGTGTTTTCCCCTCAAGCTTTAAACATGCCTCCATCACACCTATCCTCACTCTCTTGACCCATCCTCTGTATCTAGTTATCGCCCTATATCACTTCTCCCCTATGCCTCCAAGCTACTGGAACAACACATCTACCTTGAACTGTCCTCCCATCTCTCTTCTTGCTCCCTCTTCGACCGCTTACAATCTGGCTTCCGGTCACACCACTCCACTGAAACTGCCCTTACTAAGGTCACCAATGACCTCTTAACCACCAAGAGCAAGCGACACTACTCTGTCCTCCTCCTCCTTGACCTGTCGGCTGCCTTTGACACAGTGGACCATTCCCTATTATTACAGACCCTCTCATCCCTTGGCATCACAGACTTGGCCCTATCCTGGATCTCATAATACCTAACAGACCGGACATTCAGCGTCTCCCACTCAAACACCACCTCCTCACCTCGCCCCCTATCTGTCGAAGTCCCACAAGGTTCAGTCCTAGGACCCCTGCTCTTCTCCATTTACACCTTTGGCCTGGGACAGCTCATAGAATCTCATGGCTTTCAGTATCATCTCTATGCTGATGACACACAGATCTACATCTCTGGACCAGATATCACCTCCTTACTAACCAGAATCCCTCAATGTCTGTCCACTATTTCATCCTTCTTCTCCGCTATATTTCTGAAACTTAACATGGACAAAACAGAATTCATCATCTTTCCCCCATCTCACGTGACCCCCCCATCGAACCTATCCATTACACTAAATGGCTGCCCACTCTCCCCAGTCCCACAAGCTCGCTGCCTCGGGGTAATCCTTGACGCTGATCTCTCCTTCAAACCACATATCCAAGCCCTTTCCACTTCCTGCCGACTACAACCCAAAAATATTTCACGAATCCGTTCATTCCTCAACCAAAAATCTGCAAAAACCCTAGTCCATGCCCTCATAATCTCTCGCCTTGACTACTGCAACATCCTGCTCTGTGGCCTCCCCTCGAACACTCTTGCACCCCTCCAATCTATTCTAAACTCTGCTGCCCGACTAATCCACCTGTCCCCCCGCTATTCCCCAGCTTCTCCCCTCTGTCAATCCCTTCACTGGCTCCCCATTGCCCAGAGACTCCAGTACAAAACCCTAACCATGACATACAAAGCCATCCACAACCTGTCTCCTCCATACATCTGTGACCTCGTCTCCCGGTACTTTCCTGCAAGCAACCTCCGATCCTCACAAGATCTCCTTCTCTACTCCCGTCTTATCTCCTTTTCCCACAATCGCATACAAGATTTCTCTCGCACATCACCCCTACTCTGGAACTCTCTACCACAACATATCAGACTCTCACCTACCATCGAAACCTTCAAAAAGAGCCTGAAGACCCACCTCTTCCGACAAGCCTATAACCTGCAGTAACCACCGATCGACCAAACCGATGCATGACCAGCTCTACCCTCGCCTACTGTATTTTCACCCATCCCTTGTAGATTGTGAGCCTTCACGGGCAGGGTCCTCTCTCCTCCTGTACCAGTTATGACTTGCATTGTTTAACATTATTGTACTTGTTTTTATTATGTATACCCCTCCATGGAATAAATGGCGCTATAACAATAAATAATAATAATAATAATATCCCATAATCTAATTGAACAGCATGAAGAAGCCTTTATTCCATCTGCAAACATTTTATTACCCCATAATCCATTTGTTGAAAAGCTCTTCACATATTCTCTCACTCGAAGATGACAGGGCCATCTTCAGTGTCGAAACCGCGGGAGGATTATGATGGGTGGTAAAAGTTGTAGCCAGGGAGAGTATGAATCTACGGCTTTGGCATAAGGCAGACTATAATTGTTGCTGTCTACAGCACACGCGGATCTTGATGAATTTTTTTGCTTGAAGCACGATTAGTAATCTGATAATTATAGAGACCCCGGTGGAAACCTTTTCTGATAGGTCCCTCACATGCTAGGTGGTAAGGAGAAGAGAAGGAAGATGATGGAATGGGTGGGTATGAAAATCCAGAGAAAAGCCAAGAAAAGGCACAGCTGCAGAAAGGAAGAGAGACGGTATAGATATGCAAATGAGAATCACATCAGGATGATTATGGAGACGGGGTGTACCGAAGGGAGAGCGACCACGAGATTGGGAAATTGCAGGGTGGACATTTATAGTATTGCTCCAGGGGATGAAGGAAGGACACTACTGCGCTAAATCGGTCTTCAGCATGAAAAATTTCACATCACCTAATCATATGCCGGCTGATTAGATGTGGGTTAAACTGGCATAACCGTCTGCTGAGAAGCAATCAGCGCCCTGCCTATAAGCCAAGTGGAGGATCTGCGGAGGAATCTACAGGGTCACAAAAACATATCAAATATTTGTAGGGAAGGTTATCCACAATTTATTTCCTTGGATGTACAGTGTGGATTCTTCACGGGTTTACAGGATTGCTGGGATTTTGGTTAACAAGACTTTGTCTGCAGCAGCTGGAGCTGTCAATCAAACCAGCTCCCAAAACCTTTACCCACAATGCCTTGCATCACTTCATACTGTGGTGCAGATAGTGCAACTTATCTCTGCTAAGCCCATCCTTCATGGCTTCCAATCTGTAGAGGGATCTGTACAGATCCCTCTATGGATCCCTCTACAGATCTCTCTACAAATCCCTCTATAGATCCCTCTACAGATCCCTCTACGGATCCCTCTATGGCTCCCTCTACAGATCTCTCTAGAGAGATCTGTAGAGGGATCTGCAGAGGGATCTGTAGAGAGATCTGTAGAGGGATCTGCAGAGGGATCTGTACAGATCCCTCTACAGATTGGAAGCCATGAAGGATGGGCTTAGCAGAGATAAGTTGCACTATCTGCACCACAGTATGAAGTGATGCATAGAGGAATCTGTAGAGGAATCTGTAGAGGGATTTGTAGAGGGGTCTGTAGAGGGATCTGTAGAGGGATTTCTAGAGGGATCTGTAGAGGGATCGGTATAGGGATCTGTACAGGGCTCCATAGAGGGATCTGTAGAGGAAGCTGTAGAGGGATTTGTAGAGGGATCCGTAGAGGGATATGTAGAGAGGTCTGTTCAGGGAACTATAGAGGGATTTGTAGAAGGATCTGTAGAGGGATCTGTACAGGGATCCATAGAGGGATCTGTAGAGGAATCTGTAGAGGGATTTGTAGAGGGATCTGTAGAGGGATCTGTAGAGGGATTTGTAGAGGGATCTGTAGAGGGATCGGTACGGGGATCTGTAGAGGGATAGGTAATTTTATCAAATTCCTTACAAAATGTAAAGAGCTTCAGTAGGTATGAAATATCTGTGTATAATACTGCAGCCAGCACAGAAAGCCAAGAGGACATAGTGCTCATTACCTGCACATCTACAGACGGGCAATCCAGTACTGAAGACAGCATCAATATGTGATTAGTGTACAAAATGGCTCCTCCAGCAGAATAGTGAGTGCAGCTCTGGAGTATAATACAGGATCAGTACAGGATCAGTAATGTAATGTATGTGCACAGTGACTGCACCAGCAGATTAGTGCATAATACAATGATTATATGTAGGTTCATTGACATACAGCTCTGGCAAAAATTAAGAGACCACTTCACAGTTTTATAAAAATCAACTTCTCTACATGTCTGACAGCCAATCCATTCCAGTGTCAGTTGAATTTCAACCAGAGTACACCTCATTCTACTTAAGGAGCTTCTCAATTATGTGATCACCTGAACCAAATCTTATTTAATGAAGGAAAGTATAAAAAGCCCTGCTGGGGTGTTCACAATCCTCGTGCAATAGGACAAGCTAGGTGGCAAAACAAGTGCTAGTAATATCCCAAAAGTAAAAGGAATGAAAAAATAACTTTTAACCATGCCAAAGGAGTTGAAAAGTCTTAAGTGAGGAAAATAAGGCTCAATTCTGGTTTTACTAGCATAGGGATACAGTGAGCGTCATGTTGCCTCCATCCTTAAAATTTCTAAGATGGCAATCCATTACAACAAGGTCAAGCAGCAGATATTGGGGACAATAAAGCTATAGATCGGCAGAGGGCAAAAACGACTCTCCACTGACCTGGATGACAGTCATCTTATTGGAATGTCACTCAGCAACCACAGGATGACATTAAGTTGTTAGGCGTCAGGTTTCTGCGTCTGCTCTGCAGGAATCCAGAGCCTCACATTCTGCGGTCTCCTGCTGTCTTTCTACTGCAGAGGAGATTACTTTGAAGCAGACCGCTCCAGAGACTAAGTTCCTCTGTTCTCCTACTGGGCATGCTCACGAGACGATCTCCCATTGGAGATCGGGAGTCATGTGCCCAGGTCCTGTTCCAGATCTCATTGGTCCATCTCGGAGATCTGGAAGGTCCCGCACGTCTATAAAATGTGCACATGGCCGTTCCGCCATGCGGTAGTATAGACTATACTTGCTAGATGTGTGAATGGTGACGGATGTATGATTCTGTTGACTGACTCATTATAAAACCCCTTCCCTCTGATATTACGTATGTCAATAGGGAATTAGTTTAGCAGTCAGCGCCAGTCAGTGGCAAGCCTTAGGCCACTGTGCACACCGCACCTCTATGCTAGCGTCTGACATTGCGCGTGCGTTCTAGCTTTGTCGTCGAGCGGCAGTGTCCTACGCCGTGCTGCAGTTGCAGCCCTTCTTGGCGCTCGAAGCAGCGATGCCGCACACACGGTAGGTCTAGATGGATGCAGTTCCTCTGTCTTAGGTCCTGCTCCTGTTACCAGATACCGTGTGTGCATTTACCTGAGGCCTGTGACACTAACAGACTCAGCGCTTTTGTATGTTTATGTTGCGGCGCCTCTGTGTGTGAACAGAGCCCGCACTGCACACTTCGGGTGACGTTGAACCCGTGCGCATTATACCGCCATATTGCTCCTCTGTCATTACTTAGCAGCGGTGTAACACCTACTGCACGGTGGACCCCGAGTGGCGAACACACTTTATTATTTATTTTTATTTGGTGTGTTCCGCCGTTCCTAACATTATACTAGCGCCAGGGTCTGGCTAGTAATGGCAGATCAGCAGCAACTCCTACAGTGCATTTGCCAGCTAGAGGGCCGGTTGGCTACTCTTGTGAGTGTTATCTCAGCGGCGAAGTCTTCGGAGGCTGCTGTACAGGTGATCGCAGAGGCGGTTTCACGTACGTCCTCGTCCTCCCACGCACCGACAGTTACCCGCCTCCCGTTGCCCAATAAATTTTCTGGCGATGGCGCCTCCTGTAGGGGTTTCGTCAGCCAGTGCTCTATCCAGCTGGAGTTACTGGCTGCGCGATTCCCTACAGAACGGGCCAAGGTGGGGTTCATTGTTTCCCTTCTGTCGGGCAAGGCGTTGGAGAGGGCTACGCTACTATGGGAGCGTGGTGACCCAGAGGTTCGGACCGCTGCTCAGTTTTTAATAGCTATTAAGCAGGTCTTCCTGGAACCACGGGTCACGCATGACACCACTCTTCAGCTACTTGCTTTGACTCAGGGATCCCTCTCGGTCAGCCAGTATGCCGTTCGTTTTCGGACACTGGCTTCCGAGCTGGAGTGGTCTGACAAAGCCCTCATCCCTGTGTTTTGGAGAGGTTTAGCTGAGCATGTTAAGGTTGCTCTACCAGAGAGGTTCCTGCAAATCTGGAGGAGCTGATTGCCATTGCCACCCGTATTGATCTCCGTTTTTCGGAGCGCGGGCTGTAGCATGCTCAATCCAGATGGAAGGTTACTCTGGCTCCCAACCTCTTTGAACCTCTGGAATCACCCGAGTCAGAGTGTTCACTCCCAGAGCCCATGGAGGTGTCTCGCGCCAATCTCGAGGCGCGTCCGGCATTAAGCTCCACTTACGGCTGCCACTGTCAGCACTGTTTACCAAGATAATGGGGCCCCGCAATGGCCAAACTCTGTGCCGCCAGGCAAGACCCCCCCTTGCCTACAGCCGAAGGTTCTCGCGTGGGCACACGCGTCCAGGGCGGGTGGTCAGTGTGGCTACGTGCAGACCACAAAACTCCTGGCAGGGTCGTATTGGTGGCCGCACAGGGCTCGGGACATTAAAAATATATTCAGGCATGCGCCTCGTGTGCTCGGGTAAGCTTCCATAAACAGAGAGTGGAGACGTCCGCCGACACACCGCGGCGTCTCACTTCAACTTATGCTCCGGGCGGTTTTTCCGCTCCCGTGGTCTCCCACGTGTCCCTTCTTAAACCTGGCGATCTTGCCGCCTCTGATATCTTCCACGTGTCCCGGTTTTCCGTGTCACCTACCGGGACAAAAGACTTGCCTTCGGACAAGTCTGAGGCCTATGCCTTTGATGGGCACAGGGTGGTGGATTGGAAGGCTCAGAGAGGAGGGGGCCCTAGGAGGGGGGTAATGTTAGGCGTCAGGTTTCTGCGTCTGCTCTGCAGGAATCCAGAGCCTCACATTCTGCGGTCTCCTGCTGTCTTTCTACTGCAGAGGAGATTACTTTGAAGCAGACCGCTCCAGAGACTAAGTCCCTCTGTGCTCCTACTGGGCATTCTCATGAGACGATCTCCCATTGGAGATCGGGAGTCATGTGCCCAGGTCCTGTTCCAGATCTCATTGGTCCATCTCAGAGATCTGGAAGGTCCCGCACGGCTATAAAAAGTGTGCATGGCCGTTCCGCCATGCGGTAGTATAGACTATACTTGCTATGTGTGAATAGTGACGGATGTATGATTCTGGTGATTGACTCATTATAAAACCCCTTCCCTCTGATATTACGTATGTGGATAGGGAATTAGTTTAGCAATCAGCGCCAGTCAGTGGCAAGCCTTAGGCCACTGTGCACATCGCACCTCTACGCTAGCGTCAGACATTGCGCGTGCTTTCTTGCTTTGTCGTCGAGCGGCAGTGTCCTACACCGCGCTGCAGTTGCAGCCCTTCTTGGCGCTCGCAGCAGTGACGCCGCACACACAGTAGGTCTAGATGGACGCAGCTCCTCTGTCTTAGGTCCTGCTCCTGTGACCAGATACCGTGTGTGCATTTTCCTGAGGCCTGTGACAGGCTCAGTGTTTTTGTATGTTTATGTTGCGGCGCCTCTGTGTGTGAACAGAGCCCGCTCTGCGCACTTCGGGTGAAGTTGAACCTGTGCGCATTATACCGCCATATTGCTCCTCTGTCAATACCTAGCAGCGGTGTAACACCTACTGCACGGTGGACCCCGAGCAGCGAACGCACTTTATTATTTATTTTTATTTAGTGCGTTCTGCTGTTCCTAACAAAGTGACCTACAAAAGGAATGGCAAATGGCAGCTGGGCTGAAGTGCACGGCAAGAACAGTCTGTAACAGGCTCCTAGAGGCTGGGCTCAAATTATGTATGGCTAGAAAAAAGCCTTTCATCAATGAGAAGCAAAGGAGAGCCAGGCTGAAGTTTGCCAAAGACCATAAGGATTGGACCATAGAGGACTGGAGTAAGGTAATCTTCTCTGATGAGTCTAATTTTCAGCTTTGCCCGACACCTGGTCATCTAATGGTTAGACGGAGACCTGTAGAGGCGTATAAGGCACAGTGTCTTGAACCCACTCTGAAATATGGTGGAGGATCGGTGATGATCTGGGGATGCTTCATCAAGGCTGGAATTGGGCAGGTTAATCTTTGCGAAGGACATATGAATCAAGCCGCATACAAGATTATCCTGGAAAAACATGTAAGGGGAGGCCAGGACTGTAGTCATGGCCAGAGTCAAGCATCTGTGTCCCGACCTTCCCTCACGGAAAACTGTATTCCACTCCTCAGCGTACCTGCATCTCCAGTTTCAGGTCCCCCCGGGCACTTCCCAGGCGGCGATGGCCCCTCTTCCAGGTGACCCCCAGTAATGGAGACACAGTCCAGGATAACTTGAACATTCTCTTTACTTAGTACTTCACACGTTACATCAACAGTTGGCACATCATGGAATTCACTTGTTTCCTCACCTTTCCCTACTTCGCTGACACTTCTGTGTGGCACACGTCCAGATTAGACTGTCTTAGACTGCTCCCCAGATCCTTTCTGGCCTATCCTCGCCATGATGACAATTCCTTCTGCCTGTTTCGCCCCAGACTCGAAATCATCAGCCTCCCGGTTTGGTTGCCTCTGGAAAAGCATCCGGCCTGTCTGTACCGTTCCCGTCGAAGCTCCAACTTCCTTCAACTCCTCACTCCAACCGACTCCTGCCCTAAAGGCGTGTGCTCAAGCTATGAGTCACCACATCTTTCTTCTCCTGTACTGGCCCACTGCGATGATGCCCAATGAACGTGGATAACGTGGGCTGCAGTTAACTAACTTAACTTCCTAAAAATTCCTGTCTTACTACCCCACAGCCCCTCCTATTTTAACCCTCTACAAACTAGCTATGACCTATTCCGTGCACACTAGTATGCCCCCATCTAGTGGCCCCCAAAGAAACTACACTTACCCTTAACTATGAGAACTATAATACTAAGGTGCCCCCCTCTAATGTCCAAAGGGTGAACTTTATTTTTCCTATCTTACACAGTATTATATTACTGGTACATAACACATATACAACATTGTACATAAATGATGACACTGAAAAGAGTGTGTCAGTACCATTGACTATGCAGGGTAATACATATTTTACATGTAGTGGTATTAACAATGACATTACAATAACTAACATATGTAAACAGTTATACATTAAGAACCATTAGGGGAGCAAAGCAAGGTGGTAATCCTATATCACCCCCTTACAAAGAGTTGATTCCTTCTGCTCAGGCAATGTTCCCCTACTCTGAGGACTGTTTTTTCCAGCAGGACAATGCGCCATGCCACACAGCTAGGTCAATCAATGTGTGGATGAAGGACCACCCCATTGAAAACCTCTGGAATGCAATTAAGAGGAAGATAGATACAGTAGTCAGAAGCCATCAAAGAAAGAACTGCTTAAATTTTTGCACCAGTAGTGGCATAAGGTCACCCAAAAGCAGTGTGAAAGACTGGTGGAAAGCATGCCAAGACGCATGAAAGCTGTAATTAAAAATCATGGTTATTCCACAAAATATTGATTTCTGAACTCTTCCTGAAGTAAAACATTAGTATTGTTGTTTCTAAATGATTATGAACTTGTTTTCTTAGCATTATTTGAGGTCTGAAAGCACTGGGATCTTTTGTTATTTTGACCATTTCCCTTTTCTGAAAATAAATGTAAAATTTAGTGCTTGGAAATTCGAAGACATGTTGTCAGTAGTTTATAAAATAAAAGAGCAATTTGCATTTTACTCAAAAATATACTTATAAAGAGAAAAGTCTGACAAACTGAAAAATTTGCAGTGGTCTCTTAATTTTTGCCAGAGCTGTACATTTAAGAGAGTGGCTGTGGAGGAGTACTGGAGGCTTAGCCCATGGTTTGGTAAATTCTCCTTCCTTAGTGGCACCGTCCATGTTTATTTTTTCAGCATTTGTGTTTTACACTTTATGGAATGCAACCAACTCGAAGACGAAATGATAGCAAATATTTGATGTGACCCTGAACAGTGGGAGGCGTAATTCACAGCAATAAAGCTGTGGAGGGGAGGGCAGTCAGGCTGGGATGTGAAATTGAGCTTTTGTGTTTTTGGATGCAGTGACTGAAGGAGACTGTGGGGAGAAGGAGGCAGCGTGCTTCAGAACAGCTGCTGTGTGGGAAGAGCCTGTGTAAGGAGGAGATGTTCAGCATGGCATCAAATATGTTCTATGTATCCATTATGTGTGCTCTGAGCTAGAAGTTAATGAGGGGGGTGGTCATAAACTGCATGCTGGTGGACAATGGGGCAGTCTTGTTGGAAAAGGCATTGTAAATAAAGCGGTAACAGACGGAATCGGTGAAAAAGAAGACAGATCCAAAATATTGAATATGCGACACTTGCATATTGCAAGCGCAACATGTATGGGACCTGACTGTGAGAAGATATGAGAATTTCCTGAGTATTAGAACTTCAGAGAGGCGCTCCATAGTGGAACAATCATTGGAATAAACCCAGATCAGGGAGCTAAGAAATATGCCCACCATGCAGACTCCTTACAAAATCTGGGCTTTTGGGTAGCGAGAAGAGCTGGGATCTGAAGGACTTTAGATGTTGAGGAAAGATGGGGTTTGAAGATTTCTTAGGTTTAAGATGTGCTGAGGTCCAAGGGGTTTTGAGAATTAAAGAGTATTAGGTCTGAATGGTTCTGGGTGCTGAAGAGAGCTGGGGTCTGATGGGTTCTGAGTGTTGAAGAGAGCTGGGGTCTCATGGACTCTGTGTGTTGAAGAAAGCTTGGTTCTAAGGGGTTCTGAGTGTTTGAAGAAAGCTGTGTTCTTATGGACTCTTAGTGTTGAAGAAAGCTGGGTCTTAGCGATTCTGAGTGTTGAAAAGAACTGAAGTCTGATGGATTCTGAATGTTGAAGAGCTCTGGGGTCTTATGGATTCTGAGTGTTGGAGAATTCTCATTTCTGATGGGTTCAGAGTGTTGAAGAGAGCTGGGGTCTGATGGTTTCTGAGTGTTGAAGGGTAATGGGATCTCATGGATTCTGAGTGTTGAAGGGAGCTTGATTCTGATCTGTTCTGAGTATTGAAGTGAGCTAGAAGTCTGATGGGTTCTGAGTGTTGAAGTGCCCTGGGGTCTGATGGGTTTGGGGTGCTATGGAAAGCTAGGGTTTTACATGATAAAGAGTGCAAGGGTGTGAATATTTTTGAGTATTGAATGGGAATTGAAAGGTGATTGGATCTGAACAGTGCAATTAATGTCCACTGTTTATGATTTAATTTAGTTGTCCGAAATCATATGCTTCTTTGGGGCATACTTTGGCATATTAGGGCACATGGACATCATATATTGGTTCCAGCTCAGAATCTCTTTGTATGAACAAAAAAACAAAGCCAAAATGTAAGGGTGACCCAATGTGAATGGTACCCAGCATGCACTAACATTTCATGGATGAATAATGTCATGTAATGCTACTTTTTTCCTGTAAATTAGAGAATCTTCTTTTTAAAGCCAGTTTGGTGGTGTTTTGGGGGGATGACTTATAGGTAAAGTGAGGGGGACAAATGTCTAAAATTATAGTTCTTCGCAACCAGATGCTATTGACACAAGTTATCAAAAGTAGGGCAGCATTAGCAAATTAAATGAAGTGCTTTATAAATGCTGAATGTGACCACAGCATGATGAGATACAACAAGTCAGAAGGTGCAAAAAAGCAGCAGGGTGAGCAATAGTGAAAATTGGTATTAAAATAGAAGTTCGCCAGCCTAGAGATGGCATTGCGTCATTGGGCTGAGAAATATCTGCCGATCTTGTCCTTTTTTTTACACCCTGCCTATCGCTCACCTATATTATATCTGTATGCCTGCTAGATACTCACAAGTCTGTTTATGGAGCTTTGCGCACATTTTTTTTTGCTCTGTAACCTTTGCGTTTTCAAGTTATAATTTTGAAACAGAGCTGTAAATCCAATTTCCATCCGACCCCATATCTGTGTGCGACAGATGGAAGAGAAGACGCCGTGAAATAATGAATTATTCTGATGGACAGTGGTGACATAAAATGACGACCGTGAGCTGATGGCAAGTGAGTGGGAGCGGAGCAGAGGAGCGGAGTCTCTGTAGCAAAGATGGTTCGTGGTGTCATGGTCATAGCAGCAGCTCCAAGGCAGGGAGGAGGGGGGGAATGTAGAGATGAGCCACAACACCTTTAACGAGTCATTTCCTATGTTAAATGCTTTTATTGGGTAATTCATTAACGCAAGTCTTAATGAGTCTGGTAAATATTGAGTGATATCTCTGTATACACAGATCCCCTATTAGAGAATAACAGGACAGGCCAAGAAGGAATACCCACTGTGTCGCATCTTAGAGACAAAAAACACTGGACAAAATGTGAAAACCCCTTGACTAAGTAGGACGAAACATGCTTTAGGGTGGAGGGATAAGTAGATGGCTATCAGCACATGATAAAAGAATATATTTCCTACTTGTTACTTACCTTTTATGTGGTCAGGATGCCAATATGTTAACAGTACAGGATCTGATATATATTTTTCATCCAATTTTTAATTCTGGTATAAATTAATAGTGCTTTACATTGTAATACTGTTATACTGTTGTACTTGAAAATGCTGGATATGGCTTATAGTGCGCTAACTACTTTTATTAGGTAATTCATTAACAAGAGTATCCTTAACGAGCCTGGTAAATATTGAGTAATACAATAACCCTATTTATAAGGTATTGACTAACAAGATAGATTAGCCAGGAATACCTGCTATGCAGCTTCATTTTGTCTGAACTATAAGAAACGCTTATGTCTTTTTACATCAATTAAGACCTTGTGGGGGCATCACAACACAGAACCAGATCCCAATCTGAGGGCTATAAAACTTTCATACTCCTTATCTATGAGCTGTTCCAATATTTATGGCCATAACTGTCCATCACTCTCCCATAATGATAGTTCAGCTTCACGTTAATTGTCTTATCTATTGCATTATTTCTGTGCTGTGTTGTGCATAAATATGTGACTCTTCAGATTTTGTATTAGTCTAGCCTGATGAAGAGACCTGAGTAGTCTGGAAAGCTTGCAATGTGTTACCATCTTTTCAGTTAGCCATTAAAAGGTATCAACCACTGAGGACTCTCAATTCTGAATATTTTTCCAACTATAATTGAAGACTTTCTCTTGTAAAAATGTGAACGCTGTAGTCAATCATTGGCTGCTAATTGGATGCAGCGGTCTTGCGCCATCCCGCCAGATGCTGACCGAAGAAGAACATAAGGGGACATACTACTAAATAAGGAGGAGCTCCACTGCCCACTTGTGAAGAACCCATTTAAGTCTGCTCCGCAATGCCCTCAGACAGAATAAGACCACCCACAATTGGGAAGAGATTGTGTCAGTCCTGCCCCTATTCTGTCCAGAACATGGACATGTTTTCGGGATTAATTTCCCTCATACATAAAAGATTCAAAAGATTTCGTCACAGTTTTGAAAGTAATTGAATGGCAGGATAATTTTCAGCTTGCCTCTATAGATGTGGAAAGTCTGTATACCAGAATTCCACATGAAGGTGGAGTAGACGCAATTAGACAAGTACTGTCGAGTTCAGACAGAGACCCGGAAACGATTAATTTCATTACCGACAGCTTGAAGTTTATTCTTACGCATAATGCATTTCAATTTGATAAAATCTGGTATAAGCAAACAGAGGGTACAGCGATGGGTACTCCTGTCGCTTGCACCTTCGCTAATCTTTTTTTGGCGGTTTTGGAAGAAAGGGTAGTTTATGCAGTCACTAATCCCTTTTTGAAGCATATAAAATTATTTATCCGCTACGTGGATGATATTTTCATTGTGTGGGATGGATCTAAAGAGGATTTTGATTCATTTTTGGTAATTCTTAATTCGAATAACAACATGAACATGAAATTTACTTCAAGATTTGGGGGTTGTGAAATAGATTTTCTAGACGTTAGATTAAAGTTGACCAGTGGAATTTTATATACAGAAATTTTTCGCAAACCTTCGTCTACAAATTCCCTTTTACATTACAATAGCGCACATCCGCATTATGTAAAAAACTCTTTGCCATATAGTCAATTTTTGAGACTTAAGAAATTTAATAGTCACTGTGAGGGTTTTAACAGACAAGCCGATGAACTGCGCAATAGATTCAAAGAAAGAGGATATCCTGACTCTGTTTTAGATTCTGGCCTTCAAAGGGTTAATAATGAGCCTATGACTAATACATTGACAAAAAAATGAAAAAGAGAAACGTTTTGTCTTCAGTTTCACATATAATTCCATGGATAGACATATTAGAACAGTCATTAGACAGAATTGGCATTTGTTGGAAGGGGATAGAGATTTGACAGACAGAGTCAGTAGGGGTCCTTTATTTGCGAGTAAGAGGAGAACTAATCTCCGGGATCTATTTATTAAGAACAGTTTTCAAAATAAACGAATTAATTGGTTGGAATCTAGTACCCCAAAGGGAAACTATATATGTAAGAATTGTTCTTGGTGTTCGTTTAAATTGAGTGGCAAAACTGTAAAAATGGGATCAGTATCCCATGAGGTTACTGAATTTATTACTTGTAAGACTGCTTTTGTGGTGTATGCCCTTTTCTGCCCGTGTGGCTTTTTTTACATTGGGAAAACGATTCGGCCACTTTATGTAAGGTTTAGGGAACACTTCAATTCCATCAGCACAGGAAAGGGGGTTCCCAGACTTATTGAACATATAAGAAAATTTCATAGAGGGAATGCAGAAGTATTGCGGTTTACCGGTTTTGAAAGGGTTTTTGCACCACAATATGGAGGAAATGAAAAAAACGAGGCTAAATGGATCCTCCATACAAAAGCTACAGGACCTTTGGGTTTAAACGAAAAAGTAGACATGTCTGTATTTCTCTGAAGCTGCTATGATTGCTCGTTTGATTTTATGCGGTGTCTGTAACTATGTATATATTTTTTTTATGTTTTGGTTTTTCCGTGATTAAGGATTTTGTAAGACACGTTCAGGTGCAAGGGTGGAGTTTTTTTGTTCACACACGTGATATATATTAGTGTTTCCTCGAGCCTGAGTATGGGACCTGTTGAAGTGCATTGCGCACGAAACGGCTGTTGTCCGTCTTCTTACATCTCTCCTGTGCCAACGCCTATGCATGGTTAATATGGAATAAAGGATTATCATTTTACAAGAACGGTGAGTGCCCTCCTGTTTCTTTTTCAATATGTTTTCGGGATTAGTTTAAAAAAAATTGGTATTGATGGTTTTGGGAGTGGTTTATAGTAAGCTTGCATGAAGCTAGCCTCTTTTGCTTTTCTGCAGAGATGGAAAAGTTTGAGGATGATTTAGCTCAGATGTCTATTATTTTGGCTCAGATGTCTATGTTTTTCAGATGTGATAGCCTGTCAGAAATTCTTCGCCCGAAGCAGATGTTGGATGCAAAACCTACATTCCTACTGCACAGAGAAAACAGAAAGCAAAAACACAAATATCCTGAACTAAAAAGTAAAAAATATACTGCAAATAATGCATAAAGGTAATAATAATAGTAAGGGTATTTAGTAAACATAATTTTGATCATGTGTTAATATGCACTTACATTGTGCATACACATTAACTTACTTTTCTCAGTTCAGATTCGTTTTTTATTTTTTTTATTCCTACTGCACAGCAGCTGTTTGGCGAAACAGGAGAACAAAAAGAGAGGTTTCATAGCTTTTGGGTGAACAAACAAAAATGTTTCTTGTTATGGTTGCAGAAGGTTAATAAAGCCATGACCATTGTCAAAATTAATGGTGCTGACTATTTAATTAAATGGGTTTAAGGGCTGGCGGTTACAGATTCCCTGCTGTCTTAGGCCGGTTTCACATTTGCGCTTCAGGGCGCAGCGACGGCCTGCGCACGTCCGCCGCTAAGCCCCACCCCTGCCGCGCCTCCGCCGGAAGCTCCGCCTCCGGGCGCATAACGCTGCATGCGTCATGTGTCGCCTATCTTTATCACTGAGGACGCAGGCCATGCGCAGTATGCGCTTTTGCGGCACCTGTGTCCTTTTGACGGTGCGCCGACCAGCGCCAAACGCAACCTGTTGCAATTTGGTTGCGCTCGGCGCACCGTCAAAAGGACGCAGGTGCCGCCAAACGCATACTGCGCACGGCCTGCGTCCTCAGTGGTAAACATAGGGGACGCATGCAGCGTCATGCGCCCGTAGGCGGAGCTACCAGTGGAGGTGCGGCAGGGGACGGGGCTTAGCGGCGGCCGTGCGCAGGCCGTCGTTGCGCCCTGAAGCGCAAATGTGAAACCGGCCTTAACTGGGAAGTGACTAATGAGTAGATTCTGCTGTAAGAGTGCTTCCTATCTTGCTTGGCATCCATTGAAGACAAGGAGGTTGTCACGTTGTCCTATTCTGGTATCACACAATCAACAGCGAGACATGAGTGAACAGTCCCAAGGACCTTTATTACATGTAAACTAAAAGGTAAATGAAACAGTCCACCATACAGAGGATAAAATAGTATAGGAACACGGATACAGTCCAGTAATGAGATGAGAGTCACAATCCTCCTCTTAGACATCAATATGGCAGTGCGGTTCCAGATACTTTTCCGTATAGGCTCCTTCAACAGCATTTCCAGGGTCAACCAGGTTCCTCCAAGTCTCTCTGGGGTGCTTGCCTTAGCATCAGCATCCCACTAAGGATCTATGTAAGGCTGGTTTCACATTTGCGGACAGAGGGCTGCGGACTTCCTCCGTGAAGCCCCGCCCCCGCCACCTTCGGTTAGCTCCGCCTATTTCTGCATGCGGCTTCATGCGGTCTGCGTACCATATCTTTAACATTGGGTATGCAGGCCGTGCCGCAGTATGTGGATGCCACCGCATGTGTCGTTTTGACGGTGCTGCGGCCCGCGTAGAACACATCATGTAGGAATTTTATGCAGGCGCCGTATTGTCAAAATGACGCATGCGGTGGCATCCGCATACTACGGCACGGTCTGCGTACCCAATGTTAAATATGGGGTACGCAGGTCGCATGAAGTCGCATGCAGAAATAGGCAGAGCTGACCAGAGGAGGCACTGCAGGGGGCGGGGCTTCACAGAGGAAGTCCGCAGCCCTCCGTCCGCAAATGTGAAACTAGCCTTACTTGTCTCTCTCCTTAGAAGGATAAAAAAATTCCTCTTTATAACCACATTTGTGTTTTAGGTCATACACTACAGGTCAGGGAGGAGGTGGTCGGGGCTTATCTCTCATTGTTTGAAGATTTAATCAATATGCATAGTTTGTCCTCTGCTCTGCAGGTCAAGAAGCCACAAGGTCCCACACAATGGTCAATCAACATATTATCAGATGTCGATTGTTCAGTTATCTTGCGTCCCTGTCTTGCAAAGATAGCAGACAATACTCTATAGGAGCTTATATCAAAGGCAAACCCCAGCCATTCAAAAATATCAAGAATCATCTTTGAAAACTCATATGATAACAGTCTATGGTTCTTTACCTACTGAAAATAGATGTCTGAATAATTAAGATTAAATGCTGTATCGTCACATTAGAAGAGATAGATAGAATGACACAGAGCAACAAGACAACACTCCTAAAATCAGTAAAAATATCAACATAGACAGTATAATACCCCACACCATACCATACCATTACTGCAGCAAGCTACCTCTCCTCCATAGATGAGGCAGGATAAACATTGCACTACAGTAGTGTACAATTTTGGACAACATGGTGATAGAAGGAGTAGATGCCCCTTGAGGCATATAAAGAAGGCTAAAGCAGCAAACTGTTATGACTCACAAAAATCATCCAGCTTGGCGTGTGCCTGGTCTGTACTGAAGCGCAGGCTGTGGGTGACTGAAAAGAAGTAACTCATCATGGTGTTAGTATTTTTAGCATATTTTTTTCCTATACTATGAAAATATGCAAATTGTACATATTGGGCTATGCTACAAATAGTTGACTTACAATATAGTGACCTAAATATACAGTATTTTCCAGATATAGCCCATTACTCAACTCACAAGGTGTGAAAATGGACAGAATGCCACTCAAGCGCAGCGGCTTATAATACGTCTGGCACAGAAATCAGCTGAGCCACCAGAAAAGAGCAAGCTTGATTACTAAAATGGGGCTCGGCATCCCTGAGAGAGTGCGTTCCTCCTTTTCTCTGCCCAGAGGGATTGTGATAATGCGTTTGAGTGGCTCAGAGCAGGGAACATGTCACCGTCTCCTGTTTTAGCCCTAACAAAACTGCCGCTTGGCAGCGAAGGGATGCCCTGTGCTTAGGGAGATGATGCAGCTGTAGGGAGGGCTGAGAAGTCCTGGAAGAGAGAGGGTGAAGAACATACTCCGCAGACAGACTAAGGCGAGAACGGGAAGTGGATGACTAGTACATCTTAACAATTCAATATAGCCAAGCTAAATCTTTAATTGATGCGTTTTTAAAATATTTCTTTTGACATTATATGTACTATGGCAAGGATAAAATGAAACATCCCTAGACCTACAGAGCAACATCTATACAAGGCATCTCTTAGAGTCAGCATTACATATACAGTCTATTGATTTCAATGGAAGCTATGTAATACTTCAGTTTGCCACTAGCGGTGCTGCAGGGAAATGTAACACTTTGCAGACTACAGCTAATTGCTATGGGTCACTATGCTAAGCTTGGATCCTTTTAATAAAAAGAGCTTGCCAATCTGGCCAACAGCCCTGTAGGCTGGTTTCATACATCAAACAGTTACAGTCCGCAATGTTCGGACAGACCAAGGGTCTACGAGGCTGTTAAGTTTGGATTAGAAGACCGATAACTTGTGTGGAATTCTTGGTCTGTACAAGGACCATGAATGTTGGATGTGTGAAGCTGATCTTAAGGTGGTGAAGCCTTCAGGGACAAAATCATTGACTCTCTATGTCAATACTGTCTGAGTAAGAAGAAGTGAAGCCAACATTGTAACATTTCTTCAAGAGAACCTTTAGGGCACATGGACAAGAGAGGCCATCTGCTCCAGGTATGGAGGATTCTGAGCAATTGTGTATTACACAGAGCCCAATGGATTCAATGGAACCCATTTTACAGGTATATGTAGGCAGTTTGCAAAACTTGTGATACAGCTCAACAATGGTAGAGACAACAAATGAAAGTATGTCCTTCAGATAAGACAACACTTTTACCTCGTGGTACAGCTCACTGTTGGTAGACCCAAAAAATGAAAGAAGGTTCTTCTGATGGGACAATACTTTTACCTGGTCTTAAGGTCCATCAACATCCATATTACATATTTTATGAAATTGATAAAAAGGGTCAAAGAACTGTAGCAGAGATGAATCCATCCAGACAATACCCACCAGGCATAACATCTATGAACAGCTCTACGTTGTATCATACAAGGTTATATCTGCATAACCCCAGCAGAACACAAGGTAATCTATTGTCTATGTCTTTCATACATCCAAAATATAACCGAATCAATGGGTTTAATTAGCTCGGCGCTCGATTTCCAATACCAATGAATATAGACAAATCTTTATATACTGTACATATATATGAGAACGATGGTGCGAACAAGATAATAAAGACCCAGCTCCTACAACCAATGTGATTAATGCTTAAGATCTCAATTCTCGTTTAGATATTCAAGGTTTCCTACCTGCAAATCTGCCTAAACACATAGTCAGTGTGTAAAGGTAGCCATACCGGATGTCATCTCAGTTTTCCCAGAGACAGAGACAGTACAGAAAGAGTCATGGAATAACCTAAGAATCTTTTGCTCATAACTGACTCACTAGAAATGTGTTCTAATGGTGCCCAGAATGTAAATTGTTGACCATAGTAGATGACTTTTAAGTTGGCTATGGTGGATATAAATCGGTGACAACTTACCATGTAAGACTCCCTCAGCGTTTTGTTCCCTCAAGTTGTAAGAATTGGCACTGCTATAGTAGTGCGTGGTTGAACAATCTGAGCATGGATGTTCATGATGGGAGGCCAACAGATATCTGATGTTTATGGCTAGCTTAGACGGACTATTAGCACCAATGCCGTAACTTGAAGCTCATGTTCTGACAATTGTTACTGGTCTATAATAGTATTGGTCCTTTCATATGGACCAAAGGACCTTTTTGGCTAACCAAGGCTACAGGGCCTGGATGCAACTGCAACCCCAGCAGCCATGATGGTTATGCCCCTGCTATAAACCACATCAGATGTTGCATGTCTCAATCACAACACAGTTGGGATGTCGGTTCAGAAAGGTCATCTGACAGTCAAGTTTTCATATAGACCTTCAACTGACAAGTGTTTAATGTATTGTGGGTACACAATGGAGACTGTCAGGGTATTTCACTCTGGCACTGACAGCTAGGGGGCATCCACAAGAGCCACTGCCTTCACCAAGTATTTAGTTGCAAATCTAGAAAAAAATTAACTTAGGTATTCTAGATCACAACCCAACAAACCTCTTCCTACCTGGAGACATCCCTGGTGTTTCTTCTGATTAGTAGGCCATGCAACACGCCGTGACAATAACGTTGTACTGGATTTACTAGTCAGAAAAGATGTTGGAGAATGGATGAGGTCTGACAGCCAGAAACTGTTGACGTGGCCGCCTCTGGCCAGAAGGTACATGGTGGGTTCATTGTCCAGACTTCTCGCTGGGATTTACTGTGACTGACATGTCCTGATTCAGTGTTATGCCACCACTATGGACTGTGACAAGGTCACACACATAATTCATGATAATGGCACTGCCATTGTAGTCCCGCCTGTGCTATATATATCCTAAATATTGTCTGTGGTAAATACTTATATAGTCGTTTTCCCGGATGAAGTGACTGATGTCATCTAGTCTTTCCTAAGAATATTATGTGCCACCGGCAATGGTAGCTGTACAATAGACCCTGAGCGCATCATAGGGGCAGACATGTCTACACGACCCACTACATGAGGGAGAAATATGTCAGTTTTTCTTATTTTATGTACAGCAATTAGTAATTATTCTGCTAATTAGTGGAACTGTCTTGAGCCAAATTTCTGTCTTCGCAGCATACTGAGCTCAGTATAAAGAAAGGTAACAGGATACTCGGGGACCAGATTCTAAACGGATCATTGCTGACCCCTGTTCATCCTGTAGGCGGCACCATTGTTTATGAAGCGGGTTTATGGTCACTGATTGTTGGTATTATTTGAGCGGTGTATGGTGGTATTTCACGAGACTTCTACTTAGTAACTGTATACAGTAGTAAACTGAGTGTGAAAAGCCTTATTTATGCCATTTAGGCAATGAATGGTACTGTTATATACACACATTAAAGGGGAGTTATCACTTGCCCAAAATATGTATTTTTTGTACCTGGTGTAAAAGCCGCTGTTCTCCTGAATCCGGCGATGTTTTTCCTTTTTTTCTTGTGCCTCTCTGTTCCTGAGATATGGCTATTTGTTCTTTGTATCTAAATCTAGTCATTTTATCCATCAGGGCGTGGCCAACATGGAGACGCCCACAAAGAAGAGAAGAGGTTAGCACCCACTTGGCTAAAAAGTACTAGATTTATATACGGGAAAGAGGAGGCCATATCTCAGGATCAGAGAGGCGAAGGAAGACAAGAAAAACATCGCCGGATTCAGGAGAACAGCGGCATTTACACCAGTTACAAAAATAACATGTTTATGGCATGTGACACCCCGTTTAGTAGTGTATGACCATATGCTATTGGTGAGGCGCCATCAGAAATTAATAAACGGGACATTGTTTAAGGCAAAGTCAGCCCTGCAAAGCTCTGTGCAGGCAAAGACTCATCTTGAAAACAGGTTATCTGGTCATGGGCTACTAAAACACAGCAGCTTTTTCACCTAACAGCGCCCCTCTGCACTCAGTACTGTGTAGGAACTGCATCTCAGCTCTATTCATGTAAGTGAGGCTGGCCATTTTCTGATTGGCTCCTCTTTTACTTCTGTATGTCACACCACTACGATCAGTCAATTATGGCATATACTAGCAATATACCATCACTCACTATGGTGGGAGAAAAATGCACCGAGCCTGCTTTACAATGCAGTCACACAGCCCTAAAAGTGATTATTTGGGATTGAAAAGCAATTTTTCAAGTAAGAGTGTTAAGGTACTGTCACACGTAGCGATGTACCAGCGATCCCGACCAGCGATATGACGCGGTCAGGATCGCTGGTACATCGCTAAGTGGTCGCTAGTGAGCTGCCACACAGGCAGATCTCACCAGCGACATCGCTGGGGACGGGGGTCGCTACTTACCTGTCACACTAGGCGATCCCGCGTCCTCCCGCCCGGCTCCACGCGTCGCTCGTCTTCACAGCAGGAAGCGCCACAGGAAGCTGACGACGAGAAACAGTCCTGGACGTTCTCGCGCGATCAGCGATAACCAGCGGGGGAGCCGGTCGGAGGTAAGTATCAGACACAGAGATATCGCTAGCAATATCGCTATAACGTCACTAGTTATAGCGATATTGCTAGCGATATCTCTTAGTGTGACAGGCCCTTTACTCTTGTCCATGGACTGTCCATGATGTGATATTACAGCTTAAGGTACTGTCACACTAAGAGATATCGCTAGCAATATCGCTATAACTAGTGACGTTATAGCGATATTGCTAGCGATATCTCTGTGTCTGATACTTACCTCTGACCGGCTCCCCCGCTGGTTATCGCTGATCGCGCGAGAACGTTCAGGACTGTTTCTCGTCGTCAGCTTCCTGCGGCGCTTCCTGCTGTGAGGACGAGCGACGCGTGGAGCCGGGCGGGAGGACGTCTGACAGGTAAGTAGCGACCCCCGTCCCCAGCGATGTCGCTGGTGAGATCTGCCTATGTGGCAGCTCACTAGCGACCACTTAGCGATGTACCAGCGATCCTGACCGCGTCATATCGCTGGTCGGGATCGCTGGTACATCGCTAAGTGTGACAGTACCTTAAGACTCCTGCACTTTAATAAAAACAAGCTGCAATACCAGACACAGCCTATGACCAAAAGTGGCACTGTTTTTGAATACAAAAGCACACTAATTTGAGGACATTTTTTTTCCTTATTTTAATGTGCACATTTTTTATCTTAAAATATTTTTTTTATGAATGGGTTTCATTAAAAACGTTGCACCTTTTGCCTTCTGTAGCCTCTGTGTTGTGCTGGCTATAGAATGGATTTACTAAGAATCCATGAGTGAGCTCAATCTGATGGTCCAACCGGAGAATTTCTGTTTTCACGCAAGTTATTTGCTTTTTGGCTTCTTTTTTTGCTATTTTGCTAATCTCAGCTGATTTATGACCACCGACCACATCAAAGTTGAATGTGCAGAGAAACAGAGAGTCTGGGAAAGCAAAACGGTGTAAAATTTGTAATGAAATTCAATTGCAAAAATTATTTTTAGCCTTAAATACATGCATTTAACAAAAAATAAAAATCCTAGAGGTGGACAAATCATGGACCCGGAAAAGCCATATACTGGTGGTCATTAACGGTCTTACGACTCATTTACAAAAAAAAAAAAGAAAAAAAATCTGATAAATAACATGGTTGCAGGAAACCTGCAAAGTACATAAAATGTACAAAACCAAATCATTCATAATGCATTTCCACTAAAAAAAACAGCGTAGAAAACAAACAGGCGGTGATGTTAACCGGGAGGAAACATACAGATGTGGGGGGCCAGAGGTCAGGCTTCGCTGTCAGAATATATGACTATCTGAGCATGAAATGTGTGAGAGACAGCGGGTGGGAAGACAATGGCAAGCTGAAGGAAAACAAGGAGGTGGCAAAAACGGGAGGCATGGGCGAAAACTATTAACCCCTAAACGATCGGGAGCATTCTGGGTTTTTATGACGAAATACAATTTAAAGGGGTTCTATAATATGGATAATCAGTTTCACATGCCCTATTAGGATTTATGGACATTGTAATAAAAGGTACCCCTATGTAGAAAATTCCTCAATGAACACATGAGCCGCCATCAATTTCCTTTTCTCCACCCTCTCTCTGTTATTGCTTAGCATTAAAGGGTTATTTATTACTGGGCAACTTAAAAAACTTAGTGATCATTGATGATCAAACCACTGGAATCACCGCCTATACGGAGGACAGGGATCTGACATGCCCTGATGGAGCGATGCGTTGGCCATACATCACAACTGGTGTAAACGCCGCTGTTCTCCTGAATCCAGGGATGTTTTTCTTTTCTTCCTGCGCCTCTCCGTTCCTGAGATATGGCCTATTCTTACCTGTATATAAATCTTGTCTTATTAGTCAAGTGGGCAAGGTCCTCTGGGAGACGCCCACAGAAAAGACTTGTGGACCACACCCTCTTGGTAATTAGACTAGAATTTCATACAGTAAAGAGGAGGCCATATCTCAGGAACGGAGAGGCGGAGAAGAAAAAGAAATACATCATCGGATTCAGGAGACCAGCGGCATTTACACCAAGCAAAAAAACATTTAAGAAAAGTGATAAATTCTTGTTCAGCTTCATTCCTATTTACAGCTCTCCAGGCATCCCAGTCTAATCTTCCATACATAATGACCGCTCCTCCCTCTGACCCTGAACTTTGCAATGGAAATATCCCCTGGCCGTCGCCTCTCTATTTAATGAAAAGTTATGGATTTTTAATGAGGGTCCTAATTAGACAATGAAAGCCACAGAAATTACAGGCGAGACCATTATCTTTTATTAGTGGCGCTCGCTCGAGAGAAGCGCGCATACACAGGGTGCTCTCTACATAGAAATTTTTTTTTATGCCTCTGTTGTTTTAATCACATCTCGGCCATCCGACCGGAATTCAATTACTGGAATTTGCTAACTAATGTCTTTTTTAGGCTGTTTCACAGAAACTGGGAAATCTCGGGATTAACCCATCAGATGACAAGTAGTCAAAACAAGTTAGATGGACTATCTGATGGGACATTAACCTGTGCTGGACTTATGTTGTATGTCATTAGTGCTGTAGAAGCATGGGGGTACTTACAGTCTTTAAAATTGGACACCCACTGTAAATGGGGCACTACAGCTGTGAAACAGAGCCCTGTGGCTGTAAATGGGGTCACTGTGGCTGTGAAGGTGACATTGTAGCTGTGAAGGGGGCACTGTTGCCTTGAAGGGGGAACTCAAGCTGTAAATGGGGACACTGTAGGTGTAAAGGTGAAAGGTGACACTGTAGCTGTGAAGGGGGTGTAAAGAAACAGGATTGTATCTTGATTAACCAGATGACTATTTTGAGGAAACCAAGACGAATATGCTGGTATCTATACTTTTGCTTGTGTAAGCCTGTAATAGTGACTTGTAAGCTGATATTTTATATTACATAGTGTGCTCTTATCTTTCATGACTAAAGGGGGCATTACACATAGCGATATCGCTAGCAATATCGCTAAAGCGTCACCAATTTTGTGACGCAGCAACGATATTGCTAGCAATATCGCTACATGTGAGACTTACCTCCGACCGGCTCCCCCGCTGGCTATCGCTGATCGCACGAGAATGTCCTGGACCGTGGACGCGTGGACGCAGGCGGAGGATGTCATCATAGGGGGGGTGGCTGACAGGTAAGTAACGACCGCTGCTGCGTCGCAGCTGAGATCTGCCTGTGTGGCAGCTCACTAGCGACCATTTAGCGATGCACCAGCGATCCTGTCCGGGTCATATCGCTGTCGGGATCGCTGGTGCATGGCTAAATGTAACGGGGCCCTAAGGATGTTTGCTGATATGCTAATTATGCATTGTATTATGGAGCCAATTTGTTGACTTCAAAAGCAGAAAGGGAAAAACTGTGTAAATAGATTAAATAATCAAATAATGCTACATTGAGAAAAAAAGTATTTAGTCAGCCACCCATTGTGCAAGTTCTCACACTTAAAAAGATGAGAGGCCTGTAATTGACATGATAGGTAGACCACAACTATGAGAGTCAAAATAAGAAAGCAAATCCAGAAAATCACCTATTCTGGTTTATTTTTCAAATTATGGTGGAAAGTAAGTATTTGGTCACCTAAAAACAAGCAAGATTTCTGGCTCTCACAGACATGTAGCTTCTTCTTTAAGAGGCTCCTCTGTCCTCCACTCATTAACTGTAGTAATGGCACCAGTTTGAACTTGTTATCAGTATAAAAGACCTGTCCACAATCTCAAACAGTCACACTCCAAACTCAACTATGGTGAAGAGAAGAGCTGTCGAAGGACACCAGAAACAAAATTGTAGCCCTGTACCAGGCTGGGAAGGCTGACTCTGCAATAGGCAAGCAGCTTGGTGTGATGAAATAACTGTGGGAGCAAATGGAAGGCATACAAGACCACTGATAATCTCCGCCATTCTGGTGCTTCACGCAAGATCTCACCCCGTGGGGTCAAAATGATGACAAGAACAGTGAGCAAAAATCCCAGAACCACAAGGGGGAACCTAGTGAATGACCTGCATAGAGCTGGGACCACCAGAGCAAAGGCTACCATCAGAAACATACTACGCCACCAGGGACTCAGATCCTGCAGTGCCAGTCGTGTCCCCCTGCTTAAGCCAGTATGTGTCCGGGCCTGTCTGAAGTTTGCTAAACAGCATTTGGATTATCCAGAAGAGTACTGGGAGAATGTAATATGGTCTGATGAAACCAAGGTAGAACTAACTGGTATTAACAAAGCTCATTGTGTTTGGACGAGACAGAATGCTGAGTTGCATCCAAAGAACACCATACCTACTGTGAAGCATGGGGGTGGCAAAATCATGCTTTGAGGCTGTTTCTCTGGAAAGGGACCAGGACGACTGATCCGTGTACATGAAAGAATGAATGGGGCCATGTATCGTGAGATTTTTAGTGCAAACCTCCTTCCATCAGCAAGAGCATTGAAGATGAAACGTGGATGGGTCTTTCAGCATGATTATGATGCCAAGCACACCGCCAGGGCAACGAAGGATTGGCTTTTGAAGGTCCTGGAGTGGCCTAGCCAGTCTCCAGATCTCAACCCCATAAAAAATTTTTTGGAGGGATTTGAAAATCCGTGTTGCCCAGTGACAGGCCGAAAACATCACTACTCTAGAGGAGATCTGCAGGGAGGAATGGGCCAGCATACCACCAACAGTGTGTGCCAACATTGTGAAGACTTATAGAAAACGTTTGACCTCTGTCATTGCCAACAAAGGATATTTAACAAAATATTGAAATTAACTTTTGTTAGTGACCAAATACTTATTTTCCACCATAATTTGAAAAATAAATCTTGCAAATCAGACAAGGTGATTTTCTTAATTTGTTTTCTCATTTTGAATCTCATAGTTGCAGTCTACCTATGATGTCAATTACAGGCCTCTCTCATCTTTTGAAGTGGGAGAACTTACACAATTGATGGCTGACTAAATACTTTTTTCCCCACTGTACTTGATCTCATCACCATTCTTCCCCTTTTCTGTGCTGTTGGACTGAAGGATGCTTTTTAAATCTAAAAATAGGTTACAAGCCTCTGTATAAAGAGACTCAGAGACAGAGAGACTGAGAGAGAGAGAGCCAGAGATTCTGCCAAGACATCCATACATCCTAAAGGACCAGAGACAGGACAGCAGCCATTTTACATCATGGCTCTGACATTATCCCGTCGAGACAGCGGAAGGGTGAGACTCTGTAATGTGCACCATCTTGGGGAATTTTTCTTTTCTACGTGTTATCTGCCTGTTTTTTTGTTCAATAAAGCATTGCCGCACTGTTTTACCTTCACTCTGTGTTGTCTGAGTAGCGTTATGCCCACATTAAAGTGAGAGAAGGCGTTCAGTGGGACGATCCCTGGTTCATGCAGTTTTTGCCAGCGGACCGGGGCACCCGCTGACCCCCCGTGACTCCACAAGGGGAACTGTAGCTGTGAAGGTGACAATGTAGCTGTGAATGGGGGCACTGTTGCCATAAAAGTGAGACTGTAGCATTAAGGGGGGCACTGTAGCTGTGATAGTGAGACTGTGCTGTAAAGGGTGGAACTGTAGCTGTGAAAGGGACACTGTGCTATTTAGAGGGCACTGTAGCTGTAAAGGAGGGTGCCGCTGTAACTGTAAAGGTGACAAAGTAGCTGTGAAGGGGCAGTGTAGCTATGAAGGGGGGCACTGTAGCTGTGAAGGGGCACTGTAGTTGTAAAGATGACCCTTTAGCTGTGAAGAGGGCACTGTAGCTGTGAAAGTGACACTGTGCTGTTAAGGGGGCAGTGTAGCTGTAAAGGGAGGCACTGCCGCTATGAAGGTGACGCTGTAGTTGTAAAGGTGACTCTGTAGCTGTGAAAGTGACACTGTGCTGTAAAGAGGGGCACTGTAGCTGTGAAGGTGACACTGTTGTTAAGGGGGTACTGTAACTGCAAAGGTGACACTAGCTGTAAAGGTGACACTGTAGCTGTAAAAGTGACACTGTGCTCTAAAGGGGGCAATGTAGCTGTAAAGGCGGGCACTGTAGCTGTGAAGGTGACACTGTAGCTTTGAAGGGGCACCATAGCTGGGAAGGGGCCACTGGAGCTGTAAAGGTGACACTATAGCTCTAAAGGGGACACTGTAACTGTAAAAGAGGGCACTGTAGCTGTCAAGGGGGCACTGTAGCTGTGAAGGTGACACTGTCGTTAAGGGGGTACTGTAACTGCAAAGGTGACACTAGCTGTAAAGGTGACACTGTAGCTGTAAAAGTGACACTGTGCTCTAAAGGGGGCAATGTAGCTGTAAAGGAGGGCACTGTAGCTGTGAAGGGGCCACTGTAGCTGTGAAGGGGCACCATAGCTGTGAAGGCGCCATTGTAGCTGTGAAGGGGGCACTGGAGCTGTAAAGGTGACACTATAGCTCTAAAGGGGACACAGTAACTGTAAAGGAGGGCACTGTAGCTGTGAAGGGGTACTGTAGCTGTGAAAGTGACATTGTGCTGTCAAGAGGCAGTTTAGCTGTAAGCGAGGCACTGTAACTATGAAGGGGAGCACTGTAGCTGTGAAGGGGCATTGTAGCTGTAAAGGTGACACTGTAGCTCTAAAGGGGACACTGTAACTGTAAAGGAGGACAATATAGCTGTGAAGGTGACACTGTAGCTGTAAAGTGAGGCACTGCAGCTGTCAACAGGGCACTGTAGCTGTCAAGAGGACACTGTAGCTGTCAAGAGGACATTGTGGCTATGAAAAAAGCACTGTGACTGTGATGGGGACACTGATTATGAAGGAGGCAGTGTGGCTGTGAAAGGGGCTCTATGACTGTGAAAGAGGGCACTGTGGCTTTGAAGGGGGCAATCTGGCTGTGTAAGATGTAACTGGATTTCAAAGGAGGTCCTATGAATAAAAGGCATACCTATAGGGTGTGCAAGACCTAAAGTCTTGCAGACACTATATCTTATGTGGGACTAACAACCAGTATCTTAGTTTCATCATGTTGTTTTTTTGAGGGTACGGTAATATGTAGCACTGGCTGTGAAAGGGCTCATGGTCTGTTCAAAGGGGTGCTGTGTTTTTTGGCTGTGATGGTGGCAAGGGTGGCTGTTAGGTGGCACTTAGCCGATGAAGGAGAACTTAAGGTTGGGCCAGAGTCAATAAGAATAGACAGTGACTTTAAATGGGGTCTATGTTAGAGAATGGGGTACAGTGTGTGAGGAAGGTATTGTGGTTCTGAAGGGAACACTACGCTGTTAATGAAGGCACTTCAGCAAAAAAAAAATTGCAAAGCAATAAATTCTACTCAATACTGTAATCCACTCTCCTCAGTTATATTAATATTTCCAGGTGCATTTTTTAAGACTATTCCCTTACACAGGCTGGGGTACTCTGCAGGAAAAGCCCATATGATCATGGCTTCCACCCACCGTGTCATTACGGTTCACTGAAATGTGGTGGTCACACTGCTAATGGGAGAAATAGATGTGTTTCTATACAGACCGACCATGCCTCCTCCTCTCTACTTGTGATTGGAATACAGTACTAGTTAATTGTTTCTACCTGTAAATGATGATGGCACAGAAAGTACTGCCTCCTTGTCTTTTTCTCTAAGTGCACTATAGAGATAGATCATTTGGATGGTTTGGGGAAAATGTAGTGAGTTGCTTCAGCCAATTGGTCCCATCCACATTGCTATTATGAGGGATTTTGTATTGTTAGTAAGTAAGAAAATGCAGAATTGGCCAAAGGGTCATGGATAGGCAGCTAACCGGAGGGAAAGACCGTACGTCCTTCCATCCAAGATACTGTACCATCATCCCATAAACATCAATGTGGATCAAGGTTGATGTTTTTTATAGGGTTCCTTCACTTCTATGTACACCAATGTTTACCTGTAAATGACAGTTCTGCATCCTTGTCTCTGTCTTCCCGACTGAAAGTACAGTAACATGGCATTTCTCACCTTTCTCTTATTTATGTGAACACAAAGAGTTCTGCCTACCTGTGTCTCCGTTATTAGGGCACAGAGAGTACTGCCTACCTGTGTCTCCGTTATTAGGGCACAGAGAGTACTGCCTACCTGTGTCTCCGTTATTAGGGCACAGAGAGTACTGCCTACCTGTGTCTCCGTTATTAGGGCACAGAGAGTACTGCCTACCAGTGTCTCCATTATTAGGGCACAGAGAGTACTGCCTACCTGTGTCTCCGTTATTAGGGCACAGAGAGTACTGCCTACCTGTGTCTCCGTTATTAGGGCACAGAGAGTACTGCCTACCTGTGTCTCCGTTATTAGGGCACAGAGAGTACTGCCTACCTGTGTCTCTGTTATTAGGGCACAGAGAGTACTGCCTACCTGTGTCTCCGTTATTAGGGCACAGAGAGTACTGTCTACCTGTGTCTCCGTTATTAGGGCACAGAGAGTACTGCCTACCTGTGTCTCCGTTATTAGGGCACAGAGAGTACTGCCTACCTGTGTCTCCGTTATTAGGGCACAGAGAGTACTGTCTACCTGTGTCTCCGTTATTAGGGCACAGAGAGTACTGCCTACCTGTGTCTCCGTTATTAGGGCACAGAGAGTACTGCCTACCAGTGTCTCCGTTATTAGGGCACAGAGAGTACTGCCTACCTGTGTCTCCGTTATTAGGGCACAGAGAGTACTGCCTACCTGTGTCTCCGTTATTAGGGCACAGAGAGTACTGCCTACCTGTGTCTCCGTTATTAGGGCACAGAGAGTACTGCCTACCTGTGTCTCCGTTATTAGGGCACAGAGAGTACTGCCTACCTGTGTCTCCGTTATTAGGGCACAGAGAGTACTGCCTACCTGTGTCTCCGTTATTAGGGCACAGAGAGTACTGCCTACCTGTGTCTCCGTTATTAGGGCACAGAGAGTACTGCCTACCAGTGTCTCCGTTATTAGGGCACAGAGAGTACTGCCTACCTGTGTCTCCGTTATTAGGGCACAGAGAGTACTGCCTACCAGTGTCTCCGTTATTAGGGCACAGAGAGTACTGCCTACCTGTGTCTCCGTTATTAGGGCACAGAGAGTACTGCCTACCTGTGTCTCCGTTATTAGGGCACAGAGAGTACTGCCTACCTGTGTCTCCGTTATTAGGGCACAGAGAGTACTGCCTACCAGTGTCTCCGTTATTAGGGCACAGAGAGTACTGCCTACCTGTGTCTCCGTTATTAGGGCACAGAGAGTACTGCCTACCAGTGTCTCCATTATTAGGGCACAGAGAGTACTGCCTACCTGTGTCTCCGTTATTAGGGCACAGAGAGTACTGCCTACCTGTGTCTCCGTTATTAGGGCACAGAGAGTACTGCCTACCTGTGTCTCTGTTATTAGGGCACAGAGAGTACTGTCTACCTGTGTCTCCGATATTAGGGCACAGAGAGTACTGTCTACCTGTGTCTCCATTATTAGGGCACAGAGGGTACAACCAACGTATTTATCAATGATTTAGGAATATTGCATATCCCTTTACATAACGATGGCACGTTTAGTACTGACTTATGTCTCTTTAAGTTAATAATATAGGCAACCCTGGATTGGTTATTGATGATACCATTATAGATTATTGGATATCGTATAATTAAATCCTATGTGCCTTTCCTTACCCCTGCCTATGTCCTGTCTTCCCTTATATTATTTGAAGTTTATTGTATGTTAAATTGTTAGTTTACGCTCCCTTGCATGGGAGTTCATATCTTGGACTTGGTTTAATAAGTTTCTAAATAAAAATTTATTGAAACTAATAATATAGGCAACAAAGTACTGCTTTCTTGTTTCTCTCTGTAAATGAAACTGGTATAGACAGAACTGTGTTCTGGTCTCTTAATCATGTTAGCACAGAAACTATTGTCTACCTGTCTCCAAAAAACTTGGTGATATTGCATCTTTATATAAATGACGGTGGCACAAATAGTACTGCTTCCTTGTCTTCTTATCATGTGGCACAGAAAGTACTGCCTACCTGCCGCCCAATGATGTGGCCCCTTGCAAAGTCTTCTAAAAGACGATGACACAGATACTACTCACTTACGACTTACTCGGAGTAGGTTTGGTACATAAGTACAGTAGAAACCTAATCCCTACAAGGGACGACACATGACAGAAGAATAACAATTGTTTCCCTGCATAATAAAAATTATTACAACTATACCTTGAACATCATTTCATTACCATTTTCTATATTTCTGCTTGCTTTAATTGAATTGTCACATATGGCAATAGACAGAATGGCTCTTGCAGTATGCAATATTCATGGGATTCTCAGTTTTAAAGCATCAGCAAGAAAAAAACTCTTTATTCATCGGCATCTAGCATAGATCTTCAATACGGTGAGAAAATAATAAACAACGTATATTAAATTTGCAATAAAATATAACCTAAGGCAGGATGAAGGGTTAATTATGATACAAAGCACATAATTATAATGACCAGCCCGCAGGAAGTGTATTGTATATTGTTACTATTGTACCACAATCTCTAGCTGCATTTTTCTGCTTCCAGAATCTTCTCCCTCCCGAGAGCACCACCACCCTGCTTGCAGGTGACACTACTGGCCTGCTTGTGGGTGAAGACTCCATTTTCCTCAGATTGAGTCCTCTTACATATGGTGCATTACTGCAAGCAAATAACAGCTTGCACTGAAACAAAATTTGTTTCTGACACTCCACGCTCGCGTCTGTCATGGAATCAGACAAGTAAAATACAACGGAAAAAACTATCTATGTAAAGATAAAGAGACTGTTATGTTTTTCCTGGATATACTGGTATGTCCAGATTTTTCTAAATGATTGTCCAGGTAAATCCAGAAAAGACCCTAGCTGAAAACTAAGTTGATTTCAAATGAAACCTAGGTTTCAGGAGAAGCTAGCTACTTCCTCGCTCACTGATAACATAGGTCTATAAAGTACTTCTTAGACTTCCCCGTGGGATGGGTGGGAGAGGGAAATATTATTGCTGTTTGTCATTGTCACAGAAAGCAGGGGTGAGGATCCTCTGATGCATTTTAGCTACGGAAAGCTACTTCCTGTAATACAACTACTTCCTGTCCCAAAGACTGGCGCACAAGCAGCTAATTTACCAATATTGCATAGAGTTCGTATACAGGACCAAGATAAAGCTCTCTCGTACAACTCATCACACCCAACCCTACCAGAATTCAGAAGCCTATCAGAAAATGGGAAGACCTCCCGGCTAAATTAGCCACCCATTAGATAAAGATACTTCTTGTAAGACATCTATTTCCTGTCCCACAAGCTGGCAAAGTTTGAAGCTACGCTAAGGGAGAAAGACTTCAGTTTATACTCTAGGCTAAGCTTTCACATACTTGACAACTTTACCTGGAAGGTCCTCAGAAAAAGGAAAGACCTCTGGGATGAATCAGTCACATTAGAAAATGCTAATTCCTGTCGAAATGATGGAAGATGTCTGCAGCACAAGCAGTTAAGCTACAAGAGAAACACTGCATACCACTGGTATTCTAGACTGAGATTAAGATCTCTGATACCTAACAACTCTGCCAGAATATCTAGAAATCTGATAAAATTGGAAGACATCTAGTATGAGTTAGCCCCAATAGAGAAAACTACGTCCTGGCCCTTGAACAAAAGTAGTCCGGCGTACAATCATCACCAAATTATCATCAAAAGATCCTTCACCAAGATCAAACTTTCTCATATTGACTATAGGAATGTCCAAAAGGCTTTCAGAATTTGGGAAGACCTCTATGAAGAATTAGCTAACAAGATGTATTAGCCACATTAATGATACTTCATTTCAAACAGCTACTTCATGTCCCAAAGTCTGAAGAAGTCTAAGGCACAAACATCTGAGGTATTAGATGGAGACTGAACAGAGTTTGTCCCCATGGCTGAAATCAAGCTGTCTCATTCTTTACAACTCTACCTGAATGTCCAGAAGGCTCTTGTCATGATTCCACCACTCAGTGTGGCCAGTGGCAGGTCAGTTGTCCAATCTGGGATAGGGGCATGCTGATCTATCAGTATTGAGATAGATAGCTGAGCTGTCCAATCTGAGGCTTGGGCATGCTGAGCTGTCAGTGTGGTAAGTGATGGTCCAGTCACCCCATCAGTGTGGACATGCAGGTTTCCTACAGATGTCTCCTGTTCGGAGTGATTCCCAGGCTATTTAGCTGGCTGTCTACCTCTAATCTCTACCAGTTGTAGCTCTGCTCAAGTGGTGAGTGTCTGCTCTGTGCTTTACGACCTAGTATTCTGATCTTTGTTGCTCGACCTTGGATTTGCCTTTGACCATCTGTTTGCCTAGATTCTTTGTCTTGACCGTCTTGGAATTCTAACTCTAGACTGTGACCTGACTATGCTTTTGCCTCACCCCTCTGTTTAAAGTATGATGCATTCTTCTAGCTTTTAATCTGTGACTGTTTGAATTCCCCACTTCAAGGCTTTTCCGTGAATAGCATCACATGGATGGATCCTGCTCACACACTTTGTGACCAGGTGGCAAATCTGACACACATGATTCTGAGTCTGGATAAAGAATACCAGAGTCTTGAATTGTTGCAAAATCAGTTGCAGGATCAGATAAAGAGTTTGCTAAAAACTTTCTATAGCGCATCACTGCCGGCAGTAGCTGTGACATTGGTACCGTTTGACGCACAATTGGTCTCCACCGAACCTGTAATGGCCCTCCCTGATAAGTTCATAAGGTTTTTATTGTTAGAGAAGAAACTATTTAGGGAGTTCAGGGAGAGCTGTAGACTATATTTTATAATCGTGTCCCTATTGCGAGGGGACTCTAAGACCTGGGCAGGTCTTGTACCCGTGCAAGTGCTTTGGAAGAGCGAAACGGCAGTTATCCACTTCTCTCCCGCATACCTCCTGCACACCACATGTATGTCCCGGAACTTAGAATAAAGAACTTGTGATGTATCGAGTGTCGCTATTTATTTTCTTTGCTCAGTTTATTGATTCGAGACTGGTTCTGAAATTAGGATTAAGGACAGTTAGTCAGAAAAACCCATTCAAATTTTTGATATTGACAAAATATTGCTACTTCAGAACTTTGTTACACGGGTAATGGTGGAGTTGATGCTTCAAGCGGAAGCACGTCAACCTGAATCCATTTGCAGTTTTGTCTTGGATAATTTACCTGCCGGATTGGTTCGGGGTTTCCATGGCTGTTTATTCACAATTCTGTTTGGTTTCAGAGGACGTTTGTTGAGTAGAGCCTTAAATGTCATAAGAAATGTCTCAGTTCTGTAAAAATATCCTCCACTAGTCAGGAAGGTCTGCCAGGATACCTGAAAGATTTCGGAGATGTGTTTCTGTAAAAAGAGGTGGAGATAGTAACTCCCTATCGTTCCTATGATTGTGCTATTGATCGTGTCTCTAATGCCAAATTACCTAAAGCTCGCCTGTACAATTTGTCTAGGACTGAACACACCACCATGAATAATTCTAGAAATAAAGTTTTACGGATATCCATCCTTCCTCCTCCCCTATAGCTGCCAGATTTTTCTTTGTTAAAAAGAAAGATGGTGGCCTTTGCCCTTACCTCGATTTCCAGAAAGTGAACAAAATCACAGTTAAGAATACATACCCACTTCCACTCATCCCCAACCTATATAATCAGCTTATGAGGGTTAAGTGGTTTTCTAAACTTGACTTTAAAGGGGCTAACAATTTGATACGGATCAAGAAGGGTGAAGAGTGTAAAACTGCCTTTTTAATGTCCGATGGTTTATTCGAAAACCTTCTCCTGACATTTGAGTTATCTAATGCACCAGCAGTATTTCAAAACTTTATGAACTATATTTTTTCTGATTGCTTTAGAAGATTTGTTGTGCTTTACCTTGATAACATTTTAATCTTTTCATCTGATTTCGTCTGAATTCTTACCATGAACACGTCCATGTCGTATTGCAAAGGTAGAGGGAGAATTTTTATTTACTAAAATTGAGAAATGTATTTTTTCTCTTCAGGAAATTTTATTCCTGGGGTTCATTTTACTGGCTGATGGGTGCACAAAGGATCCTGGGAAGTGCAAAACATAATAGATTGGTTCCAACCTAGTAACCTGAAAGTCCTGCAGTGCTTTCTAGGGTTCGGCAACTATTATAGGAAATTCATTAGGGGTTTTCCTCAGATTGCTAAATTTCTTACACACCTCACATGTAAGAGGGTACATCTCAAGGTTTAGTCACTAGATGCTATAAGGGCTTTCAAAAATTGAAAAAATGTTTTATGTCCGCTTCCGTTCTAATCCAGTCCGATATCTAAGAAACATTTATTGTGGAGGTGGATGCTGCAGAGGTTGGAGTAGGGGCGATTTTATCTCAATGTTCCAAAACTCTGACCAATTTGCGGCCAAGTGCTGTTTTTCTTAAAAAAAATGTTCATCTGCTGAAAGAAATTATGATGTTGGGCCTCATGAGTCACATGCTTTTAGATTACCTTTTCAGGAAGGTAGACTTTTTTTGGAGGGGGCGGTTCATCAAAACACTGTGGTCACTGATCATAAGAATTTAGCTTACATGGAAATAGGGGTTCATATGTAAAGAGGAATACAACGCTGTTTGCAGAGAATGCAGGGCAAGAGTTAGAAGAGCTAAAGCCAGTAATGAAGTAAGGCTTGCAAGGGAGACCAAAAGCAGCAAAAAGTATTTTGGGGGGGTATGTCAAAAGTAAAAGAAAAGTCAAAGATGCTATAGAATTTTAACAGAATGAAAAGGGGGAAGTGGTAAAAAATGATGTTGAGGAGGCTGAACTTTTATATTCATATTCTGTATCTGTGTTCTCTAAGAAAGCAATTGTAACATCAACTGATCTTCATGGTGCCATCAAAGGAATAAAATAATCCACTCTATACATAAACTGAGATATGGTGAGGGAACACTTAGCTAATTTACATGACTTTAAATCTACTGGTCCAGATGAATTACATCCAATGGTATTGAATGAGTTAGAGGAAAATGCTGAACCGCTAGCTAGAATTTTCAAAAAATATTGGAGAACAGAAGTCCCAGAAGATTGGAGAAAGGCAAATGTCCCAATCTTCAAAAAAGGAAAGAAGATGGAGCCAGGAAATTACAGGCCAGTGAGCCTTACTTCTATACCAGGAAAGATACTTGAACAAATTATGAAACAGCATGTATTTCAGTACTTGGATAAGAATACAGTAGTTACCTAGAGCCAGCATGGGTTTGTAGCAAACAAGTCATCAATATCAATCTAATGTTCTTCTATAATGGAATCACTGACTGGGTGGATCAGGGAAATATAGTATATTCTGACTTCAACAATTGATTTGATAAAGTATCTCATACTATTCTTATTGAACAAATAATCAAGTATTGGGTTGACAAGGCTACGGTTAGGTGGATTCATAACTGGCTCAGTGATCGTATTCAAAGTGTGGTAATAAATGGTTGCAAATCCAATTAGAAGAGTGTTTCAAGTGGGGTACCAAAAGGCTCTGTCCTGGCCCCAGTGTTATTCAAGATTTTTAGAAATGATCTAGATAAGGGAACTGAAAGTAAACTAATCAAATTTGCAGACAGTGTAAATTACATCTATAGAATGGGAGGAATAGAACTAAGCAACAGCACCTGTGAAAAAGATGTAGGTATACTAATAGATCATAAACTGCACATGAGTCAACAGTGTGATTCAGCAGAAAAAAAGGCAAACACAGTTCTAGGATGTATTAAGAGAAGTATAGAGTCTAGATCATGTGAAGCAATTATCCCCCTCTACTCTTCCTTGGTCAGGCTGCATCTGGAATAATCTGTCTAATTCTGAGCAGCACATTTTAAAAAAGACATTAAAAAACTGGAGCAAGTTCATAGAGGAGCTACCAGGATGGTGAGCATACTGCAGAGTGTGTCCTATGAGGAACAATTAAAGGATCTGGTAATGTTTAACTTGCACAAAAGAAGGCTAAGAGACTTAATAGCTGCCTACAACTATCTGAAGGAGTGTCACAGTGATTTTCTCATTTGCACATGGAAACACGACAAGCAATGGAATGAAACTGAAAGGGAGGAAATACAGATTAGATATTAGAAAAAACTTTTTGACAGTGAGGGTTATCAATGAGTGGAACAGGCTGCCACGAGAGGTGGTCATTTCTCCTTCAATGGAAGTCTTCAAACCAATGCTGGACAGACATCTGTGTGAGATGGTTTAGTGAATCTTGCTCTGCATTAAGCAGGGGGTTGGACACAATGACCCTTGAGATCCCTTCCAACTGTAACAGTCTATGATCCTCCATTCTCCATAAGGGCATTGTGCTTTCTGTGGTAACCTTGGAGTTGGAAGCTGAGATCTATAAAGTCTAGTTGTTGGCTCCTTCCACCACTCCAGGGTCCAAATTATTTATACTTGTGTACCTAAGATTGCGTCTGTTGCAGGAGTTTCATGAATCCGTCTTGAGTGGTCACCTGGAGTCACTGCTACATGGAAAGCTATTATTAGGCTTTTTTAGAGGCTATCTATGATTAATGATATTAAAGATTTTTTTTATCCACTTCTGATGTTTGCATATGCGCTCAAGTCTGTCATAACTGGCCGACCCATGGATTTCATCACGGACTTGTCTCTGTGTGTTGGGAAAACTGTTATTTGAGTGGTGGTTGACTGATTCTGTAAGGCTAGGTTCACATTGCGTTAGGGCATCCTTTCAACGGATCCTTTAAACGGATGCGCTCACGCTAATGTCATTTTTGACATCTTTAGCGACCTAGCGCTAATGGTATGTGTTAACGCTAGGTAGCGCTAAGGTACCATGCACTACCTAGCGTTAGCCCATACAGTTCTATGCACAGCGAACGGGCCCGTTCACTGTGCGTTACTGCCAACGCACCCAAAAACGCTGCAAGCAGCGTTCGAGGGTGCGTCATGAATTAACGCATACTTTCTAATGTATGTCGATTTTGGCATGCGTTAGTATGCGTTAGTATCATTGCGGCCAATGGGTGCGTTAACGGACCCGTTACATAGCGTTAGTGCCACTATGTAACGGATCCGTCAGCGCATTGCCCCCTAAACGCAGTGTGAACCCAGCCTAAACAGGCTTATATTGTTGCTTTGTCAGGATTATGTAATGCCCGAGACACTCTCCAGGTTGTTTATTTATCATGTTGTCAGATGGCATGAAATTCCTGTTTAATTTGTGTTAGATAGGGAAGTGCAATTTGTCTCCAAATTCTGGAGAGCTTTTTATAAGAAATTTGGAATTGATTGTCATTTTTCTCTGTCTACCACCCTGAAACCAATGGTCAGCCAGAAAGGAAAAACGAATCTTTGGAACAAATTTGAAGGGGTTTTGATGTGGCTCAGCAGGAGGACAGGTTTTCATTTTTACCTCTTGCTGAGTTCGCTTTTAACAGTTGGGTCTATCAGTCAACTGGAACGTCAGCTTTTTTTTGTAATTATGGTTTTCATCCCCACTTTAGCAAAGTTTCTAGGATAAATTCTGAATGCCTTGGGGTGGAAGTCTGTAGGGAGGTTCAAAATAATATTGGGGTTGCTCACATTTTCCAAAAACTGAAGGTTGATAGAAAACATTTGGTGGGTCCTGTATTTAAAGTAGGTCATAAAGTTTGGCAGTCATCTAAAAATATTAAACGTAAAGTATTATAGGCGAACTTGGGTCCAAAGTTCATTGTTTCCTATGAGATTCTGGAAGTAATGAATCCAGTTGCTTTTCGGTTGAAGTTTCCTCCACCCATTCTCATACCTAACGTATTTCATAAATCTCTGATAAAGGAGTTTGTCGCTTTGATTTTGTCTCCCTCATCTACTCCTCCTCCGGTTTCTGTCAATGACAGTTTAGGGTACGAGGTAAAAAAAATTGTGGATTCTTGAAAGGTCCATAATTCTTTCCAGTATTTCATTCATTAGAAGGGATACAAACCAGAGGAGAAATCCTGGGCTCCAGCTTGGGCTGTGAAGGCCGATTGCCTGGTCACGGCTTTCCATTTTAGGCAACCTAGTAAACCAGGGGGTCTGGTGGTTCCTCTAGAAGAGGAGGTACTGTCACAATTCATCCACAGGGTGTGGCGAGTGGCAGCTCAGCTGTTGAATCTGGGTCAGGGGCGTTCTGAGCTGTCAGAATTATGATAGACAGCTCAGAAGTGCAATCTGAGGTTTGGGTATGCTGAACTGTCAGTATGGTGAGTGACAGTTCATTCGTCCAATCTGGATTTCCAACATGTGTATCCTAATCGGAGTGATTTGCAAGCTATTTAGCTGGCTGGCTGTCTCTAATCCCTGCCAGTTGTAGCTCTGCACAAGTGGTGTGTGTATCGCCTCTGTTCTAGTATTCTGATCTTTGTTGCCTGACCTTAGATCGGATTTTGACCATCCGATTGCCTAGCTCCTTTGTCTTGATCCGCTACCTTCTTGGAATTCTGACCCTGGACTGTGACCTGCCTATGCCTTTGCCTCAACCCTCTGTTTATGATATCCTTCTTGGCTTTCAACCTCGGGTTCCTTGACTTCCTCACGTTATGGCTTGTCTGTGAGTAGTGACTAAAGTCACAGCTCTCACAAAATTGGAAGACCTTCAGGATGAATTAGCCACATTTGAGAAGCTACTTCCTGTCCCTTAAACTAAAGAAGTCTAGTGCATAAGCATCTGAGTTATCGTCAAAAGACTGTACAGGGTTTGTATACTTCACCGACATCAACCTTTCTCATTCTTGACAAGTCTACAGAAATATCCAAAAGGCTGTCAGAAAACGTGAAGACCTACCAACTATTTCTCCACAAGACAGCTACTTTATGTCCCAATGCCTGAAGAAGTTGGGAGCACAAACATCTGAGCTGGTAGATAGAGACTGCACATAAGTTGTACTATTGATTGAGATGAAGTTTTTTTTCATACTTGACAATTTTTTTTCATACTTGACAACTCTACTGGAATGTCTGGACTGCTTTCAGAAAATTAGAATGCCTCTTGGATGAATCAGACATGGTAGAAAAAGCTACTTCCTGTAAGACAGCTACTTCTTGTGCTAAAAACTGAAGCACAAGCAGCTGAGATATTTGAAAAATACTGTGGAGATTTTGCGATCAAATTGGAATCAAACCAGAAGAATTCAATATAACCATAATCTCCAGAAGACCCAAACTTTACCATGGTCCCTCACCACTTGGCAGCTTAACAGTAGGTGGAGTGTTTCTTCTGAACTGGTAGAGAGGACAAACTAGACGGTCCTTTTATTTTTTATGTTGCCTTTCTCTGAACAGAATCTGACAATTTTTGGAGAGTAGACAACTCCTGCCCCTGAGATCCTTGTAATGTGTGCGTCACTCAACAATGTATAAATGCGCTTCTGTCTGACGAGAGCCATCACCTACTGACCTAGCACTTATCACCAGAATGTTTCTCTGTCAGAAGTGAGTACATTTCTTCTTCCTTTCATTGTAAACTCCACAGCGTTAGATACATAGATGTGTGACATGAGTCTAGCACCCCCACAGAGACATGATCCAAGCCATGGGAAGGCGGTGTGTCGTTTACGGCCTGCGTGACCAGCTCTGTGATTTCTATCCCACCTCCTGTCTCGATAGTGTCCTCGGGATGTCAATGTTACAGGTGACCTGCTGTTCTTACGGTCTTGTTTGATGCTTCGGAATGTGTAACCATGGAAACAGGAGGAGGCAGTGATACCGATGAGGCCTGTAACCATGGTGATACACAGAGGCAGGGACAGCCGATAGGGTATATAATTTGACTCTGATGGATGGAGGTATTTCTTGGTAATTATACAGGAAGTCCCCTAGCCCATCTCCCCTGTGACGGAAGTAGGTCTGCTGGACCCAAAAGCTAATGCATGTACTGAGCGAGTACAAATGGAGAGTACGGCTCAGTGAAGCCGGAATACTACAGGGTCCACAGCAACCACGCCAGGCAGTGAGGGTGTCTACACGGCAGAGCTGTGAAATGTACCGTCAGTGAGAGGAACTCATGTTGATACAAATCTGCCTGTTATCTACTCATCTATCTACATCGAAAAAATAGAAAAAATAAAATCAGCACTTTTAATGTAAAAATGGGCACAAAGTCCTCAAGTTTATCACCAAAACCTCTCGTATACAAATCTAAATGCCTGAAAAAGATGGGGCTATGCTGAGATAAAACATCGCAAGGACTGATTAACATAAATCTTCTCACCATCTGACCGTAGAGTGCTGCCCCACTTTTGCTATCTATCTATCTATTATCTATCTATTTATTATCTATCTATCTATCCATCTATTATGTATTATCTATCTATCTATCTATGTATCATCTATTATCTATCTATAATCTATCTATTATTTCTCTATTATCTATTTATTATCTGTCTATCTATCTATCATCTATCTATCTATTATCAATCTATCTATTATGTATTAACTATCTAGCATCTATTTTCTATTATCTGTCTATTTGTAATCTATCTATAATCTATCTATCATCCTATCTATCTATTTTCTATCTAGTGTCTATCTAATTATCGATCATCTATTAGCTATCTATTTCTATCCATCCGTCATCTATCATCCATCTATTATTTATCTATCTATTGTCATCTATATATTATCTATGTATCTCTTATCTATCTATCTATCTATCTATCTATCTATCTATCTGCTATCTATTATCTATCATCTATCTTGTCATGATCCAGGGTGGATGATGACAGTTAAAAGCACATGTAACCTGTTTTTTTTTCTTAAGCTGTGTGCTTAAGTTTGGTTTTGCCCCGGTGGCCATTAGGATTATTACACAGTGGTGTCTTTTGTTTTAGTTTGCCCCCAGTGGTGTTTAGCGTTATTACACAGGAATCACTAACAGGTGTGATTCCTTTGGCTTAACTATAAAGGTGTGTCATGTGCCCTCACTGGTGTTGGTGATAGTGTTCATTTCCAACCATCCTTGGTGGAGAAAGGAGCTAGAGAGAGTTCCTTGCAGCACAGTCAGAGTCCTGGTGTGGAAGGAGTCAGAGGGGATTTCCTTGCAGCTCTGACAGAGCTTGGTGGCAGCTATTCAGGAGGAAAGCTGCATTCTGGTGGTGGACTCAAAGCTAAGTGGTGTTTCCCTGTTTGTGCCTTTCCTTTATGTGTGTTTCAGTGCAGTGGTGGGATTAGTCTCTGCACCGGCCATTTCACTAGAAAGGGGTAGGTGCAGGGCGAGCTAGGGTTTAAAGGTATCCTGATCGGCGCCCGGTGCGGAAACGGCCTAGCGATCGGTAGGAGTGTAGAGACACTGACTCAGGGGAGTGCAGGTGGTCTCCACGTCTCCGTTCCCTATCGCAGGGCCCACCATTGAAATTGTTTCCCTGGTGTTTCCCATTATTATTTAAATTCGCCCTGCTGGAGGCGGTGTATCCAGTTTCACGTGTATTTCTGAAATTCGCCTGCTAGAGGCGGTGTATCCGACTGCACGTCTTATTATTTAAATTCGCCCTACTGGAGGCGGTGTATCCAGGGTCGCGTGTGTCATATAAATTCGCCCTGCTGCAGTCACACATTGACCATTACATATCTATTATCTATCATCTATCTATTATTTATCTATTATCTATCATCTATTATCTATCATCTATTACACAGGTCAACGAAAAAAAATTTTTTTTCTGGTGTCCAAAATATTTTAATGAATTTGGGGTATTTTTGGGGTGCTGATTCTGAATATGTCATCAGTTTTGCCAGATTGGCTCAAGTTTTTGAGATTTTTGGTATCTTATTTATAGCACTTGTTGGTAAATGCGACGCATCATCTCATTAATTTCTTTGGATTAGTACTTGAACTGAGCAGTTCTCAATATAGTTTTGTGTTAATTAGTGTTCTAAAAGTTTGTTCATAGCTTGATTTTTGCACTAACTTTATGTTGTTGTCTGTTTTCCAGTGAAAAGCATGAACTCATCATGAAGAAGTTGTCTTAACGATCCAGACTCATTCTGTTACATTTGTGGTGAATATACACTGCCAAAACATAGAAGAAACATAACACACTTCGTAAAAAAAGTGTATTTTGCCTATTTTGGGGTTATGCTTGGGGACCAAGACAAGTTTTGGGCACCACACATAGTGTGCAAAGCATGTATCGAATTATTACGAAAATGGAGCAAAGGACAAAGAAAAAGCTTCAAATTTGGTGTTCCAATGGTGTGGAGAGAGCCAAAAAATCATCATGATGACTGTTATTTCTGTGCAGTGCAAGTGCAAGGATTCAATAAGCATAAGAAACGAAAATGGGAGTAACATGGAATCTGCAAGAAGGCCTGTCCCTCATTGTGAAGATGTGCCTGTACCTGTGTTTACCATAAATAACAGTCATCATGATGATTTTTTGGCTCTCTCCACACCATTGGAACACCAAATTTGAAGCTTTTTCTTTGTCCTTTGCTCCATTTTCGTAATAATTCGATACATGCTTTGCACACTATGTGTGGTGCCCAAAACTTGTCTTGGTCCCCAAGCATAACCCCAAAATAGGCAAAATACACTTTTTTTACGAAGTCTGTTATGTTTCTTCTATGTTTTGGCAGTGTGTATTCACCACAAATGTAACAGAATGAGTCTGGATCGTTAAGACAACTTCTTCTTGATGAGTTCATGCTTTTCACTGGAAAACAGACAACAACATAAAGTTAGTGCAAAAATCAAGCTATGAACAAACTTTTAGAACACTAATTAACACAAAACTATATTGAGAACTGCTCAGTTCAAGTACTAATCCAAAGAAATTAATGAGATGATGCGTCGCATTTACCAACAAGTGCTATAAATAAGATACCAAAAATCTCAAAAACTTGAGCCAATCTGGCAAAACTGATGACATATTCAGAATCAGCACCCCAAAAATACCCTAAATTCGATGAAATATCTTTGGCACCAAAAATGCTGTTGACCAGTGTTATCTATTTATCTATCTATTATCTATCTACCTTATCTATCTATCTGTCATCTATTATCTCTCTACCATCTATCTATCTATATATTATCTATCTACTATCTATGTATTATCTATCTACCTATTATCTTTCTATCTATTATCTATCTAATATCTATCTATATTATCTTTCTATTATCTATCTATCTATTATCTATCTACATATTATCTTTGCATCTGCTATCTATCTATCTATTATCTATCTTTCAATCCATCCATCTATCTATGTATCAATCTATTACCTATCTATTACCTATCTATTACCTATCCATTATCAATCTATTATCTATCTATTATCTTTCTATCTATTATCAATCTACTATCTATTTATATCTATTTATTATCTATCTATTATCTATCTATCCATCTATCAATCCATCTATCTATCTATTATCTATCTATCACTCTAAGTAGAAGAAAAGAAACAACACAGTACTTATTCTCGAGTGCAAGGCCCCTGGGCAAGAAGTCCAATACTCGCCCCAATATCCAATGGTAAATCAAGTGAAGTCATCACTCCATACTCCATATGTTGAAAAAAGTAGTGAATTTATCCAGACCCACATGTTCGGGCTACGTTTTGGCTCAAACTGTGCCTTTCTCAAGCCTTGTCTTGAGAAAGGCTCAGTTTGAGATGAAACGTTGCCCGGACATGTGGGTCTGAATAAATTCACTACTTTTTTCAACATATGGAGTATGGAGTGATGACTTCACTTTTGATTTACTATGTATCTATCTAGCTATTATCTATCTATACATTATCTTTCTATTATCCATCTCTCTACCATCTTTCCATTATCTATATTTCCTTCCATCCATCTCTCATATCAATGAATGCATCTCTTTGTTTCCGATCTGTCTGTAACACAAGTGGGAGTTATAATGAGGATACTTAGTAAAGCCACCTATAGAAGCGCAAATTTAATGCGAAACAGCCGTTGTCTGGTGAGTTTTCCACTTAAAAGCCTCCCTGCCTCTGTTTTCTATGTATCTTCAATAAAGGACACTTTTGGGACGGTGAGTGCTCTTTTTTCTACATGGTGAACTTAGTAAAGTCACTGTTTGCTATGATTCTTGCACTTATTTGCGCCATATTTATCAAATGACATCATACATTTGACGCTTCCATATTCTCCACTATTTCCACCCTTCCAGGAGAGAGTTTGTGATTGCGTTTTATTGTCAGCTGTTTATTACCAGTGGCCATTAGATGTAAAGAAGGTGCCCGAACGCACAGCCGCATACGTGGGAGATACTTACATGAGGAGCTGTGACAATACACACTACATACATGCTAGATACAAGAAGCCCTAGGAATCGGATATCGCTGCCAAGTTTCCACTTTTGGTACAGATTCTAAAGAGCATACAAAGAAGCAAACAGAAGACGTTATGTAATCATGATTACGCAGCATGGGAGATATCGAGAAATAACATCCCTTAATAGAGTAACTGTAGTATGTGATCATTCTGATAGAGAACTGTTCTAATGAGCTGGGTAACCATGGCAACGCGAGCACCATAAACTACCACATTAACTCCGAAATACCGCTATCCTACTTAATCATCAATAGTATTACTGAGAAAACATGGCAAGGTCAATCACTACGTGAAAAAGTCATACAGATCATTCTACAAAAATAGCCCCCCAAATCTTCTTTTGGGGAAAAACAAAATATCCTTGAATCATCTTCTTCTAGAACACATATGTCAAACTCTGGCCCACCTGGCCCACAGGGTGGAGTATATTTGTCCCACAACGCCAGATGGGTCCACCTAGTAAACTTGCCAACAACGGCGGCCAGGTTCCCCAACTATATTAGGCCCGCAATGCTGGATCCAACACCCAGCATCGCAATTTCAACTACTTCAAGCAGAAAGAAAATATGGAGAAGAAAGCGTCAGCTAACACTTCCTCTCCCATCACAACCCCTCTATGTCTGACATCTCAGCACAGCGATTGCCATGATGTCATTACAACACACCTGCTTTACTGACTTGTGCAGAGGACTTAAAGATACCATGAAAAGACTGGAGCAGTGAGGAAATGGGTATAATGTGGGTTAATGTGGGGGCCTATTTTACTGTATGGAGCACTTATGTTGGGGCCATCATACCGTATGGAGCACTATATGGGTTCATTACACTGCATGGAGCCCTATGTAGGGTCATTATACAGTATGGAGTACTTTGTGGGAGCCATTATACTGCATGGAGCACTATGAGGGCATATTATATTGTATTGAGCACTATGCGAGGCCATTATGCTGCATGAAGCACTTTGTGGTGCTTTTATACTGTACTGAGCACTATGTGGGGGCCATTATACTGTTTGGAACAATATGTGGGGCCATTATACCATGTGAAGCACTATTTGGGGTCATTATACCTTATGGAGCATTATGTTGGGCCATCATACCATATGGAGCACTATGTGGGTTCCTTATACTGTATGGAGCACTATGTAGGGTCATTATAAAATATGGAGTACTTTGTGGGGTCATTATACTGTATGGAGCACTATGTGGGAGCTATTATACTGCATGGAGCACTATGAGGGCCCATTTATACTGTATTGAGCACTATGCAAGGCCATTAGGCTGCATGGAGCACTTTGTGGGGCTATTATACTGCATGGAGCACTATGCGGGCCCATTTATACTGTATTGAGCACTATGCAAGACCATTATGCTGCATGGAGCACTTTGTGGGGCTATTAAACTGTATTGAGCACTATGTGGGGGCCATTATACTGTGTGGAACAATATGTGGGGCCATTATACCATATGAAGCACTATGTAGGGTCATTATACCTTATGGAGCACTATGTTGGGGCCATTATACCATATGGAACACTATGTGGGTTCATTATACTGTATGGAGCACTATGTAGGGTCATTATACAGTATGGAGTATTTTGTGGGGTCATTATACTGTGTGGAGCACTATGTGGGAGCCATTATACTGCATGGAGCACTATGAGGGCCCATTATACTGTATTGAGCACTATGCGAGGCCATTATGCTGCATGGAGCACTTTGTGGGGCTATTATACTGCATTGAGCACTATGTGGGACCATTATACTGTGTGGAGCACTTTGTGGGGTCTTTATACTGTATGGAGAACTATGTGAGGTTATTATTCTGTATGGAGCACTATGTGGGGGGCATTATACTGTATGGAGCACTGTGTTGGGCCATTATACTGCATGGAGCACTATGTGGGGGCATTATACTGTGTGGAGCACTATGTGGGGCCATTATACTGTATTGAGCACTATGTGGGGTCATTATACTGTATGGAGTACTTTGTGGGGCATTATACTGTATGGATCACTATGTGGGGTCATTAAACAGTATGGAGCACTATGTGGGGGCCATTATACTGCATGGCGCACTATGTGGGCCCACTATACTCTATTGAGCACTATGTGAGGCCATTATACTGCATGGAGCACTATGTGGGACTATAATACTGTATTGAGCACTATGTGGGGCCATTATACTTTATTGATCACTATGTAGGGCCATTATACTGTATGGGGTACATTGTGGGGTCATTATACTGTATGGAACGCTATGTGAGGGCTATATTACTGCATGGAGCACTATGTGGGGTGGCATTTTACTGCATGGAGCACTGTGTGGGGGCTATTATACTGCATGGAGCACTAAGTGGGGGCATGATACTGTGTGGAGCACTATGTGGGGCCATTATACTGTATTGAGCACTATGTTGGGTCAATATACTGTATGGAGTACTTTGTGGGGCATTATACTGTATGGAGCACTATGTGGGACAATTACACTGTATGGAGCACTATGTGGGGTTATTATACTGTATCGAGCACTATGTGGGGGCCATTATACTGCATGGAGCACTATATGTAGGGAATTAGACTGCATGGAGCAACATGTGGGGCCATTATACTGTATTGAGCACTGTGTGGGGGCCATTATACTGTATGGAGCGCTATGTGGGGGGGGTCATTATACTGTATGCAACACTGTTTGGTATTTGGGAGCCATTATACTACATTGAGCACTAACTTATGGCCATTATACTACATGGAGCACTATGTGGGGTCATTATACTGTATGCAGCACTCTCTGGGAGCCATTATACTGTATGGAGCACTAGGTTAGAGCCTTTATACTCTATGGAGCACTATTTGGAAGCCATTATACTGCATGCAGCACTATTTGGGGCCATTATACTGCCCATAGCACTATGTAGGGCCATTATACTGTATGGCGCACTATGTGGGGCCATTATACTGCATGGAGGACTATGTGGGGTCTAGTATACTGTTTTGAGCGCTGTGTGTGGTCCATTATAATGTATAGAGTACTATGTGGGGCCATTTTACTGTATGAAGCACTATGTGGGGCAATTATACTGTATGGAGCACTATGTTGGGCAATTTTACTGCATGGAGCACTATGTAGGGCCATTATACTGTATGGTGCTCTATGTGGGGTCATTATACTGTATTAAGGTCTGTGCAGAGATTACAGTTGGAGAATCATACTGTGATGGGGTTACTATTCTTGTTAGTGGATTGAAGGAGTGGAGTACAGTTGGGTCATAATACCGTGCGTGTGGAGGGTACTGTGGAAGACTTTACTGTGGTGTAGCATACTGTGCTTTGGGGCACTTTTGTTTGCATCATACTTTATTATCTGTACTAATCAAGGTTTTTCATCCTTTGTTACTACATATTTAATTAGCCTATTGGGCCATATGCTTTTTTCTTTTCTTACATAATATATTATTCCAAGATCTATTACCGGTAATTAAAATGTACCTTCTTTGTTTCCATATGAAAAAGTTTGTTATATTTGATAAGGAAACATTTCATTAGAGGTAGACATTTAATTGCTTAATAAACATCAAGGCTAGCCAGCGACTTTATCCAAGCTTTTAATTTTGGGCCTCTGTGTATTTGAGATGGTCATCCCTGTTCTAGAACGTTGGCAAGGACCTGTGAAGGAGTTATGGTGGATGACCCATCATCAGCTATGATGAAGAAATAAAGAGACTCAAGAAAAGATGACTACCCAAGGACAAACAATATTTGAGTTTTTGGAGCAAATATTCTTTTTAATACAAGGACCGAAAACCTAAATGTTCCAAAGATACACCAATCTGTTTCTAATGTTCTGAGCTCTTAGAAAGAATATGACATTCTGGCATACCATCGTTAATGATAGGAGAATGGGACATCTCAGCAGCACAAACAGATTGGTTGGTTCCACATGCTTGAGCATCCCACAGTGGGATCCACCGAGGATACTATGTATGGCCATCTAAATGAAGTGTGGAAGCCATTAGCCCTCCCAGAATTCCTCCCAGATAAGTCATTAGCACTCAGTTTGCCGTGTGTCACAGTTGCTTTGAGCTACCATGTGACTATAAAGATTTTAAAGGGACAAGAGAAGAACGTCACCACTATTATGCTACAATACCTTAAGTGTCTCTTTGGTTTCTCTATTGAAGTGATATCAGGACTTTTTTGAAAACTCATCTGACTTGCTATATATTCCTTGCTACCTCCATCTGCTATCTTATTAAAAATTCCCTCTTGAAATCTGGTTTGGGAACACGTAATCACTGTAATCACTGCACATAATCCCATTACTATAATATGAAGGTAAATTTTGGATATTTCTCAAAATTTGACTTCTAATTTCAGTACATTTATATGTAAACAACTTCAGTCTACATTGGCATCCTAAGACTCCATAACCATAGTCCATTTATAACCTGTATTGAGAATTGGGTAACCAAAATCAGGTAATGTCTAAGAAACCCACATAAACCCTCATCAAAGTTTGAAATCATTAAATCAAGATAGTCCATGTTCTTCTCAATTCCTTCTGAAATGTTTACGTAAAGTAGTAAATGAGCTAGGTTTAGGTTATGGATTTTCTTGGCTACCCAGCCACAATATGATGGAAACTGGGTGGAATAATAGTACTGTCACCAGTTGGGCAATCCAAAACCATGATAGTTTATTTATTCTTTTGTATATCCATGACCTTTTAGACAGGAATGAGGCAACTTGGATCATACATGGCTCAATAGTCAAGGTGGAAGCCATTTTGAAGCAAAGTTGTCCATCAATAAACCGAAGTCCAGTTACACCAAGAAATGAGGTGAGCAATAGAAACAATATTTTATTCTACCAGAATTAGATTGTACATATACAACATAATTTAAAACTCTAGTCATCCCGATCTTGGAATCAGCACCACCATCACTCAAAGGTGGTGTTACCGTCTTTGCACCCTTTATTTGACTGTTGAATATTGGACAATCCAAAACCAAGTTAGATGATAAATGGCTTAGTAGTTATGGTGGTAGCCATTTTCAAAGAAAGATGTCCATCAACATAAGAGAAACCTACTCTAAAGAACAAACCCTCCCGAATTAGCACTGCTGAAACTCAGTGGAATAACAGTACCTTCAATCTTCATTCAACACTTGAACAGCACAATGTATTCAACTATTCATATAAACAACCTACTCTTAACTTTAGTCATCATGATCTTGGAATTGGCACCACCACCATTCAATGAAATAGCAGTACTCTCAATCTTATTCCGACAGTTACCGTAAGTCTTAGACAAGTCAAAATCATAATAGTTCCTCTGCCTGTTTCTATAGACATTACCTTTTAGACCGGAGTAGGATTACTTGGTTGATGAAATGGCTCTGTGGTTATGGTGGCAATCATTGTGAAATAATTGTGTCCTTCAATAAAAGAAAGTCCATTGGCATCATGAAATGAAGATGGGCAATAGAGACAATGTTATTATTAATGCACAACAAGGACAATATACTCTAAAACTCTAGTCAGCCCAATCTTGCAATCGGAACCACCATTTCTCAGTGGAATAGCAGTATCCTGAAACTTCATTTGCATCTTGGACAATCCAAAACCATGATAGTTTTTCTGCCTTTTTCTGTAGAAAAAGATGATAAATGACTCAATGGTTATGGTGACAACCATTGTGAAACAAAGGTGCCCACAGATAAAAATGAGTCTATTTGCACTATGAAATGAAGGTGACCAATAGAAACAAAATTTTCATCTATGGTCATGCATAACCTACTCTAAAATTCTAGTCGTCCCAATCTTGGAATCGAGACCACCACCTTTCAGTGAAACAGCAGTACCCTTTATCTTCATTCGACACTTAAACAGCGCAATGATTTTATCTTTGAACATATAAAACTGAGTGTAAAACTCTACTCATCCTCACCTTAGTATTGGCACTACCACTTAATGGAATAGTAGTACCCTCAATCTTCATTCGATCGCTGAATCTTGGACAATCCAAAATCATGATCGTTCCTCTGCCTTGCTCTATAGACAACCTCTTAGACACCATTAGGACAACTTGGATAATACTTTGCTCAGTAATTAAGGTGGTAGACATTTTGAAATAAAGATGTCCATGAATAAAAGAGACCACCATAAAATTGAGGTGACCAGTAAAGCAAGAGAATAAGATATATATACACAGCCTTCGCTAAAACTAGCCATCTTGATCATGGAATTGGAACCCTCAAGATAGGTCTTCAGAAATGTCAAGAAAAGGAAAGACCCTTTGAGCCAACAAGTTAATTTGGCAGCTAGTTCTAGAACTTAAAGGGTTAATACTTTAGATGTGTGGACAGATGATACAAACTGAAATTAGATGGAGTTAATACGCACTTTTACAAAAAAAGGACTGTAGGCTCCAAAGCAAAGCAAATAGAAGAAAAACAGTCCGATCTTTATCTATATTTTTCTCTGCTGCTTTGTTCTTTATCCCAAGACGCACTTGAAAAGAGATGTATTCTTCTTTGTGTCTATCTTGGTAAAACATTTTAGCTAATTAAATATTTTAAATAAACACTTTAACTAGACTAGAGAGAAAGCGAGAGCGGAAAAAAAAGATGTTGGTTTTAAATAAATGGTGTTTTTTAGCTCGGTGGAACCTTCTATTCAGTGTAACGGTTAATTAGCTGATATTGCTTAACTTGACCATAAAAGGTCCAATATTTTCCTTTGATGGGTCAATGTTGGTTTATCGGGACACGCTAGTGATGTTATCAAATATTGCAGTAATGGTTCAATTTTCCTGCTGCTTCAAAACAGGGAAAATGGTGAATGTCCCTGCAGTTACACAGCAGAAGACTGTAGTGTCTGCTGGAATCACACGTCCCAAAGAGCAAATTATCATAACAAACTCTGGCCAGAAAGAAAGAATGCAATTAAATGTCAGCTCTGAAACTGCTCAGCAGTACAAGACAGACTGTAACTCCAGATAAGTACAAGATAAATAATGTAATGTATGTACACAGTGACTGCACCAGCAGAATAGTGAGTGCAGCTCTGGGGTATAATACAGGATGTAACTCAGGATCAGTACAGGATCAGTAATGTAATGTATGTATACAGTGATTGCACCAGCAGAATAGTGAGTGCAGCTCTGGGGTATAATACAGAATGTAACTCAGGATCAGAAATGTAATGTATGTACATAGTGACTGCACCAGCAGAATAGTGAGTGCAGCTCTGGGGTATAATACAGAATGTAACTCAGGATCAGTAATGTAATGTATGTACACAGTGACTGCACCAGCAGAATAGTGAGTGCAGCTCTGGGGTATAATACAGGATGTAACTCAGGATCAGTACAGGATCAGTAATGTAATGTATGTATACAGTGATTGCACCAGCAGAATAGTGAGTGCAGCTCTGGGGTATAATACAGAATGTAACTCAGGATCAGAAATGTAATGTATGTACATAGTGACTGCACCAGCAGAATAGTGAGTGCAGCTCTGGGGTATAATACAGAATGTAACTCAGGATCAGTAATGTAATGTATGTACACAGTGACTGCACCAGCAGAATAGTGAGTGCAGCTCTGGGGTATAATACAGGATGTAACTCAGGATCAGTACAGGATCAGTAATGTAATGTATGTACACAGTGACTGCACCAGCAGAATAGTGAGTGCAGCTCTGGAGTATAATACAGGATGTAACTCAGGATCAGAAATGTAATGTATGTACATAGTGACTGCACCAGCAGAATAGTGAGTGCAGCTCTGGGGTATAATACAGAATGTAACTCAGGATCAGAAATGTAATGTATGTACATAGTGACTGCACCAGCAGAATAGTGAGTGCAGCTCTGGGGTATAATACAGAATGTAACTCAGGATCAGTAATGTAATGTATGTACACAGTGACTGCACCAGCAGAATAGTGAGTGCAGCTCTGGGGTATAATACAGGATGTAACTCAGGATCAGTACAGGATCAGTAATGTAATGTATGTACACAGTGAGTCCACCAGCAGAATAGTGAGTGCAGCTCTGGAGTATAATACAGGAGGTCACTCAGGATCAGTACAGGATCTGTAATGTAATGTATGTACAGAGTGACTGCACCAGCAGAATAGTGAGTGCAGCTCTGGAGTATAATACAGGATGTAGCTCAGGATCAGTAATGTAATGTATGTACACAGTGACTGCACCAGCAGAATAGTGAGTGCAGCTCTGGAGTATAATACAGGATGTAGCTCAGGATCAGTAATGTAATGTATGTACACAGTGACTGCACCAGCAGAATAGTGAGTACAGCTCTTGAGTATAATACAGGCTGTAACCCAGGATCAGTAATGTATGTACACAGTGACTGCGTCAGCAGAATAGTGAGTGCAGCTCTGCAGTATAATACAGGATGTAACTCAGGATCAGTAATGTAATGTATGTACATAATGATTTCACCAGGATGTCTCCCAGATGCCTTTACTATCATTATCGTGTCATTCTCAGTGATAGTATGTCCCTGGGAGGTGATTTAGCATTAGGTAGAGTCTTCTCCTTAGTAAGACGTCCTCTTAGATCACCATGTTGCTCGGATGGTTTATGACTCTCCACACTTCTTGATTTTGGAGTCTTACTGTGGGTAAAGTTTGGTAGAACTTCAGATTTATTGCTAACAAGGTTTAGGCCAGACACTGTATGCCATGCCAGCTCATCTCGGAGCAATTAAACTCTTGTCAGACTGTCATTTCAAGGGCTCTTGAGTCTGCACATCCATAATTACACATCATGTCAGCAGCCGTGAGTGAGATCGACAGTACTTTTTAACCTTTGCTCAGTGAGCATCGGGAAAGGGCAGGTAATTTGAAGAAATGGGTGTGAAAAGCTGTTCTGTCATTTCAGGATTTGTTCGCGCTTTCGAGATAAACAATGTTCTGTTCATGTTTACATGGACGTGATCGATCTTGACACCAAAACTTCATGCAGATGTGTCATGGGCAGTGCCATAGTACAAGTATACACCTGGTTATATTACAGGTCCTCTTTACTGTAATCCCATGTGCCTCCGATATCAGAGAATGGTAGGATTCTAGACCCATGGTAGATTAAGGCATCTCACCAAATGGGATCAACCAGACTGGGACTGCTCTTTCTTCTCTTGTATCACCGGTCTGGTGCGTCACCATTCTGTTTACTGGCAGCGTTGATGATGCGCTTTCTACGTGTGACTGCTGCTGCCGCTAATCACTGGCATCAGCAATATCCCTTTACCTTTATAATAATTTTCATTGGTCAGGAATCGGTCCAGGAATTTCTTGATTATGGCCTCCAGATGGGTGAAACCAATGAAATTGATTTTGTCAAAGTTTATCCCCAACAGCCAGGATAGAATATACAGAAACGTGATTATGTCTAGGGATCCAAGATTCCCACTGATCTCGAGAAAAGGCATTTGCAATGCCTGTTACATGGGAGTGGCACGTGCTATCACTCCATTCATTGTCAATGGGTCTGCCGGGCATAGCAGACAACAGTGCATGGCTATGTCTGGCAGGCTCACAGACAATGGACGACTCGTTAGGAATTAGAGATTTACAAATTGTTTTGGTGGTCCCTGGTCCATGAACGCAGCCAGCTGCCTCTTATATGCCGTCATCCCTGCCAATTCCTTCGATCAGCCAGTTTGGCGTGACATCATCATTGTGGCGTGATAAAGAAACAATGTCCTCAAAAGGGGAGCCAGGGATGGCAGCAGGTAGGGGATTGTCTACCTAGCGGTCACAGACTACAAATTTGTCCAATGAACCAGGTTTCTGCAACTTTATTTGCTCATCATCACCAATGGGGATCCAACTAGGGTCCATATCTGTGCCGATTACTTCATGTGACGACTTGTGGTTTTTTTTAGTGCTACTACTTTCCTTAGTTAAAATCCAATAGATGAAGGGTCCCCTTTAAGCATTTAATACAGTACGCATGCAGGTATACAATAAATTAAGTGAAGCCACAGGAAAAAATAAAAATAACTACACAGTCCCACTCAGCTTATTGTTCCGCACCGCTATAATACGAGCACTGTCAGCCAGGTAATATATGTGCTGTAAAACCTTCTATACAAATACATTAATAAAAGACGTGTAGGCGATGTTGCCCCCTGCCACTCTTTACCTCCTCCACGCCAGGCCAATGGACTATCTTTTTGTAATAGTTTTTACGGTTTTTTTTTTTTTTTACAGCCAATGTAAATTTGGACGGAACTTCATTGCCTGCCATATATCTCTGGCAGATGCAGGGTGAGCTGGAGATTCATATGGGATTGTTAGAACTGCAGGCCTGACTAGATCCAGATGCAGGTGATGAATCAATGGGATTAACGTCCTTTCACATCATTTTGGTGCAGAGTGGGACATCTCCTTGATCATAAATACAGAAGCAGTAAAGCACCTCGGCTCCCCTTTGTTAAAGTGCTGCCTACACAGTCATTACATTACTAGCTGAACTGGGCATTCAATAGCTAAATTCAGGCGCTTTCACCGCCACTCCATTAGGAAACCCTACAATATTAGTGATGTCAGGACCCAAAGTGTTAACCAATGTGCACACCATGGAGAGGCACAGTGCTGAGGAAACCTTACTACTTCAAAGTGGGTAACAAGAAAATCTTTGTTCTATGAAGATCATATAAAATCTACATTTCTTCTAGATCAGCTGGAATAGCCTAATGTTAATAGCCTGGATTCTCCAACAAGTCCTATGTAAATCCTATGAAAGAGAATGCATCTCCTCATTTCTAACATGATGCTGTCTGGGTGGTGCCAAATGTAACCCATCTTTGGCAGCAAAGACACCAAGATGTGTAACGGGGAGTGGAGGTGGCTCTCTCTACATGAGGTGGGGGAAGATTCTTGTCTCTACAGGAAGCGGGGCAGGTTTTTGTCTCTACAGGAAGTGAGGGCGGGTCCTTGTCTCTCTTCAGGAACAGAAAGAGGGAGCGAGTCCTTGTCTCTCTTCAGGAACAGGAAGATGGAGCGGGTCCTTGTCTCTCTTCAGGAACAGGAAGAGGGAGCGGGTCCTTGTCTCTCTTCAGGAACAGAAAGAGGGAGCGAGTCCTTGTCTCTCTTCAGGAACAGGAAGAGGGAGCGGGTCCTTGTCTCTCTTCAGGAACAGGAAGAGGGAGCGGGTCCTTGTCTCTCTTCAGGAACAGGAAGAGGGAGCGGGTCCTTGTCTCTCTTCAGGAACAGGAAGAGGGAGCGGGTCCTTGTCTCTCTTCAGGAACAGGAAGAGGGAGCGGGTCCTTGTCTCTCTTCAGGAACAGGAAGAGGGAGCGGGTCCTTGTCTCTCTTCAGGAACAGGAAGAGGGAGCGGGTCCTTGTCTCTCTTCAGGAACAGGAAGAGGGAGCGGGTCCTTGTCTCTCTTCAGGAACAGGAAGAGGGAGCGGGTCCTTGTCTCTCTTCAGGAACAGGAAGAGGGAGCGGGTCCTTGTCTCTCTTCAGGAACAGGAAGAGGGAGCGGGTCCTTGTCTCTCTTCAGGAACAGGAAGAGGGAGCGGGTCCTTGTCTCTCTTCAGGAACAGGAAGAGGGAGCGGGTCCTTGTCTCTCTTCAGGAACAGGAAGAGGGAGCGGGTCCTTGTCTCTCTTCAGGAACAGGAAGAGGGAGCGGGTCCTTGTCTCTCTTCAGGAACAGGAAGAGGGAGCGGGTCCTTGTCTCTCTTCAGGAACAGAAAGAGGGAGCGAGTCCTTGTCTCTCTTCAGGAACAGGAAGAGGGAGCGGGTCCTTGTCTCTCTTCAGGAACAGGAAGAGGGAGCGGGTCCTTGTCTCTCTTCAGGAACAGAAAGAGGGAGCGGGTCCTTGTCTCTCTTCAGGAAGAGGGAGCGGGTCCTTGTCTCTCTTCAGGAACAGGAAGAGGGAGCGGGTCCTTGTCTCTCTTCAGGAACAGGAAGAGGGAGCGGGTCCTTGTCTCTCTTCAGGAACAGAAAGAGGGAGTGGGTCCTTGTCTTTCTACAGTAAGTGGGGGAAGCTACTTGTCTCTCTACATGAAGTGGGGGGAGGTCCTTGTCACTCTACAGGAAGTGCGAGCGGGTCCTTTCTGCTCTACAGTTAGTGGGGGTGAGTCCTTGTCTCTCTACTGGAAGTGAGGGCAGGTCCTTGTTTCTACAGGAAGAGAATGTATTTGTCTCTATACAGGAATTGGAGGCAGGTCTTTGTCTATCTACGTGACGTGGGAGTGGGTGTTTTTCTCTCTACAGGACATGGCGGGACGCTCTTCGTGTCTCTACAGGAAGTAGTGAAAGTTTTTTTCTCTCTACATGAGGTGGGAGAAAGTCCTTGTCTGTACAATAAGCAAGGTCAAGTTTTTGTCTTTCTACAGCAAGTGGGGGGTGATTTTTGTCTCTCTACAGCAAGTGAGGATGGATCTTTGTCTCTCTTTACAGGAAGTGCAGGCGGATCTTTGTCTCTCTCACGGGAAGTGGAAACAGGTCTTTATCTCTCTACAGAAAGTGGAATTGGGTCTCTCTCAACAGGAAGTTGGGGCAGGTCTTTGTCTGTCTACAGCTAATGGGGGTGGGTCTTTGTCTCTTTACAGGAAGTCAGGGCTGGTCTCTTTCTCTAGGAAGTGGTTTTGGGTCTGCATCTGTCTACAGGTTGGGGGGCGGTCTCTTTGTGCTTGTGGTTATTTCTCTCAAACTGCATATGGGCATAACCGAACCCTGTAGATACGTGGCGAGATATCATTTTTTTGGAGCACAAGAAGTAAAGTTTGACAGATAATTACCTCTACGAATGACCCCATACACAGTAATACCTTATGCAACCTGAGAGAAAATGTTTATTGAATGGAGAGAAAGGAGAAAGCAGCTGACAGACACTTCTTGTTGTGGCTTATCTCCCCTTGAAAACAGATTGCATGTTGAAATTCCTTGTGCTAGATCCTTCTTTTCCCTGATATTTGTTGGGTGTTAGTCGGGGGACCCCCTACACATCAGATAGTCGGTACTACCAAAATTGGAAATTTCAGTCAATTTTCATCTAATGTAAATCATGGCCTTATGTGACCAGTTTGTATCATATTATGGTCCAAATCTGGTTTATATTGAAGTTTTAAAGTAAGTCCACCTTACTTCAAAGGGAACCTGTGATCAGAAATAAAGCTATTAACCTGCAGATATGGGGGTAATCTGCAGGTTAACATTGTTATTAACCTGCCCAGCGCCAGCACTTAGCCGAACGCTGAGGGAGAAAATGATTTTTATTCTCCCAGCAACGTTCCGGATTCAGTCACTGGGTGGCGCCGTTTCAGTCACCGCTCTGAGTATAGAGAGCGGCGGCTGTAACTGTGCCCCTGGCCCTAAATGACAGGTGGCCCCAATAAAGTGCCAGTGTCAGTCAGTGATTGCAGCCGTCACTCTGTAAACTCAGAGGTGACCGAACCCACACCTGCGCCTCCCCTGTGACTGAAACGTTGCTGGGAGAATAAAGATCATTTTCTCCCTGCACCATCCTGCTAAGTGCAAGCACCTATCAAAGTGCATCCTCAGTGCCAATGGAGCATCAGGGTACAAGTGTGATCAGCAGCTCCATTCAACTCTCCTAAACTATGGCTTAGCGTCAAGAGAAGAAATAGTTGCATGGGCCTAGTTTGATAACTGGCGGGGGGTCCAAAGGATAGGCAATAGATAAAAAAATTTTGTGGCCCATAAAAACCCTTGGACCATGTGCACATTTTGAGTATTTGGTGAGTTTTTACCTCAGATTTTATAAGCCAAAACCAGGAGTGGAACAATGAAAGGAAAAGTATAATAGAAACTCAAGCACCACTTCTGCATTTTTTACCATCTCCTGGTTTGGGCTTACAAATACTGAGGTAAAAACTTGACAAATACTCAACATGTGAACGTGGTCTTGAAAGTCCAGTTTTGGATTAGAAGTTGCCAAATCAGTCACGGCATTGAAGGAGAGAATTAACCATAATGTAAAGAAGCTTTTATACGTGACGTGACCTATCACCTGGCCTGACAGAGGTCCTCTTATCAGAATAACACATTGGGCCATTAAGTATTGAAGTGATTACAATAGATAAATCTCTTGACTTTCAGTGTTCAGTGGCTTTTTTTCTGCACCAACAATCACCATCTTTCTCTAGTGCTTAAGTGGGGGTTTTTTACAATGTCGACCCCGGGGACATGAATATATAAGAGATCATGCAACCATTAACCACTGAAATGTTGATCGCTTAGTATTATAAAAACCATTGCATAAATGACTACAATTGATAGAAAGATTAAAACTCGTTTCAATGAGCAGAAGATCTGCTTGAGTGAGCCGCACATCACTGGAACTAATCGGCTCCAGAGTAAAGAGACAGGGTACTAGAAGAAAAGTTTCAAGTGGTCAACAGAAAAGTCAAGACATCAGACCAAAGGAAGCCATTTTATATCAGCCAGGAAGTAGATGGGAGGCCATTTTATTCACATACACATATGTTTAGATGGCACCTAAATTACCTGTCACCCAATAAATCGACTTGAGATTCTGCAGATCTTCATATTTTCCCCGCAGTCTCGGAGGAGCACTCTTATTCTGATTGCATCCCATAAAAACAGATGGACGTGCCTCCTGTAGATACACAGGAGGTGTATGTGAGACATCCTTAGTTGCAGCAATCCCTTTAGACAAGACTTCCAATGTGTTAATGACTGTAATCCATCCTTCTTATTTCTCCTGGGTCCCCATCTGTCCTGATACTAAAGCTCTCTTGTCTATAACATTGTTAACGCTCTCATTACTGGAAAAGCAGAAAAATTGATTTACTAATGGATAGACTTACAAGGTTATCCCTCAAAAAACATTTTCAATAAGAGCAAAATCACCTGGACCTCAATTCATAAAATGGGGGTGCCAAGAGTTTGAATAGAGTGATGTCATCTGTAAAACAACTGGTGTTGCTATCCAAGATTCTGCCATTTTCGTGGTTACATCGAGACATGTAGTCTTCCTGCAGGTCGACTGCTCTTCATAGATTCCAAAAATAGTGTATAGTGGAACAAATGTCATTGTAACAGTCTTAGAAAAGGGCAGCAGTATAGTTCTATTATACTCATCTAATCTGGGATCCTTTTGTCTAACAGAAGAGGACAAAATGTTCCAATGCTAGATTACTGGTGGATGACCCAAATATCTGCTAGTTTTATTGAGAAGTCAAAGGAAGACAAAAGATTCCAATGTTAGATTACTGGAGGATGACTCAACTATCCAGCAGTTTTATTGAGAAGTCATTCACCAGTCTTTATTTAGTTCTTTTACCAGGGAAATGTAGTTTTGTAATAGTCAAATAATGCAGGACCTAAAAGAAAAAGACAAAAGGCCCCAGTGCTAGATTACTGGAGGTTGACCCAACTGTCCAGTAGTTTTATCCAGAGGTTTTACTACTAATATAGTAGAACTTTTAATTTGTCCCATTCTTCCTTCTTTCTTAAATTCTCAACATTCAAGGATAAAAGTAATTCTTGATTAGTATAAGAAAACCTTAAGGTATGGGGTCTTACTAGCTCATCATTAAGCAAGAACCAGGACCCTGGCCGACACCAGATGTGAGATGGTCGAGTGTCAAAGAGGTGACTAGTGCATAGTCAAGTGCTTTCCTAAACACACGCAGTTGTCAGTGTCATCAATTGATTAAGTAGTTAATGGTCACATGATAACGGGCTCCCATTCTTGTAATCTCCACAGCCATAGTTAATTACAAGCTATGCCATCTGACAGACCCGGCAATACAAGGTTCCCACTGGAGATCATGATATTATCTAACGTAGAGGAGGAGGAAAAAAATCATGAGGAACAGAGCTCGGCCAGCTGGCTACCCTGGCACGCAGTATGTGTGAGTGACACCCTGCGGGCAGCCCTGCTGTAATCCTTAGTCTGTGCCGATGACCCTAGTGGATTAAAGGCTTGGGCAGCACTGAACACATGCAGCTGTATGAGGACAAGACTGCTCGGGGACCACAGCAATTAACATCGAACATTCTCCGTGTAGGCCAGAGAAGAGATACATAAAGCCAGCAGTACAATGGCAGACAACAGAAAACACAATGTCCTGATAGTACTGTTGTGTACAGGGCTCAGCCGGGTGACACAATATTGTGTGGTTGCAGTCCAAGAAGTTCCATAACGTTCCTCTCTACACCTTATGTACAGTGAATTTTCTACGTTTTTCTCTATGATCATCTGAGGCAAACAACAGACCCTTGATAAAAATGGATAATCCAAAGTCTCCTTAGATATTGCACTGGTTATCCTGTACAATAATGGCACATGCAGGACCTCATCAGGAGTTCAGTTCACTAATTCTCTGGAAACACAAGTTAGTACATTTTATATTTTAGGATAAAAACGCTGAAATTCACCAAACTGGATCATCCAACATGATAAAGGTGAAGGGTAGACAACCAATGGCTGAACAAATCACATCAACCATAAAATGTTGATGGCTGGCATCATGTTAGAGGCAGAACGTACCATGGATATAATATTATGCAATAAAGTGATGTGCATATCTCTCTCTCTATAGATAGACCCACAGACCCTAACATACAAGCTGGACAAAATAATGACCGATTGTCAACATTGTCATATATAGGAGGGAGGGGGGGGCAAAAAGGCAAAAAGGACAATCAAATAGTCCATGCTTGTGAACACAAAGAACTTTATTAAAGTATTGTTTGCACATATAACTTTCGTATTAGTCACAGTGGGTTATGGATGTAAAGAAAAATAGAAGCCCAATGGTCCACCCCGCCCGGCCAAAGCATTGATCTTCTGCGGGTGAATCGGTTGAGGTAATGAGTGACCAAAGCATGCTATGTTTTTCTACCATCTGTCTCTAAAGGTACTGTCACACTTAGAGATGTACCAGCGATCCCGACCAGCGATATGACGCGGTCAGGATCGCTGGTACATTGCTAAGTGGTCGCTAGTGAGCTGCCACACAGGCAGATCTCACCAGCGACATCGCTGGGGATGGGGGTCGCTACTTACCTGTCACACTAGGCGATCCTGACGTCCTCCCGCCCGGCTCCACGCTCGTCTCTCCACAGGAAGCGCTGCAGGAAGCTGACGACAAGAAACAGTCCTGGACGTTCTCGCGCGATCAGCGATAACCAGCGGGGGAGCGGGTCGTAGGTAAGTATCAGACACAGCGATGTTGCTAGCAATATCGCCATAACGTCACAAGTTATAGCGATATTGCTAGCGATATCTCTTAGTGTGACAGTGCCTTAAGCATTTATTCATTCTGGCTATTCATCTCATTTACATTGTAATTGATCATTATTTGCTAGTGCCTCATCCTGACACCATATTGCGGACTCTACTTTTCTTTACATCCATAACCCACTGTGATTAATATGAAAGTTATGTGTGCAAACAATACCATTCACCCATATGGTCCGATGTGCCCCCTGCATGTATAGCTGTATCTGTGTTCAATTTTAATTCTCGCCTATTCATGCCTATTAACATTATTTAATAAAGTTATTTGTATTCACAAGCACAAATTACGTCAAGTAGGATCCAAATTTTGCCTAAATGGTAAAACTGCTCTTCTAGATAAGCAAGCAGCTATCTGAAGAAGCCTTAATACTACTTGATGAACATTGTTTCCCGTCCATCAAATAATTCTTCTATTCATTCTGAAAAACAGGCAGCCAGTTGAGAGACCTCAAGGATTTGAGAGATTGGGTGAATTTCCAGGTATCTGCAGCATTATCTCCATTAGGCCGGTTTCACACTAGCGCATTTTCAGCGCGCGCACGGCCGGGGGTAGCTCCGCCCCGATCCGGCTCTCTGCCCGGCGTGCCCGCCCCTTGCCTGTAGCGCCGCCTCCTAGCGGACGGCGGCGCCTGCGATCGGCGCACCCTATCTTTAGCATAGGGTGCGCCGATCGTGCGCAGGTCGTGCGCTAGTTGCGCTTTGACCTGCGCTGCGCACTTTTGACGGTGCGCCGTGCGCGCCAAAATCCGAAAAGTTCGATTTTGGTGCGCACGGCGCACCGTCAAAAGTGCGCAGCGCAGGTCAAAGCGCAACTAGCGCACGACCTGCGCACGATCGGCGCACCCTATGCTAAAGATAGGGTGCGCCGATCGCAGGCGCCGCCGTCCGCTAGGAGGCGGCGCTACAGGCAAGGGGCGGGCACGCCGGGCAGAGAGCCGGCTCGGGGGCGGAGCTACCCCCGGCCGTGCGCGCGCTGAAAATGCGCTAGTGTGAAACCGGCCTTAGTGTGACATTCTCTAACAAATTTAATTTCAGCTCCTCTGGGTGGGAGATTGCAATAAAGAATCATGTGCTTCTGCTGGGCCAGTGCATTGACTCACAGGACTAAAGTCCAATTACTTGACCAAATCACTGCACTCACCTTGACAGCATGTCATTAGAAGGCTGAAGATACCCATATTTTTCGGACTATAAGACGCACCGGACTATAAGACGCACTCAGGTTTTAGATGTGGAAAATAGGGGAAAAATATGTTTGAACCAAAAAAAGTGGTAAAATATTTAATAACATAAATAACATACTATTATATGTGGTGTTTATATATATATATATAATAGTATGTTATTATGTTGGGAGCTACAGGTAGAAGATGGTGCTGTGGGACTAGTGTGTTGTCTGTAAAGTACTGTATGAAGACGCTGGAGGGCGAGTATAAGAATGGGGGCACAGGGCTTATATTTAAAGGGAATCTGTCACCCTTTTTATCCCCTATTAGCTGCTGGCATAGACATCGGGGGCTTATCTGCAGCATTCTGTATTGCTGTAATAAGCCCCCGATGTAACCTAAAAGAGAAGAAAAGCACGTTATATTATACTCACCGGGGTGGGCGGTCCGGTCCGATGGGTGTCGCCGTCCCGTCCGGCGCCTCCCTTCTTCATACGATGACGTCCTCTTCTCCCATCCTGTAATGGCTCCGGCGCAGGCGCACTGCTCTGCTCTGCAGAGTCCTGCAGTGCGTAGGCGTCGGGAGAGGTCTGGCGCCTGCGCACTGCAGGACCTGTGATGACATCATGAAGAGGCAGGGCTTTGTGCGGTCATGTGATGCTCTAGCCCGCCCTCTTCATGACCTCACCACAGGTCCTCCACAGGAGCATTCAGCATGTGATGGGAAGTTCGGCTCTTTTTGGTGATCTGGCTCATTCGGCTCCGCTCACCATAAAGAGCCGGATCTTTAAACGGCTCTTTTTTTAAATAGAAATCCGTTTTCCACAGTCATCGTTCTAGGTCTTTCCCTGTAAAGTGAGGACCTCATTCTCCCCCTGTGTGACGCAGTGTAGACTGTTATTCAGCATTGCTGCTTCCTCAGATTGTCAGCTCTTGTGATCAGGCCCTGGCTCCTCGCTCTGATCTCTCCTGTACAGTGAGGCCTCATTCTCTACCTGTATAAGGATCTAGTGAGGCAGTGTAGACTGTTATCAGCATTGCTGCTTCCTCAGATTGTCAGCTCTTGTGATCAGGCCTCTGCTCCTCACTCCGCTCGCTCCTGTACAGTGAGGCCTCATTCTCCACCTGTATAAGGATCTAGTGGCGCAGTGTAGACTGTTATTCAGCATTGCTGTTTCCTCAGATTGTCAGCTCTTGTGATCAGGCCTCTGCTCCTCGTTCCGGTCTCTCCTGTACATTGAGGGCCTCATTATACCCCTGTATAAGGATCTTGTGACGCAGTGTAGACTGTTATTCAGCATTGCTGTGTCCTCAGATTGTCAGCTCTTGTGATCAGGCCTCTGCTCCTCACTCCGGTCTCTCCTGTACAGTGAGGCCTCATTCTCTACCTGTATAAGGATCTAGTGAGGCAGTGTAGACTGTTATCAGCATTGCTGTGTCCTCAGATTGTCAGCTCTTGTGATCAGGCCTCTGCTCCTCACTCCGCTCACTCCTGTACAGTGAGGCCTCATTATACCCCTGTATAAGGATCTAGTGGCGCAGTGTAGACTGTTATTCAGCATTGCTGTGTCCTCAGATTGTCAGCTCTTGTGATCAGGCCTCTGCTCCTCACTCCGGTCTCTCCTGTACAGTGAGGCCTCATTATACCCCTGTATAAGGATCTAGTGACGCAGTGTAGACTGTTATTCAGCATTGCTGTGTCCTCAGATTGTCAGCTCTTGTGATCAGGCCTCTGCTCCTCACTCCGGTCTCTCCTGTACAGTGAGGCCTCATTATACCCCTGTATAAGGATCTAGTGACGCAGTGTAGACTGTTATTCAGCATTGCTGTGTCCTCAGATTGTCAGCTCTTGTGATCAGGCCTCTGCTCCTGCTTCGGTCTCTCCTGTACAGTGAGGCCTCATTATACCCCTGTATAAGGATCTAGTGGCGCAGTGTAGACTGTTATTCAGCATTGCTGTTTCCTCAGATTGTCAGCTCTTGTGATCAGGCCCCTGCTCCTCGCTTCGGTCTCTTCTGTACAGTGAGGCCTCATTATACCCCTGTATAAGGATCTAGTGACGCAGTGTAGACTGTTATTCAGCATTGCTGTTTCCTCAGATTGTCAGCTCTTGTGATCAGGCCCCTGCTCCTCGCTTCGGTCTCTTCTGTACAGTGAGGCCTCATTATACCCCTGTATAAGGATCTAGTGACGCAGTGTAGACTGTTATTCAGCATTGCTGTGTCCTCAGATTGTCAGCTCTTGTGATCAGGCCCCCGCTCCTCGCTCCGGTCTCTCCTGTACAGTGAGGCCTCATTACACCCCCGTATAAGGATCTAGTGACGCAGTGTAGACTGTTATTCAGCATTGCTGTGTCCTCAGATTGTCAGCTCTTGTGATCAGGCCCCTGCTCCTCGCTTCGGTCTCTCCTGTACAGTGAGGCCTCATTATACACCTGTATAAGGATCTAGTGACGCAGTGTAGACTGTTATTCAGCATTGCTGTGTCCTAAGATTGTCAGCTCTTGTGATCAGGCCCCTGCTCCTCGCTCCTGTCTCTCCTGTACAGTGAGGCCTCATTATACCCCTGTATAAGGATCTAGTGACGCAGTGTAGACTGTTATTCAGCATTGCTGTTTCCTCAGATTGTCAGCTCTTGTGATCAGGCCCCTGCTCCTCGCTTCGGTCTCTCCTGTACTGTGAGGCCTCATTATACACCTGTATAAGGATCTAGTGACGCAGTGTAGACTGTTATTCAGCATTGCTGTGTCCTCAGATTGTCAGCTCTTGTGATCAGGCCTCTGCTCCTCGCTTCGGTCTCTCCTGTACAGTGAGGCCTCATTATACCCCTGTATAAGGATCTAGTGACGCAGTGTAGACTGTTATTCAGCATTGCTGTGTCCTCAGATTGTCAGCTCTTGTGATCAGGCCCCTGCTCCTCGCTTCGGTCTCTCCTGTACAGTGAGGCCTCATTATACCCCTGTATAAGGATCTAGTGACGCAGTGTAGACTGTTATTCAGCATTGCTGTGTCCTCAGATAGTCAGCTCTTGTGGTCAGGCCCCTGCTCCTCGCTTCGGTCTCTCCTGTACAGTGAGGCCTCATTATACTCCTGTATAAGGATCTAGTGACGCAGTGTAGACTGTTATTCAGCATTGCTGTCTCCTCAGATTGTCAGCTCTTGTGATCAGGCCCCTGCTCCTCGCTCCGGTCTCTCCTGTACAGTGAGGCCTCATTATACCCCTGTATAAGGATCTAGTGAGGCAGTGTAGACTGTTATTCAGCATTGCTGCTTCCTCAGATTGTCAGCTCTTGTGATCAGGCCCCTGCTCCTGCTTCGGTCTCTCCTGTACAGTGAGGCCTCATTATACTCCTGTATAAGGATCTAGTGACGCAGTGTAGACTGTTATTCAGCATTGCTGCTTCCTCAGATTGTCAGCTCTTGTGATCAGGCCTCTGCTCCTGCTTCGGTCTCTCCTGTACAGTGAGGCCTCATTCTCCACCTGTATAAGGATCTAGTGACGCAGTGTAGACTGTTATTCAGCATTGCTGTGTCCTCAGATTGTCAGCTCTTGTGATCAGGCCCCTGCTCCTCGCTTCGGTCTCTCCTGTACAGTGAGGCCTCATTATACTCCTGTATAAGGATCTAGTGACGCAGTGTAGACTGTTATTCAGCATTGCTGTGTCCTCAGATTGTCAGCTCTTGTGATCAGGCCTCTGCTCCTGCTTCGGTCTCTCCTGTACAGTGAGGCCTCATTCTCCACCTGTATAAGGATCTAGTGACGCAGTGTAGACTGTTATTCAGCATTGCTGCTTCCTCAGATTGTCAGCTCTTGTGATCAGGCCCCTGCTCCTCGCTCCTGTCTCTCCTGTACAGTGAGGCCTCATTATACTCCTGTATAAGGATCTAGTGACGCAGTGTTGACTGTTATTCAGCATTGCTGTTTCCTCAGATTGTCAGCTCTTGTGATCAGGCCCCTGCTCCTCTCTCCGGTCTCTCCTGTACAGTGAGGCCTCATTATACCCCTGTATAAGGATCTAGTGACGCAGTGTAGACTGTTATTCAGCATTGCTGTTTCCTCAGATTGTCAGCTCTTGTGATCAGGCCCCTGCTCCTCGCTTCGGTCTCTCCTGTACAGTGAGGCCTCATTATACTCCTGTATAAGGATCTAGTGACGCAGTGTAGACTGTTATTCAGCATTGCTGTGTCCTCAGATTGTCAGCTCTTGTGATCAGGCCTCTGCTCCTCGCTTCGGTCTCTCCTGTACAGTGAGGCCTCATTATACCCCTGTATAAGGATCTAGTGACGCAGTGTAGACTGTTATTCAGCATTGCTGTGTCCTCAGATTGTCAGCTCTTGTGATCAGGCCCCTGCTCCTCGCTTCGGTCTCTCCTGTACAGTGAGGCCTCATTATACCCCTGTATAAGGATCTAGTGACGCAGTGTAGACTGTTATTCAGCATTGCTGTGTCCTCAGATTGTCAGCTCTTGTGATCAGGCCCCTGCTCCTCGCTTCGGTCTCTCCTGTACAGTGAGGCCTCATTATACTCCTGTATAAGGATCTAGTGACGCAGTGTAGACTGTTATTCAGCATTGCTGTGTCCTCAGATTGTCAGCTCTTGTGATCAGGCCTCTGCTCCTGCTTCGGTCTCTCCTGTACAGTGAGGCCTCATTCTCCACCTGTATAAGGATCTAGTGACGCAGTGTAGACTGTTATTCAGCATTGCTGCTTCCTCAGATTGTCAGCTCTTGTGATCAGGCCCCTGCTCCTCGCTCCTGTCTCTCCTGTACAGTGAGGCCTCATTATACTCCTGTATAAGGATCTAGTGACGCAGTGTAGACTGTTATTCAGCATTGCTGTTTCCTCAGATTGTCAGCTCTTGTGATCAGGCCCCTGCTCCTCGCTCCGCTCTCTCCTGTACAGTGAGACCTCATTATACCCCTGTATAAGGATCTAGTGAGGCAGTGTAGACTGTTATCAGCATTGCTGTTTCCTCAGATTGTCAGCTCTTGTGATCAGGCCCCTGCTCCTCGCTCCGGTCTCTCCTGTACAGTGAGGCCTCATTATACCCCTGTATAAGGATCTAGTGACGCAGTGTTGACTGTTATTCAGCATTGCTGTTTCCTCAGATTGTCAGCTTTTGTGATCAGGCCCCTGCTCCTCGCTCCGGTCTCTCCTGCACAGTGAGGCCTCATTATACTCCTGTATAAGGATCTAGTGACGCAGTGTAGACTGTTATTCAGCATTGCTGTGTCCTCAGATTGTCAGCTCTTGTGATCAGGCCCCTGCTCCTCGCTCCGGTCTCTCCTGTACAGTGAGGCCTCATTATACCCCTGTATAAGGATCTAGTGACGCAGTGTAGACTGTTATTCAGCATTGCTGTTTCCTCAGATTGTCAGCTCTTGTGATCAGGCCCCTGCTCCTGCTTCGGTCTCTCCTGTACAGTGAGGCCTCATTATACCCCTGTATAAGGATCTAGTGACGCAGTGTAGACTGTTATTCAGCATTGCTGTTTCCTCAGATTGTCAGCTCTTGTGATCAGGCCCCTGCTCCTGCTTCGGTCTCTCCTGTACAGTGAGGCCTCATTATACCCCTGTATAAGGATCTAGTGACGCAGTGTAGACTGTTATTCAGCATTGCTGTTTCCTCAGATTGTCAGCTCTTGTGATCAGGCCCCTGCTCCTGCTTCGGTCTCTCCTGTACAGTGAGGCCTCATTATACCCCTGTATAAGGATCTAGTGACGCAGTGTAGACTGTTATTCAGCATTGCTGTGTCCTCAGATTGTCAGCTCTTGTGATCAGGCCTCTGCTCCTCGCTTCGGTCTCTCCTGTACAGTGAGGCCTCATTATACTCCTGTATAAGGATCTAGTGACGCAGTGTAGACTGTTATTCAGCATTGCTGTGTCCTCAGATTGTCAGCTCTTGTAATCAGGCCCCTGCTCCTTGCTTCGGTCTCTCCTGTACAGTGAGGCCTCATTATACTCCTGTATAAGGATCTAGTGACGCAGTGTAGACTGTTATTCAGCACTGCTGTGTCCTCAGATTGTCAGCTCTTGTGATCAGGCTCCTGCTCCTCGCTCCGGTCTCTCCTGTACAGTGAGGCCTCATTATACCCCTGTATAAGGATCTAGTGACGCAGTGTAGACTGTTATTCAGCATTGCTGTTTCCTCAGATTGTCAGCTCTTGTGATCAGGCCTCTGCTCCTGCTTCGGTCTCTCCTGTACAGTGAGGCCTCATTCTCCACCTGTATAAGGATCTAGTGACGCAGTGTAGACTGTTATTCAGCATTGCTGTGTCCTCAGATTGTCAGCTCTTGTGATCAGGCCTCTGCTCCTCGCTCCGGTCTCTCCTGTACAGTGAGGCCTCATTCTCCACCTGTATAAGGATCTAGTGACGCAGTGTAGACTGTTATTCAGCATTGCTGTGTCCTCAGATTGTCAGCTCTTGTGATCAGGCCCCTGCTCCTCGCTCCGGTCTCTCCTGTACAGTGAGGCCTCATTATACCCCTGTATAAGGATCTAGTGACGCAGTGTAGACTGTTATTCAGCATTGCTGTGTCCTCAGATTGTCAGCTCTTGTGATCAGGCCTCTGCTCCTCGCTCCGGTCTCTCCTGTACAGTGAGGCCTCATTATACACCTGTATAAGGATCTAGTGACGCAGTGTAGACTGTTATTCAGCATTGCTGTGTCCTCAGATTGTCAGCTCTTGTGATCAGGCCCCTGCTCCTCGCTCCGGTCTCTCCTGTACAGTGAGGCCTCATTATACCCCTGTATAAGGATCTAGTGACGCAGTGTAGACTGTTATTCAGCATTGCTGTGTCCTCAGATTGTCAGCTCTTGTGATCAGGCCTCTTCTCCTCGCTCCGGTCTCTCCTGTACAGTGAGGCCTCATTATACCCCTGTATAAGGATCTAGTGACACAGTGTAGACTGTTATTCAGCATTGCTGTTTCCTCAGATTGTCAGCTCTTGTGATCAGGCCCCTGCTCCTCGCTCCGGTCTCTCCTGTACAGTGAGGCCTCATTATACCCCTGTATAAGGATCTAGTGACGCAGTGTAGACTGTTATTCAGCATTGCTGTGTCCTCAGATTGTCAGCTCTTGTGATCAGGCCCCTGCTCCTCGCTCCGGTCTCTCCTGTACAGTGAGGCCTCATTATACACCTGTATAAGGATCTAGTGACGCAGTGTAGACTGTTATTCAGCATTGCTGTGTCCTCAGATTGTCAGCTCTTGTGATCAGGCCTCTGCTCCTGCTTCGGTCTCTCCTGTACAGTGAGGCCTCATTATACCCCTGTATAAGGATCTAGTGACGCAGTGTAGACTGTTATTCAGCATTGCTGTGTCCTTGTCAGCTCTTGTGATCAGGCCCCTGCTCCTCGCTTCGGTCTCTCCTGTACTGTGAGGCCTCATTATACACCTGTATAAGGATCTAGTGACGCAGTGTAGACTGTTATTCAGCATTGCTGTGTCCTCAGATTGTCAGCTCTTGTGATCAGGCCTCTGCTCCTCGCTTCGGTCTCTCCTGTACAGTGAGGCCTCATTATACTCCTGTATAAGGATCTAGTGACGCAGTGTAGACTGTTATTCAGCATTGCTGTGTCCTCAGATTGTCAGCTCTTGTGATCAGGCCCCTGCTCCTCGCTTCGGTCTCTCCTGTACAGTGAGGCCTCATTATACTCCTGTATAAGGATCTAGTGACGCAGTGTAGACTGTTATTCAGCATTGCTGTGTCCTCAGATTGTCAGCTCTTGTGATCAGGCCTCTGCTCCTGCTTCGGTCTCTCCTGTACAGTGAGGCCTCATTCTCCACCTGTATAAGGATCTAGTGACGCAGTGTAGACTGTTATTCAGCATTGCTGCTTCCTCAGATTGTCAGCTCTTGTGATCAGGCCCCTGCTCCTCGCTCCTGTCTCTCCTGTACAGTGAGGCCTCATTATACTCCTGTATAAGGATCTAGTGACGCAGTGTAGACTGTTATTCAGCATTGCTGTTTCCTCAGATTGTCAGCTCTTGTGATCAGGCCCCTGCTCCTCGCTCCGCTCTCTCCTGTACAGTGAGGCCTCATTATACCCCTGTATAAGGATCTAGTGAGGCAGTGTAGACTGTTATCAGCATTGCTGTTTCCTCAGATTGTCAGCTCTTGTGATCAGGCCCCTGCTCCTCGCTCCGGTCTCTCCTGTACAGTGAGGCCTCATTCTCCACCTGTATAAGGATCTAGTGACGCAGTGTAGACTGTTATTCAGCATTGCTGTGTCCTCAGATTGTCAGCTCTTGTGATCAGGCCTCTGCTCCTGCTTCGGTCTCTCCTGTACAGTGAGGCCTCATTCTCCACCTGTATAAGGATCTAGTGACGCAGTGTAGACTGTTATTCAGCATTGCTGTGTCCTCAGATTGTCAGCTCTTGTGATCAGGCCCCTGCTCCTCGCTCCGGTCTCTCCTGTACAGTGAGGCCTCATTATACCCCTGTATAAGGATCTAGTGACGCAGTGTAGACTGTTATTCAGCATTGCTGTGTCCTCAGATTGTCAGCTCTTGTGATCAGGCCTCTGCTCCTCGCTCCGGTCTCTCCTGTACAGTGAGGCCTCATTATACACCTGTATAAGGATCTAGTGACGCAGTGTAGACTGTTATTCAGCATTGCTGTGTCCTCAGATTGTCAGCTCTTGTGATCAGGCCCCTGCTCCTCGCTCCGGTCTCTCCTGTACAGTGAGGCCTCATTATACCCCTGTATAAGGATCTAGTGACGCAGTGTAGACTGTTATTCAGCATTGCTGTGTCCTCAGATTGTCAGCTCTTGTGATCAGGCCTCTTCTCCTCGCTCCGGTCTCTCCTGTACAGTGAGACCTCATTATACCCCTGTATAAGGATCTAGTGACACAGTGTAGACTGTTATTCAGCATTGCTGTTTCCTCAGATTGTCAGCTCTTGTGATCAGGCCCCTGCTCCTCGCTCCGGTCTCTCCTGTACAGTGAGGCCTCATTATACCCCTGTATAAGGATCTAGTGACGCAGTGTAGACTGTTATTCAGCATTGCTGTGTCCTCAGATTGTCAGCTCTTGTGATCAGGCCCCTGCTCCTCGCTCCGGTCTCTCCTGTACAGTGAGGCCTCATTATACACCTGTATAAGGATCTAGTGACGCAGTGTAGACTGTTATTCAGCATTGCTGTGTCCTCAGATTGTCAGCTCTTGTGATCAGGCCTCTGCTTCTGCTTCGGTCTCTCCTGTACAGTGAGGCCTCATTATACCCCTGTATAAGGATCTAGTGACGCAGTGTAGACTGTTATTCAGCATTGCTGTGTCCTTGTCAGCTCTTGTGATCAGGCCCCTGCTCCTCGCTTCGGTCTCTCCTGTACTGTGAGGCCTCATTATACACCTGTATAAGGATCTAGTGACGCAGTGTAGACTGTTATTCAGCATTGCTGTGTCCTCAGATTGTCAGCTCTTGTGATCAGGCCTCTGCTCCTGCTTCGGTCTCTCCTGTACAGTGAGGCCTCATTATACTCCTGTATAAGGATCTAGTGACGCAGTGTAGACTGTTATTCAGCATTGCTGTGTCCTCAGATTGTCAGCTCTTGTGATCAGGCCCCTGCTCCTCGCTTCGGTCTCTCCTGTACAGTGAGGCCTCATTATACTCCTGTATAAGGATCTAGTGACGCAGTGTAGACTGTTATTCAGCATTGCTGTGTCCTCAGATTGTCAGCTCTTGTGATCAGGCCTCTGCTCCTGCTTCGGTCTCTCCTGTACAGTGAGGCCTCATTCTCCACCTGTATAAGGATCTAGTGACGCAGTGTAGACTGTTATTCAGCATTGCTGCTTCCTCAGATTGTCAGCTCTTGTGATCAGGCCCCTGCTCCTCGCTCCTGTCTCTCCTGTACAGTGAGGCCTCATTATACTCCTGTATAAGGATCTAGTGACGCAGTGTAGACTGTTATTCAGCATTGCTGTTTCCTCAGATTGTCAGCTCTTGTGATCAGGCCCCTGCTCCTCGCTCCGCTCTCTCCTGTACAGTGAGGCCTCATTATACCCCTGTATAAGGATCTAGTGAGGCAGTGTAGACTGTTATCAGCATTGCTGTTTCCTCAGATTGTCAGCTCTTGTGATCAGGCCCCTGCTCCTCGCTCCGGTCTCTCCTGTACAGTGAGGCCTCATTATACCCCTGTATAAGGATCTAGTGACGCAGTGTTGACTGTTATTCAGCATTGCTGTTTCCTCAGATTGTCAGCTCTTGTGATCAGGCCCCTGCTCCTCGCTCCGGTCTCTCCTGCACAGTGAGGCCTCATTATACTCCTGTATAAGGATCTAGTGACGCAGTGTAGACTGTTATTCAGCATTGCTGTGTCCTCAGATTGTCAGCTCTTGTGATCAGGCCCCTGCTCCTCGCTTCGGTCTCTCCTGTACAGTGAGGCCTCATTATACTCCTGTATAAGGATCTAGTGACGCAGTGTAGACTGTTATTCAGCATTGCTGTGTCCTCAGATTGTCAGCTCTTGTGATCAGGCCTCTGCTCCTGCTTCGGTCTCTCCTGTACAGTGAGGCCTCATTCTCCACCTGTATAAGGATCTAGTGACGCAGTGTAGACTGTTATTCAGCATTGCTGCTTCCTCAGATTGTCAGCTCTTGTGATCAGGCCCCTGCTCCTCGCTCCTGTCTCTCCTGTACAGTGAGGCCTCATTATACTCCTGTATAAGGATCTAGTGACGCAGTGTAGACTGTTATTCAGCATTGCTGTTTCCTCAGATTGTCAGCTCTTGTGATCAGGCCCCTGCTCCTCGCTCCGCTCTCTCCTGTACAGTGAGGCCTCATTATACCCCTGTATAAGGATCTAGTGAGGCAGTGTAGACTGTTATCAGCATTGCTGTTTCCTCAGATTGTCAGCTCTTGTGATCAGGCCCCTGCTCCTCGCTCCGGTCTCTCCTGTACAGTGAGGCCTCATTATACCCCTGTATAAGGATCTAGTGACGCAGTGTTGACTGTTATTCAGCATTGCTGTTTCCTCAGATTGTCAGCTCTTGTGATCAGGCCCCTGCTCCTCGCTCCGGTCTCTCCTGCACAGTGAGGCCTCATTATACTCCTGTATAAGGATCTAGTGACGCAGTGTAGACTGTTATTCAGCATTGCTGTGTCCTCAGATTGTCAGCTCTTGTGATCAGGCCCCTGCTCCTCGCTCCGGTCTCTCCTGTACAGTGAGGCCTCATTATACCCCTGTATAAGGATCTAGTGACGCAGTGTAGACTGTTATTCAGCATTGCTGTTTCCTCAGATTGTCAGCTCTTGTGATCAGGCCCCTGCTCCTGCTTCGGTCTCTCCTGTACAGTGAGGCCTCATTATACCCCTGTATAAGGATCTAGTGACGCAGTGTAGACTGTTATTCAGCATTGCTGTTTCCTCAGATTGTCAGCTCTTGTGATCATGCCCCTGCTCCTGCTTCGGTCTCTCCTGTACAGTGAGGCCTCATTATACCCCTGTATAAGGATCTAGTGACGCAGTGTAGACTGTTATTCAGCATTGCTGTTTCCTCAGATTGTCAGCTCTTGTGATCAGGCCCCTGCTCCTGCTTCGGTCTCTCCTGTACAGTGAGGCCTCATTATACCCCTGTATAAGGATCTAGTGACGCAGTGTAGACTGTTATTCAGCATTGCTGTGTCCTCAGATTGTCAGCTCTTGTGATCAGGCCTCTGCTCCTCGCTTCGGTCTCTCCTGTACAGTGAGGCCTCATTATACTCCTGTATAAGGATCTAGTGACGCAGTGTAGACTGTTATTCAGCATTGCTGTGTCCTCAGATTGTCAGCTCTTGTGATCAGGCCCCTGCTCCTCGCTCCGGTCTCTCCTGTACAGTGAGGCCTCATTATACCCCTGTATAAGGATCTAGTGACGCAGTGTAGACTGTTATTCAGCACTGCTGTGTCCTCAGATTGTCAGCTCTTGTGATCAGGCCCCTGCTCCTTGCTTCGGTCTCTCCTGTACAGTGAGGCCTCATTATACTCCTGTATAAGGATCTAGTGACGCAGTGTAGACTGTTATTCAGCACTGCTGTGTCCTCAGATTGTCAGCTCTTGTGATCAGGCCCCTGCTCCTCGCTCCGGTCTCTCCTGTACAGTGAGGCCTCATTATACCCCTGTATAAGGATCTAGTGACGCAGTGTAGACTGTTATTCAGCACTGCTGTGTCCTCAGACTGTCAGCTCTTGTGATCAGGCCTCTGCTCCTGCTTCGGTCTCTCCTGTACAGTGAGGCCTCATTCTCCACCTGTATAAGGATCTAGTGACGCAGTGTAGACTGTTATTCAGCATTGCTGTGTCCTCAGATTGTCAGCTCTTGTGATCAGGCCTCTGCTCCTGCTTCGGTCTCTCCTGTACAGTGAGGCCTCATTATACTCCTGTATAAGGATCTAGTGACGCAGTGTAGACTGTTATTCAGCATTGCTGTTTCCTCAGACTGTCAGCTCTTGTGATCAGGCCTCTGCTCCTGCTTCGGTCTCTCCTGTACAGTGAGGCCTCATTCTCCACCTGTATAAGGATCTAGTGACGCAGTGTAGACTGTTATTCAGCATTGCTGTGTCCTCAGATTGTCAGCTCTTGTGATCAGGCCCCTGCTCCTCGCTTCGGTCTCTCCTGTACAGTGAGGCCTCATTATACTCCTGTATAAGGATCTAGTGACGCAGTGTAGACTGTTATTCAGCATTGCTGTTTCCTCAGACTGTCAGCTCTTGTGATCAGGCCTCTGCTCCTGCTTCGGTCTCTCCTGTACAGTGAGGCCTCATTCTCCACCTGTATAAGGATCTAGTGACGCAGTGTAGACTGTTATTCAGCATTGCTGTGTCCTCAGATTGTCAGCTCTTGTGATCAGGCCCCTGCTCCTCGCTTCGGTCTCTCCTGTACAGTGAGGCCTCATTATACCCCTGTATAAGGATCTAGTGACGCAGTGTAGACTGTTATTCAGCATTGCTGTCTCCTCAGATTGTCAGCTCTTGTGATCAGGCCCCTGCTCCTCGCTCCGGTCTCTCCTGTACAGTGAGGCCTCATTATACCCCTGTATAAGGATCTAGTGACGCAGTGTAGACTGTTATTCAGCATTGCTGTGTCCTCAGATTGTCAGCTCTTGTGATCAGGCCTCTGCTCCTCGCTCCGGTCTCTCCTGTACAGTGAGGCCTCATTATACACCTGTATAAGGATCTAGTGACGCAGTGTAGACTGTTATTCAGCATTGCTGTGTCCTCAGATTGTCAGCTCTTGTGATCAGGCCCCTGCTCCTCGCTCCGGTCTCTCCTGTACAGTGAGGCCTCATTATACACCTGTATAAGGATCTAGTGACGCAGTGTAGACTGTTATTCAGCATTGCTGTGTCCTCAGATTGTCAGCTCTTGTGATCAGGCCTCTTCTCCTCGCTCCGGTCTCTCCTGTAAAGTGAGGCCTCATTATACCCCTGTATAAGGATCTAGTGACGCAGTGTAGACTGTTATTCAGCATTGCTGTGTCCTCAGATTGTCAGCTCTTGTGATCAGGCCTCTGCTCCTCGCTCCGGTCTCTCCTGTACAGTGAGGCCTCATTATACCCCTGTATAAGGATCTAGTGACACAGTGTAGACTGTTATTCAGCATTGCTGTTTCCTCAGATTGTCAGCTCTTGTGATCAGGCCCCTGCTCCTCGCTCCGGTCTCTCCTGTACAGTGAGGCCTCATTATACCCCTGTATAAGGATCTAGTGACGCAGTGTAGACTGTTATTCAGCATTGCTGTGTCCTCAGATTGTCAGCTCTTGTGATCAGGCCCCTGCTCCTCGCTCCGGTCTCTCCTGTACAGTGAGGCCTCATTATACACCTGTATAAGGATCTAGTGACGCAGTGTAGACTGTTATTTAGCATTGCTGTGTCCTCAGATTGTCAGCTCTTGTGGTCAGGCCCCTGCTCCTCGCTCCTGTCTCTCCTGTACAGTGAGGCCTCATTATACCCCTGTATAAGGATCTAGTGACGCAGTGTAGACTGTTATTCAGCATTGCTGTTTCCTCAGATTGTCAGCTCTTGTGATCAGGCCCCGGCTCCTCACTCCGGTCTCTCCTGTACAGTGAGGCCTCATTATACCCCTGTATAAGGATCTAGTGACGCAGTGTAGACTGTTATTCAGCATTGCTGTGTCCTCAGATTGTCAGCTCTTGTGATCAGGCCCCGCTCTTCGGTTGTAGTCTTACCATGTATTGTGGCATTTTTTGTTCATGTCCTTTGTGAATTAGTAAATGCTGTGATATGTGTCGGTACACATGATGCATCCTGATCCTGATGCAAATGCAGGTCCGTGCGTCCCTATGTTAAGTATAGGGGTGTAATCTGGATCAGGATGAATCAGGATTGCTACGTACCACAACGCACCGTACCACAACGCTAGTGTGAACGCAGCCCCACTCGTGCAGCCCCTAACCAGGTGCCCCCATGTTATATACATGCTCCCAATACATTATTATCATTACCACACTGTAACATAGGGCACAAGCCCTTCTAGTGAGGTGGGAAAGATCACTGTATGACAGAGCAGCATGCGGACATAGTCTACATTATGTCTGCATACTGGTCCCATACAGCACATCCCTCGCTTCCGAGCATGCTCAGTGCCGCAAAACGGATTCCTGCACACGGAAGCACATGGATCCGTGTTGTCCTGGATCCGTGCTCCATAGAACTCCATTTTAATTCCAGACGTGTAGCTGCGGATCCGTGCGTCTCCCTGTTCCTGTGTGTTTTTCAGATGACACGAAACTGCAACAAGTTGCGTTTTTGTGCATCTGATAAAATATGCAGACAAGCGGATCTGTGGGAAAACAGTGACAACTGGATGCACACGCAAATCCCATCCGTCACCACTGAATGTCAGTGGTAACGAAAACGGATCCGTGTGCAGCCATTTTCACATGGATTGCAAAATATGCACTTGTGAAACTAGCTTACCCTATATAATGATTGGGGCTTGACCTAGATCTCTCTACAGGTTTTGCCTAAAATCACTTTATATTACTTCCCCCTACCCTTAGGGCTCTTACTCACTTGCGAGAGACTTGCCTGATTCTTGTGCGAGTCTCTTGCATGGAAACCTGGCACTGCCTCCGGCACTCGGACCGGAGGGGGCGGCTGCATAGAAATACATGTATCTGCATGCTCCGGTCCGAGTGCCGGAGGCAGTGCCAGGTTTCCATGCGAGAGACTCACACAACTATGGTAAGTGCTTCACTGTGGAGCTGAAAACACCGAAGATGGGGGGTGTTAATGTGGGGAACTATGAGCCCTTAGCAGCAACAACTGACGTCGTCTATCCTCCTCCCTGTAGTGTTGTCCTGAATCCTCCTGGCCCTGCATTCAACGGGATCCGTTACATAGCGGCACTAACGCTATGTAGCAGATGCGTTAACGCACCCTATGGCCGCAATGATACTAACGCATCCAAAATTGGCATAATGCGTTACTTCATGACGTACTCTTGAACGCGGTCTGCAGCATTTGGGGGTGCGTCATGAAGTAACGCATCATGCCGATTTTGGCATCCGTTTGGATGCGTTAGTAGCATTGCGGCCAATGGGTGCGTTAACGCGTCGGTTCCATAGCGTTCCGCTTGCTATGTAACGGACCCCGTTGAACACAGGGCCATTAACGCAATGTGAACCTGGCCTAACACTATGAGAAGATGATATACCAAACAATGTGCTGAGTCTCTCCTCCTACACAGACCATATACTGTATGTATACGCCATGGATGAGGGGCCAGGAAAGTAGATCTTTATTCGGGACTAAAAGGTAATGCACAGGTCATTGCAGATGATGATGATGACAATGTGCTGCGTCCCTCCATGCCATATATGCAATGGAGGAACTGGCAGCAGAGGCGTATCTAAGCTTTCTGGTACCCGGGGCAAGAATTTGGTTCGGCGCCCCCCCCAAGTACATATGCGACTTGCACAGTTAGTCATGTAGCGATGAGCTGCTCTCCCTAATGCTCTCAATGTTCAGTAAAAAACTGAAAGCAGGAAGAGAAGCTCGTTGTCACAGGACCATAACTATGAATATCGCATATGAGTGAAGTGTCTATGTGATGGCACTGGAGCCTGCAGAGCTGAATCCTGATATTGCAGCTTCTGAATTCTCACAATGAATGCACTGCACACTTTTAGGATTCTCCCTTTGCCGATGTACAGTCATGTCAGCACAAGCATGTGATTTGTATACTTCTGGCCACATTCCGACTAGACATGTCCGGCCTCTCTCTGTTCATTTTCATTGAGTGAGGCCACACATGTCTAGTCAGCATGTGACCACATGTATGTAAATTACCGGCACGAGAGAATCCTGACAGCGTTCAGTGAGCACTGTGAAAATTCAGAAGTCTGCAGTCACATAGAATGACCGCAGACTCAGCACAAGCCTAGACAACCCCTTTAATGTTCCTAACAAATAAAAACATGAGAATTTATCAGTATCATTCACAAATAATATTTACATCCAGGTACCTTATAGATGACATCGTCTCTGCAGTCGGTCTCCTTTTCTTCTTCTTGTCCAGACCCCATGATGAGTTTTCTCATCCACATCTGTCTCTGTAGACTTCCATCTTCTCCGGATCTTCTGCAGCAAATCTCCACACGATCCCTTAAAGATAGAAGTGTCATTATAATGCTCCTAAATAAAAATGTCTGCAATATACTGTCGCCTCACACTATTCCCCTCCCTCCTCATACTGTCTCCTCTAAAATCCCCTCTGTTCACCATACTGTCTCTTCATATATTTACCCCCTCACTCTCTATACTGTCTGCTCACACATACCCCCGACTCCCTATACTGTGTCTGCACACATCCCATCACCCTCACTCCCCATACTGTGTCCACATATATCAACCCGTTCGCTCCCCATACTGTCTGCACCCATCACCCATACTGTTTCCTCATACATACTCTTCAATTTGTGTCCTCAAATCTCCCCACACACATTAAATCCCCCATCCCTCACACAAATTAAATAACCCCCCATCCCCACTCAAAATCCCCCCACACATGAAATAACCCCCCATCCCCACTCCAAATCCCCCCCACATTAAATAACCCCCCATCTCCACTCCAAATCCCTCACACATTAAATAACCCCCATCCCCACTCCATATCCCCCCACACATTAAATAACCCCCATCCCCACTCCAAATCCCCCCACACATTAAATAACCCACAACCCCACCCCAATTCCCCCTACACATTAAATAACCCCCCAACCCCACCCCAAATCCCCCCACACATTAAATAACCCCCCCATCGCCACTCCAAATCCCTCACACACATTAAATAACCCCCATCCCCACTCCAAATCCCTCACACACATTAAATAACCCCCATCCCCACTCCAAATCCCCCCACACATTAAATAACCCCCATCCCCACTCCAAATCCCCCCCCACACACAAAATAACCCCCATCCCCACTCCAAATCCCCCCACACATAAAATAACCCCCATCCCCACTCCAAATCCCCCCACACATTAAGTAACCCCCCAACCCCACTCCAAATCCCCCCACACATTAAATAACCCCCATCCCCACTCAATAACCCCCTTCCCTACTCCCAAATCCCATCACACATTATGTACCCCCACTCCAAATCCCCCCACACATTAACCCCATCCCCACTCCAAATTCCCCCACACATTAAGTATCCCCCATACCCACTCATTAACCCCACACACACATTAACCCCATCCCCACTCATTAACCCCCACACATTAACCCCCATCCCCACATTAACCCCCATCCCCACTCATTAACCCCCTTCCCCACATTAACACCCCCCATCTTCGGTGTTTTCAGCTCCACAGTGAAGCACGTACCACCAGCATTCACTCTGGGAACCGGGGAGTGACGTCAGCAGCGTGATCACATGACCTGATCACGCTGCTGACGTCGCTCTGGCCGGGCGGTCACAGCTTCAATTGTACTGGCGTCTGTATAGACACCAGTACAATTGTTCTCTGGGAGCCGGCACACGCACCTTCTCTGCGCCAGCTGTCAGCTTGACAGCTGACACAGAGAACCACCGACTCTCAGGCCGGGGGCGGCAGAGCGCAGCCGCCAGGGAGGACACTGCGGACCGCTGCATTAGGCGGCCCGACTGCGCCCCCTCCCGGCTGCGCCTGGGGCAACTGCCCCAGCTGCCCCCCCTAGATACGCTCCTGACTGGCAGTGTATATTTGGGACTGAAAGGTTAACTCCCCTGCATTTATTCACAGTCCTCTCCTGACTGCTCCTCCCCCAGATGAGTCACAGTCAGGCTTCAGTAAGCTGGGTCTGATAAGCTGCTGAGGCACCAGGAAAAAAACCAAAAACGGCTCATTCTCCCTGCAGAGCCATTTCGTTCACAGCAGGAAGCCGGCTCTTTGTATGATCGTTCACGAACGACACATCACTAGCACAGCCCTGGCTGTGCTGCCTGTCAGGTATATGGCTATCCCTCCTGCTGCACTCTACGCCTGCCCCCTCCTCCACCAGACACAGATCTCCCCAGTGCTGCAGGAATCGGCGCTGGGGAAACCATGTGGGTCTGTCCTTTGCTGCTCACTGCTCAGCTGACAGGAGAGGGGGAAGCGGGCTCATGAATATTCACTTCACTTTAAGTATGGGACCACATGGTTTCCCCAGAGGCTGGATTCCTGCAGCAGGCAACATCCCACTCCACCGCTGCACCTTCCCACATGCTACATTCCGACCATAAGACCCACCCACACTTTCCTCCCAAATTTGAAGGAAAAAAAGTGCGTCTTATGGTTAGAAAAATATGGTATATGATAAAGAAGTAAAGATATCAACTACAATTAGCAGGCTTTCCATTAATAAGAATTAACACTCACATATAAATAATACATTCTAGACTAGATTGCCCCAACAAGTTCATTTAAGGTGAGTTTTTTAATGATAATGGGGTCAAGTAATTTATGTGAATTACAGCTCGAGTTTTGTTTGTGTGGATTTTTAACATATATCTAATTTCCGTTCCTCAGGGGTGGGTTTTTTCTAACACACTTTTCATTTAAGAAATTGTTTTCTCTGATGTGGTATAGGTGCTACCACCAGATAAAAAAGTATGTTAAATCAGGTGTGGCTCAACTTAAAATTCTGGTCAGTCAAAACAACCATTCAGTGGAAAATAATAGAAAAAAAAAAAATTAAGAGAAAAAACTAACCAATGGTGCTGCTGACTTACTGTAAGTATACAGATAAAATATTTTTATCAGGAGGATTTTTCCGGATAAAACAGGTTACACGTTTCAGCCATGGACTGATGGCTTTTTCAAGCTGAAACATGTAACCTGTTTTATCCTCAGTAATCCTGAAAAAACTATTATCTTTTTATAAAATCTTCTTAGCAAAATATATACATATTTCCATAAGGACTACAGACTGCATTCTGCTCAGGAGAATGTGTCCTTAATATAATTTACCGATATATACTACCAAACACAGCAAATCTTATAAACAAAACTAGAGTTGCCTGAGGATAGTCATTTCCAGCCTGTCAGACAGCAGTAATGTATACTTACTCAGACCATCATGGGTGCTGACCTAGATAGAGGCCCTGCCATAATTCTACTCCCTGTTGAAATAATCTCTTCAATCCTCTGTTATTTCCTATGACTGATGTTCAACTGTTCAAAGTAGGACATTTAGGAGAAATGACACTGGTAATCTAGGATCTTATGCTAAGCTGGGAGATGTCTTTGCCGAGATCCGGTTACTGGAGCCGAATGTATGTTAGAGATGCATGGGTAAGATTAAACTGAGATTGCGGCCAAGTTCAACCCTCTCTTCCATACATCACACGTTCTTTATATTTAATAATTTTATAGCTTTTATAAATAGCATTGTGCCTTCTCCAAGAGCCACGTGTAGGCTAACCCGGAACCTACCCAGCACCCATGACTTATTTTTTGTGCTCACATCCATAGTGGATTATCCCTTCACAACTGTCAGTCAAACAATCTATCAGCACCAACCCTGAAGCTTAGCCACAACCACAGACTCATATATTACTAATACTTCCCCAAATACAGGACACTATTTTAATGAAATAGCTTGTTTAGCATCCTTATCTATCAGTCACAGAGGAGACTGGGAACAGCCATGGACATGGATAGCCAAGTGATCCACCATGTAATGCCTCATATTCACTGATGGAGCACCGTGGGGACATTGAATACCTTTTGTCAGAATAAACCACCGATCACAAGTGATCTCTGGAAATCTTACTCCATGAACACATTATTTTAATTGCTCTTTCTAATAAATTAGAGATTTTTCAAAGCAGACAACCACTTTAATCTGAACTCATAGATGAAGGTGGAACATTTTTTTTAAATTTGAATATGATCTTGACAAAAAAATGTACAATTTATAGTATCCAAATATCTTATATGAATTTATTTTAAACATATATGTAACTGTCGCTCCTCAGGGGCGGGGTTTGTTCAAACATACTTTGCTCTTAACATGTTAAACCAATTATTTTTTGGGGATGTGATCTAGTAAATTCTGGTAATGATTCAGCTCATCGATTGGTAATATTCTTTGGACTGAGTAAAGCAGTGGCAAAGCATTAAAATTACAGATCTAATATTATTTCATGCAAATTCCAGTTCTTAGAGGTAGAGATTCTATACCTCATTTATTAGCTGCCAATAAACAATGCCATACCATGCAACAAACCTATCAAGCAGCTCGAGACCTCCACTGCCCTTCTCAACCTCCGTCTTATTAATAAAAGACGAGGAATTGATCAGATGCGGAGAAGTTGGCCTTTGAGGTGGCAGTTGTGGTGGAGGGGTGTGCGCTACTGAAAAAAATATATTGAGAAAATTATTTAGAAAATCCAGTTGTAAACTACGCATCTGAGAAAAGAGGAATTGCACAATATGTTTTCCCAGAACGGTGGATCGTACAGTGTAAATCATGTCTTAAAAAAATAATCAAATTGATTTTTTCAGTAAGAGGCAAGAAATTTATGATTTTATTATTGAAAAATAAGCTATAGGGATGAGAACTACAAGTATGTAACGGGCAGGTTGATTCCATTTTCATGATTATCAATAGCATTCACACAAGTACGCTCCTTTATATACCTTATTTCATCATTTCCTTAAAGGGCTTGCAAATGGTTTGGGAAAAACTGTTTGATTTCTTCCCAGAAAAAGTGCCTCAATGTGCTACATCTGGTATTGCAGCTCATTTATTCTCCATTGTTTTGATTGAATTTATGAGTATTGAATCAGTGTTCGTTGGATCAATGCTGTACAAGTTTTTGGCTATGTCTGGTACAGCAGTTCCATACTAGCACCATCACATGCTGGAAATCGAACCTTCATGATCAGCTACTGATTATCAGACTTTCAATAACACTGAGACCTTCAATAACACAATCTTTGAAAACCCATTTTTATGCCTTAAGGGCCTGTCACACTAAGCGATATCGCTAGCAATATCGCTATAACATCACTGGTTTTTGTGACGTTATAGCGATATTGCTAGCGATATCGCTATGTCTGATACTTACCTCCGATCGCTCCCCCGCTGGTTATCACTGATCGCGCGAGAACGTCCAGGACCGTTTCTCGTCATCAACTTCCTGCTGGGCTTCCTGCTGAGGAGACGAGCGACACGTGGACACGGGCGGGAGGACATCAGGATCGCCTCGTCTGACAGGTAAGTAGCGACCCCGACCCCAACGATGTCGCTGTGAGATCTGCCTGTGTGGCAGCTCACTAGCGACCACCTAGCGATGTACCAACGATCCTGACCGCGTCATATCGCTGGTCGGGATCGCTGGTGCATCACTAAGTGTAACAGTACCTTAAGTCGTGTTAATGACTGCTTAAAGGGAACCTGGCTGCAATTTCATACTGCTCGACCACAGAAGCATGAAGTCCAGATAGGCTCCTTCTTTACAGACAGCTATGTGTTTCACTCTGACATTCTCCCGGCCTAACTCAACTTGACTGTCAAGTCTCTCCCGACATGCAAATTGGGAGGGACCAGTCAATCAGACAGGGAAGCAGCTGGGTGGAGCCTCTACTTCTCCTGCCTGGTTCAAATTCCAAATTGGCATTTCAGCGAAAACATGAAAGGTTCAGGCACAAGGAAGCGACTCCACTGGGTAGTTCCCTCAAGCCTTTTAAATGTTTTTTTGAATTTTGGGGAATTTTTTTCCTTATGTGCGCTGTTCAGATTTAGTTTTAGTTACTCACAAAATCTGGGGACCCTTGATGTTGGGTTGTGAGCTAATCTACTTTGGCCAAAATAGTAACTAATACCCCATATCTTTTTATCTTTTTGCACTTTTTATCATTTTTGCAGGATGCAGTTAGACCTCTTCATATTGGCTTGGTTTTTTCTGTGTGATGCATACAGTATATATAGTGCTGAGCAGCCTGCCTGCTAATACTATGGGCGTCATTAATAGGCTGTTCAGACACTTTACACCACACTTATCTGTGTGACTGATGTCCTATGCAAGCCCTATTTGTGTGCACTTTTTTCCACTAGGCAGCCAGACCATATTGGGTTACTGGCTGTTCTCATCAGTGGTTTGCACCTGTGTTGCCCCAGCCTTTATCAATGGAGGTCTGCTGCATCCTGCCAGTGCATTAGTCAGGGTTTTGGTAAGGTTAACCTTTAAATGTAGTTCCCTCAAGCCTAACCCACCCACCACAGCTTGACTGACAGGTCTCTAACTATATTTAAAAAGTGAGACAGAGCAGTCAATGAAGGCGAACTAGGAGGGGAGAAGTCAAACAGAGGCCATATTCCTCGTGTCAGGCTTGTTTTCCAAGCCGGCATGTCAGAAGCGTAACTTTCAAATGTGCCAGGAAGAGGGTTAGGAGTACAATCATATGGAGAAGAGTCCACTGGGCAGCTCCCTCCAGCTTTGTTCCAAGCTCAGTTGGATTGACAGAATTCTCCCCATATGCAAACAAGGATAAACCAGCCAGACAAGGCATATGTGGCTCTTTTTCTGCCCTAGCTTTTCTCTGAAATGCTGCATCATTTCAGAGAAAATTATTGCTTTTTCTTATGAGAGAGTCTGTCTGGATTTCTTGCTGCCTGTGCCTCAGGCAGCAAAAACGTCTGATAGGTTCCCTTTAAGAACCATGACTGTTCTAAATGGAAGTGGAGGAAATGGAATGGAATCTAATAAAAAATCTTGAGAGGAAGAACTAGAGAAGGTTGTCTGATTGGTGGACTTGTTCTGATGGGTTAACTACACTTACATGAAGGACTTTCGAGAATGTTTGAGCTGCAATTATTAATATTGACATGAGAATTGATCCTAATCACATTACACCTTGAAGATCTGATAATTCATAATATGAATTCACTGACTGTTGTGAAGATTACCATGCAACCATGATCTGTTTGAGGAGGGTAATAGTATCACAGATTAATGTCAATGTCCTTGCTTTTAAGGGATTAGTAGAAGGCATAAGTAGGGTGCAGTAGGGTTGTGCAATACATTCTTAATGATAGCCTCTTGTAAATGTTCTACCAATGCAGGACAGAACATCTTCACTTTTAAGGGATATGTAGGCTGTAGAAGTAGGGTTACAGTGGGTTAAGTCACTAAGAGTTGCATGAGAAGTCTTCAGTGATGGCCTCCTATATGTTTTACCAATGAAGGAAAGAAGGCTTTACTTTCAAGAGATTGGAAGGAGGTATAAATAGGGGCACAGTGGATTGAGTCACTAAGTGTTGAGTGATAAGTCTCCAGTGATGGCCTCCAGAAAATGTTCTACCAGCACAGGCCGGAAAGTCTTTACTTTTAAGGGATCAGTAGGTGTAGGTTATGGTGGGATAAATCAGTAAGAGTTGGGTGATAAGTCTTCATTGACGGTCTCTTTAATAATTCTACCAGCCCAGGACAGAACGTCTTCAGTTTTGAGGTATTAGTGGGATGTATGAGTAGGACTTTAAGATTAAGTCACTAAGAATTGAGCAATACATAATAATAATAATCTTTATTTTTATATAGCGCTAACATATTCCGCAGCGCTTTACAGTTTGCACACATTATCATCATCACTGTCCCCAAAGGGGCTCACAATCTAAATTCCCGATCAGTATGTCTTTGGAATGTGGGAGGAAACCGGAGTACCCGGAGGAAACCCATGCAAACACGGGGAGAACATACAAACTTCTTTAATGATGGCCTCCTGGAAAAGTTCTATCAATGCAGGGTAGGAAATCTTCACTTTAAAGGGAACAATAGGAGGCATGAGTGTGGTACAGTAAGGGTGCTGTGATAACTTTTCAGTAATGGACTCCCATAAATTGTTAACCAGCACATGACAAAAGGTCTTTTAAGGGAGCAGTAGGAGGTCTAAGAAGAGTGCGGTGGGCTTAAGTCACTAAGGGTTGTGTGATGTCTTCAGTGATGGCCTACTGTAAAGCTTCTGTCAGCACAGAACAGAATGACTTCTTTTTTAAGGGATCAGTAGAGAGTATAAGGGTATATTATGGTAGAGTCACAAAGGTTCTGCAATAAGTCTTCAGTGACAGCCTCCTGTAATTGCTCTACCAGTTGGGGACAGAAGGTCATACCTTTTAGAAGGAATCTTTTTCTTTTAAGGGATCAGTAGGTGGTATATAGGGTTAAGTTAGTAAAATTGTGCTATAAGTTTTCAGAGATGGCCTCCAGTAAATGTTCTAACTACCCAGTAAAAAAATTGTTCACATTTTTAAGTAATTAGCATGAGGTAGTTGTAGAGTTATGGTAGGTAAAGTCGGTGAGGGTTGCATGAAAAATCTTCAGTGGTGACCTCTTATATATGGACCAGTTAGAGGTATGAGTAAAATGTGGTGGGGTAAAGTCACTAAGGGTTGTGTTATAAATCTTCATGGATGGCTTCCCATAAATGTACCAGTAGGAGGTATCAGTAATTTGTATCAAGGGAAAAGTCACTAAGGTTGTGTGATAAGCCTTCAGTGTTTGCTTCCTGTAAATGGTCTACCATCACCGGACAGAACACCGGCAATTTTAAGAGCTCAGTATAGGGTATGAATAGGGTATGTTAGGGTTAAATAACTAAGGTTGTGTTAAGTCTTCCGTGATGGCCTCTTGTAAATGTTCTACCAGCGCAGGACAGGATATGTTATCGTCTTACAGCCTCATAAATATACAGTATATTTTATTACTTTGGATTTAATGCAGTGAAGTGAGCATGTCTACAGGCTACAGCATTGTTACTGCCTTCTCAGCTCACTGAAGAGGATCCATTTTGTGCTTATTCTTAATGGTTGTAAAGACAACTCAAAGGCAGTCAGGGGAGGCCAAAGAAGGGAGCATGACAATTAGATTTAGAAAACATGGCAGAGCAAAAGGATAATAGTCCTGATTATTCAAGGGATACAATGCCTTTCTTAGAACTGTGCTTTTCAAATTAGCTGAAATAGATTCCAGTTTGAAGACCGACGTCCAGCGAATAAAATCAATGAAGTTTTGGGTCGACAAAACAGCATTTCAATAGATATTTTTTTTTCTTTGGAGGCTTCATTGAATTCTCTGGCTGGAAGACTGGCGAAGAATCAGCAAGACATCTGTTATAGAAAACAGTTGTGCTATAATTTTGTATCGCAGATACAAGCTGAATAAATGTTGGCGAAGCAGTTATAACATGGAGTGTAAATATCAGGCGTCTCAATGGATAACGTTTTGTCCTGCATGGAGAATGACCTCCATACAACTGACAATGATAGCCCATAGGCCGGAGAAGATGCTGTGAGAACTAAGATGAAATAAGTTTCACTCCCATTTTAAGAACTGCTCTGTCAGGTTGTGCCCATTCTGACACAGTATCAAAAAAGAAAAACGTTCCATCTTGCCTCTGTAGATCGCAAAGTCATGAAGGTTCATTTTGTACAGGTTGGAGTGATGCAATTGTGTTATGTAGAGATGAGCATATCTGGCCCATCAGTCATATCAGTAGTCTGTTGCCCCAACGTGGGAGCCCTGCGAATTGTCTCATGCTGGCCAGAACCCCTGTTGCCTCTTCTGATTTGTAGGCATTGTACAACATCATCGTTGCAGCGTGATGCACATCTGACGTCTTGGCGGCCTATAAATCAACAGTGTGGGTGGGTTTGCAGGACCCCTATCAGGCAGCCACGGACCATTGATGGGGCCCTGCAAATCGGTTCACTCATCTCCAATTGTCTGTCATAAAGTAGTTGTATAGAATAATAGTTGGCATTGAGGGGAGGAAGTTCTTGAGGTTGGTGGTGAAATCTAATACAGATACGGATGAATGGGGGAGGATTTTTAGGTCAGTGGTGGTATGATGCTTGGATATGCTTACACCCTGCTTCCCGCATTCCTGATTTCCAGCTCTTACGCCATACAGGTCCTCCTTGACATGAAAGAGATTTTATGATTTACGTTATTGCTACTAAATATCTACCTAGTTGCACCCGCAGCTGATGCCCTTGACAAAGATCGCTCCTTGTCAAAACATTGGACCATATCTATTTTTGACTGCTTGCTGGATCAAAATAAACACTGCAGCAAGACCTACAGTCTCATTTTCCTATATGGTGCTGAAGTGCTGCACTCAATGGATATGTAATTACTTCATGATCGCCAGGGCTCTAAACTCTGGAAACTCCTGTAGATTTGGAAAATTAGTCCATTTTTCAATTTTTACTCTGCAAAAGAGCATGGCAGTTTTAGGGTTAGCTCCCAATGTGTACATTAAACTGACTCATATAATGGCACCCATGATGCATAGGATACCACAGTAAAAAAAATGGGATAACGTGCTGCAATTTTACTGGATACAGTTGTATGGAATAGCAGAATCTACTACATAATTTTATACTTTTTTAGGTACACTCTTTTTGGAATAGTGGACCCCTATGGCAGAGATTAAAACTGTAATGTGATCTTGGTGGACTTACCACCCCTGGTTAAGCTTAAACTCACCAGCTTACTCTTCTCTTTCATTGAGAAGAACATGCCATTTTCTGGTGTCCAATATTAGAATTTTCTCACTGTAGTCCCATGACAAAGTTGGCACTTTAAATGGAAAAAGAATTTAAATGGATGAGATTTATTAAAAACGTTAAGCAGAATATCCACCAAAAAGTGCAAACTTTGTCATGGGACTACAGTGACAGAACTCTAACATTGGACACCAGAAAATGACATGTTCTTCTCAGGAGAGGTTCTGTTAGTCAGTGGGGTGAAGCTACTTGTCCTTGCAAGTGATCCTCCTGTTTTAATGAAAGACTGTACAGTGATATAGACCCAATCCTGCTTCCTGTAGAGATAAAGACACACCCTTCCTTCCTGTAGAGACATAAATACCTGCTCGTGCTTCCCCTTAAGATTAAGATCCATCCCTTATTCCTATGAAAAGATAAAGACCTGCCCTCGCTTCCTGTAGAGTGATATAGACCCACTCCTGCTTCCTGTAGAGATAAATACCTGCTCTCACTGTCTGTAGAGTGAATGATAAAGACCTATCCCTGCTTCCTGTAGAGATAAAGACCTGCTCTCACTTCCTGTAGAGTGATATAGAACCACTTATGCTTCCTGTAGAGAGAAAGGCCTGCCCTCACTTCCTGTAGAGTGATATAGACCCACCCCTGGTTACCGTTGAGATAAAAACCTGCCCTCACTTCCTGTAGAGTGATACAGACCCACCCCTGCTTCCCGTAGAGATAAAGGCCTGCCCTTGCTTCCTGTAGAGTGATATAGACCCACCCCTGGTTACCGTTGAGATAAAAACCTGCCCTCGCTTCCTGTAGAGTGATATAGACCCACCCCTGCTTCCCGTAGAGATAAAGGCCTGCCTTTGCTTCCTCTAGAGTGATATAGATTCACTCCTGCTTCCTATAGAGATAAAGACCTGCCCTTGCTTTCTGCAGAGTGATAAAAGCCCACTCCTGAGTTCTGCAGAGATAAAGTCCTGCTCTCACGTGCTGTAGAGTGAGTGATAAAGACCCACCCCTGCTTCCTGTAGAGATAAGGACCAGCTCTCATTTCCCGTAGAGTGAGTGATATAGACCCACCACTGCTTCCTGTAGAGAGAAAGACCTGTCATCACTTCCTGTAGAGTGATAAAGGCCCACTCCTGCTTTCTGTAGAGATCGCAACCTGCTTTTGCTTCCTGGTTAGTGATATAGACCCACCCCTGCTTCCTGTGGAAATAAAGACCTGCCTTCGCTTTCTGTAAAGTGATATTGAACCACCCCTTCTTCCTGTAGAGTGATAAAGGCCCACTCCTGTTTTCTGTAGAGATAAAAACCTGCCCTAGCTTTCTGTAGAGTGATGTAGATCCACCCATGCTTCCCGTGGAGATAAAGGCCTGCCTTTGCTTCCTCTAGAGTGATATAGATTCACTCCTGCTTCCTATAGAGATAAAGACCTGCCCTCGCTTCCTGTAGAGTGATATAGAACCACCCATGCTTCCCGTGGAGATAAAGGCCTGCCTTTGCTTCCTCTAGAGTGATATAGATTCACTCCTGCTTCCTATAGAGATAAAGACCTGCCGTCGCTTCCTGTAGAGTGAAATAGGCCCACACCTGCTTCCTGTAGATTAAGACCAGCCCCACTCCCAGCAGAATGCTAGACACACCCTTGCTTCACGAAGAGAGAGAAATACTTGCTACTGCATACTCTAAAGATTAAGAGCCATCCCTTATTCCTATGGAGAGATAAAAACCTGCCCTCACTTCCTATCGAAGGACAAAGACCAACCCCTGCTTCATGTAGAGTCATAAAGACCCTCCCCTGCTTCCTGTAGAGTGATAAAGACCCTCCCCTGCTTCATGTAGAGTCATAAAGACCCTCCCCTGCTTCCTGTAGAGTGATAAAGACCCTCTCCTGCTTCCGGTATAAATAAAAACCCACCCTCTTTCTTCCAGTAGAGAGCTAAAGACCCACATTAGCTCCCTATAATTTATCTTGGCTTGTCTGACACTGAATACCCAGCACTTTAGAGTGATTTTACGGGGATAAGGCCACGGAACTTTTAACTAAAGTGATTTGCAGATGGTCTATTTACTACATTATCTAGCAAATGAGAGCAATGTTTTTGAAAGCACAGGGAGCATGTAAAAGGTGCATTAGAGGTGTTTGTGAGCTCTTTGTTATACTGACATCACTACTAATATATTGAAGGGAAATAAGGTTCAGATCTAAGTCCTTTGCAGAGTCATTGGCTTCACGTCTTCGGGGTAGCAGCGATATTGATCTCTTTCAGCTACTGTACTTTGAGGTTTATATTTTTCACAGTTAAGACAAAGCAAAGCTATTAAGTAAAAATTTAAGGATGAAGTAAATAAAAGGGACGTGTTAAAGCGTTTGTGTCCCGCGCAGTGCTGGCACGCCGCCCTCTCTTTCATCCTCACTTTTACCTCTGATTATCGCAGCGTGGGGTAACAACATATAAAACATTTCTCTCTTCATAGAGATATCATTACAAAAAACAATTTGCAGTGAATTAATGAGTTAGTCATTGTGGGGAAAAAAATATCAAAATCTTTCCTTCTAGCAAGGTTACATGTGAGCACAGAAAGCAATTAAAGGTAACTTGTCACCTACCACACTGCGGGCAGCTATTTTTTTTTTTATAAAGGGGGAAATGCAGTTGTTCATTTCACCGAAAGACTAGAATCAATATTCATTCAGACCGTAAAATGGCAATCTGCTTCTGCTCAGAGGTCACATGAGGCAGGGATTATTTCGAAGCTGCTCAAGATGACAATAATGGCTGTATAATATATAGACAAGTTATTGCAGAAAATCTTGTATTGCTGCCAGCGGTGGATGTTTTGGATGAAATCTATTGTCAGATTATTCAAGGCTGAGTATGTTTAGTCAGGGCTATCCAGAGCAAAGTGATCATATACATAGTATTCTCCAAGGGCGGACTGATCATTCCAACATTAGACCAGTGCACGATGATCAACCTCCTATAACAATATGGCTCAACCATGGCACATGGAGTTCCTGTGTCTCTATACTATTGCTGTAGCATGGCAAGAAAAGTCCTGAGATACTGCACCAAGACAAAACCATGGTACACATACAACCACTGGTTCCACTATGGCTGTATGGTGCTGCACAAAGTCCTGGTGGCTCTGTAGTATGACAGTACTATGGCACAGAAAGTCCTCGTGCCTCTGTACTATGAGAGAACTATGGCACAGAAAGTAGTTGTGGCTCTGTATTGTAACAGTACTATGGCACAGAAAGTCCCTGTGGCTCTGTACTATGACAGTACTATGGCACAGAAAGTCCTCTTGCCTCTGTACTATGACAGTACTATGGCACAGAAAGTCCTCGTGCCTCTGTACTATGAGAGAACTATGGCACAGAAAGTAGTTGTGGCTCTGTATTGTAACAGTACTATGGCACAGAAAGTCCCTGTGGCTCTGTACTATGACAGTACTATGGCACAGAAAGTCCTCTTGCCTCTGTACTATGACAGTACTATGGCACAGAAAGTCCCTGTGGCTCTGTACTATGACAGTACTATGGCACAGAAAGTCCCTATGGTTCTGTACTATGACAGTACTATGGCACAGAAAGTCCTCTTGCCTCTGTACTATGACAGTACTATGGCACAGAAAGTCCCTGTGGCTCTGTACTATGACAGTACTATGGCACAGAAAGTCCCTATGGTTCTGTACTATGACAGTACTATGGCACAGAAAGTCCTCGTGCCTCTGTACTATGAGAGAACTATGGCACAGAAAGTCCCTGTGGCTCTGTACTATGACAGTACTATGGCACAGAAAGTCCCTGTGGTTCTGTACTATGACAGTACCATGACCAGAAAGTCCCTGTGGCTCTGTACTGTGACAATATTATGGCACAGAAAGTATCTGTGGCTCTGTACTGTGACAGTACTAAGGCACAGAAAGTCCCTGTGGCTCTGTACTGTGACAGTACTATGGCACAGAAAGTCCCTGTGGCTCTGTACTGTGACAGTACTATGGCACAGAAAGTCCCTGTGGCTCTGTACTATGACAGTACTATGGCACAGAAAGTCCTCGTGCCTCTGTACTATGAGAGAACTATGGCACAGAAAGTCCTTTTGGTTCTGTACTATGACAGTACTGTGGCACAGAAAGTCCTCGTGTCTCTGTACTATGAGAGAACTATGGCACAGAAAGTCCCTGTGGCTCTGTACTGTGACAGTACTATGGCACAGAAAGTCCCTGTGGCTCTGTACTGTGACAGTACTATGGCACAGAAAGTCCTCGTGCCTCTGTACTATGACAGTACTATGGCACAGAAAGTCCTCGTGTCTCTGTACTATGAGAGAACTATGGCACAGAAAGTCCCTGTGGCTCTGTACTATGACAGTACTATGGCACAGAAAGTCCTCGTGCCTCTGTACTATGAGAAAACTATGGCACAGACAGTCCCTATGGCTCTGTACTGTGACAGTACTATGGCACAGAAAGTCCTCGTGCCTCTGTACTATGACAGTACTATGGCACAGAAAGTCCTCGTGCCTCTGTACTATGACAGTACTATGGCACAGAAAGTGCTTGTGCCTCTGTACTATGACAGTACTATGGCACAGAAAGTCCTCGTGTCTCTGTACTATGAGAAAACTATGGCACAGAAAGTCCCTGTGGCTCTGTACTATGACAGTACTATGGCACAGAAAGTCCTCGTGCCTCTGTACTATGAGAAAACTATGGCACAGACAGTCCCTATGGCTCTGTACTGTGACAGTACTATGGCACAGAAAGTCCCTGTGGCTCTGTAATATGACAGTACCATGGCACGGAAAGTCACTGTGGTTCTCTACTATGACAGTACTATGGCACAGAAAGTCTCTATGCTCTGTACTCTGACAGTACTATGGCGCAGAAAGTACAAGTGGCTCTGTAATATGACAGTACCATGGAACAGAAAGTCACTGTGGTTCTGTACTATGACAGTACCATGCAACAGAAAGTCCCCGTGGCTCTGTATTATGACAGTACCATGGCTTAGAATGTAACTGTGGCTATTTTATATGACAGTACCATGATACAGAAAGCCTCCATGGCTCTGGACTATGACAACACTATGGCACAGAAAGTCCCTGTGGCTCTGTGCTATGACAGTACCATGGCACAGAATGTCTCTATGGCTCTGTGCTTTGACAGTACCATGGGGCAGAGAGTCCCTGTGGATCTGTACTATGACAGTACCATGACACAGAAAGTCACTGTGGCTCTGTACTATGAAAGTACCATGGAACAGAAAGTCTCTGTGGCTCTTTACTATGACAGTACAATGGAACAGAAAGTCTCTGTGGCTCTTTACTATGAAAGTAGCATGGCACAGAAAGTCTCCATTGTTCCATACTGTGACAATATTCTGGCTGGCACACAAAGTATTGTGACTCTGTACTAGAACTGTAGCATGGTAGGCAAAATCATCGTGTTTCTGTACTATAGATACACCATGGCACAGACAGTCTGTTTGGGGCTCTATAACATGGCTGAAATTAAAGGTGCAGAGTCTTGTTGCTTCATACTATGGCTGAAGCTATGGCACATATAGTCCTTGCAGATCTGTATCATGGTATGCAAAGCCCCTATGGCTCTTTACTCCATCGTTATCATAGAACATAGATTTCTGTGGCTCCTTAATGAACCAATGACACATGGAGTCCTTATAGCTCTGTACTATGGCACATGCAGCCCTTATGGCTCTGTACTATGGCACATAGAGTCCCAATGGCTCTGTACTATGGCACATAGAGTCCCAATGGCTCTGTACTATGGCACGTGAAGTCCTTATGACTCTGTACTATGGCACGTGGAGTCCTTATGGCTCTGTACTATTGCACTTGGAGTCCTTATGGCTCTGTACTATTGCACTTGGAGTCCTTATGGCTCTGTATTATAGCATGTAGAGTCCTTATGGCTCTGTTCTATGGCACGTGGAGTCTCTATTGCTCTGTACTATGGCACGTGGAGTTCTTATGGCTCTGTACTATGGCACGTGGAGTTCTTATGGCTCTGCACTATGGCACATGGAGTCCTTATGGCTCTGTACTTTGGCACATGGAGTCCTTATGGCTCTGTACTATGGCACATAGAGTCCCAATGGCTCTGTACTATGGCACGTGAAGTCCTTATGACTCTGTACTATGGCACGTGGAGTCCTTATGGCTCTGTATTATAGCACGTAGAGTCCTTATGGCTCTGTTCTATGGCACGTGGAGTCTCTATAGCTCTGTACTATGGCACGTGGAGTTCTTATGGCTCTGTACTATGGCACGTGGAGTTCTTATGGCTCTGTTCTATGGCACGTGGAGTCTCTATGGCTCTGTACTATGGCACATGGAGTTCTTATGGCTCTGTACTATGGCACGTGGAGTTCTTATGGCTCTGTACTATGGCACGTGGAGTTCTTATGGCTCTGCACTATGGCACATGGAGTCCTTATGGCTCTGTACTTTGGCACATGGATTGACTTTGATTCTGTGCAATGGCTGTCTAACCTATGCACAAAATCATCTGGCTCCAAATTATGACTGAATCAATGGTACATAGTCCTTGTGGCCCTGTACCATGGTACTTTAAATCCCTTGGGCTCTGTAGCATGGCTGCATTACCAGAATTTTGCTTCATACTGTGGATGGACACAAGGAACACAAAGTCCCAATGGCTCCTACCATGGCTGTACCATGGCACATAGAGTCCTGTGGCTCTTCACCACAGTTGATCCACGGCACACACAGTCCCTTAGACTCGGTACCATGGAATTGCAGGATGCCACGCCGCATGGCTCGTCATGTTGCACCGTTTGTCGGAGACATTTCCTCTTAGAAGCAATTCCCATTACGCCACCTAATAATAATAATAATAATAATAATAATAAAAATAATCTTTATTTATATAGCGCCAACATATTCCGCAGCGCTTTACAGTTTAACAGTTTCAAAACACAAGTCATAAGTAACAACATTAACAATACAATAATTAAAGCAAAATAGGACGACCCTGCTCGTGAGAGCTTACAATCTGCAATGAGGTGGGGGAGATACAAAGTACACGTGTGTACATACATTGATGGTCCAGCCATCTTGAGGGAGTGAGAGATGGATGGAGATAGTGAACGGGCTACACACACACACTTGCACATAGAATGGCTTTGAATAGGGAACGTGATAGGCCGCTCTGATGGAGCATGCCATTATTATTTTACTGTCACATAAAATTCATCAGAAAACACCTCTTTACGTCTCCATATAAATCCCCTGATATCTGCGCCTCCAGTTTCCTCAAACATATGGCATTCAGCTTGGCACAATGGACATGGCTTCCGATCATCTCTACTATTTCTTTGGATTCGTAGGGTTAAATGACAACCTGTTTGTCTTCGACGTGCCGCATCGTAATTTGGCAGGACTGTCAGTGATACCGGCACTGTGTATTATTCGGCACCCATCTATCATGGTAAGTACTGTTTTTCATACCGTTGCACACCCTCATAAGTGACATTTCTAAGAAACACTGATCTTTTCAAACAATAATTTCTCCTCAGAAGTCATGGCTTCTCAGGAAGGAGATGTCCCAAAGGCCACTTGGTACAAGCCACTGTTTGTCCCACAGAGTTTAAAATGATGACGGTGTAGTACCTCGGTCCCATTGAGTCTGTCAGAAAAGGTTATTGTTCCATAGACCGTGTCAAATACAGCTTAAAATGGCCTTTTCACTCAAGCTCCACGTAACACCGTGCACTTTATGTAATCTATTTCTTTCCCTAGTTGTACAGATTGGGACATAAAAGGTCTCAGCCCTTCAGAGTCCATTCACTTGTAAAGTTCAACTGGAGATCCAGACCGCGTATTTACAAGCAATTTCTAATGTATTACATTTTAGTTTGTAAGTCTCTAAAAGACAAAAAGTACAGTATGTGTATATATACTGTATAAAGTGTGTGCATGTACAAATGTGTGAGTATATGTTGTGTGTATGCATACTGTATACAGTGTGTGTATGTACAAGTACATGTGTGTGAGTGTATGTTGTGAGTATGCATACAGTATATATGTATGTACATGTGTGTGAGTGTATGTTATGTATATGCATACAGTACATATGTGTATGTACATGTGTCTGAGTGTATGTGGTGTGTATGTAAAGTACATATGTGTTACTTTATGTTGTGTGTATACAGTGTGTGTATGTACAGGTACATGTGTGCGAATGTATGTTGTGTGCATGCGTACTGTATATGTGTGTAAGTGCAGGTACATGTGTATGAGTGTATGTTGTGTCTTGTGTGTATGCGTACTGTATATGTGTGTATGTACATGTTGCCAGTGTATGTTGTGTGTATGCATATGTATGTGTGTGCACATGTGTATATATGAGTGTGCGTGTGTGTATATATGTGTGTATGTATGTGTGTAAGTTTGTCTATATTTATGTGTGTGCGTGTGTGTATATATATATATGTTTGTATATATTTGTCTATACACGCGTACATGTTCATGTTTACACGTGTGCATGCATATGTGTGTACATGTGTATATATGAGTTTGCCTGTGTCTGTGTGCGTGTGTGTATATATGTGTGTGTTTATCTATATACAGTTATATGTGTGTGTTTGTATATATGTGTGCATGTATATACAGTGGGGCAAAAAAGTATTTAGTCAGTCAGCAATAGTGCAAGTTCCACTACTTAAAAAGATGAGAGGCGTCTGTAATTTACATCATAGGTAGACCTCAACTATGGGAGACAAACTGAGAAAAAAAAATCCAGAAAATCACATTGTCTGTTTTTTTTTCATTTTATTTGCATATTATGGTGGAAAATAAGTATTTGGTCAGAAACAAGCAATCAAGATTTCTGGCTCTCACAGACCTGTAACTTCTTCTTTAAGAGTCTCCTCTTTCCTCCACTCATTACCTGTAGTAATGGCACCTGTTTAAACTTGTTATCAGTATAAAAAGACACCTGTGCACACCCTCAAACAGTCTGACTCCAAACTCCACTATGGTGAAGACCAAAGAGCTGTCAAAGGACACCAGAAACAAAATTGTAGCCCTGCACCAGGCTGGGAAGACTGAATCTGCAATAGCCAACCAGCTTGGAGTGAAGAAATCAAC